>NC_087552.1:47939242-50339242 GCF_036250125.1 Pseudopipra pipra
CTATTTTTATATTATATTTAATATATATTATATTTGTATATAAATATGAAAGGATTCTAGTAGGAGCTCTCCATATGCCTTCCACTTCATCTAGAAGGTTTACCTTCTGCACTACAGTTCCAGTGTATCACCACCTTCTGTGGGCATCTTGCCTACTGCCAAACACCAAAATTAGTAACCCATTATCCTTACAAGAAATAGGTTTCATTTCAGCTTTATGTAAAAATGAATAAAGATATATCAGGCAGTTTTTCACAGGAAAAAGAAATTCTCTTAAGACTCAAATATTGCACTTTCTTTTTTTTTTTTTTTTGAGTAATAACAAGCACTTTACTGAAAAGACTATTTGAAAAACAGTTTATTTCTTTAGTCAGTGAAACTGTTAAAAATGGGGGGGCATTGAGGAATAATGCATAGAACTGTCAAGAGAGACATTTCTGGAAAATGTTTCTTTAATAGGGTGATCCTTTGAGGCTTAAAGTGCAGGATTTACAAAGGCTTCTAAAGCCAGTTGCCTTTATGTTTTATATGGCCAGGGGAAGGGATTAGAGATGATAGCTTCCTTGAAAGGAGGCTTTTTAAATTGCACAGTTGCCTATGAGAGAGAATCATCTGGAGGCTCATTTGCCTGCTCAATAATTCTAAGTGTCCCTTAGGATTATAATTTGTGAAAATGTTCTGAAGGTTTAAAGTTGTGGCCTTTTTCAGATGTTAAAGTCGATTCAAGAACCATTTATATTTTCAGAGATTTAACCCAGGTATTGTTACGAGTGTTTTAAATGTCACGGCATCGGGAGATGTCAAACATGTCAGATTCATAAGCTTCTCTATTTGAAAAAATTATTAAAATTAGATATACAGTCAGAGGGCTGGAAAATGGTTATTTTGATTAAAAGGGAAAAGAGACTAGTTTTAATAATTAACCTTTTATTTTTTTACTTATCCCTGGTGGAAAAAGTTAAAGAGAATTAAATTAATTTGGATTAAAAAAAGGACATTTGAACAAATCATAGTAGATGAGACAGCTGTGAGAGAACATTTGAAATTGTCCATGAGACTGGATAGTTGCTTTTTCACTATGATGATTTTTAACACTACATTCCTTGTCTTTTTTTTTTTTTCCTTTTTCTAAGCAGGTGATTTTAAGCTCTGCTACACTTCATGCTATGCCATCCGCATGAATTTTGCCAGCATGATATGCTATATTCAAAGAAAGTATACCTAAATAAAAAGGAAGGGGGGGAAACAAAACACTGTGTCTGAAAAAAATACTGTATGGCCTAATACAGAGACCCCAGCTATGACTGAGAGATGCTGCATTAATAGACAATCAATCATGGGTAATTATTTATGAAACACTTTTGGGAACGGTCTTAAAGGTGTAACTGCTTTGAAAGCAGTTGGTGAGTTGTCTTTTTCTAACAAGAAAGGTAAAAAATATTTATTTTCAAATATATCAGATTGAATTTTGAGTTTTTAAGCAGTGTTGATTTCACAGTGTCTTGGGTTTCAGTTTTGTTTTGTATTTTTTTAACTGGCATTAGATTTGTATACGTAAAAGAAACAGAAAAACCCTAGTGCCGTTCATATTGACGTCAGGAAATGTAGATACAGTTCCCTGGTGTTCATGTGACCATTACTAACTGTCAATTTTTTAACTGAATAAATGTAACTCATTTGAAATTTTGCTTTCTGTAGCTTCTAAGGTTCTAGAAGTTTTTTTTTTCCTGAGTTGCTTGATGTCAGTTTTATCCAAGTTTCACAGTGGAGCGCTCTTATACCCTTCCCACGACTGTACCAAAGGCACTCTCTCTCCCCCACTCACAGAACTGACTTGTGAGAAGTTGCTTAATGTCACTTTTATCTTCTCTCCCCTACCCAGACAAATGACTTGTGAGATTTCAGTAAAAACGCATACTGTATTTTTTCCTTGTCTTCTCTCTGTATCTCTTTATAAACTGATGCCCCACTCTAAAGGCTAGAGACCTCTGATTTGTATGTTTACATTACTGCCTTGGAATTTACTCACACAGCACTTGTTTGAACATGCACAACTTAAAACTACTTTTGTACCTTCATGTGTACAGTCCCTGTGTTGCTGAAGGATGGAGCAGCACTGCACAGTGTCTGGATGGGCATAGCCCTTCCCTCACTTCATGTCATGGAAAACACCCTTCTCTTTAAATTTCGTTTACCAGAAGAAGAAATACCCAGGGAGGGGAGTGAAAGTGTTAAAGAATAGTATTTTTAAAGGAGTAGAGATGGGCTGAAACGTTGGCTGTGCCACCAAACAAGGAAGCAGAGACGTGCATTTAGGTGCGAGCAGAGCTTGTTGAGAGCATGGAGCTCTTGCCTGGAAATGCTGTGTGGTAACATGTAACCTCTCAGGGTTGTCTAACCTTCTTTCACTGATCAAAGTGTAAACATTAATAATCTCAAATCAATTAAATGTTCAAGGAAAGATGGGAGGGAAGGAAATCTGTAATTGAAGCTGAATGCCTGGAGAAAATTATAAATAACAATTAGCCATTTTTACAGTCTGCAGTTCCTTTTTTTCTGTAATATCACACTGGATGCCCAGATGAAGATGCTGATCTTTTGCCTTTGGGAATTAAATACTTGCATAAGTTGTGTATTACTTCTATATGCCACAAGGCCCCTGTGCCCCAGGAGAGAAACAAAATCAACAGCAGAAGTGCTGTAGCTGTAGTTCAGAACTGTCAACACCCACCAGCAGTAACACCAAGAGCGTGGTAGCAAGCAAGATTATCAGTTTTCTTAAAACTGAACTTTGGAAATATCAATATATTTTTCCATAAACTTAGCATGAAGAAGAGTGGTAATTACAACTCCTGCCACACCTGATGCAATGCCATTCAATGGCATTTTGCTGTTGTGCAAACTTGAAAACAAAGCTCCTGTTTATATGAGAATGAAGCTGTTAAGTACTTGTAAAGATTAGCAATCCAAAGGTTAGTTGCACTTCTGAGTCTCAGGCATTAGTGACAGAAATTCCAGAAGATTTCAGCTATTCAAGGGTAGCAATATCAACACAGTCTTACTAGCTGTTCTTTCTAGCACACAGTCTCTGTCACTGTCAGACCCCCCGGCAACTATATTTTCACTGGGGAAGTAAATTTAAGTAATCCCGAAGAAATGCACAGCTATAGTACATGCCACATGCCTATGGGAAATGTTACAGCTTAAATGTAACCTGTAACAGAAGGTTATGTTAGCAGAAGCCTGTAGCCATAACTTGCCAAGGGTGCTGACTTAGGGCCATATGAGGTAACCTCTGGAAAAATGCCACATCAGTACAGCAAGTGCCATTACACCATTATTTCCATGTCTCTGGAAATTAAGGATAACTCAGGTTTTATTAGGATGAAACAATCTGATCCTCTTAATTCAAGATTTTTTTAAACATACGGTATCTGGGACAAACACAGAGAGAGACTAAACTACCAACCTCTTTCTAGAAATACACTGTAAAACTGCTCACTGAATCTCGTGGCAGCGTTCCAGGCACTGTGCAGCCAGCCTGAGCTGGAGAAGCAGCTGAGGTGAGGGAGAGGCTGTAGGGCAGCAGGCTGCCTCTTATCTCTTGGGAAGTACAGCCCCTCCCTCACTTCAGGTTTCCTGACTTAGTGTCTTACTCATAGATCTCAAACAGCAAGCATCAGCTCAGCAGACACACACGTGGTGGCAGTGCCCTGGGAAGAGCAGGCTTGCTTGTGATCTGGTTCTGCCCTTTGGTTCAACAAGTTTCCTTTGAAAAACTTTGTCCTGGCAGGATCGAAGATTAGAAGTTTACCTTCATCTTTCCTAATTGCACTTTGCCATATACAGAGTATAGGCACCTTTGAAAACGGCAAGAACAAGCTTTTCTCATTTTAAACATCTCAGTTGATGTGAGGTGTTTTCCACCCCCATAAACCTGACCATTTTGTTTCTGGTGCCTGGAAATGAGGAGTTGGAGGCAGTGTGCACTTGCAAATCTCTGCTGTGTTCAACATACAGAGATGTAAATTCCTGCTTTAGATGCTGCCTCCGAGGTTCCATTGGCAGCAACTGAAAGTGGCTGCATCTCACCCCAGCAGGGAGAGCTGCAGGATGGATGGGAAACACATGTTGCAGATGCAACGGTTTGCAGAGCCTTTCCTTCAACACTTGAGCTCTCACTCACCATATTTCACATTCTCCAGCCACAAAAGAACAAGAAATTGCATAGGACTGTGGCAACAAAACTTCAGCTGGTTACCTTAACTGTTTCTTTCATATTCAAAAATGCAAGGCAATCCTTACCTCCCTTTAAAAGCAAAAGAGCACTATTATTTAAACTTTTTCTCTATTTTCTTCACCCAAACCCAGGCATTTGCTGTCATATACCAACCAGCTCCTTCTCCAAAAGTACCACCATCTAGGAAGTGCTTATGTGTAATCATAGAATCATTACAGTTGGAAAAGACCTCTAAGATCATTGAGTCCAAACGTTTAACCCAGCACTCTCCTGTTCACCACTAAACCATATCCTCCATTGCCACATCCACACGTGGGGTTTTTTTCCCCCACTTCAGGGATGGTGATTCCCCTGCTTTGCTGGGCAGCCTGTTCCAATGCCTAACACCCTTTTAGTGAGAAAAAGCCAGAACAGCATCAATCCTGCTGTCTTGAACCTTGAGATCTTACAGTTCCCAGTCCTGTGAACAGCTCTTCAGCTGACTAGGAGCCTTTTATGTGTGTGTGTGTATATATATATATATATATATATATATATATATATATGCACATACACACTTTGTAAGATATTGCCTGTTTCTCAAGTATCCAGGTATTTTGAGCTAGAACATCACCACACCTCCCCGATGGCAATATACTAGAAAGACAAGAAGTATGATGAAAGTTGCTAAAATCCCAGCCCCCAACCCAGCCAACAGGCAAGACAGGGCCGGGCTGCAAGTGCTTTGAGACATAGTGGAGGGACAAGGCCACTGTCCAGTCTGTGCTGGAAACTGCACAGCATACACAGCACAACTGAGAACGTCAGCAGATCACCTGCAACAGGCTTCCATTACACCCCAACTAAATTCTTTAAATTGTGAAAAATTCCATCATGCACTTGACCACATTAAGTCACTGTAACTAGTAGCAACTACTAAAGCAACTTTCAAAGCTTATACTAAGATTTCATGAGCTAATTTTATACTAGATTTCCAATAACTCAGTGTTTGTGCTTTAAAAAAAAAAAACCAAACCAGAATGTAAGACCACTATTCAGGCTAACTCCTACCTGCCTAGCTGGCCTTAGAGAGCAGCCAAATACATTGCTATGACTGGGCAAAAGCAGTACTTGTCATCTCAGTAAGTTTTTAAAATAAAAATGTGGAAGTTGCACAGGTTTGTTCTGCAATTTCACACTTGCCTCTGTAACCAACCTGTTAAAGAGCTTGATTTTTCTGATGATCCTGTTTTTATATCAAAAAAGCATTAAAAGAAGTGCATATAAAGTTTAGGGAGCTTCTACAATTAGAGTATGGCCAACTGGTTTGGCTTTTTGGATTTTGAGCAAGAATTTTCAGCAGGATGACTGGTGGCACCACAGTTACTGTACCTGGGACACACCTGTATGAATGTCCCATAAACAGCTAAAAGTTTAGGCTCTTCCATTTCTGCCCCATTTTTACATGACCTCAGCTAGAAATGCACTCCACATAGGAGTTGAAATTCACCATGGACAGAGTGTGTGTTCTTAGGCTGTGGGAAAGAAGAGGCTACAGGTTTTGGCTGACTGGTTCAAAAATAAAAAAAACAAACAAAACAACCCAAAAAATCCCACCACCAAACCAATGCAGTTCCTTCAGACTAAGACATGAACATTTAGACCCAGAGCCTGGAATGGCAGCCTGTTTTCACCCCACTGTACATACCTGGCATTGCACTTACACAGTCTTAGAGAAATGTGGCATTAAGGGGTTTTCTGGGTAGAGAAACCGAAGAGGATTAGGGGCTGGTCTGTTTGTCATCTACAAATAGCGTGGTTAAATCTGTAATGCTTCAGCTTCGATAAAAGGCAGATTCATAGCATTAGAAACCATGTCTTCTATTTTACAAGACTGCTACAGGGTAGATCTTAGTGGGTTATATAAGACATTAGGCTCAGAATCCAACTCATCACTGAAGAGCAGAGAAAAGCATGTATTTCTGCAACCCACGCATTTTCAGTGCTCAACATTTTCCAAGTCTTTATAACACAGGCATTTGTCAGTATCCAAAATAAATTTAATGAACTTTCCTCACCTTAAGCACATCATCACCAGGTAAACCTTTGTGGTGGGAATTACAGGAGCCATCAAAAACAATACTGAAAATAACACAAATGGAGACACTATGTTTTATTAATACTCCTCCAGATTACATGTCTATTCCTAAAAAGAAAAAAAAAACAGGAACACATCTAAACCTAAGAATTCCATTACTGTTCAATCCTGGGAATGGAACATTGTTAAGTTGGACCACTTTTATTACTTTATTATTTTCCATATACATTAATATTTCAAAATTAAAAAGTCAAATCATACTAGCTCCAGCCAGATTGCATATTGAACACAGTATGTTGTTAATCACCACACATCAATTTCCTGATAAAAATCCCTGATTAAGAAGTTTTCCCTCTAAATTAAGTTTATAAAATTCTGTGTTGGTTGGCTCAGCCATTGAATGGTATAGGAACTGCTCCCAAGTTTCTTGTTGCTTAGATTATCCAGCCTCAGGCACACCGTGGAACCAGTATCTTTGGAGGTGGAAGCCTGCAGTTTTGTCCTCAACACCTTCCGAGCAACATGGAAATAAGGACAGTCTGCTTCGAGAGGCCTTAAGAATCAACTCTTGAAGAAACAGGAAAGGTGGTTGTGTGTAACAGAGGAAGAAAAGAGGAATTCTCAATATTTAGGAGAGTAGATCCCCAAACTCAGCTGAGCCAGGTCCAGCAAGCGAGAAAACCACTCAAATCCCATCACGGGAGCAGGCACCACAGCATAAACAAACCAGACAATAAGCAGATCTCCACTGCAGAAGCTGTCCGTAAATGCGTCAGTCCCATGAATCATCCGCTATAAAAAAATTCAGTGTCTCATCTTCAGCTCTTGTTTAACTAGACTTCTTTACATTATATACAAAAATGCACAAGGATAACTGCTTGATGCTTCCAATCCTTGTTCTTTTACAACAATGAAAAAAATTTAAAAACCAGAGTCTGGACTTATAAATAGTGCAGAAAATGCAAATGCTAAGAAGACAATGCCTCCTATGATTGTCACTGAAAAGAAAACAGAAGCCAAGAAGAAATTAGATACCAAAAAGTAATTAACTTCTATGACATATTACAGATTTTTTTTTAGATAAATAAGGTTAATAAAATTAATAAGGTTATTTTTCCAAATAACCTTATTTTAAAATTTATGCTGCAAACAGCAGATGTTGTTTCTAGCTCAGTGTCAGGATGCCCATGTGCCAACCCACTGTCTAACTGCATCTCCAAGAATATATTCTGTCCCTTAAAAGGACAGAATTATTACTTGAGTTAGGATAAAACTGAGGTTAACACCAGCTGCTGAGTATTTGGCTGTATGGCAGAAAGTAGGATACAATATTCTTATGCTGGAGCAAGCCATCACTTCAGAAACATAATTAGCATTTTTTGCACAGTTTAGGTAACTACACTGAAAGAAAGAGTATCAAGACCATTAACTGCTTCCAATGGCCACGATCTGCTAGAGGCTGGGACAGTATTCTAGGAAAGCACCACTGTGCAAGCTCTCCTACTCTTCTCTAAACAAACTAACAGGCTAAAAAGATACTTGTTTTAACCTAAGGCTATTCCTGCAGCTAAAGATCCACATTGTGCTTGGAGCATATTAAACCATTGTTAGATTAGCATTTTGTCACCAATTTCCTTGGCAAACAATCACAACAGAATGCACATTTCACTTTTAGCAGTGAAGCTGGCTTTTTACCACCGGTGCAACTACAGAACAATTATTCTGAATGAACATTTATATGAAGCAGCTTCACAGAATTATTCCTGGGAGCAAGAAATCTCACCACATCACAGGACTGACAGGGGAAGCAAACTGCAACCTAAGCTAAGGAAAAACAAACAACCCAATGTAACCGTACTGGTCCTGCCTGTTGCAGTTCGCAGGTACGATTAAAAAACATTTATGTCACACACAGAATAGCTTTTAAGGCTTGTATATGGCTGGTATAACTTGTAAGTATGCAGTTCTCTTCCTCATCTGAAGGTCTGGACTCAGAATTGCAACAGAATTTCTATTATCCACTGTCAAAAAATAAATACCAACTATTTAAAATAATGTATTTCCTTCCTCTGGTCTCCTACAAGCTAGCTAATAGTGAAGCAAAACAAGGTGGGATGGAAGGCAGACCCAAAAAGCCAACCCAAAACCCACACCAGTTTTTATGGATTTTCCAAGAGTTTTGAGAAACTCTGTTCCCAAACATGTAGTTATTTACACCACAAACATTACCAGCATTAACACATTTCTTCAGTTGGAGTGAGTTTTCACTTACCAGTCCTAACAGAAATTTTTTGTGCTATCATTCTCCCTCCAATAACTGCTAAACCAGTGCATAGACAATGTCCCACTGTTCCTCCTACTGCCACACCATAGGGGTCCTGAGGGGAAAAAAAACACCAAGGGGTAAATCAGCACTGTTGAAAACCCACTGGTCCTACGACAACCTCCTGCCATGGAGGAGCAATGCTTGGATTCCCTGGTTGCACACTGCCAAGCAAGGAGGATATTCTCCAGTGATTCCTCTGCTCTGCTATCCAGCACTGCCCTAAAGACCAGTAACTGTACATCAGCTAGCGAGGCAGACTTAAATCTAAACCTGACTAAGATAGGGGCATATAGAATATTTCAACAAAGCAGCATCTTCAAGTCATTAAATACTGATCCAGAAATCACTCTGCTGTAGTTAAACAATCAAGCAACCTCTAGAGGGAAGGTGGTAGCTGTTGAGAAACACAATATGCATCAGCTTGAAGAACACCAACCTAATTATAAAGAAAGAGAAAAATAAATCCTTGAACTGCAAATGAAGGCTTTCAGCAGCTAAAACGTTACAGGTCCTTTGCCAAGCTTCATACACTTGTGCTCCACACTCTGCCCCCTTCCATCCTCCAAACTGCAAAGCATGAAATATTTTAAGTCCAGGGGATAAAAGCTGTCTTCAAAGTTTAATGTCAACAACAGCTTTTCACCTCCCTGCATAACAAGCAGCTACTCAATATGTGAACACCTGCACTACATAGAGGTTTCTCAGATTGCCTTAGAAATCACACAGTTAAGGACAGTATATGCACTGAACACCTCAGAAATAGAAAACAATCTTCTAATGACCATGAAGGCAAGAAAGGAGCATAACTGTCTGCTATACAATAATGAATGGGGGAAAGTGGAGCTGAGTTCTCTGCTCATCTCTAAGTGACACTTCTAGCTCCAAGAGGAAAAAAAAGCTACTGCCATAACCTGAGGAATGCATGGAATCTCAAACAGACACACAGCAAAACTGTCTAAGAAATTATATGGTTTGAAGAAAAGACAACACTGACTGCACAAAAGAACCAAAACCACAAGCCAGTCAGAAGAGGTGGCAAGCACCAAGCAGACAGGTAAGAAACGAAAAAGAAGTACAGGTCAGAAGGAGAGCTGTGCCAGCAGAACACACTTGCCTCTGGGTCAGGACCCAAAATTCCTGGAAATCCCTGTTTCCCTGCAGTCAGCAATTATCTATATAGCCCTCACTGGCAGAAGGTGGATTTCACCTGCCATTCCATTCCCTACAAGGTAACAAGTCACAATGGCTTCCCTCAGCATAGTGTCTCCAGGAGCAGGACTCAGACACAGCAGCTGAAGCAAACCCATTCTAGTAGGACAGAGTTTTCTTTTCAGTTTCCTTAAATGAACAATTCTTATACAGTAAGCTATTAAGGTGGAAAATCTAGTTCTCAGAGACTGTTGTCAGGACTAGGTTTGTGAAGGCAGACTGAAGTCATTCCCTTCATGTATGCACTAAACCAAATTATCACTTTTTTTTCCCTTCCAAATGAACCCTGTTTGTTTGATGTGGCAGGATGGACACTACTCACTCAATGAACACTTAGACAGTATTTTGTTTTCTTTTCACTGCAGAACGTATGGGCACAGCTGACTTATCACACTGCTCAAATCTCCATATTAAGATAATTTATTTCCTCATAAGCATTTCTGTAATGCTCCTGCTATATATCTTAGTATTTCACAGACAAGGACTTATCTGAATATATTATAAAACAAATGGGTATAAAACATTCCCACAGATAAAATGGAAAAGATCCAGATCATAATCATTCACTGATTTTGAAAGCCAATATCAAGATATTGTCAATTCATTTTTTGCAGTATTTGATTTGGTAGCACTCCTGTGAACACATCATATTCTACAGGTACAACAGCCCACAGTCTTTAACTGCAATGCTCAGCACTTCACAAACCAGATCAAAGAGTCTGACAGACACTTCCTAAGGGGACACTTCCTAACTGGACACTCAGAAAATGCAAACCAGAAGTCAATGACCCCTTGTGAAAAGATGGGCTTAAGCAACTTGCCCGGCAAATTGGGCAGAGGTGTAGTGGTTCCCTTTTTCCAAGATGGCATAAAACTGCCTGACATCCTCACCCGCTGTTAGCTCTAAACACCTTCCCTTCACTGTACCAGAGACAAGAGGTTCCTACAGCTTACAGTCTCCTTCATTACACAGCCCTGATTTATCCCTAGGGAGTGTCTGAAAGTGCACCTGAAAGAAGCATGAATCCTAGGGAAAAAATGTAAATTATCTCAATGCATGAAAGGGCACAGGCAATATACTTATGTTTATTAAAAGGCTGACTGTAAGCTTTCATTCCTCTGAATATAATACAGTTATATACACTCTAATCATCATGATGAGTAAAATTTAATTTACAGTATTACTGCACAGCAACTTAAGAGTTTATGTTCCTTCTATACACTGTACCATATTAATTCAGATTTTTAACAAGACGTATCTTTCTAGCAGCTTTAAGTTTGATGGAATGAAAGTATCTTCTTTTAAGTTACTGAGTGAAAACTATAGGACCACAGAGCAAAGAAACATCTGTTCTGTAACATCTCTTAACACTGTAACAAAAACCAATTGATTTCAGCTGCATGATATAAAGCAACTATTTTCCGAGATGTCTGTGCAGTCCCAATCACGTAACAATAGTTTTAATACTACACAGAGCTTCAGTGCATTCATTTTCAGGTCTTGGCACAGCTGTAACACCAAGTAAAGCACAGCAAGGCAGCAGGTGCAAATCTGGCACCTCCTGCAAGAGTATTTTGTCTTTCTCACCTCTGTATGGGTAACCCAAAGAGGGCAAAAACCAGCAGACGTTCTGCAACACTCACCTCTCTGGCAGCCAAGACTATGGTTGTTAATTGGGAACGATCACCCCATTCTGCTAAAAATGTTAAAGTAAAAGCTTGAACAAAGATTGGAGAAATAAAATGTAGCCACTTCTTCTGAGGTATAGTGGTGCCTGGCCCTGATTCCACATCTCCTGGCCCATTTAATAGTTTAGTTCTCTGAAGCTGCAGGAGACACAGGGGAAAAAAAAAAAAAAAAAAGAAATAACCATAAGACTAGAAACACCATCTAAACAACCCAAATGAAACACTTAACAGTAAAGCTAGACCTTTAGTTTCTAGAATGTTATTAGCCACTGACTGCTGCATTATCAATGTATTAGTTATATAAAGTCACCATTAAAAAAAAAGCTATTTATATGCACAGACGTGTGTGTAAATACACACACATATATATAGTTGTAATCAGCTCTGACCTCCTGGTTATTGTGCATCTTGGACTACTTGCAAATAAAGAGCCTGACCACAAAAAGAAATAAAAGTAGAGCCAAGAGTAAACTGTTGATGTCCCCTCCACTAGTAATGCATTAAAAACACCCAAAACCCACCCACCACTCTATGTATATAAAGTTCCTTCTCTCCTAAGAAGCCAGGCTTGCCACAGAACTGGAATCACCTGCTGAAAGAGCCTCCAGTGGCCACTTCTTCCCGATTTACCACACATTTTCTGTGTCAGACTATCAAGACACACCTGAACACTCCAAACACGATAGTGCTGTTCTGCAGCTTCACAGCTGTAACTATTCCACCAGCTGTAATTTACAGAAAGTTTCTGACTTACTTCTTCATCTTTTTTTTTAATTTCTGCTTGAACTTCCTCCAGCTCTTCTTGACCCTCATCTGGACTCATTTTCAAGCCTTCACGAAGCATTCGGATGCCAAAGATTGCAAACAGTGCCGTTGACACATAGTATGTGTACACACGAGGAATAACTGTGGTGGCATAGCCAAACAAAACTGAAAAGAAAACAAATACATCGTTTAAAAAAATAAACATGTGGATCATAACTGTTTTTCCCACATCTAAAAAATGCTTGCTGGCAAAGTCTGCAATCCAAATATCCACTGATAAATAAATATTGTATCTTTTGTTAGTTTTGTATAATTTTCTAAATGTTTTTGCAAGGTAACAACACTCTAGAAACTTTAACTGTTACTGGTCGTGCCAGAGACTGAAGTCCACTAACACACAGACAATGCACACTAGCCAAAGTTGAGGTATTGCTATTCCCAAGAGCCAGTCCAAAAAACATTATCTTTCCCATCAAGGTCTATGGAAGTCCTCCCTTTCTCCAAGCATGCCATGAAACTACCATCTGTAACCACATAAGTTTAGTCACAGTGTATACCAGTTAATTCCATTTATGTGTTGACTAGCATGTCTTTCCAATCTTTTATCAAATAAAGTTAGAATTACCATTTTCTACAAGTTGAATCTACCAGGCAAATCTACAAATCACCCAGCTGGATAAATCCAGGCCTCTCTTCGTTTGCCAAGTGCAAATACCTGCACATTACTATTCCCCTTTCCCACACTCCCCACAGACCCGCAATGTGACCAACTTTGCTCTTTCTTTATTTCAATGACACTGATCCTACTTGCAGGCCAAAAAGTGACCTCCATGGCACATCTCTTATGGGTATTGAAGGTGATCAACTGAAGACAAAACTAAGTTCTTCAACAAGAAGAAACACGTATCCAGGATGAAGTATTTGCTTTTTCACAACGTAACATCATTTAGCATGTTTTTGACAAAAAAAGGACTGCATAACTGAGAAGAAATCAAAACTCAACTTATAACATTCACGGTTGCTTGGACCATGCAGTCACAACTGTTTCTGTTGCTTTAATCCACATGCAATTAGCTAAAAGGAAACTTACTACCATGTATGCTTTCTTGCACACACTTTCTTAGTTGAAAAACATACCCAGAAGTTACTACATGATCTGGAAATTAATCTGCACTGCCACTACCAAAAGTAAGAATATAAAACAAAATTAATCAGGCTTCTTACTTGGACGCACAGCACATACATACATGAGTAGCAGTATTAGTTGCACAGCTAAATAAACCAGAAGGAGTTAAACCAAACTTTTTTTAAATATTGAAAAAGTACTAGCATAAAGCAATACAAGAAACTATACAAAAAACTGTCATTTTTTTAGCATTACTTACATATATAAGCACAAGCATAATGAAATAATCAGAACAATAAGCCAGCTTATTTTGTCAAGCACACTTTGAAAAAATATCCCAAGTAGTGATTACTTGGAGCTAGTGAGTTTAAGCAAGCATATCTTCATGAAATCAAGGTGTGCAAACTCCCCAGGAGTTTCCAAACTCAGCTTGTACAAAACAAGAGAGGGGAGAAGGAAGGGGGTGGGGGAAGGAGAAGTCAGGCTCCTTTCTGAAAAGAAAGAAATAGTTGGGAACCTTTAAACTGGGGAATGGAACAAGAAAATAAAGCTTTTATGAAAAAAGCATAAAGACAGATTTGAAGAAAAATTTAATGTAAAAAAAGAGATAGCCATAATGGGCAGGAGAAGTTACATGCAGTGTAAATGGAAACTGCTCTAAGACTGCAATAAAAGCAACAGCTACGCACACAAAAATCATTCACAGAAACAGTTGCCAAGCAGCCTGAAGCCAGTGAATCGGCTGTTTCCAGTGTGTATAAACCAACCAACAGTATTTCAAATGTTTCTGAAATGGGCATGGTTAGAAATGAGCACAGAGACAAACTTTATGCTGCATCTGACATACCTGAAGGCTGCTCCATTTTACAATCACAGCTACGTAAGTGCCCACAGCTACAGGTTCCTCAAGTGTCACCTGATATCTCACTTCCCGCCCCCCCCATCTTCCACTTATGCAGCTTCCAGCACAAATCCAGACAGCTACACACACAGGAATACAAGTCAGACAAGGGAAATCTGTCATCATATAAAGAATCTTTTGCCTTAGGACGAAAAACAGAAGTCACTCCCACATTCCCTTTAGGCACACAAATTTAACAGGAGCTAAAAATAAAAAGGAAACTAGTGGCCCAAAAATC
The DNA here is from genome assembly GCF_036250125.1 of Pseudopipra pipra. Taxonomy (NCBI): domain Eukaryota; kingdom Metazoa; phylum Chordata; class Aves; order Passeriformes; family Pipridae; genus Pseudopipra; species Pseudopipra pipra. The sequence goes on from NC_087552.1 coordinate 47,953,814, forward strand.
AAAGGAGGTGCTTAGGCTCTCGATCCCATTCCTCTTCCTTAAACTCATATTGAGGCCCTCGGAGTGCAGAGACCTCATTAGAGCCAAGAGCCTAAGTAGTCCATCTGAGCCACGATCCCCAGGAAAAGCTTGACACTCTCTTCAAAATAAAAAAGTGAATACACATACTACCTGCATTCCAATTTCAGTTATGATTTTTTAGTAAATATGTACCCAGCACATTTTAAGAGATAAAACAAAAGAGAAAAGAGTGCTAACCTGATAAGCATGTCATCAGTCCCAAGGCAAGCATAGCACCAGCCAGTACTGTCAGACGGTTGTACCGCATTGCCATGATGGCTGCAATGAAGAAGGTCTTGTCCCCCAGTTCTGACACAATGATGACAGATATAGCAGCCACAAATGCATGAATAAAGCCCAGATTAGTCTTGTCAGCTGACTCTTCACTGACAATGTGAACTGGAGCAACTGGTGAGGACCCTTTCTGTAAGGAAAAGGACAAAAAAAAAAACCCAAACCCAAACACTAGTTAATTAGGCTTGAATAGTTAGTACGCAGAAGTACCGTGCCCCGTATTTCTCCTGTCATACCATACTGTGTAGAGTGACATTTTAAGTATATACACCTCTCATGCTTACTAATGATTGTTAACTAGTTCCTGGTTGCCACCTACCTCAAATTGCCAGTTAGGCACTTAGTAAGAGGATCAGATCACATTCTGATTATTAAAACATTACTTCACCATTCACGCTATTACCAGAACATGAGAACCACCATTCTAAGAAAACATGGGGAAAGCTGCTTTAGCTCAGAGATGATTTTTAAGGTCCCTTCCAACCAACCTGCCCTGAGCAAGAACACCTTTCACTAGATCAGGTTGCTCAGAGGACCATCCAACCTGGCCTTAAGCACTTCCAGGGATGGGGCAGCCACAATTTCTTTGGGCAACTTTTTCCAGTGCCTCACCACCCACCCGTACATGGAAGAATTTCTTCCTAATATCTAATTAGGTTTCCCCTCTTTCAGTTTATACTCAAGCCAAATTTTGTGCAAGTTTTCATCAACTTTTTCTGCACTTGCTCTATGTTTGTTGAAAACTAACTTGAAGACTTTCCAGTGGTGAAACCGGACCAACCCACTCTGGTTGTTCCCACTCACTCACCAAAGTGTTTACTTGTACACAAAGTAAGATATCTATGATCACAAGCGAGGCCTAAGATCTGTAAGCTGATGTTCACAACCCTGACCAGGAATGGCTGAAAAAGCGTGTTCCAGCACATCTACCAGCAGAGACAGACTGCAACGTGTTTTGACATGGCGGCTTCCCAGCATTCCACTTTCAGCAGTGCTCCAAGTTTTTCGATGTTGATATTTAGAAGCTCTCATACTCTGTGTGACACACCGACTTCCCAGAGCTCCTTCACCCTTTGCAGGGCTGTAACTTTTTAGTTTGGGTATGTGCCACCTGCCGTGCTCGACGTGCTACACCAAACCGTATGTCAGTTTTTTCCATCCCCGTGTGATCAGCCGGCACCAGAATCCCCTCACCGAGAACACTGTTAAACAAGTTTTAACGCAAAGGAACTGATACTAAATGTTGAGGAGGAAAAAACTGGCAGATTTGGAGTAGCAACAAAACCTGCTTTCAGCTGCTTCTGTAGGGGAAAGAGAGCACTGACGCCTTTTCCATGTCGGACCTAGATGTCCCTCTTTTAGCAGAAAAGGGGAAGGATGCGGTGGCCCTGCAGCCCTCCCTTTTCCTGCCGAAAGCGGGGTATTTCGGAGCCCGACGGCCTCCGGACGGCGCGGGGCCCCGCCAACCGAGCGCTGCCGCGGGGGGTGCGCGGGCCCCGCCGCCCCGCGCGGGGCTCAGCCCGGGGGGCGCAGCGCGGCCCGTCCCCGCCTCACCTCAGCCCGCGGTTCCGCTCCCTTCGCCGCCGGCAGTGGCGGCGGCGGCGGCTCCTTCCTGCCAGGCTCTTCCTCGGGAGTGGCGCCGAGCGGCGCCGGGGCCGCCAGCAGCAGCGCGGCCGCCAGCAGCATCGCGGCGGCCCGCGGGAGCGGCGGCGGGGACCCCATGTCGGCCGAGCGCGGTGCGGGGGGGCGCGGCGATGCCCCGGTTAAGGGCGCCGCGTCACCGCCCGCGCCGCGCGGCCCCGCGGCCGCCCCCACCCGCTTCCTGCCGCCGACGGACGTCCCGCCCCCCGCCCCGCCCCGCCGCCACGGCGGGGGGTGACCCCCGGGCACGCCGCCCTGTCCGAGGGCACCGGGGCGGCTCCGCAGCGCTCGGGGACAGACCCGGGCGTGGGTTTCCACCTCTGGGTCCCGGCGTCGCGAGGGACGGGCAAGGGCGGCTGTGCAGCGCTCCCCGGGGAGCGGGCGAGTCCGAGCGCGTTCCTCAGTCGTTCGGAGCTGCCTGCGGGCAGGGAAAGGGCGCTGCGGGACGGGAGGCAAAGAAGCGGCTGCGTAAGGTGGCTAAAAACTCGCCTAGAAACGGCCCGGGCAAGTCCCGGCTTCGTAAACGGCCAAGTGCACGGCAGCGCTTCGGGTATGTGTGACCCCAGCACCGCCACAAGCCCGGGGCACGGAATCAGCACCGGTCAGGTTGGAAGGGACCATAGAGGGTCCTCTGGTCCAACCTCCCTGCTCAAGCAGGGTCATCCTAGGGCACATTTGCACAGGATTGTGTCCAGACGGTTCTGGAATATCTCCAGTGCAGGAGACTCCACAACCTCTCTGGGCAATCTGTTCCAGTGCTCAGTCACCTGCACAGTAAAGTTCTTTCTCATATTCAGGTGGAACCTCCCGTGCACCAGTTTCTGCTCTTTGCCTCTTGTCCTATTTTTAGGCACTACTGCGAAGAGCCTGGCTTCATCCACTTGGCATCCCTTTTTTATATACTTACATATGTATGGATGAGGCTCCCTCTCAGACATCTCAAGGCTGAACAGGCCCAGGTCCCTCAGTCTTTCCTCATAAGAGAGATATTCCAGCCCTTAATCATGTTTGATGCCCTCCACTGGGCCTACTCCACGAGCTCCATGTCTATCTTGTGCTGAGGAGCCCAGAACTTGACACAGTACTCCAGATAATGCTCTCCCCAGGGACCCCAGGAGGGCCATGCATCCCAATGCTCCCTCCCCTGGGCAAGGACAGGAATGTGCTTCCTGAGAAGCAGTTTAGCGAACAGGATAAGAACACTAGTTTAACAGGACTTGCTTGGAGATAGGCCAAAGGAGCCTCTTGAGAACCATTTAAAAAAATAATACGGAAAGATGCGGTCCCAAGACAGGCTGTTGATGCTCCATGGTGGTGTTGATGGAGAGAGAGAAAGGCATGCAACAGCCAAGAGAGGCACATTTTGTGCAAAATGATTGCTTGTGTTTTGCAAATATATTAGATCAATTTTGAAAAATCATACAAAATGGAAATAGAAAGTATAAGAACCTTTTAATTAGGCAATTCATAAGACATACTACAGTATAAAAATTCTTCTTATATACAAAATAATGTATGCATGTAAGTAGACAACATGCTTAAACACTAGCATTCATATGCTACATCACACAAAACTGATCATTCAGTATCATGAGAAGGACCAAAATATTCAATAGTTAAGTGCAAAAAAAAGCCCTGTGCTGAGTGACATCATCTCCCCAGTAAAGAATTTCTTTGCAATGCTTGTCAGGTACTGGTTTCTGTGTGCTCTCTGCCTCAGCAGTTCATTATATCTGTTTAAAAAGCCATGGTCATGGCCATCCTGCACAGCTGCCCCTTCTAACACATGAGAGATTCCAATAACCCACTATAAGGACAACAGAACCATAACCAGGAACAATAATTTTCTGCAAATTCTCTTCTACTGTTTCTCTAGACAGAGAACCTTCCACGATTTTCCCAGTTTAGGGATAAAAGGAAATTTTTTTTTCCCAGTTTAGAGATGAGTGAAAATACTTTGGTGCAGAAGAGGTAATGCAGAGAATGGGTCTGTTTATTTCCACTGCTGAGCATGAGTCATTCCTCCACCACAGATTTCTCCAGTTTTTGTGCTTATAGTCATAAAGCAGTGGCTGGTTTTAATTGTCAACACGGAAGCACAGAAAGATACAAAATTTGCCTCCCTCTGAAGTGATTCAAAGAAAAGAGACTAGGAAAGAAATACGCTTAATTTGTCAGGACATGAAATACAGTAGTTCAAATGATTCTTTGCACCCTCTTTTCATTAATTTTCACAAATATTTGGACTTGCTGCACAACAGCAAGTGTTTTATGCACAAGACATAAAAGAGCCAATTAGCATCTCTTCACTTTGAATTTAAGCCTTCAGTAAACCTTTTTTAGCTCGTGTGATACACAGAGACATTTCCCCAAATAAATTGGTGACATGAATGGATTGTCATTAAAATTATGAGCTTTTAAGGTAGAATCAGAGAAAGTGTGTGATTTCATCTGGGCTTTAATATACCATAAATCTCTTATTCCCTTATAGAAAACATTTCCCACTTTAAGATAGCCTAAAGATACTTTAGAAAAAATATTCTAGAAAACATGTGGTATAAACGCTTTTCGATGCTTTGGGTAGGAACGGAAGTTTTTCTCATAGAACTCGTGACTCAAAACAGCAGCCAGTGCCTGGTTAAAAAGAACACACATCACTACACACCACCATGTCACATTTTGAAATCCAAGCATGATGGCCATAGAAACATATATAAGCAGCTCTGCAAAATAATGAGGGCAAGACACGCTCTCAAACCAGTCTCCAAAAGGTACATCGTAGCCCAGCCTTACAACCTTTCCTGCAAGGAAACAGAAAGAAATTAATTGAGAACATGCATTAAACCAACTTCTCACAATTACAGAACAATATGCTTACAAAAGTTATCATCATCATCATCATCATTCACCTCCATCTGATCTGGCAGCTTTGCACTTAATGAAATAAGATGCCACCTCTGGCTATGCAAATAAAGAGTAAGGAAACCTATTTTTAGCCCACATGGAAACAGAAGTGAGGTTCCCAAGGAATGGCACAAATTGTAACCATTAGGATGTGTCTGTCCTTAGAATGTTAGAAGCTAGAGCTTCATTTCAAGTTCTACAGAACTATATAGACAGACACACCACACCCCTTCCCCCTAGTTCAGCCATCCGATCTCTTTTCCAAACAGCCTCATTTCACCTATCGAAAGTCTTATAGAGAACAGCACACTAAAGGAACTGAAAAACATTCATTTTTAAGGTATTAAGAAGCTATAGAGGCCTATTGAAACAACCAGGAAAAAATTTCCAAGTAAACAATTGACAGGAATGAAACATCTTACCTGATTTGTTTTTTCTAAGTTTAGCTAGAATTACAAGACATCTGTGTTGGTGAAGAGAGGCCCAAATGTACATCGTAATTCCTACAATGTGATACCAGCAGATCTGCACAGAAAGCTCTTTTCCTGAATTAAACATGGTTTATTAATATACAGCCAGGAAGTAACTTCCCAAATATCATTTGAAAATACTATATACATTTTTTAAATGTTACTGTCTTACAAAATTCTACTAGTTAGTCTCTAATCCCTTGAAAGTTGCTTTTAAATCCTGCATCATTTAAGTGCCCAGCTGGCAGTTCATTTCCCTTAACTGCTCTATACTAAAATACATAGTTATTAATCCAGTAGCTTGAAGTACAGTATGATGTAGAATGATACATAACTGATAGTCTAAGACCTCAGTATTCAACACTATTTGTAACTGTTATCATCCTAATTAAACATATTGTCATGGCTCAGGTCAACATGTAAGTACAGAGTTTTTTGTCTTGTTAACAGCGAGATACATATATACACACACCTACACACACATACCTACACACACATACACAGAGTGTGAAACATTTAGGTCTTCAAAAAAGTGATAACTGTATGAAGGATGATTTCCAAAGTACAAGCCAATGCACCGCCTCTAAGAATCTACAGGATGTGAAAAGTAGAACAGAGGTTCAGAAAAAAAAAAGGTTTTATCTACACATAGGAAATCTGAAGGTTCTTTAAAAAAAATCCCTGGATTATACTAGAACTGATGTGGTTGGATATGGTTAAAAACTTCACTAAACTTACATACTTGGTAATGACTGCCTTACAAAAATTAGTCATGGGAGGAGTGCTACAACCAACTCATGGTTCATCTATGCAGCCCAGTGGAATGTGTTGGCAGAAACAAGTCAGAAAATACAAATTTCTGCTGTATTAATGGAAACAGTACGAGAGAGAGAAGAGACTGAATCAAGGCAGAGCAATGGCAAGTTCTTAATGGAAAACAAAAGAGGTGGCCAAGAAGCCTTGCAGACTCACAGCAAGGCTTACAACGAAAGAACCAAACTTGCATAGTGTCATTTGAGAACTGGTACCAATTACTGTCCTGCATAAAGCATATGTATCTCAATGCAAAACTGATTGATAATGATCCTTAAAGTATCTCTGTGAGATGTTTTTCAGGAAATAACTGTGATGGTTAACATGAAAGTGTGTGTTTGTGTATAACACTGGCTGATCATATGATATACTGAAATGTAATTACTTTGAACTATACCAGTAAGTATTTTTATGTCTCATCAGTTAACACACTTCTCAAACAAGCAACCCTCTATAGGAAACAAATGGGAGCAAAACTGCATCTTTGGTAATAACTCAGCAGGCACTTACCAGTCCTGACATTAGTAGGCACTTGGCATAGCACAGTTGAGCCAACGGCAATGTAGAAACCAAGTCCATAGTAATACTGCACAATATGAATGAAACCATTGGAAAACACACTGGTCCAGAGGCATTCTGCAAGCCTTCGACAGCTGTGCAGCCAAAGGAGCAGGAGAACCAGGAGAGCAGAGGAGTACTCACTGTCTGCTTGCAGATAAAAAATAGCAACTTTGAGACAGATAGGAACAATTTAATCTGTACAGTGCTTCAAAAAGGCTAATGCTTCCCCTCCCCACAGCAAAATTTTAGTCTCATTTTAAATTAACTGGGGAAAATATTTGTACAGGTGAAGCACTGCTGACCACAGCAAGATTTCTTCCAGAAGGTACTAATGGCACTTTCTGTTAAAAGGACTGCTGATAGCCATCATATCCATAAATTAGAATGATTTCTATATTGAATAATTACAAAGGACAAAGGCACTTGGTATTCCAGGAAAGTCACTTGGCGCCTAGTTTAAAAGCAACTGATGAAGTAGCACTTGGATGCACAGCTTTGGTAATAGAGTTTTCTAATATTTATATGGATGCATCATAATAGCTGGAACACTTGCCCATGTCCTCGCTCTGAGAATCTCTGCCAAGAGCACGGTGCATGTCCTGAATCCATGATGGGAGTGACTCTCCAAGGAACTCAGCTCGGAAGAGCCAGTACAGCAGACTGCCATTCCAGACCACAGAAACCACATAAAAGTGAGTAAACCAGCTGTGGGAACAAAAAAGGTCTTCATTAATGTATTAATGTTCTCATCGTTCCTTAGTTGGAAATGTAGCTGCAGGACGTGCTTGCCTGATGGTGAGTACATTCCCTTTTGGTGCCCAGGTGAATAGCAGACAACTCAGGAACCAGTGGTACCAAGCAGTAATAACCCTAACACGTTTTCCCCCAGTGAAATGCTGCCTGGAATAACCTCTAACTTAGCTTACATTACTAACCATGACTGTGCTAAAGAGGAGAAAGTGTAAACCACACATTGCAAAGGTATTCCTCAAGACACAACTAATCATGATGTACACAACGTTTTCTTTATAATTTACACCACTAAAAGCACATCCAAATTAAGTTTCTGGGCATTTCCAAGCTGCTGCACGCCACACCACTCCCACTTTTCTCAATTCCAGTAGGTGCAGTACACAGCATGTTAAAGTTCATAAATTACAAATGCAGATGGTAAAAGGCATCCAAAAGTAATTACTCTGCTCTAAGTATCTTTTCCCTCTGCAAATTCAAGGTCTGCAACAATCATATAGAAAAAAAGCTGTGACCATCAACACCACTGGATGATTACAGAGCAGGACCACATAGGTTTTTTTGAAGAATAAAGCAAAGAATCTCCCAACCCTGTAATGCACTTATAAAAGCACACTATGCATTACTGAAATGCACACATGACAGTCAAGGCAGGTAACTGAATTGAGTTAAAGAGCCTGTAATATCCAGCTCAAACTAGGTGATCCAGTATTTCCTTTTGCTTTTAAAATTAAAAGTCCTTCTGGCTATGAATAAAAAGCAGGACCTCTGGAAACACCTGCAAAGAGCTAAAATACGTCCCATGGGAAGATGCTGATGGCCTTGACTTGACAATGCAACTGTAGGTACAAAACTAGGATATAACTGTATAGTCAAGAAAAGACTGTATTTCTGTTAAACATGGAAACTTTTCTCTCGGAGGAGTGTAGGGCTACAACACCCTTGGTTAGAGAAAACAATTAAAGTGACCCCCTCCCAGAGCATCTCAGGTATCTCTCAACAGCACCACAGAGATCACAGAGGTAGCGAGCATCCCGGCATGCTCCAGAGTGCCCTGCCCATTAGCAGCTGGTAACTCCTACACATGATCACTTCTCCTCAGTTCCTTCTACAAAGCAGAAACAGCAACATTCGCTCTGCTGATCTGCAAGAGCAGAAGTAAAATTCAATCCCTCTCCCTCATTTTCTGTTTATAAGACAAACAGAATTTGTATATTGATAAAAACTCATTGCCACCTCCAAGTTTCAAGCTCTTTCCCTGCTGTCCTGTTACTTGGTAGAATCATATCTTGTCACTCGCCAGGGAACTTTCTCCACACACATTGATTTTTGCTACCAGCACACAAACAAGTCCTGGCAGCTTAGCAGACACACGCCCTGTGAGCTTTCAGCAATCCCAATTACACTGGGGATATATCTGACGTACAGAGTGAACCAGCACTACAGTAAGTACATGTGCCATACCTTAAGGAGAGGAATTTTCACTATTTGCCAAATATGACAATGAATCAAGATAGAACGGCAACATTAAAAACAAGCCCAGGCTAGTGAAAGTATAATGGTTGTTTGGAAACAAGACACAAATGAATAGAACAGAAAATGCCTCAATGCATTCAGGATCTTCTCTATTCCTTCAGCTAGAAGTGTTATGGATTCACTAATCAAGCAACAGAATTGCTTTGTAGGTGTTGAGAGCTCAAGATCAATTCTCTGAAAAAGTATGTTCTTCGGTCACCCTTCTCCCTAAGAAGGGGTGTTGGGAAACTTCTGTTGGAGAAAGACCAAATCAAACAAAAACTCACCTAAAGAATGTGGCACTTTGCAGTACACTTCAAGTAAGACAAAGCCTTTATAAGCCCTTATTTTTGCTGAGGGTACTGCAGAATTTAAACATGTCCCTGGATATTTTCTGCATCGAGAAGCCTGATAACCCAGATATTACATTACAACCTTTCCATGAATAATATGCTGTGTCACAAAACTTTTTTTTCAACATTTGGTTTGAAAGCTACGTATATAAAATGTCTCAGACATTATAAGATTGCTACATTACTGGTGATCAGATCTTTTAAGCAGCCTCCCAGTCCTGTCCTGCTGGCCTTGCAAGATCCTGTCTTGCCTACGTTCAAGTCAAAGACTAGTTCTTAGTTCTAGTAATGAATCTCACCTGATCAAAAACTAAAAAATTCCATAATATATAATAGCAGAAACATTTTAAAACCTTTAAATGTGGGGTTTTCTCCCTCCTTCATAATTATTCATTAAACATCTAAACATATACATCTATTTCATTGTATCAAACATCTATTAAGACGTGTTCGGATAACACGGTGGATCTTTTGCCTCATCAGAGACTCATGCAGGGTCTAGATCGCTACTGTTCCCATGGTGTTATTAGTATGCTAACTCACATTTTAAGAAGAAACCTTTAAGGGAGAAGGCAATGTCTGACAATCAGTGTGAGACAGTAAACCTGCAGCATATTTGCAGAGTTACACTCAGGATTCCACGTCCCCAGGTGCCTGACCTGAGTCTTGCAGGACGGTTTGTTTTACGGATCTCTCATGGGACTGGGAATCAAGGGATTAGGCTTTTGTTCCCATTTAGAACACAGATTCTGTATGATCGCTCGCAGCCTCCACGCTCCTCGGTTCCACATCTGTAAAATCAGAGTAACAATTCTGCAACAAAGCTGAGCTCAACTCAACAAATATCCGCAGTGCTCCTGCGTGCGCTGTTCACTGTCTCGACCTTCGGCTGCGCTAACCGGGACACACTCACGGTAATCGCCGCGCCGCTGCAACAGCGGCAGGAGCCGCCCCTCACCTCTTGGGCACGAGGTAATTAAGACTCCAGCCGGGGGGCCTTGTCTTCCCGTAGCGAATGAGCTCGTGGAAGAGGTCGGAGACCCCGCCGCGACCATCGGACCGCCACGCCGGGGCCCGCAGGAGCAGCAGCGCGGCCAGGAAGGCGACGGCCGGCAGGGACCAGGCGGCGGCCAGCACCGGCAGCATCCCCGGCCACGCTTCGCTCCGGCCCCGGCCCCGCTCCGCCCCCGGCCCGCCCACCGCCGCGGAGCCTCTTCCGCTTCCCGCTTTCGGGAAAGGTGGGGCTTTGTCGCCCGGCCCGGGTAGTGCTGGGGGCTGTGGCAGCTGTAGTGGCTGCGGGGTGTCCGTGCAGCTGGCGCCCAGAGCTGCGCTGGGGCATGTTGTCTATCTCTACTTCAGCAAAGCCTTTGACACCGTCTCTTGGAAAAGCTGGCAGCCCACTTGGACAGGCGCGCTCTTCGCTGTGTCAAAAACTATCTGGATGGCCAGGCCCAGAGAATGGTGCTGCATCCTGTTGGCAGTCAGTCACCAGTGGTGTTCCCCAGGGCTCAGTGTTGGGCACAGTCCTGTTTGATATCTTTATTGATGATCTTGATGAGGGGATCGAGTCTACTCTTAGTAAACTGGAGGACAACACCACATTGTGCAGGAGCATTGGTCTGCTGGAGGGCAGGAATGCCTGGACAGGCTGAATCGATGGCCCAAGGCCACTTGTATGAAGTTTAACAAGGCCAAGTGGCAAGTCTTGCAGTTCGGTCAAAACAACCCCCTGTGGCGCTAACAGGCTTCCAGAAGAGTGGCTGGAGAGGACCTGGGGGTGCTGGTCCACAGCTGCTGAACATGAGCCAGCAGTGTGCCCAGGTGGCCAAGAAGGCCAATGGTATCCTGGCCTGTATCAAGACTAGTGTGGCCAGCGGGACCAGGGAAGTGATGGTGCCCCTGTACTCAGCACTGGTGAGCCTGCACCTCCAGTACTGTGTCCAGTTCTGGGCTCCTTATTTTAAAAAGGACGTTGAGGTGCTGGAGCATGTCCAGAGAAGGGCAATGGAGCTGGTGAAGGGTCTGGAGCACAAGTCCTGTGAGGAGTGGCTGAGAGCTGGAGGTGTTTAGCCTGGAGAAGAAGAGTCTCGAGGGTGACCTTATCACTCTCTACAACTACCTGAGAGGTAGGGGTTGGTCTCTTCTCCCAGGCAACAGATGACAGGACAAGAAGACATAGTTTTAAGCTGGGCCATGGAAGGTTTAGGTTGGGCATTAGGAAGAATTTCTTCACAGAAAGGGTAATTATAGACTGGAATGGGCTGCCCAGGGAGGTGGTGGAGTCACCATCCCTGGAGGTGTTTAAGGAAAGACTGGACATGGCACTTAGTGCCATGATCTTCGTGACATGGTGGTGTATTCAGTCATAGGTTGGACTCAATGTTCTCAGAGGTCTTTTCTAACCTAATTGATTCTGTGGCTCCAGGTGTGTGGGTGCAGGTGGGTGTGCTCATCTCAATTGCATGCTTAGTCAGCCACTGCCTTGACGTTACATGTGTGTGAGGTCCTGTGTTCAGAATTTTATTCTAATAAATGTTCAGTTTCGTCATGACCAGAAGGAAAGCCTTTCTTTGCCTTTCTTTGCCTTTCTTTTGTCCAGAGACACCAGGAAGCCAAACCAGCTTGGCACCAAAGGGAGGTGGTTCCCTCTGACCCGCAGTGAAGCATGTCCTGCTCACAGCCCTCTTGCAGGTCAAACTTCCTGTTGCAAGAGAAACTCAAGTGTTACTTGGCAGGCACCAGTTAATGATCTTGTTAATTAGGGGCTAATTCATTGGCTAATTAATTATGAGATGGGGAACTCCCCTTCATGCCATGACTCCATGTACCTCCCACTCTCCCCAGCACTCCCAATGCCCAACCGAAAGGCCCATCACTGGGGGCTTGTTCTTACCCAGAGCTGCTCAGTCTTAGTAATTAATTAATGATCTGATTATTTAGGGGATGAGGCAGCTCCTCCAACCCTGGCCTTGGCCCCAGACTCCATCCTCTTCCTATCCTCCCCACTGTTCCCAACACCCAGCTGGGGGTCGTTGACCTCCCAAGACCCATCGTTGGGGTCCTGGAGACTATGGGGTCCCCAGCGTCCCCCCAGGTCCCCAACCTCCCTCCCAGTCCCCACCCCACTGCTCATCCCAGCAGCTGGACCACCCTTCAGCATCTTCTGACCTTGCCACTCTGCTCCCCATTGGATGAAGGTCCATGTCCATCTGGGTACCACCCTCTAATCCCACGTTGGAGGATTTCTGGGAGAAAACCAGTGGAAACATGGGTTTTCCCACACTGTTGCATCACTCCCTGCCTACCTGGGAGCTGCCATGAGCAATTCTGTGATATTCTATGTCCTCATCTCTGTTCAGTTGTTTTATCTGACCAAATATCACCGAGTCAATTATCTGCCTCACTGCCTCCACGGAGATACTGAAAGGTATTTCAAACTTTTCGTTATATGTATGAGAAAATTAATGGTGTTTATTCTGGGCATGTTTAAGTTAGTACTTATTAATGCTCTTGAGTAAAATAAGATTTTTAAGTCAAGATTCTCAGAAAAAAATATTTGGATTGTATTTCCAAGTCTTTAAATATAGAACAACCCAATTTTATTAGTATTTAGCACTACTTCAAACCATCATGAAATCAGTAGATTAAGAGAATAAGGCGTTGGGCACCACCTTGCAGCTGACTGAGATTAAGGCCTGAATGGTGTTCCTTTGACTTCAGGAAGAACTGTTGATACTGGTTGCTTCCACAGTGCTGGTGTGGCTGCCTCTATGGTGGTACCTCCCAAGATATTGATGACTTTTTTCCCACCTGAGATAAAGTTACATCATAAGCACTTTAATTGTATCCCTAGTAGCTACCAAACCCATATAGTATCTTTTTTCCTTTTTTCTTTCTTTTTTTTTTTTTTTGTGGTGTAAATCAGGCTTGATTTAAAGCAAATTTTATCTTTTACCAATGTACTTTCCTAAGTAGAGGTATAAATGTTCCCTAAATTATTTTTACATATGTGACAGCATTAATCCATTCACTGATAAGTGAATCCTGCAAAGCAGCACATGCTCAGCTGAAGTACTCATGACATCAATAACATTCCTTTGGGAAAAAATATCATTGGAGTTCACATTTTCTGCTAAAACATCTGTTGGTAGCTCTCTGGTTATATCTGCAGACATAATAATTATAATAAATATGTTATAGTAAGTATGTTAAAGTCAATATAATTTATGTCAGCGTTTGGAGCTCAGTCTAATGCTCTTCTCAATTCAGTATAACAATCTTCAATCTGGTTCAGGGATTTCATGGCCATGTGGTTTGGGTAATTAGCAGAAGATTAAGGTATCAAGCAGGTGAGTGGACTTTTGTGGGGAGTGGGAGGGAGGGGCTGGCCATATGTGGGTCATCCCACAGCTGATGCGTCAGGGGGATGGAGAGCATGTCCAGGCTGTGCTGGAGAGAGGGAAGGGTGTTGCCGTCACTGCTCCGCAGCCCCACACCTGGGGAGCTCAGTCAGCAGCTGCTCTGCCATGCTTATCTCTGCATCCCACATGGCCACGTTTCAGAAGTGCTGCTGAGGTGGCTGGTTTGGGCAGAGGAGGCCCTGTGTAAGCAGGGACCAACCACATCTGCTCTGCAAGCAGTGATGGAACAGGAGCTGCCTGTGACAGCCTGTGGGTCACAGCAGCAATGTGCTTCTGCAAGTCCTGACTTGAGGCACCCTGTCCTCTTGTGCTGCACATTCCCCACAGCTGGAGGTTGTCTGCTCCTGCAGCGTGTCTCTCTGAAACATGGCTTATGTACTGCTTTCTTTTCAGCCTGATCTCTCTGAAACACAAAGGAGATGCATTGCAGCCTTGACTCTGCAGTCTGGTCCTTTTATGTCTTCCACAAGACAGATAAGGCAAGGGGGAGTAATAGTCTGACCCATAAAGAGGGTCCTTCCTTTGTCTGAACAGCAAACTTAAAATTTAAAATAGATTTTCTCAGCAATTTTGGTGATCAGTGCAGATGCCATTTTTGTGAAATCATGATCTGAAGACTCCATACTGCTGTATGGCATGGCCCTGCAGCATTCTGTGTCCTTGGCTTCCACTGTACTCAAGCTATATTTTTCTGTAGTGTTTGGGCTTTGGGGATATTTGTAAACTGAAGGATAAGGAATGTGGCTGTTACAGTGCCCTTGAGACAGTGGAGGCCAGAGGGCCTACAGGTATACTACTGGGGGATAGATCTGGTGAATAACAGCAGTACTCCAGAAGGAAAGTCCTACATACCCAAAGACATGCAGTGCGTCTTGCTGTGTTCCTGTTAAGAGTGAGAGGTACACAACTTTTTGGTTTTTCAGTAATCTTCTAAATTTAACTAACCAGAGCCTTGGAGGTACAGCTCAGAGGAAGTCACTGAACCAGATATTTAATATCAAATACTTCTTTGGGAATTAAGCTTTATTTAAGGAATAGAGACCAGGAATCTGGTCTCTATTCCACTCTATAAGTGGGTCTTTAGTGTACAAGGTACTAATTCTACATGGTACCCTGTTGCCAGCCTTGATGTATTGACTGTAATGTTACTAGCAGCAAAGCCAGGTAAAGAGGGATTTAGTAAGCATGGGCCAAGACTTGTTCTGCACTCCATCAGGACATATAGGTGGGAAGGGAGAGAAATTAGTGTCTGAGAAAAACTACAGCTGTTACTGATAGAACAGATCTCTTTTAATATCTTATTCATTGGCTCCAGCACTGCTGCAACATGGGGTTTCCTGTGGGGTAAGTAAGAGCCACAGCATGAATGCCATGCCTGCAGACCAAGCTTGGCAGCAACCATGTGCAGCAGCTTAAGGAAAGCATTGAGGTCCACAATGTTTTGGTCAACACTTGCTCAGAAATTACTTCAACGTACTATAAACAAGTTGCAGAGTCCATCTATCAGCAACACTCCCCCAAGCTCCATAGTGTCCCTGCAAGTTATTGTAATAGCTGAAATCATGGTGAACCATAGGTTGTAGGTGGCAGATTTAATGATGAGAAGATTTAATGACATGTTTATGCTTGAATCACTTGTGGATGCTGGTTCTTTTGCCGCTATAGTGCAGAGCAGATTTAAGTTACATGGGAAGACACTAGATTCCAGGTGGTTAATTTGGAAAAGCTTATGGTCAGCAGCAGGCTGTGGAGTTGCATCCCCTAGACTTCCTTGACTGTGTGCTCAGTGCTTCCTGGACATCTAAGGCACCCCCCATCCAGCTGCCTCCAGCCATGGCTGCTGCTACATAAGCACAGGAAAGCAGGATCCGACCTCCAGATGTGGTCAGTTTGTTGACTGTTTCCTCAGAGTTCAGATAATTGCAGGAAGAAGGGGAGGAGTACAGCTGTGGGGCTGGGAAATGATTTGAAGGGGAGAGGAATCGGCAGTTGGTTGTCTTAAGTATAACTTCTGTATTTATGATTGCAAGTTATGCTGAGGAGAAGATGTAAGTTGTACGCTGCTACTGCTCCTAGTTGTGTATGTAGTCTGCACATCAGTAAGAGCCCTTCTTTCTAGGGTTTTCTTCCCCAGTGCTGTACCTCTGTGGCACATTGTGTGACCCCATGCGCAGCAATGGTTTTCCCACGTTTTAGGCGAATAGTTCCCTCTAGGTGGCACCAGCACTCTTCGGTTTCCCCGAAGCCCGCCCACTCTGCGCTGGGCTCCGGCTCCTGCTGCCCGGGATGGCCCCGAGCATCCTTCGAGTATCCTCCCAGCAGCAGTCTCTGCGGGGCTCCCACCTCGCGGTCCCTCTTGGTGTTAGCTGTTTGTAACAGCTGATTTTTGCGTTAGTAGGCTTTGTACTTCGCCATTTGTAGGTGTTTGCTGTTGCATGTTGGCTTTTTGTGGCAAATATTTGTTCTCAGCTTTGTGACGCTCCATCTTTATAGGCAGAGTTCAGCTTACCTAATTTCAGATGGGTAAAGTTAGGTATCTGGATAAAGCTCGTGGAGTGGGTTCCTGATGTAACTGGTGGAGATAGGAACCTCCAGAATGCCAATTTTTTTCTCCCTAAGTAGGGTTGTCTCAGTTGTTGAGCTGAATTGTTGTCCCTGGTGAAGATCCATGTGAGGGAAAGAGAATCTTAAAGGATCCAGAATAAAAATGGGTATCAATTATTTATGCTCTTGGATCTAGAGTTGGTTTGATGAATGTCATTCAATGAGTCTTTCACTAAGATAAAAAAAAGTATTTTTTCACAAAAGCCTGGGCCTTGCAAGACAGTTATCTGTAAATGTAACTGGTTCATGTTTCCTGCCTGTTAAAGGAGACCTACCCAGACAGTTTATAGGCTTCTGCGATACATTGCTTATAGCAAAACTTGTTAGTTTTTAGTATATGGAGAATGGAGAGAAAGCCTGGAAAGATGCTGTGCAAAAGGAGAGGACGAAGGTCAAGGCTTGACTGAACCATAAAGGAAAAGCTGGAGAGATCAGACAAGAGCCCAAATTTGTCTCACAAACCTGGACTTGTGTAGGCCACTGTGGACCATAATGTCTGATAGAGCTTCATGAAATGCCTGTAGGGGGTGGGAGAGCAAAGATCTGCTTTGGAGATTTTCTACTCAGACCATTGTGTTATTCAAAGGAATTTGTCTGCATGAGGGACAAATATCAGCATCATTTACTGGCCAGCCCACAGCAGATTTCACTGCAACTCCAGACTTAAAAAATTTACCCACTTATTTTATGTAGTGATTTTGTTGAGGTTTTTTTTTTTATAAGGGAGAATACAGAAATTATTCAGTTGCTCAGATACTTTTTGCTGGTTGCTTTGTTCAGACTTTTTTTCCCAAAAAATATTTTAATTCGCTAATGAAGCCCAAAAAACTTTGTGAGCAAAATAGCTACAGGTGAGTTTCTTGATAATCTCTGTGAGACAGGATTCAATGTCAATTTAGCACAAGGGCAACCATGAAAGTACAAATAGAGGTCACACTCTTTCAGATGTTTATGAACATGCTTAAAGCCAGTATGGATGAGGATTTTGAAATCTAGATAGTTGGTTATGGGATGTAATAATCTGTGGTAAGTTGCTTGATACTAGTGGGTCTAGAAACTTTAATTGTCAGAACAGTCTTTGATTTAACTAATCAACACAATGGGCTAAAGTCATACATTTCTGTGATTTGTGGGAAAGTAAACCAAAAAAGCCATCAGATTGCCACATCTTGAATGCTAGCCTGCGCTCTACTGGTTTTAATCACTGGAAGATAACCAAGACACGGGGGCCAAGAAAACATAAATCATCGAGCGCAAAAAAAGAGTGCTTAGAGATGTGAGAAACCTACACTGAAATGTACTTCCCACCGTTCAAGGATCACTACGTGCCCTTGGCTTTCAAATTATAAAATGTGTTTCCACTGGCTGACAGAAAGCAGGAATTAGTCTCTGATAAGACAAAAGCTCCTGTGCAGGATTGGTGCCATGCTCCTGGGATAAACACTGTTATATTTGCGTAGATCTTAATGGATAATTCATGCACATGAATCTGTAGACTTTGAGGTGTGACTTCTACATCTCTTAGAGCCATGATACTAAGATATATGATTTATTCACTATTCAGCTATACTATTTGCTGAATTTTCACTGATCACAGCTAGTCAGTATCTTGCCAACATAGTCAACTTGGAATCTGAGACAGTTTGGGGTTTCACCCTGGGAATAAAAGCAGCTTTATTCAGCTTGTATGATATGTTATTGATCTGAGGCTCGTAACATGCTGTGAAGGCTAAGTCTGGGCAAGTTGTTGTTTGTTATTTGATTCAGCATTTGGATTTTTAAAGAACTATCATTATCTAAGGAAGTTTGTAAGGGACAACACTACCTAAAGCTCATAAATTGTCACTTGACTCATTTTGATTTGCAAAATAGCTTAATGAAAAATAAATACACCTTTACTTAATATTATAAGTAAGTTATGGTTAAAGCAAGAGCAGTGAAGATGACTTAAAATTCTCAGGGATGAATCATTAATATTTTCTTTGTCTAAGGGCTCCAGTCCATGCTACAACTACAGGGCTTGACAGGAGCAGAATTCAGGCCCTTAAGAGTAGCAAGTAATTGTCTGACTCTGTACCAAAATCCTCAAAGGACATACCTGGCTCTGTCTTCTGTATATTATTTTATATTATTTTAGGAATATGCCAGAACATACTTGCTTGCAAAATGATTGGGGTTTTCCTGAAATAGACAGACTGCATTCAGGCAGTAAGCAAAAGTAAAGGTTTCTCTGTGAGAGTCCTTTTGAAACTTTCAGACTCCAATACAAGAGTTGAGGGTTCAGGGACACTGACTGCCCCCCAGAGAGGAAAGACCAGTGCTGATAAAAGTCATTGAGGACAGTTAGTTTTCTCAGGGCTGTCAGCTGAAGAAGGAAAGCTCTAAGTAAACTTGGAAGGCAATGGGAAAGGTAATAACAACATTATAGCTCAAAATTGAGAAGAGTCAAAATTTCCTCAAGGAAACACAGACCATTTCTACTCTGCTTTATACACTCCATGGAAATGGGTGACATTAGTGGGCCTTTCCTACACCCTCTGGAACTGTGAATGAAAAATATTTTAATGCTGGGACTTGTTTAATAAGAATAATCTGAGTAACAAGGGATTTTTGGGACATAGCTCCTGTTCTCTGGGGTGGTAGAAGATGTTTCAGGAGGATAAAAGTTCAGAGAAACACTTCCATCTACCTCACATCCTCTGGTCCACTCTATGGCTCCCTTCCTCTTTGAGGCTGCTTTTCATTCAGAGGGCCAGCCTGAAAGCATGGCCTATGGGTGGCCAAACTGCAGAGCAGCCAAGCTGTAACATGCACAAGCACAGCCAGCATCTTATTTGACTTGTCTAGTTCTGGGCTCCCCAGTTCAAGAAAGACAAGCAACAACTGGAGAGAGTCCAGCAGAGGTCTGTGAAGTAGATAGGGGACTGGAGCATCTCTCATAAGAAAAGCTGGACCTGTTTATCCTGCAGAAGAGGTGATTCAGAGGAGATCTTATCAATGCATACAAATATCTCAGGGGTCGTATCAAAAGGATGGTGCCAGACTCTTTTTAGTGGTGCCCAGCAACAGGACAAGGCACAATGGGCACAAAGTAAAACACAGGAATTCCACCTGAATATGAGGAAAAATTCCTTTACTTTGAGGGTGATAGAGCACTGGAACAGGCTACCTAGAGAGGTATACTGGAAATACTCAAAACCTGCTTGGATGCCTGTCCAACTCACTATAGGTGAACCTGCTTTAGCAGGGAGGTTGGACTAGTTGATCTCCAGAGATCCCTTCCAACCCCAACCATTCACTGATTATGTGACTTATACAATCTGGAGAAAATCTATGATTTTTTTTTTCCCCTGAAAGGTGTTACAGAATAATCTTGGCTATGAATTTCACAGAATCACAGAATGGGTAAGGTTGGAAGGGACCAGTGGGTTGTCTGGTCCAACCTCCTTTCTCAAGCAGGGTTGTCCTGGATCATGTTGTGTCCAGATAGTTCTGGAATATCTCCAGTGAGGGAGACTCCACAACCTCTCTGGGCAGTCTGTCCAGTGCACAGTCACCCACACCATAAAGTTCTTTTTGGTATTTAGGCAGAACTTCCTGTGCATCAATATCTGCCCTTTGCCTCTTGTCCTATTTTTAGGCACTACTGAGAAGAGCCTGGCTTCATCCTCTTGACACTTTCCCTTCAGGTACTTATAGACATTGATGAGGTCCCCTCTCAATCTTCTATTCTAGAGGCACAGCTCCCTCAGCCTTTTAATTTGCTCTTTATAATGTAGAACTTGTTTTCTATCTCTGAGATTTCATCTGCCACAGATGAAAAAATAGAAAAAAAATCCTCATGTTTTGGTGTTCCTAGACAGAAGAAGGTTCAAGGGGTGACTATGGTTCTGGTCACATCTCAAATATCCATATGGCCCCATTTGGAAAGAAGAGATTCCCCATTTTGTACTGTAATGTTGTGAACATAAAGAATTGGGAGTCTATCTGAGTTTGTTTTAGATACCCAGTCTATACATGAAATAATATACCAGGACATTTGTCATGGGCTATGAGAATGATACTACTGATTAGCAGAAGCACCTTCTCAACTAGGCATCATCCATAGCTGGGTACCTCTCCCTTTGTATGGGAGGCTAAAAAAAAGTACCTGTGTCTCAAAGATAGTGCCTGCTTCAAAAAGGCAAACGCTAGGTTTGAAATTGCCAGGCTATTGCCCTGTTCCGGAATGTAGATGTGTATTTTTTCCATATGTTATCAGTGTTCTGCCACAACATGAAGACATAGGCTAAATTAATGTATCTACTCATACTTACCAGTGATCTTCCCTTGGGAAAGATGCAGCAACTCGGTAAACCCTTACTATCTATGACCTGTGACTAGAAAGATATTCAGGTTTTCAACTACTAAGTACAGTTAACAGCTGCAAAAACAGCTGTAGAAAATAATTTGTATTGCTAAACTTAAACATGTCACAGGGGAAATGAAAGCTGTTTATGAGTATTCAATTTTTTTTCATTTATCCTTATTGTATAAACATAATTTGGGCAAATTAACCCTTCCTGATTAACTCAGTGTAATATTGGAAAGACAATTTAACATCTTTGCTTTCTTATTAATACAACATTGCTACAAAGGGCAAAAACAGTGTAAGGTCTGTGCTAATAGGATATGGTTCATACTTTAAATGGCTAAGTTATCTAAACAGGACTTGATCCTAAATACATCTGAGCTCAAGCTTTCAGTCTAATGTAAATGAGACAAACAAGTCTTTGAAGTATTTCCAAGTACAAGAGAAGGTGATTTTTTTCAAAGGAAATTAACTTTATTTGTAGCTTTTGGTTACAAATCCCAATCTAGTTCTGAATGAAACCCAGAGTGGGAAGGGAATCAGCTCCACTTTAGCTCACACATCTTCTTTTGTTCTGTCAAACACTTTGCTGTGTGCTTCTTCCCTTGCTGACATGCACTTAAATTTTGTACTCCTTTTTGCCTGATTAATTTGTATCTTGTCTTGCTTTTCTAATTAATTTTTTGTAGTAACAGGTTTTTAAAGGAATTTTCTTTCCCCAGGTGTGCTTCCTAACTGAAAATCTCAAGTAAATATTCATCAAGAAAATGTTATATCAGTAATTTTCTCAATAAATATTTATTTGAGACGTAACATTACAAACGCCAGTAGAATTGTGATAAATATTATCTTCAGCCGAGAGAGAAACAGTGCCTGAGGAGGATTGCATGCTACAAACATGTTCAGATGCAGCTAACCAGTGATAAATATCTGGTGATTTTTAGGTAGGAGAGCTGAGCTTTCCTTACTTAGCAGGTCTGTCAGACACATGATGGCACAGGATTAGCTCCTGAATGGGGGGCACAGAATTAAGAGGCAAATCTTTTAAAATGGCAGCAGCCAAACCAGGGGAGCTGGGGGGTTGATACTGGTTTTAAAGCACTTTTGAAAACAATCTGTATCTTCTCCAGGTGGAAATAGTCTTCTGGATTTGCTAGACATGTGAGAAGCCAGAGAGGCTGCTTGTGATACAGCTAGATGAGCATGCTGCTGTCCACTTCATTCATGTCTGTGTGTATGGCTGGGCAAAAAAGTTAAAAAAAAGGAAGCTTGGAAGTGGTAAAAGCAAATAAAAGATCATCTACAATTTAATTACTTGTAGTGCCTTACCTACAGATTTGCACTGACATATGCTGCTCCTTTGCTCTCTGAACTAAGGGCTTGAAAAATAAACGGTTATGAGCAGATAGATATGATTGAGGCATGTGGGGTCCCTGGCGATAAATAATCTCAGCCCTTGTGTTCAGATACTGCAAGCAGCTTTGGCTAATGTCACGACTTACTTGCCAGATTCATTGTGTGCCATTCAGCAATGGAGACAGCAATTCATAAACATTCTTATTGTCCGGACTCAAAACAAAGCTAAGGTCACATGGGGCTGGCACTGTGCTCTCCAGACTGCTGTTTTCTTGGCTGTTTTAACGAAATCTTACCCTGACAAGCTTCAAAATCCTTGGAATGAGAGCAACAAGATGACTGTCAGAGCAATAGGCATGTATTACTTGCATGTGCTGCTGTTCTTTGTGCCAGGGACATAGAGCAATGTGCTGGCTCTGCTACCCCCCTAGCTCTGCTGTGCTTTACATGCAGAATACTATTCCTACGGAAATCGCTTTCAGTCTTGAAGCAGTTTGAGGAATAAAAGGGAAGGAGGAGAAAACTGCAGCAATTTGGACCAGTATGTAAACAATTTAGGTTTTTCTTTCCAACCGTGCAGCCCATAGATGCAAGAAGAAATACAGCCAAGGTAGGATCACTAAACCTTCTAGGCTGGCTTGTCTGAGAGAATGCTCAGGATAGACAAAGCACAGGGCAAGGAGCGATAAAGACCTCTCCTGCACTACCAGTCATTTGCACCATGTCAGAGGGGTGTAAGTAGCCCTATCTCCTGCTGTCATTGACAGGAATGTAGGAATGGAAGCAATGGCCATTCTGCACGATGGGTCTGTGCTTGGTGGGCTGGCCTGGCAAGGTGTACAAATGTTGCTGGCCAAGAGGACAGACTGTGGCATGTCACAGCTCTAACTGGGCAAGAGGGACTCTTCCATGTCCACTAAATTCAGTTATCTTGCAGCTGACTTAGGTCTTATTTCAGAAGTCCCTCCCTATTCAGCAAGGGATTAAACCCAAACTTCAGTGGCTTTGATGAACAGGGACAAAGTTAAGCTCAGAAGCTTTCTCGTATTTATTAGTATGATAGTCAGAGATCTGACTGTCATGAGCAGTATAGGTAAGAACTGTGAACACACACTGAATGGCCAGCCTGCTGCCCATCACTCCTGCATTTTGTCAGGACTGTCAGTGCAACAGTAGAGTCCCTTTGCTTGCCCTCAGCCCCTGCCTAACCTGGTATCTGAGGGACAACAGCATTTGCTTCCTCCCCACCTCTGCAAAATCAATTTTAGCAGTATCTCATCTGCCTCCCAGTTCTTAGTGATCAGAGGGTCTGTTGGAAACTTCTGGATTCAGCATTTACTACCAAGGTCACCCCTTTAGTTATATTCAACTCCTGACCTGCTCGTGAGCTGTGCTGAAAATTCATCCTGTCTGAGGAAACATGTATCTAACATCTAGTTTTTCATTTCACCCCAATCCAGACAGTTTTAGCCTGCTGAATTGCCTGGTTCAACTCCTAATGGAGTCAACAGCTTCCATCTTGTTTGAGGACTTCAGGAAAAGCATAGATTAATTGCCGGTGACCTGTGCTGGAGTGATGTGCTAGGGAGGCAGTGACAGTGGATGTTTTTCTGTGGTCAGTTCTTGCTTTTATCTGCACGCAGCATTTGTTTTCAGTTACATCTAAAGAAACAAGGAAATTGATCTGATGAATTTGAAGACACTACTTAGGAGGAAATGAAAATAACTCTATGCAGCTCTCTGTTGCTTCCTCAAGTCTTTCTGTGACTTTATGATACAGGATTTTTGAGATGCCAGAGAAGGAAAAACAAAGGGGTTTCTGTGTAGCACTAAGTTTTCCACCCTGGGGTTTTGGATTCCTGTTAGTGGGGCTGACATGGAGCTATCCCACTGCTGCCCACCAGCAGCCTGGAGCCCTTGCCCTTGGAGGTGGCTGGCTCTTACCTTGCAGGAGCTCCAGTCTCATCTGTACCAAAAGTCTCGTATGCTCCCAGAAAAACACTGGAGGATTCTTTCTTCATTTCTTATTGGAAGTAAAGAACAGACATATATCTCAGGATGCTTTGGAAATCAAATGTGGTTGGTGGGTCCTGCAGCCAGCCTGACCTGCATGGGAGGACAGAGGGGCTAATCTGAACGTGCCACTGCTGCTGATCTGATAATTCTGCTATTATAGTTTTGTTTTGTTTTTAATGAACTGTATTTTGTGTCCTCCCTGTGCAAAAATCTCCCTCTCTCTTTCTCCCTCTTTTCTCCCTGTCTCTTTTTGTTTTGTTTTGTTTTGTTTTTTTTTTTTTGGTCAAACTATGCAGGAAATGTTTTGAAAGGGAGAGTCAAGAGACTTAAGTCTGGAATTTTTATGTACACCAGAAACTTAAATGTGTGGTTCAAGCTGATAAACTTACCACACCTCTTTCTGTTTTCTTTATAGACTTATTACAAATATCTGGCTTGGAACCTAGATTTATGGTGTGAACAGAAGAAATATAGGCCATAGAGACATGAAAAGATAAATCTCAGGAGGAGACATAAGAGGGCTTGTTCAACTTTTAAACTGTTTCTTAATGAAACAGAATAACAAAAAAGATCAGAACACTCATTTTTTAAAATGTTCGTGTTTAAAGAAGCTGTTGAACATTAGTGAGGCCGCATATAAAATATCACTGCTATTGTTTTATGCCTGAGTTGAAATTGCCTATAGAGTCTAGCCCTGAGTTTCTCATAGCATCACAGTTTGCATTGCTCTCAAATGGAGGTTTGTACAGAAAAAGGACCAGCAAGCACAGAGAACTCATGCTGTATTTTGAAACCAGAGTTGGCCAAAATTCTTTAATGGTGTATTAAGGAACATTTTTTTGGATTCATTTCAGATGGAATGTTTTCTGAAAATATGTATATACCATGATATTTAATTGAGAAAAGAATAAATAGATACTTACTGTTTCTATTTTTCTTGATATGGTATTGTAAATAATTCTAATAAAAATGAGTCTTTGTGACTTCAGTTTTGACAGTGCCATAAACTCTGAAGCCTCTGAAACTCTCACAGCCAAAGAACTTGCACTTTATTTCTAATCTAAATTCATGTAGCTTCAACTTCTCACTCTATGGGTTTATTATACCTTGGTCTCCTGTAGATTAAAACATCCAGCATGTAGACTCAATACAAGTGCATGCACCTATGATCAAATCATCAGTGTTCTGATTTGTTAATTTAGAAGAGAACCGCCACTGGTGTCTGTTCATGAAAGAAAAGACTTATGTCCTTTATTGCTGTTCTTTGAACCCCTTTCAGTTGAGCAGAGTCACTCTTTGATTACAAGCATCAGAGTTAATCCCACTGTTCTGGCAGTAATTTCGTCCATGCCACATAAAGAAGAAACCTAACCTTCCTACTCAGTTTATATTATATGACCAAGAACTACACAAGGCATCCTACTATATTAGGAGTTCACATTTAAGTGATTATCAACCATCATTAATACCTGAATACAGTTTAGTTTGAATAAGACAGTGTATTCATTTGGTCCACCTAATTGTCTATTTTGAAACCTCAAAGATTTTGCATGGCAACATCATATGGCACTGAAAATGTATGAGGATAATTTTGTGAAGTCAGTGGGTTTCTACTGTGTTCACAAATAACTGTATTGTGTCTTAGATCCTCTTTTGGGGTTTCATTGAGGGCAATTTTGCCTAGAGTGGAGATCTTTGTCTTTGGAAAAGGGAATTTTAGGAAGTAAAGATTTGTATAAGGCATAGACTCAAGCTAACATTTTTGAAAAAATGTGTGCTCGAAGTCTGTGTATTTCAATCATCTAATTGCCTAGATAAACAAATATTTACTTTCCGCTGGGAAACTAGAAGATCTTGGATGAGGAACTTAATTGTAGGTTTAGTCTGTCCTCATATCACTGGTGAGAGTTACTGACCTTTAATGGTTACGGGGTGTCCCATGTGAAAGGAATTATTGAGTCTCATAACCACGAATAGCCACACCATGGTACTGCCACCATGGCTGTTCTTAGCAGGCACCTTTTCCAAAAACTAGGTAGGTGTTAAAAGACCAAAATGAGCATAGAGACAGATCTACCCATTCATGCCCATCAAGGTGCCTCTCAGAAAAATAAATGAGGCACCTCAATAGGAACAGGTGGGGAATTTATGCTGCTCCTACCTCA
Source organism: Pseudopipra pipra (assembly GCF_036250125.1). Lineage (NCBI taxonomy): Eukaryota > Metazoa > Chordata > Aves > Passeriformes > Pipridae > Pseudopipra > Pseudopipra pipra. The sequence continues at coordinate 47,980,088 of NC_087552.1, forward strand.
GCTGTCATTTCCCTGTGGCTAAATAAGATATTTGCTCCCAACTCTTTCAGGAACACTAAATTAACTTTAAAAAAAATCTGGTCTGTATCCAAATGTAAACAGATTATCTCTGGGCCCTAACAAATGAGATTGCAGTGAAGAGTTATGTAATTCTTAAGTTTGACCTTCAATCAATGCAAACCTTCAAGAGCAACCTCATCTTTATGGGGATCTACTCCAAGCTTTAAAGCATCTATGGCTCTGTGGTTTTGTCATAAGCACATAGTAAATGTGTCTAAACACAGCTACTGTGAATGTCTGGAAGTTACAAGCTAAGGCAGAAGTAGCTAACTGAATACAGCACCAGCAGGCATAATAAATGTGCCTTGATTTTAGTGTTATGTGGAAAATTTAATATTCAAGTGACTACGTTACTATTAATTGCATTGCTTCTTCTAAAAATGCAAAAGATAAACGATTACTAAAATTTGTATGTTAATTCGACTCAAATGAAATGATTAAAAGTAGAGTGAAAAATGAAAACAAAGCATTACCAAATCCTTTTACTTACTTTTTTTGGTAAACAAGATCTTTCTGTTCAGCTGAAAAGAAACACTGACAATTATAATGTATTATGAGGCAAGTGAGTATTTTCTATTGCAACAGTTATTTTCACATAGCACGTTAATGTTGACAGAAAAAGACCAAAGGCACCCTTGTGACTTTACCAGCATGTCATAACAAAATGAAGGCTTAACCTGTTTCTGAAGGATTGACTTTCAAGCAGGAAACTGGGCTATTTTGGAAACTTAGCTAATGACACTGTTATTTTTTCTCCTGAGTGATAAGGTTGATGGATACATACCATTTGTATTTGGCTTAATCCTTTTTCTCCCATGCTCAGGACTATCACTTACACCACAGTGTTGATCAATCAATGTATATTAGTATCTAGCTCTGCTGACAAATACTCTTGCTCTGTCATTTGCAGCTGTATATTTATTTTGACAGAATTGTCTGACACAGTGGTCTTTTTTCCAGTGGAGAACTGTAAAGACTGAAATTTTTGGAGGGACCTAGTAGAATTCGGTGTCCACCCTTTAGTGAAATCCTAGGGGCACCAAGTGCCTGCGTGCCTCAGTAGTTCTGGTCAACACAGCCAAAGGATCATAGGATCTTCCTTATGCTCCAGAATAATGTCATAGTACAGCTGTGACATTATTAAATTTCTATAGATTAAATTTCTATAAAATATGGATATGTAAAAAGCAATAAATATACAGACTTATGAGATTTAGAAAGTGGGTTAGTAACAGTAGCTACCACAGGTGTTCAAACAGTCAATTTTTTTCTCACTAAGGTGAATGTTTTCAAGCTAGCTCACCAAAATAAATTCTTTCAGCAAGTACACAGCAAAGGATATATTTGGATTACAGAGCTCTGCACTATCAGCGCTTGGCTTCCTTATAGAATTTAAAATACATTTTAACTGATGGTGAAGCATTTCCAATTGAAGAGAAAAGATGCTCAATAAAAACATGATTTTACCATCACCCGACACTTCTGCAAGGTCACAAGGGCAGATAAACAACTTCCTGCAGCTGTGGCTACATCTGGCACACGACTGAGGCAGAGAGCGTGCTTCACAAAGATAAACATATCAGGTTGTATCGCCATAGTCTCCTACACTTCTGGATAAAGCTTGGGGAACTGAACTTGGCCCTGCAGTGCCAGCAGTAATTAATATCTGAAAATGCTTTGCCACTAAGGAAGCGAAACAATGAGTGTAACCCCCCACTCCAATAATGTTGATGACTGTGGGTAGCCTGGGGCCACTGTGCTGCCCCTGAAGCCTCCAGTAGCTTTTGCTCACCTGGAGACAGTCTCACCTAGCTGCCATCAGTCTGTGGCTAAGATGCTTCAGGGGCAGACAGCTGAAGGAGAAGAAAGGTGGATCTACTCGAGATCTGAGGGCAGTGTGTGCTGAGAGCCAGGTAGCAGATCTGCTCTGAAAATTGAGCAGTTCTTAGACTGGGGAATGGATTCCTCATGGCCTGGGGTTAGGGGCTGCCTCTGTGTTCCTAAAACATATTTTATTAGAAGACAGTGTCTCTTCGAATTGCTTAAGTTCAGTAGACTTGGTTGATGGGTGTTTCTGGCACACTGTCACATAGGTTGTTTGTTGGCTTTTTCCTCAAAGGCCGTAACAATGCTTTCAGGCATGGGGTGGAATAGTTTTTGTTTGCTATGTGAGCAAACTGAAATCAATAAATGATTTTCAGCTGATGCCAGGTTGAAATTTTTTGGCATATTCAATGACACATGCCAGGTTACCTTTAACCTGAATGGCAGTAGCAAGGGAAAAAATTAATTAAATATTGCATTGTTTTTTATTTGGATAATAGAATAATGTTTCACAGCTGGAGACCCCTTAGGCAAATTGTATGTGGGTATCTCTGCAGGATCCAGTCCCGAAAAGGTGCCTTCCTCTCTCCCTGGACTGTCCCACAAACCTAATTTCCCCCAGAGGGCAATCCAGACCCTCCTCTGAGTTTGGAGAGGAGTAGACCATTGATGGTCTGCTGAGGCTGGGTACCTTGTGAAATAGGGAAGGGCAGCTGAAAGGGAAGGGCAGGCAGTGCCCAGCATTTGTATTATCTTACATACTATATTATATTAAATTTTGTTTATTGGTAATTGGAGGTTACATTAATATGGTCAGAGCACCTGCCCATGACTGGGAGCTGCAACCTTCTGAGTTTGAGGGAGCACCTAAGAAGTGCCCACAAGCTCTGTACAAGTCCTTGGAGAGCCTGCACCCCAGGTAATACCTGGACAAGTCTATCTATGACACACCACAGAGGTAGCCCTTGGTGGATGTGACACATTAGAGGTGCCGGGCAGACACAAAGCTCTTGAGGCAGCCTTTGGCCACCCTCTGAGCCAAGGACCACTTGGGCAGCAGCTGGTGATGGAAGAATCACATTTATACCTGTTGTACCAGCCAGATCCCTATCGCAAGGAGCTTTGCCCTCAGGAGAAAAAGCAAAATTCCTCCTGTACCTTTAGCATGGCAGTTTACACTGAGGAATAGCTGTTTGGTTGTGTAGCTGCCTTCTTCCTTATGTGTTGGGAGACACTGCTTCCTTGCTTGCTTATGTGTTAGGAGCTTGCTGGCTCTGTTGCCTGTAGTTGTTTACGATACATTCCATGAGAACTCTAAAGCTGCTAGGACCTTGGCCCCAAGTTTATCCTGTTTGGAAACAGCATAGTTTTTTTTGTTTGAATTTAACTCAGCAAATAAAGAAACAAAATGACTGAGTTATAAAACATCTATTTTCTTTGCAAAAGCCCCAATTCTTTAACAAGCCATGTCAGGTAAATATTTGTCCGCGCTTCGACACATCACAGGGTGAACTATAGGAGCTGACAAGGTACAAGCCATGATGTTATGTTTTTACCCTGTTTCCTGGCAAACACCTCTCAGAGATGACAAGGGAGTATCATTTTTACATGACGGTGTTTCTACCAAACTGCTGATAGAGCCCTTCACAAGATCACAGAAGGGTCCATATCATCTGATTAGCATTTAGAGAAGCTGGTAGTCTGGGAGGGAATGGCAGGAGACCAGAGACTGCACCCTCAAGGGCTGAGAGAGGAAAGACTCAATCAGTGGTTGATAAGGCTTAGGAATGATAAATCGCAAACAAAACTCCAGGCTTAGGAATTCACAGCACAATCTGTCATGAATTTCCTTCCCTTCCCTCCCTCCCCAATATCTGATGAGAATTTGCCTTTTAAAATGGTCTCTGGAGTGCAAGAAATCAAGTCAGCGAGAATTGTTAAGATGTTCCTGGCTTTTTTTAGTTTTCTTAGTGCTTTATTTTATTTTATTATTTTATTTTATGTATGTGTGTCTCTGGGTATACTTATGCAAAGTTTTAATGTTAAAATGCAATGTGGAAAACACTTGGTACCAGATTATAAACACTTTAAAAGAGAGAGATTTGAAACCTGTTTAGGAGTCCCAGTTCCCCACAGAAGCAAACTGTAAAACCCTTGAAAAAATCACTTTAGAACTACCTTCCAACAAAAAGACCTTCTCTACAGGAGGTACTTCTGCTGGGAAGAGTGCTTTCTGCGTCAGGTTTTCCACCAGTTCTGAGAGGCTGTCACACCTTAGCCTGCTAGCTGCACACATACACAGTATGTAGGCATGGTGTGTAGGCCAGTGCATAGGCTGCAGATGCATCCTCCCACGCTATGGCTGTGGAGGAGAAGGAGCACTGTGGTGTCAGCATCAGGGGACAACACATTTAACTGAATGCACATCTCGGCACTCTGCTGTTGTGAGTGCCAGTGTTGCTATAGGTCTGTTCAGGATACTTCTGCTTTAGCCCTTCTTCCCCTTGTTAACCACTTAATTGGTGAAAAGGGAAGATGCAAAGATCTTTGTCTCCCTTTGCCTAAGAATAGTATAAATAGAACTTAACAGAGTAGTCATCCTGATTATATCACATGTACATTCTCTCACTCTTAGGGTTCAGTGAGTAGGGCTGGAAGAAGGTCCTTGTTTTGTCTCTGTCCCTGGGCGCAAGAGCACCCCTGTGGACTGTGAATCCCCTCCCCAGTACCTTTTCCATGCTGCACCTAACATGAAGGTTGGAGGCAGATGAGTGCTGTTAGCTGTCTTTCATATAAACCAGTTCCCTCCATGTCTTCAGAGAGATGCTGGAAGAGCAAAGCACATGCAAACGATGTGCCTCCCAGCTGCACATCTACTGCCCCTTGCTTCTCAGAAACATGCACACATGGGCTCAGAAGTGGGGTCAAATAATCCACAACTAGCCAGCTAAGAAGTTAAAAACAGGGAAGAAAAGTATTGTTAGAATGGACTGTGGGGGGAAAAATATGGATTTGAGGGGGAATGGCTGCAAAAAAAATACCAGGACCACAAAAGGGAAAAAAAGGCAGGAAAGAAGAAAAGAAATCTCTTTGAGAGAAATCCATTGTGCTTATCATTTAGAAATTACACATTCGCTGCTGCTTAGTTTGAGGATGGATGGTAGGAGCTGCACTGAGCCTCTCACAGAACTGTGCTTTAAAAATACATTAAAATGTTGCCTAGTGGGCTTGTGATGAAATCTGTGGTTTTTAACCCAAACCTGTGATCCTGGGAAATTTTGGGGCAGTGTTGCACTGGTTTGCTGTGGTAGCTGATAGGTTGAACTGAAAAAAAGCATAAATGTCCTTCCAAACTGATGTGAGAGAGAAAACTGTTTCCAGAGGATCTATTTTTATTTTTTACCTTGTTAAAAATCATTGTATGACTGTCATTTTATGAGTGCTTTTTACATCTGTAACAATTTCTGCTGCATAAGAGCAGTAGGATACCTCCAAGGGATGCCCAAGTATGCAGAGATGCTGATGCTAGCCTGATTCTGGTGCTAACAGTGTGCACTGCTTACTCTTGTTAGACAATAACATCTACCCTGGGGTGTCTTCTGGCTTTTGATTAAGCTCCCTGGGATTCCAGCTTTGTAGATTGGCCATTGTAAATGCAGAGGCAGAAGAAAGATGCGATGGCCTCTGCTCCAAGGGTGGTACAACCACCTCTCACGGCAGGAAGTGTTCAGATGCCCTTAATGACAATGGGCAAACAGACAGTGTTTTTGTTTATTTTCTCATAAAGTGCTGATGAACGAATGAGGCAGAGGCATTAAGAAACTCATGCTGTGAGGAGAGATTTGAGTTTATCAGCTCCTTCTTGGCAAGACAGATTTTACATGGTGAGAGTATAAAGTAATCCCTCCTTGAGGCATGAAAGTCTAGAGTTTTATATCATAAATAAAATGGGAGGAGTGCTTCCCTGAGAGATTTGCTCTTTTCTGGAATCAAGTTTGAATAACATCGTTTATTTTCTCTGACTTTCTTTGGTGTAACATGATCATGAAATGCATCACAACTAGCTAGTCTATAGCTGACAAGCAGTAGAGGATGAGAGGATGCCTCTATGGATAAAGCACAGCCTGGAAATATTGAAGAAGACCTTCTCCAACTAACAGGCTAAACTCTGCTGTTAAGCTTTGTTCATGTGACAATCTAAGCCTTCTGATGAAAGGTGCTGTTCAAAACTCAGGCTGGTATCTGCTCTCACTGAAAGTCTCACAACTGGCTCAAAATACAGAATCATGCCCAGCAAAAAGAGGCAATAGTGACCCTGAGCAATCACATAAATCACATGCAGACCTCCAACCTGCCAAGTGGTGAGGGCTGAAGAGACTGAACCTCACAGATAGCACAAACAAGTCTTATTTTTCCTGGTACTTTTACCTAGGACATCTTTATATATTTCAACAGAAAACTCATAGTCCATGGCAGATTTGGAAAACATTCTGTAATTTTTTTTGTAAAGCAAAGTAGGATCTTCCCTCCAAAGCATCTAGAGGCTAGTGGCAATGTCCACATGATCTCTTGTAAGAAGGTGATGCCATATGGCAGGAAACCATTTATCTGGCTTCATTGCTGTAGGGAGTGAAAATTGACAGGACAATGCTATCTGCAGGGCTCACCCGAGCTAGGTCAAATCCTGCTTACCTTACTTATGTAAATAGTTCTCTGCATCTCAATAGCTCTGTGTTGTTACAAACTGTCCTGATTTGCACTTTGCAAACTGAGAGCAGAAATTGCTTCCAAACCTGCCAAATGGAGCATTTCCCTCAAACAGAAAAAAGCTTTGTCCTGCCCAACTAAGTTATCCACAGGACTGCAGAAACCCAGTAGTGTCTCATGGAGAGTTTTCTTTTGAAGTTTGGTTGTGTAAGACAGAAGTAAAACCTTCCCTCCCAGACATAATCCTGTAGTGTAAAATCAGCTTTATATTTATTTATTTTGACATTCAAACCCCTCTTTTTAATGCGTATGTATAAGCTCTTAGGGATTTAGGTCTTGATCGCTTGGTGATTTGCCCAGTATTTCTCACAGCCCCCTATACAAAAGCACTACTTTTTTGAGAAACTCTGCAGTTTTGGATTTGCTATTCTTTTACAATGCTTGGAGAGAGAAGGCTGGAGTAGGTGACAGGCATTTAAACAAAATGTTCAGGGGCAGTTTTACAGACTCTGTGGACTCCACAAACTGGAACTCAAACCTCTTGAATTACTGCCAAGTCTTCCTCTCAGATCCATCTGAAGTGGTTTAGATCTTGTGCAGGTCAGGTCTGAGCTTCAGCAAGAGTTGTCCTGCGTTACCCCTAGGGAGATGCTGCCATGCTGCACCTGCCTTTGCAAATAGAAGATCTGCATGGTGAAGAAGCACTGAAAACAATAAAGGAGGCTACAACAGTTAGGAAATTATCCTTAAGCACAGGCTCCACACGTGCAATAACCTTCTCTGCTGCAGTCTTTCTGTGCAGCTGCAGTCAAGCTCCCGGAACTGCAGTCCATAAATGACAGGAGGCTCTATGACTTAATGGGATCACCAGCCCTAGTGCTGCACCCCAGCTTTCACCACTGCACTTCCACCAGGCCCCACAGCTGGAAACTGCCTCCTACAGCTGGAAGTGTTTGGAAGGGTCCAAGTCCTGGCACTGCCATGATGTCTGCCTCTCACCCAGGAGTGGCCTGCAATCACTTTCTTCCATTGCCTGACTGGGGAGAGTGGGAGGATTCATACACAGTCTAGGATTCAGGAACAGAGATGTGAGGTAGAAGCTGATTTTGAAATGTTTTGCTTAGTTTTTTAAGTATGCAAGCATTTCTTCTGGAGATGTAAAATATTATCATAAGATGGAGAAATTCGTATGTGCTCATCTGGAATTAAATGCAATCTCGATTTGTTAATTTTGGCATTTGTAAGCCTGTGTGAAACTGGAAGAAGAGGGATTCCTGCAGATCTGTGTATTGGTTTGGCAGGAGACTAAAGGAATCAAAATAGCATAAAACCTGGGATAGGATTTGGTCTGCCTAAACCCCACACTGATCCTACTTTCTTGGACTGGCTAATCTCTCTACTGAAGTCGGAAATTATAAGCATAGTGCTAGCAACCCACACCCACACTTACAGGCAATAATCAGATTGCTAGAGAATCCCCCAAAAATGTGTGCCCCAGTCTGAAGGAGCCCCTCTACATGGCTTTGAGGGAAGGTTAGGAACAGGTTAGACCAACTACACCCTTCCATCTCCTATCTATCTATATGAGGAAAGGTAGCTTGAGTTTGTTCAGCATCTGTATTTTGATTCACCTGCATGGACAGGGCTCAGGATTTATTTTTTTGGAGGTCAATTTGTTATTGACATACGTTTCCATGTATCCATAAATCCACACTTGCATAGAGAAGGAGTATCACTATCATTCTTTAGCACCAGTTTCCATGTCAGTTTAATCTTCTGTATTCATAATGGTAAAGTCTAACATTTTTCAGGTCTTAAAAATTAGGCTCCAGATTAAAACATATTCCTTCCCTTTGGCTTTGCTTACATAATATAATGTTCTTGAAGTGGACACTTGGCTGTGTTTCCTATATTTAAGGAATGTGTATCTGGAATGCTCAGGTATAAGATGCCATTTGAAATGCCCTGGTGTACCCAGGTCATCTCCATGGGTGCACAGCTATGACAGATGGTCTTCAAAAGACTTACCCCTTCCTGGAGGAAACTAGGAATGGGATACAAACCCAGGACATCTCCAAAGGTACTAAATGCAATATATATGCACAACTGAGTCAAGCCTGCACCATATTAATCTGTGTCCCCTCTGCTATGGTTTTAATTGGTTGTTCTAAAGACTTGGAAAGCTTCAGCTCCTGGGTCCTTCAGCTCTCTAACTGCTTGTTTTTAAAAAAGCAATCTAAAATAGAGATACAGAACAGTAATAGTTGAGGGAGCCCACTTCTACTGCTAATATTTTGGCTTGATTAAGTTACTCTGTGGAAAGGTCTATCATGGCTTGTTTTTCCTAGAAAAAATGCTCTGAATAATGATAGAAAAATGTATTCAAAGGGATGAAATTTCTAAATTATAATTTATGTCATTTTCATTACACTTTGTAACTCTTGGAAAAAAAATTCATTGTTTGGTGTTATCAGGAATTTCAGTGGGAACTCCCTGGAGAAAGGTGCAGTTGGCTCACTAAAAGGCTTTTCATTTAAAACATTACTGTAGATGGGCCTGTACATGAGATAAGAAGGAGAGGGCAGTTAAGAGGAAACAATAAAATATGCCAAAATGTTGTGAAATGATGGTGCTGAGTTGATATTATTTTTTAAATTTCCCTTTTTTTTTCCTCCTGCATTGTCATATGAAGAACATGACTTCATATTTTCATCAATTGGACAATACAAATTCAAAGCTCTGGAAGGAAGGGGAAAACCTTCTTCTAAACTCTTTAAAACCTGTGATCTGTCAGTAAAAGCAAATATGTTTAGAGTAGAGTAATTGAAATTTTATTTACTGCAGTGGCATGCACTTTGGTTGCTCACAGGTAATTTCTTCTTTGGAGTCCATACCCTGCAGAGCAACAAGAGTTTTCAAATTGGCAGGGAAAAACAGCATATACAATTAGCAATACCTCTTCCAACTCAGCTGCTGGTCTGTGTTGTGGTTTTGATCAGTCCCTCTTTTCTATCACTTTTTTTTTAGGTGGCCATTTAAACATAAGCAGTTCATTCCCACTGTCCCAAACAAAACAGAACAAAAAAAATCTCAGCATTTACCACTTCATTTTCAGCTCTCAGGCAGGCCCTTTAACTGTTCAGCTCAAGACCAGTCCTTACAGGTAACTCATATTTTAGGAGCTGATATCTAATTTTAACCCATCCAATTTCTTCAATATTTTATGCATTTACCCTGCAGGAAGGAGAGTGGATTTTATGTTCCCCCATCTTCTCTTTGTTTCACCCAAGTCTCAGCGTATCTGTGTGTTATGGAACTACAGGGATAAAAAAAGCTTGTGTTATAAATTCCCAGTTTAATGCATTCTTTAATGTATTTGTATTTCACATTGAAATTTTCAGTTTTTGCTTTCTGTTCAAGAGATTCCACTCGTCCCTACTGCTGCCTGAACGGCTGAAGCTTAAATGCAGTGATATTAAGGTCAATGTCACTTATGCTGATAACTCAGAGACAAAAATCCTGTGGATTTTTCAAATTATGACAGGCTTTGCATAGTTTTGCAGAAAAAAATGCAAGAAAACTACGAGTTTTTGTATTTCTGTGGTGAGAGAAGCATTTCAGGATTCTCCACCATACTTGCTCCAAGACTTTTACAAGTTAGAGCTATGAAGTTTTATTTGCTAGGTAGTATTAGCTATTATTAAAGTTACATATTATTAACTTGTTGACGATGCCAGCCCTTTGAACTGATATTCTCATGCTGGTGGTCTGCTTCAGGGTACCTTTAAAAAATGGCATGGCTATAAACAGCTTAGTTGGTTTTAACAACAGCAACAACAACAACAACAATCATCATCATCCAATCTTAAGATGGTGGGGTTTGTTTGGAAAGCTATCACTTCTAAGTTAAAGAATTAAATTTAAGATGGGCATTGGTCCTGAAAAAAATCTGGGGGGTTTTTTTGGTGGTTTTTTTTTGTTGTTGTTGTTGTTTTTTTGTTTTGTTTTGTTTTGTTTGTTTTTTTTGTTGTTTTGTTTTGTTTTGGGTTTTTTTGTTGTTTTTTTTTGTTTTTTTTTTTAATTATAAAACTTTTGAAAAGTAGCCATGGTCTGAAATTTGATCTAGGATTTATTGCCGAGATCTCAGAAGAGTCTGTGCTCGCTGAATTTCCTCTGCTTCAGCTCTTGCCATACACACCTCCATGAAGTGCCTGTGTTACTTGACAACAGCAAGCCACCACAGATTGCACCTGGTATACTGACTGTCAGTCCCCAAATTTGAGGGAGCAAGACAACAGTTGGAAGAAGTGGAAAACTGCTGTTCCTCATTAAGGCCAAGATTATCACTCCTTGCCTATGGACTCCATCTTGCAGAATGAGAAAAGGCATTTAACACTGACTTGATGTCTCAATTTTCACACAGATCGAGTAGTTCTTAGGGCTGTCACCAGATCAGAGAGCAGGAATTAACATTTATTCGTCCCAATATCCTCTGATAGAAAAGAGAATTTCATTCCTCAGCTTTGCATTAAGATGAGTGTTCATTGTACAGGCCATGCTGTTTCTGATAAAGCAAGTCTTCCCTCCCCAGAGGTTGCTGGGACTTCACTTTTTCGTATTGGTAACACTGCTTCCTTCTTAAACTCAAGAAGATAAACGTAAATGGAAAGGTCAATGATCGTTGGAACATGAAAATTGAAAAAGCATGCTTTTTTTCCTGAAATTGCCACTTTTGATCTATTTCTCAGGGTTTCCTTTTCCCAGCTGTATTAAGTCTCCTTCTGGATGAGAGACAGCTTCCTTGGTGTCGCTCCCAGGAAAAGTCCAAGTATTTTTTTTGCAATTTCTTTGAGTTAAAATCAGTGAGAGAGAGAAAAAATGCCAAATGGGAGAAGGAAAACTGGCGTTCAACCAGCATACAAGCCGCAGTCTAACAATGGTCAAATAGTAGGGGTAGTAGGAAAAACAGGAAGGGAAACAAATTCACTTTCATTAGGATAACTGCAGGATTTCACCTGTAATACTATCTTCTTTCCTTGTGTTTGTGTAACTAACAGGCTCCATGTGAGCAAACAGCCCAGCTGATACCTCTTGTCGGGTGTTTGCAACAAGGCTCATTCTCCCTAAGCACGCATCTTACATGCTAATTGATTCCACCTTCCGAGAATGTCAGGATTTCACGACGCAGCAAGTCTGCGGCGCGTGTCTACAGCATGCTGTGGGGACCCGCAAATAGCAGGGAGGAATTTTTAGAGTGCATCTAATGGCCTTTGCTTGCCTTTAAGCTGATAAGTGTAAAAATCACTCTCCAAACAACTTGTGACACTTAACGGTTTTCACACGGTACTTTTGTAACATAATCATCCCCACATCACCTCCCTGCAGACACAACCTGTATGTCTGGGATACAAGGCAGAGTCTCTGCTTGATGGACCTCTGTGGCTCTGTTAGCTGAAGGGGTTTCTGACTACTAGAGGGTAATGCTCTGTCTGACCATACTTGTGTACTTGCATTCCAGAAAATATTTTCTAAAAATATTAAATGATGAGAGCTAGAACAGTGAATGTGATGTAGGACTACAGGGATGAGCAAATCTGCTGTTTAGGATAAAGATGCATTTCAAATGCCTTGATTTCATGGGGCTTTACTTATATTTTTTACCAGGATTGAGAGAGATCCCTCATGTCCTTTTTCTGATTGAACTTAAATGCCAGTACCCCAGCTTGCCTTTACTGGAATCTGCTGTATGACCTGTATGATAATGCTAAGACAAACTGTCTCTGTCTCCATCTGGCAGCAAATACCACACTGAATATGGAGCATGGAGATGGCTGTTCAATGGCTAGGACACCTCCCTGTGGTGAGAGGGCTGGGGATCCAAGCAACACAAGTTATGTGGGTCCAAAGGAAAAGCTACTTTAGGGGTCAGCAGAATTGACTTGGGGATCTGTCCAGTTGCCTCTTTAAAATGAGAAAGAGAAATGTAGATGGAGCACAAGGTCTGGAGAAGGGTAGCAGGATGACAGGAAAACAAAGCAAATGCATTGCCATTTACTTAAAGTTTCATTCGCTAGTTTAATTCTAGCCCCACTGTGGCTTTTCCCTAAGAGGTGACACCACTTACAGCAAGGTGGAGTAGTACTGGCCACAGTTGCCATGACTTTTCTTGGGGGGAAGCCTCAGCAGCTCTAATTCAGGCAAAGGGACATGCCAGCATGGGGGCATGTCCTGAGGAGAAGGGGGAGGCCTGCAGTGCCTGGGGAGTCAGGGAGGTGAGGTGTGAGTAGAGATGAGCAAGGAGCAAGCCCCCTGCCATGCTGAGGGCTGGGTGCTACTGGACTCCTTCCTTCCTCTCCCTCTAAAGGCAGGTGTCTCCTGAAAAAGAGACACCTTGTTTTTTTTCCTTCTCTTGTCACACCTTTCTGCAGTAATATCTAAGGGTTTAATGGAAGAAAAAACTAATTGTACCATCTCTGTTCTGAAACAAACCCCCTGTCTCCAGTCTTGGGTTACTCTGAAGTGGTATTGTGTGCCACTCCCTGATTTTTTTATTTTGCAGTACTTGTTCTCCCTGGACTATCACTTGGTTATACCATAACCTAATAAGATTTTTTGGTCCTCTTTAAGTGATGTCTGCATTTTAAATTATAATCTGTTCCATCATATTTTGCTTGCCAGTACTTCTGTCTTAAGTGCCAGCTTGCAGATTTCTTGCAGAATTCATGTAATACTAAATACTGCTTCCCTGCCTATTAACCCAGAAAAACGTGGCCAAGTCTGAGCTGTACATGATACTGCTATTGGCAATGCACTGCTCAAGGTGGTGAACTCAGTAGAGGAATTCTCTTTCTGCTATTTGTTTGTACAGTACCTAGCTGAAGGAGGATTTAATCCCTGCTTGGACCCTTTATGCACTATCACATTAGAAGCAGTAGTTCAATTGCTTACTCAGCCTTAACTTGTTCTTATCTGTGCAAATTGTCAGACACTGTTCGGTGTTATTAACTACACCTATTAAGTCTGTATTTAATTAGTGTGTGTACTTTCTGACATAATTGTGGCAATGCCAAGGTCAACTACTTCTCCATCCAGCGGTGTAAACCATGCTGAGAACAAAGCATGGAGCTGGATGTTCACTGCTGACAGCTGCAGGCAGCATACGATCTCCTCTGGTTGCCAGTGTCCCCTACACTGCGTACATCTGTGTGCCAGTCAGGTGTTTGCTTCTGAAATCTTGAACTTCATAAACAAAGTAAAACTGGCTTTGTGTGAACAGTGCTACTAGTCCATCAGCAGTCTTCAACCTGTCTCTGCTACGTAAGGATTTTTCTTTCCTCAGCGATTAATAATTAATAATCAATTGGTTTTCATGGTACTTTTCCTAAAGCATTATTTTTATATTTGTGAATTGGTAGACTAGGGATCCGCTCTGCTCACTGAAGAGCTTATTTTCTTTGCAGCTAATAATGACTATTTATTTTGTCATAACAATGTAGATAAGATTCTGTGATCCTATTCAGCTGTACCATGCTGCAGATCTTGGAAAGGAAAGTCCTAAATCTTTTCTAGAAATTTCCAAAAATTTTAAGCGGCTTAAAGGTCAAGCTTGTGTTTTGGTATATGAAAAGCAGAGTGCTAGACTCATGCAAGTAAAAATAACTTCTAAATGGTGATATAGCACTAGTTAAATTGCAAGATTGTGTGAAAGATGATATTTAACCTCTCGGTGAGGTCACTTTGAAGTAGATGTGACCTCATCTTTTAAATCATCTCCACAACGAGGTTGCTTGAGTTTCTAAATGGGACTACGTATGACCTATCTAAATATCAATGTGTGATTATGTTTTTACCTCCAAGTTTCACATGTTCATACCTTTGATGCTGTTTGAGAATCTTACTCTATGTTTGATTGATTTTGAAGTCTTGGAAGTCCAAAATAAGTATATCTAAAGATGACATTTATTCTGCTGTGTCTTACTGTTTCTTGCACAAGCAAAGGAAGTTTTTATTATTCAACACAGCACTGAGAAATATTGTAGAACAAATACAAATAAAATCCATCTAAAAAACTATAACCACAAAGATTAGAATAAAAATCAGAAATTAAACCCAAACTAATTTCAGTTTAGCAAAAATTTAACTGGTTTTGGTTTTTTTCTGGTATATCACATCCTAAAGCTCACTTCTGTTAAAAAGGAGAGGAAGATATTAATGTGCTATTGACCATTATAATATTATTACTAAAGTATTGAAGTTACTAAAATATTACTACTGGAAACTGTAAATTTCATTCTCTAAAAGTATTTGACTGGATCAAAAGAAAGAGCAATAAATAAGAACAGAAACATGAGTATGTGCTGAACTAAGTTTTTTTAAAATTATAAAAGTTATGGCTCTGTGGTGCTGACAATGCTAAATTTCCCATTTGAGGCCTTTGGAATTGATACATTCTTTAGGAATGTAAAAAAGCCTGTTAGTTTTCACACAGCACCAAATAGTTTATTTACATTTAAATCAGTCCTTCTCTGCTATACTTATTTCAAGCAATTTTTTTTGAGTTTTTTTTGGTGTGTGACTAACTAGGCACTGGAATAAGTTGGCCAGAAAGGCCATGTAATTTCTGTCCTCAAAAATATTAAAAACTGGACTAGACAAGGCCCTGAGCAACACGATCTAATTTTTATGTTAGGTATAACTTAGCTGACCCTGTTTTGAGCAGAGGACTAGATGATCTCCAGAGATCCCTCCTAACTTAAATTATTCAGTGGTTTTGTGCTTCTGTGGGCAAATTTTAACACTTATGACAAAATATAGAAAGTGCTGTCAAACAAGGTATATTTGTGTTCAGAGGACAGAAGGGACTTCTTGCTAAGTTTTGTGATCATTGGAGCTAATTATTCTTTTCCTGTCTTCCTTCTGCTTTTGGAATTACTTTCAAGGTGGGATATGTTTTGTAGTTGTCTGCAGCATGATAGACACTCAAGGGATCTGGAAATACACTCAACTGTACACAAAAGGAAAATAATCTAAATATAGACTCTTCCATAGTTAAGCTTTTCCTGCTGGACTTAAATTATTCTTGCTTTAAAAAGAGAAGGATCCTGTTCACTTCCCATCATCAGATCCAAACATAAGTGCAGTTTACATAAAATGCAAAAGAGCAAACATCCCAATGGAGATTGGAGCTTTTTCTTGAGAAAACATTGCCAGTTTCTAATCCAAGTCAAGGATCACACAGGATGAAACTGTATTGTTAAGCAGCCAACACCACTTAAGAGCAACCTCGCTGGTTGCCAATGTAAGCACCTGGGTAGAAAAAAATAGGCATTTCTGAATGTGGATTTAACATCAAACTGTATGTTGGGGTGTATGTTTTCCACCACTGATCACAGAATCACAGAATCACAGAATGTGCTGAGTTGGAAGAGACTCACAGGATCATCAAGTCCATCTCTTAGCCCTGCACAAGAGTCACACCATGTGCCTGAGAGTGTCATCCAAATGCTTCTTGAACTCTGTCAGGCTTGGTGCTGTGAGCACTTCCCTGGGGAGCCTGTTCCAGTGCCCAACCACCCTCTGGGTGAAGAACCTTTTTCTAATATCCAACCTAAACCTCCCCTGACACAACTTCAGGCTGTTCCCTGTCACTGGTCACCCAGAGAAGAGATCAGTGCCTGCCTCTCCTCTTCCCCTCACGAGGAAGTTGTAACTGCAATGAGGTCTCCCCTCAGTCTCTTCTTCTCCAGACTGAACAGACCAAGTGCCCTCAGCCACTCCTCATACAGCTTCCCCTCAAGACCCTTCACCACCTTCATTGCCCTCCTTTGGATGCTCTCTAAGAGCTTAATGTCTTTCTTATATTGTGTGGTGATCAAAAACTAC
The DNA here is from genome assembly GCF_036250125.1 of Pseudopipra pipra. NCBI lineage: Eukaryota > Metazoa > Chordata > Aves > Passeriformes > Pipridae > Pseudopipra > Pseudopipra pipra. Next base: position 47,996,561 of record NC_087552.1, read on the forward strand.
ACACCGGGAGAAACAAGAAAGATCTCTCCTTGCTTTTGCCTTTTTTTTATTTATTTTATTTTATCATATAGCACTATCTGAAACTTAATGTTTCTAATCTCTGTGCTGAGCTGCAGAGCCTGGTACAGCCTCAGCTGCTGCAGTGGGCTGAGTGGCCCTCATGGGATACCCCCACATCACAGGGCTCTGACACCTAGTGGCCACAAAAGAAAAAATACGGTATTCTTTTGAGTTCTACAGCAGATATTGAACTTGTCAGTTATGTAAGTAAATTGTTCCCCTAAGAAAAATGGCATAAAATCTTCATTTTGGAGTGTAGCTGGCCAAACTTCAGGCACATGAATATTTCCCAGAGTGAAGTTTATTCCCTGTTGTGCTGTGGCACTTGAGTTTTGGGTCCAGCTGCTGTCTGGGATTGAAGAAAGTACAAAGCCATGTGAGAAAAGCCTGTTTCCTTTGCACTTTCCAAGATAAAAGTCTGCATCTCTGCTGGGTAAGCCCAACATTTAGATCATAGCTTTCTGCAGAATTACATGGTAAAAAATGAGACATTATATTCAGATGCAAGTTAAGAACTTAAACTCCCAACCCTGGAAACCGATGCTCACCATCCGCTACAGCTTATCACAGTGAGCAGTGACCTTTTTCACGTGCCAAAAATAAACTGACATATTCTATGGACTCTTTGCTTTGCTGGATCCATGGCAAATGAATCTAACTGAGGAAAGCTTCCTGCTACTTCTGTCTTCTCACATCCAATGACATCCTGTGGCTTAAATGCTTACCTTGTGTAACTGAGGTACAGTTAACAGATACAGAGACTTTGTGAATTGAAAGAACCCTTTCTAGCTATGCTGCCACCCCATCTCATTTTAGGAGGAGCTAGGTAAGAAAAGTCTCATCATGAGTTGTCTTTTTGCAGTCCCAGATACTTCGCAAGTGAAGGCACTTTTTCAATTATAACTTCATATGAGTCAGTCTCTTCTACTCACTACGTTGGAAAGGGATCTGATTCTGTATTATAAGGCTGAAAAAACTATGCATTTAGCATGCACGTGTGTTTTCTATGAAGAAGGCAGGTAATAAAGAATGAATCCCAAAAACCATAAATCCCCAATCCTTTACTGGCCATGGGCAGAATGAGGAGGTAGTAAGGAACTTTATTACTGATCAGGAACCAGTTAAACAGGGGCTTGCTAAAAACAGTTTCTTAGGAACATATTCTGGTAGCTTCAGACCAGCTTTCATCCAGATGCTTTCTTCTACTCCTTTACCTTAGCAAGTGCTGTGTTGATGAGTGATATGGGTTTTTCTCATTTTCTGAAAGTCACTATTGCTGTTAGCAGTCAAACCATCAATAATTTCTTCAATCTAAGGGGAAAAAAGGAACAACAGATGCAGTTTAACCTGAGTTCATGTATTGAGTTGGTAAATGAAATTATGTTTTAAAACTGATGTCTATTTTTTTCTTTTTCGTCTTCTGTTTTGTATGTGAGAGAGGATAAAAAAGTAATGTTTGCCCTTTTCCATTCATTGGGATTCGTAAGTCTTTTGTTGAGCTGGATTTTGTCTTTACCTTGTGATCCTCATACATGTTCCATTCCCTATAGTTCCTCTTTTCCCTTCTGCCCTGATAAAATTTGGCTTTTATCCTCTTCTGAGCTGACACCTTTTAAGTATTCATTGGAGTGCTTCTTGTACTACCACCCACTTTTCCCCTGCCAAGTGTAGCATCCAGCTCTCATGTCAGCTGCATTGAAGGGGTCTTTGTGATTTCTCTCATCAGCATCTGTACTTGTTTAGCAGTTATTTTCTTAAAAAATCTCATATCAAAGTAAGAAATGTTAAAATGATTGAATAGCTCATAGTTCTTCTGCTGCCATTCAGGTTCATAGATCTGAAGGTCCTTTTTCACAGAGCTGCATGTGCATCACAGCTCCTGTTTTGCGTCCAGGGAATGTGAGGCCGTGACTTGTGTGTCCAAGTATGTGTGGAGGGGAGATCCCTGACCTGCAGTCCTATGCCCTGACTACTCCTGGTGCCCCAGACTGCCCCAAGTTAGCTTGCCCTGCTTCTGGGGAAATGAAAAGAAAAAAAGAAGTTGAACAAAGTGTTCTCCTTGTACCTGTTCTCTCTAGTTCAAGATGAGTGAGGGTCAACCACAGACAGGTTATTCCAATGCCAGCAGCATACTGTCTCCTCTGCAGAAACTGCTGATGCACATGCTGTCCCTTTGCAGTAAACAGGAATAACTTGCTCTGTTTAGGAGTCAACACAGGGAGAGAACACGATCCTGTGGTGAGGTAGGTCAAGACCCTGTCTTGGCAGCCTTTTAGATTTAAATTTGCTTTATCTGTGTCACACCTTGCTTGAGAGTGCACACATACCCTCAGTATGGTTCTGGCAATAGTCTGCATGTCTAGAAAGTGTTCTGGATGAGGAAAATCTACTGGTGAAAATGATACGCTAAAAAAAATACTGGACTTGTTCTTTACAAAAAATACTCACAGCAATTAGTAAAGACTGGTGCCAAAAGACTGAACATGAAGGGAATGCCCAGTCCAGCTACCTGCCAGAACTGCAATAGCTGCAACAGTTCTGTGAAAACAGCTGGAATAGTTTATGTAGGACAGCTTCTCTTCCTCACAATGACTGATTGTATGGTCTATAATTCCTTTCTGGATGTGTGAAAGGTTTGCATGCCTAACTAGCTCAAGGTCAGTGTATATTAAAGCTCATTGAGACAGTGAGGGAGCAGGTTCATGCAATTCTATCTTTCCCATTATCTTGCTGCTCCTTTTTCATTTATCTTTGCTTTGTGAGGTAGCACCTCTCAGCACCTCCCAGGGAGCTGAGAGCTCAGGGAGCTGATCCAGGGTCTGCACCCAAGCTGTCTCCTCTATAATCCTGGTAGCCCACTGGATTTAGTTGGATGAGAGCAACGTTAACTCACCTTCAGCTGGGAAACCAATGCAGTTGATTTTTGTGACAGTCTCAGCGAGGATGATGTAGAAACATTTGAAGTAAATCAGATTTGCACAATGCACAGAGTTAATACATACAGTAACATCACCATGATTTTCCAAGGTTGTCCCATTTACTTGGAATAAACATTTACATCTGAGCAAAAAAAGTCTATAATGATGCTAATAATAAATAAATAAAAGGAGACAGGGTTCTGGGGTCTTTAGCTTCTATTACAAGGGCTCATTTGAAGTGTATTTCCAAATCAAGATCAATGAATCTAGCAAAATCACATCCAGAATCTAAAAGCTGATTATCTCTCTGGTTTAAGTAAAGAAAAGCTCCTTCTGCTAAACCTGTACAGCAGCTGCATCCACAAAACCAGAAATGATTTGTGCTGTGCTTCAGCTCATACAAAAAGACATTTGCTGCAAGCTGCTCCCAGTTAGTCTTCAAGTCACTTCTTTCCTTTGTTGAGACATCTTCGGGAAGCTTTTTTGGGTAATAATGCCACTTTTTTGCTCCTCTTTAATTGTGTCAGTCCTTTTGTTACAGTGCTCATGGACTGCTTACAGTCCATACTCTGACAGCAAATATTATTCTCAAGTATTTCAAAGATTTGCAGTCATTAAAGCCAAAAGATCCTGATAAATTTTAAGCTTTCTCCTGCTTCACACTGTTCAACCATGCACCTGGCTATAGTGACAGGGTTAGAAAACCCTAAAAAATGTAATTCTAACACCTTATGTCTTTACTGAGCACTCCCTCACCCACTTAGGCCTGGCATTTATTCAGACAGAGGTATTATCTTACTCAGCAGCTAGGCATATATTTTAGCACCCAAACCCATAGCTGATGTTTTCATTTGGAAGGAATTAAAGTTGTATATTACCTTTCCAAGTCTCCATTAGCATGTCTAATGATAAAGCATTAGCAATTTGGAGGTGTAAGAAATTTCCTGTCATATCACTGCTCTGTCATACAAATTAGACGCTTATAGTGAGCACTTGGTTCTTCCACTTGCCACAAATATATTTATCTGGTTGTATCTATACAATTAGCCATTTTTAACTGGCATCTCTAATTGAATAACAACAGGATTATTAAAGGAAATCCTTTACAAATTCAAGGGAATTCATGGCATAATTACTCTCCAAGAGCATAAAATACTAAAAGCTATTTGTTTTTTTAGTGTAGCAGAAGCTCTTTACAAGTGTGTTGACTCTGTGTCTTTTCAAGTCTGAAATCCATGGCTCTACACAATTCCAGCCAAACAAACTTGTCTGGCATTTCTACCAAACTGCTTTTTCTAGAATGAGCTAGTTCAATCCCTCCTGATTTAACATTATTCTGTATGCAAAGTCATCAGTGACTCCTGGGGCCCATGTAGGCTATTTTGTGCTCACGTGCTTGTTTGTGTGTGCATGTCATATACTATCCATGGATTATCACTTGAATATGTATTGACATACAGTGTAGGCAATAAAAACTAAGGCTGGAGCTTAAATCTTGTCCCTGAATTTCTCTTTCCTCTCCTGTGCTCTGGTCCCCGTAGGCAGTTTACTGCAGGAAGCTATACACTAATCAGCCTGTAAAAGGCTGCTCTGGGGGAGATGGCAATCCCAGCCACAGGCTGGGGCAGATAATAGACTTGCCTCATTTGACAAAAAGATAAAAGAGTGCATTTTGTTCCTCATTATTTCACTGGTTTGGGGAGGTGAGTTCTTTCCCTCTCTTGTTTAAACCACATAAACAATGCCAAGTGTCATGACAGGAGTTGGAGCCTGTCGATGTAGCCCTATAATTAGAAAATTTCCATGCATGAGGCAAAAGGGTGTTTTCAGGTCACTTCCTGATCCACTCATCCATAGATCAAAAACCTGAGTTAAGATACAGATAAGAAAATGCCCAGGAAGTGAAACATGCTCCATATGGCTAATTCAGACAGCCTTATTTTTTGCTGCAGTCAGAGCCTGCCTCGTGGCACTTCTGCCTAGGCACCTCATTGTATCATCAGTATTATAAAGGGTAGCAAGACGAAAGGCTGCTGTCCTGTTGAGGCCAAGCGTTTTGTCTTCCTTCCTTTGGTCTTCTTAACCAGAGTGTAACTCTATGGATGCAGTATAACACTATGGGGGCAACAGACAGAACAGACTTGTACTCATACTGCAAAGTCTAGAATGTGTCTCTCCTCTCCCTTCCTTTCCTTTTCTTGTCTCTAAAGATTATTCTGCCCAAAATAATAGCAGAAAGAAAAATCTGCCAATCAATCCAATGAAATATTACTCCAGTTTAACTTTTCTACTGAACTGCTTTCTTGCTGGCATAATCCCACCAGAGAAGCACCTTGCTTTTTGTGAATGCCTCAGCTGTACTTTCCAGTTTATCTCCATACACTACAAACACAGAACATCAAACTCAAATAGCAGTCAGGAATATCAATCTTTGAGTACTGTCTTTTTTCATTAATACTCTTCAGTATTAATGTCAAGCTAATGCCAGACTTCTTTAAAAGTTTGGCTGCTTAGGGCTGCTTAGGGCAGACTGGTTCACAGCAGCTGTTTATAGGTATCCAGGCAGGATAGGGCAGGAGAGTTTTACTGGCATCAACATCCGATCTGATCTGACTGATGATCCTGACATCTTAATTCTCATGAAAAGCACCACGGGCTTTTCAGCAAAAATGTGAGGCCAAGACCTTGGTCCTGCAACTCCGCTGAGCGTGTGTACAAACTTCTCACTAGCGAGAGAGTTAAGATCGTCTGTCAACAGCTCTGTCCCATAATGCGCTGAGAAGTCTGGCGCTGCTCCAGGGCTAATTTTAAGCATATGAGTAGCTTCTTTCAAGTTGGTGAGAGCAACAGAGTGAGCTGCTGGCTCCCTGAGAAGGATGCTTAGGGACTGGTGCAGCTGGACCCTGAGGAGGCAGGGACAGTACCACCACAAAGTATGAGCTCACAGGTTTGCAACCCAGGCTCAGCCACCCCCTTCCCTATACACACTCTCCCAAGGCCTGTTAGCTAGTGCCAGGGTTGCTGCACTGCTCACATTGCATAGGATTTCCTGTACTGTGTGGTCAGATCCCATGCACTGTGTGACAAGCACACGGGATATGCCTTTTCCTGTATTTTTGCAATAACTAACCACTGTTTCAGATGCTTGGGAGTGCAGGATTGCAGCTGTCAGGAAAAATGGCTGTTGCACACCTACAGATAAATCACACTCCATGTACAGACTTACTGTGCCCATGCTGTGCTATTCATCTGGACAGCACTGTACACATGCAAGTGTGTCTGAGAGGAAAATACAGTCAGAACCAAGACCTGAGTCTTTAAAAGTGTTAGTATAATGAACATCACTTTTGTGGGGAACTCCTAACCTTTACCAATGAAAACATGCAAGGCAACATCAAAACATTTTACAATATTATTCATTCATTTTTTTTTCTTGGTATGGCTGACATGAGTCTGTAATTTTATTTAGATATCAGGTAGATCACATTTTTAGCATCCAGAGTTTAACAGTTTTCAGCTGCTATTGTTGCACTTATCTATTGAAATGTTCCTGGAGATGTGCAATTATTAGGAGACTAATTTAGTTTCACTTTCTGGAACTTCCTAATGAAGATTATATCTTCAAAGTCAACACAGTATGCCCATCTTTTATCCAAATCACTCATTATCTCAGCAGAGGACATTTCTATTACAGAGCAGCACTTACACGAAAAACTCTTGTTATCTGAGCACATTTAACTAGTAAAATTCCATATCTCCAATGTCAGCCAAATAAAGAAGGCTACTGCATATTTAGGACACAGCCTACAGAAAAATTCTTAGCAAAATACCCATATGGGTCTCTGCTTTATTAAAAATGTCTTGTTCTTACCCAGCTTTTTCAGATTCCCATCTAACCTAGTTATTTTTTTTTGAGTTATAGAGTGATATCTATGCTCTGTTTCTCTTCTTCCTAACTAATTTCTAGAAGATGTAACTTCTTTCCCTTCCTAGCTGAACAGCAATATTAACATTATAAACCAGTCAAATGTACCAGATGGGTATTGGCAAATGACTGAATGATTTGCACCCCTTATTGTGTTGAACCAGACAACTATTGTGCATATCAACTTGATTAATTAAAATGATCCATTTTTGCTCATGTTCCTTTCCTGTGAACTAACCTGATGGATATGTTGGCAGCTTTGAAAATACACCTTGAGAAGGACCTTGGTTTCCTCTTCCAAATACCAATGCAGGGCTGAGCATCTTTCAATCCTGAAGGGTCCTCCAGCCAGTTGCATGAGTTTGCTGGTTTCTATCGTTTTAGCATTTTAATTCTTGCAGGCTGCACCATAATCTTGCCTAAAGAAGTTTGCTTAGATTCTTCTTGCTACTTCAGAGGCTATGAATTAAAAAATCAAACCAATCCATTCAGATGGTAGTCAGAAAATGTGGACAGTTATGAATCAGAATCAAATGCTTTCTTCAGAGGTGTTTTCTTTAACTTAACACAAGTTGAAATTCAGGAACTTCTGCTATCGACGAGGAAGCCCAGGAACAATGGCTCTTTCCTGTAAGTATCAGTAAAGTGATGACTAAACAGGCACTCCATAGCCAGCAAGTAAGCAAGGCTACCTCCAGTGGACATGCACTGGAGTTAAGGATGGCTGCTGAGAAAGATGGTGAAATTAGACCCTATTTATTAACACTTCTTGCCATATTCCAAGAAGGGAAAAGTGACTAATAAGCCAAAACCAGACAGTAACTGCCGGTAAAGTACTTCAAGATTATTTGGTAATAAAATATACCTCCATATGGTCCAAGCCTCTCATGCAGCTGTATCACACCTATATTTCAAAATTATGATCAGGAAAAGCAATTGTTGCCTTCTGCAGGGTATAGTGGACTGCTGGAGACACTGCTTTTCTGGTTCACCCAGACCCTTCCTTGGCCATTAGTTCACCTCCTCATGTCATCCTGTCAGCCATACTATCATCCCAGGCTTCAGGGACCCAATGATGGTCACCCTAACAGAGGTGACCTGCACCATGAATGTAAAAGCATCAGTTGCTTTCACTAGTAAAATGAATACAAGTTTCTCAGGGACTACAGCTAGAGAGTGTTATCCTGCTAAATTCTTAATGGGCCCATGCTGACTCTTGAAGGCCATTCCAGGCAGGAGCAGATATGGGCTGTTACCATGGGACAGAGACAGCACCATCCTGTCTGTAGTGCATAAAGCAAGTCTGAAGGCCACAGGAGCTTCTCGGCAGGGATCCAGCTAGCACAAGAAGGAAAGGACCTATGGGCTGTGTGTGGATGTTGTTTCTCAGGGACAACAGCAGGTGAATTAGGGCAAACCTCTGTTTGTACATTGCTGTGGAGGATATTAGTAGAATATGTGTTAGAATTAGAGCCTAATTAGAATAAATATAGTTAGATCAGTCAAGATTGATTGAACAAAATACTCTTTTGGTACCACAAAGAATGGAGTAGTAAAATAAGAAAACCCAAATTTATTTCACCCCTCTGAGTCTTGCCTTCTCATCGTGACTTTTCTCAGTTTTTGATGATTTTAGTGATGATTAAATCTTTCCTCACATTTAGAGGATCTTCTTCTGACCCAGCCCATGCTTTTGTTTATAATCCTGTGTGCACACATGCATGCCTAGTTTGGGCATTGCTCTGATGTTCCCAGCATGACAGCAAGCAGCTTTTGTTTAGAAATAAAGTTATATGAAATCATTTGAAAGACTTGTTGAACTTGTCCCATTATTTCCCACAGAAATGACTGGTAAACAGATTTATTTGTCCTAAATTTTTAGCTGTGCAATTTCTGCAGCTAACTTTTGGCTGCAGACTATTTGCAAATAGTTTGTAATTAATATTGGACATTTCAGATTATTTGCTTTAGGCTACATAAAAAATTTCTTCTCTCTTAGCTTAATAACTCCTAGAATCAGGTTTATTGTAGAAATTCTTGTGTATAAAAGGCATATTTTCTGTCTGCAGAATCTTGTTTGTACGAAAGGCATATTTTCTTTCTGCAGATTCTTCGTAGTGAATGGGTGATCCTGCCAAGGGCTAGCACACTGTCTCTGCTCCAGAATAAAACACTTATAGTTGTGCTTAACTTTAAGGACAAGATTAGTCAAATCAAAATTAATTTGAGCATGTGTAAGAGATAAAGCAGTAAAGTTGGTTTAAGATTATATGATCAAGAAAAAATGAGTGTCCCTTCTTTGTCCTGAAAATGATGACCCCATGCTCATGGCACCTCTACCCCTGCTTGGCCACCCCCTGCCCCACTTTTCTGCTCTGCATCAAAACCCTAGTGGCTCTGGAGGGTCTGTATTCCCTGATCCCTGAGGTCTCTTTACCTTCTCCATCACTCGTAAAACACTGCACCCCAACTCCACCACCAATCAGTGTGGGACAAGCATCCTCCTGGTTGCGTTCAAGCAGGGTAGTTCTGAGATGTTTGAGACACAACTTCATTCTTATACCAAGTTAAAGGAAAGGGTACACCATTGTGATAGAAGCCCCCTATTTGTAAAACTTTTTCCAAAGATTTTTCTTCTCTTGGTTTGGGATCACACCACACAGCAATTATTTTTTCATAGATTGAAATATAAATTCATTTCCTGGAGCTGGTAGAAAAAATTACCAGAGCAACAACCTGTTCTGGAGGGGGCTGTGATTTGTCTTAAGGACAGTGGCATTATGAAAGCCTAAAGTCCAAGGCACTCAAAGAGCCAGGGTTATCAATGCCAAATATTTACAAAACCTCAATGAGAGCTTCTGCAACTTTCTAGAATGAACAAACCATACCTTTCAAATATACTTCTTACTTTACAAAAGTCCTGTAGCAGAAAGAAGCCTGTGTAGACCAGGCAGAGCTTTCCAGGGGTTTGCTTGGCATCACAAACACTGCCTTTGCTTCTCCTCTCTGAATTATAGCATAGCTAGGGCCAAAGGTAACTCTTTTCAACGCTGTCACCTCATGACAGGTTTCTCATTAATGTTTGAGAATTGTTGGGAGAATTTCATAAGAAAGGCCATCCTATAAACAGCTTCTGCTTCCACTTCTCAGCTCTTCTAATTGAGCTGCCCACTGGGTAAATTCTTCTCTCATACCTTGAAGGCCAAATTGGTTGGTATAAATGGAGATGGCTTCAGTGACTTTAAATTACATCAGTTTATATTAGCCCCAGCTTTGTCCCATGACACTTCTCTTCCTCCATTATAAGTGCAAACTTGTCCCTTTCTAAAACTGCTTGGCTCAGGAAGGCATCTATCTGGCGGATTGACATCATAAAATCAGATAGGAGCTCGCTGTGCTCTGGAGCCCAGAACAGAAATACCCAGAGTAGGTGTGACCAACCTGGGAATGAGGATGCTTGTGGAATCCAGCTAGAAGCCCTCTCCTGTGGCAGTGCACACAGACCTACTCATCAGAATGTAATCTGGAAAATCTGGAACATTTTGCATTCTACTTCATCCATTGCACAGCCTCAAGATGCCACATCCTCCCTAACTGCCACCTGTGGCTCCTAATTCCAGAACTGCAAGCTAAACACTTGCACAATTTTCCAGCAACTTAAATTTCTACTCCTGGGCAAAATTCATTGCTTCAGTGAATCATCCTACAGCTGTTTTGTGTGGGAATGACAATCACTCATGGTGATTCCATGTGTTCATTGATCTGCTTCTCATTATAGCAGGACAGACGGCCAGAAATCCTGCTACAATGGCTGCTGTAGTAGGAGACTGTGTTGGCCCATTTTGTCTGAGTCTGGGAGACCAGTCCTGTGTTGGTGTACGTAGTCCTGATGTGCAGGAACTTTCCCAGCCCTCCAACAAATGGCTTTGCACTCCTATCTTGTCTTCATGATTCACAGGGATGTAGGATTTTCCTGGTCTCTGCCTTTTGAGCTGCAGCCTTGGGAATGCATCATTCAACACACTGCCACAAGGAGGTGGGGAGTGGGGACTGCCCAGCTCCTGCCTGGTACAGTGGGGTGGAAGGACTCAGCAGGGGCACAGTTTCGTGCAGGAGAAATCCTGTTTCCTGTTTATCCCCTTTTTAAAAGAAATCTAAGCCAACAGCAAATAAAAAACCTCTTGCTAAGACCTGTAGACTTAGGACTGACTTAACACTGAAGCAGAACCCCTTCCAAACGTGGTCCCCTGGATGATGACAGAAAATTCTGGTATGGCAACAGAGAAAGGGTGCCTGTGTCTTTTCTCTGTAAGCAACCAGAGGGCTTCAGAGCTCAAACTTCAAGTGTGTAAGCCTTTCCTCTGCTACAAAAACTATTTCTGTTAATAAATACATAAAATTAAGGGGGAGCTTGGGGTCCCATCATTCCACCTCAGCATGCAATAACAGTTGTGGGTAAGCCCCATGTGAGAAATAAGTCCTCACAGCTGCTATCCTGTTAACTTTAGCTATTTTGTTATTTTGGCTAAGTTGTCAAAACGTTCATTTCCTGATGTCTGGGAAACTGGCTGAGCAGCATATACAGTGCTGGGCTCTGCTGCTTGCTCCTGAGATAGAGGGAGGCTGGGTATGAGAGTGCTGGCCTTCAGCAAGTGGTAATGCAAAGAAAGGACTGCTCTTACTTCCTCAGCAGCAATTTTATCTTATCTACACACACTGCTCTTTCCAAATCAAGACCAGCCTTTTCATTATTATAAACACTGGAGAGTGGGAAAATATTCCCTGAGGCAAGAAGCAGCACTTGAAGTAAAGCACTGTAATGGAAACTGCCACATGCAGCAAAATTCCTCACTCCTTAAGGCATATTCCTGCTCTCAGTGCAAAAGTTGCTTTTGCTCCAAATAACACACAGCCTAGGGTCAGCTCCCTGAGTCCAATGAGACCATATTAAAGGACAACATGTTGAGTCACAGCTTTATATCATGCAAGACTTGCTCTCATGAGGTACTGCAGCTGAGTGTCCAAACTGCAGTCCCATGGTACATGTCAACATAATACATGTCAGCCTCAAAACACTTTCCCTTTTTTTGTGAAAGGCATGGGAGGCACATATATGCTTAAAACTGAGGACACATGCTCAAACATCTCTAGGAATATCAAGGGCAGGACCTTGTAAGACTGAACTAAACCAAACCATTGTAACTGGACCTATGTGGGGTCAAAAGCATGATGCATTAGAGGTGATGTCCAAACTCAGTTCCCTTCTTTAGAGAAGAAAGTTGCTTATTGAAAAACAAAGGGTTTTGTCACCGAACCCTATTAAATTTTCTGACCTCTCCCACCTCTTCTTCCTGCACTATGGTGCTGCTGTTTTTATTAATTATTACTCTTACCGTGGATCTGCTTGTTGCTCACTGCTGTATGTTTTGCAGTGCTGGTGTATCATTTTACCCCACATTTGCTCCAGCAAAGTGACTGAGCCTGCCTGTAACTGGAAGACAGTGTTTGTGAGACCGTGGTCAAAGTGCACCGCACAGCACAGGATGACAGCCTCAAAGTCAGCCCTGCAGCTGTTGTGCTTCTTTGAAAAAGGCCTCAGTCAGCTCTTAAAAATTTGCTGATGTTATTTCATTTCCATCAAGCAGGCCAGGAGCCCCAGAGCTGTCTCTTTCCCCATCTGCTCTTGCCCTGCCTGCACACCTCACTGAGAGCTTGCTGGAAAGGTTTCCTCTGTTTCAAAGCCTGCTGGCTCTCTGAACCAGGTTACTGTGGTGAGGTGTTCACAAGCAGTCAAAACTTGACACAGTCTTGAAATGTGATTGTATCAGATAAGATTTTGCTTTTTAGTTGGTATAAGCTTTTTTAATCATCAGCTTGCGAAAGGGAGAAAGAAAAGCAAAACTTGTATGAAGTCAAGGTTGGTGAAAGCTGTTTGCAGAGCTGTCCTCCAGACTCTGTGCCCTCAGGAAGGAACAGGAGAGTACAAAGAGGGAATCGTGAATATGATTCAGACTGCAAAGGCAAGTGACACTGTTGCTTATGCCAGTTCTGGAGATGATTTTTTTGGAAAACAGGAAGCTTTGCAGGGAGCACGATCCACTAGACTCGGTTGACACAGCAGCATTACGGTGCAATTACGTGATTTACCAAATCAGACCTAACTGCTTTCTGTCAACAAGGGATCAATCGCTGCTTCCCAGCTTTTATCATACATTCTCTACTCTCTAGTAATTGCATGATTATGGGTTGTGTTGGTCTGTTGATCTGATGGAAAACTGTTTCTTGGATGAGCTCGATGGACTAACTCACTGTAACTGTATAATTATGACTGTAAAGGGAAGTAACAACTTATGCCGATGGGTGTAGCATGGGATTGTTCCCTTCCAGTGTGGCCTGGATTATGCTGGAAAAGGTGAAATATTCAGCTTCATTTTCAGAGGCCGCATGTGCAGCATTGGCAGGACAGCAGATTAGCCCTAAAACCAGGACTAGGGATACCGGTGTTGAGAGTGTGAGGGATCTGTGTTTCCTCTAGGACCGTAGCACTAATACTGGCCCTAAGAAAGCCACAAGGATATATGGCTTAGGCTGGGGGAGAGGCTGGGACCATCTTTCTCAGAAGCAATCTCAGCTATCCCACATATGAAGCACAACATGAGGGCCTGAACCTCCTACTGTTTGTGGGCAATGTAGGTGAGTTACTGTGGTTAGGATGAATACTACTAGTAAAACACAAGTCCTAAATCAAAGGTTTCCATTAATGTCAGTACATGTATGTCATGGTGAATGATTCAAGATTGTGAAAGCTGACCATCCAGCAGATTTGGCTATTGATACAGCTATGTGGTCAAAAATTTGTTTAGCTGCCAGAAAACTTAACTTCATAGTCATGTGCAGGTACGTTTACCATGGCAGGGAGCACAGTGGCACTCAATACATAAAAGAAAGATGAGAAATCAAGCCATGGCATCAACAGCACACCTCTGAGTGAGCACAGAGATTTTGTGCCCATACTGGCAGTGACTGATTGTTGAGTATTTTTTATTAGCAAATGGTGAGCATGACTTGGTATCACCAACATATAAGAAAGTGGAAGAGGGAGCTTCAAAACCACTTCTGTGTTCAGTGATGCTCCACTGTTGTCTTCCTGTAGAGGTGTTTGTCTGGATGTACGTATCACATGACTGGAAGGTCTCTAGCTACGTCTGTGTTGTGGAAAACCTCAGAAGCAGGATACATACCTGGGTAGATGTGATGGATTTAGGTGTCCAGTTCCCTATCTCTTCAGTCTTCTTCCATCCCAAAGGATATTGCCCTTAATGAACCCTTGCAGTTTATAATCTTTTCACAAACTAGGCACTTATTCTGAGATATTTTATTTTGCTGGATTGTAAACTGCATGGATTCAAAAGCTGTCACAGAGGTTGATAAGATGTCCTACAGCAAAAGCAGCAGCTTCTGAGAAATGGGTGACAGAAATCACCTTGAGTTTCTCCAACCCATAAATCAGACTTTTTTTTTCAAAGAAAAACCAGCATTACTCTGTTTTCTTAACCATTTAGATTTCTTTTAAAACAAGAGACTACGCATAAAATTTTGGGTATCTGTGGACTTATTTATGCCCAAGCAAGTACTTGGACAGTAGATAAAATTAAGGAAACAATAACTTGAAAATGTGTGAAAAAATACCAGAGCTTGCATGATTCCTGCCTAGAATGAGCATTAGGAATTTATCTGAACCATTGAAATGAAAGGCAAGATTTCAGCTTGTTTCACCATCAAAAGAATTGAGCCCCAAATGGGTGTAACTGTTATATGAAACAGTGTGCTGGACTGGATTGTCTGTGAAGAGCCTGATGCTTTCTGTAAGTCTAGTTTCACTTTTGAGCCTTGAGATTCTTTAATTTGCATTATTGTGTCAATGTACATTAATTATGCCTTACTAATTAATTATTCTCTGATGACTAGAAATTTAGAATAGACAGGCAACTTTTACTGAAAAACCAGCTGAGGGAAAACTGTATGAGCCTTCCTGTATTTTAGTCTTTTTACTTTTACTCAGAGTTAATAAGTATGGAAATTTCGCCATATATTATGTTATCATTTTCCCCTCACTTAATCTTGAGTCTTGAAAGCCCAATGTGCTTCAGATGTTTATGGGCAAATATATAGTAAGTTTCACTGAGCTTACTATATAGAGCAGCGCCTGCTTCAAAATGCACTATAGGAAGTGGGGTGGGCATACAAAATAAGAACTCTGCTTCTGACAGTTTATTTTCCATCATTTTATTTTATCTAGGTCTGTGTGTGCTTGCCACTTTCACTGGAAATCCATGTTTATCTCTGAGTTTTAAGAAAGAATTCAAGAAGTAAAAATCAAGTGGAAATATCCCCCATAATAAAGGGGGCTATCAGAGCCTTTCCTACAAGATTCCTTTTATGTGTGAAATATTTATTAGTCCTTGCCTGTTCATTATTTGAAGGGATATCTGAACTGGTGTATCCTTAGGGAATCATGAGGGGAGCAGAGGGAATGTTTACAATGAAAATGGTGCTTAATCTCCATGAATGACAGGAAAAGATTAAGCAAACTACAGATAAACCATCTTATCATTCAGAAGTATACATGCTGAATGTGTTGTAAAATAAATACACCACTGCTGTTTAAATCCTTTGTGCATCAAAGGACCAGAAGCACAAAAAGAAAATATTCACCTCAAACAGGATTTATGTGGACTCTCCATCCAAAGATTTTAAAGAACTTCCATTGATCCACCACTTCAGTCTAGCATCTGAGCTTGTCTGGAGGTCCCCGTTGGACCTGGAAACTCTATCTGCATGTTGTGCTTCCTCCATAGCCAGAGTGATGCTGCTTCAGCAGCTCTGTATCTCTCTCCCCCACTGTGATTCAGAAATTAGACAAAGTGGCCTCTGGTCCACCATGGTAGTCTATTATACAACACAGTAATCAACTCACATATTCAAGAAATGGGTGGCTTGCGGTTTATGCTCTTTTTGGTTAGTGGTAGCTCAAAACTGTGGTTGCTAACACTGGACTATCAGGCTCTAATGCAACCTATGAAAAATCTACGTACTTAGAGACTGTGACTTCTGGATTGACAATTGTCATTTTGAGAAGTATTTCATAGCAGGAAAAATTTCTGTGCCTGTAAGACCTATATCAATTAGGTGAGAGCTAATCTGAAGGTTGTCTAACTCTTCAGATACTGTGTTATTTTCCCACTATAACCTCCTCTCTCACAGCTGGAGCATTTTTCTACCACTAAACTCACCAAACGAGATGTTTACAGCCTTCATAAAAGTTCGTTTTGCAGAGCCTTTCCTGGAGTCTGACATCAAATGAAAGCTCTTCCTCATGCAGTCCATTACAAGTCCTCCAAGGCATAATGACTGCATTTCCAAAGTACCATATGGATATTACTAACGTTGATCACTGAGCTAAACATAGGGGCAGTTTCATTTACCCCGGAAGAGGACAATGTACAAACCCTTCAGTGTGATGGGTAGAGTGTGGAACAGCCTGATTTGTTGTTGTATCATGTAATCTCTCAAAGTAAATCTCTTCCAGGTTAAGGCTGTCCCCAAATATCACCTCCCAGATTTGACACAAGATTTTCCATGTATCAGAACTTCACTGTCTAGCACTGAGTGTTAATGTTCACTTGGAAGAAAATGATGTCTCTGTTCCTACTGCATAAAAAGCCCCACCACACTTACAGTGGAGGATTATATCTTTCTCTACTACAGTTTATAAAAGTAATGACTTCAGGTAGATACTAGATGAAATCCAACCATTAAGAGTGAAATATAATCTGTTCATACTGAAGAAATCTAGATTAAATTTACCAGTGGAAATAACCTTACCATACATTAAAACCAATTGTAGCTGAATTCCAAAGATGTGCTCCTGCCCTGTGTACACAACTTTTGCAGTTGTGTCTTTTTTTATAAAACCAGCAGATTCCTATAGGCTGCGCAAACACTTTCTGATAGATGGAAGTCAGTGTCTTTCTTTGCATAGGTTCTTTCTCACATGTAACACTGATTGCTGCTTTTAAGAAAATAGATCTGACATCAGCTCAAGGGTGAAATTCTTTTTAGTAGGTAGTGGAAGTGTCTGTGTGAGGATCTATACACTGCAACCAGAAGATCATATTTCAGATGAAGAACTACTTTGCATTTCTTCTTTAATCACACTGAGCCAAAGTCATTATTGACTTCAGAGAAATTAGGATTACTGAATTTGGTTTACTGAATTTGGGTTACTGTCAAAAGGATTTTAAAGCAGAATAAACCTGTCAGAAATGTTGGGGATTTTTTTCTGTGTCTTTTGGGGGGTTAGTTTCAAGTGGCATTTTAGATACACTCGCATTAACCAGTGACTGATGTTCATGCAGAGTTTTCCAGTCTGCATCAATGCACAAGAGGTCAGAACTAGACTTCCTTTGGAAGCACTGTGGTTTCTTTGTGGAAGGCTCTGGCCTTTCATTTGTCTGTTATGTGCAATAAATAAATCCAAGGTGCTTTGGCATTTGGCACATGAAGTACATTTGAACATAGTAATACATTAACACACGTAGTTTCTGAGCAGCTGAACTAGCAGAGCTTATTTTCCCATGGACTTGTGTCCTCTTAGCAGTCCCTGCAGTGTGACCCCAGCTCTCATGCATATTTCCATGCCCATTGGGCCGGAGCTTTACCTCTGCTGTGAGCAGTGAGGAGCTAGGAAGTGGTTGACTGGCAGGCTGATATGTGTATGCCCATTAGCTGTCTGGCTGGTGTCAGAAGCACTACCTGTTGCCTAGAGGAATAGTGAGCTGAGCCTCTCTTCTCTGTCTAGGTGTCCATTCCCACAGACATAATTAACTGTGATATTTCTAACCCTCTTTTAACTTTAAGAAAAATTGGTCAAGGAACTCAAAAGCCCAGGAGAGTGGGACTTAGAGATGGACAAACAATGTGATGGCACAGTTAATTTCTTTATGACAACAGGCTAAAGCTCATAAGTGTAAAAATCTCTCCCAAGAATTTGAGCTATTTAGTTTGTTTCTGAACTGGGCATGGGGGAAACTGCAAGTCAGCACATATTAGACCACTTGCAGTCCTGCCTAAGGAAGAGTTCCAACTGGGAGCAGTAGGATTTCTCAGAGCAGTGAGGTTTGGTTAGAAGTTCTCCATTCCCATCTCGCCCAAAAGACACACAAATGATATTTGATTTGAAAATGTTCTTGATGCTTAATTAGGATTCCTTCTGAGTTTGGTTGCTTCATTTATGAAACTCATTTTTTCCACGTGTAACCACAAGTACACAGAAGACAATGTCAGTATCGAGAGAGATGCAGTCCTAGGCCAAGTGCTGTGGTGATAGAATTAGAGGGATGGAAGTTAGCAGCTATTTCTAGGCAAAGAAAGATTTTGTGGTGGAGCCCTCATTAACATATTCTGGACTTCTGTGGCTTTCTGAAGTCACTGTGCAAATAGAGAGTGTTGTGCTGCTCCTTGGCCTGCCTTGTTCTCTTGAGGAACACAGCATTCATGGGGCACTCATCTGGGAGGACCTATTTCCACTGCTCAGTCACTGTCCTTCAATGATATAGCCTGAACAACAGCAAGTGGGCAGTAATTTCACTTGCTGTAGCACCAGGAGAGCAGCCATCTGAAGAGCTGGATCAATTAAGGTAAGAAAAAGATGATGTTGAACTGTAATTGGACTGAAGAGACTTTTTTTCTTCCATGCCTGAACATTTGGGAACAGATACGTTTCTCCTCCTGACTCTGCCTTTTTAGGCTTGTTTATTTCTCCATTAAATTATTTTCTTGATGATGTCTCCTGCTCACCCTCCAGATGTGGCTATTCTCTTCTGTTTTCTAAGAAACAGCATCTCAGAAGGAGAGATGCTTATCCTGGAAAAATTACCAGAGAAAAAAATAGGGGGGAAAAGTGGGATTGGGAATACTGTGCAAATGGCTTTTTTCTTTTTTTTCTGACACTCACAGCAGCGTCTCCCTTGAAAGAATAGGACAGATGGATTTGGAGAAACAGAGCTCTGCTTTTCAACACACACTGTAACCGTTGTGTGCCATTTTGCAAAGGCCAAGGTCCCCATCCCCATGAGGCATTCATCATCCTACCCAAAGAGGCAATGTGCCCGATGCTACATGGTCTTTGGCTCTTTTTTTTACTGCTCAGTATCCCTGCTGCACACTGCAGTGGAAACACTGATTTGTTTTCCATTCACAAGGGTAGTTTGAACCCAAATACATTCCCATCACACAGCTATCATATGGCCCGATGAAAATAATGAACCCTGGACATGGGGAAGGTACAGGATGTGGTTGTGCTAGCAGAGCCGGTGTGCAGGTGGCAAGCCCTCTCAGCAGAAGAGCCAAGGGTCAGGAAACATGTGGAGCTAAAGGGGCGGAAGAGAAAGTAGGGAGCCTGGGCTTAGTTTTCCTGATGACATGCATATCCAAGGGGAAGGCTGGAAGCTACAGAAAGTGACTTTTACTGACTGCACCAGGCGGGTGTGGTAAAGCTGCCTACTTATCTGTGCTCTCCTGGCCAGCTGGGGCCATGCTTCATAGATCAAATGGATTAAGGAAGGGAAGCAGAATTCAAAGTCCTTTAACAGCTTTTAATCGGGAGCTGTCCTTTTTTTCCCCTCCACTTGGTAGAAACCATATACCCATATTTTCCCACTCACTTCCTTTAATAACTAGATAATGTTATTATATACCAGTAGGTGTGTTATTCTCCTAGCATGTTTTGACATCCATACCTTGGATTTGCCTGAAATATTTGTGCACTATTTCAATCAAAATATTTTCACAGGTTCACATAAAAAAAAAAAATCTAGTGACTGAAATGATGACAAGAGGATAGCAAATTCACAGTGAGTAAAGTAAATAACTTTATAAATGAGTTGAAGAGAAAAGATTGAGGAGATAGAGGCTTATTCTACATAGTGACTGTTCACACATCTGTGGATGTTAGACAGATTTGTTCTTCGCTGACTCTAGTTGCTACATTTTCTAGGTTAAAAAAAACCATTGTGATTTTTAAGACAGAAATTGCAATTTTATGCTTAGATTCTCACCCTTTACAAATCAAATATTCCTGTATTTCGAAGACCAAAATAAAATAAGTCTTGTTGGCAGATATCAGTGACCCTGATCTCAATGTCTTCCTTCCTTGAACTGCTCAGTTACCTTTTTCTTGGCACACTACAGTCTGCAGATGTCAAAGAATAAGGAGGTGTGTGTTGTGTGGTGCTAACACTCCAGTGCTGGCACAGTACTTCCTGCAATAAAGGGTCTAATTTCAGGCTTATGGAGAATTCCTGCTGACTCACATCCTGTGGCATTTTATAGACAAAAGTCCAAAACCAGATAATCTAGGGTCCATGACAATTCTACAAAGTTTTCACCTTTTTCACCTGAATGGTTGCTTGCTCCACTCATTTCCAATGGCAGTAGTTGTGGCTTCAGGAGAAAGTTCTTCCTACTAATTTAAGCCTGGAGCCTTGGCATCCCTATCTACTTCTGCACCCACGTAGTTTGCACCGTGTCATTCTTGGACTCACAATTCCCATCTCACCCCTTCTCCGTTGCCCAGCATTTCACTCGTAGTATCAGCTGCAAAAGCTACCACGGAATTATAGCCTCTGCAGAGAAAGCAGCGCCTGGCAGTGCTCCACCACGTGGTCTCCTGGGTATCAGTTTTCCCGGTCTGTGGTGTTCTGTACCCAGGGCTTGCCTGGAAAATGTGATGCCAGCGATGGAAAGGAACAGAGCTGGACTCTTTCCTGGACTGCTTCCTCACATGCTGGATGATTCTCTAGGAAACCCTCCAGCCCCTCCCAAGGGTCTGTGCTTTCCTTATAGTTTCTTCGGCATTGTTAATCAGCTCCCTTTGAATCTGGACAGGAGTGTAACAAGTAAGGGTCACCTTGGTTACTCCCACAGCTGAAAGGATGGGAATGGTAATGTATTACTTGTAAGCACTGAATCAGCAATTCAGTGAAACGAAATAATTTCAAAATGCTTATCAACTATATTTACTGTGTAGTTAATAAATGCTATACTAGTAGAATTCCAGGAATGTTCCTGACCTCTCACAAAGTACAGATATATATGTGTGTTTATAAATGTATATATTATAGCCCCATATATATGAGTGTACAGTTACTGCTAGTCTTTTTAGAATAATCTCAACACAGTGCTAAGGTTGCTACTACATATGATCCTAAAATCTTCCTGGATAATGTGCAGGCTCTGAGCCCTTCATCTGCTATTAACTGTCTGGCTCTAACTTCAGTGAGGCTCAAGCTGCTCATAAATATTCCTCTTCTCTTGTAGTAGAATTTATACTTCTGTAATGAAGCATCATGTCCCAGTGGGCTCCTTTTGCTGCCTGCGGTTTTCAAAGGTCAGACTATATGTCCTAATATTTCCTTTTGGCCTTAGTGATAATTCTGTGAATTTTGCGCATGGCTTGTTCAGGCACCCCTCTCCAGAAAACAGTGTGGAATGTATTTTTTAACCTTTGATGACAACCTTTGGTGAGAGAAACTCAGCAAAGAATACAGTCAGTGCCTGGTCACTTCCTTGCCTTTCCTGTTGATACTTTTCTTCTGGTTCCCACATTGCCACACATCAGCTATTAAATGTTCAGAGGATTCATTTAGCAACAGCCACAGCAGAAAACAGTGGGAAGGTGGATTGACACTTGCTATGATGTTTCTTCTTGAATGAGATATATGAGAAAATAGTCAGGTAATTAAAAAAAAGGTGTAATCAGTCAGTCACCTTGTTCACAAAGGCAAAGTATATAGCAACCAGAGTTTTGAGTTAGGGTTTCTGGCTTTGGGGTGAAGAATCTGATGTGAGGATTGAGGTAGTCTGCTTCTCCAGACTGTTGAAAGTTGATTTGTACCCCTGTAAACAGAGGAATTTGATCAGCAAAGAAGCCGTGATATTATCCCTGTTCCTTTTCAAACCTGATTAATTTGTGTCCTGAAAGGGAAGTCTGAACAGAAGCTGAACTTGCCCTGAGTGGACCAGCTCTTTTTTTTTGGAACAAATGATGGCAAATATCTCATAAAAATGGGTACAAAATAAAACAAAGAAAATATTAAGAAGCAAATACATTATTAGTTGTGATGAACTTTTACATTTTTTTTTAAAAAAGGCTTTTGGGACATAGGTGTTAAAAATCAACTCCTGTATTACAACTTTAAAGGGTTTAATCACACTTAAGATATCTGCTGTGCAAATAAATTTTGACCATATCATACTTAAAACAAAGCTTGCTCACTGCTGAGATAAAAATAGTTCTTCAGAGGGACTCTGAGAGCCAGCTGTACTAGAAGTCTTTAGAAGAATGGAAGAAAGATCTCTCCTGTGTCTGTGGGAGCCCTTGCTGTGCCTTTTATGGATCTTAAAGTTCTTTATGTTGTTATGCCCCTACATTGTGTCCCGTAAGACAATTCAGGTACCATTCAGTTATCCTGGCTGTGAAAATGTTTGTGAAGAAAATTAATTACCTGGGAGGAACCAGTTTGGAAGTTTCCCCAAATGCTGTTTAAATGGACTGGCAAGAGTTAGTTGAGAAAGAAAGAAGTCACACGCTGTGTGCCATTGGCACTGATTTGGGAAAGTTGCTTGATATAATTTTGAACCATCATTATAAAACGTTATTTGTACTTTGGCAACTACTGATACATTTTAGAAGTCCTCATCAAGTTGTGCCAAGAGGTCTCTCCCAGGAATTTCTAGATGGAACTAGGGAGATGTGGCTAATGGTTTGAAGATTGGATGCTTTTTTGTTTGTTTGTTTGTTTGTTTTCTCAGTTTTGTTGCTGAACACATAAAAAATGACAAAAAATCCAGTCACTTCAAAACTTCCAAAAAAAGATATAGAAGAGGTATCAGCTCCCTCTGATCATATTAGTTCTTCTAGTTGAAAAGAAATATTGAAATGTTATTGTAGGCTGGATGAAGTGTTACATCTGACTCAATAAAGAAGTGCTTCATTTTTGGGCTGTCCTATTAAAGAACAGGGAACCACAAACTGTATTTCTATCAATTATGAATACATAGGACTTGAATAAACCTGAGAAGACTCTCTAATACTACTTCTAGTGTAAACCAGAATTAAATTTCATCCCTGACAAAGATCTGATAGACCTGATCTTAAACACTGCAATTGATGTCAGTCCCAGACTGCACAGACAACATTATTCAGTGCTTAACTGCCCTGGAAGTCAGAAAATCTTCCCCATTATCTGAGATAAATCTCCTGTCCAGAAAATTATTTCCTCTCTTACCCTTGGTGGCTATAACAATAATAGGTCAGGGACCTCCAGCCTTTCCCCGCTGGAAGGCTGTTATCACACCTGTCTGTCTGGTCTCTTCTTCTAGATTGAACAGTCTCAAATCTTTCAGCTTTTCCTTGTAGGCTGGGTTTTCACAATTTCTGACAGCAATTTGCTCTCCTTTGAGTTGCCTCCAGTTTCAACTTCTAATCCTGTTCCATGAAGTGCTGGCAGTTTTTTCCAGTTGGTGTGACCTGTAAATTTTAAACCTGGTTCCCTAGGGAAATAGGACTTACCTAATCATGCGTGTCTGTTTATTTTTTCTATCTACTTGACTCATAATTTTTTAACTCTTCTGTCAGTTTCAAGCAAACATGACAGTGCTTAAATATCTCTAAGATATTCGGTTCATCAATATTTCATTTAAGAAGTGGTAAGATGTAGGAGAGACGTCTCATTAGACTGCACACCAGTGAAAGGCTTCAACATGATAAAATCCTTAGCAGACACTGAGGCACCTCTATTGCAGAAACGTGTGACGAACAACAAACCCTTCATCTGGAGATTTTTCCTTATGTGATATTGGACACACAAACCCCCTGGGAGCTGTGTTGCATTGCTTCTACTCCTGACACAATGATGACTTGTAAGAATATGTTGGATATGCTGGCTCCCTGTAAGATACATTCATAATTTTTTTTATTTCATAACAAACTAGTAACATATATCTTTGGCAGTCTGTTTCCCAAGCATTTAGACTTCCACCACCACGTAAATTCAGCTGTGGGAGGCCTGGCTTCAGGTCTGGAGAAAGCCTTAGACACCACACTGTAGCAGATGGCAATTTCAGGTTTCCTGATGGTGCTGTTCCACATTGAACAAAATCCTTCAGAATTTGCAGGTGCAAGGTCCAGAATCCAGGTCGTTCCTCAGGACCCTCTTTGTGAATAGTGTGATGCTTGTGCCTTTTTTCAGCTTCAATGAATATTAAGGGAATTTGCATAAAAACACATCCATCTGGACAAAGTGTCTAAGGATGCTGCTTTCCACTCCTGCAGCATGGAGGTGAGGGTACTCTTGTGAGGTGCAAGTAGCTTTATGGGAGGGGATGCAGTGAAAGTATGCTGCACCAGTGAACTGTAGAATAAAGGATTTTATCCTTCTCCAGCAGTTTTGTCAACCTGGGCTTGGAGACTTTTTTCACAGACTTTCAACTTTGAGCCCCATAAAAGAAAAAGAAAAAACAAGGGGGGAAAAGAAAAACAAACCGTAAAGCAAAGCAAAGCAAAACAAAAAAAACAGGAAAAAAAATGGGGCATGTGACTTACTCCTGTGCAAAACTATGTGGCCTCTCCCTGTCACCAGTTGCCCATCCATTAGCCTAACTGATCCAACGCCCAGACACTGAATTACCCTCTGCTTCCTGCTCAGAAAGCGATGCTTCAGAGCTGCTTCCTGCTGCAAGTGGCAGAGAAATTTCCAGAGACTTCAGCCGCATAAACAACTAAAGCATTTGTCTCTTCTCCACAAAGCCCTTGCCCCACAAAGGTTTGGTGGGGAAAACCAGCTTGGAAGGGAAAAAAAGGAACAACTCCTTGAATGGAGGGTGAGTAGGACCCTGTTGTCCTGGCATAAGCAGTTATGCAGTTTTAGGTCGTGATGGGGACAAGCAAACAAACAGTGAAAGATGTTGAATTTTTCAAAGGTGTGTCCCTAAAATTCCACATGCCTCCAACCATAATTACA
Source organism: Pseudopipra pipra (assembly GCF_036250125.1). Taxonomy (NCBI): domain Eukaryota; kingdom Metazoa; phylum Chordata; class Aves; order Passeriformes; family Pipridae; genus Pseudopipra; species Pseudopipra pipra. The sequence goes on from NC_087552.1 coordinate 48,021,547, forward strand.
TGCCTAGGAGTGGAGAGACATATTCAAGGCACATTAGACTAGTCTGGAGCTTGACAGCAATGAACCTACTCCTCCAGTTTTGTTACCATCAGCATCCAGCCAAGCTACAATAAAGCTGCTTTTGGGATGTCCATGCACGCCAAATTCACACCTCCTGTTTATAGATGGACATAGCCAAATACAAGGGACGTGTCCCTAGATTCCAGCAAAGGTCGCAACATTTTTGGCATATTCTTAAAATAGAGTCATTCAGATCTCGACTTTTAGGCAACTCTGTCTGAAAATGGGTGAATTTGTGCCGCCTTCTTCCAACTTCCATTCCTCTTCTCACTTGAGATAGTTATTATTTGATTTCTAGCTGGAAGGTTAGATTTTGTCCTTTGTAGTATCACTTGCAAACCAGCATGTTTTCTGGGGTCTATACATGAAGTATGTGTTATGGTAAATTTATTTCTGATTTTGCATGTCATTTACATGAAAAATGATGGCATGCAATGTTAAATGCATGCCCTCTCATTTTCTTGAAGCAGCATCTTGAGTGTGCTTCCTTGTCTGCCTCAGCAAGGTTTATCAGTGTGCTGGTGATGTGTGCCTGAGGAAATCCACACTAAGGCCAAGGGTGCAGGCTGCTGCAATGGGGCGGTCTGCAATGTAGAAAGAACTGAAGGTAGCATCCACCCTTGCCTTAGACGCCGAGGTGCTTGTAGTCCCAGCTATAGCACAGAGGTATGACCAGGAGCAGGTACAGCTCCGGGGTGCCACATTCCATATGTATTCTGCATGGCATGTTGACCACTTGCAAACTTATCAAGCTACATGAGCAAGAAAGCACATAATCAGTGTTCCCAGGGTCAGCCCTTATCTCCCCCCAGGTTTGAATAATTTGAATAATTAATTTGAGCAATTTATCAAACAGAAGGCATCTTGGCCGCTGCTGTGGCTGCAGTTGCTCTGGGCTGCCTGGGAGGCCCTGATGGGGCCAGAGAGTCTTAGAGAGCCGTGAGAGGTCAGGGAGGAGAGGGGAGGGGGCTTGTCCGGTTTCTCTGCTGCTTCTCAGTGTCTTATTTTTAATGAGCTTTTGGTGACCAGAGGAGCAGATACACAAACAAAATCTCATTGGCCCTGTTTGGCCAAGGCCTCATGCTCCCTCCCATTGTACAGACCATTCCCAGGGACCCTTCATGGACACAGAGCTTCCCCTGCATGCAGGCTGCAGTAGAAAGAGGCTGCAGGGAAGGAGGAGGATAAGCCCAGGGCCTGGGAACACACTTGTTTCAGAATGGAAGCTGCTCTCTGAGGGGATCTGGGAGATGCTGTGTGAACAGGGAGTCAATCTGACAAAACATGGAGTGATGCATAGGGTCTGATTTCATTCTGTCTGTTGGCTACTAGCTCTCCTGCAAGTCTCCATGTCCAGTCTCATGCCGGGCTGAGATCTGCTCAGTGTGGCAGGAGGACTGAACTTTTGTGGAGCTCCTTCCATTTTTTCACTGGCACTGTCTGGCCGAGGCAGGAACACTTTACTGAAGTAAACCAGATTTTAAAAGTCTTGACGGGTTTTCCTGTTATTCAAGGCAGGTGAGGATGCTGAGACAGAGGCTAGGGTAGATTTAGAAGCCATTGCATACTGTTTTCAGATTTAAACTGTCTCTGGGGAGGGAGGAAATCCCATCCTGTACTAACTGAATTACATTATTATGATTGGCTTCTCTCATTAGCTCCCCATGGTTCAGCACTGATAGTCTCTGGTGCAAAATGGGCTATACTAGATATTCTACAAATCTAAAGGATAACACAAATGCCCAGGTGGAGATCACAGCCTAAAAGGCTGGATAAGAAAGCTGTCATCCCTTGAATCACTGGAGTTTTGGTTTTGTAACCAGGCATCTGTATCCTGTAGCTATCACAGTAGCCATAAATTAACATGAATCTTTCACTTGGATTTTAGGTAACTGTCTTTCTTCTGTGCTCAGGTTGATTTTTCTCTCAGAGGTTTCCCACAGCATCTTCCAGTGACAATCCACTTGAGAAAGACTCATCAAGGTTCAAAATAGGAAAATCAGTGTAGCAAAGTACATATGACATCGTACATCCTGTGTTGGTGTAGTCACCTCACATCTTTTCTAGCTCTCACTTACCCAGACACCTACCATTTTCCATGATTCTTGGTTCTAGTTTTTATTTAATCTTATGAGAGGATTAGTCTCACCAACACCACGTATATAAGTAATTTGAATCAGATGAAAAGCCCTACATCTGTTGAATGACACTCCAGAGTAAAGTTATTCTTGTGCTTAAATGTTTACAGGGTCAGGGCCCCATTCAAGTATCTGGAGTGTAAAGAAGTTTTTTTTCTTATTGGCCATGTCCCTGGTACTACAGTGAAGCAGCAGTTCCTGCAGCATTATTCTAGTTAACAAGGTTTACTGACAGCCAGGCAAAGCACTGGAGCATTGTGTCCCACTTAGGAAACATGGTGTAAATTCTGAAATCTCGCCGGGATCACTCAGTGAGTTAAAAACACTTTGTGCTTCTGAAATATGCAGTTCTCTGTGGATGCCCAACAGTCACAACATCAAAACTCCTTGCTGCCTGCTGCTCAGTTCGGTGTGTGCACTGACCAGCCAAGAGGTTTGTGTGTTTGAGGGGTCAGCCTCCCTCCTTTAATTCCCTTCCTCAGAACACTGCAGGGCAGAAGGAGGCAGGGTACATGGCAAGTGCCAAAGGGCCTGGGGAAGTCTAGCATTCATCTATCTTGGCTTAGATATTCTTAGGGCAAACAGTGGGTATTTGTTCCCTTAACGCTCAGGCACCAAAATAATTTTCAACAATGAAACCAGCCACCTCCCTTCAAAACACTCACTTAATAGCAATGACTGTGCATGAAAACAGAGCCCAAGTGGTATTGCAGCAAGTTCTAGCAGCACATCATCTGACTGAATTTCAGAAGACGCTTGTTAAAACCAATATAGTGGCATATTTTCTACAGTTGCATTTTGGAAACTCACATAGGAATGCAGAAACACTAAAGTGAGCTACCAGTGATTTTACTGTGTTCTACAGATCCTTAATAATTTCATGTAAATTGTTTTCAACTTACCCCTATAATTTCATTTTCTTTATTTACTAGCTCAACTGCATTTGAGGCAAACGGTTCTTGCAGGTCATCCATCCCCTATCAAATTTTTTTCTCTTTGTAGTCAAACCCAATGAAACCAGCATCATCACAAATAGTTACCAAAACTGGCTTTTTTAGCAGTAGGTACCCTTGGTTCTCACTAGGTATTTGTCATTAGCACAGAAACCCTATGTGCAGCCTAGTCTCAGCAAAGGTCAGTTGTTGAACTCACTGCCAGAGTTCCCAAAATCACTTAGAAATACCAATGACCTGACCTGTAGTACAATGGATATGGGGATATTAATGAAGGCTCCCAATATTCTGGTTTAGGAGCTCATAAGAATAACAAGTACACATTTTATTTGCATAGTGTTGACTTGCCTCTTGAATCATGAGTCTTCTTTGACTTTCTATGGATTTTATTGGATCCCTGGGAAAAACTTGGCTTCTCCCACTCCCTATATCTTTCTGTGAGCAACAAGGGTGTAATTTCAAAGGAAATTACACTCAACCACCAGTACGGTAAAACAGCTGGAATTGCATTGCATGCAAAATAAAATCACTGCTTCATTAACTTAGTCATCTGGGGACAAGCTCCCATGCAGATTTGCAGGGAAAGAGGAAAAAGGTAGCATATAAAAATACATATATGTATATGTGTACATAGTTATGTATGCAGCTGTGTGTTTCTATTTACCTGATTGTCTACCTGTTTAGCTATGCATCTCTCTTTGCAGATGTATTTATTTCTCCCAGAGGCTTTGCAGTTATGTGTATGGATAATGAATTAATAACCATGTGTTTATTTTTCCTGAAGGACAATCCCACAAACTTCTCTGTAACAGTCACTGGTTAGTAATTTTGATTAAAAGGTATAGTTCCAGTTGGGGGGGCTCATTTTAGTAAAACAAAGCCAACATTTGGTATGAGATGGGAATGGATACTGACATGGGGAGCATCCCACAGAAAGCAGGATGTGCTGGGGGGTGGGAAGGGTGACTTTTGCAGGCAGTTGTTGGATCCCATCAACTGAGATGTGGCCAGTTAGGGTGATGGGTACATGCTACATGATTAGAAGACTCCCATTTTGCGGACTCAGCACTGACACCGTCTGACAAACCCGGTGGGATGAAGTCGCTACCAGCAGGAAGATGACTGTGTCCCACCGACAGTGCCCCATGGGGCTGGCATTGGGGATCTTTTCTATTGAGGGGATTTTAAGAAACTCCAAAAACGCACGACGAAGCACCAGGTGACCCTGAATTTCAGTGTTGAGGCTCTCTTGCCGCCGAACAGGGAGGAGGGAAAGCTCCCGGGGCCCCTCCAAACCAGGGCATCTCCGGCGGGATGCGCCGTGAGGACCGAGGGGGCGGGGCCACGGTGGGGTGGGCGGGGCCTCGCCCCGGGCCCCGCCCTGGGCACAAGAGGGGCGGCGCCGCTCCCCGGGGTCCCGCATCCCCCGAGCCGTGCGGGGCGAGCGGAGAGGAGTAGTTTGGCTCGGCTCGGCTCGGCTCGGCTCGGCTGCCGTCGGGCGGAGGGTTCGCTTTGCGCCTCGCAGCCCCGGCGGCCGCGGGATGGAGCTCGGTGCGGCGCGGCTGCTGGCGGTCCTGCTGTGCCTGGCTCCCGGTAAGCCCTCGGGGAGCCCCGCGGTCCCGTGTGTCGGGCAGCCGCTGGGGTCCGGCAGCCCCACGGGACCCCGAGGAGTGGGATCGGGGAGACGAGCGGGTGCCGAGAGCGGCGTGGGTGCGGGTTTCCCGTGGGGTTGTGAGGGCTGGTTGAGCGGATGAGGCAGTGCGAGCCCCGGGTGGGACGGGACGTCCCTGGCTGCGGGCTTGCCGACCTCTCCTGTCCTGTCCTCTTGGTCTCTCCTGTCCGGCCGGCTGGTACTGGCTCGCCGGAGAGAACTGCCTGCCATGGCATAGTGTTCTACTCTCTTGGCTTCGGCATCAGCTGTCGTTTCCGAGAGCGAAATGTCCCTGAAGCCAAACGCGGGAAACCCGTCATCAGCGAAGAACCTGCTCGGAATGCAAGTGATTAAAGCACGGGGAAATCCTAGCGAAGTAGGCAAGGTCGCGGTCTGGCCGCGCGTTTTCTGCCCGTTGTAGCCGGTCGAGCTGTCCCAGTTGGGGCTGCCGGCTTGCCCTGGTGATGGGAGCAGCCAGGGCGGACTGAAAGGCTCTCCTTGTGGTACTCCCAGATGTTCCAGAGGCTGGGCTGGTGCCTCAGTGCAAGCACTACCACCCAGATCACAGCTCTCACAAGCGCCAGTGCCTCTGGGTGTGTACGATGCAAGCCCTTGTGCTAATAGTCTGGTAGTAATAGATTTTTACCTAACTGCTCAGGAGGAAAGAAATAACTTTAGAAGATCATGGGATCTCGAATTTGTGACAAACTTTAAAATAGTTTCTTCACATAATTCATTGATCAACAGTCTCAAAGGACTAAAGTATATTCAATTTATTATAAGAAAAGTTGGTAATCCCCAGGGGAGTGAGATCATCAGATGAAGGTTCACTTCGTTTCAATGTCCCACATCCTCCTGTTAGACCTTGAAGTTGGCAATGCAAGAAAACAGGAACTCCACCCTGGCTGGCTGAATTGTAGTGCTCTCCAGCTAACTCCTGACCATCTGCCTTTGCTTCCTGTTATGACAGAGTTTTTGAACTTTTTGGGATGTGTGAAAAGTCATTATTTACCCTTCACTGCTAAGTAGCTGATGTGAAAGTGTCCACTTAAAACATGCAGCATATTCCTAGATATAATACTTTTCTGATTGAGTACCATTTACTTTGTTTATTTGGTTTATTTAATGGGTTTCATACATGTTTTTGCAGGTTTATTTATTTCTCTGGATCAACCAACCCTTAACATCCAAAAAGATGTCCTCACAATAACCGCAAATGACACACTAAATATTACTTGCAGGTAAGGACAAATCTATTTAACATGATTTTGATGATTGGTAGTTTATGTAGAGAGTTTTTGTGCAGGATCACAGATGATGTGATCTCTTCCCTGTCAATACTCCTGTTTCTCCCCATTCCCTTTGTGCCCCTGCCTCACTTTTCCCTGACAGGCTTTAGAAATTGTCTGAGGGTTGCAGCAAGAGAGAGCTGGGGAGTGCAGGGTAGTTGGGAGGAGGAAGCATCAGCTGGGTCCTTGCAGAGCCCGCTGGTGAGCCATGCTCTCGATGCTCTCTTTTGGATGCTTTGTCACTTAGATTCATCAGAATGCAAATTTTCAGAAGCTTCCTTATAGCTATTAACAATAGGTCGAGTATGTGAATGTATTCTACGTGGCTTGATGCTCTGCGTGACGGGGTGAAGTCTGTTCCTCTCCATAGCGACTAGTGGGGCTGGAGTTCACCACCCAGACATCAGTACTGGCACTTATCACATACGTATGCTCCTCTAACATTTGCTTTCCCAGCGGTCAGAGACCACTGGAGTGGTCCTGGCCAAACAACCAGAGCAGTGCTGAGAAGCGTATCTCTGTGACAGACTGCAGTGATGGCCCCTACTGCAAGACACTTACTCTTCTCAAAGTCATTGGCAATGACACAGGGGACTACAGATGCCTTTACAGGGACAATCAGGCAGCTACAACCATTTATGTTTATGTTCAAGGTAAGTGCTTACACAGCTCTCAGGTGTCTCTTTCCCTAACTTCAAGAGAAAAAATGGATATCAAGTGTCTCAAAACAGTTTTGATGCTAGAATTTATTAATTCTAGAATTTTTGATTCTGTGAAACTTTTTCCTTGTTTTCATGTTGAGTAATTAAATGTCAGTATGCTAGTTGCCCTCAACACAAAAACCTTTGTACCTATAATTTTGAACTGACCTGCCATATGCAGTACATGGTCTGCTATTCTCCCTCACCCAGAATTTAGCATACATATCTCCACTGAGCTCTGAGCCCGTCCTCATGAAAGCAGAGCTATTACTGACCTGAGCAGGAGTTTCATATGAGATAGGATTACAGAGATTCTACATTTGTTAAAACTGGCAGATCCAATCCTATTTACAGTTTGTACTGATACCATTAAAAAGCCTCAAAAAACCACCCAAACCTCAAAACATAAACTTCCATACATTTGCTGACTGTGGTGGTAAAATCTATTTAGGCTGTAAGAGCTCAGTTTTCAAACTCAGTTTTGTTGGCAGCGACGCAACTGAGTGTCACAGACACTGAAAAGCCTCCAGTTATACTGGAGTCAGCTTCAGTACATGTGTCCACTGAGGCATCTGCCTTTTTTGCACTGATGGCTTCACCCTCATTTCCATATGTGTCCTGTTTTCTTTTTATTGTTAACTTAAAATTACCATTTTGAGAAATGAGATGTTATTATGTACATGAGTTGCCTTGTTTTATATCATGAAGGTAATTTTTTTTTGTCTGACTGTGAAAAGGATGCTGCCATCAGGGGAGCCAATGTAACATGTCACTACTTTTAACTGATATTTCCTGTAATACTTATGCAAGGAAAGTCATGCTAGGGTAAATCAGTTTTTTGTTGGCAAAAGGACTGCAGTGGCAGGAAGCCATTTTCCAAAGTGTGCACTGCTGCTGATAACCATTTTGAGAATAACGATATTCTAAATCTGGGGGGTGGGGTATCTATCAAAATATGTACTCCTCATTTAGTCTCATTACTTCAGTGTTTCATCACATAAAGTGATTTGAGAAAAAATGCACAGGGAAAGAACAAAACTGGAAAAATTTCCTCCATGATCATGTGACAAATAAATCCATTTATCAGTTGAATATTCTTCTAGATTACAGATCACCATTTGTGACTTCAGTTAGTGATCAGCTTGGCATTGTGTACATCACTAAGAATAAAACTGTGGTAGTGCCGTGCCTTGGAACTGTATCAAATCTCAATGTATCTCTACATGCGGTAAGGAAAAAGCTTGTTATTTTTTCAAAAGTTAGTTGAAATCATTGTGGCATAAATACATTGCTTGAAGTATAAGTACATTTCATAAAAACTTCTTTCCATCCTTGGGAATTTTACAGCCTATGGTTACAAGATGAGTGCTGTAACTGTACTTGTGCTCTCAAAGTGCGTACCGATTGCCTGAGCTAGGATGTTAAAGGGGGGACCCTGCCGTTATGGAAAATATTGGAGGTGAAAATTCAGGGTTGTTTGATTTGTGAAATCTGACTATGTATTTTATCAACATTTCAAACAGAAATATCCAGAAAAGATATTTGTTCCTGATGGTAAATCCATTTCGTGGAATAATAAAAAAGGCTTCACTATACCCAGTCATTTAATCAACTATGCGGGCATGGTCTTCTGTGAAGCTAAAATAGATGATGAAAGCTACCAGTCTGTGATATACATAGTCGCAGTTGTAGGTAAGCCAAAGTTTTTATTTCTCTGTAGCCAATGTTCTTTTTCTTGCTACAGCATACTGAACCAATTACATCCACTTGGACACTAGATTATTCAATACTGACAATGCAGCTAATGCAAAATGGATGTTGAGATATATATTACTTTTCTTTTAAATGCAATGTATTGTGTTCTTTCTGGTTGATTGTTGGGAAAAGTGCTTCTATTTTTAGTATTTTACATAGATGTCAGGGATTTTAATGGTTTGGGTTTTTTTTTCTGACAATGCAAGCCTGTTTCCTAAAATCACTTATCCAGAATTTAAGTCATAGTTGAAGGGAACTGGAGGCAAGCATCCATCAGCAGCAGATGGAAAGAAATTGCTCTGAGGGAGTACCAAGGGAAGGGGGGATCTGAAGGTCGCATTAAGGGCTAGGTTGTCTTGTCTCCTTAAAGACCTGTGTCCCAACTCTCACAGGAGTTTGTGCTCTCCTGGTGTATTTTGTCAGTTGCTCATCAAAACCTAGAAATAACACAATGATTCTGTGGAGGCTTAAGCCTGAGCTGAAACTCAACAGCTATTTCTCTTTTAGCTGAGGACACAGTGACCATTTCAAGTGTCCAAATGGCACCAAGGCAGTCTTACCTGCCTTGTCAGGAAGGCATAGCAGCCCACCCCTCTTTACCCTGCGTGGCAGGTGCTTACTTCTCTAACAAATTCACAAGTCCCCACTCTAACCTGGACCAAATTCAGAATCTGTAGAATTTCTGCATTTAGAATATTCTGTTTTGAAATATTTTAAATATTTTATTGTACAAAGTAAATTTTAGATAATTTTGTGAATGCCCAACTGTTATTTTATATAAAGTTCCTGCTTACTGCGGGGAATGGGTATATATCTCCTTTAGTTTTAGGTCTCACAAGGATAAGAAGAATGTGTCTAAAGCAGAGGAACTGTGTGTGTCACAGTTCCCCCCCTGCTCCCACCACTGGTGGGGCTCTGGCCAAGTGTATACATCCTGTTGTGTTGCTGTCTCACAGGCTCTCAGCTGAGAAATGCTCAGGGTGGGCGCATCCCTTTTCTTCAGGCTCTTTTTTACACCCATCATCATGATGCACTGGGGCACTGAGGAGCTTTTTTGTAGCTGGGGTTTCAGTGGGAGTTTTGATGAATTCATCTGGGAAATTTGGTGCTGAGTGCCATAAAGAAACCTCTTCTTACCCCCATGTTTTTTGTGTGCCTTTTTCTGCCTCTAGGATACCGAATTTATGACCTGACGATGAACCCCCACTCCCAAGTAGAGCTGGCAGTGGGAGAAAAACTTGTTCTCAATTGCACTGTAAGGACAGAGCTGAATGTAGGAATTGATTTTAAATGGGACTACCCTTCCATCAAGGTAAAGTCATAATAACTTAGACGTGCCCCCATCACAACGAAATTTGATTTAGACATAATGTCACTTTCCCTTTAAAAAGTTGACAAAGCAGGTGATAATACACAAAGAAATTGCTGGTGTATACAAGTGTGCAAAAGGTGGCAGAAGGAATAACAATGACATTTCCAAACACCTCTGTCTTTTATTTATTACAGGAAAAACGTGCCACTATTAGGGATGTAAAAACCACTGCAGGAGAAATAAAGAAGTTTGTAAGCACCCTTACCATTGACAGTGTGTCCTTAAGCGACAAAGGTCGATACACTTGCGCAGCATCCAGTGGTCGTATGAACATGAAAAACAGCAGTGACTTCATTATCCATGGTATGACATCTTCAGTTTTGTTTGTTGTTTCAGATTCAGGATTGATTACTGGAATGCAGAAGGCATTTTGGTGATGAATCTAATGACTGAAATGAACCAAACTACAGCTACAGTATTTTGTCTTGCAACTGCTATGGGATTATTTTTATACTACAAGCTTAGCTAATAAGATTTTAAAGGATGCTGTATGTTACTGAAAGCTGTAGAATCCCATTGAAAAGTGGGCAGTAAAATAAACTGATGTAAGACTCTGATCTTCTTCAGTGTTGACCCTCTTAAGGTTCTGTAAAGCTGAATTTGTGTAGGTGGCTTTGTATAAGGGCTGCCTGTTCTCACTGTCGGTGACCTTAAGCTAGATTTTGGTGGCTCTGCAAGACAAGAGTCTGGGTCAGCATGAATGAAGCTAGGAAAATAAAACTTACAGCTTTTACATTATGAATAGATGAATCAAATGGAGTTTTGGTCATACGGAAATGATGCAAAGGAAACAACTTTGGCTAAGTGCATAGATAAGTACGAGGCCACATCCTACAGCCTTTTCTCAAGCCCCTGTTGGGCACGGCACCAGCAGCTCCATTGGCTTTCTTCTAGAAAAAAAAATTGCCAGCAAGAGAATGGCTCATATTTAATCACTGAGTCGGACAAAGAGGTTTATATTTTGGCGGAGACTTTTTTTCCAGAGGTTGTGATTCCGGGGCCAGAATATTAATGGCCCTTTTAAAAAAAAAATAAAAAACTTCCAAAATTATTATGGGCACAGTGGTTCAAGAGATACTGAATTTTCTCCTGAGTTCTTTGTTTCTGTTCAGGAGCCAAAATGAAATTATGTGCTATACTGAGTGTAGCAGATACTAAGTCTGTACCATCCTAGATCGTAGTCAAAAGGGTAATCGAGTCGAAAGGCTAATCACTGCCTTAGTCTGAATGGAAGTTCACAGATATTCACAGAATATTCTGAGTTGGAAGGGACCCACAAAGTTTATAACTTATGCCAAGTAATGTAAATAATTTCAAAATTGTCTGTGACTGTAGTGGTTCAAATACATACTTGAAAAGAGGCTGAAAGTATTTAACTTTATCACACTGTAGTTTTGAATACTCTGATTTCCTGGGATGAGTATATTGAGAGAGTTTCATGATATATCTGTGTATGTGTATACAGGTCTGACACTAGGTCTGACAGCTGACAGAGCTGAGAGCTGAGTCTTGTCTCTGCTTTCCAGAGCTTCTTGGTGGGGGAACTGGTCTGTTCCTCTGTGTGAAGGAAAGGACTAAGTTTTCACAGTGGTATCTTTTCAGAGTCCAGTTTGGAGCCAACTGTGCTTTACCAGTGACATCTTGTCACTAGCTTCTATTTGTCATCTCCTGTTAAGTGCTAACCCAAATGGAAAGCACTTACACTTTTGTCCATGTGGAAAGACCATCTAGTTTAATTCTTTTTTATTTTTTTTTCTCTCCAGAAAGTCCTTTTATTCATCTGGAGAGAATGGAGAATGTGATTGAGACAAGGCTAGGTGACACAGTCAAAATTCCTGTAAAGTTTAAAGGATATCCTTCACCAGAGGCTAAATGGTAAGAACTGGCATATAATGTGTTTGAGAAACTGAGCTATTCTTAGTTAAAGTAAGTCTTTAAATATTCAAAGCACTCTGTATTTTCTTCAGGTATAAAAATGGAAAAGCCATCAATGCAAATCATACAGTTAAACTTGGATACACGTTAGTGATCACTGCAGCAACTGAAAGGGATGCTGGGAATTACACAGTCGTCCTTACAAACCCTGTTAACAAGATGCAGAAAAGACACACGTTTGCCCTGCTAGTGAATGGTAAGTGGAATACCAAAGAGGTGACTCTCTTTCACATGTGGATGTGGTATACTACCATCCCTAGGCTTAAATTCATCCCATAGCTGTGAAGATTTAAGTGCCAAAGAACAGCACTTGAACCTCGGCCCTGGGAGGGCAGAGGTGGCCCATCTCTCCCGGCTCGAGGATGTGCCAGGCAAGGGGCTGCAGATTCCTGGTATTGGTGTTGGGATGATACTTTGTATGTTTTGTTTTGTTTTGAGGTTTTTTTTCTGTATATTATTCTTTGCCTCTGTGTCCTGCTCTTTTCCTGCCCTTCTTGCTGGTTGTGCTGGTGGAGTCCTCCTCCACCCTGCTCCATCCTGGCCCAGTCCTGCCTCACCCATCCTTCCTGCCTCACACAGGCTATCGCTCCTCTTCTATCCTGCCCTGTACAACCTTCCTCCTCCTCCTCTACCTCCTCCTTTCGGTTCCCCAGGAAGCAGCCTATGCTTTGAAGACAGCAGGTCTTGAAAAAGGCAGTGAGGCTACATGCAGTGGGATCAGACCTGGGGAATAATATACATTTAATGGTTGAGAATGGTGGTGAGAGTCCAGGGACTGCATTTTTAACCATGGGGTAATGAAGGGAGATTTTATAGGAGATCCTAAGTATTGCATGTTGAGGTCCTGATCCTCAAAGTGTTGGGCAGGTTTACTGCTTCCCAACATGTCCTTGGAGATGCTCTGTGTTGCACTTGGATGTGGGTCATAGTGTGAATTATTCACCATGAATCTAATGCATGCATATTGGGGAGTAATTAGCAGGAGGTGTAACCTGCTGCTCTGTCCTCCAGTCCCCCCCCAGATTGGTGAGAACGCGCTGATGGCCTCTGTTGACTCCTACAAGTACGGCTCGACGCAGGCGCTCACCTGCACTGTCTACGCTGTCCCACCGCCCACCGCCATCCTCTGGCACTGGCAGCTGGAGGAGGAGTGCACATTCAGCCCCCAGTGAGTGCTAAGTCCTTGCTATCTTCTGCTGAGTATGTAGGTCTTGAGGGATGGTTGGGTTGGGGTTTTTTTGGGTGCCTCCTTTATCCAGGCTTGTCACTCAGAGCAAACCCAATGGCCAATGAAGAAAAGATTGTTGTACTTAATCTGCAGATTGTTGCAGGCAGGCTCTGCCAAGGTCATCATTGTTGGCAGAGGCAAGGACCACCCGCAGCGAGGATAGGGCAGTGCCTGCAATGTTGCTGTCATGCTCTCTTGAAGGGCATCTCGACTTCCATGGGGTTTCAAATCCAGCTGTTTGTGTGCCCTCCCCTCAGATACTCCTGTGAGCTGCAGGCCCAAAACTCTATCTCAAACAGAGGAAATTTGCTGTTTATGCTAATTACAGGTCCTTGTGGTGGTTTTTTTCTTACACTCAAGTGCTGAGTGTGATGGTACTCTTTATCTGTGTGAAAGTGTATCTCAGAGGAAGTGCACTGATTGATGTTGTGGAATGATAGAGAGAGTGCCTGACTGAGATTCACGCAGCTTCTCTTATCTGGGCCTGCCATAAGCCCAGATTTCCTTTAAAAAAAAAAAAAAAAAGCCCAGGAAAAAAAAAAGCATTCTTCTTTCCTGTTGTTGTTTTCAAAATGATTCCACTAGTTTCTTCCTTTGGTGCCTGGTTGCTTCCTACACAATGGCTACCGTCCTCAAGAAATTCTTGTAGGGAGTTCAGCGATTTCTATGTCTCTCTGTCTTCCTTTGAACTAAATCAATTTGAGTCATCCATTTATGAATGGAGGTTTATTCCCAGAATAGCTGCTTTCCTCCAAGCATCATGATTAAGCTGACACAGGCAGATTAATTAGGAAATTCACCTTTAGGCTTGGGGGCTCCTTATTTTAAAAAGAATGAAGGTCTGAGAATATAGGGTGCAATTTAATAGAAATGTTTCCAGAAACATTCCCAGATGCAGGGTATGGCCAGTGATGCATCTGACTTACAAAAATCTGCATATTATAAGGAGCACACAAAATCACTCTCTTGAAGGGCAAACATTTGTCTTATCTAATGCATATGTCTACTTGTATTTCAGGAAAGGTCGCTCAGGAGCCAATCCATATGCATGCAAGAAATGGAAAGTGATCTCAGAGAGAAAGGGTGGGAATCAGATTGAAATTAAGCACCGAGTTGTTACTATTGCTGGGAAAACAAAGGTTAGCATATTTTATTTTCTGTTGGTTGGGGATGATTAACCCTGTTCAGCAGTCCACATGTCTGGAAATATATCACTAGAGACTCTTTTCACCTATTGTTACACTTGGGGATCTACTCTCAGCTAGTCCTGCAAGCTCCTACTAAAGCCAAGAGGCAGAGATACACTCTTTCAAATCCTTTGGACACTGACCTGAAGTGAGTCTCCATTGCGGAACATAACTTACTCAGATTTCAGTGCTTACCTTTTAGTGATCTGAAGTTAGATGAGTTAATCTTGCCAATTAACTTTAATAGAGAGAAGCTAAGAGACTGAAGAGCAGAAAAAGTTGTGAGTGCAGCATCTGTTAACACATATACCAAAGTCCGTCTTCTGGCAGGCTGCTTTTTCATGTTTTCTTTTGCCTGATTGTTACACACTTAAGGACAAAAATGTGAACTTCAGGAGGGGATTGTGCTCCTGCCATGTCTTGGATTTGTGCTTTGGAAGGATTTTTGGTTGTGCAGATACCTGCAGAGCCCTTTGCTGAGCTGTTGGGGTAATCAGGCATACTTGAGCATGGATATAGTATGAAATTGCTTGATTGTTCTTTTTCAGACTGTGAGCACCCTCACGATTCAAGCAGCAAATGTATCTGCTTTGTACAGATGTATGGCTACGAACAGGGCTGGGTCAAGTGAGAGAGTGATCTCCTTCCATGTGACCAGTAAGTGTACCCTGTTGAGGACAACCATGTTAAATTAATGTCCATCTATTTTACTAATGAAAGGCACTTCAGTGCTGTTTTTTCTTGTCCTTTATAAAATCCTTTAGTTCTGTAGGATTTTAGGTTTTCCTAATGTTTTCTTTAGGCAGCCTTTAAAGTCACTGCTTAATTTGAGCCAAGTGTTTAGTTCTACTGGCATCAGTGGAGTGGCGGTCCTGTGAAAATGATGCAAGATGGGCACTGTTTTCCCAAGAGTGATTACTGCTGGGCTTTTGCAGTCACTTAAAAGAGCCACAGAGAAATCACGGTAGTGTCACAAAATGAGGAAAGACTGTAAGAGCTAAGACTAAAATTTCCAAAACCAGTGACAAAGAGCTTCTGTCCTTAAAAATCAGTCCCCATATTTACATGC
This sequence comes from Pseudopipra pipra, assembly GCF_036250125.1. NCBI lineage: Eukaryota > Metazoa > Chordata > Aves > Passeriformes > Pipridae > Pseudopipra > Pseudopipra pipra. The sequence continues at coordinate 48,036,885 of NC_087552.1, forward strand.
CAAAATTTATTTTAATCCAAATCTAAAAGTGAACCATACGATAGTGCTAAGAATTGTCTTTGGTTGCTGTAAGTTTCTATGGGAAGAGTAACTTTATTCATTACACAGGCCTTCCTTTGATCTATTTGAAATGTATTGCTTTTAATGAGATTGTACTCCTTAGATAATTGATTAGTTGACTGACTGATTTTTTCAGTGTTTCTTTTCCTCATTTACAACTAGATAGCATGACAAAAAGGACATATTTCCAAAATTACTTTTTCAAGTTAATGTTAACCACAAAATGTGCAACCAAATAGGGATTTCTTTTACTTTTTTAACTTTCAGGGGGTCTTGAAATTAGTCTCCAGCCCCGGAGTCAACTCACAGAGAAGGATAACATGTCCTTGCAATGCACAGCAGATAAATTCACCTTTGAGAAGTTGTCATGGTACAAACTCAGCACTCACGTTTCACAGACTCCCTTTGGAGGGCTGCCCATGCCTGTTTGCAAAAACCTCAATGCTCTCCAGAGGCTGAATGAGACAGTTTCAAATACCAATGGTGAAAATGTCACCTTAGAGCTCATCCTTCGTAACATCTCCCTCCAAGATGGAGGGGACTACGTTTGCATTGCTCAGGACAAAAAGGCTAAAACACAGCACTGCCTGGTGAAGCACCTCACTGTTCAAGGTAGGGATCTCTTACTGTGAACCAAAATGAGCGGCTGTGTATGAAAATAACTGCAGTAGTGTTAGTTTTTGGTATCTTCAACCTTTGCATGTGTTTGCTTTATGGTGCACTCAGTTTGTTAAATAGAGTTAGACTGTCATTGTAACATGGACCTCTGGGGCTTGTCCAGGCAGCAGGGACTATTTCATAAGTACCAGTGAGGAAACCCTGACCGAGCCACTGTGCTGTGCACAGTGAGTTTGGTTTCTGCGCAAACAATGGCATGTGTTTAGCTCAATGACTCCTCAACTTTACTTTTCAAAACACATTTTGGTCTGTAGCTCTACATGCATGTGTGCATTCATATCATTAATGCTACTGCTTTGTGTCACTGACTCTTGAGTCTGAAGCAGTGTCTATAGTTTAAAACTGCCATGAAGTGATACTGGTATTCAGGCGCAAGCAATGCGAGATGATAATCAATCAGCTTTACACAAATAGTGATGACTTTGCTTTGGGACCTAAATGTCTAGGTTGATTATGCATGTTCATGGCCTGTCCTGAATGGACATTTAATGGATCAACAGTATCAGACCTCTTGTAATGGCCCTGGAAATAGAAATGTGAAGGAAGCAATTTCTCAACTATTCCTTCTTCCTTCAGCAATCTAAGCAGTTCCAAACCCATTAGAGCAAATTTCAACAAATTTCAAACACTGTTGAAATTTTCTTGGCTATTATGTTTTTTTCATGTCATGTGGAAGTTTAACTATGATCTGGATGTTTTCTTTAATGGTCTGTAATTTTACTGTATTTGTAAACCAACAGAACCCACGGCACCCACACTCGTAGGAAATCTGGAAAATCAAACAACAAACATTGGTGAAACTATAGAAGTGTCATGTACAGTGAATGGCATTCCTCCTCCAATTATCACGTGGTTTAAAAATAATGAGACCCTTGTGGAAGATTCAGGTGAGGATTGCTCCTTTGCTATTATCATTTAAAGGCTTTCCTTCATGGGACTCACTGCTGATTTTCACCATGGAAAGTTTAATTTTGAATTTTTAACAAAAACTGCCAGAAAAATGGCATAAAAAGAACTAAGAATCATGATTTTTTTTCCAGGTATTGTTTTGAAAGATGGAAACAAAACACTAACCATACGTCGAGTGAGGAAAGAAGATGGAGGGCTATATACCTGCCTTGCATGCAACATCCTTGGATGCAGTAAAGCAGTGGCTTTTTTCTCAGTGGAAGGTTAGTGTTAGCTTCTTTCTAGACTGTGCATGAAATCTTTAGAATAAGTAAAAGGAAAATCTACTGGCTATCCTGATGGGAGATCTGAAAATACACAATTAAATTTGTGAAGAGTCCTGACCATTCCTATCGAGCTCAAATTGGGTGCTGTCGTAGCTGTCATAAACCCAGCTGTTGAGGTTGGTGCTTTTTTTCTACACCATATTATTTAGTGCTTTTCAACAAAAGCTGAATCCATCCGACTTCTGGTTGCAAAGAAAACTCTGTCAGTCTGTATTACATGCAAACCTGTACAATAGAGTCTACTTAAACCTGCAGATATACTGGGACATCTCTGTTGTCTTGGTAACATAATTGTCATACTGTTTTTTAACACAGTATGTTGTACTTTTCCAAACTATATAATTGCTCTCACAGCATCTAAGAAAAACTGTGAAGACTTTGTGCAGTCTATTGTGGTTGTTATCCCATTTCAGTGATAGAAACATGTAGTGCTTTTGATTTAGGGGGTTCCAGCCTTAGTCCACCAGGCTCTGAAAGCAGCATTTGCAAGACCCATGTCTTACCTGGTCCAGTCCTATTGTGGCACAACACAGTGCAATTTACAATGATATGCAATAATTCTTACCAAGAGGTTAGTCTGCAGTCTGAGTAGCTGGAACCACAGTGGGCTTTCCACTAAGAGGTGCAATGAGAAGCCTCAAACAAAAAGCTCCTTGCCCTTGATATTAGTACATTTGCATAATTAGTCAGTGAACCCTTCACAATCTTATAAGTCAGGGTGATTGATCTATTCTGTTAAGGTAATTAAAGCAGTATCCTGTTATTCTTGTAGGTCCCTTTAGGATATTAAGATGTTAGAAAAATGTTTAGATGGGGTGGAAAATATCTACAGCTGACGTGGTAAATATGGCTGAGGTGCATCTGTAAAAGTCAGAAATCTGTGTAGGACATACTGTTTCACTCCAAGAAATTTATAGTGCAGCTCATTGAGGTTGTGCAATGGAGTGTGCTACTGTGTAGAAAAATCTGTATGGTGCAAAGGATGAAGTACAGGAGCATGATGTGGCAAACGAGCTGACGAAGAGAGCTGCCTCTTTGCACTAATAGATGTTCAAGTGGTGTCTGCTGGCAACTATTTTACTGGAAAAGAGACATTGTAAATAAGACCTTATTATCATGTGTTCTTGTAGAACCACATTTTTTCATGCCCCAGCTGAATCATGTCAAGAGACAAGGGAGAGATTGTTCTCTGGGTCATTCTCACAGCACTTTATTTACTATATGATGGGGGTGCTTTTTGGTTTCTGGAGAAAGAGTAATTAATTTTGGGTATTTTAAAACAATTATTTCTTTTCAAAATGTGAGATTTTACTTTTTTATAATTGCCAAGGGTCCAGACACTGTCCTTGAAACAAAGTTGATGCTGAGAAATTGGGCGATGTGCAAAACAGCATGAAACCGTAATATTCCTACATAACCCGCCAAGCTTTTTATTTTGTTTTGCTTTCGTTTCCTTGCTCCATGTTGCACTTTTAAAACGAACCTTCTGAACAAGGACCTCCATTCTTTACTTTAATGAATGAACAAAGCAAATATGCTTCCAACTATCACTCAAATATTCATTTATTTCTTCCCAGGCGCTGAAGAGAAAACAAATCTGGAGCTCATTATCCTCGTTGGCACTGCAGTGATTGCCATGTTCTTCTGGTTGCTTCTTGTAATCATCCTCCGAACCGTTAAGCGGGTAATGAAAAAATTCTCATACTGTCCTATCAGCACTGGTCTTGCATGACAAATGAGAGCTGACTTGAGGCCTTTTGTGTTGCTTCTTTCCATTGTTCTAAAATCAACAGACACATTTTTTCACTCCATGCCATAACATTCTTGCCTGGAACCCAGGGCACAGAAATTTGTTTTTAATTGAACAGGCCCTTGCAAGAGAAAAAATGTTTCATTTGATTTTGTTTATTAAAAAAAAAAAAAAAAAAGAAAAAAGAAAAAGAAAAGAAAAGTGCAAGTAATTAACAGTGATCACACTCATGATGACATGGCGTAGGGAAATGGTAGCCTGGCATTTCTGGGAACTAATGAAACACTACAAAGTGATTAAATGGCACTTTGCCTGTACATTGCCAGCAAAAAAATCTGTGCAACTGCAACTAATACCATTTTCCAGGCCAACGGAGGGGACATGAAGACTGGCTACTTGTCAATCATCATGGATCCTGATGAAGTCCCTATAGACGAGCACTGCGAACGGCTCCCATATGATGCCAGCAAGTGGGAGTTTCCCAGAGACCGGCTGAAGCTAGGTGTGTCTTCACTGCATGAACCATTTAGTGATACTGCAGCCAGCCCTATGCTGGGGGCTGTTTCAGGTGCTGGCTTGCCATGGGGCTGCCCCAGGTGAACTCTGTGTACCCATAGAATATGATGCATCCTTTCTATATTATAAGATCTCTGTTAATTTCTGATACATGAACTCAGTTTGGAGTTGCTTTTTATTCTACATCTTTTGCCCGCTGTGCCAAGCAAATGTGTTTGTGTTCTCACTTCAAGGTAAACCTCTTGGGCGTGGAGCTTTTGGCCAGGTCATAGAAGCAGATGCATTTGGGATTGACAAAACTGCTACCTGCAAAACAGTGGCCGTCAAAATGCTTAAAGGTAAAAAAAATGACTAAAACTTTACCTTGAATACACAATATAGGGATAATTGTCAACACTCTAATCAGTAGATAAAAAAAAAATCAAAACCAGTGGTTATACAAGTTTAGCCTAACAGTTGTTATCATGAAGCAATGATTAGGGGAAGTACATGCCTTTTCCTCACAAATAACTGGAGCACTGTGACTGTGGTTTCATAGCCATTGCTTTATAGTTCTACTCAGGTTCAGAAGACAAAGTTGCTCCTGCAATCAATTTTGTGTCCATTTTTGCCTTATGCATCTTGGTAGGGAGCTTTCTGCAAGTCTCAAGACAATGGCTTAGGCACGCTCCAAAATGAGCTGTAGTTTGGAATAGCTTTCTCTTCACTTTAAATCATATTATACTGCCTCACATTTACCATAGAAATGTTGAAATGTACGGTTTCCATGCACATTATTCCTAAAAAAAGACATAACTGGGACAGCAAAATGGGTCTGCCAGCACCTGGGGGCTGTATTCCACCCTGTGCTGTATTGGAAGAAGGATGAAAAAGACAAGGGATTTCTGATGGTATGGTGTGAGCAGTCAGAAGCACAGGCAAGCGCTGTTGCAGACTCATTGCAATGGGATGAACATGCCGTACTGTCAGTAAAAATTGGAAAGCCCTGTCCCTCCAGCTTCTCAGTGCTCAGGCAACCAGCAGAGAGCTGCCTCCTCTGCCCCTCTCTCCCCACTGCTTCAGCTCTTTCCTCTTCCCTTTCTATATCTGGGTGATGAGAACACCAGCCATATCTCCAGGCTTTTGTGAGGCTGCAGGCATGTTTGGCCCTGGCTCTATCTCCCCCAGCCTGTGGACCCATTGGACCCTTAGCATAGACCCTAGCAACGACTATGGGACAATGTTTCTGTGAGGGTCAAACAGCAGAGTACAAACTGCTCAAAAGATCTGTAGGAAAAAAGGTGTTTGCTACCCTGAATTGTTTGTGTCCCTGTTCTCAGGTACTGCCCTCTGCAAGCTTTGGGAAACGTTTAAAAGCAGAGCAAACTCAACCCTGTCAGGCACGTGCCTAGTTTTCATCAGTGTCCTGCAGCATAGCTGGCCCTGGCTACCAGCCAATAAGGCTTCTCACTAGATGGGCCAGATAAAGAAGAGAAGAGAATGGGGAGGAGGGCAGAACCTTCCTGTCTGTGCTGCTCCTGATCTGTGTTGTTTTACCTCTGCAGAAGGGGCAACCCATAGTGAGCACAGAGCACTTATGTCAGAGCTGAAGATACTCATTCATATTGGCCATCATCTCAACGTTGTCAATTTACTTGGAGCCTGCACAAAGCCAGGAGGTGAGTAACTTCTTAGTGGGTGAGAAGGTGTTAAAGAAAACCCTATTTCTGCCATTTCTGCTACATAGAAAATTGAGTTTCAAAATCAAGGGTGGAAGAAGTAGTCCTTTTAAAAAAAATCTGATAAGGGTGAGCAGGTCTAGAGGTGGAATAAGGGCTCAGAAGCCCTGAGTTCAACATGCAGTTCCATTCCTTAGTTTTTCTATCACTTTGCTTTTCTGTACTTCAGATCCACCTTTACATTGGACACCCCACATGTAACAGACTTCGGAACTGAGTCTAATAACACATTTAACAAGTTGCTCTTACTCTTGTCACCAGCTACACTCTTACTGCAAGTTGTGACTTCCCCTCTCTGGATGGACTGTTGGTGTCTCTGTGTGTGTGTGTAGGAGGGGAGATTGCATTTTGGAGTCCATCTCTGTGTGGATGAACCTATTTAACTTTATAATCCAGGACAGATGTTTTGTTTAGCAAATCCAGTACTACAGACTAATTTGGAATAGATTCAGTGTACAGTAACTAAGTAATAATTTTTCAGGGAAGCTGACTCATTGGCTTATTGTGGGATCAGAATTTAATTTGTAAAGTTCCATGACAGAAGTCAGTTGTTGAGGGAAACGTAATCCATAAAGATTTTTTTTCCTTGTTTATTCCATAATAAAATAGAGATGGCCAGCATGTGGAACCTAGGATGGAATTTTATGGTTGTAACATATGTCTATATGAGGTAAATCTGAGCATGAAATACCACATTTATACTGTACAGTAAGGCATATATGTCTGAAACCAAGATTCCTGTTTTAAATTTTTAGTTCTTTCACATACGAAATTAAGCCTATGATTTTCAAAATGTCTGCTTTGTTTTCCTTCCTTATAGAGCAGAAAAATGAATAATTTCCCTGCTTCAATTAGATTTTATTTTTTTATTATTACTGGTATTTTTAAAAATCTCTAGGTAGCAGAATGCTTTTTGAAATGTATGTATTTCTAGTCACAAATTATGCTGTGAAATAAGGTGGGATATAAATGGTGTTTCTAAGGAATTGCTTTGTTGTACAGGCCCACTCATGGTGATTGTGGAATATTGCAAGTTTGGAAATCTGTCGGCTTACCTGCGGAGCAAGAGGAGTGAATTTGTCCCATACAAGGTAAGGAGTCAAGCTCAAAAAAACCAGTAAATTGTTTGATTTGGTGGGGTTTTTCCATGCACAATGTTTCTTTTTCTAGTGCAGACTAAAGTGGCAGTCCTTGGGGATGCTGAATGTCTTAGTACTTCTCATGGGAATGAGAGATGGCAAAGACATCACAAGTCATCCAGTCTTTCCCCTGGCCCCTGCAATGTAGCAGTTTTGTTATTGTTAGCTTAAAATGTGCAAAGGAACTGGGCTTCCACTATTTCCCTTGGCAGATTATTTTACACTTGGCAATATCTTTCAGGAAGTTTTTTCTGATTATCAGCCTGAATTTTTTCCTTTCTTAGTTAAGCTCCAGACCACCTTAAATAATTGCACTCTCTGTTTAGTGTATATATCCATCAGATATCCATAGGTATCTGCTATCATGTGATTATCCTTTCCACTGTCTCCTTATCTCATTGTTGAACCAGGCTATATGTTTCTTTGGTATTATTAATAGTTTGGTATAATTGATGTATCTCATGAGTTCACATTCAGCTTTTCACCTCCCAAGTCCTTTGCAAAAGGGAGCTCCATCACTGCACCCCCTCTTTGCACCTTGATTTGAAAGAAGGGGAAGGATGGAGACTGGCATTTTCAAACTCATTTCTGGGCACCTCTAAGAGGGGGCTGATTTCTAGAGAGGGTTGAGAGGATCCATCCTCCCCAAGGGTGAGATTGCTGGATGAAGAACATGACTGCATGAACCCAATGCTGAGCATCACACTCAGGACCCTCCCCTTTTCCACGCACAACCAAGAGGGAGGTCCCTGGGCTGTGCTCTGACACACTGGTAGACCTGAGTCTCCTCGCAGCTGCTGTGTTTAAATCAGAGCTTCTTCCTGCTGCTTGTTGGTTCCCCAGAGGGTTATTTTTCTTGATCCTTGGAGACATTGTTTACTATTTTATGTTGGCAAAGGCAACTTTCTGCATCTTCTTGTGAGGTAAAAAGATAAACGAATATCTGAGAGGCCTTGAAGGAAGAGACAGGGTTTCATGAGGGTGCTGACCCTTGCTTACACAAGCAGTGGGAATGGGAATTGGCAATGTTAAAAACCAGCCCTGCCAGGGAAAAAAAAGTCACCAAAACAAAGCAGGAGAAAATGGATATGTGGTGGAGGAAGCCTGTGGGGTTGGATTTCTCCCTGGAGGCATTCAGTGGCTTAGGGGAAGAAGGAAGTAACTCAGATTGTGATGGCTGCTAGGGTTTTGGCCAAGGTACAGGTTTAGTAGAAGGGCCTTTGCAGCAGTGGGAAGTAGAGCTGTAGCAGTACAGAGAGGCTGGATCATATGAGAGGGGCTCTGGAGCATTCATCCATGAGTGCTTCACAAGGCTGAGGAGGCCAGGTCCTCAGTGTGCATTTATTCCCTGGCATGTGGAGATGTTGCTGGAGTTTGTCTGGGAGGATGGAAAAGGAGGAGGTGAAAGCTCCGAAGCTGCAGAGTGGCAGAAGGTGCTCTAGCTGGTGAACCCGTGTGGCCATGGGTTGGGTTTTGCTGGTACTGTCACTGCACCAGCTGAGTGCTCCAACCAGAGCTGGCTTGGAGCAGAGCAGCTGATCACACCAGCACTGGGTTTCCCTCCCTGCCTTCAGTGGCAACCTCGGCACAGACCAAGCTTCTGGCACACTTTCAGCTTTTGATTTTTCTCACCCTCCCCTCATATTTCTAGACCAAATGTGCCAGGTTTCGGCAGGGGAAAGAGAACTACGTTGGTGATGTCTCTGCAGACCTGAAGCGACGGTTGGACAGCATCACGAGCAGCCAGAGCTCAGCAAGCTCTGGCTTTGTGGAGGAGCGGTCCCTGAGTGACGTGGAAGAGGAGGATGGTAGGATATGTCTTCTCCTGGTGTTGGAACAGGTGGCATTGGTGGGGCTGATGAGGGACATTTGGGACTGTGTGATTTCTGAAGCTCCCTCAAAGCTGTGTGTATGGTATTATTTGGATGACCAAAGTTCCTGAACTTTCAGTTCAGCATCCCAAACCTCTCAGCCCAATCCCGGATAATGTCCCGTCTGAAAAGGGTGCATTGTTAATGCACTGCCTTTTGGAGATATGTCTATTTAATGTCCCAGTGTCTTCAGGGAAAATTGCAGAGCACAAACTCTGAAGGCAGTGCAGAAAGGGATGCACCAGGATGCTAGCTGAATTTCCTAAGTGTTTATGCAGAAGTTAAATGCTGTGAAATGCTATCTGCTTCACTGCTTATTAGCAGAGAGGTTGCTTTGCCTTCCCTGGGCACAGGTGGTCTGTCTGGAACAGGAAACCAGAATTATTCACTCATTCAAAGTCTCCCTGGGATATATATACCCTCTGCAGTGGTTTCACTGATGCATTTGCCATGTCCTTCTTTAGCAGAGGCAGCACAAAGTGCTCAGTGCTGCCATCTCAGAGACAGCACTAATTTCATCTAGAGGAGGGATCAGACTAGTCAGGAGAAAGAAAGGCTGTAGCTCTACTGACTGTACCTCAACTCCTACTAAATATCATTTAATGCAAATTAAAACATCAGTATGTGAATGGGGAGCATGATCTTACAGTTTCAATGTGATCTAATAGGTAATGTCAGGCACACACTTCATGCATTTCCACACCATTTTGGTCCTTTTTAGTACTCTCTGGTGTAAACATTGACCCTCTAAGATGGGATATTGTAAGAAGTATGTAGACCTGAAGCAGCCCTTAGGATGAGGAGTGTAGCCACCCGTGTTCTGGTTCTTGGTAGATTTCTACTTAAAATCAAGAGCTGAGCAAAGTCACAGAGTTGTTTATTTCAGCAGGAACTAAATGCCTAGATATATTTAGATATTTGAGTACATTATTCCTCCAGGTCACTAGAGGATGATGTTAGGGTTCCTCTACCCTAAATTAGCTGGGGCTTTTGCCAAATTCAAGTCTTTCTCCCCATGGCATTTTCTTTCCCTTTAATGACTAAGAAAACCCTCTCATTCATTTCCAAATTCATCTGTTGAAACCACAGCAAGCTTTACTGTCTTAGGAACTTGTGAGCTGAGTTTTGGTTGTTTCTCTTTTGGGATTATTTTGCAAATCTTTCCACTGGTGGGAACTCTGAAAATGAGCAAGGAGGCCTAGGGTATATAACCCATCATCTCAAAATTCATTTTACACCAGACTAGTTTGGTGAAAAATGGGTTTCGTGTTAACTATACAGCCAAAAAAGGGCTCGGTTTGCTCTTCCGGCTCAATGTGGTGTAAGGTTAAGATGAACTTTTACCTAACAAGCAATTATAGGTGAAATGAGTGACAAAGGGCATGTTTGACTGTCATCTGATTCTTTGCAGCTGGTCCTGAAGACCTTTGCAAGAACCCCTTGACCATGGAGGACCTCATCTGTTATAGCTTCCAAGTGGCGAGGGGAATGGAGTTCTTGGCTTCACGCAAAGTAAGGAACTTCTCAGGAAGGGTGGTGTGTTATTTGTTTGACTGTAGGAAGTAGTGCTGTAGGTCTGTAGAAGGAAACAGCGTGTTCATCTTTGGACTAGCAGTCATCCGCAACATTTTCTTTTTGCTGTAAGACATACTCAAAGCATTAATACTACAGAGTGAAACAGCCCATGCGTTTATTGACACAAATGTTAGTGAACTATATAAGGCCACCAGTTCACAGAAGAATGGTTAAGTAGTTGGAGGAGGGGAGCTGACTTATATGGATTTTATTAAAAGAATTAGGGACAAATCCCTGATAACTGAAGCTAAACAAGAGTAAAGAAGTTTGCTCTGAGGAGGTTGCCTGTACCTTGTGCAGTGGGATTGGAAGGGCAATGTGAGGAGAGACAATGCTCACCTATGAAACTTCATGGATGACTCCTTGAAGAGTCTCTTGCCAAAGACAGCCTGGCAGTCAACAACACTTCACCTGAATTTTGTCCTTCTAGAAGTGCTTTTCTGTGATTTGAGCTTTTCTGTGTACGTAGAGCCCACATTTCAAAGGATGTCAGTTCCAGCAAGAGTGAGGAGTTGCCTGCAGTTGTATAGAACAAAAAGTACTTAAAAAATCACAGAATATGCCAAGTTGGAAGGGACCCACAAGGATCATTAAGTTCAGCTCCTGGCCCAGCACAGGATTACCCCAAGAGTCACACCATGTGACTAAGAGTCTCATCCAAACACTTGTTGAACTCTGTCAGGCTTGGTGCTGTGACCACTTTCCTGGGGAGCCTGTTCCAGCACCCAACCACCCCCAGGTGAAGAACCTTTTTCTAATATCTAACCTAAATGGGAAAAGAAAATCAAAGTGGGGAATACAACACTGCTCTAGAGTTCAGGCTAGGTATTCAAGAGTAGACTTCAGAGTCTTTTTCTAAAAACATGCTTTTGTCTATCTTTCATACATCCTGACCGGTGTGCATATGTAAAAATGCCTCTTTCCAGAATCTGCAGTTTTAGTCCATATTAGAAGCAAATCTACAGCCACTTTCAGAGCCTGATTCTTTTACTTCAAGCTATGGAGGTTTGACTTTTGACGTCTTTGGGTTGTTGACTAAGCTGTTGTTATGCATAGGTAGAGATGTGGACTTCTTTCTCTTGTAGTCAAGATTAGTTTGTGTTGGAATCAAGTCTGCATTTTAGTGTGGTGTTTTTCAGAAAAATAGTGGAGTACACAGATTTGAGTGAACCTAAGTAAATCTAAAGGTAATCAGATCTGAACCTGTTTTGTGTCAGCTGCTTAAGATAATTAATTAGACAACTTCAAAGGCCTTCTCTGCACAGTGGATAAACAGATGCATGTTTGGACTTGGGAATACAAGTCTCCCTGAGCCAAATCAGTTGTGACCATCAAAAAACCACTTAAAATCAGCAAGTGTTGATGCTGAGGTTTCTTTTTCTTAAAAGGTTTTAAGAATTAGCTGGCCTTTGAGGGTAGAAGAGCACATATGTGAAAGAGATCAGCCTTGTGGACAGAGCTGTGACAACAGGCAACATATGAAGTTGTTTACTTCTCTTTGCAGTGCATCCACAGGGACCTGGCTGCTCGTAATATCCTCTTGTCAGACAATAATGTGGTCAAAATCTGTGATTTTGGCTTGGCTCGAGACATCTACAAAGACCCAGATTACGTCAGGAAAGGAGATGTAAGTTTCAGATTCTCTGTTCAATAGAGAATTAATATGAAGTCAGGACTTTTTTTCTGTGTTTCCCTCAAACGGGTTTGTGGAAACTCAATGTTTTGCTAAACTGTGATACATTTTTGTTTATAAAATTCTTTCAGGCCAGACTACCACTAAAATGGATGGCACCAGAAACCATTTTTGATAGAGTATATACCATTCAGAGTGATGTATGGTCCTTTGGAGTTCTGCTGTGGGAAATATTTTCGTTAGGTGAGTCACTTTAATTTTACTGAGCCGTCTTTAAACAATATAGTGTCTGAAGAAAACAGTCAAAGTGTTCTTGGATCCTCTGTAGCGTTTTCTTTTACTTCTTGAAGAAATCCTGTATATTTTTCTCTGTCAAGGTAAAATACTCAGATTTTTTTAAATTGCAAATGTAGAAACATGGACTTGCAATATTTCTTCATACAATTTCAATATGTGATGATGTGCCTTATTTACTCAATCAGTTGCTGTTTCCATCATGAGTATAAATTGTTTTCACATCCAAATATACTGAATTGTCTTATTAACACAGGCCATGGCAAGTTATTTGTTTGAAAATTAATACCAAAATTTAAGAGTCTAATGGATTAAAATTACCATTGTTTTCATTTTAGGTGCATCACCATACCCTGGAGTGAAAATTGATGAGGAATTTTGCAGAAGACTGAAAGAAGGAACAAGAATGAGAGCACCAGATTATACAACACCAGAAATGTAAGGAACTGTTCTTCCAGCTACCCACATTTACCCTACAATAATAGCTGGTGCTGGAGCAAGCAGTAAGTGATGTTTTCTTTATGCTGATATTTTAATTGTTTTTGTCCTTCTAGGTACCAAACAATGCTGGATTGCTGGCATGGAGATCCTAAACAGAGACCCACATTTTCAGAGCTGGTAGAGCACCTGGGAAATTTACTGCAAGCCAATGTCCGTCAGGTAAATGAATTGTATTCTCTGGTTATGAAAATCACCAGCTGAACACCTCCTGTCCTACCAGCCACCACATCATCCCATAGCTGGGTACTGTCTGCTGGAACTGACAGGGAGCCTGGGCTGCTTCTACCACTCCCATTTACTGACCAGCAGTTGGGTTGCTGACTTGCAGAGAATACTTGTGGGGTAAAGGTCCCAGAAGCTGTGTTGTGGTAACCAAAAGCCATCTGTCCTGCCAACAAGGGCTTCCCATGACACCACTGCTGTCTTGCCAGAGAGTTGCTGGCACAGGCTCAATTCCCTGCTGATGATTTCTCTGCATGCTGCAGACACATTTCAGCAGGTAGCTCCTGTTGATCTTACTGTGCCAAAGATGGATATCTTAGTGTATGTGAGGGTGTGGGCTGCAACACTTTGAATGACTATCCTGGAAAATAAGGATGCAGGAATTTCACTGCCTGTGAGCAACTCCATGCAAATTAATGTATTAAGACTTGTCCTGGGTGCAGGCATCGCAGTAAGAGAGCTCACTGTGACCAGGTGGGGTACATGGGTCTCTCTACCAGGTTCTCTACCTTGTAGCTTCCTTTTTATTCACTATGAAAGTGGACAAGGTCAGGGCAATAGATGTGAACCCACTGGATGAAGGACACTGGATTTGGCCATGTGATTCCCTATTAGACAAGTTCTCCCTTTCTATTGATGATGATGGTAATTACCTGCCCTTCCAAACTATCAGGTTCATGTACTTTGTGGCATTGGGAGTCAAACATTACCATAATCTGTATTTTTTTTCAAAGACATCAATAAAAAGTTCAGTTTATACATTATGCTACAGTATATTATATAAAAATCTACTTTTTTTAAATTTAAAACTGCTTGGAAGTGGTTCTTATTAAGTTTCCTTCTTTTAATGTAGCTGCTCCTGCAAAGGTGTTATAATGTTCATAGTTTAATAAAACAACCAGGGTAGCACTGTTGGTCTGATGCATTCTCCACATATGTGCATGTAGCTGTTTTTGTTTTGTGTCCCTGTAGCCTATTTAATTTTTGTATTTTTTCACTGCATTCTACAGGATGGTAAAGACTACGTTATCCTTCCTTTGTCAGTATCACTGAATATGGAAGAGGATTCAGGTCTCTCTCTCCCAACTTCACCTGCTTCCTGTAGGGAGGAAGAGGAAGTCTGTGATCCCAAATTCCATTATGACAACACAGCAGGAATTAGGTATTTTATACGGTGGACATCCTACTGGGGCCTCTGGGTTTTGTTCATATGGGGGGCAGGGAAAATGAAAGGAAGAGACTTCAGCTTCCTGGTTCATATTTAACCTTCTCCATACAGATAAGTAGAGATTTTCTAGGCAAAAGCTAGTTTCTTACCTCCCCAAATGCTAGTGGCTTTTTTATTTATTTTTAATGTCGCTACCCTTTTAAGATATTGTATTTTCATTTAAAGAAGAAAAAGCAAAAAACACAAGAATATTTTTTGTTTGTTTTTTAAGAATCAGAACACATTAAAGGTTTTACTGGTCCAATTCAGTTGTGTTCACACACTTGTGTTGCAGCTCCCTAGAATATTAATGGTGATAGATCTATCATTAATAACCTCTCTGGCATTTCTCCTCCTAAAGTGAAACGTTGGAAAATAGGTCATGAAATGATAGCCTAGGAGAACATGACATAAGTAGTATTGTCACTGGGTTTTGTCTGCTGCTTGCTTCTGGTGGGCTGCTGAGGCATCCACAATGGAGCAACAGTGGTGGATGCTGTTGGGTATCATGGCAGAAGTGATTCCCCAGTAAGGAGTTTGTACTAATGCACGAAGGGGCTTATGTTGGACCCTTTAAGGACCTCAGGCATAGGATGTAAAGGAGAAAAGTATTTTCTCATCCAGTGCTGCCTAAGATCAAATTCAGCCATTTAGATACTGGGAGCCCTGGGTCGCTTAATACAATCTCAGAAGGAGAACAGAAGGAGATGGACACAACCATCAGGGCAGAGATGGAAAGCAGCCAGGCAGAAAGGGACCTGGGGGTACTAATTGACAGGAAGCTCAACATCAGCCAATAGTGTGCCCAGGTGGCCAAGAAGGCCAATGGGATCTTGTCCTGTATCAAAAAAAGCGTGGCCAGCAGGACCAGGGAAGTGATCCTTCCCCTGTACTCTGCGTTGGTGAGGCCACACCTTGAGTATTGTGTTCAGTTCTGGGCCCCTCAGTTCAGAAAGGATATTGAGGTGCTGGAGCGGGTCCAGAGAAGAGCAACGAGGCTGGTGAAGGGACTGGAGCATAAGTCCTATGGGGAGAGGCTGAGGGAGCCGGGGTTGTTTAGCCTGGAGAAGAGGAGGCTCAGAGGTGACCTCATCACCGTCTATAACTACCTGAAGGGAAGTTCTAGCCAGGTGAGGGTTGGTCTCTTCTCTCAGGCACTCAGCAACAGGACAAGGGGGCACGGGCTTAAGCTTAAGGGCACGGGCTTAAGGGGAAATTTAAGTTGGATATCAGGAGAAAATTCTTTACAGAGAGAGTAATCAGGCATTGGAATGGGCTGCCCAGGGAGGTGGTGGATTCACCATCCCTGGAGATTTTTAAATGCAGATTGGACGTGGCACTG
This sequence comes from Pseudopipra pipra, assembly GCF_036250125.1. Taxonomy (NCBI): domain Eukaryota; kingdom Metazoa; phylum Chordata; class Aves; order Passeriformes; family Pipridae; genus Pseudopipra; species Pseudopipra pipra. The sequence continues at coordinate 48,052,626 of NC_087552.1, forward strand.
AGTGCCATGATCTAGTAAATGGGCTGGATTTGGACCAAAGGTTGGACTCGATGATCTCGGAGGTCTTTTCCAACCCAATCGATTCTATGATTCTATGACTCTGTTGGCAGGTTTCATGTGGTTTCCGTGAAGTGGAGCCCTCTCTCTCAGTGCTTGTATTATACCCACCAAGGTTCCCAAAGATTTTTTCCTAACGAAGTGTCACTGCAGGGTGACATTTTTATGTGGTCCCAGAAAAGACTAGGTAGGGCACACTGCATTTCATACTTCAGTTGAACTTGTGGTCCTACAGCTGAACTCTCAACCCCGTGTTTTAGTAATGGGACAGTTCAAACTATAAATATTTAGAAGACAAGAAACCATGATTTAACACTGAAAACATCACACTTATTTTCCACTTCTAATACTTCCTATATGGCTTTTCCTGGTCTCCATTTCCTGTTATGAACAGAAATAAAATCCCTTTGCCAACCTTTTAAGGAGATTGAATCTCTTTTCTCTTGTCTTGCAGTGTGACAGGGTTGTGAAAGCACTAGGGGAAACCAGGCTAGGATAGGCTAAGTGGAAAGGTTAAAACATGTCTAGGGGCTTTATTCTTCCATTCTGATAGCTGAAAATGATTTTATAGGCATGGATCTTAGTATACAGATGGTGAAACAGATTGATCCATTCAGAAATGTCTTTTTCAATCTTCACAGAAGTACAAACTATGAGGAAAGGCTGATTTAATATAGTCTCTAAATCAAAGCTAAGGAGGAAAGCAAGCACAGGGGAAACATGGAGAATATAAAAGGATATTTAGGTTGCTGATGTAAATTAAAATCAGCAGGACCTCCTAACATCTGCCATATTTGGCTTAGAAAATAGATATGCAACTTCTAAACCTTGAAATATTGTGATTAAAAAGTAGGTGAGGTATAGAAGATTTAGTGTAAAGTGTAAAGATAATGCCTGCTTTTAGCAAGAACAGAAAATGTGTAGTTCTTAAATCGTTTGATTTGAATTCTAGCAACAATCCTGGAATAAGCGATCATGTAAATAATGGTAAATGCCTACAGGAAAATGAATTAACTAAAAATGGCCAGCATGGATTTGTGAAGAACAAATCAAGTCAAACAAATCTGTTTCATTTTTAATAAGAATAATTGGTCTGGAGGGTAGCAGAGAAGGTGGATTTTGATTTCATGTAGGACATTTTTGGCCTTTTTTTAATGGGACAATCTATTACAAAATGGAAACGCATGTCGAGAAATACTGTCAGGACATCAGCTGAGCTCTTACTGCCACCGGACAGAAGTCAGACTCCACGCGTGGCCTCTTTCTGTCTGCACACTGTTTCTGGTCCTGTTTGCACAGTGTTTGGCTTAAGCAAGAAGATCTCGTTCATTGTAGTCTTGTAGGCTGACTTTTGTCTGGGCTGAGCAGAGGCAGGACTCCCATACCTGGGAGGTTATTCAGATCAAGAGGCTGGGATTCTCAGTCCTCACCACCCTGGTAACTGTATTTCTGGCTATGCCGTTCTGTGCCTGTGTGGACGTTTAAATGCAAGCACACAGGTAGCTTACAAACTTAGAAGGCAAGTTGTGGAATCATTCAAGGTCAGGCTGTCCAAGAAGGTAGATTGTCCATTAGATGTGTTTGGTCCTGGTAGCATTGGATGGAAAGTAGATTAGATACTACTGCTGAGTAACAGGAGCAGAAGACATGGCCAGTGCAGAGAGTTTGAAATAACTGGTTTTGTTAAGTTTAGGAAGAGAAAATGGAGAGGGAACATAGTAACAGTTTTCAGAATATGAAAATTTGCACCAAAGAGGGTATTAATTAATCTTTCTGTGTCACCAGCATTAGGATAAATTTTATTTGCAGCAAGTACTTGGATTTCATATTTGAAAAACATTCCGAAGTGTGATTGAGCACCTGAGCAGGCTCCAAATGGAACTTGTAAAATCCCCGCTAGTTTAAATGAATGTCTGTTGGAGATAGGCAGGGCTCAGCATAGCTAGACTCAAAGCTGGGAAATATGGTGAATGATGCTCTTAAGTTCCTTCAGCTTTGCCCTTCAAGTGGATGCAGGGTTCTCTTCTAACTCTATGGCTTTTCCTTCATTAGCTGTTAAGAACATAAATTTGTCCTGTTTAACTGCCCTGTTTAACTGGGACAACATCCATTTTATTCCATATTCACTTAGGCAGAAAGCTGAGGGTAGCCATTTTGTTTGCTGTATTAATACCTCCATGAAAGTCAATTTTATTTTTTTTGTCCAGTAATTTTTATGGATGTCATCCTGACCATAGGGCTTCTTTAGGAGAAGAGCTTTCAAGAGAGATGTAGCACTCCCTGTCCTGATCCCCATGGTTTAAGGGCAGCAGTCTGCTGAGTCTGCTGTTGTTGTCCTAGGTCCAGCCAGGGATCTTAGAAGTGCAGTCCAAAGGAAGAGACACATGTCTGTGCTCCAGGCTCCTCTGTTTATTGTACTTCTAAGCAAACCTTGCAGGAAGTGAAGCCCTCCAGTGTAGCTGAGGAAAGAAGCTGTTTTCTCAAAGCCATTTCTTAGAATTTGCTCAGAGATCAAGATTGTCAGGAGCAAAAGGTCAGAAACATGCCATTTTCTGGGCTGTTCATCCTTTTCAATAAATGGATACTTGAAGGTTTGCATAATATGTTTTGACAAAAGGATTAACTTTTCTGAAGAGAGATAAAAGGATTCTGATATCATTGTGCTGTTTGCAGCCAAGTCGTGGATAGTGGACACAAAACTTTTTTGTTTTGTTTTCTTTGTAGTCAGTACCGACAAGGTAGCAAGAGAAAAAGCCGCCCTGTGAGTGTGAAAACATTTGAAGATGTCCCATTGGTAACTACTGTAAAAGTTGTTCAGGAGGTGAGTTTATCTGTTTGTACATATTTTCCTTCTTTTGATATCTTTTTTCATGTTTTTAATCCTTTTCCATTTAATGCATTTCTAATATCTTTGCAGGAAAACCAGACAGATAGCGGGATGGTTCTTGCATCTGAAGAGCTGAAGACTTTGGAAGAGAATGATAAACAAGTGAAAATACCCTTTAGGTAAGGCTCAGGCTACACATAGGATTGAATATGATCTTTTACCTGCAGTATGTTAGAAGACTGATTGGTTTGTTTAGAAGAACAAACTTTTCTTAATGTACTTTTCAAAACAAAGAAAGCAAAATTGTGCACTGTATGCCTGGTCATCCACATTTGGTACCAGGAGAGAAGAGGTAATGTAGCTGTTGGGAGCATCAGTCAGCACTCAGAAAGGACTTGCTGCAATAGCATCAACCACCCCTTGGAGATACTGAATTGGTGCACACAACTGAGCCATATTTATGAGGGCCTGTCTGAACTGATAAAGAGCTCTTTTTTTTGCTTGCTTTTTCTTTCTTACTTTTTTTTTAATAGCTGACTCTTGAGCTTGCAGGATGTACCTGGGTGTGTTTTCAGAGGACTGTACAGGGGTTTCATTGTGCAGTTCACAGGAAGCACAATGGTGTTCACAAAGCTGAAACCTCATGTATGCTCTCTGAGAGCTTCTCAGGAATTTTTTTTTCCCAGGATAACTTCACTGTGGACAAAGATATACTGCAGTTACAATTGCACCACTGCTAAAATAAAGCCTCTAAAAGTTTTCTCTCCATTTCATATGTGGTCGCAATCTAACTCCTTGTATCATCATAAAATTAAACATCTTTTTCATGTGTTAGTGAAATTAGGACATATGAAAAGGTCTCTCCTTACAATCAAATGCATGTTTAAAAAGGCTTGAAGCCAGGCTTGCTAAGTACAGCATTTTGCTTTGGTTGTTGCCGTGATGGAAAGCAGCTGCCACCTGGAATCTCCCACCTACCCTTCAGAAGACAGTCTCCACAGCTCTCTCAGTCCTGTTTCTGCTTGTCTTTTTTTAGCACGCTGGTGCCCAGCAAGAGTAATGAATCCGTTATGTCCGAAGCCTCCAACCAGACAAGCGGGTACCAGTCGGGATACCACTCGGATGACATGGACACCACGGTGTACTCCAGCGAGGAGACCGAACTCTTGTGTGTGCGGGAGGCCTCGCCCCCCCTCTGCCGCGCTCATGGCCTCGCCTACGATGGCCCCGCGCCTCTCACCCCCCCGCCACTCTAGGGTCAACCCGGCAGCTCCAGATTCCCCTGGGATGTGCCTTCACTGCCTGGCTGGTAGCATTCAGGTTTGATGTATAGAAAGACGGCATCCATGGGACTAAGAAAAGACATTCATTTTTCCTGAAGAGGATGCAGAAGCAGCTGGCAGCAAAACTGTGCTGTGCCGGGCTGGGGGTTCTTTTCTAAAGAGATGCTGGTGGCTGAGGGTGCACAGCCCCAGCCACAATGTGTGTGCTGTGCCAACCCTGTGGCAGAGGCAGACCCTGGTGATATGTCAAGCATCTGCCTAATGCAGGCAGCATCACAGCATTCAACTTAACTGTTTCTACTTGTACGAAATAATGGCACAGCCCTGCTTTTAGTTTTGGTTGGGGTTTTTTTGTTTGTTTTTCCCTTTTGTGGCTGGACTCCAGGAAGGAAACAGTGCGGCAGTGGCTTCTTGTTTCTCAGAGTTATTCCTTGCTTGTACCTTCACAAACAAAAAAAGGAACATCCAGCTCAAGGTTCTGGCACCCACTGACGGCCTGAGACTAAACATAGGCTCGGCTAAATATAGGTCAGGATGATGGTCTCTGTCCTTGGCAGAGGAAAAAGCGTTGCTGTACCAGACCTCATGAGCTGCATTTGCTTGCAAGACTTACATGGTGAAGTTGGTTAGTAGGGACAAGGCAGAGCATTGAGCCAAGTGATGGAACACAGGTGGCAGGGCCATGCCTCATCTCTGAGGATGGGCCTGCCCCCCATCATCCCCGGCACCCTTGTCACATGCCAGATGCCTACCTGCTTCTGAGCTAGCCTGAAATTGCTGCAGAAAATACTCTCCTCCCTCCAAATCACCAGCTGGGCAGCCTCTACAACAGGTAGAAAAGCAAATGTAATCTACCTTAGGACCACAGGAAGCTCTGTCGTTCTGGTGGGGGATCCTAAGGGCATCCTACCTTCTTGTCTCATCCCTCCTCCCTCAGATTTAGGTCTGACTCATTCTCTTTGCAAACTCTGTTTGCAATGGCAGAGATATCGGTTTATGTAGCCTTGGGAATTCATGACTGGTTTCATGGCAGCTCTGATCTTCTACGAGTGGTGAAATTGTGCCTAATTGTTGGACAACTTCTTACCTGTGCTCTTGTAGTCCCAGAACTTTATTGATAGACACAATGCAGACTACAGGATTTTAAAATGTAAAGCTATTTCTACTGAAGTTTTTTTGTATTTTTATAAGTATTTTTTGTTTGTACTTACTAAAATGTCAAATGCTGGGAACTATAAATATAAGGCATATACAGTATTTATAGCCTCTTTATGTAGAAATAAATGTAATATATTAAAATATAAATATATATTATATAATGGATATTGTACTATTCACACTTTGTATCAGTGTTCTGTAGCATTGCAAAGGTCACAAAATTCTTTAATACCTAAAATTTTCACTTTATTAAAAGGGACTGGAAATTTAGAGTTGGGGGCTACAGTAGATCTGTTTGCTTTTCTTATATACTTTCTATTGACAGGGAATATTACAAAGGACTACTTTTTTCTAGTGTCATTTAATGAATCTAGTTTTTTATACCATCGTCCAGGTCTATGAATATTTCAGTGGATATGTGTAGTAAAGAAACTTCTGTGACTTTCAGAAATTGGGAATACCTTTAGAGAAATGATCAGAGGAATAGACTGCTTGTACAGGATGAATCTCCTCCAAAAGAGTTTATTATGTTCAGTTAGGAAATGCTTGATCTAATTGTATTGTGGATTTTGCCTGGGTAGTGGCAGTTTCCCTTAAAGCCTTATTCATCTTTTCCCGCTTGTGTTTTTTCTAGTTCACTTCTCACAGCTTAAATATTGTCCCTGCTCTTGTGCAGTGAAGTCCTCCTTTATTTAAAATCTGTACTTAAAGCTCTCACCCTTTCCTTCTGTTGCCCACTTTTTGACTTTCTCTTCTGCACTGTGTAGGTCTTTGTTCTCACTGCAAGGTTGTTCACTTTTGGGGTATCAGGACTCAAAGAATTATAACATCTTATGTTAAAGTGCAAGTGAAGTTAAGCCACCAACTGCAGACTTTAATTCAGCTTCTCTTTATTGCAGTTTGAAATGAGACCTTTGTAGGCTACTGCACAGTGAGAACAGTTATCTCTGTTAAACTCACTGCTAAACTCTTCTTGGGCTGAATATGCAATTAATACCTTCTACACAGAACATGCATCCCCCAAATACAAGGCTGTGGGATATCAAGCTTCAGATGTTTCTCCATTCCTTCTCCTAAATCTAAAGCATTTTACAGCCAGGAAATCAGGAGCTGGGAGGTCAGGTAGAAAAAAAACGGGAGAGGCTTCTGTAAGGGCTTCTAGGAAGGACTTGTATTTTCATGTATATATTTTACATTTTTCTTGCTTCCCAGGGAAAGGTCTAGCCAGTAGAGTATGCTCAACAGACAATGCTACATTCTTTAACATCCCCCCTTTGCAGTAGTCTTCAATATCTTTAATGAAACTGTTCCTCTATGTATTATTATTATACAATGGGCATAAAATACTGACACTGGCAGAACCTTGGTGAGCCACCTATTAGAGAATCCTGACAGTGAGGTGGAGATGGAGATCTGTCATGGATATCTATCTGCCCTAAACCTGGACTCCCCAAGGTTTGGGATGCTCAATTTAAACATCTCATTTTCTAGTTTTGGTTCCTCTCTGGCTTGGTGTAATACAGGATACATGCCACATACATGGAGTCAGATGCTTCTCTGTGTGTTTGCAGTACTTCCAAAACAGCTGTCCACTGTAATGCAAACTGACGAAGTCGCAAGATAGCCATTTCAGACAGTGAGTTCTCACTTATAATCCTTGTCAGCCAGTGAAACTCTCTTGTGGGTCCAAATAATTTTAAATATACCTGGAAAATGTGGGAACTAACATAAACCTGCTTTAGGAAAGGAAATCAGCTTCTTTTAAAAAAAAAAACTAAAAACAACCCACACCATATATTCAGTGTCAGGAGCCAGGAAAAGTTCTATAAGTGTGTTCATATATTTGGCATCCAGTAACACAATTCTTTTCTTAGATCACAGTCATTACATCCTTTAAAACACCTGGACTTTTTGTTGTATTCTGAATACAGCACGTTCAGCTAAACCCTAGTCATGACACATCTGTCTTTTAGATGCTTTAAATTCCAAAAGGGATATTTTTAAGGAAACAACAGACGTATAGTGCACAGATTTGCAAATGCCTTGCAAACCAGTCCTAGCTTTATCTCCATTCTCCAGCCATGCAGTCAAGTGCCAACATTTGGATCAGCATCCTTACCTGTGAAATCCAGCCTGGCTCTGAGCCCAATGAGCTACAAATATAAGGGACACTTGTGAGATTATGGATCCAAACATATCACTCCGAGCAGCTGGGTAGGACTGGGGAGAAGCAGTGACGGGATTGACTCCTCTTGTTCAGAAGAACTGCCAGAATGAACGGTGATTGCTGGTGCGTATGGACATGGAAACAAGCAGAGCCATGCCAGAAATAGGCAGTTTCAGGGCTTGAACATGACTCATGCCAGCTCTTATCGATGTAAACACAGCCTACCTGAAGAATGCAGGGGCGTTCAGGTATGGTAGGTAGGTTCTTCTCCCTGCAAAAGATACTTAAAAGGTATCTCATTCTTTGCATGGAAATGTCTTGGCAAATCCAGTCCTTGCCTAAGTTTTTCTTATTAATGCATCTCGAATTGCAAGCAAGCGCATTTCACACAAAAATAAAAGTATTATGATGATACTCCATGTCTTCTGATATGGTTGTCCCCAAAGATCATGTCGGGATTTTTGGGACAGTGGGCTTGTTAATTCTAAAAGCAGTATGTGACTAAAACGACTACAATCATAGAACTGTTGACATTGGGGACAAGAATTTCCTCCTAATGGCATCTCTTTTTGATGGTTCTAGGGCTGCAAAACATGCTCCAGATATAAAGCTGAAATTCACTATTTTTATGCGAAACATTCCCAAACCATGAATCATCTGAGGTTTCCCCTCATCACTGATATTTGAGTACACACCCTGTGTTACCTCGCAGTATGGGACCTCACAAAACAAGAGCAAGGGCAAGAAAAACAAAGTTAATGTTTGTTCTTTCTAATCCACAAATTTATTAGGGACAGAAGTTAACCAACGAAGACCTTTTATTTGGACTTCAGCCCTGGATTTTTATTCTGTCTGGCTGAGTGTTGTATTCTCTGTTGTAATATATGTCCTCATCTTCTCAACCCCTGACATTTGGGCTGATTAAATCCTAGAAGGTCATTGGGAAACATAGCAGGAGCTTGTAACATATGGTGCTGATAAACATCTCAGCATCAGAGATAAGGAGCTGGTCAATGTAATTTTAGGAAGCTCAGGTTTTGTTGCCATAAAACTATATACATTGTAAAGCCTAATCCCTACACAGCTTTAATTAGCTGGTAAACATATCAGATTCATGATGAAGGGTGTTCTGCTTACCTAGATGTTATTCACTGACTGCCATCGGTTGGTTAAAATGTGAAGTATCTCTGCCTTGCAGCTTGTTAGGATGATGTGTTATGGTGAATGATTGCTGCTCTGGAAGTTTTGGGATGAGGGTGGCGGAAGTGAATGAATTTGATTTCCGGACCCACCCACACAGCCTCTGCTGCCAGGTAAAATGGCAGTGCCATGTGGTTTCCTAAGTCCTGGTCAAATAAAAGACTTTCTTAAAAGGTGGAATATATGCAATTAAATTTAATTCTCTCTTTCAGGGAGAGCTGAAGCTGTTCAGCACCCTGCAGAGCTGTTTCCCTGGGCTCCATGCCGCTCCCTCTTTCAGTATAGTCATGCTAAGTGTTGTTTTTAGCCACGGTTTCACAAAAGCAAGTGGAAATGTAACTACTTTTATTTCTCTTGGTCTGTTTTTACACTACAGTCAGAGGCATGATTGCAACACATTGTAGATAGGCATAAGGTAGTTTTCATCCTGCCAAGCTAAGCAGCAGTACCAGTGAGGGTTTGGCAGCCTGGACTTCTGCTTGACACAGAATTGCCCATTGATAGTGGGGCACACATCAAAGTCCATGCTGCTGGCACTGAGCTCACCAGCAGAAACGCAGCCTCAGGATAATCTCTGTATGTGCTGAAGTCACACTTTCAACTGCAGCATCTCCACATTTGGGAGCAACCACAGGGATGCATGTCATATCTGATTACTGGAATTTCTTGCACTTCTGAGTGGACCCCACTAACCCATGATTATACCTGTGTCATGCACTGCAGCAACAAAGATTATTTGTCATGTTTTTCTCTTTGGTCCCAGAATGTCATTCCTATAATCTCTTCCCAGACTCAGCTGAGGCTGAAGGTTTCAGACTCCAGGTCTATGGACCATGGTTAACTCTGCAGCTGATGGGAACCAGCAGGCAGTGGTAGCTTTGGTTTTGGGACTGGTGCTTTGCCTGGGTTTAGCAATGCTGTGGTGCATGGAGCAGAGGAGAGGAGCAAAAGGCTAAAAGAAAGTTTTAATGATTGTGTATGTCCTTTTCAAATATCCATAGGTCCTTATACTGAAGAGTTTTGCTTTAGCATCAGGAACCAAGGAAGAGCAAAGGGATTTTGCTCATTAGAGACCTTCGAGTTGCACAGTGGGATGAGAAGACCAGCGCTGCTTACTGCAAGTTACGTAGACGCTGCTTTATATTGCATATTTAATGCAGAAATAGGGCTCCTTTATTCCTAGGAAGGATAATAACTAAAGTTTTCTGGGGTTTCACTTTCAGACTTGCAGAGTGCTCCATTTATTACTCTGTTCACCATGTTCAGGTTATGGTTTAAGAGCTGATCAATTGGGCGAGGCGTCTGAACCAGCAATGGACCCTTATGTTTAATATCCGTTGAGGGCTTTTCCTCTTACTTTTGGAACTCATGTATAACCCCTAACATCTGCAACATTGTGCAGCAAGGACTTTTTCTGTGCAGATTTCGACTTGATGGCCCGAGTTATTTTCCAGTACACTGACCAAGTTTTCCCTACTCATTTTCTCCATCTCCTTGTTACTTAGGACTTTATGGACAGCTATACCCCCAGTTGCTTCCTTTCAAGTCAGAGTATTCCTAGCCCATAGTAAAATATGTTTGCATCTCCCCAAACCTGTAAACAGGGCCCCTTGCTGAGGTGACATGTCTGGCATGGTTCCCAAGCAGGTCTCCACAAGATGCCCGGCTTCCTTTGGGAGGAAGGAGTGTGTGGGACAGTCAGCAGAGGACCGTGTTTTGTCAACGAATTTGCGTGACGGATGTACTGCAGCATTGGCAAACATCAGTCAATGTCAAGATCTGACTTTGCCGGCATCTTCTTAGTGTTGCTATTTTTGGCCAGTGAAAAGTTTCCGGGGGTTGGGCTGGGCTTGTCTCCTGTATGCAGCATTGTCCTGTTCCCAGGCTACTTGCTCTGGCTCCTGGCTGGCTGCTGGGAAGGATAAGAAGCAGAAGGCAGAGGTTGTATGGCTGAAACACGGCACAAACAGGAGCGCTATTTACCACCATGAACCAGCAGAACAGAGGGAACGCAGGGCCTATCTTATCAGTTACTTGCTGAGTTAAGACTCGGGGGTATAAAAACTCTCTTTAAACTCTGGGTAATACCCATAAACAGAGCTTTTAGGAGATAACTTCACCAGCAGAATTTTTTTGGTGCACTTATGTGTAGTTTTATATTACAATCAGAAAGACATCTTTATATTGTCTGATAAAGTTCTTAAACTGGCAACAACTATTTAGCATTGCAGTTTGGTTAAGTACTAAACCAGCAGGGAACATGCAGCTAAAGCAATACAATTATTAATATATTTAATGATATCAGAACAATGGTTTCAGCCATTTCGAGCCTACTCTTGGGCTAATGTTCCTAATTTTTCAGGAGAATTATTAAGTTTTATTAGCAATTTGCATCTCAGTATAATTATATGGCTATTAGAGAAATCAATATTATATTACGTAGAGTCCCTTAATAGCTATACTGTTTGTTGAGCCTGTTATAGAGCCAGCTTTGAAATCAATTAAGGACAGTCTTTTTAATTCTGCTGAAATTGGGCTTTGCATGATGAGATAGATGTCTTAGACACTGAAGAAAAGGTTGCAAAATCTGTCCTCAGTCTTAAATCCTTGCATTCAATTGAGAGTTTTACAAGTAAATTGAAGAAAATCATTGCTGTATGTTTAAAAATCTTCCCCCCCCCCCATTGTGACTCTGAAACTTTATTAAAATTCCTGACCACTACCTGGCTTTCAAGCAAATTAAAATATTCCTATAAATATGTATATTCAAACCACTATGCCATAAACACAATTGTCTCTTACTGCAAAAATTCACTGATCCAAGGTGAAGAACGGTTTGCCACATAAGTCTGTGACAGATTCCTCATCTGAATCGATGAAGTGCTTTTCATTTTTCATTATATGATGCTTTTTCTTTGCTAAGAGCATTTCCTTAGATAGGTTTGGGCATATGACAGTCAATCAGAGCTTAAATATCATGGTAAAAAATGCAGGGTATATCAAGGCAGCTTTCATTTCATCAGCTGTACTTGCAGTATACATACTTTCAGTGTAGCTCAGCCCAGCATTTCTCTGACACTTACTCTGACATTAGGTGGAAATGTCACCAGAAGAAACTGCTCTACCTTGGCTTAGAACTCTCAGGCTTAATCCTTACCCCAGGTTGTGTGGGGTTTTTGTGCTAGCAAAGGACAAAGCTGACTGAAAACAAATTGGGGTGGGCTTATTCGGTTGGTTGGTTGGTTTTCTCAGGTTACTTTGAACTCAAACAACTCCCAGGATGCAATTTGCTGAGCACCACAGCTACAGGAGGGAAAGCTGTGGGTTCTGGCAGTGGTGGAGAGGCACAGCTTCATTCCTTCCTCCTGCTAACTCTGCTTGTGAAACTAAAACCATCGCAGCCCTTTCCTGAGGTAGCACAGTGTGTCTGTGTGGCTGTGAGCTGCAAATGTGGGAGAGTCACCCGCTACTCCCATCCTGGGACATTTCTTGAAATGGTAAGGCATCTTTCCCTGTTCACTATGGACTGGTTTCTTCTTCACTAGCTGAAAGGATTTCAAGCAAACTTGGAGGTATTCTTTCAGATGTGTAAAACTCCTCATCAAAAGAGCTCTTTCCATTTCTTTTGGTTGTGTTACAGATAATAAGATAATACAGAGAATAGACAATACTTTGCTAGCTACTCACATAATTTGTGTCTCTCAGAAACAGAAGAGTTGTAGGGAAAAACTCTTTTCTACCTCTTCCAACATAAGAACTAGTGAGAGTGAGCTGCAAATACATTAATATCATTTTCATCCATGCTCAGTAAACCTGTGAAATTCTTTTCTACAGATTGTTAATATTTACATGGGTTCAGAAAACTGTTGAGCAAATTAATGGAAGAAGAAAGTATTCAGACATATTAAAAATATAAGACACCATTGCAAGTTCAGGAAATCTCTGAGCTCCAAATTGTGGGAAACTAGACAAGGTGTTTGTGAGAAGATTTCTATGTGCTTATCCTGCTCTTGTAGTGTTCGTTTGGCTTCCACTATTGACTGCTAAAGCTCCTGGAAGGGTACTTTGGTATACTGTGATATGACCCTCCTGATGTTTTTAAAAGTGAACTTGTAAGCTCTTATAGTTATTGTCTTGACTTGTTAATTCTCTGTAAGAGTTACAGTTTTCAGGCTGCACATAAATGTGTGTTTTTCAACGTACACCTAGAATGCTCTGCACTGAGTACCATATAGATTGGTAAAATGAATTCTGATACATTGCTCTAAGTAGTCCTGAGCCCTCAGAAAATGAGCGTTTCACCAAAGAGAGGGTGAAAGGGCAGTGGATCAGACACCATACTTTGCATGAATGGCTGCAGCCTACAGTTTGATTTCAGTGATGCTTCACTGCCACTGTGTACCAGCCGCACACCTTACAGCTCATGCAGCAGTTGTTGAAGAGTCATGTAGCCTCTGGGTGAGAGATTTTAGGCCCTGATTTTTAGCCTTTTCACTGCAAATAAACAATGCATTCCTGACATTTCAAGTACACAAGCAGAATATCCTCAGCTCCATCAGGCTGCTGACAAATTGTGCAGAGGAAATCTACTACAGCCTCAGGAACTGATGAGTTTCCTACTCATTCTCAACAAATTGACTGGTGCTAAATATATATATCCTGTATTTCCACACAATCTTGGTGAAGAAGGCAACCAGTTTACTCTTTTTTTTTTAAGGCGGAAAAAAACATAGGGTGAATGTAAAGCAGCAATTCATAAAGGAAAAACTAAATCACATTTTTCTTATGACTCCATGCTTCTAGCTCAAAGTTCACTGAACACAACATCAGACTATGCTCAGCAATGCACAGAGAGGGAAAGCTCATTGACACCACGGGGGTGCCTGTGTAGTTAGCAATTTTACAAGGAAAAACTTCCTGGAGACTAAAGCATGGAAATGTCACATAACTGCTAAAAATGCTGTTTACTTTGGTGTCTTTGTATGTTGCCTTGTGGCATCAACCTTTAAGAGATAGTCAGATATTCTGACAAAAGATAGCTAGACACAGTGAGCTCAGTCCTGCAGGTGGTGGGACTTATACATCCACAGTTCTCTGCAGACAAATAAATAAGTGTCCTGAATATGAACCTGGGCAGAAAAGCCCCATCAGATCTGCAGCTTGGTATTTGGTGCACATGAGCACCAAATACCTGAGAGTGCTGCTACAGCTATGTCAATCCGTGCAAAGCATATAGGTGAGGGATCTGGATACAGGGGTTGTACAAACCATATGTGATGCATACAGGTAAGAGACTTTCACAGGATCATAACACAGCATTTTAACCTGTCTAGCTTCTTCCAAACTTTTCCAGTAAGACTGAAGAAACCAAATAGACAGCCTGTTAAAGCTGTCTTCTGGGAAATCCAGCTCCCTGCTTCAGCTTACACCTCACTATCTGTATCCTTTTCCAGCAAGCCACTGTCTCACTATAAGTCTTCTCCCATGAGAGGTATGATATGAGCTTGTAAACTTCTACAAATATTGTTGTAAGTCCTGGGGCCCCAGGAAATTTCAGAAAAAACTTACTTTACTCCCCCTTTTAAAATATTCTACCTTAAAAGTTTCAGATTAGACTTTAGGTGTTAACTATTCAGATAGGTTTTTTTCTTCCTTATTCTCTCGCTTCACATACACACTGACACCTTAACATTTCAGTCCTCCCCACCATCTTTAGAGCAAGAATGTATAAATCTGGTCTAGCTTTTCTTAATTTTTGCTGGGGATAGATGGAGGTGCAAGCAAGGCTGTGATTGGCATTGTCAAAGCAGGAGCTAATCAGCCCCTGGGAACAAATGTTTACTGTTCTGATAGCAAAGCAGTAGGGAAAACTCAAGTTACAGCTGGATTTCTCTCAACTCAGCCCTCTGCAGACAAGGGCATGTTAAAATAAAACTCATTAGAGGAAGCATATGCTAACATTACCTGAGGTTGAAGTAGAAGAGGAAAGCAGACAAGTCTGCCCTCTGAGCCTGGAATCAGCAAAGCTGAACTGGCCATGGCTCCTGCTCTTGTGGTCAGATTGCTTAGTGCCTAATAAGTCACAAACTCCATTTGAAGTCTTTTCCCAGAACTGGACTATATACAAAATAAAAAAATGGAAATCTAGTGGACTCAAATGATTAGTTAACTAAAAAGTTACTGCAGGGGGCAGGAAGGGAGGACAGGCAGACAGTGTGATTACATTAGAATGATTTCGTGCCCAGGATCTTCAAGAAACACCAGGGTGATGTTATGCAAAACGTTAAATGCCATACATATCATGCTACAACCATTGAATACTTTTTTTTTTTCTTCAGAGAGTCCAGAGAAAACTTGAGAGTTTTCTCTGAAGTTCACTGGATTTTTGCCCTCATGTAAACCTCCTCCCTATGAAGACCATAATCCTGCAAAAGGAACTATGTGAAACTGTCCTCATTAAACCCAGGAGTATTGCACCTTTGATTTTAATCCAGCCAATATTTTGCAAGTTGCTGTCTCTGCAAGATCTCACAAACTGTGCAAAGAAAAATCATCTTTTACTGGTCTCAGAGTTTCTGAAGCCCATGGGACAGTATCGGTGGAAAAAACCAAGGCCAATTAGACAACAATAACCCAGGCTTCTCCCTACAAAACAGCAGTCCCCTCCCAATGCAGCTAAAGGAAGCAACAAGGCAGATGAGGAAGGTAAACTTGGGATCTCAAAGGAAAGAGTCTCTGGTATTTAAAAAAGTCAGAGGTTCACACGGAAACTTTGTAACAGCAGTGATCCTCTCCAATCTATTTCAGGACACACAGCCCCTTTTCCGCTATAGTATTTGACTCCTTAGTGCTGTAATATTTCTCCTCTTTCTTTTAACTCTTTAAGTGAAAAACCTTGTACTAATTTGAAACCATATCAGCAGCTAGAATACATGAAGTGAGAGCTGAGCACTAAAATTCATTTCATGAATAAAAGCAGAAAAAAAACCAAAGCACATCTTTAGCATGCGAACTGTAAGCAACAAAGCCATTTGACCCATCATGGTCTTCTGTGATGAACAAACCCACATCATGGAAAAACAGAAAGGGAAATTGCCTGCAGCAGACGATGTGATGAAGCACAAAGAATGCTGATGCACACTGCATTTCAAATGTTAATACCCTCTGAAAGAACAGCATGGACTGTGTTCAGTGCCTTCATACAGGATCATGAGGTAATTCAGTTTGGAAGGGACTGCAGAAGGTCTTTGCTCCAGGATCCTGCTGAAGCAAGGCCAGCTCTGAGATTAGATGAAAGTGCATTTTACCACCCTTTGAGTCATTGATGTTAAACACAAGAGTTTCCAAGACAGACACCTGTGGTACTCCACTTGTTACCAGCTTCTAGGTGGAACGTGACCCATTAACCCTCATAGCCTGATTATCCAACCAGCTTTTCAGCTATCTAGTTATCCACCCATTCAGATTGCAAAGTCCTAACTAGGGATACAAGAACATTGTGAGCAGCAGCCTCAAAAGCCTCGCTGAAAATTCAAGACAAATGCACTGCTCTCCCCTCACCTGCAAAGCCAGTTATTTTATCATAGAAGACAGTCAAGTTGATCAGGCATGACTTACCATTCATAAGTCCATGCTAACTGATACCATTTACCTTCATTCCCTTGTATGCCCAGAAATATCTTCCAAAAATACTTGTTTCAAAATTTTCCCGGGCATCAAAGTGAGACTGGTCTGCAGTGCCCTGGATTGAATTCCTTTTGGCCTTTTTTGACCATGTATGTGTAGCATTTGCTTTTCTCCAGTCATTAGAGAGAGGCCTCTCCCAACTTTCATGAGGGGGAGGAGAAAATTTGGTTTCAAAATGTTCCTTCAAAAAGAAAAAAAAATGTTAATGAATATTGCTCTTGACTGTAGGAATTTTCATACCACAGTTAGTCCAGGCCTCTCTAGTTGTCCAGACCTTTCCTAAGTCTTGTTAATATAAGCCTTTAGCTTTTCTCAACAAATTGGTTTGAACTTTCTAACCTCAAAGGTTAAGCCTGCTACTCAGTGAGTATCTCATATTATCTGCCTTTATAAACTGGAAGAAGGCCTGAGTCATCCCAGCTGTAGATGTTTGCTCCGCTCCTGGCAGGATTTTAAAATTGCGGGTTACACCTGTTTATCATCTGGAATGAGAAAAGCAACATGACTCTCTCTGTAGCAGCTCCGTGTTTATCTGACAGCTCAAGCTCAGGATCATGAGATCCTCAGGAGACCACGTTTCAACTTGGTATCCTGATTTGTGGCCTCTAATTGTTTGTTTTGAAAACAGAACTGTCACCAGCATCCCTTGAAGACAGAGCTCTGGGATTTAACTATGTTGTAGCAGTCACTTGATATTACTGCTAAAATGAGAGAGCATATTGATGTTAATTGAGGTCAGCATCTGATGTGTTTTAATGACTTCTGATTGCTGCCATTACAACCATTATTACCACTGCTTACTTTTCTATAACCTTCTTGCTCATCCATTAGGTAGTATATCAGTTAAACAGGTTTCTTCCAATCATAATGAATGGCAAATGAGGGATAATAAGAAAACTTCTGCTCCTTGAGATTAATGGAAGTGTTATTTCACCAGCATCATATCAAGCTAATAATGCTGAAAGACGTAGCATTTCCCTTCTTAAAAAAAAAAAAAGAAAAAAAGAAAAAAAGGAAAAGGAAAAAGATATGATTATGCACATAAATCAGTCATAAAACTTAGAAGCCACAATTCCAAAAAGGAATAAGAGAGAGTGAGACACCTGTCAGCACCATCACCTTGAGTAATCATGGCTTCTGGTCTAATGATAAAGACTTTTTTCTGCTTTGACTTTGGGAAGATATCTCAGTTTTTGGATGCCTGAAAATAATAACAGGGCACATAATTTACAAGTACATTCAGCTGTGGTTGTGTCACAGGGAATCTGATACATAAGTAGTGTGATGTGTTGGACAGAAATGCTGTGGAGTGTCATACCATTCTAGGCCACCTCAAACAAGATACTGAGATGGTGAAGGAATGAGCTAGCATGGGCTAACAGGAACCTTCAACAAAGACCTACAAAGAACCAAGATGTCCTGTGTCCTGGTGCAGCAACTCCACTCAGCAGCATGGGCTGTGACCAGTTTTATGGAAACAGGGAGACATGCTGGATGGGAAGTTGAACACAAGCCAGTAGTGAGGACATGCTGAGGGAGATGGGTTTGTTTATCCTGTGGAAGCAAAGGCTGGGGAGATACAACAGCTATCTGTTGTAGCATGCTTTCTTGGAGGTACAGTGTAAAAGGATAAGAGGAAAGGGTCACAGTTAAGAGCAAGCGGTATTTCAGATGGGTATAAAGAAAAGCTTTTCAGCATAAGCACTGGAGAAGGTTGCTCAGAGAGCAACTGTGCAGATTTTGCAAATTTGGTGGAGAAAAGGCCCTGAATAATCTGATCTAAGCGAAGTTAGCCCTGGTTTGATCAGAACGATGGGCCTGATGACCCCCAGAACCCCCTCCAGTCCCAAGTTATTCTATGACTCGAAGTGTTAGGTTGTACTGGAAAAATATTTCAGCAGAAAGCTTTCCATGGAGTAACTCTGCTCTAGTAAAAATAAAAATATTTCATATGTATTTTTACATGAAACTTGAAAAAAATCTCAGAAACACTTTTGAACAACTCAAAACTGACCTATGATGTATTATTTCAGTTGTTACATTATCTGTATACAATTTTTACTAATCCATACTGTAAATAGATACCTATATGTGTATTTTCTATTGTAACGCTGAACTACTGTGAAAAGGAAAGAATTCTATATTATCAAATGACTGTGATAAGGTCTGGTTGATGTTTCCAAAATTACGCCGTTTGGAATACTTTCTGCAAAACTTTACATACTTATAGTTATTTTCTGATAAAGAAAATTAGACTTTCCTGAAAAGGAGCGGATAGAAATTTTATCATCTATAAATCACATACTAACTATCAGAAGTGATAAAATGTATCACACTGAATACATCCTATTTGTGTGCTGACTCACACAGAAGCTGCCCATCTTCTTGTTCAAGAAAGAAAATTTTCTATGTTATCACTTGTTGCTTTCAATTCTGATTTCTATATCATCTGTGTGATAAAAGGTATGTATCACCAGACTGAGCCAGGGAAGAAGAAAATCATCATTCAGCTTTGCACATCTTTTGATTGAAGTTGTTTTAGGGATTACCTTTCAGAAGGAAAACAATTTTAGCATATAAACTCCTCTGGCCAATGTTTATCCAAGGCAGAGCATGAGGACACAACTTAGGTGTGTATAAACAGTTAATTTCATGGAGAATTAGTCTGTATTTCGGGGACCAACAGGCAGCAAGGTACAATGTGCTTCAAGCTGCCACTGAATCTGAGAGTGCCTATGACAAGAGTTTTAGTAGAATTTGTAATATTATTCAGAGTATTTATCTTTGTAATAATTTTTTCTGCTATGATATTAAGTTTTTACCTTCAACAACACTCAGCAACAGCTGAGGTAACAGTAAAGAATATTTATCCTACTTACTTACGACTTTTAAGGCTAAGATGCTTCTCTGGAGGCTCTGAAGTCAGTCTGTCATATCAGGGCCTATAGCAATATATTTTAAATAGAAATATATTGCACAAAACAAATATAAAAGAATCAAAACAAAGTATAAAATTTACCATATAAGTTTTGTGTTTCAGGCAAATTTAAAATAAAACTAGGAGCTGACTGGCTCTGCTTCTGTGTGATATGGCATCTAACATGAACAAAAAAGTCAACAAGAACATCAGGGTTGTTACTTCCAGGAAGCAATCTATTTTTAATATTATAAACGCTTTCCTGTTTTCTTTTATCGAAGACTTCTTCAGCGTGTATGAAATTCAAGGGTTTAAACATTTTTTTTTCCCTTGGCCATGGTATGCAATCGCAGAGATCAACATTTGTTATTTATTTTAAGAAAGCCTCTGCACTATGTCAACTGAGAAGGGTAACATTGATAGGCTTTATGGTTCACATGTGTCAACCTTGTCCTAGGTGAAAAGCTACTGCTGTTAGAAAGCTTGTGCACTGTGTGTGCATCTAGTGTACGTGGGATACATGTTCTGAGACTGAGAGCAGCCAGGATATCAACTGATCTGAAATTAGATTATCCATGTTAGTATTTTTAGTTCTTATTGAATTGGAAGCAAAATGAGCTCAAAAAGAAACCATCAAATGGTTCCAACTGAGATCAGTGATAAACAATGTTTTTTTCGCACAGCAAAAAACAGAGTAAACACAGTCCAGGTTTGCTCTGGCGGCCATGCTTGTAATACAGCAAGAACATCCTTTTCAAATTCTTGTCCTGTCTGCTGCTACAAGCAGAGAGCAGTGGGTGTTAGAGAGACTTCTCCAGGCTTTATGCAATCTCTGTGGTGGCTGCAGCACAGTCTGTGGGTGCCAGGGGAGCAAAGAGAAGTATGCATATGCATGCCTGCATGTACAGCAGGTACTCATCTAAGTGGTTGGCCAACGTGTGGGGTCCTACAGATTAGGAGGAAAATCCAGTGATGGAGCTGATTGCCTCTGTTGGATAGTGAATATCTATGAGAAAATCACATTCCTTGTTTTAATTTGACAAGAACTTCAGCCAGTAAAGCCAGTCAAGATGCTGGTGTTGGGATGCAGCTTGATAATCCCCTGACTTTACTTTGCAAGGTCCCTTTCTCAGTAAATGGATCATATAACAGTTCCTGAAAGCTGTTAACTGGTTTTGCTAAAAATCGCTCAAACCTTGCACAAACCACTTTTATAAATAATCTTCGTGTTTGGATTTGTCAGTGTGTTATACTACTTCTGTTCTTTATTGCAAATTCAGAAGCTGTAATGCTGTCCAAACGGGTTTTTGAGTTCACCTCTTCACTGAGTAATGAGATGTCTGGTTTTCGGCCCCAGTCAGAATCCCTCAGACTCCAGATGATCTTATAAGTTTTGTCTTATGACTACACTGTTTGCTATTCTTATGCAATGTGTACTCAATAGTGAAAAGTCATTATATAAATTGTTATTTATGCATCCCGACTCAACCTTAAAGCTGATTTGCCTATACTCAATTGCTTCCCCTCTTGCTCATGTCCACTTCAGAGAGTGATCTGTGTTTGTGATGCTCCATCCTCTTCTGTCTTATGACCATTTCTTTATTTCTGAAGCAGAATTGTTGCCCATTGTAAAATGAGTTTAATTGTTTTCTTGTTCTTCATGCTTTGTCATGAGTCATACCAGAACTGCTGATTCTCAGCAAGACACAGACCTGGAGTTACAAGGCTCATAAAGATCTGCACCCACCTTCCTTGTTAGCACCTGCTTCCTTTTCTAATGCATTAGTATGGTACAAAATGTAAGTAATATGGCAAATTCCAGAGCCATTCCCAGTCATCTGGCATCCATCCACTGACCTTGGTCCACAAACTGAAGACCAGGTGAAAGCCTGTGAGTTGGTTCATCGCCAGTTTATCCTGGAAATCCTTGGTAGCTTTCTTATCCGCTAGGAATACATGACTTCAGTGGTCCTCCAGTAGCTCAGGTAGAGTCATCCATTTCCCTCCCACCCCTAGGCCCCCATGCCTTTGTCTTCATTCTTAGCTGTTTCCCTGTGTTGCTCCTATTGCTGGCTGTCTCCAAGCCACGTTCTGACGGTCTGTACTCAATCCAGATGGCTCAGACTGTTCTGCAACACTAGGAGGCAAGCACCATTCATGTAAGGGCATTGATAGGCATTCCTGCTTCTGTTAAACTTCCAAAGATAACAATGAATAAAGATTAGCAGATTTGACATCTTTGGGAATGGTCTAGATGATGGAACAGAGTGTGCACTCAGCAAGTTTGCTGGCAGTACTAATCAGGAGGAGTGGCTGATACACCAGATTATTGGGATGCCGTGCAGAGAGACCTGGACAGGCCAGAAGAATGAACTGGCAGAATCTTCATGAAGTTCAACAAGGGGACATGCAGAGTCCTGCACATGGGGAAGAGCAACCCCAGGCTGGGGACCAAAGGTCTGGAAATTGATTCTGCAGAGATGGCCTTGAAAGTCCTGGTGGACACCAAGTTGAACATGAAATAATTCAGCAACTTCCTGGACTGCACCGAAAAGACTGTCTCCAGCAGGCTGAAGAGGGAATCTTTCCTCTCTACTCATTGTTGGTGAGACAGATCTGGAATGCTACGTCAAGTTTTGGGCTCACCAGTTTAAAAAGCACATGGACACACTAGAGTGAGTCTGGTAAAGGTAATAAAGAAATAAATAAGGTAATAAAGAACTGGAGCATTTCTCATATATGGAAAGGCTGAGAGAGCTAAGACTATTCATTCAGCCTGGAGAAGAGAAGTCTCAGTGGGATCTAAGCTACATGTATACATACTTGATGGGAAGGAGTGAAGAACAGGGAGTCAGGCTTTTCTCAGCGGCACCCAGTGGGCAGAAAACAAACTGAAACACAGGAAACTTTTGTATTGTGAGGGTGACTGAGCACTGGCACAGGTTGCCCAGAGAGGCTGGGGGGTCTCCATCTTTGGAGACATTCAACACCTGATTGGGAGTGCCTGTGAGCAACATACCCTGAGCAGGGGAGTTAGACTGGGTGATCTCCAGAAATCTCTCCTATCCTTGCCCCTTCTGTGATTCTGTGATCTTTGAAGTATATGAAGTGGGATGATTATGTCTCTCCCCCTTTCCAGGGTTAGAAACAGACTAAATCCCAGCCATAATAACAATAAAACTGATCTGAGTCTTTATTTTTATGGATGACTTCTACAATATCTTTAAAAACTTCTGGTTTCTTTTGGGAAATATTTTTGTTTATTTCCTAAATCCTTGTAGGAGTTCCTTTCTGCTAACAAGAGCCAAGTTGGGCAGAGGTTTCCCAGTGCCTCTGTACTTTTAGTCCATGTCAGGCAGGCTGCTGTCCCTGCTTTTCCAAACCATGAGTGTTGCAACAGGGCTTCCCACTTTTCCTAGAGTTCATTGATTTTGTTCCTGATTTAAAAAAGCATCACAGGCAAAATACCTTTCCTATGCTATTTTTATGAAGGCTTAAAATTCTGTTTAAAACTCTGCTAAACAGGTTCTTCTTTAAATGCATAAATCATGGACAAATTTTAAGGTATGTGAGAATCTCTACTATTTGGTCATTCTTGGTTCAGGAGAACCACAAAGTTCTGTTACCTTCCCACAATAAACCAGCCAGTTCTTGACACTAGCTCGTACTAGCTGAAGCTCCAGGCTTCCCAGGAAGATAAAATCAGGGGATGGAGTCAAGTATCAGATATAATCTGATACATCAGGTATCAGATATAATCTAATTCTCTCAGAGCTATATTGTCCCTTTCCCCTGAATTTTCTGAATTCAAATAGGAAAGAAATCAGACCTTTTACCTACAAGTCCTTTCTCAAGTATGTGACTCCACCAGACAACTTAACTGCTTCTGAGGGCAGTCAAATTAAACTTCAGTGTCTACTGTTCTTGTATCTTTATTAGTGGCACCTCTCACCTTTCTGCTCCTTTTCTCCCAATATCAGTTCAGACAACCTTTGGCATTGCATGTTTGTCACTTCCTAGGACAAACACAGGAAGTGAAACACAGAAATAGGTGAATGCTCTGGTTAAAGCCTTCTGTGGACTCCTGTTTTGCTAGTGGCTGCTTTGTCCTGACTGACTAGAGGAGTTCAATGGCTTCTATATATTTTTCTTCTGTAAAAATAGACAAAATTTTGGGAGATAATCCAACACATAGTAAGGTTTACTTCAGTATCATGGACCTGGGTTTGGCAGACTCTGGACTTGGTAACACCCAGATGTCACAAGTAATCCTCTATTCCTCAGACCTCACCTATTTGTATAGTACCTGACAATTCCCATAGAGACTGCACTTTCAAACAAAAAATCACTAATGAATAGATATACAAAGCATTAACGATTAGCACAGATTCACTCCAAACAAAAATACACAGAAATATCAGTTATTAAGCAATAATATGGACTTTTTTCTCTTTTCACCACTCAGAAACTTACACTGTAGAAGTAACCCAAGGCTCTAGCTGATTTCAAACTACTGACCCTGTAACTGTGAAGATGTTAGGCACTCACGAGAGCTATTTAATACAAAAACCTGCTCTGCACTGGCATTTGCAAATGAGTTTCCATGGCTGACATTCTCTGCTGTATGCATTAATTTATAATTCCTTCACTTTCATTATCTGCAAGTAGTGATTTTTCCGTTATATTTATAAGAGTACTGCCAAAAACAAAATAAAAAACATGAAACAACAAGTGGCCATTGGACAGGAAATGAATCACTCTGTCTTTGAGTGTGCTAACTACAGATACTGCAAATATACAGAACCACTTTGAAAACTTTCCAAGGACAATGCTCTGTTAAAACTATAATGTGTATTCTGATGATCTGGATGTATTATTACACAACTCTTTGAAAACAAAAAAAACGAAGCGCATAGTAAAAAAAAATCTGTAGATGTGTTTGGATGAGAACTTTTGTTTCAAATGGGCTGACATCTACTACTCTCAAACAGCACTCTAGAGCCAGATCTCTGTTCTCCTTTCTAGCGTGGACTCAGCAGAATGACAGTAAAGTTAGTTCTTGCAAGAGAAGTGTCTTTTTTTTCCTGCACATCAGTATCATCCCCAATGGTTACTGCAGTAACATGTTGACATATTTTGTCAGAGAATGTGTGACTGTTTTTTTCTAAAAGGAGAAGTAAGGGTTTTTTCCATGCCCTGCTCTGACACTTGGCATTTTTCAGGAAATTTCTCTGGTCATTGGGCGTCATATTGACATTTTACATAATATTTCCAGCTTGATTTGCTTGACAGGATCCCATTTGCTGCAGAGGGCTGAAGATACAGAGTTACGATCAAAGGTTTCTCGGAACCTTTTCAATTTCCTCTACTCCTACATTGTAATCAGAGCAGAATATTTAAAGAAAAGTAGCAAGCCATGGGCAAAATTCAATGCTAACTCATCCTCATTGATTCAATTTAAGTGATGGGGAACACCAGCAGTTTGGATACGATCCACTTCTTCCCAACATTTTACACCATGTCATATGTAGATATTATGTTTATTTCATTATCTTTTCAGGCATGTGCAGAGAAGCATCTAAAAATCAATAATAGGTGACTCAACGAAGGGATAAAAAAACTAATCGAAGTAGAACATCTGTAGTTCATTTTGAAAACATCATAACAAATAATATAAAGTGTGAAAGTTCATGTAGTTTTATTTGTACAGCTGAACTCGGATCAAACTTGCTGTGTTTCTTTTCCCTCAAATTACAGCATAGAATGAGGTTTGTCACAACCATTTGGCCTTCAGCTAGACCTGCAGCTGGATCAGCTCTCAAATGCAGAGTTGCTGGAGAGTTGTTATTTAAAAAAAAAGAAAAAACAAGAGAAGAAAAAAATGGTAAGTAACAGCTGCTACATACTCATAAGAAAATTTTAAATTGAGATATTTTGGCCATGTTTTAGATACAAGCATGGCAGCAGGAGTAAGGAGTATGCAGTCTTGGTTGCTATTTCAGACTACTGGAGAGGCTCCCTTCCCCATTCGGTTGCATGTTCCTCCATCACACAGAATAAGGAGCACTGTGTACTGTGCAGCCAGGGTGGAGATGGCCAACCTGCCATCACACACACCAGCTCAGGTTCCCGGTCAGATATGTCACCTGTATCCAGCTAGCACTCCTGGCTGCTGTGAAGGATGCAATTGATATGATGCCTCAAGGACCTTACATGACTCCTTTGTAAACAGTCTGACTTTACTACTCAGCTAGACAGGGTCATTATCTCACTTTAATGATTTGATACATGTATGAGAATCTCAAGTTTCACTGAGGGGTATTTGCATGGAATCTGATACTTAGTATGTGGCCAGTGTGAGGACTGATACACCCATGCAGGTGGGATGTGATGTGCCATCTGCCTCTTGGTGCTGCTGGCATGAACCCTCTCACCCACAACATCTTGACACGACCCAGACAAGCAAGGATCTGTCACGCAGCATGTTCACCTCCACTGTTGCTGCATGGCCAGTTCTTCTTCTGAGAGTGCTCCTGCCTCGGCAGTTCCCAGAAGGGTCCAGCATTCATCTGAAGTCAACAAGATGTGGGGAATTCATCTAATAATTGCCCTTGATCAAAGACTGTGATCATATATATGGTGGCTTTGGCTTCCAGCTGCCAGCTCTTGCTGTGTGCCTGGACCTTAAATTTTTCTTCCTGTCAAAGTAAATTCAGCATAATCAAACCACCTTTCATTTCTCTATTCCTCTTTCACTGCAACCCTCTTCTGTACTTCCTCCTGCAACATCACTCATAAAATGTGAACACATTATCTGCATTGTCTCTGCTTTATACAGAGAAAAATGGTCCTCTGATGCTTCTGCCTTGCATGTGCCTTCAGAGTTTGCACTAAATCTCTGTGGTTGCTACAGATCAAGTCTGGGGGTTTAGTGCAGAATAATTCCTATGGTATTCAAGGGTACTGGACTACCTGACCTCAGTGCAGTAAAGCCAGGTCTTTCCTTCATCTTATCTGTTTAGTTCAGTCCATGGAAAAAAGACACTAGCTTCAATCTGATGACGCTGGTTGGAAAATGGACTTGTGCAAAGATTTTAGATATAGGGATTGGGTCTTAAGCTAACTAAAACACTCCAAAAAAGGTAAAACTAAATATTATTTCTTGAAATATAGAAATCTTTCCTGACCCAGAAAGAAGTATTTAGTGCTGTACATAAGACTGTAATGTGATTCTAGGAGTAAAACAGTGGATATTTACTAAGTGATGTAGTCTTTGAGTTACAACAAAGTGGAGGTTATTAGTTGAAATCTCATCTCCCAGCAGAGCTTGCCGTATAGGTGTGCTGAGGTCTGGTGCTCTCAGCAGGGATTTCCCTGCTGGTAATACAAAAAGAGAAGGAAGGTGGATAGAAGGTGGCAAAGGTACACAAGCAGGTACTAAAGTGGAATTATCTGACACTGAGAGAGGGGACTAAACAAAGCTATATCTCTGCTGTGCTTAAGCCCATGTATATAGTGCTGAACACTCACATATGAATTTGAGTATGTATACTCAAATATACATATTCATATACATGAAGGAGACTCTGAAGAAGTCATAACAGTCTCATACCATTGCACACATTGATCTCCTGTCTAGCTTTGTGCAAACTCCAGTGCCTTCTGCCCTCTCAGAAACCCCTTCTTCACACAGATTGCTCCAGGGATTTTATTTCACATTTCTTCACTCTGATATAAAACATCAAAACTCTTCTTAATTAAGTCATCACTAACAGATATTGCAGAATGCAACAGGTAATAGGCATAAACCTCAGAGAAACTCTATCTGGATATGGTAACCATAAAGATTTTAAACTTCATAGTCTGAAGAAATGTTTCTTTCTCAACCAGATATCTAAGGAATGCAATGAAAAACTTTGATTTGTAAATTACAATTAAAAGAAAAAAACAGGTACCACTCAAGGCTATAATTCATTTTATTAGCAAATATTTGCATCAGGAACTTTAATGAGCTTCTAAAAAATAAGCCATTTATGCAAACCTGTGTGATTCCTCTTCATAATCTGGATGCATAGAGATAACAGTAGACAAGCCCCTGAAAAAGAGGAAAATAGAGAATTTATATGATGCACCAAGAGACAGGAAACCAGTGACAGCTTTCAGAGTGAGATGACAAAGGAAGAATAGCAGAAAAGGAAGATGACCTTCCCTAGCAACAGTGATTTGGATAGATTGATAAAGGTGTGGTTCCAAGAGACCAGGAAAAATACAGAAAGATACCTGAAAAGTGACAAAAATCTAAGGAAGTTTTTAGTAGCTTAATATAGCATGCTAAAATAAGAAGGGCGAACTCTGTGCCAAGTGAAATCAAATCCTTCCAAAACTAAATTACCGTCATGCTAATGCTTTTTCTGAGAACTGATACTTTACAACATAATCTAGAAAGCTCTGACTTCAGTGATCTTCTTCTACCTCTCTGATATAAGTAAAAAACTTACCAAAAAATGGAGTTGCATTGTTTCTTGTTTAAAAATTTTGTATCAAAGCCAGGTTACTAAAGTTCCCGAAACCCAAACTGCAGTCAGATCTTCCAGTGTTCTTGTACCACACACTGCTTGCTCCTGTAAAACTGATCATGCATGATACTAAATTACTGATTCTTACTAAAATGTTTTGATCTGCTAGTACTGTATGGACTGTGCTATAAGATCCACACGGTTATAAAATCATAGAATGGTTTGGATTGGAAATTACCTTAAAAATCATCTGGTTCCAACCCCCCCTGCTGTGGGCAGGGGCAGCTTCCACTAGACCGGACTGCCCTGCCCTTGAACATTTCCAGGAATGGGGCATCCACAGCTTCTCTGGGCAACCAGATCCTGATCTCCTACAGCAGGCAGTTCTTCATTCTTCCAATCCCTAATTTCACCTTATGCAGTTTGGGCAATGTGGCTGGTGAAGACTGACAAAAAAGGTCATTAGATGGCTCAGTCCTCTCCATGTCCTGGTAACCAAGTCTGCCATTTCCTTCTGGAGTGGGACCATGTTTTCCCTAGTCTTCCTTTTATTGCCAACATACCTGTAGAATCTTCTCTTGCTGCCCTCAATATTCCTGTATAGATTTAATTCTGCCAGTGCTTTAGGTGTTCTAATCCGATTCCTGAGTCCTTGGACAATTTTTCTGTATTCCCCCCAGTCTACCTTCCTTGCTGCCACTCTGTGTAGGCTTCCTTTTTGTGTTTGAGTTTCTCTAGGAGCTGCTTGTTCATCCAAGCTGGTCTCCTGGCTTTTTTGCCTGACTTCCACTTAATTGTGATGCATTGCTCCTGAGCTTGGAGGAGGTGGTCCTCGAATATTAACTAGCTTTCTTGGGCCACTCTTCCCTTCAGGGCTTTATCCCATGGTACTCTAACAAGCAGCTCCCTGAAAAGGCCAAAGTCTGCTCTCCTGAAGTCCAGAGTAGTGAGCTTGCTGTATGTCCTTCTCACTGTCCTGAGATTCTCAAGCTCCATCATTTCATGGTCACTGCAGCCCAGGCTGCCCTTGAGCTTCACCTTCCCCACCTTCCCCTCCTTGGTGAGAACGAGGTCCAGTATTGCACCTCTCCTCATTGGCTCCTCTGTCACTTGGAGAAGGAAGTTATCATTAATATATTCCAGGAATCTTCTGGATTGCTTATTCCTTACTGTGCTGTCTCTCCATCAGGTATTGGGGGTGCTTGAAGTCCCCCGTGAGGACCAGGGCTTGTGAACATGAGAGACACTCCTGTCTGCCTATAGAGGGCTTTATTCTCTAGGTTGTTGTGGTCAGGTGGTTTGTAGCAGACCCCCACTATAAAATTACCTGTCCCTGCCTTTCCTTTAACCCTCACCTATAGGCTCTCAGTAGGCTCCTCATCCATCCCCAGGCAGAGCTCCATGCAGTCCAGCTGGTCATTGACATAAAGGGCAGCATTCCTTGCTTGTCTCCCCTACCTGTCTTTCCTAAAGAGCCTGCATCCCTCCATTCCAACGGTCCAGTCATAGGAACCACTCCACCATGTCTCCGTGATGCCAATAGGATCACAGCCCTGAAGGTGCACACACTTCTCTAGCTCCTCTTGTTCATTCCCTGTGCTATACATGTTTTCCTAGGGGCTTTTAACTTGGGCCTCCAATGAAGCTGACTTTCTGTTTGGAGTGGCACTTAAATGCTGTTAAATCTAAGCAGGAGAAGTTGATCACCTGGGGAAAAAATTTAAATAAACAAGAATAAAAAAAAATTGACAATACTTAATGATCAAATTATCTATGGCATATTAAGTCAGTAGTTAAAGACTATTTTCTAAGGTATTTAACTAGTTTCTCATGTATTTTTACTAGTCCAAGTTTATATTGCAGATGAATACTTTTACATACTACATCAATAACATTTAATAAAATATTTAAAGGCTGTTACAAAGCACAAAGCATGTACAATCAAAATAAATTTGCATAATTGAACTCCTTAATCTAGAAGAGAAGATCTGCAAATCCTATGTTGCTTCTCTCTATTAAAGGCAGCCTGGAAGCATTCTCAGCACCGTTGTGTCCCTTTGCTGATTTTATTTCCCGAAGAAAAAGGAAGTGTGTCTATCAAGGCAAGCTTTCCTCGGGGTTGCAGAGCCATCTAGTGTCGGAAGGATAAGATTCTCCCATACATAATTTCTTTTAATTTACTCTTAATGCCCTAAATGTTTCGTCATTTTAAGTCACTTTAAAGACTTTATCACCATTTTTCAGGCTCCTCTTTTTTCCTCTGCATTACCTTCTTTTCCTTTTATTTTCAATCTTTAGAAATTGGGCATGAAAGACTACCTTATACCTGTACAGAAATGATGGTAGGTCCAACTTTCTGTGTTTGTTTCTTCCTTAAGATAAAAAGGCTGAAGGAACACAAAAGAAGGAAACATAGGGATGGAGCTGAGGCATCGAATCCTCTGCAATACCTCAGGGTCAATTATACCTAGGCTAGCCCTAATAGATGTTGGTGTGGTCTATTCCCTAAAAACATGCAGAACATCCCTATTCGAAAGGTAGGAATTCCATATTCTCTCTGGCTAGCCTTTCCCCTGTGGTTGCTCATTTTCACTTGAGCAGTTTTCTCTCAAGTCTAGGTTCTTGCAAGTTTAGTCTTTGCCTTGGAAAAAAAAAAAGAGGTGCTGCCTTTGTCGTATCATTTGTCTGTTGGCAGATGTGCCTCCTCTACTGCTCTTATTCTGTGCAAAGCAAGTGTAAATCTTTCGGTGTTTTCCTGCCTGGTTGTGTTTGTGAGACCTCTTTGCCATGCTTTCTGTTGTCCTCTGAGCTATCTCCTTTTCTAACCCTTACTCTAACACTGATTATGTTTCATTTGTATATGTGGTGGTATATGTCATCCAATGTGACCTGCAAAAGACAGGCAGCTCTATCCTACACAAGACAACACCTCAAAGGGATGCCCTTTATACTCGATCTAGCTAGAGTAGATTTCAGTGATCCATGACATGACAGGCAAGCTGCCATCCAAGACTAGAGGATACATAAATAAACATAAATAAACATAAATAAAGACCTGAAGGGGTCTGATGATAGGAGGGATATAGTTTCCTAAACATATGAATATCCATGCTAGATAAAGAGAGGCATTTACTAGCCATGCCTCTGTTTAGACATCTGGAAATAACAAGCCCAACAGGATTTTGGAAGCAATCTGATAGAAGGTGGGCAACCTCGTATTTCCATGGACATGGTTTATTTTTAGGTTGGTTTCCTATGAAACAGAGTGCCTATGATCACACTGTCTGTCTCCCACTAATAACTTCTGAACCTGCTAGGCAGGTTTTATGGAAGACTAGCAACCTCAAGGATATGAAATTCCTGTATGTTCCATAAAAATCAGTCACTGGGAGGTGGAAAGAGAATCAAATCAGTCATTGAATGAAATTAGCTGTTCTTGGTACAGTTTGGTCAACTAGCTGAACAATAAGTAGATACAGGGCAGACTGTAAATAAATACATGTATGCACATTGCACAGCACTGGCTGCTGCCTTTTGGGGCTGTATTGTGTCCAACTGCTAGGTCAAAACTGGTTGTCCCAGGGGGAAATGGGAATATGAAAGAGATGGTGGCACTGGAAAGGGGAGCTCTTACTCACAGAGTATGAGCTACAGTTGTTGCTGGTGAGTGGAAGATGTTGGATCCTTTGCAGTATATAAAACATCTATTTCTTTCTCTGTTATTTTACCAAAAGGCACAATTTGTTTAAATAAAATATCTTAGATTTGTCTTAGCTTTTGTTTGTGTTAGCTACCCAGCAATCGACAATTATATTAACTGGAGATTACGTAAAAAAAAAAAAATCACATTTGCCTCATCTTAATGTAAACAGTGATTATAAAAACCTTTTGTTCACAATAGCTTTTAGGACATTATAGTACCATGGGGATGGATGCGTTTCTGACAGACAACAGCTTCGTAGATGAAATACATTAGCAGAACTGTAAAATGAGAGAAACAAAGTGGTGTTTTGCACATCTGTCCTCCACAGGCCTTGCCTGCCCTCCTTGGTGCACTATGCTACACAGGCTCTCTGGCTGACGCAGGTCACTCCTCCGGAGAAAGGAGGTACTGCAGAGGCGTCAATGACCTTGGTAATATAAGGTTGTGCCAGAAATTGCCTGACAGCATCCACCAGTACATGATAGTATCCATTCACTCCAGGCCTTTCTTTAGAGGCTGTAGTTTCACTGGGTTATTGGGACATAAGTGTCTGACTTACAGCTTTTCTCTTTTTTTTGTGGATTCCTGACTTTTCTGGCTAAAGTGATATAGAGAAAGTATTCCTATATCCTTCCATGCTTTTTCCTTCAACTAAGCTTAACCTGTTGCTTAAGAAAGATTTAAGTTTAAGACCAGAAAACAGGGTTAAACCACAGACTAGTATCTGTAAAACCCTAATGAAGAGCTGCTTGTAATTCCTGGAAAAGTATATGGGTTACTACAAGAATATAAGCAAAATCAATATGGTTTTTTGCTTCTTATTCTTACCTATTCTTGATGCTGTGACATACATGAGGTAAAGTGTAATTTATCGATATAAAATCTACATTTCTGCACATGGTATGTAGCATACACACACGGAATCCCATTGCACCTTCTTCAGTTCTCTATTTATAATGTGACCATGTAATGCCATATGTGAGCATTCCCAACTTTCAAAACAGATTACAGAAGGTCTTGCTTCATCTTCCTTGGCACACCTGCTGGGCAAACCAGCGGTTGGGAGACCTCTGCAGCCAGCAGCACTGCCAGCTCTTGGCTCACTGGTATCGCCCCCATGCTGGTGAAGCTGGAAGCTCTTGTGCTATCCAAACTAGAAGAAGTATTTGGATCAACATATGAAATGTCAGCAGTGGTCGGACAGTGTGGGTTATGTTCACTGAATGCTCTGCCCAGCACAGGTGATGCAGGAACTGGTGGCACAGCAGATGCCTTTGTAGACCCATTGTTGATCAGTTCCAAATCCGTCTCTACCTCCCATCTTAACAAAACTCAATTCAGAGTTCTCGGTGGCACTGTCAGTGCCCTTCTCACACTGCTGGAATATGCAGCCATTAATCAAAGACCAATCTTTGATGAATCCTGCTAGTGACTGCCCTGTGGTCTTGTGCTTCCCCCCTCTCAGTAACCTGCCTTTCATTCCCCTTAAACAACTTGTTCGTCAGGTCACAGTTCTGATACAGTTCCTCTCTTAATTGATGTTTTTGGTATGTCAGATACTTTACTGAAATCATAACAGAGCAAATCTGCTGGGAAAATCATCTGTCTTGTCAAAGGAAAATACTGCATTAGTGTGGCACTACCTGCCTTTCAATGAACCCACACTGCCTTTTCCCTGTTTGCAGCTTACCTTCATGTCTGAAATTACAGTTTTCTTCTACCAAGTGACAGCTCTTAGGAGAGTAAAAATCCTGTACTCAAACCAGGTCAACATCAGTCATCGCCCCTCTTGTAATGAGTAAGGTTCTTGAGCTGGAACAAATTGTGATATTCCTAGTAATTACTAGCACTTTTGGTCATAAAAAGGAGATAATTTTTCAAGAAGAATCTCCACCAGTATCATAGCCTGATATGCGAGTATTGTTTTTCTATAAAATAGAGGCATGTAGCACTAAGAAATCTTACCTCCACTGCTGGCTGGACTAACCCATCAATTTATGTGCAGCAAAGAGGTATGTGTAAACATTTTTCTTTCCAGTAACAGTGGTTAGATGAAGAGCTAAATGAAATTTATTCAGAAATTAATACTGGAGATATCCATTGAAACATGCTCAGTATGTGGAACAAGACATTGAGATAGTGGTAATATAACCACTGTTCACACTACCCAGTTCCACGTTCCTACCTCTGAAAAATGGCAGGCTTTTTGACCTGTTTGCTATCACTACCAGGCAGTAAGAGCCTGGTGTGACCGTGGGGGTGTCAGAGTTTCCTGTGAAACACATTTGGTTTCAAGGGAAAACTGCTTGGTCCATTTGAGGTCCTTATTGAACCACCAGCAGCAGCGAGTCAGCTCTGAGGCACATTTCCATTCCAGTATCATACATCTCTGTACAGAGACCAGAGCCAGTGTAGCCAGGATGGCAATTTGCTCCTCTGGATGCGTCCCAGAGGCAGGGATTGCTCCCTTTTCTCTGCTACTGAAGTTTGGGTCACAGCCATGTGATGCAAGGAAGTCTGATTAGGTCATGTGAGATGTTCAAATGTTGTTTGGCTGATGGATAAGTCCTGTTTCCCATGAATAGGAAACAATGAGTGGACTATACAGTCTTTAGTCTTGTGCCCTTGTTCTCTGTGGGGTGGTGTAAGGTTGATAGCAGATCATTCCATTTTTATTAAAAAGCCCAACACATTGGAAACACCGTGTTTTGTCTTTCAAAAAATGTCTACAGCAATTCAGCAGCCCCAAGCAGTGGGTATTCCCTTCTCCCAATACACTGAAGTGATTGTTTTCTCAATAAGCATATGTAACCAGAACCCTGAGTCTCTCTGAACTAATAAAGAACTATCGACAGTGTGTTTCACTGCCATTCTTCTGTAGCTTTTCAGGTGCCACTCTGCAGCAATGTGATAAAACAAGCCCTTGGAGACTCTTTCAACTTTCCTACATGTTGTAGCATGTTTTGGAGATCTAAAATAGAACTGCCAAAACTGGCAGTGAGGCACTACCACTGCTTCTTCTACATTGCAAGCTTTTGTTTTTTGGTGAGTTTTGTATTCCCCTTCAGTATTTTTTAAGCAAACAAACAATTCTCAAGCATTTAAGAGCTTCAGTAAATACAACAGACTAGAAGCTTGGATTTTGAAATGCTTGGGTCAGTAATCAGGTTATTGTTGTATACAATGGAGAAATAAGAGAGAGATGAGTTTTACCTGACTTTAGGTGCTTCAGAGGCACATCTACATTCCAGCTTGGCAGCTAAGCACCCTTTAGAGTCAGCAGAGTTAGTGAAGTACAGAAAGCAATTGCCTAAAGTAGTCAACTAGATTTGCCCAGATAGATTACGAGATCTCAGTTGACAAAATCTCTGGCAGGATGAGCACCTTGGCACCAAATTCAGGTGCGGGCAGCTACTTCTGGGGTTGATGCTTAATGTTAGGCAAGATGAACATGGTCCAAATATCTAGTACCTCCTCAAGGTGACCAGGTACAACTGTTACAAGAATAGTAAAGAAAATGCTATTAGAAATAATCAAAATAGTGCCAAATGAAAAGGTTTTCAGAAAGAGACAATTTCTCCATTGCTCACTGACAGGATTAGGAATCAGAGAGACTGAAAACAACAACAAAACTCCCAGGGGGCTTAAACAGAGGAAGCTAGAAGACTGTCTGAACATTGGAATCCAATTATTTATAACCCACTGAGAAAATATGTCTCTCCAGCAACACTTGTGGCATGCCCTCACTTCAGAGATTGTGCAGGGTGAGTGACAAATTAGGGTATCTCCCTAAAGCAAAGCCCACTCTGAATTGTAGTGCCACGCTGATGAGACCCATGTTGGTCTGGGACCACATTCACCAGCTCCCTGGACTTCTGCTGATCTGTTGCTCCAAGAGGAGGTGACCAGGAGCAGGGGAGGGAAGGGAAAAGCAGATGGCACTTGGGTGGCATCACCTGTGATCTGGGCACAGGCTTATAGATTCCAGGGTGGGATGAAGAAAGTGCTGACCACTAACCACACCAAAGCCCAAAGAGATTATCCAGTGATTGCCCAAAGCACCTGTGTGGCTCCCAGGAGCAGCTGTACTGATGTGCAGAATACTCAATAACAGTAAAGAGGAATTACGTTTTTCTCTTCATACAGCTGTACTTTTCTTAGTTGCTTACTAATTGAAGCTCACCCTTCCTTGCACCTTCCTTTCACAGGGCTTTCAAACATAAGCAGGAATCCCTGCTGCCTTTCTCAGGACTCCATTTCTTTTTCTTTCTGTGTCTGTTGATTATGTGACCTGCACAAGACCTGAATTAGAGATGCTCATGGTCACAGGCTAATAACAAAGCTGCTTCTTTGCATCTTTTTTTCTTAGATGTATGTAATTTGTGCGCTGCTTTAAAGAAAACAAACATACGAAACACCAACAAACCACAAGCTGCATATATTTATATGTGTGTGGCTATGTGTATGTGCATGTGTGTTTGTGTATTCTGAATCTTGAAATGTTCTTCCTTCATTTCCTCTCCAGAATCTTTTACATCCTAGCAAGAAGTAATTTAAACATTACTAAACTGTTCATGATCATGGAATTCCAATATAATTACTACTGGCCTGTACAAAATACAGATCTTTACATACATAACTTCTTTTTGTATATGGCATAAAATGAAAAGTATATCTTAAGCATTATTCTGTTCTGGGCATATTCTGTTTTAAGAAACAAGTGGAATCAGACAGACAGCATTAGCATATTTAGGCTGTTGTTCTAAGCAGTATCAAGAGATTTAATTAAGGAAAATCACCCTGTATTGTGAGCAACACTGCAGTATGGACAAACTTAGGCAATTCTTTCATGAATACTGCCTTGTAGGTTACTAATGTCAGATGTATAAATAATGCTACCTCGTGCTCCTTGAAGCCTTGTTTCTCAGCGAGAAACCTCCCTGAGGGAAATGCTAAAGAAAGTAGTTCAAAGATTTACATAGGTCAGAATGTAAATCTTGAGGGAAGTAACAGATTTCTCCAAGCAAAGAAACAAGAAAGGGAAAACAGTGGCTTTCCTTCTTCTGACAGGGAAAAACAGATTAAGAGTCCTGGTGGCTCCTGCCAAGTCCTTGCGCCTGCTGTGCTCTAGACAGTCCTGCCTTTCATGGGCCACAGAGTAGTGCCCATTCATTATT
This sequence comes from Pseudopipra pipra, assembly GCF_036250125.1. Lineage (NCBI taxonomy): Eukaryota > Metazoa > Chordata > Aves > Passeriformes > Pipridae > Pseudopipra > Pseudopipra pipra. The sequence continues at coordinate 48,089,317 of NC_087552.1, forward strand.
AGAAGAGAATTAACTTCTTTTCCTATTCATTTTTTCCTTTTGAAACTATAAAAACTGTCTCGTGGGACAAGCTAACACTTGGGGTTGCTGTATCCTGCCAATAATGGTCAACCAGCTGCATTTAAAAGCAGCAGCAGTAATACCTTGTGCTTGACTGAGCCTTCTCTCACCCTCACAATAGTTATCAGTCTCCGTAGTTTGATCATTGAAGTCAGTGTTCTAGAGACAGAGTGCATTGCAAGCCCAGGAGCCATGGGTCATGGCAGCCAGATCTCCCAAGAAGCCCCTGAGGCCAGTGGGGAAGGAGTGTTGTGACACTGACAGAGTAAGATGTCATGTGTTTCCTGAGAAGCCCTTGCATCTTGATGTCTGGGCACTTTTCCACGCAAGACACTTCAGTGGAAAGTTCATTCATATCTGTTTACAGCCAAACTTATACCTGTAAGGCAGATGTATATTAAAAGCCAAAAAAGCTTTGGTTGGAGGGGAGAGTTTCTATTGCAATAGCAAAATGTTGACGCTTTGATGGTCTACTTGCTCTGAAATCTTCTGCTAGTGAAATGAGACACAGTGGGCGAAGAAAAGAGGTCCCATTCTTCCCCAGAGAACCAATGTTTTTTGTGATGTCAGGCTGCTGAAACCACTTTTTATCAGTTTCATATCCCCCAGAGATGATCAGGGCTGCTGTCAAAAAACAGACTGAAGCGCTCAAAGTAAAGCTTGGTGGGACTTTAATTGCCAGAATGAAAATTATCCCCCAAACCGTTCTCCCCAGTCTGTGTGCAGTTGGATTTGGACTGCACTTCTAAGGTACCTCAGTTTCCCCCCACACATACTAAATGGGTTGGTCAAGGTCTGCAGAGTAAAGTTTGCTGCACAGGGGAGTCTCTGTTGCTTCATTTCTGGAGCAGGCTTGGCTGGTAGGCCTGCAGTGCTCTTGCCTCCCTCTCGTCACCTGTGCACAGACTAACCATTCCTCTGCTCTCCCACAGTCATGCAGAGCCTGAACTCTGTCTTCCAGCTCGCTCTCTCCTGTTTGCTTTCAATGCCATCTGTGTCTCCATCCCTCTCCATACTTGTGAAGCCTGAACCTACTGTGTCTTCATGGCAGACAAAAATGCACTCCATTCCTGAAAGTGTTCAAGGCCAGGGTGGATCGGCCATAAGGAAACTGGTCTAGTGGATGGTGTCCCATCCTATGGCAGGGGGCCTAGTAACTAGGTGATCTTTAAGGTCCATTAGAGAGAGGGCAAGCCTTTCTATGGTTTCTGTGATTTCTATGACAGTACAGGGCAGTCCTCTTCAGCTAATAACTGGGAGATGTGCAAACCTTCAGCTCCTCAAAGCACAATGAGGAGTTTCTTAGGTGCTTTCCAGTGTTTTGCTGTAACCTCATAAAAACTGTCTCAGGAGCGTGCTAATGCCCCTGCACATTTCACAGTCTGCAGGCAGGGGGATTTTGCAGAACCTCTTGCAGGTTTCACAGGCTGCAGGCAGGGGGATTTTGCAGAACCTGCTTCCATGCAAGCTCTTGCCACAGAGAGGCAGTCTCTGCCAGTAAGACAGAAAGAGGGAGGGAAAAAAAAAAAAAAAGAAGTCAAGACAATGAATGGGAAAGAGGAGCTTGGCAGGAAGAGTCAGTAAATGGAAAATAGGGACCTTATAGTCGGGATGTGGGGCTGTGCCTGACCTGCTGCTGGTGCGCCCCTGCGCTTTCTGCAGTGGGTGGAGGCAGCAAGCACATAAGTGAGGTCTTTTACATACAGTAACAAAGTTAAGTTTTCCTGACCTTTGAAGGCAAAAAGTTTTATCTGGCGTGAAATGACAGCTTTGTCTTCGCACCAGCTGGTTCTCAAGATCGTGACGGCAGTGGTACTTATCTTGATGGTTTCTGTGCCCTCTCTGAATGGCTCGGGGGATTCCTGAGCCCACCTTCTGCAACCAAGGGACCTTGCTGCTGAAGACCACTGTGTTCCAGCATAGTGGACAGTCAAATCAGAGCAGAAACAATAATTTACAACAGATAGGGATTTACTAGAATAGTGAAAATCATACATAAATATTGTCCATTATATTACAAGACAAAGTTGAGGATTTGCTCTTTATTTCCTAACTAAATATAAGGACCTTTGTTTCTTTTTTTTTTTTCTTACTGGGAACTCTGTGATATCAACATTCCTGAAGACTGAAGTCCTTAGCTTTCCACCTGCATGTCAAGGATGTTTTTTTATTAAATTCCTAATTGTATCAATAAGGTTTATTCATTGTTTCAAAGCTACTAGTAACAATTAGCATGCTGATGATCTCTGATTAAGACAAGAAGGGTTTTTTTCCCCCCCTAAGGTAAATAAATCAACTTAAAAATTATCCCTTTCTGCAAACAACAGCTGCACAGGAAAAGGAAGACTGTTAGCCATCTTTCACTGATGCACTAGGCTGATCCAGTAGATGCGTTTCAAGTACTCTGCGGCTGCAAGTTAATATATCCTACACTACACAGGAAAGAACCATGCAGGAAAACAAAAAAAAGGCAGAACAATTGTGTGAACCAAGAGCCCCATCTTATTCTGAAAACATCTGTGCCTCTGAACGTTTCATTCATTCATTTGGTTTGTTTGGTGCAAAAGCTGCCCGAGCATTAGCAGCCTGTCTCTGTAATAATAGAAAAAGCAAATGTTGGTATAGAAGTCCTTTGACTTTTATTTGGTTGGACACAAACTCAGAAAACAGGAACTGCTCAGGAGCTGAGGCTATACACTGTATGATGAGATTTGGTATGGGGGAGGATGGCTGGGCGTGCAGTGCTAACGTTATGGAATGGATAAAGAATGCCAGTAGTTTTGAAAATACTGGTTTACGGGGAGCCTTTGTTCAGTACAAAGTACAGGAATGCTGGAGAAAAAGACTGCAGGGGTGAAAGAAATAAATGGAGGATGAAATGCAGACTCACAAAGTATGGGATGATTTTGGCACAAAGCTTCCAAAAAGCCAGGATTTTACCAGTCTACATACCACAGTTTCCAATTTCTGTCATGCTCAGCACAGGACTTCTGCTTCGGTGCTGAGGAGTATTCTGTAAAGGGTTAATGGTAAAGAGCAACTGCTTCATTTTATGTAGATAACACAACAAAGCCTGGAAATGCAAATGCGTTCAGAAAAAGCCTTTGAACAGGTTTTTTTTTCCTCTGAAAGTTGTTATGTTATGGAGATTTAAGAAAAGTCCTCACTGTTTATTACTCCAGACATCAGGAATGGCTGACAAGTTTATATAAAAAATTCCGGATCTTAACATTTTCCCAGTTGTTACTTTTCCTTTCCTGCTGCTTCATCTTTGCAGAAGAATCGGATTAAAGTGATGTATTTTGTCGCACTTTTTCCTGCAGTGAATTAACCCTTGGCCAACAAAGACATGGAAGACAGCGCAGCTCTTTGGAAATTAACTTGACAGTCCATAAATATGAGAGCCTGTTTTTCACTGGATTTCATTTTAATAGGCATTAACAGGGGTTTTGGGTTAAGTAAGCAAATGGAACTAGCCCTAAAACTATAATTTTATTTCATAGCCCTTTTCACAGGGATTAGCTATCAGTTTGAAAGGCCTGTGAGGCTTCATCTAGCTTTTTAATTCAAAATGTACTGAATCCATCACAATTCCCTTTTGCTCCTAAAATGCTACAAACAAGTAAACAATATCCATTGTGGATGCTAATATATCTTGGTACGTGACAGATTTTTAATGAGAAATCTGAGGCTGGAATGGTGCAAATCTGCACTGTTCTACCAAGGGTAGAGGCTGCTTTTTCCCAGAACTTAAGTTAGAGAGAATCTATTCTGCAATGCTAATTTTACTTTAAAAAAATGTCCAAAATACACACAAAAGTTTAAGGAACAGCTAAACCTGTTTCCCCTTCTCGCAAATTTTAGGCATAATTTGTTCCTGGGCTGAACTTGAATTGGCTACAAGCTCTCCAAGTTGGGGCACCAAGCTTGTGTCACTCTGCAAGTTAATCAAAACCAAAGTGACATCTCACTACTGACCTTGATGCTATCATTCAGCTCATCCTCCTGCTCATTTACCTTACCACCCCAGATGTAACACAGCTAACAGCATTCTGTGCACGCTTTATTTGGGGGTCAAAGAGCACAGAGTAACCACGGTGCTGAAGAATCAACATAAGTGGTTTTAATAATCATTTCTGACTGAGACCAGCATATGGAAAATTAAAATAATACTTTTTATATGTGCTCTGACAGAAGTCTTTCAGACCAGAGTAAACATAGAGCTTCCTAATAGGACAGTCAGGACCTCCCTGCAGGAGTTCCCATTGGGCCCACAGCTGGTGATGGTGGTACCATGCTGCATGGCCCCAGCTCTGCACAGAGGCACCAAACATTGAACACTTTGATTCTGAGCAACTTAATGGAGTTGTACCACACAGTGCCTAGCATACCAGAGAGCAGCCCCTTACTTCAAGACAGCCCTGTTAGGGCGAGGTTCACACTGTAAGTGGCACAGTGACTGCATCCTCCTGTGACCAGGGAACAACCGAGACTGGCTGGTTATGGTCAGAAGTCAGTCAGTGCTAATACCTGGCATAGGACTGTGCTGGAGGTTGCTTATAGTGTGCTGTACAGATACTGCTGAATCAGGCTGAAGAATGGTGGTCAGAGCGTGCTGATACCAGAGCACGTGACAGGAGGATAAGGCATGTGGCACTACCATGTACATTGATACACAGTTCTCAAAGTATTGACTGGAAGCAATTGGGTAATTGACAGAAAATTGTTTTCCCAAGGATTTACAATTCCTTTTCATCTGCCTTCATACAACTGTTTGTATAGAAATTTCTGAAGAGTCTTCTATTTATATGAGTAAGTATTATTAATAGACAAGCGAATGTATTGACACCAACGAACAGGTTCTCAGAAGCATAAGCATGGTCTCTCTGGAAGTGACTGCTGTGCACCATATATATACCCATTTACTTGATAAGAATGTGATTAGAGAAGCAAGATGTAAACATACAGGCTGGCAAATGATTGTCATTTATGTGTCCTGGTCAGGAAGGAAACCAGCTATTTTTAAAACAGGAATTTATAAATAAAGCCAAATGTAAGGCACGCTCTAAAGAGGATGAGGAGGAATCAAAGATACACAGTAGCTTTCCTGCAACACACAGCTTATTCACCACCCCGGTTATAGGCCCAGATCCAAGTAGAGCAGAGCCTTTCTAACATCCATTTAATGTGTCCTCTGCTCTTTTAGCTAATAGCATCAGCACATCAAAAAAAGTCTGCAGAAATACGCAGGATAGGGCTTAGCATTTCTATGTGACTGTGTTGCAGATTTCTGACTCATGATCAGCCGAAGGGTGGAGAGAGGATTTACCTGTGTTTCTGCCTCATGCTTTCTTTGATAGATTTGATAGACTTTCATAGACTCCCCCTGTCTTGTGACACACATGAACCTGAGTGTAGTTCTTCACATGTTGAGCCAAGATAGCAATTCTTCACTTTCTTTCTTCTTTTCAAGAATTCAAAAAGATCCAAAGGAGTTAAATTGTCCTAGCAAAATCCCAGTGCAAACACCTGTGCCTTATGGCTCATTCAACACTCTCAAGTCTCCATCAATACACACCTGGAGGATCCTGCCCTGCAATCCCTGTAAAGAAGGATGTCCTCTGGGAATGTACATACACAGGATCCTTGGGTGGGCATGTTGTCTGAGAATCAGGAAGCAGAGAAGCTCAGTGTCTAGAAAAGTTTGTGCTTCTGTGCTAAAGAATAGGAATGTAAATTGTGTATTAAGCTGTTGTATTTAAGATCTGAGATGTCAGCAGAGGGGAGAAGGAGGAGGTTGTCATGAAGAAAACAATACTTACTACCTGAAGGTTTCTATTTCAAAGATTTTTCAAAAATGTTTTATGTGTTATTTGCAAAGTTGTATACTGTGTAAACATGAACTGAAATATTTATTAAGACACTGCATCTCCCTCTTGGCTTCCTCTCTCAATCTGCTTGGAACTACTATATCAGCTTTCTGGGGTTTGTGTACAACAAACAGCCCAGAGGCGTAATTTTGTGCAGCACTTCTCAAAAAGCTATGACCACAAGCTGTGCTTCAGCAGAGTGTGAGGTTGGAATGTAGCAAGATATTGCTGGTTTCATGTTCCTATCACATGGGTGTATAAAGCATGGGGGCTAAACAGTAGCTAGTTATTAAAAATCAATTTACTCCAGAATTTTACTGGATTCTAAAGTGCAAATATCTACCATCATAAGTAATATTAAAAATACTTAATTTTATTGTAAATCTCCTCATACATGGACTACCTTTTTTTAATTTATTTTTCCTTGGAGCTGCAGTTCCTGGAAAAAAGAAGACTTGGGAATATATTGTGGAACTATTAAAACATTTCTGGACTGATAAAAAGGACACAGATTTGTATTCTTAATTTCCTGCTTTGAAACCATTTTTATGATTTCACAGCTTTTATTAGTGAATTCAGTTATTAGTGCATTTTTAGATTTTCCATTTCCACCTGCATTGACTACATGTCAAAATTACCAATTAACAGGATACTTACGTTTCAAGGTAATTTTTTTCCGCTCTTCCAAAATTTGAAGTCTTGATTTTATTCTCTGAATTAGTTATAGCCAATAGTATAAGGTTTTACTGGGGCTTTTCAATGATTGTATTTTTAATATCTGTTTTCAGTAGCTTAAAAGACCATTGAATTTCAGTGAGTTTGGAGACGTTATTTTCCAGTGTGGGAACCACCTTCTCTGAACAAATTCTGAGACAGTCTGGGAGAAGAGAGGAAATATTTGCACACCTTACTGAAAAGAGATGATGTCCCTAAAGAAAACCCATTGCCTTCATGCTTTGAAACAATGGCTTACTTTCACACATACAACCCTGCTATCTTTAAATGGCATTATTAAGATGGCAAACTCATGCAAGTGAAAGGTCAGAAATGCCAGAATTATATCAACATATGTTCTGGAAGGTATCTTTGTGTGTTGTGATGTTGACCTTATGAATAGGATCATGTGCTGTCTCTCTGTAGATGCCACATCTTATCCATCAAGTTGCTTTCACATGACTCAAATACATCTGATTTAGTGATAAATACCAAAATAGAGGAAGTAAATCTTCTCTCTTTTCTTCTGCAGTGCATTGGACATCCATTTTCATTATTCTTATAAATATTCAGTAGTGTTAGACCTTCATGTGTCTCCATTTATTGTGAAATCACAGTTGTCTATTTAACAACAATAGTGACATTTGGTATTATAAGAGCTGGATTATTCCAAGGTAAGTAAAATTTCTTTCAAAGCTATTCTAGTTTCACATTGGTGATAGTTCAGGGAGAGGTGAGCCTTGGCTATAGGCTCCTTCAAGGTATTTCTACAGCCTCAAAGGTCCTTTGACTCATGTGCCCTCCACAATTGTCTCCTTTAGACAAGGAGCAGGCACCGCAGCCAGTGGTGAGATATTCTTCCCCTTCCTCTGCGCTCCCAACACATCACCAACCTGGCAGCTGAGCAAAAACTGCTGCTGCACAGGAGGGGTTCAATGGTCCTATGCCTGTTTTTTTCTCCAAAAGCAGTCTCAGTCTGATCACCAGTCTGAAAAGAAAACTCAAAGCATCTTAATGCAGAAATGGCAGGAACTTCATTCAGAGCCAGTCTGAAATGCAGTGAGCCCCCGCCTCCAGGTTGTGAGGACTATTCCTCTGTGTGTGCACACAGGTTTTAACTGTACTTCTTCACAGAGGACATTTTGCTTACCTTAGTTAAATGGAAAACAAATGCCAAACAAAAGATTCTTGCAGAACATATAAAAAAATTCTACTTTCCGAATGCCTTTTGATTAGGACAAGAAATAGCAGCAAAGGAGACTGAGGTTAAACTTTATTCCTTACATTCTACCCATGCAATGAAGTGCTGCAGTACTAATGAGGGAGGCTGTGGAAACACCATCCTGAAGCCCTCAACCTGTGGCACTGCCTGGAGTTGTTGTGACCCAAATGCAGGACCCAACACTTGGTCTTGTTGAACCTCATACCACTGTCCTTGGCCCATGGATACAACCTGTCCAGATCCCTCTGCAGAGTGTTCTTGTCCTCCAGCAGAGTCAATACTCCCACACAACATTTCCACCTCTCACTGGTTAGTTGTCTTCTTCATTGCCTGTGCATCTGTGGCTATCATGTGGCACACTTAAACAGCTTTGAGCCAATTACACTGTGCTCTTTTGTGTTCAAGTGCATTCAGCATCCACTACTCTACACTGATGTGACTGAGTCATCACTATTGGAAACACGGTTTGGAAGAGCAAGAGAAGTCCATCTCAATTTGCCTGGAAACTGGACTGATAATCCTCCGTAAGAAGAAAAAACAAAACTCTCTTTCAGGAACTGAATTTCAACCTTTCTTCCATCACACCCCATCATCCCCATGGCCACTGTGACACCTGGTAGTGTTAGGAGGCATAAGAGCCTTAGTTTAACTACTGCACTGTGCAAACAAAAGACACTAGTGAAAAAAAGAATAGCTAACAGGTTTTCTAACTCTTTTAAGATCTCATTTTAAGATTTCACATCTCAACAGAAAAAACAGTGAGAATGTGGCTCACACCGTCTTGAAGGGACAAATGAGCTTAGACAACTTGGCAGCCAATGAGCAGAAGACAGGGAGTTACCGAGCAGGACAGCTTGATGCCAAGAGCAAGCGGGGAGCTGATGTGCCACCAGCTTCATCTGAATATTCAGGAAAGTAAGTTAAATGGTGACACCTTGTCCTGGCACATGTCCTATCCTCTCCTGTAAAACAAACCCTGGCACACAGCACATGTCGTGTCACTTGCCTTTTTCTCTTTTGGAGGAAGAGCAAAAAAATTCTGCACATTTGTGAGACATCTGCACTCAAAACCACAATAGCAGGGTATGTAGATGACTCTACCCTTTGAAAAATAAATCCTAGGGCATATTTTTATGGAGTGGTTTGTGCCCTGCCCTTGCTAGACCATGAAGACTTAAGACTAGAGTCTCAAGGATTAAGGAAGAAGCATTGCACAGACTGAAGGTATCTGCCAGACTAGGCAAAGATTTCTAAATTGAGTAAAATCCAGTGGTGAGATTTCAGAGATTTAATAATGCTCCTAAAATTGCCTATGTGAATTTCAGGGCTGTTCATGGCCTGGAGAAAATGCTTTTGAGGACCAAGGTGGTGTGTATGAATCAGCATTTCACATCTACCAGAGAATTTGAGGGGGGAACTGTGTAAAAGTGGGATGCATTTGGGAAGCTGCGGGGCGAGGTGGGAGACATCAAGAACAGATGGAGGAGTGGCTGGGCAGCTCAGAGGAAGGCTGGCAGAGTAGCCTGGCTCCTTTTTGGAAATAACTTTGAGGTGTAGGTCTTGGTGGGGCAAAACAACTCCTTTGTTCGTGCAAAGTGACGGCTGTGGGGAGGGTGGCAGCTTTAGAGGAGTTCACCTAGACCTATGACCCCTTTCCCCCAATCCACTACTTTCTCTTGCAGATCTGGAAAGCTCTTGGCAGTGCTGTGTTGCCTCTCACCCAGCTCACCTGGGAGAAGTCCAGTCAGCAGCCACTGAAACATCTCCTGTAAATCCTCCCTAACGCCCTCTGTGCCCACGCACACCCATCAGTGCACCTCAGGCTGCCCAGTTGGCTTGTGTAGTGGCTTGACCCTGTGCAGGACAGTCACTGGAGCCTGCCAGCTGCACAGCAGCAGCTGCCAAGCCAATGTGGCCACCATTAACAAATTAGACTGAACTCAAGAGCAAAGAGCATGTTTCCAAGGAGGTTATTTGGCACTTAGTAGTTTGCCTCTCATGTGACAGTGTTGGTCATGGTAGCAGAGACTATGCATTAGCCAACATAAAACACAATGTTCCACGTGCAAGTTACAGATGAAACCAGAGCAGATGATCAGAAAGAAAGACTCCTCAAAACTCAAAGGTCATGTCTCTAGCTTGATGGAGAAGTGGGGTTTTCTCTAGTGGTCAGTAAATATTTTTCTGTGATGTATAGATTTTGTGAAACATCATGAAACACTGGGTTCAGGCTTCCCCTAGAAATTTATCCCTCTGGCTCTTTATCCAGGCCAAATCCAGGCTGAGGAAGTGCCCATGTTAATCCATTTAAGAGGGAGGATCACAGCAAACATCTCATGACAGCAGCTGACCTTACAAGAATGCCTCCCTCACTATGGCAGAGACTTGATATAGATCCTTGAACTTGCAAAACATTTGTCATTTTGAAATGCTGCATAGGGACAAGAGTTCACAGCATCCTTGAGATTCGCAAGCCTTGTTCTCTCATTGCTCTTCAACCTGAAATCCCATCTGTTCAGAAGAATTCAAGTGAATGTTTTGCAGTATTTATTTTCAAATATTTGAGCTGACTTGGAGAAAGCCGGATCTTTTCATTTCTATGGTAGACATTTCTCAATGGAAATAGAAGGGAGTTACTGTTAAGGTAAAGAAATAATTGTTTTCAGTGGGTTAATAATGAAAAGAAATTGCATTCAAGAGTTTGCATTACCAAATCCTTCAATTAACTATATAGAGAGAAGGGTTATAGAGCATGGCTCCAGATTGGGACAGTGATATAGCATTATCCCTATTCCCTCTCTATTACAGCTTTTAAAATGATCTGCAGACTGCACCTCAAGACAGCTTAAGACAAAGGGTCTCACAGAGCCAGAGATAAGCACCATGTTTTATCACTGCAAATTCCTTCTGTCCCCTGCCTGACTCAACTAGATGTAATATAGACTGGAGGCCTAATGTTCATGTACCTTCTGATATCTTTCTGACTGTATAAAGGGACTGCAAATGGGGCATAAGTGTAATATATATACATATTATAACCTCACTTTTCATTGCCCCAGTGGAGACTTGCTAACTTTGAAACTCGGGCCCAGAAAGTTCACATTAATTCATGCATTTGTTGTGTCTTGAAAGTGTAAAATGGCAACTGTACGGCTGAAAATACCAGTGGCAGCACTGTAGCTTCATAAGAAGAGACAAAGAATTCAGTGTTCAGAAAATACCACAAGGGCCAGTCTCGGTGAATCTGCTGATCACCATAGCGTCTGTCAAGCAAAGTCTTCTCAGAGGAAAAACATCTGTGTTTGAGACTTCTCGTATATCTGACAGCTCAGGAGGTGACTCACACACTGGAGGGGCTGATGTAGAGTTAAGCTGGCCAACTTTGGTCAAAACCAACTCTGAGAGCAGACACACAAGTGGGAAGAAAGAAAAATGGCCCCATTGTTACACTCGTGCCCAGGCTGGGGCCAAGGCAGCAGGAAGGCTTCTTCCACTTTCTTTACCTCCCCCAAGAAAACCTGGGTTCCATATGTTTTGATTTCCTTAATTGTGGACCAGCCAGTGCCATGGGGCTCCATGAACATCTGAATCTGTACAGCCTAGGAATCAGTGGTGGACAAAGGCAGACAGTAACCGCTTACAGCCCACAACTGCTCTAGCAGTGACGCCCCAGGGACCATGGCACTTGGTGATTTGGTGTCAGTAGAGCTAGGGCGTGTTTGCATTTGCTGTACCCCAGCCTGTGTTACCTGAAGCAGAGAGGAGAAGGTCCGTGATGAAAGGGAGACCCAAGTGGTCAGCATAGAGTGAGGGAGCCTTCTGAGGTCTGATACTGCTCCCATTAGAGCATCCATCTCTCCCTCCTTAGTCCTCTGCACCAGAAATGTTCACAATTAAAAAGTGATTCTTAAAGGCATGCAGGTTAGTTCTGCTGTAGTAGAAACACATAGATAACTTCTATTTATCTTCTTAATCTTGCATTAATCCAGGAAAGTGTGTTTACATTTAGGATTTTTAAGTATCATGCTTCTCATGTGAGCCTGATTTTTAATTATATCCTGAATAATTCATTCTAAAAGCCTCTTTATTTTCTTCTCTCCAGTTTAATTAACCTCTTGGTGCAGTCAGTGGGATTTTACCATAAAAGCATAATGCATTTTAAGTTAGTGCATAACTTATGCTGGAAGAACACAAGTCCAGCCACCAAAGAGTTAATAGGAGGTTCTGACTTAATGTCATTTTATTATGGATGATTAATAATAACAGATCATTTTCTTTATATGCAAGAGCACTACCTCAGGTTACCAAGGAAAGAGTAGTCATCCTGCCCAGCACCTTGGCACGTCTGCCATCTCGTATTGAGGCAAGTTGGTATCCTGCATTAGTTTTTGATGGAGCTCTCCCTACCCTCGCCAAAAGGCTGAAAAAGGCTCCCAAATTTTTGCTGATCCTCTGCCAGAACTTCAGGTGATAAATGTTGGGGGTGGTACAATTACAATGTCAGGAGGCTCTTGACTGATATATGTCTTTGGGTTCCCAGGTAGTGCCATTTTGAATTCCTACCTATGTACCTCATTGACCATCCCATCCAAAGACCTGGACTTTATCAGCAGAAAAGATCATTTCTCCTTTGTGCCGTAAGTTGGCATTGATTATCAATAACTATGCAAGCTAAAGCTCTTTGTTCAAGGAGCCAGACTGCTTTCTGCAATGAGAAATCTTTTTTACTTTGCAAATAGAAGTTGCTATAGCATGGTAGTGGACATGAACGCCCATGTATGACATATCTTCTTATTTCCAACATGTCTCCTGTTCCAGGGTTTCTAACTGCCCTGCGTCTTCCTGCAAACTCATCTGCATAATTTTTATTCTTTCTCTTGTAGAGATTAAGAAATGTGATACAACAGTGAACAAGGAAGTTAATAAAATTGTCCCCAGTTCTGTCACCTGGCTGGGGACACCAAAGATACCACCATGATACTTTAACTGCAAAGCCAGGTTTTCTGCAAAATGTCCTCTGTGCTCATATATGCTCTTAGCAGGTACAGGGGCAGCTCTTGTCTGCAGCTATTTCAGGGGGAGAAGACCCTCCTGATGCCATTTATCCCATCTCTGGGCAAGTTTTTGTATCTTTTTCTCGGTAGAGAATTATACTTGACCAAGTCATGCTTGGGTACCTTTAGTGCAATATATTCAAAATGGACCAACCAAGCATCACTTTGGTGCTGTGGTGAGGGATGACGCAGGTGCACATCAGGCTGTGCTGGGCCAGGACCCAGAAGATGTGCAAAATGTCACAAAAGCAATGATCTCTGTTTTTACCTGGGCTTGTGAAAGATAGGCCATTGTTAGATAAAAGCCCATGCCCACAGATTAGAGATTGAGCCTTTTAAATAGGCAAATGATTAAGCTCTTGCTGGTTTGGTCTGGATTAATTAAGGCTGAGTCTTTGTCTCCGGAAAGTGACATTGGATTTACACCAGCTGTGCAGCGTTTCAGGAAACAGAGTCTCTCATGCTGCTTTATTTTTCCCCCAACTATGGTCCAGGTTCAGATTGTCAAAACACCCAGTGGCAGTTATTTGCTGTTAATTGTTTGATCCTTTCTTAAGATCCTCTTATGCAACTGCTTCATTATGCAACTGAACAGCAGCAGGTTGCCACACAGCCGGGGGTACGAGGAAGCCGGCCGCACCTTAGATAAGTGGTGGGGGCTGGTGCAGCAGTGGGGCCGGGGCCAGGGGCGCTGGGCCTGGGTGAGGGGGGCAGTGCTTCCTATGCACAAGCCACACCAGCGCTTCAGCTTCCTGAGCATCTGCAGCTCACGGGACAGGCAGGCCTCATGGCTTTCCCAGTAAGGGCCTTTTGCTTCCTTTCCACCCAAACGAAAAAAATAATAAACCATCTGCATCTTGCAACAGGGCTAAACTGAAACCACCGGGGTCAAGGGGTTTCTCTTCTCTGTCTCTCCTTGTGTACATGCGTGTGTATGCACACAAATACACTCAAAAGAGTGCAGCATAGCGATGATCTTCTCTGGTAGTATATAATTTTAAGAAGAGACAGTTCAGTGCACAATGCAGCTCAAGCTGTAACCAGAGGGGCAACTGCTGCCTTTATGAGAGAAGCAATTACTCTAAATTATTTTGATCCCAATGGTTTCTGGAGACATTTTTGTTTTGCATCCTGGATTTTTCTGAGTGTGGATGAAAAGCCAATGCTTTTGGAGTCTTTGATATTGCAGATTGCAAAATGTCCCCCATACGACCACAGGGACTCAGAAAGGAACAGAAATTGCACTCTAGTGGCTCCATTCCCTGTGATTTAAGGGAGCTCAGAGAATGGATAGCAGAAGCTGAAGCTGAGCTGCCTTTTGCTGCTCAGGCTCTCAACATAGGGCTCTTTCACCTTGCCCTGGAAAGCAGCTGGCGGTGACACCCCAGCTAGAAATGGGGAAATACTCACTGCTTGCTGTCAGGTGCACTGTCCTGGCATGTAAATCCTGGTTTGCAGTTTATTTAAGGAGAAGTTTGAGAGATAGATTTTATCTGTGAAACCTGATGTGGTCCCCAGGCACTAGCTCCTGCCTTGATCCCCATAGGAGACCGTGGCCAGCCCAAGCACTCCTGGGAAGCAAGTGTTTTATGGGGAAGGAACCAGTAGATGGCGTCTTTAATAGTCCCTGGCACTTGCTTATCATGCTAATCTGCCCCAGCCTGAATTTGCCTCTCAACCCCCGTTCTCCTGTGGGGAGAGGAGAGCCTAGGGGACAGGGGCGATGTTTTTAGCCATGGGCATTTGTCCAAGTATGTAATGCCAGGGTTTAGTTTGCTAGGTTATCTATATGCTTAAAAAGCCATTTTATTTTATATCTTTTAATACTTACCTAAATACTTACAGTTCCTAAGATTTCTCCAAAGACTAACTTAAAACTTTTTTGCATTGTATAGGAAGGTCATCATACAGTTCCACAGAAGGGAACATACTCATGAGGATGTTATGATAAGCTGTCTCTTGGTGTGCCTCAAATTATTTTTGGTAAGACCTTTTATACTGATGCACATTAGCTCAAAAAACTAGTGTCCTGTATCCGGAGCTTCAAGTTAAGAAAGTATTCAAAGACTATTTGCCTCTGAGAGTTTCAGTATGGTCCCAAGAAACAGTTCTCTGAGAAAATAAATCAGAAGTTTGTATTTCTAACATTTTAAGTAATTTTAAAATTTAAGGAAGTGCAAAATTTAAGGGACAAACTCATTGACTCAGACCCATTAAAAGCTGAACTGTGATACACATATATATAAAGAAATACATATTTCTTTAATTTTTTTCCCTGTGTAATCAAGTAAACATTGTGCAGCCGTAATTCAGTCTGGTTGTGGTTTTTGTCTTGTAATAAGGTGCTATTCTTTTCCACAACATCGTAGCATTAGAAACATATACCAAAAGTATTGCTTAAATGCTAGCCAATCTAGATTGCTTGTTCTTGTTTGTTCCAAAGCTTCATTCTCAGCCGAGAAAGCTAGATTTCTGTGTCCCAGTAGATTATTATTATTATTTTTATTGTCAAACTTATTGGTGTTGAATGAGAAAATATAGGAAATGCAAATAGCTTGTGGGCTTTACAGATTGCTATGGAGGAAATTCAATGTACAATCTGTCCAGCTGTAACTTGCTATGTGCTGAAACCTTTATATGCTAAACATATGGTATATGGTTTAAGTCTCCTCATGCTATGGATAGCACATCTTTGAAGGTGTGACTTTAAAATGTTCCTTTACTTGGGAGACTTACCAATGTGCAGCAGCACTTTTTGGGCTGATGGTCATTGCTGGTCTTTATCAGCAAATGGATTGGGGAGGGGGACAAGCTCAAGCCCTGCATTAGGGGTGGTTTACATGGTGCAGGGAAAAGCCTATAGCCTGGGGACTGTCTTATAGGAAACCTCAAAAGCTGAGCAGAGCTATTGTTTACATACCAAAAATGTGAATTTTCAAGGGAAAAAAAGACACTCAGAGAGTTTTTATTGCTGAAAGGCAAGTTTTCCTTACTGACGCATTCATGCCAGCATAAACACTGCCGTGTTGTGTATTCAGAGGTTTTCCAGATCACCCCAACATGAACCTGCTTGCTGAATTTTCTAGCTGTGGATCAGCTTTCCAAACTGTCTAACTACTCCATGCATCTCTTTACGGGATAGTGTTGCAATGTTACAAGAAATGTCATCTAAAGAGAATAGTGTAATCCTCCACCATAAATTATGTTAGTCAGTCTTCTGGAAAGCTGAATTGCCAAGGGCAAAACATCACCTCTCTGTGTCTGTCAAACTGGAGTAATAATAATACTTACCTATATCACAAGGGTGCATTTAGGATTAATTACCCCTTCTCATGCCAAGGATGAATTCATCCCATGGTGTTTGGTACTGCCACCCATTAGTGGTAATTTGTATAACTAATTATTGTGATGCCTGTCTGCCAATGTTTTCACACACACGCGCACACACACACACACGCGCACACACACACACACTCAAAAGCAACTTCCTTCTAGTAGACTTTTTGGCACTAGTAGAAGTTCTGAGCAGATCTTTTCCAGCTAGGTCTTGCTCATGTTTTCTTTATCTTTAAAGCAATCTTGACTGACGAGTTCCCAAGCAGTCTGGGCTGTTTGTCCATAAGGCACAAATATTTCCTGCTGACATTTTGGGACACACTTTCAACTATCTTTTAGAAAAGGAAGCACAGTAGGATCTAGAGAGATCAGAGAGACAAGGCTGTGAAATTTTCTTCTAGGTGGTGACATCAGGTTATAACATGCAGCTCAGTGAGAAGACTGTATTGCTTGGTTGTGTCAGGGCTGAGGTAACTCATTTTCCAAAATTAATTGGAATAATAATTTCCATTTCCAAAAGTCATTTACAAACTGACTGAAACGTTAATGTTTAAGGGATTCACCTCCCACAGCTTCAGCAGTATAAATGTCAGCTTTGTAAACTTGAATGATTCCTCCCATCACAGGGTAAGCATCCAAGGCAGGTGAAAGAGTCTCTCTGCTGACTGAAAAATAAACTGGGGCAGGAGCTCGGCTAGGATGCCTAACATTCAGACAGCCAAAATTAACCGAAATTAAGACATTTTTGAAGATGAGAATTAGTCTGTAAAGTCACTGCAGCCCAGAACATCAAAGGTCAGTGAGCACCTCACTTGGGCTCTTTTCCCAGCTCTGAAAATGTTTTCTCTGCATCACATGAAACTCTGGTCTCAGAGAAAAATGGTTGCCTGATTGTGTATCTGAACTTATGAATACTATGTCCTGTATATAGCACAGCACACTATACTGTTTGCATTCATTAAATCCTTTTCCACTGGAAAATTGGCTCTCTGGCTTCGGACATGCATGACACAGAGGAAGGATGTCTGTAATCACTTACACAAATGTCCATATCCTTCTGTTCTTCCTGCTCCTTCTTTGCTGTCTCTTATGCCCAACCAAACTGCATCTTAAACTGGGAAATGACAAGCCATGAAGTATTTTCAATCAGTTAGAATTACGTCTGGGTCTCGAGTATCATAAAAGCCAGAAAAACTGCATTTACTGAAACCTTTTTCTCTGAAAATGTATTAATAATGTATGATCATACTTTGTAGATAATGCAGTAATTGCTTGCTTGATTATGTAGCCAAAATACTCATTTTCAGAGATGCTTGATTTTTGCCTGGTGACTGCATTTTGTAACATTTTCAGGGCAACAGATGCTCAGCTATTTGTTCTGGTTCAAAAAACAGCCCTAAATTGAAAGTGAATTACTGTAAGCCTTCCACAGACATCTAATTTTACTTTAAAAATACATGCAGCCTAAATGGTTCTTATACTCAGGAGGGGAAAATCCACACACAAAGCTCATGTTCAAAGAACTCAGCACACTACAATTAGCATCACACCCTGCTAAAACAGGCGAATTACACACCCAGAGAGTACGTATTCACACACACACACACACACATGCAACAACACGTGCTGTCTTTCCAATCTGGTTTTTAAATGTTGATTCTCCTTCTGTGCTCCTACGTGACAGTATTTTATGTATGTTTTTTAAGTATGTGCCTATTTCATTAAACAAATAAAGGTAAATAAATAAATAAATAGACACATAAATAAAAGTAAGTAAATAACTAAATAAAAGTTAATAAATAAAAGTTGTGATCTTGGATAGGCTGAAATGCATTTGGAAACCTGTTTGGGTAATGATTTGGAAAGTAATGGACTATGCAAAACTTGACCTCTAAAATGAAACCAATCCAAACATACATCTAGGGATAACAAAACAGTAAAAAAAGTTTTAAAAGCAAAAATAGAGAAGAAAAGGAAACTTTGAACTGACTTTTTCCACCAACTGTTTGGGTTGAAAAAGACCTTTAAGAACAACCAATCCAACCGTTAACCTAACACTGCCAAGACCATCTCTAAAACATGACTCTGAGTGTCATATCAAGTCTGCTTTGCTCATGACAGTAATTGTTAAGCAATCATCCTGTCTTTATCTCAATCGATAAGATTTTCCATCTTATTTTGTTGCCATTTGTCAGTACCAACATGACCAAGGCTCGGTGAAGGTCTCAGTTTACAACTTTGTCCAGATCAGCTTTCTTTCTAAATGCGTAGATGTGTATTTGCTGCTCAAAGTCATCTCTGTAGATGGATCTTTCCCACCCTGGTCTGGTGCTGTGCAGCAAGAGCACCATGGAGAGCACACTGCTTGTGGGCAAAGCTCAAACAGAGAGGGCATCCACTCTCATGCTGAAGTGCAGCACAGCTGGTATGTCACTCGGTGATGCTGAGCCTCCCACTGTGGCATGGCTGCCCCAGGAAGAAGGAGGCTATTTGCAAATCTAATCACACTGTGGGCTGTTGATTTTTTTACTGAATTCTGAAAACTTCTGCTCTTGGTTTTGCCAGCTACTTTTTATTAAACAACAAAGTGTTTTAATTTTTACATAGATATGGGTACATTGTTTTCTATTTATCTTCTCGCTTGCTCAAGTGTATTTTCACCATGTCAGGCCTGCGGTAGGAGGCAATTTAGTGTTTGGGAAGAGAGTTGTGACCAGATGTAGCCAGCAGTGTAAATGGACTCCCTTCTACTCAATCCCACTTATCAGATCCTCATTCAGGGTGTTGCAATTAGATGAAGTAATGTCTGAGACTAAAAGAGCGAGAATGATCTTTTCTAGGGATAGTTTTGTAAATAAGACATATAAATGAATACAAGGCAATGTTGCCCTGAAGAGGAAAATAGAAGAAAGAAGTGGCGAATCTGGTTAGTGAGAGACTACTTAAAATCAACTTCTAAACAGGAATGTGGGGTGGGAAAGGGGAAGAAAACATCCCAAAGGTATTACTGGTCATGGTATGCAGACTAAAGATAAGCATCAAAAAGTGAATCTATGCTCAGCAGATGGAAGAGGTTGGTGCTCAGAAATTACCTCATACATTTCGGGTGGGAGGTAAGGAAGAGACATTCTCACCCCTGCTCCTACAAGCATCTGTCCCATCCTGGTTGCATTGTGGTGCCTCCTTCTTGTGCTGTCCACTGCGGACATCAGAAAGATCTCAATAAAAATGCTAAATCCTGGGAGACAAAGTTAAATAAAATAAGAAAATGTAGACGCAATCTACGTGTTTATCAACCACCTGATTTAAGGGGTAATTCTGTAGTCACTGTGTACCTGATTTCAAATGTTAGAATATAATTAATATGGTTAAAAAATATTCCTTGAATGATCTGCCTCCAATCACAGCCACAGGTCGCTGTTCCATGAACAACACGCAAATGTAGGTTAGGAAGCAAACCAGGAGGCAAGAGCTATGATACTTCTTGATTTCAGCTTGTTCTTCATACCATGCAGCACAAAATCCTACCTGCTCAAGGACCAGATGTTGGTTTGTGTGCTGTCTAAGCATGAACTGAAACCTTCTTTAAACAAAACATAACAGGAAGTACCTCTGTTTCAATAAGGCCCTTAATGGAATGGCGCAGACAGTGGTATTAGACCTGTTTTTATTTAATATATTTCATTATTCATGATCTAGAATTTTACAAAGTAGTCAATTAATTGTAGCTGCAGAACAAACAAAACTGGAAGGTACTTACTATGTTGCTGCCAGTAGTTAAACTGTTTCTCTGCCAGGAATATTTTTTTCCTTCCAGCCAAAATTAGCTATGCAGTTATCCCAAATTGCTCTGTCTCCTTGACCCCAGAGTAATTCCTTCAGGCAGTGGAGCTGGGTGCCATCCCCATGGAGTACCTCTCAAGGGAGCTGTATGTCTGCTGGTGGTGCCTGTGCCAGATTGTCTCAGGAGCTATGTGACTGTGCCTCTAGCTGTCTTGTTCAAACTGCACAGACAAAATAACACAGAATCCATGCCTTCCAAGCCCTTAGCACATCTAGCCTATCTACTTTTATCCGTTCTTTATACTTCCTCCCACATACTTCTGTGGTAGGGCATGGAGGAGAAGAGCAGATGCGCAAGAACTACAGGTGGATGCTGGAAAGCACTGGTAAGGACGAAAGGAAGAAGATGCTTTGGCAGTAGCTATCCTAGTAACAGTGAGCATCCTCAAAAGCAACCAGTTAGTTTAGCAAGTTGCATCTGTGGGCAGCTGGTAAAACAGTTTTCTTGATAGAATTCTCAAAAATAATCAGATCTTTTTTCATGACGAAAGGCCTCTTGACACTAAGGCTAAAAATGCTTCACAAAGGATAGGTGAAAGAATAATGTGAATTCTAAACTATTTTTTCATCTTGTAGAGTCTCCACAGTTAGTCTGTCATGCATAGTCATGTCATAATATGCATAATATGCATAAGTCATAATGCATAGATGTAGAGCTGGTTGCCACAGCAGCCCTGTAGAGCCCACCTTCTACACTTGGGTTAAAATGCTAAAATCTATTGCAAAAGAATTATATTAAGTCTGTCTGCTTAGAAGTGATAGACTTTCTGAAGCTATACTGATGTTCAGGAATGGTCTTTTCAAGTTTAGTATATAGACAGTCAGGAGGGAGGTTTTGGACATTACGAGATAACATGAACCATATTCATATGGTGTTTATAAAATACATTTGGTTGTTATTTCCCACTGCAGCAGATGGCACCCAAAATAAGAAATGACCTGGAACCTCGTTACCAACTGCATCAAGACTGTACAAAACTGCTCAGGGAAGTAGGAAAATATTTGACTGATTTTCTTTTGAAGAAGGCTTTGCTTACTTTCGGGCTCTTAAAGAGAAATATAGTGGAAGAGATTCACCACAAATATCCATCGTGATACTGGGGAGTGTGGAAAGTTAGAAGAAATATCCAACCTCATGGTGAAGGGTACCAAACATCAGTCCCTGCCTTGGGTTAAGAGGACACATGCCTGCCATGAGGCAGCTATTCCCAAGGTGCAGGTGATGAGTGACTTGTTTCCATCCTCCTCTGAGGCAGCTGGGGCTGTTGTCCAAGAATGCAATGCTGAATACCAGAATTCACTTTCCAGGGAAACAGCTGGAGTTTCAATAGATGATCAGCTTTGAGGCTGGATCTGCTCATGATTTGAGTCTTTGTTGGGTGTTCGACACCACAGATCCCACTGTCAGTATGGCTCTTACAACTCAGCTTTATTGCAGGGTTCCTTCACTCCTGCAAACTGTTGCTGTGTTGGCTTTCCCCTTCATGTGAGTTTGCAAAAAAGTCTGTCCTGGCCTCCCCACTGAAGGAATGACCTCCAGCTACACCAGAATTCATGAGAGGTACAACTGCCCCATGAGAGGCTCAGCCCAGCCTGTCAGCTCTGACATAGTAAAGTTTGGCTTTTCTCCCTCCACTCCTTCCCACTTCTTGATTCATTGAGTAGTTCCATATTTTGGAATTTGAATCTAGACAAATGTGTGCCAGTGTGCAATTCATATCTAATCTTTCACCAGAAAAATTACTCTTTTTAATTTAAAATAACCATCTATTTGATGGTTGAGCTCTTTAGTAGTTTAGCTGGAAGAAGAACCATCCCAGAGAATAATAATAATGCTTCAGTGTAGGAAAGCTGATTTTAGCTTGTTTTCTAAAATTTCCACTGAGCCCCAGAGGCCAGTTTTTTGTCATGGTGGAGAAACAAAACAGTTTTTGTTCAAGTTCCTTGTGCAAAGGAGCAGATACATTTTCTTCTCCAGCTGATATGCTGTAGATCAGCTTTAACCATATTTGTAGGTATTGCTGTGGTTATGCTGGTATGTAACCACAGATTACAGTTTGGGTGCCAAACAACCTAGATAGCTCATCATATGACTGTAATGATCTCATGGCATAGTACAAATGGGGTCCATGATTCTCTGTGCCACTTTGTTTGCTCTAGAACTGCCTGCACACAAGTATAAAACTGCAACTTTTTCATATCTGTTCTTGAACTGGAAGGAGAAGGCTTGGGTGGGCAGGCAGGGTGCACTGATACTTGTCCACAGCTCTAATTTGTGTTTATCCGTGGGCTTATATCCGTGTATATTGGGCTCTGCTTCAGAGAGGCTTTCGGTATCAGAAGAAGAAACCTTGAAAAGACGACGAGTCTGCATGGACTCTCTGGGCTGGCAACACCAGCCATATGTTGCTCTACAAAGACTTGCAGGCATCAGGCCAGAAAACATCCTTGGTGATGTTATTTCTGAAAATATTTCTCTTGTCATATAAGTGATGCCTTGGACTGTCCAGATACTAGATGGTAAATAAAAGCATTGAAATTCTTATTTTCCAATTGGTTAACAGATATTCTTTTCATCATTTGTAACAGCCCTGCACTGTATAATGCAAAATACTTTGATGTTCAATCAAGACCCTCATTTTTCTCTAACTCTGAACTAAGGGCAAAGTATGAGGAAGCAGATGTGTTGTTTTCAGTCTGAATTATTTTCTGCCATGAAAAACATGACAAAACATGGCTCTCCTTCCAGCCTTCCCATTCCCTCCCCTCCTTCCCTTCAAGGGGAAGGAGAAATGCTCCTTGCTTTCAACAAATGACAAGAGTAGGTCCAAGTCACTGTCACATGGTCCTTCACACAGGCAGCGCTCAGGGCAGAGCTGACAGCACGACTCTGATCCCAAGGAGGTAGATCCATCTACTGCTTGTGATTAGAAAAGTGCCGGGGTGGTGATCGGCACACATGACCATCATACGGCCTGGGGATCCTACGTAATTGCAACAATAGCTTACAAAGATGATTAAAAGGAGATTTGTTCCTAAAACCGTTTAAAGAAGAGGCCAGAGGGGCTTGGGATAAACTGCTCTTCCTGCCCTGGCAGCGCATTTGCCTGCAGGACAGTGATTACTGCAGCTGTCCTACACCAACACACACACACACACATATTACAGAGAGGGAGCCAGAGCCTCCCTGCTGCTAGAGAGAGGCCTTGAGCAGTTTGCCCAAAACCAGAATCTTCACCAATGTTGTACTGCTTCATAGAAAAATCAAAAATATTGAACATGGCAAAAGCTGAGGCTGGCACGGCAACTTTATTAAGGAGCAATTAAAAAAAAAAAGTGAAGAGGGATTAACATATTTTTTTCATCCCAGTTGTTTGGGACAGAGACTGTAAGGCAGGTAATATGCTTCCTGTTGAGATTAACCAGCAGAGTAACAGAGGCCATCTGAGAAGCAAATCCTCTGGATTAACTCCTATCACTCCTGGAGAAATTCCTGTCCCCTGTCAAGTGCTGGTGGCTTCTTTGCAAGGGGCCAATGTGATACAGTGCAGATGTTCTTCTGTACCCTAGAAGTGCCATACGTGGCCCCAAAGAGAAGCTGGCGGGTGAGTACTGCTGGGGATGCCCATCCCTGTGGTGGAACCCCAGCAGTCTTGCTGCCCTGGGTCCTACTGGTGCATCCCACAGGGGACCACACAGCAGAGTGCAGGCAATGCAATACTACCTGCAGTAACAGGAGGGATCCATTTTTATGATTAAAAAGATTGTTTTGTTTTTCTACTTCAGTGCCCAAAATCAGCTTGGTTCTTTTTCCTGCAACCTTACATGTGAAACCCAAACAACTGTTGCCACTCGAAGGAGCCTGAGAAATTCTAGGAAATCTCTATGGAGATAACAGTTAATGGTCAGAAGTGATGCAGCAAAGCTTTGGTCAGCCATGTCCTCTGGGCTCCTGCTGGGGCTGCCTCCCTCCAACCCAGGGCTCTACTTGTGAAGAGCAACTCCCCACTACCAGATTCAGGTAATGCCCCAGGCCTCTGAATTCTCCAGCAGCTTAACCATGAACTTTTGAAAACTAATCATACACCTTGGGTTTTTGACATTTCATGGAGGAGGGAGGGTTACCAGTACTGCTCATATTTTTATATTTTTTTTCCATGCCCCAAAATGCCAGAAGCTCTAAAAGAAAAGAATAAACCTTCAAAAATTAGATAACTAATTGTAGTGAAGTGATTTGACTTTATCCTACTTAATTAATTTCATCAATATAGTTCCAAGTATTCTGACAAACATGCTCTACAAACATTTGTTTTCATTGTTAAAAGAGGGGTAATTTGTACTACACACTGATGAGTACTGATCTGTAAGGAAAGCTACATGCTGTGGCGACCTGATGGTTGGATAGTGTTAAACCCACCACACAAACCCCTTATCTGATATTGTGACATTGCTTAGCAAGGAGTGCATCCTTAAAGCTCAGCAGGCTCTTTGGGGTCTGCTGGTTTCTACTGCCTGTCACAACCTAGCTAAAATGATTTCCAGAGCATGAAAAGAAAAATTAAATGACTGGACCTATCACTACTAGAAAATAATCTCTGCTGCCTGGTTGGCAGCTGACAGATAATAATTCTTACCAAGACGAATGACCAATAATCAATTTATGAAATATGGACAATCTTTCAGAAAACATAGCCTCAGAGCAACTTTTGGACACAAAATTACTAGTTACAGCATAATCTTTTAAGAAATTAATGCTCAGGAAACACAGCAATTGAAAGTCATCTGTAACCATTACTCACAGTTACAGAAGTTTCTGGAAACCACAACTGAACTGCAGAGTAGGTTATCACATTTTTATTACAACTTTAGCTCTAAACCAGAAGCTAAAGTCTATGCAACTGCTCCTTCTCCTGTGTTGAGACTTAGACATCCCCACAGGACAAGTAGGAAGTTTCCTAATCCATGTTCAGGAAAACGAAAACGTTTCACTCTCTTGGTTTCAGCCTACAATACGGTAGAATTAACAATGCTGTTGTCCAAATTCTCTGGTGATCACTATGAACATTTTTGTCCTGGATGTGACTGGTCATTCCCTGGTTACTTAGCCCAGGAACATCATGTCTCCATTTACATCCCCAAAGGCCCATACGGCATACAGATGTGAAAAAGAACCAGAAAAAAAGAAATCTGGTGGTGGTGATGCATATGATACTGGTCACTAATTCCACGTATACCCTAGTGTTTCCATGATCTTTTTTCTTTTCTCACACAGAGCCTATAAATATTTGCTTCTCTACTTAGTAAAGAGGACAAAAGACAAGTCACTCCCTAGTGTTCAGCATAAGGTGAGGATTTTCTTTTCTACTTCTGGCTAAGTGCATGTTACAGTCAAGATTCTCCAAAGGGCCCTAGCTGATTGCAAAATCACAGAAGAGTTGATGTTGTAAGCCAGGTCATCTGGCCCAACTCCCCTGCTCAAGCAGGGACACCTAGAGCCCATTGCCCAGGACTATTTCCACATGGTTTTTTAGTATCTCCAAGAATAGAGACTCCATAACCACTGGGACAATCTGATCTAGTTCTTGGTCACCCTCACAATAAAAAAAAGGTGTTTACTGATGTTGAGAGGGAACCATTTGTGCTGACTGCCTCTGGTCCTGTCAACTGCGCACTGAAATCAGTGACAATGATTTCAGTGTCTCTGAAAAAGAGCCTGAATCAGTCTTCTTTGAACCTTCCTTTTGGATACTTGATCCATGATGGTCCATGCTAGTAACATGGTGCTGGTTGCTTTTTATATCTGGGCACAATAAGGCTTTGAGGGACAGATAAAATACATAGTAAATGTTGTCCTGATGTGCTTTTCCATGTAAGCTATTGCTTAGAACTGGCACAATAAAATAATCTGGGGGAAATGGGCTGTGTGATCATGAGCAGGGATAGAGGCAGCAATCATTGTGAATATTGTAATAAGAAAATAGAGTAAGATTCTTTCAGAAAGTGGAGATGCCATATCCTAGGGTGTTTCAGAAGGGGAAACATTTCAGGAAAATAAAATTAATGATGCGCTAACCAAATAAATACATAAAATAGCTCCTTTGGCTATGCTAAATGAGAACTCACAGATTATTTGTACAATTCAGCTTCTGGAATCCCTCAGTATGAACTGAACTCTGTTTGAATGGGGGGGTGGACAAGACAGGGAAAAAAATGAGTCCAAATCAGACACAATCTTGGTATCTTCTGAAGCATTGCTAGAAACAATGACAGTGCTAATTGGGACAAAACCTGCACCTCCTGGTTCCTGGTAAAATTAGGTTTTAATTTCCTTAACTAGTTTTAACAAACAGAGTGAAGACCTAGGTGGAAGAAAAAAAAAAGGGAAAAAAGGAAGCTGTTTAACAAAGGAAACTAAAGGAGGAGAGCTCTTCAAGGAGGTCTGCTGACAGAAATGTTTAAGGACCAAAACAGCTGAGGTCAGTCTCTCCTGTGAAATAGCAGGGGTTTTGGTATCTAGAAACTTATGCTTTTATGCTCTATATCTACTATTAAACCATGCACCAGCCAGGCCTATGAAAACTCTTATGCAGCACATGAACAAGCGTGAGTAGGGCACTCACAGATTTCAAACCTGGAGTAACTAAAGCAGGGGGTCTCCCACTAAGACACAAGGTACCTGCTCAGCAACGGAAGCATCCCATTTTCTCTTTATGACCTCCCCTCCAAAGGGGGGTCTGAAGCAACACCAGTTATTTCCCGCTGCCTCCCCTGCAGCGCTGCACTCGGCCAGCCCACTGTGAGCTTAGTACCAGCGTGCAGGAGGGGACAAGAGCATGTACATGTGTTTAAGGAAGGGGGAATATTCAGTATCACTGCAGCCTTTGAGTGCCTCCAACTGTCTCTGCAACCAAACTCTTAATAACACTGAGATATCTTTGTTTTAAATACTGTTCATGACACATAGACTGCATCAACAGACGACAGGATCAATCTTCTAATTGCGATTCTTTCCAGAATAAAGCTGCATCCAAGTATTTGTCCCATATATTCACAGGTAAAGAACTTATATAACAAATACACAGTAAGGTTGTCTGGCATATATTTGCAAAAATGTTTCAGAATGCCAAACTTGACATGTGTGTGGCCAGACACTGAGATTTTACTTCACCCCAAGAATTTATTAAGACTTACATGAAAATAGTCCATCTTAACATAGGTAAACATCAGTAGCATTTGAATATGTATTTACAGATTTATTTGAACTTTTCTGAACTGCAATTCTACAACTGAGCAACATATCCATAAGTGTTTCATAAACTTTCAAACACATTTTTAAACATATAGTTTTTGCATATATATATATATATATAAAAATATTTTTGAGACTCAAGGACTGAGAATAGTCAAAAGGACATTATTGCTACATTTCCATATTTACAAAAACAATGCATAAACCCACTCAAAACACCAAGCCATTGCAAAATAAGTTTCAAAAACCCCAAAATTATAAAAATATAAATTTCAAGAACGAAAAAAACCCAAACCTCTTTCAGCTAAGTGTCTGTAAAGTACCGAGACATCTATAACAACTACTTTCTCTACAATTGCTCTGAAAGCCATGTTACAAAAGAGCTTTTATAGCATTAAACTGAAAATGCTCAACAAGTATGCACAAGAGTGCATCCAAACAAATGGCTAACTTTGGAAAGGTGCAACAGCCTAAGTTCAGTGCAAATGGCTAATTTTTGACTAAACTCTTAAAGACAGATTTCTGTAACAATAAACCAAATGCACAGTCATAGGAGGAGCATGGTATTCAATGTAACCCAAAATATACCACCAGTGTGTGTATTTACAATTACCTTGTATTTGGGCAGTTAGTTATACTTTGAATTGCATGTAAACTCAACCAAAATCCTGGTAAAGTAAAAGTTACAGAGTGCTTAAGTGCATTGTAAATAAATAGGTACTCAACTAGTACTCTGCCTCTGATGAATGCTTCTCTCAATGCCATTACATATTTCTAGGGGTCAGAAACAAAGGAAGAAAAGAACTAGCAGTGCTCCTGATGAGAATAAAAGGGGTTAGAAAATACTTGAGCCCAACCCTAGGCTCAACAGATGCTGATCCCAAAGCCTCCTGTGTGTCAAGGAAAACTGAAGGGATTCTTTTGTTTATCCCATTTATAAATTCAGCACTCCCCAGTTAGACTCTTCCTTATTACCCTCTCTGGACTACCATGGAAAGATCAAACAACTCAGGGTGGGGAAAATAGCCCTTTCCACTTAGCACCATCCAAGACTGCCTGCGGGAAGAATTCACCTCAGCAGGACAAGATAAAGAAAGGGCCCCCAGGAGAGAAATTTTTGGCTCTGCTCTGACTTAGATAAGATGACTCGTTAAACGGCCTCTCCTCCAAACACACAGTTTATTGGAAGCAGCCCTCCTCCTCTATTTTGACCAATTTGGCAGGGCCACTAATCTTTGGTGAACATTTCAGACATTACTATTAGCAAAACAAACATCAAAGCCCTTGGGCTCTCAAGACAGGAGGGCACAGGAATGGTTCAGGCTCCATGGTGCAGTTTTATCCTGGGCAGCTTTGTCCTGGCAGGGAATGCGCCAGTGGGAAGTAGTGCATATGTCCGTGGAAATCTTGCAACTAGTTTGCAAGGCTGACAGTGCAGGTGGGAAATGAAGATGAAGATCCATACTCTTTTTCCCTTCTCCTCTGGTTCAAACCCCAGAGCTCCCAGGAGGGTTTCCAGCTGTGCAGATCAGCTTTGGAAGGGTCTTGGTCCATTCACTCCCCTTTCCCAGGTACATACAGTGCCCTCACCGGCCTCCAACCTATGATACCTGCCAGGGAAAGCTTCTCGGGCTTGACTGGATGTGGAAAGGGGTTTGCAAAGCCATTAACTTCATATTTGTTTATTTCTTAAATTTAGCAAAACAATATTAACTAGAAAATGACTGTACGCATTCCAGGCACAGATCCAGAGAAGGATCACTGCAATTTTGGTTTGATCTACATTCATCTCATTCCATATCCTGGCTCAGGAATTCTTTTGTTGGTTGGTTTTTCCTTCACATCTGGCTCTCTACTGCAAATACACACAACACAGCAAAATATATACAGCTTCAGTTAACACTGTAATGATGCCTGTAACCGTGCTCAGCAGATTAAGTTTATGTGTAACAGTGCATGGTAAAGGACAGTATTACAACAATGTTTCAGCTACACAATGGTAGTAGTGAGTAAAAGTAAGAGAAAATATTGAAGTCATTCCTCTCTCACCCCCTTCACAATACAAACAGCTCTGAGCTCCTCTTCTTTAGAGAAGCCACTCAAATTTCTTCGCGTACCAGGAGAGGCTGAGTAGATGAAGCACTGCTACCCACTGAGTTAATCCTCACTGAGTGATCTGGAGCATTTCCTTGACTGGAAGGTGGGGTTGAGAAGTTGGCATAAACCTGCAGAAGCCAAAGACTGGTGTCAGTACTCTGCAGACTGCTCCCTTCATGCATTCTTGGCGAGCTCTCCTTTCCTAGCCTTTTCACACTACACACCATCATGGAAGGGTTCCAGCTCAGGCATTTCAAATCAAAATAGTTTCAAAAGGTCTTGGGCTTAACTGCTCTTTTAAAGAAACAAGAATCTTAATCTCGACAACACCACAGCTTCAAACTGCACGCCAAATTTCAACTGATCTCGAAAACACACAGCTCAGGTTATTACTAAACTCCCCCAGAAACCTCACTAATACTTCCTTCACATTCTTGCTTTTGTTTTAGTAATGTCTGCACCTGCCAAAAATACGCTACAGGATGCAATTGAACACCAGCAGCTTCCAGTTTCCTCTTTTCTCAAATTGTCAGGAAGCCATGTACTCTGTGCCTAAACAAGGCATCCAGAAGGTAAAGAGAAGCTTTATTTTTAAACCAGGTTTTAAAACATACTTTTTCAAACCCCAATAACACACAAAGTTATGGAGAGAGAAAATCCACGTTTTTCATGTGCCTCCAATTTTTCTTTAGACTGTTTTGTCCAGTTAAGCCACTCAGAATAGGCTTTTACTCAAGAACGGTCAAAAGAGCAGCAAATACAGTTTGTCATGACATACCTCCAAGGTCATATAAATAGAACTAAGGGAAGTAAGTGAGAGGATGCAGAGGCGCACCAAAAGCTCCACTCCTTCATCCAGAAAACATTTCTAATAAAGTTAAATATACTTAATTTCTGTTTCCCAGATTAATAGAATTTTTCATAGTTCGGGATAAAGGAATTTATGTCATAAATGTATGTGCATACATACAACATGTATGTAGTTACATGTTGTAACATCAAAATTGTTGTGAGAGGTCTATTTTGAGTGAGAAACATCAATCATGCAAAGAGCCTCCTCCAGCTGGTACATTTTTGGTGTGGGCTTAGACAACTACTGCCTAATGACACAGCTAAGCAGAAGTGAGTAGCCCAGATATCATTCCTACAACTCAAACTGACAGTGCAAAGCTATATAAATAACACTGGAAATAAGTGCCTGGGCTCTCTGCTCTAGTATAACATCTTGCTTGAAACTGCTTGATCCATAACTTACCCGGGGGGCATTATCTGAAAGCTGCTGCTCTATCATCTGTACAATTTGTTTAAATGTGGGTCTTTGTAAAGGATCAGCATCCCAGCAGCTCTTCATTATATCATACCTGTAAAGATACTGAAATTAAGTACTGCTCATGGGGAAGTCCTTAGAGCTTTTATCCTGCCTCCATTATTATTTTAAAGAAAAGTGTGACCCGGTCCCATCTTCTTTAAACAACTTCTAAGAACAGGAATGGTGTTGCTAACACCTGTGCTTGTGACAAGGGAAGACTATACTAATAGCAGGCTCTGGACACAGTTTTCTTTGACACCTTGCTAAATGCCAATCCATTTACAAAACAGTGAATTAGGGGTAGCTAATAAAGAAGATCAGTAGCCAGTCCTCTTGCCAGTCCTTCTTGTCAGGAAGTACAGCACAAATGCAGATGCTGTACAGTCTGGTGATACATCTCACTGACTTCTTTATCTGAAGTAAAAATGTTTAATTATGTACTGTGATCTGTCAGTAATTTATTGACACAGAGCAGATGCCATGAAAAAGTGATCAGATGGCACAAGGCATGAGTGTATTTCATTGCTTGTAACACATGCATGTATTCTGCTAGTTAGAGTACATTAATTACATAAAACATGAAAAGAACTTAAAAAAAAGATAATGGGGCAGTGCAATGAGCCTTAATGCAAGAATGGATCATTACTGATGTTTAGATGATTAGAGGTGCTGGTTGCTTGCTTACATTTCAGGTGGTGCACACTCAGGGCTAAACATCCTGTATCCCTCCTTGATCATTTTATAGAACTTGGAGTCCACAGGTATCCCTGGATAAGGGCTGCTTCCTGTTGAGAAAGCAGATGAGCAACATGATTTCTGCATCTCCAGTAAACCCCAAAATGAAATAGATGTGAAGTACAGATCTTCAAGGAGCTTACCTAAAGAAAAGAGCTCCCAAAGCAATATCCCATAAGACCACACATCACTCTCAAAGGTGTAGACGCAATTGAAAATACTTTCGGGTGCCATCCACTTCACAGGAAGACGAGCCTTTCCAGGGAAAAGGGAATGAATTAGGACAATGGACATAAGGCAGACAGAATTAAAAAGATAAAATTAACCTTTTCTACTTTTTATGTGCTTTAAATGCTTGTAAAATAAGGAAGTAGAAATATTCAACAAAAATGAAAATCTTAACAATGTAGAGTCTCCAAGTGCTGCATCACTACTGATCTACCTTTCTGTGGGTCTACCAAACGAATGTAGTTGCTTGCACTCTGATTTCTTGGACACTGTTGGATTCCCTCTGTCTAGTTAATAAAGGGTATCAGGAAGTCAGAGGAAAATAATATAAATGACTGTGACATGGTTCTTCAATCAAACATGCGAGTCTGCTTTCGTGGACTAGCTGCGATAGGCACATAGATGAGATTCACATAGTCGAGACACTTTGAGGCTTTAATCAACAGTCAATAGATCTGCTTTAGCTCCTCAGTCTATGAGTAGACAAATTAGAATTCATATATATATTAGCATGTATATTTGGGCCAGGAATGTTGATCAGCTGGAGAGCAGGAGGGCTCTGCAGAGGGATCTGGACAGGCTGGATTGATGGGCTTAGTCCAGCTGTATGAGGTTCAACAAGATCAAGTGTTGGATCCTGTACTTGGGTCACCACAAGCCCAGGCAGTGCTACAGGGTTGGGGAAGAGTGACTGGAAAGCTTCCCAGCAAAAACGGACCTGAGGGTGTTGGTCGACTGTCGTCTGAACATGAGCCAGTGGTGTGCCCAGGTGGTCAAGAAGGCCAATGGCACCATGGCCTGTATCCAAAATAGT
The DNA here is from genome assembly GCF_036250125.1 of Pseudopipra pipra. Lineage (NCBI taxonomy): Eukaryota > Metazoa > Chordata > Aves > Passeriformes > Pipridae > Pseudopipra > Pseudopipra pipra. The sequence goes on from NC_087552.1 coordinate 48,121,848, forward strand.
GTGGACAGCAGGACCAGGGCAGTGATCATCCCCCTGTACTCAGTGCTGGTAAGGTCACATTCAGGTGCTGGAGTGTTTCCAGAGAAGGGTAATGAAGTTGGTGAAGGGTCTGGAACATAAATCTTACAAGGATTTTAGTGCTCTCTGCAACTACCTGAAAGGAGGCCATAGCAAGGTGGGAACAGTCTCTTCTACAATGTAACAAGTGACAGGGCCACAGAAAATGGCCTTAGCTTGAGCCAGGGGAGGTTTGGATTGCATATTAGGAAAAAAGTGCTTTACTAAAAGGATTGTCAAGCATTGGAACAGGCTGCCTGTGGAAGTGGTGGAGTCACCATCCTTGGACATATTTCAAAGATGTGTAGATGTGGGGCTTAGAGACATAGTTTAGTGGTAGACTTGGCAGTGCTGGGTTAACGATTGGACTCAATGACATTAAAGGTCTTTTACAACCTAAACAATTCTATGATTCTGTGATTTTTCCTAAGTTTGTGTGGGGATAGACACATCCCTCATGAATGCCAACTGGAGCAGAAGAAAGGACACAGAAAGCCTTTGCATTTGCTTTCACCTTCCTCTCCTTGCTTTGCCCTTTCCTTGTCTGACTGTAGAAGCCAGTCCTAAACTGTCCTAAACATTTCATCAATTCACAAAATCACAGAATATTCTGAGTTGGAAGGGACCCACAAGGATCACTGAGTCCAGCTGTTAAGTGAATGGCCCATACAGGGATCAAACCTCCAATCCTGGTGTTATTAGCAACATGCTCTAACCAATTAAGCTAATCTCACTCGTTCTGCTTTAGAAGAAACCAGACCTCTTCATTTCAAATGGTCTTGCAAAAATGTGTCCAAAGATACATTTCAACTATTCCACAGAGAATAGCCTTGCTGTCTTGTAAGGAAAGGAGACCAAACAGGAAACGAGGAAAATGGAGAGGAAAAGAAGCAAAGTGGAGGAAAGGCATCATGTGCCAAGGGATGGCTCACCAGAGAGCAAACCAGAGCTGTTTATTTCCAGCTAAAACGTTTCTTTGCCAAGCACTCAGCTGCTGTCAGCAGCACTGCTTCCCAAGCAGTGCCCACAGCTAATGATGCCACAGCCCCAATCTGCTTTAAGATCATACCGATGCAACTAGATGCCTCCTGCAGCCACTGCTTCCTCCCTCCCCAGGCAGTTGCAGCATGTCCTCCTCTCACCCTTTCTGGCTATGTAAAATCCTGTTCTTAGGCAACTCTTTGATAAGTTTTGTCAAAGCAAACTGAGCTTTCTAATAAATATTTTGCATGACTCATGAGTTCTGGGATTCCCAGTGCAAGAATGACTGTGGCCATGCTAGAGCAAGTCCAGAGGAGGGCCATGAAAATGATCAGAGGGCTTGAAGACATCTCCTATGAAGAAAGTTTGAAAGAGTTGGTGGTGTTCAGTCTGGAGAAGAGAAGGCTCCAGGGAGACCTCACTGCAGCCTTTAATTATATAAAGGGGGCTTATAAGGAAGATGGAGAGGGACTTTTTACCAGGGCTTGTAGTAACAGGACAAGTTTTCAACTAAAAGGGCATTAATTTAGATTAGAAACAAGGAAAAAAAAATTACAGTGGGGGTGGTGAGACACTGGAACACGTAGCCCAGAAATGTGGTGGATACCTCATCACTGCAAATGGTCAATGTCAAGTTGGAAGCGACTTTAAGTAATCTGGTGTAGTGAAAGATGTCCCTGCCCATGGCAGGGGGGTTGGATGATCTTTGAAGGCCCTTCTATTATTCTGTAATTCTGTGAACTCAGGAAACTTAAAGGATAGCCTAGACAAGTAAAAATTAATTACCTATAGCACATTTCCCTCCTGAGCTGCTAGTCTGAACTTCCTACTACCAGAAGCCTTTGCTGAAGAAGCTCCTGACCTGACCCCTGAGTCTGAAAGCAGCTTTCTTACACTAAATGCTATCCAGTATTTCATCAGGGCAGCCATTCCTGAATTATTTCAGCTCCTATTGTTCCCTCATCCCAACTTCTAAGCAACTAGTGGCTGCTGCCAACATTGTTTTGAAGAAAACTAATAGACCTGTCTCTTCCATAGCTGAAAATAAGGGCCTGAGACATAAAGGCCTGCTGGGTGACAGCACAAGAGCAGATATCTCAAACACCTGAGGTGCCAAGGACTGACTCAAGTGGAATGTGGCACACCCCTTCGGTGATAGATGCTCAGGTGTGGGATTTTCTCTCTTTATCAGCTTGCCCAAAGCCGGGCCACATGAGCTTCAGTTCCTTTGTTGTCACATCCCTAACTAATGACCAGCTGCTGAACACAGAGCCCTCAGCTGGGCTGAGGAGGAGAGTTGCCTTGCTGGATCTTCTCTCCTTTGAAAAACAGTGCAAGTGAAAGCATGTGTAGTCTGAAGGCAGCGGCTGGCTGCACCCATATGACACAGACTAAGAACAGTAATCCAAGCAGCATAAATCAGTTTGAGATGCAAAACACCTACACTTCATACGCACTTCTCCAGCTTAACCACAGAAAAGCTCAACTTTCTTTTGCAGTAGGATTCTTTTTACTGCACTAGCACTTTAAAGAGGACTTTAAGTGCTGCCAAGGTAATCTGCATCACTTCAAAGTGTCTTTGTAGCCCTCTAGAGGTTTCATCAGTACTCATGAGATTGGTACTCTTCTACATGGGAAGTTTTAAACTTTTCTCATCAAAATATAGTGTCTTGTTCCAATCCTGTTACAGAGATTGAACTATAGCTACAAGTTAAAGATGTATTTACACATATGAGGTTAAGATCTCTGTATGAAATCAGAGAAAACTAAGGTCTTTTTGCCTCCCTAATTTATGCCCTAATTAATAAATTCACACTTCAAAATTCACTTTCTATTTGTCTGAGTGATCTCTAACAGAAAAGAATGGGCTGCAAACCCCTGATTATTTAGATATTTTTAAAATATACTCAGTAATGGACAAATAGAGCAATGCTCAGAGAAAAAGTTTTCAAATAATTATATTTAGGATTGGGCTACCAGAATATTCCTATGACAAAACTTGCAATTATTCACAGAGCTGTAACTTTTAGTACATTCAAATACAATAGAAAGATTAGACGTTATATTAGTGCAGCAAAAACATCTCTTCCACTACAACACATATTCAGATACCAGTACATGTTTGCCAGTATAACAACATGCATATACCCAGGGTTTTGTCAGCACATTATGTCAGAAATTGCCCCTCCTAACCTTCCTGACCAACACGGATATATGCCACAACTGGGAAATCCAGATTTCCATTTAACTAAGAAACACTTTTCTTTGTCTGTCAAGATAACAGGAACTCCTTTAACTTAAAACAAGTGGATAAAGTATCATATATACTTACATTTCCTTTGACCACATAATTTGAGTCATTCCTTATATCTCTTGCCAGGCCAAAATCACAGATTTTTGTAATTCGACCATGAGTTAGAAGAATATTTCTTGCAGCCAGATCCCTATGAATGCACTAAATAACAAACAGACAAACAAACAAAGCTGTTTTATAATATCTTTAAATGGCTGTTCCTTGGTTACATGTTTATTTAGCTGTATAAGTTACCACATTATGCATTTTATGGCAAGCTGAAAGCCTTGTGCTAATAAGCTTACTCAGATGATTAAACATTCTGGTGTAGTATCCTTACGATGATGACATTGATCCATGTCGTTGAGGTTGTCTATGCATTTATTTTAGAAAAGACCACTTGCAGTCACTTTGAATTTTTCAGTGTTCCACATTTTCAGCTAAAATATAATGTATTTTCCCCTCTTTTTTATCAAAATCATCATTGGCTTACTTCCTAATAAAGGAGGAATAGGGGAAAAATGTGGTTTGTTTCCAAAATAATTCCAATAGTCTATTAAGTAACTATTGTGGTTGAGAGGAAAATCCTGCAAAGCTGAAAATAGGGAAAATTATGGTAACAACTTCAAAGCACACAAACATTAAACTGAGTTCCATTTCAGAAATACTTCTTTGGAAAACCTGAATTACTAAATACCTAGGAGAACTTTATAAGCAGACCTAAATATTTGAAAATATTGGAAATTTTCACATTCCAATGTCTTTCAGTGGACAGTCATGCATTCTGTGACTTAGCTAGCTTATATTCCAGTTTTCACTTGAGAAGTGGGCATGTGTTGATAACTCCAGCTACAGAAGACTGCCTGAGTTTCCCAGAAGCTGTATTTCTTTGTATGCAACTGGGGAGTCCCTGTGTGTTTGTTAGAGAATAGACATGGTTCTCTAACAAAATGATTTCTTTCTCCATCTGGAAAGGAGAGTATTAAGCTTCTGCTTTACTAATGGCATATAGTACACAGATGACATCTATCTAAAAAACAACTGAAGATAGTTCAATTTTTCTTTTTTCCTTGAAATACAAAGCTTTCAGAATTCCCTACGAAAAATGACTTAAAATATCAAGAGTTACACAAATCAAGCTCAGAAAATAACTGCAGATTGCATAAGCAACCTGCAGTCACTTTAGCATGCTTACACAAGGAACTATTTTTAATGACAACTACTGTCTCAGAGGACTCTTGTTCAGCTCCTTATGCAACATATTCTGCACTTTGCATATGTAAGGCTGAGAACATAACTGCTCTGAAGCAGGATGGTGATGAAATGGCCAAGCACCAGTATGACTCTGCCTTGCTTCTCTAGAATCAGTGCAGTTTGCATTGAATAAAGACTTTGTCCAACACAGGAAGCCCTGTCTTGTGATTAAGGCACCATGTGCTTAAGGCAATTACCCTCCCAGAATAAGCTCCTACACTGACTCCTGCATAGCCTTGATAGACAAGCAAATTGCAGAAGTGCAGCTGGGTACTCTGCACTGCTGGTCTGCTTGGACCCTCCTTCCTCGAGGACTTGAGGCAATCTGAGGCACCTGGTCCATCAGCCCACACTACTCTGCATTACCTAGCTGGAGCTAAATGCATGTACATACACAACGACTGAAGAGGACCAAGCAGACTAACATGTTAGCACACTGCAACTTAATTCTTGATATTGTTGTTAATTCTGCACTGCCAAAGCGATACTGCACATTACTTCCCAATCTCAAGGTGAAGTGAGGTGATGTTACATTCATTATTGCCTTTGCTACTCAACACTACCGTGTCTGTTTGTGAAAATGGAAAGACTATGAAGAAAAAGTCTTCTGGGAATGATATATAGTGAATCCTAGGGCTACTTTATAGGAAAAAAGAAGAAATACAGAATATGTGTGCTCAGCACCGGATGTTCTGAATAGTGAAGGATGCAGGAGCATGGTGAACACCATTAAAATCTGTAACATAATACGTTTGCATGTCAGGCCTGTTTTGAACTTGTTGACAGATGAAAAATAAACTAAAGAGAAGTTTATGGTTTGGTTTGGAAGAAGGAACAGTGGGAGAAAAAAAACAAGTGCAAAAGCAAGTTTTACTGTGCACTTCCCTTGCAGCAGAATTTGAGATGCATTTCCCAGTAGTAACACAGGACTCCAGGATTACCTTTCTTTCCTTGAATTGCCTAAATTTGGTTTTGTATTTTACCCAAGGTGCACCTGTAGTATCCTGCGCCTACATTAGTTATAGTGTTTACATGTTAAATGGCATTTTTCCAATACGATGTGAGAATAACCATTGGAAAATCCTAATTATGCTGTACTTAAGACTTCTATTCTTTATAAAAATCCCTTTCTGTTATGCAATACCTCTCCTAAGAAACCCGGAGAAATGTCTATTATGCTCAGTGTAACCAAAAAAGATTAAAAAGATTCTTTGTGGGTCTCTCAGCTGATTTTATCTTTCCAGAAAATTAAACATCGAGACATCTCCTGTGAATTAAGCCATACTTACAAAAAAAGCACATAATGTGATAGCTCCCCTGTTTATGGCAGTATTCTACATGAGAGAAGTAGCAGGTGCAGCATTGTTTAAAACTCATGCAAATAGATAGTTTTGCACTGATTCTACTAGCCTGAACTGTGGATATACAATAGCACTGCTTCACATTGACTACTGTGCACCCTATATTCTGTTTTATGGGATATAAAACATCACTTTTGGCCAATAAGCACAGTATGGAACTCCACCCTTAGGCAAGCTTCAGATATGAGAGGGAGTGTACCAGTTTGCAGTGCTTGTTGAAAAGAACATAGAAATATTCGGCATCTAAACACATGGATCACATTAGAACACTGAAAGTGACGCTAAAAAAAATAAAAAAATATATTGGTTCTGTCCAGCTCTGAAAAATTCTTAACTTACATTTTTGGAGGCAAGGAAGCTCATGCCCTTTGCCACCTGGTAAGAAAAGCTTAGCAGATCTTCAACATCTAGAGCAAGTTCATCATCTTCCGGCATAGAAAGGGTAACATCCTGATCAGTGTAGGATCCTACGGAATATAAACAAAAACAGCTTTTGAGTTGAGCAAGTGCAATCATGTAGAAACATGAGTTGTGTCAACGTTAAACACAACAGTTATTTGAGTAAGTACCAGTCTAGAGTCACATAAATAGCCCATCACCAAAATGCAAAAAACAATCCTGATACTTCATTTAAGTGTGAAGAAATACAACACACTGTAATTTAGCATATTGTTCTTTTTCAAACCTTCTCATACCAATTACTGAGTTTTAATTGTCCCCATTCATGAGACACAAGTATGATAAACCTGAAAAAATCTCTGAAGCCCCTCTTTCTGCACTCCCACCAGCAAACAGAATTCCTTGTCACTGAACTCACCGGACTTCACAGGTCGTTTTTTATCAGCCTTTGGTGGGACTGCATATGACACTCCTGGTTTCATGTCCATGTACTCATTGGCAGCATCACTGTAGAGGCAGCAGATCAAATGAAACATAGTTTAATGAAAAAGGTCTCAACAGCCATCCAAACAAAAAGCCAAGGTCATGCCAACCTTCTGAATATACTGCTTTACAAATCATCAGTAGATTGGAAACTAATGGATGTATGGGTGAAAAAGATGAGGAAATGCCTGTACAGAAAGAGAGGTTTGACAATACAGTTAATGATACATCTCAAAGTTTGGAGTTTGGCTCAGGTGAGCTAACAAAACCTTTCACATGAATACTGTTTATACAGATTTCACTCTCTATAAAATAACATCCAGATGTTTCACAGGATCTTCTAATGCTTCCTTCTTCTGCTTAGGCCAACTTCTACTGAATATTTCAGCAGCTCAATTGGCAATTGAAATGTGGAATAAAAACAGTAAAAAATGTTAAATGCAGAGATTCCCAAGTTCCATACGGGATTCATATGTATTTCAAAAAATCAGCTGAGGTTTGGGATAGCCACCTACTACATTCTTTTAAGTCTAAATTTTCTTACTGCCCTGTATAATTCGAATGTACAGATTTTCATACTATATGATTTATAAATAAGTAGTTATGCACCTTTAGAAATGATGGATGTACTTTGGCATTTTTCGCTTCATTGTCATTAGAACTCATATACTTCCTTAGCCTGACATATGTATTTAGTTTATGTCCAATAAATGCAGCCAGAGAGCTAACATGGAAAGGAGCAATGAGATCACCAACAGTTTTAGTTACCATCAGAAACATCTATGATACACTATTCAGCAGGTACAACTTTACAGTTAATAACTCAATTTATAAAATGTGCTCAAACAGCGAGATTCCTTCACTGAAGAGGACACACCTCCAATGGCAAATCACAGTTTTGTGTTCATCACCTCTGGGGACTCAACCCCTATGGGGCATCCCCTGCTATCCGTCTATTGCCATGGCACAAACAGAACTACGTTACTGGGAAAAAGGACTTTACCATGTCCTATGGCTCTGCCTGGCTCTTTTGTGTCTGCCAACAAAGTAATGGGCCCACTGTGGCAATAAATAGACTAAGAATGGGCAGGTATTGTAACAGACCCTAGGTTTTGCAAAGGGAAGGAAGTCTGCTGGGAAACGCACTTGGAACAACCCTGGGATGGTATCTAAAATGCAGCAGTTAAAAATATACCGATGAAGTAACTGGAAAAAAAAATAGAAGTACAAGAGCAATCTCAGAATTGTGATAACAGGTTGTTTCATCACAAAATGTAGTGAGCTGTCAGTAATAGCCTGCTTCAGACACTGTAAGGCACTGGTTTGATTTTGTAAAAGCAATTTCTGAAGGCAGAAACTTGGTAGAGCTCAGAGTACTAACATCCCAACACCAGAGGAATTGTAATTCATGCTGCTAAATGAGCACTGGCAGTGTTAAATGGGAACAGCAAACACACATACGAAGATTGGAACCAAGGAAGTGCATAAAATAACTGCAGAAAATTTGATAAAGAAGTAAAACATAGAGTGTATACAATCCATTGCACTCTTAGAATAAACCACCCGCTGTACAAATTATCTCTTAATTGAATTGCTTCCTTGTGCAGCAAAGAATATTCAAAGCCTGTTTCACGAAAGGTTTCTCCACACCTCTTATCTCTAACAAACTTCCCAATCTTCTAAAAACACAAGTACATTTCAGCAGGTCATACTTACGCTGCAGGCTCTGCCTGATGCAAAAGGTTCTCATAAACTGCTGTATCTGCATGTTCTTCATGTTTTGGGCAAATAAATGAATCTCGCTTCCGTCTAAGAAAATTTAAAAGATCACCATAGCAGCAATATTCTGTAATGACCAGAGTGGGACCTGTAGATGCATGTAAGGTTATAAAGCTGGTGAATATTGTTTTCAAAGCAGTAAACCCTACATAAAGATAGCATTCAGTGAAGCACACAGGCTGGACTATTAAAAAAAAATAACACTGCCTAGCACTGTCTAGACTTGAAAAGTTATAGAAATGTAACCCAGCATCTTCCCTTTCACAAATGAACAACTATGGTCCAGCTAAAGCTGTGTCCCAATTAATTTTCTGCCCCTCAATAGCATTACACTGTACAGAAATTAAACAAATAAGTCTTTTTCTTTGTGTGATAATGTTTCTGGCCAGACACATCTGTTTGATTTTGCTCACTTCCTGAAGGAAGTTATTTGTTCCAAACGTTAGGAGTAATTCAAGCTTCAAACATTAATCCTTTTGATTCACTTGTGTTTACAGTAGAGCTTCACACTCCTTCAGTAATGTTTTGGAAATGATGTAGAGTGTTATATTCTGCAGTATAATAGGAAAAATCATTCAAACAGAACAGCCCGCTGCGACAGAGAACTACATTGCACAAGGTCTTAGAATATTAAAATGAAATCAGAAAAGAGAATCAAGTCATCTTCAGCACGGATGTTTATAGATCAAATATGTGTCTTCTGAGTGAATGATTCCAGCTATGGATCTTGAATATGTAATTGCACTGTGTGTTATTTCATCTCTAAGTTTATTCTGTGCCATTGTTTCCTAACCTCACTAGTTTATTTCCATTCTTTTGCAGTTAAAAACTATAGTTCACAATAGCAAAAACAGTGTTACTGGCAGGATTTTCTTACAGACACCACATTTTTTCAGCTGAGACACATGCACTTAGGCCAGTGAGTCTACTTTGTTGACTGCTTGAACAGAATTGTTTCATTCTATTTTTAAATCATTAAATGTGAGAAATGTTTTGCCTTTGTCTAAAACTATGAATTTTTACAAGTTCCTTTTCTTTGAAAAATTAAGCAGAAACTTAACATATAATTGAATAAGAAGCAACACCACCTTTCATATTAAAATGCACAGCTATTAAAAGTACAGGTCTCTATCATTCTGTATTAACACTTCAGATGTCTTGTAGCTTTTATTGTGTATAAAAACAAACTTATGAAGTTAATATTAAATGTGAAACATTGTTGTGCAATATTTTATTCGGAAAATTATTTTCTCAACTTTCTGCTGCTTAGAATTTGTAACTTTAGTGGTGCCTTAGCAGACACATTTGCAGATTAAACAGAAGACTGGAAGACTATACAAGAGAGGCCTGTTGACTTCAGCTTGGATACCAACAAGACACCAGTTCTCACTAATGAGAAAGAGCATGTGAGAGAAAAAATTTATACCGTACACTTTGTCATACCTCAAGAAGAAAGCACACAATGGTTCATATGAAAGAGAATAAAAGCAACCTTCTTGTTTAGCTGCAACTACAGCGCTCTTACTACTGGTTTTAGGACGAAGCTAAAATCTGGATTCACTAAATCACAGGTGATAGTCATGATGATCTGCAACCTGTCTAAGCATGGAATGTATTTAAGATTTCTATACTTATAGCAGCACCTTGGATTCTTCTTCACAAAGTTCATCCTCCAGGCAATAAAAAAGGAACAGAAATAATCAATAATGTGTTGATAACCCCACCTCCAATAGTGCATGCTCCAAGTAGATTCACAATATTAATGTGGTTTCCAAGGTAACTCAGCACTTTAAGTTCTGACATCAAGGCTTCTCTTTCTGTTAAATGGGCACTTGCTGCAAGGCAAAGCACAATGTTCAGTACGTAACACACCGACCAGATAGAAGAGAGAAAAAATTGGTGAGTATACTACAATAACTTACTTTTCAACATCTTTACTGCTACTGTCATAGCAGCATCAGATTTAAATAAACCATAAGCAGTGGCTTCAACAACTTTTCCAAAAGCTCCAGCACCAAGGGTTTTACCTAATAAAGCAAACAAAATACTCTGTAATGACTTGGAGTACTTCCTCCTGAAGGGCTCGACATTTTATTTTTTGATATAAAGAAGCTATTGCAGACGCGCCTGCTTGCTTTTTGTCCCAAGGTAAGAATGAGCAATTATCACTATCTGCATTATTGCACAACATCTTTTTGACAAAACCCTGCTGTGTTTGACCAAAGTCTCCTATGAGACCTGAAGGTTTCACCTTGCAGATGAAGTTAAATAAAACTAAACTAACCAAAACTCAAACGGTTTCTTGGAAATTCCCACTTGTGATCGTAAGGAAGTTGTGTTGGGTCTATGTAAACATAGTTGTTTCCATTTATTTCCTCAACAACTTTCCACTGAACTTCGTACTTGGGTTTCTGGAAAAGAAAGAGATTGGCTGTCACTACAGAAGCCTCCACAGGCAGCTCACACACTTTTCTAACTCAGGCAGAAGGGCTTCAGAATTTACCTGCAAATATACATACACCAGGATCATGACTATGATACACATCAGTCCTGCAGCGACTCCAAATGCAGTTAGTAAAGGGGTAAAAAGGGTATGGGTACGGATTTTCTCTGGAAAGAAACACAAAATTCTGCTTAAATACTGAACAAGAAAAACTATATTAAAAAGACGCAGGTGAAAACCTTTCCTTAGTTCTTTTTTGTGAAACACAGTTTAGGGTTTTGACTTTCCCAGATGTGCTTCAGGTATATCAGAATGTCTTTTCTGAATGAGCTGTGGGAGACGGAGTTGGCACAGAAACCATCCAGTCTGATGCCTTGGGAGTCTCAGCTTCATCAATTCAGGAGGTGTGACACCAAGATCAGTTAATGCAAGGAGTCCGCATGATCTCAGTCAAATTAAGTTAAAGAGAGAAGCTTTTTTTCTGAAGTCCTAATTTCTTCTCTTCCCCTGCACCCTCCCCCGCAAGTATAATTTCTACAGCACAGTCTTTACAAGTAGAGGCTGTGCCGAGTAGCGAAGGAATACCGTTCCAGTACAACCCATCTGCCCCAAATCTGGCGTTTTTGTTTGTATGTTGTATCTGGGTGTAAGAGAGTAAAAACGAAGCAGAACATTTGGTTTCACAAAGAAGAGTACAGTTTTACACGCACATTTCAAATCATCTAGGTTCAAGTGCTTTCCCCCACAAACCCACAAATACTGCTAAAAAAACTCATAAGCCTTTTTGCAGTATGTTGTTGTTACTTCTTTTACAACAGCAGGACCCTTGAGCTCCAGGCAAGTTTGGGACTGCATTTTCCCAAGACATTGTAAAAACCTAAAATAAAATGCAATCTTTCCTTGATAAAAAAAAGTGATGGCCTAAATAGTCAAAACAGACAATGACAAGAAAAGAGAGAGAGAGAAGGAAAGACAGGGTAATGCTGTATGTGGTTTGCCCCTGTGCTGCACAGACACAATAAAACCAGCTACCTACTGCACTGCAGATCTGGAGCCATAAAAGGATGGTACCACAATATTAATTGAAAAATTAAAGCAATGCTTTGACAGCCAGAGCATGTAACATAGTGTGTTATCATACACTCAGCCACAGTACCGTCAACTTTCTTATGGTAAAGGTAAACCACTTAAAATCCTTTTACAGAAAGAGCTGCAGGACACCCTTGTTTTATGGTCTCATTCACTCCAGCCATTACCTTTAATAGCAAAGTTGAAGAAAGCAGAGCTCCTGTCCCCATTGCTGGAGGCCTCGCAGCACACAGTGCCGGTGCTCCTGAACATGCTGGTGTTAATTGTGCTTTCAACCCGGATTCGTTCAAATGATGGCACTGATGAATTTGTGTAACCACTTTTGATAAGCATGGGAGATATTGTCGGTGAATCAAAACACCTGGGAGAAACAATACTGACAGTTACCTGCCATGGATTGCTATCTGGAATGCCAGACCAACAGGTAACTAAACAACACTGCTCTACAAAGGGATTCATCTGAAGCTCTTATCCTCCAAACAGCCTACTCATGATGTCACATTGTCTTTAATGCAGTGGGAGAAATTGATACATAAACCCAGCCTGACCCAGCTGGAGACCATGATGTCTTTGCATTTGCTTTTGGTTAGAAATACCTATAGGTCTGCAACTTCACTATGGGTTTTATACCATTCAACCTGCACCTCCAACTTCAGCTTCAAGCAGTTATGGTCTATTACCTACTCCTGAAAACTTTCCCCAAGCATCATCTTATTACAGAAAAAAAAAAAAAGTCCATGATGTACATAAAACACCATCAAGCTTATATGCAGTCAAAAATTAGCCAGCTCTTTTCTTTTAAGATGCTGCTTCTCCTTCATATATCATGTATTGATAAATGAAGCACACATTGATACATGAGCACACATTTAAGATTTTTAAAAAGGTACTGTTTAAAACAATTAATGAAATAACAATTATTTCAGACATAAAACAAATCACACAGGTGGGAGGGAGACCCATGACTTGCTAGTACGAGACCTACAGCTATGGTGGAAGTAAACCAGAACCTTAAAACTTGCTTCACAAATGCTCACTTCACAGTGAAACTCTACAATCTTTTAAAAAATGCGATGACTAAACATCAGGTTTTATTCATAACAACTCTGGACTGGTATACTTGTCATATGTTTCATGTGAATGGAAATCTAATTACATTATGTCTTGAAAAATTACTTCATTACACGATAAAACAAATTATAACAACCTTATTCACAAGTGATTCCATGACTGGCATTCAGTGAAATTGCATAGAGAACATGTGTCATTTGAGGCCAAACTGATACAAACCATAGCTAGCTTGCAGCAGAAAGTTTGCCTTTTATGCAGCAGAAAGTGTTGGTTATTCTCCTTTCAAGGACAGAATGCAAAGGAGGAAAATGAAATGTATCCCTGCCTTCTCACAAACCATTGCAAACAATGTGATACAAAGAATGATGAAAACAGTGATGCAACGTTTGAACATAACTACTACCAAGTCATTTTATGTTCCTAATTTTTAATTAGAAATTGAGTGTGTTGCACCTTTGGAGACTCCTGTTTACGTAACTCACCTCTGCTCAGTTCCTGGGCTAAAATACCAGTATATGGTAGGGGCTGGGAATCCAGCTGCTACGCACTGAAGAACACCATTGCCAAGTATATCCAGAGTGAGAATTTCTGGTTTTGCTGCAATAAACAAAAACAAGAGTCATCCATTAGGAGAACACAGAATTTGCACTGCCATTTGCTCTTCACCCCAGCATCATCATCCATGGAATCGCCAATCGCCCAGGTGAGTAAGAGCTCCTCATGCTCAAGGATGTCCAGGCCTGAACTGGTGTCCTACAAAAGCTGAACATTTGTGAAAATATTAGCTCTTACACTGAATGTTTTGGCTGGATGTCAGAAGAATACTTTATCTCCCCCGAGTATTTGGTTTGATGAAAGATCCTAAAGCAGCAAAGCTCAGAGATTAAATAACCCAAAGAATTGTGTGCTTGGAACAACAGTGCAGTTCCCGTTTCTGCATGGCATGACTTTACCCGCCTGTAAAAAAGGACAGTTTCTCCACCGTTATAATTGTACTAAATCTGTCAAACCACATCCCTCTTACATCTGCCCTGTGTATTAAATATTACCACCGCAGCCAGAAAAGGAACTACAGAGCATGGCAACCAGTGCAGACCCCATCCCACAGAGGACAGACATCCTCTAAGATATTGCTAATGAAACGCCCAACTGCCTGATTCTCTGAAACACTGCATGTAGAGGAAACTAATATTTGGCAGAATGTATCAGCTTTCCAAATGAGAATTTGTGATTGCTCCGGCAGTTTAGAAAGCAATCCATTCAGCTGATGCCTTCTGCCACATCCTGAACAGGACTTATTCCTGCAGTTGGTTCAGGAGCTGCTGTTTCAAGTACGGGAGGAAACCAGAGCAGTCAGGTGGACTTCAGAGTCATTAATCCAATGTCACAGGCTTCAGCCAAGGGCACCATCAATAGAGCAAGATGTTTTTCCTGGTGAAACTCAATTAGAGGTTTTATTTCCCATAACTACCTTAGCTTCCTTGCAAAATCACCCAAACAGAAGCTAATGAAAAAAACTATAAGCAATGATGCTGCTAACCTGATAGGTACAAGTTAAGAGTCCATTATCAGCTAATACAGCTTTATAGAAATGTAAGATGAACTTCTAATTCTAGAAAGTAGTGAAACTGTATAGACTGCAGCGGGAAAACACAGATTTATTTCATGAAAAATCCATGTACAAAGACTGTATGGTGTTCATTTTTAATGAATATTCTACTCACTGATTAAATTAAAAGCAATAAAGCACACTTATATTCTCAATCACATACCATCTCCTTGTGACTTGTTACAGGAACCAAATGTTCTTTCATTTCTAAATCCACATGTGTTTTATGCAAACCACCAAGAACAAAACATTGTTGTAAAATGTTGAGATTGATTTTCAGCATTATTCATTTGGTGAGGAATTTTCTGAGAGTACACAGCATCTCATCCAGCCTCAGTGCTCACAGAATACATGTAATTCACATTTCTGAAACTCCAATCAAAATGGCTGGATTGTGAAATTGTAATTAGCTAAACTATTACCCATGTGCTATTTGTTTACGCATATGCTATGTTTTAGGCAACATTATAGCACAACATAACTCAAGAAATGAGAGACATGACAAGTCAAATATAAGAGGAGTGTGAGCATTAAGCCTTGGTAAAAATATTGTGCGAGAGTTGGTCTGCATCTAACAACATCTGACTTTGAGTGAGGGAAACAAAAATGCCCGTATTAGTCAGGCTCTTTCCACTGTAAAAACCTAGTGCAATAAAAGCCTGTCCACGTGGCCACAATCTCATGTGGACTTATCCTGCAGCAATGGAGGGAAACAAGAGGTTGTGCAGAGTTAACGCCTCCAGAAGCCCAGGCAGAGTGGTCCAGCCTTGGTGGTATGGGAAGCTGAGCTGCAGCAGCCTCTGAGAACAGCTGACCTAAGAGCAGTTTTACCTGTCATGCACCTGGTGAAGCACTTTGATGTGGCAATTAGCATGATCAGCCTCTCTCCACCAGCACTGAGGGCTCCCAAGCTTCCCTGGCTCACCGAAATTAAGGGATGCATTTCACTTGAGGCAGCAAAGAGCCCCCTAATCCAGTACCCAAGAGGACTGAGACAGCTGCTACTGCTGTCCTCCAGGCTGTGCCTCTGCCGGCTCAGGCCACATATGTGTCTCAGCACCTGCACCCCGTTCTGGCAGCCAGAGCATCTTCCTCAACCACCAATGTAGGTGCTCCAGGGGATGCTGGAGCAAAGATCGGCTAGCTTTTGCAAACAGATGCCAAGCTGTCACCAAGCATCTTCTTTTTAAAAGGGATTTTACTGTGCTAGATTTTATGACTTTCACTGCCTTATTACCCCTGCTGTCAGACAGACTCTTAATGACTAGACTTTGGTTATTGTTTTGGCTTTAACCCTTTAAATATTTAACCCTTCATTACATTGCTCAGCATATATGCTTATTGCCTTCTGTAATTGGTCATTAAAAGTCTTAAACTTCTAATTTCACTAAGTTTATTAACTGCTTTTCAGCTTTTATTGATTGTATTGATTAAATGACCCTAAATGTAACAAAGATGACTTATAAGAGGTCACTCGTATTTTAATTCAATGTACTGTATCATGAATTTTGCATTTAATTTCTTTTTATTGTCAATTTCCCTTTCTTCATTCTTAACAAAGTGAATGTCTAAAAAGCAACACTTAATATGTATTGTCAGTCAGCCCAGACAGAGTGCTTTCCTCCTGGATCTACAATTTATGGATTGGAACAAATCTTTTTACAATATCATGGTGACTCCTCATTTTTTCACTGCTTAGTTCAACAAGAGGAAAACAGCTGAACTTGGCTTCATGTGATCTATAATATCATGACCAGTCTTCTCTTTGCAGCATGAGCCCCAACTGCATAGATAATATTTTGTTGACTACAATTAAGCTCAGATATTATTTTGCACTAAACTCAGTTACTACTTGGAAGGTTCCTCCGCTAATTGCTAGATGCACCATACCTTGCCACTCTGGAGATTTCTACAATATCTTAATTGTAACTGAGTACAGTATGTTGCATATCAAGCTGTAATTTTCTTTTTGATTCCTAATTTCAGAGCTCCTTCCTTACTTACTTTATGTCACATTTACTATGAATTACTATACTATTTCTTAAAGCAATTTAGTATTATTTCAGACTAGCATATGCAATTGCTAAATACATTTAAATCCAAGCAAAGTATTTCTGCACTGGGTTTTTCATGTCTTTCAGCAAATGCTTTGGCATCAACTTTTGTTTATGCGAAGACATTCTCTGCTGATTATGTATCCTGTTTTACCTGTTTGATTACTTTCTGCTGATTACTTGCCCAAGCCAGACGTGTAAACATCACGATCTACATCCAAGCAATTTATGCAAAATCCCTGACAACGATGCCAGGTCAGGACGCACCATAAGATCAGGATACAACCAACCCACACATAACTTACCTTTGGCAATTACTCTGCTATGTCAAATAATAGAGTATGTTGTCATGCAGTTTGTGTCTCATACCTAAATGTTGAGCATTTTACAAGCCAGTGAAAACAGGTCATTTTTGTTAAAAACAAACCCCTAGAAAGACCAATCTATTTATCTCTTCTTTTCAAGATCAAAAAAATGTTTGCAGAAGCTTAGTCAAAATGCCAAAAGAAACTCTTTTTTAGTCAAGTGCCTCAAATCCATCTGCTTCAGCAATGGCTGCAGTCCGCCCAGGGCCACAGCACATGGTAACGTGCTCCATGGGACTGCTTAAATGTCCTCAGGGCATCCCAAGACTGATCTTCCTACTTACAAGACCAGTAGTTGAAGCAAGAAGGAAACAGACTTGCTGGTTGTACGGACAAGCCATTCAGAAGAACTAAACTGTCTATGCTCCCTCTTGCCTTGTCCATCTTGCTTCACCATCTTCTTCCTAGTCTGGTTTTCTAACCATGATCTACAGGGATTTTCAGCTTTTATCAAGTAGCACATACCTCAAAAGCAGCAACATGGAGATCTGCATTGAGAACTGACACCTGATGATGACAAAACTGGGTTTTTTAGGTTATTTTTGGCTAGGTTTTTTGAGTTCTTGTGCCCAGACTATGTCCAAGAAGCCTGCAGAGCCTGGGAGAGCTGTGAGAACCATGAACAGCCTCTCGCTCCAAGTACATGTATGACATCGTGAGTTGGAAAACACTATCCAACTTCATGTGAACTAACAGTTCCACAGGTAATCTGGAATTTCTCCCATTCCTTCACAGAAATTAAACTTCTGGCTCAACAATTTGCTCCATTAATCTGTTAAATACTAGAATTATCCCTCGTGACTGTAACCCACACTCATGCACTGAGATAAAAGACATCTGAGGTCACCAGTGCCCTCATCTCAGAAATCACAGCTAGGAAACAGAAAAGGTACAATAGAAATGACAACATTCAGAAATGAAAGAAGAAATACCACGTTCTGAAAGGAGCTCAAGTGACATTTCTGACCCGAACTATGTCACTGCATAGAGATGCTACAAATGTTGATTTTCAGTGATAAATGAGAAGAATTCAGAAATTAATATATAGGACTTGATGCATTTGTGGAAGTCTTGATAGTCCTCTTCATAAAGCTATGCCTGGAAAAGGACACACTGCTGCTAAAGCATAGCAGCAACACAAAACTGCATTTACAGCACATTCATTTACTTTCTATACAGTTCCTCCTGCTGGGCTCAAAGGCATCATTGCCTACCTCGCCCTAGTTTCTCCAGTTTGCCTGCAGTCCCCTCTCTTGGTTTAATTTTCCTTAAGCCTAGCCTTTAGCAGCTGCCAATATCTGTCTGCTGAGAGAATCAAATGCTCTAAGTGGATGCTTCTGCTAAGGACAGGGTTTTCTGAAGGTTTCATTGATTTACTTTTGAAGTTTAGCTTTTGTCTTGAAGAATGCTATTTGGAACTGAAGCCAATGCTCTTTCTTAATAAGCACTTCTCAAAGATGACAGCACACATATTTGTAAAGCTATGCAGATTTCTCTAAAGCAATGGTGATTTATGTTATTATACAGAAGTATTTAGATGCCAAAAGGCATTTAAATGTTAGTAATTCCCTTGACAAGCATTCAAATTCAAGTCAAACAAATTAAGAACAATTGATATCTTTACTTGGTTGACAAAAACGCAAATTATAATGCCTGTATATCCTGCTCCACCTCAAATTATAAAAGGTTTATGTTACATACTTATTTTTGAGATCATGTTTCCAGGTGCTACAGGGCTTTTTTTCTGTATAAACCACCTAGCTGCTCTCTGGTAATCTCTGGAATATGTTTGCTAGAATGTAAGGTCACGCTGGATACTACCTGGATTTGTGTAAATACTCTGCACTTTTATATCTTGACATTTAGTTTTCCAGCATGTGCTTCACTTCAGAAAGCCTCTCATATGCTGAACCACGCTGTGACATCTTGTGCATATATTATGCTGTATAAAATACAATGACTGTGATAATGAAATATTTCAGACTGTTCACTTTACTTACTTTTCACATAGACATTAAATGTTACAGAGGAGCTGGCATCAGAATTGGACACAAAAAATGTGTAAATGCCTCCTTCTGTTCCTTTTAATCGTGTAAGGTGAAGTTCACTTGTATAACTGTAAAGAAAAAAATTAAGCATTACTAAGGCACACAGCTTGCTGCACGGAAGCTGAGGAGGGAATTAATAGCGTGTCATTTTCTGCAGACACAGTCCATGCAAACACTCTTATCGTGCATTACAACAGCCCCTGCACTTCTAATACCCACAAGTTTTGTGACTTCCAACATCCAGATGTGTGCCTGGTGACAGCTCAGCACCAGGCTCAGACCTCATGCAGGCACCACCACCCATTCCTCTTCTCACTGAGGAGGGAACCCAGATTTACAATCTAGACCACATGGAGGACAGGGATCAGGGAAGAACAGTGCACAGCAGAAATAAAAGTATAAGCTTTTATCTAGAGCACTGGGGTCTGCTGAAGCAGCAGAGGGAGTTTCCGCACACAAACAACTCCAAATTCTCACTGTTGCTCATTGGACAGGAATGTAAGTGAGTCGTGAGCATACAGCATGTTGGTCCTCAGATGGTGTGGTTAGCTCAATGCTATTCCACATGGAGGTTAGCAGTCTTTGCACCAGTTACTGTGGCAAGCCACATGTACTGAAAGATCTTCTATAGTAACAATTTTCTCACCATCTCCACTTCCCTCTTTCCAGAGCAGACTCTAGTTTGCTGTTCCAAAGCGAAATCAAGAGCACTTACAGTCATGCATATTACCTGTTATTACCCACGCTCCTGAACTTGACATTATGGTCTGAGGAATTCTGTAATGTTTCATTCATGAACATCCAGACTTCTTCCTTCGGTTTTGGATATGCGTCATATTCAACTGTTAAGTTTCCATTTTGTCCTGCATTTATATCTACTGTGGTATTCATTGTTGCAAACAAACGGACAAATCCTTTAGCTGATGGTCATAAGAGGAGAAGAAAAACAATTTCAAGGCCATTTAGAAGACTGACAGTACTCTAACCACGCTTAGAGTACTTCAACATCAGTGATCCAACTGTGAAACAGAAAACCTGATCTGCAAAGCAGAACTTGAACCCTCACCTGCCAAAACCAAGGACAATACCTATATATGTAGCAGTGAGACACAGGACTTAAAGCAGCCTTAGTGCCTTAACATCCATAATTCCATCTTCTGCTGACAAATATCCTCTATTTGCTTTTGGAAAAATGCCAGGACATGTTTGATTCTACTCAAGTATTTATATTTTTCCAAAAATCAGAGTTGCTAACTGTCTGGTAAAAAAGAACTAAGAAAAAAGCAATATAAAATCATTTATGACAATATACTAAAGTATTTAATGTTTCTTTGTCAAGTGTAATTAAGAACAACATTACAAATGAAGCTATTAAAAGCTGTAATTAGAGAAAAATGTGCTAAGTCCATAGGCCTGGATACCAATCGTCTTAAACTAAGGCATTTCTGTACATCTGCTGCTGGGTCTTAATCTTTTATTTGGCAGATACCATGTACCATTGTGCAGTTCCGTTCCAAAATATCATGTCTAACAACATCCTTGCTGTAGCAGTTTTAATTTCATTAATAAAGTCATCAGCTTCAGGATTTACTTTGAAAAGACAAATTTTTCCGTCCTATTACACAAATTCATAAGGGAATTATCAGTTTGATGGGCAGATTGCAATTAAAAGGAAACACATTTACTGAGAGCTTGAATTTAGACCTAAAATCAATCTCAGATCCCTGCTTCTTCCCACTCTTTAGTAATCAAAATGCTGGGGCCAGCTGGGCACCCGAGCTCAGGAAAACCAGAGCCAGTGGGGCTTGGTGAAAGCATATGGAGCTGCCAGAGCACTTGACAGGTGCTTTGGAGAAGAAAGGATGAAGTAAATTCACAGCAGGTAGGTATGCTCTAAAATGCTCTCCTTCACTAGAAAAGAGAAAAAGGTTTCAAATCTGGAAACTTAAGATTTGTAGTTCCTTTGCAGAGCTTTTTTCTGTTATCTGTATAAACACAGGGTCCTCTATGCAACCTACATTCAAAATCAGACACAAGAGCTTTCACATAAAACTTTATTATGATGCTATTGGTCCCTGGAATGCAGTTCTAGTAACTGTCTACAGTTAGATAAATTAATACACATTAAATACACAAAAAACACACATTATTTCTTGTAAATCTTTTGGCTAATGTTAAAGCCACAGTGATTTAGGATTTGATGCAATCCCAGGATCTCTCCAGTACATACCATATACCACTTCCCAGGACCCTGGGAGCTTCACAGCTCAGGTAAATATAATCAGTCTGAATGAATGGTGAAAAGTATCCAGAAGTTGGAGCTTAAAAATTTTAAGTCAAATTTGAGAGTGTAGGGGGACAAAAGTATCTCAAAAAGAAAAGATTCCACCTTTTCTCTGGCATTTTGTTATTAAATACAAAGTTACTAAATAAAAACTTGATACTTTATTTTCTACTTTTTATAATACCATCCTTTATTTTAAACTCCAGACTTTCCAAAGTCAATCCTTTTTAAAGCCACATTTGCATACGTAGTAGTACTAAGAATTTCTGCAGTCAAGAACTTCTCTCTTCTTATAATAGAAGCTTTCACATTGATTCCCTTGGGGAAAAGATTTTCTTTCATACTTCACACTGTTTCACTCTTTTACATATGAATGTAGTCTCTTCTGTAAAAAAATGAGGAAAACATCCCTGTAGTTCTGAGCCCTACCCCCTCCAACGGCAGAGCAAGGTAAAGGGCACTTAAAACCTCTGCAGCTTTGCTGAAGATCTGACCCACATAAGTCAAACACTTCTGTTTTCTTTATGTTACCAGGGAAAGCAAAACAAGCATTGTTGCAGGAGTGCGTGTCTGTGAAACAGAAAAACGGATTTGAAAGAAAAACAGGATCCAAGGCTACACTTCCCTCAGTTACTACACCTTTGAATGGTATGGAACTGAAACAGTTGTAGCCAATTACACAGACCAGAATGATACTATTAACATACCAAGATGTCCTTATTTGTACTTAATTTATCAAATGAGTAGCTTTAAAATTCAAAAGGCACTGTGTGTCATCCAAGTTAATATATAGCAGACTCCAAATGCACCTGTTATTAAACAAGAGGAGGAAGGGAGTTTTCTCACTGTTTAAGGTCATGATCCAAAACATGTAGATGTGATGGATAGTGGGTTTAATAGGGGGGTGACCTCTGGAACAACTTCATGCCGTCTATGCACATCACAATGTTCCTCAAAGCATCGTTTTAAACAGAGGTACAAATATAGCTTTTACGTAAAAACATTGACACACTGTCAGTGAAATTTCCCATTCTTGGAAGGCAGATATTAAAGACGCGTCTTGTGCTTGTGCTGCCAAATTACTTAGGCACAGGGACAGCTTTAGGCAAAAGTAAATCACTTGTTTTATCAAAACTGGATTAAATTTTAAATTAAACCAGGAAGGATGAGACAAACCAGAGAGATGGAAACACTGTTGGGTGGTTGTTCTAACATCACTTTCCAATAACATGCAAAGGGTTACAGAAATCAAAGCAGTCATAAACACCACAACACTTCCTGAGCCATCCCATATGGTACCAGTCAGCAATAACCTTTTAAGAAAAGCAACTTTACTCATTGAGGTTTAGGGAAAAGGAGAAAGAAGGGAGGGAAGACTCCCTATTGTTCCCACTCTTCATCTCCCGCTCTTAGAAATGTTAAGATTTCTACAAAAAGCATTTACCTAGTGCTTTCAAGGTCACTGTGGCATTGGTTTTTCCGAAAGGGTTTTCTGCTTGGCATATGAATTCTCCAGAATCATTAACTCCCACTGAACGGATGTTCAATGTTAATTTCCTTTCGTATCCATAATCACCCAAATTTCTGCTTTTGCTTGTAACAATCTGTCGGTAAAAAACAATTAACAACTAAAACACTGTGTATGCATCATCTTTCCTAGATAAATTAAAAATAGAAGTAATTATAACTTTGCTATATTAATATTCATAACTTTAAACTGGAATAATAAGCCAGCATGACAAACCTGTCACTAGAATCTCTCCGTGCAAAACAAGTGTGTGATCAGCTGCCTTTGGGAGACAATGTTCTCTCTCCTAAGTCCTATCCCCTCCTCTTATTGTTCTTTTTTTTTTTCTCCTCAAGCTCCCCTGTAAGGCCAGAACGTGGGGTGGGGTGAGTGTGGGGCTGTGCTCACCTGCCTCAAGAAAGCCAAAGGGGGGGAGACCAGCCCAAGCCAAGAAACTAAAACTCTAACTTCTTCAAATGTTTCCATTACATGATGACAAGGGTGTTGTGCCCAAGGTCAGGCCCAGCTTATTCTGGATACATTTCCGATATTGATGAAGGCGAGGAACCAACAGAACGTTTTATTTACACTAACAGTGCTTCTAGCTGTAGGGCTTAATGCAACATGACCACCGGGTGCTGATTTTTCTAATGCTCAGAAAGTGCAGTCCTTATATGAAGTTATTGCAACTCTGAAGGGTGGTTCACCACTTAAGTGGTGCCTGAAGTTCACTGACTGCTCAAATGGTTGCAATGATTATGTAATTTTGTGAATTACATAAGAGAATTTAAGGTCCTGGGGCTTCATTTTAAACTGTGTTGTTCTATGTCCCAAGGCCACAGCATCTTCTGATTGCAGGCATGCTGCAGAGCCCTGCTGACAGCAGGCTTTACACAGCATCCCTCCTCTGGTACCCACTCTGACACTTGGTCCTTAGCAATATATACTTACTACTCTTAAATGCAATTGGAAACTTCATTCTCTTAAGTATAACATGACCCTATGAATACGCATAGAAAAAATTAATACTTTGATGTGTTGACTTTAGTTTCTGTGAGAATGTTTGGTATGGCTGGAAAGACTGATAAAATTTACACTGATTAATCCAAATGCAGACCTGGACTTGTTATGATTTTCCAATTGAATTATTTCAATTCTTGGAGGCTCCAAGAGCTTCTACACAAATTAAAGCTTCTCAATGCAATTTTGATTCCTCCTGAGCTATAATAATCACAAGAGACGTTTATTTAGTATGGATGTGCTTGCTTATAACAATTCTACTAATTTTCAAAAGTGGCAATAACTTCAGTCATACACAGAAAAAGCGTTTTTTTTTTCCTCTCATCTATTCAGGACAAAATGTAATTCTGAATCTCCTTAAATATGAAATTTATGTGTACTCTCTCAATACAAAATCAATTTGATAGTCAGTATTTAAAAGACAGCATCTCCTGCTATTTACTAGAAAAGGCAGAAAGGTCAAACTTATTTGGTCAAAAATACTTTCCTTGTAGCTTTTACTCATAAAGCAAAAGATGATAAAGCACAAAAACTGAAGGGAAGGCCTCTATTTTATCACATATAACAAAGCAAAGGGAAGGGAATGAGAGAAGAAATGAAGCTCTCAGATGAAAGGCTTGCAGCTGACCTTGGCACAGGACCAAAAATGGATCTGCATGTCCCATGCCGCCTTCATGTCACTTAGACCTTCTCAACCTTCAGAGCTGTGAGCTGGGATTTCTGGAGCAGAGAGCACTTAGCAAGAACAGCTTTGCCAAAGCTGGTGGATTAGCTAAGCATGGCATTCCCAGCCCCTGGGAATGGGACTCCTGTTCATTATGTGCCCAAGGCGATGGGATTTATCCAAATATCACATAAGTCTTTTCTTCCATACACATGGACTGAGAATTACGTATTCTGCTCACTACCATTAGCAGTAAACGACCAGCCAATTAGCATGGTGGGAGTTACTGAAAGGTCTTCACAAGGGCTTTTAATTTATTTAAATTTCAGGGTATACCCAGAAGACCTAGAAGCATTCTCAAAAACACCCCAGTGCCTGCTGCTCATTTCAAAGACAGAGCTGGCAGCATGCTGGCTTACCCCAGATGGGGATCTCTCTGCTCCTCTTCCGCAGAATTGTTGTGCTGCTGGTAACTAACTCTCCTGGAGCACCTAGACTGTCAATAATTTAATTTGGTGATGACAGTCAGTAACCTCATCTATCTCTGGCAGACAGAAGCCCATTCACTGGTTCATTTTTCAGAACTTTTCCAGTTAGTGAGGCACACCATGTAATTCAAATGAATTAATCATTCCTGTGAATGCTTACTACTATTCCTGTCACACACAACCCCATGCTAATTAGCAGGTATTTTACTGTTAATGATAACAACTAGAATATGTAATTTGCAGTCCATGTGCTGATATTTGCAGCTCCCATTGATTGCAATGTGATGTGTAGGCACTCCATGCTTCCATATTTAGGAGGCCCAATAGAGGTCACCTAAAATTCACATTGAAGAGCCTAATTTTAATTTCTGTTTGGGAAGAGAAGCCTGTGCAGATGCTTTTCCTCCCAGCTGTCCTCATGGGCATAGGACTGTTGTTGCTCCCTCATCAGACTGTGGGATGCTGGATCTTTGTAAATGCAACAAATCCAAACTGACATAGCATCAAGTAGCCAAGACAAATGTGAATGTCTACAGAGGGTCTGTGAACTGTGCTGAAGTATACATGACAGATTTAAAGGAACTTACCCCACTTTTGTGAGAAATCCAACTAGCTTGTACGCTGCTATCCACATCCGTGATTATGCATGTAACTTCAAATTCTTCCCCTTCTTTGAGAAGCTCATAGTTTTTTGATAAGGTGATGACAGGAAGAGTTTTGTGAACTGGAAAACAATTTAGAAGCATATTATTTTTCATTAGTTCCAGTGCTTCCAAGGGGGGATAAAAATCAACAGTCATTAACTTTCCAATAAAATCAAGGCTCTGATATGTATTCAAATTTTTCTAACATATTACACAATTGTTCCTTTACAATAAGCACATTTCTGCTTCAACCTCCCTTCAAACTACACTTAAAAGTTAGATAGTATTTGTTAGAGCATAGTAACTTGCATGAAGAAACTTGAACGATATTGAACCATCAATGAGATGATTCACTCCATGACAGTGATTAAAAGGCAGCACTATGGAACCGAAAACATGGTGAGGATCAGTCACTGAAGAATAGCGGCCTAGCACTAAATGCAAATTTTAATTACAAAACATTACAGCCGACAGAAAGTACTGTCTGACAGGTCCCTGAAAAACTCCTGATGGACAGCCTAGGAAGGACAGGTAAAGCTCAAGGACTTCTGCACACCTGCCTCTGAAAGCACTACAACCTCTGCTTATGGTGATGGTTCAGAATTTGTCACCCAAGGAGTAGGTGGCTACAAGTAGCTGTGGTACCCCTGTTCTGCTACTGGGTGTCTTTTGTCAACAGTGAAGTATATCTGAGGACTGTGTGTTTCTTGTCTCCACAAAGCTCTTCAGCTCTTCCCCTGTTCCCTTCATGCTTTGTTTTTCTGTTTTCTTCATCCTTTCTTTAAATTTTCTTATTTTATTAGACTCCAGTGAACTTCCCACTAGGGCTTTTACACAGGATGACTCACTTTCTGTGAATGCAACATATATCAGATACGGTCATCCAGACTCTTTTCTTGCCTCTGACACAGGTTTTGTAGTTGTCTTAGGTAAATTGTACGAAACTTAGGAAAACATCAGGCTTTTCAGGTACTAGTACTTTAATAATAATGTTTTCCTCATGTTGCTGTAAGTGGCTACAGAAGAGAAGAAACATGTTGCTCTCTTCAGATATAAAGGCTCACACAAAAATGCACACCAGCATTCAGCAGTACCCAAGAGACAGGAGGAAGCTGGTGCAGAAGGCATTCTGTGTTCTCATCTGTCAGAAACATCTATGGACATCCAAAAAAACAAGCCCTAAGTCCATAAAGCCCCTCATTGTTTTGAGAAGGGCTGGACATAAACTCTACCTGTGCTGTTGTAGTTGGTGTGAGTCTGAGTGCACCTGCACAGCTCCCTGTTTCATGGATGCCTGTCTTTCTGCACCAGAAACTCAGATCTGGAGGTCTGAGTGCCACGGTTGTAGCTACAAAAACATTACCCAACAAAGGGTCTCCAATGCATTTAAATGTTGAGAGAAGGAGAAAGTGGGAGTTTTACCTTTTTTACCTTTTAACTCAATAAGGACTGAACACTACCACACGGTAATTACAAGACAGAGTGATAATGCTGCTGATGGATTTCAGCAGATGTTTCCACTTACTGCAGGCTTCCTCCCTGACAGAAAACATGGGCAGAGTGCTGAGGTGCCCCCAGCCACCTACGGCTGCCCACCATCAATGGGCTGCTGGCAATGGTGCCAGCTCAGCACTCTTCCATCTGAAGTCACCACTGTATTGAGCAAGTACAAGCTTTTATCCATTAAAAAAATGAAAAAGTCCAATACTACAACTTGCACCCTCCTTTGTCAGAGAAACATCAGTTATGTCAAACAGCTGGTTTCTTTGGACACCACTGAAGAAACAGATGAAAAAAACACTTGTTACAGAACAAACAGTAGAGACAGCAAGAATGGACTTGATTTTTGTTTGTTGAAGGCAAATGCCAGAGATGCCTGCACTGACTCAACTTTTGTTATCTTCTCATTAATTGAAATTTTATAACTCCTTAAAATTCACTACATCAGAATTTCCAAATCACCAAGAAAAAAAGACTTTTTAAATTTGCCACACCAAACTCCACACTTGAGAAGGTCCCCACTGCTCAAGTCCTTGCCCCACCACCAAGCAGCATGTCACTGGGCAGGTCACAGAGCCCCAGACAGGTCACAGAGTCCCCGCCACGAAGCAAACAACAACATGTGCCCTCATTACACCATGGGGCAGCCCTCTTTCTCCAGAACTCCATGCTGCTGATGGCCTGGCCTCAGCTCCCAACACCTGGCACAGTGCAGGCAACAAGGGAGATGCACACCAGCTCGCTGGCCCAGCCCTCCTTTGGCAGCAGCCTTGGCAGCACCACTGGGATAGCATTGCTGACAGATGGATGCTATAGGAAGCACAAAGCCAACCAGCATAGCCCCCATGTGCTGCTCTCCTTTCAATAACAAAAACCCAACCAGATACCTGAGCAGAAATGCCCTTGCAGCCAAGGCAATCTCCTAGTGTACAGCCTATGAGTGTGCCCAGACAGGGGATGCCCTCTCCCCAGACCCCACTGCAGCCCCCACATCACACACAGGCCTTAGCAGAGACACACTCTCAGCTGTGGTGAGGAGTGGCTTCATTCCAAGGGCCCAGAGCTACACAGACAACAAACTCATTTACTTGCCCCTTAGGAAATACCGACCCAGCCTGGCTTGATGAACTGCTCCCTCCACTTTCCTCCTGGAGGTATTGAGACAGCCAAATAATGACACACAGGGTAAGTGTACACTCCAAACTACCCAGACAAAACCAGCCTGTAAAGTACTGCAGACAGGCATTGGGCTTCTCCTCCTTCCCAAACCCACCGAAGCACCCAACCCTAGGGCACAAGAGTGTGTGAAGGTCAAGTGTAGGCTATCACCAACAGGTTTGCCAAGCTCACTGGTGCATGTAGCAGGTCAGCCACAACACATTCCTCATCGCGATCTGAGCGCACAAATGCTGTTCTGATCATCTTCACTCCCAGATATGGAAACAAGGACCTTCTCCTTCCCCAAGTTCTGCTTCTCCACCAAATCCCTCTTCTTCAATGCCATCAATCAGTTCCTCCTGCTGTCACTTGTGGGTGACAGACATGTGAGTCAGGCACTGAAATCTCCATCTTGCTTGCACAAACCTGTCCAAACCTCAAGGCACAGTTTTGTCCTCAGAGTTCAACAGCACAACCCGCATTTCTCATAATGATGAAAAAACCTCCTGGAAATCACCAGGAACAGAAAACAAAACTGATCATGGCCAAACCTTCTCAGCACATCTACAAGCTAAGTGTCAAGAGATCAATCTGTGCTCCAACACAATTTGCCCAGAACAAGCTTTCTAAGCTCATCACTTTCCTTTGAACAGTGGTGAGGTTTCACAGCCCCTTCCATCAGCTTCTGGAAGGTGAAGAGCAGAACCAGGTGCTGTATACAAAGGCAAAAATCCCACGTTACCTGGTCTCACATTCAGGTAAATGTTCTCTGATATCTTCTCAACTCCATTGTGCTTGGCCAAGCACTGGTAGCAGCCTTTAAATGACCTCTGGACGTTCTTTATAATGATGCCTTTCTGGGGATTGGGAATGAATGTCATGTTTTTTGGGAGACGTTTGCTGTCACACTTTTTCAGTGTGAAATTCGTAATATTTGGATCTGTTAGCGGGCACACTAGCAGTATGTCACTGTCTTCTTTTCCGTAGATCAGAGAATCAACGAGGAAGAGCACATTTGGATCTGTGGAGAAACACAAAGATCTGTCAGAGAAGCTGGCATTGCACAGGGAACTTCTGATGACCCTAGAACTATGCAATTGGGCACTTATATCAAAGAAAGTTTTACTTTCAGACAGTAAAACTTAGTATTGACCAATTCATGTTTACCAAGAGACATTAAATTTAGTCCTAAAAGAGCAGCATGAGAGGAGATATGCAGTAGCATTCAATACTAGACACACTAAAGAATCATGTGCACTCAGAATAATCTTACTGCTTTTATATTTGGAGATGGAGGAGTTTTTTGCCTTGTTTAGCTCCAAAATATTCCCACAACAGTAAACAGATTTTCACAGACCATTAAAAGTAATTTGCTTTTAGCTAGTGGCAGGGCAGTAAGGTTTCATGCCCACAGGAGGATTTGGAAGAAATTTATGAGCAAATGGAAGTTGAAAAGCACCTAGATTATGGTTTTCACTTCTGTAAAATATATAATCTAAATGAACACACACTGCTACCAGAGGAAGCATCAAACAACTTCTCTCTTTCTCTCCCCTCCTTGAAAGCAGGGATTATTTTTAGCCACCTTAGAAGAAAAACTGGGCATACAAACAGCATATCTGATTGAAAAATCATCATGCAATCTTTCACAAGGTAACTTTTCTAAAGCATTTCATCTTAGCCAACCACAGCACACAAACATATAGTACTTTAAAAACTTTTACAACCAAAGTTGGAGCCCATGACAGGTCATGACCTTGAAATGCAAAGAACCTGGCAAACACAAAAATAAAAGAATGTGTGATGACAAACCCTCTGTATTTCAGATTCCATCTGCCCTCCCTACAGAGTAGAATGAATTAGAAACACAAAAACAGAGGGAAAAGTTTTCTTTCTTTTTTGCAAACATGCTTACAACTTGAATGATTAGAGATCAACAAACCATGACTTAACAAGGAAGACTAAGAGAATTTGGTTTTAAGATTTTGGACAACAAGTACCAGGCTGAAAATGAAGCATGGGATTTTACGTAAGCAATCTGCTAAGTCGAATGCTGCTCATCACCGAACAGAGAAGTTACTGGCTGGTTTCTAGCTTAGAGTGAGGGTGTAGCTTCAACCTCATTTTATACTACCACCCAAGATGCCCCCACAAACTACAAGTTTTGTAGCATCAGTCTAGAACTAAAGTAAAGCATGTCTGAACAGAAAATGTGACCTTTCGCACACAGAGATACTTAGATAAATGCTATGACTAGATGTCACTTCTGAGCTGGAACAGGATGGATTAGAAAAGCTCATCTAAATGTCCCTGCTAACAGAGACTTAACTGATTGGTTTCCACTCAGTCCACTTTTTCTCCAATATGGACAGAGCCAAGATATCTTCATTATGCAGAAAGTACGGCTCCCCAGGAGAAAGAAAAATGACATTTTTTGAAAACAGAAGAAAGAAACAAAGACCTGTTTCGCTAACAGCTGAAATAGTGGGGAAGGCCTTGACTGGGGCAAGCAGAATTGTTGAGGTTCTCCTCTTGCATCTTCAATCCCCCTCTAGAAGGGACATATCACAGTGAAAAGACATGGAAAGATTTCCTGTAGGGAATCCACGCACAAACAAAGCTGCTCATGGTCATGTTCCTCCTTTCATGGATTTCCACCCCATGTACATCTTGGGTTTTACTTGCTTTCTGTGCATACCACAAGTTTCCAACACAAGATATGGTGGAGCTAATCATTGCTTGCATCTGAAAATACTTGAGATCAAAATTAAAAGATTTTTCTCTCTTATGTAGGTGTCTGAACTAACTTGATCTTCACTAGTCTTGCTTGGATCAGAACATAAACTGCTTCTATAGACACAACACAGGCCCTTTCAGCCAAAACAGAAAGGTGAAACAGGTAAGCGCCCATGGTTTGTCAACACTTGGCCACAGAAACATAGGAAATTTAGGTTTAGTAGATCCAGAAGAATGTGAGGTATAAACAGACGCCATCATTTCATGTGTCACTTGGGACTGTGCAGGATAAAGGTTCTTGGTCCTGTTCTCTCTTCACTTTCAGCTTTACAAGCAGAAAGTGTATGGGGTGCTTGTGGCAATGCCACAAGCAGCAGAGCACATGGCAGCATCTTATAGGTTATGTAAGATGTCATTAAGCCAGAACCTATTGCAAAATGATAGCCAACCTCACAAACATACTTATTTCACTGTCAGAAACTTGTCAAAGGGAAGCTTGCACAGTTTTCAAACAAGGGACACAAAAAAGTTAACAATGTATTGCATGAAGGCCACACAACTTCCCTGAAGCTTTGGTGGAGGACTGCCTGGTGTCCTGAGATGAAGGAGTCGTTCTTGTAACGGCAGGCAAAAACTTCTCTATGATCACAGCTGTCTGAGATAATTACCATGACCTTCAGGAAAACAATCGTGGTAGATAAAGTCAACATTGTTGGCCACATATAGGTAAAATACATGTCAGATTTCTTTTAGTTGTAGTCTCAGAGAAACATGCATGGCTATTTGGACAACTCACGAGTGGTTAAAAGAGCATTCGTTGTTAAAAGAGCATTTGCGTGGCCACTATGCCAGATATTTTCCCTTGGGAAAATATGCTTTGCTGTGTTGCCATCTCCCTGTCTTGGAGAACAACCTTGCAGTAATTTACAAAGGATTGGCAGGGTTCAGAAGAGGCTCTTTGAGACATCCCCATTGGACACAGAATGCCGTCTCCAAGAAAGTGGATGCTGTAGGACTTTTTTCCATCAACAGCGAAGGAAGACCACTAGAGCTATGAGAAGAAGAAGCAAAATAACCACTTTCCTTGGAAAGTAAAAGGGAATGCCAGGCATAATAAACTGTCACCTTGAGGGCAGTTGATGAAGTCACAGATTAGGAGCCAAAAACAGAAGAAATCTGAAGAAAACACTGCAAAAAGAAGAGTAATAAAGGATTGAAAAAATGTGTCAGAGCAGAAGCACTTTTTTTTCCTGTCTGAGATGTTTCTGATCAGTCACAAGGTATATCAGAAGCTGGAGGCAGAGGAATCATTTCTGTTTGCTGGCTGAGGCCCGAAGCACGGCCTCAAAAAAACCAAATCCTTTAGGCTAACTGCCTCACTAAATCAAAAGCTTGGGACCAAGCCTTATATGACTCTATACTGATGGATGGTGTGTAATTAAAAAGACATTTCTACATATTGCTTGCTTCCTCACAGTAAAACTGACTCATACAACAGACTCAGGTCACCTGGCTAGAGTCTAGAAAGAAAGCTTTGGTATACTTCACAACAAAATAATGGGGATGTACAGAGGCACTCATCCAGAACTTTGCTCTGGTGCAAGCAAAGCCAAGAGTGAGGTTTCTTCCTACTGGACAGGGAAGAAGACTTCTTCTATCACACTGCGTTCTCCCTCTGTACTTCAAATTCATTCCCTCCTCCAACATTTATTGTCCTATTATTTTAGGAATGGGAAAGGGAGTGGGGAGGAAGCAAAAATAATGCCTTCATTGATATTTACCTTTAACAAAAACATAAAAAGAGGTGACAATACTCCCTTTGCTTCTGCATATGTATCTGCCTATGTCTCTGACTGTTGCATTTTTGGTGTACCACTCTTTCTCATTAGAACTCCTTGCTTTTGCCGATGGGTCTGAGTTCTGGAAATTCCAAGTCACGGGTCCCTCCTCATTGCACCTCAGCCTTAATTCCTCCCCTTTATTCACAACCACTGAAGACTCTTCATGGGGCAGTGAACCACCTGGGGGAAAAAAAAAGCACAAAACAATGCCTGTCAATACAACAGCCTATAACACTCCATTCTTTCTGCAGCAAAGTTATCATATATATAGTTGCATATGTGCAGTTAATATTTTAGGAGTTATTTCTTTAAAAATGCTAAGCTGCAATGGCACTGTGCAATTCTACAAACACCTTTTGGCTAGTAAGGCCTTTGGTACACAGAGAAAATAACCACTGCAGGTGGAAACCAGCCTCTAAAACACCTTTTGAAACTAAAGTTTCAGATGCACCACTTTCTGCAATGTTTTGGCTTTTGAATGACAACAGACCCAAGCTATTTAAAAATTATATTCAAGAACATATGAGCCTGATTCTACATGGCAGCACTTTTAATCATTCTTTGTCATTTACTCAGTGTGTTGCCAAGAACTATAGTCTCCTTACTGAACAGTGATCTTTTTATAACTGCTTTCTCACGTATTCAGAAGGTCCACTCACACTTAGGTTAGCAGTATCCAGTTTAATGAAGGCATCAGTACACGCTTTCCATACCTGCTTATTTCTTTACCTGAAGTTCCAATTCATCATTTCTTACATTAAAAAAAAAAAAAATTCATGCAAAATATTTAAGCTTCCATCCCAATGCTACAAAATTAGTTTCACTGCAGCATCAATCTCCCAGTCACAAAAGCTGCTCTAAATGACCATTTAGCTTCTTTTTCACTGAACATGCCATAACACAAAGTTTTAAAAGTTCTCACGAAATAAAGCTCTGTAAAATTAGTAGCTCTAATTCACCATTCCCAACCACTTCCCAGCTGACCACAGGGAGAAAGGAGGAGGACATGCAGGGTTCTCTCGCTCCACTGTTAAGACAAACCAAGCAGGGGGTTGCTGAGTTAGCACACCCATGATGTGAAAATATTAGTGAACCTTCAAAATGGAGTTCACACCAAAAAACCAGATAAATTCTTACTTTTATGGACCTACTTGTACACCAGAAGAACATATGTAAATGTAGAGGTGATCTTGCAGGAACAAACCCTTCCCCTTTCAGAGTAACTCTTTAGTCCTACGAGTAATCCTTAGCCTGCAGTAACTATGCTGCTAACTCATGTCACCCAGTTGTACAAGACTGTACAACATCCGTGTGTAGTAGTAGTCATGCCAATGAAAATACTACTTGCATGCAAAAACACACTCTGCAGCTCCATTCAGAGGTTGAATTTCCCTACCCACACAGATAACAACAGACGTTCAAGAAAAACAATTGGATAATTAGTTGGGATGAGGTTATACTCTCCAGACTTAATTCACTCATCTCACAGCTTTAGTTGTTCTTAAGGTATATACTGGATTAAGATCAGGTCAGGTAACTGCTCCTCATCCTGACAAATCCACGACAGAGTAGGAAGCAAAGGATGGTAGACCACCTGTGGAGTCTAATAACTTTGTTTGTGGTCTGGAAGGAGCCTTCATTTTCTACCCATCTCCTTCAAATTAGAATTTATTTATCAGTGCTAAACTCAACTGGCAGTCATTTTTCCAGTGTCACCCTGCATATATGCTTCAATGACTGAACACATAAACAACCACCCTAGAAATAAAAATTGCCAGAAAAAAATCAAGTTTTAATTTCAAATCTTGTCCCTCAAAGTGGAGGTGTGAGCCCAAGCTGTAATACAGCAGCTCAAATGAGAAGAGTGAAAGTCCAAAATCTCAGAAGCACAGGTCCCAGTCAACAGTGGCTGGGCAGGAACAAAAGCTGGAAAAATACTTTGCTGTGGACGAAGAGGTGCCTGACAGCAGGGTAGAGGCAAGAAGACCTTTGATATGCAAACCCCTCAGATCAGAGCCAGGAACTTCGGCATATGAGAAGGCAGAGGGCAAAGACCTCTAAGAAGGTCTTATATATGACCATGCAGGCTCTTCATGGGGATGTCTTTGGAAAACTTCTCTGCTGCTTCCCACAGACCATAGAGCAGTTCCAAGAGAAAAATCACATGAGCTACATAAAACAGAAGTGCAACATGGTGTATATCTAATCTGGCAGTAGCTTCACAGACAAGTCAGGGAAGGTTGAGAAAGGAGAAGATCTGGATAACCTTCAATGGCACCACTCCACGCCTGCAGCCAGCAAGGCCTCAGCCTGGGGCCTGCCAGGGAGGTGCACATGTGGCTGGACTGGGTTGGCCCCACTGCCCACCCCCTCGAGGAGCACAGTCCTGAGAAGGTCATACAGCCCCCACCATGCAGCAAACACCAAAGTAGCCCCTCATCACACCATGGGGCAGCCCTCCTTCACCAGAACTAGGGGCCATGCTGCTGATGGCCTGGCCTCAGCTCCCAACACCTGGTATGACGCAGACAGATGCTCTCAGCTGTGGTGAGGAGTGGCTTCATTCCAAGGGCCCAGAGCTACACAGACAACAAACTCATTTACTTGCCCCTTAGGAAATACCGACCCAGCCTGGCTTGATGGACTGCTCCCTCCACTTTCCTCCTGGAGGTATTGAGACAGCCAAATAATGACACACAGGGTAAGTGTACACTCCAAACTACCCAGACAAAACCAGCCTGTAAAGTACTGCAGACAGGCATTGGGCTTCTCCTCCTTCCCAAACCCACCGAAGCACCCAACCCTAGGGCCAAGGGTGTGTGAAGGTAGAGTGTAGGCTATCACCAACAGGTTTGAAGAGTAAAAGGGACCCACTGGAGGTTGCAGTGCAAAGATTAATATAACTGACCTACTACACGAGGATGGATCTGTCCAACCATACACATCACTGTGTTGTGTGTAAATGCTGACAGGTTCTGCAGCCATAATCTCTTCCACCCATGAATGTTGGCTCAATAGTCCTATAAATACAGATCGCTTCATGTCCCTCTGATGCACAGTACAGTATTGCACAGCTGGACTGGACATGTAATAGC
This sequence comes from Pseudopipra pipra, assembly GCF_036250125.1. Taxonomy (NCBI): domain Eukaryota; kingdom Metazoa; phylum Chordata; class Aves; order Passeriformes; family Pipridae; genus Pseudopipra; species Pseudopipra pipra. The sequence continues at coordinate 48,158,071 of NC_087552.1, forward strand.
CATGCTTGAGCTGGGGGGGAACATTTCTCAAAAACCAACACCACTCGCATGCAAAAACACACTCTGCAGCTCCATTCAGAGGTTGAATTTCCCTACCCACACAAATAACAACAGACGTTCAAGAAAAACAATTGGATAATTAGTTGGGATGAGGTTATACTCTCCAGACTTAATTCACTCATCTCACAGCTTTAGTTGTTCTTAAGGTATATACTGGATTAAGACCAGGTCAGGTAACTGCTCCTCTTCCTGTCAAATCCACCACAAAGTAGGAAGCAAAGGATGGTAGACCACCTGTGGAGCCTAATAACTTTGTTTGTGGTCTGGGTTTTGAAGGGAGCCCTTGGTTCTCTCCCCATCTCCCTCAGATGAAGATTTATCAATGTTAAATCCAATAGACCAATCCAATCCACCAGCGCCTGTTTTTCCAGCACGATCAGAGATTTTCCACATGCGGTCCACTAATCCCCTGCACAAACTCACATGACTGAACATACAAACAAGCATGCCACAAAAAATAACTGCCAGAAGGATTAGAAAAACAGAATTTCGCATTTTTGTGGAACGTTTATGACTCTTACCTACTCTTTCCCCTAGCTCTCATCCTACCCATTCAGGTTAGGAGTTCAAAATTTTGCAACACTTAGTATAAGGACTATCTAGCAAGTTGTTGGAAAGTTTTAAAGGTGGTAAACAATGCAGCAGGGCATGACTTCCTCCAGAAGCACAAGAAATATGTTATGTACTGGAGTTGGGGAAAAAATGGAGAAGAGGGAACAAGCACACTGTGGTGAACTATCACTCATCTTTCAACATGACTTTGCTACGGTTCCTTGTACGCAGCCTATGAATTCTCAGCAGAATAATTTACAAATGGAATTAATGCCTTCTGCAAAGAATTGCCACAATGTAAAGGGCTTTTTTTCCTCTTGCCTTCTACACTGCCAAGAAAACTATGGCAGTGTAAGGACAACAGGTTGTAAATGCAATGACTACTATATTTGCTTTGTATTATGCACCTAAATAGCAGTCTGTCTTTAAAAAAAGAATTAAAATGGTATTTACAAAGATGAGAATGACTTTGTACCTTCTTTTTGGAGGAATAATTAAGCGACAGAAATCTGAGAGTTTAAGCAACAACTCGTAATCCAGTGCACTAATCCCCACAGCATGTGTCCATCTGCTCTCTCTTCATCTTTTCTCAGACTCACATCTGACACTGCTCCATTTGTACGGCACCCAAGTGATGGGGCTCTTCCAGGCCCACTGTTGCTCTTGGGCACTCCAGTGACATCAACCATGTAATCATAACCATGACACTCACACTAGTAATTCAGGAATCGGTTGTGTTGGCAGGCTACATGCCTGGGATAGTAAGAGATCTCAAAGTGCCAAACCCCATGGGATACAGTGTCTGCTGTCTCCTACCAGGGCTCTATGTTCAGCCCAGGTAGAACCATGACTTTACCAGTCACTAGTGGGACTGTAAACTTTCTGAGCAATGGGATGGAGGAACACACCGCTATGTCTCCCCTGAAGTTTTCCAGGTGTGGATGTGAATCCTTACTCTGTTATCTGACCCATACATGGGCATGCCTCCACTCTCTCTCTATCTCCTTACAACTTGGAAAAGGAGGTGGACTGCTACTTCAATATTCAGCTGGGTGTCCCCATCTCAGTGAGGGGGACACCTGACCACAGGAACAACTCAGGACGAGGAGAAGAGAGGAAACCCATCTTCTGCCCACATGGTTCCTGTGGACTCAAGTGGGTTCTGTGATCCCACTGTCAATCACAGACTGTGGATCCCACTGCAAAACATCCAACATTCCCCATACACTGCATAGCCAGAGTACCACACTGGGGCTCTAGAGGACCCACTAGAGTTGTCCTCAAGGGCAACTTGCAGGTGTAGTTATTATATGCTAACAAAAATAAGCTGAAAAAGGAAAATATTTCATAATTAACAATTAAAAAAAAAAAATCACACAAATTGCCAAGCTCAGAGTTGGACAGCCCAAGATCCATTTTGGATGTATTAATTTTGTGTCCTACTGCTGAAAAGATTCACTTCCACCACTCTAGCTTCTCCTTGTAATATAACAAATTTGAGTTAAAAACTACAATGCTGGGATCACTTGTGAACAAGGCTGTGTAATCAAAAAAAAAGAATATATGAATATATTACAAGCAGCTCCCTGAGCCCTAAAAATGAAGGGAGAGGGAGGAAAGAGAGGGAGTACAGCAGTTGTGACTTCTGCATGCAGAAGGAACATCTGGAAAACCAGACTCAAGGAACTAGAAAATCAAACAGCTCTATATAATACTGATAGGAAATGCAGGTCAAATTGCAGGGATATGAATAAGGACAGCAGAATGTTCCTGTAACAATTAAGGGATGTGCAAACAAAAAAAGCTCTAAGAAGTGCACCATCCTGGGGAAAAAATATCATTTATGCTGTAGCTTTTCAGCCTCAGCACAACACTGCCGTAGCACGGAAAAGCACATCAAGTGCAAGTCCACATCACACTCACAAGCAAATAGAAACCATCTCCAGCTGCCAAGCAAACAAAGGATGTGGGACTGCCATGGAATAAGATGAAGAGTCGAGCACTGTGGATTTTATTCCCAGCTCTGCCACAGATTTCCTGCACAACCTTAAGCCAATAGTTAGTCCCTCTGTGGCAGCTTCCTCTTTCAACTCTTATCTAAACATTAAAAGGAACAAGAAGTTTGTGGCAGCTCTATAACACAAGCTTCCAGAGAAAAATAAAACAAAACAAAAACCCCTGTGCCTTATCCCACCCCCATCCACATTAAACTCATCTCAAATATCTCCCAAGACAGAGGCACAGCACAGCTTCACAGTACAGCCACAAACTGCTCACATCCTGTACCAGCCTCTCTGCCAAGCCTATGGGACTGGCAGCGCCCTGACAACAGGTTCATTGCTGCTCAGCGAGAGCAAATCCTTTGCCCTGCCTCCCCCAGGGCTGGGACACATTGTGAGGGCATGGCAGTCTCTTCTGAGCTTCTGCCTTTTCCCCTTGCAGTTGCCATAACCCCCATAGTCATCATCATGTAAGCTGTACAAACACCACACAATGAAAGCTATGACCTGGCTGTGACCTGATCCTGACCATGATTTCTAAAGCAGTTAATGTTGTTCTATGATAAACGCACAGAGGAGCTAAACTTCAAGTGACAAAATGCCCGCAACTTTTGTGTAAGATTGTGGGGATTAGATACAATTGGAGAGTGCCTATGCATTCTGAGCACTGGGTTCATTTCAAAGGCTATCACACAGACCTCCCTCACCGCGGTTTCTCATCTACAACAACATAAGAGAGCAGAAACAAGAGATATGCATTATCAGTTAAAGTAGTAGCACTGTTGTAGATGCAAGGGTCCGGGGATATCAGCAAGACATGGCTTGCAGGGAGGTAAAATTCCCTTTCAGCATACCCAAACCTCTTAGAAAAAATGAACATATTTTGAGACACACAAGTCCCCTGCAGGTCTGAAAGAAGAGGAGAAGCAAAAACATCTCTTTTACACAAGTGCAGAGGTTCTAGCCAGAAGCCTGTTCATTCTTCTCTATAGTATTTATATACGTGTCTAATTGAAGACTATCGCCCTTCCAACTCTGCCTCTTATTTGTTAAAGCCACTAAGACACTTGACATATGCTATGATGGACATGAATGTAAAACCCTTTCAATTATATTTTCTTTGTCCTGTCATTTCATGCCCCAAGGAAAAAAATAAAGCGTCAAACTTGCATGTTAATTGCACTGAAACAACTTGAATTTAGTCTGATGTATAAAATCTCCCAGATTTTTCAAAGCAGAGATGCTATCATATGCTTACTTGTTTTGTTCCACTTCGCTAAACAGACACTCTCCCTTATGCTAGATGAAAAGTTTAGCAATGGCAAATGTCAATTTTAAATGATTTGATCTGAAAGCTACATCAGAACCCATTTCAGCCAGGCTGCGGGGGAAAAGGTAGATAGCAGTACAGGCTCTTACTTCATAAAAGAAACCATCCATGCCAACACCCATACTAGTGTCTTCCTCAAAGACATAGTCCAAAAAAAACCAAAGACATCATTGTCCCTACAAGCGTCACAGACTCTCAGCATATATGAATGACACAAATCCTTGCTGACAAAATGCTGACCATCTCCTCTGCCCTAGCTTCATTTCAGAGACCAAAAAATAACTGTCACCAGACACATATTTAAGGGTCTAAGCTGATTAGGCTTCCCTGCAGAACTGAGCAGTTTGTTTCTAACCCATCTAACAGGGCCAGTGCTATCTGCTGACCAACAGACTCTTCAATGCTGTCTTTCCCAAGCAGAAACACCAAGCTCATGAGCTTGTGCTTGCTCTGAGGTTTTGTATTCTTGGTGCTTATATGTTACTAAGCAGAAAACCAGGGGAGAGGATTTGATTTTTAACCAGCTGCATGAGGGCAACCCCTGTCTTCTCATCCAGCCTTGCCTGCCCCCTCACTCTGAAAGGAAAGGGGGCAGAGGAAGGCACTGTAGAGGGCAGAAGGCAGAAGCTCGCCAGCCCAGCACTCAAAGGCACAGCCAATCTCACTCCATCTGCAAGCAGCAAGGCAAAACAGGGATCTCCCAGCATAAAGAGCAAGTGTGGAACCAGCCAGCTGATTCCAATCCATGGCAAACCTGAGAGAGGAAGTGGCAGGAGGCTAGAACAATAGTTGTCTTTATCATCTGTGGAGGCATGAGCATGGAGAACCGGAGGCAGCCAGACCATGGCTGTGGCTGTGAGATGTCCCCCTTTGCAGTGATGCCCCACAGTAAGCTTTCAGCTCCCCAGTCTGGGATTGCTCCTACAGGGACCTCCCACAAGAAACAATTATGCCCTGGGAGGGCACTCCACAGAACAAATAAAAGGCACTTGGTGCTTACCCCTTGCAGAGAAAACAGCTCAGGTGACTGAGCAGACACCCAGCTACACCTGAAGAGAAGTTATGCAGCCCTCTGAATGAGATATGGTGAATCAGAAAGAGCCAGCAGCAGAGACAGGTGGCACTAAGACAAATCCAGCCAGCTCTCCAGCCCCCGCACATCTCACTCTCCAAGAGAGACATTCACAGGATCTTCAGGCAGGATAAGCATGGGCACTTGGGCTGATCCTTTGCTTGTGGGTAGAAGCCAGCACATCCTCCTGGAGGGCATCTTGCCACAGCAATTAGGGATGTAGCTAGGAATACTTTGCTTCTGTACTTTGGAAGCAGGCTTAGCAGAGCAGATTCTGCACATGACTTCCAAAACCACGTGAGAGCTGTCCCGTCCATGTAAGTGCAACACCACCAAGGCAGAGGGCTGGGGAAAAGCAATTGCACCTTCCAGAGACAGAGATGTACCTTCCTTTTCCCCACTCGTTTTGTTTTCCCTTGCTGGCATGAGGAAACTCCAGCCATGGAAACAGGCTACTGTTCCCTGCCTGCCGAGCAGATTGCCCTTTCTGACAGGCATTCCTCACTCTGCTAATAGAGGAATTTGTAAAAGGCAGACACAGAATATAATTCGAGTTTAGCACAATACTGAATAGCCACAGCAGGATCAAACACCATCCTCCTTTCCAAGTCTGAGTATGATACTTTCCTGAATCCTCTTTTTCTGTGAAGTCATGGCTTTGGGGCTTTTTCTGTTGTTTTGAGGCTTGTTTTTTGAAGGAGCACCATATGCACCACAGCAGTTCAGTCTCTTGAAGTCATGAGCTACAACCTATTCTATATGATTAATTTTATTATACCCCATTGATGCACTATGGTCTCTCATACCTAAACTTCCCACCACTGAAGGAATCTACAGGCAATGTACTAATGAACAAAACCGAATCCAAAGCATGACTGACCCATGTTTTTTTTTAACTTGAATGGCCTATGCTTAAAACAACTACCTGATAATTCTTATTCAAAGAGAAATACAGGACAGCTAAATATACAGAAGTAGGATTTGCAAAAAAAAAAGAGCAATTGTTTTCCACAACACTTGTCAATATTGAGATTTATACATTTAGACTAATCTCTACTACTGAATTATTGCCTTCCTTTAATTTCCAAAATTACTTATTAACCAGCTGTTCCCACAGTTAGTTTTGTCAGCTGCTAGACACATAAATAAACAAATTATAAAATAAGTGTGGAAAGGACTAGAAGGAATGAAGAAGCACTATGAATACACTAATACACTAATGCATAGTGTATTCATATTCAGCTGTCGCGCGCCCCATCTATTCCTTGAACGGCTCTTTCTTCTCACTTCTCTTTGCTGACATTTTCATTAAAAGGTGCAGTATCTTTCAACCTCCATTTTGAACGAATGTTCCTTGTAATGAGCAACAGGGGCTCAAAAGCATGTTTTCTGAAAAGCACTGAAAGGTAGTTTTAATGAAGAGAAATGAGAAAACTGGAGAACAGTGAATCGTTTTGCAATCTGAATTAATGCCTATTTAGAAAAGGTTCAACTGAGGAAGGAGATGTAAGACTTCTGGCAAGGCAAATTCTAATTATTTCAAGTCTTGGCAGCATTTTTATTGAATTGTAGCAATTTCATTAAAAGGTGCACTGGTAATCAGCTACATAAGGCCTCCAGAGGGGAAAATATACCAATAATTGCGTAATTATATTATCATTGCTTGTACGATGGACCACATTAAATACCACACAGAGGAGCACTGCTTTTTACTTTCTCTAGATATTTAGTTCTGTACATTTTCCTAGAAGATTACAGAATAAAAATGACTGCCAGATTAACAAACATGTTCACCAAATTTCGTAGAAAAGACACAGCTACCTTATATTCATAATACTTTGTATTCTCTTTTCACTGAAAAAAAATGACAAATTAATGGAAAAAACACTGGGTTTAGTAATAAGATGCAGTATTTATATAGTTCCATTACTGAAATACAAGTCATTGCATCACATGTCATACAGCCACATGTGACTATTTAGGAAGCAGGTTTTAGAATATTTCCATATTTTCCCATATAAATTAAGTGTATTTATCCAGAGATTTCCAATAAGCCTGCAATAAGTTAGATTTCCTTTGTCTGTCTAATGCACAAACTTTCCCACTAACTAAGATGTTGGTAAAAAATTCTTGTAAAAGTGTTGTTTTACAGACAACACATACCAAAACAAACATTTTTTTAATGAGGTACCCAGTATTAGAGAAGCATCTTTGCCTTCTGAAACTGTGACTAGGACATCTTCTGGAAGAATCTTTGGCATGTTCTTCAAAACCTCCTCGGGTGAAAAAATCTCACCTCAGACACCACACTAACACCCAGAAACATCTGTCACTGATTTTGTCTTAGAAATGTCTTAAATACCAAGACTTGGGTATATTTCTGACAATCCATTTCATTTCCCCAGTCTTCTGGCAAGGAGATGTAGAACTCAGCTATTGAACTTCATCTCCAATGTCAGCAGAATTCCCACTTGTATTTTTTGCTTTTAAATTGTATTTTAAATTGTATTTAGTTTCTATTATTTCTTTTTTATAAGCCCTATCACAAACTGCATATACATGGCATATATATAACTAGCTGCTTATTGAAAAGTGGTCCTCCCTCCTATTCCAGGAGAGATACGCAGAGGACGTTGCACTGGGTGCAGCCTGAGTACCTGCCTAAGTAGGGAATCCCATTTCAGCATCAATTCTGAATGTATCTAGATTATGGAAGGAGACCAGAAATACAGGGTTTACTTCTGCTCCTTCCATTTGACCTCTTTTATTGTGCTGCATACCTCAAATCCTAGGGATGATAATATTAGCACTACTGCAAAGTCAGCAATTTTACGTATAATACCTGGAAGTTCGACATACTATGGAATAGGAAACTTCAACAGCTTGTGTTACAATGAACACTAACTATTGGGACAAAGCTTTTATTTTGTAGAAGATAACATAATTTCTTTTCAAAATTAAAAAGTTATGCTCATCCAGGCATAAAAATCACTTCCATGTCATACAAAATAGCAAACAAAGAGCCAGCAAAAATAGAGAATCCATCAGTCAGTGAGCAGCAGAAAATAAATGCCTCAGTATCAGGTCCTAGCACAGAATTGCATACAAATCCTACAAACAGAACCACTTCAAGTAAAAACACACTATTAAACCACATATTTAATTTAATATTACATTAAAAGTAAAAATATAGTATTTTTATAATGCACATTTTCCTTTTAAAAGGGAAAAATATTCAACAGTGATTTTGAAAATACAATTACATAAATTTAAACTTACAGCTCCTCTTATCATTTAAAAAAAAATAAAAGAAGAAATTATTCAAGTTATACTTGCTTCCAACATTTTAAAGATAATCAAACTACTGGATTCATGGAATTCAGTCACTGAGCACCTATAGGGAGTGATAAACCAGCCTTTGGCATCTGGAGTTTCCTAGCAGGTGCAGAGAAAATATTTTCTTTATTTCAGTTCATTCAGTACCACTTAATTAAGCAACTAGACCACTCAAAGGGGAGCTACTGATCAGGAGTTAAGAAAACCTCATGAATGTTTCCTTCCATTACCATTCTAAGAATAAAAAGAGGATGAGATGGACTAGTTCTAAAATTTTTGTAGCGTAGTGATTCAAAACCACCAGTTTTGACTACAGATAGGCCTTTCAGATGTTAATTCTTTATTTCAAAACATTTCTCAATGAGTTTTTTCTTCTGAATTGGCTGGCTTCTATGTGGTACTATTTATCTAACGGAAAAACATTTCAGAATTCTTGTTTCCTTCATTGTAATCGATGCATATCATCAGTAAAAATCAATTATCTAATACAAGAAATGTCAATACTTTCTATTTTCATACTAAAACATACACATGAAGAATGAGTGTATATATAACAAGCTACATAATTGCTTAAATACAGGCACATTGATTAATCAAAGTGTAACTAACTGCAAAGGCTATATTTAATTAAAACTATCTCAATGGTAATAAAGGAGGTTAAAGCTTTCTTTACAAAATGATTAAGTACAAATGCAAAACAGTTAAAACGAGGCTTACTGTTGGCTGATTTAAATCATGATTAAAATCAGATTTACAATGCTTTGAATCAAATTGGAGCATGTAGTATGGGGGAGGTAACTTTTATTGAAGTGGTAACTATATTTCTCATGTGCAGTCAGATATCAATTTTACACATTGTATCTGGAGGAAATGAAAACCAGTCGGAGAGGGCTAACAAGAAGAGGACGAGGAGTTACAAAAGATACACTAAAAGAAAAGGCTAGAAAAGGTTTATCACAGAAAAGTGAAGTCAACACTGTCACATTGTCAATGCGTAAAATATTATTATAAATAACACAGTGATCAGAAGTTCATTCTATCCAATAGACAGTGGGGAAAAAAAAGGATGCACTTAAGCAACCAGGAAGGGAGATAATGTTAGGTATTGGAAGAAGCTTTTGACCTTTAACAACTACGTGCTGGAAAAAACACGTGGTAGACTCTGCACCACAAGTCTGCCTTACAGCAGGTTAGACAAAGTCTACATGCTCTGTTTTACTACAGGGAACAGCAGGGGATAGGCCAGATTTCTGCAGGTCTCCTCCAGCCTTACTCCTACAGTTCTGTGGGAGCTTCCCAAGACTTGCCGTGTCTCTTAGAAACCTGGCTGCAGGAGGCAGGTGAATGCATGATAAAGCCAGATTTCATTCAGCAAAGAGTGTGGTTTCCAGTCCTGAGGGCTGTGGACAAAACCTTCGACATGTGACATAACTGCTGCCATTAAGCCCTGAACAAAAAACAGATTAAGAGAGCCAAGAGCAAGTTTTAAATCTCATGATACCCTTCAGCAGGAATGTAGTCAGTTCTGCAGTCTAGGTATGTGAACATCCAAAATATTACTATTACCCAGCTCACTGAGATGTTTCCTCCCCTTCAAAGCATGCAAGCTCTGAATGACAGGTTATAACCAAAAAGCTTGATTTCTTTCTCCTGTGTGACTTTTGCACAAAGCCTTTCTGTAAAAAAAGTCCACTTCATGTCATAGAATCATAGATTGGTTTGGGTTAGAAGAGACCTTAAAGATCATCTAGTTTCAAAGCCTTGCTGTGGGCAGGAACACCTTCCAAAGATCCATCCAACCTGGCCTTGAACACTTCCAGTGATGGGGCATCCACAACTTCTCTGGGTATCCTGGTCCTGCATCTCACCACACTCACAGTAAAGAATTTCTTCATAACACCTAATCTAAACCTCCCCCCTTTCAGTTTAAAGCCATTACCCCCTGTCGTACCACTACGTGCCTTTGTAAAAAGTTTCCCTCCAGCTTTCTTGTAGGGGCCCCTTTTGGTAGTGGAAGCCTTCTCTTCTCCAGGCTGAACAACCCCAACTCCCTCAGCCTGTCTTCATAGGAGAGGTGCTCCAGTTCTCTGATCCCTCATGAGGAATATGTTCACCCAGCATAAGCAGAGGAACACTGCTTAGCTTAAAACAATTACTGATGGGAAAAGAAAGGAGATGCAAGACTAACCTGGCATTTGCCAGGTTCCCAGATGCATCAGAGAGATGCATCTCTCTGATTTTCACATTTCCCTGCCAGTTTTCATCTCTTATTAACTTAAATCAGACTGTGCATCCTCTTTATCACTTAGATTTACAACCGTCAGTGCCTAGTTGACCAGAGAATTCTTTTCCGTATCAAATATTTAATGATCATGTTATGTGATCACAGATTCAACTGTCCAGATGACATTTAAAATTATAGACATTTAATGCGGTCAGCACACCCCCCACGCTCCCCACCCCCAGTGACAAAAAACCCTGTAGCTCATGTTATCAGTGATGCTTCATTCTAGTTTAATTTCCAGGATCCACATGGAGCATGCCAGGAGTTGCATAGCATAATAGCAACATTAGAAACTTTTCTGTTATTTACATGCCTGTTTGCTGTTAAAGCCAAGAGCTGTGCTGCTAAAAAAAAAAAAAAAAAAAATTCTTTGGACATGAAAAATTGTCATGGGTTTACTCTGGCTCAATTTTTCAAACCCCCACAAAAATATCATTAAAAATCCATTAAATCTGAAAACTTATGTTTTCAGAATAAATCAATATAATCCCCTAGAGTAAATCCACTGAGAGAATAACATTTACTGTGCTTTCTAATTGGTATACCCTAGAAAAGAGGAGTCACATTCTCCCTTCAAACACAGATATTTACACTCTCCTTACGCTTTTATCACTAACGGCAGCAATCTTGGCCAGTGGACAAACAATACACTTCAGTTGTCATTAGGTTTGGCAACCAGCCAAGGAGACTGCTAACACACATAAAATTACGTTCATTTATGACTGTTTGTAGGATTCATTGTCAAAGAGGGTCCTGTTGGAAAAAACCTTTCTGGTTTCCTAAGAGTCACTGAAAAAGCCAAGCACAATGCTTCTGCAGTAAAATAATATAGAAGAATAGTAGTAATTTTAAAATTCCTTTCATTTCAAGGTCTAGTAATTTCTATGTGCATTCTCTTCAGATTTTTTTAATAAATGTGCAAAATATGTAACACACTGAAATCCAGTGTGAAATCCACCACTTTTACTAGATGTCTTTACCATCAGCTCTTCTCTCCTGCCTAAGGTTACAATGAACACCTTAAGCACTGTTATGGCTGAAAAGTCTGAACCAGGGAAGATAAGTTTCTAAAGGACACAAACATCAGCAAGGGGAGTGAGGAGTAGTCAGAAAGACATTCAGAAATTTTTAAAAACCAAAGTTTTATATTTAAAGTGAGAGGGTGTTTACAGTAAATATAATGCATTAGGATATCAGATCTCATTTCCTCTAGCCATTCTCTGAACAGCTGAAAGAGACTTAAGGAAATGAGTCAAAATCCTGGAAGATGTTTGTACTAGATGAAAAAGAAAACAACATCTGTAAAATCATGTGTCACAACCATACAGCAAGACAATGTGCAACACTTGATCTCTTCAAAGGCATTCATCTTTGTGGACAGAGAAAAAAAGTTGAGAAGTGGCTTAACCTTGAGCAATTACTGCCTCTCTTCTACAAAAGTGATGAGATTATATCAGTCGTTGTGTGTTGTAGATAAACATGTATGTTGTTGAAACTGTTTGATGCCGTGTCGTTCTCTTTTTATCCAGAATTTGTTATTCCTTACCTTCAGAATACACCAGTGTGTTTACTGTTCGGTCTAGAAAGCAGCTTTCCTTCAAACTACAAATGTCTAGTATTTGGTATTTAGTTTGACATCTCCAGATATGCCTTAAAAATCTTTCTGATAGCTCGCACAATCCAAATTATAGTTCAGACTGAAATCAAAAGACTATAAACGTATCATTAGAGTCTCTCAGAACGGACCAGAGAATGAAAAGGACAAATTACACTACAAGGACCTCCTACTGACTTGAATATGACTCAGATGTTCCTCCCAAGACCTGTCCTAGCTTGTGTTTACATGTGCTAAAGACATATCCCTTCCAATTCCACCTGTGCCCTGGTGCAGCATATCCCTTCTAGAGGTGACACAGGATCCTGTGATTAATTCAGGCACCTGCAAAGAAGCATTACTGTTTGGACAATCAGTGATAGATTTCTGGGAGAGCTGAAGCAGGATGGAAAACCCACGGAGAGCCAGTAAAACTTAACAGTACTACAGCTGCTGTCATCTGTTGACAAGAGGCTCTCTCTGGCAAAATAAGCACATGGAAATGCCTCCAGTCTCTATGAATGGTATTTAAACAGGATGCAAATGGGAGTCTCACTTCTTGCCAAATTTGTCACATTCTTTATTATAAAGCCTGAACAAAAATCACTTACGCACTTGCTGGCAGAGGGTTCCCGGTTGTAACGCAGGAAAAAGAGTTGAATATTGAGCAATCTTTGACATTCCTATTCCTCTCCTGGCAGTGGCCTTGGGCCACATTTCTGTACAGGAGAATCTGCACTTCCATGAGGGAGGGTGGAAAAGGAGAAGGAGAGAGCAGAAATGGAAACAAGGGAATAGGGAGGGCAGGATACTCAGATGGCTTGAGGGGAGTCAAGGCAATGACTGAGTGAAAGCAATCAGAATCCTCATCAGATTCAATCTTCCTCCTTCAAGCCTCCTCTCTCATGGCTGACAGGTAGCAGGAAGCATCACAAAAACATTCTTCCCTCTGGGCACAGGGAGAGTCTCCTATTACTCTGTAGCTGACTGAAAAAAAAAGGTTGCACTGATGGATGCTGAAAGGAACCAGGCCCGGTCTTCCATGACCACAGGATGGAAATGCCAGAGACTCTGTAAGAGTACTGGGCAGTGGGGGACAGGGCAAGCCCTGAGAGAGGACAGAAGAGGCAGACAAAAGATCATTCCAGAATATTGCATCAAAATGAGGATTAGGCAATTCCCAAATGGAAGGAAGAGGGGAAGCATATGTTAGGATGCAAGAAAAACAAAAAGTAGAAAGGGGCTATGGACAGAAGAGATGAATGGTTTACCCTTTGAGAAGCTATGTTAAGCTCTGTTTTCTACATCCTCCTTCCCTGTTTGCAACCAAAGGAAGAAGCTCTTGACCAACAGCCAAAGAAAAATACTTAATATAAATATGTATACTGATAAACAGGATAGGTCTCAATAGGGAATGTGGGAGATTATCCTGGCCAAGTGTCTGCACTGAGGCAAACCCAAAAGTAACCCAGGATCATGCCAGCTCCAGAGCAATCCAGAACAGCAAATTAGGTCTGTCCTGCCTGTCACTTCTGATGTTCCCTAGGCAGTTGCAAGGACAGGAGCCATCACTCTGATACCTCCTCCAGCACCACAAAACTAGCCCGGAATACTCATACACTCACACATCTGTGTGATACGCAGATGAGACGCATACATACCCAAAGACAGTTGTCTTTTGCAGCAGCAAGTAATTTCTGCCTACAACACGGTGTGTTTTTGTTTACACAAGTTTTTCTGATGTACCCCTGAGGTGAAGTCTCCCACAGGTTAAGTGTATGAATCCAGAACAACAGGAAGGATCATGACAAAGGTTCCCTCCTTACCTCTCCAGTACTCTGGAACTTGCATCTCTGTCTTCCGGGAGATGCTGCCAGTGTGACCTGTTCCCCAAGCTCTCTTTAAGGACAGTCTAACCATACGATGAAGGATAACCTTCAAGTGCAGGTAAGAAATAAATGAAGTAAAGAAAGTTGGCAGGTATTGATCATTTCAATATTTTTAAAATTTCTTTCTAGGAATAGCTCATTGGTAGGTGACTTTCCCATCCCCATGGCCACAGCATTTTGGAGCCCTATGTGGATATTTCTTAATAGGAAAGTCCAAATTTTCAGATACCACACTCTCGTTCAGATTATCAATAAACAGAAGGGAGCAAACACAAGAAGTTACCTTAACAAAACTACAAACAAAAATATTCATAAATTAGTGAGTGACTCCCTCACATCCCTAAGTAAACTGCTTACAAAAGGAAATATAAATTGTCACCACAGTTAGTTCCCGATGTTTTAGTTGTATTTGCTCCCAGCAGCATGGGCAGAGGCTGGCGGAGCCCTCCCTGACTGTCTCACACAGGGTGCTCTGCAAGGCTCCTCTCTGCTGGTGGCAGCAGACGTTAAACACCTAACGCCGTGCATCGCTTCCCTGGATCCTCAGTTTGCTCTGAGGTAAGTAGTAAAATAACCTTTCACGTTACCTGCTTTCAGACTTATATGCCCAGGGCCAAATACCTCCACGGGTCTAGCACCGACCTCCTTACAGCACCTTGCTCTGGACACAGCCAAACTCCTCGTAAGCCTACAAACCAGGCAAGGAGTTGCACGGCGACTCCGAAAGCCATGTGCAAAGTTGCCCAGCGCTACAGCCAGATGCAGTATTTAAAAATCAGTAGCCCTGTGCGCCAGGGCTGTCAGGTCAGGCAGGTAAACCCCCTTTTTAGCAAGGAGTGGAAGGGAACCTCCGACACACCAAAGTTTTACCACCGGCTGACATCCCGAAGGCCTGAGCGGCACCGCTCACCCTCCCCTTCACCGCGATAGTCCGTCAGTGCCAGAGCATACCGGATCCGATGCCCCGTCCCGCGGCGAGCGCCACACCTCGGGGCACAGCGCCCATCAGCCCGCCGGGGAGGCTTCACCCCGCCGGGGCGCGCTGGACACCTGACGAAGGACGCTCGTTCCTGCCCATTGTTCAACGAGCACTGAACCGCGGGGACATTTTGTACCGATCACCAGATAGTTTATTGTCAAAACAGCCCAGCGGAGGAGATGGGGCGGGGGAAGGGGGTGGAGGGGTCCCTGCCTGCGCCTCTCCTAGCCCCAGATACCCGCGCACAGCAAACAAAGGACTTTATTTTCCCCCGGCGGGGCGTCCAGCAAGGGCAGCGCGGGGCGATGCTGGACACACCGTGGGCTGCCGCTCGACCTCCGCTGGAAGGGGCCGCCAGCGCTGAAGTTTTCCCCGCAGCCGCCCGCGCCGGCCCCGGCCCCGCCGGGCTCCGCGCCCCCCGCGCCCCCCGCGCCCGCGGCTCCCACCTGCGGGGAAGAGGCTCAGCAGCAGCAGCGCGGCGTGCGCCAGCTCCCGGACGAGGTTCGCGCCCTCCATGCCGCCGCCTCCACCTCCACCACCGCCCCCCGCTCCCGGTGCGGCTGCCGCTCGCACCGCCCGGCGCGCAGAGATGCCCGAGCCCCCGCGGGAGGGTGCCGAGTACAGCCGGCCCCGCCCCGCTGCCCGCCCCGCGCCCCCGCCCCGCACCGCGGGGATGGGCGCAGGTGAGCAGATACCCCCGCCCCCCGGGGTAAGGGGAGCGCCCCGGTTTGCTTCGTTTGGGCACGGCATAGAGATCCCTGAACAAAATGATTTAAGAAAGGAAGACCCCAGAGGCCACCACACAGTGCTGTGGTGAGGGAGAGCTTGCCCTCCTCGCGGGGCAGCATTCTGCACCGCCGAGCCACCCCGAGGGATCGGGGCCGTGGGGCTGGGGAAACCCACGTGGCAGTGTGGTCCGGAGGAAAGTGGGGGGAAGCGGCCAAGCTGGGGCCTGGAAGCGGAGGGAGCACCCCTTAAAGGGCAGGTACAAAGCCATTTGCCTAGCTCTAAAATCCTCACTGAGAGTTCGTGGAGATGTTAACAGCAGATTCCGTGGGCACCGAAGCTATCGCTTCCAACGTGGCTCGCACTGCTGAGATCAGCTGAGCCCGCTCTGGGCTGCCACCTATTAAGGGTCAAAGCACCTAGAGTGAGACTTAAAAGTATATGCTGTGACACAAAGGGAAGACTTGAAAGAACTGACTGATTTGGTATGGAAAAGAGAAAGCTGACAGGGAACTTAAACATGGAAAAGGTTCTTACAAATAAGATTGTGAGCAATTGTTTTTCATGTCCCTCAAGGGCAAGATAAAAAGTAATCCATTTAGTTCTCAGAAAAAAAATCACTTAAGTGTAAGGAAGGCACTTGCAAAGAGAAAAGAGAATTTAGTCTACAAATGCATTGCGGAGAAGAGGTTGTGGAATCCCACAGAGGGAGTTTTTCAAGCACCAGTGAGACGACTGACAAGGAGGATCTGGGAGCACTCGCTTCTGTAGCTGCAGAATTGGAGTGGAGCTGCTCTTCAGGCAGAAATAACACAAACTACAGAAACGTCTGGCTTTAACACTGCTTTTTCAGTCAGTGTCACACACTGCTGAGGTGAAAGAAAGGTATGTGGGTGACCCAGGCAAAGGAGTAGTCCATGCATTGGCCAGCTATGCTCTGCCCTGGTATCACAGACAGCACTTGAACAGGCAAGTGGGCGAAGGACACACGGACTGTCAAAAAACCCGTATCGACACTTCTGGATGTACAGAAATACGTAGGGAACACATGGCAAAACCTTCACCCACGGAAAAGCATAAATGTAGACTTCTTGAAACATGTCAGTACAGATCAGAAAAGTTATTGAAGGTAAATTATTCCTTTTTTTTCTTCATCTTTTTTCCTTTTTCACTCCTGTCAGTTTTTTTCCCAAGGTTAACAGCACTGTCCCACATGGTCCAGCATGAGATGAAAGTCTTGTCTTATATGTTTAAAATGGCTCTCTCCATTTCTTTACTCTCTTTCATCTCTGACAGCCAGTCTCCTTTGATGGTGAATCCTTCCTCTGCTGCAAAATGGAATACTTTTTTGTCAGTGCACCAACAGTTGAAAACTCAAATAGTATTTTAAAATCATATTTCTTACTGGGTGCTAGTCTCATCAAGTTAATTCTAGGGAGGAGAAAAATAATACTGAAATACTTAATTTTTTAGTGAACTACAGATTTTCCAGTTGTCTTTGGTTTCTGCTTCTGTAGGGAAAAAAAAGCAAGCGAGAAATTTTTTATATATACACTTGAAAGATTTACAGTTTAATTTCTTAAAGATGCAAAGGCAACACAGAGTATGCTATGAGAGGTTTCCACTGAAGCATTATCAATGAACATGTGATGTTGTTATTGTGACAGGTTTCTCCCTGTTCTCCTTGATTAGTGCTTTTTCGGTTGGTGGCCTGCCTTTAGGTCCTGCACATCCCTGATCACATGAAGCCAAACTCCGCGTGGCCCTGCATCATGTGCCTTATTTTCACAAGCATTAGCTGAATGTTAGATCTCAAAATCAAAGTGGCAATGATATTCCATGTGCTTTGCTTGGCTATAATTAGCTGCAGTAAGTGGGAAACAAAGGTGAATTGGTTTGAACCTTGCCACTTCATTTACTTTTAATAATCATAGTGATAAATGGAGTTGCCCTTTCCAATGTATTACATTGAATGCTTTAAGTTCTTTTGTCTATATTCTGTTTGGATTATAGAAGAAAAAGAAAATTTCTTAAGCAGCAGAGGTTTCTCTTAGGTCTTTTTTCTATCTTTGTCCAAAAAGTGTAAGTTTAAACCAGAAAGGTTCTTCTCTGGCTTTGCAGCCAGCCCACATGTTCCTCTCTTCAGTTCTCACTGTGGTACTGTTGGCAGTATGTTAGGACAGGTAATGCTGTCTCCCCTCATCGTCTGCTGGAGCCAACTTGCACTAGGCTGATATTTGGGGAGGTGTGGAACAAAAGGAGAGAGAGATCTACAGACTTTAGAGACAACGCATACAGATTTGGAGATAAGAATGATAAGCTTGGAGAAATATGTGAAAATATATTTGAAAAGTTCACTTCGGCTTGAAATCCTGAAAGTGATTTAACATTTATGGACCAGCTCCTTTGAACAGTCAATTCGAAAGATTGCTTTTAAACATCCATGGGACTGCTTACTGAAGTAAGCATTGAATAGATCAATAATATTGGTAAGATTCAGCTAATGTCATCGAACAACAGGTGCCCTAATGAAGGACTTGTTATTTCTGTATCTGAATGGAAATGCATTTGGAAATTGGCTAGTTTAGTGGTTTCAAACAATTTATTTCTCAGAGCTATGAAAACCTTTTTTATTCTAAATCTTTACAGCATAAATAATCTGTAGAATCTATTCTATATAAGACACAACATTTCTAATGAGAAGAGAGAAAAATACACTTCTGATACAACAAGTCAATGCCAGCTAGAATCCCTCTTGATAACCCTGTGATAACAATGAGGTTGTACCTTCCTTTTTTTAAATTGCAGATTAATAGATCCTAGGCTGGAGCACAGCTCTTTCATATAAACTGGCAGCCCCAGCAAGCCAGACAGCTCCAGAATTAACTCCTCTGTGATTCCTGAAGGCTTTGAGAAATTATGAGAGTTTGAAACATGTATCGATTTACCAATGTTGCTGTAAAACCTATCTAATCATTGGCATAAAAGTTCGTTAAGCTTTTTAAATGTGAAAAGTAGTTAAATTTCTGCCTTGTGCAATCATCTAAAACAGCAATTCTGAAGAGTGGCTATTAGGAATGTTGTATGACCACTGTGCAGAACTACATAGTCAGCATCTGCTGTATCTTGATTTTAATCGAGAAAACAGTAGCTGTGAATTTTCTGAGCCTCTTGTTTTATTAATTAAAAAAAAAATGTGAAATCTACCGGTCTAAACTATTGGTACAGTTGAACCTATTTTCTAGAAAGCTTGACATTTTGGGACATCCCATTGCATTTGTTTTATTAATCTATAGTTTTCTGCATCCTCACACTGACATGTTAGGGTGGATAAGCGGAGAAAACTGGTAGTATTTGATAGGCATATGTCTTAAGACTTCATCTGTAGATGGCAGGATTATGATGTCTTACATGCAATTTAAGCGAAGAAACTTCTGCTATTTTTAGCAGGGATGACACTAAAATAAATGCAAATAAAGTGGACACCTTTATCTCATTCCACCTGGAATATGAAATCTTCAAACTGAATCCATTCAGTCTTACTAAAGTGATAGGTATCTCTTATTCCCTTTTAATCCAATTGTGCAGAATATTCACTAAATCCCATTGTGCCCGTGATCTTAAATCGGCATTGCCATCCTAGTTAATTAAAGATTTCCAGCATCAAATCTCAAGAGCCTAGATAGAGTTGTCATTGAAGCTTGAAATATATGCTGGTTTTAAAGACATCTTGTATTATCACATGCATAGCACACTATTGTAAAAACTGTTTTATCAGTATAAGCTTAAGTGGAAAATAAAGGCTCTAATCTTCTTGATAGCATTTTTTTTTTTTTAGTTTATAGCCTGCAATCTTACTAAGAAAAGAGATTTGTCTTTATGAACTGCCAAGTATGGTTCTTGCCTTTATCACTTACAGCTTTGTTTGCACAGGCCACTGTTGAAAATTTACTCCGTGCAGTAACTTAGATATTTTCAAGTGTTGTTTTGTCTTCATTTTGTTGCTGTTTTTTTGTTGGGGTTTTTTTGCCTTTTTGTTTGTTTTAAAGGAGTTCAACATATGAAAATAATTGTGGAGAAACAGCTGATGTGGCTTCCTCAAATGCATTCTCCCTCCCCAACTTGCTGTCCTACCCATCCTTTCCTGGCTTTTGCACACATGGCAGCTTTGGGCTGCAGACCCAGAGAGCCTTGTCCTTGCCCTCTCTGCCTGCTTCCAGCAGGATATTAATGCCTTAGTTGCTGAAAGCATATCCAGGCTCTTCATCTTGTGACAAGAACTAACTTTGCTTTGCAGTTCATAAAGAGTCCTTCTGTGTTTTCTCACAGTGCTTCTCCATATCTGAAATCTAAATAAATGGCTAGAGAGGAGCTTGTCAGGCATTTTTCTTCTGAGGTGATTAAAGCCACATGAGTTCCAGTTGACTCCTCTGGCATTTTCTGTTAACTGTGCTATTTTGGGTATAAATTTAGGGATCAAATAAGAAGAAAACTAAAACAAAAGCAAAGGAACTCGATTGAGATGATTTATGTCAAAAGTGTGATTTAGAGAACAGAGTGTTTCTCTTGCCTCTGTTTTCTGAGTAGATAAACTGAAAAGCTTGGGTTTTTTATCAGGTCCTGGTTGTCACAATGCCTCTCGAAGTATTTTTCTTTAGCTTATTTTAATTTAGCATTCTTTAGGTGTATCATAAATTGCATGGCTGCCTTTTTGCTTTGCAAGGTATCTTCAAAGTTCTTTAGGTACCGTTTTGTTTCTATCTTTGTGCAGTTTGCAGAAATCTGTTGGTTCCCCCTTTTCATCTTTATGACTTGTTACTAACCTGGGTTGTATTTTATGGGCAAGTAGTCTTTTTTGATTCATTCTGGCGCTGCTTCTCTCACATGTCTGTCCTGGAGCCCTCAGCCTTTGTCAGGGGAGCATCATATGAGCCTCTCACTCTCTCATAGAGTCCCATCTGCAGTGCCTGCTCTGCATGTCTCCTTGTACAAAGCAAGGTGGATTTGTCACAACCCTGCCACCTTGTCTGGAACAAGGATATCAGTGTTTGGCCTTAAAAGCGGATGTTATTTATTTTAGAGAAGACAGTTCTTAAAATAGTCAACAGGCTGCACATGTGATCCATTTACTATTTTTCATAGAAAAACCCAGAAGTCTGGTCTTCCTAATTGCTTCTCCACAAAACTTGTCACAGTTTCTGCTCAGTTTAGTTTAATTCCCAGGATGGCCATGGGCAGCTGAACTTACTAGAGAGGCAGACACCTTTCAGTGTCTGTGAACGGGTAACTTCCATAATTGGCAAAATCAGGCTTGCAGTTTGCTGCAAATGGCTGAAATAGCCACAGAGGTAACAGCTTCTCCATTGCCTCTCACTTCTGCCCCTGCAACCTTTTCAAGTAACCGCTACTAAATTAAAATGTAGATGCTGTTGCCCCTCTCTGTAGGGTAGGTAACCCTTACCAAGGCAATGTTGCAGTGTCTTAGGGGACCGCACAGCAGGTATGTATGTATTTAGGCTTTCATTACTATCTGACTTCACAGTTCTTGGTAACCAAAAGTCTCTAAGAGATTATTTTCCTGGCAGCTATCTTGTACTGCCAGAGGCCTTGGGGGCTTTTTTTTTCAGCTCTGTATATTTGCAAATGCAGTGTATGTTATAATCCCCAAGCCCACAGTGCTGGTAGACATACACACCACTGGAAGAGTCAAGGGTCATCAAAGGTGCCTCCCCTTTAGGAAGGTCATGCCCATCACATTTATTATCCAAACCTCAATTTTTTTTCACCTGTAGAAGTTTCTTTTTCAGTCTTTTTGGTAAGAGTTTTCAGACTGAGGTGGTGCGATGAGATGGAAATTTCAGTGTGTAGCCTGTTACGTAGCGTAAATGAGCTTTTCCTGTGTGATAAATGCTCACTGCCTGGCCCCCTGGGAAGGCCTGGGATTGCACCTTGATAAATTTGCATTTTGATGACTTAGTTTGTCCAGGCTGGATAACCAGTAAGAAAAAAACAGTTAGTGAAGATGCCCAGTAGTAAAAATGATAATATTCCCTATGAGACAATATTATAAAGCCTGCTGATATTAATGAAATCATCTAGATTTAGAAGGCTTGTGAATTTGGACCTTAAGTGGTGATGTTATATTAAATAAGATGGATACTCCTCTATTTTTCTCCTCCTATTCTAAGTTTAAGCATATTTAGTAGGGCCATATCAGTTCAGTATGCTCAAATTCAGACAAATTATTTTCAGGATAGGTTTTCTGAGATCCTTTTCCTATTTTATCCCAGATCTTTTAGGGAACTGATGTTGAAATTATGATTACTCAGGTATGCAATTTATCTAGGTGTTTCTGAACATTCTTTTCTATATATCTGTCTGATATGCAATATAAACTCCTTCGGTGTAAAAAAAAAAATTCCAAAGACCATATATCTTTTTGTCCTCTTGTGTTAAGGTTCCTCTTGTGTGTTGTTTCTGCTCTCAAATTCAAGAGCATTGGTGGAAAACCCCTAGTCCTAGCTGTGGACCATGCCAGGCTCTAGCTTGTGTACAAGTTCCCAAGTTCAGATGACCCTGCTATTAGGAGGTGGCCTCCAGCAGCTGCACCAAGTTGCATTTCAGAGCTCACCAGCACTTTTCACCTGCAGTGGAAAAGCCCTGATATAAATCTTACACACATTTATATCTCAAAGTCAGGGTCCTTAATTAATGGCATATGGAGCAATTCCCTGCTGTGAAAGGCAGCTGCCTTGGAGGAGAGAGCTGTTGTCACTGGCAGCACACAGGACTCATTTAGAACCCAAAAGTGACCAACTAAAATAGAGATTTTGGATTCTTTGGGGTTCAGATAGAAATTACAGAGCATCTCTTTGCCATCTGCTCCATGTTGGAAATAATGCAAATGTAAATGTCAACTTTGCATCCTATGAGCTCATTACCCCTCTAGGCCTACAGCCTGTCTTGCTGAGGGGAGGTGCATCCACTGGGACACAGCTTTCACAGCTGATAGCATG
The DNA here is from genome assembly GCF_036250125.1 of Pseudopipra pipra. Classification (NCBI taxonomy): domain Eukaryota; kingdom Metazoa; phylum Chordata; class Aves; order Passeriformes; family Pipridae; genus Pseudopipra; species Pseudopipra pipra. Next base: position 48,180,909 of record NC_087552.1, read on the forward strand.
GTTTCTGTCTGCCTTCATCCTGAACTACTGCTGTGTTATTCAGGCCTGCATTTGTCACATGGGTTTGTGAGACACTGGCTGTGAAATAGGCATAGGAAGTTCCTGACTCTTCTCTCTCTGATTCTGTCCCCTTCTGAGGCACTTTAACTTGCTAGCTCTTTGTTTTGCTGCCACAGATATTTTGAGCAACCACAGAAAAGGCTAATTTTCACCCCTAATCCAGTTTGTGATCTGTTTTATTGTGTGACTTTGCAAACAGGTCTACTGCCAAACTGAGGGAGGAAAAGCAATGAGAACGAGCAGTGAGAAGGAACTTACACTGGCTTGCTGCTAAAGCCAGCATCTCTCACAAGTAGACAATTAAATTTTACAGGAGCCAAAATATAAAGTAAATGCTATGATGTCTCTATCTGAAGCCAGGTGTGAAGGTACTTACAGGTGATTTCCCCATTGTAGATGGACTCCGTAAACAGCCAAGGTGGTTAAAACAATGGAAGGTAGCAGCCAGCTCCTCCTGTAAGTGGATATCTTAGATTATCTTGGAGCTGTTTCCCCTGCCTCAGGTCATCTGGCTGATTGTTCTGTGCCCAGTTCGGGCTGCTCTTGCTCTGCCTTTATTTATCCTTATATTAAATGTAATACAAGATGTTGGTTATAGGTGCAATCTGTTAAATGCATGATCTCGGATGTGTTACCAGCTCTCTCTGTACAGCCCACATATGGCCCATTGTTAACACAGATGTCAGCCCAGGAACAGCTTGCTTATCTTGCTACACCTCAGAGAGCGGGCAGCTCTTCCCTCCCAGATTTTGCTTACGTTCCTGCATCCGAAGTCAATCATTTGTTTTGGGGCTTTGGAGATGAAATTAGTATAGCAATTAGGATGTGGCTGTGGCAAATGTCCACTCCATAGTCTGTTGCAATATGCACGTGATTTATGACAGTGACAAGAAATCAAAATAACACAGCAGAGTAGCTCTTTTCAAAAGCAAATTTAAGAGATGCTGTTTGCTGAATCTGAGTCAGTCTCAACCTGGGGTTAAATCTTAGGGCATTTTTATCTGTAGAACTTTGATGCCATGTTAATAATCCTCACTGCACAGCCACTGTACAGCTGATAAGCAGAAACATGAACAAAATTTTGTAAATAATACTTAGAATTTTTCTTTCATCTACTTTCATGGGTGACTTTTCAGTTTCTCTAACACAATCATATGATCAAGCATATGTCATTTTGACCCTTGAAAGCCTGGAAGAACATGCATGTCAAGTTTCTTTCCAAACACTTCAGAAATCCTGCAAACAAACACCAGAGATGCCCTGAACTAGCAACACATCACAGTCCTTGGGTTAGTTTGGCTGATACTATCAGCCACTGATAAAACAGAAAACTGCAGCCTATGTTCAAAGCAATAGCAGGGTCCTGGATCAGCACATCAAATGTCCATTCATTCTGTATTCATGTCATACTGCTGTGTGATCAACTACAATGGATAAAATGTTATTGACTGACAGCCCATTGAGTTTGGCATCTCTTAGTTCTTTGATGAAGACAGGATCTCTATTGAAATGAGCCAGCTGAGGTTAAAATTCACTTGGGTCTAAGCTAGACAACTAGCTGCTTTCTATATCCAGTACAGAAATGCAGGCACCTCTGGAGTGACAGTCACCCAGTTGCAGGTGGGATGAACTGTCTTCTGGAGATGTCTGCCTCCTCCTCAGAGGGAATCTAGAAAACTCATTTAGACAGATATCTCACTTTTTTATGGCTGAAGTTACCTGAAAGTTGCATATGCTGTTTAGTCTCAAAGATTAGCAGGCATTTCCTGTTAACAACAATAAGGTGGACAAATAAAATCAATGAGTTTCCTCTGTAAATAAATCCAAAGCAAAAGTAACAAAATATTTGAACATGGAGACTCAGTACAAACACGCATCTGTCTAGATCTTTATCACTACCAGCTATGTTTCATATCCCTTTGCTGTTTTCAGCTGTGACTGGCACAGTCTTAAACAGGTCTGCAAGTTTCCTTGCTCAATGGAAAAAAAAGGAACCTGCAACTGCTGTATGGCACTGGGATTTAGAAGCCCCCATTGCACTACCCACTGAAGAAATTTGGTGAAGTTTCTCTGTGCCACAGTGTCTCCAGGTATGAAGTGCACTGCCTTTCTTTGTGTTCTGTGGCTAGCAAGGGCAATGTAAGAGCTAGGTATTAGCCTTCCAAAACAGTCACTGAGCATTTCCAGTGTGTGCTAAATTCATTTCCAGTATGTCTTGTGGCATTTCAAGTGGGTGTTGTCAGCTGAATGATACAGACTCCTCCCTGAAACTCCCCTCCTTTCTTTGCATCAAAACCAACATAGCACAAAGGCTGCGGGTTGTAGATGCCCTATCACTGAGCTTCCCACTGAAACCTCCCACTGTGCCTTGCCTGAACAGTCATCCTTCCATTAACAATGATGTGGAGTGAAGACTATGTCCTGATGGAGGCAGCAAGCCCAGCAACGGTATTTGTGAATTCCTCCCCTAATACACACTGCACACTTAATTCTCTAGGAGTGATTGTAACCCAGTGAGACAGCGTGTAGCAGGTAAGCTCGATCAGCAGCAGCAGTAGGCACCAGTCTGAGGCCTTCCACATCCCTCCATTTCTGTGATGCCCCACCACTACCTATTCTCCAAGCGGTTGTGCTGCCCTGTCTTTAATTCATGCTTGGCTCTCTCCCCTCCATTGTGCTAGGCACAGGTGTGTGTGGACTCACTGTGGGGCCAGGCCAGGAACTAGCCAAGCTGAAGTATTACTGTAATACAAAAAAGGAAGGTGGAGAACAGGGTTGCTTAAATTTATACCACTGTCAATGAGGAGCATTGTGGACTGCAGGCTTTGCAGTTGTTTTCTAGGCCTTTGTTGTCTCAGACCTGACAACTTCTGGCCACTGCTTCTGTTTTCAGTTCCTTCAGCTAGGTTGTGGTTTCACATAAATTTTTTAATTTCCTTCTACCAAAGATGTTTGAGATAACTTGCATCTCCTTTTTCACAGACATACTAAAGGAGACTCAGGGAATATTCTTGTCAGTTCATCTGCACTGAATCTGCACTGAATGTTGGCAGGTGCAGAACATTGTTAAGCAGTCTGCTCTTTGGGGCAGGACAAGGTGATGGAGTGAAGATGGCTCCCCAAGCAGTCAAAGATAGTATGAAATTACCTTTCCTACAGCTGCAGCAAGGGTCTGACCTCAGGAAGCTCTGCACTATTAGGCATTTCAAAAAGGGATTTCCTCCTGGAACTGGCTCTTGAGTGCTGTCCAACTTACACCCAAAGCTCTCACATCTGTGTCAGCTCACTGGTGGGCTGGGAGCAGAGGCTTAGGGCTACTTATGCATTGTCTGTGTGATCCCCTTTGCAGGCAGTACTAACCAAAAAGCTGTTACCCCTGCTTTGCAACATAAATGTTACATCACTGATATCACTACATTAAACATCATCATAGTAACTGTACATGTCTTGAAAGGACCATGGGAACAAACTATTTGTGCACAAATTGGTGGTAGACGAGTACATTCTCATGTATAATGTTTCTGAAAATGTTCAATTTACATGTTAAACTTCCCACAGACAACTTTAATTCATATTAATTCATAGCCTTCTTGCGCTATTTGATTGACTGCAGCTGGTTAAAAAGGAAAATGCTAACTCCTTTTTAGACAAGTATGCAACAGTATCTCAGTTTTAACAGCAGCATATCTTTAGAGGGCATCTTGTTGTTAAGCAAATTATTATAGATTTTGCCCAATCTGTAAAAGAGTACTTTCAGTGTTCTTCTGATTCTCTTTTACATTTATGATAATCTGAACATTTATAAGACAAGGCATTGTTTAGATGTTCAAAATAAAATAGTATTTTTGGACCATGACATCAGTTTTTATGCCATTTCACTCTATTTTGAGCTACAATTAAAAGTTCTTTTTTAAACAAACTGTATCTAATTTCTGTGCTAAATCAAGCCAAGCAGTAAGGAATGTTTTTACTTTTAACTAGAATGTCATTAGAGTCAAAACATGCAAATACAATGCCGGATTGTAAGACGTTGCTGCAAAAAAAAAAAAAAAAAATCAACTGCAAAGTCTTTGTCTACACTAGAAGAGGTTTTTTACTGTAAAGAAATTTTGACAAACCCTCATGAAGAATCACGGCTTGCATGATTTCCCACTAGAGCTTGTTCCAGTTTTTGAACAGAAGCAGCAATACCAAGAACAATTTTGCCAGCCCAGCAGCAATTGCAAGCACAACTGTTTCTGAGAGCTGTGTGTTATCGACTCCTCTTTCACATCGTTATTTCAACAAAAACTTTGGACCTAGCTAATGTTGTGATTAGGTGCATAAACCAACAGAACAAGCTCAGAAGTGACATTCAGTTTTACATATGGAAATAGTATGCAGAAAATATGCAACAAATATTTTTTTCTTGTAGAATATTGTTTGTAATCAGACCAATGCTCCAATTACATGCTAGACCTAAATTCCTTTGCAGTATGCCTTTAAAGAGCCACACATTGCGTATATATAGAGAGACCTTTGCCATTTCCTCAAATATATTGTTCTCTGATAATAAAGCCCATGGCAAAACATGAAGTTTTGAAAAGCAAGTTTCTTCTTATATTTTCTGGACAAAAAAATAGTATATGACCAATGTCTCTTCCTGTAACCAGTGCTTCAGTTTTCACACTCAGCTAGGACAGAAAAGCTGAACTGCATTTAGCTAAAATTCTCAAAAAATTGTGGAGATTTCTCAGCCACAGATGACTCAGGACAGAAGTTCAGCCCCTGTGGAAGTATTGTCTTCAACATGATGCTTAGTCCTTAGGGTCCAAAAAAGGTAAGTGATAAATTTCTCTCCCAGATAGTATTAAAGACCTGGAGCACTACCTGTGACCCAGGGGAAATCTCTGTGTCTAGGACTTTGATGTCAGTGTTGATTAAAGACTAGCTTTGAGCTAAATGAGAGGCACATAACTGTGCTTGGTTAGCTGTAGAAAGCGTCAAATATTCAAAGCCTAAAATTGCAGTCTTAGATCTCTACCTTTAATACTACCCATGACTCATGGGGAGACTCACAAGGTCATTCAGCTCTCTTGCATTACACTGGGTCTCTACAGCTCCTGCTGCAGGAAGATGTCTCTTCCCATGTCTGTCTCGGAGAGCCATGCTCTGCTCTGTGGTGGGCCATGACCTGACCTCAGACTTCTGAGTCACTAATGGCTAGGACCTACCCATTCCTTTCCTCCACTCGCTGCCTCATTTTATTGTGATTTTTTGTTGTTGCTTCCAGCCTCTCCTTTCTCATTCCTAGCCTCCCATCCACCTCTCCAGCCCCTTCTCCTATCACACTGCCTCACTGACAATACTGATTTCCGAAAGCTACAAGTGGTGAGGACTTTTCACAGATTATTTCAGCTCTTCATAATTATAAACAACTCTGCAGGCATTCAAGATGGGATCCTACACTGAGCTGAACGTGAGAGACTGCTCCCATCCTGACTTGGATGTACATCCAAGTAGGAGAAAGTATATCCCACTATTCCTAATATGCCTAGGAAATCTGTACCTCTGCTAATCCTAGGAAATCTCTCCCAGACACGCATGAATTGCCTTCTTTGTTTTACCTGTTTCATATCTATTAAGCAGAGGGGACTTCCCCCAGTTTCTTTTTCATCTCTTTCATCTTTTCTTTTCTGTTTTTTTTTTCTTTGACTTCTATACTCCATTATAAGTAAAATTTTCCTAATTATTTCTGATCTAACCCTTTAAAAGTTTCATGTGATGATGACACAGTAAGGAAATGAAAGAAGAAAGATATATTTGTGAATTGGTCTGGTCACCCTCAGGCTTTGAAGTGGGAAACATTTAGGTCTAGGCAATCCATTTCTGATGTAAATGTTTCAGTCATACATCTGGAGCCTCCATTAGCAAAGGGGCAATCTGTCATAGGCTCTCCCTATATGAGGTGCTTTGTGTCCTTGTTCTGTGAAGAAAGAAAGAGTTGTAAACTCAGGAGGTGACTATTAAAGTGGGTAACTGAGAACACCATTAATAATGTTCATTAACAGGAAGAGAATTACTTTTTTTTTTTTAACCTAGAAGAGAAACAGAGAGATTTGGTTTTATTGATATCTGCAAGATAAAAAAACAAACACCCAAAGAAGTGCAAAAACATGGCTATTAAGTCTCCAGATAAACATATTTCCCCGCAACATTATATGTGTAATTCCATGGAAACAAATACACAGACATAAACTGAAAATGCCTAGGGGCATCTTTAACTTATCAGCATAGGAAAAAGGGAAAGTATAAATGTCACAGAAGCTATAATCAAGCTTAAGAGACCATGCATTATGTTTAAATCTTGTGGATAATGTGCTAAGATTAAGTTGCATACTAATAACACAGAGCACACATTAAAGTGGTAGCACACAAACTGGATGTAAAGAACAAAAAACAATTTAGTAACATAATATAAATTACAATCATATTAATATAGATCTGTATCTGGTGCAATTTTTATTCACATTTTCAAGAGACTGTTAATTAAGAAACTATTACATTAGTCCCATTTTTCTTAATTGCAAACAAAATCCAAGGCCTCAGTTTGATGTGAGAAGGGTTTAACCTCTGTAAAATCCTACTGGGCACATTAGACAGACAAAGTTTACTAAAACTGATGTCAGATTATAGAAGCAATATAGAAGCTGTAATTCTAGCAGCTGATATTCTTGCTGATGCACTTCAGCAGCTTTTTGTCATTGTTACTATCATAACAATGGACAGAGTTGTGGGAGCTTCCCCATGATGATCCTCCTGCAACCCTGAATATTGGCATAAACAGCTGAGTTTTTGCCAGGCTTAGTGACCCTGCAAAAGAACTGCCGCAAGCTCATTCAAGCTTGGGAAGCAGTGCTGTCCTGTAAATGAGTTACTAATCATTTGTCCTGGCCTTTGATGCCACTGCTGCAAGGCTGGAGTAAAGGAAGCTAACAATTACATCTATTCCTTCAGATGTGATGGTTGAGACTGTAGGCAGGTGTATTGCTTGGATCTCGTTTGCTCAGATTGATGTAAATTTTATGGTGTCTTTTTAATGAGACAGACTGGTGGCTGCTGCCATTAACAAGATGCATACATGGAAAGGTGGCTGTAATTACTTTGTATATGTTAACCATAAAGGGTCTTTCTTCATTTTTGTAATAACTTCTGCACCAAAAAGGCCATATTTTGAAAGAATTTCATAATTTCTAGATAGAAACTAGTGAGGAGAGACTCTTTCCTAAAGCTGTTCTCTGAGCTTCAGCATTGGTGGACACATATGATGCTGTTCAAGGTTGGCCTCTGGCCGTCTGGGTCTTGTCAGTAAGGCAAAAAGCCCCAACTCTAACATTTGTTCCAACAGAAGACCTGACAAAAGTCTGGTTAGCTTCCAGATTCCTACATTTTCCTGCCAATTAAGCTGTCATACATCTGTGGCAACTTGATTCTGCAGCATCTAATTCCTGCAGAAATTTTCCTTAAGAAACTTGAAGTTGCCTTTCTCTTCCACGTGTCTGAAAAAGGCACTGAACCCTGAGTCAAATGTGTCCAGCATCATGATGTGCTGGGGAATATCCTCCTGGCATTCATTGCTTCTTCAGGCACTATCTGTTGTATTTGGATTCAGATATGCTCTAATTTATTAACTTACCCCTGTGTATGCTCTGTGTCTCCAGCAGGCCTAGTTTTGGAAGGAAACTTTATAACATGGTTTCACAGAATGCTTTTTGTAGGTATCTCTAAAATATCAAGAGTTTCAATCAAAGAGAAGAGGTTATCAAGGAAAAGGTGGGGGAAAAGTGAAATTGCTGAAAAGTTCAAAATGTTTCCTACAATTACTAGTAGTTTTCCAGTGTATCTAAGAGTTGCAGTATGAATTATGTCTTCAAGCAGTTCTTGAACCTTCACAATAGAGATTTTCATATATTTTTGTTTGTGATTGAGACTTACTGCATAATGCAAATAATGTAGCAAATACAACAAGCATGAAGCATGACATAAAAAATACGATTAATGTCAAGCTCACAGATCTAGTCTCTGTGTGATATGTCTTCAAAGTGCCCTTCGCCTCTGAGTTAGACATTTAAAATCAGGAAGACATAGCCTAATTTTCATTATCATTGAATGCTCAGGAGTGTTTAATAAGAATGAGACTTATGCATGCATTTTCTCATAAGATTAAATCTTGCTTGAGAAACTTGATAGCTTTTCTTTTGTTGACTCAATTCTTTTGGTAAATTATCAACTGAAAAAAAAACGTGGTAGTGATAATTTGAATTAAAAATAGCAACAATATTTGATACAGTGGCTTACAGAGTCTTGCTCTCAAAATTAATTTATAATAGCTTGGGCATAAAAATTGTTATGCCCATTGAAAATTGCAAGCCTTAAGCATAACCAAACTGGACATCTATAATGTTTTCACAACCAAAAAGCCTTTCTTCCTCCATGGGAAAAACTTTCCAAAACATAGTAATTCTTTGTTTGTAAAGCTGTGGTCCAGACATGAGAACTCAAGTCTTCTTAGAAAATTTAATAGACTCTGTAACTTTTCAAGACATGGAATTGCAGTATGGTTTCCTATGTAATGAAATTCAGCCAGATCAATATTGCCTGACCCCTTGGGAGTTCTGGGTTTGCCAGGATTCTGTTATTTGGAACACCCTCAAGTCTCTGACAGACACACAGCTTTTTTCTCATTCATTTCTCTTGCTGCTTCAAAATCCCTTACATCCCTTGATCCTATGTTAATTGAATAGAATTATTTTTTTATACCATTTATGATTAGTATAAATAAAGAACTATATTTTATGCACAGGTTGCCAAGTGTTTTAGACATGTTCCTCTCTATTGCGGTCTGCATGCCGGAAGAGGATCCCTAATTTTCAAAGAGCCTTCACAGCAACACCCTTGGAGTATATTGAAGATACTTTAGAAATGCTGGTGTTATTAATAACTATTATGTCACTGGACTGCTGAGCATTTTCTCCATCTCCAGAGCCTGTGGCAGATGTTCTTCCAGTAGCAAGTATACCTTCAGACATATATATCTTTGTAGTTAAATACACTTTGCTATGGACATATATCAAATTAGATATGTATTTTAAGGTGTCATTGTTTTGGACAGTGATATGTTGCAGCACAGTAGTCATGACTTAAGCAAATAAAAGAGATATTCCTCATCTTTGAAATGTTTTTGGAATTGTTTACTCCCTTCTGTAATGTAAATAAGCAGGGCAAGAAGTTATATGGATAGTCAACACTCCAACTTGGTACAGGGTGTAACAGGACAGACCTTCCCAATGCCAAGTAAAGGGAAGGTGACTTCTAGCAGCATTACAGTGATTGATGTTAACTGCTTCCAATTAAAGAGGCTTTACTAGAAAAAAAGGCTAAATGCTTGGTTTAGATAGGTGAGAAAACAAACACTGTGTTCTTAAACAAGTATCCTCCCAGAAAAAAAAGAGAAGCTCTCAAGTGGACAGTACTTTTTTCCTTGCATTATAAGGCCCAGAGACCAAAGGGGTCAGCTCTTTCTGAGACTGAGAACTGACTTTTTGAACTCCAGAAGCAGCTCAGTTTTTTAAGTTCATTTGAGAGCCCGTCATCAAGGACCAGTTTGGTGGGGCTGGACATGAAGCTGCATCCATCCCTTCTGCCCACCTGGAGACCTCAGTGTGAGCCGACTCAGACTGCTTAGATTAGGGATGATGCTGAGAAACATCTCAGGAAATAAACATGTCTCAGGAAACGACAGTTTGCTGTGATCAATGGATTTTTTAATATGGACAGATATTTATTAGTATCCCTGTCTGAACTTTGTTCAGCAGTGAGATCTCATGTGAATAAGACAACTGTGAGAAAAGTTAACAATATGGTTATGCCTGTTTCTATGAAGTCTGACAGTAATCAAGATCCCACAAACATGTAGCCTTGGGTGCTTCCTATTCTGAATATCTTTGATACATGGCTTGAAGGAGCTTTGCAGATGGACTTTTCCATGGCGCTGGCATTTATCAGAAGGGATTCATTACACAGATGCCTGTGGGCTTACCAGCTTGGTGTGGGCAGTCACGTGGGCAGCTGTGTCTGTACCCAGGGCTGGCAGCACAGAACCAAAGTCAGCTACAGAGGTCATTCAGCCATCTTCTAGACTCTCAAATGGTCTAATTTGCTCTGGTGAAGCCCTGGCTGTGCTTCTGGGCTGCAGCCACCTCCATGGCTACATGTGAGCAGCTCATGGGCTGAACCAGCATGCATGACAGGAGCCTGGCTGGAGGAGAAGCTTCCTTCAATGAGACTTGGCAAGGCAAAATCCTAAGACACTTCTTCTCACCTCCGTTCCCACAGCATCTTTGGTGATGTTAATTTGTGGGTCTTTCCATGAACACCTTCAATCACACTCCACTGATTCTTGTTGATGGTCTTCAGCTACATAATATATAGCCTCTTCTATATGATATGTGATTGAATGACTTGCAAATATGGACAAGCAATGCACTACTGCTTTGTTGCAGGTAGGAAACATTTTTTGACATGGCAAGTTTCTCTAGAAAGTATAGGGACAACAATTTATTCATGGGAAATGCTCGATATACTCTCACCAGAACTCAGTTGTCAGACCCACAAATTTACCCCCTGCTGATCAGCAACATCTAAAGCCAGTTCTGTGCTGAAAAACTTTCCATCTCATAATTTAACTGCCATTTTCAAGCACTGAATGAGCACTTGACTGCACTGGCTCTGCCTGAGCATATTTCACTGCCTGAAATACCCTTAAGGATATCACCTGAAAGACACTCATCCCTCCCATCCCAGCCAACACTCCAAGCTTGTGAGACTCTCCCTCTGCCCCAGAATATGTGTCCTCACCCTAAGCTATCTTCTTACCGCAAGTGTTTCCATGAAAATTTTCCATGTTTATGAACCCACATTTTCTCATGAGAAACTGTTTCATCAAAGCATTCCCTGTCAGCTGCAGTTTTCTTTCACTTCAAAGGCAAACACTATGTCAAAGACCTGCATGCTGAGAAATTTCTATGTCAGATGTCTTGTCTAGAATGTTAAAAGAAGTCATTTTTGGTGTTTGTACACAATACATTATGCTCAGCATTAAGTATTTGAGGAAAACCACATTAATCTAGAAAAGCATTAACAGTATGTAACATTTAGCACTGTCTGAACTGTGCCCCAGAGCCATCTTTTTTTTTCCCATCATAAACTGTGGTGTCATGAAAGTGTTGACTGTCTAGAGTACTGTTTAAACTCATATACTTACTAAACTCCCTGTATATGCTTGCAAAGAAGACAGTGTATGTGTGTTGTGGAGCGTGGGTGTTAGCTGTTGATATGCTGTGTTGTTAGTGTGTTTGTCTGAGTAGGGGCTGTACAGAAGGTGTCTGGATCTGTCTAGAACCTGCACAGGGTTCTTGTTCTGGACATGTGCTGACTCCCATGTTATGTTGCAAAGAGAGATGTGGCCACTGGAGAGGCAAAGACAGCCATGTGTAAGGTTCTACCATGTCTTGTAGGAAAATATATCCTATGTCGTGGTTTAGGAATGGTACTCCCCAATTTAGTATTCCCATTGAGACACTCCAAACCATGTGCCACTCACTCACTCCCTCCTCCCCCTCCCCCTGCAGCAGGATGGAAGGGAAAATTGGAGGCAGAAAAGGTGAAGATCACAGGTTGTGATAAGAACAAATCACTGGAAATAATAGTGAGATAAGAAAAACCCCAGCAGTAACTGCCAGGCCCCCTGCTCCCTCTGCCAGGCTACCCAACCTGGAAGGGACCTCTTTCCCCATCCTCAACAAATGATGTGAGGTGGTATAGAAAAACCTCCATGTCCTAACTGTGCCCTCTCCTGTCTACTGGAAAAGTCAGCCCTGTTCGGGCCAGAACCAGGACAACTTGCCAAGGCAAGCGGGAAGAGAAGGTGGAAACACACCACCGTCAGAAACAGTTTATGACGGTGAGGTACCCTCTCCAAATGAAGACATTTGAAAGTGTTCAGCAATATCTGCTCAAAGTCACTGCTTTGCTGGTAGGTGGCTGGAGACTATGCCAGAGGAGACAGAGCTTTTTTCAGGTACACTGGGGACAGAACTCTTATATGGCTTATCTTCATGGAAAGTATTGCCAGGATAGTTATTAATAATACTGTGAAAAAAAGTCAAGTGGGCTTTCCTCTTCAGAGCAAGTTCAGTATATGTGCTGAGATAAGGATTAGTGTCCCTCTCCATCATAGTTAACATCCTAGGATAGCATAAAATACCTCTGTCTTCTCCAAGTAGTTGTCCAAGGCTCCCTTCAGCTTCAGGCACAGAACCATTTCATGTTCACAGGATTTTCTTTCAGTTCTCACAGTAAAAGGCTTACTTATTTAGAAAAATTATAGACCAGCTACATTTGAAGATGTATGTTTATGCTGTAGATCACTGTACCAGCCCAGTCTAAGCTCTCAGAAATAGCACTAAGCCTTTCTTCTCAAATCTGGGCTGCCTGACCAAAGCCTTTTGGTCCAGTGTGTGTGCAGATTTGTGCTACTTTAAATCTGATTATGTCACAGCTCCCTCTGTAGACTGTCATTCCAAGCATGGATCTAGATGATATTAAACAGCAGCTACAAAGATTAAATATTTAAAATCAGCAGGTCTGGATAACCTGCACCTGTGATTTTTAAGACAGCTAACTGAAGAGAACCAAGGAACAAAAATGGTGATTTTCAGCATACTGGAAAACTCCCAACAGTTCCCAGAAGACTGGAAGAAAATCAATGACATGTCAGTATTTTAAAAACCTGTAGCAGGAAGCTTGGATATTACAGGCGTATTAGAACTATTTGGAAGCAAAACAACATGTTGAATTGTGAGTATAGGACTTTATTTTAAGGATAGAAATAAAACTGTTTCAAATCAAAATTGATTTATGGAAAACAAATCTTGTCAAACTGTAATATCTTTTTGTAATGAGACTGGCCATTGTTAGAAGTTATTAAAGGGAGAAGACACAGTACTACTATTTTTGCAGAAACTCTACAGCATAGGAATTTTCATGTTTAGATTGAGATTGTAAAATATAAACAAATAGTTAAATTGCTTAGAAACTTATAGAAATGGCTCTTAGGTTCCAAAAAGACCAGACACTTCTGACAAAACCTTCTCACCTTTGCAATTAATTTTGAAACATAGGAAAAGGTAAGATCCATATTGCTCACCGCTGTAAATGGATATTTGCATAAATGAGGCAAAACTCAATGATAGCAGGATAGTTATGGCTTTAATTGCTGCTGAGCAGCTCAAGTTATGCAAATATACAAATTCTGTTTCAACAAATGTGTAAAGGGCAATGGCAGGTAAGTTCACCAATAAGCCTTTCTTTGGGATCTTCTTTCTCATATATTCCCGCTTAAATAGTCAATCTGTGGCATTACACTCCAAAATTAATACAAGTTAGTTGTCTGCTGCACATTAGCAGTAATGCACCAGATGTTTGAAAGCTGTGAATACATTTAAAATGCCATTTTACTGTGTCTGATTATTAAACAGGATGAAAATTTAGGGGTCCATGCAGGAAGCTGCAATGACTGCCTTATCTGTGAAGGATTCATTTAATTTGTGGCAGAACAGCTGCATTTCTGCACTGCCAGAGACAGCGGAGCAAATTAGTATGGACACGCTCTTATTGAAGAGGATGGGAGCAAGCCTGTGTGCATACATTTGTAGAGATGTTGGGTTTACACTGCTCTGAACTCACCAGACCTGTAAACTGAGAAAAGTGAATAAATCCTAGTTAGAACTCTGTGTAGACATTCCCATGTGGAATGAGATTGGTCTTACTGCATTTTTATTTAATTCACTGGTGGGTGTAGCAATCATCCCTCAGTCTCAGCTGAGAAAATAGAGTTTTACATAGATTTTTTTTTTCCCCAAAAGTGGCTGCTTCAAAAAATGCCAATGTTTTTTGGAAGGCTGTAAGTTGTATAAAACTCATGAGATTTTAATTTTTCATAAGTTTTCAGGCTATGAATAGTTTAGTGCTTAAAATCTGGGGGAAATTTTAACCAAAAAACCTAGCATGATTTTCCTTTTAGCCTGTGCATAAATCTTACTGGGAACATGTTAAAAGAAAACACAGAATGTCTTCTCCAAAGTGCTACAGTTTACTACAACTGCCACAAAATAAATTTATAGATTCTTTTTTTTAAGAGCAAAAGAAGAACTTGTGAATTAAGATCCAGAGGTGAAACATAACTGAAGGAATAGGTTGGCAATTTTTATTTCACTTGTAAAGTAAAAAAAAGAGTGTTTTTTAACGTACCTAGTTTTTTTTAGGTTTGATGGAAACCAGAGAGAAATGATGATGTACTTCCAGTGTGATAGTGGTAACTAGAGCCTAGATGCATAAATGCATAAATAGAAGTAGAAATACTATGCTATTTAGGAAAAGTGAATTGGTGGAAACCCTCGAAAATATTCATATGACAATTGCATTCAACTACATGTTGTTAGTTAATAGATACGCAATAAAAATTCAGATAAGAAGATGGCATTGAAAATCCAAAGCTGCTGTTTACTGACACTGCTGTCTACCTTTTTAGCAGCCAGGATTTCACACATGGACTGTTCCCTTGGCAGACAAAGAAATACTTTTTGTTATATTTTCTCTCTCGCCTGCTTGCTGCTTCTTGTCTGCATGGGATGACTAGATGTCATTTCAGTGCACAGCGTTGAGATGTCTGACAACAGCCACTACACCATCCCAATCTAAGTTACTTTCACTGCCAGAACCAGGACACCTTGAAGATGAAAACATCCGACCTGCAGCCTAACATGGGAAAATGTTAGCACAGATGCTGTAGGGGTGGGAAAGCACTGTGCTTGGTCAGGAAAGGAGTGGGTGTCTGGCTGCCAAATGACATTGTTCATGAAGCTGTGCCAATGCCACCAAACACATAGCTGCTGAGGTCTCCCCAACTGTAAAGTGGAGTGAAAAATTCAGAGAGGGTTTGGCGCCGCACATGCTGCCTCAGAAGACTGTGATGGTCCAGTGCAGAAAGCGAGGTTTCTCTTATCTTTCAGGTCATAAATAATGCCTTCCACTAGATTCCTTGTCCAGTGTCCGTGAAAGTTAGTGGCAAAGTGCCAGAGTGCCCACCACAGTGGGAAGCAGGGCAGTGGCATTGCAAGTCTAGAGGGGGGCCAGTGGGCATGAACCTGGGCTTGGGCATGTGGGAGGTGGACATAGAGTGCATAGGTGCTGTAGAAGGAGTGGGTTGTCCCCAGGAAGGGAAAAGGTGCTCGGAGGGTGTTGTAAAAATTCATACAACCACCTCCTTGCCTCCATGCCATGCTGCCTGACTATAGCAATGCTGCTGCTTGCTGTAGCCATCAGAGGTGCCACCTCAGCAAAATATATTTGGTTGCAGGTGATGTCATGTCCATTTTGACACTAACTTGTAGTGGAACCTCAGGAAAGTTCAAGGATGGAGCTTGTCTCCCACTGGACACCAGGGCTTGGAAAAAAACCCAAAGGGTCATTTATACTACTCCACTGCACTAGGACACTTATAGCTTTCCCTAAAAAATTTACCAGAGAAGTGTGTCCAGGTACATTTCTAGGGATCCCTTACCTCCTTCAGCAATGTCTTCCAATGCTTCATCACTGAAAACACTTTTCCTATTACCTAACACAAATCACTCTTATTTCCATTTAAGCACCTAAACCTCTAGCCCTGTCCACCTGGCAGGAGAGAAAGAGTTTGCTCTATCCTCTTTCCAGTTACCTCTCACATATCTGAAGACTGTTGTTACACCTCCCTTCCATCTTCACTTATTGAGGCAACCATGACAGTAGCAATGTTCTTTAAGAATTGTAATCAGTAGACACTGGAAGGAAAATCAATCAGATTGACGTCTTGAGGGAAGTGAGTTCTTTGGCCTACTTCGTAGCAGTGAGATTTCCTGGCTGGCCAGAGTATTGCTCTGCGTGCAGGGGAAGGGGAGGAGGGAATAGCTCTGTCTGTGGAAATTGGGAGGGCAAGTGAGAATTGGCATGAAAATACCTATTTACCTGTGGGGCATTTTTTATAGTACTTTTCTATGGCAACTGAAAAAACAATTTTCGGAAGTACTTAGCCAGTAAATGTAAAAAGAAAGACAAACCCAGCCTCAGAAAGGATTTAAAAGTGCTCCATCATCTTCAAAAGTCTTTCTCTCTGCATGCTTTTATCAGAGACTGTAGCATAGAGCCACAAGTCCTGCTCATGCAGGATAGTGCATGAAGAAAAGATATGGCAAAGGTCCGTTTCAAAACATGAAATTCCCCTGAATGAAGCCATGAAAGTAAACTTTGTGTCACCCAGGCCAAGCTTCTGGTGGAGTGGAGGTCCTCTGCGTTTCATCACAGCACAGGCTCTGATACAGCTACCCCAAAGTCTCAGATGCAATTTTTCAATGTGAAAAAAGGATAAGCAGCACGAAGTAATTATTACATAGTTTTAGTTCACATGCTCATCATTTTATGCTTTAAAAAAAAGCTTAAGTGGAAGAGGGTCAGACTTCAACAAAAGCCAGACTGACAAGTGTCATGAAGGACTACAGTATAATTAGTGTTATGTTGCATTTGATTCAATAGCTTTATTGTAAGATCACTGATCAATAAAATGCTCAGATATTTTTTATGAATTAAAGCTTCAAAGTCTCACTTCAGTATTGGTTTTATTTTTAAAGCCAATCATTGATGAATATGGCATATTCTGACATGTTAATCAATTCATTATTCCTTGTAAATACCAGCAAATAAATTAAAATATGATGGATTGAATTATATTAATACTAGCCCAGATGCATACACTTCTATTAACTTGAAACAGGATATGATCAAGTATTTAGCAAATAGCCTCAGGATATTGAGAAATTTTTAAAAAACCCAAAGAGACAGTAAAATTTTGGGGACTGAGTGACAACTGTATAGCTCACAAGTGCAGCAGATGCATTAACAAAACAACCTGCTTTTCAGCTTACTGTTGTCTACAACCAGTGTGTTTCTCAACTGTAATGCAAGATAAGAAGGTGACAGTTATTAATTTCAATGACTCACTAAATAATAGAGAACAAGTACATATAGCTTTAGCTCATCTCTATAACCACATAATCAATGTTCCCACAGCACTCTGTTGTCATTGACTGGCAAAATAAGCAACAGCTGAGAACTGGCTAGGTTTCTGATTAAAATAATCTGGCAAACAGAAGCAAATTAACCCCATAGTGAAAATTATGCAGTCTCTTTGCTGGGTAAAATTTGTTTACTATGTGCGGTGCTGTGGTCAGTGCTGAGAAAATATTCTGCAATGCAAGGAGAATAGTTACAGTCTGTCCCTTTCCTGATGCTTTGAGGAATTGCAGGGCATGTGATTTTGTTTGCTTTTGCACACATACATATACTTGCACAA
Organism: Pseudopipra pipra; assembly: GCF_036250125.1. Taxonomy (NCBI): domain Eukaryota; kingdom Metazoa; phylum Chordata; class Aves; order Passeriformes; family Pipridae; genus Pseudopipra; species Pseudopipra pipra. The sequence continues at coordinate 48,198,451 of NC_087552.1, forward strand.
ATAATCTGAGAAATACTCACTGAATATATTTCAAAATTGCTTTCTCTGGGTGCTATAACATTGGTTTTATTGGTTTCATTGAGCAATACAAGTATGCCACAGCACAGCAAATTCTATTTGTGAAGCTTATGGCCCACTGAAGCAATATGTTAGTATGATTTGTCACAACAGTAGCCTAATTTGCCTGTTTTAGGAAGGAAAACATAATCCTCTGGCAACATGCAAAATATTTTATTATCCCTATGGCAGTTAAGGCTGTATAATGAAGAAGAAAAGTATTCCTATAACTAGGGCTCTAAAAACAGCCGTGTCAGATTTTTACTCAGTGTCCCCTTTGACAAGTTTTTCCTTAATCTTGCTGTATCTGTAAATTTGTGGTAATGCTACTTTCTACCGCTCTTTGTCTCATATTTGGACTGTAGCTCTGTAAGACAAGAGCCATTTCTTTTTGTGTGCAGTACTGCCAACTTAAGATGTTTTTCACATGTCTCATGATATTTGATGCTTTCCACGACTCTTGTCATTATGTGAGAAACTCAGTATTCATTAAAACATAAAAGTTCTGATCCTAATGGCTGTAGATAAAAGCTCAAAAATGGGCTGTGCGTACACAGTAAGCCTCAAAGAGCAGAAAAGAAGAGGATAACAAATAACAGGAGCCCTGATTTTATAGCTACTGGTAGATCAGTGTTTGCTTGTCTTTTTTAGATGATTATTTGCGAACCCTCAGTTTTGAGGTTGATTCCTCAGTACATACAGTACAGAAAACAATGCCATTCTCACCTTCTGGGGGTGATGGAACAGTTGGAGAAATCCCCATGGTGGGACCTCAGTCCTGCCTAGGGACATCCAGTATGAACCCCTCCTTCTGGGACTAAGGCTGCTGGAGTCAATTTGATCCTGATGTCTCCATAGCACTTGTTTGTCCTGTGTAATCTAACACATCATTAGTAAAAGCTTTATTGGTATAGGGGACTCAAAGACAATATCCTCTCAACAACACTTTTTTTTCTCTATAGTAACAATTTTTCTCTCAGTGTGAGGATTATTTTTTTTGTGGTAAGATTTGGCACCATACTCCATGTTGACAACCATCTACTTCTGCTGCTGGTCCACTCCTGACAACTAAGTGGTGTTCAGCTGAAAGGAGAGCTGTTTGCTCACCACCTGAAGCAAGTTATGTCAAGATTCTTGTAACTTTTTTCTTACAAGAGCAGCATCTCCTTGCTAATCAATGGCCTGGCTTTCAGGTGGTGCCATCCCACCTGTAGAAATAAAGGCACTTCTCTTCCTACACTTAGAGTTTCAAAGGATACTTCTCCAATAGCACTGTGTTTTGAAGAACTATACTCTGAAATGTGGCAGAAATCCAGGGGGAAAGGAAAACGAAGGGGGGGAAGAAAACAACATGCTCAAAGACAAGTGTCTTTCACTACCTGCTCTGTCAGTAAAAAATGAGAAGAAAAAATACCATTTTGTTTTCTCTTTGGTTTATTCACAATATAGCAGCTTCCTTTACCCTGTGCCAAAAGTATGTATGTGTATGTACCATTTGAACCCTTTTTCAGCTATAGTCAGTATTTTTCAGTATGGACTTCTCTTGTGGTGAGTTGCCATTGCCGTTACAACTTAGTGGCATTGCTTTTGGCAGGAGATGTGTATTCTTTTTCCTTAGCTGCTTAGTGGAGAGAGGCACTACAAGCCCAAGCAGTTGCAGTACCTGCGATACCTACGTTTTTGGACTTCAGTGTAACAGTTGATGTGGTCTGCTGAAGAGCATAACTATTTCTGTGATCTCTTCTGTGGGAAGGTAGCTTGATCTTTCCCTGCAAATTTTACAATGGCTTCTCACTGATATCAGAACCCAGGAATATGCTTATGTGACTCCAGTGCAGCACTTCTTCTCCATGCAGTACTCAACCTGATATACTATGGAAATCACATCTTTAACCTCAGTTTCCTTAAATTAAATTATACTTAATATACTGTTTTAAAAAAGGTTGAGATTCTTTGAAAGAATGCACATGATGTCTTAAATGCAAAATACTGTTTTGATTTTAAGCAGCATAAACTCCTTTTTGCCTTTCCCATATTGTCCGTTCCTTTGCCCCAGTGCCAAATTTGCAATACTGTCTGAATGAATGATAGGAAAGTGTGTTGGATAGAATGCACTAATAAATTAGGTCATGGTACCTGATGACTTGTAGGTCATCAGTCCTTTTGCAGGAGAAGCAGAAACAGTGCAAAGAGCTTGCACAGGTCCTACAGTCATACTATTCACTCAGTAGATGGTGCAGGACATTTAGAACAGCAATAACCATTCTATGTTTCCTGAATTGTTGATGAGCTGCAGGCATGAGTGTAAGCTCATCTCATATATCTTTATATCTACAACACAGATGTGTTCCTTCTGTCTCCCAGTTTAGGAACCCCTAAGAGTCAATAGGGAAAACCAGGGATTTTTAGGGAGTAATTAATCAGAAGTATTGTATACATCTGCTTGAGGATTTAAAAAAAATCATGTACCCAAAGGGATTCTTTTCTTGCAACAAATATATTTAACAACCTGACATTTACATCTGAACCCATGAACTCCACACTTGTGGAGTCATTCCTAATCTGGAAGGTACTTCAGACCCCAAAAATCAGCTTTTCCATCCGTAAGCTCCTTTCAAAATGGCCTTCCCATCAAGTTCATTATCTTCCATGAAACTCATGCTTCGCATTGCTTCAGATGGAGGGCATTATAATTTCTGTTTTGTCATTATTGTTCATATAATGACTGGATAAATAAAAGATATTATAAAAAACAGATAGCAGCTATTGCTTTGAGATTTGTCCTTTGGACTGTGGCTGCAGCCTGCTTAGGTTATCATTTACTGTGATTTATGTGGAAGAAACTCAAGCTTATCTTCTTCATCAATCTTTTGCAACCTTCACCATGCGTACTGTTAACTACAAGTTACCAACTTGTTTTTGCATTGGTATGTCAGCTACATCTGACTTTCCCATGACTTAACCTAAGATTGGACTGGATTCCTGAGTTTTGCTCTAAATAACATTTGTAAAAGCAATGCTGGGCATTTTCCAAAGTTTATTAACAGTTTCCTTAATATTTTTAAGATCCGAAACTTCTTGTGTTTTCAAAACATGGTAGCAAAACAGCAGGAGCAAGGGAGGATGATAACAGGAAATCTTCTCAAACATATTTGAGCTACCAAGTATCTATCACTTGCAGTTCAGAAGCACTGCCATAGGATTTTAACAGGAAAAGCATGCAGCCTCTGCATGCACGGTTTTTTTAAACACTGGCAAAATAAATGAGGCACTTGGTCAGTCTTTGTGAACAGGCAGAAGGACTTAGAGATACGCATACAAACAACCTCCTCATTGCTAGGGTCTTACAGTCAATTCCTATTTCTTAGTCTAGTGACAGATTTCATCTCCAAAGTCCAGCACAAAGACTTTGACAAAGGCAGATTGAGTGACAGCACAACTTCTAAAAAGACCACCAGGGCCTGATTCTACAATATATTGAGTGGTCTTGCATTGGTTCCTGTCTAGATACATGTGACTTGATAGAGCATTCCATGTAAAAGGATTCTGATTTTTCTCATGAAGAAGAATGGGATTTTGCAATTTTTCCCTTGTGAAAGTTAAATGAAGCCTGGCTGACCTCTACAGTTTCCCATAACAGATCTTCTTCAGTCATAATAACAAACTTCTCTTGGAGTTACATTAAGACCCAAGGCCACAAACATAAGTTAGGGACGAGACTACTCAGAGCTAGATGGACAGGAGGTTTTCACCAGGGAAGGATGTGTGCAAGTGCAGGAGATGGATATTATTCTGATGGAGCTACACGTCTAGCATTGTAGGAACCAAAATAATCAAGGAACACTTGCAAAGAAGCCCCCACGGGCAACACTTGCTGTGCAACCACAAGAAAAGCATTGGGAGAGACTGCTGCACTGTCTGGAAGAAGGACTGGAGTGGCCATCACAGAAACTTTCTTTTGTTATGTATGGCTCCAGGTCAAACTGTGTTTGACCTTCATGAGAGGTGAAGTCACACCAAGGAAATACCATATTCAATGGTGAGCTTTTCCTGAGGCTGGATTCAACCATCAAGGCTCAGATTACTAGCAGATGACATATATGAAAGGATATGCACTCGATGATTGCACACTGTGTGCTTATACATCATTTCATACCTGTTTAAATGGCAGGGCATGAAAAAACCAAAACTTTCAGGGTAAAGAAACTGACGAAAATGACATCTTGGGTATTTAGGCAATAGCAGGCTGAAATCAATCCATTGGTGTGATGCAGCCAGGAAAATAAAGTTGTAATTGTGAAGTGCATCAGCTCGGGGTTTTTTTGTAGTTGGAGGCGTGTCCATGCCATCATACGGGTGACTGTTAGAATCCCATCTACACCACTCTGTACAAGCTCATACTGAAAAATGTGAATTCCAGGTTGGAGAAGGGCAAAGAAGGGTTATTAGAAAGAAAAGTGGAGCACTCATTCTACAAGAACAGAATAAAAGAACGTGGGTGGTTTAGACTAGAATACAGAGTTACAATCATTCTCTATATATCTGTGAAATGGCTAATCACCAAGTAGTCATTAAAGAATTAAGAATCCTTTAAGTAAGATGACAATACTGGCACAAGGCCAAATGAGAAGAAAGTGGCAATTAATAATTTGGAGTGGGAATTAGAAAGCAAGCTCTCATCCTCCAATGTCCTAGAACATATTTTCAGTTGCATCAAGAAAGCAAGATTCTAAGGTTTTTAAGATGAGCTTGTTGTGACTAATTGACAGTAGACAGCTTCCCCGTGTATCCTGCATTTGCCCTTTAAAAGAATACAGGCAGAAAGGAAAGCCCAATATTTTGTCGACAGGAAGGTCTTTGTCAATGATGGAAAAACTAACCCAAAAGAGCAGCCTTGCGTATTTAGACCCTCAAGGCAGGGACACCCTTCTTCACCTAGGCCCAAAATTCTGGAGAGTTTTTTGGCTCAAAGACCATTGAAGAAAAATTTGAAGCCAGACAGTTCTTTTCTGTCTTCTCATAGACAATATTTGTCATTTGCAAAATTTGCAGAAACCAATACAAATCAATTAGTTGATGGCAGAAACACCCAGATTACATGAAGGGTTGTGCCGTGTTCAATGATCTTACTCTCTGGATGAAATTCTGTCTTCAGTTAAGTCAAGGTGAGTACCATGCTTGATTTCAAGCATTTTCTTCAGTGTTGGGGCGTTCGTGCATTTATGCCTGCTGTTAGTCACCACACCTGAGAGAAAGAGGCAGAACCTGGAAGGATGGTCAAGAGCTATTAATGCTTTAAAAAAATTAAAACATGCCAAAACAAAAATGGTGGCATTAGAATGGAGCTCAAGGATTATTTTTTTTTTGCCTCTAAAAAAATTCTCCATCTATCCATGACACTGTAAATGTAATTTCCCTGTGACAAACTAAAAGGCTCTGTGAGCAATGCTTTTTCTCAGAGGTATTTTTTCACTTCGTAGTTCTTCAATCTTCATTTATGCCACTTCTCCTTCAAATGTTCCGCTTTGGTTTTGTTTATGTCTTTTACCTTCCCTGTCCTCCATTTCTTTCACCCAGCTGGAGTTAGGTGACCCTGGAGAGATGAAATATAAAGAAAAGCACCTGGAAATTCAGATGAGTTTCAATAGTTTAATATCCTTCCTCGTTTTAAATTCTTTAGGGTTTAGCCTCCTTCTTAAAAGACATTTCTGATTCACTTACCTGAGATTATGCAAATCACTGCTGAACTCAGAGCAGCAAGGGTTATTTCCCCGCATAAAATTAGCAGACACTTAGTAATAAGACACATTTACATTTGTACAGCACATTTTATCTCACTGGATCCCAAAGCACTGCTGAAATGTAGTAGGATGTTGAAACTGAGAAACATTCTTGAGGCGTTAATTCTCCCATTCTCACTAACGCATCCTGATGACATTCATGCAGTAATTCTTACTTCATACCAGTGGAAATTCTCCAACTGCCTTCCTCCATATACTCATAAAAACTTAGGAATAAAAAGTATCCAAAACAGTCTTTTTTCAAAGCCACATTCATTTTGCATAGAGCCAGCAGAACATAACTGCACACTCTGGACTTCGTTTTCAGCTCTCCTAAAGCATGCTCTTCAAAAGTCTTTATTTCCTACCTTAAGATTTTGAATGTGTCCGCCTAGAAGTTTTTATCTTTTCTCTTTATCTTTAAACAATAGATGGGACCCTTATAATCTAACTCCTTGTTTGGTGGCTAGGCTTTTAGTGGTCTTGGTGTGTTTAAAATTATTAACAAATACTACTTTTTTTCTCTTTGAGTTCAGCCTGTTTTGTCCCTCTCCATTTATTCTGCACTTTCATGAGCACAGGCTCATCTGAAACTGTCCTCATCCTGATAGTTGATATCACTGGGGCGTGTTTTTTCACACTTCAAATTGAGTTATAGACTTATGACAAACACACACACCCCTACACACACATCCACTACATTTACTAGTTACATGTTTGATCCCATCTTATATGTACTTTATGTACATATGTGTGCGATTGTGATACAGTGAACTTTTAATATAATTCAAAACCACACTCAAAAAATAAAGGCTACAGAAATATGAGAAGCTGCTGGGAACTTCCCAGTGGAGACAAATACTTCCACCAAACTGAGAAGAAAAGTGGCATCCTGAGTATCTATCACGATTTCTTCGTAAGATCTTGCCTTTGTTTTTGAACACATTGCCTCAGAGCAAGTGACAACACACCAATTTTTCAAGTATTTATCATTTCTTAAGTGCAACAACATAATCCTCTAGCCTGAAAATAAGTAATAATAGTGCTGTCATGATGTCTAGAAAATTAGCCAGATTTTAAATCTGGTTTTCAGAGATTTCAGAGAAAAGGCTAAAATCTGTTGTGTCAGATATTCAAATAAAAAGATTGAAGCTGGATTATGGGTGTACCTCTCTGGTTCTAGCATGCTTCTTGCAGTTGTCCCTGCTTTTGCCTGAGTTTGTGCATTAGGCTCAAAAAAACTGGCAGACAACAAAGCCTTCTGATAAAGATGTAGGTCTTGAGCCCCAGCCAAATGTCATCAGGGGCCTTTTTATGGACTCCAGAAGGAATTGGCTCATGCCTCTCTGGCATGAAAATCTAAATGTATTACCCAGCAAACATGGAGCTTGGCTATTAGAAGCCTTGAACAACAACAAAAAAAAAATCCAAACAGGCTTTGTTCTGTGCATCAAATTATAGTTCTGAATGTGTGGCCTTTGTTGTTAGTATGTTCACAAGAGACACCTAATTGGATTAGGAGCGCTTTGAATAAGACAGAAGTAACCAGCTGGGGGAGCCTGGTGCAGAGCAGCCGGCAGTGAGGAAAGGCACTGTCCTCTGCAGTTACCAAGATGGCAGGGAGCTGTAGCAGCTGGAACAGAAGAAATTAAACCCAAAGTGTAGAGTTTAGTACTGAGGTGGGAGTTGGTGCCTTGGAGCGTCATCTTGGGCAAAGGAGCCTGAATTCAGGCATTTGGAGATGCTTTCCTTTGGTACACATGGTGAGGCCACCCTGGTGGCACTGGGGCCGTGTGGGTGGGTGGAGGACATAGAGCAGAAGAAGCCCATGGGCCTGGTGCAACTGGATGGAGAGTGAGAAGAAAGGAGAGCATGTCAGAATAGTTTAAAGCACTGTTCATCATAAACAGCCTTCATGTTCAGTCATGAAATTATGCAGTAGCTATGAGACAAGAAACTAAAATTGCTAATACCATTTGTACAGCATGAGAAAAATAAATATGCTGCTATTTGACTGCACCTAACATCAACTCACACACATCCAATTAATTAACATGGCAGTTAATTAACGGGACAGTTTTGATCTGCTGTAGCAAAGCTTTAATATGTAGTGACTCGCTTAGTAATTTATTTCAGTCAAAATTAAAACCAAATACTTTTTATTGGTCCATTTGCAGATCTCCATATTACCCTAATGGCATCAGTGTGACATCTGAATCCAGCCAGAATTAATCTGAGATGACAAAAGATAAATAGAAGTTGGTGTAGGTCAAGGAGCACAAAAATGGCCATGAAATGCCACCAGATAATCTGGGTCCCTGGTAAAGTACAACTGGCCTCTCACAGCCTCTTGTTAGCTGGTTTTGGTTATTTCCTTCTCTGAAATCAGAGCAGGACTGAACAAAGGAGTGACTAGGCCAAGACTTTCAAAGCTGTTCCTCCCTTAGGAATACATTAAATAACGCTGGATCCCGTATTTTGAAGGAGACACTGCTAGTGTAGCAGAAATCCTTTGCTGGCCCAAGTTCCCACAATTCTGCGTGCTAGAGTGGCTAGACAAGTATGGGAAGGACTCTTCCTGCAAATTACAACCCCAGGACAAGTGTTTACAGCAGCTTTGAAGTGCTCATTCAGTTGCAAAGACCTGGTTGCCCACAGACCTGGGGAATGGCACTCACTGGCACCCAGAGGAGAGGGGGATATGCACATCACCATGTGATCTGATTTAGAGACGATTCCAGGGCAGATCACAAAAGACAAAAAAGTGGTCTAAAAATACCTCTGCCCTTTCAAGGGTTTTGTGTTGCACCCACCAGAAGCAGAGAACGGAAGCTCACCTTACATTTTAATCAGTCTTTCTCTCACTTAATTTTAATCTGACCCTGAGTAATACCCCCTAAGAAGATTCATGTAGAAGCAGATTACAGCATCTAATTTGCTAATGATGAGACATCATCCTCAGAATCACAATCTTCTGTCATGACTTAGTAGATGCATCAGGAAATAAGATAAAAAATGTCCTGAGTCCTCAGCATTGTCTTACAGCTGGAGCGTTTGTCCTCAGCACTCCCCAGCCCTGGATTCAGTCCTACCTCAGGGTTCTGCCTTGCCATATTGGACTGAACTGCAGTAAATAAGCAGGAAAAGCCTAAGTAAGAGTATGTTTGCATTGGAAACTTGAGGGGAGGAACAAGGTGGTTCCTGTAGGTCAGTGCTCCAAAACCAAGGGACTCAGGTCAGCAGGCAAGTTTGGATTGCAGTTGGCCCATGCAGCTGGGAAATGTATTATGAAGAGACATGATTTCCTACATACAGAGAGAGTAACTCTTCCAGAGGGATCAAACTCTTCCAGTTTACAGCCAGGGGGAAGGAGTGCTGTTTTTTCTCCAGTTTTTTTGGTCAGGCATATGGGCAGGACTTTCTGAGAAAAGCAAAGAAGAATCACAGGTCACTGTTTCACTGGGGAGTGAAACACAAGGGAGCATGGACCACTTGCAATGGAGCAAGCAAGGGAGGGAAGGGACTCTGGGTATTTTGCTAAAGAAAGGTGCTTAGATAATAGAGAAGCTGTCAGAAAAATAAAGTATTCTCTGTATTCTCTGGTTATGAAATGGTTTGTGATTATGACCTGATTCTCTTTAAATTCAGTGGAAGACTTAAAAGTTTTTCAATTTCTAAAGTGTACTTTTGTATAATGAAATGAATTCTAACACCTGAAGAAATAGAAGTCATGAATGGAAAGAAATACATTAAAGCCAAAGGTGCCATAGTATCTTCAACTTTTATCCCAGGCAGAAACAGAAAATCTATCAGGAAGGGCTCCAGACTAAGCAAACAGAGTCAGCATCTCAGAAGTCATATTAAGAGTAGCAGAGAGCTCAGAAGTATTGCAAAAGCATTTGGTCAGCAAAGAAATCTGTGTTCAGCAAAAGGAATATTGCCAAAAGTCAAGCTGAGTCAGATTTGTGAAGGATATTAAAAGACACAGCAAAAGATCTTGCAGCATGAAGAAAAGAGGAACAGGTATGGAGGAAAACTCTAACAGTAAAAATCAAGAACTAGCTTCCTAAAGTTGCTAGAACACACTCTGTGCACTCACCCCACATACAAATACAGAAGAGACTTGAGAGAGTGGCCTTCTCATCCACTTTTCATGACAGACTCAGCCCACAGGCCACACGACCTACTCTGGCTCCCAGCTGGTTTTCTGCCACGACATGCAAGCATAGCTTTAATCAAAGGCTGAAAATCAGAATTGATGAACTTCTGCAGTCAAATGTGAATGCTCAAACAGAAAAACAGCATTTCCTGGGTACCGCTGTAGTCCATAGCTCCTAAGGTCAGGGAGAAGATCTGGGAGGGCAACGTAGGCTATAAACTGAGAAACAGGGGAAGAGCTGCCTCTTGCACCTCTTCTCCAGTCATTTGCTGGTCTGTCACCAAGCAGGCAGGAGCTGCTGTCAGCTCTGCAGGAACAGGTTCATTTTCTGCCTCAGTTTTCCCTGGCCTCCCTCCTCCCCTTCTCCTCTCTTCTTCCACTCCAGCAGTGCTCCCTCCAGGATGAGTTCCCAGATGTACCTGTGTCATGCCTGCTGCAGTTTGGTCAATGGGCACAGATGAGTAGAAGAGTTTTTGCAGCCTGCTCTTTATCATAGAGGAGATAGACAAACCCAGTGGTCCTGCCCTTGTATGATACCCTTGCCAGCATATGTCCCAGTGTATCCCCAGGTGGTCAAGGACAGAGTTTTCTGTGTGATTACTGGGAAAACCTGTATCTTGTGAAGAGTTGAGGGAAAGCACAACCGTGAAGAGGGCAATGCTCCAGGAACTAGTATGTTCTTTCTACATCATGGATGACAAAACTGTCTTCTGCAATCTCTTCTGCATTGCAGGGAATTGAGGGTGGGATGTGTTCAGGCTTGTCCAAGGAAGGAGGGAAAGGGGATATCTGGGTCTACATGGAGAGGACAGAGAGATGCCTCCATGGCAATAGTGATCCTTTTCTTTAGGAGTCTGCACTGATGAAGAAGTCAAGAATCTTCTGTAGCTTCAAGTGCTGCAGGGCAGTGATGGATGCTCTGAGGGCTGGGAACTGTAGCAACAGCTCACTGTACAAAACAGGCTGCCTCTCCAGCCTGCCCCATTACTGGACAACCAACTTGAATTTGTTGATTTAAAATGTGCCTATGTGCCATTTTACCCCACACGGCAATACGGCATGGTGCAGACCAGGTATTCTTTTAGGTGCAATGTTTGCTTGGTGATAGAGAGAGACCAATTGCAATAAAGAGTTGATGTCTGGCAGTCAGCAGCAAGTAAACTGTCACAGGGACTCACAAGGACTTACCTCCTAGAGGATCTCATGATGCTGTAGTTCATATTTGTACCTTGGACCAATGATTTACAAGTATTATGATACATTTGTAACAGTTTGTCAATTAAGTTCCTTCTCATGCATCATTTCCTCCTCACAGTTTTGGTTTCCTTTAGGAACCAAAGTGACACAAAGTAAATGGGAACAATCAGAGTATTCACATCAAATTGTACTACTGCTTCAGACCAACATGGTAAGACAGACATGGCCAGTGGACATGCCAAAAGAAGTGAGAAAAGCTAATCATTGGCAGAGACAGGTCCTCCAATAGCCTCTGTCACCGAGTTAATGGAAAACAGGAAAGTGGTTTTAAGATGGAACTTTGTACATTTCTGAATGCAACTGCATGATTGCAAGAAAACCAATCAAATGGGTCAGATATTCCTTCCTGTTGTATGTTCTGCATTGTGATGTGCACCAACACCGAATAGTGACAACTAGTATGACCAGCTGATTACTCTAGTACTGCCTGCTGGAGATTTTCATTCTTTTTCAATAAACCATGATGACCATTTATTAAGCCAAGGGGTTAGTGGGCTTAATCTATTTCCTAAACTGTGCCTTAACACGTGCTACAATTTGTTTCTTAACCATTTGGTTCAAGTAAGTAGAGCTCCTAGGAAGAAAAGGTGTTGCCTAGATCTCTATGGAAATTATGACATGGCCTGGAACTGTACTGCGTGTAAAGTAAGAAAACTTGGCTGACTATTGTGAAAATAAGTAGGACAGTTTCTAATGTGAGGGAAGGTGTGGTCTGGAGAATTTAGCAGGAGATTAACAAATATGGTTCAGCTATTCATAGCTGCCACGAAAAATGTCTCACAAAGTTCTGGGGTTTTGCTTTAACTCTATAGATGGAACTACAAATATTATACAGTACAATTTGGCTAAGTAACAAAGATTGTGCATCTGCAATAACCCCTTCTTTATACTGAAGGAGAGAGGGAAAAGGATAATAAAACTTAATTTATCTACCCACTTGCAAATAAAAATGGCATTTCATATAATAAACTTCAGGATTGCATTACTGAAAAAAGATGTCTACAAATATCACACTTATATTTCACCAAAATAATAAATGTGGGTTGATATGGTATCTTTCACACTCAGGAAATTCCTCATGGGTTTACATGATGACCCATGGATGTCTTATCAGTTGGTCTGTAGTGAATTTAGCTGTAACACATTCGCCTTTACTTATAGAGATATTTCAGTTCTGCAATCTAAGGAAGAAATACAGAGTTGGTGAGCATATCAAATTTGGAAATCTGTCTGCTCATTTTTTGCCCTAAAAAAGTCATGAGCTCTCCAATATTAGTTTTTGTGACTTCCTTTTGGAGGAAGAAGGGTTTTATGGCAGGATTTGAGTAAACTGGAAATAGCCTTGAGTAAGCAAGATATGAGTTGGGGCAAGAAATTCTCATCTATTGTCATTAATTGAGATGGACTTTGACTAGCAAGACCTGAATGGAATTCAGCAGCTGAATGGCAGCTGATGGCCATTTGGCTTAAGGGAAGGACATTCAAAAGGGAGTACCGAAAAATTTCCAGGAAAATACAAACACAATATTACATACTTATATTCAACTCTCTGAGTTCACACAAGAATATTTAAGGTGCAAAGAACACCTAGTCTAGCCCACCAGAGATATTGAAGTATCCACTGTGTATTTCTCAAATAGTCATAGGGTAACAAAGATCAGTTGTGACCATCTAACTTGGTGTCTTGTGGAACCTACCAGAGCAAACAACCAAATATTTTCATTTTTTGTTTGAACTAGAGAATCTCTTTCAGAAACAGGTACTTTGGATTAAAATAAAACTAAAATCTTACAGTTGGTTTCACCAATCCTCTGACAAGGTTTTCTAATGGTTAATCACTTCCATCTTTAAAAATTTCCACATATCAGGACTTACCAAGTTGACAACCAATTGCCAGCCACTGGATATTATTATGTATTTGTCTACTAGCTTGAATGTCAAAAGCCACATTCTGCTTTTGCCTCCTCCACCAAAAGGAATGTATTTTGATGCAGAGGGATGTGCAGCCTCATGGTGAGAGTGCTGGCTCAGGTTCTAACATCGAGAGTGAAATAAGTGCGGTTCCCACAACTGCTTGGGGATGTGCATGCCAAGCCTTGCAGCTGCAACCATCATTTTATATATGCTGTGATGCTGAGAAAAGCACTGGGAGGTGGTTTAGCTCATAGGTCCTCTTGGCAGTAGCCCTGGAGGGTCCTAGCAATCACTGAAATACATGACCAAGTGAAAAATTGCTAAGGCAGGCACCAAACACCACGTACAATAGCTTTGAAAAACTCAGGTGCTCTTTAGCTTTTAAAGGGGAGTCTGATAAAAGCCACGAGGAAATATATCTCCAGCAGTGTCCTTTTTCAAAAGCAAGAAGCAGCATGAACATTCCCAGGATCAATCTGTGATATGCCTGTCTGCCTCTTGCTAATTCACTGTTAGAGGTGGTGTAGACGGCCCTGACACCTTGCAAAGCCTCCAGCCCTCCCACGTCCTGGTGCACTACTGTAAGGCAGGAGAGACAGCCCTTCACTGCAAGGGTCTGAAGGATCACTCCAGGGCTGCCTTCACAGTCTAACAGCATGATGGCTTGTGGAAACAGTTTGGACTCTGGTTATATGTCTCAGGAAAAGCCAGGGATTAGGTCAGTTGTTACAACACTGAGCATTGGGAAGCTTCAGTCTCTGTATGGATTTAGCCCCCTTTTAATTTAATATTAAATTTGTGACAGGAAATGCACTTCTGGAGCAAATGCTGTGTGCCTTTTGCATAGTCAACAGTATAACATTGTAAATAAAATGGAAATCTAACAAATAGTCTTTTTTCAACATGTGGCATAAAATTTTTTCCTCACACATGCAACAAAAATTATTAGAACAATTTAACCAGGAACAGCCAGGGAGGGGACAGGCACTGGCAGGAACAGCGCAGGAGAGATGGAGAAGATGGGGAAGATACAGGTTTCCTCTGGCCATTAGATCATATTGCCTCCTGGACATGAAATTGAATCTTTTCCTACCTCAGAGATGTGCAGATGGTAGACAAAACCCTTAATCTTAATGTAAAAGTAGAAAGAGGATAGAGGATTTGTTATGGATCTAGAAAGGTCCCAACCCCACTGGTAAGAGTAAAGTCTGAGTCACATCATAGTTTTTTTTTTTCTTCCTGTGGTTTGTCTGGATTTTTTTTTGAGTAACAATAAGAGATGGATTTTTTTTTCTTTCAAATACCACATTATGAAAAAGGGAAGAAATTATGAAACAGGAAAATTAAGAGTTCCTGTCCAGCTTTCATTTAACTCCCTTTATGCACATATTTTATAGCTTGATCTCTACAACACTTTCTTTTAATCTCTTGGGACCCATTTCATTCATTGAGGATACTGCAAAGATATAACATGAAGGAGACACTGGTTTACAGGCAAATAGGACAGGCATATAGTTGAGGCACTTGAATGTTGCCCTATAGGATTGGGATTGAGTCTACAAAGGATTTAAGACTTGAGTGTACTAACCTTGTCTGTCATCCCTGGACCTTATATTTGGGGCATCTCAGAGTTCACTCAGAGCACTGCATAACATCTCCACGCCTCATGCTGGTGGCAGCAAGGACAAGAGAGGAACATCCATCCTAGGCAGGGCGTCCTCTTTTGCCAGGAGTGGGCACTTCAGCTTCCCTTTCTGCTGATTCATTGCTGCTGCTGAGAGACTTCACCCCACCATCTCCAGTTTCCCTGAGGCTCATCTTGCCTTTTAAATATGACACATTTTGGACCCAAGGCTAGGCTTTTAGGACTAATAATTTTAATACTGGAAACAGAGGTTCCAAGATCAAATCAGAGGTAAAACAGAACACTGTTCTGCACTTAAAAACATTCTCTCTCTACCATTTCAGTGTGTGTCATCACAAAGTCCTCCAGTGTGTCCAGGCTGCAAAGATGGGAAGAAAACGTTCCCACAGACATTCATCACCTTTCCCTACCCACCTTATCTTACCTTATCCCCCCTTGCTCTTATATCACACTATTTTGTCTTCTCACTCCTAATTTCCTTACACTGCAGATGTAAACTTAATGACTTGAACTTTATCATCCCCTTTTACTATTACCCCTCTCCAGGATAAGGGGGCATAACACACCTTTTGAAACTACTATTAAGTTGCAATAACTTGCAGCATACCACTGTGAATCATTACTCAGACAAGCCTTCTATTAATCTATGAATCCCAGTGCATTCTGAGAAAGACCCATATGGACATAACACAGGTGGAGCATTAAGATGTTTTGTCCACACTGCCTGTTCCTCTTTTCCCCTTAAAGATTTTGACATCACAGCTACCACAGTAAATTGAGGTAATTTTTTACAGGGAAAGGCACCGTAAAGTTGTATTCATTAGTATTCATTAACAGTTCACCATGAGGAAATTAATAATTTCATATTCTCTGCAGAGTCTGAAAGGTACACAGTAATTAAAAGGTGGAAAGTTCTGCATAAGTATCAACCTTCCAAAGACTGAAAGCAATGTGGGTTTTACGGAAGAAATTATCCAATACCCTACAGACTGTGTCAAGATGCACGCTTGCAAGAAGACATGTTGAGACTGCCTGAGGCCCCTTCTTTCAGTAATTTTCTGTTCTATATTTGATTACACAACTGTATCATTCCTGTAACTTAGAAGTAGCATTGAATGGATTCTAAAATGCTTATTTCCAAGAAAGGAACATTTAGAGAGATTCAGGTGACTAAATATAAGAAGAGCTGTCTAATGTCATTTTAGATGCTCCAAGAAACCCATCTGGCTTACAGCTGCTGCTCCAGCAGGGCACAAATCCTGCCATAAATCCTGTGTCAAAGCTGCCAACACATTTAGATGACTCCAGCAACTGCCACCACCTCCAAAAGCATTATGTTTAGGTACCTGAATTTCCCCATTTAAATTACATTTGAACACTGAAAACAGTCATCAGATAAACTCGGATCTAACTGCAGCCAGGATTTTCTAGCCACAGTGCTCAATTAGTTTCATTTCTCTACTTTAGTCCTTCCTTCTTAGTTTAGAGTCTACTGTCTCTTGGGGTCTCCAGGCAATTTTGGCGATATGGCTGACAAATCAGATGCGGCTGCAGTAGCGCAGTCTGAGGAAATGCTTGTCTGCATTCAGAAATTTTCACTCAGTCCACTAATCCTTGTGTAGCTGGGGTTAAAGTTATAAGCATGCAAGTGCTGCCTCTTCTTACCCTGTTTGCTGGTTTATACTGGCTTGGGGGTTGTTTTTTTTCCTGAAATTCATCCCTGAAGGAGGCATGATTTGCAGTTAAAGAGAAGGGGAAATGCTTCTGCAGTCTTAGGGCAGGAACGGGAACAGGCAGAGGAGACAAAAGAACCAAGTTACACAGGTACCTGCGATATTATTCCCATCAGGAAAATCCAGTCTGTGATGCTTTAACAGGGTGCAAAAAAACATACATGGATAGTGCAAGAATATTGCAAGATCAAAAAATGTATATTGTTAGAAGATTAAAGGCCTCCTGATGAATGTTCTTAAACTTCTATGTGTTCTGCAGTCTTTATTTTACTGGTATTTTCTGGTTGGAGAAAAAACCTTTGACATGCCTTCTTCAGCTTCCTTGTGGATAGAAACTATGCTAAACAATTTTCCCACCTAATTTCAATGGAAATTTCAAGTATCTAGATGTCTTTACGCATTTGGCCTCCAAACATTGTTTATATTAGAAAATGTTTAATTTTTTTTATAAAAGCAGTACATCTTCCTTGCTGTAGGTCAGCTTACATTCAGAAAAGAGGTTTTCTGTCACTCTAGGTGATATAATTTTGCCAGTTAGAATACATGGTACTATCAAAAGAACTGGTTTTAGTGTGGGCTTATACGTACGGTATAGTTTTCTGTGCTATTCTTAAGTTGGGATAGGATTTTTTTTTCACACTACTGACATCAGGTCAGAAGTGCAGTTTAGACTAAACAAGGTGCACTTTGCTCAGCTCAGTGAAGTATGAATGCTATCAGTATCAACAGGCATAAAAGAAATACATTCTCTGCTGGTAGACATCAAAAATCTGGTGAAACAGGCTGAGCTATTCCGGTTGCTTACCTGGAGATATATTCAAGCTACTCTGATCATTGCTGCCATGTAAAAATCAGTTTTATTTAAGGTATCTCTGTGTTGATACTGCAATGGAAAGACACACCACATTTCCAACCACTTTGCAAAATAAGGGTCAAATATATCTTAGAACAAGAAAATGTTCTGATATTTCACTGATTTAAAAAGTATTCTTCAGAAATGTGTGTATACCGTGAGTAAGAAGGATGCTTTCTTCCTCCAATGTCCAGTTATCTTGTGCATTTAGACAATGGGATTCTCAGGTATTTTTTTGTGCAGAGTGACCTTTAAGTTTAGCTGCTGCTATTCCACCCCAACATAAAGCAAACTGCAGACAAGAATATCAGTGTAAATGTGATAGACAGTTCTACAGAGTAGGAACTGCAATATCCCCTTCCCTGTCTCAAAAGCACAATGCATACCCCAGCACACATAGGCACCAAAGCTGAAAAAGAAAACAATGCTGAGTTTCAGACTAGTTGCATTAAAAAATTTTATTTGTGGTCACCGTGGTAATTATACACTGCACATGATAAATTATAGTCTGGAAAGTTATGTTGGGGATGAAAAAAGCAACACCCCAAGGTCACAGAACATGGTGTCCAAAGAGACAGGTGCAAAGCTTTAATTCCTTTTTATTCCTTTGTTCTGTGATATGTTTTCACACTGGCTGTAAAAGCTGTCTGTTAAGACTGTCAAACCATGTCATCTCTCTTTCCTTTGCCTGTCATTTTACTGTTGCTGCTGGAGCTCAGAAATTAGGGGAAGGACTTGGGAGCCCAAACATCCTTGTTCCTACTCCGATGGTGAGAGGTCAGCAGGAGAAGTAGCTCTGCTCCTCTGGCTGCCTTCAAAGGACCTCCTGGGACCTCTAAAAAGCCTCATTCTGCTACAGGAAGCTTAGGTTATTCTGAGAAATTATATAAAAGATAATTTTTTATATCTGTGCATCAGATAGTGTTATTTGTATATCCGTTATCTGGCATGATTTCCCCAGTCACTCTGTGTGGGTCTTTCACACAACAGAAAAGGCAGCTGAGAAGAGAGTTTAAAGAAAGGAAAATATAGAGCCTCATAATTTAATAGAGAGGTTCAAAAGGAAGTGAGAAGTTAACAAGTTTAAAATCCTATTTGTTTTATTTTCCCTACTGCTTTCATGACACAGATCTTTAAATAACTACAGACTTGAGGACATTTCTCTCCAAGATAAGAGCCTCAACTTGGTGACAACCTGTAAACAGGGCAGAAACCCTTGTACCTAGTTCAAGTAGAATCATCTTTCTTCTCAGAGGATCTTGAATCTTATGTGTCCCAACCCCAATATTTACAGTATTTCACCATATTTTTTCTTATTGCACTTATGTCTCCTTTCTTTCAGGTCCCAAATTTCAAAGATTGCAGTTACGTTACATAAGAAAAGCTTTAAACCCATAGCCTTTGGGACCCGCCTGACCACATGGGAAAATACAGCCCAGTTAACAGTGAGTGACCTCTCTTCTGAGAAGAGAGCCAGCAAAAAGTTAAAAGATGTATTTCAGGGGCCAAATCTGTCCACACACTGTCCTTTTTACTTCAGTCATCCCTCACTGAAGGAGGACTTGAATTTTGCTTTTTTAATAACTGCTCTCCAAGTGTATTTCTCATATCATAATTCTGCTTTACCTACTCTGTAAGCTCTTGGGAACAAGGATCACATTAGATCATACGCTTGCACTGCATTCAGCTGAGTGCTAGCAGAGTATTTCTATGAAAAAAAGTATTACAAAGTTAGAGGGAAAGATCACTGAAACAGATATGGAAGGGAAGAAGATCAGAAGAGCCTCTTGTTATAATAAGGACTTAGGGGAGCAAAGCTTGCGGTATCTCTGTTTGACCTTTACAAATAAGAACAACAACAAAAAAAAAAATCTGAGATTGTTTGCATGAAGAATCAATGCAGATCAAGAGTCTGTTAGAAATCGAGGATTTGACCTTGATGTGACACGCTGTGGAGAAATTTGCAACTCTTACAGTCATTTGACTGTTATAACACACCATGCTGTGTTCACACAATCAGCCCAGATAAGAGCAAAGGCTCCCCCTTCTTATTTCTTCCCTTTAATACATTCCTTTCATCTTCCTTTTTTGCAAACCTCTCTAGCACTCCTGCATATTCCACACTAAATGCACTTCTAGTTTTAGAAGTGAAATGAGTAAGAGAGCTGCAAGAAACTGGGACTGGCCCGAAGACGCTGTTTCAATTACACTCATTTAGTCTTTCTAGGACTGAATGGAATATCCCTATGGCAATGTACTCTTTAATCTGCATTAATTTCTTCAGTTACGTGGTAACCGCTGATGCATTGTAGTAATCACTGACAAATAGACTTGGTTGGAGTAGGCAAATTGGATCTGTGGCAGAAGAAGAATAGAAATCTCAAATCCAAGGAAAATAAAAACCTAATTCCTATCTATGCATTGGCAGAATGAACCTGAGCTCAGATCAAAAGCATTTCTCTAAATAAACCACTTTTGCAAGCACAGAGAGCTTGAGATGGAATAGAGGAAACCAGCTGAGAAAGGCTTCCAGAATTAAAAATTCCAGAATACTGAAGATATCTTATATGAAAAATAAAGCTTCTCTGCCCAACAGGTCCTACATCACCTGCTCAAGTATAGAACTGTACTTCTTGAATTGCTGCTCTCTGACCGTCTCAGGTCCTTTCCTTCTGATAGTTATAATATTAAAGAGGAGGAAGATTGAGAGCTAACTGATATGGACTGTATGAAAATGTAAAACAAACATCTCTATGGTACTTGTCCTTTCAAATGTTTCTCTTCATTTGGTTATTGCAACTGGTTTTAAAAAAGCACCTACCTAATTGATGTATTATTTTTCATATGAATAAAGGTTATAATTTCCTTAACCCCCCAGGAATCAGGCCTTCCAGATCCCATCAGGTTGACCTAACATTGTGAAGTATACTTAAAATAACACATTTTGGATTCTTTTTATTTGCCTTTTAGATATGATCTCCTAGGTAAAATTGCCTCATGTTTTACATTTTAAAAAAGCTGGAAATGTTATAGAATCTTTATTCCAAGAATGTAAGTTTTAAGAAATGCATCAAAAATCATGAAACTTGAAATTAAAACATGAGATTTGGCAGCAGTGGTGAGCAGTAATTCGCTCTTCCAAGCACTTCCTCACCCTTTCAAATAGAAATTGCTAATCGCAAAAAAAAAATTCATAAGCGCAAATTTGTAAAGCACAGATGAAGCCAGCAACATATAATTATTTCTTCTGTCCTTTTTTTTTACATTTAACCCAAATATACCATTAATTCCACTCATCTATCTCCAGTTTCTCAGCACTGATCTGAAAATGGACGTAGAGAACAAGCCCAGCTTAGCACTATGACATCCTTGTCTTGACCAAATCTGTGTAAGTTCAGCAGCAGCAGATCACCTAGATGTTTGCATACAAATTGATCCAAGTCTATTGACTTCCTTTTCTGTAGTTCTCTCCCATGTATTATGCAAAATTCAGCAGGCAGATATTATAATCAGCACATTAGTCATTGAGCAGACACCTCCAATTTCCTTGTAGCTTCTCAAAGTCATATTCTGCTGCAGCTCTGAACATTCTCAAGTGTTTCATGGAGTCGGCATCTCAATGTGTGGCTACAAAAAACCAGGACAAAATGAATATGATATGATACTACAATGGACAACTTCTGATCCTCAAGTGCATAGGGTTTTATTTTGACCCTTTGCCATCTGCATCAGAGCAGAAATTGCAGAAGCTCTGCAAAGCTTGAAAATATTGTTAATAGACAAATGTCCTCTCATGGCCAGTGCAATTCAGCCTAATGGAATTCAGCCTTGCATTAGTAAGTCTGGACTGTACCAAGTAGTATCTCCTAGACTTGCTAGCAATGTGAAAACTCAGAGACTACCCTAAGTTTTCACTGAAGAGTTTCCTTCTGACAGAATTTAGGTAGCTGAAGCTCCAGTGCTTTTGTTACTGCACAATGCCAGCACAGCATTCATCAGTGACTTCTACACCACATGCTGCTTCAATAATTTTCTAGAGTAGCCAGAAGAACAGCAGGCTGGGGGAAGGAGGGTACAACACTGCAAAGTCAGGGGCTGAGCATTTTGGGAATCTGGTAATGTCTTTTCCTTCCTTCTGGATCAGCCACTGATTCTTCTGATTGGCATGGCAGAAAACTTCAGCCCATCAGCTGGTTCTAGTACCCACCCAGGAGATGTCAGCCACCAGACTTACAGCCAGAGTTTTTGGCTATCAGAAGTGAAATATCATCCAGCAATTGGCCCTACTTCTTGCATGATTCCAAGTGCTCTTTCCTGCACAGACATACTCTCCAGATGTTACTAAAATGCCGTTTTCCATGGTTTGGAGATGCTTTTCCTCATCTCTAGCTATGACCCATTGTGCCAAGGAGAGAAGAACACTCCCCTCCTTTCTGCTTAAAGAAACATCCTGGGAAATGGTGCCATATGCCAGAATTGGAAAGATTTGTCTGGAGGATCCTGGGAGTGTGACTAAGCCCCTCAGGGTGTCTAGAAACACCTCAATTTTCTTTCAAATGTTGTAAAAGCTGCTGTACTTTGAGATCTGTGCTTGGGGCATGTGGGTAGTCTGGATTTGGGGTGGCTGCCCCTGCTTCCACAGTGTGCCGTGCTTCTGGTGTGGGGGCTGGCAGGCAGAGCTGGGAGAGCCAGCAGGCCCCCAGGTGATCAGCTGACACATGGGCAGCCACAATAAGATCTTACTTTTCTAACAGGAGAATGTTAGCTTCTGTTTAAGAATGTCATTTTGCTATGCAAAAGAAGGGATCTTAAGAAACAGTACAATAGCAACAAATGTCCCCTTCATACTGATTTAGACAACAAAGATTTTTTTTCCAGTGGTTATTCTCCAGTCTAGAGTCCAATCCAAAACACCAAAACACTCCATTAAATTTTAATGGGTACAGGTAGAGAACTTAACTTTTAAGCCAAGCTGAAATATTTATCTTAAGGCTAGCCACACTGATCTGAAACTTCAAGCTTGAGAAATCTGTCTGGACATCTCCTACATTCAGACTCTATTTTTTATCTAGAATTTGGATACTTCCTGGTCTATTCTGAGCAAAATACCAGAAAACCCACTTCTCTTCACAAGAAGTATAGAAATGAGAAAATTGCAGTGTGGGGGCTATGAAAGGTGAAATTCTTCTGGGTATGTTTTCATTGAAGGTTCAGATTTGTTCCTTTTTTTAGTTTTTTGCTATGATTTACAAATTTGTAGAGACTGGTCCTCAAGAAAATTTATCCTCAAGAATGATCAGGCCCCATGGTAAAATGATGCACTGACATCTTTTGTGTAAGCAAGTTAAACTCCCAGCAACCTAAGGATGTGTGAGCTGTTTTCCAATCTGGATTTCACTGAATTGTAATTACTCCAAAATGTTTTAGATTCTGATAAAGATTTACACATTTTCTTTTTACTTCTGCTCCATTTTGATAGCATAGATGGCAAAATGTTTTACTGTGGATAAATGTGACTGTGGGTTTGTGACTTTGCTAATGATCATGAGTCAATAGGTCTCATGATAGCTAAAGTAGCTGGCTAGATAAAGAGATATACAGATGCTTATCTTTGCAGAAAGATGTAGTGGTAGAAAATCTTAGCAATGCTGCCTGTCCCTCAGCTGTGCATTGCTTAAGCTCATAGCAGGTCAGTTTAAAGCTAAATCCAAGTCCAGCTGCCAATATTTGCAATTTGTACTGCATTCTCTGCCAAAAAAAATTCCATCTAAAATGTCTCATGCTACTGTCTCATCAGACTAAATATTGTCTGCTATCTTAATCCTAGACAGAAGCGGAAAAGGAGTGCAAAACTGTGTTTTTAAAGTGTATTTGATTGTCACTCTTTAGAGGCAAAGTGTTAACTCTGGAAATCTGCAAAATGGACTGCTAAAGAACTACAAATATGCTTTGTTTTATGGATTACCATGAGAAGAATTATTTTTTAGCTGAGAGAGTTTGAAGGAAGATGGGAGGAGGTGGTATAGGTCGTTAAGTAAACCTAAATAGCTTATACTACCTTTCATTTATTTAGGCATGGATGGGATTAGCTTTAGGCTGATTAAAGGAGACTATAGAGAAGGAGGCAACAGGGGATATTGTGGGGTAGAGGAGGAGGTACTGCATATCCAGTCATGCTGTAGGAAATCTTTGCAACATGTTGCTGTAGCAAAAGGCTTGTGCATTAATAAACTTGCAATATTGTGTGGAAACCTGGAGGTGCAGCTGAGGCACTTGACATTTCTTGAGGCTTGGAAATCGGAGCTGAGAGGCTCCTCTGTGCAACAAGGAGACATCCAGGCTCACCTAGTGCATGAGCCAGCCCTGCCTTGGGTAGCAATCTGGGATTCCTCGGGCTCCCCTAAACAGTATGAGGACAGGAAGGGAACCTGGGAAGACAGTAGAAGGCTGGAGAGTTGGTGGCCTGTAGTTGTGCCACTTCACAATAACTCACAGGCAATATACTCCTAAAAAAACTCATATGCAGGAGTTACTCAAATCCCTTCTCTGTAACTGGTTCCCAAGGCTGCTGTCCTCCAGCAGTATGGGGATTTGCATACAGCCCATTTTTTCCACAATAACCATCTTTCTACTTATTATGCAAATCAGATACCCTGAATCAAAGAGTACACAACTCCTGTTGTGGAGTTACAACTATTGTTGTAATAGACTCAGGAAAAGAGCCATCTCTGCATCCAGTGAAATAACCCCATTGCAGTATGAGGGCAAGATTTGAAGGAAGCATCTAATTCAGCCTGTTAAGAAGAAGCAGCTTGATGTCTTTTCGGTCTGTAGAACCTGAGCAGAAATAGTCCCATTTCTGCTGGACCAAACTTTGAATCACCCAGTAAATTTGGCTGGAGTGCGTTGCCAATCAAGCCACATAAAATTATTAAGGAGAGAAAAAAGCAAGAAAATTTATTTCTGAGCTGACCAGAAAAAAACCACCTGGCTATAAATGGATAGTTTTAATGAAATTTTACAAGTATTTACTGGAAAGTCTTTATAGTTAGTTCATTCTTGAAAACACTGTCATGTTGTTTATTTAAACTGCTCTATCTCAGCACTATTCAAAATGCTCTGACTGGAGAACTGGCAGGGCTGTGCCATGGGTTTTGTTTTCCTAAGCTGTACATTTTTTCCTTCTTAAAGAAATACAGTTGAATGTCAAATGATAACATAACTGGTAGCTGAGCTGTTGCATATTTTCTGGGAGCTCTTTTAGAAGCTGTCAAAGGGAAGACACCTGTGAGCCAGAGAAAGTGTACAGAGGGCAAGTGTCAGCAGTTTCCTAAAGGAGGTCTTTGGAAGGGCCCAAAGACAACCTTTTCTCTTGCAATTTCTTTGGGTTCTACTTTCTACAGACTGGTCTTTTTTAGGGAAACTAAAGGGAGGTAAGATTGGGTTTGACCTTTCTGCTTCTGTCTAGAAATCCAGAGGCATTTTCATCTTGGATGCCACATCTCGGTGCATTTCTGAGGAGCTTCAATACCATCTCCTCCTGACCACCACTTTTGGATATGGAACGGTGTTTTTTTGGGGCTGATCCTGGTAAATTTTCCAGTGGAAATGCAGATCAACTTAACAAGCCAAGCATACCCAGTTCAATGTCTTTCTTTGCCTGCTCAAAATGGAAGTATTTTACCAATATCCAGAAGTTCACAGACTGAAGAAAGACACATAGCTACAGAGTAAGCTCCTTGGCAGAGAAACATAGTGGTACTGGCTATGCTCATCCATGTATTAGCCCCGATATCCATCCTAGCACCACCATTCTCTGCCTGCTCTGCAAAACTCTTTTTTGTTGGGAAAATAGGAAACTGGTGATATTTAATGGGCAGAGTGGGTTTCGAAGAGTGATTTGTTTCCCAAACACTAGATGGAGCTGGGTAATTGAGGTTCATTTCCAGCCTCCCCGCAGGTTGAGGGTTGTGGAGGAGCTGAGGGAGGCGGTCGAGTTGGCAGTCATTCACCCTGCCAACTTCTAGAAGCTGGTTCCAGGGCTCTGTAATAGGGTTTGCTTTTATTTTTAATGTGCAACAATAGCCTTATAGAGCAAGGCCAGCCTCATCTTCACATTACATGAAATGGGTCAGTATTTGAATAGACAGATTTATTGTGGTTTGCATTTAGGCTTAACAGTTAAAATAAATAGTTCTTTTCTTCCTTGGGAGCTGATGAGCCAAACTCACTTCCAAACAACTGAAGACTTCTTTACTTTTTGACAAACACAGTTCTCCAATTAAGAACAGTAAATAGGATTATACAGTCTGAAAAGGCTCTTTATGGCTAGAAAGTTTCTATGTAGGAAGTGGGGGTCTCTCTTTAGCATTCATTGTAATTCTTTTAAAATACAAACTAATGATTTTGTCACATCCAGAGTTCAGGATTTTCAAAGAGAAAAGCTGCTTAAAGGCAGCCAGCCTTCTGAGGAAAGAGATCTGCATCCATATGATTAATTCTGTATAATATATGCAGAATTAATATATATTTTTAATCAAAGTCTTTAAGATGCAATCTTTGCTTTCAGCCATGTGAAGAAATATGTCATATTTATTCTTCTTTCAGGAGACATTTTTATTATGTGAGATTGATATAAATACATATATATATATTTGTTTTCAATTCAAAGTGGAATATATGACACAGGTCAGAAAAGGCCAAATAGTTTAGCACACCAGGAACTCAGTGTGACAGCTGTCTTGCCAGTTGCTTTAAAGGTAGTGCAAACCCAGTGCAGAGGAGATAGAAAATAATCTGATAGTAAGAAAAGCTTGATCCAAAAGTTCATCAGTGAGTACCTGGGTAATATTGTACAATACAAAAGCTTCCATCCTATATCACATGGCTGCAGATGTTCATATTATGTATACAATCATCTAATCTCTCTTGACTCTAGAACATCTGTGACATAGATTAATTATGCATTGTGTAAAGACAAAGCGTGGTGATTTAATTAGTTTTCTGATTACTGATTTCCAGTTCCATTGGCTCCTTCTCTTGTCCTTGTAGTATGAAACAGGATTTACTAGTTTATTTTCTTTTTTTTTTCCTTCTGCTACAATTCAGCTTTCTCACCAAGGCACTTTTCCCTGCACTCTTCTCATTTCTTTTCCGCTTCCATATGTCCCTTCCATTTCTGCTGTTTCTTTGAGATCAAGTGTCTAGAACTGTAAGTATTAATCTAGGTGGAGGGAATACCATTTGTTTCCAGTTTGATATCCTTGGTTTTTTTGCATTCCAGATGCAAAATGATATTAATTGCGATATGCGGAGAATACAGTTATGATGCTACTTAAGACAGACAAATGATGCCCTGGACTTGCTACAGTAAAATTTATACCGATGTAGATAATTACATTTATATCCTTTTTATTGGTATCAGGTATATCCTTTTTTCCCCTTTTTGTTCTCTTAGAGATTCCTTAAAAGCTCAAGTAGTATCTGCAGTTTTGCCATTTAGCCAAAATTTTGCAAGATTTCTTTTGTCTCTGAGTTCTGTTTTTCTCTGGGGAAGGGTACACCTCTGAGAGCCTGTTACTATCTGATTTTGCAGCCTCCCACCCTTCTAATATACAGTCAAATCTGAACCACTTTCTTCTGCTTGTGATGTGCTTCAGGTCTGCTGGGCATTTTGTGAGATGGTATGGTAATTCCTGTTTTTTCCTTACAGCTTGATGCTGAGCTGGCTCATCTGCTCTTCTGCTCTCAATTTCTCCTCTCAAACTGCTTTGAGGACCATCACTCTAGTCAAATGATGAGAAATAAAAAGTGAAAAATAGGGTTTAAAATAAAAAAAATTGAAACCAAATCATTGTTTAATTTTGGTGTTTATGTACCGCTCTTTGCCTTCTCTGCACTTCCACACAAATAGGGAGGATCTGATGAAAGATGCTCAGGTCCAAGCACTTTCATGGCTCATCTCATGTGTAGGAATGCATAGATTTTCAGCACCAAAGAAAGAATTTGCATATGCTTTAAAGGAGATTGTCTTTTGCATTTTTTCTGTAATTCCCCAACTTGCTTTTATTTGAAACACACCCTCTTTTTCAGATAAAGAGGAAGCCAACCAGTCAGGGTAGGAGAGTGGAGCTCAGTGTGGAGTAAGGCACACTGCAGCTGCAGTTGTTGGAAATAGTCTTTTAACGTCCTGGCTTGATGCCCTTGCTTTCTTGGTGCCCAAGGCAGTTTCACACATTTCCTAGCGATCCATCTGTGAACGATAGAAATGGAGCAACAATGCTCAATGCACAAGCATCGGCAAAGACAGAGGAAGAGCCTTTGCTCTCAATGGCTGAGCCCAGTAATCCGCTGAGAAATTAATTCAGCTTGGTTGACACATGCTGCAGAGCAAAAGGATATTTACGAAAAAATCTTTACAACACATTATAAAAGACACATCTGCAAGTGACCGTAATGGTTAAGATACCTTTTCACCAACGCAGATGTGTAGAACATTAGGGTGGTGGTGATGACTGATTGTAGGGCAGGTTTTTGTTTATAGGTAACTACTGGGATTATAAAATTAAAAAATTGCAGTTTGACACCATGAAAAGCTATGGATATTCTCTTGGAAGTTGAATTTTCAATAAAAATGTCCTCAGTGACTTTCAATTAGAGTATTTCAATTTTACCTAAAGTCTGTGTGGTAAAATATTATCACACTTGGGAACGTAGGATCTTGCTACTTTAAATAAATAAAAAATGTGACCTGTTTGCTTAACATTCAATACTTACTTTTATAGATTATATATATCCTTTTCATCTCTGATTAATTCCTCCTATGCTTTTCATTTTTGAGAAGCATCGTCTGTAAACCTGGGTGTTCAGTTCAGCTGGGGGATTTTCATGGAAGCAGGGGTTAGGCTAACCAGTGCATTTGAAACTACATGTACAGGCTATCTATATTTGAAGGCCAACCTTTTGCTTTTTTTCCTATGTAAGTTTGGTCTTTTCAAGTTCCACCTCAAAAACCACTCAAGGTATACTTACATTTTCAGTGGTATTGACCTAGTAGATGCCTACTGAGGCTAAGATCCTGTGTAACAGGGTCAGTGCTTACCTTGAGCATTTTTGCCATGTGCAACATGACAAAACATCTGAAATCCATTGGCTTCTGCTCACAAAGGGAAAGCTTTGCCAGGAAGGGAATTCTGTATTAATCACCAGAGCTGTTACTGTAAACAATTTTATGGTAGATCATGCCTTATGTTGTAACCCGACAAAGAGGTGCTTTCTGGTGCAGCTCAGAAAGGAGGGGATACGCAGCTACAGAATCATTTCTCCTGTTGCTTCCCCAGCCCTGTAAATCTGTGCAAGGCCCTAGCCTCCCATGTTCACTGCCTTCCTTTGAAGAGTCTGCCTCTCCAGGCTCTGCAAGGACCTGGTGTATTTCCTACCCAGGGACACAGGAGGGAGGTTTGTGATACATCAAAGGGACCCTACTGCAGAGCTGCAGGCACCACCAGCTCTCCTTGGCTCGCACTCCTACCTACATCGAGTTAAGCAGAACTCATGGAAAGAGCACACACAGTCGGACAAAAGGCAGAGAAGCATCGCAGCAACCCAAAATTGTTTGCCATAAGTCATGTGGCTGGTGTCTGAAACTGGAGAGGGAAAAAAAAAGAAAAGAAAGACCAAATCTTTTTGGCTCAAATAAGACTGCTGCAATGCACTTCTAACTTCTGAGTTGAAGTGAACACAAAGTGCCTCCTGTACACCCTTCAAATCTGAGCAATGCTGACAAAGAGGCAATATTGAAGACTGACATTGTTAGGACAAGCACTTAAAATTCAAAAATGCTTTGTTTTGTTTTAATTAACACAAAAGTTGATCTGTAAAGAGCATCTTCTGACCAGCTGGAAGCTTTGTGCTGAAAGAGTGCAGTAGTTCACCCAGTGTGGACAAAGGCTTTTATTGCAGTGTCCAATGTGAGAACGTGACCGAGACTTTGAAGCCATAAGTGAGAGGTGTTATTATTATTGGTGCATAGAATGCATTTTAATGTTGCTTCACATCGAAGGGCCTTGGTTAGATATTTGCTACTTGACCATGAAGAACCAGGAATGAGCAGAACATTCAAGAGTATTAACTCCAGTGAACCCTGAAATGAGATGATATTACCTAGCTTACATTCTCTTTCTGAGACGGTAGGAGCATGACTTTCCCTTCTAACTCTTTCCCTTCCATTTCAAGTTTCCTTTTTTTTTTTCCTTTTGACCCCTTCAGGTTTTTCTCATTTCAGCAATACCATTGTGCCAGTAATTAACACCATACTTGACAAAAGTATTTCCTTATCGATGTGGTATTATTGATTGTAAATCTGCCTGCATTCGTATTTTTATACTTGCTACGATAAGATGCTTTGGAGCAGAAGCAATAAAGTCATTAACACTAACACTTGGGCTTCCTGAAATATCTATTTGTCTCCCAGTTTAAAAACTCTTTGCCTTCTGGGGAGGGGGAAGAGGGGAGGAACCTTTATCTCATTTGTGTTTTTAATGGACTAGAAAACCCAATGGATTTATTATAATTACAGTGCATTTAGTGTTTCACAGAATTAATGCTAATGCTACAAGGGATAAAATTGATTTAAATTAGAGCTGTATGACTGGGCTTTTTATGCATTTCAGACCAGTAGTGCACGCAGGTACAGAGCCCCATCAGAACCGCTAATATTAAAACACTTTACCTTCAAAGTTAATTTGACTGTGAGAGTGAATATTGGTCTATGGTGTATTGTACGGGTTCCCTGAGCCAGTCTATGTGTTCAGAGTATGTATGTTGCTGGCTATCCTTGCCAACAGATTTGACAATGAAGTCAGAGAGGGATGCCAAACTAACAGCTAACACTGTCATTAACTTGTGCATTTGCTGTGATTTCTTCGTTGACAAACATGTTTGTTAGAACACATATCAGGCAGCGTCATCCTAGGAGGGAAGCAAGAACAAGGAAATTAAGACAGTTTGCTTGACATGCAAATTATCATCTCAACTCTAACCAGCTTGTGAAAAAGATACACTTTACAAGAATGACACACACAAGAGAATACACATCGACTTCATTTTATTTTCAGGCAACTGCTGTTCCATTTTTTCACAGTGTTGAAGGTAACTCCCCTGCTTTCCTAAGTATATTATTCTGGATTCTCTTTAAACAGAGAAGCTTTTTGCTCTGGCTGCAAGTTTCTGTCTTATTCACCTTTCTTCTCTCAGGCTGTAATTGAATCTGTAAGGCATGTTTCTTATGGTACCATAATCCGCTGTCATGGAAACTCTGGAGTCAGCCAAAAGGGAAGTGATTCAGAGGCTGGCAATCATTAAATAGCGCAAAGGATATTTTCTGACAACAAAGATTTAAAAATTTGAGAATTCCATGAAGATATCGAAACAAGTGTCTTAAGCAACACCCAGCACATACACGAACTCATATACTGATGTCTTCTCTCAGGATTTTGCAATGATGGAGACCTGGACCAAAAGCTACCAGCACTGGTAAAAGGGTTTCCATGAACTGCTTTTTCTAATATCTAACACTTAAGTAACCAGAACTACTGAGGGCTAAAAAAAATGATCTGAAAAAATATTTGTTTGGGGCTACTCAAACAAATACTCATTACTCAAAAACAATAAAAAAACCCCAAAGAAAGAAGCCTAGAAGTTGGATTTCTAAAGTAAATCTATACCTTTTACAAAGTGGAGCTATAATAAAAATGCCATACACGTGTATAAAAGCTATTGTTTCACAAAGAAAATGATTTGATTTGCATTAATGCAATGGATGAGATTACAGAAGAAGAGTCACAAATCAATGGGTATGCTTCTCAACAAATTGAATCTTCCATAGCAGCACTTTCTGTACATACATATTAGATGTAGACACTTCCATATCAAGAAACAAAACTGAACACAGAGAAGGAAAAAATCTTATACCTTTGCACTATAATCTTCATATTATGTTGTTGCAACTGAACTGCACAAATAAAGCAGCAAACTTGTGCCTTTGAGAGTAAGAATAAATAACACCAATTGCAAGTATGACATTCATATGAAAGAAATATGTTTTGTGGTGAAAAAATGTCACTGAAAGTTAAGATGTAAAAGCTAGTTTTTCTGCAAAACTGAATAAAATTTCAATTAAAGGCCTTTTCTAGCTTAAAAAAAAAAAAAAGCATTCCCAGTTCTCTGTGTTCTAGAGACAACTGAACCCAACAGCACAGCTCAGAAATACATCTCTATGCAGAGTTTCAGCAGCTGGACCACAGCAATTTAGCAAAAAGCCTTTTACCAATCTCACAATGAGGTAAGGGG
This sequence comes from Pseudopipra pipra, assembly GCF_036250125.1. Taxonomy (NCBI): domain Eukaryota; kingdom Metazoa; phylum Chordata; class Aves; order Passeriformes; family Pipridae; genus Pseudopipra; species Pseudopipra pipra. Next base: position 48,230,198 of record NC_087552.1, read on the forward strand.
GTGTGAGGAACTCCGATTCACTCTGGGAATGGCCTTATCTTTACCCATTTCCACCACACTGGACCTCTGAAGTGGCACCTTGGCCTTATAGCTGAGGACCATCAAGTCAAGGTGGGATTGTGGTGATTCTCTTGGGTTTTTGCTGTAGCTGTCAAGCTGCAACAGCTTCAGAGCAATCCCTGATTGCTGCCCGACCAGCTGGGGAGATATGGTATGATTGACCTCAACCCAATGCTGCTCCAGTGATGTCTAAAGGTCCTGGGAAAGATACAACACTTGTGGCTCCAAGCTTGCCTAATCCTCCCAAGCCTCCTAAACTCTCTACAGATATCTGTCAGCTGAAGCAAGGAGGCCAATATAGAACACTGTTGTATTTCTGTATTTATATTTTTAAGAAGAAAACAAACAAACAAACAAATAACAAAGAAACCTCCTGTGGATCTTCTATAATTTCTGTTCAATCAAAAGACAAAAGCAAATTTTTGTTTTCTCACTATGCCTTAACAAAGGGTTTGCATTTAATGACCAGAAGGACATTGCAAATTGATGAGAAGGAAATCTGAACAGTATGGTAGTGTTAAATAGAGTCTACTGGAAAGCCTTTATCTACTCTTGTGGTTTCAGTTTTTAAAAGCCTCACTTTGTTTGCGAGTAAAATGAAAAGGCCAGTTATTCAAACCAGTATTGAACAGGCAGTCTTATGAAAATGTGGCTAGTCCAGCAGATGAGCAAAAGCTTACCTGATAATCAGAGCCAGCCCTGTACAAACAAGGGCAACACTCCCAGCTGGGAATAAGGGGCACTTTGAAGATTTGGAGAGCATCACTAGATATAAGAGCTCACTCCTTACAATATTCAAATTGCTATCACTACCTGTGGCCCAAATTTTTGGATCCCATCCTTCCCTTAGTGATCTTGGTGTGAGTTTTAGCCACACCACAGTGGAAGTATTAGGCTTTATGTGATGCTTTTGGCATAAATTAAATGAACAGGCATGAGGCATCCATGAGAAAACAGCAGGCAAATGTCGGGGTTTTCCCCTTTCAAAACATAAAGATGATATCCAGAGAAACAAAATCATGATGCCAAATGGTCTCTCGGGAAGCTGTACTTGCCTGATGCTGTGATCAGCATGGAGATCTGCTATAGTAATGACCTGTGTTTTTCCCAATGATGTTTTATTATAAGCAGTCATAGAAAAGAAGAAAAATATCTGTGGCAAAATTTTTAATAAAATAAGGATTTATCTCTCTTACCTACACTATTAAACTTATTATCTTTTTCTAAGAAAGATACATTAGTGTGCTTTATATTTTTGACATATATAAAATGTAAATATTTTAACCAAACTGACACAGCTGTGTGGCAGAGATATGCTTGATACGGTTACCTTGCTTGTCAGTGGATTCACAGCTTCTTTTTAATTTGTTTTCTGCTGTAGCACCAAGCACATCCTCTCTCATTTCACTGGCAGGCAAAACAGGGCCTTGGGGCTCTTAGAGGTGGTCCCAGTTCTATGGAACCTGAGCTGACTTTCTTGTCCCTATGTGCTGGCTTAAAGTTGTTCTGATAAGGTTACTATGGAGAGTTTCTGCCAGAATAATGTTGCCCTATCACTGCATTTGAAAGTAATTTTATCTGCCAAGGGAAGACACTTCAACAAGCAAGCTAAAGCATACTTTATTTAATATATTTTCTTTAATTACTCTGCAAGGTCAAAATTCAGTTGCAGATGCTGAAAAATCTTGGCTTGTTCCTGCAGTCCATCCACAAGCAAAACTAACTGTTTTGCTGGTGAAGATGGAACTATTCAGTACAAATAAATTTATTTTGTGTAACAAATTCCAGTTTAAATGAATTGAAAGGTTGAAAACAGATTCCCTGCTTTTCCTGAAGACATCCTGGCACATAAGGATTTGCTGGACACACCTACTGTGTGGGCAGCTAAGCCTTGGACCCCTTCTACCACCCACCAGCTCTGCCAAGCCACCAGCACTGCAAGTTCTGGCACCTGGTAGGATGAAAGAGGCAAGTTAATGTGTAAGCTGCAAATGGCAAACTGCACTCACAGCCATGAACCTTCAGCACTTGCGAGCAGAAAGCATTCAGGCCCCACACCCAAGACCAAACTGAAGGGGCTGTCCCCTGCACATCTTAGTATGCCAATTTTCACCTCTGGCCATGGAAAGTATTCTCAAATTGGCTCATCTTCTATGTTATTAGCTGAGCTACTTCTCCTATGCATGGGTGGGGAAGCAGGGAGGGAAAGGACAGCAGGCAGATGGCTGAAAAGGTGAAAATATTGAAAGTAAATTTATCCCTGTGAAGCTCTGCATTGCCATGGGCAGATCACAGCCATGTACTGCAGACCACTGACCACCCCCACACTAACTTGCCTTCTAGGTAATTAGAAATACTTGGTATCATCTTTTTGATTAAGTTCTCAGTCCTCAGTGCAACACTATAAGAAATAACTTCATATCATTTTGAGAAGAAATATTTCTCACCAGATAATAAGGAATCTCTAATGCATTCATATTTCCTTGTCCGAAAAGATAACTAGCTGCCTACTTTCCTTGGACTTCTTCTTGTCTGTGCCAATTCTGTATTGTATAGGATAATGGCTGTGTTGGAAGCAGAATTATTGCTGGGGACATTGGTGCAGAACAAACATGTTTGTACTTTGTGTATGCTTGGAGCAATGGTGACAAATAAGTGATGAATAACAAACCGCCTACTCAAGTCAACCTCCCTGGATGCATCCATCTAACTTTAAAAAATGCAGTATGGAAAAAAAGTTAATCATCAAATACTGTTTCCAAATGAGTCTCTGGTATATCTGCCTTTTTTTTTTTATTTTTTTTTTTTTTTGCATACACTAAATCATTTGGGCTTTGTTAGGAAGTATTATTTTCACTAAAATGATATTTTGCATTCCACAGTTTCCCATTTCCTGTAAAGGAAAATAGTCTTAAAATATATAGCTGAGCCACAGGCAGACAGGAACAAGCTAATGTGTAGACTGGCTCCACCTGCATAAGCCAGAATTTAAAAAGCAAACAAACAAACAAAAAATCCAAATAAATAAAATGTTGAAAAGGTGAAGTAAAATAAGACAGCCTCCCTTCTTAAACTTTGCAATTATATTTAATTCCAAGTGTCAGGAAGCACAAGACTGTACTCTGCATAGGCTTTCAAGCTCAGACCCCACTGGAGGTAGCCTTTTATTCCTTCCACAGGCTTCCTGGCTCTGAAATAATCTCTCCCAGAAAAGTGGTGTCTCTTGCAAGGGTGCAGGACTGAAGGAAGCTGCTAATTGCAGGGTACTAGGAAACTGCTCCAGGGAAACAACATGCAGGGATATAGAACTGATCTGGTCTGGGCAGCTTTGAATAAACCTTACAAGTAGTCTTGGTTCATTCCAGCTTTTACAATAAGATAGCTTTACCTCTTCCCCTGCTGACACACGTTTTTTACCCCCTCATGCGTCACAGACTTTGTGTGGGCATAAGGAGATAAGAAAGAAGTTGTGGATGCCCCATCCCTGGAAGTGTTCAAGGCCAGGCTGGATAGGGCTTTGAACAACCTGGTCTAGCAGAAGGTGTCTCTGCCCACAGCAGGGCTAGATGATTGAAGGTACCTTCCAAACCAAACCATTCTATGATTCTGTTTAGGATGAAGGACAAAGACCACCCTGACAGTGAAACCAGTGGGGATGGTTCTCAACATCACGGCTGTGCTGGGAGGCTCCTATCTCCCAGATGAGTAGATACTCAGTGTGAAAAAAATTATCAATCCTGTCTAAAATTAAAGAAAATACCACCATTGCAATGCAATCTCTAGTTCCCTGAGGAAGCTATGGGCAAAGCCACATCAACACATGGAGGAACTAGGTTAGAGAAGTGGCAAAGCCTTGAAGGTCCCTCCTCACTGGGAGACAAACTGTGTCTCCCAATGCAGTTGGCACAATCTGGAGGTCGTGCATTACGTGATAGTGGCATCTCCAAGCCTTTCCCTACTATGCCGGGAGCAGCATTGCTGTTGGTGAGTCACACTCGTCACCGACTGCTGCAGACATCCAGTTACTGCTGGCACATGAGCTGCATCTAAAAAATTGCTTCTGACTTCTGCAGGTGCTTTGGTTTATTAGTCTTGAATTGAAGGTCCTTCCAAGGCTGGAACTCGAGTACCTCAGACATCTCCTCCCCGTCTGAGATAACTGAGCTTATCAATAGACACTGGTAACCAGGAGAATGGTATTTTCAGTGCTAGAGTGTAGGCCAGAAGTCCTATTAAGAACCTTAGAGGCTAAAAGAAAAAAAAACTTGAGAACACACAAACCCTAGAGCATGGGATCTGTATTTGTCTCGTGCCTTTGACTTTTCAGCGTCTTTTTCCTTCACTGATTACAGAATCAGCCTCTTGATTTTTCTGACATTTAGATTTTATTTTCTTTGTTTGGGGCTTCTTAGACGTGGTTTCCAGCTCTGAATTTGTCAAGCAAAGCATGTCAGAGAGGTTTTTTAATGTCAGTTGCAATTCCTTCTTTGTTAACAATTCTCTTCAGGGTTTCCTTACTCACTGCTTTTGCCTGTGTCCCAGAATGACAAGAATCTGAGGTGTTCCCATTTCCCTTCTCTCAGATACTCATTTATGAGGGATCTGTCCAGTTGGCAAGATTTTTCTCATATCAACAAGATAAAAATGTAGCATTAGTTTTCAGAAAGCAGTGAATGCTGCAAAAAGGCTTCCATATTAATTGAACATCCAGACTAGCAGATTTCTTGAAGCCTTTTAGTGTGGGAGCAGTTGCCTCTATAAATGCTGTATTGGGACTGCAGTTTGCATGAGGGGCAAGGAGAATGACTGGATTCCTTAGAAAAATGTGAAACCTAGAAAGTGAGTGGTCCTATGACTGTTTATCCAACATCCTCCAAAGTCAATAGGGAATCTGAAAAATCAGCTTACTTCGGATCAGGCCTCTACTACATTCTTCTTGGTTCGTAAGAAACAAGAAGGGCTAAGTGGCTACGTGCAATCCATCATTTTTGGGGGGGTCTACATATGAGAAGCAGAGCTGCAGACAGATGTGTGTGTGTGTGTGTGTGTGTGTGTGTGTGTGTGTGTGTGTGTGTGTGAAAGTCCTGTTCTGCCATGGGAAATTAACTTAAACTGTTGGGATTTTTAACAGAATTAAAACCAGAAGGTTTTTCAAACTTCAAATATTTACATGAACAGGAGTACTGTGCTATATCAATCAAACACTCATTGACTGAAGACACATTGAAACCTATGTACCTGCTCTCTCAGAGAGCTCTGTGAGCTGCTTGGAGCTAGTTTATGTTAAAAGAAAAAATCCCAAGCCCAAATGACAATACCAGAGTTCGTTAGTTCTCTGTTTATACTCTGTGAACTTAAGTTACCAGTATGACAGGAGAGGATGTATATTTTAGATAACACAATCTGGTTTCTATCTTTTGTATTTTTAGGTTTTAATCCTATCAGTCTCTTAGCCAAGCAACTGAGTATCAGATTTAACTATTGTTGTATAGAGAAAAAAATCCCAGCTTATCTTAAAAACACAATAGGTTTGAGTATATATAAAAAAATTTAAACCTAATAATTCCACTTCAAAACTGAGTCAAATTGCTCAGACTTCTTTTTTAGTTCATGAATCTTGTAGTGATAAAATAAAAGGAAATGAATTTGCAGAATTTTTGATTGTGGTGCATGCCTTTATGTCCCTCATGAACAGACATAGACTCTGAGAATTGCCTTCTACAGGCATTATTTCTCAGCAATTTCCATAACATTTCAAATAAAACATTCACTTTCCCTCTGCCCTGTAAACACCAATCTGAGAGTCAAGCCAGATCCTCTGCTCTTTCCATGCGGTTGCAGAGCCCAGCCCCACATCTAGAGCAGTTCCAGGAGCTAGTGGACCTTCTGGGAGCATCTGTGCTGCATGACCAGGCCACCTTCATTTTCTGCTTTGGTTACTGCTGCCTCACCTTGCTCTTCTGCTCTCTGAAACATTTCAAACTAATGAGTCTCCTTCTGGTTTAATGAGGAAAAAATTGGGGCCTTGGAAGATTTATTAACCTCAGATAAGGTAACAAGGCAATGGTTCTCAAATTGCAAACTCCAGTTTGAGGAGGACTATTTTACAAAGGTCTGACTGCTCTTGAAAAGCAGCAGACAGAGATCATGGGGCTAGTTTCCTGTGGAAACTCACTGGTACCAGTAATTATGTCCTGAAAGGCCCTGGAACCAAACAGGATAATAAGGAATTGGTGAAGTGCTGTCTTCAGCTGGGACAATCTCATATACTCCCAGGGAAAGATATATCACTACATGAATCCAAGGCAACCTCTGCACCCTGGAAAGCCATCCTGCTGTCCCAGGAGAATGGACAAGTCTTCAAGATGACCTTACTCAGCTGTGCCTGAGGTTCGGGAGCTGGCTGTGGCCAGGTGGTTTGTCCAAGCCCTCCCTCACTGCTACATCCACATCTGTTGTGATAACCACTGCCTGCACAGGATGAGCAAGGATAACTTGGGCAAAGAAGGTTAGTGTCACACTATATGTGCAGGTCAGGATATCATGCAAGTTGATTTCCACCAAAGTAAGCAAAACCAGGACATGACAGGAGCTAAGGGCCTGGTTAAAATAAGTGGGAATTTTGCCTGAGTAAGGTTTGTAGCTCAGGCCTTTAATACAAACCAAGTCAAGAAAACTATATTTGAGTCAGCACTAGACTAGCTATTTAAAAGCTTTGAACAACACCTCTGATGTGAGTGACCTTGAAGAAATTTTGAATTCTTTCTAAGGCTTTGAAGGGTGGTTTCCTAGGAAATTTATAGCAGTAATAGCAAAAGCAGCAAAAGCAATTCAGATAAGCAAATAAGTAGATCTAGACCTGCATTTTTCAGTGGAAGTAAATTGTAGAGCCAGAGAAAGAGCAGAAAAATTCCGTATTACCTATAGTACTTATTGATAGGTAACATATCATTAACACATTTTTAATTCCTGAGGAACAAGAGATAGTTCATAACTATAGTGTATAACAACCATAGCCACTTTTACTAATGAGCTTCCACTTGCCAGGAGGACAGACTAGATTAACGGCTGCTGTGTATTCTCTCCCTCTTGCCAGCACATTCCTGTAGGCTTTCTCCATTTCCTACAGCGATACAGGCTGCTACCCTCGCTCCTGGCCTCTGCAGCCACCCACTCTCCCCCCACTCCACCACTCCTGCCACTGCAGGGTTCGGGCTTTTCTGGTTCTGCTGCTCATCCCTTACCTCACTGTTCTGTTAATCAAGTCCCTGACATATCTTTCAAAATTATGAGTTAAACATACCTTCGTACAAAGAAGAGCAAAGAAATATTCAGGACTTGTTCCACCTCCAAAGCAATTTCAGAAAAAGCATCTGCAAACACTGGCAATGTCCCCCTCATGGGTTTCTTTATGGACTCATTGCCACCAATGTATTTATTCCAGTTACTCCTGCACGAGGGTGTCAAACTTTGGTAATGCCTTAGAAACAACAGGAAGATTTCTGAAGGTTTGCTTTGCCCCTGTCTCCCTCCTCTTCCTCCCGTGGCCATCCCTGGTGCCCTGTGAACCCTGGCACCTGTGGCCCCAGCACCAGCGCTGCCTGATGGACTGATAGGCAGTACAGGAAGCCCAGAGGGAGGCTGAGTTCATACTGATTCTGGGGCTTCTGGGTGCTTCAGATAACCTCACCACAAATTCAAACTGATTTTTGCTGTGGTGGTGGCAATGCTCTGTGGTCCCCATCGCCCAGCTGTTTTCAGCACCGTTACTTGATCTGCAGGGTGATTTACGATCTGTGCTGTATTCAGCGTGAGCAGCATGACTGATAAAAGGTCAGTGTCAAGGGTCTTTTAAAGAGACAGATTATCATAGCCCTGTGACAAAAGTCTGAAGACTCTGAGGTATCAGATATCATCCTAGGAACACTGACCTAGTCATTTCAAGATACGCTGCCAAACAAAATTAAATACCTAGTGCTTTTCCTTGTACAGTTCTGTAAATATTTCATATTTATGTTTCCATAGTTTCATATTTTCCTGTGGCCACATATAGTTATACCTCCTCAGCAGTATTAAATACATTACTTGTTGCAGCTACAGGGCCTCAGAGCATTAACCAAGACTGACATTTTGTTGATCTTCAAAATCCTCGAAGTTTTGGATATAGGATCTGTATGTAGCATCTTTCAGTTTAATATGTCAAATGCGAGGTAGAAGGTAGAGACACTGACTGGAAACTGGAAACACAAATAACTGGGTGCCCCATTTCCCTTTTTAAGGAGGTTTAAAGACCTCTTGGTTTCTGCAGAAATTTAGGCACCACAACCTCTCTTTGCAAAACCTGAATGTGTCGGCATGCTTGCAAATGAGATAGTGTGCAGACCTCGGAGAGGGCCATTTTCTAGGGAGGCTCAGCTCATGCCCTACAACAGGGGAGCAAAGGGGCTCCTCTTTGGTATCCTTAATATTTTAGCGCTAGCTTTTGCATGCATTGTTCCCCATGGGTGCCACGGCCTCTTCTCTCACTGTAGCAGAGCCTGAGGGCCAGCACATCCCTGACACCATGCTCAGGGATGTGACCAAAGCCAGCCTGGATATCTTTGAGGGCAGGTATGCCCAAGGCATGGGATGGAGAAAGCCAGGAGAAATGCCCGAGACACAGGCAGATTGAAATTCAGATACAGAGGCGGCGGGTTAGATGAGGTTGAAAGCAAGACAGATGAATCATTAAATGAATAGCAGCACAGTGTCTCTCTTTTCATACCCTATTTACAAAACAATGTGCTTTTCTAATGAGAAATCATGGGACAGACCAGAGTTGAGCCAACAAGTGACTTACATAATAAGCTCACATTAAAGGATGTGATGCCAAAACACCTTGTAGCAGGGATACTAAAGACAGTTTTAATAACATGTTCCAAACTTCCTGAGGTTGTTTATACCTTACTTCAGATTGATGAAATGCTTTTTCTTACATGTGGACTGGTGTGAAAAACCTTTCAGCTAGTGCTAAAGGATCTGGGGATAGAACACAACACAGCACATACTTTCTCAGCTAAGGACAGAAGAGTTGCTTATGTACCTCAAGAAAAAAAAAACAGTCACTTAATTAGAAGATTTGGAGTTTATTCCAAAACCTTTCCTTCTATAAATTAGCATATCAACCAGGAGATTAACTGTTATTTTTAGAGTAATTTTACGGTGTATTTGTTATTCTGCAGACGTTATTCTTTCTCAGACGTTAGAAGGGTTCTGGGGATCGATGAAGAGCTGTTAAATGCCACATGAAAATAATTAGCCTGACCAGAAAGAGGACCAGATTCAGTTCTGCACTCAGATGCATGCTCGTGAAAACTGCATTGACAGTGGCACAAAGTTCAAGAGTTATAACCATGAATCAGACTCAAAGTCATTACAGATTGAAACTAGTTACTAATGAATGACTTATTTGGTGAGCCATATGAAAAAAGATGGTGTTTTCAGTACAGATCCTAGAAGACAGATGTCCACATTTCAGAAATTACTTCCAAACTGGCACTACTTGGCACTCTCAGAAGAGAGAAAAAAAAAATTAAAAGAACACTCTTCCTCTAAAAGCATATTTATGTCTGAACTATATTTACCCACTATGGCCTGTGAAATTTTGAAGGAAAGTCTCGGTTCTGCAGTTTTGTGTTGATTGGGCCAATCTTTAGACCTCAGAAATACTTGAATGAATCTCACCTGAACTGATAAATGTCAAAAAAGCATACAGTTATTCCTAGTCCTTCTTCTTCTACAGGGTGTTGCAGCCCTTTACTCAAGGATCTCTCCAGTTGTTTCCAGCTCTTCTGATTTACTGCATTTCCCTGAAATTGCCAGGTGAGAATCCTAGTATAAAGGATTTAAAATGTCCCCTGCAGGCTCAGGCTTCTTGAGCAATTTTCATGGTCCTTTGCACAGCTCAGAAACAAAGTTTCCACACTCAAAGGGGAACTCCACAGAGTCTCAGGCTTGGCACATTTACAGAGTGAAGGAAAACCCAATTCTACTCTGCTTTCCTCTGTACAGGGAGATTCGTAACTGCATCCCTTCCCCAGGAGGCTGTCTTATCCTTGCAAACTGTCATGCAGACCGAAAGGCTTCATCAGTCTCTCCCCTTGTTGTGGTCTTACTTTGCACATTATATTGAGCGTGAATTTCTCCAGAGGGTACATTAGGGCAACCAGGTGGCAGCTGGGACACACAGGACCATCATCACTAATAAATATTTAATCTTTGTATGCAAAGTGTAACAGCTTCAGCGAGAGAGACTCTACATCTGCCAGCTCTGCTCAACCCAGAGCCTGCTCAACCAAGGCTGCAGGAAGACAAGGCTTCAAGCAGATGGCAGAGTTGAACTTGGATCACCCAAACCATAAGCATGTGCTTTAGTCAATCTGCACATTCAGCCCAATTAGTAAATAGTGCCAGATCCACAAAAGCCACATTTTTCTCACGCTAAACGATTGATCAAAACAAAAGAAAACATCTCACCCAGGCTCACCAGTCAGTCTTGCTGCTGATCACGGCCCCACAGGCAGTGCCAGTGTTTCACAACAGTCGCTTTCTTCAGCTGTCAGCCTGCATCCTTTAGACACCAGCAGGAAATAAAGCACGAAACCGGAGACAGGAAATTGTTTAATGACAGAAGTTGGCAAAGACAGGTGTAATCCTCAAGGCTCATTTTAGGAAATATGCAGGTATCATTTTGACAGCATGCCTTTAACAAAAAAAGGTAGATATTCCCATGGTAAGATGTGGTCTTCTTAGAGGACCCAGCCCTCATTCCGTTGGTAAATTGAGTGACAGCTTTATCACAGCTGGGATGGGAGTTTTTGTGAAATCAGTCTAGGAAAGGGCATTTTAAATTCAGCTTTCAGTGCCATTTAATGCTGTTGTTGAATGACAGCTATGGTGTGATACAGACTGAAGGAAGTCTATTAGTATCTGCCCTTGATTTCACAGCCTCTCTATAAATACCAATTTTGCCTCTGATATTGCCGTTTCCTCAGCTACAAACTGCTGCAAACTCTGAGCCAGGTTTAACTTTGGTTCATTTAATCTCTAGCACCTTCCCTGCCTGTGGACTTGTCTCTGCTCTTTTCCTGCCTCTTCATATCAGCCTAAGACACACAATTTTTCTTCTCAGTTCCCCATTCCTCATTATTGTCCTTTCCAAGAAGCAAAAAGTGAAAATAATTATACATCTAAAACTGCAGGAAGTACCAAATTTAAACCAGGGAGCTGATTTATGTCCTGAGAAGACTTCAAGGTCACACTCCTGTACTGCTCCTCCATTGCAACCAAGAGACCTGCAGCCTCCTTGACATCTTACACACACACACAGAGAGCAGCTGTAGGAAAAAAAAGGACAAACACCACCCCTCTCCAGCTGTGCCTTCCCATACACAGACAAATCCTGCTAGGAAATGACAAGGAGCAGCTAAAGGAAATGGACTTCAGAGTTATGAAACGCTCATCACTGCTTCCCTCAGAATGGATGAGATGAAAGAGGAAGCATCAAATCCAAACCAGACCCTGCACTTACACCTGTCGCTGTGTATACACAGCCATCTGAACCTGCAAAGATGAAAAACAGATGAACAACTCAACTTGATAAGAGAATATAGGTATTTATGTTATTACATGCTAATGACTGCACATGAGCCTCTGCCTCTGTGGAAATGGGGGAGGTAAATAGAGGTTATTAATGGCTTTCTTACAGTTCTGCTTTATGGATGTGAATACTTGAGATTGAAGGCAGGACCTGGATCTCCTATTCAGTATAGCTCTTGAACTTTCAATTCTATTCAGATTACTGCTAATTATTAAAGCTCAACAGGCAAACTCGAGAAATATTTAGCAACAGATTCTGGGATTCTCATTTTTAAAAAGTTATTAGCAAAATGAAAAAGACAAGATGATGGATTTTTTTTCCTGCATAAACATGTAACTGATCCCAAAATACTGCCTCATCAGCTCACTGCTAGTGGTTTTCCCAGAGAGCGAATTTCTGAAGGAACCCTATAATCTGTGAACTCCTGTGGACTTCTGTGCTGGCAGAAAGGAGAGTTGGACTGGTGATGTGCTGTATGAGATTGCTTTTCCATGCCTTTGTGATGGATGATGAAATCTCATCTGCTGGAATCACAGCTTCTTCACTTTTATTTGTACACAGTGCATTGCTAGCTCTCATCGTTATAGATAAACAGCGTCATGCAAAGCAAGCACAACTTGAAAGTCTAGGAATTGGAGCTGAAAGAACTCAGTGTCTTTTGTCTTGGTTTTAAATCTTGCCTTTGAGGATTGGATTATGAATCTGTTATTTGGTACAGCAATGCTTCAGGTTTTTTTCTTGAGCACCATCATCATTTTGCCTCCTAGACATCTACAGTCTTAAGCTCTGCCAGTGGAGGTTTAGGTTGGATATTAGAAAGAAATTTTTTACAGAATAATCAGACATTAGAATGGGCTACCCAGGGAGGTGGTGGATTCACCGTCCCTGGAGGTTTTTAAGATGAGACTGGATGTAGCACTTAGTGCCATGGTGTTGGGTCAAGGTTTGGACTTGATGATCTCAGAGATCTTTTCCAACCCAGTTGATTCTATGATTCTATGACTCTGTGATTCTATTAGGGTTAATAAGGTCAGCCACTGAGGAGCAGATTGCCCACCATGTGATCAAGACAGACTTTGAGTCAAAATCCTTCTACGTCAGTAGTAATATTTCCAGACTTGTACAAGAAGATGAATAGGGATGAAACAGCACAGGAGGACATTTTTAATAACCCTTTGATAATATTTTGGAAGCAGAGATGGAAATGGACCTTCATTTACAAAGGATTGAAGAGTCATGAATTGAGGATCTGGAGATCATATTAGGACACTGGTGCATATTGTCCATTTATTGTTTTGATAACACTGTTTCTCTTCTTTTCTGTCTCTTCTCCAACTGGCAGCTCTTGCATCAAAGTGCATATTTTTTAAAGAGACAGTCTCACTGAGATCCTGCACAGTTACTTACCTGTATGGCCCTTTGAAATCTGTAGGTTTTAAAGCAAAGACCCATCTGTGATTTGAAGTATTGCAGTCAGCATGGAGCAAAGTACCACAGCGACCACTGAGCAAAGCATTCATGTCCTCTAGAACAAGTTCAGGCAAATGAGTCACAGCACCTGCAGGGAGGGAAGAAGGAGTCAAACTGATTTTCCAAGGTACTGACCACTGACATATCATGAGGGGGATGGGGCCTAAAGGGAGAGAAAGGACAAGAAAGGACAATAGTTGCTAGTTTGTGACTTCCATAATGATACGTTTGCAGACCTAAGAGGGAGGGAGGCAGGAAAGGCAAGGATTTATCAGTTACCACTTTGTGGTTGTTGCATGCTAAGGAACCTTTCTGCCAATTTCGTTGCAAAAAGAGCTGAGCTTGCTAAAACCTAACCTGGGGGAGTTATACTGGGACAGAATACATTGGCAACAGGGCACAGGCAAGCACAGCCATTTCACAGGTAGTTCCTGCTCCTCCTGCTCCCCTAGGACCCTCTCATTACCTAGCATCCTTTGTTTTCATTACTCCATGCAAAACAATAATTTCATTTTCATGCAAAGTGTTCTCTGCTTAGAAACCATGGCCTCTTTGAGTAGATGTATTTAACAGAATTTATTATACAAAATTACTGACAACTAAGATCACCTCCAAAGGTTGATAAGCTAAAACTGCATGTCTAGATTTGAGACAAAATTCAGCAAACCATTTTGATGTAGTCATGGTAATATAATGAAAAGTTTGAAAGATGTGTAACTTCTACAACAAACATTCACTTTTGCTTTGAATTATTAGTACTTATGTGTAGACTTTGAGCACTTCCAGTAGCAGAGCTCCTAAAACCAGAAGAATTAAGATCATTAGCAAGAATGTTATGTCTTCAAGATGTGCCTGCTGTACTAAAAAGATTTGATCTCAGCCTAGGCTGTGGGTCACATAAGGTAGATAATCATTGATTTTCCATTGTTATTTTTAAAAATCATTATATAATTTTTAATTTTTATTTTTTGCTAATTTAAATCACTTTTCATCTTATTTTTTCCATTCATAAAAAAAATGGAAAACTTGCAAAGATTCCCAAAACTTTCTTGTAGGTATTTTATGAAATTTAAAAAAAAGGCAAAATGTGTATTTCTATTTAATGAAAAATGCAAAGGATATATTTCAATGCACCAGGTGACTGACATTTGGAGTGTTTGGCCATTCAAATGGAGAAGAAGGTACAGTTATGTATATATATAAATATAGACAAGTCAATCTCATGACATCAGATCAGGTTGAACAATATAATAATATAAAAATAATAATTTGACAGTATTTTAGATGCTGCATGGCTACTTGATGTAAAACTCTAGGTATAAAAAAGAATGGGTGGTTTGGGGAGTTGACAGAAGGACCAGTTGTCAGGTGTTTAGATCTAGCCCAGGTTGCCAACAGCAATAGTGATAGTAATAGAACCACCTCTGCTATTACCTTCCAGCAGCTGTTTGCCTGAAGTAAAATGAAACAGTGGACTACTACCACCTTTTTAGGTTACCCATCTCTCTGTTTTCTAAATAGGCCAAAAAAGCTCTCAGACCACTCCCTAGGAGAGAGGTGCCGATGCACAAAACTCAGTGAGGGTATCTTGAGTGATGGTAAGAACATCTAGAAGTAAGAAGCTTTACGCAGAATCACAACATCCTCTGAGCCTTAAAAGAGCCTCCTTCAATGCAGTGGCTGCTTTTATGGTTTTGTGATGGTCTCATGGCGATTTTCTCAAGGCTAAGACCTTAATTGTCTCTCCTGGTGATCCCAGAGTGTCACACTTTTGGACTTACTGGTCTTGACCAGATTCCTTCTAGATATTCTTCTGTGAATGAGAACAGAGGTGCTTTGTCCTGGGCATGGTGACAGGGTTTGATCCCTGCTAGGACTGTAAAGTGTGTTATATGAGGACATTTACCCTGTCCTAGTGCTTATATGGTCCCGTTCCCCCTCCCACAACATACAGTCAAACAGAGATCCTTCTACCTCCCCCACCAGTAGCAGATCCAGTGCCATCTCCTGTTATTGGAGAGGTCTCCTGGGACACAGCTACTGTTCCCCCCACGGCACAAGTCAGACAGGTCTCAGCAGAAGGGCCAGCAGTATGTGTGTGACTGAGGGATCTCAGCAGGAGCCTGGGGACAGCATGATGGACAAGCTGTTGGGGCCAGATATATGGTGCTGAAGGGAGGAGAAGACAGGAAGGCAGGTTTGCCATGAGCTACATCACCACTGCTTAGTAGCCACGTAAGAAAATTCCTCTTTTCTGGTGACTTAGTATTCTTCACAAGTCTCCTGCTCACTCATTGTTGCAGAAGATAACCTGAGCAGTGTTGTGACAAAATTCAGTACTGGCACAGCAGAGCTCCCCTGGCTGAGATAGTCTCAGGATTAGTGTGGGTCGCATTGGTTGTGTCTTTTAAGAGCCCTGTCCATGTGGCTGGCAAAACCCAGGCTGCACGGGCAGCATCTCTGATCAGCGTGAAGTTGCAAAGCCATGGTGGGACTCAGTCTCCTCCTTAATGTTGCTCCTGGGACACAAAGGTGAAGTCCCATGGGTGGGCAGCAGGCCAGCAGGTGGGCAGACCTGTGCCCTCACAGAACCATCGCTGTGTTCTCACTCCCACATGTGAGCCCTTGCCTGAGGAACACTCTCAGGAAAGAGGGCCCTCACGGGGTCCCAGAGCCAACTGCCACAGGGCAGAGCAAGGGAACAAAATGCATCTTTCTTGCCTGGGCATCCCTTACCCCGCAGCCTGAGCAACATCTGGCAAGGGCAACTCTCATGCCCCTACCCTCTCCCAGCCTCCATTTGGAACCTGCCAGGATAAGGAATCCTAATAAATACTATGTTGGAGTTGCAAGGGAACTTCTAACAGATCTTCCTATGAAAGGTCCCTATATCATCTCAATCTCAGCCTCAGCACATGGGATGGAAAGGGTGAGTCCTTTTCAGCAAGGAGGTAAAAGCGGATTTCAACAGGATCAAAAAAACCCAAGAGCTTGCTTTTTACTCCATAGCAAAAATTGCATTTTCAGGAGAAAATTTGAATACCAAAATATTTGAGCCAAAAAAAATTTTTAATTTTTGGCAGCTCAGGACAGGTTTGGGCTGCTCAGTTTTTGACAGTAAAGTAACATATATTCTCACCATTTTTTTCCATCTTCTTTTACATTATGCTGACATTTTCAAATGCATTTTCTCTCAAAATACAGTTTCTCTTCAACATTTTCAACAACGCTTTTTCACGGTATTTAGTTCTCAGGGTTTCTCACTGCCAGGGGAGCAGCCGAGGATCCAGAGAGGAGCTGTGGAAATGCATTAGCTATGCAGGCTCTCAAGAGCAGCTAGGAGCAGCACTGAATCCCTTTGACCCTGGCCTTTGGCAGTGGCTAGTGGTGTCCTATTCTGACGTGGGTCAGAGATGCAGCAGAGCTCTCAGCCCACTTCTGCAGGGGGGAAGATGAAAAGTGTGGGTGTGAGGAAAAAGGGCCAAGTCAAATGCAAGTCTTAGCAAGACAGCAGAAAAAGCAGAATATCTCATGTCCCAGCAGTGTCTCACTACTTGTGCCAAGCCTTACAGTCAGAGATAGCATCTCCTGCCCAGCCCACAGCTGTAACAGAGCATGGAGAGTCCCCTCTGCTTGCAGCCAAAAGCAGTGTCTCAAACCTCCATGTTGCTACAGTATTTTGTAGTTGGAAATGGAATGAATGGTCCTCTATACTTTCCTGATTTTTCATACATAAAAGCCAAGTGCAAGTAGCCCTGACTGAAGCCCTGGAGGGGTTGGCAGTGGCACACCTCCTGCTCTGCTCAGAGCAATCTCCCTGGGTCATCCAGTGGGGAGACACAGATCAGAGAAGCACAGGAAATCTTGGGACAGATTGGGAAAACACATTTAACTAAATTCACCTATATTTTCTTACTGGATGGAAAAGTTATAACATTTCTTTTTGCCTACAGGCATCTTTCCTTCTTCAGGCCAGTCCACCTCCACTAACTTCCAGCCAGAGGAATTCCCATTTCATATGCAGAGCACCAGAGTATTGCATGCACATAACCAGAACTGCCACAGGCAGACACCAGGAACTACACTGGAAGTGTTTAAAACATGCTGATGTAATCTCACTCTCCTGCTCATCCAGCCCACTAGACTAGAAATGATATCTAACTGGGTTTCTGAGCTGCTCTGAGCAAACAATGTGAAGATATAAGTCTTGGTTTGGTGCATGCCCAGAGTGTTGAACTAATAACACTTGCCTCATATGTGAGCAGCTGCAAAACCTGTTATTTACACAAGGATTCACAAAGATGAGAAAAGACTGCTTTTTTTTTTTTTTTTTTTTTTTTTTTTAGATGACAGGCTCTGATTCAAATAGGAATTGATTTGGGAAAACCCTCTGTTTATGTCATACAGCATGCCAGGTTAAATGACGACAGTAGATTATCTTTTTTTTTATAATTGAAGATTAGCTTTAGAGTGTTGACATCTTTCCCACATCAATATAGGAGCATTTTTACCTACCAAAGCACCCATCATTTTGCATGTCAAATAGGTCATGAGCAAAGCAAAACTCTACCTTTAAAAGCACTCAATCAACAAGATCACAAATGCACTTGGTTTAAACACTATTACACCCAAATACACTTGCTGGTGGGACCCACTTTTTTGCAGCGCTGTCTCTGGGAACACACGCGTGCTTGCCTTACCTCTGACAAGGTGGCTCCAATTTCAAAGCTTAGAACTGCCTCTAATAGGCTTTTTCAAGACTCAGATATCAGCTGGCACATGGTTCTGCTGGCAACGCAAGGCCTGTTGTCTCAGCCACACAGAAATAATATGCAGAGATGGATTTTATGAGGCCAATTAGTAGAGCTGGAAAACACAACCCAGTTTTTAGTTACGAAGTCCTACCTCAAGACCTGACCTGAGTTGCTTTTCGGGTTTTTTTCAAATTTATCAGGTGGTCTAATTATATCCCCTTTCTTACAAATCTTTCATCACTTCTATGGAGAAATGATGAAGCAGGCGATGCTCCTGCTGGCAGAGCACAGCAGAGCTAATGGCAGCGTGGATACGGCAATGTATGATCTATCAGATTGCTACAGGACTTGAAATAGCTTAAAAACTCAAGCTAACCCTCAAACCCACATGCCTCCTTGTAGTTAGAGTTTGGGCGCCTTGGTACGTACATTAGACTGGTTCCAACTATTTTTTTTTTAATGTCATGAAGGTACATGAATCCAGCCCTCAGCTCAGGAGTGCTTCTGGCTCTTCATCTAACAGCAGCACAACACTAAAGCAACAAAAGAATAAATGCAGAGAGACAGACAGTCTCAGCTGAGTTTGGGATATCTAAGGTCTCACTCTTCACCATATTTAAAGTCGTGTTTTATCCTAAATCCCTCCCTCTCTCTCTCTACAAGAATTAAGTTTTTTGAGGCAAAATGCAGAATGTCCTTCAGTGTCATCAGGGATAGCAAGGCAGTTGCCAGTCATCCTATGGAAAACTATGGTTATCACAATAGGTTCTTCCAAATAAAACAGTTGGAGCTTATGGACACCGTATGTACTTCCTATTGCTTTAAGAGCTCCAGCTGTTCTGCCTCCACAGTGGCAGTACACATGTGCTGCTGTGGAACCAAAAACAGAAAAAGGATGAGGAAAAGAATGATTTCACATATTTTTGTCTGATGCTTCCATCTTGTGGTCAACTCAGAAAAGAAAAATTTGGCTTTTTATTTCAGTAAACTTATTATTAACAAATGAAAGGAAACTTTGGAACTTTAAAAGTGTCCTTAATTCTTACCTCCAGTTGTGTGGATGGGAATGAATTGGAGTTGGAAATTAGATGAGTTTTCCTTTTGAAAAGCACTGAACATCAATGCTACCAGGGGAAGGGGATAGTGCCTCCTCTGCCACCCACTATGTTTTAGTCTCACACAAGCTGGCTGTGCCAAGGGGTGCAGGACAGAGACAGGGTCAGATGGACAAGCCCTAACCCTAACCCAACCCTTTATCTTGCTGTAGGCATCAGTGATGTGACTCCTATGGATTATGGACTCTGCTTCAGTTGCTGGCTTGATGAGCTAGCCCAGGTCCGTAGGATGACTTTCTTCTTTGTTTTTGAGCCCACGAAGGCTTTCCTTTGTTTCCTTCTCATCTTTCCTGGGGATTATGCCAGAAAATAGCTCTCATACCACAAAACCTCTAACAATGGGGATAAATTGATGGATTACAACCATTTTGCTGAGACAGTTGCAAAGACACTGTGCCTCACGTTTCCAGAGCTACTGGGAGCATCTCAAGGTGGCTGGATGACTTGCCTCTGGCTGGTCAACCTGCTGCTTCCCTTTTGCACCATTCATAGCAATCCAGAAGCTTAGCCAAAGGTCTTTTTACCTGCATAAACTAAGGTCTCCTGCACAGGGCCCACGTGGAAAGCCATTCCTTACTTTTCCCTTCACATTCTAGCCAGAAGCCCACCCTTCTCTGCTACTCCAGACACAGTGCTGCTCTTACCCAGCTCCACTCTCCCATGCAGACTGCCTCTGCCATGTGCCAGTGCACTCCCTTGACACATTTCCAGCCAAATACCTGCAGAGGCCTTGAGACAGGGGTCAAAATGATGAGTGGGACTCCTGTCAGACAGTCAGTCTGGGATTATCAGTGGAGCAAGGGCTAAGCTTTTGTCCAAAACTAATCTACTTCAGTAAGAGAGCGAGAAACTCGCTATCCATGCTCCCCAGTATGGACAGACATGCTCACAGGCACATACACAACCATATCCTACACATGGGAGAATGCGCCCAACTCCATAAAGGGGAAGAAGGGGATGGAGAACTGAATCTAAGGTTTGTAGCCAGAGAGTACCTCTATACTCTCTTGCACAGGGAGAGATTTCAGTACCCCCACCCTTTACCCCACATAGCAGGAAAAATGAATACATCCATCCTCATGTTTCACACAGCTGCTGAACTTCAGGAAGAGCAGGTGCACAGCTGAGCAGGATGTAAGGTCACAAGACTCTTTCCCGACTCCCCGGGGTGGCAGGAAGTGTTGTGTGACCATGCAGTGTTACAAGATAAAGGCTCCTCTTCAGCAAGACACAAAGGACAGACAACCTACTCTAACCCTTACCTAAGGCAAGGGCCAAGGATGCTGCACCCCATTTGAATGAGGAGGGGTTTTCCTTTGTGAGGAAGTGGTGAAGGAGGGGAAGAGGTTAGATGGAGCGTTCATTTCCCAGCATGTTCTAAGAACCGTGACCACCCGATGGACAGAAAGTTGATAACTGGTCTATTCACAGGGCTTTCCCACAGCCAGCCTTGCCTGGCTCCCACTGGCAAACCATGCAGGAAGTGTAGCCAGTGCAGGAAGTGCAGTTGTCAAGTTTAACTCTGATTTCAGGTTGAAATCTTACAAATCTTCTCAAGTTTACATTCAGTTACATTCACTGTGTAAAATTTATTACTGTGGGAGCACAGAACCATAGGACAAATCTTGTTTGATTCGTAAAGGAAGTGAGTTCAGCGTAGGTTTAAAAAACCCTGCAGCCAGAGGCCTTTCCTGAGTGTGCACAGACCAGTAGGCATCAAACCCTTCAGCACACCTGGTGCTGAGGCCAAAAAGGATTTCATCTTGTGTGGGGAATCCAGTGCCCATCTCAGGGCACATATTCTGCTCTAGGCAGCAGTCACTGGAGCATCACACCTGCTGTGATTTGGGAGAAAACATGACTTGCTATAGATGTCACTTGCTACCCAGGTCATTTGCTGCCAGCACTTCCCCACTATGCCCGCTGGAAGGGCTCAAAGACCTGCTTGTCATTACTGCCTGATGGCTTTGCAGAGAACTCAATTAACCAAAAACCTCCTAAAGGAAAAAACTCTGAGCAACACTGATTCTTTATAACCATTTTTCAATAAGTGAGTATAGACCCCTCACATATCCTTAAATTATATATCATTTATTGAAATATAGAGATCTTAATTTACAAGAGTTTTTCAAAGACAAAATATCAACAGGGGCATTTTTGAAATACATTTTGTGCCTACCATCACTCAGGCCAGTTTACCTTCTTCAAACATTTCACAACAGCCATCATTTTGGAAACACTTCCTTTTTTATTATTCTAAAATATAACTTTTGGACATTCAAAGTGCAACAGTTAACGTGCCTGTGGAATATATCACAGTAAAAAAAATATAAACAAAGGCAGTGATATAGCTGTCATAAATGTTTTGGCAGTATTCTAGAAGTCTATATAAAAATACTTATATACATATTGATGTATAACATCACCATATCTCACGTCCTTCATCATGTAATAGGACCATTTTGTACAAGTTTCAGACCACGCCATAAAGGAATTGGTTGGCCATTCCAAATGAAAAGCTGCATTTCATAGGCTAACACTGATTGTCGTTATACAATTACCGTAGAAGAAGTTTTGGGAATATCTCTCCAGCGGCTTCTCAAAAATTAAGCCATAAAAAAAATGTCTATAATACTCATAATATTGTAAAATCAAACAATTCATCCTCTCACACTTCTTTCTCTCTAGTAATTTCCTTCTCTTCCTCTGCTTCTCATTCCAGTTTCCAGGCCAGCTCATCTGATTCCAAGCCTGCAGTGAGCTGGCTTTGACTAGACCCCTGCCACAGATGCAGTTCATCTTCACAATACCCATGACAAGATGGAGAACTAACATTACCATGGACCAGAAAGTGAGCCAGCTCTGGTTCACATCCACTATCTGAGTCTAGCCTGAGATGCGCTGTGAGATACAGAATGAAACTGGTGGGGAAAAGGCAAGACTGCTTGAAAATGTCCTTAGATTCCAGTAATTGATACAATAAAATGTGCTAGGGCTGATTTTCAAACCCCAAAGAACACTAGGCCATGTGCAAAAATGCAGGTGAAATTGCTTGCCTAATTTGAATGTGCAGATATAATGACTACACATGCAAATTAAGGCACATGTGGTCTCAATTGGCCATTCAGATATCTGGGATGTCCACAGACAATTTGTGTTTCCTCAATTTGTAGTTCGTAACTGGAGGGAGACCTTATATCATCTCACCAGTCCTGGCTATATCAAGAGTCTTGTGTTTCACAGTTGTCTCCATACAGAGCTCAGTGACGTGTTTGCCTAAAGCATGGCTCCCAGGAAGACATTTGGTCCTGATCTGTTGAATACAAGAAATAGAGAATGCACCATCATTCACAGTTCTTTCTGATTGTCAGTTTCCATCAGGATTGAAAATGTAGGGGCTTGCTTCAGGTCCCGTTTTCACATCTGCTGTAGTTTGTACATGGCCTCAGCCTGGTGACAGTTTGAAACCCATACTCAGAATTATTTGCTCGTGTGGCATTCCACCCTGTAACATCGGCGATATTACATTTGCTTTCATTTAACCCACAACTGTCCACAACAAGTGAAACCAAGGGAACTTGTGGAGCTTTTCACAGGGCCATTCGAAGTTAAACTAGTTTAACATGCAGCATGTTCTGTCAGTCGCTGCTGGTCCATCTTTCACACTTCCTAGGAAAATACTGCAAGACAGGAATGAGTTTACACCGCATTTGCGTTGGTTATGTCATGACAGAGGCTGGGCACATCCTAGGAGGTGCTCCTCACACTGAATTAAGGCGAAGTTTGAAAGGTTGGGGCCTTTTGCAGTGAGGTACCTTTTTTCACATGTAAGTCTTCCAAGGCATTATAACTCAATAACACATTGTACAGTGATAGCAGTAATCATAATACTTTGTTCATATAAGTGGTGTCAAAAAACAACAATTGCAGGCTGAGAACAGGCTCGTTTTCATACACGTTCCTCCAAAATGCACTCTTGGAAGTAATTACCTTTTGTAGTTACAGTCTGCAAAAATAAGAGAGCTTTCTGTTCCTGTTTAAACCTGAAAACTAAGAAAAGAATATTTGCTGCAGAATTATTTCTGCTTATTTAACTCGAGTTCCAGGCTGGGAGAGATATCTTAGTTCAAATATCAAATAAATTCTTCACAGTTAACCCCAGGATAAGATTTCTTTTGAGTACCCATGAAACATTAATAATGGGATATTGCTGGTGGTTTATCACAATCTTCTATTCTCCAGAATCTTGAAAAGCTGATATAATTTTTTTTCAATTTAAATTTTTAGAACTTCGATCAGAGGACAATTAAATGCTTCTAGTACATGTGATTAGAAAAGCTACTCAGCTTATGAAAGAAAACAAAATCTTAACTTTTTTTCTCCATGTTAAAGTAGTTTTAGCTAATCAGAACAATTACCATACTGTATAGATTAAAAAAAAAGAAATTGTCTCATAATAATTTTCAGGTGATAATTTTCTCCCCTGCACTTCAAAAAGCTTTTTGAAACTGTGCTTTTACTGAAGGACAATGAATAGTAAAATATACATTTAGTGTTACTGAAAGCAGTAGTAGTATTATCTTGAAAACAGCTACCTTCTAGAGTTAATAAAGACTTACTAGGTTTCTAACGCCTATTATAGACTGACTTTTAATTATTATTATTATCATTATTATTATTATGATTGTTATTCCCCTTTACTTGCATTAACAGTTAAAAGTAACATGTTTTGTAGTACCAGTCAGTCCCTCATGGTTTTAGACCTTTTTGGTCCAAAAGTGGTTTTCGCATGTTCTTTAATTCACATGGTAGTTCAACAGCAGCTGACATTGAAATTGAGAGAGGAAGTACACAAAATTCATGAGTGATCTCTTCTAAAATCCATGACATATGTTCAATGTGCACCCCAAAAGGTCCTTGAGTAGACAGTTATTTACATAATTACAATGGTGAAATATTGCTGCAGTGGAAATTTGATCCATCAAAGTCATATGAATGCCCTTGAAACACAAAACTGGTCTGTTTGTGGCCTTTCCCTTCGTCCCCCTACCAGTTCGAATGGCAAACAAAACTGAGATGCCACTGAAGTACTGCAAGAAGCGACACTAAAAAAATCCATCTTCAACATGTCATTTTCATTCATACTCAGGCTGATTCCTCTGCTCATTACTGGGAGTTCCTCTGTACAAATCCACCTCCTCTTTACATCCTTGATGTTTCAATAAAGTGGTTTTCTCTGTGGAGCAGAAGTCTGTAGATGACAAGGCAAGCTTCCCCCTATGCACAGCTGGAAGACGTCCATGGGGTTACAGGAAACTGTCCTCCACCAGGTCTGAGGAGTCAATTCCAATGTCATCCATCATGTCAATGTCCTCAATGGTCTCATCCTCTCTCTTGATGAAAGTAGAGCTACTGGAACCGGTTTCAATGGCACTTTCTTCAGATGTCTGTGAACTGGAAGAGACAAATATCTCAGAGATGAGATATGTAGCAAATGTGGCAGAACTGAACACTACCTCCCAGATGCTTTCTGACCCATGGCGCAATCTTAAGTGACTATGACCACCAGTTTCTTAGGTCATAACATATCTTGTATATCATTAGTGAAACACCTTGGAATTCAAAGGAGCAGTTGTTCATATGTTCCTCCAAACACTTTCAGTCAGAGACTTGTTAGAGAAACAGTTTTATGATAGTGCTGTGACAATAGGTCGCTTAGGTAAATCTAGGGAGGTCAGGTGAAAATAAGATAGCAATAACAGAGATTAAGATAAGAATAACAGAGATGTAATAGATCCTAATCTGGATAGTTCTTCTTAGAGACTTCATTCTTCCCCCTCTTGAATATTGCACAAAAATATATTAAAAAAAAAAGATTCTAGGTTGGTAATTCTATAAACTATGAATTAAGTGCTGAATTAAATCTTGGCCATTCACAGTTAGGATCACACAGTGTTGTGTTGTAGTGGAATTGGTCACGCAAACTGACAAGAGAGAAGTAAAAAGTCCTGGATACCCTGCTGTCACAGAAAACTATACCATAGAAGATATTCAAAACTTCTCCCAAATTTTTGAACTGGTCTCATGCAGAACAAATCAATCCTTTGAGAGCTCATATGAAGCTCCAAGATGTTGAGCTGTGGAGGCAAGATGTGTTGCAAAATATACCCACAGAGCCACAAGACAGCCACTGTGGCTTGGCCAAGCTAGTAAGGGAGTCCCAGAGACACACGGGAGCACCCTACTAGCAGTCCCCTTCCCGTGACAATCATGTTGCCAGAGGAAAATTACATTTTTCCCATTGAAAACACTGTGGCCAGTCATACTACCATATTTACATGGGACTCCCCCAAAAGATGTTTTCAACAGAGCTAAGAAAACAATCTGCAGAGTAGGACGCTGAAGAATGTTAATGGAGATTGCCAAACATGACCCCAAATGGTGACTATGGGCTACAGGATCTGTAAACTGCACCTACCTGTGTCTGTTTCTTTTGCCAAGCTCATCTTCAGAAACGGGGTCAATGTCAGGCAGGGGGATGATGTATCCACTGTCAGCACTCAGCCTCTGCTCATCAAAACCACTCTCCCTGTCCTTTAGCTTGTCTTCATTCTTGTAGGTGACACCAATGTAAGCATTGTCACAGTCCCCTCTCATGCGTGTGACAGCTGGGTGATCACTTTTCAGGAAGTCCAAGTGAATCTTCTCGTAGCTCTGAAAATATTCATTTCAAACCCCTCATTAGTAGCTATTCACTGAGGCTGCCTTTCTTCAGATGGGCACCCGTGATTTGTTAGCCCAGCAAATATTCTGCCCTATGAGCCATTGACACTGGATGGAGAAGCCCAGCATCTTCAATTACTTTGAAGGGAGAAGTGACACGTAAGTTTCGGATGATGCAAGAGCAAATGCGGTAGCACAAAGCAGATTAGTAAATGTGAAAGAAGGGTAGGGAGAGGGAGAAGGGAGTTAAGGTAGGTGGAAAAATGAAACACTGAATGATGGGGCAGGAAGAGCATGCCCAGAGCTATCAGAAGTGTGGGGGAAAACTTGATGATGTAAGGGTACAAAGACAGAGACAGGGAGCTTATACACATGGGGCAAGTAGTCCCTTTTTTAGAATTATTTTACTGCCTAGAAAATCCCAAGAAAATATATAAAACCAATTCTCCAGTAGAAAAATTGAGTTGGTAGGATTTCATTAAGAATGGAGAGTTCTGCTTCCCAGCCAGTACTGCAGAACTGCTTCTCTCAGTAAGCTTGAATGAAGAAACCAAACATGCAGTGTCCCCATCCTAATCACGTAATTCATGTAGGTTAGGATGTGCCAGTTCAGTGCTAATGGCTGTCATCGCTGGAACAACACTTATAATTCCCTCTGGAACAGTATAGAGAAAACACAGAGAAAATTACAAAGAACAAACCTTTTTGTACTCTCCAGGCAACAAGTTCTCCACAATTTCACTCAAATGGTAGAAAGAAGGTCTTTTCTCTGGTTCACTGTTCCAGCACTTCACCATGATCTCATACCTGCAGATTAGATGGAAACCAATTTATCCAACTAGTAAAGGAACATGAGTAACCAAATAGAAACTAAAGCCAAGTCTGGAGGCTGGCCAGGTGTGGAAAAGCCAAGTGCACACATACACTTCATTGGTAGCATGGTCAGGTTTGGCCATTCGGTATCCACTCTTGATCTTATTGTAGAAAGTAGAATCGACCATCATGCCAGGATATGGTGTGCCACCTGCAGATAAAAGAGAATTAAAAGTACTACTCTGTACTTTACTATCCATGCAAAGTTCCCAAATACTGCCTTGCTGTTCATGTCAAAAAGTGCTAATGCCACAAATTGACATGGCATCAAAATGGTTCTTTCTCAGTCAGTGTTTCACTTCAGAACTACCATTTTGATGACATTAAGTCCCAATGTGAAACATTGACTAGGAAAGATTGAAGTAGGTACTACTTAGAAAAAAATATCTTTGAAGCATTTATGGAATGTATTGGCTACAGAGATCAGATGATCCCTGTCATCAGCCATCATTTGGCGTATCTGAGGCCATGATTCTGCCTTGCCACTGAATTTCTGTGAGATCTTAGCCAAACACTTGCTCTGTTTGGTATTTTTGCCTTTGGCACCTGTGCGACAGCTGAGAGTGACATGGCCTTAGTTACACACCCCATCCTGGCTTTGAGGATGAAGCCTCAGTGTGAGTAAGTCCCCTCTATACCCAAGTGGTCCCACCTGGGCAGCTGGCTTTAGAACAACAGCTAACATGTCAGGTGCATGGATTGTTCAAAAGTTTGGACTTGGCCCCTGAGCTGACACAGTTAGCTGATAATTTGGGGCTGCAGCACACAGGAATCATTGCACTCATGCTCGGTTGATGCTGAAGTGAAAAAAGGGTCATTCAAGCAGAAGTCAGCATGGTAGCAAGATGTCAAAATTGACCTTGTTAACAAACACTGCTGAGGATATATTTTGCTTTCCAAGAAAGAAAACTTTCTCAGACAGAGGAGCCATACTATAATATTACCCCAGAAACCTCAGCCCTTTCAAAAGAAGGATTTTCACCTAAAACTGAGCTTCAGAACCCTCTTTACAGGGCAGTGAAGTATAGGTGTGCTTCAGTTCCTGAGCAATGGCACTCACATGCCTCACAGGTATTCCGGAGAATGGATATTAACGGGATCCTATGATGCCCAGAGATTACAGATAACAGAGATACCATAAACAGTGGTGCAACTGTTGTTTTCTGAGAAGCAGCTATGTGACAACTTATTCTAGAAAATAACATTAGGCTTGGGGTTGCTAAGAGGCAGCAGTAGTTACCATACAGGCACAATTAATTCTGCTGACAGTAAATCTGGGCAACGCACACGCTGAAGCAGGCCAGTCACCTGTCCATGGGGCTAATTAATGAGGCTGAGGAAAGAGCCAGGCTGTTCCCAGATGGGAACTGTACGTTTTCCGTAACTGCTGTATATTGTCATAACCACTTTACACTGCCATAAACCAACTGTGTGAACAGTGCTGACCTGGAAATGAGAAATCAGTGTCCCAGAAGTCTGACATTTATTTTCATTCCATAATGGGACTAAGACATGCTCTTGTGAAACATATGAAGAGACTGTTTCAAACCAGCCACTAAGCTGGGCTGCAGCCCAGGCACCCCACACCAAGGGAGAAACATGTTGCTTCTCATATTAGTTAGAAAATCAGTCCTGGTACATCGCATCAATACTTTTGCACAAAAGATTTTCAATCAGTTTTTCAATTTTCTAGTAAAAGTAAAAAAATAGTATCTTGCAAAAAATCAGACAAACAAAAAAAAACCCAAAAAAAACCCCAAAAAACAAAACAAAACAAACAAAACAAACAAAACAAACAAACAAAAAACCCAAAAAAGCCACAAAAAACAAACAAACAAAAAACCCAACAAAAAACAAACAGAAAAAAAAAATCCACAAACAAATAGAACTTTGGGAGAGTATGGACATTTCACTTCACACTGGAATCTGAAGCCCCGTATAGAAGAACAACTAACGGTGGATTTCACACGTGCATTTTTACTGTAGAATTTTAAATACTTCGTGTAGGACAGTTTGAACTGAAAAATCTTAATCACTAAACATAGAAAAAAATTCACTGTGCATACCAAGAGAAAATATTTCCCACAGCAGAATGCCATAAGACCAGACATCACTTAATGTTGTGTATAGGTTGTCAAAAATGCTTTCAGGTGCCATCCATTTTACTGGGAGGAAAGTCTATAACAAAAAGAAAGAAACCCCAAACCACACAGATTAGTCATTAAAGAAATGCTTACCATTCCAACTGATATTTGATAGCCAGGAATAACCTCTCTCTACAAGAAAAGTTGTGTTAACCTGACTAGTGTTTATTTTTCATGTCATTTAACACAGAGATACCAGGATTATAAGCAATGTGACTAGCTGCTCCCCACAAAAACTAATTAAGACATAACTGTATTCATTTCATCACTAGCAAATGACCAGGCTGATTAAAGGAATGATACAAAATCCAGCACTGCTGAACTAGATCTGATATGTCATTGTTTGATATGTCACTACTCTTTCCATATCATACTGTAAGTTCCTTAATAATTTATGCAGTCACAAAACTTGCCAGTTTAAAAAAGTACTGTGAAGTACTGAATGCGGCCAAGTACTTTTTGGCTTTAAAACGGAGTTAGAAAATTTACAGGAATTAATGAACTGAAGAAAAATTGTTCTGAGGAGCATTCATCCCAATGGTCAATTAGTGTAAGCAACACTGAATGGCAAGAACATGAAACAGCATTTAAAACTGACACTTTTCATTTCAGTTAAAGCAGAGCTTTACTGATTAAGTACATACGCTGCCCTTGGAGACATAATTGGAATCATGCATGATGTCTCTAGCCAGCCCAAAGTCACAGATCTTCACAATTTTTCCTTGAGCCAGGAGGACATTACGAGCTGCCAAGTCACGGTGCACACACTGTATGGGGAGAAATAAAGTTGTTCAAGGACATGCTAATTCCATGAGGACCATTTCCCTTACAAAGATCTCTGAGAAGGGGTTGATCTTCTGGGCACAGTCTTAACAAGACCTTCTACTGAACAAGTGCCTGTATTCCTTGAGAATAGGGACAGGGAGGCACTGGCCCACAGAACTGGTGAGGTCTTATGCAGATAGATTGTAGTGGAGAGGAGACCAAAGTGATGCCATCCTTTCCCATTCTACCCATCCTGTACTAATGACATGTCTATGCTTCTGACCATGCTGGTCTGTGGCTGTACAGACCCTTCACCCAGACTCTGCTTGATTCTCCACCATCTCTGACACTGACTCCACTAATGTCACAGGCTGCAGCAGGAGAAGAGGACTGATTGCTGCTTTGATTTTTCCCACCATGGTGATCTCTGTTTCCAGGTAAATGAGAAATCTGTCTACACTTTCAAAAAGAATATTATATTGTGTCAAGTCTTCAAAATATAAATTGAAACCCATAGTTAGAGAAAAAGACATTTTTACACTTTCTTCCATTTTACTTACTTTTTTACTTACTTACATTTTTAGAAGCCAAGAATTCCATTCCACGTGCAACTTGGTAGGTGAAGCTCAGCAAATCCAGTAGGCTAAGTCCCTCTGAGCCATCATCCGAAAGAAGGTTTTTGACTTCTGATTCTATTGAAAAGAAGAGAAAAACATGTTTGTGCTGTGGAGTGTGAAAGTATCATCCATCTTCCCCTACCTATCATGATTCTGAGCTGATGATTTTAGCAGAGTACCATGACCAAAACGGTCTTTTCGTAATAACTAACCACTTTTAATGTCTTCATCAGTCACTAGCACATGCTGCATTCTTAAAAACATGGAGCATTAAATAAAGGGTTTGAGTTTTCTCCTGTCTGTAATTTTTTCCCTTGGGAAAAAGTGAAGTTAAAAAGGCTCACTGCAATGTTACGCAGGTTGTTTACTCGGTGTGTAGTACAAAACATTCATTTAGAGGTCTTGCCTTCATTAGTTTTTTGTGCATGCATGTACATTATTATCCATTTACTTTTGCTGAACACTGTTATGTTTCCCAGCAAGTATTCACTGGGACTAATTCAACACCAACAAAAAGGTTCAGGAATTCTATGGCAACAGTTATTATTTCTTTTATGAAAGATATCAGCAAAAAAACAGTCAAAATTCAGTGATTCATTTACCCTGACTGTCCTAGAGAACAGCATGGGTACATTAGTCTGCCGTGTAAATCTGGGACTGGATATGATTCAGTTTCCGAGGCCTAGAGGCAGAAGTGACGGTGCCAATTTTTAAAGCAAAGCATATTTGGTCTCTGAGAACAGGGGTGGGGAATGAGATGTATTCATTATATTCATTACATAATCCAGGAAAGTGTTTAGGAGTGTTCTGTGTTTGTTTAAGTGTCAGTTAATGTGAAATGTAAGTGGAAACAGAGCAATATAAATTACTATTATTATTGACCATTGCTATTGCTCAAAATCTTGCAAACTACAAGAGTGACAAAATCACTGCCTCCAGAGATGCCTACAGCCCTGTTGCAGAGCATTCAGAACAGAAGCAAATACACAACTGGACCCCTTCTGCTCCAGCAACATGCACTCCTACCCCCAGAGCATAACGAAAGAATAAAAGCATAAGCTTTTAGCTTATACCTCATGCCCACACACTTGCTGAACAGAGCTGAGCAGTTTACATCTATTTAGAAGGCCAAAATAAGATATGTGTTTATGCAATATGCATTTATACTAATGATATATGCAGAAGAGAGAGTTCTACATTACCTGACATGGATTTTTTCTTGTATGAAGCAGGTCTATCATACACAGATCTCTGAATATCAGAGTATTTAGATCCCTCCTTTCTTTCCAGCATAGGCACATACTGAGTGGTATCAGCTTGTTTCATGTCCATGTATTCTCCAGTGTTTTCAAATGATAATATCACATAACTGAAATTGGAAAAAAATATACGTGTATCAGCTAGTACTTCCCAGGTGACTTCCCTGCCACAGCATCCTGCATATCTAATAGTTCTTTCATGGTGTACAATTGTATTGCTGTAAGATATAAAAACTGGCTTCTTGATAGGGAATAGATAAAGATCATGTATTATAACATAACCATGTATCATGTATGTAATACAACCATCACTTATTAGTACATGTTACTGTGCATCACTGTAGTTAAACACAAGCTTTTTTCAATAGTCAGGTATGTAAACATGTATTGCCTTAATTCCCAAAATCCCACTGAGCTCAAGTATCACTACCTACGGCTTTTAGTTCAAGGTATTCCAAATTATAAATGTCATTTATCCACCCAGACAGTTTGCGTCAAATCCAGTCTTGCTGAACAAACCCATGTCCAGATGCATAGTCCTGTTTGTACACAGCTACCAAGTCAGTTGATCTATTTGTCTGAGTGATTTTTGGAATGAATATCTCTCCACCTTCTAAATCCTTGCTAATTTTATGGCACTGCATCGTTGCTGAACGAATGATGACAAGCTTCCTCCACCATCATCTGGAAAAAGCTGTGGGGTGTACAGTGACAATAAGGAAGCTATTGAGACTGACTAAGCCGTTGGTAGATAAAGGAGAGTACTTGAGCTTGGAGAACAAGCTCTGCCAGGTTGGTAGAAGGGAAGGAGTTTTAGACAGTGGAAATTCCCCAAGAAGGGAAACAAGGAAACAGGTAGATGCACTTTACTTTTAAACTTGGGTTAATAGAGACAGGTTTTTTTACAGAGAGAAAAAAAACAACGAACACTGGGCTGTGATTTATTAATGAAAGTCTTATTTGGGATGTCAGAATGTTTATGGAGAACCCACAGTGGTCCTTGGACTGCAGGCATCTCTACATGCAGGAAACATGAAACTAGGACACATGTCAGAGAGACTGAACAAAAAGTGTTAAAACCTTTCCAGACCTAAGAAACTTGATAAATAAAAGTCTAATGAGAAAAAATAGGGAGAACTTTAAACCAGTGGATGAGAGAAATGGAGTGTTAGTAATGACATTTCCTTAAGTCACAAGTCACTTTTTTTTTTTCCTTTTTTTCACACCTTCTTGTGCTTTCATCAGCTGGGTTCATCCCGAAGATATCCAGATCTTTCTTTGGCTTCTCTGGGTGTCGGTTCAGGAAATTGTCCCTGTTCTTATGCAGGTAGTTCACCAAATCACCATAAAAGCAGTATTCAGTAATTATGTAAATAGGACCTGTTAAAATAAAGCATAATTATGCATTGACGAGTGGGGTCTTTGAAAAACAAACCCAGAAAACTCTACAGAAACAAACAAAAAAGGCTCCAAAAATAGTAGAAAATAGACTATAAAACATAAAAATTATTGTGAGTTAATAAATTTTATCTACTAAGTTATGACTGCAACTATTACCAAATAACAATCAGGTTTGTGAAACCTGTATTTGTTTATATTTATTGTTAAATCCTTTACGTGAAATCTGTATGCTTGTTAAACAGTGAATGATGACCCTACAGCAAACCTTTGTCAGCCAACCTTACCTGATTTTGTAAAAACCTTTATTTTGTCAGCCAAACCCACCTGATTTTGTACAAGCTCCAAGCAGATTCACAATATTCAGGTGGGGGCCAAGATGTGTCATTATCTTCAGTTCAGACATGAGTGCCTGTTTTTCACTGGATCTAGCTGTAGCTGTTGAAAAAACACAGAAATTGCCTTTTTCAAATAACAAATGATTTCTCCTTGCTTGCCTTATTGGAGCACTGCTAGCATGGTTTCTTGGAGAAGACTATATCCTTTACTTGATATGTGTCTTTCTTAAGATTTGGAGAGGAGTCACAAATAATTAACAAAGGACTCACTTGATGCACCTTCAATAGCTGACCCAGCCTATTTTTCCCTCTCCAGTGGTACAGTGGCACAGAGGCACTCCACAAGCTGCTCATTTCAACACAAGCAAGCTTCCCGTGATTCCTCCAGAATCACTGCATCAGATTCTCAGCTTTCACGAACTAGAAAATCTTCAGTGAACTTAAGATTCTTACACAAGGCTTGCCTGCTTCTCCTTTGTTGTGTAGCTCTCATTTGTTCACAAACATTCATGGTTATTTTATCTTTTTCAATATTTGCTGAGTTATTGTGGCTGCTCAGCTAAACCCAAACTTTGGATGTTTTCAGAAGCCTGGGTACTTTCTGTCTTGAAATGTCATAAAGCAGCCTAAAGTATAATTTTAAATTTCAGTCATTCCACCACTCATTTTCTACTTCAGATAAGAAGAATTAATTTATACACAAGGAAGGTTTGAATAGCCCTGTGGAATGTGCCCTACCTTGCCCATCCCCTAGCTTGGGAAATGGAACTCCAACAACTTACGTTTCAGCATTTTCACAGCTACTTTCATCACTGGTTGCGAACGACTCAATCCATATGCAGTCCCTTCAACTACTTTTCCAAATGCACCAGAACCAAGGATTCGACCTGAATACAAGGGAGAGCACTATTTATTTCAGAAAGGAACAGCAATTCAGCTCATTTCCTTCTGTCATTCCTCTATGAGTTGATTCTTGTGTGGAAAGAACAGATTCCCACAGCCAGATCACTGGTATTATTGTTATTGATGTTGCTGTTAAGCAGGAAAAGCAGATCTAAAATGCTGTCATTAAGTACAATTCTTAAGAACAAGAAAGCAAATATCAGTAGCACACCTGCACCTGGAAGCTCAACTCATTCAAATTCATCTGTTCCTGTGCCCTGTCATCTTCACTTTATCCTCTCTAATTGTCCTAGAGTTAAGTTGACCTCAGTCAGCACCTGAATACAATACAGTCATGTTCCTGACTTAAAAATCTGAATTGGATCCCTCACCTGTAGTTTCGATCTATTATATAATGCTGGATGCATCTAAGCAGTAAGACAGACTAAAGCACATCAACAGCACATTCAGAAACAGACAGGCAGGGCCATTTCAGATCTGAAAGAAGCTGAAATGCATGTTGAGCACGTATGAGGAGAAACTTCCCTGAAATTTAATGTACAACTGTGTTTCATCTGCTGCAATAAATTGTATTGAAAATTTCCAAGTGTTGTAAGGAAACAGCTAATGTTTATACACGCTTTTCTCACAAATCAATTTAGTCAAAAATTTTAGATTATCATATCCTGTCTTCTAATACAGATACAGCCTGCAGAAGAATTGTGTACAGGTTGATTGATATTTTAGAGAAATATGAATAAACATACTGTAAAACACTATATTTCATAGCTTCTACATTGAAGACCAAGTTTGTCAAGGCAACACTTACTCAGTGAACAAACCTGTATATGAGGTACAGATGCCAGGATATTATCGTATGCCTGACAAACTCCCTTTTTAATTTTATGTTACTTTTTAACTTTCAGCACAGAAAGAATAAGTAGTGACTTTTGCTTCAGAGATATACAGCATTTTGTCTTTGATATTCATTTGCGGTTTTAAGTTGTCATCTTCGACACTTCTGAAAAGCGTTATCTGGCACGCAATGCCATGTTTCTGTTATCCTCTAGCTACAGCCCCCACTTTTATTGTATACACATTTTTAAAAGAGAATTTCCAGCCAAAAGATATTTCCATCATTAACAAGCATAAAAAATGGTTTAAGAATGCTTAGCTGAGTTAACACAGACAAACCTCTCCAAGATTATGACAGTGTAGTTTGTCATGCCCACAGAAACTATGTGATTTCAAGATTCCTGTGCTCCAAAGGTTATCCTTCCAAATCAGGATGTGAGAAAGCTTCCCACTAAATTTCAGACTAATTCAAAACACCTGAGTCTGAAATCTGGCCCCTGAAACTTTTCAGACTGAAGGTCTGGGAGCCATATGGCAGGATGCAGCCCTTCAGAATGTGATGGTATTTGTTGATGCTCCTTGATCTTCTTGTCTTCACAAGCCAATTCCTCCCCAAACCATATTGTTAGCTGAGCACAAGGCACATATCTCCCTCTTCATCACCTCTTCTGGGCCGGAGTGCACGTGGAGACAGTGAGAGCACTTCCTAAGTGGTAGGGAGTCATCACTGCTATTTCCCCTTTTCAACCCTCTCTGCAGATGTAGCCCAAGCCCCGTATCTTTTACATTGGAAATTTGGAACGTGGTGGGAGCTCAAGAACTGGAAGCATCTGTAATGCCATCACATTCTTGATGACTGCTTCAGTGCAGCCCAAAATTATAGCATGTGTTTACTTTTCTCAGTATACAGGGACAGCTGTGATCTGCTTTGCCACCACAGAGGGACTGTGTAGACACAGCAGCAGCTCAAGACCCTTCAAACTAGTGGAGGAACAGCAGCTATTTCAGCCTCTCTACCAATTCATAGAGCTTATCTGCTGTCACTGCCAAAAGAAGTGCTGCTTTTCTGCTCAGAGGACACAAATTCAAAGGTGAAGTCTGTGAATCTGTTCCAGATCCAGCCATCTCAACTGGATGCCTCTGGCTAAAATTGAACTGGGATGATCAGCCCACCTCAAATTAAATCGTTAAGTCTCTCGGCCTATATCAAAAGCCAAACAAGTGCCAAGCTTTACAATCCAAGTCAGTTTCTAGACTCGTGAGGAATTAGGTATGACATCTCTAAGTGTCATGTGACTGGAATCTTAACTTGCCTTTTGCAAATGGGCATAGGTCTGATTCTGTGTCAGACCACCATTTCATTTTAACAAAGTCAACAGGAAAAATGAGTGGCTTGCTGGAAAGTGATGAGAGCAATTCTGCCATCTCTCTACAGCCACCCCAGGTTCCTGAGCAACAGAGCTAGGACTCTGAAAAGGCCCTGCTCTCTGCTGTAGCAGCCAGAGAAAGAGATACAGGTCCTTCTGGAACCTTGACATTTCTCAGCAGATCCAGGAGAAGGCAGTGGTGTTCAAGCAGCTCATGGCATTACTGCATTGTTCTTTCTGTTATGATCTCCTAGGCTTGCACTGGCTGCTGAAAGCTTCAAACAGCAGTGCACTACATACACTGTGGAGCAGTGATTGCAAAGGGAAATTTGCAGTGTAACCCAAATTCATCAATTGAAGCTTCATCCAGTCAACATTCAAAGTTGGCGTTTCACACATCACTACACTCCAGGCACTATTGGCTAGAAAAAACAAATAAATGCCAGCTGGCTTACACAGTTAGGATGGGAAATGCTCATCTGGCTGAGGCAAAATGGGTTTGTAACCTGCTTCAGAGCCTCCCTGAGCTAAAGGTGTAATAGCTTTGCTGTCATCTCCCACTCAGATAAGAGAAAACCCGCACAAAACAAGATTATCAGCCACAGAAACAAAAGAGGGTCCCCCCCATCAGCAAGCATTTAATATGGCAAAACTGTCAGCAGGTATAAATGTGAACTGTGTCAAGAAGAAAGCTTGTGCAATCCAGATTACTAAAAGGATATGTAGCATTGGTTTTTAGAGCACTGACTATCCTGAATATACTTGTAAACAAGAAGGCATTGAAGCAGGCTGGTGCTCATGAGTCAGAGGGAAACAAAGTCACAGTGGTGGTCTTTACCAACTCAAATCTGACAAATCCTATTTAGGCATATAATTAAAGTCTGGGTTGTGATAAAATAATTCCATTAAATATCCACCCTCCTCTAGTCTTCAATTAGCAACATGAATTTAATTAAAGGATATTGTTCCTGAACCAGAAATTTTTGTGCTGCTTCTTTCAAGAATTAACGTCAACTGTTTCTCTGTAACGGGGAAGAAGAACTACACCAGGGGAGCAGATTTCTTAAAATATATCAAACAAAAAACATATTTCATCTTCTTCTCCTCTATTTTGTGATGCAACTTGGTGCAGAGATACCTCCAAGGGAGGGAAGCCTTGTATGTTTAAAGCACTATCTGTATAGAACATTAAAATTTTCTATAATCATTACATTTTCAATTGATATAAAAGATGCATTGGGCCAGCCTCGAAGAAGTAATTATGACTGAATTCTGCATGAATTCCAATGAGGAATAACAAAGCAAGAAAGAAGAAGGAGAAGGAAGAAGGACAGTAGCCACAAAAATATGCAGTTATTGATATATGTTGGCATGGATTAATAATTTAAAAAAATATTTTTAATAAAACTACATAACTACTTGCAGATTTCCCTTGGCCTCTGTACATAAGCATATAAATGTGCTGCAAACAAAAAATAATGATGTTTTTCTTCTGGATGTATTAGCATGAGTGTTGAAGAGGGCAATTAATGCTGAGAGCATCCCCCTAAACTGCACGGAGGTGGGTACTACACATTGAGGGAGAGATGGAATGAAGTCACAGGAGACACTAACACAAGAACTTCAGGGCTGATGCCACTGTAGGAGAAGAAGAGGATGAGGAAGGAGAACTGCGGAGAACAGACAGGCACAGAGACACTCTGGACTTTGTGACCATAACTTCCACTGTACATCCCAGTAACACAGACCTCAGAGTTGTCCTTAATTGTCTTTATCCCTAGAGAATAATGAGGTTAGTCCCTTAGACAAAACTTACCAAGCACTAACCCATCTCGAGGAAACTCCCATCTGGAGTCATAGGGCAGTTGCATTGGGTCCACATAAATGTATTCGTGGCCATCAGGGCTGATAGATTCAATGACTCTCCATCTAATCTCGTACCTTGGCTTCTGCAGAGCACATTGAATGCAGACCCAACAATTAGTCCCGTGCTTGACTGCAGACAAGATCAAAACCCAGCAGGGCTCAGCATCCAAACTGAAATGCTTTTCTACATTACCTGTTTCCATATGATGACTAGGACAATCAGTGAAATTATCACA
The DNA here is from genome assembly GCF_036250125.1 of Pseudopipra pipra. Lineage (NCBI taxonomy): Eukaryota > Metazoa > Chordata > Aves > Passeriformes > Pipridae > Pseudopipra > Pseudopipra pipra. The sequence goes on from NC_087552.1 coordinate 48,268,558, forward strand.
ATCACTAACAGCACTAGGACTGCAGCAGCCACCGTTAGCTCTGATCGTAAGGCTGTGGAGTAAAAAGACAGACAGTATTTTCCTCCTGAGCCATGAGGAACATGACACACACATAAGACATCCACCTCGCCTGTCACTGCAGTTCCTATGTCCTGCGGAAGTGGTAGGAACAGTTCCTGAGGCTGGTGACTGTAAAGTCTTTCCAAGCCCAGAGCTCCTCTGCCTTCCTGTTTCAAAATCAAATACAGATTGTCGAAAAGAATGTCCCGATAGCCAGTGGCAGTAAAATGGTAAAATGAATCATGGAACCACATAATAAGCAAAAAAACAGATGCACCATAAAGACCTGTAAAATGCCTCATCCTCAGATGTCTCAGGGTGGAAGAAAAAATCCATTTTAATTAATTATCTACAACAACTCATACTTTTATCCATTAAGATTGAACTGGGGTGTGTTAGAGTGGGGTCAAACTGACTGCTATAATTTCATAGAAGGAAAAAGCAAACTCACTAGGAGCCACAAGCTTCAGTTCTCGAGTAACGGCACCAAGGTCATTCCTTGCCACACATCGCACAGCCAGGGTTTCCTCTACCTTCTGGAAGGTCACCTGGCTTTCCACCACATTTTTCTCATCCAGGTGGGCTTCCATGTGTATATCAGAGATATTGTTAGTCAAAAGGGTCCATGAGGTGTCATTGCTGCACCTGCAGAGAAGAATAATGGGGGAAATGAGCATTGGCTGTAGGCACGGATAAATAAGAGTGAACAGAACAAGAATTACCTTTCCCTGCAAATTTCTGCTAACAGCAATCCTTTTAAAAGACAGAAATTGTTAAGACTGCCTCTATGGAAAGCCTGCACCTTTGTTCCCTCATAATAGTTATCCTTCTGATTCTCATTACTGCTTCTGACTGGAGGGCCCAACAATCCAGCCCAGCAGGTTTGGTAGAGATTGACCTTGGTGTCACTGTGTATCCCATGGAGTTATGGTACTGGATGGATCCCTATTTTTCCCAGAATCCTTAGTGCTGTACAAGGCTCCTGGGGACGGGGCTAGGAAGACAACCATCCCATCAGGCACTAAGAAGTTTTACTAAAATGAGAGCAGAACACAGCTCTGAAGTGCCAAGGCCTCCTAGCCTTCTTCCATGCATGGTCTCCCCCTCTCTGTTGGATAATACCACAGGGAGAAAGCAGCTTTGCAGTAGACACAGAAAGAGCCAACCTGGAACTGGCAAAAATGGAAGTAATTTCTCCATGTTTTTAAAATACTTTGATGATGAAAATTATAATTAGGGGGGAATAATCACAAGTGAAAACTTAGAAGCACACAACAGTGTTAATGAGGCAGACTGAACTATCTGGGAAACTAAAAAAGCTCCCTTTGTGGAGGGACAGCTACTTCTCAAGGTCCTTACTCAAACCAGGACTGTGAAATCCACAAACTTGGCTTATTGAACACAAAGTTTTTGTGAGAGAAACCTGTTGAATTGATGCACTGTTTCTTCTCCTATAAGATGTAATAGGAAGGACACTGGCAACCTCTCTTGAAATATAAGCAACATGCCTCTAAAAAGAAATAAAAATTATCTAAAACTTACTGGCTCTTGATGAGGAAAACGTGGTACCGTAACTAATTACATTAAGCTAATTGAGGATACACATAATATTTTAGGTAAGACAGCACCCACTCCTCTTACTTTTTAATGTCCTTGCAAACCAGCCATTCCACATCAGGAAGTGGGGTCCCCTCTGCCAAGCATCTCACTGTCTGCCCACCTGTAGTGCCATGGTGATCATCCACAAGGGCTGAGATCAGAGCTGGAACTGGGAAGGAGTCAGGAGTTTGTTAAAATATTTGTCAGCATTTACGAAAAAAACAACTTGAAATTCAAAGCAGGGCAGGTGTTGTTTGGCCAACAACTTAGCAATAGCTAGAGACCCAGACTCATCCAGGAAGTGCTTATCTCCCATAGGACAGCTTGGATCTTAGGCTAGAGCCATGAAAAAGAAGTCCTGCGGTTTTGCCACGTCCTCATGTCATACTGAATGAGCTATCGCCCTGCTGTCAGCTGGAATAACTTAGCTGGGAGAATAAAGTTTCTTTTTGGCTCAAGGCCAGTGCAGAAGTGAAAGCCAGGATCAGGGTAAAAGAGCTCAAGGGACCCAGCACACACACACTCCTCCGCAGACCCTGGTTCATGCCTTTTTTATATCTATACTCCAGTGTGTAAGTGCATCAAGTCTTTGCTGTGTGGCATCAGTTATGGTGGGAAAGGCTGTGGGACTCCCTACCTTGTATTAGCAAGGAGAAGGTGTATCTTTTAATCTCATCTTCATTTTCAGCAACCAAAGTATAGTATCCACTGTCTTCTTCCTTGGCCCTTATCAATTTTAATACACTCTGAAACCTGCAGAAATGCAAGTTTTTTTGTACTTTTAAAGCAGGCATGAAAAATCACTTTGGTGAAACATATAATCTGGGTATGTTGAGATTATAACATAGTGGCATTTAGCATTTCTAGCATGCCTTTAGATGAAGTCATTACTCAAGTGGTAAATAACTACCAACATAAAACTGAGAAAGAAGTGGGATTAGTTATTTTCTGCAGGGACCTGACAAAGCTCTGATTTTACTGGAAACAGCTAGAGATTACTGGTATGCAGACATGTTGAAGGGAATTAATAGGTTTAGTGCTCAGAGACCTTGAAGAGGTTGGTATTATGAAGAGAATAAGAAGAGGCAGATTACGCATTGCCCTTTAGAGTAGAAAACAAATAAATTATTTTTAAATGCCACTAAAGAAGAAGCAACAAACTGAGGTGGAAAGAGAGCAGGAGCAGTGCCAGGTTTTTGGGGAGAATCTCAAGTCAGCATGGCAAAGTAAGTGTCAGAAGGTTTTTACCTTGTTTCCTGGACTCTGTTAGAACTAGTAACAATCTCAGTAAGATTTTCAATCAGAGTCACATTATCCTTCAACCAGTACATTTTTGGTGCTGGGTAAGCCTGCACATCAACAACAAAGTTTTTGACTTCGTGCAGGTTGACAGCTTCCAGAGGGCTAAACTGAGGCTCCAGGTGAACAAAGCCTTTGTCTGTAAAGGAAAAAGCCTTGCGTAAACAACACTGTGCAACATTTTTCAAGAATGGTGTTTTCCAATGCATTAGTAATTTGGGACATTAAAATCAAACTATACCATGAACTGTAATGACTACTTTCTTATTTTCCTTAACCTCCTTGGTTGCATGCCGAGCAGTACATTCATAATCCCCTGTGTCTTTCACTGATGCCTCAGGAATGGTCAAGGTGTAAACCAGCTTCTGCGATGGGACTTTGATATCATCAAGTTTTATCAGACCTTTTTCTTTCTGTAGTTTGGAGAAAGAAAAAAAAAACTGGCTTAAGTAATTGAGCTGAAAACACATCATAATCTAACCAGATGCTAGATTCTGCCTCCTCTCAAAACAAGAATAATTTATTGAAAAGAAGAAGACTCCTGTGAGTAAAAGGATGGTGAGAGTGGCAGACCATGTTATCATGAGAGGCTGGAACAAAAAATATTCCTGGGCTAGTTTTGAAAGGTGGCATATACCAGGGACTATGACGTGTAAGATGGAAAATGGAACAAAACTTTCTCAAATAATTTTTCCTCTTGGGCTCATAACTTACTTAAATAAAACATGGGATTTGTGTTCACAACCAGGTACACTTCAATTACTCCATTTCTTCAGTGACCAGACTTTTTACATGGGATACTCTGAAATTGCCTGGGACGGGCTCTAACCAAGTTTCACTGAATAAAATTTTTCACTGCAAAAATATGTCACACCAGTTTGAAAATTTTCAAGGTTCTCCAAAAGTTTTAAGATTTTCTTACTAGATGTTTCTCATTAGTTAATAATTACAGTGACTCTAAGAGTCGTTTCAGTTTATACCTGCATAATGAAGAACACTTAAGAATATATGATTCTTCATTGTCCTTTATTATACCTGAGAACCAGAGTATAAGAGAACCATTTTAGAGGTTCAGACCTTCAGCAGCAGAGCTCTACTGAGATGTCCAACACATCTTTCCAATTTCACATTCCTTTTTTTGAAGCAGCACAAGACCTGAAAGACAGATCCTCAGAGGACGGACTGCTAGCCATACCTCACTTTCCTCTCATGCTTTGCATACTTACTAACAGCAAACTCTAACTTTTGGGATTGACTTTCCTTTATGATAACTTAAAATTCAAAGAGCTTACTTTGTTTTCCCTCCTCAGCTGTCCTCATTCAGATAAGAGAAGACTATATTACAACCCCACCCTCTTTCCCAGTAAGTAACTAGAAATATTGAGGGGAAAAAGAAAAAGAAAGAGAGATTTACCACTTTCCCAGGATAATTCCACTGTAAATTAACCACCTCATTGTCAAAGACCACACAAGTTACTACGATGGTCTCGCCTGTTTTGTAGACAGTTTTAAGAGCTTCAATTTCAACTGGAAGCTGTGAAGTAGCTAAGAGAAGAGAGAGAGAGACCTCATTTAGTTTTAAAAAGAATGCTCTTTTCACATGGTACAATTTCAGAGGGAGATTTCCATTTCACTTCTTCTACTGAGGAATTATCTGAAAAATTCAGTAAAATTACTGCTGATCTATATTGATATAAACAATTAATATTTAAAGGATGAAGTGTACAGGCATTAAGTTCAATCCCACAAAGAAATTATCCACTCATACAGTTTCAATTAGAAGTTCCTATCTCAAATGCCCCTGTGAAAAGGCATTCAGTATAAAAGAAATCTCCCATTTTGCTGATCAGTGACTGTCTTTGAGAATCCCTTGCTGGCCAGGAAAAACATTTTCAAAGTAATTGAATCATGATGTTTTTCAGGCCACACAAGGTTCTAAAATTCAAAGCCACCGAGAAATGCCAGCCTTTTAAGTTATGTTTCAGCAAATAAGATGAAAATACATGGACTACAGAAGTCTTTTCTTGCAACCATTTAGGAGAGAGAGAGGAGATGGGAGAGGAGATAAAGTTAGGGACACTTTATTCTTATCAAAATTAAAATTAATTGTAAGTAAACTCACAACTAAGTAACTGGCAATACTGACAGAGGAGCAAGGAGCTCATCATTGGGGAAACGTGATATAACCATGTGTTGCTGGTGCTAATATGGCTCTTACAGTGTGAAGAAAGAACACAACTATTTTTTTTATTTTAAACGAACAGAAATAGATACCTCTTATAATATAGACGAGAAACTCATCAGACTTGAACTCCACGCCTTTAGCCACTGTTTTGCATGTGTATGAGCCCGCAGGAAAATTCCCTATGAAGCCTTGTTTGGTGTCATATAAAGCATACACAGCCTTGTCTAAGCTGTCAGTTAAAGTCACTTGAGCATCTGGGTCACTTGTCCGACAAGGGATAACTGTGGGATCACCTTCTTCTACTAGGATGAACTGGTCTTCTGGTATAGAAGGAACAAAAGGCATGTCTGGATCTGTAAAAAACAAGATGTAGTATTACACTGTCTTGTTTGTAGCAAGCCCACATACAAGAATTGGATGTCAGTGGCCACTTATAGGTCATAACTGAAATTTGTAAAGTTCATTATCCCAGTTTTTCAGAGATTACAGGTAAGGCTTGCTAACTGAATGCAGTATCTCATTTTAGCTATTTGATGTGACATGTAGTGAGAGATTTCTTCTAAGCACAAAACAAGAAAGGACTTGGGCTCCTTTGTGACAATTCAGGATGCAGGATGAAAAAGGCAAAAGATTCTCCCCCAAAAATGCTAAGTGTTATTAATCACAACTCACTCATTTTAAGTTAATTTTTTTTTCCTATGGTATTGCTAGCTGTCTCCTAACCAATATATAAGCAGTGAAAAAAAAAATAAAAGTAAAATGAAAATCCAACCACTTTCCAAGTCAAATAAAGTAGAAGTCAGTTTCATGTTGTTTATGTTGAACACCACTAAAGCCACATTTCATCAAAAATAGTTCAAGGTACTTATCTTCATGTATTTCTAACATGTCCAACATTACAGTTATGAGACATAGTTAATTATGGTCACAGCATGTGGTTTTCAAAATATGGTATTCAACTAGGAAAAAAGCAAACAAACACCTGGTAGTTTTATTTCTTTTAAAGTCAACAAAAAGCATGCCAACTTTCCTACCCAGCCAATCCAAAGTCTGAGTTTAAAACATAATTGCATAACATTATGCATAAAAAGCACAGCCCTCCATTTGGCCATTCAGAATAAACAAATAATCCCTGCTAGCCTGAAGCTTCTGTGCAAAGCTTTATAATAAAATTTAATAAATAGCAATCCAAATCCCTCCAACAATAGACTTTCTGCTGCACTGGCAGGCTCTTTGTAGCAATATTCCAAACACAGCGCTCCATTCCAAAGACACTGCCAACTCCATGTATTCATTTTCTCACTGTAATTTAAAACAGAAACAGGATTCACCTAGTTTGGTTCTCTGTGTGCTGTTAGTGAAAATAGGATATTGTGTGAAGTCTCAACGTAATCCTCCCTGGCTAAAGTGGGTTGCTACCACCCATTGCCCTCCTAATTCATTGCAGAAAAAACAATTGTAAAGACAAAGTTTAGAGTGGAAACAGAAACATCCTCTATAATTTGGAGAAAAGGATATGTTTTTGCATTTATGACATCTTGATGGTTAGAGAGTGGAAAAAATTACAGGGTGTCTCTGCCTGGCAATTCTGGAAGGCTGATGTCTAGAGGCTTTTGAAAACCAAACTAAAAAGCCCTCTTGAAGAAATCTTCAATCTCTTGCCTTTATATTCCTTTACTGTGTGAGTTACAAGACTACTTAACATAAAAAAACCTCTTCTGGTGATTTGGTTAGAGGTGTTTGGAAATCAAGATACACGTGCTAAAGCTGGCAGCCTCTGCTGAAACATCTTGCTTCAAGAACAAATGCGAAGATTTTACATTTGTTGTGAGAAATGGAGAAAAAGTCTTGGAAGAACCATTGTCCTTGAATCACACATCATGAACTGAAAAAACTTAATGCCACTGCAAAACAGCCTTTAAAACAGGTCCTGTTACTGCTTCCTGACTTTTTCCCCTTCCAGAGTCTCCTTTGCCATTATAGACATCATCTTCTTCAGAAAACACTGCAGTTTTGCAGGATGATTTGCAATCTCTTCTTCTCTCTTTTGTTTCCTATTATGAATATTTGCTGCAAATCAAGTGGCTTGATCTTTTCTGGCCCTACAGTATTGCCCCTCTCCCCCTGAACCCCGGACAATGCCAAGGAAACATCCAGAAAGGCCATCAGTCATGGCTCAGCCTCTGGTGCCTATCTCAGCTATGACAATGACAATTTTCATCCGGTGGAGAGTGTGGAAAACATTTAAGCAGATTTCCAGTCTGAACAAGGGGGTGAAAGGGCAATGCTGGGAGTAGGCACTCCCAAAAAGAGGGGATGCCATTTCTTCTGAATGCAACAGGTTTTCCATCACTAAAGAGAAATGTAGCACAGGGCCTGGGAAGGCTGTGTTTGCTTTGAAAATTACAGGGCACTGCATGGTAGCACCATGCTTTTAATCTTGCATCAGACCAGCCAGCAAGCACACATCTTTCCCGCCCTTCTGACAGTCACCCCCGAGACATCTCCGTTGCTTTACTCTTCCCAGGCCCTGTGGACACCTGAGCTTTTTCTAGATCTCAGTTCAAGCCTAATTCAGGTTAAGATATGGCCTTCCTCATCTGGCAACTGCTTTAGTATCATACATGGCACTGATTCAGTCACTACACATCCCAAAATATCCATCCAAGTCCTCCCTGAAAGGACTGGCACTTATGCTAATCCCCACCTGGGAACCAGGCAAACCTGAAGGCTCGACATACTCATACAGCTGGGCTGACCCGGTCACCAAGGTCTACTATCCAGCTCCTGGTGGTCAGAAGACCTCAGGTCTGAACTTGTGAGTTCATCATTGTTCTTGAGAACTAAAACTCTCACCAAAAAAAGTGAAAACCCATAAAAACACAGAGGAACATATCCATAGATTCACAGGGGCTGGTCTTGATTTGTATGTTAGGCAGTGGCCTTGGGGTCAATTTCTCTTCCTCTGAGACGAAAATTGCCACCAGCAATACACCTCTTCTGAACATCCACAGTTCACCTCTCCCATCCAAACCTCCAAGTACAGACCTGGCACCCTGCACTTACCAGGCACATAGATGTAGATGTCCTTCCCATCCACTTCCCCATCCTCCACTTGTGTGTGGTTATAATAGCAAACATACAAGCCTGTATGAGCAGCTGAGGCATTTACTACTTCGAGCACTGTCACGAAGAAGCCACTGTTGTTTTCTTCATGTCTAATGTCTATCCTGTGACTTCCCTCGGTCACTGGGTACTGCCAGCTCACTTCACTGTCTCCAGAGCATTTGAGTGTGAAATTGGAATTCAGCTGTACCACCATTTCATTCCTATTGGGAACAATAGTCGGCAGAGGAAGCTGGCAAAATGTTAAGAATGGTCCTGCAAAAAGACACAAATAAATATCATATGAACACACAGAACAGCCTCAGCATGGGGATGTGAAAGGAAGCAGACAGGGTCCAGAGCAGCTATTTTTCTGACTATTTCAGATCTGCTGATGTCCCAGGAAATTTGCCCTTGTCAAAAGGCAGAGCTTTGCCCAAAGGATGGCAAATGGCTTTCCTTTGAAATGTTAAGTGTTTGCTTGCTGACTTCTGTTTGTCAAATCAAGAGGTGAAAGACAGACAGAGGTTAAGTTAGAGATAGCTCCCAATTCACACATTAGCTTTCCAGGCCCAAAGGTGGGCAGGCTTTATTGCAGACCAGTGAATCCCTCACCCTGGCTGTTTGTTACAGGTATCTCACAGCTTCTTACAGACGTGATCAGGAAGCCAGCAGTCCTGTTAGCCTTCGAGTAAGCTCACAGCTGAAAGTTAAACACCACTTCCCAAGACTAACACCTGCACTTTACATCTGATTTCTATTTGTGCAGAGGGCCAGAGCAGGGGCTTAGACTGAAAAGTTGTGCATTGGGTCTACCTCTAGCCAAAATGTACAGTTTTATAGCCAGATAAAACTACAATCCACTGAACTAGATGTTGTAGATGGCACTGGTTTTCAGATGCAATCTCCAATTACAGGCTCAGGTTTGCAAGTCTAGGTAATTTGTAGGTTGGGCTCATAACAGATCCAAATCCAAAAGGAAAATTACAGGATCTACATCCTAAAAGAATGGGGAATTCACCAAGCAAATACATTTGGTGTTTCAGTCTACCAAATGATCTGTACAAAACAGATAGGGTAGTCCATGATAGACGAGCACCTAGGCTCACAGTGTGAAATTACCACTCAGCAATAAATCAGCATCAGGACTCCAGACTGTCTTTGAAACCATTTTCCACTCCTGCACAAAGTTACCTCAGTCTACAGGCCCTTTCTATATTTGGCAGCCTGTGGCAAAGCCTGCCCTCCCCTCCTATCAGCATTCACTCGGCAGATGTTGGGAGCTGGGCAGGCGAGTGCGGTTCAGTGGTGCAGAGTGGGAGGATGCGGGGAGCCCACACAGGCAGCCCCGCCTGCACCATGCTGCTGCAGAAACCCCAACAGGGCACTTGGGACAGCTGGAGGTAGGCAGGCTCACTTTCCCTGCACAGTCAGAAGAATTGGGTGGGAGGAGGTTACAGCAGCATAGGAGTGCCGAAGTGGCCAACCTGGGCCAGCAAAAGTACTACCTTCTTAGTAGGTCTTGTCTTAGTTTACCTAAGGAAAAGGCAGGAAAACCATGTCTGTAGCCAGCTGGCAACCATTTGGTATTTGTTATTATGGGCAGAATAAAAGCAAGTTTAAATATAAATTTATTAAGAATTAGGGGTGGAGAGGCTTAGAGGACTGGGAAACATTACCTGTAAGAAAACATCCCAGGATCAGGAACATCCGTGGGGAAGTACCCATAGCTGCCAACAACTGAAACAGAAAGGAGAAGGAAAGAGAGCCAGTTAATGGACTGATAGCTGCATAAGACTTAGCAGGACCCCTCTTCTGCAATGCCCAAGTACAGCTTCCCACCACTCCTCATGGTGCCACAAAGAGAAACGACCTAGGGACCCCAGCTCACACCCACAGCCCATTGAGATTCACACCACTGCCCATGAGATACATGTGGCCACAGACTACAGGCAGCTAAGGCACCATAACCCCTTCTTTCAACTGGCAGTGTAAGGAAACAAGTCCCAATGTAAGGAACCAGGTCCCAGTATATCCCCTTTCAAATGACCTGCAAGCAGCTCTGCTGCCCACTACTGCCTCCAAGACTGAGCCTACAGAAACGCCTCTGCACAGAGACAGCTCTCTTGCAGGCATCAATGAGGATGCAACAGCTTCAGGCAGCAAGTTCTGACCTTTCAGCTACAAGTGTTTTTTATGGGAGAAAAAGCACATTTGAAAGCCACTCTTATTACAAATAGTACAATCCCGAATGATATTTCTGTTTTGCCATTGTACATATGTATATATATATAGCTTACAGAATACAATGGTGCTTATTGCCTATTTAGCAGGAATTCCCTTGATCAAGCAACATGCTATTTAAAACATATGCTGAAATTTTCTAATGAAATAAATCCACGACAGACTGTAGGCCAGCACTGCTACTCATATAACATCTCTTCTCCCCAACAGTGTGGAGAGTCATAGATCACATGCAATTATTTCAGCTTTCAAACACATAATCCTAAGGCATCTCTCTTGTAGAAGCAACAACATCAGTAAGCATCTATGTAATTTCTGTGCCAGCTAACTACATTTCTACATAAAACCCTCAAGCATCCTGCTAGGTAATTTCTAAAGGAGAAGTTCCTACAATCCCTACTCCCATTGGAATCAATAGATGTTCTGTTGGTAACTTTAGTAGCAACTGGATTTGGCCAAAAGACAATATAAATTTAAAAAACACTGCATGGAAGAGCCCCTAACCTGAAACACAGACAGGAGTTAAATAAAGGATGATGTGCCAAGACAGAGGCTGCTTTTCAAAGGTTCTGGAGAGTTTCTATTCATCCTCAAGTATTCAGTTCCTGATGCTGAGACAGGAAAACATGTAGGTGCAACTAGTTGTTACAACTCTGGCATTGCCGTGTGGCAGTTAAATGCTTACAACATGCCGAGGAGTGTTTCTGAATTAGTCCTGCTTTCCTCAGTCAATGTGTGGAGCAGACAGCACTCATTGCAAAGCAAAAGTATTTGATACTCATATCAAACATAAAGGTCTCAGAAGCAGGATTACAAGACTTACAAACTGCAAGCCTCAAAAACATATACAAACCATTTCTGAAATTCAGCTAAAAATATTTCAGCAGAGACAAGGCCTTTTGCCTGATTCTTCAATTGACAATAATTGCCATGTGTTTACGTATCTGTGTCTCATTGATAACAGACTCTTGGATATCAAAGAATTCCCTCAGTTTCAGCTTCCTTACTCATTTTTAGCACATTCATATCCTGTAATTTTTTCTGATAAACTAACCACTGTAACTCTTTAAAGACTTACCATGGTCTGCTTAATTGATCTAACTCCTAGCCTTCCAAGACCCATAAGATGACATTACCTCACTGTCTGCCAAGTTCCCTCCCTTTTCTCTCTGAAAACACAGCATTCTCCCCCTTTTGTGTTGTTTTACCAGACTGTTCAGTGCAAGTGATGCAGCACAGGAGGAGAAAAAACAAAGCTAGCTTATCTTTTGCATACCAGAAGCTCTGCTGAAGTGGACTAGCATTGTTGCAGAGCTGTGTGTGTAAGCGAGGACTGAAGCCCCATGACTTACTGGTGTAAGTAAGTAAACGTGATGGCATTTCCAAAGTGCTGTTTTGAACTTGCTGTCTTGGTTAGGCTGTTGCTGAAATCAAGGAGTGTCTAAACCTAGTTTAAAAACACAGTGACTTAACTAAATTTGCTTTCTCCATCTGGCTATTCTTTCACAACCCAGAGCTTTGATCTTTCCTCAATGACCTGTTAATGTCATCAAGACCAAAGCAACACTTCCTCACTGTGAAAGACAGAATAATGTACTGAGGATTCACCGTCATCTGTATTCAAAATCTATTTTAACTGAATTTAGTTGTATCATGAATCTGACTTAAGCATGATGAAGTCCCATCACCAGCATATCCTCACACATTCTTGCCAGACTCAAGGTTTAACATAGGCGCAATTTCACACTTTAGGGCATGAGAGAGTTTGCTCATGCCCACAACACCAAGCAGGAACAGTTATCCTGGTTTTGTTTATTTACAATCGCAAACATTTTTGTGTGCACTTATTTAGTTTTTTACCTTGCTTACGGCAGATCAATTATCTTTGTCCTCAACTATCCAAATCTCAGCCCTGGATAAGCACATCAGGCTCAGTTCCTAACACTGGTCCATCAATCCATAACTTGGTGTAGCCTCACTGAAGCCTGTAGCTTTATGCAAGCTGAAACCCAGTATTAACAGAACATATACAATGTAAGTTTGAGCCAACCTTAATTCTCTGCATACCTTGGACTTTGCTAGCTAATACATAAACATGGACACGTAGAGTAAAAGCTAAGTGATGCCATGAGAGCTTTGCCAAATTCTTTGCAGGGGATTGCCCAGGGTAAAAGAGTCATTGGATTTATATAAGTTTTCAAAGGATCTGACTGAAATCCTGGTACATCTCTTGTGCTCTTTAGTGATAAAAAACCCCGCAAAACCAACCAACCAACCAAACACAAACCAAAAAAAAACCAGAAAAGTAACATCTGAAGAACTTATCAGCGAGTTAGTGTTTCCAAACACTAACTGTCAAGTGCTGGTTTACTACCAAGTAAGGTTTCATTGACTGTACCACAGAAGAAAAGGTAAAATCAATGTCCAGAAAGCCAATGGAAATATGTGTTCAAAAAATTATTATATTCCTAGGTGATTGCTCTACATGACCTAAAGAGAAAGAAAGGAAGAGGAACCAGAAGAGCCAATGGTATACATTTTTTCATACTGCTGTAAATTAACGGAAGACCTCTTTCAAGAGAGAAAACTAGTCCATCTACCAGAACACTGCAAACTACTGGGCTGATTTCCTGCCAGCTAACCAGTCACTACAGTTCATCCTCTTGGCCACATGATGGCAATGTTGATCCACATAATGAGCCAAATTTCTTGTCCAATAGAATGCAACGCTAGTCTCCAACGTACCAGATAGAATCTAAAAATCTAGGTCTCCTAGATCAACTTAAAATTCAAAATTCTTGCATTTTAATTTCATGTGATTAAAAAAAATAAAATAAAACCAAAGTGGTCCCATTTGCTCTATATTTACATAAGGGATAGAACAGTTGGGTTGCAGATCTTGGCACGTAATGATATGATTACCCTTGCTATGAGAGGGCTGGGTAATTTCAGTGGTGATTTTGTCAGAGTGGCAGTCTGTCCTTCTGGGAAAACTGATCTTTTCCAGGAAGAGTTAAGGGAAGCCTAAGAAAAGAAAGAAATATTTCCATCTTGCGGTGTTTGTCAGCATCTGAATGTAAATGTTCAGTCAGAACCTCCTGAAATGGTTCTTGGTTCTCAATTCCCAGATTGCAAACTCAACTGTCTGCAAGAGCAGCGCTGCCCTGCAGCAGTAACATGTGGCTCTGAAGGTTTCACTGGCAAAAGGTTTAAACAACAAAAGAAAAAGTCTTCAGTGAAAAAGACTGGTATAAACATTCTCCAAAAATGAGGTTTGTTCCTCATCCCTTTACAAGTATTTGAATCCAGCATAGCCTGTACATAGGAAAAACTATGCATCAAGAAAAGCCCAAGAAATAACTATGCGTCAAGAATAGTCCAGTGCTGAGCTCCTACATATGGCAATGGTTGCCCTCTAGTCAGCCCCAATTCTTCAGCCTAACCCTCAAGGAAAGAGTCCCACAGTCTAGAAGCTAAAGGTGGGAGGGGAAATTGCAAAGCCTAAATTTTCCCACTTGATCCAAAGAGGATTTTCCAGACTGTCTCAGCAAACAGAAAAGAAAACAAACAAAAAATAAATCAAAACAAAACAAACAAACAAGCAAACCCACCAACACCAAAACTGTCACTTTCAAGGAGTACACCTTACTTGTGTTCTCAGAATCAAAGAACACGCCAGATCCCAACTCATGTGTTAAGAAGCCTTGTGTGGAAAAAACTATCCATATCTGTTGACCACAGGAGCTAGGAAGCCTAGCTGTTGTAAACTATTCCATTGGGTGCCCATGTAAAGCCTTATTAGCTTGAAAGAAATGAGTCAAGCAGGAGAGCAAGGCAAGAGGGAGAGAAAGGACAGCTTGCTTTGTGGCTCGGGGATTTTTTTTAAATTATCAGCAATTCTTGCCTACCACCAAGAAAAATCACCTCTCAGAAGTCATTTGTGTGTCTTTAAGTCTTTAAAAGAAGCAAAGAAAACATCTTCTATTAAAAATTTTAGTGTTCACGTGCGAAAGTGCCACTGTGGTCATGATGAACTAAGAACGAAAGCAAGGCAAGGATTATATCAAGTTATACATTTAAGCCTCATTCTTTAGACCAACTGATATAGCTGGAAATAACCAGCGAGGTCTGCACTATGCAAGACTTCTTCTGTCTATATTCATTGTGCTTGAATCCTAGCTCGATGCTGCAGTACAGAAGAGAGGTATTTTATTAAAATATTTATTACTTCCTGCTTTCTTGAAACCTAATACTTATATATTACCCTCAGAGCCACATGAAGATTTCCCATACATTAACAAGCTATCAACAGTAAAGATAGCCCCAATGCCCGATTGCAACTGGACTGGCACACCTCCTGCTCTTCAGTGCCTGGAGAAGAGTACCAGAACAAGGGATCTCTTTTAGAAGCAACGAGACAGTGCCTGCAGACTGACAGAGTTGGTTTACTTGTGGACTCCTAAATCCCAGTGTTTTGTGAGGTCTCATTTTTCTTCAAACTTTTTTTTTCCAAGCTTTGAGGTTGGCTGAACCGCTGTTTAGCTGAGGCAGTTCTAAAATGCTTATTGTTAACTAGAAGCTAAAACCAAAGTCCCTTGCTGGGAGATCTTTCTAGATCATTTCTAGACCCAGAATTAAAAGTCGGATCTCCACAGTTCAGATTTTGATCAGCTGATGACAGAGGAATCTTTGATGCCTGTCTCCTTGTTTTGATCCTGTCTCTTGCCCCATCCAAGGACACAGAGTTTAGTCAGCTGAGCTGGGAACCCAGCTGGGCTCTGCATCGGCCCTGGGAGATGCCAAGAGCATAACAAGCCACGCCGCTTCCCTGTGTGTTCCGTCGGGGAGACAGCGGCCTTTACAGCCAGCCGGGACTGGGGTGTGGATGGTGGTGGTGGGGTTACGTTCACACCCTCGAGCCCCCATCAGGCTGCAGGCGCTTGACAGACCCTGTCTGCCCGCGGGGAACCCAGGCAGCAGCCCCCAGGGAGCGGGGAAACGGCACTGCTGCGACTCCTGTTCAGTCCGCCGCCCCTCGGCGGGCCCGACGGCTGGAGCCGCTGCAGATCAAAGGCTGCCCAAGACACCGAGCAAACCTAGCAGAGATGGCAGCTCCCAGCCACTTCGCTGTTTGTCTGGGAAACAATAGGAAAGCCTTTGCCAAGCTGGAGAGACTTTTTTTTTTCTAATGCGAGGTAGCCAGGAAAAGAAAAGTACGGGAGACGGAGAGGAGCAGAGCAAAGACGTGTCTCCCTACGGAGCCACGACCCGGCGCTTCTTCTCCAGCCCTCTCCCTCAGGTGAAGCACGAACCCCGAGGGCTCGGGGTCTAGAGAGGGTGCGGAGTGGGACAGACGTGGTGCCACACCTGGGAGTTGTGGGACCAAGAGAGCGATGTGTCTGCAGCCCCGGGAACGGGTCCGTCGGTCCCCGTAAGGGCCGAGGCGATGCCCAGCCCTCCCCGGGCATGCAGCCTTGGGCCCCGGAGGAGCGCTAGGAAACCGGAGGTTTGCAAGAGACGCGCCGAAAATGCCGTCGATGGGGCGCTGGAAACATGCTCCCGGCGCGGGTGGGGGCCAGGGCATCGCCCCCGCCTCTGCATCGCAGCCTCCTCCCCGACGGGGTGCGGGCGAGCCCCGGGGGCTGGCGGCTGCGCCCCGGGACTGCTGCTGCCTCCCTAGATCTGTCGCTGCTGGCTCCAGAAAAAGCTGTCCAAGTCCTGTTGTCTGGAACGGCTCCTGAGCTGCGGGATCCGCGTCCAAAAATGTTGAGCAATACCGCGGACAGCCAAAAAGCCATTTCCTACTTGCTCCTAGGACTTTTCCAGGGGACTCCAGCCTGGCAGAGGCTGGCAAGTTTGCAACTCCGCGCTTAACAAAATCCAAAAGTTGGCCGCGAAGACTTTGCCCTCCCCCCGGGGTAGGAGGCAGTGCGGTCCAGCAATCCGGCGGGACATGCGGCAGGGCTGGCGCTCCCGTTGCGAGAGGGACTGTAAGCTGGAAAATCTCCAGGTACCAGCCCTGCCTAAATTCAGCATCTTCCCTGTTGCTGAGACATATAAAAAAAAGACGGGGCTCGCAGGGATGGAGATCGGGTCGCCTTGGGGGTGTTGTGTACGTGCTCGGGATCTCGGGGCATTTTAGGCTACCGGGTCAGGGGGAATGAGGTGAGAAAGGGGGTCTGAAGAGGGGAAGGTAGTGAAAAACAAAGGGTGGGGGAAGGGACGGGTGAGCAGCGGGGTGAAGGAAGCGAGGGATGCGAGAAGAGAGGGAGCCGCTTACTTTGTCGGTGCGCTTTCCCACTTTCCCCCCCACGGGGCGGACACCGCCGCTGCCCACGGAGCCCCGGCAGGTCGCTCCCACCCCCGCGGCAGGAATGCGGCGCGGTGGCCCCCGCCGTCCCAATGTGTTTGTCATTAGCGCTGCCCGCGCTCCTCGCCGCCGCACCCCGACGGCCGGCGCAGCGCCGGCTCCCCGCTCCCCTCCACGGGGCCGCCAGCGCCCGCCGACTGCGCCCTGCGGGAAGAAGCCCCACGCCTATCTCAGAGCATCGAGGGGGAAAAAAAAGGGAAAAAAAAGAAAAAAAAAAAAAAAAGAAAAAAAGATACCCCCCTGACAAATAAATAAAGAAAAAATAACAAGATAAATCAGGAAAAAAAGTGGGAGTAAAGGTGTAAAAAAAGAAAAAGGTGGGGAAACTGCTCCTCACCTCTTACCTTCTCCTTTACAATCCGCAGCCCCAATCCTGCAGATTGTAAAACATCCAAAATATGTCCACGTCTTTTGTGACTTTCCCCGCTCAGCCGCGCTCTTTCCCTCCCGCTTGCCCTCCCTCCCGATCTGACTGTAATGGTCTCACAAACCGCGTTCCGTAATTGATTCAATGTTATAGTCCATCCTTCCAAAACTAATCATTTGCTTTAAGTAAATAGCTGTCAGGAAATGAAGCCCCCCTCAGGCCCCTTCAGAATAAGAGCTGTCCTGGCTCGCCCGGCGCCCCCAGCCCCGCGGCCGGAGGCGGGCGCGCCGGCGGGAGGCTCTTACGCAGGCAGGGGGGCCAGTCTCTGCCTCCAGATTTCACCAGTCTCGCAGGGGAGGGGGAGGTTAGCCATATGGCAGGGGCGAGGGGGAGGAAAGGGGGAAGCGGGGAGTTTTTGCGCTGCAGGGGGAGAAAATAAAAAAAAATAAAAAAAAAAAAAAAAAAACCAACCCAAAAAACTTTTATGAAAACTCAGAGAGCTCCCAGTTTCATGAATGAGCCTCAGACCCTCCAGGACGGTGGGTCTGGTGCCTAGCTCGATGTCCACGGTCACAATGCGAGTTTATGGACGGGGAGTTTGATCTGGAAACGAATTCGCGGCTTCCTCCTGTCCTTTGTACACCGCTGAGCTCGGGCTTGGGCTAGAGAGATGGATGGACGGCCGTGAGCCAGCCAGGAGCAGGAAGCACTGAGAGAGAGAGGGAGAGACGAATTACTAACATTTATGAATGAAAGACACAACGAAAGGTAACCTTCAGCAGGAGCCAGCCCCCCCGAACCCCGCAGCTCCGACGGGACCGAGAACGCTCTTCTCTTCGTCTCTGCCTTCGCTTTTCCCAGCGCAAACAGACCCTAGTAATAACCTAATCAGGGGCACGGCAAGGGCCAGAGGTGCCGGCGGAGGCGCGGGCAGTGCACGTCCGAGCCCGTCCTGTTTGAACACGCTCCAGACGGAGCTTTGATCCCCGCCGGGGAATCAGCGCTGGGTGTCTCTGCTTTGTTGGCCGTCGCTATCTGCTGGCGATAAGGGGTGGCCGAGGGAGCTGCCGGGGAGCTGCCCTTGCCGTCCTCCTGCTGTAGGCTCCGTGCGGAGCGAGGCGAGCGCGGCCGGCGGGACGAGGCGATGCGGCGGCCGCGGGAAAGGGGGCAGTGCAGCCCCAGGAACGGAGCGGAGCGGAGCGGAGCGGGTCCCTGCGCGCCTCCTGCCTCCTGGGGAGGGTACCGGCCCCAGATCAGCGCCCCAGGGCTTCTCCTGCTTCCTCCCCTCCCCAATCTGGCATCACCATCACCCGCATCTCTTTTTCCCTTTCAATATTAAACAAAAGAAAAGTTTGTTCTCAAAGTCAAGAGCCAGGATCCAGTGGTTTTTCTCTTTACTAAGTGAAGCAGAATTAAGCTTCTGAAGCGAAGATGCCCCGGAGGGAATGGGTACAGAAACGAGAACCGACTCCCATGGAACCGCGCTCAGGCTGGGGTACCCCTGGCTGGGCTCGCAGGGTCCCCGGTGGCGCTCCCGACCCTTTGCACGCCCTCCACTAGTGCATCCACGGCTCGGGTGAGTGCACAACCCCGCTATTGCTTCCACATGTTCCTCCAGGAAATCATCGGAGTCAGAACTGTGAGCAGCCCCTGGTCGGAATGCTAACAGGATACCGTAATGCTTGTGAATAAACAACAGGCTCCCAAGTGAGTCAAAAGTATGGCAAAAAAAAAAAAAATCCCCCAAAACCAAAACAAAATAAACCAAAATCCAAAACTAAACAACCAAAAACAACACGGGGGGGAAAAACTCACACTGCACCCTGGAACTCTGCATCTGGGAGGGCGAGCGTACCTAGTAGCCTGAACCCCTTAATTTGTGGAGGGAAATGTTCTATCATGACTTGGATCAGAGCTGTGAGGTCTCGCAAATATAAACCCCGCGAAGATGAGCGTCAACTGTCTGTGCGCCCCGAGGCGATCTTGCAGGATTCGGTCCTTGATGTATCGGCGTGAGCGTGTCTGGTTTAACGTGCGGGGCAGAGGTAGTGATTCCTGGCGAAGTATCATCAGGATGGGATGTAATGCGAGAGTTACTCTTGCGAAAAGAAAGGAGCAAAATGAAAGGGGAGGAGGCGCCTTCTGGTTGCAATTACCTGGCTCATTTGAATAATGCCTTTGTCGTGATCATTATCGAGAGGTCGTTAACGGCTTCCACGTGGGATCTCACAAGACCCAAAGAAAAATAAAAATTGCAAACTGAGGGACTGGCAGAGCTGCCTGCCAGGCCAGGCTGGCGCTGCAGGCGGGGACCCGACGGCTTTGCGGGGACAGAGACGGCAGTGTCCCGTCGCCCAGACCCCCTTCTGGGGAGCGGTGATACTTTTCCCTTCCCTACGCTAAGGGCCCGGCTGCGCCGTCCCCATGCCCGCCGCCCCGACAAGGACCGAGCCGGCGGGAGGTGGGCTCCGCCGCTTCTCGTCGTTGGGCCGATCCCCCTCCTCAGTATCGGTGGTGTCTATGGATTGGTTCCGCGCAGAGGAGGTGGTAGTTAAAATAAACCCTCCGGGACGTCTGCTGAGCTCTGCCCCCCGCCCTGTGTGGTGCAGGGGGGTCCCGTCCAGAGAGGCGCGGGGGACGTGGGGTTAGCGAGAGGACAAGCTGGGGGTGGGGGAACTTTTTACCATTGCGGCCCCCTCTCCTCTCCCCTCTCCTCCCGCCTTCCCCTTTCCTGATGGGCTGGAGCATAAAGTATCCCGCTAGCCTATGTTTATGTGGCAACAGATGGAAGCTGCACACGTCTTAAACAAAACTGCCGTGCCCGAGCTAGAGCAGCTCTCCCCTGTTTATGCTCCCAGCCTACCCCCCGGCCTGGATGGGTGGGTGTATGTCCCGCTCCCGGGCCCGCGGCGCCGGCAGAAGCCGGGCATCGGGGCACTGACGGGGCGGGTTATTGCAGGGCGGCTCGCTCTGCTCCCGGAGGCTTCCAGAGGGGCTGGTAACTTTCGAGCCGCCCTGCTCAGCATTCTCCTCCCGGGGGAAATCCCAATTTGTTGCAAGTAATAAGCTCTTTCCTGCGGCTCTCTCCCAAGGGTGAACCGTGAAGCGGTTGGCTGGCTGAGCCTATTGGACAATGCAATGGGTGGCTCATGTGGGGTCCGAGCGACCACCGGCGGGACGGTGCAGGCGAGAGGGCCCCGCGGGAAGGCCCGCCGTGGGGCCGCAGCCTTTTGACTGGATGGGAAAACATGTCTGGGTTTGATTATCGTTACCCTCGTTCAGCCACGCACGGAATGGGAGTCACCCTTTTTACCTTTTAGAGCAGGAACCCTTGCCTGGTGAAGAGCAGCTACAGCGTGGAGCAGAGAGCCCTCAAACCCCTGAGACAGAGAGAAAACAGAGCGACCTATCATAACTTGTCGCTATAAATCCGTGCTCACATCTGTCGCGGGGGCAGGCGAACTCAGCAGCGAGGGCTTCCTGAAATAGACGGGGACCTAGTCAGGCGACCGCCAAGGCCCCGAGCCCCTCCGAGAGATGTGCTCTGCTGGCGGGAGGGCCCTGTGTACATTTGCAGTCCTACCAGGTTTTTATTTCTTTTCGTATTTCCACAAATACAGATTCCCTCATTTTGTTTGTTCAACAGAATTTGGCTCTGAATAGCAGGGGTCCCGTGTCACCGGGAAGACAGGGAGCCAGACAAAAGAAATAACTTTGCCCAGCCTGCCCTCTCTAGCCTTTATTTTTATTCCCCACATGGTTGGTTATGGTAGTTCCCCGTGCCCGTCGTTTTCCCACTGAGGCCGCTGCTGCAACGACGTCGAGCTGTTTTCCTCTTATTGTTGCGTTTGGCTCTTGACGTTAAAACACGCCAGAACAGCCGTGGAAGCCTTATTCTTTGAAAAGCAGGCTTTGTTTTTCCTTTTGCTCCCGCCCTGACGTTTTTTTCACTGCGGCAGAATAGATAGCCCGCTTTGGTCCAGAAGCAGCCTGAACCAAGTATAGGGGTGAGGTAAAGCAAGGCGTTACCCCTCTTAGCCTTTCGCCGGCTCCTGGCTCCGCGCTCCTCTCCACTCCGGCCCCCCAGCCCCCAGGTGGGGAGCCCCAAGCCCCGGCGCTGCTCCGACGGGCGGGAAGGCAGAGCCGAGGCAGAGTCGAGACTGCGGGCGCCTGCGGGGTGCGTTCGCCGCCGGTCGAGGGGGTCGGTGCCTCCGCCCGCGACACTAGAGGGCACCGGAGCCCGCGGGAGCAGCCAGCCCAGCCGGGCCTGGCAGGGGCACTGCACCCCGCCGGCCGCTGCTGCCTCTGCGGTTCATTGAGCGATCGACCGGCTTCGGAGAGAACGTTGAAGGGAGGCCGTTCTCTCACTCCCGGCAGTCTAAGGGCTCCAGCCCTGTAGGTCCAGCCCCGCAGGTCCAGCCCGGCCCCGAGCCGGGCTCAGCAGCTGGGAGTATGTGGCATGTTGTAAGCAAAGCAGAGAGATAAATTCCTCCTGTGACACAAATGAAAAATTTTCTCTCTGAAATCAAAGCATCTCTTCTGCTGATTCAGCCCAGGTTTCACTTCGGTTCATAACTCCCGAGACCATTATCTCTACCTTTGTTCTTTCTAGCTGTAGCAATTAATGTATTACAGCAGCACAAAACCACAGCCAGACAAGACTGCTTTCGTTCTGCAACTATTTACTATTAGTACCAGCTTTGCCCCCTTGGGCTACTGTGCTTGGGAACCCAGCCCTGAGCTCTGCATGGTGGAGCTGGCTGGTGTGGAGGCCACCCCGGGTGCTGTGGTCATGGTCATCCTTGACACGGTGGGCATGGGCCAACTCTGTGTCAATATCAGTCCCCTGGGCTGACCACTCCGCCATACGTTCCCCCCACGTGCACAGAAGAAACAAAATAGGGTGAGCATTACCAAGTGCCAAACTCAGGAGAGACACAACATGTCTGTTTACTGACCACCCTGAATTGCTCATGCTCCGAACATGGGATATAATTTTTCTGTTTCATGCCACAGTAGGTTTTCTTCTGATGCTTAGCGATTAACACACGCCTTTGGCATGACTTGCTGTGGAATATCTGGAGCTGTGGCCAAGGTTTCTAAATTGTAATTTTCAGTCTGTATCTCATCTAATTCTGCAGAGAGCATCTTCTGCCTCAGTTACATGATCGCTTGCCTGTCTGTTGTTGACAATCCTGGAGAGTATTCAGTTATATACACTCCTCTGGAGCAAGGTGGTTGCAGAGAGAGAAATGACAAAGTGAGATGAGAGGAAAATGCAGCTATAGGTCCCTGCAGCCACGGATGCAAAGCTACAGTTCAGACTTAGCTTAGTCATGTAAGCTTTAATGTGGCTTGAGAACAGGGGATACAGCAGCATGTAGTTACATTTTGGTCCTTAGATTGCTTGCTCTTCTAGTCAGATATTCTGTTTTTTAATTTGAACTACTTTTTGAGAAAGAGACTAGTGTGGAAACTGGGACAGATTCTGCTTTGTGTAAACCTGGTGTAAATCTAACTTCAAGGGAAATATTCCAGATTGAATCTGGTATAATTAAGACTAAAATTTGGCTCTGGAAGACTTTTCTTTGGCAGTAAAGTTAGAGAAGTACTGAGAAGAAAAATAATTAAAACCAGGACTTTGTGCTCTTTTAAATAACATATGCTATAGGCTCTTTGAATGCATTTGTTCTCCATGACAGCAGTATTTTAAAACTTTCACTTTGGTTCCACTAACCAAGTTAACCCTTGACAATCAACTGTGTTTAAAATACACTATGTACAGAAACATATAATTTTGTAGGACATTGTCCAAATAACAAACAAACTCCATTAAAATGATACGATTACTGCTGTGGCAGTAGCAAGCTTCCACTTGCTGGTGAAGTCATGAATTTCCCTGTCCTAGCCACAACATTGGCATTGAAATCAATCTGAGTTTATACCTTATTTGTCAACATGTTTTTTTTACATGGTGCAAACCTTGTTATCTGACTGCTAAACTCAACAGACTGAGGAGCAATTGTCAAAAGGTTGTTGCTTTTTTATCCCTGGGAAGTAAATTCTGAAAGGAGTTCCTAAAGGAACACTGAAAAACTGTATATTACTACACATTCTTCTATAAGACAACAAGATGTCATCTAACAGTTTCTGTGTTCAATATCACATTATTTGTTAGGCCCATGCCCCTAACAGAAAATATCTCACCATAATTTGACTGCAATTGGTGAGAAGATGCTGGCCAATTCTTGCCAGGTCTGGCTTTTATCCCCAGTGAAATCACAAGGACATCTGTCATTCTCTTGAGTGGTCCCAGATTTTCACCATGGGTTAATCAGATCTTTCTTTAGGGTATGTAGAAAAAGGAGGGGGGAAGGGGAAAAAATCATTTATCTTTGATTCTTTGTGATATATGAAGAATATGGATTTAGAAAACATGTTTTGCTGTTTTTAAATGGGATTGGCATGTAAGAGGAGTCAAATCTTGTTTGTTATTTCAAAATACAGGAATATCAAGCCTTGTCAGCCTTCTTTTTTGGTAGAGGATCCTTGCTGAATCAGTGAAAAAAGACATCAAAGCTGACTCTTTCACAGAGCAATCTTTTAATCTCTTTATTGAGTAGGTTTGTAGAATTAGGGAGCAGTCAGACACACATCATGCCCAAAGTCCTGCTGCAATGAGTTTATCCACTATCCTTCCTCCACCCTGCATGGGTGCCTCAGAGGAAAGCAGGTAGTAAATGTGGGAGGAGAGCCCAGACTGCATCCCTGAAAGAACCTGTGCTGCAAGAGCCAGGAAGATGGGGCCAATTCTGATTTTACACATTTGAGTGTTTTTTTCAAAGAAAGGGAATTGTGGAGTAATCCCTCACCTTCCTGGACCCTATTTCTATCCATGTCTTGCTTCCTTTGTCCCACATTAACAGGTTGAGTACTGAAGGAATAGCAGTAAGTGTGCAAAAAAAAATGCCCAATTCAGAACAATACTTTTTTTTTGATCAGTCAAGGACACCACAAAGAAAGAGTAAGAACAGCTCACTTCATTCCTATTTTTTATTTTGTAGTCAAAGGGAATAGAAGTGTGCTCTCCTTATTGTCAAGAAAGTACAGAATTTCCTTTCCATCTCTCTTTGTGATGGAAGAAAACATTTGTAAAGCCAAAGTAAATCCAAATAAATTCTTGCAATTCCTTGCAAACTTACATTTTTCTATTTTTAGTTATTTTTCTCCCAATGTGCTTTATACTACTATAAGAAGAAGGTATTATTGAAATCTATGCCTCTATGAAACTTTGTTGGGAATTTATTGCTAAGCAAGCTGCAAGAAGAGTCTCTGATGGTCTGAATCAATTTATGAAGGCTGGTCCAATTATCCTTTTCCAAAACATTGTAGGATTTAGTCAACTTGACAAGATGAAGGCCTTGAGGAAATGCTTTACTCCAGAAACATCAGCAGCTGTAGAGCTGAGGGCTGATCAAAACAGTGCTCAGAAGTATAACTGTAGCCTCTGCTGCTAACAGGGATGTTGGAGGCACACATTTCTGCTTAGGGGAGGTTAAAATATATAGGTAGTTAGACAGTTGAAGTGGATAGAAGCCATTGCAAATATCTGAGGAATCTAGTGCTTTTTTTTCTTGCTGGGAGACAAATGGTCCCATAGCCCACTTAGCACCTGCCAGTGCCTCTCTACTGCCCTTTGCCCTGTAGGGTTGCTTGTTCTGACAGCTTCTGAAGCTCTCTGGGCTTCAAATTCCTTCTCCGTATGTTGGCCTTTTTCATTGCTGCCTATCCCAATATTGATTTAGGAAAGAAGGAGAGTTAAAAATAGCAGGCTTCAGTACTGTCCACAGACCTTCTGCCTAACTTTGCTTTAGGCCTGTGAATCACAAACATTGGTTTAAACCATCATTAGCATCTGAATGAAGATAAAGGGGACAAGAGGAGCTAGGATGGGCTGTCACCTTGTGTAAATATCGCTTCTCAATTATATTGAAGAGTAGGAGAGAAGCAGATCACAGTGGAGGATGTTTGCATCCCATTTCAGCAGTGGGGATTATTTGGAATTAAGGATGTAACAAATTGACTCTCAAAAAACCATGTTGGATCTCTCAAAGAGTCCACTGGAGCCTGAGTGAAACCTGCTGTCATTCTTGGGTAGCTTTATTTCCTTCTTCCTCCTTGCTGCCATCATTGCCTCTAAACTACTCTGCCTGCTGAAACACATGAGAAGCAAGGGTGAAGTCCCAGGTCACAGGGGTATGCAGTGTGAAGAGGGATGTGTTTGACGGGGGAGTAGGCAGTCATACTGCAGTGGGTTGCACGGTTTTATGAAGGTCAATAAACCTCGGCTCCATCAGACCACCGGAGAGAGTGGCTTTCCCAGCTGGAATCATTCAAACATGTGGCCCTGCACTAAAAAACACCCCAGCTCCAGTCTCCAGGAATGAATTTCTGCCATGGTTAGTAAAAGTGTCCCAGAATATCTCAGAGTCACAGTGTTAGACAAGAAGAGAGCCAGACTCTGAGAGAGACACATTCAAACTGGGATTAAAACCAACTGCTGGCTTCCCACCCAGAAGCAAAAATAAAACGAGCGTTGGCTGTAAACACAGGCACCACAGGCTCCCCCCACCCAGCTCCACAGCTTTGCCAGCTCTGCAACTCCTGCAGCATCTACAGAAGCCACAACAGAAAGGAGACGCCACAAAAGTCAAAAACAGAGTAGTCTGTGGTGAGGTGTCTTTCAGGGAGGAAAGCTTTCAGATCTCTACAGAGGTTAAAATGTGCCAGGAGTGGCAGGTTTGAACCTGTTTGGGTCAAAAAATACCTATTATTTTGAGAGCAGGTGGTGAATCCAAAATACCTCAGCACTGTGGCTTTCTTTAGTAAGAAGTCAGTGCTGAAAAATATGATGTCATCCTGTCAGCTTGAATGTACGTTGGTACGGCAATGCAATGACTAACCCATGTGGACTAGTGTCTCTACCATTTGCTAAGGAGACCCAAGCATCAGTCCCACCAGACAATGAGCCTGCAGAGGAAGCCAGAGGGGCAGGAGAGTAACATGCTGAATGACAGGCTTTCTATTGGGAGAGATCTGGACACAGTCTGTGGGCTACTGAGTCCAGGAATTATGCTGAGACCTGGAAGCAGAACAGGACCACAGTGCACGAAATGCTACATGCAGAGGGTACAGGCAGAGTAAGTCCTAGTCTTTAAAGTGGTGATGACAGGTGTCCAGGCATATTGAAATGCATTGATGCCAGCCTTTAAATCCTCCATTCAGACAGGAAGTGTTTTTGCTGATGATTAGTGCCAACACAGTGATTAGGACCACAGGAGTCTGTCTGGGGCGAGAAAAACCTAGGATAGACAGGACAGCTAAGCCTGTGGAGAAAGCATAGGCAGAGGCTTGTGTCCTCTTGCTGGGATTTAAATTAATTATTCACTTAGCATTCCCTAAAGCAGCTACACGGTTACAAAGGTGAAAGTTTAGATTGCTTATCATTTCTGTTCATGTTAGCTTGGAAAACTTTAGGCCCACATGTACCAACACATATAACTCACCCTTTGGAGTTACAGTCTAGAAGACTGGGTTTGACCAAGTAAATTAAATGGATCAGCTTGCATTTAGCACTAGTTTTACAGGTCACTTCATAGCTACAGTGACTTCACCAGTGTAAATCAGGGATAACTGTTGAAATCCATGAAGTTACAGTGAGTGAAGTTACAGTGAGCAATGTTACAGTGATCATTCATGATGGTTTTCACTTTTGGAAAACCAAAATGGTGAATCAGAAAATCTGCAAGGACAACACTATATGTAACAAGCTGTACCTACAGGGTACAGGTCTGTTAGATGTGTCTCAGAAAAATCAGTATCCTAAAGGTGGGGTTCTAAGAAAAATTTCGAGTGTTTTTGTTAAGAATATCACCAAAAGGATTTTGTTTTGGAAACATATGAAAAACAGAGCCAACTTTCCACTTCCAGCATCTCCCATTCAGAAGGAATGTGCAGAAGACCTTGATATGATATGAATTAAAAGGATTCTGCCTCTGCCAGCCCTAAATTCCAGGAAGTGAGACGCAGCATCCTCATCTGCTCTTACAGGCAACATTTGTTTTTACTCTAGCCTAAATACCACACTGTTTCCTAAATCTCAAGAAGTTGACCGTTCACTTAGATTCCTCAACCTCTCACAGCAGAGCAGCAAGCTCTACATAGGCATTTCAAGTGCTCTTGCATGACGTCCAAAACTGACTCCTGCCCCTAGAGATTTAGAGGCACCTCTGGAAGAAACACAATGGATTCCAGTGTGTGCAGAGCTACTGGGACAGAGCTGATAGGTCACACAGGCTGACTAGAGGCCCCTTGATAGCAATGCCTGGAGTGATGGGGCTACAAGATCTTTTCCTACCTGAAGCCAGGCTAAAACACCAGCCCATGATCCTGCAGGGGAGTAGATTTCATAATGTATATTCAGAGCTTCATGAAATCCTTCCATAGCCCTGTAGGGGTTACTTTCAGGTTTTGCTTCTTTCCTTCCTCTCTATAGCATCTCCCATTATTCTACTTGCTGTGCACAGGCAGCAAGCATCCTACTTGTCTTGCACACATACTTCCAAAAATGTGAAGAAATCCTCTGGTCCTGGATTCTGAACTGGCAGATATTACCGAGCCAGTCCCTCACTCCCTACAGAGCAACTGGCCTGATGTTCTCTGAGTGAGGAGTGCACTGTGCTAGCAACATCTGACACTCTTCAAGGAGGTTGTGCACTGTATCCGATGGAGTCACTGGATTTGCTGCTATCATGTAGAGGAAGGATGCAGATAAAGAGGCTTCTGCAATCACCAGACAGCTACTAAAATTTAGAGGTCCTGATCCTGAAGGACAACTGCGTCAATAAAAATCTTATATTTGTTGGGATGCCTATGCCTGCTGTAGGCTGGTAAAACACCACCCTCTCACCTCCCCCTCCTCTCACCAATTCTGCTGACAGTGGCATCCCAGAGGCACAGTACTGGTGCGGCAGAATAAATAGTTAAGTATGCTGAAGTGGGTTTTCTCCTGATTTCCCCTATCTCCTTACACTGGTGTAAGTTAATTTAAAAAAAATCACAAAAAAAAAGCTGTAGCATACAAAATATTTTGCTAAGTATTTTCTGAGGTTGCTGAGGGATTTAAGTAGTGAGCAACATTACTCAGTGGTAGTATAGTTGCTTTTCATCTCAAAAAATAATTTATTAGACACAACAGAATATTTTGTCTAGCATTGCTCTTTCCCAAACATTAAAAAAAATTATCTTTGTAATAACTACATAAGAATTAATAAGGGACTCCATAAGCATTTGGTCATACTACCTGAGGCCTGGTTTGAGATTAGTGTTCCTAAAACTCACTATGAAATGATTAATAAACTTCAACAAGCTATACCCATATGTATATCTCCTCATGTCAGAGGTTCTCTTTCAGCATCACTAAGGAAGAAACTCAAAACATTGAATGTAGCTCAGTAGGATGTCTTCTATCTCAAATCCCTCTATGGCAAATCACTGATCCAAATGGGCTTCTGGCAGTCGTTAACAAAAAGCAAAAAGCTTCAACAAGCCAAAACAGATGACTACTTTTTCTGGAAAATTTTAACAGACTCTTGTGGAACTTTTTAATTTTTCTCTGAGAAATCTCTTCTTTTTTTACAAAATTAAGAAGACTCGAATTGTATCCTAGATCAAAAACTATTCAAAACACTGTCATGTTCTCATTTTCCACATCTTTATGAGTTTCATTTTTCCTTTTTTTTTTTTTTTCCCTTAAGCGTATAGAAAAAAAATAAGAGGAGAATGGGAAAGATCTCTGCTGCATGGTGACACTCCCCAGCTTGAAAGCTGACACGGAACACTTGGGTTATCTCAACTTCATACTCCTTGGGCTTGTTTACTCCTTTGTGCAATGATGAAGTCGTGCTGGCTCATTTTCAAGCTATTGCAACAGTCACATACTGAGACTCTTCCTCCATCTGTCTGTCTTCAGATTGTAGCACATTCCCACTTGCTAAACTGGGAACAGATAAAAACTGGGGCACGAGAAAGACAGGTTGTTTGCCCCTTTGTGGCAAAACCAGTGGCAAGACTCTAAACTGTGCTGGTGGCACAAGCAAAGTGGATACTTGCTGCAGTTATGGGCTCAGTCAGAAGATACCTGAGAGAGAAGGAAATTGTGATGGATTTGGTCAATCTGGAGACGCAAGACTTCTCTAAATAATTCTGAGAACAGGAAGTGGTGAAAAACAGGGACAGGATCAAAGAAATACACACAGTTCCTTTCCAGCTCCTTCTGCCTCCAGCATCATCTTGTTATAGTTGATGTGACTGCTACAGGCTGAACAGACAGTGTGGCTGCAGTCCTAAGTGTTCCTATGGTACATCAAAAGACAGGAAACTTTGAAGAAATGCATAATTTCATGAAAATATTAATAAATGTTTGGTGTGCTGCCTCAAGAAAATGAGATATGTTGCATTTGCAGTAATGCAGATAATATTCATGGAAGAAAAATCTAGAAGAATGTGACTGCACACAATGTTTAGGCTAATTTTTACTTTATTTGACAACTGTTTTGAGAGGAAAGCAGCATTTTAGAAGATTTTTTTGTTTCCTATACTCATATCATAAGGATTTTGAAGTGCAAAGGTCACTCATTTTTCTAAAGAGTGTGGTGACACAGATCAAGAAGTTATATCACGGCATTAAATTATCTTCATTACAAACTTTGATCACTATCAGGTTGTTATGATTCTTACTGGAGAAAAACTAAAAAAAAATCAAGTCCCACTAGCACAGTTTTGAAATGCTATCTCTAGTATTTCTTTTGAAATGCCTTTGAAATATTTTTGTCACATTATTTGTTCTTAGTAGTTTGTTTTCCTAATCTTTGAGTTTTATATTTTCACAAGGGTCTTTTTATTAAAAAAAAAAAACCTGAATAGTTCTCTCATGAGAGAAAAAGAGAAGCCAAGTTTGTTTAGTATATTACATATCGCTTGCCACTTTGATAGTTACCTAATTTGCAGTCATGGGCATAATTTCAAGTTGGCAGTGCCGCCTTAAACTTTGATTTCAAGAATGCTGTTTTATTAACATGATCTGACAGAGTCCCATAAACCAGCAAAGTTGTGCAATGCTTCTTCCGTGTTTTCATCTCTTAGCACAGATTTGTTATTTTCAGAAAAGAATGACATTGCACCATTTCTGGAGCAATGTAGATAACTTCAAAAGTAACCTCTTCTAGAAAATTATTACTATAATCTATTATTTAATCCTCAAACTAATCCAGGAACTGTCAAAACCAGATTGATTACTGTCTAGAATAAATGAATGGAAAAAATAAAACATAGGGAAACATATGAATAAACTAAATACAGATGCACTTTTTTATCATACTTTTCTATGTACATATATATGCAAGCATACATCTACCTGGCAGTTTTCTTAATTCATCTACATTTCCCCTTCACACTTGGGTTTGTTTTCAACAGTCATTTACTTGACTTTTTTTTTTGCAGAAAGTAATCAGTTAAGATCAGAACTCTGCCATGTTCAATGCTTTTTATACACATACATAGCTATAAATGGATATATATAAATACATGTAAGGCCCAGAGTCTGCAGTGACATGAGTGTGACAGAGCAAGTGTGACAGCGCAAGTGTGACAGTCCTTGTCCCTAGCAAAGGCTGCAGCTGCTCTCCAAAAGCCTCTCCAGAGCAGCACAGCAAGGAAGATTCTGCCAATAAAGTCTATTGGAATCAAGCTGGGAAGCATCCTTGGCAGGCAAGAGGACAGCAGCCAAGAAAGAAGTTAAGGACCAAAGTGAGAGAAGTGAGATGAAACCTGGTGTGAGAAAGTGCAAGTTCATGTACCAAAAAGTTACGAACAGTTTTTGCTGTGAATATAAGAAAGATTAGTAGACAGATGGGATAATTTTGAGCTCCCAGACATTTAATGATCAAAATAAAATATATTTAAAAAAAAAAAAGAAAAAGAAAAACAGATAACAGAAAGTATCAGGATAGGAATTGACATCAAAGACATCAGAGAATAAATGCCATTCTACAAGGCACTAGGTATTACCCTGTTTAGCTGTATTCAAGCATATCCAGGAAAAGGAAATCCTAGGTTCAGGAGAAGGGCTACCTTGAAAAGGGTAAGATAAGAGGACACATAGGGAGCCTGGCTATGTCAGTCTGTCAAACTGAAAACTGAAAAAGAGTGTCTTCAAAATGTATCAACAGAGTAAATACCAGAAGAGAAAATATTCATTTAAGAAAAAGCAAAAGAACAAATATGCTAAAAGGTAATGGTAAATAATGTATCAGTAAAGAAGTAAATGTTGATCATGAACATGTTTACAATGATAACAAAATGTTTCCAAGCACCAGAGTGATGAGTTTAGAGACAGTCCTCTAAAATGATGGGCTGGTCATCAAGAGCACTGCAGCAATCTAAGAGGTGAAAGACCCCCCATGGCTCCAGTCTCAGAGGACCAGGCTCTGTATAATCCTGAAGACCATTTGTTTTGCCAGAAGGATGGGACAGCAAAGGCAAGTGGGCATCAAAACTGTTCCATCCCCAGCTTGGGGAACCAAGCTATGAAGCAGTGGATCCTATTACGGGAAGGAGATGTCTCCTTCACCTCCACTCCTATAGTAACCTCCACTATACACATACCAATTCATCCCTTGCTGGTGGCTGCAGTAACTCTAGTCTGATTTTCCAGAGCTTTTAGATACATAGAAGAGGCTGAGCTTTGTCCATGCTGAGAATTAGTGCTGAATTATGACACTCTACAAACTACTGCAGTGCAGAAAGGAGTAAATCTCTTTATTTTGATTTTTAAATGTTCTAAATAAAAGGATAGTTATTACTTGGTTTGTTAGAAGGTCAGTGGTTGCTCAGGATTTCCTGAGCAGGTTACTGGGCAGGTCATCAGACAGATTACACTTTTCTGAAGCTTGCAGTAACTAGCTGCTAGCTATGGTTACTCTCCAGTATTGAATTAAAATGCTGGGGTAGGAGGCA
The DNA here is from genome assembly GCF_036250125.1 of Pseudopipra pipra. Taxonomy (NCBI): domain Eukaryota; kingdom Metazoa; phylum Chordata; class Aves; order Passeriformes; family Pipridae; genus Pseudopipra; species Pseudopipra pipra. The sequence continues at coordinate 48,300,862 of NC_087552.1, forward strand.
GAAAAAAGACCAGGAATGGAATCAAAGCTGCAACCTGTTAACTTCACTGAGACCTGGCACACTCCTCTGAGAGCAGCTCAGCACGTTGTTAGTGCATCAGTTTGTGAAGGCTCCCTTCTCACCACACAGCCCTTCAGAAGTTGGCTAGGGAAGACAGCATATCACAAAATACCTTGGTGGTGTGCTGGATTCTCTTATTACACCACCACAAGTAGAGGAACACTATTAAGTCAGGCATAGCTGGAAGTTGTATTTGCAGAGTGATCTGGACCTCATGTTATTTGTATCTGTAAAACAATTAACCCTTGCACTCTTCTTTCAACGCTCTGTTCTATTTTCTTTTCGAAATGATAAAGGGAATGAAGTTTGTGGGTAATTCCTAAGTAACTCTGCGCTCAGCTGCCATCATTGCTTGGTCTTAGGGGTTTCTCTCTCTTCAGGACTAACATCTAAGTTTATTCAAATAATGGTATATAGGGTCTGATGCTGTGCCAGCCTCTTCTCATTTTCATATACTTGTTACTTCTTAGTTGCTCAAAGACACAGAACGAAGATTTCGCCAAGGTGGAGAGAAATATTTCCTTCTGCTAGCTCAGGCTCATAGGGCAAATGCCACCCTTGCTTTTTGAGTTTTCTTGTCATCTCTCCATCTCCCCTTCTTCTTTTCTGCTTCCAGAAACAACAGTATTTTTTCTTGAAGCAAACTTTCTGCATTCCACTTGCTATTTTTGTGAGTGGTGTAAGGCATGCGCCTGCTTTTCATTACTCTAGCAATCAGCCAGATATCTTTCTCACAAAGCTTCAGAAATACTTGTTTGAATAGGGATGCCAGTATACCTCTATGGATGTGGCTCACCCTTTACCTCTGGGGACATCACCTGTAACTCAGAGGTCTGTATTTTGAAGCTGAAGGACAATACTTCTGTTTCTGTGTTCACAGCTCATTGAGTTTTAGAAATAATTTGTCAACTGCATCCTGAGTCTGTGCCACATGGCTCCACTAACATATCCACAAAATCTGTCAGAAAAATACACCGGTTGACTGCATTCAGTGAAAATGTTGCATGTTTCCTGCAGAGTGACAAATTCCAGCATTAAAATGAGGTCTCTGTATCAGCACACATGGAGGCAGAAGGGGATTAGAGTCCTTTCAATAATCAAAAATGTATAAAGTTGAGGTTTGAATCATAGCCTGAATCACAACTCATTGAATTTTCTGGAGTAAGTCCAGAGGCTGCAGTAGGCTTTGGATCACTTCCAGCCTCCAAAAAAATAAATAGCTGAAATTTAATATCCTGATATATATATGGGAGTCCACATTAGATGAGCTAATAATTTCATTTTGGACTTTAACTCTGTGCATCTTGTCAAGTCTGAAGCTTTTTTGGCCTTTTAAAAGCAGCTGTAGCATGAATTGTCTCAAGAAAACACAAAGTAGATGTCTACACTGCACAGCAGGGTATTCTACAGAGATCCCAGAGCCACTGCTGACTGTACATTGTCCCCTCAGCTGCATGGCATCGTGCCCAGGCTAATAAGACCTGCTGAATGACATAGTTTGTTAGTGTCATAGCAGCTTGGATTTTAGAGCTTCCGATCTCCTCTGTTCCTTGCACCCATCCCCACATGGAAACTCCACCAGTTTCTGTCCTTTCCACTCAGCTTCTTATAGGATTGTTCCCCGATATGTTTCTCACAAAATGGCTCAGGTTAGCAAAAGTCACCTCTTTAATCCAATTAACTTAACGGGGTCCATCTCTGTTGGCTATAAAAAAGGAATGGCTTTACAGGAGCCTCTCTGTTGGCAGATACAAGCGGCATGGAGCTGCTGAGACTGTAAGGATAAACAGCTGTGCTGGGACATCTTCTATCACCCAGCTGCCACCAAAAAATTCATCCCAAAGATTTTACCCCAGAAATATTACCATGGTCTGTCATCTAAAAGCGTCTGTGTCTTTTTCTCTTTTAAAAACAATGCACCAAGTCCTAAACATCTTATCCCAGGCAATGCTTGCAGCCTTCTACACTGACACAACTGTTTTGTTCTTGAGCAAAGATGTAGCTCAGCATTCAGTCAGGAATTTGGGATTCAGCATTAAATGCAAGTAGAACAATTACAAACAAAAAAAAAATCCTTTACTGATATCTTTGGTCACACTTCAGTTCTTACAGGAGAGAAATCAAATGTAAAAAGGAGAATGGTATTGTTCCATCTGCTACGAGTTTCAAAGCAGAAAAATTTTCCTATCGTCCTAAACACACAAGCACCAACATGATAATATTTTTCCCAGAGTTTTAAGTCTTATTCCCTCTTAAGACCATTGATTATGCTTCTCTGTGAGCATATAATTGCAGGTTTCTCTCTAAATATTAAAAGACAGCAGCGGTAATTTTGCTGAAAGGAGATGTGGCACACAACATTTTCCCATTATGCTTTAAAGTTGCTTTTAAAGTAGAGTGAATCAGCACTGTTTTCCAAATTCCAGGAAGGCACTAATAACTCTTATGAAGGAGGAATGGAAGTAACAGTTGGTCATTTTACTGCAAAAAGTAGTATTACTCTAGTAAGGAATCATTTGAAACCTTCACATGGTTCATTATAACAATATTTTAAATCAAACTGTAAGAGACTTAACCCCATAAATCTGAAAATGGCCTAAACCCTCTGGGAATGACAACACTTTCTTGACAGGCCAGATTCTTTCTGAAATCAAGAAAGATTTTTACTTTCCTGGGAAAAGATATGAGACATTCATGTTGTCAAATCTCAGCCCACTGTTTTAAATGACAGCATCGCCAACTGACCATCCTGCGCACTGTATTATAGGCATTTTCTCTCATCAAAATATTTTCCTGAGCAGTTTAACAAAATGTTTGTCAGTTCAGCATAAAGAGATCCCACTCTTGCCTACATAGGTCCAAATCATGAGGAATCCAATTGAACTAACACCATACCACTGCACATCTGATATATGAAAGGAGAATCAGGCAAGAGAATGAAGCAGGTATATGCTACCTGCCATTTAATATAAACTTCTCAAACTAAGCACCTGTTAACATTAAGTTATACAGCTGTATCATGCATATTTGTGGGAAAAAAAAAATCTTTATACATATGTGTTTGTATTTCAAAATCTAGTTTCTTTTCCATTTAAAAAAGCACCAGTCTTTCTTACCCACCACAAGAAAGGTTCTTTCATCGTCTCAGACCCAATTTCTGATGTACGGTAAGGGTTTCCCAACCTTGTTGTACTGTAGAAGTGAATTAGCAGCATTTAGGAAGAGGAAGCAAAGAATGCCAAGAAATCCTCCCGATCTGGACAATATACAAGCAGGGGAAATCTGGGACCCAATAGAGAAACTTATAAAGATGACCTGAAACTGAGGTCAACATCAAAACAAAGAAGCAATGTCATTAATAAAAGTGCATGTAATATTTTATGTTGTATGTGCTCTCTGTATCTGGAACTACTCTATATCATGTGCAAAGGTGCTTCTAACTAAAACCTGAAAAGAGTTAATGTATAGTTACTAATATTATATAATTCTGGTACTACCCTCTCTTTTTCTTATAAAGTTGTCAAAATAGCACAGTAGATATCAATCTCTTTGGTTTTGGCCCAATCTCTGCCTCTTTACTAAGGCTGCATGAGTACCATTCCCTCAATAGCTCTTGACTTCATGATGGCGAGAGCAGAAAATTCCAATCACTATTCTTTTGTGATGTGCATCCCATACAGCAACTAAGCATGAGCTGCTCCATGAGCTCCCTCCAAAGCACATCCCATGCTCTGACAGTCATGGTACAGGTTGGATGGGGATGGAGGAACTGGGAGGAGCAAGGGGATTGACCTCAATTATTCCACATTTGTTTGCCAGTCGGTTTGATTTCTTGCCTACCAAAGGGCTAATGTCTAGTTACTAAGCCAGACTGCCTATGCAGTCTGCTCATAATTGCTATTCCTAAGTAATTTCAGATTTCCTGATCCAAAACAAAACCCCTTTGAGATGCTACTAGTCACTCTAAGGAGTAACCTTCCCCAGGAAGAACCATAAAAACTTCACAAAGGTGAAGACATGGAGTGTGGAGAGAGCAGGACTGGAAATAGACCTCCCATCCACATAAAAAAACCCACACCAGAGAAATCCTCCCACCCCTTTCTACATCATCACCCTGTGCCCAAATAAAACAAGAAAAATATAGGAAAATGTAGAGAAAAAGTTTCTGAGCAGGTAGGAAATACATCCACAAATGCTTTTCTCCTAAACATTAAGGATTAACATTTAGTGATAAGAAAGCAAATGGGAGGGTCAGACAAACCTGTAAGCAGAAGATGTCCCCTGAAGAAGCCTGCTACAACCTTCAGAGCTATAGCACAGTGAGCACCAGAATTCCCTCAAGAGAGTGTAGTGCTTGTTTGAATGAGGTTTATCCGCCATAAGACAGATCTGGAGAGCAAAACACTGGCCGACGGAGTTTGACATATGGGATCTGAAAATGAAACACTGTCCACCCTTCTTTTACAGCTTTATCCACCAAGAAGGATCTTAGAGCAGGCAGCTCTAGCCATCTATGCAGGTACCCAGGCTGAGCCAGTTGCCTTTCTGTATTCACGGAAAGAGAGGTTCTCCAGAGAGTAGTTCAAGAAAGCACTTACACATACTTAACCTTTGAAGTGTGCTTGAACAATATTGAATTCTCTGATTAAAAGAGGACATTTCTAATGTATAACCATAGTCATGAGAGGTGAATAAATGGAGACAAAATACTAAGAGCATCAATCCACTGTTCCCTCTAGTTGCAAACTGTTTTCAAGATTTCTCTTTAGAGCACATGCCTGCAGTGTCTTTAGCTAACCTGGCCTGTTGCAGAAGTGGAAACAGGACTAAGTCTATAAAGAAATCATCAAATAAGAAAATCTTCTGATTCAAGGGCCTCTTGGACTTGGTTCCCAAGGGGAAATCCCTGGGAAAACACTTACACTGATGAGTAAGATTAACAATAACACTGTCAACTCATCTTGCAAATCCACCACAGTATTTCTAAAATGGTTCACTCAAAACACCATAAACCAGACAGTTTTTGTGCTCAAAGCAACAGAAGTGTTTGCTTATAGCAAAGTGTACATGTGTCTCCCTCTGACGCTCTTTGGGTATTTCAAGCTAAAATCCTCTATGCAGTATAATGACTATGTTTCCCAAAGAACTCAAACACACTGCTGAATATTTTAGGCATATTGAAATAAAAATATTCCCTTGACAATGTTGTATGCTCAATTTCAGCACCAAAAAAAATAAAAGAAAGTATGTATGTAAATGCAGAGGCATACTTACAACATTTTATAATCATTACTCAGAGCAGAGAGTGGGTGGTTGTCTTGTCTTTGACAATTCTCACATTTTTGCAGTCTGAGTAAATGTGGAACAACAGGAAGCTCTGACACCCTGTAAAACATATAGCACAGCCAACTCTTGTACTTCTGTTTTCTTACAGCCAGTGAGGGTTCATTTTTTCTTGCTTCGGGCATTCAGTTTAAGAGTTTGTTTAAGCAGGCCAGAATACAGTCCATGAAGGAAAATAAGTGTGCTGAAGTGGCTTGAGTCTGTATTTTTTACATGTGATTTTATTTTTTCTTGAGTTGTCATGCTTAAAGTAAAATTGTTTTCAAATATGTGCTTTAATCATTATTATTCAGTATTAACAGAAAATAACCTCTGTACACATTTCCACTTGAAAGAAAAAAAACAAAACAAAACCAGACAACAATGATGTTTCCACCCAAGGAGCCTTACTGCATGAAAGATTTTTTTGTATTTGTATTTCCTATTTTTGAATTATTAGCTTTTTATAGTACCTCACCATCTTCAGAGCAAAGGCTGCAAGTTTTCATACTGAATACTAGTATTTTGTTTATCTCTCAAAATTTGCAGTAAAGCTTTGGTAGTGTACCTGGATATCAAAGCCAGTGGTCTTTTGGCCACAAAATGACAGTAAAACCTAGTGTGCACAGTAATTCAGTGTAAAAATTCTCTCCCTGAGTATTTAATAAAGCATATTCTTTGTTGTTGTTGTTGCTTGAAAATATGGATGTTTGAGGAATAATGTATGACTGAATGCATAGAAGAATATCATAGGAAAGCTGTCATGTGTTACATTACAATCCGGGGTTTGTATGTTCAAAGTTCTTATGTCAGTCAATATTATCTTAGGAACTGGCCCTGCAGTCAATAAAATCAAAGAGCAGTTTGTCACTGATTTCACAAAAACATGCTGTAAAAGAGTAGGCATTTCTCAAAGTGAAACACTTCCTTCTTCCAAACCTTTTAGGCAACCTATAGGAAGATGTAGAAGACTGGAATGACTATCTGTTGAACGCAAAAGGGGAGATGGCTGAAGGGTACAAACAAATGCACCAGCACTCACCAGCACTCCTTGATATTGGCTGATCTTGAGTAGTGAGTAACATAGCCAACAGCGTTTCCAAAATTTGGTCTTTGGTTTTGTCTCTGATCCTGTACACTTTGTGGTGCATTATTTTCATCCTCCTCACTCAACATAAGAAGAAATGTCAGTAATTGTTCTCTAAGAAATGGACCAGGGAAAGCTCCAACAAACAATACTTTCTGCTATTGTAAGAAACTGAGAAACTTAAATAAATAAATAAATTCTGCTAAATCATGTTAAGGCAGTCACAGCTTTCCATTCAATTTTAGCAGAGAGCTATTTTGAATTGAGGTACAGTACTGTCCTAAGTGTTTGCACTGCATAGTGAATGCAGCAAAGTAGTTTGGTTCATTGAGGCTTAATATTGGACTAAAAAAATCTTAGAAGAATAGAAAAAGAAAGCTGATCAAAAATCTCCTGCGTTGCTGTTACTTTTGGGTTGCCCTGAGCATGCTGCAGTGATTCTACAAAGGCATTAGCTTCTTTTCCTGTAGATATCTAAATGCAGTACCAACATCAGTCTCTTCAGGTTTGCATCTGAATATAAACCTTCAGAGAGAATACATTTCATTTAGACAACACATTAGCACCTCCTACCATTTTATAACCTGCACATCTGGAAAATTATTTTGCCCTCATGTTGCTGAGACGCATGAATGCATTGTGATCCTTTCAGCATACCACTTCCAGTCTTCTCCCGTTGTTCAAAATCTATTCCTTTGACTCAGAATGCTGATAACAAATTTAAGATGAGATCAGTGACTATACATACATTGTGGGTAACTTCCAAATACCACATTAATAGAAGGACAATAGGAGCATTTTTAGGTTATTAAGTACCAGAAAGTATTGAAAAATGCAAACGAGAAAAAATAGCTAATTTCTCCGGCATGGATAATTAAAACAGAAATACACAAACACTTTTTGTATTAGATAGAAAACCTAATTCAGCCCTAACTATAAAGCCATCACCTATCTCATCTTCTTACCTCTACTATGTATTTAAAAAAAAAAATAAATGTGAATTTACATTATAAACTTGACCTGAGTATATTTCCCCCCATAGGTATATCTCAGAATTGTCATTTATTTGCTAAAAGATGCAAAATGTTGGATTTTCTGAGTGTTCTGATAAGGTGTCAGTGTATATTTAGAGATATATAGATATATAGGTATAGATATTACAAAATCTTTTAATCAGTTTTTAACAAATTCTGTTAACAAATTCAAACGGTCTACAAAAAATTTATTGTGAGAGTTAGAGAATCACCAAACTGGAGAGACTTGGCTTTTGCCTTGGCTCACACTTATTTGCAGTCCTGCTCCAACTCTACTCTGACCTTAGTTTTAAGATTTAGCAGTTCTTTAACAGTCAGCAGTTCTCTAACAGTCCCTAGGAGGTTTTTCCATAAGGATCTGTTTGACCCTTACTATAATTCACTCCTGAATTCCTGTCCCAGTTTTCTTCTAACTGGATACAGCCCAGTAAGCTGTACCTACAAACCAGCAAAGCCTTCTCAGTGCTTTCCCAAGAGGGTGGGAAATGGCTAACAGCATGAAGTGGCCCAGGCAAATATCACCATCCTGCTTCCCTTTCTAAAACAATTAAAGCAACACTTTCATACTGTTTTCTGCTCCAGCAAGTTAGTGTATGAGAACAAACTCCCATTTCTGTATACATCCTGCTTTGCATGTGCAAAAGTATGCTTGCATGGAGACTTCAAGGTTTGTTTGCAGCTCCAGTTGTGTTTGCACATATCTAAGCCAGGCACAGGATTTGAAATGTTTGTCCCTTTACTTTTTTCTGCTGAGAATAAATACAATTTATTTTAGAAAAAAAAAAAACAAAAACACTTTTTGGAGGGCTCTAAGTTGCTGGAATATGCTGATACAGAAAGTATTGCTTTAGTCACAGTAACATTACTCTCACAATGCTATAGAACAGTTCAAATACATTTATTGATTAGCATTAATGTAATTGCAATGGAAACTCCTGTTCTCCTAAGGTGAAAATGTATTTGTTAATTCAATGCTCCAGGGTACAAGCATGCAGTCATTCTAGCAAAGAAACAGCAAATTACACAAAATAAAGAGCCAAAGGGCATTAGGACCACACAAGTGTACCTTGTTAGGACTGGAAAGGGTTACCTTTGTGCCATTCCATTCCCACTTAACAATCATTGCTCCTCGAATGGATTCATGTTGTGCCATTTTCTCCTCTAGCTACAATAACAATGAAGTTTTCAAATCCCCGTCCCCTCTTTGATTTGATGGTCATTCCTGTTCCCTCTTTTATACAGTCTGGCAGCCTGAACAGAAAAATCACCAATGAATCAAAATACTCCTTGTCATAGGGAAAGCTTTTGTTCTCCACTTCTTTTTTTTTTTTCGACTTTCACCTTTTGCTTTCACCATACCTTCCAAAGAGGGCCTGGGGGGAACCACCCCCCAGTTCCCCTGAATTGACCCCAGACTTCATTCTTCTGCTGTAGTGATTCCCACTCTCCATTAGGTGGCATTAGTTCAAATTCCATCTTGAAACAAATTGGTCCAATGACTGTGCTCCCCAACAAATTTTCTCCTGGAGTTGGCTGGACCGTGTCTTCTTTCATTCCTTATCCGGGGATGTTTCCAACCCCAGAGCTATTAATTCTGTCGGCTTGCCAGCGTCGCCTTCCAAAAACATGCCTTTTGCAAATGTGTAACATTTTGATGCTTAAATAATCTTTTAAAACACAAAATTTCCTATGAATTTCTATAGCTCCTTTCAGCGTGTAGAAAGAACTATGTGTGCACTTATATGTTTAATAGAAATCATGTGTATAAAACCAACAAAAAAACTATAAACTGTTGTCCAACATTATATTGCTTCTTTACAAAGAGTAAAGTTGTTAGAAGGTGAAAGGGAAGCAAGTGCTTATCTCACTCCTAAATCACCTCCAAAACAGAAAAAAGGAATAACACAAATCCATCAAAGCCAGTTTTTAGTCCTGTGAAAGACAGTGTTACATAGTAGAAAGACTATGACATAATACATCCTGCTTTCCCACGAAAATAAAAAAAATATTTCTGCAAAATGCAACCTAGGACATTCACAAGTTCACTCAAGATAAATGGAAGCCTGAATAAGATGAAATGGGAATCAAGGTGAAGATACAGAGGAGGGCATGCTCGCTGAGTACTGCAGTTTACTGCAGAGCCTGGGGAAGCTGAAGCTGACAGTTCTAAATTAGGGTAAGACAGAAATAGCTTTCAAACATCTGTATCTCCTGTTCACCTTTTACACAGAAAATGCACTTTAATTTCAAATGTAAAATTTCTTCAAATACCCTGGAGTTTGCCTTGGTGGGAAGGGCATCAGGGTGAACACTAACAAAAGGAAAAAAATAGCAAATTTCTTCCACTTCTCTTTAGAGTATGGGAAGAACTAAACACAAGACTAACAAGGGGAAAAACAGTTATGAAAAGAACAACAGATCAGTGCTGTCCTTTGCTCTAAATGTGCACTATGTTTACTCGCTCCTCTTCCTGCAGTTTTATCCAAGTCTTTTCTTTTTAGGTCAGAACCCCGTAGTTCTTATAGCAAAGAACCCCCAAAATATGTCAGTTTTGTGGCTTCAGGCACACCATATTCCTGCTGATATTCCTGTACCTCAAGGCAAAAGTCTTCCTCCAGGAAAAAACTCTTTCAAAGGCTGTGTTTATACTGAAGATTTTTTTAAACCATCTCAACTTTGACTCTCAGCTATTATAAGGCTGGTTCTGGCAGCAGCTGATACTGTAAACCTCATTTTCTAATGAGATTAAATTTATGAGAGCAATTTGCCTGTCCATTCCTCTATCTGTCTCTCAAGCTTGCCCCACTCACTCTTCTCCCCTGTAATTTTGGGACCTATTAGCCAATGTCAATTAGAAAGGAGTAGAAGTCTTACAGACATACTAATGCTCTCTTCTCCCAGGTAGGTGCAGAGCTGAAAAGAGGATGACCTGATCATATCCTCTGGTTTTGTGTATTTTTAAAGAAGCGGAATGAAGGCAAGAGTGGAAGTTTCCATAGGAAGGAAACAAGAGCAAAGGATGGGACAGCCCAGAGAACTGGAAATGACAGGAGGCAAAGGCCATGTTTTCCAGCAACAACACTGTCTTCTTTCATGAGGCTCCAGCATAAACAAGAATGATACACATCATCCTGGCAGCCTGCACTTCTCAGGATTCATTTCCATTTACTTTTGTGGGATTTCCCTCAATATAAAAAGTAGCATCACCCCCTTTGCTTGTCTGATGGGCACAACAGCCAATGCCCTCAGGATGGTTAACTCCAGCACTGCTGCTCTAATCGCAGCAGCATCAAGCTGCTCAGGTCAGCACTGTGGTAGGGGACACATGTCCTCCTACTCCATGAAGACACTCCCTGGTGCAGGGCAGCCTCCAATAACTGCTGGCCCTATTACATATGCTGATACTACAGGTAATAAAGAAGCCCTCCAAGGATGAAGGTGATGATATTTCAGTCTTGTTCTGGAATATTTCCAAAATCATGAAGTCCTGAATTAAGGTGTTTGAAGGACTCAGTGCCTGTTTTGTAAAAGGTCTCCAGCTGGGGTTTTCTTTCTTCTAATGCTCACCAATAGTGGCAGCTATCCTGCAAGGTCTGAGTTGTTTCCCTAAATCAAATTTCTAGCTAAAAACTAATTCTGAAACTTAGCTCTGAAGATAAAAAGATCTGCTCGCTTTATCAAAAATTGTGAGACTGCCCCAAGAGGCAATCCACTGCTGAGGCAGACTAATGTGGAGGAACATGCATTTGGAACTCACTGACTTTTACCTTTGCCTAAGAAAGAAAAAAAACCAAAAACTTCAGAGATAATTTCTGTGCATGCAGAAAGTACTCATATTTACTCATACTCATCACTTACTCATATTTTATAGCTATTGGAAAAGAGAAAAAAAAATTGACAACTTTACTGCAATTTGGCAATTTTTACTGAAAATCCAATGGACCGAACTGCCATAGTCTATTAAATTGTACATTGCCTGAGCCCACTCAGTCCTGCATTAATTACAAAAGACAAATCAGATCTTGAAAAATGTTTTATCAAGAGAAAACAGGCAATACCAAAATACCTCAAACCTCCTTTGATCTTTTCTTAACAGCAGCAATATTTCAATATAATGATTCTTGAAGCGGTATCTGAAATTGGCAGGTCCTGCTGAAAAACAACAACAACAACAAAACAAACAACAACAACAATGAAACCTCCCTGCGGCTTTTAGTTTGACTAACAAGAAAAAAATGCAATTTCAAAATAAAGCTATGAGAGTGGATGAAAGTGATGACAGCAAAATTAAAACTGATCCTAATGACATCAAGTAGCAATTTTTTTCTGCTACCTTCCCAGCTCTGCTCAGAGTTATTGCAGATTTTAGATAAGCAAGATTGACTCACCAACACTGTTCTCCTGTCTTCAGTGGAATCAATCACATGTCTAAAGACTTTGTGGTGTCTTTACTATCACTAACTCAATGCAAGTCAGCATAGGATCCTGTATATTCACTCCAGGACATGTATCATAAGCCAGGACTGGCCTTTTAAGGAGACTAAAACAAAAAAGCAATATCTCTCTCCTTTGCAGTACCTAAACTGTGGGTATCTACTTGCTTTTGGGTAGTAACCCGGAGAATATTAGGCTATGACTGCTTTAGAACCTTTTTCTAGAAGAATAAAGCAATAGAGCTAGGTTAGTTAAAATCAAAGCATACTGGAGAAAAAATAGAACACCAAGTTTTTGTTCAAATGCATTGTACATGCCAAGTACAAATGTCAAGTATGCTTCTTGGTTTAATGGTATTTGCATCATCTGCATGTATGGTTGACCACATTCTGGCTTAAACTTCATGCCATTTTGAGAAGACTGGGAGCGCTCATAGTATGAAAACAGACTGATTTTTCTCTGTCATTGTATACTTCTACAGAAGAAAGGGAAAAGATGTGTGGTCATGGCTATGCATTTGAGGTCAGGGTTGAAGACTGCATGATCCTGCGTGCAGTGGTACATAGTTCTGAACTAAAACTCATCTGCTATTACAGGAGTTGGATTATTTAGAATAAGATGACTATGTCATGCAAGATATTTCTCAGACACTTTGAATTCTGAATAAGATGACTATGTCATGCAAGATATTTCTCAGACACTTCGAATTCTGAAGTCTGAAATTGTGTTTTACATACCAACTATGTTTATGTTGTAGCTATGCATATATTATGGCCTGTTGGCTGAGGAAGCTAAAACTGGAAAGCAAATGGATTGCCCGGCTTGACCTTAATGTTAGGTCTCCAGTATTTTCTTTGGACAGCCTTCAGTCCACCTTGGGGTTTCATGCCCCTCAGCCTTTGAAAGTCCGTTGGTAGGCTCACAGTTGACCCCTGTAGAGTGGCAATTAAAAAAGAGAGAGAGAATTCTTACAGAAAACTGGCAGCTTTGTTGCTATATTAATCGAGAGTTTCACAGCCCTCTCCTGCAGCCTGGCAGGCAGCACCCCTTGCTCCTCTTCGCAAGGGGATGCTCCTGCAGCTGTGAGTGGACCCTGGCACCGCCGAAGGCTCCCCAGGCCGGGGTTTGTGGCTCCCGGGCAGCGCCCACCCTGCCCCGCCTCCTCCCACTGTCCCTGCCACCAAATTACATACATAAATAATGGTACCGACAGATAAAAAAACCAAACAAACAGACCCAACACCCAGCCAGAGCCGCGGTTGTTGGTACTTTTCACCGCCCCTTCGCATAATTATTGTATTCGCGTTTCCTCCCACTCTCCCAATGGGCTACCAGCTGCAGAAGTCCTGAATAGCGAGCTTAATTGGGCTTTGTCATGCAGAATACCTCCATTTTCTATAGCAGGTTACAAAGGGGCCCTTGGCAGACGTGGCGGGCTCCTCTGGCGACGACGGGTCGTGCCTGGCTGCGCCCATCACCTCCGCACACCGCGCAGGTAGCGCGGCCGCCAGACCGTCCCGGCGCAGGGCCACCTCCACCCACCGCCCCAGCACAGGCTCACCTCCAGCCCACCGCTGTCCAGCGCTGCCCAATGTAGGGTCACAGCTCCTTTCGCACAGCTCCCCAGGCTGCTCCCAGACGCCCCCGGGACATTCCGGTCTGGCCGGGCCCCTTTCCCTTTGCGAACACGCCAAGAATGTCAGCCAGAGTTTATTTCCAACATGACTTTTTAATAAAACTCAGACATTATGACCAAGTGTTCCCATTTCGTAGCAAATCGGTGTGATGAGGGTTAATTGGCAAACCCCGGGCTCAAAAGAGGTTAGCCATTATAGGCTAATCATACATTCTCTATTTGATATAAATGGTGTAGAGTACAGGGTATAGATATTCACCGTGAATTACAGCTAATCGTCATTTGGAATCTAAGCTACTGCTTCTGCCCATTTATTGGCACTGCTTCCTTCAGACTTACCTTTTTTTCCTCCGTCTTGTTTCTTGTTTTGACAGTTTAAATCCAGGTCTATATCACACAGAAAGCTAATAAAATTCTCATTTCATTGTTAATCTGATTTCATCGCAGTATAGGTTTTTACCCGCACACCTGCATAGCAGGGTGTAATTCCATTAATAATAATGATAAAAAAACCCCAAATCAACATATTCATTGCATGTCTTTTCCCTGATGATATATTGTGAGCAGTGTGAGTTGAAAAAGAGCCATTTATTCTCACCGTGAATGAGTCTGCCTGGAACTGAAGACTTCACCTGCCTCCTCAGTCAATTAGGAATGTATCGAAAATTCTACCAGAAAACGAGTTAAATTAACCGTTAGCTAATTTCCTTGTGTCCCTCCTACATAATCCCCCCTTTTCAGCTTGCCCCAGAAATTACCACATGTTGCAAGGTTCAAATAGTGCCTAATGAAACAGTGACTAAATGGTTCGCTTAAACCCGCAGCGCTCAAACCCTTTCGCTCTGCCTTCAAAGCCTGGGGAGCTGCAGAGGTCGGGGGTGCCCATCTTAAAAAGATTTTATATATATATATAAATATATATACATATATATATATATATATATATGTATCGAGTTTGGCAGCAAAATCTCCCCTGGCAGGGCAGCACAGTCCCTCCCTTCCCACTGCACACTCCGGGACTGCCCCCGCGGGCGGAAGAAAAGTGTCCCACTCTGAGCAAGGCGCCCGTGGGAGGACAAGGGCCGGGGACCTGCGGAGACAAGACCATGGAGAGACTGCACGTACACGCGGGACCGCAGGACCGTGCCCCGGCGCGGATGGGAACACGCGTGAGCTCCCTGAGGGATTCCGTACAACTTTATTTCTAACACCTTGTGTCGGCGCTTTCTCTGAGGGTGTAGAAAGTGGTTTGGAAGGGACCGCCTCCCAGGAGGCAACATTCTGTCGAGGTCTCCCTTTCACTTTCTTTACATTCACGTGGAGGCGGAGGGTTTTTCCTCTTTTACATGGCGGTTCCACGTAAATTGTAAACCTTGATTTTACCGAGGTTCCTTAGTTTGAGGACGGAAAGAAAAAAAGCAGCTCTGGGTCGGCAAACTTCCGTGCAAAGCCCGCCCGAAGAGAAGCTTTGCCACGCAGTTACAAGCTCTCATTTCTGTCTAAAGCGGCTTCACTGAAGTGTCATCTTATAAAACGCGGTGAATTCCGCAAAGAGAGTCACTTATTTGAAACGGTGAGGCTAATACAAAGTCATCAAAGCACTATGGTTCTTGTCTTTAAGTGACAACCCTCTT
The DNA here is from genome assembly GCF_036250125.1 of Pseudopipra pipra. Lineage (NCBI taxonomy): Eukaryota > Metazoa > Chordata > Aves > Passeriformes > Pipridae > Pseudopipra > Pseudopipra pipra. Next base: position 48,316,069 of record NC_087552.1, read on the forward strand.
TATAGAACTGTTTGAAATACGCCTCCTGCTTTTCAATGTCTCTCTATCCATCTTTGTCTGCTCTTCAGAAAAGCAGACAATATAAAGCAAAGCCTGGCGAGCTCCCCACGCTCTGGCTTGGGCAGTGCCAACGTTAGCCTTGAAATTGTCACTCCTTCATTAATCTGAAACTAGTTATTTTTCCAGAGCACACAGCACACGCTTCCGATCTTTTTGGGTTCGCTTCCAACAGCTTAAATCCCACTGGACACGTCGGCTGGGGTCGGGGCAGGGGGGAGGCGCGGAGGGGCCGGGGCCGACCCATCGCCCTGAGCGGGGCCGGCTGGGAGGCGCGCAGGGGGCCGAGAGGGGCGCGGAGCAGATCCTGTGTGAAATCGGCGCTTTCACGGCGAGGTTGAGCGCGCTGCAGCGCGGACTCACGGCCCGTGTTTTCCCGACTGGCACTGTGGGTTCGGGCTGTTTGTTATTCCGCTGTCATGCAGGACTCCCCGGCAGCTGCCGGGCGCACGGCCTTCAGCCACCAGCGGGGGCCAGGTGGAGCGAGGGCGCCTTCCCAGGGCCGGGATCCCACCGGGATCCCCGGGCCCAGGCTCCCAACTCCTCCGGGGTTTCTCGCTCAGACTGATACCCAGTTCAGCCAACAAAGGTGCGCGGAGGCTGCGGGACGCGCTTCCATCTCTCGTACTTTGCATACTTTTCAAACGGACGCAAAAACTTTAACAACAGCAATAGTAATAGTAGTAGTAATAGTAGGAGTAGGAGGAGGAGGAGTAGGAGGAGTAGTAATAATAATAATAATAATAATAATAATAATAATAATAATAATAATAATAATAATAGAGAGGGTGGGGGGAGTTTGTCCCCGTTTCTTTCCCGAAGGACTGCGGTAATCTTCAGGCCCTGGATTCAGGATGGGAGCGCTCCCCGCCCTGCTAGTGTCAGGACGCTCTTAGGGTTCCCTGAGCGGTGGCAACAGGATTTGTCCCTTCCTGGGCATCTCATCCCCATGGGCACGACAGAAACTCCGCAGTGGGCATGATCCTTTTTGGTCGTGGCTTTCCCCTACGGCTCAGCCGTCTTCTGAGCCGTGCAAGAGGGAAAAAGAGCCCCGGGCAGCAGCCGAGCAGCCGGACAGCGCTGCCGCCGATTCCTTCCCGCAAGGCCAGTGCCAGGCACCGACACCGAGGAAGCGTCCCAGAGGGGTCCGCTCGGCGAGAGGGGAGGGAGTAGGAAATTAGGACAAGCTATAGATAAATGCAGGGGAATTAGTTAGATTGTCCCCTCTCCTTTCAATCTCCAAAACGCGGAAAATGAGGAAGGAGAGTTTTCTGCAGTCCCCTTGCCTGGATCCCGGGGTCCCTGCGCTGTGAGCCCCGCTCTCCATGAGTGCTTGGGCTCCGACTGATGGGGCCTAGTCCGTCCTGTCCACTCCACGGAGGATGAGCAGCCGGCCGGGACCTCTGAGCTCTTTGGTCTGAGGGTCCCTGGAGCACAGGACGTGTCCTGCCACGGTGCCCCGACCACACCGTGGGTGGGAGCAGAGAGCGGCCACCAAGGGTTTGCACTACCCGGTGTCGGGGGCGGAGGTGCGAGACTCCGGCGATGGGCGTTGCGGCAAGAGCTCCGACAGCGGGGAGACGTTACACCAGATTCCAGGGCAGGACTGGAAAGAGCGGACGGGGGAGCGAGATGCCTTCAGCACTGCGAAGTTCCGCTAGCCCGCGGTCGGCACTGCCCGTGGGCAAACAGGTCCTATCAGAGTATGGGAGCACGTTCAATCGAGAGATTCACAACCGGAGAGGTCGGTGCAGTGGGGCTGATCTCGGCCGTGCAGACTGAGGTCAGAGAGACTCCTCAAGACGGATGTTTTCCTTCTCCGAATTTTTAATCGGAAAGAGTTAAATGGAATTAAAGGAATGAAATAAATATCTGAGGAGGAATGCTACCCCGGCATGTTACAGAAGGTCGGTAGCGAGGTCACTCACACAAACAGAACTCGCACCCCTCATACAAGTGCTCTGGCTTCCGTTGTGCGACCTTCTTGCGGGTCTTTGCCTGTGCGGGGCCCGGCGCTGCGGCTGCGCCGAGGGTTCGGCAGCCCGTGTGAGGCGCTCGGGACCAACTCACACCTGAAAGCCATCCAGGATACAGGCAGCTCCTCTGCCGCCAGTTTATGCCAGGATGAGCGGCTCCGGCAGCGGCAGCCGCAGCCAGACACCACATGCTTCTCTTCTCCTGACTGCCCGGAGTGGGACACATCTGGTGGATAATGGGCAGTAACTGCAGCTGGATTATGTCAGGGCCGTGCTTGGATCATATCTCGTGCCAAAAATGGGAAAAAGGCTGGGAAGTTGCATGGAGCCTCATGACGTGAGGGCGGTACCGCAACACCAGTCTGAACCGCTCCAAGGCTTTGTCCTTGGCCTCTACAGAGAAGTGAATTTATTGCTCCCACGGGAGCGATGAAGACATATGCAGTCATGTTTCCAGTGTTCTCAAACATCGCTGTGACAAGTACCAAAGAAAATGAGAGCTTTTACATATTCAACGCACTTGTAACGAGTGCAACATTCACGCTGAGTGGCAAAAGAAAAAAGTTGTTATCAGGGTGCTGTCCCATATCCCCCAGGCCCTTCAGTCTCCTCTATAGCTTCTGTTCTCAGCCCTATTGCTGGACATACCCTCTATCTCAAGGGTCTGCCTCAGGCAGGTCTGCCTCCCTGGATAATCTTGTTCCCCCTGCAGACATCCTCATCCAGCAGGCTGTTGGGCAAAAGACATCCCTCTGTCCCCCAGTTATGGGTTATCTGATTCCTACCAGAGTGAATAGTGGCAGCTGAGGTCTCTCCCGGGTCTGTCCCCTGCAGCTTGCTGGTCAGCTCTGCAGAACTCATAGGAACTCAACATCTTGGAGACTCTGGTGGAGCTATCATGTTGGGTGGCTGGTTTGTATTGATCGTAGAGTTTATGAGTTATGAGGGAATGAGGGTAACTTGCAGAAAGAAAAGCACAGCGACTGCATAATCCTTATTTCCATAGATAACTAACTCTAAGAGGAATATTAAATACAGAACTGAACACTGCTTGTCTTGGGCACTGAGTGAGGAAAAACTGCACTTCACACTTTGTGGGAGGAAAAAAAGGATAGAAAGGAGAAGGGAAAATAAAAAAAGGAACCCCCAACACATTCTAATGTAAATTTGCCTAAATTTCTAACTGTTGAATGTTGCACATGGAAACCCTACAATACGTATACTGCAAGTTAGGGTATGCTCAACTTCCACTCCTGTTACACTGACTTGCACTGCCTAGTGCTAAGTTCAGGTTGAGCTGGTTGTACCAGCCTTTTGAGATGTGTCAGGGCAAACCATTGCACCATTCCTCTTTTCCAAATTTTTTAGCATGAAACATTCACTTTGAAACAAAACGAAATCTGGTGATTAAAGCAACTGTCTCAACAACAGAGCCTGTGTGCAATAATCATATGCCACTAGTACCTCTCAACCCTTGAAAGGTACATACAAAACCGTTGATTACTATAAGACATAACTTCATTTTCCTTTTATTTTTTATTTTTAAGAAATTGTTGAATACTGCAGTGAAGAGACTCCTTATTGTGTATCTTCTAGAAACAGAGGGAAATACCAGTTTATTCACTGAGGTGCGTGTTTCCACAGAGTTACACTGTGGAACAGTGTACACATACACATACACTCTGCCAATTGTATCTTTACAGTTTTAAAATATCTTTGAGTTTTCCAGTATCCCTAAGTCTTAATTTCAAAGACTGTCATGCTTTTTCTCACCCAGCAAAGCTTTGTTTTCCCAGGCTGCTGCAGGCCTGTTAAGTCCCCCCTCTTACATAATGGGATGACACTGCTGAGAGGGTGGGCAGGACTTCTTGTGTAAATAAGCTCCCAGAGCTTCGAGGTTGGAAAAGACCCATTGTGATTATAGAAGCAAGCTAGACACAGGTGAACTGAAGCAGAAGAACGATAGTTTCCAGAGACCACCTCAGCAGATTTTAGGGAAAGAGGGTGCAACCCATTCAGCCAGACCCTCCATGAGTTTGCCTGGGAGGAATCACAAGGACTTCAAGCCTTTTGCCCTCTGGTCTCCCCAGGCTGGCAAGTGAGGGGACTGCCACTTCGGTAAACAACATCCCCAGATGCTCATGGGATCTGGGCTGCTGACCTCTGTACTCAGCTAAGGTAGTGAGATGGAACAGTGAGATTTTGTATTTGTTTTTTTAAGACCAGGCTAGGAACATTGGTCCTGCTTTTTCTTTCCCTTCCTGTCACACTGTGGTTGTGCTGGACACTGCCTCTGCCCCAAGCCCCAAAGCTGGTCCAGGCTGTGGGGCAGTGCCCACACCAGGCCCTCTCTATCCTGCCCCAGCCCTGTTCGTGCACCTGGCCTCTCCTCCAAGACAGGCAAGCAGTGCAAGTGTCAGTGCGGTGCGGCTGCATCTCTCTCCAGCATTCAGGGTGCTTGCAGGCAAGTCAAATTGGAGATTTACCTCTGAGCTGAAGCTCTGAAGTTAGGGATCAAACAGGAGAAATGTAGGGATTGTTGACAGAATTATTTACCAAAAAGTTTTTGCCACCGTTTTGGAGGTTGAAGTCAAAAGTGTAGATTGCATTAGAGGGATTGTGTTTCCACCCAAGGAAAAGAAGTGACCAGAGAATAACATAGCATGCAAAAGGCACTTCTGATTTGCTCATATGCTGTCTACCAGTATGGCAGGAATTAGAAAAAAAGTTATAAAGAGGCTTATTTGGGACTGACTAGCTCCAGCTCCATCCTGCTCTGCACCAGCCATGTTCTAGGAGCTCGGGATGGGTCGTCCAAGGCAGAGGTAGGATGGGGCCTGTGGTTAGGTGCTGCAAGAGTGGGTTTCTCCTCAGATCTGTTCCCTAAGTCTGGGCAAGCACTTGAATGAGATCAACACCGAAAACACTGGACACTGTCTTGGTGCCTGAGACAAAAAAAAAAAAAAAAAAAATCAATTATTTCTGTGTATCATCGCCCTGGAATAACATAAGCAGAGCTTCAGTCTGGCGAAGGGCCGATGTACGCAGGCAACCTCCTCGGAGGGGGAAGAGCTGGGTGGTGCTGAATGGAGCAACCGGGCCGGGCAGCATCGCCACGGCGGGACACGGGGCGGTGCGGGGAATCCTGGCGCGCAGCCCCTCGCTCCAGTCCCACTGCCAGGATCGGCGGTCCTGGGCCAGTGGCAGGCGGGTGTCCCTGACGCTGTGTTGCCGAGCGAGCAGACGGGAGAAAGCTGTCAGTCGCCAGGAGGGCATGCGTTGGCTCTGGCTGTGAAGGAACACAAAGCTGCTGGGCTCAGAGGACAAGGCTGCATTTGCATTCCGGCTGGAGTGGAGTCCCCCCCCCCCCTTCTCTACCTCGCAGCCGGCCCGAGTCGCAGGGGAAGAGAAAACATATTCCTGTTAGTAGCCGATGGCTTTTATTTTTGCTCTTTACGGAGATCTGACACATATACAGCGATGCTTTCACCGTACAAAGAACTGTGAAGAAACGCACCTTGCCCCAGCCAGTCCCCTTCGCTGCTGGGACTGGGCTGGTGCTTGGAGGTGGAGGTGGGTGTGGGGGGATAAGAAGAAAAAATTAAATTCTCGTCTGATCTCATTTATTTAAATAAATATAAATATAATTTTTATATAAAACTATTCACAGACAAACAGTCGTTCCAAACCCAAACGACCGATCTTTATGTCTTTTCTTATTTTTGTTAAGAAGTCCGCCCAAAAAGTTCTCTACAGGTTTTAGTTTGCTTTTCAGTTTTTGATGCCTCGCTTATCGGTTCCAAATGCGTTTGTTTTTTGCCTTTAAATTGCTTGGGGGCAGATGGAGGAAGGCACCCTGGGCCACGCGAGTCTTGTCCCATGTTACATGTTAGGAAGAGCAGGTGCTCTGTCCTGGGGTTACATAAATAACGTTTTAGTTGAACTCTCACGACTAAAACATTTACATTCCGAAAATATATTTATATATCTCTTTCTATTACTGCAAAGGGATGACAGTTAATCTCCCTGGCGAGGGCCAGGGAGGGCAGGTTAGCGGGCTGCCGTCCCTGGGCAGAGGTGCCAGGTGAGCCGCCGTGCCGCCACCCGGCTCCGGGCTGGGACCCGGCGGCGGCAGCGGAACTCCGAGCCGGGCTCATAACGGGGAGACCTCTTTATCCTCTGTAGCCGATGAGGGGGATAGAGACTCTTCGTCCTCCGACCGGGGGTAGTGCCCCTGGCTGGTGCTGCACTTGCAGCCCCCGTGAGAGTTTCGCTGGGTGCCTTTGCCTTCTTTCTTGTGCTTCACCCTCCTGTTTTGGAACCAGATTTTCACTTGCTTCTCGGACAGGTTCAGGTACGTGGCTATCTCGATCCTCCGCAGCCGGGACAGGTACATGTTGGAGGAGAATTCCCTCTCCAACTCCAAGAGCTGGGTGCTGGTAAAAGCTGTCCTCATACGTTTCCCGTTTTGAATTTGGCTGGATTCGGACCCTCCTGAATGGGAGAGAAGCGCGAACTTCAGCGTGACGGGGAACGGGGAAAGGGGAAGAGGGAGAGAGAGAGAAAGAGAGGGAGAAGGAGAGAGAGAAGGAGAAAAGACATTCTCCCTCAGCTTTCCGACCCGGGGCAGCCGCTTTCCCTCGGGGGACCCCCTTCTCCCACTGCCCCCCCTTCCCCGGCGGCCACAGGGCTCCTACCCATGCCGAGGCAGTGAAACCTCCGGGGGTCGCTGACGCTGTAGGTGGTGGCGGCGCAGGCAGGTGGGTGATGCGTAGGGTGTCCCAGGGCTGCGGCGGCGGGCACGGAGGCGGCGGGCGGCGGGTGCTGCGGCGGGTGGTGAGCGTGGCCGGTCCGCGGGCAGCACTGGGCCTCGCCTGCGGCGGTGGGGAACTGGCTCTTGAGCAGAGGGATGGCCCCGCCGCCGCCGCTGCCGCCACGGGAGGAGTGCAGGTGCGAGGTGACACAGAGCGGGCACACGCAGAAGGCGCCGCTCTTTCGGGACGGGCAGCCCGGGCCCGACACCGACATGACGAGGGGAGAAGGCATGCTGAGAGGGATGAAGAAGTCCTGGCCGTGATGATGCTCAGGCAGGGACGGAGCCGGCCTCGAGGAGTCTTTGATGATTAAGGAGTCGACGTAGAAGGAGCGGGACATTGCGGAGGGCTGCGAGGCCGGGGACGGCTCTCCGAAGTCGAGATTTTCCTGCTTGGCCAAGTTGCCACTGAAGTCCTGGCGAGTCGAGAAGGTGCTTATGTTTGAGAGCTGAACAAAAGGGTCCCTGGAGAGGGCTGGTCTTAAAGTTCCCCCGCCTGGATCCCCTGCGCCGGGGTTTTATATCAACTATTTAAACACGTGATGGCTGAAAGCCTCGCAGATCTAAATCTCCCCGGGTTCCCAGGCCGGCAGGAGAGGCTGCCGGGGGGGGGGTGGGGGGGCAAAGCGGGGTAGGGGGGCGGCAAAGTGTGCGTGTTTGCTCGTTGCCCGATGACTTCACTCCTTCGCCTCCGCCTCAGATAAGTTATAGCAGCAGAGAAAGAGGGGAGGGGGCGGCTGCCCTACGGCCGCGTTACACGTCGCGCTCGCAGGCATATTCCCCTCTCAACAAACCCGGGGTGTTGGGTTTTTCCCGAGAAGAATGCTCCTTTCCTTCTCCAGGAGGGAACAAGAGATGAGAACAGGTGATGCGTTAAAAGATGCGGGTCAACGTCTTCCCACTCACACCCAGTCAAATAACACCCAAGGAGCCGTGGATCCCACGGAAGCCTGGGACCAACACCTTTCTCCAGTCTGGTCCACTCTCTGCACTCAAGACTCCTTCAGGAGGCCCTTTCCGCATCAGAGGAGCCAGGGACACAGATGCAAACATGGGTATAAAGTTAGGGATGGCGCGCGTTAGTGTGTCCGCGCATACCTATGCATGTCGGGTGGGTTGAGTGTTTGGGGTTTTTTTTTTCCCCTCGCCCTTTTCACCCCGAGTGAATCTTGTCAAATTGGCAATTACTGCAACGGACAAAGCCTTCAAATATCTGGACACTTCTCAGCCAAATGGTATCAAAACGGAAAACTTCCAAATGAACTTCCCCGCCCGCTCCAGGACCGCAGTGCGCAGCGCTAATGAAAAGCGAACATGTCAGGGAGGGATTCTTTGATCTCCACCAAGTTTGCTGAAGCAATCACTCAAAGTAAAATTGGATAAACAGCTAAATACGGTCGGTGGCTCCGAAGCATTTCAGAGTGCATTAAAAAGCCAAGGTATTCGCAGATTTTCCAATGACCTGTTTTATGGGAGTTTAAGAAGACACTTGTCATTAATAGAAGGGCGATCGTATTCTTCTTTGGCAGATGCGAAGCGCCCGTTAAAACCGAGTGCGAATCCCATCCCACTTGATACGGGAAAGGGAAGCGACAATTGTGCTCTAAAGCAGAAAACACAGACTACGCCTGATTACCAGGCTGAGCATAGTCTCGGGAGTGCAGCAATAGCCGAAACGTGTTCAGAAGCCGTTGTCGTGAGCAAGGGCCGGATCGGACCACGGACATCCTATCAGCCCTCCCGCACACCCACTCTCTCGCTGTTAAAACCCAGCAAAATAAAACTGCCTTCTTGGTGGAGCCGGCATTTCGGCGCTCGAGACCAGGGAGGCTCGGCTGTGCAACTCGAGCCTTGCTAAGAGAAGGGCCAGGTCTCGCCCTACTGTGCTGTCCCGTCCCCAACCTGCCACGGGACAGTGCCACTGTGCGGGTCCCTCTGAGCAGGGGCCGGCTGTCCCCCAGCCCTGCTCGCCTTCCCCCCCCGCACCTCCCCGAGCACGCACGATGCAACAGCGTTTTTAGGGACACTCCGCACTCAGCAATCTGAGGATTTATGGATGGCAATTAAAGTTTTATGAATTGCAGCTGAGGCTGGTTATGAAGCTATTTGAATGTGATTAGAATTCAATTAGAAAGTGTTTACCGGCCGGCGGGGGCTCCGGAGTGTAAACAGGCAGTTATTCCAGCAATGCGCTAATCCCGCGTCTTGTGACAACAATTAGGGGCTCGCGGGGTTTAGGCCGGTCGGCTCCGACCTCACCTACTTTTCCCCAAACCGCTGTCGAGGGCCCAGCCGAGGCCCCGGAGCCGTCAGACCCCAGAGCTCCAGGGACTGCTGTCCGTGCCGCCGCCGAGGCCCTGGGATCGGCGGCCCCGGGATACACGGGGGCTCTGCCTCCTGAGCTCCGGTGGGGCCGGTGAGATGCTAGTCACGGTCACCGTGGACAGGCAGGGGACTCCTTTGTCTGGCTCCTCCCGTTTGAAACACAACTTACCTGGAGAAGATTTGAGTTAATATCTGCATTTTATTTTATTTTATTTTTATTCATGTATTACTTTCCTTTATGAGAGGCTATTCTGGAAAATGATAATAATAACAACAATAATAATATAAGCCCAAATGTCAGTGGAAAAAGCTGTCTGCAGTGATGGAGTGGATCTGGGGAAGGGGCTGTCGTAAGGGATGGCAGACAGAGTAAGAGTCAGATCAAAATTGCAATTTGTAATTGTTATAATAAACCAAGTGCAGTGATAAAAGAGAGAGCGAGAGAGGGGAAAACACTAAGAAAAACCTACCCCTGAAAGCTAGAGCAAGAAAAGAAGTCATTTGAAAGTAAAGACATCCCAAACCAGGCGGAATGATGCAAGGCGTGCGCCCACATCACATCGGCCTCGTTACAATTTTATTTTTCAATAATTCTGTCCGATAAAATTTCATTGTCCATTAAGTAATCCCCGAAATGAGAGCTCTTATGAGCCTATAATGAGCTCTAATTGCTACGACTGGGAGAGCCACGTGGAAGGATTTAGAAGGTATTAAGCAGTTGGGTACAGAGCACAGGCTGTTACCTAGCCATTACTTTCATAATTCAAGGAGAAAATTAGTCCTTTTAAGGGAAAATCCTTTGATTCCCTTCATTCTGCTCGGGGTGACAGAGTATAGCTTTGTCTGCCTTTAGTTCAAGACAGTGTAACAAATGAGAATGTAACGAAATTGCCCCCTTTTGAAAGTGGAGCAGTTCAAAAAGAACATCAGAGCCGCTCCCCTGGTCCGCCGAGCGCAGGACTGGGTGCTGGTCCCTCTTTTCTTCCAGATGTCTCTAACACCTTTATGTAGAAGAGATTCACGGCTTAAATGACAAAGCAACTCTTTCCCTTCCCTCCCCCAACCCCCGCAGCTCTCGGCAGAAGAAAAAGCCATGTCCGCTCGGCGAAAGCAACGGCTTTTAGGCGCGCATCTCCCCTGACTTCACGGGAGGAGCTGCTTCCGTGGAAAGCGCCGCAGCCCGGGGACAAGTTTCGACCAGGAAAAAAAAAAGGCCAAAACAGCAACCCCAAAACAACCCCCACAGAGTAGCCGTGGTCGCAAACAGTGCTTGGCAGGATGCACCCCGGGCTGGGGCAGTTTCCGTACGGGAAAGCCCCGCTCAAAATAAAGCCGTGCGTGGGTAAACGAGGGGCCGCGGGCTCCTGCTCTATAATCGCGTTTATTCGCTACTCTAACATTGATTTCCTATTACTTTCCAAAGTGATAAGCGATCTTGACGCCGGCTGTTCTGAAGTGAACGCAAGCAAAAGACAGGACTTGCCCCCAGCTCCCATTAAGGAGGTCATTATAAAAGCGTGAACAAGTCTATTAATGTTTTATTGAAAGCGCATCGTTAACTTGTATCCATCCTTTTCTAAAAGTGGTATTGTGATATTGCTGTCTGTGGCACATCTTACCCAATATAGCCCGAGATTTCTCCATTATCTGTAACCAAGCAACACTTTCTGAATACCAAAAATTGAAAAGAACCGCTTAGTCTTCAAGAAAGTCCTCAATAATAGTGGAAAAGAACAAAGATCCAGGAGACAACAAAATGCCACAGGGGTGACTTTTCATGAGCAATTATCTCTCATTAATCAGAAGAACAGCTGCAATATTAATTTTCTCTCTTTCTTCCTCTCTTTTCACAGTCCCCAACATTTGAATAATCATAAATTTTGATTTCATGGAGCAGCAACATTGCCAGAGACTTCGAGACACAAGCTACCTAGGCAGGGCGCACGCTTTGCACATAGCTCTTATTTTAAGGCTGCCAAAGAATAAAGCGAAGAAAAGAAAAGAGGGGAAAAGTTTGGTCTGAGTTGCTTTCCCCCCTCCCTTTGCCTCGGAGCACGGATTAAACCAGCAGCCCCTTCCCTCCACCCCTGCCGCTTTCACTCAGGGAAAGTAACGGGCGAAAGTACCGAGTGTCTGCGCCAGCTTCAAGCGTGGGAGTTTCAACAACCTCGCTGTCCATTTAACTTCCAAACATGAAGCCAAGCGTTGTAGATCTGTCCAAAGAGACAATCTTTGGGCGTAACACGCATTGTGAGACATCAAAAGGCCCTGGCGTTATGCGCACTGAGAAGCGCATTCAGCACGAAGGGTGCAATGCCTGTCTTTTCAGGGGCTCAGCCGCGGATTGTTTAACAAGTGACGTCGCCGCGGCAAGAAAACCACGCTCCTCCAAAGATAAGGATGTAACATTAAATCTCGCTTTTTTGGATTTCAAAGAATCTCATTAAGGGCAGGGGCTGGCGGCTGCCGCGCCGGGGATGGGAGTCGTGCCCCGCGGATGTGAGCGTGCAGTGCCGCCTGCCCAGCTCCTCGCTGCCTGGGGAAACAGAGCAGAGCCGAGGCCGAGACCCCACCACCCCTCAAGCTCTGCCCATCTCCGGGCACCAGCCTTTCTCTCCTCGGCCTCCGGAAGGCAGGGACGTGGAGCCTCCCCCCAGAGACCGGCTCGCAGCCCGGCAGCGGCCAGTGGGCTCACCCAAGAGTTTGAGGGCTGACTGCGGGCTGAGGAGCGTGGAGACCACTTCTTGCCCTTTACTGCAGATGCAGATGCCCTGTGCCCTTCCCTTCCGTGGGAGATTTCCTTTGCTTCCATCCTCTGTCATAAATTATCCCACCTCGACTTGGCACAGCAGCCCCACCCCGACTCCGGGAAATCAGGCCATATCCGAGGAAATGAAGAGATGCCCCTGCAGTCAGGAAGGACAGGCCCCTGGCTGCCCTTCCCGGGACTGCCGAACCCCTCTTGCCCCAGTGCCCTCCAGCACCTCGTGGAGCAGGGGTGGTGGAGAGTGGTGGAACATGGAGCTCCAGCTGGAGCGGGAGTGACCACTTCTCTCTAGGAAGAAACCTGCTCCCTCCTTCACCCCCTTCACACCCCTTGGAGAGATGCTGCTGCTACCACTCCACATTGTTGCTGCCTTACACAAAGTTACTCTTCCACCCCATTAGCAGGAAATTTCTATATGAGTCCTTCAGGGCAACTATGATCACTTGCATTTGAGTGAGTGCTTCAAAAAAGCTCCAGCCGCAGCCTTCTGCCTCTCTCCCTTTACAGCCCAAATCCATGCCTTTTGTTTTCACCTATAGGCCTACAGTGACAACTATCTTTCACATAATGACCAGCCAGCAGGCCTAATTCTGCTATCCTTTTTATCTAGAGTGGGAACTTTCATTATTTACTTTGTGAGGTTCTCCCTAAGTCAATCAGGTCTGCACTTAAATACAGGTGTGTAAGCCTTAATTCTCTTCCTCTTCAACCCTCTTAAGAAGAGTGTTAGCTCTTGGATATGTTCCCCCTAGTGTCTGGAAGCACTTGTCTGTGCCTTCTTACCACAGTGAAGTCTACAGCGTTGTTTCTGCGCTGTTCTACAAGAGATTGTGTGGAGCAGAAAAAGGAGGAAATACCCAGTGAAATTATTACCACAGTCTGGTCTGATATTTCTCTGAGCCTGGCTTTGCCATGTCCCTACCATTCTTCAGACATGGGGCAACATCAGGCCAGACACTCCAGGTGGTCTGGGCCCTGTTTTCATTAACAAAGAGGTAAAATTGTTAGCTGTTACAAATAATGTGTATGAGGGAAAGCTGTAGTGGTGTATCTTTAAAGGGGGTAAAATTAAACCCCTACAGCAGCCTCAGTGAAGATTTAAGCTGGGAGATGGAAACCCCAAGTTCATGTGAGTTAGAACAAGGATTCAAAATGCTGCTGTGGACTCTAGAACACACCAATCACTTCCAGTTTTGGTTTTACCAAGTGATGTCGCACAAATCAACATGAGAGTGATACTTTGTGGTAATACAGGCCCCAATATAACAAAGAACATGAGATTCTGTGTAATACTAAACATCTTACTCCATTTCTATCCTTGAAATTCAGCCCTCATGCATTTTGATCCTTACGTGTCATGCTTAGGTTAAAGTATTTGGCTTGACAGTGACCAAAAAGCAGTCTTTTGAATTTGCTACCAGAGGAAGTGCCACTTTTTCTAAAGCCAGATTAACAGGTACAGACATTAAATGTTGCTTATGAGAAAAAATGAAGATGCCATCAAACGTATAATCATATTGTAGGAGCTAACTATTTCACAGCCAGAAAATCATATGAGTTTTGAGTTCAATTCATGCAACCTAAAAATTAAAATGGTTATAATTTCTTCCTTTTTCCTGTAATGAAAGTATGGAGGTAGGATAGTTCAAGAACTGTAGAGTGATGAAGGAATTATCTAAAGAGAGATGATATCAATCCTGAAGACTCAGAAAGCAGAAAGGAATACAGTTATGATGGAGCTCCTCAAGGATAGTCTAAGAAGTAGTTGAACTACTTTGTTTAATTTGATTTCTTGCCACAGTCAATAGGACTTCACTATTCATAGGAAAGAACTGAAGTCAGTACCTGTGAAGACTGGAGTGCCATACTGGAAGAACTGCAATGACGAAACCAATATAAGCTGGGAGCTCCCTGGCTGAACTTGACATTGTGACTGAGGAACCTGGACACATTAATCCATATTTATGATACATGACGATGGTATGGTCAAGTGACAGTTATCACAGAGCATAATAGGCAAGGGCATTTCACTAAGGAGATAGAAATACTGTGCATATGGACTCTGAAAGATGCCAACCATGCATGAGGAAACCCATGTAGCTGGTCAAAGTCCATGACACTGTGCATGGAGAAACCTTGTCTGGGGTAGCAGACACTTTTCCATGTCCATCTCAGAAAAGACTAACTCATGTCCAATGAACAGCTTTAGGATTACAGTATCAGAGCAACATGGAACCTTATGAGAAGAGAAGACTCGGAGGGAGGGGACATGATTGTTGCTTGTACCAGTGAGGTAAATATCCACAAGAGAGAGGAGCTACTCCGTGTAAAAAAGGGTATCACCACAAGAACAAGTGGATATACTCTGGTTGTGTAGAAATTTAGCCTGGAAAAAAAGCAAAAAGACCCTTCTAAGTATGAGAGAAATTAAGTTCTGGAATTCATGATGGGATTTAACAATGTGAATATGAAACACAAATAGTTTAAAGAGAAAACGTGACACATTTCTGACTGTTATATAACAGTGCCTGAAGTTACAGGATTTTTTTCTGGAGACACACACAAACACTGCTTAATATCCATTTTGACATAGTACTGACTTAATTTTTAATTGTTGATTTTTTGAGGGAATGTGTTTTCAAAGAAATATGCTGGATTTTTATTCCTGAAAACTAAGGTTCACAGAGCATCTAGAGTACATCTGGAAGCAGCACTCTACTGCACCCTCCCTGTCCTCTATCTAATACCTTGCATATTCATAACATGATTAGTGTTCTGGATACTGCCTCTGTTCCAACAGGAACTGTTGTTTTGTTTGTGGTTTTTTCTCCCTTTTTATATTTGATGTTAAGAACTGTAAAAAAAGCCATATGTACCAAAATGGTCAGATTTTTCGTGTGTCAGAATAAACATCTGTCTGATTTTGATACAATCTATAAACCTGTACAAGAAATAAATCTATCCTCTTATTTCTCCAGTTCTCTGTGCACAATATAATCTTAGCTTTGCCCAAGCAGCTGTTATGTGAAAACAAATCTCTAATGCCTGTAGCTGGAAGCAGCCCTTTATCACATTCATCCTTTTATATGTATTTGTATCATCAATTTAATATAAAGAAACAAACCCAAAAGTTTCAGGAAGCAGAGTCTCAGTGAAGTACAGGCTAGAGGTAACCCACCTCTTGCTTTCCTATGAAGAAAGTAACATTTTGAAGAAGAGCACAATATGAGCATGTCAAAATGAATCTAAAATAAAGGCTTTTATTAAAACAATGTATAAAAAAAGTTTTGCATAGCCTGCCTCTTCTTATTTATCATGAATACATTGTCCAAGCTTGTATTTGAAGCTTTCGCTTTGAAAAATCAGGAACAAAGTAATTTCACGTTTTATGATCTTGTGTAAGTATATTAGTTTGAAGCTTATTTAGTCTGCTGTAATGTTGAGGCTTTGCCAAAATCTAATGGAAAGAGAATGATGGAAAGTCTTGAAAATTATTTTATAAAATTTAGAGCTCAACTCTAGGAAAAAAACCAGAACAACACTAAAACAAATTAAAAAAAAATAACCTAAAACAGGATGGAGCCTCTGAAGAAAGAAAAGGTATTGGAACCTAAACTTCCAGAAGATGGTATAAGTCACAATTTTATTGTGCAAACAAAATATAATTACTATTATACATTGACTAGAAAAAAAACCATCAGGCAAAAGGAGCCCAAACTTTGAAGAGCAGTTCAGACACAACTATCTCCACTTCAGCAGTCCAGGTTCTCTCTGTTACACTTCAGCTGAGCCAAAGAACTAATATTCCTATTAAAACACCTATGTGTCTAGAATATAATTAACACTACAGTGTTTAAGAGGTATGACTGTCTGCACTCTCAGACATACTAAGACAGACTTGTTACAAGCCAGAAGGTAAATATTTGGGTAAAATATTATTTTTAGTTCAGAGACATAAGAATAAGTCTGCAGTTATTCTGAATGGTGCAGTGGGAGTAGAATTTGGCATGGTGTTTTCAAAGGTTAGTTAAACAAAATATGACCTTCTTCAGGCTAGGGGAACAAAAGAGGTCAGCTCATTCTCCAGAGCTACAAAAGGTCTTTCAAGGATATTTCAAAGAAATAAAAATAAAAGCCATGATCACACTTCCTAGATGTACACACAGAAACAACACTTGTGTGTTAAGGTATTACCCAGTGGAAAAAAAACCCTGGGAGCTTCCCAATCAATGAAGAGTCCTGCCAGTAATTTACCCACCATGGAAAAGAGTTACAGATTCAAACAATCAATTTTGTCCAAGGTCCCAAAACAAGAAAATTGTGGAACTAGGATTTGACCCAAAATCTTGGATTTTTCAGCATCTTGCAGTATATAACAGTGCTTCATAAGGCACCTTGAAGAACTGCAAAGAGTCTGCTGAATCTGATTTTACTTTAATAACTCCTTGGGCAAAGGAAGCATAACACAGCTTCCCTATTCCTTTCTGGGTATGGATTTACATAGGTTATTCTCCTGCTTGCAAAGACATTCTGGTACAAGCTGGCCATTGTGTACAAACAGATCAGGTACCCAAACTTCAGTTCTCTGCTGCAGGTTGGAATTGATACTCTAGTCTCTTTGAGGGGAGGAAACAACTCTACTCATATGTCTCTAACTAGCTGCAATGAATCTGATCATGAAGTGCCTCTGAATCAGGTGTGCAATTCTTTCCTCTGCTGCTGCTTCACATGCACATCAAGAAACTGTACCATTCCTATGGTGACTGGATAAAGCAGAGATTTTCACTTTGCTACATCAGGCCAATGCTTAGGGTGAGACTGCTAGCAGCCAAAAATTAACTCAAAGAAGGAACTGAATCCTGAAGAAAGGCAAGTCCTTTCCAATGTCTCTCTTGTTCTGAAAGGAAAGCAAGTTTATTTTTAGGTTGCTGATTATTCCCCTCTCTCATGCTTTACCACAGAGGTTGGAATTGTTATTTGTTCTTTACCTTCCTTAGGGACTTCATGCTCTAGGACTTAATATATTCTACTATAAGTGAATTTTTCATGCTTTAAACAACTTCTCATAATAAGAACAGCTGTTTTTTCATGCTTTGAGGATCATGCCTCATACTATCAGAGAGAAAAAATATCTACTTAGAAGCAGAAAAGACGCTATTTTAAAAGTGTTCAAAAGGAAATAAAATTGATATGTCTGAAGGAGTCTGGTGCTAGAAATCTCTCTATGCTTATATGCTATAGGAATGAATATGTTAGCTGCCCAAATATTAATGAACATAAGACTGTTTAGTGGAAATCTCAATTGTTCATGTTTTGAAGATTTTAAATTAAAGACATGCTTCCCTTTCTCTTTAGATCAACATTTGTCACAGTAACTAATGAGGAAGTAATTATAATGTAATTGGTCAGAATAATCTGACAGGCAAAGAATTACGTTCTCAGTCCTAAAGGACTACATAGTTCTAGTTTTCCAACAGATTGGGTACATGTGGGTGGCATAGTGGAGGGTATTTGCCTTTAAGCAGGATAAAAACTTTTGCAACTTCTATTCTCAAGAAAATATTGACAGAGGCATTGTCTAATTCTCTAAAATATGTTACATGAAGGCATTTCACCTTAATACAGATTTATAAATCTTATTTTAAAAATTTCATCATATGAAAGCTACTTCTTTTTACAGTGACTTTGAGATTTGCAGTCCAGCCGCAATAGTTAAGTAGTCACTCACTGTTTCTTTAAAATGGTGAGTAAACAGCTTAGTCATTCAGTCATATTTACCAAGAGGAAAACAACTGTCCTCAAGATAAAGATAAACTAAAAGATGAGGCATTGAAAGATGGAAAAACAAAGAAACGAGTTAAAATAAAGACATTAATTTAAAATCCCTGCTGACTTTCAGGGAAGTATGACTCTTCACTTCAATAGCAGCTAGAAGAGGCTTGCATTTGTCATTGGCCATTTTGGTTTGGGGTTTGTATTGTTGTTTTTTTCTAGAATAGAAGTTGACCACAGCTTTACCCAAGTAACAGCATCTGTATCTCTAACACATCCAGCTGAGGACTTGGCCTGCAGTATTCCTTGATACTGTTTTCAGCACTTCTAACAGATCCTGTTCTCAAAGATGATCTTCAAAAGAAAGGATTGAACATTTTTGTACATTTGCTCTTTTAAAAATATCTCTAAAACCTACTACTTGCCGTTCCCTTTGTATGTTTATATGATTTTGTTTATATTCTGTTTTAGTGGACTTTAGCTTTTGTACCCCCAGCACTGAAAAAAACCCATTGATTTCAATGCTAGATTTAACTCAAACAAAATGAAAAACTTTTTTGTGTTTCTGCTTAATTGATTATAGAAAAAACAAAAACAAACAAAAAACCCAAACAAAATTAAAAGCAAAATCAAGCAGCAAGGATTCTGCTATACTAGGTTCTAGTACTGACAGGAAGTGAAGAAACAAGTGGCCATACATATTTCACGTCAGTGAGTCTTACAAGAAAACCAAAACCCAATGTCATGCATAAAAACAGGCAAGAGTTCATCTTGCCTGTAGGCTGTGTGAAACACAAGTAGGTCTTTAAGTCAAGCATATCACAAATTCTTTATGGATTAGGAGATTCTGCCTTCAGTATCATGTTGTCATGTGGCCCTTGGAAGAGCAGGACTATCCAAGTGCACCCATCCAGAGTTTTAACAGACTTGAAACTGTAAGGACTCTATTTTTCATTTTTTTTTATATGTTATGGAATTCTGAAAAAGAAGTATCAGCTTTTCTCTTTACATGAAATCTATGCCTTCTGTACTGTATTTATGACTTAAAAAGGGTGTCTTTCAGAAATACTATTTTCTATATAGAGGTATCTTTTGAACTCTTCTCATTAACCTCACACAATATAGGAAGCTGGACCAAAAGGAAAACAAAATAAATTGCTACACAGAAGGAAAAAGCTAATAAAAATGACAGTAATTGGAGATATTAAACATATCTTTTTACTCAATTCTGCATCATAATTCAGCAACACAACTCTGACTTACTGTAATGGTTTGATGTTAAGACTTTCCTTTGCTTTTTGCACAGAAAATATTGATTAGTTTACCAGTGGTTTTACAGAAATTTTGCAAAATAATGAGTTAATCAGCAAGAAATGACACAATGAAACTGATCAGAGAAACAAATGCAATCCTGTGCAATCCTGTGCAGTAAGTTCTGCTTTGTTATTTGTAGCACCTGTTCCTGTTCCTGCTTTCCACATTTCTGCAATATTGTAATCAAAATCTAATTTTTATTTTATTTTATTTTATTTTGTTAAAACTAAAATGGTGGTGGTGACCAATACCATTAGCAGGAATGTTTACATTATCAGATGCATTTTTCCCAGATTTGTTGAGGTCAATGGGACATTTAAGCAGAACAGAGGAGCCAATCCACAGGTGAGTGGCTCTGTGTCAAGGGAAGGGATTGAGGTGGGAGGAGGTCTTAGGGCAGACCAAGCAAAGCACAGCCTGTTGTGAGTATCCTCAGAGGTTTGCTACAGTCCTGTATCTTTGCTAAACTCCCCCTGTGGTGTCTATTATTTCTATCTTCCCTTCTCTGGCTGCTGTACCATCCTATCCTCCCCTGCTTGCCCCCTTCCCTTGCTATCACCACCCACTCTTGATTTCCTTCTGACTACCTCTTTTCTCTTAATTAATCAGGAAAAGAGAAGCTGTTTCCACCAGCTTTGCTTTGCTGTTGAGTGGTGGTAGGAGTTCAAAGAACAAGGTTACTTCTGCACATGCTGCTTGTTCTTTAAGGCCCTGTTGCATGAAACTGTTTCCTTCAGAAGTCCAACAACGTACTAATTAACAAAGGAAAAGATGGAGAAACAAAATGAAGATCCTGGGAGGAATGAGATGAGTGACAACAGAGAAGATGTTAGAGGGAAGCAGGGGAAAGAAGCAATGACAAAGGGAGGGCTGGGAAAGAAGCACACAGGAAAAGGAGAGTTACAAACAATAAAAGAGAGGAAAATAAATAAAGCAGACATCGCAAGAGAGAGGTAACTGGAATAAAGGGCTACATAAAAAGAAATGTGACGATGATTTAAAGTTCCCTTTAGATTACGGTACGCAGTTCTTACAGAGCAACTCTGAGGACAGCAAGTACCTCAGTCAGAGAGAGCTGTGCATGATACCAATTCTCCCCTACTGCAGTAAGGAAATTCACTGAGGACGGAGGGCACTCCTGCCTGGAACAGCAGCACAGTGCTCCTCAGGCTAGACTTTAGGCTTACCTTCTTTTTTTAGATATAAAGAGAGTAAGTGGCTTAAAAAGGCAATCAGTACAAGCCCGGCACTACCCTCCCTGTTCCTAGAAAAAAGACAATGCACTATAAATGCAAAAGGTGTCCTACCATTTTGAGTCAGAGTAGATACCAAAACAGTCCAAAGCAAATGCTATGATGTGAAGGCACTCAGGAGTGTGTAGCAGGTGGCAGGGCCGGTGCATGGAAGGGAGGCATTGGCAGTGGAGAAAGTGATGACTGACATGATACTTCTTCAAACAGAGGAGAGGCCCACCTTATTCAGTATGTGGTAGAACACCAGCTGCACCAAATGAGTTTACTGGCTGCCTCTAAGAGTGGTCCAGTACTGATGAGACCAGTGCTGAAGACTTTGAGCATAGCAGGTGCTGCAGAATACATGCTGAAACATCATGGGCAACTCAGCCTAGAAACTTAGCACTTCTATGTCATACCTGCCACAGCTCTTCATCTGTTAAAGGCTACCTCATACTGAACAGCTCGAAACTGCAGACCATGGAACTTCATTTGTTAGGCGAGTAATGTACACCTAATGCAATGAACTAATCAAGGGTCCTGGGACTTTCTTTTTGTCCTATCTCAAATCCATCAAGTCAGATAACCAAGCTTGTCATGCCAAGCAGCGCTGCTCCAAGGGCTCAAGTGTGATGTAGGTAAGCCCATCCCTCCAATGTAATTTTCAAGATTGCCAGCATAGTGCTTCACAGTATTAACTCTCATTACCTGCATGCTACTGTGAAATAGGCATCTAAAAACAAACAGGTTACCAAATTAATCTGTAGAGTGAGCTGGGACGAGGAGGCATAGCTTCACTGAAGTCAGTGGGTTTCTCTTGTTTTTGTCAGTATTAAGTTTCAGGAATGTTAGACAGAATGAGTGAGTCATCAGTCCTGTTAAATCCAAATTCTACGTGTGAGACGTTTTAAGAACAGTAACTAGGTAAGAAAAACCACACGTAAGCATACTAGTATGAAAGCACAGTATTACTCCTGGGAATTCTGTGTAATTCTGTAGAATTCTGCTATTTGGCAAACGAAACCTGTTACAAGTAGCTCATGACAAAAATATTGTCACACTTTTCCAGTGTAGCAGCAAAAGATGCTGCCTTTTCCTTTACAGCACAGACAGTGTCATGGATTCTCTCACAACCACACTGCTTCTACCCTGCTTTTACACAGAGCAATAAGCACCATCATATCTTTGTACAGACTCTATTCCTGAAAAGTACACCATGAGGATCTTTATGAATAATGGAGAGTAAGTGGCAATGTAGTCTTCCAGAAAATAAGCTGATCAGCATTACGAATCCAGAGGAGGGCCACGAAGATGACTGGAGGGATGAGCACCTTTTCATTGAAGACAGGTTGAGAAAGTTGGGGTTTTTGAGCCTGGAGAAGGCTCTGGGGAGACCTTATAGCAGTCTTGCAGTAGCTAAAGGCAGCCAACAAGAAGTCTGGAGAGGGACTTTTTCCTGGGGCCTGTAGCGATAGAAGGGGGCCTTAAATCAAAACAGGGTAGATTTAGATCAGATGTTAGGAGGAAATTCTTTACTGTGAAGATGGTGAGGCACTGGAACAGGTTGCCCAGAGAAGTTGTGGATACCCGATCGTTGAAAGTGTTCAAAGCCAGGTTGGATGGGTCTTTGAGCAATTGGGTCTCATGGAAGGTTCCTTGCTCCTTAGCAGGGGGACTGGAACTAGATGATCATTAAGGTCTCTTCCAACCCAACCATTCTATGATTCTCTGATATACTGTAACAAGACAGGAAAAAAGAACTGAAGGTTTCAGAAGAAAAATGATCTAATGTGAGAAAGAGGCTATTGTAATTAAGATATATGAAGTAAAGTACTAGGAAAGAAAAGGGGAATGTAGAATTCCCTTCACACTGATGAAAGTGGACAAGGGGAGGGCTACAGATGTCATTTATCTGGACTTTTAAAGCCTTTGACGTGGTTCCCCATGATATCTTTCTCTTTAAATTGGAGACAGATGAAATTAAGGGGTGGACTGTTAGATGTATAAGAAAGTGGGTGGATGGTTGCATTCAGAGGGTAGTGGTAAATGGCTCAGAGTCCCGATGGACATCAGTGACAAGTGATGTCCCCCAGGTGTCCTTATGGGAACATTTAATAGTTTATTTAATATCTTATTTAGTATCTTCATTAATGACATAGATGAAGGGTTTGAGTGCACCCTTGGCAAACTTGCAGATGACACGAAGGTGAGTGGTGTGGTTGCCGCACCTGAAGGACAGGATGCCATCCAGAGGGACCTGGACAAGTTCGAGAAGTGGGTCCATGGGAATCTCACGAGGTTTAACAAGACCAAGTACGAAGTGCTGCACCTGGGCCAGGGCAGCACAGGCTGGGACATGAATGGATTGAGAGCAGCCCTACTGAGAAGGACTTGAGGGTGCTGGTGGATGAGAGGCTGGATGTGACCCAGGATTGTGCACTTGCAGCCCAGAAAGCCGATTGTATCCTGGGCTGCATCCAAAGCAGTGGAGGCAGCAGGTCCAGGGAGGTGATTCTGCCCTATTATTCCAGTCTTATAAGAATCCACTTGCAGTGCTGCATCCATGTCTGGGGTCCCCAGCACGGGAAGGACACTGAGGTGTTGGAACAAGTCCAGAGGAGGGCCATTAAGTTGATTAGAGGGATGGAGCGCCTCTGCTGTGAGGAAAGACTGAGAGAATTGGGATTGTTCAGGCTGGAGAAAAGAAGGCTTAGGGGTGTCCTAATTGCAGCCTTCCGATACCTGAAGGAGGCCTACAAAAAAGATGGAGAGGGACTTTCTACAAGGGCACGTAGTGACAGGACAAGGAGGAATGGTTTTAATCCGAAAGAGGGTAGGTTTAGATTAGATATTGAGAGAAAATTCTTTACTGTGAGGGTGGTGAGACATTGTAACAGGTTGCCTAAAGAAGTTGTGGATGCCTCATCCCTGGAAATGTTCAAGGCCAGGATAGATAAGGCCTTGAGCAACCTGGTCTGGTGGAAGGTGTCCCTGCCCACGGCAGCGGGAGTAGAACTAGATGATCTTTAAGGTCCTTTTCAACCCAGGCTATTCTATGATTCTATGAAAAGCAGATTTGCCTGTTTTTTTGACAGTTTGGGGCTGAATCCTCTGACATTATACATTAAATACTGCTGCAAGTATATGATCCACTAGTCAACTCTGTAAAATAAAAAAATCTGCTCTCCCTTTTTAAAATGTTTTCCTGCTACTACTGAATCCCCTGTCAGCACTGCCTTCTGCTGTTGTTACAACAGCTGACGGCCTACTTGTTGCTAAGGCTATTATGCTCACTCTGGTTTTCCAGGCTTTAAGTTTTGGTTTTGAAAAATAACAAAACTGGAGAGAGAGAACAAAAGTCTCCACCATTTTTAGGGTTTTCTGGTTAGCTTTCATCTATGTAGTCCTAAAGGGGTTGTTCCTCTGCAATTTCATTGTTCATTGCACTCCATGCAAACAGTGGCCTTGGCATGGTGCCTACCATGGAGGGCTGCAAGGCTGCTGCAGGAATGGCAGACAGAGGCACTGACAGCACCAAGGGACATGCAGACACCTGGTCCCAGACCTTGTGTGAGCAGACTGGCCATGGCAAGGGCCACTTCCCCCACATTCCCCTCCACTAGGTCAGAGGGCCCAATGGGCAATCCCTTAGCTCACAGCAGGTATCCAAAGCCCTTGGTTGACTTCATGAAGACCCAAAAAGGGGCTAAACCCTTGTGCTCTTGTGGCCAAGAAGGCCAATGGTATCCTGGGATGCATTAAGAAGAGCACTGCCAGCAGGCTGAGGGCGGTGATCCTGCCCCTCTGCTCAACCCTGAAGGCCCCATCTGTGGAGAGCTGTGTCCAGTTCTGGGCTCCTCAGGACAAGACAGACATGGAGCTCCTGGAGTGGGTCCAGTGGAGGGTGACAAAGATGATTAAGGTATTGGAACATCTCTCTTATGAGAAAAGGCTGAGAGAGGTGGGCCTGTTCAGCCTTGAGAAGAGATAGGAGAGGGGACCTCATCAATGTCTGTAAGTGGCTGAAGGGAGGGTGTCAAGAGTCTGCTCGGTGGTGCCAAGCAATAGGACAAGAGGCAACGGGAAGAACCCGATGCACAGGAAGTTCCACCTGAATACAAGGAGGCACTTCTTTACTGTGCGGGTAACAATCACTGGAACAGATTGCCCAGAAAGGTTGTGGAGTCTCCCTCACATTCAACAACCATCTCGATGCAATCCTGCTCTAGGATGACCCTGCTTGAGCAGGAGGTTGGGCCAGATGACCCGCTGGGCTCCCTTCCAACCCGACCCACTCTGTGAGTCTGCGAAACTCGAGCAACGCAAATCCCTGGGGCCGCGGACTCGCCCACCCTTCACGGCCCCCCCGCCCCTCGCGGACACGCCCCGCGCGGCGGGGGGCGGGGCGGGGCGCGCGGCCGGATGTTGTTGTTGTTGTTCCTGCCCCGCCCCGCCCCTCCCCCCGCGGAGGGTGTCGGGCGCTTCCCCGCCCGGAGCCGCCGCCGCTCCAGCCCCGCCGCGGCCTCGCCGCCCGGCCCGGCCCGGCCCCGGGGCGCCCCGCCCGCTCCCTCCCGCCCGCCTCCGCGGCCGGCTCCCGTCGCGTCGCCCCGGTTCCTCTGTCTCAGCGGACGCCCCGGCCCGGCCATGGCGGACTTTGATGAGATCTACGAGGAGGAGGAGGACGAGGAGCGGGCGCTGGAGGAGCAGCTCCTCAAGTACTCCCCCGACCCGGTGGTGGTGCGCGGCTCCGGCCATGTCACCGTGTAAGGGCCGCGCCGGGGCCTGCGTGGCCGGGGCGGGCGGTGGAGGAGGCCCGGGCGGCGGGACGGGGGCGGCCGGGGGCTCCGAGCCCGCGGGGACGACTCGGGGCGAGTCGGGGGCAGGCGGGGGGAGCGCCAGGCCGGGACTGCTGCCCTTCCCCGGCGGCCATGGTGCTGCGAGGGGGCTCTTCCCGGCCCTGCCGGGCAGCTGGAGCCGCCTGGGACTCGCAAGCGGGTGCAAACCTCCACCCAGGCGCTGAGGAAACAAGGCTGGCATGGGCTGTGACTGGCGGAGGAATGTGAAGTATTTGTCCAAAATGATGAGCTGTCAGGAAGTCAGGTGCCTGTGTTCCTGTGTATAACAGGTATGTGCCAGCACATGACTGGCTGGACTATTGCTTAGGGTTATTTATGTACCTGTTTCCCACTCCCGTTTAACATGTGGCCGCTAATATAGCTCTGAGGGCTTTAACAAAGAAGAGGCATCAGTTTGATAGGTACATGTAAAATTATGTGAAGCTGTGATTGATATGTGTTGTTTCACTGTGTTTACCATGGGAGCAACTTTAGTTTTGATTTGTGAATTTTTGGTATCTCTGACAGTCAAGCAGCCAGTGACCAGCTCGTGTAGTACTTTTCCATAATGTAACAGATGAGGATATCTTTCCTTCAATCAGTTGAAGTGTAGTTGTTGTCAGTTATGAGGTATACTATCAGAAGCTGAAATATCAAGCTGGAGACAAGACTCAGTAGTGCGAACTTTTTCTTTTTTAGCGTTCAGTGTTCAGCAGGACTAGTCTGGGAATAGAGACACAAAAGTTGAAGGGATTGTAGTCTGTTGCTCTGAGTCCCATAAATACTGATTTTCAGATACTGACCTGCCCAGAAATCCAGGGTTAAATTTAGAGTAGTTTTGTGGCACTTGGGTACATTGCTGCTTTAATATCTGGTTGGCATGAATACTAATAGCCAGACAGGACAGTTAGCTCTCTGATTAAAAAGAGGACGTAAGTCATGGATAGACTGAGAGAGATTTGGAGAGCTGAAAGAACATAGATGGGGCAGGAAGCTGAGGAGGCCCTGTGAAGGAACAGAAGCATGAAGTCAGTGTGTTCAGCTTATGACTCTGTTTATTGTGAACAGAAGTTGTACCAGTGATTCACTGAAAATAAGCCCGTAGCCTTAGCCTGTTTCTGGAAAACAGAACAAAACCACAATTAGAGAGTTTTCATACTCACAAATGAAGACTATAAAGAAGTGAAACAGAGGCAAACATTGGTTTCATCTCTAATACTCAAAGGTTAAGTTGTGCAAGACAAGATGAAGGCCCGCTAGTGGAATGCTGGGGAAGCTTGTGAAGTGTTAGCTGTGACTAGTTAAGGACATTGTGGTTGAAGGATGGCTACTTCATTAATTGTTCATTAGTGGTTACTAGCTTATTACTTTAAGATCTTCCTTAAAATACTTGTTCTCTAGGTTTTAGATGAACAATTAAATATGTACATGTGCCTCCAAAATTAGGCAAATGATCTTCATCTGTTTTCTTTACTGTGCCAGGTGTCAACAGTTCACTAAATAGCATCAGCCACTTTTAGCTCTGTAGAGCCTATAACTTTTTTTGTCATTGATCCAGAAACTTATTATTAACAGTTAGATCCCTGTTAGAACATTCACTTGGTGGATATAAGGGATAGGTCAAGTCCTTATGTACATGATGAATTAGTCTTGCCAGTATAAAAGCATTTATACGTTTTGAAGGTCTGACAAAAATTATCCGCAGTTAAGCAGATACTGAATTGATCAGTCCCTGGCTCTGCAGATTGAAGCGTTGCTGACTGCTTCTGCGATGTGTATATTTAAACAGAAGCCCTCTTTTCATAGGCTGTTGTTATATCCTCTCTGATCTCACATAAGAGTCATAATGTTGAGTTTGAATTATATCAATTCCATGACTACAGATTAGCATCAGAAAGACATTTACCATTACTTGATTTCATCCAACAGAGAATGGAAATGTGTCAGAGTATTTTCTAAGCTGAGTAGTTAAAAGCAATTAAAGGAAAGCAGGTAAATATTACCCAAATAAAACATACAAAGGCTTTACCTTTGCAGGATGTGGGGCTTTTGGTTAGCACTAAGAGTTTTCTCCTTAAACTCACTGTTTGGAGCATGCTGCAGACAATACTAATTTTTTTTCTAACATTATTTTTTAAATATTCAGTTAAACTGTTTTCACACCGGCAGAGTTTAGGTAGCTTGGTAGACAGTAGTAACATTTCATCTAATTTCTGGTAATGTGAGGTGATCTCTTCTAATGGCAAGAAACTTGAAAACTGAGAAAATATAGATCCCTACTTAAAACTGAACTGAAAGTCCAAGGTATTTCACACTTGTTTCTAAAATCATATTGTGGTAGGAAGGGAGGTACATGATGAATTTGAAATCATGAAGACAATATTTATGTGTTTTTCAGTGATTGTTTTCCTGTTCCTTGACCAGTTGAGCCTTATATATAGCAGACTACATTAACTGGTAATACTGAATTTCTTAGTCTCTTGCAGCGTCGGAAGGATGGAGAGCTGTTGTGTTGTGCTGATGAATGCCTTTCTATGCTGTTTGCTGTTACAGCACCTTGTGTTTTGATGCAAGATAACTTTTTGTAGGGGGAACAAAACCTCACAAAAGATATTCCCACCCAAGTCAGTTTCTTTAATGTTAAACTGCAGTTTCAACCTTACGCTGTATCAAGGACATATGAGTGAAAGCAGGGCTATGTGAGAGTAATGGAGTGTGTTAAGATTTGTGGAATATGTATTTATTTTGTAAGGGTTGGGAACCTGTGAACTTAAAGTTGAGAGCAATGAAAAAAATGGTTTAGTGTCCCCATAAGAGAGGACGAAGAGGAAGAGGGTAGCATGTATCAGTTCTTTTGTGTGAGAAAGATCTGAACTGCAAGCTGAAAAAAGTTACAAATTGGCTGTGTCCTGCACTGTAAACTTCTGTACTTTGAAGTTTCCACCTCTCACCATTTCTTTCTCCGCTGTACGTAAGGGCAGGAACTCATCTGAACCTTTCAAGCAGAGTCATGTTCAAGAAACACTTTTTCAGGTCCAGGAAGGTTAAAAGAAGTACTCATGCATGAGGTGAGCATGGATCTGTTGAAGACACAATGTAGAGTGGGAAAGGCATAGAGCAAGCAGAGAAGAGTGTGTGTCACTGGAGATGCAGTATTGCACGTAAGAAGTCTAGTGCTGTAGTAGGACAGCTGTCTGAGGAAATGCATCTCCAAAATATTGATTTCCAGTGTTTGATTTTGAGATATATTTTTTCTGCTTTTTTTGTCAGAGCTGTTAAGTCTTTGCGGTGAACGTGTAGTAGTGTTCTGTGAGGTTTCTAATATTTTTGTTTCCAAATTGCAGCTTGCGGTCAAGAGTGACAATTCTGAGATCACGTAACTACTTACAATGTGTGGTATGGTTTGCTTTTAATGTGTAGAGTCACCCTTTTTTGCTACCTGTGTATGGTGACAAACTGTAATGGGGAAAGCTCAGAACTGTGTTGGTAGAGTTAGCTTCAGTTTCACTGTCCCACCATGTATTCAACACTGCCACAAGCCTCTAGGAGCAACTCTTAGTCTATTTGCTTATAACTTCGACCAAGTGTAACAGCACTGGTTGGAAGTTTCTGTGCTTTACTCTGCCTCAGTGTTTGCAATTTCAGGGTTTTCCGGTAGAGGTGCCTTTGCTAGGCATGGCTTTTACGATCTTCATGAATATTTGTTTGTGTTTAATGGAGCTGTCAATATCTGAGTACTTTTGGATCATACATTCACAAAACAAACCTCTTTGCTTCTGTCCTGACAAATCTTCAGCATGAAGCTGAGGAGTGTTTTCCCTGCAATTACATCTTTTCATGACTTAACTGAGAACAAGGAGGCTTTCTTGTGCCTGTAACTTACTTGCTCATGCCTCAGAGTCAAGGGCTTCCTTAGTATTCTGGGTAGAGGGACAGCTGAAATTCTGTCTCATCTCTTGGTCAGGGGCTCAGCTTCATTTTAGTTCTTGCAGCATGAGCTGCTTTGGCTGCTTCTGAATGTGTGTGGGTCCAAGGGATTTTTTTCAGGCTTTGGTTTCCATTTCAATTTACTGGCAATTTTAAAAAGCTTAACTGATAGGGCATGACACTTTCTGACATTTACATAACTTTTGCCTCAGCACTTAGTTTCACTCAGCAGTTTGGGGAAAGGGTCGATGTTCCTCCTGTGTTGGAGTAGTCAACAGGATTTTCAATGGTAGAGCTATGTTCCCAGTAAGTATAAGTTTTCTTTGTTCTGTGTTGAAGTGGTAATGCCTGGTCGCCATATGTTTCTCTGGTCAACAATTTTCATTTGTTATTCCACCAGTTTTGAGAGATTTATAGAAGTTGCAGAGCTGAGAGATAACTTATGTGTAAATAAGGTCTCTGGAAAGATCGTATTGTGGCCTTTCAATATACAAAGGAGGCTTATAAGAAAGATGGAGAAAGACTTTACCATGTCCTATAATGACAGGACAATGGGCAATGATCTTAAACAGAAAAAGCATAGATTTAGCTTGTATATAAAAAAGACACTTTCTGTGACGAGTGGTGAAACACTGGAATGGGTTGCTCAGAGAAGCTGTAGATGCACCATCATTGCAGGTATTTAAAGTTCAGTTGGATGCAGCTTTGAGGAACCTGATCTAATGACAGAAAGGTTGGAATAGATGACCTTTGATCCCTTTCAACACAATCATGCTACGTTTCTACGGCTGGACTGCCAATATTCAAGTCTTGAGCAGTTTAGTTTCTGATTTGTGTTGTTTGTAGTATCTGATAGTAAGACTGCTCTGGTTTATAGTCAGAGGGTTGTTAATTACAACTTATATTTTCCACTGACTGCTGTTTACCGAATGACTAGCCAGTCATACAGTTTTATTTATGACTTTTTAGTCTGTATAGTTCCTGTTAGAAGTTATAGCCCAGTCCAGATGCCAGAAAACATTCAGATTTTCTTTGAGGTTCATCCATTCATGAATCAACCAGGCAACTATAAGGTAGAAAATATTTTTTAGATAGAAAAGCTGAAACTCTTCTATCTTTAGATCTTGTGAAACCCTGAAGATTCAATAACTCTAGCTCATTTCAAACTGCTTCATAGCTTTACATTCATAGTTAGTATGTTTCTTTAAAATTAGTTATCATTTAACCCAGGTTTTGTTACACAGTATTTTGTGTTTTGAAACTTACTATGTATTTCTTTTCTGAAAAACAAGCTGGTGTTGATTTGATTTTTTAAGCTTAGAACAGTTATTTAGCACTGGATGAGCTTTTCTTCAGGATGCATCTATGTTGGTGCAGGAGGGAGGTGATTCAAATTGTGCCCTTAACTTACTTCCCCTTTCTCCATAAGTACTTCATTTTCCTCACTTTCCACTATTGCTTATATGTTTCACTGAGTTTGGGGAAGAGTCAACAGTATCAAGAGAACTATGAGAAGAGACTCTAGGCAAGATGGATTTCAATCTGTGTACAGTGGTGTGCTTTTGTCTGTTAGGATAATTTTAGGAATTTTAATAATGAGTATTACTTCCCTGAAATGAATGCTGTTGTTGATACAGACACTCAAAGTATAATGAGGTGCTTGTAATTTGTGGCATGGATTAGGGTTATTTATAATTTTGGTACAATCTTAACTTTGTTTTTGCAGGTTTGGACTAAGCAACAAATTTGAAGCAGAATTTCCTTCATCTTTAACTGGAAAGGTGAGTATCTTTGAATGGGAGCTTGAAATTGGAGTTAAGATTTTATTACAAAAACAGATGTTCCAAGTATAGACCGCTATAAAAGTAATAAATTTTACTGCTGGAGTACTAGTTTATTTTTTGTTCTTTTTTTTTTTCATTGTAGGTTGCACCTGAAGAATTTAAAGCCAGCATCAGTAGAGTTAACAGTTGTCTTAAGAAGAATCTTCCAGTTAATGTACGATGGCTACTATGTGGATGCCTTTGCTGCTGCTGCACTTTAGGTTGTAGTATGTGGCCAGTTATCTGCCTCAGTAAAAGAGTAAGTTGAATTATTCATATAATTTTTGATAGTTACAATTGTACTGGCTTTATTCTCATTTTGGTTTACTTTTTTTCTTCTTCCTCCACCATTAAAAGCTTTGTGCTAGAATTTACTTAAATCAATTTTATTTCATACATTTTGATATCAGTTGTCTACCATACTGGTTAAAGTTACAAAAGATACCAGTTAGGACTTTGAGCTTATAACTCAATGAGAAGTAGTATAGCTGAATATCTCTCCTAGAACCATTTACTGTACAGTTCTTATTGTTATTGAACTAACATTCAACATGTTTTTAAAAGCTGCATCTTCTCTGTGATGCACTGAGTTTATCAGAATTTGGCAGTGATTGAGTGACAAGTTGCTTTTGAGGAGCTTCTTATTACACTGTGACCCAAGTAACCATATATTTTTGTTAAAAAAGGCTGTTTTTAAAAAGGATAATTGATATTTCTTTTTGGATTTTCCTTCCAAGTTGTAGATGAGTAAGATTCTTTTTTTTTACATTAAGAACTTGAAACTAGCTTTTTGTCTGTGTACACTTGGCACTTAGTGTATTGCTCATAACAGAAGCTCATTACTCGTGCCTGGTTTTCACTTCCTTTCCCTCAGTGCAGTTAAGTAGGCTACCCTCCCACCTCTTCTGCTTTTGTGTGTGTAAAAATTGTCTTTGACTAGTTCTATTTCACTACTTTACAAGAAGTTTCTGTGCCTCCTCATCGTTTCCTCACTATTTAGTTCATCTTTCCATTTCATGGCAAGGTTTGTGTATATTCTCTCATGTCTAATACCTCTTAATGCTACAACTTTTGTACAGTTCAGTACACTGAACATCATCATGTTTTTCTCTATAGAAGTCCTCATTTTATAGGGTCAATAAATGAAGGCATTCTAAAAAGTGTAGGGTGAACAGTAATTATAATAAAACCTTTGTATTTTTATATCATCTAACTTTCTGTGTAAAGATCTTAGTGCTTAGTCTGTTTAAGAGATTACTTAAGTCTGGTTTTAACTGTATGCAAAACAAAGTAGAAAAGCCTCCTGGTGATGTTGGTGTCTGTGGGGAAAAATCGCAAAAATAACCAAAATAAAAATATTGGTGTCAGTGGGAATTATACCAAACATGAGGTTTTCTGTCTTCAAGCTGTAACAAACTAGTAAGTCTCCTGTAGCATGATTGTATATCTATAGCCCAAAAGTCTGCTAGAATAAATTAGAATCTCATGATTGCTTCAACAGGTTAGTTGGTGACTTAACTACCTCGCATAAAAGACTACCATTCTAGGTCTAGTTCTGTTCATTACAAACACAAGGGAAGCTTGCATTGCTACTGTCCATGCTTAACTTCTAAATGAAGATGCTTCTGATGCTCTGTAGTTTGACCCATTTTTCTCATATAATGGGTTGTAGCAGGAAATGATAACAGGATGTAACCTGGTAGGGGCCGATGTTGCAAACTCTCATCTTCTAAACTGGGTCCTCTTAATCTATTATTAGACTAGATTCACAAGTAAAAAAGTTTTTATACACTGTTAAACAGAGTCAGAAAAAATACAAGTGCTTCTAGCATCTGGGGTCAGAAGAGAGCATTTGAAGCTGAGGAGAGAGGTTCTGTGTGGGAACTTTGTGAAGCAACAGTTAGAGAAGTTCTGTTGAAGTTTTCATGGAGGGTAAACTCCTTCCAAAAGGATAGATCTGAAAAAAAAAACAAAACACCATGTATGCTTTGTTCAGAGGAGTTTGGAAAAAGGGTAGTGGTGTCATTGTTGCTGTAATATACAGAGACTGGATAAAAACAGAAGTGTCTTGAAAAAAGAATGAACAGCAGGAGCATGGACACAGACTTGGGGCTGAAGTTCTGTGAGTCATCCTAGAGGTCTGGCCCAGATTGTCCGTAAATGTTGCATTGTTCCTGTTAAAGCAGGTACCAGAAGACATTTAAGGACCTTTGCACCTTTTTCTGCACTTGGATGTCCAGCATTAGTGAAATTGATCTTTGGACTCAGCTGTCCAGACACTGTAGATGGCACAGTGGCACTAGACACCGATGGCACTCAATGCCTGTGCTTAGGCAGTTTGATTATTCCTCCAGAGTAAAAGTCATTTAAGTCAATCTGGAGATTTCTGATCAACATCATTTGTCCATATCAGCAGTTCAGAAAATGATTGTGTGCTTAGAGAGAACTCAGAACTTGGTGTCTGTTGGGCATCTAGAAGGTTAAATATATAGACAAATTAATTAGCTTGTGTTCTTACAGACAAAATGAAAGAGAAAAGAGTGCTTTTTCAAACTCTTAACTCTGAACTCTCAATCCTGGAAATGGGTGGGAAAGAATATTTTTTTCTGGTAGAGAAGGTAAGGAGAAAAGCTGTGGAATATATCTGAAGAACATATTTGGAAATTCTACTATAACCAACAAGTAGAAGAATTTTTAATTGTTCTAGTCAGGGCTACTTCTGACAGAAAAACAGTGAAAAGTTACTGCCACCTGAGTTGCTTGTACAGGTATGGGTGGATTCAACTTTGTCTTGGTAGATAGACCCAGAGCAGGAAAATACCAACTGATATAAATCCTTTAAATCCCTCTTACGTGGAATTACAGGTTTTGTACCCTTTAAGATCTCAGTACTGAATTGCATCCACAAGCTTGTAAGATTTTTCTTTTCTGCAGGACTTTACATCAGTTTGTTGAAGTGCTGTGACAAGTGCAGGAAACTAATGATATGTATTTTCCTAGAAGTGGGGAAAATGAAAGTGCATTACCTGGAGCTGCTCAGCAAATTGACAGCAGTTGTAAATACTACCTCATTCATCTATGTTCCAATCTTCTATTTGTTCAGTAGATTCCAGTAGAACTGTAACTTCATATTCTTCCACTAAAAAAAAGTAAACTCATAGACTATTTTGGTTTGCTGCTAGTGTCGTAGTTTTGCTGATCCATAAGACTAATGTATTCAATATGATGTACTCACTAACATTTGAACTCTTGAACTGCTCATGTCTGACTTGAACTGTGTCTTAGAAAAGGGTTGTGTTGATCAAATGATCTTTCATGCTTTGACTTCCTTTTACTGGCCAGACTCAACCATAGGTATAGTCACAACAGCCAGGATTCACTTTTTGAGGAAACATGTTCTTGTTTCTTCCCTTTAACTTTTAGATACAGTGAATTATTTCCCACTAGTGCTCATATTGTAAACCAAGTACAACAAATGATCAATAAATAAAGTGTTGCTTATTTTGCAGTACCTACACTTGTCCAAAAAGTGCTACCCAGAGAGCTTTCATAATTCAGTCCTGTCCTAAGTGATTCCTAATGAAAGGCCAGTTGCTTGGAACTGATCTGTGTTATATCCTTTGCTGCAGTGATCACAAAAAACTCCCAAGACCGTACAATTAGAGTTTGATTTCTGAAAGCAGGATGGGAGTGTTCCTGTCCTGAAATTCATGTAGATCATGTCTTAATTGCACAATAAAAATGTATAAGCCTTCATCTTTGCCCTTTTCTACTGAAATAGAAGACTAACAAATTTCTTCTGTTAAATTACATATACAGTGAGCTAGCAAGTGGGAGTGTTTCTCAAAGATTTTATTAAATGAAACAACAGTTTCAACTGTACAATTGCTTACTTTTAATATAGAAGAGTAATTTTTCTCAGAATGACCAACTAAGAAATGTCTGGTTTAAAGTGTCTGAATCGATCTACCATACTCTTAAATGCCTGTGGTACTTTGTAAAAAAAGCAGCTTCAGAGTTTGTGAAGTTACAATAATTCTCTTAGTCTTTCTTTGAATTCTGTATTTTTACTGCCTTTCATTGACTTTTTAAGTTCTAACGCGGGAATGTTATCACAAATTTAGATAAGATTTTTGAGGTTACAGACAGTTATTGAAAGTTTGTGTATAGTCAGAATACATGCTTATTTTTGTGTGGTGAAAAATAAGGTAACGGTGTTTCTCCTTAAATCATCAGGTGCTTCAAACTAGGAATTTGTTAAGTCACAGACATTTGTAAGCTTAATTGTTAATTATATCACTTTAATGCATTTCCATGCAATGAAAGCCTTCCCTTCACTGAATTTTTCTTTTCAGTGCTTTGTTCAGTGCTAGTTTTGTAAGTCTTTGTACAGTGTTGTTTCCTTTCTTCATTTGCATTGAGGTATTTGAGAAAAAACCTGCTACTCTTCACCAGTAAAATAAGTGTTTTATTTGATTCAATATCTTGTTGTCTCTCTCCTTTTATGTGGTCTTGATTCGATTTTAATGAATAAAAGCTGCTAGAAAGTTGCAGGAAGTAGTCCCTCATTTGCAGATCTACATCATCAATGATCTTCAGCAGTTTTACTCATAGATTGCTCCATAGTTTCTGGGACAAGTTCCAGACTGTACAAATGAACATTAAGTCTTTTAAGTTATTGTTCTTTAAGTAAAAAGAGTGAATTATAATTCAAAAAGGGCTGCAGACTGAGGTGCCCATTTGAAGCCACTTTTCAAATGAATTGGCACTCATTTTCAGTATTAACTAAATGCTGTAGTTCCTGATGTGTAAATAGGATATATAATTTCAACAGAAACAGTAACAATGAAAGCTATGGTAGAATTGCAATACTGCTAGATTTTTAAAAGCTGGTATTGTACAAGTAAATTGCATGTTTCAAAAGCTTTATGGACAATCTGTTAAAATGAATAGAATTAGATATTTAATAGTGATCTGTATTAATACTTTCAAGAGCTGCTTGTTTGTTTGTGAATTCACACAAAGCTGATGAATGCTGCTTAAGCCTCATCATTAGTTGTCAGTTAGCAGTTCACATCTTCAGAGTGCTGTGTAAACATAAGCTAATTACAATGTCCCAAGTATTGATTAAGTTAAATATGTGGTGGAGGAGCTGGAATGAATTTTCTTAAATGCAGTAGTCTTGCTTGTCAATGGATGATACTGATGTTAAAATATATTAGCTCCGTTTATTGAAGCTATGAATACATTACATTTATTTTCAAAACTGAAGAAAATGTATATTTTTCTCTTATGCCTATCTGCCAGGGACTTTGCACTGGAAATACTCTTAATAGCCTAATGCTTTTCCAAGGAGTTCCACAAGGCAATTGCATTAGACAGAAGGTGCCTTGCTTTTGAAGTCTCTGTTATGACAATTTACATTATAATACAGTTTGGAAGAACCTTTAAAATTGTAATATATTATGTTTATCCTAACCAGAGCTCATGTCATCTCTATGTTGGCTCTAGTCAACTTATTAAAACTTTTTTAAAAGTAAGACTTGTATGTATCAAATATGCATTCTTTACCATTGTCTTCAAATGTATTCAAAGGTCCTTTTTTATTTATTTACTAACTATGAAATGAAAACTTTAAAAGAATCAGAAGATTCAGACCTGGTATATTTTGCTTTAAAAATTGTTCACTATAATTTTGATCACCAAAGTCCTCCACATACTAAACTGCAAGTGACAGAGCTTGTAGAACAATCTAAAAGTGAAATCATCATGTGTATAGCTATGTGGTAATTTTTTTTTCTATATCTGAAATCAGATGTTCCTTCAAAGCACCCTCCAAAAGTTCCTCAGGTTTTCATGTGCTTTCCTAAAGGGTATAGTAGTGAGTTGGTGCATAATGAGGTGTGGGAGCAGCTAGTTCTACCATGTCTTTTAATTTGCAGACCTGCTTGGTGGAGGACAGGGCATTAAGACTGGCATGAAGAACACTAACAAATATAAGTATATCACAAAATAAATACTAGTTTATTTCTTTATAGGTCAAAAAGGCAACCTTTAGTAATTAAAGAATATGTATTCTGAAGTTAAATTTGTAATTTGATTTGTTCTTAGTAATGGGTTTTATATAAATCCTAAGTGTAGCATATCTCTGGTATCTGTAGCGAATATTTTAAATGTTATTTAAAATCTATTTGCATTTGTAATCAGAATTCCATCTCTGAACATTTTAATATTAATCAAAATAATGCAGGTGAAATTAACATTTCTGTGTTGTAACCCCTTTTACATTGTGATGGTATATAAAGGGATCGTGCAGTGGTTTGGGTTTAATATTGCTTTTTATATTGCTCTTCTTGTCCAGTTTGACGTGTTTTTGAAAATACAGACATGAGCTAGCTGAAATTTGCATGGAGCTATTTTGAAAGAGCATGCTAAGAATGGTCTAGTTAGTTGTTAGATTTGGAAATCAGTTTAGGAAGGAACATTTTTAGGATTCTGTGTTAAGCAACATATAGGTAATGCAAAATGGGGAGCATATGCAAACACCGTTGAGGAAAAAATTAGAAGGCAAAATTAGCTGCAATCTATATGATAAAATTAAAATAAGTAGAAAGCACTTCCTGAACAATAGCTTGTTAGACTATGGTACTGTAAAACAAACATAAAAGTGAATGGAGTTCTGGCAAATGTGAGGTAGTGGTACACTTGTGTGCCTCTTCTCTTGACTTTTCTCCCAGTAGTCTAGGTCGGGAAAGTATTCACTTTTCCACTTTACTAAACAAATCAGAGTAAAACATTGTTTTCTGCCTAAGTGTAGCATTCTCAGTAACTCAAGCACTATATATAAAGAAAATAACTTGTTATTTAACAAAAAAATAGTAGTTCAAGAAACATTACTACTGACAAAATGGTTGGGAGGGTGAGGAGGGCAGTTCTACAAAAGAGAAGATGAAAGGAATTAATAAATATTCTTCTGCCATACCAACATACATGTAAAGTGACCAGGTACTTCTAATTTTTTAGCTCATAAAAATAAGTTTTGCTGACTTTTGGAAAAAATTGGTGTATTTGGAACAATAATGATAATGGAAGATTTTTTTAAGTAGCCAGATTTTTTTCTAAATTGGTTAAGTAGCTGCAGATCAACTTGGGATTCTGTATTTTTCTGAAATCAGTCCTAGATGGACAAAGCACTGTAGAGGCTGTCCCTTTCAGAAGGATCATTCTCTTCAGCATACACACTAGTGAAGTGTTGGATTTTACAGGGTCTTCTATGGAGTTATTTTGTTAAGTTGTGCTGCCTTTCAGTCTTTCTGGCCATGTAACTTCTGTTCCATTCTTGGCCCCTTAGATACTCATAACAGCAGGAGTCAAAGGAATGTTCCTAGGAACTGGTGCTTTATAATCTGTACTTTTAGGGAGGCCCCTGGCAGGCTCTGGTTCTGTATTGTGTAACAATTCATAGGCATTACCAGAATGCTCTAGGCACTACGAGTGGTTCGGAGGTTATGAAAACTTACTGATATAGATGTAAGCTGTTCCCTGCCAGCTGGCTTGAAGTGAATGAGAATATTTCTGGGCACAGTTTCATTTCTTAATAGAGATGTAACCTGAGATCCTTTAGTTTCTCCACCTACACTGGTCTTGAACTGTGTTCCATAGCATACTGCTGGATATTTTGGAAATAAATGACGGGGACTGAAGTTAACATCTCTGTAACCTTAAAAGAGAAGATGGAGGTGAAATTTTCATTTATGTTCAGTTTAAAATTTCTCACAGAGAATGACATCAGATGAATTATTTAATGGAGATTTGATCCTATTTTCATACTTTTTATATGTTCATTTTCTGTGGCCTTTTCTGTGAGAATGTCCTTCAGCAGGAGGTGGATGCTTTAGATCATCATGGCCGTATTTGAATAATTTGTTTGGAAGGATTGGAGCTTCATGGTTTTTGTTTTCTTGTAATGACAGAGTCAGAGTTAGAACTTAATCCTAGAATAAAGGAGTTACTAATCTTAATTTACTAGTCCAAGTAACAACATTAATTACAGTCCTGATGTTTCATGGATCAGTTCAACATTTGTCTGCCTGTGAAATGTTTTTCCACATCTCAATTAGGCCTTCTTGAGGAAAGTGTGTTAATCTTGCCAGGGTCAAGACTATTTCTTCCACAAGGCTTCTCCATAGCGTGAAGTTTTCACAATGATTGGCTCTAGTCATTGTCATCTCATTACAGAAAGTAGCTAGCAACACTTACTTGGTGACTTAGCTCTTACTGGACAGCTAAAATATCAAGTTAGCATCTTGAGGCTTTCTACAGTTGAGAGGAAATTTATATAAGACTTGTAATCATCTTTTAGGAACTTCCCTTGATAATTTGTCTCTGCTGTGTTCTTCTGTTTGCAGACTAAGATGACTTTGGAAAATACTCATCTAGTATCTGTCAGTACATTGCTGATAATTAAATATCTTCTCCATTTTACTCCTGGATAATACATGTGGGGTGTATGTTTCTGTACCCCTTCTCCATTCTCCACATATTTCATGGCTTTACTGCTTTCTTAAACAGTCTAGGAATCTGAGAATCAAGGCAACTAGTCACTAAGGAATTGTCTTTGGCTTAGATGTTAAAAAAATACTACATGTCAAATAAAGCTGAGCTGCTCTTTGTACCAGCAAACAATGTGGAAGAGACCTTTTCAGGAAGTAATTGGTCTGTTTTGGTTCATTAAGCTTTAAATTCATCTTTCTGTGATGTACCAACCCAGGGTTGAGACACGTAAAATTTAGGTCAGTTTATGGATTGAGTGTGGGACAATATTCTCAGGGCTGTCTTTCAGAATGGGGAGTTTCATGAGGTCAATTTGATGTTGTCAGTTCTCCTGCTCCAGAATTCTCCGGTTATGTTTCTCTTTGCCTGATCATTAACTGTGATCTGTGCTTTAGGTGGGATTCGCTTTCTGCACAGAATATTCTATAGGTAAGGCAAGATGCAGCAATAGTAATCTTGTTAGACAAGGCAGTTATTTCAGGATCCTACAAAAAGCACTACTGTTATATTTTTTTCAGGATATTCTTCAGTCTGTTTAGTATAGGTTTCACTTGCTTTCTTGCGTGGATGTTGCAGTGGCATCTGGGATGAGCACCCTTACGGTAGTCTAAAATAAGAAATATCCTAGTTACTAATAGGAGAGATGATGCAAGATCTACATGTTCACCTATGTAGTTGTTCAGACACCTTTTCAAAGTACTGTGTGTGCTGAAGCAGGTATTCCAGCATGTCAGTATCTGAAATCAACTCGGGTTTCCCCTTTGTCCTTTTCGCCCTTCACAAATAGAGAATTCCTCAGTGAGATGGGAATCTTACCAATTTACAGTTCATAAAGGGTTTCCTTGTGAGAGTGTTCAAGATGAGGACTTGATTAGCACAGATGTATGTAATTCAGTTATGTGTGTTCTGAGTACAGCTTTGGAATTTCTGTGGTACCAATATGGGCCTCAAAATTGGCTTGGGGGATATTCCGGCATGGTGAAAGTGACCACACACTGACTTCTAACTTTCTATTTCATTGTTTGTGCTGATAACTAAATTACTTGGGTATAAATTTTGTAGTCAGAATGAATAGAAATTCCCACTTCTGTCGTTTCTCTCTTTAAATGAGTGGAGATAGTATAGTTCAGACCTCTGATAGGATCCTTTGACTTTTTTCAGGTCATTCTTTCAATACAAATCCCACCCATGTGACAATCAACAAAGGTCTGCTTGAAGTGGTCTCTTTGTATTTTGAAATTTGAGCATGAAGTGTATTTGTTCAGGGCAATATTCAAAATTAATAATATTTGATTGTGGTGAAATTTTGTATGAAAGAATTTGAAAATCTCTTGCTACTTGTTGGACTCATGTTGTACAACATTTACATGTGTTTTCAGATGAGAAGTCAAAGATCGAATGCATGTAGCAGGAGATTCTTTGGTTTTTCTTAGACAACTATGATTAAAATTGTTAGATCATGTTGTTACTATCCATGTTGTTTCCCCACTTAATAAAGACAAAGGGAGGTACTCAGATCAGCAACGTTTTGGGAGTCAAGATCCTTTTGTTTAATATTGTACCAATCATTTACTGATTTGCAGAAGAAGTAGAGGGGGCTTTGGCCCGTTCACTAGTGTAGTTTAGTGTTGTGTGTGTGTTCTAGGTCATGTACTGCAAGAGGGGTCTCTGTTGCTGCACAGCCTTCCAGTCCAGATCGTAGCTACATCTGGAATTGTAAGCTAACTGCATTAAACGCTTGCAAACACGTAACAGAAAGGTCTTGCAGTTGGTAATACATTCAATATTACCTTGGTTTTGCATGAAAAGTTCATATTTAGGCTTGGGATTTTTTTGTTCTTCCACATTTAAGGGAAAACATTTATTTTTCTGAATCAAGAGCAATAAGCACTGGTGAAAGTTTGTTCTGAGTTGGGCTTTCTTGGAAGTCTCATTTTTCGAAAGACACTGTTAGACATTAATATCTCTAAAGAATCTATTTTACAGGAATGTTTCATTAAACATTGCATCTAGACAGTTGAAGAGGTCTATTTCACAAAATTCTGTGGGTAGCATTAAAGACTATGTTTTTTTTCATGAAGTATGTTACAAAGCATACTTTCTTATCATTGGTATGCTAAAAAGTACATGAATTGCAGTTTTTGCTTTGCTCAAATATTGGACTGGGTTTTAAAAGAAAATAAAATTTGAAAGCTGGATAGTATTAAATCTTCCTAATAAGCAAGTCTCTCTTCCACTTAATTTGTGCTTTTGTTGTGGCTAACAAATAATTTGTTGTATGGGTTTTTCTGTACACCATTGATAGAATATATAAGCTTGTCATCCTAGTGTGCTGGAAATGCTACACTCAAATCAAGTGTTCCTTTCTGGTTTTGTATATCCTCACCTGCTCCTCACTGTAAATCATTGAGATGTCAAGAGCAGTGATTAATTAAGCTGCACGTGCAAGTGCTTTTTTTCACCTGTCAAGTAGGAAGAAAACTTACTATAGTGAATTGTGTGA
The DNA here is from genome assembly GCF_036250125.1 of Pseudopipra pipra. Lineage (NCBI taxonomy): Eukaryota > Metazoa > Chordata > Aves > Passeriformes > Pipridae > Pseudopipra > Pseudopipra pipra. Next base: position 48,357,966 of record NC_087552.1, read on the forward strand.
TGCTGTTTAATTCATTTCTTTTTATTCCAAGCTCTGAGGTTTGCAGAAATATTTTACAGTCTAATTTTCATTAACATTTCTGTATTGATAATATGATGTGATTTGGGAACTATATCCCAGATTATACTATAGGAAGGATTATATTTAAGGCTCTGGGAAGATAAATAATCATGGTCTTGAGGCTGCATGTATTTTTATTTCATGCTAGTCAAATGATTTTAAAGTGTGTTATTTATATGAACCAATTAATAGTACATAACTACCTATCGATTTCTTATTTATATGTATAATTTGTAATACAGATGTAATTTTATTGGAATTTGAAAAGCTTGGATGTTTTTCACAGTCTTTGGGGCAAACAAATTAAATTGTATAGTGATCTTAATCTATTATTACAAGGTCCTGGAAAGGAAGATTACAAGGTAGATTCAGGTTTTGAATCAGTTTTGCCATTGGTTTAGCAGCGGGTGGGCAGGCAGATGCCTGCTCAGAGTAGAACCTATTGCCATTTTTCACCATTGATAGAGTAGCCTTTCAGAGTCAATGAGCTCTGTCAATGTGAGCTTGTCAAGGCTACAACTTCATAGACCTGAGAGGCGGTTTGAGAGGTCAGCCCTTTTCAGGTTTGCTGTGATGCAAATGAACTTTAATGCTTAAACAACTATTGGAATTTTTATGTCTGCTCCTTGTTCTTTTTTCTTCACAAAGTCATTGACGAGACATTCAGTGCTTTTTAAATTGGAAGTTGCATTGTGCTAAAGACCTAGTACAGATTTACGGAGGGCTGAAAGCAGTTAGATCATGTTCTTTTCATGGTGCGATTAGAATCAAATCGATTTCCCTACAGCCTTCAGCATTCAGATGGCAATTTTAACAAAGCTTGGGGGCTAGACAAGGGACAAAACGACTGAACTGAATGTTAATTACACTCTGCAGCCTTATTTTCTTTTGATTTGGAGCTGACTGGCAACTAAATTAACAAAAGTGTGACCATAACTGCTGCCCTATTTTCATTTAAAAGGAGAGCAGACTCTAAAAGGCTATCTTTACAAAGAAACAAGTGAGGTCTACTGATTATTGTTAAAGGGCACTGTCTTTAAAAACATAATAATAAGAATAACCCCAAAAATACTCAATTTCCAATTGATGTGATAAAATAGTCACTGGCACATCCACCTTCTGATAATTCCCTGATTTGTACTTTTTAAAATAAAACATAATAAAAAGTTCAGTGTAATGAGTACACATAGATAGCAATGATCTAATTTTTAATCATGTGACCACAATACATACTTAGATGTGTTTCCCCACAACCACATCAGTATTAAACTAGAGACAAACTGGTGTTTGAAAACACCAGTTAATATTTGAGAGGAAATTAATAAATTTTTGTCTAATTTTTATTTTACTCCTTGTTTCTCATGACAACATTTAGTTTGATTTGTTCAGGTTCATTTACAGTACTAGTGTTTTGTAGTAATAACAGCAAGATGCTCTCTCATCCTTTCCCCTCACCCCTCTCCACCTTGTAAGGAAGCTGCAGCTGCACTAAGTTGTATTTGATCCTTGTCATTGCTGCGTCCTTTTGCACCTGCAGCTCTGTTGGTCTCATCTTAACACCTGGCACCATGAATTATCCTCTTTTTATTCACAATCTGTAGCAAATCTCATTTAGAGCTAAGCAATATATATTCTGGCAGTCAAATGACTATAAATGTCAGTATGTGTTTCTCAAATGTAAATATAACTGAATAGTTATACTCAAAATGCTGTGAAACTTTACAGCACAGAATGTCCTTTACTTCTAGCATACATAATCTTAAAAAGCTGTGCAGAACAGCTTTCAGGATTCCCTGTCTGAAGTGTCAAGTGTGGACAGTACTTGCAGTACTGTCAGGCAGTAAACCTTTGCTTTAGAATCCTAAATACTGGGTTTGTTCTTTATAAAAATCACATGAATTTGTGCAATTTACTGTAAATTCTGCATTTGTTTTTTCAGTCTCTAAATCTGGATGTAAATGTAACAAATTTCTCGTTTAGAGTATTGTGTGTTTGTACTTGACTTACAGCACTGCAAAATAGCTTGGAACATTTTTGAGTTTAGCTGCTGACCTTAGACCACTGATGCTGAGGGAGCAGTGTTCCTGCTTTTTATACTTGGATCACTTCGAAATTTCTGCGATTTTAAAGTTATAACTGCCATAAGAACCAGACAGCATGTATATCAACAGTTTTTGTTCCAAAGTGGTTGAAAATAATTATGTGGCTGTCATAAAAAGTTGTTTCTGTTCTAGATACTATTTAATACTGGAGAAGTTCTGATAGTACTGCAGACCACCCTGTACTCAGTCACTGTCCCGTACCTCTCTCCTTTTCACACAAAAGCAGCTGCAAAACAAAGTTTTTCTAAAACCAGTCAAGAGTAAAATTCTTTCTCATTTGTCTTCCAGACACGAAGATCGATTGAGAAGTTATTAGAATGGGAAAACAATAGGTTATACCACAAGGTGAGTGCCGCAGGGAGCAGCTTCGTACTGTTGGAGTTTGAATTGCACAGTATGGAAACAGATGCTTTTGTTGAACGAAAAATATGAAAGGTGGACAAATGGGCTAGTCTGTGTGCTGCAATAAAATACAGCTCATTTTTCTTCTTTTTCTTTCCTCCTTGTCTAGCTGTGCTTGCATTGGAGACTAAGCAAAAGGAAATGTGAAACGAATAACATGATGGAATATGTAAGTTAAAGGGCTGTTTTGTGAGTTTCTCTATTAAATGATCATTTATTTTGCTTCTGATCTTATTCTTTTCATGATTATTAATCAGTAAAGGTGTCAGGAGCTTAATCGCCTGAGTGCAAGGATTTTCTACGGTTCACAGATGCATGGTTTCATGTGCAGGACTGATTTATAAAGTTATGAAAGACTTGAAAACAAGGCTTCACTGTGTTCTGAAAAATAATAAATTAATTGCCAAGATAAAATAGCTTGAACATGTGCTGATGGAGTGTGAAATTTTAGATGCTGTATAAAGAATAACCACAACTTTGGTTACGCAGCAAGTCAGATATGGCTATTTTATATAATGCTAATCAAGTCTAAAAGTATGGAAGAAGACCTTTCAACTAAGCTGTTGGAGCTTAAGAAACCTTTTTAGATTTTAACTGCCCCTTACCTCAACTATCTTAAAAGTACCTTTATCTCCAATTGGTGTCACAAAAATATTTTTAAGTCAGTCTCTGGAGTTTGAATTCAGTCTTTGGCTGAGACTCCATAAGCCCTTCTTGGAAATACACAGTGAGAAGTTATATGTGGTTTAAAATGAATGATGTCCAGTATGGGATTTCAGTTTGTTTAGGTTGCAACTTTCTTGTTCTTTTTTTAGGTGCTTTTCTTATTTTAATTTTCAGAATGCCTTGGAAGTACATAGGATAGGATGAAATTAAGCTGCTAAAACAATGAGAAACGTCAGAATTTCCATAATTTCTTTTAATGCTTTACGATCTGGGTGATAGGAAGGTTAACTTTTTAAAAAATTAAGATTAGTTTTTGAGAAATATCTACTGTGTTAGTTGTAATTGATCTGTGATCTTCCGTTACACAGTACTCCATCTATTCTTTGAAATAACAAAGCTATAATGCATATTAAAACTTCAAACTTTATTTAACAGTTCAAAATGATATTAAAATTATCTTTACGTTTTAGTCTTCCCCTTTTTCCTGTTTCTGCATTAGATCTTATTTCTAGCCTGAAATATAAGATCTTAAAAATGTTTTTTTTACAGAATGACTCTATTCAGTTCACTGAATAAGTACATTTTTTAACATCTATTCTACCAAATTTTTTGGGTTAGATGCATGAGTGTGACTGACAACAGAATAAATCAAATTTCAGAAAGTAGACTTAAGCTTTACCTAAGTGGTTCTTATTTTCCTGAAAACTTTGTTTTTCCACAGGAAACACTGTCAAAGCCAGTGGTTTCAGATTCAATTGAAAAAAACCACAATGCAAGTTTATAAATACTGTGGCCCACCAGTGTTTACAGATGAATATTCATTTTATTAAATATAATTTATAATCAGTTGACCTGTTTACATTAATAGTATATATGCATGCACATACAGTTTTATGAGATAAAGGTCAAAGATTTTATTTTCAATTTGTGAAACATCTGGTATTATCTATGGATATACTTAGTGAGAGATTTTTTACAAAACCTCACTGTACTGTTTTCTCATTTTCAGTGAACTGATTTGCTCGTCTCTTTAAAAACTGTGTTCATGATTTAATTTTAAATAATAAATACTTATCCTCAATTCTTTTTCAAAACAGATGATTGAAATTACATTCTTTCACCCAAAACTTGGTGCTTTGCTGAATTTGAAATTTTCACTGTGTTAAATGCTAAATTAAATAAATAATTCTAGAAATTAAGAAAGACAAGATAATCTTACATCTTTGGCATAAACAGAGTGTTCCAGCTTTACTTCTTGCTCCCTTCTTGAAACCTTGCCTGAATATCAGAAGCCCTGGTATCTCTGCAGAATCCAGTGGTTGACTAACGTCACTGATCAATAGATTTTGAGCAGTTTGGATCACTTCTGAAAATAAGTCCCTTCTGAATCCCTCAAAAAATAAATTTGTACACCTGATTTCAGTATACATTACTTCTAATGTGTTTGCCTTAGAAATAAAATCAGAGACTCATTTATTTGCTGATGTTTGGTACACTCTCAGAGATAGTGTATACTTGCTAAGCAGCTAAGTGGTGTTCTTCTTTATAATCAAAAATATTCAGAAATAATTTTTAACTTTTAGAAAGGTGAGTCCCCCTTACAAGTAAATAAAATCCTTAGTTATGTTACTAGATGCATTTATTTCTTTATGAATCAGATCATGCTGCTGTGTTACGACTGTCTTTCTGAAGAAAGAAGATGCACAAGTGAACATTTTCTTTAAGCTTCCTATTTAAAGGAGGATAAATACTTGGATTGTGTTCTGGAGCAGACCCTATTATGTACTTAGCTCAGAAACACGTAGTTTTAATTTGAATGAAGACCATGAGAATAATCATGCAAAAACATTTGTCAAGTTCTTGACTAATCACATTTGTAGATATGGGAACTTTGCAAAAGTTGGTACACTTTTCTATACAGGTATTAAACTATTAACATGATTTAGAATCCTGTATTAAGTGGAAATAATTCTGAAGTAAATGGAATTGCCTGTGTAATTGAAAATTAACTTTTTATGCATTGTGCCTTCTGGATTTTTTTTTTAATTTTTTCAAATGAATGCATTTATCTCTTTCATAATTTTTTCCTAATAAAGGAAACGAATTATATTAAGGAATTTTTATGTAGTAGCTTACTTCAGTTCATTTTCTTATGTTACGTGTCAGTAGGCGAGCTTATTCAATTGAATTTGATTCTTTAAGAGTTTGGAGTTTCTACTGATGACCCCAAAACAATTAACATGCATGACTTTTCTAATGGTCTCCTACCTAAGACAAGCTCTGTGATCTTTGATTTTTGTCACAACTTGATGTACTAAAAAAAAAAAAGGAATATGAATTATTATTGTGATAAATAATAGGATTGCTGCCATCTTTAATATATATTTGTTTTCTTTTTATACAGGTCATCCTTATAGAATTTTTACCAAAGACACCAATTTTTCGACCAGATTAGCATTTGATTTATTTATAGAGACTTATTCAAGTATGTTGTCTTTCCAATGGTGCCTTGCTTGGTGCTCTCCTGGTAGTGACATAGCATTGGTTCTACAGAGTCTTGTGGTGTTTTCATTCTTTTTTTTGTTTCATTGGTTGTTTTTTTGGTTTTGTTTTTTTTATAAGAACATGTTCTAAGTGCATTTAGTCAAACTGCTGATTTCACACAGGTGTTAATTACTACTTAAGTTATTTTTACTTTTGCTACTTCTGTTTATTAACGTATCTTGATTTTCAAAGGGTCTTTTATATGTGTGCGCGCGCGTGTGTACATATATATATATTACCATAAATACACAGCTGAAAATTATATACAAGTGAACAGGTATTTTTTTATCCCAGTATGACACAACTGATTGACTGTACATTGTGTAGGTCCTTTTAGTTATTCAGTTACATGCTGAAGTTCCTTCTAAGATATTCCTAAACTTCTGTCAGTGACTAGTCAATTGTAAATATTTTTATTTCTTCTTGGGATATTGGCTAGTCTCTTCCAGCAAAAGGAGATAAAGTTCTTTTTGAAACTGTGCTTTTTGGAACCCAAATGCCATTGCATTAGTAGAAATCTCTGTGCTTTTCATGAAGAAGTCCTGTCAGCTGGTTCTGAAAAAGTTCGGCTTTGAAAGTTAAAAAGAAGCAGCAAAATGGAATTATTTTGCTTGGATTAGAAGACTCACTGAGAGAATTGCATGCATCTGGTTAGTAGAACTCAAGATCACAAAAATATATTAGTATTGCATTTTATAATGTACGTGTTTTAATTCAGTCTAATGCCATGTATCAGCTTTATTCCTACTGTTTACCAGAACCTGTACACAGGGGTGCAGAAGGACTTGTTTTACTAAAACTTATTGTCCAAGAGGACCTTTCAGGGTTTTTTTCGTTTATTTTAAAACTACATAAGCAGAAAAAGTTATTGAAGTATTCTTGAACAGTAGAGTTCCAGATGCAAAGGCCATTTAATAATCAAAGCAGGGTACACTGGGCAACAGCGGGATTTTAAATGTGTTAGACAGTTATTTATTGCACTCTTTTCTTTTGCTCATTTTGGTTTACAAAGCTTATTTTCTGTGCAAGTATAAGACTTTTTTTAACTGGATATATGATGTATACTTGGGTCAGTCTGGTTGTGTTTTGTTTCTTATGCTTATACCTTGGTTGTTCATATCTTCACAAAAGGTTTTGGGTTTTTTTAATTGCAACTCTCATATTTCAGAATTTGCTCTAGATACATAAAATTACTGTACATGAACACTGATGTAAGTTAAGAACATGTTCCTTGTACAGTTGTGGTAGCAAGCAATAATGTGAATATATGAAAAAACAGATATACTCTGCTTAATATTTGTATGAATGAAAAGTTGATACCACTACAAGAATAGTCTTCTCTTTTTAATCTTTTAAATACAGGTACCTTGATGCTGTGAACTATTTTTCTATGTCTTCAAGATATTTATTCTCTGTAAAATATTCTCTAGTGAGTATTATATTCCTGAATTGTTCATAGTAGGACTGGTCTAGAAAGTTTTAAGTTTTCTTAAATCTAAGCCTTCTGTATCTGTTCCCAAAACTTGTCCTTTGCTCAGCTTTCATCTGTGGATTCCTGCTGTTCACTTTGAAAATAGCTCAGCTATGCTTTTCATACGAGCCTACAAGTGTGTTTCTTTGACATGACAGAACATGATTTTTAATTAACAAATCCCAGTTTCGTGCTTCCTTGGTCTTCTGGGTGCCACAATGGTCTTTCTCCAAAGTAAATGTTTATAATTTTCTAAGAATCAATTTCAACCTGTTCTTTAATACGAATCTGGGTCTGCAACGCTTCTCCTCTTGCCCAAAAGTATTAATTATAACCTCAAACTAGTTTTTAGCCTGTAAGGGAGGCCAGAAACATAACATTGATGGCAGCTGAGACTGGGGAGATTGGAGGTCCAGAGGAGAGGTTGAAATGGAACAGAGGTCATAACTGGTGATAAATTCCGATGACCAGAAATATATATTGATTTCTTTAAGTGTCGATTTTCAATAAAATGAATATTGAATCATATGAAGTCTAGATTTTACCAAGATTTTCAGTTGACTGTACAGATAATTTGTGTCATGGATGCAGTTTTCCACTGGTGTGGAAACCTATCCTTCCACATAGTGTGAAGGGATAGGTTGGATAGGGCTTGTGATACGTTAATAGTAGCACCACATTCAGCGTGAGCTGTTTACCTTAGTTTACTATCCAAACTTTCCATGCTACATTCTGTGACACCACAGATACCTTGCCAGCAGCACCCAAACCCACTGACAGTAAAGCTACTTTAGGCACAACAAGTGCTGAAACCAGAGCAGTGAATAGAGTGTGGCTTATGAGTTTACAAAGGGTATCTCATTAGTAAAGCTTCCACATAAGTGGTAGTGCTGGTTAAGTTCTTGCCTACTTTTAGATGCATCAGCAGTCATGGGCTTGGTTAGCAGGCATTTCTGTGTTTTAACTATGACTTTCTCTTAAAGAACTCTAGTACAAGAGGTCCAGAGTAGAGCTCGGAGCAATTAAAAAGTTAAATCCCTTAGTAAGGAGGCCAGACTAATTCCTTCTAAAAGTATTTCTGATATTGTATTAAAACATTGACTCTGACCTAAAATACAATGAGGAAACTTGAGAAACTGCATATACAGAGAGATGAGTTTTATCTCAAAGGTGTTATTCTCCTGAAGAGGTAGTACACTCACCTAGTAAGAATGTTATAAAACATTCTGATACAGTCCTTTTCAATTCATTAATTACAGTTATGGAAATTGAACATGGCAGGAACTTTAATCACCTGTTTAATGCCTGCAGCAGTTGACAGGATTTTCCTTTGATGTTGCTTCTGAAATACGAAATCTATTTACTTTGTGTGCTAGTGAGAAGACATACATTACCTTTTTGTCTATTTGGCAAAGAAAGAAGTTGCATAGCTTGAACAGACCAGAAGCTGTAGTAGGACTTCCAGGACACAGCCTACACTTTGCTGAAATAAATATTACATTGTACTAACTTGTTCAGCTTCTTGCAAGTCAGCAATTCCTACAAATAATCTTATCTGTTTGAAATTTCCTTTAACAGTTGGAGTTGATATTAATCATTTAGCAAATGATGTTCATTATGCCTGTTTCACCTTTAGCCTGAAAAACTAATGGTGAAGGCATCAATGACTCCCTGTGAAAGCTAATAATTATTTTTAGATATAGTGGCCTTTAACTGGTGAATAAAGATTTTTTTCTGTAGTATAATAGAAATAAATTCTTTTTAATCTTTTAGTGATAGATAGAAATAAGTCCTGAGGGAGAAGGTCTTTCTGTCTGACCCTACATAAATAATTCTGTAGAGCTCATCTATTGTTAAATAGCTCTGATTTGAAGTTTATACTGGGATTGGCAAATTTTACCAGAAATGAAAATGTTTGTGGAGATGGGCTACAGGAAGTCAAGTAAATTTTTTGTAATAGCTCAGTAAGGGTAATTTTAATAAACTATTTATGCAAATCCAAAATTTCCCAAAATCTAAATATCCAAAATGATACTTAAACTGAAGTAGAATAGATTATAAAAACTTTTTACAGTACTTAGATGTAAATTATAATCTCTAAACGAATTTGTTAAATGGTATTTTTTTGTAACTCTCAAGACCATGGTGTTTAAATGCTCTGTCTCTCATATACAGGCTTTCTTAAAAGTCGGGTTTAAGTTTTTTTTTCTAAAAGTCATTATTTAGCCCTGAAGATTGTAGGGAAGAGCTTTAAAATGCAATTTGTAACTGCTTAGAAGCCAGAAGGAAAGGAAAAAGAACTTTTATTTATTCCTTTCCCTCCACCCCCCACCCCAAAGTCTTACTTTTAAATTGGTCCCCTTGTTTTGGAGCCCTAGCTTATGGTTTTTGAGCAGCTGGCAATAATGCAAAGTGTCCACCAAAAAAACCCATTTCAATTCTGAACAATTTAAAGAGATCACTTTAATTAAGAGGCAAAAGATATGTTAAGCAAAGAAAATCCCTGGTTCTTTTAAGTTCTCCCAGCACTGCTACTGAGTAATTAAAAGAAGAATCGTGATGACCCTACATTAGGTCAAAATCCAGATGATTTTGTGTAAAGGAAATGCTCAATTAGAGAGGTCTCAGAGCCCCAAATGTCTTGGATTCATAGTAGCAATTTATTAAGGGTAAGTGACGCTGGCTAGTTTTGTATCCGTGACTAAAATCATTTATGTTGCTCTTCAGCAACTTTGTTTACGAAAAGAAAGCATTTCAGAAATAAGATCTGTATTCATCACTGCTAATTTGCTGTAATTTCTGTGCTTTTCCCTAAAGCCACATTGCATTTCCATCACAAACAGCTAAGTGTATGATCGTTATAATGCCTTTAATAGCCATATTGTAGGTAGAAATAATTATCTTCTCAGGGACTAATAGGAAATATGAAAATGGAGTTAATGAGCTGAATGCCTATCTGCATGAAGGCTTACTTTGCAAACATCACTCTAGAAACCGGATTGTAATATGCATGACCATTATGAATGTTATCAATATACAGTTATGAGAGCTTCTTTTACCCTGTATTATTAGGCTGCTGAATGTCAAAGTATGTTGGATAAGGATAAATGAAGGTTTTTTCCTTATTTCGATGGAGTGATTATTTCTAATGGTGCTACCTTCTTAATTCCTGTGTTTATTCTTTGTAAAGTTCTCTTTGAATAGGCTGGGTGAAACAGGGGATACTGACGTAATGAGAAAATAGTATTGTTCTTCTTAAGGAAGAGAAAAAATTTGAAGGGGAGACGTAGTCTAGAAGCAAAAAAATTTCATTGCTGGAAACATGCATTTATTCTTCATTAGTTACAGATATTCATTTGTGTTGTTTTGTTGGTTACAGAATTTTGCCGTTCATTAATTTTTGAACTTTCATCTTTTTGCACACTGATGTTTCAGTCGGTGTGGGCTGAATTAGAGACTATTTTTAAAATTTAAAAACATCTGAATCCTTGCATGAAACTTCATTTGTTGACACTTGTGCTGGTGTGTGTATCTCTACCACATGACACCAGGGTAATATATATTCTTTATAAACTACATTTTACTGTTTTCATGGAAGCTGTCCTTTTAAAAAAGAATTCTGCTTTGTTTAGCTCATTAATATTTCATTAAGATTTATTTTCTTGAAAAAGGATTCATAAATGCTTGGCTCCTCAGAATACAACAGACCATTAGGAACAATTTAGTGAGGCAAAAGATGAAACATAGGAATTAGGAGAAGCAACACCCAAAAGCTTGAGTTTGGAGATTAGCTTTGGAGTTCTCTGAGTACGGTGGAAAATAGTTTTGAACTGAATGAAATGGTATTGAATAATGCAAGTTAAGTAAAAGCTAGCAGACCATTTCAGTAATTAGGTAGACTGTGTTAACTTCTATTTTTTTATTTTAATAAGTGTGTTATTAATTTATTTTAGTTATGCTCTAGTCGATAGACAATTCTATTATACAGAATAATAATGCGGAAGGTAAGATTCTTTTTAAACTCAGTGTCTCTTCATTTGAAATAGCCAGACCAAAACGGAATTGCTGATGAGAGCTGCACAGTAAGTGCAGAACAGGCTTTTCCTAAGCTGGAGCCTGTAATGCATGGCTAATTGTTTCCAAAGAAAATTCTTGACTTGTCCAGACAGCTCCTGTCATGTGACAGTATATCTAAGGCCTACAAGTAGGATCCAGTTAGTACAATTTAAGTTCGTGTGAGTAAGAGAGACTTCTGTAGTTAGTTGTAGCTTTTATGGAGAAGGGAACCATTGACAAATACTCACTTTTCGAAAACAAATAGTAGATTTTATGATGTTTATTGAAACATGCTTTTTTTTGTTGCTGTTTTCTCCTAATTTATAACTTCTTCATTGAAAGTTACTTTGCCTTGTGTTGAAAACTAGACTTAGTAGTCAGCTGAAGATTTTTTTTTTTTGTTACAGTGTTTTACATTTGTGAATCCATTTTTTAAGTCACATTTAGAATTTTTTCAAAAAGTCAGGTATCCTGATGCAATATAATTGATATTTTTAGTGGCTCTATGTTTAAATTGATTTCACTGTACTGATGTAAACATCTAATTCATCCACTCCAAGTGTTTATCTCTAATCCTTTTGTGCTTGCAACAGGCTTCCTGACTTGTTAGGATATGCAGTGTACCTACTGGTTAATATTGTCAATGAACAGTTTGGTTCAGTGAGATAACAAGGAATACAGAGTAGTTCCTGATTTGAAAAGTGTAACTTGGATTCTTGTTTTCATAAAGGATGGAGTATGGCAATCAGAGTAGCAAAGTAATTCCAAACATAAATCTGAAAGAGAATAGTAAGCTGCAAAACGGTGCCTAAATGTTGTGTGCTAAATTAGACCTGTGTAATTCAAGTTGCTTTAAAAAAATTGGCAGAGAATTGCATCAGATTGTGTGCACTTAGGAAAAACCTGTAAAATGTATAAAACCGTAATGGTAAATAAGTCAGTGAAAGGGTGTTGCCTTTCAAGAGGGCAAACTTAAACCCCAGTATTCTGGAGTTAAAAATCCAGTTATGTTAAAAATCCATTTCAGGCAGAAATTATGTAAGCAATAATTTAACCTAGAACTGGATGTTAAAGAAGCTGCTATTTACAGAGAGACTTGATGTTAATTTTGCCTGTTAGGCATCTCTCCTCTCATAAAGAGTTTAGAAAGATAGGGTTGCTGTGATTTCCACTGTTGTAACATTCCTCTTCAAATATTTTAAGTCTGGGTGAGAGACTGAAAGCTTACAAGACAGTACTGTGTTCACAGGGTGCATTGCTTTGGGAGGAGAAGATAGGAAGAAAAGGACTTTTTTTAAGGCTGCACAATTGTATATATGCGTATTTAAGAGTATTTAACCATGTCTGCTAAATTACTGAAGTTAATCTATTGTTGAATTATAGAATATTATTTAATGCATCAGCATTGTTTTTTCCTGACTTGACCCAGAATTGGAATGGACTCCAGTATAAGTTTTTTTTAAAGCATTTCTTAAGTTGTATGTATTATAAACTAATAAAATAATTGTTAACGTATCTACTAAGCCTTGGTGTTTTTCATCTGTGTTGGGAGGGGGAGTGGTAGAGAGTAGAAGAAAAAGACAGAAAAAGCTGAAAAACTCTGGCATATGATTTAACGATCTCCTCTTGTTTCCAGTTGATAGTTTTAGTCTAAATTGGCAGGAGGGGGGAAGAGAGAACAGTTTTCGATAATGTAGGTGACAATATATGTGACTTCAGGACTGGAGTTACCAAATTACAAGCATTGCTTGCCTTAACTGTTTCAAACTGGTTTTTCATTAAGTTTGCATTTGGAATTCTTCAAGCTTTTCAAGCCCTAATGATAGTAGGATTTATTATATGTACTATCATTCTGGTTGAATGGTGATGTTGAAGCTGTTTGTACACTTTTTTTATATATACACTAATGCTCTCAAACAAGATATGCTTTTCATCTAATTGAGGCAGACACCACCTGTTTAGAAAGGAATCAATCCCATCAGTGCAATTCACATATTTTTAAGATGATCGGATATGAAATGCTGGTTAACGTGAACCTTATGAACAAAAACTAACGCTGCGCTCTCCACTGTGCTGAGGACGGCCTTGGCTCTCATCAATCAGCCACTTTTTCTTGCACGAAACATTTTACAGCTCTTTGGTTACCCTAGTATGGAAATCTTGACACCTTCTTTATAATGTGTGTGTGCATAATGTCTATAACATATATGGGGGGGGGTGTTAGACGTGCACATGGCCCCAAAGTGTGGGTGGGGAGGGGTGCTCCCTCCCGGTGCTGTGAAGCATTCCGGGTGTTGTAATGTGGGCTTGCAAAGCGGTATGATACAATGTTGCTGAGCAGAAAAGCGCACGATAGATTTAATGTAGCCAATTGTGTACTTTTGAAAAAAAGAGTAACTGTTCAGTGTGAGTTAATTTTGGATTTTTTCAGCATCTCTCTTTTAGGCTTTGTGCTGCATTCTTCTGGACAAATGCGTATTCCATGTGGGCCACTGTTCTGCTAAATGCTCTCAGTTCTCCTTTTGCAATCAAGATTATGTTGCTAAGGAGATTTTGCTTTTATTGGTGCCATTGATTTGTGTTAATACGTTTTGAATACCTCTCGGTATTCTTCCGCAGACAAGGCCAAAAGAAAAACTTCCCTGAGTTTCCCGATTTACATCACAAATGGAGCGGTGGTGTAATGAAGCCGATATAAAGTGGGCAGTTGAAAGGGAACCAAAGAAGGGCACTCAAGTGAGAAATGAAGAAATGTGCCGAGAGCGGTCTGCGGGCCGCCTCCGGCCCAGCTGCGGGAGCGGGAGCGGGCCGGGCCCGGCGCCGGGGCAGGGGGACAGCCCGCGCCTCCGGCCGCCCGGACCACCCACTCGCCGCGCCCCGGCCCGCGGATTACCCGTCGCGGGGGCACGGCCCGGCCCCGCCCGGCTCCCCGCGGCCGCAGGGGCGGGGAAGCGGCGGGAGAGCGAGCTCTGTCGGCTGCGGGAGCGCGGCCTTGGCCTCTGCAGCGCTGCCCTCACCGCCCGCCCCTGCCGTGCCCTCCGGGCCGGGCCCCTCGAGTGGTGCCCCGGCTCCCCGCGGCTTTCGGATGGGGCACAAAGAGGCAGAGGGACCCGCTTTATCGAGGCACCGCTGTAACCCGGCTGTGCTGAGTCTGCGCTCGGCCGCGCTGGCTTTGTGGTGCCCTCGGTGAGGGGCTGGTGGGGCTGTCTAGGCACTGCTTTATCCCTCTGAGCGTGCCTGCCCTTTAAAAACAAACAGACCAACACCACCACTCCAAAAAAGCAACCCCACCAAACAAATAAGCAAAACAACCCTCGAACTGAACCTAACAGTTTAAAATAAAAGTACTAAAGAAACCCCAACCTCTAACCTTGTGTTCATGATTGCTCCACTGAAGACAAGCCCCAGGAGGACATCAGGCCTCCTGCCTTCATGGACAAGGACAAGGACCTCCCTTGCTCTCTCTGGCTCTTCCACATTAAAACAATGAGCTCCTAAAAGACTCAAAGACCTGGTACTTCTTTTATATGAAAAGATTATTCAGAGAATATTCACACCAAAAAGCCAAAGAGCATTCCCATGTTCCAGGGTTTGCTGTCACAGAGATCTGCCTGCGGTGTTCAAAACCCCTGCCCCCTGCTTTGCTTTGGGATGGCACAAAGAGGGCCTGTGTCTGTGTCCACAAACAAGGTAAAGGAGCAATGTATGTACTTGCAAAGCACAGGAGCAGTTGCACTGCAGGTATTCAGAGATGAAGACTTACGTTGTGCAGCCCCCCAGGTGACGTAGGAAGCAGTTGGAGCCCTGTGCCATGTGCTGGTGAATGAGCTGGGATGGTGACTGGTTTCAGGCACCTTGTTTAAGGTTTTGGTGACCCAAAGCCACAGCATGACATGACTTCTGATCCAAAGGAGCAAATGTGGTTTATATATGGAAGTGCTCTACCTTTTGCATCGGAAGTAGCAGCCTCCTTTATGTTGTATATTGCTTGCTGCAAAAACGTCCCATTGCATTTATGTAGGCTCAGCTTGCTTCTTTGCATTGGTCAAGCCAGAGGTCGTTGTTCTTAGGCTATTGATCATATTATATGTAGAATAAACTTTATGTCTTCTACTCTTGCTCTCTGCAATATTAAGACTCTGCCAGAAGGATGGGAACTCAGGCTTGCTGAAAGGGTGGGAGGAGTAGAAGAACTCAACCTCTTTACTCATTTTTGAGGGGACCTCTGGAGGACTCCATGTTAAGTGACTTTTTCCTATTTGTGCACCTTTGAAGATCTGGATCTTGAGTAATTGTTTAATAAAATGAGAGAAATGCATAAGGATAGCTTATGAATGAAGTGAAGATCATTTTAGCAGTGGGCCTTAGGATTTTATGCCATTCTGTTTTAATTTCACAGTTCTAAGTGAAATCCTTCATCGTGTTTCAAGAGAATGTGCCAAAACACATCTTTTTATTTGTTGTTTCATACATTTTCCAATACACTCTGTGAAAAGGTTCTGGTTTTATATGAGATAATGAGTTTTGAGGTTAATGAGGATAAGGCCCAGAATTCCTACTGTATTGTGTGCCATTAGTATACAGTAGAAATAAATTGAGAAGCAGACAGTGTTTTAAAATCCTCTTTCATTTAGGCATTTTGTTTAGCATTCAGAACACAGCCACATTACATGATTAGCTGATTTTAATGACTGTCCTCTAATCAGATAAATGGAAGTACGTGGAAAACCTAAAAAGATAATATTTGTGGAGAGACAGTCTGTTTACATTGTTACACCTCAGCTAAGAGGATACTTGGCATGTATGATGCAGCTAAGAGAAGAATGTGGAAGGCCAAAGAAACCTTGAAGACAATTGGATCCAGCCTATTCTTTCTCTCCCCACAATGCAAGCTCTGATGACTTGGTATTTTAATTAATGTCAACCCTTACCATCAGCGCTCATGGGAACAATCATTAAACCAACACAAAAACATTTTAAATGGCTGGCAACCTACCAGATACTGAGCTAAGCATTCCCATGGTGGAGTGGATGGTTTCATAGCCAATTCTGCACTGGATTAAATAAGTACTCTAATAGTACTGGCTAGAAAGGCTATTATTTTCATACTAAACAATGCAGTATGGTTTCTAAGTTCTATTTTAAAATGTTTTCATACTTACTTCCCAACACTAGTATCAATGTTATTTATATGGATGTGGTTGAATTTTACTCTTTGTTGTTACTAAAACTTGTTTTTTCTTATTCTTCCCGTTCTTTTTTCTTTGTTTGTTTCCTTGCTGCTAAACCAAAACCATATATATTTTTTTTTTCTCCCAGATAATGCACATGATCAGACACAGCCTAAACCAAAATTGGTTTGCAATGTAGCTTAAAAACTGCTATCCAAGTGAATTTTAAAATTGGACAAGTAATACATTTTTTTGTATTATGTTACTTTTGCACAGTAGGATCTGGGTCATGTCTCTAAGTACCTAGTAGGTACTCTGTTGTCCTTACCGTTGCAGTGTTTGCTTGCCAAGTGTACTGAGTAGCCTGATCTTTCTTATTCCTCGAAGGACTCTTTCCCTCCTCCCATCTTCTGTGTTTGCTGTTTGCTCAAATTGTTTAAACATGGAGCTCAATGACAGGCTATTAGCGCTGACCGGAGCCACACATAATGTGGCCACATGTTGTGTAAGCTTCACAACTTGTCTGCTAATTTGCCTCAGGCCTGACCTGAAGTACCCTTACTAGTCTAGCTCTTAGCCCTTCCCCAGCAGAGACAGACACTCATACTAACTCTTATGACACATTGTTGACATCTTTGATTCGGGGCCAAATCCTACCTCCCTTTCTGCCGAAGGTTGTGCCATGGCAGTCAGTGAATCTGCCTGAGGAAGAGAAGAGGACAGAGCCGGCTGTGCTGTAAGGATGGGGATGAGGATGAGAACTCTTCCTCTTCTGGTGCAACCCATCAGGAGTTAAAGCCCGTGGTTGAAGCGCATTGGACAGGCAGTGCAAGAGGAGCTGCCCTGCTCTACCCGTGGTTGCGTGAATCCCACTGGTGGATCCCTGGGGAAAATACAGTTTCCATAGAAAGTCCACAAGCTACGAGGAAGTCACGTGGCAGGGAAGCCCAGGCTGGCAAGCAGAGAGTGCACTCTGTTTCATTCTTGTCATTAAGCTCTCTGATGCCACTGTGATGGGTACAAAAAGGGGGGATATTTTAGTCAAGTGGGAAAACAAAAAGAGCAGCCTGTTTAGGAAGAAAACGAGGATAATGAAATACATACTGAGGAGCTCAAAGAATGTACTTGTATAAATGAACCTAGAAGGATCCAAGCCAAAAGTGAAAAGATCAATGCAGATGTGTGGCACTGGTATCCAAAAAGGAAATTAATTGGAGAGATGGATTTCAGATGATGAGCTACATTGATTGGGAAGAGGGGTGTGTGGTAGATTAGGCAATAGCATTGATGGGTTGATACAGTTGATCAAGAGAATGGAAATATATAGAGGAAACCTTAAAAAGGCATTGGAAGCCCCAGCAACAGTGTATAAACAGCATTAAAAAAGACTGTAAAGCTAAGAACAGACTAGAAAGTGGAATATGAAAGTTTTGTGAGGGTGAAATTTAGGAGAACATGAAATAGTAAAGTTTAGTGAAAATGAGTAAATTTTGAGCAAGGGAAGACAAACAGCACAGAAGGAAAAAGAGGAAATTCAAAAGACCTGGAGGGAAAAGAGTTAGAAGTGAAAAGGGGAGAGTTTTGTACATTAAAATCACAGGGGGAAAAACTGAAATGGTACAGAGAAAAGAGGAGGGAAAAGGAGCAGGAGAAGTGTACCTGCAATGTACAGGCTGGGTTCATCTCTTTAGAAATACCTTTAAACCTCCTGAAAGGTGCACAGCTTTGGAAACTGCAAACCCCAAGGTCACCAGCTCTGTTTCAGGTTGGGAATATCCTTACTGTTCCCATTTAGTGAATGCACTTTCTTATTCATGCGATTTTTAAGTCATAGGAAGAACTCTTGCCCCATTTTATTCTTTCTGCATCCTGTCACTCTGAAATGCTTCCAATATTCAGTCCTCTGTGTATCTCAGAGACTGAGACC
The DNA here is from genome assembly GCF_036250125.1 of Pseudopipra pipra. Classification (NCBI taxonomy): domain Eukaryota; kingdom Metazoa; phylum Chordata; class Aves; order Passeriformes; family Pipridae; genus Pseudopipra; species Pseudopipra pipra. The sequence goes on from NC_087552.1 coordinate 48,376,365, forward strand.
CACAACATGCTCTTTTCAGATTCTTGTTCAGCTTTTCCTCATTCACAACTTGAATTTCCTGACATAGTGAGATATGAGTAGCGGGGGAGGCTGCATTTTACCCTCAATAAGCTGCTGCAAACATCTTTTCCCATTAAACTGTGATTTTTTTTTTCCTGAAGATGAAGGGTTGTTTTCAAAAGCATTGTCATGATCTAAGGGGGTTTTATTTTGCCCCTTCAATTCAGTTTATGACCCATATTATGAATGTAGGCTGTAAAACCTTCAGTTGTTACAATGTCCAGAAAGTTTCTGGCAAAGTCATCATCTGTTCCATAAAGGTGAAATTTGCTGCAGACAGATTAATAGAGTTTTTCTAGCTGAGGCAAATAATTAGACCAGCAGAATTTTCATGCAAATTCCTCCCTTAGGAATAATGAACAAATATACAGATTTCAGCATGCCATGCCAGACCATGGGCTTAGGACAGATGTTAAAAGGATCTATAAAAAATTGAAGGCAGGCATCTAAAAACAATTTAAAGTTGATGTAGCCAAGTCTGTGACAAAGATCTTGTCTTTCCTTGAAATGCCTGTACGAAGTGCGCAGTGCTCTAATTTACATAGCAAATAGGTGATTTTATTTATATAATAAAGCTTAAAAGTTTGAATTAGGAAAGTAAGCTTGTTTTCCTGTGTGCTGTACAAATACGTATGCTAGAGATGGAGCTTATTTCAAAGAATGTGCAAGTAGTTAAACAAAAGAAGCAAATAGAAAAGCTGAATACAAGCAAAATATCTTATTAGTTCCCTCAGAAATAATGGTGCTTCCTCATCATTTCCCCTTACTCATTTGAGCCGTGTCAAAGCTAGCCCTGCCTGTCACTGCTAACGCATACCAAGCATCCTCTGTCACCCACACAGCAAGGATTTAGTTGGGGGGGAGGTGTGTGTTAATCAACAGGATTCTTCTGTGTCTTTTTTTTCCCCTTCTGAGAAGCAGTTGTCTTTCTCAGGTCTGGTATGAATAAAAAAAGAGAGTAAAACCAGCATAGCTGACCCAAAAAAACTCAAGACAGTTTGGTGTTCTTCCCAAAATACAAGGCATCTCATCCTTGAAAAGTTTTGCTTCTGTCTAGTGGCATATAGATGTCTTGCTTTTCCCCATTCAGGTTAGTTGAATGTTAAAACTGATTTTCAAAGATCCTCTTTCTTTTGCCCTAGTCAGCAGAGAACTGACTCAGCATCCCAACAACAATGCATTTAGAGCAGGCATTAGTTTTGAAAATGTTGTTTCAACTCTGTAAGAGACCATGGCAACAAAGATAGGATGAAGACCTTTGAAGAAGCCTCTGAATACTATTTAGAAGAAGGAGAATGGATAGGAAAACAGAGGGAAAGAGAGTAGGATTCATTTGCTTCTTAGTGATGCTACCATTTTGAGGGGCAGTACTAATTCCTATAATAGATTTCACTCCTGGGCAAAGAATGCTACCAAATAGCCCTGAATGAGTGCCACTTCCCATTGAGATAAAACTGAGGGTTTCTTTCCCCTGTGTTTGTTTTGACAAGTAGATTCTTTTGCTTTATCTCTCTTAAACAAGAGAAGTTTTAAGGCTTAAAGATTTGAGCCCTCTGAGAAATCAAAACTTCAGTCTTTGAGATTGCGCTAAGTATATTTACTCAAGATTTATGACAAATCCCACAGAAGTAAGGAGAATGCTTAATACAATTCAAATAGGCTGGAACTTACCATCTAAATAAGGACTAATCTACTGCCTGCCTGTGCTTCCCTAGGAAGGGACACCACCACTCCCAGTGTAAAACAAAAGAGGACTTTAGGGAAATAGAAAGTCTGAAAATCCTCATAGTCTATTCATGGGTTGTCTCCTTTTAACTGACATTTCAAAAGTTATGCCCGCTCATGACAAATGCACTTTTCAGGTTTTGCAAGTTTCATTCTTTTTATGATTTTTAGTGCATGCTAAGAAAATCCTATAATACTTTATCTTGCTCTAGCTATAAACATGGAAGAATTTTGATCAAAGGAGACTATTTTAACAGCTGTCTTTCAAGGCAACATGTGCAGCTCTCTTGGCAGCTTCAGCTAGTAAGGTTTGAAGGAAACAGAAGTCTTTGAAAAGTCTTTGCATGTTTGAGGTGTCAAAAATATTGAATATATTGCCTTTGCTTGGTGCTTTCCGGGATCTCAAAGCCATGGTCAGGCAATAAAAAAGCTCTACAGCAGGAACCCTTAATTTAGTTTAAAGAGATCTGAATGATTGTTTCTGTGGTTTGGGGTTTTTTTGGGGTGGTTTTTTTTCCCCATAATCTGCTTTATCCAGATATTTGTCATCAGAAATAGAATTTTATTTTCTTGAATAAATATGGTCTGGGATTAGTTATAGAAGAAAAGGAGGGACTGTTGCTCTTTTTGCCAAAATAGAGAAGAGGCACTCCCCTCCCATTACCTTTTCACAGCCAGGGAAATGAACACTTCCATTATACTGGACAATGTGGAGCAGAAGTAGCAGGTGGTGACTGCTACTAATCAGGAAGTTAAGTAATAGCCATACTTGAGCACTTTCTAAAGGATTACCGTTTATGGGAAGATTTGTCCCCTATCTGGGCACCCCTGGAAAGAAAATAGAGTGAGAAAGATGAAAAGATGCCTATTAGTTACAGATTTTCCATCCTCTCCCCAGCTCCACACACATACACACACTGCCTGCTGCTCTCCCTTCACTGCCCCAACCTGTTCAAATGACTCCAGCAGACAACTGGTAAACCTGTAATAACAGATCCTGCACTTAATCCTGCCTCTGCTCCTCCATTCCTGCTTAAGAAAAGCCATCCTTTCCCCCTGCACACTGGCTGGTGTGCCTGCAAGCTGTTGCTTGGCTGATCTAAAGGAACATGATTCACCTGGGACAGGCTTATAAATCGAAGTCCTCTACTTTTAACAGCACTTATTGGCAGGGAAGGGAAAGGAGGCTATTATTGCCATTTTTACTCTAGGAATTACTAATTTACTGTCTGACAGATGCCCACAAAGTGGCCTAGATTTGCCAAAGAGAGGTAATCCTATGTCACAAACCCTTCTCCATAAGGTATCGCAATGCTAATTCTCCAACATGAGGAAATCACAGAATGGTTTGGGTTGGAAGGGACCTTCAAAAGGCTTCTGTTCTATCCCTTGTGCCATAGACAGGGACATCTCTCACTAGACCATGTTGTTCAAAGCCCTATTCAACGTGATTTTGAACAGTTCCAATGATGGGGCACCCACAATTTTTCTGGGTGACCTGTTCCAGTGTCTCACCACTCTTACTGGAAACAATTTCTTCCTTGATTCCAGTATAAATCTACCTTCTTTCAGACTGGTCACACTGATTACCAAATCTTATTGGCTTCATTGTTGAAGACAGGAGAAATTTTCCAAATCTTCGAGTAGGTCACAGTGAGTGACATTGTTACAAATCTCTAGTTTTAATGTCTTGCACTTTTGTCTGTTCTTATGTCAGCAGTGACATGTCACCCAGGCATACAGATGCAAAAGTAAACCAAATTTGATATACAAATCCAAGCTCCAGAACTGCGGAATGTACGAGTGTAGTGGGTTGACCCTGGCCAGATAACCAGGTACCCACTAAAGCTGCTCTCTCACTCTCCCTCTGCAACTGGACAGAGGAGAGAGAAAAAAAACACCTAAGAATTCATGAGTTGAGATAAGAGTTGGGAGAGGTCAGTGACTGATCACCTTCACGGGCAAAACAAGACTCAAAGTGGGGATAATACTTATATTTATTACTAACAGGATAAGAGCCAAAGAATGAGAAATAAAAGTCTTAAAAACACCTTCCCTTCCCCTCCTTCCTTCCACGTTCTCCCTCCTCCCCCCCAGCGGTGCAGGGGGACAGGGAATGGGGGTTGCGGTCAGTTGTTGTTTCTGCCACTGTTCAGGGAGAGGAGTCCTTCCCCTGCTCCCATGGGGTCCCTCCCACAGGAGACAGTCCTTGATGGACCTCTCCAGTGTGAGTGCATCCCTTGGGCAGCAGCTCTTCCCAAACTGCTGTCCCGTGGGTCACTCCTCCATAGGGTGCAGTCCTTCATGAATGAGCTGTACTGATGTGGGTCCCCCAGAGGGGCCACAAGTCCTACTCGGGAAAAACCTGCTCTGGCATGGGCTTCCCTCTCCATGGCCTGCAGGTCTCCAGCAGGACCCTGCTCCATCTTGGGCCTCCCACGGGGTCACAGCCTCCTTCATGCATCCACCTGCTCCAGCATGGGCTCCTCCATGGGCTGCAGGTGGGTCTCTGCACCCTGATGGTCCTCCCTGGGCTGCAGGGGCCTCAGCTCCAGAGCCTGGAGCACCTCCTCCCCCTCCTTCTGCACTGACCTTGGTGTCTACATTGTTATTCCCATGTTCTTGCTCCACTCTTCCCTGGCTGGAATTTTTTCTGCGCAAAAATCTTTTGTTCTTAAATATGTGATCACAGAGGTGTTACTATTAATTCTAATTGGCTTGGCTTTGGCCAGCAGCAGGAAGTCCGTCCTGGAGCTGGCTGGCATTGGCTCCATGGGACAGGGGAAGCTTCTGGCAGCTTGTAACAGAAGCCACCCCTGTAGCCCCCCTGCTACCAAAACCCAGCCGCAGAAACCCACTACAATGAGCCTCTTCAGCCTGCTAGTATCTCACAGGTTGCCCTCAGAACCCAGAGGGGATTAGGAACCCAAGTAGGGACCCAGCAGCTGTCCCATGAAGTTCACTGCTTTTCATGCAGGGAGGAGAGTAAGTGACAGAGTTATCCAGCACTGCCCCTTGTCTTGCCAATATAACATATATTTTGTGTGCCTTCTTGAATTTGTCCACAGGTCAAAACTATCTCAGCAGTGGTTTGGTGGTTTGGGTTTTTTTTGTTTCATTTTTGTGTGTGTTGTGTTTTGGGTTTTTGTGGGGTTTTATTTGTTTGTTTGTTTGTTTGGGTTTTGTTTGGTTTTGTTGTTTGTTTGTTTTGGTTTTGTGTTTTGTTTTGTTTTGATTTTGGGGTTTTTTTGAGGGGGGAGTGTGGTCTAAAAGACTGTGCTAAGTAGGGCTGACATTTTAAAATTTTTGGATCAATACAGGGCATGTCATTCTTTTACAGTATGAACTTCAGACTTTCAGGTCTCCCCTCTGGACTGATATGATTAATACAAATTACTTATGACCCCTGGACCTTGCTATACTGCCAGCATGTCCTGGAAGCATGAAAGAATATCCTAAAGAACATCAAGTATAGAGCCCTCTGAATTTGCCGCAACTCCCCCAGGACAAAACCTTCTTTTAAATACAGTTTGTTCTAGCCATTTCAGTACCACTGTTCGCTTTCTTATCTGTTGACATGGAGGCTTAGCTTCCTCAGAACATTTTTGTCTGAAAGATCATTATTTTCTTTTCCAAGCATCCCATGAACAGACCAATTGTACTTCATCAATTTTAAATTTTGACCATCTGCCAATTGCTTTCAAATCTAAAGCCAATCAAAATTCAAGCAGATTCAGAAAACAGTGAAAGAGGAGCACATCCACTTCAAAAAGGTTACCCAACTGTTTGTTGTTGTTGTTTCATTTTGTCTCAGACTTTATAATGATGGCTTTCAGCATTTTTGCTCTGTTTATGTGTCCTTGTTTAAAAGTCAGGGCTGTGCCTGCCCTTCCCCAGGCTGCAGACACACAAGTGGGCTGCTGTGCAGTTCATCATTCACATTCAAGCCTCTGCTCACTCAGAAGTCTGGTGAATAATTGCCAAGAAAGACGCCTTCCACATTTATGTGGAGGGACTTCGCTTTCACAGCTGCTGTTTATCATAAATAAAATGACTTGGAAACATCATACAATGTCTGTGGGTTTTTATGGGCATCTAATTTTGCTTGTTTTAACAGACTACAGGTAAGCCTGATAGTTACAGATATTTCATGAGTAAGACTCTAACCTAGCTGTATGTCAGGGAAATAATAAATACTCTTAGTACCTAGAATAACCAAGGTCCAATGTTACTTAGCTCCTCAGGACTGAAATAATTTGTGCTATGACACCTCTGGCATCAGTAGGATCCCGGAAGGATGAGTTTGCTGAAGTTTTCTTCTAAAAATTAGAAAATTCTACACATATATGAAACTATGTAAAAACGTATTGCTGCACCTCAGATTTTTTTACTGACCACAGGGTCTATATCTTCTGAGGCCATCCCCTGCATGAGCAGGCCTGCCGACCTTCTTGGTCATCAGGAAACCTTCTACCAGCAGGAGGCAGGGGCAGACGGCTTCCTGCTTTACAGTGACACCCTGATTTCTGTGCTCTCCCATTTTGGCATCCTACTGAGAAGCTGAAAAATGAGTGCTTCCCTGTGATGACTTGTGCTTATTTTTCATTATCCAAACTAAGACAAAAACATTTCACATGAGCTGCTTTGATATTTTCAAACCAGCTAGTCTTTGTAGTTGTGATTACTTTGTTATATACCAAGTATTTCTGTGCTATTCACTTGAGACTGAAAACTTTAGAAAAATACTGGGTTTTGAAGGTTTGAAGAGTGACTTTCTTTCTCCTATCAGCAATAGGAATGGTTATAATGTGTTTTGTCTGTAATGGAAAAACAAACAGTAAAAAGTTATTGTTACTCATGTAAATGCAAGACAGGCTTTTTCCATATTCTTCATGTTAAATAAAAGAGTTTGGCAACAGATGGAAGACTAACATTACTAGGAGTTTAATAATGAACAGTACAGAAAATTAATGCTGCCATTGCTACAGTAGTTGAAGGTGAGAACAAAGCCTTATGGTGTTTCTTCTTGGGGCCCTAGAAAATAAAAAGTAACAAAGGCAAATGGGTTCATTCTGTGCCCGGTATGCTTGAGTATTGGCAAGGCAAAAGAAAGGCTAGGAGACAGTATCAACTATGTTAAGTCAGGTTTTGTACACTGAAGGCATGCATGCATGCTGAAAGAGTGGAATCAAAGCAGAAAATTACTTTTCAGAAATTGGCTTAAGCCATAAGACTCCATCTGTGTCCTTAACGAGAGGGAGGAAGAGCCACAACCCACTGCTTTTCTTCTGCCAAACTTGAAATGAGAAATGTTGCCCAGGTGCCAATGTCTTAGGGAGAATTTCTAGGCTGTGAAACTCAGCCTCAAGAGACAGGAGATGAACTCAAGCTGCAAGGAAGAGTCTATGTCTCAGAGAGGGCTGAATTGCAACCATATTTCTCTCTCAGATGTTACCAGGGTGTTGTCTTCAGCTTCTCTGCAGTCAGTGCTGCTCAGGTACTCCTAATTCTCCCTTTACAATGTGTTACATTATTTTCTGCAGGAACTATGATGTCCAACTCAGGAATTTAAGTCTGGAAAACATAAGCTGGAAGTTATGAGTGGCGATGAAGAATATAACTTTCGTGGTTCAGGCTGTAAGCAAGGTAGATCTGCTGTGACTGTACATGGTTCGTTTTCTTAAGAAATCAGTCTAACTCTCTTCATGTTTTCTTAGTGGTGAAAAGTTGAAAAGAGAAATTGTGGGAAAGTACAAAATACTTAGGAAAGTGAAGGGCATGTGATTTCAGTTATAGTTTAGTTTGTAGTACTATAAATGAAATATGAATGTTTGCAAAGTACCTACTAAGTAAATATTTCCATATTTAAGCTGATAGTTTGTGGGATGCTGTTTTGAAGTGCTAAGGTGAAAAGATTACTAAATTGTAAAGTGTGTAAGATAGTGACTTATATAGGCCTAAAAAACACCCAGAAGGAGAAATTCTTGTTTGCTTATTTCACTGCTGGGGTTCTGTGCTCTTTTTCTCCCGGAAGAGCTCCTTCCTTTCCCTGTTGCTTGTCTCTCAGGCTGTTGGTAACATCATTAAACACCATAACATAGTTTAGACAGAATAGCCGTGAAGTACCAATTGCAGCAAAAATCACATATGAATCTGTAATGTGCTGGGCAGGGTTCTTGTCTAACTGTAAAGCCAAGCTAAGCAATAAGATATATAGCTTTTAATTTTTAAATGCAGGACTGTTTTTAATCGATATTCAGTATATCTTTGTTAAATGATGTTTTGCAATATCTACCCTATAAAGGAGATACTATAAATATATAAATATAGTAATTATATGAGAAATCTTAGACTGCTTTTACTTTTATGTGAAGTACAAAATATACTTTCAGATGTGGTTTAGGTAGTTACAAGTATGGCATGTCTGATGGTGATGTACAATGTGGCAAGCTCTCAGTATCCACACATTACAAAAAAAGTGTGAATCCTACGCCTACAACCTTAATTGAAGTTAAAGTTTGCTAGCCTGCATGGACCACCAGTATCACCTAAAGAAGAAAAAAGGAACAAATGTTTAAATCATTGAGCATCCCACCCACGCTTCTGCCCATTAGTTCCACTCAGCCTGTACTAACACTGCAGTTGTGCATCAGCAGTGTGCTTCGACCATCTGGCTAACCTCAGAAAGACATGTGGGCAGCTTATCTTCAAAGATGAATACCGGCTTTTAGCAACAGCACTAACAGCTGTATCAAGCCAAAGAATGGAAAATAGATCTCCTAAGTTCATCTTCTTCTATAAAAGACAAAATGAGCTGCGGTTGACAGTGCCATTTTAAATGAAGACACTTGGTCAGATTTGCCTGTATTTTCCCTGTTTCTTTGTAAAATGTGCTATATAGCTAGTTATAGTTAAAGAGCATAAATTATGACGTGAATATGTAGGATATATTAGCAGATGAATATTTTTTCCTTGCTTAGTGGAAGTGAGGAATGTCCTATGGAGATAAAAGATGGGAAAATTACTTATAACAGATCATATGATCTTTAGCAGTCTCTTCTTAATAAGCACTACATAATTCCTGTGAGCTGTTTGAAACTAATTTTGGAGATGTCTCCTTTAACTCTTGCAAGTGTACAACATTTTATAAAAAAATTTGAACAGAGAGGTTTTTTTATTTCAAATCAAGACCATTTAGCCCATCCAGCAATGAGAAGTGTTGCATTGTTTCCTGCTTACCTGTTGTGAAACTAATGTGTTCCAGAAAGGATAGACTTACCAGAGCATCTGAATTCCTGCAAGGAGGATGAGGGTGAAGTACTTTTTAATTGTTTTGACTCTACAAATGATGCAAAACCAAGTGCATGGAGGAAAGAGTTGCATATCGGGAAGTGTGCTGCTTCATTCATCACCCTAAGAAAGAATCATGAATCATGCATACAAACTAGATTTGATTCTTTCTGCCTCTTGGCCATGATATTATTTTTCCCCATTCATTTATGTGAAACAGGAAACTACTTGTTGTCTCCCTTAAGAGAGCACCTTCATGTTGTTTGCTTTGTTAAATGATTCTGTAGGAATCACAGAATCACAGTATGGGTAAAGTTAAGAAGGGACCACAGTGGGTTATGTGGTCCAACCTCCCTGCTCAAGCAGGGTTACCATAGAGCACATTGCACAGGATTGCATCCAGATGGTTCTTGAATATCTCCAGTGAGGGAGACTCCACAATCTCTCTGGGCAATCTGTTCCAGTGTGTGTGGTCACCCACACAGTAAAGAAGTTTTTCCTCATATTCAGGTGAAACTTCCTATGCATCACTTTTTCCTGTTGCCTCTTGTCCTATTGGTTGGCACCACCAAGAAGAGCCTGGCTTCATCCTCTTGGCACCCTCCCTGTAGATACTTACAGACATTGATGAGGTCCCCTCTGTATTCTCTTCTTGAGGTTCAGCTCCCTCAGCCTTTCCTTGTAAGAGAGATGCTCCTTCAATCATCCTGCTCCCAGTCCCTTAATCATCTTCATCACCTTCTGCTGGACTCAGTCCAGGAGCTCCATATCTCTCCTGTACTGAAGAGCCCAGAAATGAACACAACACTCTGGATGTGGCCTCACTAGGCCTCACACCCCACGACTGAAGTCAGGTTCTCTGAGCTTCTGCACTAGGGCAGAATAGAGGGGCAGGATCACCTCTCTCGACCTGGTGGCAATGCTTTTCCTCATGCACCTCAGGGTACTGTAATTCTCCTTATGAAAGAAAAGGTGACTCCATAGTAAGGATGCTGAATGCATACTTACCAGTCACAAAGAATAAGGATCATGCAGAATAGTCATATTTAAAATAAAAGTAAAAATGCTTCTCACTTTTTAAAGGGGAATCCCAGTTATCTGCATGTGTATGACTGCAGTATCATACAGTCCTGAATGGATCATAATGTTGTGAGCTCCCAGTGGTTTTACAATTGCTTGGTCAGCCACCCTACAGAAACGTGCATGCAAATGTATGTGTTCTCTGTACAAATAATGTTTCCAGTGACAAACTTAAAAATAGATCATTATATAGGCTAGCAGAGTCCCTGCATATAACCAAGAAAAAGAAGATGAATGTTCATAATACTTTGCTAAGTGATTCTTTTCATCTTAACCCATTCCTTTTCTTCTAAGCTCAATTATTAGCCATACACATGGCAACTACAGATATATAACTGTGTGATAGGAAGATAAAGGGCAGGTAGAAAAAATTCCTCTGATCTTTTCTTATCTCCCGTCTGCAGGGTGCCCTGGAAGAGGCAGATGAAATAAACAAAATACACAGATCCACCTCCAGACTGTCTTTCCACAGTCATGACTATCACCAGGCTCTTACTGATGTTTCCCTAAGAAACCATGTCTAGCTCACACATCCCACATTCAGTATCTCTGCTGTGATAATGTACTTTTTTTTTTAAAACTGAGAATACTCTTCCCCACACTTTCAGTAACTAACCACACAGCTTTTTAGACAGATTGTCAAACTGTATACTAACAGCCTTTTAACTCTACACTTTCCTCCAACATCACTTGTTCTCCCACCACTCTCAACCCCACTTCATTATATAAGACCCTCCTTCTCCTTGTTTGGTTTGTAAAGATGCATCAGGAACTGAACCCAGCTGCTTCTTGTTTCAGAGGTAATTGCCAGCATTTCCACAGCTGCTCCAGGGATGGGTTGAGGTTTTAAATGGCTGGTGGCAGGGGTAGTTTTTCTTTTTCTCTTGTGTGCGGTTTCTGATCTCATACACTGATACCTACTGGCAAAGCAATGAGTGCCTCAGTAGTGATGTGAAAATGCCTTGGTCCTAAGCACAGCTTCTTTTTTTCAAAAAGCAGGAAGGGATTCATCACACCTGCACCAGAAAAGGTACAGATTAAGGGCCGAGTTTTATTGTGAGATGTATATACTAACTTGTAATCAGACATACAAACACTATGTTCAGAAGGTTGACTTGCAAGTGATTTTAATAATTCAACTTGCTTTAGCAAACTTCTGGTTGCTATGTGGAAATAGAAGAATGAACTTTACCTGAATAACACTGGGGAAATGGCTCCCTGATTATCAGTATATGCTATGTGATTTAAGTAGCATAAAATGTGTTGAAGGAACTACATCAAAACTACAAAGACAAGCAGCCCAAAGACTGACTTAAAATTGCATAATTTGGCTTCTAAGTGCATACTTGCTCTGGTGCTGTTTATTTTCTACCTTGTCCTTGCTCAGAAGACTCTAAAAAAAAAAACTTTAGGCTGTTTAGTATAAACCCTTGTTTCACATCAGAACTTCAGAGACAAAACCTGGTGCTCCCAAAAATGCTTGGTAGTTTTAACTGTATGACTGTTGTTGCTCTTGCACTTATCTTGCTTGTGACAGCGATTTTACCATGGGACTCTGCTGCACTGCTAGAAAGTACATCCCATGCACTAGAGGGAAGCCAGGATCTTGTGGATTAAAAGTCAAGACTGTCAATACATATTGACTGCAACACCAGGATTAAAGCTTCTAAATGATTCTGTATTAGAAATGGCTTGTGCTCTGCAGATTTAGAATATGGGCAAATCTGTTATGTGACTCTGTATCCTTGGTCAGCAGAAATCTTGGCCAGGACGAGGGATGCTGCAGAGTATGCAGAGAAGCTTTCCTTATCCAGAACTACGTGTACATATGCAGCTGCTGTCTTTGTCTGTTTAGTTTTGTAAAAATAAAGATAAGTTACCTTCATCCGAAGACAGATGAAAGACTTTCCCTGAGTCTTTCATTCTTGAAGTCTAGATCCCAGGGAATTCACAGTGTAAGAGCCATAGTCAGAGGTTTTGAGGGGTCATACAGTGCAGTTAGGGTGCTATTACACCTCAAGGTAAGCTGAATCAACAAAACTACAAGTGTGCCCTGTAGGTGAAGGCTGGTGTCTGCCTGTCTTGCGGCTGGGAAGTGGGAGAACTTCTTTTTCTGTTATTTTGTGAGAACCATGAAGAGCAATGATTCTGTGGTTCACTGGTCTGACATGGGAAGAATTAGCTTTGCACCTTTCTTATTTCACTTCTGACTTTCTTCTGTCCTGATTACTAAAAAGAAAAAAGCAGGGCGTGTTTGATTATTGGAGTTCAATGTTCCTAAGAGAATGGTATTTGGGTGAATACAGCAGAACTAAGCATGCTCTGAGAAATGGTTTGGTTTGAAGGTGTTAGTGAATCCTAAAGAGTTACCATGGATCATCTTCTGGAAAACTGATATGCCATTCTCAGTCACAAATAAAAAAGCTTAGAGGAAGTCAGAAAGATGCATTAAAAGACCTGCTCACATCCTTTCATGTGTTAACTGAAAGGTGTTTGATATACTCAGTTTTTATGGCATGACAGGATGGAGGTGGCTGTGGGTTTAAATATCACAGCAGAATCAGCTGACTGCTAATTCTACCAGTTTGAAAAATAGACCCTGATAGCAAAATGCAATAAGTTTAGTGAGAAATTCTAATATGGGAAGGGTTTTTTTTTTGGTTGGTTGGTCAGTTGTTCTTTTGTTTTGTTTTGGTTTTGGTTGTTTTGTTTTGTTTTTCCTTTTAAAGTACTTCAGTCTCTTGTCTTGTGGTCTCTGTTTTTCTTTTAATACCTCTGTGTATTGGTTTGCCTGCTTTGGAAAAGAAAAGGGTAAAATGTGTGTTCATACATGTAATTTATCTGAAATAGTGAATAGTAAGAAATACTTCTGTCGACTTCAAGTGATTATTACCAGTTTTCTATGCAAGGACTTCTACGGCCTTAGAAAGGCATACTTTCTTGATTCTCAGTGGCTTGTGACTGTGATGTTTTATTTTCACAATAGAACACAAAATTGGTATTGAACTTCTGATATTTGTTGCATTGATGCATTGGTACCGTTTTGTACTAGAAGCTTTTCCAGGAGCTGTGCTTCTGTGTAAACTTAAGCATTTCTGGAAAGGACTCAACTACCTGACTTTTTTTTACATTGATCCCGAAATGGTCTACCTGGCATTGTGGGCAGGTGCCTTACCATTTATTATTTGAAGAAAAAAGGGAGTATGTACTGCCTGGTTTTAGGATGGCATCTTTTTAACTTTCACATCCCTCAGAGTATTTTTTTTCCTCCGAGTAAGTTGGAATGTAGTCTGATAGCATCTTTAGTTGTTGTCTGTGAACTTGCTGCTTTGTGATACTTTAACAGATAAAGGAGAATTAATTCTTCAGTAGGTAAATGCGTGTATTCTATGAAGTAAATTTATGAAAGAAATCACTTTCAATTCTAGATCATTTAAATGTAACTTATGTATTTAAGTTGGTACAAACCAGTGGAAATTTCATTGCTGTATATATATATGTATCTAGGTCACAGCATACTGTAGCACTTAAGTTTCCCTTCTAGCTGATGATTTTTAAAGACTGCAGATAGTTTAAAGTCTTAAAATTACTTTTCAAACTATGCATTAATGGTCTTGTTTTATACTCTTTGAAACTTTACCCAAGGAGTGTCAATACTGTGAAAAATATGATTATATATTGGTCTTACCTATAAGCCCAGAGTAAAGTAAATCCACGGGGATATATAGTATCTTGTCATCTGCTGTCCATGCATTGGTGTGAATCACACTGCTTGAAGTAAAGGCTTCCTTTCTCCTGACGTATGCAAATTCACCACTAGGGAGAAAATAGAATTAATCTCCAATATCAAAACATGAGTAGATGAACTCTGAAGCACTGTGTGCATTTGTCTAGTAAGTAATTCTTAGTTAAATGCCTATTTGGGAATAGTGCAGAAAATGGCCCTTTAAAAAAACTACAAACGGAGTAAATGTACTCAGATTCTCCTGTTTTCGAAATAAATTACTTCCATATGTGTTCTACCACTTCTAGGTGGACCTCCTGAAGCTATTCCAGTATAATTCACTTCCAACTTATATAATACAGTAAAAATATCTCATCTGCTAGTATATGTCCAAACTGACCCAGAATTGCACATTCAGGACCACTTTATAAGGAAAACTTGGTTGAGCAAAAGAAACAGATGTTTCCTGCCTAGTAGCATGAAGTGAGTTAGTGTGTTGGAAAGCCAGCTGAAGTTAGTGGAAGAAGATCCAGGATTGCAGTTGCTATGATATTCTCTCCAAGCAGCTTCAGGGCTAAAGATTTTGATTTTCAGCAGCTTTAGAAGGGGGCCAGCATCCCTTTAGATGCAATTGCAAAAGAAGAATGCAAAAGGGGAGATGAGGATTACTAGGTCAGGAATCAGCAACAAGTTGTTGTGTGTATATGGGGTTTTGGCCTCAGCTACTGTCAGTCCTTGGGGACTCACCAGATGGTGACATGGGCTCTTGGGTGCTTCAAGCACAGTGGCTCAGGTGCCTGTGCTGTTGGGATACTGTGTTGTGGTGGCTTATCAGCTGCCAATACCTAAGTGAACTTACTTTAGGCTGCCTTACGTGTCTCTCCCTGATTGGAAGCATTCTGAGAGTCCTTGACACTCCATACTAAGGTATTTTGTAAGAACCTAAGGGTGGGGGGTGTGTGTGTGTAAATAATGCAAAAGGCCACCAGTTTCTCCAAAATGCAAGGCATGCCTCTCCTGTGCCTATATGTTTTCTTTTGCATAATGGTTTCCCTTTGTAGGCTGCTTTTTTTTTTTTTTTTTCCTAAGGCACTTTTTGCTTCTTCTGGACTGCTGTTAATATCCTAGTTTTCCAATTTAATTTTACAAGCTAGAGCATCTGGAAACTGAGGTTCAAACCCCTTATGTATAACACAGGTTGAAATTGGGGTATCCCACCTTCATGGAGAGTGCCAAAGATGCCTATTTAGAGCCACCCCCTATATACTCACTCTGTAACATTTCAGAATGTACAAAAGAATATTCAGAGTTGCTTGGGCAATACAGGAAATTTTAATGAGGCAACAAGACATGAAGCTGTGCAATTGTCCTAGAATGTCAAAAGGCTTGTGTTTCATGCCTACCTTTAAGACTATTTCTGTATTTTATTGCATGAAAAATTTCAGCAAAATGATCCTTTATTTACCATCAGATTTATTGCTTAACTTAAAGAAGCCTATGTAGTTTTGGGGTTTTTTTTGTCGCAGATTTTACTCCAGATTATTTCTGTGTCAGACTAGTGCTGAGGAGTGATGGGTTCAAAAGAGGTAAATCTTGCCTTCATCAGTGTTCTGTATGCAAACAGAATGACTGGTGCAGTTTGGAGTTCTTTCCTGGAGGCTGATTGCTGGCAATGGAAAAATTAGTAGAAAGATAGTGGGTAGATTAGCACCCTACAACCACTGTTTGAGCAGATTTCTGGTGTGTTTGGGCTTTCTGTCAATTTTCTGTTCCACAAGGTTTCCTGAGAAACACTTTACCAAGTGAAACTGAGGAGGGGAGGGGGGAATTGCCACCAAAAACCTATGTGTGTGAGGGCTTTTATTTAATGATTAATGCGATGGCTTGCAATTATACTTTGAAAATGGTGACAAGAAAAATTAATAGTCTGCTTTTGTTTCATGGTCTCCATCCAGAATAGTCATGTACTTTGACTTTTGGGTATTATTTTATTAGAAGTAAATTTTGTTTTTATAAAGCATTCAGACAAGTATTATTTTCACTGATTTGTGGTCATTTCTAGTGTAAAGAGCTGAGTAAATAAGTACATGGGGAAAGTTGTTCATTGCAACTATGTTACATTGAAACTAAGTCTGATTTATGAATAAAAATAGGGGTTTTTTGTTTTATCTGTTAATATTGGAGCACATTTGCATTAGTCATGCAACTGCACAAAGAAGAGGAGGTTACAGTTGCTTAGTGGAATTAAAGGACTGGGAAACAGTTATTTTTAGACTCAAGTATTCTGTTTTTTCAATATTTTGTCTGGGCAAGAAAACTGGAAACTAATTGAACACTAGGAATTCATGAAGAGAAGGGACAGCTTGTAACATCCTCATGGGACTGATGAAGTTTTGTGAATTGCTACCACTGATTTTATTTGTTTGAGTTTCTAGGGAAGGTCAATAGATGTAAATGCAGTTTTAATGGGCTACAGCTCTCCACTGCTGTTATTCCCTATGTGCATATGACCTTGAGGTCTCCCACCCCCGTAGCAGAGAGTTAGTTGCCTCTGGGTTAGATGATCTGTGCAACTCCAAAACAGTCCTCCCTGGCAGATTTCTCTCTTCAACTATCATATAAAATAGGTGAGAGAGGATGGGACATCTTTCAGGTTATGGATTAAGAAGAGGGTGAGGGAACAAATGGCAGGATAGAGAAATACAGACCTCTATTTCTTTCAGTAGTGCAGTGAGAAACTGGATGCAGTAGATAGCAGTTCTTAATTTATAACAACAGTGGTAAGCTTGGAATGATACAAATATAATAGAACTTTCTTACAGCTAACTTATACATAAAGAAAAACAGGGTAGAGGAAAGAATTGTCTGTTAACTTCCATTTCCAAACCTTGAGCTATTACTGTGATTGCATAGCTATTTGTTCTCAAAACAGTCTTGTGTACAATTATGGTAGGTCCATCAGAGTCTGTTTTCTGCTTCTGATGTTCAAGTCAGTCACTGAATACATTGGTGGCTTTTGTTAGTAAAAGCTTGTATTCAGTTGAAAGGCAGTGCATTTACTTCTACAGATTTATTCCCAGAAATTTCTGTAATGTATGATCTTAGTATTGACAATACAGCTGCTACCTTGACAGATTGGTGGTGGCTCCTATTTGAAAGCCACTCTCCAGCTGGGGTAACACTGGTGCTCTCTAGCTACCATTTCCTAGGGTGTGACGGCTCTTTGGTAACTTCAGAGCTTATTTCTGTATTTTGGTTCCTGAAACTTCTTAACACATTTCTCACTTCTGTCCATGAAGGTGCTGAGAAGGTATTTCTAAAACAAGGACAGAATTAATTTATTGAATTCTTAAGTATTACAATGGCTCTTCTAGTAACTTGTTTATGTTGGCATGATATGTATGTACATAACTAGAAGGAAAAGTCCCCATCTGAACTCTCCTGGGCTCTCTGATCCCCAGTGCACACTGAGGCTTGTACAATATTTCTCAGTGGACTGTGCAGCAGTTTTCTTAGAAGTTTGATACTGTGTGAGATTTGTGTCATCCATCTTGATGACAGAAGTGATACTTTAGGTTGTCAATATTGCTGCTGATGTTTTTGTGGAGGTAAGGATACAAGCCTAATTCCACTTCAAATTGGTGGCAGTGGGAATAAGGGTCCATGGGAATGCAGCAAGGGAGTTGCGTAGAACATGGCTTCAGCTTCATGTGGCAGCTGTTGTCCAGTCCTTTCCACATGGGCTGGGGCACATGGGGATGGGACCAGGCACCACTTGAGCCCAGCCCACGTGGATTCAGGAGTGGTGAAACTCTTCCAGCACCTCATGAGAGCATGAAGGACAGAGCGGTGGGAGGAGGAAAGCGCTGTCTAGCAGAAATTTTGCTGTTAGAAAGATATTAGTGAAGGAAATGAAAATTTTATATTACACAGGTCACATGAAATCATTAAGTCCTATGCACCATCTGCATTACACATCTCTAGAGCCATTAGGTTTCTGGTCACTTAACATGGTATTAATCCTGCATTATTTAGGAACAGCTTAAACATAAGATGTAGAGCATTACATTTATGACAGTTATGTAAGTCCTCCAGCAGATTACTGCAGTTAAATGAAAACTGCTGCCACTTAATCTAGCCACAAAACTGCAACATAATTCCAGGATTTGTCATAATTATGATGACATTAAGTAATTCCTGTTTGTTTTTATTTCTTTGCAAATGAAATTGAAGTATCATATCTTTCAAAGATGGCATATCTAGCTGCGTGACTCCCAGGTGCATGAATTCTGTTTGTCTGCTAATCCCTTGCTGGCTCTGGAGTTTTTTGGCAGCTAAACATTTCCTGGAGTGCACTGTAATAACAGGCAGCTGTCCTTTCAGCTCCACTGAAAAAGGAGGTAATATGGCAGACAGCATTTGCTTTCTCCCAGATCCATTTCTTACAGTTCCCTAAATTGATTCAAGTAACTGCTCTTAGCTGATGATGTACTTTGTGTAGAACCAGGATGGATTTTTCCAGGAACAAACTTACAAATTATCTGAGAAAGCAGTGTGCAGTAGTTTGCAATCAAAGCACTTGTAAGGGGTCGATGTGTTTGTATGGAACAATGACTGCTTGTTTCAATACAGTTGAATATTCCCCCTGACTTTAATCTGGAAGAAGGGTCTGTGCAATGACGAACAGACCCTTCTGGATTCTGGCTTTTCATCTCTTCCCCAGTCATCTTGTCACTCTCGGGATTGAAAATGAAGAGCATATCTAATGAGGTGTTGAGTTTTCTGCCATCATTCTGGCTTGAACTTCTCTGCTTGAAGCATCCATGTGAAGTAGGAAGTGCTCAAGGCTAATTAGAGCAGTTTAATGCTTTGGTATGTCTAGATGATAAATGTTACAAGGAGATACTTTTTTGAAAGGCTAAGTACTCTGAAGTTAACCATCATGGGTTGCATGAAATCAGTCCTTTAATTTATGGATGTTAAGTAGCTAATCCTGATTACAGAAGCAAAATATCTCCCTATCTCTGTTTTCACTCACAGACACAAACAGAAGTCTTCTAAGTGAAGAAATTGTGACTTATTTGCAAAAGAGGTTTCCACATCCTGGTCCACCTGGCTTTTATTTGTCTCTCTAAATCTGACTATATTCTTTTGCATTGAGGTCACATTATCCCTCGGGCTGTACCTGGCAAGTTTTGCGAAGTAATATGTGAAACCAGCTCATCTCCAGGGCTGCAGCATAATAACCGCCTTCTTAGGCCTGTACATGGCTAAACTACTGCTTTAAGTACTCTTGGATCACTGGGATGTAAACCATCTGATGAACTGTTGCTCAGTGTTTATCCTTTTATCAGCTCTTTTGATGATTGCACTTTTATCAATTTACTGCTCTTATCTAAGTGTGATGGGTACGATGGTGTTCAGTATTGTTGTAAGCTATAGTTGTGTGATACCTGAAGTCTGTCAAGCAGTGATGTCAGCCCTGTGGCTTTTCAGTAGGAAAGCAGTTCTATCCTTTGGAAATGAAGAGCTACCTTGATATAAGACTAATTTGTCTTTCCTTAGCACGGACTTGATTTTGTTCTGGAAAGTTAAGAGAAAAGTAGTGTGGGATTTCTTCACCCAGATGTTTAGGACTACTTCCCTTTTTTTTTTTTTTTTATTTATTTTATTCCTTCTAGTGTAATTTAACTGGTGCTCAAGGTTTAAAAAATAGACAACTTGTAAGCATACCTGTGGGCAGGATATGATTCATAAGAGGGACAGAGTGGGATTTCAGCCAGGTCTGATAAACTGGTAGAGAAGGGAAGTATAGCTGACTTGCCAGCTGCTGAACTCCTTGAAGTTTATTTAATCCTGATGTCAGGCACTCTTTCCAGTGTGGGCAAACAGCCCATAATGTAAACTCTGGGGATGAAACTGAAATTGGTGGTCACTTGCATGTCTTGCAACATGAAAACAAACTTGTGGTTAAAGCATTTGTCAGGGGATTATGAAGGTCTAAAGTTGAAACAATGATCTTTTAGGAAAAAATAGCTATCATCCTCTAGCAGAAAATATGTATAGCTGCTCTACTCAACACGGGCAGTGCATACATTATGCATTATATACCTTATAGTGAAGGAATCAGACACTTGATGGTGTAACATGACTCTTTGGGCTTCCAGCACTACCAACTTACACCACCTGAAGGCACAGTCCATTGCCTCCTAATAAATGTGGGTCTGGCATGGGCTGGGGAGCAGGTTTCATCTTTCTAATAGCAGTGTAGCAGGCCACTTGCTAACAGTACCCTCATCTGATGAGAGACTGAAAGACAACATGATTCATTTTTGGAGAGGAAAGATGTCTTGTACTAGCTTGCTGGTTTCCAAAGAGCACAGCCATGGGTAATGAACTTTTGTTGCTCCTGAAGCAAGGGATATTATTTCCCCCTCCCATCATGCAGACAGCCTTTGAACTCTGCTTGTAACTCTGCCCATGGCTCAAATGTGAAGTTGAAACTCACTTTTTGTTTGAATTTGTTTCCATTTTGTTTTGTCAAGCTTTTGGAGGAGCTGAAAAACAACTTGAGGAAAAAACATACCTGAAGCTGTCAGGAATTTGGTCTCTGTATGAAACAAGGCCAAGTAGATCCTAGGTACCTCAAACTTGCATGGGTCAGTATAAAACCTCCTTAGTAACATGGGCTGAAACCTCTCAGTGCTTCAGTCTTGCTCCTGAATGAACTGGAGCTCTCTGGTCCTCAGTTTTGCAGTTCAAGATTGTTGGAAACCTCACAGTGAAATGTGTGATGCTGCTGTTACCAACTCCAATACTTTGTCATACAGGCAGGGAGCAGCTCAGATGAACTTCTTGGCATTTTTCCTCAGCAGAGTAGCTGACAGCAGTGGTGGCAGTGAGTTTGAGACTGAGAAATATAGAATGAGAATTTTCTTGCTTCTTAATTTATTGTGGCTATTTGTGCATAGACGCGGGTCAAAATCCACCTTGGACTTTTCATATCTCCTCCAGCTACTCAACAAGACTGCATATGGTTGTTAATTTGTTGATACCATGTTTTGTGGCTCTTTGGAATTTGTGAATACATTTTAGCTTGTTTGCACAACTGCTAGTGGAAATGTTAGATCCCTAAAAACTTAAATGCTCTAAAGTTCATGGATCTTGTTTCAAATATCCCAGCCAAGCTTTGGTAAAAAAATTTCCTTTTAGCCATTTTACTTTTCAAACTATCCTTTAAAACACATGTGTAATGCTATGATTCCTGAGTGCATTTTCCCCAGATGAAATTAAAATATTTTTATATCAGTTGGGTGTGACAGCTGTAAGAGAAGACTGAGATAAAAATAAATGGCTGCCCTTACTGTGAAGATTTGTTACAGAACAGAGCTTTCTGTTGTGTATCAGAATATGGCATCAGTGTTGTGA
Organism: Pseudopipra pipra; assembly: GCF_036250125.1. Taxonomy (NCBI): domain Eukaryota; kingdom Metazoa; phylum Chordata; class Aves; order Passeriformes; family Pipridae; genus Pseudopipra; species Pseudopipra pipra. The sequence continues at coordinate 48,397,672 of NC_087552.1, forward strand.
GCAACTGTGATACTGCTAGCATGAATTTTTCCCTCCCAAATCATACTGTGGAAGTTGAAATTCAGCCAGAACAGAACCTAGCCCTGTGCCCTAATGACCAGTGTGTCCCAGCTTCTAGAAATCAAAGGGTTAATTTTCAGTCCAAAGGCAGCACCTTTGGCAGCAGTGCTATAAGCCACTGCACTGGGCAACTTGGTGCTGGTATACAGTGAAAAATGCTTTTCTAGCGAAATGCAGTGTTTGGCAGTGCCCACAAGCCTGCAGCACCCTGTTTAGTTTATGGGTGCTGAGATGATTATATCAACAACCTTGAAATTCTGGCCAGCAGTGCTTGGTGGTGGTCTCTTGAACTGGCTGGTCTGCATGTTTCCAGCTGTTGATTGCATTAGAGACAATTGAAAATTTATGGATGTCTTCCAAATATTGCTTATCTGTGTAAGACACAGTTCTGGTTGCCAAAAAGATGTACTGGAATCATGAATAACTAGAGACATGGTCTGTGCAAACGGGGTGGGAGATTTCCATAAATCAGAGGGTTTTATTAAGATGCTGTCTGAATACTATATAATGTTGGGGAATAACCATATTATAACATAAACTGGGCTTAATGGACTGTAGTGCAGGGATGGTAATGAATAATATCTAGATTCACTTGTTTGGCTATTGGTGTTTGGTGTTATTGGTTCTCATTGGTTTTTATGATCCACTCTGTGGATTACCCAGTTGCAGAACTGCTCAAAAACCCTCTTGATGAAAAATTATACTTCTGCCAATGTTTTCCCTAATGCACAATGGATTTTCCCTTCTTACAATAAACAGAACATTTGTATTTTTCTGTTTTCTGGACTTTTGTGAAGCATAAAATCTTCAACAAATGCTGAAAGTGACAAAGTTATCCTGTGTCTTGATTCAAGCCCACTTTACAGAAAAAAAAAAAAAAAGAAAAAACTGGTCCTTGCAGGTTCTGAGGAGCACACAGACCTGCCCCTTTCTAACATGTTCAGGGGTCCCTTATGCCAGGCTTTAGGTTTCTGCTCTTTGGCAGAAGAGGTGTAGCCTTTGAAGGCCTTTTGATGTGTTAGTTCTAGTGTGAGCACTCTACAGTTCTTCAGGAACGTTGTCCAGGTCGTTTAAATTGCCACTATCTAAGTTGCCACTTGCCAGGAAGTCAGAAATAACACTTAACTGAGTGAAGTTGCTGGAGACATGCTTCACAGAAGTAACTGCCTGATTTCAATTCTCCTGCTATTCCTCTCCAATTAGCTACTTTCAGCATCAAAAGAAGTATGAAGATGCCGAGCCAAATTTATCTGCCTGTGTGACTCCAAATACATATAGCAGTCTAGTATCTGACACTGGGACCTCTACGCCAGAAGTTTAAAAATGGCAGTGACAAAAAGAGTATGTTGCAGGAGAATAATGGGCCTTCTGGCTGTCTTCAAGTCCTTTACCTCTGCACTTCTCAATAAGGATAAAGGAATGCATAATAAGGAAGACTGTGTAGTGAAGCATTGTCCAGGATGGAATGACACCCTGGATTGCTCCATAGTTAACTCTCCGAATGAAGAACTACATGGGTTATACTGATTTTAAGCTGTCAGAAGTGTTTTCCTTCACCACAGAATAGAGAAAGGACAAACTAGATCTGTACAGTACCACCTCTGATACTCTTAAGTGTTCAAAATGGTTAAAAGTATTTCTTGTGCAAACCCAAGATACTCTAAAGCAAGCTGACTGCACTATTTCCCTAAACTTCCCTGCGCAGATAAGGCTTGCTGGAGCTTCTGAAAGCCAACTGTGTTCAAACAAGCACACTGCAAATCTGTTTGGGCTCATCTCAGGCTCTGGCTGAAGTTGACGGAGCTCTGTGTAGAGAGCTGATAAGACATGTCAGTCTCTTGTCTCCTGGCTTTACATCTGAAAGAAGCATGTGGTGAAGATTGATTGTATGACTATGGAGAGATTTGATTTTCCCATATGCTTCACAAAAAGAATCAAAGGGTATAGAGCTGTTTCACACCACCTCAGCACTGCTGCTGAAGGCCCCCAGGAGTTCATAAATAGGTGAAATCACTTGAGACAGGCCTGAACACAGCACTGAGGTAGCAGTCTTGTGGACTTCCACCTTGGTGGAAAAAAACTTCCTGTAAGTTTTTACAGATTGGAACTAATGTTTGAGATGAGTGCTCTGCACAGCAGTAATATTGCTGTGCCCAACAATTACCTGAGATACTGACAAGTCAATTAAGAAGTATAAAAATCACACGTGTGACTTGAGATTACATCACTCCACTAACAGAGCAGAAGCTGAGATCTGGATCTGAATGTAGGAGCTGTCATGTCTGTGTTGCTTTCACCAGTGAGTTCGCTGAATTGCCACCTTTATTAACTGTATGCTATATACAGCTATATATATACATATATATGTCACTGAGGAGAAAGTGGAAAGAATGAACTGCATTTCCATCTCAATTTTTCTGGTATCCCCTGAAATTCAGGATGTAAAAAACCATGAACATTGTATCAACATCTACAGTAATGGGTAATTGTGTTGCTATAATTAAATCCGACTATCGGAATCAAGTCTCAAAACAGTGTTGAACTATGTATTAAATAATATCTGTCCCCTAATGATGAATTCATTTTCAGTTAATAACAAGTCTTTGTGAAGTATAATGAAAAATACAGTGCCATGCACAGTAAACTGGCCTCTGTTTTCTTTGACAGCATGCCAGTTCCTCAGCTGCAGCACTACTATACTATTCATCTCCATAAAGGGCCCTTTTGAAAGCATTATTAAACAGCAGGAAGGGATGGTGTATGACAGCTTCATTAGTCACTAGGAGCCAAACCTGGCCACTTTCTGCTGGGAATTATTAGCACATTCCAAAACGTCCCTGGGTTGATGGCATCCAAACTTTTTTTTTCCGAATTTTTGGAGTGTGGCCAAATCTCCATTTGAAAATTCTGGAATAGCAGTTGTCCTATCAAGAACTCTCTAGGTGAGGTTAGTCTTTATTTGTGAGGGAAATCTGAACGTCTCTGTCTTACAAGTCCAGAAGTATTTGCAGGAGACTATTTGATCTAAAACACACACACATAGGAAGTCCTCTCCGAGTGCAGAATGTGATCTTGCTGAAACTGCAAATGCCCCAGTACCATTATTGCAAGCAAACTCCTTTGTATCAGATACAAAATTTGATTGTTTTTCACATTTCTGTGCAGTGTTCACTGGAGGTGTTTCCAGCAGGCTCTTACACATTAAAGATGTTCATGGTCCCATTGAGACCAATAAATGTGAGGTTCTGAACTAACATAGGCTCTATGTTGTTAGCCTGAGACCAACTGTATTTAAAGTGAGGCACTTCTGTGTCTTGCTCAACAAAAGTCTAAGGTACAGGACAAACATGAGGTGCAGAATCAAGCTCTTGCATGCATCTATTGCAAGATTTATTGCTCTTTTGAAAATATCACAGGCAGTTTGTAAAGTAAATTAACTGTTTAAAAAAAGTAAAATTAGCAAAGCCTGTGAAAAATCCTGCTGCATATTTTCCTAGCTTTGATTCCAAGAAAACAAAACCTAAAAGTCAGTTCTTTGTTCAGTGAAGCTTCAGTACCAGTGAAGTCCAGGGAGTTGATGGAACTCATATTAAAAATACTGTATACAAAGAAGTATTTTACTGTCCAGCTGTTCTTAATTTCCTGTATATTTGTAAAAATGAAATTATCCCTTAATACATAGTTAGTTATGCTTTTCTACCCACATGGAACTTTCTGTGAATATTTTACAGGTAACACCACTGATAATTAACAACAAGCCTTCAAATGCCTGGTGCTTGAGTGATGACTTAATGTACACTTGCAAGCTTAGCCAAGCCCCTGGTGTGACTAAGCCAAAAGCAGGAGGGGAGATTGTGCAAGAGTGTGCCTCTGTATGCTATTGGAATTCCTGACTGTTTCTTTCTCAACTGGTGTCACCACTCCATTTGGACTGCTCTGTGGGCTCCAGCCCAAACGATGGGCTTGCCTCAGTCCCTGGAGGCTCCAACTCTTGTTGAGCTTCCTTGCAGCGTACACCGGATCATTGTATTTGCACAGGCCTGCAAGCTTCAGCTTTGGTGTCTCCTGTTGCCAGTAACAGCTGAGATTCTTCAACACAGAGAAGATCACAGGAGACAACTCTCTTCCAAACTTCTTGTTTTCAACATAGAGTATTTGGTGTGAGAGTCAGTTCTTACGATTCTTGGGGGCTCTTCCTAGTTCAAGCTATCTCAATGACAACCTCGAAGTTAATGTGTGTTGGCCCACAAGCCTTGTAAGGGGTTTACTAGTAACAATAGCCACAAAGCCGCAACTGAAAAGCTGTGTGCTTAATCTACAGGATTAACACAAACAAGATGTCCTTGAGCAGGATAGGTTTACAGCAGTCTAGCAGGAGTTGTTTTCTCCAAGAGCAGAAAACAAAACTTTTACAGCCAGTGCCTGGGGAGACACGAGCAGAGCAGACCCACAGGGTGATTGTCAGCAATGGACTACTGGCTCTCCCTGCTGTTAATCCAAACGAGACGCTCTCCATTTTGGTAGCATCTGTCTCTGCGTGTGTGTGGTTCTATGATGAGGAATTTGTTTCCAGTTCTCTGCAAGCTGGAGCCATTGCTGCAAGTAGTGTTTAGTGCAGCTTTTCTGATGCTCTGACGTGCCTTAGAGTAGATCTTGGGCATGAACTACAAGATACCTACCCCTACACACTGAATTCACGTGTTCTTTCTGACTTCTTTTGGTGTGTGAAAGCCAATCCTTGTTGAAAGACAGGATTTGCTGCTGGTGGAAATAATCTGCTACTGAACAACAGAGGGTTGGAGAAGAGGGTGATGCTCGCTTGTGAATGGCAGCTGATTAACTCCATCTTCCACCATGGCTTCCAGTTCCACTCCAGCAATAACAATACATTTCTTCCCACACCTCTTATTCATTTCTCACCTTATGATTCTGCAATGTATTTGTTCAGTGGACTTTTGTTTGTGAACCTATCCTCTGCCCACTTGTTCTTGCTGTTGGACCTCACTGGAAGCCCTCTCTAAATGTAATGGGGAGTCAAGGAGGGAAAAATATTTCCTATTTTTGTACTGTTTTCAAAGCTACCACTTAAAGTGAGCTTATCTGAAAACTAGTTTGAAAGTATTAGACCCTTTTCCAGGCCTCACTGAAAAGGGTACCGTCTCTTGTTGATATTATTAATAGAATCTTTGCAGACTTAGAAAGTTGTCTGGATTTATACTTTCAAGTCAGTCTATGCATCCAGGAGAGCTAGATGTTTCCTATGAAAAATGAAAAGTTTTTTGTGGTTTAAAGAGAATCCCTAACATGCATGAATAAAAAAAAATCATGCTCTCAAAAAAAAAATTACCAACATACCATATATAGCTTTAATTGTATAATTATTCTGCACCAGTTGGAGGAACTATGCTTATTAGGAAGGTCATGGGTTTATAGAAACTTCCCTGGTAGCAGATTTCTGCAAGAATAAAAAGAGAAAAGTGTATGTGCATGAAATGTAATCCTACCCCAAATGTTTTAGTGGACTTGGTGTCTATGTGCTGCAGCTTTGCAGGTGTGATGGCTAAATTAAGTTTCACAGCACTCCCTTGGGATGGTGCCCAGAGTAAAAATCTAGGCCTGGAGATTTGAAGCTAAATCCCTCTGAATAATTCTAGAAGCAGATTGGTGGGACTCTGGAGAATAGCATAGTGAAGCAGGGGAGGAAGGGGGGATGGGGCTACTGCTATCCAAGCGGGACTGGATCAGAGGGTTGAGGAAGACATACCAATAAGGAAGGTAAAGACATAGGAGTCTGAGTTAACAGGTGACTTGCGTGATGTTAGGGAAAAAATTATTTGCTTTTGTAATGCTGGGGAAAAGATTGATTGTTTCCTAATGCTCTGTGTAAAGACAGATGGAGCAGTGGCGGGTGAAGAAGGCAAGTGTGAAAAGGCAGTGGGTTTCCTGTAACTGTGTTACATCTTTCTCTTTCAGAAACTGTTTGGCAAATAAATCAGCAGAATTTGTACAGTCTTTTGAAAACGCTTCCAGCCTTCAATACTGTAAACATAACTGCTTTGTATAGTGAAATAATACATTACAAAATTTTAGCTTCCCTCATGACTTATGTTCCCCTTGCATTTACAGCTCTCTACAACATAGCAGCTGCTATCTACCTGTGTCAGCTGAATCTCAAACAACAGTAGTCTAAAACTGGTTATGAGGGATGTGGTGAACCTAGGCAACCATCAGAATATTTCACTGGTAAAACCTCAATAAGCATAGGTGCAGTTCTTCTTGAGTAGAAAGACCATATATTAGAGCAGTTTTAAGAAATAGCAAGAAACAATGCTAAAACACTGGTCTAGAAGGATCCTGCTTCATTCCAGACATCTGACGATAAGACTTATGACCTGGGCTTATAGGAGATAGAAGTATTAGTTCTGTGAAGGATTTCTCCCACAGTCTCTGGGAGTACCTGGTTTGAGTTTGGACTCAGAATCATTTCCAATTGGGAATTTACCTGGGTTTGGCTGTCTTGACTTATTGACATGTAATACATTACCTGCCATACTGACTGATTAACCAACCTTCTAGCTGAGATGCCATAAACACCCCTGCACTATCTTATTGCAACAGCTATGAACAATTTCAGAGAATACCAATTACTAAAACAAGCATTTTTGACTCTGAAAAAAACAAACCACTTTGAGGATCTGTCATCCCCTCACTTTATTTAAGAAACAGCATTGATGTGTCTGTCAGCATTTTATCCATGTTGCAGGTTCCCTATGCTGTGTGTGGTTTGAACACAATTGCCTCAGAGCCAGGCACTATCACATCTGCATTGCACAACTGAAAAGATGGTGAGACACTGAACTAATTGTGCAAGGGATTAACCCATGTCCAGCATGACCAACCCTGCATTTGGACTTATAAGGCTGGATGGACTAGAGATTGCCCTGTGTAGTCACCTGGCAGTTTGAGCCCCTTTCCAATACCTTTATGACATAGATATTTTCCAGTATGTGGAACAGAAAAGTTGATAATTTCTGAGTGATTTCTTGTCCATCAGTTGTAAAGTTAACCAAGTCTGTGGTGACATTTATTTGTTTTGAGAAGGCTTAGGAGAAGACTGAGGCCAGTACAGTAACATTCAGTTAATAGCGTAGAAAATGAAGACTCAAGTGCAGCACATCAAAGACTTTTCTTCCATTAAGCTGTGCCAGTGCTTCACATGATCTTTCTGAGTGGAGAATGATGAATACATAATTTGAAGTGTGGGCCCAGTATCTACATACAAGAATAAGCTCTCCAAGGCAGAAATAGCTTCTTAAGCCAAAATGACCTCTCAAACGAGACTGCAGGGCTACTGTGCAAATGGGTGCCAGCCATCTGCTACTCAGCTGGCAAATGTTGACTGTGCTTCAGGAGTTGAATATTCCTCCCATGCGGTTAATTTCTTCCTTGGCAAAAAATGCTGATGTACAGTTTGATTTTAAACAATGGGAATAATGGGAACTACAAAAAAAATGATCCAAGGAGCTCTGTTTCCCTCACTTGGCTCTGTTTATGCCCTCAGACATTACATTGAAAGAAAAAAAGCCATCCTGGCAGAGTTCAGGAGATACCCTACCTGATGGTTTTTCAAAGGCTGTCTGAGAGGTAGCATTTGATTACACCAAACCTGCACTGCAAAGAAAGCAATCTTTCCCTGAAATGAAAATAAGCTGCTCCAGTCATAAGCGGTTTCTACCCTTTTGGCCTTGGAATCATGGTCAGTGGTTGCAGGCATGGGGTGGTGAGGTCTGCACGATCAACTCTGAAGACTTGGAGCAGCCTTCTGTAGCTACGGGATGGCTGAAGACACCTTGGTTCCCACTGCAGCCTTGCTGATCAGAGGGCCTTTCTGAGCTCCACATGCCCAATATCATTTAAAATACACATGATCTATGCAAGTGCTTTTTAATCTTTTTTAACAAAGATACCTACACCTTTGTCTCTACCTCCCTATTCTTATGTTTTATACTTCTGATATTTATTGTACAATTTAAGTATTTACTTTAAAGAAAATGTAATTCAATGTCTCCCCAAAGATTTGCTGTTCCCCATAAACATTGCCTAGAAACATCTGCTTCCCTCATATGGATCTCATAATTTGTGCTTTGGATTTCATCCAGTGCTCTGTGGAAAAGTGATGCCTTCCAGAGACAGAAACCTGATTATGAGAAACCTCATGGGCAATAGTGAGTGCCTTTGTTGCAACTGATTTTGAAGACAGAGAGCAAGAAACAGAGAAGGGAGAAGCATTTTTTTATTAAATTTTTTTTTGTTGGTGGTGATTTTTTTTTCTTTTTTTTACAGACGCATGCCATGAACTCTTTTAGTCTCTTCAGTCAGATGCAGGGTAGCCTCTGCCTGTCTGAGTCTCTGCCTCTCTGTGGTTCTGACCCTTCAGCCAGTTCCAACCACACCTGACAGACATGGGGGTCTCAAAAATAGCAATGTTCTTGATGTTTCACCAAAGTAGGTTAGTGGAAAAAGAAAAGAACCATTTTCTCTGAGTGCCCTGACTGCAGAACTGCACTGTTAATTAGAAAATCTATGCAGCAGAGAGAACTGGCAAAGAATACCAGAAGTAAATAAGCTTTAACCAGTCACAAAATACAAGTCAGGACACCAGACTTTCAGTTTCAGCATTGATGAAAATAGTTGAAAATACAGCACCTACAGACTCCAAACATCTTGAAGAACAACCTGTGCTATGTTCTATACTGAGTAGGAGCTGTGCAACCAGCAAGATATAGGACTCTTCCTCATCATCTCACTCCCTCCCTTCCTCCTTCCCTGGCTGTGGAAGGTGATCTGTTCTGCAGAGCAGCAGTCCAAGGAGGAGGTGGAAGAAGCCTTGCCCTTTGACCTGCCTTCCCTTGCACCAACCACTGGTACATAAGAAGGATAATGCATTCATTACCAGCCTATGTACTTTTAGTGCTCAGCTGTTTGGGCATTTCTTAGGGCTTGTCCTTGTGGAAAATAAGAACAACTTATGTTAGTGTAAAACAGGTGGAGAATAAGAAGTGGCAAAAAATGGTGAAAGGAGGAACTTGACAGAAGAGGCAGGAATATAAAGTTCCTTTTCTGTGTTCGGTGTACAAATCCTATTGACCTAGCCACTTGTCTTTGAGAACAAGCCTGAGGAGGAGGTGATAGTTGTTACATACAGATCTAATGATTAGAGAGTTTGTCCAGGGATGCAGAGTTCAGATACATCCTCAGCCTGAAGTGCCTGTGATCCCTCACCTCCTACTTCCCTCCATCCCCAGGACAGTGCAGTTAAGCATTTGCATCCGAATGGAACCCTTATCCGCTACTGTGATTAAAATCTGCATAACAAAGTCGGTTGGGCCAAATTTGCAGGAAGTCAAGTATTTTATTTTGGATTCATCTCTTCATTTAGCTTTGCTCCACTATCGTGGTGAAGCTCTGGATAAATAACCAATCTGTGCTGTATTGTACTGACCTCCTAAACATGTCACAAGACTTAATAGTTCAGCTATGGGAGCAGAAACTTCATTCACGTTTTATGCAATGCCAAATCCTTTGACAAACATTAAGAAATGGTCCAAGATTACCGTTGTCTCTGCACAGGAAAGGTTTTACTTCTGCTTGGAAAAATGCTGTGGGTCCACTAGGCTGTACATTCACTTGTGACATCCTACACTTCTTGGCTTTTGGTAGCTGCCCACACCCTTTCCTTGTGTTTGTTGTAATCGGTTACATATGTCAGTTTGTTTTTGTACACATACTGAACTCAAATAGGAACAGGAAAATCTCTGTTTGGGAATAACCATGATGAGGTACATATCCTTTGTATCGGCGCTCATGATCCCTGGATGTTTGGTTTGGGCTCACCTCTCTGTACACACGTTTTGGTTTTGCCAGGTCTCTGGAATTTTCTTCTGTTTTGCCCAAAGCTGCTTTTAGGGAGAGGCTTGCCGCCTTTAGCAGTGCATTTTAGATGCTCCCACATGCTACTATGTCCAAATAGCATTACAAAAATGCTACTACATGAATTGTTCACTTAAAATTGCTGAGGCTGAGGTCTTGGTACAGTGCAAACCTGGGGCATAGTCAATGTAGCCATTGGATCTTGACTAAGTGAAAGCAACAGCTTCAATCCACTACCATCCTAAATAATTTGCTTTTATTGTAGTTTCTTATTTCTAATTCTTCTTCCTTTGGTCTCCTTACATCTGAGGAAATCTCTATCTTCTTGCCCCTCGCCACCCTCCAAGAAACCTAACACAGAAGTGTAGGTTCCTCTTGGTGGTTTAATGCTTAACTAAATGCTTCTCTCTCACTCCATCTCTTTCTCTCCTCTCGATGCCCCAGAGGAGTGTGCCTGGATATGGGCCACAAAGCAGTCCTCAGCTGAACAGTGCAACCCTGCAAGCATGAGCAGTAACATCTTCCTCAGGGTTCTTCTGGCTCCGACTTTGCTGCGCAGGAATGGAGCTGCCAAGTTCCAGTCAGAGAGTGGAGAGAGATCTGTATTTATGGGATCTGAGCATTGTTTATGCCACAGGAAGAAAAATAGAGTAGATTATGCTCACCAGTTCACTTCTGCCACACAGATGCACAAGCATCATTAATGTTTGAGTCCAGCTAAGACATGGTTTGTTTACAGTGTACCTCGACATCTTTTTCATTTCTGGGGAATAAGTGTCTGCTGGTTTTGAGTCAAATATTCACCAAATGGTACACTTTGGAAAGAAAGGAAAAAAAAGTGAAGGAAAACAGAAATTTGAGTACAGCTTGCAGTACGTCTTTCAAAATGCAAGCTGTGCTGAGGTAAAACACTTCCCGGGACAGCAGCCATCTCTGGGTGGGGTTGTTTTGGAGGAGGGAGTTTAAGTAGGTATGGACATGGACAAGGAAACTGTTGCAGTTTCCCTGAAATCTGAGTGATGTTTTTAAAATTTCTATCCACCCTCAGAACGTGGGGTTTGCCGCCTGTCTGTTAGACAAACATGTCTCAGCTTAAAATCTAGCATGAAGTTCATACCCAAATGGCCTTCTGGCTGTAGTGAACATCAGCAAAATGCTTACTGGTTTCAATGGGTTTGGACCACACATCTGTCTCTTCAGGAGAACTGATCCTTTCCTCACTGCCATCCAGCCTGAAGCCGGCAGAGTGTGGGCTCTGTGTCTGCAGTCAGGTAATGTGGCTGGATTTGGGAAAACCCAATGTGTGATCCTTCAGACCCTTCCCAGCCCTCTACTTGCTCACCAACACTGCCTATCCTTCATTTGTTTGTTCTACTCTTTGTATTTATTATCATCTTTCCCAGAATTGAAAAGGCACCAGGTGGGAAACGTGGGACATCGCTGCTCCTGGTCTGCCCTCTCTTGGGTAGCAGCGGTGGTGTCACACCTCCCCAAAGGCAGGCAGCAGCACATGCTTGCCAGAAGTTTTTTAACCAAGGTCTGGCACGCCAGCGATGCTGAGCATCGCCCGAACTAGTCCTGTCCTCACTGGAATGCTGCCGAAGCCCGAGCCTTGGTCCTGGCTGGCGTCCAGGAAGGGGACATGCTGACGTGGCGTGCTCACAGGAGCATATAGAGCTTCTGAGTCCCAGGCAGCAGAACTGCTGAAGCACTACAGCTTTAGCCGGTCAGGCTGCCCACTTCTTGCAATTTGATCTGCACTGTGTAGTGTACCCGCTGTTCTGAGGCCAGGGAAGGTAAAGCTTGGGAAGTGCAGTTAAGCAACAATGTGATGGCGCAGAAACTTATTAACCTTTCAGTTGGGCAATCCAGTGATGATCAAGGAAAAGCAGAGCCCTGTATATTTCTTCATTTTTTGTAATAAAGCCTCATAAAATATCCCTTTTTTTCCCCCAATCTCCACACTTGAGAAAGAGAGAAGGAACGACCTCCAGCTCAGCATGAAAAGGTATCTTTTTAAAAGAGTAACTGTTTTTAAGAGAAGGCAAATGGAGCTTGATTGCTTGCTTTTGGTTTGTTTTGGGTTGTTGTGGGTGGTTTGTTATTTGCCCTGTTTTTGTTTGTTTTTTTGTGGTTTTTTTTGGTTTTTTTTGTTTTTTTTTGTTTTTTTTTTGTAACAGCGTTGCTCAATATTTAATCTTCTGCAGAACACATAACTTCTGTTTCCTGTGTTACGAAACCCTGGAAACAGCCTTGAATTTTAAGGAAAGCAAGCGCACTTCTTCAGAGAAGATGCAGCAAAAGAGCTCCCTCTGTCGTCCATTATATGTTTTCGCCAGTTTGCTGCAACGTAAGAGTATCAGGTTAAAGCCAGAGTGAACTGGTGTTAAATTACATTGGATTGAGGGTTTATCTGCAGTATTCTGCTTTATGTCAGTTTAATTCAAATGTTTGGAAAAAGATGAGTAGCAAGTGTTGGCATTCAACACCCAGCTGAAAAAAACCCAAACCCATCCAACTGTTTTTGATAAAGTACTAAAATGCTACTTCTGAAATAAGTTCTTAAAAGCACAGTGGGAGATATATCTTTCATGATATCTAGAAAATATTTAACTGAACATGTTTTTGATTATATTTTCTCATCAGCTTTAGTTACCAGTAAAATGGGGTCAAAATAAAAATCTCTTTAACCCTCACTTTCAGAATGAGGTTGGCTGGGCTTAAGCCAGACTGATGTTTGTGAAGACATTTAACAATGATAGCCTGGACTGAAATCTGCCAATCTTATCAAGGGTGGGGATACTGACTTTGCAGAAAGAGTTGAATGACTGTGAACACCACTAAATGGATAAATGATGTTGCTTTAAAACAGTGGGCAGAAAGGTCTTCAAAGTCTGAGGCAGGGATTCATTAAAGAGGGAAAACAGATCTTCAACCCAACTTGGTTTCTTGCTGTTCTTAAAGAAACATTTCACTTAAACGAAAAGCTGATTCACTTAAAATCTAATTTTGTTGCCTTATTCGAAAAGGCTACTTCAGCAATTTCAGATTTCTTGTTATTTCAATAAGACCAGGCATGGTGGGACTTTTTTCTGCATATTATATATCTTATTCAGTCTTTTCATCATATGATCACATTTTTATGATGGCATTTTCACAATGTTTTCAAATCACATGGTGAGTTCTGTTAGCTTGGTCTTAAGTGTTATACAGACTCTTCTACTGATGGGAAACAAATGAGCACAACCTGGGAAACTGTATGTACACTAAGAAAAAAATTCTTACTTTAGTAAACACTGGGTACAGAGAGGTAGCAAAAAGCAAGACTGTCCTAGAAAGGAAAACACTTCAGCCTTGCAATGAAAATAGAGAGAACCTCCTGATATACTTGTGTCCAAAAATTTTAAAAGGATTTAATTTGATTTTTTCTAATTAAGACCTCAAAATTCCCTTGTGTTTCTTAAGTGGGCTGTAACATAATGAAGATATGTTCTATAGCAGGTAAGAAATAAATTACAGAAAACAGCCTGGTTGTTTTAATGGGCTAGGTCCTCCAAGGAGGAAGCAAATCTTTATCTGCAATGGGATGTTTTTCCCTCCCCTCAGTGAAGGCATGTTGCTGCTGCCATGCATCCCTACCAGAGGTGGTCAGGGGAGATGGGCATCCTTGCTGGAACCCATCTATCTGTCCTCTTCATGTCCTGTCTTCCCCTCTTGGTGACTGTGTGACTACATCTCAGCTCCAACAGGGCATGGCGACTCCAAACCTTAATTACTACCTCCTGGAAAAGGCAAGTAATATCTGGGAAAGATGGCTTTCTCCAAGCAAACTCAGTTTTACTTCAACAGATACCATATTTATTTTGAAAGTGACCTAGCACGTTGAAGGTGGCCTTGTCAGACTGCTGGCTTCTGTTTTGTACAGGCTGTGATACTAGCCTGTTGATAAATCAAGTGAAAAATGATAAAAAAATTAGAACAGGTGCCTACTGAAAAAAAAAAGGAAGGGGGGGGAAGAGGCTTTTTTAGCTGACCTTCACACAGAAATCCAAAATCCATCAGGCTGAACTACTCAGTGTTTGTTGGTGCCAGAACAGTTTTGGTGTCATTGTGCTCTGGGCTCCACACGCTTTCTTTTTTAATTTAAATCTCCATGAGCTACTGTGTAAATAAATAAGGAGTACAAGACTGCACTGTCTCTTTCCAGAGCGCTCCATGATGCTGTGCATGAGGCCAGGGCACCAGTTAGCAACCACCTCTCTGAGCAGACATCCACCCCATCTGACAAAACAGGTCTCCCAGAGACCTGCCTTTGAACTTAGTGTCAATAGACAGAAAGGTAGGGGGAAAAGATTGCAGAGTGGAGACTCCCAGCCCCTGCCAGGCTTTGCTGCATATTTTGCTGCAAACCATGGCTAACAGCAAAGGAATTTTTGTAGTGTTACACAGGTTTCAAAGTACTGTGATGTTGATTTCCAGTGTGGTACTTTTTCAGTTTTTCCATACTTGTTTGGTCTTAAACAATCTGGGGAGATATTCAGAAATAAATAAATGTCAGGATGCTCTGGCTGAAGCCCTCAGGGGGTCATGCTAGTCATAAGTCAGCTCAAAACCAGCTCAGACAGCCACCTTTTTTTTTTTTTTTTTTTTTTTTAATCTAAAGAAAGCCAGCTCACAAATTTGAAGGCTGTAATCCATATAATAAAACACAGGGTAGGCGAGACAGCTTCAGCAGCATCTGCTGAAAAGTCCCACAGTATCCAGAATGTACAATAATGGATGCTATCAGCCAGTGAACTCTCATTTACAGGGCCATATGCTTTACAAGGAATGTTGATAGGTTCTCCTTATCTCTGTTTGTCATCACTCCTATCCTTCATTTCACTGGTTCCAAAGGAAAACACTCCAAATTGTTAGTGTCCTCCACCGAGCTGCTGACATTTCTTATTTCTTATGTTGGCCCTTCTACCCTGGACCTTTCTGCCCCCATATCTGAGCTCCCTTGTCATTTCACTTTAAAGATGATCAAGAGGTTAGATTTACACAGCACAGTGGTACTCACACAGTTGTCTCTTTATAACTGGCTAGCAAGCTTGTCGCTTGCTGCCAACATCTGAAGATAGGAGCTTAGGAAAAAATGACACAATAAAGCACACAAGCCCATAAAACTACACTTAGTGATTTGTTGTGTTTCTCTGTATCCTGTTAAAACAGGCCCTGTTTTCACCTGCAGTCCGAAGGCTGCTCTGTTTCCTGCATGCATTCCCTGTACAAACCTTGTGCTAGCCCTCTTACACGCCAGCAAACCCCACAATAGAGACCACTGCTATTTTGGGGTGTTCTCACCTGCAGGATGATGCATCAAGGTGATGTGTCTGGTGTCCTGGAGTGCAAGCAAAGAAAAAGGATCAGTAAGACTCTGCTGTGTCTGGGCTTGGCAAATACCATATTCTGCATCACAGTGTAAGACTCAACATAATGACATCCCTTTTCCAAAGGAAAATAATCAGGTATGGTGTGGCAATCCCATGGGACATGGAGGGTACAGTGGGGAAGAGGTGTACCCCGATCCCCTTCCCTGTTGTTGCCCAGGGATTGTGCAGAACCTCCTTGTGCGGGGACCTCATAGCACTGGACATAGACGAGGAGCCTCCACCCATGGGCACAAAGCTTGGTCAGGAGAGGAATGGTCAACCGGGTCCCAAAGCACACAGCAATAGAGAGAGCAGATGGTGCTTGGGCTGCAAGTCCTTGGTCAGATCCATGCCATGTAAATAGATATTTTCTCCCTCCAGGTTTTCCACTGAGCAAAACACCAGATAGGGGGCATTTCTCTTCCCGTTCCTTCAGGCTTTTACAATTCTTACACTCGTTGAGTTTTCCAGGTGATTTTGCAGTAGGAGGGATGCAGAGCTGTGGACAAGGACCTGTGCTGCCATTTGCAGTTCTCATGTGTCAACGAGAAACAGCATCCTGGTACCATCTTCATGAAGTGGGGCCAGGTTTTTGCTGTTTGCAGTTTCTCTCCTCTGCCAAAATTTGTGCCTCTGACTGGTTACACAGTGCAGGAGGCTCTGCGCTGTACTTTTTGACATTGTAAAACTCAAAGGCAAGAATCTATCAGCTATCAGTGCACAGAGATTTGGTAAAATGCCTATGATGTGTGCAGGGAGAAGAGACTTGCCACAGAGCCAGCCGAGTTCAGATACAGTAAGGCAATACTATACACGGAAATGAGGACACAAGAAGTTTCTAGGCTCAGGCAAAAAGGCTGAACAGACTAACAGTCCCCTGGAAGGCCTCAGCTGAGAGCAACAGCAGGAGGAGCGGGGCAGGTAACAGGGGGGCTGCGACCTTCTCTCCCCACACTGAGTGGCAGAGCTGGTCTTGTGCAGATGGGCTGTACAAAAGGATATAGTGAAGCTGCTGGAGCTGGCTTTGTGCTGCTCTCCTCAGCCATAAAGACAGAAGAGTGAATGATTCAGGAGGTGTCTTGAATGCTAGTTTTGCTTCATGTTTCATTTAATTCCAAATTGAAAATATTTTCTAACTCAACCACATTTTTGTCCTTCGTATTGTGTTATTACCTTCTCTTAGAGGAAAAGCAGTCCAGAATTTCCTATTGCCTAGTGCAGAGGGGGAATTGCAGCTTCACTTGTACTGCTGCAAAATGTCCGTATTCATAAAACATGCTTGTTTCACAAAAATAAGGAAAGGGGAGGAGTGTTACTGCCTGTAATATTTTGTCTGACTTTCCTGTGTTTTAGCTCAGATGATTTTATAATGTCAGGAGAATCGCACTTTAGAGATGCGTGGCAAACGGGCTGTTGTACGAGTCTTGCAGGAAAAGATTGATGGCAAGGTTTTTTGTTTTGACACATCTGAGAGGCTCATCTCCCATGCGCTTTTAGGAGTGCAGAATGTGTGATTTTACTTGTTACGTAAGGGCTCAGAGGACCTGCTCTTCTGTGCCTTCTTTTTCTGGAGCAGCTTTCAGTAACACAGCTCAGATATCAACCAAGCTTACAGTCATGCCTGAGCCACCTCCTGGTGTTGACTCATTGCAAAACTCAGAGAAGGAGAGATATGGGCTGGGGCACCAGCTGTAGACACAAAGAAAAACCATTAATATGGGAGAGACTGCCTGTAGGAAAATACCTTCAAAATAATAGGAGAAACCAGGATTTCTTTGCTGGAAAATTATTTTTTTCAGCCTCTCTATCCTATCATGTAAGAAGAAAGTAGTAAAGAAATCCAACTCACTTTTTAAAACTAAACAAAATTGCTTTTCTTCCTTAATAACATACGAAAGGTATGTTGTTTGTTTGTTTATGTGAGGCAAATCTTTCTGTAGGAGCACAAAACTGCAGGGCTCACAGCTGTGCAAACAGAGGGCACACTTGCAACTGCCCTGCACATGCAGGACTGCTCCATATGGGGCAGTGGGTGGAAAAAAAGAGGCTTCAAAGTTTTTTTTTTGATAATTGCTCCTTGTTCACTCTTAGCTCAAAGCTAAACAGGCAGCAGTGCTAAGCACAGCTCTTGTTACTGCCAGGATTTAAACATCACGCCTTGCAGCAAATAGGGGATTATATTGTTGCTCAAGAAGAACAACATTATTTCATAACAGCAACTGCACTTCCCAGAAGTGTGTATAAGGTCCAGTTCTCCCCTCTCACCTCCCTCAGATAATCAAGGTGCAGGTAGCCACTACTCTGTCCTCTGAGAGGCTGCATGCAGTAATGCACTACACAGTGCAGCACCCTACTCTGACAGCCCAAGCTACCCCAGTTTACTAGGTGTAGGTGCCAGAGGTGATGCCTTGCCCAGTGTGTGCTGAGTATTGTGCTCACATGTCCTTTTTTCTGCCTTCTGTCTTTTAGTATTGCTTCCTTCTCTTGTTCAGGTCTCTGGGCCTTACTCAGCAGGGAACAGGTCCCGCTTTGGGATGCTGCCTTGTGTCTCAACCTTTGCCTTGCAGTGGATTCCTTTGGATTCTCTGGGTTTTGATCACAGCACCTCTCTCAGGTCCCAAACACTTTACCTGTATCCACGCTTGTCCAGCAGCCATTCTGACTGCCGTTCCCACCACTGGCCTTCGCTTAGCAAACACTGCTGTAGGTCGATGTCCAGGCTGTGCAACTGAGGAGCACAGAAGGCTACTGGAAGATGGTGAAACAAAGGGCTGACACATGGCAAAATGCCACTGCAAAAAGGTTCCCTGCAGTGAGTGCAGTGGCCTGGAATGGCCTCGGCCTCAGGGCTTGGGGGCTGCTTTTTTCTGTGCCATGTTGACTTAACTTTGTAAGAAGCCCATCTTGATTGCATCTGAGCATCCCTGTGGAGTTGTCTCTTTGTTAACTGTGTTATCAATTAAAGCCTCGCTGCAATCTAAAGAACCTTTTTGTTTACCCTTCCTGGCACACTTTTTATTGGAAATGGCTCCTATGCATTCTAGCCTGACACTTCTGCTGCTACAGAAGATATCTGAAAATTTTTCTCCCCAGTTCAGAGCCTTCTTTTGTCAGCTTTCCCATTCAGAGGTAGGAAAGGAACAGCTTACCTGCATTCCCTCAAAGCTGGCCAATGGTAAATGCAGACACAGGGTGTTGTCACAGCCAGGTCTGGTATAAAACAACAGAAACTACAAAAACCCACTGGATGCATTTTTTTTTCCATAGAATAACACTTTGGAAACCGGACAGGAAGGTTTCCCATGTGATAGCTGTTAGCAAAGATAGACTGAATTCTGGTGATTTTAGGAGAGTTGCTGGCTTTGGAGAATTAATTTGCATGGTATTCCCTAATTCAATTTGCTTGCAATCTGTAAATGTACTTTTCTCTACTTTTTCTAGCTTATGTTTGTATAGCTTGACAGAGAAATGAGGTCTGACTTCTGCAGAAAAAAGAAAACTCCCCTGTTCTTTGAGAGCCCATGTTCATTCATCTCCTTGCCCTCAGTGCATTTTTCTGTTGAGATCCCCATTCTCTCAGCTTATAACATTTCCCATCTCCTCTCCCCTCCAGGCCCCAGCAAACATCTCCCACTAGCCCTGCAGTTTGACCTTGGACCTCAGTTGCTCTCCCTATCTGACCCCAGCTGTGGATCCTGGCAAACCTCCAAGTCAGGGAGCTCTGGGAGAGAGAAAGGACAGAAATTTGCCTTACTTGACTCCTGTTCTCCCTAAGACACATGGCAGCTGCAATAAGAGGTCATCACTGGGCACATGGATTCACACTTAATGAAAGAATAATCTTTTTGTGAAAACTCTCCCAAAATCAAGGACCAAAATACTTATGCTTTCTGTACCAGTTTGTAACAACACAACAATGCAATGTCAGGTTCTGGCACAGGATCCAAAAATCTCAGAAGAGCTGGGAGGGAAAGGGGAGATCAAGGCTTTGGGAAACAAGAGACAACAAGTCTAAATGTAGCTTAGACATTCAATTATGCTTCAACCCAAACCAGTCACCTTACTGCTTTCAAGAATGTGTTTTCATGCCTAGATATAAATGAGTGCTACTCAATAACTAGCAATTTCACCCAAAAAAAGCAACAGGCCAGTGTGTGGTAGAATGCAAATAGCAATTGTAGAAGGGATGATATTAAAATACAATAATGAAAGTTGACATGTTTGGGATATCTGGGAACAGTGACCTGCTGGTCATCTCTCACTCTCAGTAATTGTAATTGACAGGCTGCTGCATTTGCAATAATTTAGGAATACTAGAGGAAAAGCAATCCAAAAGATATTTTGCAGGAAGTTCTTGGTAAAAATTGTCTCTATACACACACATCATTTTCTGAGGAGTTGAGTAAGCAACTATATTTCTATTTTTTGTGAAAGTAATACATCTCAAAGATTACAGGATCTTTGAGATTTATGATGAAAGGGCAGTGTCTGACTGCAGAAAATGTTATTTTATGCTTCTGGAGTATTTTACCCACTTTGCTGGCCTTTGGCAGGGCTTGGTCTGAGAGACTCACTACTATAATTAATACAGTTTGTCAGCCCTCGGTTTCTGAGAGATCTCAGCTTTCTTTTTACAAAGCAGGAGAAGAACAAATCTCCTAATTGCAAAATGAATCTTGAGTGAATGAATGGATGTCATTATGCACAAAGGATTCTCTGAACTCTAGAAATCACTGGGTTTACATTAAGAGTGTGAGACCTGAACACTAATGAGGTCATTACCGATAACTATTTCTTCACTGATTTTACAAATGCCTATTCAATACCCCAAGGTTATGGACAGTTTTATTTTGTGGGAAAAAGGAACTGTCTGGACTTCTTTTTGTCTTTGGACTTTTCACTTTCCTTCCTTTGCTCTGGTGCTTAGTTCTAGGAAATAACCTAAAAGTAAATATCTACACTGAATAAATTTTCCTCTGAACACTATCATTATTAATGAACATTAATATCCTAAACAGATATCAGAATGAAGTCTATACTATGGCCCTGTCTTTGTGTCCTGTGCAAGTAGCTGATCAGTGTTTGTAAATCAGGCAGCACAAACACAAGCCCAGTGGTTGGCTGGTTGGTGGTATCTGTGAATACAGATGAATAAACAAACTGAGCATGTTGAAACATACATCTGTGTTTATACAATACAGATTTTGAAAAACCTACCTGCTGTTTTGATAGAACGAGGGCAGAGAGTCTCCTGGGCAAAGCTGGGCTTTGCCCAAATGCCAGTTTTTGTACTGAAAACATCTTTCAGAAGAGCGATTCAAGTTAGTTTTTCTGGGAAACGTCACAGTCAGCTTTCCTACAGAGTAATTTTCAGCACATCCAGGCATCACTCTAGTTTTCTTCTCTTGTAGTACCTTAAAATCTTACAACTGCTATTCCTCCAGCAGGAAAAGTAGACTTGCTGTCACTCTCCAGATGGGAACTGACATCTGCTGCTATAACATGCAATTGCACTTAAAGGAGGAAAGCAATGTGGCATTTCTGGGAGTCTGAGCCCACCATGACTCTGTCTTGAGGAGAAATCCAGGTGTGTACCTTGCTTCCAGCAGAAAGAAATCCATGTGCATTCAGTGGGAGAGAGCCAAGCTGCCCAAATATATCCCAGTCTGGGTACAATTTCCTCAGGTTCTCCTATGAAGCTGGGAACAGATAAAAGAAAGGGGGATTTCCTGATTTATTCTGTGTCATTTTTCCCCTCTGCTGGGAAAGTGAATATTGCCTGGGAGATAGCAAAGAAATTTTACTGTGGGAATATGGATGCTACTTGAATGAAGAACTGTCTTGCTCTGGAATGTGTGGATCAGTGCAAATAGCTGTTAAAGGTAAAACATTCTGTATACCTACATGCACTTATGTAAACAGGTTCTTTTAAATCAAAAACTCATTTTGAACCAGACTTCGAAAAGTATTTTGCAACAGAAAGAAAAGTAAAAATGCAGCTATCCAGAACACAGCCAAAATTGCTCTTTGAAAAATCACCTCAACAGAAGACTTGATTTATTAGATTTAAACACTGTTTTATATCTAGATATTGATAATTCTCAAAAGGCAATCCCTTAAAATGCTTCTAGTCTGCCCAGTAGCTTAGTAGTAGGTACTTTGTCTGAGGCAAAACAACTCACTTCTATAAATCAGCTGCAATTTGGGAGGGAGTAGTATCTCTCAGTGGGCTTGGAGTCAGTTCATTCTCTCACCAAAATTCTAGATGTTTTCAAGCTTTACTGATCACTCTGCACAGCTAAGCTCAGTTTTGTTAAATAATAGCTAAGGATTTCAGCAATGTTATTTTCTCCCTGCTGTCTATAAAATAGACAGTCCCAACACTAGGGCCAATGTTGCATTGGAAGTTCTGCCTTTAAAGAACATATCAGTGCTTCATCTGAAGGCCCATTTGATAATTCCTTCATGAAGCGTGTCTAATCTAGATATCCTTTCCCTTCAGGGAATCTGGGGACAATAATTTCTGATGAATGTTTTCTTTTCTAGTGTTTCTGAATGGCAGTGAATCATTTTGACTTTTGCTATTACTGATATTCTGTGCTTTTTTCTGACCTTTTTCATGATTCTCCCATAAAAGCCTATCTCTGAGTAATAATTTATTTATTTATTAATTTTCTGTTTGAATGCTCTAATTTGCTCCAACATTACTGCCCCTTAGAGGCCAGTTTGGGATTATCACCATAATTTGCTCATCTCTGTGTGGTACCACTTTGACAGCACTTCCCCAGCAGCAGCCTTGCTTGCTTATTTGGTGCAGCTTTCTAAGGCACCTTAAACTCACCACTTCCCATCTATTGACTATTGCTGTTGAATTCCCAGTTTCTTTTGTTTTTTAACAACTCTTTGTGGAGAAGCTCCAGCAATATCCTTTGAAATATGGGCTATGTTCTGTAGAGGTAAATTGGAGCAGAGAGAATGGGCAGAGGGAGGGGAAATATCCATTAATTTCATTGAAGATTGATTAACAGCAATGACTTTAGCCTTTTCAGTTCTTGTTTGTTTGTCCAAGCTTCATTATTTCAAATGAGACAAAGTGCTCTCTCCAGCAGGAAAACATTAGAGACATAATTAATTCAAGGGATTTGGCATTTCCTGTCAAAATGGCAGACATTCATCAAGCTGTGAAGATTGCTGAGTTTCACGTCCGCTTAGGGCTGATGCTCAGAGCATTTTCCCAGCGTACCTCTCTGCACAACCCGCACATCTCTGCGTTTTTCCTCCACAGCTAAACCCAGTTCCTCGTGCTGACCCTCAGTCTCTTTAAAACCTCCTGTCAAACCCATTGCTACCACCTCTCCCTGTCCTCTTCTAGGGCACTAAGACATTGCTGGAACTCGCCTGGTTCCCCGTGCCCAAAGGAGGAGCAGTGAATTACCAGCATATGCTACAAGAATGCTGGACTGCCTCTCTACTGAGAGGGGCCCTGGAGTCATATCATGACCTTTTTGCTGTTCACTGATGGGCTGGGCAGGACAGGGCAGCAAAGTGGGTATAGGAGCAAGGGTACAAATACTGAAAAACAGAGAAAACAGAGCTTTGGAGAGTTTAAAGACACAACATATGGCTACATGACTGGGTGCAAGCCAGCTCCAGACTTTCAGGCACATTAGCAGAAGACGTTAAACAACACTTAAACAGTAAAATAAAGAAACTGTTCTTGGCAGCAAGGCTCTTCTGTGGGGTGCTATGCCCCTCAAGAAAACTTCCTGGCAGCAATCTGCCTTGGGCTGTGGAGACGCAGCCAGTGACAGGGAAGGGCTTGACTGTGAATAAAACCAGCATATTTAAATACCTATGTGATTTGGTAGCATTTGGATTTCCCCTTCAGCTTTTTGGCTCTTTGCATATGGTCACAGCTCTCACACTGCTGTCTGCAAGACACAGGCTTATATATTTTTTTTTCCCTCTGTTACATCAGAAATGGAGTGGATCACTCAGAGAACCTGTCTGTTCACAAACCCTTGTTTTAGAGATTAGATGTTAAAGGAAGAGTGAAATGGTTTTCTGATTTGTCAAAAATCTGGCAGATTAGACTTTAACTTAGCAGAAAATGATTAAATTAGATGTGACAGTAGTACAAGAAGTCCATACTATGACCCTGTCTTGTAACTACACTGAAATTAGGTGAACAAATCTGGTCAATAATGGCTTTAGAAAAGTAAATGCAGCATCTAAATTTGACAGCTATGTGGCTGAACTGATAGATACGGTGATTGTTGTTGGCACACAGCGGAAAAATAGAATTACATTGTGTTTAATCAAAAGAACCTAGACTGGGATAAGCTTTGGATCCCTCCTCTACATGAAAAACAGGCTTTAGAACAAAGGAAGTTCTGCATAATGTTATTTAGTCTGCATGAACCACTAACTATATGTCAGAGCCCTGATGAAGTCACCACTTAGAAACCATTAAGAGATAGTGCACAATCAATGTGATATACTTTGCTTTAGTTGGGTAACATGCTTCTGGCAAGTAATGCAGCAATCAACTCTGGTGTGCATGCACAACAGTTGCCAGCAAGCTAAGGTCCATCAGATATAAAACCCTGAAGCTTTCTGCCACCCTAAAAAAAGAGTTTCCTTTTAAAATGTGCTGTAAGGCCAGTCTTTGTGTTGTCTCATCTCTAATGTGAGTCAGGAAAGTAAATTTGTCTGAAAGGGAAAATCTCTAAGGAGCAGTTTGATATTAGAGAAAATATCTTTTCTGGCTCCTATAAAACTTTAATATGCATCTAATGCTGACACTAGTGGCCAAGGGAAGAACTGTGTTCCTCGCTTTGGTAAAAAAAAGCATTTCCTGCAGGAAAGAAGCCTTGCCATAGAAATGAATACCTGAGCCCCAACACATTATTTGTTGGGGGAAACATTTTAATTTAGTCATGCAGTTCACCCCCACCTAAATTCATTATATTATGAAGGTAAGGCAACTCCTGTAGTACCAAGGGGTTTAGTATGGGAGCACACAGGAGGAATGAGGAGTGGAAGGGCATGAGTGCCATCCATTGCCTATCACAGAATAAATCAGAGCTGAAATCTTCCTTTTGTGTGGTTTGCAACAGACATGGGCCTCAAAGACAGATGATTTGGACCCAAAGACATGTCATCCCTTTATCTAGCTGTAATTAACTGCAGGTGTTCCTGCTAACATAATGCAGATTTGAGTCTCATTTATTTTTTTTATTTGGAGGCATCCCAGCTTTCACATTTTTGGGAAAATTCAGAAGAAAAAAATTAATTGTTATGGCAGATCACATCTTTCAGTTTGAATTCTTAGCTAATTGTTTTCTTTTGATAATAATAATACTGTCTGCTGCTCTCCGACAGATGAGCTGAACATGACATGGGACAAACCAAAACTCAAGATCTGGGCCAATCATTAAAAGTGAGTCTTGTCTATCAGAACAGCTATGAAAATACCTGTTTCTACTGCTGCGTACTTGACTCTCTCCCTGACAGTAATTCAGTGCCATCAAATCCTCTTACTCAGTCTTCCTCTGCATGTTGTAAGAGAAAGATTTTTGAAGGATTTCTTCCTTTTTGCTTCTTAGCTGTGTCAACTACAAAACCCTGTAGCCCTGACACATCTCTTTTTATCCTCTCTCTCTTTTACATCAGCATAAATCAAGAAAAACTCACTGGAGAAGCCAAGATGGTATAAAGCTGCTGGGATAAAGATGGGGCTGTTCCTCTATTCCATGCTGTCCTGAGAGCAGATACCTAACACTGTGTTGCCTGAATGCAGCTTGTAATAATATTCCTCTCTGGAAACTTGATCTTTCTTAAGGGAGCCCGGAGCTCTGGATAGTTGGCTTCTTTCTGGTCCACTCAGTCTCCAAAGAGAGAAAGGGGCTTGAAGACCAATTGAGAGACTGAGAAGCACAATTTATTGGAACAGGATAAGATCTGTATGGACTGTGTATGACTTGTGATGTTATAGTTGCATGATGTGGCTCTGCAGTGATGGGTGAGAGGAGCCGGGGGTAAGCTTCAAGAAGGAGCTTGTGCTTCTCCTTGTGCTGCAGTTGAAGCTGATTCAAGTGGACTGTGGCAATAGTGCTCCTTAGCACAAAGCAAACAGCAGCAAGAGATGCTGGGAGTTCTCTGGATACTTTTTGTGTTGAAAACGGTCACCACTTGCATGAGACTATTGCAACAGCAGAAAAGGTGAAATATGAAACTGCTTTCCCACTTTGGTTTGTAAGGAAGTATCGGGTTCTGGCAAGTTTGGACACCTGCAGCAATTGACTTCTTTCCAGCACAAGTCCAAAGGCATTCAGTTTTCCAGCAAGTAATTCTCTCCTAAGAAAGAGGCATAAGAGAAGGGGAAAATGGAGGGAAAGTGAGCAAAGATAATAGAAGGACAAAATTTTTTGACAGCAAAATGCTGTGCAGGTTTCATGTTGGAAGGAAGAAAGAAAGGGAACGTGCAAAGCAGAGCGTATGTTTGAGGTAGCTACAGTTGTCATATTTGGTTTCAGTATTATTTCTTATCTTTGGGAAAAAATGGTGAGTGGAAAGATGTGCTAATATGTTAAGGCTGTTAAGATGGGATGGAAAGTCTCAGTGATGCAGGGTAAGTACATGGCTGAGGCAGACCATATAGCCATTTCTTTCACTTCCCCCAAAACCAGCAATAAGACTGAGAGAACTGAACATACCAGAATAAATTCCTATCTTGGCTACTTGGGAGAAACTCCAAGACAGCCCTTCTAATATAATCAGGGTTGGATTTTGGTCAGAGCTATAGGATGCATTAAGAGACTGCTGCAATAGTCCTGATGGTGTGCTGGTGCATTTAGTGCCACCAAGGCATTCCCCTTGCTTAGCATGGGTATAGGCCCTGCTGTGACTTTGGTGTGTTAAGTAGGGTTTCCAAATATTCAGTTTCTCTTTTAAGTGCTTGTGTTATTTTTGAGAAGTATGACATGTTTTCATGATAATATTACGATTTTCATAAATTTAAAATAGGCTTCCAAAGCATTTTAGTCCAAACCTTCCTGATGATTTAAATTTGTTGATTTTGTCTGATTCAAGAATCTACATTCTTAAATCATTTCACTCCTCAAAAAATGCATTTGAAGACCCTAACTGAAAACTTTGAGTTCGTTTTAAGCAAGTTTCATTTTGAACAGCTAACTTTCTGCACTGGCTGTGAGGTGACGTTAGCTAGTTTTCCTTTGGTTGGCTACAGCCAAGAAACTATGTTTGTCTGGCACATCAACATGGAAATCAGTGAGACATAAGCAAGAAGATGATCTAGTCCCCAAGGAATATTTTATTATGTGGAATGGATAGGAATAATACATATGCAAGTGTACACACAAAAAGCATTATAATTACTCAATATAGTGTGTATAGATGCATTTGCTGCTGACAATTAGTGACAACAAATTAAATGCAGAAAGTCCCTAGAATAAAAACAAAACAAACAAAACCACCAAAACAAACAAACAAAAAAGAGAGAGAAGAAAAAAAGTGGATAAATATTGCAAAACATAGATTTAACTCCCAATATTTGTGGAAAATATTTAATCTTTTTGAAAACCATACTTACACATTTGCAATGGACTTGATTTCTTATGAGTGGAAGTTATTCAGTCTCCCTGATTGCACTAATTCACCAAATATGATTTGTGCTTGAAATTTGTAGTATATTAATGGATTTTAAGTGCTTCCAGCAATTCCATTAAATACGGATGGAACAAATAAGTGAACACTTTGCCAAAGGTGGAGACACAACAGTTGTGAAACCAGACAGTGGTTTATGTCAAACACAGTCATTTAAAAATATAGCGGTGAATTAAAGTAAAAGTGACTTAAAGATTGGTTATTCTACAAAGTGTTGCTCTAAGTGAAGACAAGAGTATGAGCAGTAACATCTGGACGGAATAAAGACCCATCTGAGAACTAAAGTAAAATGGCATTGTTTATTTGAACAATTTCTGTGTTAGAAAATAGAACTTAATACAAAGAACAAGAGTCTCTGGGAGTTTCAACAATTGATACAAAATTTTCATCAGCTTTACTGTCCATGTTAAATTAGATAATGTTTAACATTTCCTTATGTTGTGCCCACCACCTGATCACGCTGCCTGCTTTGGGCATCTTGGAGGTTTAAAGTCAACAGAAGGAGACATAAAGCCAGATGACAAGAGAGCAAGAGTGGCACAGCACTTAATTGCAAATGTATTGCAAGATAATCCCCTGTGCCTTTACCTGAGGCCACATGGGAACTGAACATATGTGTATGCTTCTGTTTGTGAGAAAAGCACACATAACAGCCCAGTGTAGATTTTTCTTTTGTTTAAAGTTTTACTCCTAGAGTGGTTTTAGTCACTGTGGAGGTGTCACACAGAGACACTTTTAGTTTAATAAGATCCACCATCTTGCGTATAACAATTTTCTCTATTTGGCCAACTTCTTCCTCATTAACCTACCAGGGAATTGTAGACACCAGGGTTTATTTAGATGATCTTTCAAGTGTCCTTCCTGTTTATAGAGTCATTAGCCACATGCACAAGACAAACTAGAGGCCAGGGAATGGAGAATACCATGCTAACAGGAAGCACCTTCATGTAAATAACGGTGATGCTCCACGCCATCCAGCAACTACATCTTCCTGCAGGATACAACCAGCTTTGAAACACTTGTTTGGAAACAGAAGTATTTCTTCTATCAACAGGATTAAGCAAAATAAGAGATGGCCATGTTTGCATTTACACACACACATTAAAAAAAAAAAAAAGATCACTTCTGAATTGGAGTTTAGAGGATTTCTTTGGGTTTCTGACAGTGTCATACCCCTGGGAGAGTTGCCTGATGGACTGAGATAGTTTCACTTTGAATTTTAGCTTGGCCATATGAATGAACCTTCAACTATGCATGCACTGGAGAGAACAATGCAGGTGATAGAACAGACTCCTGGAAGCACACTATTATGTTTTCCCAGACATCTATTATTCCTAGGGTACCTATTAATGGTGTAATCATATCTGGTTTTATTACTGTATTTGTGCAATTATTTAAGGACACACATAGACACCAGAGCTGAGATATCACCAACATAAACATATCACCATCATCAACATAATATCCTGCCAGATTTCTTTCTAAAAACAGAAATGTCTGCACTTTCAAAAATGCTTTTCAAATAAAATAGTGAAGACAAAATTGTTAGTTTTTATTAGGATTTTTTTTTTTTTCATTTTGACATCTTTTGCATTTTATGGTGGTTCCTAGTGCTCATGGATAAAAGGTTTGTTTCTGCATCCAAATGGACCTTGGTGGTCCCTCAGTAGGTGACAGTTGCCTGTGACCTTCTGTGGGCCCAGGCCTGCACATGGTGCACCGACCTCACCCACTCACAAACAAACAACAAAGATGATCTAGAAGCTCACTGGTGAAGAAAATTAAACACTGCAGGTCAAATGGAAATCAATTACAAGCTGGGCAGAAGAATTTGGAAGTCAACACCAGCTCTCACCCACGAATTGGGATGAAGGCAATCAAATGTTAGGTCAGCTCAGGTCACCCTGTGGCTTTGGTATCCATTTTTCACTCAATATAGGATAGGGAACTCTAAACATCTGCGACGGTGGATGAAGTTAACAGATGACTTAGATATAGTGATAGATCCTGTCCTGAACACATTGTGCCAGTGCAAACAAAATTATTTAAGAAAAAGGATAGCTCTTTGTAGTAAGCCGAAACATGATCACATTCATCTAAACAAAATTTGTTAATTTTTATATTTAGCTCAACCTCTGATTTATGTATGAAATCTATTTGGTAACATTTGTCTAATGCAATAAGACAGTTTTCAGCATTGATACTCTCTTAACATTTACATGAACGCAGAAACAGTTCTCTGCTGCAATAATAAAAATTGGCAAGACTTACGGCAAAAGTACCTAAATGAAGTAGAACCTCAAAGCTCACTCATTTCCATTTCTATATAGCATAGTTCTTTGAAATGACCTATGGCCTAACGTAGGATGTTATTTTATGTCACTAATCCTTGAAAAGAGCTGTGAATGGAGATGGCATCAGTGCTTCAACTTAAAATGCAAGTCATGACTCCTTGTTACACACATCTGTAACACGTACAAAAGTATCCTGAATGAAGAAACAAATTTTTACTGTATCTAGTGGTTATTGCAGACTTCTGGAACTATGATAAGACTGAACCCATCATAAGTTAACTTTGTGTCTTGAAATGGAGTTTCAATGTTAACTGGTAACAAAAAATACAGAGTATCACAATGGTGATGATGGACACTGATGTCTTCACTATAGTCCTTTTTATTTCCAAGGCATTTACAAAAGTCCTGCAGGGTCACATGGGATAAAACAGGCCCAACTTTGTTGACCCAAAAACTGAGGACTGTCCTACCAATGCTTTTTTGCCTCTGGGTGACTTCATTCTCTTTCTTTGTGCTTTACATTTCCTGCTACTTCTTGTTCTTTTTTTCTTAAAAAACCCACCCTCACACAGAACCTAGCACAGCCCCATCATGCTTCTTATCCATTCCTGAGCAGATGTAATATGTGTATCTGGCCTCTGTCTGGGGTGGTGATGAATTCCTGCATCTTGAGAGCTCTGGACTCTGGACTCGGGAGCTTGCTGGATTTGTCTGTTGTTTGGATGTGCATGCGTGGCTGGGAATTTTCCAGCAATATTGCAGCAGGTTTATCTCTTTCATGGATCATAGGACTAACATAGGAACAAAACCTAATTTCAGTCTATGCAAAATGGAAAGCAACACCACTAGTAAACCTATGTATTCAAAAGTATTTCTATGTTGCATTTATTTGAGGAAAGATTTTCCTGTCTCAAAACTTTTATGTGTAGGAGGCTGTGGTATCTCATGTAAGTCTTCCCTGGCCAGGAGTCCTGGAGGGAAAAATTATTTTGTGTAAAATGAAATGGATAACAATCTATGCTTTAAAGATAGGCATGACCACCAAGGAGGTCCTGGGTCAGAGCATTAAATATTCTCCCTTGATCCCAGAGGTTTGGCTTCAACGCACACAGGGATCTGAAGTCTCCAATGATAGGTGACTACAGCTGCTTCCAAGGAGTCTCAACTGTAGAGTTTTACAGCCTGCATCTGGCTCACAGCTCATACATTAAACATCCTCCAGAGAGACAACAGTCTCATTTTTGTTCTTTAAACACTAGAACAAAACTACAATGAAAATCTAAAATGCAAACCTTTTCCCCAAACCAGGTGAAGGTCAAGGAAATAACTTCTTCTGCAAAAACATCAGAAAAACACATACAGAAAAGCAGATATCACAAATAAAAGCAAGCAGCTATTATAACACCACTAGCAATCTCCTTTTAAAACTGGCTAGCAGTGCAGAAAAGTTGAAAATGTTCTTTCAAATTACTTCCAACAGCAAAGGATAGGATATTGCACTGGGCACAATATTCTAGCAGGTGGGTCCCACTACCTTCTGCTCACATGTGTTTTCCATAATAAGTCAAAGCAAAGAACTACTTTTCATGATTCTGTTTTCAAAAGTGAACTATGCAGAGAAAATTCTACCATGGTTCTAATGTCACAAGAGGTCTAACAGCGGGTGGGGACACGCACAGAGTCCAAAAGAGATAGGGAACAGGGCTCCCTATTTACCAGCAGATTCTCTGTGAAACGCATGAAGGGCCAGAGCTTGGGGGCTTCAGCCTCCAGTTCCTGTTTGTAAGGAAGCTATTTGGCAGCAGTGCTCCCACACTGCCCTAAGGCTTCTGAGCAATGTGAGGAGAGATGATATTCCCTGCCTCAGGATGAGCTCTGGCACCTCCCTCCTTGCACGGGAGATACTGCAGGAGGAAGGACAAGCAAAACTGAGCATGGACAGATAGATGTTTCTGTCAGAAGCCACTCCATCCTCTCCCAAAAGGACTTCCCACCCCATGCACCCTGCCTAACCCTCAACAGCTCTTGGTTGACCACATCTCTGGCATAAGTGACAGAATAAGAACTCCTTCATCGCCACAGGAAAAAGCCTACTCTCACTAGAGCTAGAATCAGTTCTGGGGTTGCTGGGGACCAGCAGTGTAAATGTGTTTGAACAGAGAACAGCAGCCTCTCCCCCTACTCACAGATCAGGAGAAGTTTGATCTGACTGCTCTATCCATGTGGCAGAGCAATGATAATTTTATTACACACAAAATGTACTGCAACCCAGTGGCTCAAAAACCCCTGGACTTTGTTGCAGCATTTTGTGCTGACCGTGTTTCTGTGCTTTTATGATGCATATGTAGACTGTAGATCAAAGGCTATTTCTAAGTCATTTTACCTATAAGACTGTTGAGGTTTCCTGCTAAATCACTGAGAATAGTGAAAATTTGAAGTGTTTTTATTAAACTTGCACAGTCATCACACAGGAAAATTAGAAGGTATGTCAACTTGGGTTTGAATACCTCAAAGAAATCAAAATGATTAAAAATCAAACAATTAAACAAAAGGCAACTTATAAATCTCTTGAAAAGTCCCAGAGATCTTCCAATCTGTCTGCTGACACCTTCTGCCTGTCTCTGACCCTCCTAAATCAAAGAATTTATCTAAGTACAAAAGTTGACAGTTTGCATTTAATAAAAGTTGCTTGTCTTGTCAATCTGCAGAACTCTTGTTCCCACTGGCCATTTCCTTGATGATGCAATGGCCAGCAGCACTTACAGAAATAGATGTAAAAAGTGGCCTGATTAATTTTAAAGATGTTTATTTTTTAATACAAAATGTAGGTTGTAAAGAGATGCTGTGTGCTTCAACTAGCATAAATTCTGTTTTGAGGGAGTGATTATTGTTCCTGATAACACACATTGTATGACAAAAGAAAAATTAATGTAAGGACCACACTTTTCTTATTTTCAAGGGAGAGGTAAAAGGGAAGCAGGTGAGCATGTCCAGGCCCAGCAATAAGGAAGGATGGGCAGGATAGCTGAAGAGCAGCAGACCCACTTGAAGACTCTCAGACTCTCCCTACCTGCAGACCCACAACTGATCCCTCTATGGAAGGCTGTAACAGGGTGTAGGGGACTGGGTATGTTTGGAGTGGTGGCAAGCCTGCACAGACAGATGTGGTGAGACGAGACAGTGGTTGAGAACTTTTGAGTATGGTTCATTTTTCCCAACAGTGTTCATTGGCGACTCCAGAAATGCACACATAAACCTCAGTCTGGGTCAGAAGAAGCACTAAGGCGTGTCTATCTCTGTTTCTCAAGACTTCATGGGTGTCATCTTCTGTCCAGCTCACAGGTAGTTTTGAAGTCAAATTTAAGTAGTTTATTTCTGTCAAATTTAAGTGGTAATAGAGCTAATACTCTTTTATTGTCCCAAGCTGTCAGAATAGCTTTAAATCCATCTATTGGGGGCATCAGTCAGGTATTTTTATATAGAATACATTCAGTTCCCAAGTCTCTGTAATTAGAAGCAACTTGGTTTAAATACGTATTTTCTTTTTTATTTTATGAACTATAGTCTTCAAAATATATATTCCTTAATAAAGTACAAAAAGCGAAAATCCAATATTTTATACATTTCTCTTTGTTGTTACTTTAAAAGAACCAAAGTAATAAATATGAGTTTAAAAAAATATTTCTGAAGTGGGGTTCAGGCCTGTAACTTGAGTTTAAGTTCAGAAGATAATGCTGGAGGTGCATGGAAAAGCCTTGAAGCAGATATTTTAAAAACACAAATTAAAATTGAAATAAATATTGTTGAAAAACTGAGTATGCAGGCTGTGGTATGAGGCTTAGAAAAAAGCAGCTGAGCTTCTGTTGACAGAAGTAGAAGGCAGATTACCTTGTGCTCCTCTCCCCGAGGATGCTTGTGGGAGGCCCAGCTCATGAATCTCACTGTTGGACAGTGCTGAATTCTGACCTACGTATGGTTATATGTTCTTTGGACAGCTTGGAAACTCATGACCCTTGGTTTGCAAAAGGCATTTTAAATAGCAGTATTTTGGACTCCACAAGTGATCTGTGCTTCAGCATAGTAAAACATTCCTTTAGTTCATTTTTCTCTTAAGAAACTCCATTCCAAGTCAGCAATCTCATCTTCTGGTCCTGGTTAAGGCATCAAGCAAAGGAGTCAGGCTTTTACAGTCAGGCTTATGCAAACATGCATCTGTGCACACCCTGTTTTGTTTTCTTATAAGGCAACTAAGAGTCACCCAAAGATTTAGCAGTGAAAGTTCACAGTCTTAGTCCTGACACTGACTGTGTTTTAAATAGGTGGAGCACACAAGAGTGGTGATTTATTTGCCTGTGGTGTTAGTTGTTTATTAGTTGTATCTGCAGTGCCAATGAGAGCTTGGGCTTTTGTGGCACATCGTCTGCCAAGCAGAGCAGACCAGTAGGGTGATTTCCTTGATAAGGAATCTGCCCTTGGACAGTACCCTGGGTTGTGAAGATCCAGCTCAATGACCACCTGGGTTAGCAAGTGTCAGGTTTTAAAGTAATGGGACAAGTCAAGTTGTGAGATATTGAATTTCATTTGAGAGTCCTAAAACCAGCACAGCCAGTGAAGCTGGGGGAGGCCTGGGGGATGGTGTGAACCCGCTCCTGGCCACACCAGAGTCCCTTCCCAGAGGAGGGCTGTGATGTGCCTGAGCTTCCTGCAGCCACTTACTCTCTGCTCTGCAGTTTTTTTGAGTGTGGGTTCAAAACCATGTTGTCTGGACTGAAGACGTAAACCATGCTGCACAAACCTAAAGCTTAGGCTCAGCCTCCAGAAGGAAAGTGTGGGGGTTTCCTCTGTTCCCAGAAAGCTGTGTTAGCAGTCTCCATGCCAGGTTGTGGTGAGGAGGTGTGTGTGAAAATGGCCAGTACCAGATGGCTCACATGCCCTTGAGACCACTTTTTAGAAATATAAATTATTGTATGAAAAAATGTATTAGCATAATTTAGGGTTACCCTGAGCTCTCTGATTTAAGGTTACTTTGAATAATTTCTGGGAATCATAGACAGCCCTCAGAAGTCTCTAAAGCAGGGAGAGAGGAACCAGGTCTCTTGTATCATTATTTCTGTGCTGGTTTTTTCACTGGGACATGCAGATGGCCATACTTAGTTACCGTTGCGAAAACTACTTTGTTAGAAGGCCAAATTTCTGTTTGCAATTCACCCATGATGGCTGAACAGGTCAGCCACAGAGTAGAGGTTTAACTTACTTTGGTTTTATCTGTATTTTTAAATCACACTAATATGCTATTTTAATATATATGTATATGTGTGTGTAATTATATTATACATATAATGTGTTATATACAGTAACATATATCTTATATTCATGTAATGCTTGTTTATATATGTAAAATATATTATTTCCACTGACAATCTTACTGAAGAATGGTCCTGACAAGGCAATGGCCAGAAATGGATTTTAGACTTAAATTAGTTTTTAATAACAGACACGTTTTTTGTATTCATGGCATTAGACTCTACAGTATCTACTAGAACTATGCTGTCTGATTGCCTGCTAGATCACTATCCCTATTGTTTCTCTTGCACCTCTGTATTAAGTTTTTATGCAGTACTCAAGTCCATAGCAAAAGTTTTAACAGGACACTGAGTCTTCTATTCTTTCAACTTCTCTCTGTAACTCCTATTGCAATGCACTTTATTTACTTCATTGCAACTCTTTTTCCATTAATTGACCATTTGTAATTCACTGGAACCATAACAATGACCTATGCACTACAATGAGAGTAATGGAGTGTCCCCCTGACACAGAGCCAGCCCACCTTGAAAGCCCTGACATTACCACCACCCCGCCGGATTAGTGGAGATGTGGTTTATATTAGTGACCTGAAGAAGGTTCATGCCCTCTGGGAGAAGGCTGTTCCCTGGAATGGCAGTGTGATTAATGGTTTATTTACAGCAGTGACATCAAGGCTGTCAGGACTCTTCATCAGTCTTTGATGTAAAACACACTAAGAGGCCCTAGGTCATTCTTATCTGCTCAGAGAAGAGAAATCAGAAATGAGGAGTTGTTCAGTGTGGTCACAATTCTGGCAGGATTATTTTCCATGATGGCCAGAGAAAAGAAAATTACAAGGTCATTTCTACTTCACTGGCCTTACCAATGAGACAGGGTGACCACAGAAAGACTGTGATTTCTCTTTTTTGGCTGGGGGAGGGCAGCAAGAGAGCACTAGTGACAGGTAACGTGTTGAGAAAATGCAAATGCCTACATCAAATCTACAGGACATTGTGAGGGGGAGTTCTTCAGTTCTGCACAAATCACCAACTAGGACAGGTTTTTCATGTCCTGGGTGAAGTTGAGCTTTGATAGGTATTTTTAGGGATTAGAGTGTACTCTTCAGAACTATCATGTATGGACATTTCCAATTTTTAATATTTCATACTTCAATGCTATTTTAGAAAAGGCTTCCACTCCTTAGAACTTCCTGTGTTTTCTTGCTGAGTTGGCTAAGCACGGTCTGATTTTCCTCAGCTCTGTGTACTGGTAACTCCCACGCAGCCCAACTGATCAGTGAGATAATGCTGAGGCAGCGTCAGCCCTTTCCCTCAGCCCACTGATGGGAATGGGTTTGCTGATGCTCAGCACGTTTGCAGGGGCAAACAGCTCCTCCCCTGCCTGATCCAGATCCTGTGGTGCAGGACTCTTCCAGGAGAGCTCTTGAGTCGGGGGTTTTATGCAGTGCTGTGTCCGTGGTGCTTCAGTTCTGCATTGCCTTCACAGGGGACTTAAAAATGACTAAAATTCCTGAGAAGCTCTCCTGGGACTAGTTGAAATAATAACTGAATGAAAACCAGTTACTGAATCGGAGCCAGATCAGACTGAAAATAACATTTTTGAGGGGGAGGGGGGAAGAAAGCTATGTTGGAGAGCCTCAGCTTCCCCAGAACTTCCCTCTGTTAAGAGGTCTGGCACTTGCACTATCAACATGTTCCAACCTACTTGGCTTGGTGTGGGCTCCTCACTATTTCCCTGTGCCTGAGCAACACAACCTCATGAGACAGCTTTTCTGGATACGATAGCCTGGCAGACTGTGCTCTTTCTTACTGGGTTAAGATCTACACATAGCAAATCCATGACTTGCAGGAATATGCATAGGATATATCCCTGTGAACCAAGCCATTGATCTTAATAGAGCCTTGACTTGTTTAAAACCCTGTTAACAGGCTTGTTTGGCAGAGCTGGCTTCCCAGAGCATATTTTGTGGAGTCTGCTCTCTCCTTGGCTTCTTGTAGAGTACTCTTTGGAAATTAGTGGACGCAGTGAGGATCACCCAAAGCAAATTATTTCCATTACACCTAACAAGTACTTAAACAAAAGAGTGTAGCATGTATGTGCAACAGGACCCAGAGATTTCTCAACAGCAGGTGTTACTTAGGGGAAGCAGAAAGCCCCAGGATGTAGTAGGAACAAACCACCCAAATGAAGCAGTCAAGAAAACGTTTACACACAATGAAAAGAGCTAAACAAAGCTGCACATCCCTGCCCTAACTTTAATCCTCTAAAAGGTCTTTAGACATGGCTTCTAGCCCACTGTAGTATTTTCATGGCAAGTATTTCCATTTGATTAGTGCAGTTCAGTGTACAGAACCTAGAGCAGAAAGACTGGAAAAGACAGAAGAAACAAAATACACAGAAAACAAGTCTTTGTTGATGACTTCCCCTGCTTCTCTTTTCTCCATTTCATGGAAGATTCGAGGTAACAAGTTTATGTGGCTGATGAGTCACAACCAGTGGTCATTATACTCAATACACACTATACATATATTTTGCTATTTTCCAGCTCTCAGAGAAAATTGCATAATTTTGTCATTTTCTAAAAGTTTCCCAGACCACTCCCTTTGTAAAATCTGTGAAAGGGCTTTTAGCTACTTTGTGGTCAAGGCTGTGTCCCCTGTTCAGCTTGCGTGTCCCAAAATACACTTCAGTAAACTCAGAACAAAGTTGGGCTACCCTCAGAAGACCCCACTCCCTTTCTTCTCTCCCTCCTCAATTCCTTGTGGGGACTCAAAAGCCTAATTTATTAAATGCTGCAGGCTTTGTTGGTGATGAGCAGCTGCAGCATAGAAATCAGTGAGGGAAACCTGGGTTTTCTGGTGCCCATCTTGGTAAACATCCAGACTTCCAGCCTGTGTCTCTCCTATTGCTCTTGTCTCATTATTTGCAACCTGGGGCTCCTCCCTGACCATGTGCATATCTTCATTCTCCCCGTGCCAGCCAGAAAGAGCCCTCCACTCCTCTGCTGCCTGCCAGCCTGCCTACCTGCTGGAGGGAACATCTACAGCTTGAGCTGCTCAGGGCTGTCTCCAATAGTGCTTCAGTTGAAGAGTGTGCATGATGGGTGAGAAGCCAGCAAGGTTTAGGGAGCACTCAGGCAGCAGCAGCCCAGCTGCTGTCTGGGAAGCTCTGTCCCTTGGGTGCTAGGACAGTGCATCTGGAGCTGCTCTGGGCTGATGCTGGTCAGATCAGGCTAAGGAGCATCCTGCTTTTGTCAGACTCCTTCCTACCTGCAGTGCCTCAGTGGAAAGCAGAGACCGCTCTCCCCTCACAGGGAGAAGTAGGTGATGTACGTGAATGTTTTAGGTGACCAGCAACCCAAGGGTTAAAATGCAGCTTTACTACAAGCTCTGTTTTAGGTACAACTCAATCATTAGCAGCTGAATCATATCTGCTTCCTGGA
Organism: Pseudopipra pipra; assembly: GCF_036250125.1. Taxonomy (NCBI): domain Eukaryota; kingdom Metazoa; phylum Chordata; class Aves; order Passeriformes; family Pipridae; genus Pseudopipra; species Pseudopipra pipra. Next base: position 48,435,804 of record NC_087552.1, read on the forward strand.
TCCCCTTCTCAAGGGAAAGGCAGCACTGCCAGCTCCCTTCATGACACACAGAAAGACCTGCTGGCTTGCTAGTCCTGCTCGCCACCCTGGAGTCAGCTCCCCACCCACCCTGCCTGCAGAAGGAGGTGTGTAGGCTTTGTCCAGCAGTCGGTGTGAAGCAGGGGGGACAGTAGGCCCTTTTTCCCATCAGCATAAGTTAATGGGATGGGCCACAGCTTGTTTCCAAAGCCTAGTTTCTGCAGCAGAAGTCACAGCTTGAGCAAGCTGCTTTGCCTGTGCTCCCCCTAAAGAGCATGTCAAATTTCTATTCTGTTTCCTGTATCCAGAGTCTAACATCTCTTCTTGAGTCTGATATAACCTTCTTTGCATCACACAGGGTCCTTGCTGTGGGATATATTGCAGGGTCTGACAGTCCTTACATTGTATGTAACAGTTCTTCAGGTGCCAAATTTTTCCAGTTTAACATGCAGCAGATGTGCTTGCAGTCTTTTCAAAGCTGTTTTAAAAAAACAGCTACAGTCAATCTATTTTCAAAGCTGGCTGAGTAACTAATGCATCCTTGTTTAAGGGTGAATGTTTTCAGAACTACCCCAGGAATGGCTCATCATTTTTTCAGTGCTTTGTCTATGAAACATTTCATTGATGACTATTGAAAATTTACTGCCAGATTAATTTGTTGATATGATATGATCTTTAAAGTTTTGGCATCTGGCTGGAAAGTTAATGGCTAATAGTCAAGCTCTGACAAAATGCACTAATTCATTTTTTCAAGAATGTACTGCAACTTTTTAGTTCTATAGGTGTTTCAATTATCAAATGCCTGTGGGTTTTGGATGAGGTGTCTGAAACACAGATAAACTAAATAGACATATAACACTGATGAACTGAAAAGCAGAGCAGCCACAATACTCCAGGCACAATATCCCTTAAGAACTATAACAAGCCTCTTTTGAAAAAAGTGCAAGTGTGGAATGGATATAATGTTACTCCATCACAGTTAAAGACAAAAATCCCTTTGACTTAACTGGGAATAGTATCAAAGCCAAAAAAATAATGTCTGATAATGAAGAAAATAGGAACCTTATTGCACTGGGAGAAATACGAATGATAGTATGCTGTGTTGCTGCGGGTGAAATTTTGTTTGACAAGAATTGAGTGTGGGGCATGAACTCTTCTTCCAAGCACACAGAAAGAAACAGTGTTGATACTGCTGTTTTAACCGTACTTTGTCGTTATTTCTCCTCCTGTCGAAGTAGAAACACAACAATGTTAGCTAAATTAGTGTCTTTTTTTAACACACCAGACCACAGAGGCAGTTTTCTGCAAGGGCAGACTGTCCTATAGTCAGGATACAGAAATGGGGCTCTGGTATGAAGTGATAATGCTTCACCCCACTGGCTTACTAGGACATTGCTACCTGTTCTTGAGCTGGCCTGAGAGGTGTAAGTTAGCTTTTTCTGCTCCTTGATGTGGTGTTGAAGGTTTTTACGTGGTGCCTCCATGGGTGGGTTGTGAGCCTCTTGCAATGCCCAGACACAGCAACTTGTGTTACTCAGCCCAGAGAGAGAGGACCATTGACTGTGCTGGGCATCACACAAAAAGGTAAAGCAATGGTTGCTTGTTCTGTCTTAGACAAGTCTCTTATGATGAGATCAGTGGAGGAACTCTCACAACTTGAGTAGGATCTGGGATATGTATGGGAAGCCCAAGTCCCACTGCGACAATCCCCAAAGATCCTGCTCAGCTACTCTTCCAACCTGGAAGCAACCAAATGTCGTAGGCCTCCCCCCTTCTTTAGACTCTCCAGGAACTTAAGGCTACTGTACTTTCCCAGTAGTGCTCAGGGCTTTGGTTGAACTCAGATCCAGGACTTGATGTTCCTCTGCTGAAGTCCCCTTCAGGGGGCAATTCACAACGTACATCTAACAGACACGGGCATGACAACCCTTTGCAAAGTAGTGGAGGCTGTAGGCAAACACCAGGATTATGAAGCCTGGAAAGACCAGCTTTCTTTTAAAGGATGGCAAGAGATGAAGAAGCAGGTGGCCTGACACCTTCTGTTCCAGCTCTCCCTTGAGCTAGGACATCTGGATCTAGGTCTCTCCTCTGTTTGAAGGCACTCAAATCCACTGGTCTTGTCAGCTGAGCAGAGTTCTACCTCCAGCCTTTATTCTGCTGTACCAAGAAATACTCTCTGGCTCCCATCTCACCCTTGAGTATGTACCCACGCTGATGGGCAAGCCAAAGTGACCAAGGCTCTGATGAGAGCCTGTATGTGGGATGGAGTTTGAGGTGGTGTAGCAGGCATGTCCTAGGCAGCATGGGGCACAGCCTGATGAGGAAGCCAAGTTGTCCTATAGATAATCCCTGCTCTGGAGGCATGAGGTTAGAAGTCACAAGTGTCCAACAGTCACCTTCAGGATAATGAATTCACAATCTTGCCCTCTATCTTCCCGTGCTTTTTCTCTTGTCTATTTGTGTCACAGGATTTAATTTAAAATCAATTTTACTAACATAAATGCCAATATTAGTCAAGGGAATTAGGCTTTACTGGCAGCAGGAGAAGTGTAGAGTACAGCTCAAGGAACAACGTCCGAGCGTAACACATTAGCAAGCCCTGAGTCAGCACAGGCACTGCACCGTAATCAAGAACATCGCCTGTTTACTTCAGAGTGATGAATATCAGTCATCTGCTCTTCATTAAATGACTAGATCCTTGATAATAGGAAATTTCCTGAAGTTATATTTGGAAATCTCATCCATCTCTCAAGAATTTACCTGCTGGCTCTTCACCCTGTGTGGCAACAGCAATGGCTTTGGCACAAGAGTGACCAGCAATGAGGCTGGTCCAGCTAGAGGCACTGGACCAGCACTCCGGAAATCCCAGAGGCAAATTGGAGTTGAAGATGAATTGCATTTTAATTTAGCTCTGATCTACAGGCCAGGTGTGAAATAAAATAATGCCTGAGATATTAACAGTGTTCCTGGTTATGCTAAACTTTAAAAGTAATCTCTTAGCCTTATGTAGATTAGGCCTCAGTCTTTGACATGGAAACAATTACTACTTGAATGTGGTCTCTTTTTCACTGTCATCCTGAATTTTCCTTGCCTTTTAGCAAACTAATGCATGTCGAAAAGATTAATGGATTAAACACGGCCAGGGATAAGCCTATTACACTAAAACTCTTTAAAATCAATCCATACCTTGTAAAGGAAGAGATCACCTGAAATACAGGCCTCAGGGAATATCTACAGGGTGCCATGACCATCCCCACACCACGGTTACTGTTGCAGGCACCACTAGATTGGACATGCCAGCTCTGAGTGTCACACAGGCCACAGACAAAGCTGGACACTGTGGCCTAGGATGAGCTTCTTGCTACCTCACCACCACCACCCAAGCCATACTCTATGTAGCCAGTTTTAGCATTGGGAAAGATTTGCTCTCAGACAACTTTACTGGACTATGTTTCCTTTGACTTCCCAGAGGTTTCTTTTGCAATTCGTGGTCTGGGCTCAGGGACCAAAGTGACTGCTCCAGAGAATCTTGCTGGTGTCATTTTCCACTCTGCCTGCCCTCTGGAGCCTCATGCTTCCCTGCAGCTCCGTGATATCTCTCAGCATTTTCTCAAGAGATTTTGAAGAATGTTTCACAAACAATTGGCCTAGAATGCTGAAAAAAATACCCGTCTTGTTTATCTATGCTCCGAATTATTTACCACAACTGGTCACTTTAAAATATAGTTTACAGAGTGTTTGAGCAGTTCATTCCATAATTTAAGGATTATCTTTAGAGATTCTGTAAACTATAAAATGTAAATAGAAAGAGGGACAAGAGAGCCCGACCCTCAAAACAGAGCCTTTAGAAAAGAGAAGGGAATCACTCTTTCAAGTCTAGACCTGGCATCACCTTTCTGCTCCAAGATCTAAAGCATACACTGTGCCTTAAATAACCTGCACCTGGGACTTACATCCACTGGAAGTGGCACAAATAGAGGTCAATAGAGATCTGATTCTTTTGAAACCAACCTTGCACATGTTCACTCTGAAGCCAAAGGGGTTGCCTACACAGTAGGCTACTGTTTGCACCTATGGCCAGGTAGCAGAGGCTCCATGTCTCCAGTTTCATGCTACCTGTTAAACTTGCAGTGCAAGATAAGCCTCATAAAGAGCCATATAACCTTCTCCATAGTTTGGCAAATCAGTGACAGTTAGTACATCAAGATTTTCACAAGACAAACTCTTAATTTGACCTCAACCCTGCAAGACCTGTCCATATATAAGAGTGCAAGTACTTAAGAGAGTTTATCTTACATGAGGGGAATACAATATTGGAGCCAACTAGAGACAGCATGAGCAAACACTGCGCAGCTCCCAGGGCATGGTGTTCAGCCCATTCCGAAATTACCTGGTTGTATTGTAGTTGTCTAACTTTGACTGCAAATTATAGTCATCATTCTCCTGCAACATGACAGCTCTATCCTAGTTGTATGTCTTTTGATACTGGAAAACCAGATGAACATAACAGCTGCAAAAAAATTCAGACTAAGACAAACTCTCTTCAGGAACATCACTTTGATGTCAAGCACAAATTAAAAGAGCCCAACAAGCAGGCCAGGCAAAATGAAGTGAGAATCACTGATCATAGTGTGAAATACAGAGTCTTTGGGAAAGTACAGAGGGTCTTGAGTCAACCAACAGTTAACTAAAGCACCAAATCATTTTGAGTATCTCTGCTGTTATGTTTTCAGATGCAGGGAGCCTGATTTTTAGAGGTGCTTACCCATCCTTTTCAGAAAAACAATGTTTCTTGAAGTCATGTCAGATGGTAAACCCCTCACACTGAAAAATTTAAAATATTTCCAATGTAGAATCTGCAACTATATAAGTAAATAAGATTACAAATTATATTAAAAAAAAAAGAAACAACCTTGCTCTTTTGGACAGTGTTTACATTGCATAGATTTGACTGATGAATTAGAATCTGATTGATGGTTCAAAAATGCCCACCTCCATTCCAGGAGACTGGATAAATATACAATGCTTTCTTGAGGTGAAAGAAGATTTTGTAAGAGCTGTATACATACAACATAGTACTTCGTGAATAAAAGATATTTTATTTCCATAGATATACTCGTCTTTCAAAACACAGTATCTTTCATTTTGCTTCAGATATATAGGACAATTTCTTTGTTCCTTTTCAGGCACATTTTCTTAAGGAAAAACAGGGCTCATTTCTGAGAACGTTTTTCTGTCTTCCTTTTTCCTTAATTTTTTTCAGGATGAGCTTCATGATGAAAATCATATTGACAATTTGAAGTCACTGTAAAAAAACAACAACAAAAGTGTTTTGTCTTACCGAAATAACAGTGCAAAAGTTTAGATGCTGGCAGGAGTACCCTGAGGGGTGTAAGGTCACTTGTTAGGTTTTTCAAATCCATTCTCTCTTCATTTCAAATGACCACTGGAATGTCATGAGCATTTGGAAATCACTGTTTTTGCCTTGAAGGTATGTTGAATCTTTGCTGTGGAGAATGACCATAATGCCTTAAAATCTAACTGACCATCAACATTTCCAGATGTGCAAGGAGGACTGATTTCTTTCTCAAAACTCCTTTTCAACACACAGCCAGCCAGCAACACAGTTCAGAACATATGGAAAAGGCACCAAGCGTCTGACCTTCTGTTGGAAGAGACCTTTACTTGAGATTTGTCCAGTGTGTATCTTACATAGAAACTAGTGCTAAGTATACAAAGCAAAACCACATTTTTGGCTTTAGTGAAACAAATTGCAGCTCCTCACACTCCAAAAGAATGTAGGCTACAGAAAAAGGAAGAAAAAAAGAAATAAAGCATCCAAAGTAAAAGAAATCCAATATGCTTAAATCCAAACCCTCCCAAATGTTGTGTTAAAATATCAAGGGATTAATTTCCTTTGATTGACACAGTATTTCTGCTAAAAAGGTCCTGTGCAACTCCCTTTCTGCATGCACATCTACGGTAATATTGATTTTCAATTTTTAAATTACTGTTGATTCTTTAATAGAACACTAAAGGGAATAACATTATTCATTTTTGAGAATCACAAATCCTCACACAAATTAAATTACATATGCAAGGTGGTACACACTATATGTATTTATTCTATTACACATGTAATGCAACCACTAATACCATAATTCCTCCTTCAAAACAAGAGCTTTCTATTCTTTGTCTCTTTTCCCCTCTCCATGTAACAAAGCAATGTACCTTTAAATGAGTAAAATTCCCAAAGTAATAAGCAAACAAAAACCTAAAGCTTGATTTAGTGTTGTAATACCATGGCAGTAAATGAGGACTCAGGAAATGTTCTATTCCAAAGGCATAGCTAATAACAGAGATTTAAGGCACTGTTATAAAATATAAACTATTCACCAATTCTTTGTTGGGCTGTACTCCAGGGAAACTGTATTCTGCTTTGCAGAATTCTAGGGCTGACAGAAACATAAATAGAATAAATGTCTACATTGGAGGAAGATTCTTCTTTTCCACATTGAAACTATCTCAGAGAATTTATAAATGTAAGTGAATAATACTTTATTTTGCCAACCCCAGGTATGATAAATATATCCTCTCAGAAGTGTATTTTAGCCATTTTTGTTTTGAAGTAACAACAGCAGAACTGTTAATTGTATGAACTAATGAACATTGCAGGACACTTAGCTAGTGAAGTTGCTTTAAGGTTGTCTGGCAGAGTACAATGCCTGTATCAGTCCAAGTATTGTTTGATTCTCTAGTGTCTAACATGTCTTTTTCCTTCATTTTGTGGCAGAATTTGGCTCCAGAGCCCAGGAACTAAAAGGTGATTACACAGCTTTTTGTGGTTATCACTCTTGCTGCCAGTAAAATGCTGTGAATTCTGCCATAGGCTCAGGCTTTTAGAAGCATTTGGAACAAATGTATTTCAAACTATAAGAAGTTATTTTTACATTATAGAAAAGGGTGTAAAAAGAACCTTTTATGTTAATTTAATTGGATCGGTTTATAGGACTAGCCACTTGGCAACAGCGTAATTTTCTTCATGTGGATAAATCCTCCACTTGCCATTAGACCCCACTGAAATATATCCCCTTTCTGCAATGGATCTTCCACTTATATATTTTTGTCTTGTTCTGAAAAAGTCATCATCTGATGGATGAAAACATGAAATCGTTCAAACAGAATGACTGAAAGATGGCTCATCCAAAATACTAACTACATTTGCACTTTGTTGGTTGAGCCATTCCAAATTCCTGCACATCTTGTAGAACCCTCTCAGATATTTTCATTCTTCAACTGCTGTACAGAGGAACCTCTTTGCAGAAGCCCTCCCTTTATCTTCAAGACACTAGCTCAGGGAGGAGTTGATGTTCTCCTTTGTCTTGTCCAGGTTCAGTATGGGGTTTGTCCTCAAAGAAAGATTCCTTGTACGGGGCATGGCAAACAATTAATAATAGCTGTGTCCTGAGGGTACTTGGTGAGGGGTGACACAGGCGAATGCAGCTGTAGCCAAAGGGTATGTGAGAGAAGCACTCATGCACAAAGAGCAGGCAAGAAAGTGAGAAAGGGGCCAGAAAAAAATCCAAATGGACTTCAGCTGTCAGGACCAGCAAAACAGGGATGGGTTGGTATAGATTAAAAAAGGCTAAAAGTGAAATGTAGAAATTCTGGGTGGTTATTTAGGCTGCTGAGTCCAGTCACAGTTAAAGGGAAGAGACAGAATAAGATTTGTTCCAGATAGCTTTTAGCTGTACAATAAAATGTTACAAAATGTTTTAGGAAAAGGTGTTGCTCAGAAGCAGTCCTAGATGGGTGTCCAGGGACATGGCAGGATATAATGCCAGGTCTTCATAAAGAAACATCTCATGCTGCAAAAATCTGTCTGAAATTGATCCTTTAGTCACACTTCATTGGCCTCCTAGATAACTTTTTACACTTGAAAAATGAAGAGGATGTAAAAATAGCAATATGCCATGAAGTCATTAGGGACTGCTCATGTGTGTCCCAGAGAAAATATATGGCCTCTGGTTCCATTTTGTATCTGCTGAAGTCATTAGATTGTTGGATGATAAGCTCGGGGATGAACAGGTTCATGTCCTTGGCCACAATGCCCAGCATCTGATAGCAAATAGCCCCATCCGCTCCAACCGGCTCTCTAGCCACTACGTTCTGTTTAAAAAGCTTATGCCTCTGGCATGAGATCTGTTTAGTATCAGTACACATGGGCATTGACATGTTCCTTGTCAATATTTTTAGGAATTCAGCTACTTGCTAGCTAGTGCAACAGACTGATGTTGGAAGGAAGCCCATAATGGAAAAAAGCCCATGGGTTTACACTGAAACAAGCTATGTGAATGAGAATATACATCAGCCTTGGCAGGGCATGCTATTATTGAAATTTCCTGTCTTTACCACTACCACAGGGTGGTTTATGCCTAGCAATAAGAAGATAATTGAAGACTGTGAGGGTTAGAAGTGATTTCTTTTGGACCCAACAGACCCTGGAGATTTTTACTACTATTACTACCATTATGCGTGTGCAGAAAATTCTCTAGGGGAACAAGCAAGGTCTGTGGTTGTACCATAGCATAAAATGGTCAAAAGATGTTCTGCTTCGATTCATCCTGACAAATGGTTTATGCCTTTAGACTTGCAGGGATGGGACTGATGAGTGGATAGGGATCCCAGGTAAACAGGATGGGGTTTGATATCTCAAATCAGGGGTCCTTTCTTTTTTCTCCTTGTCTCATGCATCTAGGTTGAATGAGAAGTTGCTGTACATCAGGCCAGTGCAGGGGAGAGAAACCAGTCATTGCTATTTCCCCACACTCAGCTTTGATCAGATGTTACTTTTTTTTAGTTAAAAAAATCTTCGTTAGCTCCAACAATAAGCAATTAGTTGATATAATCTGTGTTTTGACTTAAAGGCTTCAAAATGCCATTTATCTTAAATAAGCCTCTGATCTGGTTTTTCTGAACATGCTAAACTCCGTCCTCTAGTCATATCCCAAACCTCTCACAGACTTTTTCTCCTCCCTGGAGGCCAAACGTTATAGAGGGGCAGCTGATGTGGGCTCCTAGTCCTGTTCCTTCAGCTGTGCGTCTGGAATGGTAGACAATCACCACCTCTGCCATGGTGTTCGCACCTGGAGATGGACAGAAGGGAAGTTGCCTCCTCTTGTAAAACATTTTGAGTTCTCTGACATGTCTCTGAAAAAGAATGGCCTCCAAACTCTGATTTGCACACCACAAAAGCAAATGTCTAATAATCCTAATATTTGCAAAATTCCTCCCATTTTTACAACAAGCAGCAACATTTATTTTAATTGTGCTGGCAAGGATGTTACCATAGGAGAGTCTCTGCCCTTTAAGTCAGTGCTGAGACCGTCACAAAGAGTGCACATTCTCTCGGATTATTCTTTTTGCTTCGCAGTCCCTCAATTTTCTATTTTTTATTTTTGGAAAAGATGGAACAAAGTCAATGAGTGTGTGCCTAAGGGAAGGATGGGGACTGTGGATTACTGGGTCAAAACCTAAGCAAGCAGGGAGAGAGCAGGACTGTCTGTTGTCTTGAGTACAGACCAATAGGTTCCCATGGGAAGTGGCAACAGTGCTTGCTGAAGGGGGTTTTGAGAATGGGTTCAGGAGGCATGTTTTAATGGCCAGTTACACCACATCTTTTCCAGCACAACTCTGATCTACACCTCACAGAACTTATAGAGGGCTGCAGTGGGTGTAATGAATTCTATCAGCAGAGTTGGATTGTACATTAATTTCTTCCCCTGCAACAGAAGTTCCTTGGTATTCTGCAGGCCCTTCTCACAGTGAAGGGTGCTATGATAGCTAATGCTAGTGAAAAACATTCTGTCCTGTTATCTAAACAAAAGTTGATTTTAGGATTTATAATAGGTGCAAATAATTTTGTTGAGTGCAGAATAGGTGTTAATATTAGGATTATAAAGTGATATTTCTGTAATTCGTATCTAGGAACATAAATAGTAACTTAGATGCTTAACTTTCATGACCAGTGTTTGAAAATAATGATCCTGTGATTTCATGTATGGTAATCTCTGGAACATTTCAGAAACACATGCTTTACAAATGTCAATGTGCACTTTCTGTGCAATTGGAAGATATGTTATCCATCATGAAAAGAGGGGTGTGCAGAGCTGCTTAGAAAACAGGCCATTATGTCTCTGCAGCATATGACTTTTAAAGAGGTTTTAATGTGCTAAGTGTTGTAAAAGTCTTCCCTCCAACTTAAACTTCAAAAAGGCAGGAAATTCACAGGTAACATACAACATATACTTGGCAAAGTGCAAGTTTCTGCCATTGTCTTAAGCCTTCACATAGCATGTGCTTTACTCGCTGAATTCTAGGTTTTCAGACTACAAAAGGATCTTTCTAAATAAAAGGGTAGAAAAGATGGTTTTCAAAGCTGAGGCATGCTTTGGTTCAGAGCTCTCCCAGGCACGACAGTCCATCATGTAGGAGCAATACAGATCTGTGCAGGTTTGCTTTTCCATGAAGTCAAGAATATAATGGCTTTTCTCCCTACCAAAAATACATTAAGTAATCTCTTTTACTTAAGGGGTTTCTTTGTGGAAGCCAGACCTATTTCAGAAAAAAATCTTTTGGTGCTGTCGCGTCAGGGTGTGAGAGTCCCAATTTAGCATGCATTTCACATGAGAATGACATCTTTAATGTGCTCTAGGAAAAGTGTCTTTGAGGTTATGTACTTGAACATTTTTAGCTGCTGCTGCTATTAGGGAAACTAAGGCAGAAAAACATGCTAAAAAATCAGCAGTATCAACAATATTCTAGTAATTTTCTACTCAGTTGTTTTCTGCTGTAACTGTGGTAGCACAGCAGGGTGGGAGGGGAGTTAGCAATATTTTGAAAGGTCTGGTTAAAATTTAAAAGACAAATTTTGTTGCACAAGAAAGGAAATATCCATTTATCTCCAGGATTTCACATATTTTTGCCATTAGCAAATGCCTTTTGTATTCTTCACTCTCCCAAAACTCCATCATGACTCATTAAAGAATTTTGTTTCAACAAACTGCTTGCTATTGTTCATATTTGGGGTCACATTTTCTAAGACACCTCAGAGTAAATTCAGAAAGGACAAGGCCTCTGCTGTGCCCCTCGTTAAGGTATCTCCCTGGATCCCTGCATGTGCTTGCTGAGTGCTGGACTGCCCACATGGAAAATGGGAAAGTTTGTGCTCATGTGAAGAGACAGATAGAGGTGAGCCCATGGAGCCAGGAGCCGAGCACCCAACAGTGCTGAGGAGAGCAGGAGCAGGGCTTAAACCTCTGAGTGATCTGGGTACTTCCCTCATCTTCCAATTAATTAGTCCCAAGCTCTCTGCAAGAGATAAGCCACAGAAGACACCTAATGGCAACCTGGGCATAAAGTGATTTTGAAACTGAAGAAGTACTAAGACGTTATTTTTGTCCAGAATCACTCACAATGGTTAAAGCGCTAATGATATGAAAAGGGATTCAATAAGTATTTGCTTCATTTTAAAAGCAGTGGCATGTTGTCTCTGGATCTCATGAGAACAATTAAGTTCTTTTCAGTTTCTCAGTAACCGAGCGGATATAAAAGAGACCATTTAGGCAGAAGAGTTTTCAGTTTGGTTTCCTACAGACTGAGGCAAAAAGGAACTCAAACTGCCAGATCCTGTCCCAATAATTCCAAATCCACAGACTAATTCTTATCAGTTTAGCTGAGGAGATATTTCATAAATACCAGCTCCTGCAAACTTTGTGAAAATCAACAGCTGTGCAGAGAAGGACCCCATTAATGTTTCACTCCATGAAGGAAAACTCAGCTGCTCTCCATGCTGTTTGACTGCAGACAGCCTGCCAAGTCTGCAGGTATATCTTGGCCAGCTGCCCAGCAGCCTGTGGCTCCAGGTTTCCACATGGCCAGCCAGATTCAAACACTTATGCTCCAGAAAAAGGAGCCTGGGGTGGAAAGGTGAAGCGGGACACAAATCTGGCTTCATCCTTTCCACTGCAATGGTCTGTTTCACTTACAGATTAGGCTTCTAGAATGGCTGTTTGCAGGGATTTGAATCCTACTGCCTCTAATTTCTACTGTATTTTGGAAATCACATTGCAGAAGTAGAGTTGTGCCATGCATGGTAACTAATTGTAAACTGGTTAATTTGATATCAGTTGTGTCAGCTGCCTATTTAGGAGCTTAAGTAAGAGAAAAAGGCAATAAAAAGACTTTACTTACAGCTAGTTGACATGGATCAGAAAAAGAAGTAGGACTTGTTAAATGCTTCTGTTGTCAGAGCTCTAGGACAAGGGTTGAATGGGGCAGATAGCTAACACAGTGGGCTTCTGCGGAGCATTAACACCACAAAATGTTCTGATTACAGTGCTGTAGTGTATCTAGCAAGACACTGAACAAGTGACTTAAGATATGGCTAGCTGACATCTACAAATGCAGTCATCAAAAGAGAAATGTAACCAAATTGTTGTGTGGTGCCACAGAGACCAGTGTTTAAGGCACTGCTATCTAATGAGGTTATTAAGGACCTCCAGGTAAATATTAAATTCCTGCTGACTAAAGTTTTGCAAAGATTAGCATGTTTAGTCTCACAGCATAATTAATTGTAAGTGGAGAAGAATCACCTTCTCTGGAGTTTTTTTAAGAATAGGTTAGAATAAGTCCATTTCAGATGGCTGGGCTGTCCTTTCTCTATGTACAGTGTAGGGGGGTAGACTAAACACTCTTTTGAGGTCCATTCCAGGGTTACATGTCTCTTGGCTTGTAGGCCTGGACCGTAAAGTCACTATGATAGGCTTATCATCTATGACTTAGAATTTCTCAAAACTTTCCATTGACACCATAGCTTAAAGAGTACTAGCATCAGTAAGTAAAAAGTCTGCTCAAGACTGATGCATGTACATGTCATCATTCATGTTTAGTCTTCGTTGCCGTGAAATGAAGTTGTGAATCCCTCCTAACCGATGGGTATGTCTTCTAAATGATGGTTTCCCGTAAACTATGAAATGGAAAATGGTCCAAAGAAACAAAGAATAGAAAGACTCTTTCTATTTGTATTTTTAAGCAACACCCTTTAGTAAACTATTGCCAAGTCAGATTGTCTTTTTGCAGAGACAAAATGTATACAACCTAGTGTAAGCAACTCTTTCAAACCTGGCAATTCCTTAATGCATGAGCCTTCGTGTGTTTGGAAATTGGGTGGTCTCTCATAAGACAAAAAAGGATCTTTGCACTCCTAGCCTGACTCTGAAGTGTTGTGTTTCCCCTGTTGTTGTTTTGTAGTAAGGCAGTGCTGCTGAATAGACCCAGTTAATAAATCCTCACATGCTGGTGTCGTGGCTGCCTCCATTCCGAAAGGGAAGGTCAGGGTACTTCCATAAGTACATCCATAAGCCTGGATGACCATTGGCAAACTTGTATCTGATGGGATCCTGGCCTCTGTCATAGTGGGGCTCCTTTCACAGTCACACACAATGGAAGAAGGCATTTCAGCAGTTACAGATGTTTGCCAATCCAACACCACTGAGGAGCCAGAGAGACTGTGAACTGCTCTCGCAGCACTGATAGGGACCCTCTCAGTAGGTGGTAGAGATTTAGGCAGCTTTTTTTGGAAAATCTTTCTGTTCCCACTTCTTCTGCTAGGTTTCCCTAAGGCAGGGAAGCAACTGCCTGACAGAGGGGATTTCTTTGCACTGATGCAAACTAGTTATGCATACAGGCAAGAAGCTGCTCTGTTCTCTGAGCCAACCAGTGCAGAGGAACAAACCCCTGAAGAAGAGGAAGAGCAGCTTCAGTCAGCTCCCCGAGTAGTCAGCATTGCTCCCCGCTCTGCCTGCCCCATGGCAGGTGGGAGGAGGGAGGTAGCTCTGGCTCTGGGGCTGCTCTCCTGGCTCAGGGCAGGACATGAGTGCGGAAGGTGGGCTCCCACTTTGGGCCCAGCATGACCTGATGCAAGAGGAGCAACTGAGAATCAGCCCACTCTCATCAAAGTAGGACCCAGGGAAATTAAATGTGGGCATAGTCTGGCTCATGTAGTGGGGGATGATGCAGAGTAAATCACACACACAACATATCCATGATTACGTAGGCTACTTCCAGAAAAGCGGAGAGAAAAAACCAGCTCTGCAGCATGTTGTGCCAGTGGGTGAACTCAGGTGTTGGAGGAGGGTACATCCACATACGAGGGTGCTGGGGAGAATTGAGTGGCTGTTGCCTTGCCTCTGGCACACACATTATGGAGTCTCCTTACTGTGTCTGATATGACAACCAGACGAAACTACTAGATAGAAGTCATGAATCATCAAGCCCTAGAAAAATGCATATGTTACACAGCTGTGCTCTGAGCCAGCCACTTTCTTATCAGCGTTACAAGGCTGTGCTAGATGCTCTAGAAGCAAAAATAAGTAGTGAAGTAGTTGCTTGCTCTTCCTGCTCGAGTGGGTGCATTTCCCCAGACTTCCTGAACGAGTAAGTGTCTGGTCAGATCCAAGCAGGCATGGTAGCCCAGCAGTTTGAGAAAGCATCTTGGAAGAGCAAGAGCAATGTTTTAGGTTCAGTGTTAAGCAGTGTTTACTTACAGGGAAGTGATTGAACTGGTTCAGAAAACTACTTCAAAACTCTACCAGGTGTATTTCCAAAGACAGAAGTTCATCAAATGATGGGCTATTATCCCTTAACAACAAAGAATTTGCTTGTTTGGGTTTTGCTTTGTTTTGTTTTCATTTTAAAAAGCATGGTATTTATATCAAATGCTTATCCAGGAGAAATATTAGAAGAATGTCATGAAGCTTGTAAAATTAGACACTCAAGAAATACCAGGAGTCAGACTGCAGTACATTCTTAATTCATCTCTGAGTATGCTTAAATGGTAGTGTCTAACCACATGAATGCAAAAGTCTCTCATCCTCCTTGTTCAGAGTGGATGGTAGTTTCTCAAGTAATATTACAGCTTCTCATTCAGTACTTAGCATTCTGTCTTATTTACTGTGTGATATTTAAGATCTGCTTTGAAGATAAAACAGCTTGTTCCTGGCTTAGTCTGATGCTTGTCATTATGGTAACTTGGTGTTTCACAAATATTACCACAGTTATTTTTCTGGTTCATTGAAATAAATGTGCATTCTGACGGCTTTGTGCATGGGAAGTTAGCCAAAGGAAGGCAAAAGAGAAAAACTTGGGATTTGGGAGTCTTCTGGTTTAGGGGTACACTGTGTGAATGCTCATGCAACTCATCAAACAGCCCAAAGCAGCTTAGATCAGGTACCTAAAAAAAGAGGACTGTGCAGTAGCCCAATGAAGAGTTTACTTCAGCTAATCTAGTACTGTCTAGGAAGAAGTGAACAGTAAAGCTGATTTGGTGGCTGATATTCTGCTGCATTAAGTGTAAAACTAACTTTTTTCATCTGCAATCCCCTGCCTCATCTTCCAAAGTAAGTTATTCTCTGAAGAATCTGGGTTATATCAACAGTTTTATATTGTACCTGAACCTACTATATTTCTACAACTTCTCTTTCCTTTGCATTAACTGTGGTAACGGATTGTATGGAAAAAATTCTAAGTACTTGTGTAATTTCAAGACAGTATCCCAACAAACAAGCATAAAGGGAACTACTTTAAACTTCTAGAGACAGCCTCAATTCATGCCTTAGCTGATATCGCCAATCTTAGTCTTATAAGTACTGGTCTTTACTTTTTCCCTGTGTGTAACCTTCCAGTTTGCTCTTAAAAGATTATTTCTGCCCCCAAATGTTTTGCAACACAGCATCATACAGGTATTTATTTGGCACCTGTGCTGCACCTACAGCCTTAAAACGTATACAGATCATCTGGCACTTTAAATAACTTAGTTACTGACCATCAGTAATTGCTGTTTATCCGTAGGGACCTAGGCAAGACCAGAGGGAGAGGCCATTGGTCACCATCTCCTTGCAGCAGAGGGATGGTGAATCTCAGACAAGCTGGGCTCTGTCCTGGCCTCAGGATGGGAAGCTGCTCTGGTAAGCAATGCCTTTGTGCATGGATATTTCTCCTCTCTGTCCACTGATCCCTGCCATTTCTGCCCCTTTGCTGCATTCTTGTCTGTCCCTCTGCTATTTTCCCTCAGAGGCTTCCCACTCTTGCAGTCATGACTTGGGTGTCACAGTTCCTGCACACCTGTGCTCCTGCACCCAAATTCCAGTCCCATCCTCAGAGAAAGAGAGCTTGAGAGTTTTTCTTGTAAGTGCATGATGGGTTTTTTAATGTGAGCTAAAAAATGTGATTTTCCTCAGGCTTTGTTCTCAGAAGTGACTGAAATATTTGGTCCTGCTGCTGGTGTTTGTTATTACTGTCTTAAAGGTGAAAATAAGCAACTGTAATAGAACTGGAAAGGATTGGGAAGTGTTAAAGACAGGTCAGGCTAATCATGCAGTGTGTCTTCTATATACACAAAGACCTTAAGACGTTTATATTTCCCAAAACAGTGCTTGACAGCATAAAGCATTTACATGCAATACAGTATCTGTGAAATAAGTGCTTTTATAGGATGATTTAACATCAATAATAGTTCAATTTCATGTCAAAATTATTTATACTTTGTCTGTGTTACAAGCTATATATTAATCAAGGATAGCAGACAAAGTACGGTGGGTGAGAGAAGCTAGGTCAGTGTTTCCCTCACGAGCATAGCAGGGGCCATGGACTGCTGTTAGACCCAGACTTTCGGGTGAGGTGGACCTTTTGTCTGATCCGGCACGGCAGCTTGAACAAAAGAGAGATTTTGATGAAGCAAACGAGGACAGACGGAAAGCTCCAGCTTCTTGAAGGTGCAGTAATAGCCAAGGAGAGAGGCAATGGCACTGCAAGCCCTTTGACAAAGGCTCGATGAGTGAGGCTTGAATCAGTCAAGCAATGCAGTAGCTCTGCTGACTCACAGCTCAGGACCTAAAATCCTGGAGGCTAGAGGCTTGGACTAGGACAGCATTAAATTGAAAGGAAGATGCCTTCTAATTTGAAGTGATGGCAAGCATCATCGTTTTTCCAGAAATATGTGATGAAGTAATGAATGCTGTACTGCAGCATACCTAATCTACTCCTTCTCTCCAGTGATTTTTATATCTTTTTGTCAACAGGATGTATTTTGTGGCTGCTCTTCGTTTACACACACAAAAGGGCAGTTTATATTCCCTCCCTATTTCATAGTACTGTCCCTATTTCATAGGGCCAGCTGCTTGCAAGAAGTTTCAGATAGTAAAACTAAGTGATTAATCTCCTGCTAGGTAGGAGAATGAAAAAATACATGTGAAATGTATTTTTTCCATGCTGGCTTTAATTTACTTGGTCACAATGTCACAGGGGACTAATTTTATCATTTTCTGGAGGCATGATTACATTATTGTTGTGTATGTCTGTCTGGTTTTATCTGCTGTGTATGGCATCACATCAAATAATATGAAGTGACATGACTAGTAGAGTCCGACAGAATGCTCTGGGAGAGCCTCTGAGCAGAGATGTCATCTTTAATGCATCTACAAGGAGTTTTGGAGTGAGCTTTGTTCATCCTCACCATTCCTTGTAATTAGTGTGCTAGAAAGACCCTGCTCCTACTGTGATGGTCCTGGGAAACAGTTCATTCATTTGCTGCCTGTAATGTGGGCCACGTCTTTTGAGTTATGATGTCCAGAGGGAAAAACAGCCTCTGAAGATATCAGCATCTTCTTAAAGGAACCACAGAGACACCCTGAACTATTTTTTTTTTTGGTGTCTGTTGCTTTTGTCTTTTATGCAAGTTTTCAAAAGTTTACATCCTTCTGACTTTGCTTCCTGTGATTCATAGCCAGAGTCTGCCCAACCTTCTGCCTGGGGCAAGAAGATAGCGGCTGGCAGCTCTTCAGGCTGTGTGAGTTTGTGCGGATCATATGCCTATGTACCCCTCTCTCCTGGAGGGCCACAGGAAGAAAGCAGCCTGAAAAAATGCAGAAAAGCTCTTCCCTTTGCACTAATCTTTGAATAGTTTTGAGGAGGGAGGAGTCAGCAGCAAGGCAGCCCTCACCCCCTTGACAGTGGGGAGCAGAGCACTGGTCCTTGGCCTGGTGTCACCTGGATCTTGTGTGTTGATGCAAGAACTGCATATGTCTCTGAAGCCTGCCACAATTACAGTAAGATTTCCCCCTGAGACTGAAGGCCAGACCCCCTTCTACCTTCATGCCAGACAGCACATCTCCCCTGATGCTAACAGGGTAGGCTAAAATTAACCAGGAACGTACAAGCAGCTCCCAGATGAACCATGGCCAAAAGCCCACGATTAAAGACATAGCAGGCTGCAGGTTGGCTAAGGCTGCCAACAAGCCTCCTGAGCAGGAAGAAAACACTTAGAACTGTCAAAGCACTTAAAGGTATGATACTGCTTTCTGGGCTAGGCTTCTTTTTTGTTACTTTTTGTTTTACCTATATTTTTTTCAGGGAATTCACGCTGCTAACAGTAGGTTCCTGAGCAAGATGCTTCTAACCTGAGCAGTGTTTTGAATTTTTAAAGGATCAAGGCTGCAGAGTAACTGAGAAAGGATTGCAACAGGATCAGGCTGTGCTGCTCTCCATTCTGGTGCTGACTCTCTCTAAAAACTAGAAACTACACGACTTTTTAGTGGTATTTAAGGCAGCCAGTACTTGAAGTTAATGACTGCATGAGATCAAACATGTTACAGTCTTTGTCTATATTTTATTTACTTAGTGCATTTGAATTTCTTGGGGGAGGAATCCTGGCTCTGCTGATTTCTGAGTACTGTCAACTGCAATAATACCAAAACATTACCCTTTGGGTATAGAAGTTATAAAGTTTTGTCCGGACATTCACTGTATTAGTAACTTTTCCTATTTCTAGATGTCTTAGCACAGGAACAGAGGAAACATTTACACTTCTTTTTTTTAATAGGAAAAAGTGATGGCTAAACCACATCTTGGCAAGGGAAGTAGGGATAGATGTATGAGCTAAAATTTCTTTTAGCTCTCTTTATATTGGCTAATTGTCAAGTTGACTTGTTTCCACCCATGGCTGAGTCCAGTACTGGAAATTTGTAGGTATGTCTATGTTTATATACGTAGGTATGCGAGGTGGACATATTTTTTTACAAAATTATTATGCTGTCACTGTAGAAAATAAAAAATACAGCTACAGCAGACCCTGTGTTGTAGATGATGCTTGTTTTGATTTTGTCACACACAGCATTAGATTTTACCACTGAGCAGTCAATGGACTTGTCAGCAGGCTACTGCCTCAGGTTCACATGTATTTATTCTTCCTGAGTCATTGTATGCTGAAGGAACTGTAACAGCACATTAAGATAAGCACACAGTACATGAGAAAAAAATTGCAGTTAAAATCCGTTTTCCTGAAATTGTTCAGCTACATCTCTTGAAATATTTTACACTAAGCCATACATCTAAGGCTCCAAAATTTGGGGTGATTTGAGTATCATGTTGAGCCACAATGAGTTCAAGAGACTATATCCTTCTCCGCAGGAGGTGGCAGTCTTGCAGAGAAGGGATCAGTCTGAATTGTGGCCCAGATTCATGGCTCTGGGAGAACCTGCTGCTCAGCTGCTGTCAGTGGGCTGGCAAATGTTTGGTGCCTTCTGCACTAAGGAGGTCCCTGGGAGAGCTAGGGACCCTCTAGTCACCCTCCTACTGCTTTCACACTGCCTACTCCTCAGAGATTTGGATATCCAAGTAATGAAAACCAGAAAAATTACACAGATCTTATGATCTCTTCTCTACCACTATTTTGCCGTACAGCCTGGAAGTCATTCTTATTTTGAGTCTTAACTCCATTCACTGTATAATAGAAACAAAAGCTGAAACCATTATATTACATTTCTGGATG
This sequence comes from Pseudopipra pipra, assembly GCF_036250125.1. Classification (NCBI taxonomy): domain Eukaryota; kingdom Metazoa; phylum Chordata; class Aves; order Passeriformes; family Pipridae; genus Pseudopipra; species Pseudopipra pipra. The sequence goes on from NC_087552.1 coordinate 48,455,707, forward strand.
AGAAGTTCTTCGCAGGAAAGGATTTTTTGCAAACATAGCTGTCCTGCCTGTGCCGGATGGGATTGTTGGCATCCACTCACACTTTCAATGTTTTGCATGTGCAATTATGGATCCTTGTGTTTGGCCAAATCTCCTAAAATCTGGAATTTGAAATTTAGAGACTAAAGTGCTTCCTGAAAGGGAAGTCTCCACTATGTGGACCACAAGATTTGAAATTCAAATTCAAGCTCAGCTCTTTTTCTGGCCAAGGAAATCCTCCAGCCAAAGCACTACTGTAATATCAGGGAATAGATTGGAAAATCATCAACACCATGGAAGACTCTGTTGGTGAAAAGTGCAGCTGAACTGTTCAGAAATGCATTTTGTTGAAAGAAAGGGATTCCTTTTTTTTTTTTTTGCCTGTAAGCTGTTAGCAGAATTTTCTGATTGATAAAGGGATTTCTTTCGCCATCTGTTTCACAGACCCAAACGGCTTGTGATTGGGTGTGTGAGGTTTGTCCTTGGTTAGGATGGCAGAGGATCACAGCTCATCCCTGTCTGATGAGTGAAAATCTAGAGACTGAAAGAACAACACTGAGACAGCTTTATTTTGTGCTATGGAATGATTGATGTTTATGATGCACAGGATGAAAATAAAGCATTTTGTATTGCTTTTTCTATAATGTGAATGACTGCCCCCTTAGTTTGAGTGGGGATTGCCTGTTAGTCTAACATAGATATTTTAACGACTTTTTCAGCCCAGGTTCTGTAATGATGATGTTGGCAAGGGACCCCATGAGGTGTACAGGGCCCCTCCAGGCGCCTTGCTGCTGCTGGCTATTCAAGCAGCATCTAGAGGTACCTCCTTTCATCTGCAGTGAACTGCAAGTTTGTATTCCCTACTGTCAGTTGTTGGATAGGCCATTGAGATCCACATCTGCAATTTCTGGGCTGGATAACAGACACTCTGTCCAATGAGAAATTTTTCTTCCAGACCTCAATTTGATTGTGACTGTCCCAGACTCTCTCATTTGGCCTCCAGCAGTTTGGATTGCTGAGGGAAGATCACCACAGCGCTCTGCCCAATGCATTGACCTCTGCACAGCCATGGGTCTACTTGATTTTTGCTTTGACTTCTTGTAGTGGGCAGCCTAGCCTCAAAGTCCATGTTCTTGGTGAACAACCCCATCAAGAGGGGTCTTTTGGCATCCTGCAAAAGAGGTACTGGGAGATAAAAAGGAAAGATAAGCTACTTTTGAGAGCTCAACTGGTGCAAGCATGAGCTGTAAGAGCTCACTGTTTTTCTGGGACTGGCTGAGGTGGTAGAAAATAAAAAGAATGAAGAGCCCTTTCTCATCTGCAGAGTAATCTGTAAGGGCACACAAATATGTTTGCTCAGTCAGCATCCAGAAGGTTTCATCAGTTAGTCTTGAAAGTTTTATGATTCTTTGGCTCGATTTTTAGCCTTTCATCTGTGTACATTGAAGTAACAGCTTAATGCGTCCTCTGTTTTCCTCTTGTGAGTAGAAATAAGCCAAAGAATACATCTATCGAAAAGATGAGAAAGAAGGGGGAGGGTAGAGAAATGAAAAACCCCATTTTAAGTGCAGTTCGTTTCAGTCCCAGTGGAGGCGTGTGAGACTCCTGAGTGATTCATCACGAGTGCTCAGCGGGGTCTGGTTTCTGCCAGTCTCTGAATTCAGAGGGTGCTGTGGGAAAGATTGCCTCAATACAGAGTTGTGTATCTGTTGATGTGGCAGTGGACTAGCTCTGGAGCTTCCATGTATTAAATTACAAGTTGGTGCATTCAAGAATAAAGCCCTTTAGTGTGTCTGCATCTTAATTGCCATTGAAGGGAGGGAGGGAATTAGATAATTCCATCTCTTTAGAGTATAAAAAAATCATCACATTGTTAACTGGATGAGAGCCATTGCCAGTTCAGCCATAGCATATGATCTGCTGAAGGGCAAGAATGCTTCAGGTATTTCTGAGTTTGGAATAATTGCATTTCTTGTTCAATTAATACCTTGCCATGTTATTTGGGCATATGGTACAGCACTACAATAGGATGCTTAATTCAGCTTTAATGTGACTTAAGTGGAAGGTTACGAATCTATTTATAAATACCCTGCTAAGTCACACTACACTGAAAATTGGACTGTGTGTTGAGGCACACACACAAATAATCATAGCAATGCTCTGAGTGTTCCTCTGATGTTCCTTAGATTACACTGAATTTGGCTTGGCTTGCTGGAAAATTTTTGGCACTCTTTTAACTGGGTTTCCTGTAACTTCTCTAAAAATTGTTTCAGTATCAAAATCCTTGTTTTAGACTCCCCTTTGTCCCCCAAACATATACTTGTTCCCCCTCTTATGGTATAACATTACCGTACAACATCGAGATGTTAAAAAAAGTTACCAGAATATAAACTACATTTCAAGTGACTTTATTTTTCTATGCAGTGCTTTACATTCAAGAGCTATATCTAAAAGAGCAGATTTCTGTTAACTTTTATTTTAAATATTTATTCTTGAATAAACTAAAGCGTACTAACTACAGACGAACATGTATCCCAACTACACAGGCAGCAGTGCAAAAAAGATGCTCATCTGGAAAGAAATCCACTTGGACTAGAAAGTAACATGCATCTTGATTAGCTGTTCATCCAGAAAGCATCCTCTCCTTCCTGTTTTGAAGAGCATTTCAGACTTCCTGTGAGCAACTGAGCTATTATTCTTATTTTTAGTTGAGATTGAAAACTGTTTTCTCTCAACACTCTGGAAGCTAAATGTCTTTGCTTATAAGTTAGAATAGGTGTTAATATGTTTGATAGGCTTGTACTAATCCATTGGTACAAAACAGAAGTATGTGCTATGTCTACAGCACGTCTGACATCAGCATGAGGACAGGGCCGTATTTTCAGCCTCTTTCAGAAATTGCTATATCTTTGATTAATAATTTAAAAATGTGGGAGTCTTTCCTGTGTTCCTATGTGCAAGAATGTGAAATCTCCTCTCATGAGTCAGACCAGATATTGCATGATTCAGTTTGTCTGACTAATTAGATGACACTAGACGAATCGCAGTCTAGTAAGTCCTGCAAGGAGATGATGTATCATCATCCAGGACAAAGATCCTGGCATTTGCTCTGGAATTATTCCCCAAATACTAACCCAACATTTTGGACAACTGTGTCTGGAAGACCAAGTGTGATTACAAACCTTTGAAAGCCAATGTTTATGGCATGAGAGTCAGGGCTGTGACTACCAGCACCTCTGAAAGAGGGATCCCGTCACTTGCAGAACTAACTCAGTGGAAGTATTGCTTGTTGAGGAGACTCCCCTGAAACCCCGATATCTAAATCTAACTGAAAACATGATTTCCATTTCCTGATCTTCTAGGATAGACTTTAATCTAGTACCACTTGTCCTCAGCAATTTTTCTTTTGCAATGACATTTCCAGGAATCGTGTGTAGTTGCTTAGAGCACCACCTCTGTACTTGAACAAGATAGCTGAAATTCAGCACTCAAGCCTCTGAAGGTGGACTGTTTAATCCAAAACCATTTACCTCTCAGATTTGAGCTCAGGATTTATAATCCCAGACTGTAATCACACAAAAGTTAACTTTTGACAGTTGTGGGTTTTCTTACTGCAAGCATTTCTTGCAGACTGAGGCTCAGATGAGAGGATATTTTTCAGGCTGAACAAAGTCTTTCTATATTTCATGGATCAGACCAGTGCCACTGCTGAGCAACAGTGGATTGTGGTTGTGAATTTTGGGTTGTTTTTTGGTTGTTTTGTGTTTTTTTTAACTTTCTGTCTTTTTGAGGCTGGGACAGGACAGGAGAGTTCCTGTGCCAGGCTCCTCAGCTCCTATCCCCAGCCCCAGTGAGACAGGAAGGCCGCTGGGATTACAGTCGATGCAGATGGCTGTGCTCCAAGGTGCACATTTCCTTCAAGAAAGCTCAGCTTGGAATGCTGAACACCAGCTGGAAAACCAGGTCCTACACAAGGCTTCTTCACTGGAGCCTTTGCTGCAAAAAGAAGTCAGAAGGAGTTCAGTGGTGTGAGCTGCTGATCCTACAGGATTTTCCAAACCAGAAACAGCACAAAGTGCTTTGTCAGGGACCTCATGCAAGACGTACGTGTGGGCTGACTTCCTTGTCCCTGTCTAGTCCTGCAAATGAAGACAGGGTGTGAGGCAAGGGAAAGTCTGGCCAGCATGTATGAACAAGACTATGGCTCTTGATAAGGATGTGCCACTGTTTGGGAAGCAGTGTGCTGGCTGCCCTTGGCTCAGAAAGACTTGTGCTGAGATCTGGGGCTCCTGACTGTGGCAGCATTGAAGGTCACAACCTCCTCCTTTGGAAGCACCTGATAGTCCTGTATCCACATCAGGGCTTGTCTTCTCCTTCCCTCTCATCCTCCTGGCTGCAGGTGCAGTACCATCTCCCTCCCCACTGCTTCCAGGGCAGTGACCCACAGCAAATGAAGATGCTCCTGCACCCTCAGTAAGGCAACGTCTCTGTTTTAAAAGCCTTTATTATGTACTTACACACCTCTGCAATAAGTTAAAAATACAATGGGGGGAAAAAAACTACTCTGCCCTGACAAACTGCTGCTCCTTTGCAGAAGCTTTTGTTTGTTTGCTCATTTGCAGCTCTTGTACATAGAGGATTTAGTTTCCTTTTCTCCCCTTTATTAATAGGTCTGTGCTCTCATGCTTTGGATCTCCAGTTTAACACGGAGACAAATTGAGACCACACGTGGAGGCTGGAGATGAGATGATGACCTAGTAGATCTGCACACCAGGTGCATCACCTCCTGAGTAGTGCTTAGGCAGCACAAATGCTTCTTACTGTGCCAAGCAGAAAAAGCCACTAGCCATTGGCTTAACAAGCTCCCTGCTTACTTTCACTGGTGCTGTCTGCCTCCATGTGTACCCCTTTCTTGCTGCTGCTGGACTCAGCAGTGCCTCTTCCTCTTCTTCCCTCTCAGTCTGTGCTCGAGGTCCCCAAAACAACCAGGTCCAGGGCTGTACTGCTGCCCACTGTGATGCAGAAATGGGCAAGTCCTGGAGGTGATGGGTTTGCTGGGCTTGCAACCTCCCCAGAGCCCACAGGTGCTGGTGCTTAGAAACTGGGCTCTAGGGAATTTCCCTTTGCATTGACTGCTCCAACCAGTCTTTCTATGATCCAGATCAGTTACTATTGCTGTTTGGCTTTCAGTTCAGAAGAAGACAAATGCCTGGTTTAACAAATGAACAGTGAATGCATGTAGCTTTGTAAGGCTTCCTCTCTCTGCTTGCCCTCAGAGAAAGCTTTCCCTCCATCTCTTGAGGCGTACAGTTATGCCACCGAAATATCTTGCTGCTTCTCTTTGGTGCCTCTCCTGCAAGACATTTACTTCTGTCTTCCACAAAACGAGAGAAAACTGTGTATGTTGAAAACATTGTGGTGAAATAAGACCCGTCAGATTTAAACTATAAAATAGTTCAGCCTCTGTGATGTGCTGTTGTAATTCCATGGCTGTTCATTGTTTGAAATGAATTCTTAGTTGAATTCAAAATTCAAAAAATTAAGACAGAAATGTACAAGAGCTGTTGATTCACAGGCAAGGAGATGTCTAAAGTTTACTCCAAATACACTGATGGGTTTGAGAGAGAGACAAATATCACAAATATCAGCTTTTTCAGCCATCTTAAATTCAACCTGGTTTAGGGTCTGTCAATTTTGTCTGACCCAGAACACCACCATAAAATCTGAGTTTCTCCAATAGCTTTTATGGACTATAAGAGCTATTCCATACTCACCTCTGTTACAGACTGACAGTAGGCTGAGACCTTTGCTGGGCAAAAAACTGCAGCAACAACTTCCCATTGGAACAGCTTGTGTCTGGGCAGCCTGCCCTGAGGTCCAGGGGCTCTGCTGCACTGCATCATGACATGGCTATGTGGTCCCCATCTCTCCTCCTCTGTTTTTCCTCCCACCTGGGTGCAGATAAGGTGATTTGAGCATTAGTTATTCATTCATAATTGTAGCATAAAACAACAGTACAACCAGAGAGAATCTGTGATCCCTTCTCAACCTAGTGCTTGGCCATTGAACCCTGGTTTTGAAGGCATTTGTACTGGTACCCCTCTGTTGTGATGGTTATCGCAAATGTAAATATCTGACAGTGCTAAAAGGGAGAGAAAATCGTTCTTAGGTCACCAGAAATAATGGATTAGGTTATGAAACCTTTTAATTTTAAACAACTTGATTTGGTCAATGTAGGCTGTTTGCATGCAGGCAGGACACTTCCCTACCTTTTAGAATTTGTGGTTAAAGTATTCTCCATAGATTACCTTTTCCACTCATCTAGCTTACACAAATATTTGACTTGAACAGATACTGCTATTAATCTGTTTAGAATGCTGCTATACTGTTTACACAGAGAGGAAAGCTGTAAGCCTGCTTGTCCAAATAGTTTTAAGCAAGGGCAATGCTGCTTTTTAGCACCTGGCATAAATATTTGGAAAATTTTATAAATCCCAGATAACCTTGCCTCTCTCAGATGTATTTACTGCTTCCTAAAACCTTTTCCCTTAAGGTCCTCTCATTTTTTCTGTTGTTCATTTGGGAAGAGCTTGATGGTTTTTTCTCTGTGAACTTTATTTGCACATCCTTCATGATCCTAATCAATGCTGTGACATTATGAATTAAAATATTTGTCTACCTAGATTGGTACAGATAACACAATCTGGCAGAATGCAGCAAGATCACTTAAAAGTGCCTGTGATTTGAGTTAAAACATGCCTACTTGAAGACATAATTTCAGAACAATGCAATAAGCTGTCTCATGTTCCGTATGTCCTGGCTTTCTTCTTACATCCATTTGAATTGCGTTATTATTCCCTTGAAGGTTTCCTATGCTGAGAGAGATTGCCTTTAAATAATAAAATCCTTACCACCACTGCAGTCTGGTGGAGCTTTGTTTTGAGGCTGTCTTTTCTTTAGCTGAGGCATGTCTGAAAGAGGTTTGCTTTTTCTTAAGATTTTATTAATTACCAATGCTTTTTGTAATTTCTGTTAGGAAAAATATATGTGATCGTATATGGAAAGGAAAAGAAAATCTTCAGTATTCTCTGAACGATTTATGGTTGGGGGTTTTTTGACTATGAGACAAAAGAGAATGAAATCAACCAGAATATTTTTATATGATTATGATTATGATACTAATACTTCAAGAGCAAGTCACCTGCTCTACAGTCTCAGCAATCCCTGCAGAGCAAGGGGGAGCTGTGTGCCTTAGGGAAGGAGTGTGTTTTGTGCCCTGAGATTTTTATACAAACTATTGATAACTGCTGTGAGATAAAAATATATCTATGAAGTGTTTCCCAGCTTAATTTAAGGTGTTTGTTTGTTTAAAATAAATTTTAAAAAATTGTTTAAAATTAAAAAATAAAGCATTGCTTTTGGACGAGAGCTTCTTTGAATTTGAGATATCAGTTTCAGTGCACTTGACCTCTTGTACTAGTTGTTCAGCCTTTCAGAAAACATTAGCTCCTGAGTTTTAAAAATCTGGGTCTGTTGAATCACAGTCATAAATATTCAAATTGATGAAGACTAAAACTGATCACTGGAATTGTGATCAAGTGTATGATAAATAATGATATTATCAACAAGTGCAAACTCACTTCAGAAAAAATTATCTAGATTTTTTAATTGAAAAATCTAATTTAAAAATATGAGTAGAATTTGGAATGTCTTAGCATAATTTCAACCTGCTTCTGTCTCACTTGCCTTGGGGACAGTAACATGGGGGGATGCAAGGAGCTGACCCAGAGGAGACCTGGAGAGGATGAGATCTGTCTGTTGGAGGCTTTGTGGGCACTGAAGGGGAAGAGAAGGCAGTTCAGTGATGGAGGAGGAGGAGTTCAGAAGCAGCTGTGGATGGATGCTCAAAAGAGAGCACACTGTAGAGAAGGCAAGGTAAGAACCAGCCAAGCCAGGAAAGGCTCAAATATATTTAGATATCTGCTACCAAAATTGGATATACAAACCAGGTAATTCGTATGGCTGTGAAGTTAGATCAGATCTCTTTTACAGTGATGTGCACAAATATCACCTGGAAATTGCAATCTGTTTTCCCCAGGTTCCATGGATCTGGTGAAATTTTGTGAATTGTCCCAATTGCCATGTGTTCAGGAAATGAATAGTCATACAGATAAGGAAGTGATGAAGGGGTGCATATTTCCTAAAGAAGCCAGAAGAGAAAGAGGCAACAAAATTTAGGACGCACTTTGAGAGGAACTGCATCATACTTACATTCTGTGCAGTGTCATGTGTAATTTCTTTTCAGTTCACAGGAATCTGATTTCTTTCCAGTCAGCTTTTTCAGATGCAGAAAATCCACTGAGTTGAATTTAATTACAGCACAAAGATTAAAAAATGATTTGTTCTTCTTGAACTGGTGCTCTGTAGATGTTCAGAGTGCCTGTAACCCATCCTGTATATTGCAGAGCAGATCAGTTGCATCCTATCTCCAGGAAGCTTGCCAGAACCCTCTTCTCTGCATTGTCTCTGAGTCAGGAAATCTAAACACGTATTACAGTTTGTCAAACTTCCCAAAGTGCTGCTATGTATTTTGGGGCATGGTGAGACTGTTTATACCTCCCTCAACCACCAGCGTGAGAGCATGGAAAGAAGAAAGGAAAAAGAAAAATGGGAAAGAAGAACAGAAGTAAGATGTTTCCCATTGGAAACTGCAAGTAATGGTATACAGGCTGACTGATTTCAAAGTTGGGGGCCCATCCTCAGCCTTTGCATATAGGCAGCCAAACTCCTGGAAAAGCTGACAGTGATTGAACGGAGTGCAATTGTTCAGTTAAACCTTTTTGGAGACAAGGAGAGGGAAAGAGGAAGGGAGGAAGGGAGAAAGGAAGAAGAGGTGGTAGATGTAAACAATGAATCTGTATTTAGTGGTGTAGAGAAATATTGTGAATTTGTGTACACGTTAACAAACAGCGTTCGGAGAACAGAAATGCAAATACAAATGTCTGACAGCTAATGCAGTTCATTTGAAATAAAAATGGTTACAGAGTTTCCTTCTCAAATGTTCTCTAATTCTGTTGAAGTAAAATATTGCAGTTTTAGGGGGTGAACAAAGCAAGATGGAGAGATTCTTTTTTATTATATTTATGTATACTTGATTCATTAAAATATTTGAAAAATATTCATCAGGTTAACCTTGAAAATGTTAAAAATCTCCACCCAAAGCTACCTGTATATTTCATATCATTACTATTTATATCCTTCTCCAAAATTCCCACAAAAAACTAATGCCAAGGCCAGATGCTCTCAGCATTTTGAAATGCTAGACACCTGTGAAGCTGTCTGAAAAAAACACAGATAATCCATCTGTAAAAGCTGAAGTTTGGAAGTGTTATGTGTCTCTTCATGCTTACGAAGACAGGCTGAGAGAATTAGGGCTTTTCAGCCTGGAGAAGAGAAGGCTCCGGAGAGACCTTATAGCAGCCTTACAGTACCAAAAAGGAGCTGGCAAGAAAGCTACAGAGGGACTTTTCACAAGGGCATATAGTGATAGAACAAGGGGAATGACCATAAGCTGAAGATATTAGGAATAAATTCTTTACTGTGAGGGTGGTGAGGCACTGTAACAGGCTGCCAAGAGAGGTTGTAGGCTTCCCAACCAAGGAGGTCTTCAAGAGCAGGCTGGATGAGGCTCTGAGTAACCTGGTCCAGTGAAAGGTGTCCCTCCTCACAGCAGGGGTGTTGGAACCAGGTGATCTTTAAGGTTTCTTGCAGCACAAATCATTCTGTAATTCTATGATTAAACAGTGGCCAGAAGAAGCTTTTCGGGTAAAAGTAGACCAGGACATGCAGAGAGTAGTGCTCCCGCTGGGACAATCTTCAGGCCATCAGGAGTGTGTGTTGACATTGATTCATGATAAATGTGATTCAGGGTTCACAGTTCTGTAAAAGAAGTACACACACCACAGAGCTTTTCCTGCAAATATTTGTAAAGTTACTGGACTACCCTGTTTTACAAAAAACTCTTTTCCAAATAATTATATGCAGGTTGAAACATAGAATTGGGCCTGGGTGGTGGTTAGGGTGAGCTGTCTCCTGTGGCCCTGGCTGGTTGCATTTGCCAGTGAGAAGAAAAGGGTCAGGAATTTAAATCTTCTTCATCTCCTCTTCCTGAGCAGACCTCTGCAAGCAGGAGGCAGAAAGAAACTCATGCTTGAAATAGATGAGTCCATATTGCAATGTGTCATGGCAGGAAAGGTTTTGAAAAATGAACAGCCTAAGCGTTATGTGCTGCAGAATAGTTCAGGCTCTTCTAAGACTGCTGAAGAAGTTTCCTTCTTCATCAAAAATGCCTGTACTTCCAGGACAGGCTCTGACTTTTATGGCCTTAGATGGAACAGAAAATGGTTTGAATTCAGGTCATCAAAACCACAGACATAAACACTGTGCTGTGTTGTCAACTCCTTCCATGAACAGGCAAGGGAATACATTGGATATTATCCTCTGTGGTTATCTGTTACTTAAATATGCTGTCCCAAATTTATGTACATAACTAAAGTCATGATAGAGACTACAAGACAGAACTCAGTACAGCCTCTACAATGTGACTCTCCTACTGGAAATCACAAAAGAAGAATGACTTGTTTCTTATTCCCTATTAACACATAAATGTCTGGACAGATTTTAGTCTTGCACTAACCAAAATGTAACAATTCCCCAAAAGGAGGAAGGATGACAGGAAGACTGAATGGCTGGGGACTGGGGGAAAGGATGAATGCTGTGGAACTGGAGTCTCTCCAGATCTCCTGAACTATTTCTGCTTTTGCAGCACTGATTAGTTTGCAAAGCATTTTTTTGGGTAGTTTAAACCTATCTGTTTTCATGAATGACTCATTTTAAGAAATAGTGCTCTGGCTAAAGGCAAATCTGTGCTGTGTGCTTAGAGAGGAAATATCCTTTCTTTTCCCCCACAAAAAAAATAGGTGAGATCTTCTGTGCCGTATAGTTAAATAGTCTACCTGAGATGGAAACAGTTCTCCTAGTATTGCTGTTAAAATTACTTTCAAACCCAATAAATCTGAAAATATTTGTGTTGGGCAATTAAGGTAAGAGTATGACAATCCCTACTGAAAACACTAAAGAGCCATCTCGGTGGCATTAAGTGAAACTCCACAAAATGAAAACAGGCAACAGATAAGGAGACAGATAATTCCAAGCACTAAAAAAATATTGCAAAGAAAATGTATACTTGAAAAGCATTTTTTCTGAAAATAAAACATGCAACCTGCAGCTCAGATATAAAAAGAGAAAAAAGAGTATGTTCCAGCTTGGCTATAGTGGTGGTGTAAGAATCAGCTGGGTAATGTCTTAGCATTGAAAAAATCAGCTAATCAGCAGTTAAATAATGGGTATTTTATCAAACTATTTTTACAACAGAGAGATAATTTAAGATGTCTCTCTGGGATCACATATTACAGTTAACATTTAAGTTACAGACTCCATAAATGGCTTAGAAATGCTATAGTATATTGAAATTTTCATAGATATATAAATTTACAGTTTCTTTATGAACAAAAATATTCTAATGCATTCTTGCTTTCTAGTGAAGTGGAGTAGATTGGGTTTTTCCTTCCAGAGAAACAAATCAGGTGTCTGCATGATAAAAAAATTTCAAATGCTCAGCATCATTGGCACAAGAAAACAGTCACCTGCAACTGATCTGAAATCAGCTTGTAAGGAAATTGGTCCATAATGGCTGGTCAACAACCTTGGAGACCAAACCATACATCATGGTACAAGTAGGAGAAGTGGTGTAATCACTGAAGGAGAGGTAAAAATTAGAAAAACTTATCTAATTAAACACTGTGACTTGAAGCCACAGAGCCTCCTGCTTCCCAGGACAGCATGAACTTCTAACTTGCTTTCAGTGGAATAAGTTTGTTGAATTTCCTTTTCTTACTGTAGATTTTTTTTTTAGTGTTTTCTTTTTCACATTGCCAGCAGGATTCCTTGCTGACTCCCTTTATACTTTCCCTTCCTATTTAAGGTCTCCTCTTCCTTTCTTTTTCTGAGCACTTTCAAATATTTACCACTAGGTGCACAAACAGATGGTACAGCACCTGTACTCATCCTTGGAAGAGAGACTTCCAACAGATTTGCTCATTTAGTTCTCTTATTCATTACGGCCAGAATATGCTTAGCTCTCAAGTGATTGTAAAGGTATAAAAGGCCCTGTAGGATATCTTTATTGTCTACTAGGACCAGCAAAGTGGCTGGCTTAAGCTACTGCTGTTCTTGTGAAAAATGTTTTTTATTACTCATCTTTCAGATCATGGAAGTGGAAAGCAGTCTTCATCATTAGATGACCTACATGCTTTTTCCACAAGAAAACTTAATAGGCGTCTCCTTGTTTAATAACTAAACCTATAGTAAGAATATATGAAAAATATAATTCCACATTATGGCAACATTCCTGAAGAATATGAATAAATGAGAAATATCTCTTGTATAAAGATTTGGGTAATAGTAAATGCTAATGGGTTTTTAAATGTTCTAAATTCATAGAAATGTTATGCAGATTTGGTTTTTGTTGTTGTTGTTATAAATGCACATTTTTTTCTTGCTTATTTGCTGAAGTATAGGTTACCACAAAGATTTTTAGTACTCCAAAGGCTGTCAGTTTGTGCATGTAATAGTTAATGGTGTCAAAAGGAAAAATATTCCCCTCACCTCAACACCATAGTGGGCTGTTTTTCTAACCACCGTTTTGTTAGGTGGTAGGTAGTCATTTTGGGGAGGTGGGAGGAGAGGACTGTTTCTAGATAGGACCCCCAGAACATCTTAGTAATGCCCCGCAGTTCCCCCCTGGACTTGTTATGCATGACAACAATAAGTGTGACACTCACAGTTGGAGAAAATATTGACCTTGTCATGTGACATTGTATTTGACTTTGAAACCCTGACCCAGATACGGTGATTATGACAGAAAATAGGAACTCCCATTTTCCTGCCAACATTCCTGGGTGCCAGATACTTCAGAGAGCAGGAGAGAGCAGGAGCTTGGAGCCCCATTATCTTATGTGCTTTATAACTCACCCAGGGTTTGAGGTGGACTGAAGGGGTTCACACTTTTTCACTTCACACCTCAGCTATCACTTTATTTGTTCCCCTGTATCCAGTTGTGTACTCACTCTCTGAGACTAGTGTTACTTACAGTGCCTTCATTTCTTTGAATTGACAGTTTACTTGCATGGATTCTTTATCAAGCAGAATGTGCTTGATAAAGTTCTGGTCAAAGTTCATCATCCACAGGTGATGAGGAGAAGGAAGCAGGAAAGCATCTCTCTGGAGATGTTTTGTTCTCTTGCTCATTCCTGGACACCTCCTGTGGTACAGAAGCAGGGTGCTGGTCAGGATCCTCTCTCTGACCCCATGTGGCTCTCTTCACTTATGACTTGGGTGTTCGTCATTTCATTTCCAGTCAAAACTGCCTAGCTTGTGTAAGAGCTTGCTTATTTCTTGTTGATGTGTCATCTTAACATTCTGAAATGCTACCACCAACACTGCTGTGTCTCCACAGGACTTTCGGAAGGAGGTCAAGGATATTCAGCTTGCACAGTGTGTTGAGTTTCCCTGCTGATCACAACAAGGATGTGATTTGATTAGGTATTCAAGCATCTATTTTTGGTTTCATTTTTTTCGGCAGGAGCATTATTTTTGCTGATAACCTCTCAACTGGGCAGAATCTCAGCATAACTCCCCCCAGGCTGATTGATGACTTCCTGGAGCTGGTGTTGCAAGGCTGTCTGCTGAACGCTGCTTCCTCCAGAGGCTCTGCCGAAGCTGTTTGGGCTGTAAATGGATTGTATACACAGGCAGCTCAGGAGCTGCAGTATGCTAACGTTTTATGGCTGTTTTTTCCTCCTCATTATGTCTAATGTTAGTCATCCAGGTGCTGTGGGCTTTCTCTCCCCCAGTTGTCTTGGTTGCATGAACTTGTTAGGAACTGTTTATCTGACACTTATATTACCAGGATAAAAAATTGCTACATTTGTATTTTTTCATCTTTCAATGTAGCTGTACTCCTCCAGAGGCATTATCCACTGTACTGCTGCAGAAGTATTTGTTTCCATCTTTTAATTTGACTGATTTCCATCCTGCATCTGCTCTTTGCTTTTAGAGTCATGGTGAAACTTGAAGTTCACATGTGTGATAAAGATCTGTATGTAATGGATCTAATCAAGATTTCTTCTAGAACAAACTGTGGAGATTGTGCTGACCTGCCCGACCAGTCATCCAAAAAATATGTTTATGGGTTCAAGTAATTTATTAGTCTTGGCTTGTATGTTATTTTTTTTATATTGCTCACCATGAAAATTTCTCTTGCTAAACATGAGATCCTGCTGGGGATTTTGGTAGCTCTGCTCCACTTCTGTTCCCGTGTGATTGAAATATGTTGTTGTTTTTCTTCTATAAGTGTGAATCTCTTTCAGTTAACAGAGGTTTTTGTAGTACACAGACTGCTGCATCCAATGTCTTGATCTGGATTCCATGCTTTTGCTCATCCCAGCTTGTTAATATTATCTGCTGGTTTTTAGAAAAACAATTTTAGCTTTTATTTCCTGTCAGATCAACTTCCAGCCTCGTTTATTGCCTCCATCAAAAGTCTCTGAGATGCTACTGTTTAAATGTCTTGAGCTGTAGTATAAATAGATCTTGCAATTTGTTTATAAACAAGCCTTTTTGCACAGATCATAGAAAAGGAAAAAAAGCTATACAGACATTTTAAAAAGCAGCCCCACTTAGGCCGATGCATGTTTATTCAATAGTCTTGGCTCCTTCTGGATTGTATGATAAATAAATACCTGCCTGAATTAGATTTACTGCACAAGCATCTCCCATGGACTGATAAAGGATGTAGCAAAGCAGAACAGAAAGTCCCATCCTGTGGGGTGTTTGAGCAACCCCACTTGGAGAGGTTTATTCCTCCTCAAATCTCATCATCCCTGTGGGGCTGGGAAGGATGTCAAGTCTGTGGAGGTGGATGTGCTGCTGCCCTGTCCACACCATGGTCCTGGGGTCAGATGGGAGCCTGACCCCAAGCAGTGACTCCCACGGCCGAGGTGTGTGTGTGTGTGTGCGTGTATGCATGCACAAGAACCCCCAAGCAAAATTCCCACCTCCCCATGTGCAGGGCATGCATTTCATCACAGCCTTAGATTGCTTCCAGATGAGCGGACACCATTACAGAGGAAAGAGTGTTTGCAAAGGGGTGATGCTAGAAATAGACTTTCTGCTTGGGTAGCCTTGCTGCAGGCGTGCTGAGCCTAGTCTCCCATCTGGCATCAGGAGAGAAGAGGAGGTGTGAGCTGGTGAGCCACCATGGCTCTCTCTCCCAGGGTTGTTCCTCTGCTCTGTAGTAGCCGAACCAGAAAACCATCTCTGGATCAACTCTCCTCCCTCCCTGCAAAGCCGACAGGAAAGATGGACATCTTGGTGGTATGGGCTCTGAATCATACCAGAGGGCTGCCATCTGCTGACAATTATGCCTTTTTAAAAAAATTAATTTAATGAAGTGCCATTAAATAGACTTTTGGGGGCACACCAAGGCTCTTTCACTTAGTGTGATTACGATGAGGAGAGAACTGCCCATTGCAGCAGTGGAGGCAGGACTGTGCCTGCCTGGGTAACCATTCAGACATGGGATGAGGGATGGTTGCATAGGTGGTGTGCCCAGGAAGCAGGCTCTGGAGGTTGCAGGATATCACAAATAGGGTTGCAGAGTTGTATTGCTACAAAAACAGAAAACATCCATGGCTTTGCATAAGCAGGCATATAGCCTGCAAGAAATGTGAAGTAATCCCACTGTCCTACTCCACATGGATACTGCCTCAGCTGGAGTATGGCAGATGATGCATTTCCAGAATGTCTGAAGAAATTGAAGTTAACCCAAAGGGCAGCAATGGGAGAGGTCATGTTTCAGAGGCTTGTGATCATTGAATGGAGGATGCATGAATTAAGCTTAGTATTGTATTAAGAAGGGCAGTGGTACAGGACCAGGCTGCAGCCTTGAAGGATGGATAAATGTTACTGGGACTAGTCTGTCTTCCTGGGCAACTATAGAGAGGATACAAACTAATGACTTTAATTTCAGCCAATAAAATCCCTGTTAAACACTGGGAAAAGTTTTCTCTTTGGGGAGGAGGGAAATAGCTCCTGGGAATAAATTCTGTGACGAGGCTGCAAAGTCACCAGCTGAGTGCCAACGTCTGTCTCCTTGGGAGGACAGGGAGACAGCAGGCAACCTGGCCTCTCTTCCTTATCCTCTCCTTACCTAGGGCACAGGATGTTCACCTGGCACCTATCGCCCTCCCTGTCCCTGTTACAGATTTATTCTCAGGCAATGCTAGACATTGCAAAGTTTCAAAATGTGTGAATGTCAGTGTTGCAATTCCAGATTGTTTCTTTTTCCCCTTTGAGAGGTATTATGCTTGGTATTTTAATGACTCCAGTTTAAACCCCAGGTTTCTTTCAGTGTGTTTTGATTTTTGTTCAGAAACACAAAAACATTAAAATGTGTCATTTAAAGGAATTTTGGAGAAGTGTAAACCATGTCCATGTACTTTAGAGCTTGGGAATTAAGAACTTCCATATGCCAAGATACAGCCCTGGGTCAGAGTATAATGTGTGTGTTCACAGCATGTAGAAATGGTAAAGCATTGCAGTCAGTGTCTGGGAGAATTCAGCATTTGTTTCACATGGATTGATCAGTCAAAACCTGAAAATATTCTTGGCAAGGTTCTAATTAGCATGACAGTTTCAGGTTACAGCTGCTGCAAGTGCCAGAGGACTATGAATTTCATTCATTTTTCTTGAAGATCTTGGAAAGCATTAGCACAAAAGTTTTTTTTTTCTTTTTTTTTCAACTACACTTGATAATTACAGTTTCCATTTAGACTGACTCTGGCATTGGATAACTTAAAATGGGAATTCCGTGGCTTCGGAAAAAGAAGTTTTACATGGCAAATTTAGATACCTCTGTGAAGCGGATAGTTGGAGAGCAGCTGTAGTAGCTCTTCATATCTAAATTGATGGGGTTTTATCAAATGTAAACACAATCCCCGGAAGTTCAATATTGGGACATGAGGCCCCAAGGTGTTTATCAGAAAAGAAGCATGAGCTGGTATCCGCACCTCCCAGCAAACTGGGGACATAGGGGGATGGCAGAAATCTTGCATCAGTTTGCCAATGCTCTTTCTGAGGAAGTTTCTCTTTGCAATAGTGGAAGCTACTTTATTTTCTGATGTCCAGAAATACTGTCCTAAATCAGAGTAGCACAGGTTCATGTAGTTTGAGCTATATTTTAGAAGGTCTGCTGCTCAGATATGGGTTTTCCTATAAAAAGTATTTTCACACAAACCCTTCCTTGATAAATGTATTTCTGAAGTTGTTGGTGTAAGGGTTTGCTTACTTTAAAAGTATGTCATTTTTGTGGAATTTTTTTTGCTTTTAGAAAAAAGTAAATGTTCATCAGAAGTGCTGTTTATTTATTCATCAATCCAAAGGCTAAAACATTTGACCCAAGCATAAATATTTTGGCTGTAAAGTTGCCACAAACATTCATGGGAATTTCTGTTTGGGTACCTGAGACTTGTGTTTCCCTGCAGAAGATGATCTTCAGCAGATATTTGGTTTATGTGATGCACTGCGAGCATGACTGCCATGAGGAATTGCCTTCTTTTCTTCACTAAGAGAAGAAAATGCTCTGCTGTATAAGGACTGTGACTTTCCTCTAAAACCTAACCAATGTGCAAGAAGGAAAGCACCCCTTTCCTCATTCAGTTCAGGTTAAAAATATTTCTTACTTCTTCCATTGCAAAAATTTTGTCCATTTCACCTGAAAATTTTTCAAGAGCAGGAGAAGGGATGAATAACCTTTTTTTGTTGAGTTCTGAAATAAATCTTTGAACCACATTTAATAAATATTTTATTTTGCTGTTGCTGCTTCTTTGGTGTCAGCCCAGAGCAGATGCTCATGAGTTTACTTCTTACTGACTTTCTTAAGCATCATTCTTTTTTTTCTGTATAACTTACCTCTCTTTTTGATCCTCAGAAGGAACCATCATATCACAGTGACACAGAAGATTCTCAGATAATTTTTACCCAAAATTATCTTTGTTTAATTTATAAAAATTTAATTTCTTTTAAATTCAGGAAGGATGATGAATTTTGAAAGTAAAATAGCTATTTTTCATTAGGCAGCCAGGAGCTTGTTTTGGGCAGAATAAGAATAATGCAATGAGAGCAACTGATTTAAATTATACAGTGATTTTTACTTTTTTAAAGCATTACTTTGGCTCTTTGAAGGTCTCTGAGTTGTTCTGGATCATGTGGCCTTCCTACATCTGCCTTCTGTTTTATTTTCTTTTTCTGGGCTACTCTTTGGGAGAAAAGGTTGTTTTCCTTTGGTTCACAACTTTGAATGTTATCTTTAAGATACGAGAACTTCCAGGAAAATCAGGCTCTCATTTAGTGCATTAACATCCTGTTACCATCCCTGAACCCTCCCAGATGCTGTTCCATGTTGCTGCCTCCAGCTTGGCAGCCAGCAACGTGTCCCACCAGTGTGAATCACAAGCCCTTCTCTGGGAAACCAGGCATGTCTCAGCATACTGTGTGCCAGCAACAACAAAACAGCAATGAATAATGAGCAAACATGATGGGGTGACACAGGCAGTTCTCCTCCAACATCGCTTCCAAGGGATCATTTCAAGAGAGTGATCAGTTGATCCCAAGTCATAGCACCAATACTTTTCTGCACTGTTGTGCAAAAGTTTAAGCTTCACTCAAATACTTTCTTGTCCAGTTTTTCTGCATTTGACAACAAAAATTGGCTTGTTTTTTTCTTTTAACCTCTTTGTGAAAATTACGTACTCCTGAAAAATGCCTGAAGAGCACCCCTAAAGGACTACGGCTATGAGTCTGAAAACTTGTGTTGCTCCTGGCTGGCAGCCTCAGCTTGCTGTAGGAATCTGTCACCGAACACAGAAGGCTCTTTTCTGACTTTCAGACCCATTCCTTTCTTTTCACTGTTGTTTATCTCTAGTGCTGAATGCATAGAAGGGGAGATAAATCACTTAAATTGCTGGTATGTCATACTTATATAAATGCATAATTGATGCAGTGTGTATTTCCGTCTTGTGAATAGCTAATCGCTGCTCAAACTGAGATTAAGTCAAAAGTGCACAGAAACCATCTAGGGGTTTAAAAAAAATAAATAAATAGCAGATTCTGTTGACTCTGGTGTGGTGAAATGCACATCTGAACTCCCTGTTGTACGCATGAGGTGTTTCCTCATTTACCAGATGGAAAATTTTGGAAGAACTTCCTGTGCTGACGCATCTCACATCAGAGCTCAGCATATAATAACAGGGAAGGAGGCTGTGACTTGGGATTAGCACAGTGCATGCAGGGTCCTGTCTTAGTGGGACTTGCTGCACCAGCGATGCCGCAAAAATTTCAGGAGCCCAGAGCAAACACCGCAAAAAAATATGTAAACATTGGTGAGAAGAAAAAGAAAAAAAGTTGAAGGAAATCGATCCTTTTGTATTTCATATTCTTTTCCTTCTGGATATCTGTCACAGAGTAAGCAGAGCAGAAAGAAATAAGCAAACAAGCGGAAGGTGCCTTAGATGGGTGGACATGGGCGACAGAGGCAGCAGGAGAAGGGAAAGGATTTGAATGTGCCTGGTGGCAGAGTCACACCTCCTGTCCTGGGCTGTGGTCTCGCACCCCAAACCTGCTGTGGTGAGCAAGAACCTCCTTTGTCTATGGGGAGGTCAGGGTTGTCCGCAGCTGCCTCCCCCCCCTGTTTTGAAGGGTGCAAGTTTGTGCGCTCAGTAAAGCACTAAGCAGGAGGGAGTTGGAGTCTGTAAGGAGCCCTTAACTGCTGGAAATGGGTGAGTTAGAAAATAATGAAAGCTAATGACAAGAGACAGCAAGAAGTTGGAGCACGGTAAAAAATGTGGACTATTCTTGTGAAGGAAAGCAGTGAAAGGCTCACTGCCTCCAACAGGAAGGGAGACATACTTCACCACAGTAGTGGTTAGGTTATGTACTAGGCCTTTTCCATCTCTGATTTCTGAGCTCATACAGCCAGGCATGTTACCTATAATTAAGCATACCATCAGGCACCATTTACCCAGGGGTGTGTCTTGGCTCCTCTGCTCTTCCCAACGTGATGCAATTACCTGCATTAGACATAGCTCCCTGAGCACAAGCATCCATGACTCATGGAGGGCTGTCTACCTGTCTGACTGCTCAAAGACTCAATTAAACACTGTCACGGAGCAAAACACAGGGTCCATTTGCACTGCAGCATGCCATGGCAGTCTGGTGCATGAAGGAACCTTGTAAAGGTGCCAGGTCAGGACCATGGGGGGGTGTGGTGGCATCTTCCTGCATATGCATATGGACAGCCATATGTTGCTCCAGCACTATATTGACAACATCAGGCTTAATACAAATATTTCTCTCTCTAAAAAAAGAGAAAGTAGAAAAGAAAAAAGTAGAGTAGAGGAAGTGATGTATGCTAAATACTGTCCTTTTTAAAGGTCTGATGTCTACTTGTTCTGATTTCAGTGCTGGTTTTTGTCAGTGTCAATTTTAATGTTGCACACTTGGACTGCTGAATAGCAGCAATTCCCAGTATGATGTAGGGGATGGTGTTAAGACTCCAGCCTAATACTTGAGACATCCTGGTTTTATTCTCTGCTTTGATGGTCTAATCCCAGATTCATCCCAGCTAAATTTAGGCATTGCCTGAAGTAGGAGCTTTGCTTCCTTTCCAGAGGAGCTGGGGATGATGCTGGTCTGTGGTCTCTCTGTGCCTTATATTTCTCAAAAGCTGGAAAGAAGGCTGAGTAGATTGGGGAAGGGCTGGTAAAATACAAAGAAATT
Organism: Pseudopipra pipra; assembly: GCF_036250125.1. Taxonomy (NCBI): domain Eukaryota; kingdom Metazoa; phylum Chordata; class Aves; order Passeriformes; family Pipridae; genus Pseudopipra; species Pseudopipra pipra. Next base: position 48,476,680 of record NC_087552.1, read on the forward strand.
GGAAAAGAAGAGACACTACTACCAGGCACCGAAGTGAAGGACTGACCCTCAGGTAAAAGCCGTCAAATCTCATCTCTGAAGTAGGAGAAATGGTCTTCATGTTGAAAAAGAGTGAGGAGGAGGAACATGTTGAGCGTAGCAAGGCATGTTGATGAGAAAGTAATGGGGAGCAGAGCAGGGAACTTTAGAAATCAACCCTAGACTGTTTCCTCTTGCACCTGTGTTGTGTACCAAGTAACTCATAGGATTTGAAAAATGTTAGCTTTTCCTTATGGACTTGTCAGGTCAAAGTTTGGATTCTCTGTAATAATTAGGAAAAAAGGTGACAGGCAAGCTCCTATCTTTTTGTAGACCTCTGGAAGAGGCTGGGAGTATGGGGTGAGCCATAAGTCAGGGGAAAGAAGTGTTCACAGAGGTACCAATAACAGTACTGCTTGGTACATCAGCACACACTGTAAATGCTTTTCATGAAAGATGGTAGATTGACAGATATTGTGATGATTATTTTTCACAGGAGCGTACGAAGGTTAGAGCAGATGTGGTATTTAAGAGACCTTAGTATGTGGCTACATATTTTTACCATAATGTGCAGAGAAGAAATCACTGGATTCCTGTAAGCAGATGTCAACGTACTGCATCTGGCTTCTTTTTTTTGTTTTTGTTTTGGTGAGTACAGCAAGTATGTTATTACATGACTGCGGTAAAGAGCAGTGGACTCTAATGACCCCAGAAAATTAATCCTTACAAAAGCTCTATGCGTAGTAGCATTACTATTGATGTTGGCAAAAGTCTTCAAAGGCAAAGCATGAAGTAAATGCAAGGTGTTTACATTAGCATTCCAGGAGTTTGATAATGAACAGCCCCATGGACATGCATTTGCTCCCACCATCTCTTTTGAAACACGTCACAGATGAGAAGTGTTGCACTGATCCTGAGAATGACTGTTGACTTTTTGAAAATGTCGTCCTAAATCCTGCTGTAGCTCTGTTGTGGTTGTTAGTGCCAATTTCCTTCATTTCTGCAGTAGGAACCTATGGGATTGGAGTGTTTCTATGCATCTAATAATTTACATCTTAGTGGACTTTGGCTTTATTATGCAAAATAGTTTTATATGAAACAAATTACAAAAATATACGTAATACAGACAATTACAAATTACCAAAAAGCTGTCACTCTACATAGGAAAGACAAAAGGAAAGATGTGTAAAACAATGGGAAAATTAAGCACCTCTGGCAGCTTCCCTGTGGTAGACCTGTAATCCAGAAACCATGCCAAAATACTGACTCTCTCCTCTCACTCTACCACTATTCTGTTTGTCTACATTTCTGATTTTTTTTAAAAAATGCTTGGTAATTTCTTTCCCATTCCTAGCATGACCTTTCTGAAAGTTTTGGTTTCGGGTTAAGAGTAAAACCAGATTCAGAAGAAAGCTTCTACTTAGTGACACAGCACGTGAAACTTCCCACTAGCCTGTGGCACCCAGTGAAGCTTCCTTCTTGGGGAAGAGCTCTGCCTTGAGCAGCCACAAGAGGTATTGCCCCACTCCTGAGTTGTTAAATTTTCCCCTGAAGGAAGAACCAGAAGCATCTTCTCGAAGCCTGACAGGTGGAGTAGACATCCTGCTAGTCAGTACAAGCTGCTATCCAGTCACCCCACCAGGCTGTTGCATCCTGAACACTTCACACTGCCTTGGTCACTTAATTGGAGAGAGGGACAGGCTAAAATTAGCCCTCAGCTTCCTGAGCTTGTCTGCATCTTATGAAATAAAGATGCTTTGGGGAGCTCTGAAATGTGGATGTAGTCCAGAGGGTGAAGGGGACAAACATCTAAGAAATTCATCCTTAATAAACAGTGTGGCTTGGTCTGTGTGAGCCAGTTGTCATTTCTGTTGTGATTTTGAATAAGTCACTCCACTCACAGCAAGTCCTTGCCCTTGCTGTGACTCCACAAGTCTTATCTTAAAGGTGAGATAAAATAAGTTGCCAAGGCTTAGGGTGACTTACCCAGGGTACCTTGATGGGTTATTTGATTAAGCAAGTTGGGAGCAGATGTGTTTTGTCGGGACACCTGCTGCCCTGGATGGGCTTGTGTGCTCTTCAGTTTCATGATACTTAGGAAAACTGGTCTGCAAATGTGCAGGAAACATGCTAGACCTTATGACCAACAATCAAAAAAGAGATAAGGGACACTTTTTATTTATTTATTTATTTATTCATGAGATCCCAAAGTGACAGTGTGGCCAGAAGCACTAATGGGGGTTTTTGAATATAGATTCAGGGAATGGTCTGGGGGTGTCAGTCTGGGGCAAGGATGTTGTCAGTGTGAGAGAAGGTTTAGTCTGGGAATGAAGGTGCATGTGTGCACTGAAAAATGCTGAGCAAGCTTCTCAGCTTTTGAAAAAAATAGTGAAAGAAATCTGATAAGACTTCCCTGGGAAGTCTGGACACTCACCCTGTGACATAAGTTGTTAACCAGGTGACCTGCCAACTTTCATGGTATGTTCCCCATCACTGGGAGTTTTTGAAACCACAAGTTGATTTTTCACTAGAGTTGTATTTAGTTCAAACTGGAGTTAATTCAAGGAAACCTTCTCTACCTGTGTCATAAAGCATATCAAACCAGGTACTTGTGCTAGTCCTTTTGATTTCAGAATTTATGAACATTTTCTCTAAACAGTATGTTCACTGGATATATTTCCCAGATTGCAAAAGCTGTTCTGTGGGATTTTAAAAACTTATTGTGATTGGCAGTTTGCACTGACTTTTGAACCAGGAATGCATTTTCCTGTAAAGTACAACTAATTTCCACCCCCTCCTTTTCTCCTCCACCCTGGCTTGTGAATTGGTTTCCAATTTCAAATACCTAATTGGAGGGATTTTTGGTGTTTTATATTCTGGGCAGAATTCATAGATTGCAAACTGTCTGTGATCCATTTTATTGCAGCAAGACTCTTTCCAGAAACGTTATGCTATGTGTTGCTGTTTTGTGACTGGGACATGTGGTAAATCTACTTCAAGAAGGAGTCAGTGTCAGATTTCACAATACATTTCTACATTGTCATGCATATAGAGGAAAATCAGAAACATCTGTCCTCTTGTTTGTAATTCATTGAAAGAAATATTATAAGCACAAACTTGTATAGTTAGTAGAAGGTGATGCAGAAGAATGAAATAAAAAGAGCCATGTGGAAGCATATTCTGGAGTTTATTAATAAAAAAGGCAAATTATTAACCATTATTTAATCATGATAAACATTGATGTTTAATATTCTGCATCTCTTTAGGGGTTGTATTTGATCTTGTGACCATGTGTTTACATGGAAGGCTATGATCAGCTTCCAATCTCTGAAATCAATTGCAATTTTTCACCTTTGCTGAGGCTTGCAGCTGTGTTCCCAAATATTGACTCAAATTTTATATTTTATAAATTATTTTTTCTTTAAAAATAAATTTATTACTGCGTTGCTCTTTAGACCCTCCTTTGGGTCAGATATCTGTTCGCTGGGACACATACTTCCCTTCTGTTCACATTTTGTCATGGACAGCAACGTCAGCGTAACTGTATGGAACATTGTTCCAGGCCCTAGAAGTTAAAATTGGAAAGATATTACTGGTATGTTAACACAAAGAAAAAAACAATTGGTTTTGCTTTAAGAACAGCAGACAGGATGGACAGCTTCTTAGACCTTGTGTGATACAAGTTTTTCTATAAGTTCACAGGCACTGCTCTCAGTAAAGACAACAAAATTACTGTCACATTTTTTATGCTGGGATGTTTCAGCTCCAGGGGATAAACTTAGCTGTGTTCTTGCTCTGAGTACTTGGAAAGCATCCCTTTATGTCTCAGTTTTCAGCATTCCTGTACATTAGGAATAAACTATCTCCCATTTTTCACCCTTCATAATTCATATGGTAATAGCACTTTCCCTGAGTGCTTGTTACAGTTATTTTTTTGGAAAACAGCATGCATTTTTCCAAACACTGCTGGCTGATAATATGACAAGAATACACCAGTGCTCTTCCCTTAGTCTCAGTCTAAACATAACTGAGAGAGTAAGGGTTGAGTGAAATGTTTTAGTTCAGACTTCCTTGATGAATCTAGGCAACAATTTAATATGCTTTGAAAAAAATGGGTTTATCGTAGCAAATTATTTTGCTGGGGCAAGACAGGGCATAGTTTTAGAAACCTCTGTATCATTTAAAAAATATAATCAAAATACTTTATAACTAAGCATTATTTTGTTTCAAAATGCTTTACAAATTGGAACACAAATATTTCATCTTCCTAACTGAAATTATTTCTTTTGGTGTACTGAAAGCTTTGAAAAACAACTGTTATTTTTTTTTTTTTTAGCAGAACTTCCAATGCACCAGATAATCAGTCACATGTATCACTCACTGGCCTCATATTTATAACCCTGTCAAAATTACCAGAAGGTATATAATTGAAATGATGTTGAAATATTTTTCACTTTTGTTTCTAATTTTGCCTGGATAGGGTTTGTCCTCTCTGATGCTCACTCCCATGTGACTTCTTGTGACACTGCTGCCTTTTGTTTGCATCAGTAATTACAAAGTTGGATACAGTGCTATACTTTTGTAAAGACCAAAAGAGTAATATTATTCAGTAAATATTAGTCAGAAGCGATAGATAATTTACTTGGAATTTCCTCTTTATATATGCCCTGCTGTTCTTCTAATACCTCATTAGGAACCTTTGATTGTGCATAGAAAACGCCCAAGCTGGCATGGCATTTTCTTTGCTCTTATGGCAATTTTAATTGTTGGTGATCATGACAGGAACAGACAAATTGAAATCGAGCAGTTGTAACAGTTTAGGGAAGATTCAACAAGTTAGCAATGTCAAGAGTGCACTAGCTTGTTTTTAGGAACACTATCAATGCACCCTTTATTATGTGGGAACAGTTGTGTCTTTGTTTTGGTGGTGCTGTTTTTTGAAAGATGAGTGAATAAGAGACCATTGATACTTTTTTTACCCTCCAAATCTTATGTGTGTCCTTTGCCTGGCATGTCTCTCTCTGAAGTGTAAAAAAAGCGTGCCACTTTGATTTTTACATATTTGAAGAGCCAAAAAGTGGGGAGGAGCAGTGAGTGCCAACACTGCAGGTAATAATGGCTAATTTTATCCTGAGACTCATCAAATGAGGCTATTTCCTGGCAAAGCCAGTGAGCATCACTACTAGGTTCCCAAGCCTCTAACAGCTAGACACATGTTGATGAAGGATGAGGTAATTTCCAGATGAAGGGTGGCAAGTGCTGCAAGAGTAATTGTGGCAGGAGAGCTGGTGGTGGGAATGGTCTCCTCACAGGTTGTTACCACAGTTATGCTCCGTGGATGTCTGAGGTGGGTCCTATGAAGGGAAAGAGAAGGGAAGGTGGAGAAAAACAGTAAGTTACTGACAAAGTCTGCTCTGTGTGTTCATATTTTTTTTCATTCAGTTCTCACCTTGGTTGTAACAGAACAGACTTTGCACGACAGATGGTTTATTGTTTTTCTCCTGTAAGATGCTAAAAAAATTCTGAGCAGAAACATGCAGCGCTCCTTTCAGAAAGGCACTTTGCAAGATCTGAGCTCTGGCTGTGAAATACCTGAGGTCTAAGTCACGTAGACCACAGGGAGGAAAAAAGTGGTGGGGCTTAATGTGTAGCATTCAAAAATATGCTTGCTGCTTGTACTAAATTCTCTGTAATTTTAGTATGGGATTCAGAAAACATAACAACTTCCAGATATTGCCAATATTAATATATAAAAATATTTCTTTTTTGTGGTATACTGTTAGTTGAAAGCAATGAAAAGAAAATACTGGAAATATAATCTTCCTGTAGAAAAAGTAATTTTAAGTTTATAGGCCATACGACCACATAGTGAGAAGAAGGAAGACATCTTTAGAACCATAACGAAACTTATGCTTTTGTAGAGAGTAAAGAATGTAAGTAAACCTAATTCAATCTTTCAGGTGAGATTTTTTCAAGTAGTTATTGCAAAACTGTGTGTGAATATAAATATATAATCATTATGAAAATAAAAATAAAACATAAAAATTATTTCAGCTTAGATATTGGTCAAGATCTGGTCTATAGCCGCACCAGCAAGTGGTTGGCTAGATCATCAAAGGCCCTAAAATACAGGGTCAGAGATAGTATACTATAATAGGAATGGCTATTTAAAATCATGGAATATGCAGTGTGGAAATTTCTTTCAGAATTCTCTATTCCATAATGTAAGACAAAAGTTTGTCTCTGGCTGTTTCAGTTCTAGCATAATATTTTTATGGATGTGGTATCACTTTAAAGCTCATCCTGTGGCTTTAATTCATTACATGAAAGCTGACTAATCTTTATGTATATTTGTGAATGTTGCAGCAGGCATAAAATAACATTGTGCTTAATAACAAGTTATTCCTTTATTTGTTTTGTTTAAAGATATAATGAATCTTGAAGGCCAGGTTTGATTAACAATACTTTTGTTTGCAGTTCTCATGCATATCCAGTGTCTTACAGAATCATGGAAGAAAGCACTGGAAAAAGTCATAACCATGGGCAGACTTGTAGAAGTAAACAAACCTAAAATTGTTACCTTAAGACAAAAGAAAATTTGTCATATCTCTGGCCTATCATTCAAAAGATTTGATGATATTCCTGTAAATCCAGAAAAACCTTCTAAATGTGGCCCTGTAAGAAGGAAAAAAGGGACAATGAAAAAAAGTCCACCACCACAAGCAGACAACTTTTAAGCAGGCTGATGCAAGGTGCTGAATGAATGCAAAAATGGACCCCCAAGTATTTAAAGCTGGATCATCCAAAGGTCTTCTGAAAATAAGGCTACTTGTTTCCTCACAGGAATCACATGAGTTTTCAAGCCCTCCACAGTAGCTCAGATCCTGCCTCCACCAAAGTAATAGGACGTTACACTGGCTCAGCTGGGACCAAGTTTACATTCACATGCTTTACTAAAAGTAAGGCTGAAATTAGGAAAAAATAATGTTTCCGGTCACGTTAAACCTTTGAGTGCTGTAATACCTTTTCTGTTTACCTGTGAAGACCCATCACCTGATAAACCTTGGGGTTTGTTTTGCTGTACTTTTGTTGTCATTTTCTTTAATGACAACTGTATCAACTTCACAGATTTGAATGAAACAAGGAGCTGCGTTGGTGACCAAATTCTTGTTAATGATTTAAATGTGTTCAAGGAAGGGAGTAGGATTTGCACTCAGCAAATGAGCTCAAGCTCACAAGCTCGTATTTTATTCCTTCTTTTACTTGGAGCTGCATAACAAGGATGATTTATTTGCAAATGAATTACTTTAATAATAGGTTTTGAGTTACAGAGAATATAGATAATCTTGACCCCATCTCTGCAGCTGTAAAAGAGCGTGGGTGTGGTTGTCTGGAGGCTGGCCAAGATGATCCAGTTCAAGGAGGCGGATAAAATAACATTTACACTTACAGTAACTGTTTAAAAATGTAATCTGAGTTCTGCCAAATTCTTCAAGTTCATTTTGTGAATCCAGTTTGTTAGGGTTGCCAACACTCAAGTCTTCTCATCCTAGTTTTTTGCAAGTTATCTCCTCCTGCCAGAAGCATTTCACTGCAATACTCTCACTACAGAGCACGAGGTTCCACCAGCCTTGCTCTGTGAATGGTTATGGTGGGACACTCCTTGCTGACAGCCTGCCTAAGTAAGAAGTGACTGAGCCTGGCCCATGAGACTCAGCATGGGGGGTGACGCAGTCCCAGAGGAAATGTTCCACTTACAGCTCTGTTTGTGTCTGCTGCAGCAAATGCTCCCAAGCCAAGTAAGGTCAGGTGTTTGTTGGATCCTGGAGGAAGGATGTGGCGGAGAAGATGGAGGCTTGGAATTTGGAACTTGTCCTTCAGAGCTGGAGTTGCAGAAGTTCTCTCAGACAGTGGGGGCAAACGGTACCAGGCACCTTGTCTAACAAGGACACAGAATGGAATCTTGATCATTTTGCAGTCTCACAGCTGCTTTTAAAAAGGGGGCAAGTATTGTCTGAAATAGCCAGATGACTCCAACTGGAATAAGCACTCACTCTCATGGTGTTCATCCTAAGGCAGCACCTGTTTGAGGACACAGGGTGATTCTGTACCATGTCTGGCACAGGCTGCCACACACAGACTATGTGTAGTCCTTGCAGCCCTAACCTGCCTCACCACTGCACTGAGCAGTTGTGAAGTGCTGTAGCGCTCCTGAATTGAAAGTGCAAGGCAGCATATATGGCTAGGAATAGCAATCACTTCCAATGGCATACTGGGAGCTGTGTTCACCTGTGGATGGGTTATTGTTCTTTTTAGACAAAGAACCCAAGCAGGCTGGTGTTTGGGCTGTTGCTGCAAAGTGTTTTGAAGAGTTGGCAGCCTCTGCTGGTTGAAGGTCCATGTATACACCAGGTCCATTCAGCCCTCTTGTTAGGACTAATCACAGAGCTCTTGCTAATACCAACCTATTGCATGACAGCATCCATGAGTAATGGATTTCTACCATTACTGTGCCACACTGCAGAATGGTTCACAGAGCTTAAGACTTGAGGATCCTCTGTCTGCCCTGCTTATGTTGCACCATCATACTCCATCAACTTTGGCTAAAATATTCTTTTTTCAAATCAGTGTCTAGTGTTAAACACATAAGAGATGTATAATCAGCTCTTCAGTGGCTTGTTCACATGGTGAATTATTGTCTTCACCAGTTAACATTTCTGCCTTGAATGTGGCAAGCTTTCTCAGGTTAAAAAGGTGGTGTGTTTTTTCAGATTAAAGAGTACTCTAGAACCTTTTCTTAATGAAGGTACATATATGTCAACACTGTCATCCAGTCAGCCTTATTTTGCACCTGGATCCTGCAGTGACCAGATTTGTGATCTCCTTTTGTCCATCACTTTTTCTTATCTAACACGTTTGGAAAACTTTTCTGATTTCAAACAAATTTGAAAGACTTTAGAAGTCTCAAAGAAAAATATTCACACTGGCTTGATGAAAAATTGACCTGGGTAGAGGAGAGGGACTTGGAAAAGGGAGAGCTCAGCTGTCACATACTCTGTTTGGAAGCCCAGGGCCAGACAGTCAGTGTTAATATATTTACAGGCCACCTGCAGTGAGGGTCATCTTGTGTCTAGTTAGGGGAGTCATAAGAGACATGAAACTGAGGAGAGTTTTCCCTCAGTTTTGTTTACATCAAACCTCTTTACACCAAAAATTGATATGATGCAGCTCTTAGTCTCACTCCAAAACCTGGTAAAGTTATGGAGAAGACTATTCTGGAGGTATTGAAAAACACCTAAAAGACAACACAGTCATTGGTCACAGCCAGCGTGGCTTCATGAGGGAAACATCCTGCTTTTCAAATTTGATTTCCTTTTATGACAAGGTAACCCACCTAATTGATCAAGGGAAGCCAGTTGATGTAATCTTTTTGGATTTCAGTAAAGCTTCTGATACTGTCTCTCACAGGATCCTCTGGACAAAATGTCCAACGCAGCTGGATAAACACATCGTGTGGTGGGTGAGCAATTGGCTCAAGGGTCGAGCACAGAAGGTGAATGGGGTAGCATCAGACTGGTGACCTGTCACTAGTGGGGTTCCACAGGGCTCCATCTTTGGCCCTGTGCTCTTTAGCATCTTCGTAAATGACTTGGATGCAGGACTGGAAGGGATACTAAGCAAGCTTGCAGACAACAAAAAAATGGTAGGAGCTGTTGACTCCCTTGAAGACAGGGAGGCCCTGCAGGGAGACCTTGACAAATTAGAGGACTGGGCAATCACCAACCATATGAAGGAATAACAACAAGGAAAGTGCCAGATTCTGCACCTGGGATGGGACAACCCTGGATGTACATACAGACTGGGGAATGAGATGATGGAAAACAGTGCTGCGGAAAGGGACCTGGGGGTCCTGATCACCGGCAAGTTGAATATGAGTCAGCAGTGCCCTGGCAGCCAGGAGGGCCAACCGTGTCCTGGGGGCATCAGGCAAAGCATCGCCAGCCGGTCAAGGGAGGGGATTGTCCCGCTCTGCTCTGAACTGGTGTGGCCTCACCTTGAATATTGTGTGCAGTTTTGGGCATCACAATAAAGGAAAGATATGAAGCTCTTAGACAGTGTCCAGAGGAGGGCAACAAAGATGGTGAAGAGCCTTGAGGGGAAGCCATATGAGGAGCAGGTGTGGTCACTTGGTCTGTTCAGCCTGGAGAAGAGCAGCCTGAGGGGAGACCTCATTGCAGTCTACAACTTCCTCATTAGGGGAAGAAGAGGCACTGATCTCTTCTCTCTGTGACCAGTGACAGGACCCAAGGGAATGGCCTGAAGTTGTGTCAGGGGAGGTTTAGTTTGGATATTAGAAAAAGGTTCTTTACCCGGAGGGTGGTTGGACACTGGAACAGGCTCAGGGAAGTGGTCACAGTACTAAGCCTGCCAGAGTTCAGTAAGCATTTGGAGGATACTACTGGGCTAATGGTGTGACTGTTGGGGATGGCCCTGTGCAGGGTCAGGAGTTGGACTCAATGATCCTTTTGAGTCCCTTCCAACTCAGCATATTCTGTGATTCTGTGACAATATAATAATCTTTTGGAATAAATTTGCTCAGCTTCCATAGTTCTCTGATCTTCAGTTATTCTGCAGCAGGGAAAAAGAAGTGGTGGTTTGCCTGAAGTCCTACATACATGGTGTCAGATGGTCATCAGTGTCCTCAGAACCATTGTATGTAGACTTTATGAATATGTGATTTTGCATTTAATTTTATTTTGAATTACATTTTCATTGCCAGGAGAATATTCTTATCACATTTAGGTTCAATGAAAGCCATTGGATGTTCTACTGTGTAGACAAGAAAATCCTCCCAGAATAGATCAAGATTGTTTTTCCTTTAAAAGTTCTGAAACTCTGCATTTTTTATGGGAAAGTGGGACATTGATTTTTAAAGGAAATTCATTATAAAAATCTTCAACACCTTTAAATAAGGTGTAAATATTTATTTTTCCCTTCACAAGGTTTTATTCAAGCCTTGAACAACTTAAGGTGATTCAAACATTGAAATTTCCATTCAGTATCAGCCCAGAATTTACAGAATCATGCAGCCAAAAATCTGGAAGACATTGAATAAACTGTACCCCAATCTTCAATATTTATAAGTCAGTTTAATCAGAAGGAAACATGAGACTGTAAAATTGTTTAGACATTCAAATAAGTGAAAATTAATTGTGAGGAAATTTTTCTATCTCCATTCACTGAACAAATTTAATCAACAAGATGTGCTAAAGGCATCATTTGAAGCAAGCATTTAGGAGTATTTTGTTTTAATTAGGAGATGGCAGTTTCAAATACAACTTTTGAATCCAATCCAAGATTTTCAGTGTACACGGAGTGTTTCCAAAACACACTTTTAAATATTAGAGCTTCAGCTCTGGTTTTAAGTAGTACAGTTTGATGAGCTGTTCTGGTCTGGGGCTAGTAAACAAGTCTAGAACTTGCTGGATTTCTCCCAGCAGATAAATCGTCATCCACTTACTTTTAATGTTGTCTGGATTTGTCAAATCTTTCCTGCAATCTTTGTCTCCAGGATAACATGGAATGCAGTCATCTCATGGGAACGTGGAAAGCTTTTCAGTTGTAATAATAACATTCAAGTGAGTTTTTGGTGAAAAATCTGCCTTGTGGCTATAAAAGAGGTCATCTTTCTGAAGCTAAATTTTCACAGCAATCTGCAAAATTTTTGATATATCATTCTTGTTGAATTTTAATAAGGGTAGAGTGTTTGGTTTTGTATGTAGCAAAGATGTTTGATCTATGTCCAAACTACGGGTCTGTTTTTTTGAGCTTCCCAACATACAACAGTTGTAGAGGTAAGGGAAAGCTAGTATGGATGCAGGACAGTGTGAAATTGCCAGCTTTTGTAATCATGCTATCCATGGATTTAATTGGTCAAAAAAGATTTTTTCATCCACATGCAACACTCTTCTGGCTGTTAAGGTGTGTGGATATGGGAACATGAAGTTATTCCATGCTGTGCTTAGACTGAAAAATTTTGTGCAGTTTAGAGACAGAGATGCTTTTAAATTTTTTGTTTGTTAGTTTGTTTTGGCATTTTTAAAACTTCTTTTGGTTTCTGTGCTATTCTATTGCCTTTACTAGCCCAACACATCCTAACATGATCAACTTAACTAATACTCCACAAAAAAAAAAGGTCCTTATTAACACTATACTAGGCAAAACGTCTGTTGGTTTTGAGAAGCACTGTATTTTTCAATCTTATAGGGATTTTTATTTCTGAAGTGTTGGAAAAGCTTCCCAGGTGCAGACAACACTGTGGATAGTGCATGTAAGCATTGCAGACACCTTGTTACATCTTTATCCACAAACATTTTTCGACAAAAGTCTAAGATAACTGCTGTCTGACCTACCAGATGCTTTCTTCTAGACAGCTGATGCTGGTCCCTTCTGCTTTTCTTGGCACCTCCAAAAATACCCGGAGACCGCAAGGTATCTTGCTGTGCTTACTGCAGGGAAGACCAATTATTCATGGTAACAGCTGGGCTCTTTGAACCCAGGCTTGTTTTATCCCATGAAGATATTGTGATGGTGTCCGCGTCATTCCATCAAAAAGTGTATGTTTTTTGACACACATGCACAAAAAAGGTCTGATCAGATGGGCCCAGTGTCAGGGATCTGGAGGTGGGTACTGCAGAGAGAAGGAGGGAATGGGTAATCCAAGCTGCAAGGAAAGCTGAGAAATGGAGCTAAGTCACAAGTTCCTGATGAGGCTGCCTCCAAGTTTCCCAGACATTCTTTCCCATCAGGGCGGCAGGCAGCAGGGCTCACCCTGTGAGCTGTGTAAAGTCTCCCTGGCTGGCCAGGGAGTCTTTCTGGCTGGAAGACAGAAGATATTTCTGGTTAGTCTTACCCTGGTTGACAAGATCACTACTGTGCTGATTTCTTGTAGCTGCAAAAAAGTCCTTTCATCCCACAGAAGTGATGTAAGATCTGATCTCTAGTGGTTTTCTTTTCTTGGTGTGCTGCATAAAAAGTCAGAAAGGTTTCCCTTACTTTTGCTGCTAGCCTGGTTGTTACATGACACTTTTTAAGAGCTACTTAAAATCTCAGCTGACTAAAGTGTGGGGGGGAAAAGCCTGTTTTGTATTTTGTTGCACAAAATATTATGTTTATCCTTCATTAGATAAAAGAAAAGAAAATCTAAACCCTTTGTTTTAATGTGGGTTGAGTCTAACAGGGGAATTCTTTAGGTTTCCAAATTTACAAAGTGTTCTTCCTGAGTGCTTAACTGTTCCCACATTTGTAAAAAGGAGGGGAGAGGAAACAGCAAAATCGCCCTGGACATTAACAATTGTTTTCTGATTGTTTTTTTCTTGTTCTAATTCTAGTAAAAGTTTCTCAAGTCACAATATTCTGCTGCTCACTTCCACAGTGTCTCCTATGGAAATAAGTTCAATGTTGGGAAATTTGTTTGGAGTTTGTCTGTTTTGCATTACAAAGCATTTTTACGTCATAAAGCTCTGGACCAGGTCTTTACTTCCATCATTAAACAAGAAGGGACAGAAACTCACTTGGCCTACACTGGTATAGTTCCATGGTTTTTACTGTTGTGAACAAGTTAAAGATTTCATCTTTTGCAATAAGATTCCTCCTTGTGAGATTTATTTTCCTTTGTTTATGCAAATAATCCCCAAAACGTAAAAGAAAAACATTGTATTGTTTCAGCCTTGCTTAACTCATGGGAGAAATCAGGTGTGAGGCAAATTGCAAAATTACAGCTCCAGCTGTAGAAGCCCACAAGTGGCAGGATTGCACTGGATTTGCCCACGTGGCTGGGATAGCCATAAACTAAGTTAAACATCTGCTTAGAGAACGTGCAGGTAATTGAATCTTAGCTTAAGCCTGTGCATGTAATAAGACGTGGCTCTTTCCTCTGTGCAGCCTACCAGGAACTCGCAGGCAGGTTCCTGACAAGTCCGCAGCTCTCCTGGCACAATGGCACAATGGCACCAGCCCTGCCTGGCTCCTGGCCACTCTGGCAGAGGTGCTCCCACTAACCAGGCATGATGAGGACTGAGTCAGTGACAAGTGCAGCAGTGGTAGTGCCCAGACTGTGGGGCAACAGCAGTATCACTGTTTACATGGTCCCAAAGCCAAGGCGATGCATTCCTAATAACCCTCTGCTGTGAAAGCCTGTTGATTTATTTATGGATTTATATCAACCAGCCACAAATCATTGGCTAAAATAAAAGAAGGGACAGCCTTACACATTGATGGCAGCCACCTTTGTTATCTTGTCAGAGCTGGAGCTTGATTTTGACTCATGTTTTTCTGTGCTGTAGGGTAACAGATGGCCATATTTTTAGATGCATGAAGATACCAACAGTTGAGGACAGAAACCACAAATTTCTGAATACCCAGCTTGGCATTCACTTGTACCATCAGGCTCCTCCTCCCTTCAGAAATCTCCTCCTAACTTTCCCCATGCAGTTACCTACCTTTCTTTGATGGGACTGATAATTTTTCAGGCTTCTGGAGGATTTTTTGGGGGATCCTATTCTGTTTTTTTTTAAAACCTGAACAAGTTGAGTTGCAGTAGCATAGAGAGTCCCAGCAGAGTGCTGTATGGTTGGAGGGTATGTAGGCACGGCATCCTGAAGTGGAGTGGACAGATGATTAGCCTTCAAAAAAGGAAAGAAGAAAATATGAAAAATCATTATTTGGGATGTCTGGCAAGCTTACTTGTGAGGCTCTTTGAAAGGTACAAATTGGTGGTTGTAGAGGTTGTTATTCCATGAGCTAAACCAAGAAGACAGGAAGCTCCTATCAGTTGCTTTGTGGTACTGAAGTCAGACTGAGTTTCCACCTCATCCTGTCCTTTCTAGCAAAGAAGAAAAATGCGCACCCTTTAAAGTGGAAAAAACACAAGGAAAGTCTATGTAAGCAAGCTCTGAAGAAGTGCTGCACCTGTTTGACTTGGTGTGACTGTTCTTCTATGCACGGGCTTATACACTGTCAGCAGAAACAGTACACCCCCCTGGACAGGACAAAATCCTGGACAAAAATACAACCTGGAGTCAGAAAAAGGAAACCAGTGTAGGAATAACCAGTACCTGTCAGTCTCAATGACAGTCATTCTGCTGCTTGCTGTGGGCTGTTCCTGGTTATCATTGAAAGCATTTCATACTCAAAAGGTACCCTGCATAGGTTGGTAATTCTAGCCACCAGCCAAGATCTCCTGCTCCCCATATAAATGTGGTAATTCCAAAGACATGGAAGTTTTGCTTTTCTCAATTACGTACTGAAAGCAGAACCAGTCTTGTTTCAGGTTGGTAGCAACAGTTATATTGCTGAAGAAGTCAGGAAATTAACTGCACTGTCATGGTACAAACAGCAAAGTATCCTTGTTTGTCTTAGGCTCAGTGCAGTGCAGTAGGCAGACTTCAGGGAAAAAGGGCTAGGCCAGGCCAGGACTTAACACTGGAGAAGGGGATGTTTAAGTGACACCTGCAGCAGGCACTGGCGTGTGTCCAGTTCCACCTCACTGTGTTTACCACTGCTCTCTGGTGCATGTGGTGATGCCTTCTGTGATGCTTGGAGTGTGGGCTATCTCCTCCATTCACCCTAAACAAAGCAACATTACTGCACTTTTCTCATTGTCTATATGGAAATTGTAATTGTCACTTTTTTCCTTCCTCCAGTTAAAGAAGGGAGGTAGGAAGATCTTTTTTAAAGAAATAAAACCTATGAAAAAGAAAGGCCAACATGAAAAGGTATATGTATTTCCTTCCCAGACTCCAGTTTATCTGAAAGCAGCTCAAGCTTCCCTTCTCCTTCAGAGCCCAGGTTCTGTTCTCCTTCTTTCCAAGGCACCCCTGGTACAACACTTGGTTCCACAGGGATTTGCAATGGTATTTGCCTTCTGCTAGCCCATCAAATGCAAAAATTTGTAGAATTAAGAAAGCCAAAAGAATGAAGCCAGGGCATGACTGGATATGCCTGAGAACAAGGCCTCTGGCTGCTGCCTTACTTACTGTGCCTGGCAGCACTCAGATAACTTTGCCTTGCTATGGTACTCCTGGGTTTAACAGATGCTATGTAAATCACTGTACAAGTGTAAACCACCGCACTGTAATGTGTATGGCTATGTTTATCACTCAAGGGCTGCTTACCTTGCTTCTGAGGTATTTTTAGATTGGTACACTGATTTTTGCATTTTGGCGTTGGGTTTGGTTTTAAAAACCACTCAGTTGTGGAAACCATTGAACAGATAAACTTGAATCTGTTTACAGTTGATGGAAGGAGTTAATTGAAAGAACAGTGTTTTCTTCCTTTGATTACCAATCTCTCTCAGATAAAGCAATATCATGTTAAAAGCATCTTAACCAAATAAGATATTTTAAATGAAGGACTTCATAAAAACTCTTAAGAGAGGCTCTTTAGTTTTTATTTCAAATAACCTTGGAGAGTTCAGCACAAAAGTCTCCTGTTCTAATGTAAATTGCCTGGAAAACAAAGCACATAAGCTCAGTCACTTCTCTCCCGTACGCATGTGCAAACCTGCAGTTGCACAGATAGTCCACAGACAGAAACAGACTACTGTGACAGCAGGTTATGACAGCACAGGTTCTGGTCATGGAACTTTTCATTTTTGATTCCTATGTGGCATCAGCCATGGTTTTGAGAACCAGTTTAATGGCTTACTTATTTAAGGGACTTCAGCAAAGAACTCAAAAGGGTAATATTAATTTGGATAATTTACTGCCTTTTTCTGCAGAACGAATGGACTCAATGGATTTTATTTTATCTTAAGCTCTTTTTAAAATCTGATCAAATAGTTTGAGAATGTGGAGTTCCACATATGAAATGTTGTTTATGACCAATTAGAAATACATAATGCTGTCTCTGTTCTTATTTTGGATGAACTCTCTATTAAGCCAAGAACAGGCTGAATGTCTTGGTGCCAGCACATATTAATTGTAGTGTTCTCAAATTCACCATGATCATGGAAACATAGTCCAAGTCTTGCTTATGAAATGCTTTCACCAGCATTGTTATGTGAAGAAGTGCTCTACTGGAGATACAGCTCCAAGCTCCTTAACTTGGCTTCTTTTCCTTCTCCAAGCCAGGGTAAGTTCTACTGCTAAGAGCATATTTTATAGCTGTGCCTACACCAGTGCTAGTTCCTGCACAAGAGCTCTACATAGTCCATATAGCCAGATAACCCTATATTTAGAAATGGGCAGTAACAAAAGTCAGTGGAAGAGATAAAAAAATTTACGCAGAGTGCCTGAAGGCATCTTCAGGGACCTCTTCAGGTTAGGAAATCCTGAGGTGCAATTTGAATGTAATCTGTTATGTTTAAAATATATAGAAGAATAATGCTCTGTGGCTCTGATCAGGTTATGTTTTGATCAAGATGTGCTTTGGATTTTTTGCAGAGCTTGGAAGTGTATTTCCTTGTGTTGGTTTTAAGCCTGCTGCTTGATAACCTGATTCATTGTCGCCTATTTCTTCTGTGTGAAGGAAAAGGGAATAATCATCCCCTGTTTATTTTCCGTGTGTCTTTCATGATTTAATAGATCTTCATTGCATCTCTTGTGCTGTCTTGATCTCTTGCAGTTCTACTATTGCCTTTAGGGAAAAAACCATCTGAATATATCCACAGATGAATGCAGTGAGAGAACATTTTCTTCTTTAAATCATTTCTGGTGTTTCATACAGTGTCTCCAGAGCACCAGGTTGACATTTTCCCAGTGATCCCAATATCTCTTTTCTGCGTGGTAATGGCTATTTTAGAGCTTATTACAGGTACAGTTAGAGTAATTTTTCCAAGGTACACTACTTTTAATGTACCAATCCAGCTGTAACATGACAAAGTTACATAATTAAAACTCTTACGCCTATACTAGTTCTGCAAAAAAGTCATGTATAATTCCATGATAAAGCATGGCTTTGTTTTCTTATTTTTAATTGTCTATATGTCATAACTGATTATCCATTTTGTCTCAGCTATTAGAAGCTGCAATTTACCTCCTTGGGCAAACATACAATACACTGTTCACAGAAACTCGAATATGTCGCATCTTCTTTCATTTTGCTGTAGTGTTACTAGCACTGTGTGAACATTTAGAGGACTTCCATGCCTACTCCTTTTTCCTTTTTTTCTGATTTTTTTTTCCCTGTCATTTTTTTTTGGTGAATTTTCTGTCAACATTTTAATAAATGCATTTGAGAACTTCATGATCTTCAATAAGTAGCTATTGGATTGCAGGTTTTTGTAACTTCGTGAGCAAAAATAGGATTAAAACGTGTTAATTATGCAAACTACGCAATCAAGTTACATTGGCTCTTAATTTAGGACTGGCTCAAGCACAACACATTGATAATTGTATAATCTATGGTGCTAATTGAATTATTCAATGAGGCTGTTAAGTATAAAGGAAGCATAGAGTTTAAATTCTTTCCTAGTAGCCATTAGCAAAATTAAATTCCTTTCTCTCTAGCCTTCCTCCACCTGGCTTGTTCATCTACCATTTCTCTCAATGGTTTGAGCCCTAAACATAGAGATGACTATAGACAGGGACTGTTTATATGTAGTTCTGCACAGACAAAAGGGATCACTAATCTGAAGAGCAGATTGAAATAGCTCTGTCACTGAAGCTGTGCGTTGCACACTTCACTGCTGGCAGTGTACCATTTACCCTGCATGTGCAAGAACTCAAAAGGCTTTGTTTCAAAAGTTATTGAAATGACCTTCCAAGAAGCCAATTAATTCTATTTAAATACTTGCTAATGGCCAGAGAATAAGCACAGTGCAAACTAAAGCTAAATCTTCAAATGCTGTTTTGCAAATAATTAGACTCAGGGCCTGCAAGCAATGACCTGCTATTACAGTTTGCCTGAAAGCCCTGACATTTTTCCTCTGACAACAGTGGTATTGAATGCAGAGCTGTTCTGAGAGAGCTGCAGTTGCATTCATTGACAGCATGCCCGAGGGTAAGAGACTTGCATTTATACAAGGTGTAGAAAATACTTAACTTGAAAAATCAGTTCCTTGTACTGTTTCCCATTAGAAAAGCCTTTGCCAGCTCTGACTATAGATCCTGCTAAAGCTTCATGGAAACAGTTTCTTTTTACTCCTGTTTTTGCAAGTTGGATGTTAGTTCTTTGTGTGTTTCAGAAATTTTAGGCAGAGATTTCTGAAAGTAGGAAGGAAGGAGCTGCTCTCTCCTGGGCTGCTTGGGTGAGGTGAGATGAGATGGAGATGAGATGAGATGAGATGAAATGAGATGAGATGGAGATGAGATGGAGATGAGATGAGATGAGATGAGCCACACAGGTGACAGCAATGTGCTCTTCTTTTAGGTGTTCAAACAACCCAATGGTGTTTCGCCTGTGAATGTTTAAGACCTGGAAGAAACAGGTAAAGCATTTTATATCTGCCTTTGAAGGGAGGTGTGTGCCTGCGCTTTCTGGTTCAATAACATTCAGTAGGTAGCACTTGTCTTTCTAAAAGATGTAGGACCTGCTTTCCTGGCTGCCCAGTTGGCTTTGTGTCTATGACCAGCAAAGATAAACTGCCTGAAGTGTTAAACTATCCCTAAATGGAGGCACATTGCTCTTTGAAGCCAATACTGAGAGATGACACAGTTAGTATTAATCTGTGTGTGCAGGCACACAGAGATACACAGCGACAAATATCAGTTAAAAACAGAGAAAAGAGGCTTAGATGCAGTTGTGGTTGAGGAAAAAGTAGTTAGAGAATCCAACAGTTGGCTTGGAGATCCTGTATGCTACCAGCTTTCTCTGTTTGTGAGCGAGTCAGGTACTTCCCATGCAACAAGTTTCTTATTTGCAGCAAAAGACTTGCTTCCTTTTCTCTTCTTTGTCTTATCATGTGTTTGCACTTTTCGCTTGTATATTGTGTTTGCTTAGGGTCAATACAGACACACTACAGGTTTAATTATATGAATAATCTAATTGCCTAGACTGTGAAGAGCTCTCATGAAAATATTATTAGTTCTTTTTTGCTTTACATTTATGTCACTACTTGATTTGTAAAGTTACAACAAATGTAACCCAAAGATGGGTAAGAGCACTGTTCTTATCCTTAGTACTTAAAAAAAAAAGTATTTCAGCGAAGTCAAACCCTCTGAAATGGATCATGTGGCAAATTTGCTCAGACATCGCTGCCAGACTTTGCCTACATTGCAGTAGGATCCTCATTTCTAAGACCTTTTCATTCTGGGGACCTTGTTCCAGTATGGATAGGCAAAGTTGGATGCAGGATACTCTTTTTTATTCCTAGAACTCGATGATCTGGAAGGAAATTTGCTTTCAAAATCAAAAAATTACACAGATGAAAACTTTTTGCCTCCGAGTGTCTAAGCTGGTTCACAAGTCTGCTCAGGAATAAAAATTCACTTACCTTCATATGGCTTAGCTCGTAGTAAAGGTAAGAGTTGTCTTTTAAGCTTAAAGTTAGCCATGGATCCAAACTACCCTGAATAGTGTTTGCAAGGTTGGAATCACCATTATTCTGTAGCTTCATCCATAGTTTGTGCTTCAGGAGAGTAATGCATAATCACTGTGTCCTCATCTGCTTGGTATCAGGTAAATAATCATGAGGTCTATGGAAAGGGTTGTTATGGGGGGGTTTGGGGGGTTTTTTGTTTTTTTTTTTTTTTTTTTTGCCTTAGAGATCTGAGGGAAAAAATAGGGAGAGAGTAGCACCACCCAAAAAGCAATGTACTATCCTGTGCTTGATCATTTCCTAACAACTATTATGTAGGTACTGTAGGAATTAGGGTTTCTCTCCTCCAAAAAGGTGGTGGGATCGAAAGCCCAAATGAGGTGCCCCTGCACAAATGCACACAGCACCAACAACAAACAGGAAGAGCTGGAAGCCCTTGTGCAGCAGGAAAAGTGACACAGTTACAATTATGGAGACATGGGGGGATGATTCCCCCAACTCAAGTGCTGCGATGGATGGGTATAAGCACTTCAGAAGGGACAGGCAAGGAAGGAGAGATAGTAGGGTAGCCCCACATGCTCGGGAGTGTTTTGATTGTCCAGAGCTTAATGATAGTGATGTTGAGTGTTTACGGGTGAGAACTGGAGGAAGGCAACAAGACAGGTATGCTGGTGGGAGTCTGTTATAGACCACCCAGCCAGGGTGCAGAGACAGATTAAATACTCTGTAAGCAGCTGGGAGAAGTCTCACAATCGCTGGTCCTTTGGGGGGACTTCATCTTACCGGATGTCTGCTGGAAATACAACACAGCAGAGAGGAAACAGTCTAGGAGGTTCCTGGAGTGTGTGGCAGACAACTGCCTGGCACAGCTGCTGAGGCAGCCAAGTAGGACCTGGCATTTGTGAACAGAGAAGGACTGGTGGGAGATGTGGTGGTTGGAAGCCTCTTGGGCGCAGCAGTCACCAAATGATAGAGTTTTTGATTCCCAGAGAAGTGAAGAGGGACTCAGCAGAATTGTCGTGTTAGACTTCTAGAGGTCAGACTGTGGTCTGTTTAGGAGCCTGATTGAGAGATGAGGGGATCGAGTGCGCCCTCAGTCAGTTCACAGATGACACGAAGTTAGGCAAGAGTGTTGATCCACTAGACGGTAGAAAAGCTCTGCAGAGGGATCTACACAGGCTGGATCAATGAGCTGAGGCCAGTTGTATGAGGTTCAGCAAGGTGAAGTGCCAGGTAACTTGGGTCACAACAACCCCATGCAGTGCTACAGGCTTCCGGAAGAACGGCTGGAAAGCTACATGGCAGAAAAAGACCTGTGGGTGCTGGTTAACAGCCAGTTGAACATGAGCCAGCAATGTGCCCAGGTGGCCAAGAAGGACGATGACATCCTGGCCTCCATCAGAAATACTGTGGCCAGAAGGACCAGGGCAGTGATCATCCCCCTGTACATGGCACTGGTGAGACTACACCTCAAGTACTGTGCTCAGTTTTGGGCCCCTCACTACAAGAAAGACATGGAGGTGCTGGAGCATGTCCAGAGATGGGCAACAAAGCTGGTGAGGGGTCTGGAGCACAAGTCTTATGAGGAATGGCTGAGGAAACTGGGGTTGTTGGATATTAGAAAAAATGTCTTCACTGAAAGGGTTGTCAAGCACTGGAACAGGCCACCCAGGGAAGTGGTGGAGTCACCATCCCTGGAGGTATTTAAAAGATGTGTAGATGTGGTGTTTAGGGATATGGTTTAGCAGTGGGCTTGGCAGTGTTGGCTTGATGGTTGGACTTGATCTTGGAGGTCTTTTCCAACATAAACAATTCAATATTTCTAAGATTTCTAGTGAGGGTAGTATAGATCCAGCTGTAGAGGTTGGAAAAAGATTCACAAAGAAATGTTTGTTTTTGTTAAAACCCAAAAGGTTATATTTCTGTTCAAGTCATTCGTCTAGGAAAATTTAAGTATAGCTAAAACTGTTAAGTGCTTTCTTTGGTGTTTCAGTTGGTTAACGTAGTCCCACAGAAAGTTTAACAGCTGTCAGTGTTTCTGAAAATGCTCTGTAAAATAAAAGAAAGTATATGAAAATATTAAGACACCCTTTTCAATGAAAATAAATATCAGTTTTAAATAAAAATATTATTAGCTTTATAATTTAATTAAACTTCACTAATGCAACTAATTAAAATTTTGATTATACAGATTAATATTTTGCACTGATTGCTTAATGACTGAAAGACAAATATCCCATTGCAAGGAGATAATAACTCAGTCATTCAAGTGTGTTGAAATAGTTTTGCAGGTACATACAGGCCTAGCAGTAGTGTATTGTGCTGATGTAGAGTTCACAGGTGCCTTATTTTTGTAAATTGTCTCATTATTCGACTCTTTTCTTGGGCATCTCTCTAAATACGTTCTGCCACATGGGAGTAGTTTGCTGGTGCTGCTCCATTCCCTCTGAACAGAGCTGCTCCTCTGTAGGGCAGGTGATTGGGTGGCTATGAACGAGAGGGAACAGGACATAGAGGACATGCAGGCTATGTGTGCAGTGAAATAAATGAATGCAAAGCATGCTTCAGAAGAGGGAAGAGTGTATGCTAAGGAAGAGAAGAAATGGCTGTGTCCCACGAGGAGGAGAAGGCAGGGAGGGATGACCATGTCCCGTGGAGAGCCCCAGATGTCCAAGGTAGCCATCTCTCCTAACACCGTGGCCAGTTTGCCCCTCTGCAGTTGTGGGGTCATTTCAGGAATGGTCCTGGCAGGCTCTAGAGGAAGTTAGACAGCTGTGCTCTGCCCTTGAGATGAACATCATGACGTGATGGAAGGACCACAAGGATGAGGCAGTAACCAGGAAACATGGCAAATTCCTTAGGGCTCCTGCTGTTGACAAGTCTAGCTGAGGCATGAGAGAATATATGGTTATTCCAGGAAGCTTTATGATTTTAGCAGTTGGCTTGCAAAGAACCTGGACTTTTTTTATTGTTCTGCACAATAATTGCAGGCTTCTTGGGATGCCATGAATACATTAGATTCACTTTGCTATGATGCTTTAGATTTGATTCGATCTCTTTCTTTTTTTACACCATTGTGATGTCTTGCTTCATTGCACATATTCCTCTGTCCCTTAACAATTAGGAGATTTCTAGTGAAACTCATGTGTAATATTATACAAGTGCCTGAGAGCCAGATGCTAAGTCTGTTTTATTTCTTCTAAGAGAGGTTTGTTGCCTTGGTGGAACTAACTGCTTTTGTTTCCAATGTGGTTGAGAAAGGAGGAGGAAGATGCATGTCGACGTGTATATGCCCCATATGCACATTATTCTATGTAAAATATGGTTTTCTGTATACATGATAATAGACCATAGGTATAATGACGTGTATTTGGAGTATGGATATAACTTCTCTTCAAATTCATATGATTTGGTGAGAGGTAGTATGTGTTTACAGTAGATACATTCAAAAAATTGGCCCAGCCTGTACTTGGTGTTGTGGTCAGACTGCTGTTTTCTAGGCAGCCCTTGCAAATGTTCAAGACTTGCTCTTAATGCTATAATTTTAGGTCCCAAATAAACCTCAGCAGAGTGTTCCTGAACATCATGAAGCTTTTTTTGTTTGTTTAAGTGAAAGAGTGACCAAACATTGGCACAGGTTGTCCAAAGATGTGGAGTCCCCATCCTTGGAGATATTCAAAAGTCATCTGGACGTGATCCTGGACAACTATCTCTAGGTGGCTCTGCTTGAACAGGGGAGTTCCAGAAGCCCCTGCCAACCTCAACTACTCTGTGATTCTACTTGACATTGGAGCTGGTTTGTGCCTGTTCATGTTTAGCAATTCTTAAAGAACTTCCCTAGCTTTTTAAGCACACCTATCATTCTCTTAAGAAGTAACCAAAGGAACAAAATTTTTTCTAGGAAGAGATGAACTGTCAAAATACTTCAGTCTGGTACGTCTTCTGTGCTGCTACTACCTAGATTTGATTTGCTCAGGACTAATGGCAGGCCTTCCAACATGAGGATTATTCACATGAAAGTTACCGCTGCTTTCTGTCTAGCAGAGATGTGCCAGGCAATTCCTAGGACTTGGTACAAGCTTCTTTCCACTAACTTCTTAATTAACTTAGCAAAGCATGCCCTGTATTTGATCCAGCTCAGCCACCCGCTTGGATGGTGCACAGTTGAGTTTTCTGAACTGGAACGGAATGCAAAGCACCCAGACAACATTGGCACTGCATAGCGAGGAGGGAAGAGCTCCAGTATGTCAGGAAACTAATCCATCTGTTGCTTTTCATCTTGGTCTGCAAACAATTTACATGGTCCAATTGTCCATGACTATTTCTATGAACCTGTGATTGTCATGTTCTTATCCCAACTGTTTCAGTGCAATTTTACCCCTTTGAGTTCTGTATATAAATTTGAGTTACAGAGCAGCTAGTAATGTTCCAGTGTAGAGGAATTTTCTAGATTTGCTAAGAATACTAGCTTCCTTCTCATCCCAGCACCAGAAGGAAGCAAGGGATCTCTGTGGTAGGAAAACAGGACTCTGAGCCCACCCAAGGCACTGGAAGCCAAGTCTCTTGTGGTAGCTCTAGCAGTGGTCTATGCCCCTCAGGTCCAGGTCCTCTGCTTCTAGGGCTGTCACTCTTGCTTCCTTCTCACCCCCCTGCTCTGCTGCATTCCCTCTGGCTTTAAAATGCCTCAGCATTGGAGCTCCTGCCCGTCAGTATGTGTATGAGTTAGGGCAGATCCCTCTTTCCATGCAGGTACATTTCATCTTGAGAAGTAAGTCAGGCTGATCAGTGCAGTCCCGTTGCAAACAGCCAATCTTCTATCTGCTTTCTCCAGATAGAAGAAAAAGTTAATGATGACAGACTGGCAATATTTGTCATACAGCAGTCTTGTGCAGCCTGTGATTTGCAGTCCATGGCTGACTCATAAGACAGGAAAATGAAAGGAGACATGATGGCTACAAAACACCCTACCTTCGGGTCATAGCAATGGGAACGTACCTTTTCTGACTGCAATGCCCAAGAGAAAGTGTGCAACTAATAAAAAGATATACAAGGACAGTGACTTCTCTTCCCCCACAGTGGTAGATTGTCCTTTGGTTTCAAAATGACTGGGAAACACTGCTTTCAAGCCTGCTAGCAGGAATTGATCCTCTGGGAAATAGTCAATGTGAAGCATAAATGAGTTTTGAAAACATTCTGGCTAATAGCTGACTGTGACCAGCTGATATATGTAAGTGAGAATAGCTGTTTCATGTTTCAAATACTGTTTAATTAAAACAGACTGGCTACCTCTCTCGACTTTGTGGCCACGGCAAAGCCCAAGACAGGTAGCTGGCTGTTGCAGGGAAGCTATTCCTGGGTACTATTAGAGATGCTGTTTTCAGCAGTGCTTGAAGAAATACAGTTGCCTCTGTGTTGTATCTAGTCAGCTTATGTTTCAAATGAGAGCACAAATCTTCTGGCAGGCGTGTGGTTGCAGTTATGGAGCTGGGGACCACAGTGAGAGTGGGGGCTAGAAAGGGCTCTTTACCCTGGGTCAAAACTGGGGCTGCTCTGCAGCCGAAAAAAGGCAAGGGTAAATCCAAGTCAGACAGTACTGAGAGGGATTCTATTTTCCAGGGTTTTTTCCAACCAAACTCCAAAATATTTCTGTGTTGAGAAACAAAGGAAGAGGTTTGTGAGTGTCTCCTTTAGTAAATGGTGGAGCAGTTAAGGAATTTGTCTAGTTATCCTATTGCTATTTTGCCCAAGGAGGGAGCACTCAGGAAGACCTCAGCCTTTCCTCTTGAAGTTGTTCCACTTTGGATAAACAATTAACATTTACTAGAAGAGGGACTGGTGTTCAGGAAGTCTAATCTCTCAAAAGAAGACTCGCCAGGCT
This sequence comes from Pseudopipra pipra, assembly GCF_036250125.1. Lineage (NCBI taxonomy): Eukaryota > Metazoa > Chordata > Aves > Passeriformes > Pipridae > Pseudopipra > Pseudopipra pipra. The sequence goes on from NC_087552.1 coordinate 48,503,055, forward strand.
ACTGATTCATGCACACACGTGTGCTCTCTATCAATGAATACTTAATGTTTTATTAAGAGTGGAATGGATCCAAGGGGATGATTCAAATCTCCTCCCTGGATCCAATACTTGGCTTTCAGCTAATATACTTTTTGTTCCATTAGAAATGTCATTGCTTTTACACAACTCCTTCTCCCCATCTAAATGCCCTTCTTTGTTTCAGCTGATTTTTGTTTTGTTACTTGCCCAGACCCTGCCCTCTCCTTTGCTCCTTGACCTTAAGAGTAGGAGATCTGTACCTCTATTATTTTTGAGATTAGCTTGAATCTATGGAAGAGCCAAAAGTAGGTTTTCTTTTGAACCAAGCTGGGGAGGGCTAAAATGTTCCCATCTCCACACCGTCTCCTGAAGCATTTGGAACATATTGCCCTTGATGAGCCTGTGGATGCTTGGCCCTTCTCAGCAGCCTGTTCCAGACATTAACAGAAGTACAAGGGTGCATTCAACGCTCATCAGACCCATTTTCATCACTGCCCACCTTCTGCCTCTCTCAGAGTGGTCTTAAAGCCAGGGATGGCAGTTTCCCGGGGAAACACAAACTACAAGCAGTAATCAGCACATGCAGGCAGTAGGGTCATGCCACACTGCTTCATGAAGGGAGAAACCCTAAGGGAAATCCCAAGTCGAGGACCTACACATCACCTTTACTCTGAGAACTATAACCCCAGCCTAAACCTGAACCTAACTTGGACCTTACCATGCAAAACATTAAGGATTTCCATCTGCTTTTCAGGACTATAAGGTGTAACTTGGGCTGTGATGCCTCAGCCTGGGGTTTTGTGCTGAGGTTGTAGATGACATTTCTCTGCCCGCACAGTGACATTAATATGCATGTTGTTGCACAACATATCCTGATCTCTGGGAGTGGAGGCAGACAGGGAAAGTGAAAGTGGGACTGAAACAGATGGAGGAGATGAGGTGGTTGTCTCTGCACTGGCTGTTGTCATGACTGGTTGGATCAGTCACAGCCCAGAGGAAAATTAATGGCCATCCAACAGTTGATAGGAAGATAAATGAAATGGCTAACTGGCATTTACAGGACTGGTCTCTAATTGAACTTCACATGCAACCATGAACATTATTCATTAACTTTCTGCTTTCCTTTGTTCCTTCTGTCTTTTGGCCAGCATGTCCCTTCTAGCCAGCTTCCCTATCCCTGAAGATGTCTCTTGTCTGCTTCAAGGCATGATATGAGAGCTGCATAAAATGATTGTAAAAACACCCATGGTAACTGGCTCCTTGTCTAACCAAGCCCCATCTGTTGCAAACCACAGTGATTGCACTGATATCCCAGAACCATTAAACTGTTCCATGCGGGACGCTTTTCCATGTACATAACCTTGTCCACAACAAAGCCTAGCAAAGGAGTTGTGATGTTAGGAAAAAACAATACAAATCAAAACAACAGTTAACATACTGGGAGAACATGTCAGCAGCCTGCCAGCTGTAAATTATAAATTCCATTTGCCCACCATGCGGCTGTGGGAGAGGAATGTGAGTGATACTATCACCTGCGCTCAGATCTCAGACCAGTCGCACCAACCACTTTGCCTCAACTTGGTAAAAGTGGGTTTCGTGATATCTGTTGTTCTTCACGTGGAGCAAGCTGATTTTGTGAGTCAGAATGTGTACGGCTTTGCAAATTGACATCACCTCCAGACTTCTGGGTTTTTTTAGAGGACAATCATTGTGTTCTTAACATGTTTTCTCCACTTTGTTGTTGTGTCCACCCCCAGCATGGCAGACTTGGCTCTACTTGGCTCTCTGAATAAACTCCCTCTGACAGGAAAATCTGTAGCACACTCTACCACAGCTTGCAATATTGCATATGGCTTTCTTTTATCCCAAGTAGCATTTGAGCTAACTTGGGCAATGCAAAATAAATTCAGGTTATTCTATCCAAGACAGTTTAGGCTAAGTTTTGCCATGATAGGGAAAGAAAGTAAATGATGTAATTACAGTGAGATTTAGTGCTAGGTTAAAGGGCAGGATCTCACAGGAAATGCAGTAAGAAGGAAAAGTCATCCCACTTTTGGAAACCACAGCCAATGTTCCCTCAGAAACTCGCCAGCTGCCATTCGCCTTCTGTTTTGCCGATGTTTTTATTAGTTCCCTTGTAAAGGTGCCAAAAACACCAAAGAACCTGGGAGTTTTTTCTGCAAGCACGGATTAAGTCTCTCCTAGGTGAAATGGCTGTTAAGAGACTATACTGCAACAAAAGCCAAGCAATGCCACCTCAAAGTCTACTTTGGGATGGGGAAATTACAGCCTAGTAGCCTCCAGCTAAGGAAAGAGATATCTGAGCTACATCACCCTCGTTAGAGAGATGATGTTCACTCTAAGAAGCATGGACAGAGTGACCAAACTGAAACAAGCTCTGATGATTTTCTCATGTAAACCCCTGCTGTACTGCCTTGCTGGCCTTCATTTGGTCTGTGCAAAACACAGCCCACCTGCAGGTTTTGCACATCTGGTCCCTACCGCTGCTTGGCTGACTTGGGAGTGTGTTGGGACCAGAGATGCACAGGCTGTCTCCCACCACTAGCCTCACAGCATGCCTCTGTGTTTGATGCAGCTGGGAGTTTAAATATTTGGTTGAAATGCAGGTCCTTTTGTGTGGTGGGGTTGGGCTGTTGAGCCTGCAGCTTCCAAGTAATTTAACTCACGAAGCATCTCTGCATCCGCCAGAACCCTGCTGTCTGTTTTGTGTCTTTACAGAAGTCTTGTCCTCTCTTTCCCGAACAATATCGTCTCCTTGTGGAGCCTAACAGATACAGGCAAACTGAAATTATTATGCTACCAGCAGGGTATCAAATTTCCATTTTTCATTAGAGATTTAGAATATGTCTTTTTTAGAAACAAACAAACACCAAACAAAAAACCACCAAAACCCCCAAACCAACCAAATAACAACAAAAAAAACCCCACACCACCCAGTGGGGAAAATATTTTGGGAACCTGGTGTTTTTCATGCACAGGCCAAAGTCAAGCCTTCCCTTTCAATAACTGAAATGCAATTAGAAAGATACAGCTGTGACTCATTCAGACTCTCCTCTGAAGATCTGTGAACCAGGGGCTCAGAAAGGAGGCTGCTCTGCAGCAGCTCACAGGACTACAATAGATTTGTAATTTCCAGCTGCTTTTAGGACACTTCCTAGTCTCTTATTAACTTATAGACTTTTCAAGTAGCAGATATTTTAGGATTTTTCTACAGAAAATTGAAAGAAACATTCTTCATTTTCTTTCCACTCTTAAGTGCCTTTTTCTGGTTTTCCAGATCTGAACAGCGATTTGCATTTTCTTTCCCATTGTAACTGTCCTTTCATTTTATCTTTGCTAATGGCTACATTTTTATGAGCCTGTGGGACCCGTTCCATGAGCACTTTCTTTTTCCCTCTGAACATGTGGTAACTTGGTTTCAAAATATTGTCTTTAGCAAATCAAGGTACTCTGAAGGGGAGTTTTCCCGTGTTTCGTGACAGCAGTGAACAGGCAAATAAAAACACTGGGTTTGAAGCACATCGTACACCTCTTAGAGGAAAAGATTGTCAATTAACAGACTTTCTTCTCTGGTGAATGGCAACAACACAAACATTTCTGCGACTGCAATTTTCCTGTCAGATGAAGGAAGTTCTGATCACCACTGCAGTTCTTATTCTGCATGGGTGTACTTCAGCAGACAGCAAAGGTAGTTCAGAGGTCTGTCCATGCCCCACTGACTGTGGCGTGGGTGGCTCAAAGGACACTGGTAAGCATTGCTGCCTGAGAACTTGTGCTCCAGCTCAGCAACGCTGCAGAGCAGATGGGAGAGCAGAATGGCCAATCCTGCCCTTCTTTTCTCAATGAGGTTCATGAAAAACAACTTTTCACTCTTCTTCGAAAGCTTTTCCATCTGGACGTTTCAGGTTTTTATATTTTTTCACTTCAATACCTAATCTAGAACAATTTGAGGCGCCACGGATTTCACAGCCAGTTATATGTCAGCAATACTTTCCCATGTACCTTCTTTTTCATTAATGCAATCTGCTAAGCTGGATAGTTCCCCGTCTCAACAGGCAGGGAGCAAAGCCTCTGGCCCTGGTTCAACAAAGACACGGATGAAGTTCCACCAGCAGCAGAAGAGAAAGGATGACAGGATTACTACTGACCCTCTCATACAGGAAGGTATCTTCTCCTTTTCTCTTGAAGTAACATAGGCCAGCAGTCCTGTTTGAGCAGCTCCAGGACCAAGTTCCAAGTATGAGACCTCTTTCTTCCACTGCAGCAATGCTCTCTGCAATGTAGGCTGGAAAAGACCTAAAGAGATTTTTTTCTTATTTAAAACAGGTTGTTACACACATCAAACTAGAGCAGGCCTTCTCATAATCAGAGAGAGAAGGGTAAGAAAACTAAACCAGAAAGTTGGTTATAGAAATTGCTATCCAGGTGAAGAGTGTCTGTTAAGCTTTCATTCTGGCTGCAGATGAGCCAAAAAGCAACCTCTTACTACCTTGAGTTAACACTTTGGATCAGAAACCTGGGGCTTTTTTTTTTTTTGGAGACACTCAGAAGGACTATTTTAAATAGCATTTTGGCAATGCTAATGATAATATGCCAAAAATATTTAATCTTCACTCAACTTACCTCTTGTTAGTATTGAACTAGCATTCTATGAAATGACTGAGAGTGATCAAAGGAAGATGAAACAGACAAAAAACCCACTGCACAGTGTAAAGCAAATAGATTATCAAGCATGTCCTCTTAAAATAAAAACAAAAAGCCCTTTCCATTAAAAAAGAGCAAGAATACTTTTTTGTGTGTTTTTAGGGTGAGATTCACAATAGTTTCTAAAATGATGTTTCAATTATCTATGATTTATTTTCTGCTGTTATGCACTTTCCTTTTCCGCAGTTGTTGTGCTGTGTCCTACAATTGCATTCTAATGATATTCTGGCATGTGTTTTGAGTCTGCAACAGCAGACACTGTGAGGCCATGTAGCATATTCTGGTTGGTCTCTGAGATCCTTTCTTGATGAGTGATTTTGGCATTGGAAAGGTTATTTGTGAAATAAAGTTAAGGAGTGCGATTCTCATTCATAAGACTACTCTTGCCTTTTAAGGAAGACTTTTACAGCCAGTTTTCCCTTGTTTCCTGTCAAATTTTTTTCATAGAGAAGCTAAACCGGGGTGCTGCCCACCACCATCTCCTCTGAACTCTCATAAATGAGCAGGAACAGGCATTGCAATTCCAGCTGGCCAGTAAATGAAGTGTGAAAAAAGCCTTACCTTTCTATTTTAAAACAGAAAAAAGTTTTAAACTGCTGTACATGGAGCAGGCATTGAAACATTAAAATAGCATATATCCTGTGTAACAGATGATGAGAGATGAATATTTCAGTCTTTCACAATTTTTACTCCATTTTCCTCAAGTGTTTTATATAGCTCTGTTGAGACACCTTAATTCCTATAGGATACTCTCTCAGCAAAGATTTCCAAGAATATTTCCAATTTGCAATACAGGAAAAGAGAATACTTAAGCAAAAGCAACATCTTTAATATAAAGCCCTTCTTTCCACTTAAGAGTCTGATTGTACTCTCATAAAGGAATGAACTTAGAATACAGTGAGACAATTTTGAAATTATACAGTTTTGGGCGTGAGTAATGATGCAGACTCTTGTCAGGTATCAGTTAGCATCAACTGAAAATATTTCTAGGTTCAAACTGCTTGGAGAAGCTCTAGTTCAGAAAGTAAGAAGGCAGAGCACAGCAAGGGGAATAGGAAGCAAGACGCACCCAGGTGTGGCTAAATGAGCTTAAGAGGATGTAAACTTGTTTTTTTGGAGCCCTCACCAGCTCCTGGAGTAGAAAAAGGGACTCCTTTGGAATAGGTCGTGAAGTGCTTTTCTGCTTCCTTGGAGAAAAAAACCCTGTAAACATTTGACAAGCAGATCTCTCACTTGATTATACAGAAGACATAGTTTTGGCCAAAAGCCAAGTCAAACCCTGTTGTGATCACTACGAGTCTTTGGACAGACTCTGTATTAAAGTAGAACTGGAGATTATCTTTCAGAAAACAAACAGAAATACCCTTTAAAAATCCAGCAATTCCATCATCTTCCCCTTATATATCTGTTTTCTCTCAGTCTCCAAAACACCATTAGGAACTGAGCCTAGCTCTAAGGTGTGTGACTACTTAGTCATGGTAAGAGGAGAGAGAGAGAGAGAGAGAGAGAATGAGATGTACCACGCATGTCTGTGCAAAAAGAAACTGTAACCTGAAGTCTGCTGCTATCAGTAAAAACCTGCAGTTCAAATTCCACTGTCCTTTTAGAGTTTTGTTGACTGTAAAGTAAAGCTGCACATCTACCTTTCCATCTTTAGTGAGGATGCTGCTGTAGCACCTTGGAGGATGCATATTGTGAGGAGTGACAGAAGCCTACAGCTTGAAATGATCAAAACCACAAACTGAAACTGCAAAATATTCATTAAACATACACCTAATTAAACATATAGCTAATTAAACAGCAACATATTTCCATGATTACCCTAAAAATATGTTGGCATCAGAAATCAGAAATCAGCATTATTCATCTCAATGCAGGTTCATCAGTTCTTTTAGTCTGAGTCATAATCAAGTTTTCTGCAACATTTTTTTTAAATATTAGGGATAAAAGTGTCTTATTTACTCATTGTTTCTTTACTGTCCTCATCAGTATAAGTGTTTCTTTTTAATTGCTTACAGTTCTGGTTTTACATGAGATTATATTCTCCCTTTCCCTCCTTCCAGGTGTGTACCTGCTTGAGCTGCTGGTGTGTGAGAGCACAGCTTTTCTATCTACAATGCTGAAGCTCATGGAGATACTGCCTCTGCTGTAAAACCAATTCCACAGTATTTAGCACAAGTGTGCCGTTTCCTCCTCTCAGGCTGTGGTATTACTGTGGTCTTTCATATGCCAGAACTAGAAACATTTAGGAGTTTCAGTAGGATAAATTTTTATGAAGTTACATGTCCCTTGCAGGTGACACTGCTGTAGCACAGGGAACTTACTCTTTCTATTTCCCCTCACATCTTTTAATCCCTGTATGAAGGCCAGGCAAGGCTGTTCCCTGGAATAATCCTGAACATTAAAAAAGATGCCTGATTAATGCACATGCACATGCAGCATTCCACAGAGACGTGCCTGGTTAACATTAATGCTGCTGTCAGTAGTGTATTTTCTGGAAGACTGGATGCTCAGCCACCCTAAGAAGAAGAGCACAGGCCATGCCTGGAAACATTCATGTGGTGTTCAGCCCCAGGACAGACTTGCAAATGGAGTATGCCTTGCATTCTGTCCTGATGATCTTTATATCGAAAGTATCATTAGTGAGTGAACTATTATTAGTGAGTGGACGTTTTGCTTCCTAGTGCACTAGTTTTGGCAACTGAAAAGACACATACACTTGCTCCTGTCATAGGTAGCACTCAGGAAGTACAAGCAGCTATATCACTACATGGACTACATGAGGATGCTGTAAGAGAGAACATAGCCTCTGTGGGGAAACTATTGAAATCTCAGGCAGGTGCCTGAATTTAGGCATCTAATACTAGCTGAGAGGTCCCACAATATCTGAGATATCCACATGGATCTGGCAGCAATGACAGAAGAACTACAGAAAGTCCATGTTATTCTGGAGGCTGGGCGTCTTCAGTATTTGAGTGTTTTGAAAGGGCAATAGAAGCCCTGAGTTGCACCCCTAAGCCAGGAGGCAACAATAAGAACATAGTTCAGTTCCTAGCAAGTTGTTTTCTGTAGATAATTAGTGTTTGTTAATGGGAACCCAATTAGCATGAATCAGGTATTATTTCAAGATTTTTGATTGTCTTTCTGCCTCCTGTTGTGGAAAGAAACATCTCTGTTATGAAGTTAGGGGAGCCATCAGCTATGAGACAATATTTGAGCTCAGTTAGCAGACCATGAAGACTACTTTAATGCCTCAGTAACAATGCAAATGCTGCAGACCAAAGCTTCCTGCAACACATTTTTAAAATAACAACAACAACGATAATGATAATAATAATAATAATAATAATGCTGCGATTTGTCTTGCTGAGTTGCAGAGATACTGTGTTTCCAGCTAGTTTAAAGGCTGTGTGGTTTGCCTTGTCCCTTCAGGAAAACCTGCTTGGTTTTTCCTGGGGAAGATGAATAGTCCTCATTCTCCCTTGGTCAGGTCAAGAGCTGAGCAAACATGCAGAGTGGATAGGCAGTTCCTTGCCTATGGATCAACACCACTGCTTACACCCTCTCCCGCTTTCTGTTTTTCACTCCCTTCCCCCTCCCTGCCTCCATAAATATGACAAGTGCTGCATTATACAAACTCTTCTTCCACAGTGAAAACATCTGCAGCTCGAATGCTCCTGCAGAAATGTCACTTGGGGAAATTGCTCTTCATTTTACAAGAAACCTCTCTTTTGAGCGCTCAGAGGGGCCAGAGAGGGAGGGGACACCGAGTTTGACATTAGTTCTGTGTTGTTTTTCAGGGATTTTGCAGAAGAATGTTGTGTCTGATTTTGTGGATTGTCAAAATGAAGCCAGATGGCAGTGGATTAAGTGTAATGCTGCTTTGTTGTTCTTGGGTTCGCGACTGCGCTTCCCCTTGAGCGAGGGAGCCCTCCCTTCACAGCAGCCCTAGCCCTGCATGCCCCTGGCCAACAAGGGCCCCTTCCCACGGGCTCCTGAAAATGCTGCCCTGGAGGGGGGTAGAGTGGAAGCTTTCTTTTGGTGAGGACTGCTAATTGGAAACTACTTCCTTGACATTTTTCATGCCTAGATTATTCACCAAGAGCCTGTTTGCTGCGCTTTCCATCCGACGAAATACAGGTACTTGGCAATTGTAGTAAGGGGTTTTCTTGCTGAAGTGAAGTTGCTGGGTGAGCAGCTGAGCCGGTGAATCCTGGTTTCTTGCAGATTTGTGCCTGGTAGCTGGATTTCCTGATGTTTAGAAAGATGTGAGTTTAATTGAAGTGTTTCCCATGAGGCATTCAAATATTTCAAGCCTTTAGTTGATTCTTCAGTGTCTAATAAGGGATGTATTTATGCCTCAGTCTTCTTCTTGATATGAATGCTTAGTGGGGTTTCTTTCCTCTACCACTCTGTCTTATTTTCTTTATGCTTATGGACACATACTATCTTTGAAATCATTATCCTTTGTCAAAGTTAGGATACTGGAAAAAGCCACTGGACTCTGAAGACATAGAGGGAAGACAGGCAAGCAGACACAGACAGACAAAGGTGTGATTGCCTCAACTTTGTTTTCCTAGGAAACTGGGTTAAGGATAAATTATTAATTAGGGAAAGGGTGAATTTAAAGCTGTGATGCTGAGCATTTTCTAGTTTCTTAATTAAAGGTAGATAGGCAGAAAATTTCCTCTTGTAAGAATTGTTCTTCTCTATATCCTCTCCCCTCAACATGACACCTTTTTCTTTACAGGATAGCTTGTTTGGGTCACAGAGCACTTTCCTGTCACTCACCCAGAGCCTTGCAAGGGCCACTCAAGCCCTGCTCCCCATGCTCAGCATCTACAGACCAGTTCAATTCTCCTCAGCTTATGAAAACACTATCAAAGGATGCTCTACAATTTTCCTTTCTGACTGCAGCATCATTTTGGCATCATTTCATAAGCTTAATACTTTCCCTTTAATTTAGTCCTCCATGATCTTTCATTACCGTTTCTGTTCAAACCAACAAATTTTATTTTGTAACAAATCTGCATGTTCCCATGTAGACCAGTAACAGTCTGTTTGTCATGAGGTCCTTGGGCCTGGAAACATTCTGACAAGAACCTGCTGCTTCTTAACAAGGGAGAAACCACAAGCCAAGTCAGTGCTGCTGCCTTGCTGTGCTCTGCCCTGTTCTTTCCTAGGACAGCTTCTCAGCTGCTCAGGAATTTGTTTGAAAGTCAGCTGTGCTTCGCAACTGTTCAGAGCTTTTTAGCCTTCTTCAGCAAGTTACCATCCCCTTCCTTTTTTGAAAGTCAGCATTATCAGAAGGCTGACTTATCAGACTTTCATGTCACACGCAAAGCCCTGCGCAGATTCATGCAATGTTGAATTGTTCTGGAATTTCTTGTGCAGATCTGATCTGATCTCAGCTGCTTAGCTTGCAAAGTCTTTGATGTGCAGGCTGTCTGCATGGCTTTTACAGCACAGTCTATTCTGACAGATCTTAGCTAAAGAAATTGGGGTAGGAGAGGGGTGCAATTAGGATAATATTTGCTATTATATTACATGTTATTACAGTGTATAGATAGCTTTCATCCAGTCACTGTCTCCAAAACATAATAAGCAACGGCAATTTTATAATGACCAGCTATTACCAAGATGATCAGAAAGACTGGGTTTTCCTAATCTTCAGTTCAGTGATTTTAGAGATATTTTGTTCCTGATTCTTGAGGAGATACCCTGGTTCTGTAAAGTACTTTTTTTTTTTCCAAGAATTTGTGTCCTAATACTCAGCCTGTAACCTCTGCATTTCACCTTCTGCCTTGGTGGTCCAGTGGGGGTGGCCCCAGCACCAATTCTGATTGTACTTTCATCTTCCTTGTACTACACTGCACAGTCCAGAAGGTATAAATTAGATATATTCAAGTATTCCACTAATGTGCTTAGTCTATTTTAAGTAGAAAATTCACTAAATTTCTGTTAAACAGAGGTAAGTTTGGATGTCCTTTTGTTTATGTTTATTCTCAGAAGTATTTTTCATTTATATTGTGAGCTTCTCCCCCTCAAATTCTTCTCCTGTTTTCTTTACTGCATCCTGTTGTAATATTCCCTTTGGAAGGTCTTTTAGAGAGTATTTCTTTACGGATTCTAAAAACTTCCTTCCTGGCATTTGCATTCTCTCTTCAGATGTCAAAATCAAAGATAATGGTCCATTGCTGATGTTTTGGGAAGGGAGGGGTAAGCAAGGGAGTCTGCAGCCTCAACACACTCAGCAAGTCAGCTTTACATGCAGTATGAGGGACTTAGTGTGTATCAACAGTAGCTCACTGTTAGTCAGTACAAGAAGGAGACATTGAAATTCAAAGCAAGCATTTTGAAAATTGTCAGTATTTTCTGATCCATTTCCCCACATACAAAGAGAACAGATCTTCCAAGGAACTTTGTGAACATGGTGCAAATCTAAATATGAATGGCAATTTTGTCCTCAGGACATGAATATAGACTTGTTCTGTGGGCAGCAGGGATGCATGTCAGGGATGCTCTCAACAATCGCTTCAGCCTGAAGCAATTGACAGATAATAGTAACGCCATTGACATACCCTTAGTAAGTACCTCATACAGTGTAAAATGTCAGCGCCAGTTCCCTGGCAAGCAGCAAGAGGAAAAGTCAGTAGCACGAAGCACAGCATTGTACCTGTGGAGATTTGGGTTCAGCTCCTGCCATCATGTCTTATACAGAAATAGTTTGATGGCTCTGCTGTCCCACATCTGAAATATTTCAAATGTGGTCTACAGAGGCCTAAAACTACAACAGCAAATGTTATGTCAATGTTATCAGCTGAGATTCAAATAGATGAGCTGTGGTCCAAGTGCTTTTTTAAAAGCTTCTGCTTTGAATTTCTGGGTCAGACCTTCATTTTTACCTTTTTAGAAGTTAAAGACATCCAATAGAGATTCTCCAAATATAATTATGCTGGAAAAAGCAGAAAAAATATTCAAGACATCACCAAGGCACTGAAAGCTGAGTTCATAGTTTTGTAATATCAAATAAGTCTTATCTTCTCTATTTTGCTGAAGAGCTTTATATGGGTTTGCTGCAGGCCAGAACACACTGAAAGGGGAAGTGCACTATGACACTGACCCAATAACAGGAGATTTATAAGTCAGCTAAATGGACTTTCTTAATTTCTTTTAAGCAGTTTTGATGGAGTTGCCATTTCTAAGGTGTTTCATGGTACAATGCATAAAAACAAATGTTTACTCAAGGACCTCCCATTTGAAATGATACTTAAGCAATCACATTGTAGACCACAGACAAATTCATCATCATCACCATGATTATTGTTAATAATAATAATTAATAATAATAATAATAATAATTATTATTATTATTATTCCATTAGAAACTGTTCAAATATCATTCAACTTTTTGTTGAATTTTATATGTATTATATATAATGTATTATACAATTATATATCCATTTGTCATGATTTTTGAAAGCATACAACATCTGAAGTTTTTAGTGTAGAAAACAAGTATCAGATCCATGAGCACCAACGCCAAGGAATCCTGTCTTGCTCTGGATTCATGAGTGCTGTGAACCTCAGGGGGAGATTTTAAGGCTACTTTCCCATGCTATGAATAGGATCTCTGCATTTTAGTAAGATATTCTCAGAGAGATGTTCTCCTGGTGAAAATGCTATCAATCTTTCATCTCTGCCTGAAAGCTTACCTGCTTTCATCAAAGTTGTTTAATTGCTGTTGAAGTTCTTGTCATTTGGTTGAAATTGTCAGTGGTTGAAATTCTTCCTTGAATCGAAAAGTCATTATGTGTTCTTGGAGACTGACACATAAGTACAGTTACATGATCTGCTGCAAACTTAAAATGCATTTCCTGTGTCGCAGAAGAAGGACAGAAGCCATGAAAGGGGCCAGGGCTTGCACTACATGGGGAAGGTCAGCAACCCAGCTGCTCTTCAATCCCCTGTTTTCAGACCTTTGGCTTTGTAAGTAGAGGGATTTAGGACAGAGCAGCACTTACTCATTTGAGCATTAGCTTGCACCTCTGAGCTAAATATCTTCAATCATCACCATCTCTCAGTTTGCAACAGGCATAGCTAGGGAAGTTCTCTGTGTGTATGTATAATGTTATACTCTTTATTTGCCTGTATAAATATAAATAGGTTTTTGCATCCTTACGACTTTTCTTTCTGATGTAATCTATCCTCTATGCATTGCACTCTCCCTTTGATAAATAAATTAGCAATTTAGCAATTGGCACTTAAAGGAGTGCACTTAGGCTGATGCTTAACTCTCTTAAAACTTTCTTAACTCTCTTAAAACGTAGAGGTTATCTGCAAGATGTGCACTATACCCTGTTTGCTGAGCTTGCTGGATCAACACACTGTGCCTCGGTCTCCAAGCAATAATGTGTTCCGGCTGAACATGCTGGGCTGCTCAGGAAGCAGTGTAGTGAAAAAAACCTCCCTGCCTTCAAGGTGGCCCCTTTCTGTGTGCTCTCTCCCACCAGTTGATACCTTTTGTGGTATGCTGTGTGGATATACTAGAACTTGCAGTGCGTGTGACCAAAAGAACACATGCACCTAAAGGCACATCATTCCTCCAGTCGCAGCAATTAGTCCAGTAAAAGATACAACCTTGCCACACATGGAGAAGATCTCTCACCTCTCCTACTCTTAGTTACCTGACTCAATTTACATCTTTGCAAGTTCCTATAGTATGTGTGGAAGTAGCACACTTTAAAAAACATGCCCCGTATGTTTTTAATTTAGCCGTGCTAGATTGCACAGGCTTTGAAGACAATCCAGGGTTCAGTGCTGAGTTTTGTCCTCTTATGAGAAGGCAAGTACCAGTACAGTAACCAGGCACATCCAAGATGGCCATGGGCTCCTTCCTATTCCCAAAAAGACTCTGCAGAACTACCTAGTTTGCTCTGTGTAGAAAAAAAAAAGGCAGTTACAAGTGAGAAACTGTCAGACATGCAGACATATACAGATATTAATGCATTTCTTTCTCCTGCATGAGACACATCTGGGTCCCCAGAGAGTTTCCATGACTGGCTCAGGCCAGCACTGAGCCTTTTGGCTGCAAGGTGTTGCAAGTACTGCAGGAGACAGCAGTTCCTTGATAAATTGTGCCTGTGTGGCCTATGTGGAGTACTCACACTGATATTAAAATTGTATTTGCTGACTTATTTTGCAAAGCCATGGGCAAAACAAGGACACTTTGACACAGAAAGAACAATGTTGAAATTCACTTTTTAAATAGTGCTGCAGAGACTGTATCGCAGTCTGGCTGTGTCAGCATCCCATGGGTCAGCACAAAATATCCATGTTGGTTTTGGACTGACTACACACCATGGAGCAAAACCCTGTACTGGCTTGTAATATATGCAGTACTAAAAAATGGAGAGATTGAATAGATGTGGAAAGGACAAAATATCTTGGCTCTTGGGCCGCAAGATTATAAATATATATATAAATATAATAAATATATATATATAAATATTATAAATATAGTTGGCCACAACTATATTTAAAGTAACAGCATGCAGAAGGTGGTTAAGAAAGTAAATGTGGCTCAAATTCACCTTGTCAGGAACAAATTAAATCAGCGTGGTAGAGGATCCATTTGGAAATGCTTATACGCTGAAGTTGGGAATCTGGGTAATAAGTAAGAGGAACTGGAATTTCTCAATAATCAAGATAAATTCAAGTTAATTGTCTCATCAGGTTTCAGTGCTGGTGGGATTAATATTGTATTGTCAGAATATTGTATAAGCTGTTTAAGCAAGCTAAGGATGACAAAAGAAGTTGTGTGAGAGGAATGATTTTGTCTATGACCTGGTGACATATATCTGCTTAACTTAGAACTGGGAAGTGCAAAATCTTGGGAAGCACAGCACAATAAATACACAGATTGCCAAGGCCCAGGAGTGAGCAGGGGTGGGCAGGGGTGATATTATAAGTCACTGAAATGAATCTGAAAACAGAATGAGCTACTACTGCATGTGAGAAGACAACTGTGTAATTATGGGGATCTTTATTTGAAGACTTGCTGAAGATTTTATTTAGCTACCTGTGAAACATCACTAGAGTAGCATTAACTACTGGATGATAGTTCTGCAAAATACATGTTGTTATACCCGGGGTGGAAGAATTCTGCTTTCAGGCAGCCTGATAGATAAAAATTATTTTATCCACCAGACTGGAAATCAGGGGTTGTCTCAGGAAGAAGTGATCATGACCTAGTTACATTCAATATAGTTGAAGAGAATGCAGTCCCAAACAGTAATATTCATTCTTGTTATTCTGAAAAAGCCAATTTCCCAAAGCCAGGGACAGCCCTTAGTAAAATTGACTGAGAAGAGAAAGGTATGAAGAAAACTGCAAGTTTTTCAAGAGGAGCTTGCTAAATTGGCAAGACATTGTAAAGACAATTGTATGGCAAAAGAAAATAGAAAGTAGAAATGGACTTACACACATGTACATGTGTTTAAACAGGTTTAAATTTGTCCACACGAATCTGTATATGGAGTTATGTAGGCATACATATCTACAGACACTTATGTAGGCATGCATATACGTGGTACTTACATACTTAAATAAAAATGGACGATAAAAGGGAGATAGATATCCATTGATATGTATATGCTATGAAGTATGGAAATTACCAGCAAAACCTAGACCAAAATCTACTCTTGGCAAATGGTGTTCTGAATGTGTTTTAAATTTACATAAGGGGAAAAAAATAGAAATGGTGTGGGCCAAAGGGTCAAAGGTACTAAAACTATTAATACGAAATATATTAGATGTATAGATGGCTAAAATGTTCAGAAAATATTTCTGGCTTATGTTTGGAAAGAAACAAGATTATGTACACATATCATGTGTGGGTGACGAACTTTTCCAACCCATCTGTACCTAAAAGAGTCTTGGACAACTCCTACTTTGAGGAAAAAGCTTTAAAGCAGTAGCCCTTCTATTACCTGCAGCTATGCATCCTAAATTTTTGTTTGTTTGTTTTTGTTTAAATTGGCTGAGAAACTGTCTGGCCCACTGCTGTGAACTTTTAATAAATTTGGGGACATAAGAGAAATTTTCCAAGACTGAAAGCATGCTCATTTTTTTTGCCAATGTCCTAACAACACAAACAGGATAATTCTGATAACAGCAGGGCAGCTGGCCTGACCTCACTTCCAGCAAAATAATAGAGAAGCTGATATGGGAATTCAAGTATAAAGAACAGGAATATTATTAATGGCAGCCGATGATGTTTTCCTTGAATTCAGGTCTTGTCAGGTAAGCTTGGTTTGCTTTTTTAATGTAAGATTACCCACTTGGCTAAAAAGTAACTATATAGGCATAAAAGACCCTGAAAGAGTTCAGTTTGATATCCCACGATAATTTGATGAAAAACGTCGCATTTTACTTTCTTGTGTAAGAACATGTACAGTGGCAAAGAGCTGGTATATCAAAAGGAGTTGATGCAAAATCACACTAAAAAGATTTTTCTAGTGAGATTCCAGACCCAGATTGGGACTCAACCCTCTTCTGTTAATGTTCACATCTTAGTCTTGCAGGAAAAATACCAAACCGCTCACTCATTATGCATGGTGCTACAGAAAAGGGAATCTAAACTGCCTAAAAAATGGACTTCAGTTTTAAAAAAGCACACATTAATATGGCCAAATGCAAACTTATAAACCTGGAAACAGAGAACATGCAGCATATCTACTGAAATGGAGGAGACAGCTTAAGAAAAAAAAAAACAGAGACTTTGGAAAGACTTTGGAGATCTTAATGCACAACTTTAGAATGCAGTCATAGCCCAGTGACAGGGCAAAATATCTAGTGTGATCCTTGAGTATGTGCACAGAAGTAAAATAAGCCAGGGCAAGAGTCTCACTTTGTCTGTCTTTATACTATGTATGCATGTGGAGAGATTCACAGAGTAACATCAATGACATCAGTCACATACAGCCAGCACTCTAAAAGATGATTTAAAAGTTGGAGGAGAACGCAGGGAATAGCAAAAATCTTACCTAAGAGCTAGGTAATACACCTGCTATATTGACAGGTTTATACCACAGTCCTTTTGTTCCACATAAAAAAAAGATGCGGATGTCAGCACGAATGTAACACAGGTAGTGGTGCAAGATACAGATACCACCTCAGGACAGGCTCTTTCAGCCAGCCAGGAAACACATAACATGAATTGATGACAATAACTGGAAGCAGTGTCATCAAATTAACAATAAATTATCTATACGTTTTTACAAGTATGAACAATTACTTTCCAGAACAAGCTACCAAAGAGACCAGTGGACTCGCTATATTTTGGTTCTTCAAACTTAGTGGAGTGCTTTTCTAGAAAGACTCCTGGTTAAACCCAGGCATTGGCTTCCATAAAGGGCACAGAGCAGGGGATGTGCAGCTTGTGACATGCAAGAAGTCAGGAAAAATGACCTCCATCTCTCTTCTAATCTTGAACTCTATGAACTGCTCCCAGTATATAAACCTGGCTGTGAAAGTTAATTCAAGAGCAGACTGAGCACAGTATGTACTTGTACATGTTTTTAGTACAGACATTTTACTCCGCCTTATGCTATTCCCTTACTATCTCTCTTTATGCCAGAGAATTCTTTGGTAATTAGGAGAAAGTCACTTAATTTCTCTTTCTTTCTTTGCCCACTTCTAGAGAGTGAACCCAGCTTTTTTCAGTCCTTCCTCCCACGCTAGAGGAACTGCAGCAAATATATTCTTCCAAAAAGGCATAAATAAACTGAAAACTGGAGTAGGGCACAGGACTGATGTTTCTAATAGATCAGAGAGCTTTCATCCTGCAGAAGGTCCTAATGTTACCTTGGTCAGCAATCCACTCGTACTGTGAACCTTGATGAGATAAATATAATTGTCCCAGGATTCGTTATGTAATGAGCTTTCTTTGCAATTTAACTAATGAATGTGCTGAGAGACCAGCTTAATCTTTTAACTTCAAGAATTTCTCCCAAGGGAAAACATATAGAGCCTGCCTATCTATAATATTATCCTCTCCCTACAGCCAGAGCAATTTGGCCACTTGAATGTTTGTTTTGCTTATGTATGTTAAGTTCATGTGCTCACAGATTTTTCTGGAGGAGGTGGAAGGACCCCAAGCTTTACTTGAGATTTTACAGCTGGGTCTGTGGGCTTTCCCAATCAGAGCCTTTCCTGATGGATGCCATGTGAGCTCTATGGTGGGATGATTTTAGTTGCTGGTATGGCACAAATTGCTGTTTGGGGATTTTTCGCAGTAGAGCCATATTTAATCCTGTGCACTCTTAGTCCATGAAAGCAGTCCATTTCAGAAAAATAGTAGTCTGGTACTATTATTGGTTAATTAATTGAGGACAAAATATTAGAATACTCTGGTTTTTACTTTCTTCCTTCTCAGGAGTCATCAAGAAAATGTAAAGATACAGGACACAGAAGATCCAGTAAATTCTTATGATAAGTGAAACATGACTTCCCAGAGTAACATACACTGTGTAAGATCTTTGCCAACTGTAAATTGCACCAAGTAGGTCAACTTTGGAAGTCAACATCTTATTTAAACTGTCACACTGTATAGAATTGCTACTTTAATATTGGTGATTAATGAGTGCAGAGTCCAGCCTCATTTCCAACCAGACTGTCAGTGACACTCAGTAGTCCCCAAAGAGTCCATAGTACAAGTACTTGGCAATAGTTTTATATTTTGTGATCCAATTCAGATTGCTGATTTTCCATAAAGGGAAAAAAAGAGAAGGAACTGACATGAAAACACTGGCCTACATTCTGGAGTTGTTTCAACACCTGATTATTCTCCCTCTCAGAGCTTGTTCATGTTCTCCTGTATGTCCCTGCAAGTCAAGGTGCAATCCCATGTGAGAACATTGAATCAAATGCTCATGCCAGATGTGGATGTGGCCTGCCATAATGGAGGTTCAGGAGAGACAGTGTGTCCTGGGGGACTTCAATCTCCTCCTCTCTGGTTTGTCCCCACAACCCTAAGCTGTGACCCACAGCCCTTGGTGCTCCTTTCCTGGCACCATTCCTTCCACCGCTTCTCCACTGAGGCAGTGCCAGCCAGGGCTACCCAGCCTCCACCTCCTGGTCCCCATCCTACCATCCATCCATGGGGCTCAGGGACAAGGGTGTATTTTACCATCATGGGTATATCACAGAAATACACAAGGAATCTCCAGTGCCGTTGAGGACTTGAAAGAGACAGCACAGCTCAGTCCCCTGCCAGAACTGTGTGGACAGGAATGCAACAAGCACTGGAGATAGCTCTTTCATTTCCTTTTTTGCAAGCAGTCTGCTGGCTGGCCAGGACCAGGGGCTAGAAGAGAGTGGCCAGTGGCAGGCAAAGAGCTGACCTGCCCCCTGACTTTTCTGCTCCAGTTTCACAGAGCTGCACAGGCCTCTGTGTTTGCAGGACACAGTGATCTTTTCAACCCAACACAGATGGCATCCACTACAATATTATCAACTAATATTTCATTATTACAATTCCCCATAATTTGACTTGACTAATCTTCTAACTTAGCTTGCATAGTGTATACTGCCAATGGTTTCAATATATGCTGAAATCAGTTAGTTGAAGTAAATAAATGAGTCTAGTACAGTATAGCTTATGGCATGTTGTCCTCCTGGAAATAATTTCAACAGTAATGAAGTATGTAATATCTGCAGCTGAAAATGTCTGCCCTTGTACACCTATTTGCATAGCTTGAGATAAATGTACAAATTTATTTTAAAATTAAACAGAGATAAATATGTAATTTTTTTTGCCTCCAATGTATGAATCTGTACCAGGGAATTAGAAGTTTATCAAGCAGTCAGTGCACTGCACTGGTCAGATCCATGAGATGCTGCTGTCATTTTGATGCAAAATAATGAATTGTAGTTGACAAATGCTCTTGCTTTTTTGTGCTGTTGGTGAAAAAAATCTGCCAGAGCCTTTTGCCAGCTGCGGGCAAAGAAGAGAATCAATAAATAATGCAATACACAGGCTGGAGATACCTTCAAAGGATAGCTTCAATCTTCCCAGCAGATGAAAGATAGGTTGGGCTAGGATCTTCCATCAACAGGTACAGCTCACGAGTTCTTTGGTTCAGAGACATTAAAAAAACTCATCTTCTAGGGAAATGATTTGCCTGGTGTGTGTAAGGAAGTATAAATGCCATTCCAGGGGGAAAAATTCGGACAGGAATGAGTGCCCAAGAGGGTTTTTTGGGTGAGCAGGAGAGTGAAGAGCAGTGAAAAGCCTTTCTTCTGAGCAGAAGAACTTAGAGAGTTTGAGTGGAAAGGAAAACAGGAAAACATATCATGAAATGGGAAAGGCTATTTAAGCAATCCAGTAACATTAGCGTGAGAGCAATGAGTTCGAACTGGCCGTTAGTCTGGAAACTTAGAAAAGCCTTCTGGCAGTGGGAGGGAGTAAAAACTTGGCTAGTTTCTAAAACAGAAATTAAGTCTGTAACTGTCTGATGTGGTCACCTGTGGCAACAGGGCTCTGGGCTTTCTGATCTGGGGCGAGCAGCCTCGGAGAGACCTCCCATGAGAGGAAGGATTTAAATGCAGGCTTTGCTCTGCAGGGATATATTTGCTAATGTTTAAGCTTCTGTAGCTTAAGCGTGTTTTTAAAAGAACGTTGCATATGCATAGTTCAATTTTGCAGGCGACTGACGCATGAGGCTTTCATATCTGGCCTTGTGACTGCCGTGGACATCTGGTCCCGTGCAGGCTGTGTCTCTCAGTATTGCACCCATCCTGGGGGAAGAGCAGCAGCTGCACAATGCCCCAGATCCAGCACAGTACTGCTGGGTTTTGAACAACCGTACGCTGAGCACTGGCAGGCTGGTTTGGCAGGGACCCATCCCAGGTTTCCTAGAGCAACTTGGAGCAGAGGTGCTATGCTGTCAGGGCAGGAAAGGCAAATATTATTGCAAAGAAGCATCCATCAGGCTAAGGGTACGACTGTCACACTTGCTGGTAGGACTTGACAGGTCCCTTGATGATTTCTCCTAATAAATATTTAACATGGGATTTTATAGTCACAAGCAGCAAGTATGCTTTTAAAATGTTTGAAGGGAAACAAACTCGTGTAAGAATGAATTGGAGACCAAGACCTGGTAGCCATAAATGTTTATATCAGAGCCTGGGGATTTCCTTCTTGTTTTTAGTATATACTGCAGTTGCTTGCTTCAAGTCCATCTCCAAAGCTGCCTTGCTTCCTGAATAACACTTCCTTCCTTAGAAGCAAATGCTTAAGATGGCTGAAGATGCATTTATTAGTGATTCATATAGTTGGAAGATGAGGGTTTCTTTTCCTCCACGGAAAATATTTTTTGAAAAAAGATCTTTTTTGCTGCCACTGCTTTTGTCACTAACATTCACACTCAGCTGTTGCATTACAGTACAGCAGCAAACACTTCATCTACAGTGCACATCTTATCCCCTTCTTGGGTACTTTAAAAACTGAAAATGACTCAGTAAGAGGGTTTGAAACAGTCTTAATTTTGCAGCGTTCAGAAAATTAACAGAGCTTGTATTTTCAGAGAGCTGATTCTGGAGTTTACAAATTGCTCTTATATGGTTCATGAGTTTACCACCAACTTCACCAATATTCAAATTCCAAACTATAGACTTGGGGTTAGAACTTGTGGACCTCATCTTCCTTTTCCAAAGGGAAAGTCAACATGAATCTTTCATCTTGAAGCAATTTTTTAAATGGTCCACTTGACTGTTAAATGGTTCATTTGGCAATCTAAAAGAAGAAAAGAATTGCAAGGAAGAGCCTGACTGAAAACGAAGTTTGGTATATGCCAGAAAGAAAAGTAAAAGCTTCAAATTACACTATTGAATGAGCAGCCTGCTTATCTGCCTGCGGGAGACATGACTGGAAGGGTGTGGTCTTTTAAACCTTAAACTGCTCAGGTTTATGCAATTCAGCTTTTCTGTACCTTCTGTCATACCACAGGCTTCCCGGTCTGACACGGCCACCGACCGCTCTCTGCCTGCTGCAGCAGGGCTGAAGGTGGAGTGCAGAGCCCCTGCCTGGCCACGCCGGTCCCAGCCTGGGGATTTTACACCTGCAGGACTCTGCCAGCAGCGGATGAGAGGCAAGCTAAAGCCAGATATGTGAGTTGAAAGACTTGTATCGGGTTTTGTGCTGTTCCCACTTTCCCCCTTCAACTGGGCATGAGTTGTTCCAGAGGAGCAAAGGTGGAAGAAGATGATCTGGTAAACAAATCAGCCTCATTTTGTGGCAGGGGGAGCAGGTCCGAACCTCAGCCTGCACTCTCTGGAGTGCCATGCAGCCAGGCAGTGATAAATATCTACTCTGTCTGTCATTAGTGATTCAGCCTCCCATAATCTAATGCAGAGATCATTTTCATAATCTAACAGAGAAGGCCATATAACGTACCTGTAGGTTGCTGTGTTTCTTGGTAGTTAGTGTTAAACTACTTACATACCTACTACATGCTAGTATGCAAAGTACCTGTGCTTAGTTCATTACCTTTTTATTAATCAGATGTGTTTGGGTTTCTGCCTTCCCTGTTGTTAAGAAAGTCTATTTCTTCTGTAAACTGTGTTGAAATCCAACTGATTATGTGTGGAGAGGTGCCATTTGTACTGCAGCTGCTTTTTAGCCCATCATTTTATTAATCCTCTGGAAATCCATTTCTTCCCCCCTCCCCCCAGGTTAAAACCCACAGTCTCACTGCAGCTGTAGGAGGTAAATTGAGGCTACAGTCACTGCTGCTGTATCTTGCTGCTTGATTTTATGCATATAACTGCAGCTGAAGTGAGGAAAGAAAGAGAACTTGGTTTAGTTGTTATCTTTAGCTCATGTTTTCCTCCACTTACTTCAGCTTATCAGTTCTTCACTCAAATCATCTTGCAATTCAGTAGAGGTATATGCAGGGGTTGCATACCTGTGAATATGAACGAATAGAAATAACTTCTTATAAATTTGATTTCTACCCAGAAGCCTGATTGTTCATGTGAGAACATGTATTTGCACGGACATGCCAACATACAACCCAAAACTGCAATGAGGATATGTGGACATCCTCACACACTGGAATACATACTTAGAGTATTCTGTAGACAAGAGGTCCAAGTACATAAATCAGCAGGACCTGTTCACATGTTTGAACATCTTAATGTTTTGGGGTGTTTTTAATGACCATGGATGAACTTCTTGACATCTACCAATGAAAAACATAAAAAGCAGGAAAGGTATGCATATTAGACTTATATTCCATGCTTTCCTACAGTGCCTGATGACTAGAAAAGGGTTCATCCAACAGCAGGAAAAGCAACTATACATTAGGTGACTATACTGGGCACTTTTCCCACAATCTCCTGTAGTAACAGAGCTCCTTGGTCATCCCACTCTCCCAAGCTCTTTTCATTTGATCATTCATGTTCATGCAGAACAATATCAAGGCAGCTCCATCAACTCATTGAAACAGCACTGTCTATTATCTGCTGTTGTTGGAAAAGCACAAATGCTGATCTGCAAATAAAAGCCAAGATTCACTGTCAGGCATTTGGAAAGCTGCTGCCATGTGAGGAGTTGTATCCTCAATACTCACATCCACTTTCCTAAGACTGAAAGGAAGTAATCTGTTACTAATTTGGTATTTTATTCTTCCATCCCAAACCTCAGAGTCTATGTGTATTTTCCAAAAATATAAATTGAATTAATCTGGGAAAGTTTGTCTCCTTGTTATCTTTTCTTTGACACCTGAAAATATTCTTTCTCCCACTGCTAACTTCTCTTACTTGTTTGTGGTCCTGTACAAGTCTCCTCCCCTTCGCTCACATGGGTTCTGCTTTTTGGATGGGTGTTTCAAGCCCATGTGTTTGAGCATTAACTGCATCAGGACTTCATTGTACACAGAGTTGGCAAGAAGAATTTTCCTGGCTCTGGGTTGAGATCGTCTATCAGAAGAGAAAATTGAATTGTCTTTTGGAAGAAGTTTGAAGGTGCTGGCATCTTCCCCGAGCATAGCCTTTCTTTTGTAAAATGGGAATAAATCTTGCACGCAGGATGAGATGATAGATTAGCTTCATTTCACTGCAAACCAGGAAATCAAACAGCATTGTTTCCAGAAGCAAGGTAAATTAAAAAAAGGCTTTCAAATGCAGAGAGTCTTTTCCAGGCTGGCTGCTGGAGGGAAGCAGTCCAGTATCTCTGGAGCCCTCAGCCCTGTTTGCAGGGCTAGATACTGCCACCTGATTCCTTTCACTGCAGGGGCAGGTGAAGGCCTGTGGCTGATATGGAGGCGCTCTGTGGCCAGAGCCTTTTGAGAAGACTAATGAGGTCCCTCTCTTATTAAAATGGCTGGACACTGGTGTCCTGCAAGGCTGCCTGACTTAGTACTTGTTTGCAGTACATGTCCCATTCTTTCACTGAAATTTGTGCTCCTAGAAGCTGGGATGCACAAGTATACAGTTATGTTTCCAAGGCTTTTCCCAAAGGCTCAAACTGAATCTGTAAATAGGATCGTTACCTGAATCATGTGATTCAAAGGGACTCAACATGGAAGATAAACTTTCACCTTCAGTACGTGTTCAGGGAATGGTTAGTTGGCAGCTCCTGTTGCATACAAGTGCTTCCCAATGCCTACTGCTCCCATTCTTAAACATCAGTTAGTCCTTTACAAGGAACTAAACACTCAGACTTCCTACCTGTCTAGCTGCTCCTGGTAACCCTCTCATTGATCCTCCAGTTTTACTTTAATATGTCTACAACATCCTTACTAAAACAAAGAGTCTTAATAAAGTAATGGTTTTCATCTGCCAGTAATTTCTTGTTAAGGAATGATGGCTATTTCTCTGTCTGGACTGATACATCTTTCAGAAATGACTTGTCTGAAAAGAGGTAAGTTTTGATTGGATTTTGGATATAATTCTTGTCTATTTTTTACTTGTCTTTTCCCTACTCTTTTGCTTTCCATGCCTACAGCTACATGGTATAGTTACTGTTGAGATGCTGATGTTAAAAAAATACAGGTGATGCTGTTATTTTATTTTATTTTCTCCGTCAAAGATGATTTCGTACTATATATTTAACAGTATCAGTTCACAGAGGATTTTGCAAGTACAACACAGTTCTGGAAAATATAGCTTTGGATTTTCATAGTTGCAGTCTGAGAAGTCATCTAATCATACTACTATTATTTAAAAGAATATTGCAGTTTAGATTGAGTCAAAAAGGGTTTGAGGCACGGAAATAGCTGTGACTTGTAGGAGGAATTTCAAAGAATTAAAAAATCCTCTTGCCTGCATGAATGCAGCAGATCACATCTGATCATGAGAAAGGATGCAGGAAGCAGGACAGTTTGAGCATGTAATTCCTAATTGGTTTCTCATCACACAACTAACAGCACACAATTGGTCTTCACACCCACAGAACCGGTTCTGGAAGCAGATATTTATTAAGCCACAGACTTAACTATCTTTCCCAGGCTGGTGTCACTCGTGTGTCCTGGCTGACAAAACCTTAGTAAGCCCCTTGTTTTTAAGGAGAATATTACAAGGCCATCAGCAGCACATGCATGCTAATTGGCAATGGGCTTTGGGGAAGTTCCCACAAAGCCCCAATTAAAGCAGTGATGAATCAAGAACAGTGAGTAGTACTCACATACTCAGGGATGTTGTTTCCCAGCACTGAGCAGATGAGGGCAGAACCAGGCTCTAGAGGATGTGTTTTGGTAGCTGAGGGCTTGGTCACTATAATAAACAAAATTTACTTGCCGTGACATTGGTTGGACAGGGATATTAGTCATTATCCTGCTACAAAAAAAAAAAAAAAAGGTGCCCTGGAACAGAAACTATTGCACAGCTTCATCTAGAGAGACCTGCTTCCACTCCTGCTTGAGTACTTTGTGTTTATCCAGTCCTTTCCATTTGGAAGAAAGTTATACTGCACAGCTCACTCCCAGATGAGCAGTAAGGACTATCTGCAGATATAAATGGGCACTGTCAGCACTACTTCGTAAGAGAGGTTTGTTCAAGACCCAAAAAGTAACCTGTATTAGCCCCAGAAAACTGATAGATCACAGTTACTGGGCTTCAGGGTTCAGCCTCTTCAGTGTGCAGTATGTCTCCCTCTTTCAAAGACTGCTTGTTTCTTAAATGTGAAATTCAGCACTTGGCATTGCAAAATGTCTGTAAGCTCATCAAAATTTCTTCCCCGTGCCCACTGAAATTTCAATTTATGGCTGCACATTGCGTGTTTGCCTGTGATTTCATAGGCTCTCCCCGGGCTGGGCCACTCTTGCAAGTTGTTGAAATTTACTTGTTGGCTACCTTGCCTGTGCTTGTCCTCTCCTTTCTCCAGGTTCCTGAATGGGACTGGACTCCAGCAGCTGTGACCCTGGGACTGGGTGAGAGGGAATGCTTTCAGATTGTGTTATTTTAAAGATCAGAGTGTCGCTGTTTTGTGCAGTTCTTCAAAAGGGACTGGTTTTTTTCTGGTTAGAATGTGTTTATTCAGTCATTTTTTGTGGATCCAAGTGGCAGGAGGAGGAAAGAGTAAGACACAGATATAATTTAAGTTACAGACATTTACAGACCTGCAATTTAAATTATATATTGTATATAATATTTACTAATAATTTTTATTATTATATCTAATAGAATAATAATTATATCTAAATTATAGTACTGGAGTTAGGTGCAACATAAGTGAAATTGAGATACAGATAATTAAATCCTTACTCCATTGAATTTGCTTAATTTTGCTTTTGAGCACAATGGACCAGAGGTTTTAACTCAAGCATTTGCTTCTCCTGTTTAGACAAGTCACTCTAAGGAGTGACATGATGCAAGTTTGCTACTGTCCCCCCATGGGTCCGTGTTCACAAAGCAGAGGATGCAGTCCTAGAATTCAGGAGCTTGCGAGGACTTTCCCTCAGATCAGATCTGAGAACATCTCTGTTCAGATTGCTTCACGAGGACTCTTGTGACAGAAGCTTGGCCTTGGCCCCATGGCGTGGGAGCAACTAGGTGCCCCTTCCCCTTCTCATCTAACCATGCTGTGGGCTGCTTCTAAAAAAAGGTCCCCACAGGGTGTTATGAGAACTTATTAAGTAGTTTGTCAAGCATTAAGAAACTCCTGGATCAGAGAAGCAGTTGTAAAGGCACAATGTAATTAAAGCTTGGCTTATTTTATTATGTGTTATTAGCAGGGCTATCCATCACGTGTTCTGCACTTTGTAGTTATTAAATATTATCTCATGATCACATGTGAGAAGATGCTGTGTGGTCTGAGGGTGGCAGGCACCATGGTTGTGAGAGGCAGGTTGAGGTGTAAGGCTTCAATATCCTGTGGGGAAGAAGTCCTCCACTGCTTTTTCATTCCCTCTTCATCAGCTTTTTCATTCCCTGGCACTGAGAGGGCAGAGAGGTAGCATCACCCACCTCCCCAGCTGACCCACTTGGGGCCCTGGGAGAGTATTGCAAAGACAGATTAAGACTTACTGTGACGCTGTATTGTGTTACGATTTTCACATTTCCATGCATTTTCCCCTGCCTATTGCATTGTTATTTTAAAGTTAAGTAGGGCAGGCCCACACGGAGAACACGTGGTCTGCATTCCCCATCACAGAGACACAGCAGACTCACTTGCAGCAAGGACCTGGGACACACTCCCTTATGCAGTTCGCTTGGAATGTTGTACTTGTTTCTGGCTACCAACATCTTAGAAGGTAGCTGGGGCATGTGGTTGTCCAGCCACACAAATACAGTTTTGTCACTTGGTCAAATGGCTGAAAGCAAGCTTGTGGTATTTGTGAGGTTGCCAGTCTTGCCAAAGTCAGAGCAATCAGCCAAATCAGAGTGGTAACGCACCTTTTGTTACATAACTAACTGTGCAATTTTATAATTTAGTATGTGAAATGCTGATGGCATTTATCATGTCAATTAGGATGAGCATATGTTTAGGAAGTCCTTTAGGAGTCAATCATAATTGCTCACATAGCCTTACTTCGGCCACATGATTGACTTCCTTTGAGTAGGTAGACCGTGTGCCTTTGGGCAGCAGTTACCCACAGCCTGCCCATTTTGCTACAACACATCTTTGCACTTGGAATCTGAGCATGTAGTTCTGGCATAAGCTGTTGGTCCAAGTCTGGGTTTACTGAACTTTGAAAAAAGCAAGACACAGAAGTTGCTACCTCAACCAACACAGTATTTGACAACTAGAGACATGCCAGCAACAAGTTTTCTCAGAAGTACTTCTTTCTACTAAGGTGAGTTCCTTATATGTCCATTCCTAGGACATATTCCTGGTACTGTGGGTAGGTTAACATGCGGATATGTACTGTCTTATTCAGATCTTCTCTTCGCTCAAATCTTGTCCAGCTGTTCCTAATATTCTCAAATTACTTCTGGGCTGATTTTTTTCATTTTAACATGCTGAGTGAAGTTCTGTATCCATGAAATTGTCAGAAAGAGCAATTCAGGTTTGTGTGGGCGTGCGAGAGACAGACAGACAGACAAAAAGGCAGAATATATTTCCATACATTCCTAACAGACATTTCAGCTATGTAATTCCACAATGAAAAGCTTTTTCCAATATTGGTTTATTCTGTAAATTCCAGCATGAGCAACAGAGAAAACCACTTTTTTTCAAACAATCTGGTTCTGGTTTGAGAAGTTGTTGTGCTTGCAGGCACAGTATGCCATTTCTGTTAGGTTTCACAGCTTGAGCTGTGAACAACTTAAAAAGTTGGGGTTATTCACCTACTATACTGTACCACTGGATTTTTCTATTCAGTTGGAAATACTTTTCATCATTAAAGGCTCTGCAAAGTGCTTTGATTGTTATAAGCTATGAGAAGGACTTTTTGACTAACAATAACTTTGAAAAACTAGTTGTCTTAAAGGTGGGACCAGGCAGAGAAGTAGTTTTGGAGCTCCTATTTATTGTCTCAAAGTCATTCTGTATTGACTGTGCTGAACTTTTAAATACAATTTTTTTCCTCTAGGACCTAGTTCTAACAGTCTTTCTTATCCTCTTAAAAGTCAAGCTGAATTCTTATCTGCTAAATCTTTATCTCCAGGATCACCAGCTATCTTCCAACTACTGACTTGCTACCTGGAGGTATGCATCTCACCTCTGCCCACAACAAATCTCCAACTAACTACACCTCAGGCAGAAAGAAAATGTTGTGACTGTTCTTTAGTTAGAATAGATTTAAAAATAAGTGAAAAGGGAAAAGAAAAAAAGATAAAGATATACGTAGGAGGGTAGCTGATCTCAAGGCATGATGATAAGATTTTGAGCACCTTAGTGTTTTATAACCTTCCTTCAAACAAAGTTTCAAATCTAGGCAGACTGACCCACCCCTTTGGCCTTTAGTGCAGCTATGCCAGAATTGGTGCAAATTATTACATAATATTTTATAGCCAGATCTTTGAAATGTGAATCACTGCCTTTTTGAATCTAAAATACTGTATCATACATATTATTGGAGTATGGGTCACTCTGTGTTCTCCACAACTGTTACATAGTATCACTTTGAACAGTAAAGTCAGTGTAATCTGTAAAAAAACAGATTGGGTAGAAGAAGTTAGTGGTACAAAACATGGTAATGGGAAACCTGGGAGGCTTGTTACCACGGAAGGCAGTTTGATGAAAGATATTAAATTAAAACAGTTAAAATTTTACAAAAGGCAAACAGTTTTGTATAAGCATTCAACCTGATACTTCATTATAATGTCCTGAATATGAAATAAGTGGTGTGATCTCGTAACCCTGTGCTCTAACAGGAGCAGTAAGGTTTATACCCTCTTGAGTATGGTCACAGCTAACCCTGTGTAACCTGAGGGCTTTGTGCTTTTGCTTGTGAGGGTGAAGGAAGACCTCTGCTCCCTCCTTCCTAGCTCTGATCAACTCTTCTCCCCAGTGTGGGTGAGCCACTAGATGGGGACAATGCCCACATCGCCTGACCTGGTCACGTCTAGCCACTGGCAGCTGGGCTGATGCTTCATTAAAGAGCTAATTCTGTGACTGTGAAAGCTACAGAGCCTCCTAACAATTTGATGTGGGTACTTTTTAACATTAGAAGCAAGATGGCAGTCTCCAGGCTCTCAGCTGAGTATCAAGGCAAGAGTTGGTTGCAGCATGCTCACAGGTAGAGTGGTGAAAGGAAGGCCAGGTTAAAGCATCTCTGGAAGAATAAGGAGCTTCTAACCTTGCTTGGCAGCTGTTGCCGTGGGAGTTAGGTGCTGAAAAAAATCTCCTGAAGCAGTTAATTAGGGGTGAGATAAGAAAGGGTTTATTATGCCAAGGCAAAGATGTTACAAGACGCACGCCTGAAGTGCCTGAGATGTTACATTTTATAATACCATTCATCCAATCTCAGATGCGTCCACCCTGTGGCCTTTACTCTGGACCACCCCGGGTCCACCCCCTGAAAATGGGTCTGGGGTGCATTTTGGGACCCTCTGTTCATCCCATCTTCATCTTCATCAGAGCACAAAGGGTACGTAGTCACCCATTTTTTGACCGTGTTCTGTGGTTTAGGCCCTGATATGCTGTTCTGTCAACAATCTAGGCCTTGCCTTGACAAAAGACTAAACATTTCTGCTGTATTCGGGGGTAGGGGTGATATAGGGAGCATAGAATGGGGTAAGAGGGTTAAGGAATGTGTAAACAAGGGTGCTAGAGGGAAAGGGAAAGGGACAAGGGACAAAGGAGGGAGGGTTGCTGCTTTTAAAATCTACTTATAAAACTTATAAGGCTCACCAATATTAGAAAAAATAAAAAAAAAAAATTAGGGGCTTAAGGCATCACAGCTGACAATGCCACTGTGGCAGAATGGTTTCCTTGCATGCCTGCAGACCAGCACCATACAGTGTCATGCTGAACCACATAAATGGATGGCTGTGACTCACTCAGAGATGCACATTCATAGGAGATAACAGCCCTTGCAGGGGCTGGGGGAAGGATGCAGAATGACTTTGCTATCACAATTTAGCTAAGAAGAGCACAACAGCTCTGTCTGTAGTACCTCCACCTCCTACAGGGTTGTACAGCAGAGAAACAGGGCATGAAAAAGCATCTGCTTTTAATGAGCAGGTACAGGATTTGTTATGCACACACTCAAAGTTCAAAAATAAAACAGGAACATTAATCACTTAAACACAGAGAGAAAACCAAAACAAACAAAACCCCAAACCAAGTCAATCTTACTGTACTATTCAGAATCCCTTTTCCTTTCACGTGCTCCCACCCTTACCCTTGATTAAGGATTTCACTACCACCAAGCTATGCTACTTCATAGCCACTGGGGCTAAATTCCTCTAACTGTTCTGCAGCTCATCTGTGTTGCTCCTCTGTTTTCCAGTGATGCCTGCTCAGTGGTTTGTCTTTCACCATTGGTGATTTAACCCAGTAGCTGCCCCTCCAGGCCCTGTGTCACTGTTTCTCTGGCCTTTAGGCAACTACTTTTTCCTTCCTGTGATAGCCAGTTCCTCAGTATCTTTCATCATTTAATTCTTTTCCTTTCAGCCTCTGTTACCCAATTTTTGCTACCTGAAGTTTCTTCCATTTTGTGCCATGCTACTTCCAAGTGCAGCCTCCTGAACAGCTGGGTTAATATTTGATGGTGTGGGTGGGCAGAGGCAGTGGGGTTCTGCCTCTCTGCTTGGCGAGCCCTCCTCTTGCTACACTGCTCCCAGTGTAACTGTTGTGGTAAGTCAGTATTTAAGCTTAAGATTGGTTAAATGCTTCTTGGATGGGACAACTGTTGGCTTGGCTACTCTCCATGTTTACTGTCCATGCTTTTTGTCTGGGTTATTCTCTTAAATGCTTCTGGTGGCTGCAAGTTCCTAACCAGTGAAGAGCAGTAAGGTACAAACTCTGTCAAATCAGTGGAAGCTATTGGGTAACTTTTTAAAAAATACGTTACCATGATAGTGGTTTTCACTGTGGTCACAGCCTTGGGGGTTATTTCATGTCCTGATGTGACCATTCTCTTTCCATCTTGTGGCTGAAAACTTAGCAATCCAGATGACAATGTTCTTCCTTCATCATTTGCACTGTACTTCAGGTCTCTGCCTTGGACTGAAGCTTGATTTACTGCAGTGTCACAACACTGACATTCTTACAAATCAGTACTTAATTTTCTTTATCCAAGACAAGCTGTGCTAGACACT
The DNA here is from genome assembly GCF_036250125.1 of Pseudopipra pipra. Lineage (NCBI taxonomy): Eukaryota > Metazoa > Chordata > Aves > Passeriformes > Pipridae > Pseudopipra > Pseudopipra pipra. The sequence goes on from NC_087552.1 coordinate 48,535,011, forward strand.
GTACAACTATGGGATCTGAGTTGTTGAAAACTACCTGCACAGCAGCAAAGTTGCAAATGCTGGTGATGTCTGAATAGGCATGGCACCACCACCTCCTCTAAAAGCTCCTCCTGCCAATCATCCACGCAGCAACCAGTTTCTGTCAATATGGCTTTTACTGTAAGAAGCATGAGACTGCCAAGGTGGCATCCACGTTCTGCTGAGGCTGCCAGTGGTGGTTGTAAATGAATGTAGGATTCCTTCCCTCTCCTTTCCCCTCTCCTCTTCCCACAAGAAGGGGCCTTGAAGAATAGAAGTTCAACCCGGTAATAATTGCCTTTTTTTTTATTTCACCGGGGTTTGCCATTTATCTGTACGGGTTTCCTTGCTTAAAGTGTTTTATTTCTCTTATTTTTTCATAGGTAATAGAAGAAGTAGAAATAAACTCTGGTAATCAACAGGTCAATTTTAAATTGCCTCCCCCCTCTCTTCTACACCATTCAAGAGGAATTAAGGCTTTAATCTTCCTGAAAGGACATAAAATCAATTATGTAGCTATTATGACAGCACATAAATGTTATAAATTCAAATGACTGTAAACATTGCAAACAACAATCTGTGTGAAAACTCTGTCACATGTCCTCTATGCTAACCCTTTTGGTGGTATAATCACCCCCTCAAAGATGGCAGTAATTTCATTGCTTGATATGTCCAGCAGTTTATGAAAAGGTTCATCATGGATGAACATGGACCGGGTCAGCTAGGAGAGGCTGAGATTTTTTTTTCAGAATTTATATTTATTATTATGTGGTCTAAATTTTCTAAATAAATTATTAATATGTCAGATTCATAAAAAGTATCTGTAATGCTGCCAGGACAGTCAGACTTTGCTTCCTCTGGGGCTTCTCTGATCATTTTTGCTGCAGCAGGGCATGGCCTTAAGGCAGTGATGCCTCTCTGTTGTCATTGCAAAAGTAATTGCAGTCACTTTGGAGATGTAGCAACATTTCCAGCTGTACCTAATTTGTATCAGGGGAATTGATGTGCTGTACATGCGGGAGCAAAGATTTCAGGATTAGGGCACAAGGTTGGGAAGGGGCTGTTTGGATGCCCATGCTCCTGTTCCTGCAGACTGCTCCCTCCTCAGAGCAGGGCTTCAGCTTTAGCTTTCAATAGGTTTGCTGATGGGAGCTGTGTGTTGGGTCTCCTGCCAGCAGCAAGCAAGAATTTCTGTCCTTGGGAACATCCATGAGGCAACAAAATGTTGGGGTTGGTTGCATTCTGGTGTATGGTGCATGGGGAGAGCACCCACATGGATCTACCTGTGTATGGTGGTACAAGAGAATGTGGCAGGGGAGTGGAGGAACAGCATGATAATGCCCACATCCCTGGTTGCCCCAGGTGCAAGGTCTTTTGACAATGTAAGAAAAAACAAAGTTCATAATGCAGTACTATTTTTGTCATGCTTTACCGATTTTTAATTCATTTTACGTCTATTTTTAAAGCCACAATCCTGCAAGTTCCCAAGCCATGTGTTGCCATTCTTGCAAGCAGTCATGTTGATTTGAGATGGGCTTCCCCTGTGAGTGAGGGATGTGGAGAGCAGCTGAATGCTCTCCTTCTCTTTTGCAAAACACAGCTGCTGGTAGATCAAACACCAACTTGCAGCTACCCCACTGCACTGAGAAGTTGTCTAAGGGCTTCCTACCTGGACCCACTTGCACTGCCCAAACAATCCCCACCTCTTATCCTCTTTTCTCTTGTTTCATTTTGCTGTGTTTCACCTTAATGGGACCAAATAATAATTCCTATATTAAGATAACAGGCAGAGGTGTTTTCTGCGCTATGGAGAGATGTTCATTTCTTCACAAAGGGCTGTTCATAAAGCTCTCATGAATATCTTTACAAAAAGAAACATTTGACCCAGTATAGAGTATTTTAAATATTTGCAAGGGTTCTAATTCCACTGAAGCTACTGCTAATCAAGAGACAGAACTTATGCAGAACTTAGACTTGCAAGCAAAACCTATTATTTTGCAGGCACTTAACATAATTGCTGTATAAGAATAAGAGCTAACAAATCACTGAAGTGAATGTATGACATTTAATCATCTGGTAAGAGTTAGTGGAGGTATTATTTTACCTTCATGTCAGAAAAACCCTGTCATGTTAAAGTTTAACCTCTCAGGTTTAGAGCCCATGAGCTTTGCATAAAAATAAGGTTTTTATTTATATGAAAATATGCTCTGTCATAGACAGACTTCTTTTATTATTCTTTCCCTCATTTGCCCTCAAACGTGTGTGTCTGAGGCTGACACATTGTCTCAGCAAATTAAGTCAAGCTGGAAGCAAGGGTAGAGTGTTACGGCAGAGCACCAAAAAAGATTTACATTTTCAAGCAAGAGCAGTAATTAGGCCATTGCATATTTTATATCTTCATGTTTATTTTCAAAGCAGTATAACAAAATAAGCATTGATATAATGAGACATAAGTGCTCCAACGAGCAGTTGGGGTTCATCAAGTAAAAACTACAAATTACTCTTCAGTTTTGCTGCCACCCACAGAGTTTACATCTCTAAAATACCAGCAGACAGGTGCTTCGGCCAGAGCTAATTGGGTTTGTAGTTAGTGACCTACTGGGTTTCTGTATTCCAAATTATGAAGGGAATAGGCCTATTTTTTAGTGATACAGTACTTGGCATTGTGTTGTCCTCTTCAGCATGTGAGGTATTTGGTGCTTTGGGAAGTAAATGAAGTTTTGAACTGATTATGCTAGTACAGATGGTTATAACTGCTTGACTTCAGGCAGATAAACTTTGAATGCAGGGGCCAGGTCCATTGCTGCTGTGGTATGAGGATGGTCTAGAGGGTCCCGAGCTCTAAGTTCTCATGACCCAAATTGTCTTCTCTCTGGCCACACATTAAGTGTCTGTATGCTTGTGTGCATTGGGTGAAGCTGTTGCTCTCTCATGCTGTGCTGAGCAGGTGGTTTGGGCAGTAACCATTATTCTTAACTATATTTCTTTCTTCTTTCATTATTTCTTAGCTACTTTATTGCAATCTTTATCTACACACAATGCTGCTTTTCCAGCAGAAGTAATGTGGCCACAAAATCAGCTGATGGAACTGCAATTATATGCTAATTTAAGGTTTTCAACTGTTAAATGCCAGTAGTATTTCTCTTTATTTTGATATCTTCCTATACACTTAGAGTATTTGTGTAAATTGAGCTAGATTTAAGAGAATAGAAGTCCCTGGAATTAACTCTCTCTTTTTCTGCCCCCCTTCTTTGCTTCACCCTCCCATCCCAAAGATGCAATCCTTCCCTAATACCTGCTAAAATACTTCATAGCCATATAGATACTGTAAGTATGGTAAGAGAACACAACGCAGAACATAATTCTCTGGCTTTCCTCCCCACAGATCTGATGGCACTCAAGCCTCGCTGCAGCTCTAATGAATAGAAAACAGGTTGGGTATTTCCACCTGCCCCCTTTTGAATTGCATCAATTCTGATTATGAGCCAGAAAGAAGAAGAAATGGAGGAGAGCTCCCCGCCACTCTGTGTCACCTGCGGCCAAGCACATTTACCGGAAGAAAACCACTTGTACAGCTACACTGAAGAAGTAGATGATGATCTGATATGCCACATTTGCCTGCAACCTTTGCTTCAGCCATTAGATACACTCTGCGGTCACACCTTCTGCACAGCCTGCCTTACAAACTTCCTTGTGGAAAAAGACTTCTGCCCCATGGACCGCAAGCTTGTGATTCTCCAGACATGCAGGAAGTCCAGCATACTAGTGAATAACCTCCTGGACAAGCTAATGGTTAGCTGCCCTTTCACAGAACACTGCTCAGAGGTCATGCAACGGGGTCACCTCGAACAGCATTTCCAAACCCAGTAAGTTGTTGTTGCTAGACCTTTTTTTCACTCTTTTCTTGAGTAGAGGAAAAAAACATCATCAGTTAATGCTGATCAAAATAAACAATTAATGTAAAGAAAGATTTGTTGATTTCATCCCCAATGAATACCTAAAGTATCATTAATTTAGAGCTCAATTTAGTCCATTATATGACAATGTCTCACTCTTTTCTTTAGAAATAAATGCATTCAAGGTACTTCACGCTATAGTTAGCAGTTCTGGGTGGATATCTTGTGGTTAGCTACATAATGGAAGTGTGTATGTAGTCCAAAGAGATCTGTGAGTTTTGGGAAGCTGAGTTATTATAAATATTTTAATAGCACATTAAGGGTTTTATAATTGCCCTTTCTTCAAACCTTTTTTGAATCACAAATGACCTATATGAGAAGTAGAGCAGAAAATATTCTGGTTTGGTATTGGTCTTTGGAGCTGAGTGCTCCTTTCTTCCAGGTGAGCACTTACCCAGGGCACTGCACCGTGGGGCTCACAGAGTGACATAGTCTGGAAAAGCACCCTGGCTGAACTGCCCCTCCAGGCTTACCTCTCCTGGTGACCAGGATACTCTCCCTCCTGCCTGTGGGAAACATGCCCCCCCAGGGAGCAGTTTTGTTCCTCTGCAAGGAGAGTACTGATGACAAACGATTCTCTGTTTTGCAGAGTAAAAGCATGTGCTGCTGCTTTTGTCTTTCATCTTATACCTTTTTTAAGGAAAGGAGTAAATATTCAGGGCTGTGATTTCTGATGGCAGACAAATGATTTGACATAATCTGGGTAACAGCACCTCAGGTTGAAGGAGAGACGGGGTCTAAGAGATGTTCTTTTCTGTGGTCTGTATCTGTTGCCCAGTGAAATTACTTCCCCTGTGGTTTGCAGGTGTAAATCCTGTTGCTAGGTGTGTGCTTTGGCATGTGCATTGTGGAGGAAGCCTTGAACAACCAGTGCAGGGCTCCAGACTGCTGCTGGGAACGCATTCCTGCACAGACATAGCAATGCTGAGGATCAGAGCATCCGTGGTGAGCAGGCTGGTGAGCCAGAGAGCAGAGCAATGTTCACATGGCTGCACACTTCACAGTCTTGAAGCCCATAAGGGGAAATGGCTCTGCAGCCTGCCATTCAAACATGTCCCCATTTGAACTGGAGACCTCATTTCCTGAAGCACCTGAGTTCTCACTAGGAATTTACTCACTGAAGATATTCACTGAAGTTACAGTGTTTTAAACAACAAAAAATGTGACCATTTTGCATTACTGAAACTGGAAAAAAACCATTAGCAACAGGTTTATTGACTCGTTGCAAAGATCAATAGACCACTTTTCACAAGCTTGATGTTTGTGGATTTGGGTGCCCTTGGTGCACCCATTTCTGGACCTGGCTTTCCTTGTGAGGGTGCTGCTGGCTCATGGCATGGCAGCAGGTCCCAGACCAGGCCAGCAGTGCTCTGTGAGGTTAGCTGTCTGCTACTAAGGGTAAAAAATAGCAAAGTTAATAATAATTTTCTGCCTTTGGTCAGTACTCCTCTGACAGGCCTCAAATGCTAATTTCAATAGTAATACAGGTAGAGGGACTGTCAGTCTTCTGTGAGCTGCTGTCACTGAAATCATGTTTCTCCAAACACAAAATCTTGAGGCCTGAATGCAAATGCCCTTTCCCTTTGCTATACATATAGCTGACTTTAATGTATTTTAGATCCTCCTGTTTGTGTTAATTTTTTTTGACATGATAATTCTGTGGCCATAAAAGTAGCAGGACATCCAACCTACCTCAATAAATAAATTAGAACATTGGTTTTTAGATGGAAGACACACAACTAGCACAACTGATTTCTAGTGTTGATTCTCCTACATGGACATGTGCAAGTCACTGCAATGTCTTAGTTTCTCCTCCTTAAGGTAGTAGTAAAGGCACCCTTCACTACATATCTTACAGAATTGCATGCTATACACCATGATTTGGTCCTGTAAAAGCATGACAAGTTTTATTCTAGCACTTCTTATTGAATGTCAGTGGCCTGGATCTTTCCCTCAGGATCTTCAAGATCCTATGCCTCTGGCTTCTTGGCCTGAGCCCAGTCAGGGCTAGAAAGAATTGTCTCAGTAACATGTTCCCACAGTCTATTGGGGTTCCTCCTTCCCTATGTCAGGCTCCTTGCAAATTCAGGGAGCAGGAGATTGGAGAGATTCACCAAGAGACTTCTTAGCCTCTAAGGTAGTTCGGTACAGAGCATTGCTACATAGGCTGGATGTTTGCTTTTTGCTACTCATGACATGGATTTTCCTTCCTCAGAGTGGCTGGGAGGGCTGAGCTACCTGAAGAGACAGGAGAACAGGGAACTTCTGCTGTTGGGGGTGTCAGCTTTCTGGGCCGTGGGTAGTGCAGCCTCACTGGCATTCCCACTTGATGGAAGAAATAGGAAGGAGCATTCTGAGTGACCCCTAAAGGTGGACTTCTGCAACCTTGTTCTTGCAGACCCTGTGCAGTACCGTTATTTTTTTTTAAGCACAGCATTAATTAATTATCACCCAAGGTATCTTATGCCTCTGCCTAATTTAATTCTTGGAAATGCAGAAACCTCTCTTGCCATCATCCCACCTCCAGCTCATGGCAGGGCAGGAGAGAAGGACGCTGTGCTCCATCATGCCCAGGGACAGATTGAGCAGACTGAGCTGACGCTGTTCTCTTTAACTCTGATGAATCAACAGAGAGGAGACAAAGTGTGGGACTTTGCTAATAAAACTAATACGATGATAATCATAAACAACCGGTGCCTGTGGTGAGAACAGCTCAGACCCCATCTGAAATCTTGACAGAATGTGATCTGTCAAGTGAATAAATTAAAGTAGACTCTGCTAGAGTTACTAGGGCAGTGCAGTCCTCGCATTTCTTGCATGATTCAGGTTCAGAACAATCCTGGTTTTCAGAAACAAAATAAAAGTTTGCCCTGATCAGAGATGAGGTCACTGATGGGACAAGGTGAGCTTCCTGTTTTATGCTTTGTAATTGACAAGAGAACTTTATAATTTTTTTTAAACACTGGTTACCATGGAGCAGTCCACTGAAAGCATCCTTTTTGAAATGTTTGCTCTTGCATCCTTCAAAAAAAACCCTGAGAAGGGACATGTCCTTGGATTATTACATGATTTATGTTTGTACAAAAACATCTGACTGGATTAGGGGGATTCAGACTGAGATGCAAACAGCCAGCAGTTGACTGTGATCTTTTGTGGTGTTTTACTTTAAAAAGGTGTGGTCTTCTGATATCGCCTGCTACAAAACTCCATGGGGGGCATTTTTTTCCCCCCTTGTCAGACAGCTACACCCTTCCGTGATGCAGTTCAGCTCGTAACCCATCTGCTTGTGGGCAGTGATGTAAACATACCAGCTGCCTCTGAAGAACCACTCTGAATCCTGCAGGAGGCAGGTCTCTTCTCTGAGCATCGCTCTCCTCTGCAGCATAAGTCACTGTCTCGCCAACCACGCTGTGCTGTCCCTAAACCCTCACATCTACCCATCCGAGAGTCAGATCGAGTAATCCTCTTACAGGTCAATGATTTTTGCAGTGTAGCTTCGCTTAAGGGATTTAAGCTTGATTCATAATGTGCTACCATTGCGTTGAAATGGAAAGGCTTGCTTAGAAGGGGCTTGGCTGGCACAAAAGCTTCTCGTTGTGTGTCCCACCAGCACAGAGAGACGGTGGGAAGGAGGAAATCTAGCAGCAGTGCCAGCACTGCACTGAAAATGAAGGCTCTCCTGTTACTGGTCCTACCTTGGCTAAGTCCTGCAAACTACATAGACAATGTGGGCAACCTGCACTTCTTGTACTCCGAGCTGTGAGTACGCACAGTCGCGTTGGCGTCGTGCTCTCTGTCTGTCTGTCTCACCCGAATGGCGGGAAGGGGCTCACCATGAGCATTTTGGGGCGTCTGTCTGTCTGCCTGTGTGTCTGTGCCTGTGCATACGTGCAAAGAAAATCCTGCAACATCTTGCTAACAGCTTTAAACCGTGCTGCTTCCCATCCGGAGGGCTAATAATAGCAGTACGTCCCCATTGCTTTCTGCTTTGGAAGCAGCTGAGACATACTGAGTGAAGCTGCTTTTTTGCGTATCAACTTGCTTTTCTGTGCCGACGATTTTGGTGGTTGTTGGGTTTGCCTTTTTTTTTCCCATTTCCAAATCTGTGTTTCTTCTTTATTTCCCCTAAATAGCTTTGCAGGGAGCTGGGCAGAGAGAAGGGCATCAGGATAGACACCCCCAGTAGAGCACTCTCTGTGTGTACATGCATAATGTTCTGTGTGTAAAGCTGCATGCCTGTAGCAAAACGCTGAGAAGCCTTTCACCAGAAATAATTCACTTGAGACAGGAAAGAAATTTCCCATATTTCTGTTTTTGCCCACAGCAGAATGTTATTTTCTCTGTAATGCAAATTTAAATGTAGCAATCCATTCATATATCTTCATGCTTTAACAAAACCCACCTCAAACAACCCCATAGCTCATCTTTCCTACCCATAAAACAAATATTCTATGGTATCATCTGTAAATGTTACAACTTTAATTTGTGCTTGAATGTTATTGTACTTAGTTAATAGGGCTTTTATGACTAGAAATAGATATTTGTTCCAATATGATTTCATTTATTATGTTTTGTTTGTATTTTAACAAATCGTTAACTTTCAAGATCTTCATTGAGATAATGAATGAAATGGCTAATTCTTCTCAAAAATGAATAATTACTGTATTATGCCTACGAATAGATAATGTTTTAATAACAGTTGTGATTAGTACCAATGAGGGTAATTTCCAAATGACTTTGTCTCCACAGAGAGACAAAAATAGCAGTGTTTTTCAGAAACACAAAGTCCCCTTTTAAAATTCTTGTGTGATGTGCATGGCAACTATTAATAATTTAGTCACACTGCGTACAACAGCTCAGGATTTCTGTATGCCATAGGTGTTTTTAAACATTTAACAAATCTGGTGTTGAGGGTTGCAGCTATGCCCTCATTTTAATTTGCTGGGATTTTGTTTAAGAATAATAATTTAAAAAAACACAAACAACAAAAACAAAAAACAGTTAAGCCAAGCAGACTACAGGAGCAATCAAGCTCAAAACAGAGCAGATGAACACTTATAATGGAAACAATGGCATCTGGGACACCTAGTTTCCAGGAAAACAAACCAGTGAGATTAATCAGAGCATAGGCGGAGACACAGCATACTTGCTTTTCTTGGGGAATTCAGGTTCACTGATTCTGCCAGGGTAAAAGGCTATGATGTACGGTAGCTATTCATCTCTTATTTATTTAGCCTTCTAACCCACAGAGATGTTAGTCGTGCTGGATGTTGGCAGTTGTTCTTAATGGAGTGGGTGTGGACTGGGGCTTGGACGTGCATCTTCAGCTGTCAGCAATGAGGGGTGCACATCCCCTCCCCAGTGCCCAGCCCAGGATGCTACCTGGCATCTTGGTGCCAGGAGACAGTGCTCAGGACCTCCCGCACCACTCTGTCTCTGGCCAGGGCAACGGGAAGCAGGATTTGCGGAGACTGACATAATCCAAAAGGGCACCAGGCAGTTTGAGCTCATTTCAGGAATTTCTCCTCCCCTCCACATGTATTTGGTGCCTCTGGCTGCTGCTGGATGCTGCACAAGGCGTTGACATACTAATCTGTGGGATGGTTTCAAGGTCCTTTTTAATAGCAGCAGTTAACAGAAAAAGAGAAATCCCATTTTCAGTCCTGTTTAATCAGTTTATACAAATGTTATGACCTACAGGTTGCTACTTCAGTTGCTTGGGCACTTATATGTGGGATGTTTTTAATTCAAAGATTTGTGATACCACAGCCACCAGTGGCCCTGACACAGGGGGGCACAGGTTAACTGCCACAAACTTTTGTATCCCAAACCCCACAGAAGCAGCTTCATAAATCTTTCCCCACAGCCAATTGAAGAGAACCTGCTGTATGTAGTATGGCTTGCATCACAGCTCAAACTAGACCTTAGGAGGCAGAAAACTTTTTTTTACTATTATCACACTCTCTTTGGTTGCTGGCCAGTAAAAATACTACCCTCAGTCAGGACTCATTATTTGCTTGGCTGTCAGCCACCAGAGATACCAGCCGAGGAGGAAGAGGGGGATGACAGGTTTGCAAGCAACAAGGGAAGAGCTGGAGGACTGTGGGGGATGCAGTTACCATCACTGGTGCTGGTGCAAGAGGAAGAATAGAGGCACTGGGATTCATACTGCTCTCCCTCACACACAATCCATCTCTTCCCTTCAAACAAAGGTTATGTTATTTTTGTTGCATTGTTGAGGTTGGCTTTGATTCGAAGGCATTTTTGTTCCTAAGTGCAGAGTGGGCAGCTTGGGGAATAAGGATTACACTATAGCCCAAAATCCATCTGGAGATGCAAGCTCTGGAATCCATCTAAGAAATAAAGAGGAGATTTTAGGAGATTTGAAGAGGAGAAATGAAGTTGGGGAAAGGCTGTGCCAGACCTTTGCACTTTAGCTGGGTGCCACATGGGTAGGAAGGAGAGGTGTGTGGATGTACTGTAGTGGCACTTTATAGGACAGCTTATAGGTGCCACTATTTTTAATTTTCTATTAGCAGTCTAATAATTACAGACATTCTCAGCAAGCAAATACATACCTCCTGATATTGTTGCTTGCACTAAAACTATTTCCCTGGTCGTTGCCTGTTGTCCCTCCCTTGCCCCTAGCAAAGATATTGGCACAGATGATGTTCTTGTCCTTGCTCTCAGCCGAATCATGAAGAGCAGCATGTGGTAAGCCAAGGTCCTCCCTCCTGAGGAGAAGCCCATGGAAACCTCTGGCAGAAAGATAAGAGAAACCTGTGAGGTCTCCCATGTGAAACCTCTGAGAAGGGGGTGGGATGTAGCCACACCAGCCCAGTGGCTCTCAGCATCGTAAGGATCTACATGGGTGTTGAGAAGACCCCACCCCAGGGTCCATGCCTTCTTCTTTATATCCCTGTAAAGTGGCTTTGACAAGCATCTGCTCTCTTTAAGATATCTTCAGAAAGAGAATACTTGCCCAAGCATTCTTTTGAGTCAGGTTATGTTATTCCCTCCATTTAAAAAAAAGATATATGGATGAAGAGGCAGTCTGTGGTCACTGTAGGAGGCTCTCCTGACTGTGTGGGCCTGGTGGAACAGAGTATTTCTCAATAGCAGGGTTTTCTGCACCTTGAGCTCAAAGAGCCACTTAGAAATAAAATTGAGGGGAAGGGAGTTGCAAGCCTAGGCAGTGACTAACCTCACCTTGTCCCCTCAGGGACCTCAATCACATGGAAAGCATAGGTTGGTTTTCAGCCTGATCCCAGCTGGGCACGTGGCCATGCTGACCGAGTGAGTGCCTGGGAGGGCTCTGGGCATCGCGTGTGCTCAGCACAGGTTGAGCACTGGGGAGCCTGTGGCAGCCGCTCCTGCTGGCACTGCTTTTCTCCAAGGATTAAACAGCTCCTGGCCTTAGTCCTCTCTTGTAATACACCAGCTAGATCTATCCCACTAATCTGAATCAAGCCATTATTTTTTAAAATCTCTTGTTTGTCTGGGGGAGATGCATAACCTACACCCTTGTCCAGAAAAAAGTACTTTTTTTTTCTTATCCTTCTGGAGTTTTACATGAAACAGTCAAAGGAATCTCACCAAATTAACTGGCTCAAGTTTCCCCATGTAACTTTTATATGATAACTACTCTCTTAAATTTCAAAACAGCACTTTGGGCTGGAAGAACTAGTAAAATTTAGTTTCTCTGTTCATTCGATTTGAAGAGATGCAAGTTGCAGCTGTCTTCTAAGTGTCATTGTGCACGCCTTTTTTATGGTAAAAACAATAAGGTGCACCCTCCAGCCCCCTTCCAGCACTGAGCTGAACTGTGCAGCAAACTTATTTAATTTCTGTTCAACTCAGTGGGGAAACTTGTGTCTGACTTCAAGTCTGTCCTTGTGAAATTAGCCAAATGGAGGCTGGAGAGCACAGGACATGCATTATTTGTGACAAAATTGATAAGCCTGGAGCACCTTTTGGGCTCATTTGTTAGTCCACTGCAAAAGTCACGTGTTGGCCTCCTTACTCTGTGTAAAGCCGCGTATATGGAAATCTGTAGCAGAATTAAGCTGTGAGGTTAATTAAAGCTGAAAGTGCTGGAAAGCAAGGCTTGAATGGAAATATTCTTGAATGAAAATATAAATGAAATGTTTAGGATAGCTGCATTGAATAGCCAGGACAAAGCACACAGATAAAATTCGAAGGGTCTTTTCCAGGATATTAGAATTGGATGTCTCTTAGGGAAAGCAGAACTGAGATGAATTAAAGCAGAAAGGCATGAACATGTCAAGGACTACCCATTAGCTTCACCTCTATGCTTCACAGAGGCCAGGAGGGAACCAGGAAGCTGGTTTGCCTTGAGAACTCTGAGCTCTCTCCCAAAATCTCCACCAAAGAGCTACTAGTGTCCCTTTCCCAGCCTGTTCCCTCACTGCAGTTTGTCTGACCTCACTCCACCAGCCCTCTTGCTTGCTTTTCCAATCCTGTCTTCTGCTTCATACCTCTTCTGGTCCTCAGTTTTGCTTATTCCCCTCATCTTTCGTACCTTGATCCTGCCTCTGTCATTCTCCTTTGTATTTCCAGCCTTTAAACTTGCACAGGAAAGCTTGAGATTTTAGCATGAATAAGGCCTGAAAGCCCCCAGGTAGAAGCCGATATGTGTGAACTGCAAATATGCTGTATTATTGTTAAAAGTACAGGAGGGATTGTAGTCTAAACTCATAGTATTGAAGTGTCCAAATTGAATTTTCTAAATACACTAAGTGTTGTATTCAGGAGTGCTTGATACAGACTGTGCAGTTAGCATGGGACGTGCAGCAGAAAGTAGTCATTTAATTGACTGAACTATCTGGGTCCAGTCATCCTCGCCAAAGACTAATTGTCCTCTGTCAAATATGCAGAGCCTTCCCCTAAGCAGCATGGTGGGGTCTGGATGTCTCCCCCAGTGTCTGCCACCCTCTCCTAGAGACAGTACCTTTCCCCACCCACACATCCCTCCTGGTTCCATAGCTCAGGTTAAAGAGTGCTGTGTTTTTGTGGTATGAGTGTTACTGGTTAGCATCTTTTTCACCAGCACTGTGATTCTAGGTGCAGAAATAAATTCATTTGGAACAGCTCCAGAAACCAAAAACCCTTTGAGAGCATTAAGAATTTGTTGATTCTGCCTGGGAATTTTGTGTGTCAGGAAAGCTGGCATTTCAATCATAGACTGAGAAAGATCTCCTTCATTTCCTTCTATTCATGCAAGAAAGCCACCTTTACTCCATTCACAGCTACCTACACATACCTGAGATCAGAATTAGACCTTTTATTCTTCTGGAGTGTTTTCTCAAGGCTTCTCACACCTTTGGAAAAGGCTGACATTGGCCAGCTTCAATCTCAAAAAATACATTTTGTCACCAAAATTAAAACCTGAGCCAACCAAAAAAAAGTGAAACTCTGCCAACCTGGAAATGCAATGCAACAATTATGGTTGGCAGAAAGGTTTCTTTTCATTAATGACTTATGTCTCAGTTACGTTTGATTTTAATGTAGGCTGATCAAAAGAAGTGCGCTTACAAGCTTTGCCTGTGTAACAGGAACACAGAGGGGTCAAATCTTATTCCACTTGGAGGTGGCTTCACAACAGGAAATCCACTTTGGAATGGGGACCAGAGAGGACAAAGCACCAAAGGTCTGGTGGGGTAGGAGGAAGGAGTGAGGTGAGGGGAGTTGCAGGTGGTCAGTGGTTACTCAGAAGCAGCAGACTTTCATTTCTTGTCTGACATTAAGCCACACAGGCCGTATGCTGCAAGTTTGGCCGACCTCCGCATCTCTCTGACAATTAACCTAGTTTAACACTGGCACTGGCAGCATGACAAGGATATTTTCCCTTGAGCTATTTCTCTGACAAATCTGCCAGAACTGGGCTGTCCTGCAACGTGAGGATAAGCACTGCTCTTGCAGAGCTCTTATGCCTGTCATAGCTTAAATCCTGCTCTGAATACGGTTTGGAGATCAGCTGCAACACCGCTTGTTTCACTGTAGGGAAGCAGACTAGCAGATCTGAGGGTCTTCTTGGATTTTTTTAACACTCTTGACCTTTTGGGGGAATCTGCCTTCAAGGTCCCAGGTCCACAGAATAGCCAGCTGTGTTTCATGACCTTCTCCATGATAAGAGCTATTGTTCGGGAGCTAGAACTGATTTTCTGCATCTTGGCATGTGACTGCATGTCCATACTGCCTCCCTGAGCCATGCAGTGACATGTGCACAAGGATGCCAACAGCACAGGATACAAAAGCAGTTTTTTAAGTAACATTAGCAGCAATGCTGGACTAATAACAGCCTGTATGACAGCACACGTATGACTGCTTGGGGCTTCTGTTTCAAAAGGAGGGTCCAGGCTGTCCTTCTATGTTGAACTGGTACCTCAGTGGAGGTATCTGTTGGTCAATGACATGTCTTATGTCATAACTAAACCCCCACTGCCACCAAAGGACTCCTGGCTTGGAGCTGAACTCTGTTTCGGGATTAAGAATGTGAACTTCTTTCAAAACATATTAGAAAGCTGAATACACCCATAAGCTTCAGCAAAGTCGCAGCTGGTGAAGACTGCATTTTATGAGTGAACCCTTGGGCTCTCCCTGGAATGTGCTTTATCCAATTATTTAATTTATTGACAACTGATTCTGAAAATAGAGTGAGGCGAGCTCAGAAGCAGCCCAGTGAAATGGCTGGAGATTTCAACAGATGCTGTGCAACTTTTTCATTAAAAAAACCAACCAACCAACCAAAACTGTAAAGCATCCATACATATTGTACAATATATCCTCCCACTATGAAGGAAAATAGGCTGACTGTAGAAGTGGGCAAGTCAAGTCATATTTCTAGGAAGTTTCTTTCTCGTTTCAGTTGGATTTCTGTTGGCAGCATCCTCGGACTTTATTGATAAGGTTAAGTTCTTCTCAGCAGAGCTGGCAGACAACCAGATTTGTAATGATCACACATTGCATTGACTGTATCTGCTCTGGTATTCATCCTCTGTTCTTTTTATCAAGACACTGAGCTGAGTATAGAAAATACTTGGGTGAGGAGTAAGAAATCACAGTTGAATCCTCTGTCTTAATGGAGTTGTCTTGCTCCATGACACTGTCATGACACATGGCACGAAGTAGGCTAAGACAAGATGTTTGCAGTTGCTGGAACCGTGCTTAATTTTTATTTGTTCTTCTGCTAATTCACTGTATATTGCTAATTCACTGTATATTATTTACCTGAATAATGTAAAATAAGTGAATAAAATGTCTTTAGAGCTATAAATTTCATCTAAAAAATTCAAACATTAGTGTATTACTTTGGAAATTGCTTTTCCCTCCTCCACTCTCTTGAAATCATGTTGGCAGGAGGCAAGCGTTTTAGATCAGCAAGTCATTTCTTGTGCAAGTATTGGGAGGCTTACACCTCTCTTTATATTATGCATTGCAGTCCCATCATTTACTAGACAGTGTGTAATATATTCTTAATATAGAATTTCAATAATTTAGTAATCTCTTACTTAGAGGACAAGAGGAATCTGGCATGCTTCACGGGTTGTATTTTCCTCTCTCTGCAGAACTTAGTGAACAGAGATTAGTAAACTGATGGCCTGGTTCTGTTTTGTGTTTTGTCAAGAACAGACAGTACTAATTTTAAAATTCAGGTATTTTCTTTTCTCCTCCCATATGTGATAAGCATTACTGCGAGACATCATTTTTAATATTAAGCTAGCACTAGTGATGTCCCACTGTTTTTAACTTTCTTCCCATGTAAAAGGAGTAGTGGAATGGTTTCACAGAAACATCCAGAGAGGCCTCTTTGCTTGTGTATTTTATAACTCAATAGTATGAAAGGTCAGAAAACATCCCTTGTGGAGCAGGCTTTAATGGAAAGGAGATGGGCGTGATTAACCAAATCCATCCTGTGATCCATGGGAGAGCACTGGAAGCAGAGACTGTGCTGTGCTGCTGCTATTATATGAGGATGTGTAGGTTGATATGGATGAGCAAAGCTGTTTCGCTTGTTATATATAAGCACCTCCTGCCAAGCAGCTAAATTACAGTCAGAAATAAGTGCTCTGTATGAAAAGCACATGTTGCAACCCAGCCCTTTGCCAAGCAGGTTTTGCAGTGGGAGTGGGAATCCCAGGAGTTGGTTGTGACTTGCCCGTGTCGGCTCCCAAAGGAACCTCACCAATGGTTCTGGTTTAAACAATTGGCACATCTCTCCTTCAAGCATTACTACCTGGTTTGTATTTACTGCAAAACAAATAACAAATAAATAAAAAGTGCAGTATGTATATACTGGCATTTCTTTTTTTGTTCTTGGTACTGCTGTGCTTACAGTTGTCTTCAGGATCTGTTGTGGGGATGAGCAGACTTGAAACTTTGAGTTGAAAGTTGCTGTTACTTTGCTCCAATGCAGCCTGTGATGAAAATATTGATACTAACAACATTAGTAAATCAGTTTAGATATGCTGAGAAGATCCTGCTGTGGATGCCCAGTGGTATCTACTGCAATCTATGCCATCCTTGTGCCCCCCTGCTGCAACCTGGACCCTGGCTTAGGACTAGCAGGGTCCTGCACATCCTGCACAGCCTCCAGTGTTGGAAACATGCTGTATTCTCCACATCTGCTTTACACCTGCACTGTGCTGTCGCGGGTCAAGGATATGGCCAAACAAATGTACTTTTCTTGGTGCCGTGTCCGTAGATTTTCTCAGTATCCATTTTTAAATGGCATTTAAATTTTGCATATCTTGATGATTTTTACTGGATTGAGTGTGTGCTGTTTCTAACAAACATGCCGCTTTCAGTTTCTTCCCTCAGAGGAGATTAAATTTCAGTACACTTTTATTTTATCCTTCCAAGGCATGAATGTAATGAAGTTGGACAGTAATGGTTCCTGCATTTCACTTTTTTTCTGCTCTTTCCCCAGTGGCCTAAGTATCTGTAAGTTTGAAGGCACTTACAGTTATGGTCTTTGAGTTCAAAATAAATCAGAGGAGAATAGACCAAAGCAGGACACAGCACTTAACAAGATACATTGTGTACATATAAACTTGCACTTAATATGTTGAGCTGACAAAACAAACAAATGCAGATTTGCCTTTTTTATAATCGAGGCTTGAATTAATGTGACCTAAATGAACAAAAGAAATTTATGAGGGGAGGCCAAGAGCAAGAAACCCTCTTCTAGAACTGAAGAACTGTAATCCATACCAGATATTTTCAAAAAACATTTGCTCCTATTCCACCTATTTCACAACACCATATCCTCCCCTTCCCTGTGCTCTCCTCCCCTCCCCTCCCCTGCTTTCCCTTCCCCTCCCTTTCTCTCCACTCCAGCACATGCTTAGTTACATCCTTTGTATTTTTGCTAACTCAATATTGGAGAGAGGTTAATAGTCTATTTCTTAGAGAGAAAATGCATTTCACAGATTTTCTTTTAGTTAAGGGCTGATAATTGCTGTTCAGATTTTCCCGAGCTTCATGTCTCCTCTGTTATTCAAATCCCCAGGAAATAGCAGTTGACAAGTAACACAAAAAATACCATAGTAATTTTGTACCCTGTGGTGCTTTACAACACCAAGAAAACTCACAGCTGACAGCATGAAAGTTTTGTTACCTGTGATGAGGGAGCTCAATTTGCTTGTATATTGGGTAAAAATAAGTTTGCTCTTAAACAGGTGCTTATCTTTATGCAGAGTTGTGTAAACTTTCTTGACACTACCTGCCAAGCATGAATGGGCTGTTTCTGCCCTATTTATGTTTTGAGAGAAGATTTATGTTTTGAGAGAAGATGCAGGTTTGAAAGTCTTAAAATAGGTTCTTCTGTTGGTTCCCTTGACATGACTTGTAAAGCTCA
Organism: Pseudopipra pipra; assembly: GCF_036250125.1. Taxonomy (NCBI): domain Eukaryota; kingdom Metazoa; phylum Chordata; class Aves; order Passeriformes; family Pipridae; genus Pseudopipra; species Pseudopipra pipra. The sequence goes on from NC_087552.1 coordinate 48,552,864, forward strand.
TTCAGTCTCTGCCATCACCAGTGCCAGGCCATGTTTTGGTTTCTTTAGCCATTTTCCACCTGACTGCTCCTGGCTACTCTAAATCTTTGTCTTTCCCTTGCTTGCTCTCAATTCCTGTTTTCTTCACACCTCTGCCCTTGCCTCTTGCCTCTCCCACACGTCTGCCCCACTGGGTCCAGCAGTACCAAGAGATGAAGGTTATCCAGGAAGTGTGGCCTTGAACACACACAGCAGGACAGCAACATCTTTCTTTTCTCTGGTAAAGGCGAATGGAACTGGTTTAAAAACACAAGGTGCCCTTGGACTGAACTGTGAATAGAGATTACACAACTGTAATGTCAAAGTCACTTGAAGTTGGTAAATTCAATTAGTCCATTGATAGGCACTTCTGCTGGGGCTGCACAAGCGCTGTCCTCTTTGTTGTAGTGGTGGAAAGACCCTGTCTGCTCCCTTCTTTTGTCTCCAAGCACCTGAGTGGTCTGTGAAACAGTCTATGGAAGGGCTATTCCCTTGAGTGTCTTGTCTTGTTCAAGGAGAGTAAGAAAGAAAAGGAAAGAGAGAAACTGGCTGATTTGATCTGTTAAAGACCCTTGTGGTTGACTCCAACAATGCTGAAAACACCAAGCCATGTGTCTTCCATCACTTTGCACTATTGTAGCACTGCAAAATTCTGAGCTGGTTATGTTTCTTAATTTAAATTTATGGATTATTGTATGAGTAATGTATTGTGAATATAAGCTTCAGAACTTAATTTCAGCAAAACATGTAGAGCTGAAGGCTAAAAACAAGGAAACCTGTATGGATTGACCAGATTTGATGAGACTCTCTTTATATTAACTTCACTTCAGCAGTCTTGGTGAACTCTAAATATTTATCTGTTAGACTAAACATAGGTTAAGGCAGGCCATGAAAATAGCTCAGTTGAAGAGCTGACATCTAATCAGAGTTTTATCAACTGATCTGCTGCCTAAATTACCGTCTGGACTGAAATTCTTAAAAGAGTTGCAAACTGCCCTACAAAACCCACTACAAGTGGTGAGAATAAAATAAGACAAAAAATAAGGATCGTAAGTTCTCTCCCTATATCATTCAATTCCTCTTGCTTAGTTGATTTGTTTGGTTCAAGAATCTCGCTCTAGTTGTTCTCTGCCTGCTATTCCAGTATCTAGACAGAGGACAGTATGGAAGAAGTAATGAAAACAGAGTAATGTCAATGTGCTTGATTTTTTCCTCACTTAAATTCGTACTATACAGATATTATCCCATTGACTTCAACAAATTACTCTCTTGAATTTCATTTGAATGACTTTGGAAGAAAATAAGGTTTTGCATACATGGACAAACTTCTATTTTTTACACCTATAGAGCAGAGAGATGGAATAATAGAGATCCAAAAAAATATTTTTGAGAAAGGAGCATCTAACCACACTAATTCACAGCATGCAGTTTTTATCAGAAACAGCAATTTTAAAAAACAGAACATCCCTTGAGGGCATATGGGTGAATGAGTTGAAACAATATGAATAAAATGTCATGGACTCCAGCTTCTGCAATCTCTGTGACAACCTCTCCCTCCCTCAAAAAATACACACCCCTGTGTGGGAGCTTTGTAAAACCTCAGGCTGCACTTTTCCTATCCCTTGTGACAATGGTAGCTGTATGACAACAGATCTTAAAAAATCAGGACTTTTCTCATGCTTTCTTTTGTTGAAATTTATCTCCCTGCATTGACAGACACAAACTCTATGACCTTCGCACTGACCAGAAAGTCCCTTTGGAGTAGAATATTTTTGGGAGAGTAGCAGGATGGCGATAAAACAGTGTCCCATTGCTGAATGGTCAGATCTGCCCCTTAAGGGCAAGGGTGTGAAAAGGTCTCTGTCTCCAGCATTGAAACTTGTTAAGTCCTTGTAGGGGTCATCCACGTCACCACAGATAGCTTCAAGGGGTTTGGGGGTGAACAGATCTGCTGCACGTCTCATAAGCTACTGAAGAAGCTGAACAGCATAGTTGTAGGCTAGGGATTAATCCTGCCCCCCTCTCACCAACCCCTCTGTTTGACTAGAATGATGGGGATGAAGCAGAAATCATTTTGACTTCTCTATTTCACCTCGGTGTTCCAGGCACAAGGAAACGGAAGGCTCAGGTTTGGGGTTTTTTTTCTGTTGACTGAAGGGAAATTCTGGGCTTGCAGTTTCTTCCTTCAAAAGACCTCAGTGTTTTTTTTCCCTACCTCTTGGCAGTGCCTCAGAGTGGGATAGGCCTGGCACCATATGACACACCTCCCTCTGTCTGTCCCTGTCCTCCTGCCTGGGGAAGCCCCAGGCATCAAGGAGGACAGGAGACAGCCCGTGTCCATCTGAGACCTGCTTTGGCTTGCTGCATGGGCATACATCAGCAGGATTTCAAAACAACCTTGAGATAGTGTTTTGCCTCGGAAGGTGCATGCCTTCCTGCAGAGCCCAGGAACAAACAGCATTTCTCTGCTTTCTGTGGAACAACTGGCCCTGCATGGATCAGGTGGCTTGCCAAGGAGGCAGATGAAGGGAGACAGGTAGAGCCATGGGTACGATCCGAAATCCTCCTACTGACATTCTGTAGACATGACTGTGACTAAGCAGGAGAGTGCTGATTTAGGGCTATCTCAGCTACAGCTTCTGCACTGAGACATGCCTGTGCTCCCATTTGTCAGAGAGAAACAGGTAAACTGGATCCTAAGTGATTATATAGCTTACATGTCCGTTTTTCAAGAAACTGTTTGCTATTTGGAAAGTTAGTCAGTCTTGGTCTCCCTGAGCAATGTTTTCAAGAAAAGATTATGACTGTGTGAAGCATTATTCTGGAATCACATATTGTGCTGTCTGCTGATGACAACTCCCTCGGCACCTTTTTTTTTCCCCTCTCTGACATTTCCAAAAAGAACAGCTGTGCTGCTTATGGTCTCCTGTGCCAGGGAAGCATTTGCTGATGTTATTCTCCCCTCCCTTCTGGCTGCTTTGCAAAGAGTGCTTCTTTCAGGTCTTCTGAAATTGTCACAATGCAGAGAAATGGTCCTCATCCTTGCAAGCCAATGGTGAGTTGTCAGGTACAGGACTGAGCACAAAAATTTAGATGACTTGTGATTCTGCATCTTTAGAAACACATGGACATTTGAAATCCCACCCTCTTTTGTGCTTTGATAAGGTAGATGGGTGTCAGTTATTTTCATTCTCCTCTCTTCTTTTTGCTAGAGATGCTGAGGTATCCAATGGAGAATAAAACCTTCCTATGGTTAGGGCTCTATGGGACTGTTTTTATTCTTACTCCTTTTTGTGCTATGGTAGTTTAAAGAATCCAAAAGTGAGCCAAATCCTGTGTTGTGGGAGACATTGAACAAAAAACATTGTAAGCAGTAAGTGTTTTTTATTACACATTGAATAAGGTGAACCTGTAATTTGTTTTCAAGGTGTGGCATGTTGAGGGGTAGACCCTGGCTCTCACATAAACCCAGACATTGAACAATGAGACATTTGGTGCCCAGAAGAAAGGACGGGGAAGAAGGGACAGAAATTATCCCAAAAAGATAGTTTAAACACACAGGGAAGTTAATCCATAATAAAGTTTGGTGACGTGACAATACTGTTCTTGCTCTAGGGTAGCTTCTCTGGTGAATACTCTTACTCTGGAACAGGCATGTCTCCTGGGACATTATTCTCAGATGCATGTGTCTACATGTATAATATACATAGTGTACCTAAGGTGTCATTCCACAACCACTACAGTAATCATGTATTTCCCTGTTGCAGACAACCCCTTAGGAAGCAGCACCATCTCTGGAGACTGAATGTGGTTAACCTTTGCAGAATAGTTTGTGCTCAATTTTGGAAGGTTGTCTTAATGTCACTATCTAAGTACTCAGAAAACCCTCCAACATGATGCTGTAACAGCTTCAATTAGCTTTTAAAGAAATAAGAACATAATTTGACACAAGGCTGTTCTGTTTACAATCACTAATTGTTAGGTATTTATTTCCCTTTCTTCCACCTCCTCCTTTTCTCTCTATATTGCACTCCTAGAAGCACACAGTTCTGAGTGTCTGGCTTTGCCCTTCAGGCAGCAAACTTGTTTCAGGGCAGTTAAGGAAGTTCAGAAGCTGAAGATAGGTAAACCACCAACCACTGGTCCAAGGCATTACAAAAAATTACTAAAACAGAAATCCATGTCTCAATTTCTAATATAAATATTTAAATGCACTACCAATTTTGTTTAGTCTGTCTACTCATTTTTCTTTAATCCTCAGCGTCCATGTCAGGCTGAGGCAGATATTTTGGAACCAGAGGAAATTTTCTCATTGTGTCTGTAAGACTATTCTGTGTTATATTGCTTGTTTAGCCATCTGCATTGACAGGCTGTTGTGGTTACATTTACATGAAGTAAGTAGGACTTGTTTTATATATGTTTGAATCTGGGCTGCAAACATGTCCAATGCCCCTAGCATGCTGCTGTCCACGGGACATTGGTGTAGATGTCCAGCTGGAGATCTTGTCTGTTAGTGATGGCTTGGGTCACCTTGAGTGATGCCTTTGCTGTGAAAATTAGCAGATGATGAGGCATGGCATGAGCATGCTGCTGGAGGTTAGATTGCCAGCTGCCTTCTGAAGGACCAGGGTCATCTCAGTATGAAGAAGACAAATGTAATTATCCCCTTCTCAGAGCTGATAATGAAATGACATCATTTCCTATGCCACCTTGGTTTTCCTTCAGGGAGTCCATCATTACTGCTAACAAGACCCAAGTCTACTTAAATTGTGACGTTAACAAAATCACAGCCTGCACTGGAACAGCCTCGGGCACAGAGGCTGTCTGAGTCACCCAGATGCCACAAACTGTCACAGAGAATTCACGGTTTGGATTCATTTCAGGACAGCCTGTCGCACAGCAGCCCAGACCCATTTTGTGGGAGCAGCAAGGTCAAGCAGGATGTTCCCTCTCCTAGGACGGCAGAGGCAAGGCCACTGTCGTGGATAAACCAGGGGAATATAATTGCAGCTCATGCTTAAGGTTCGGTACTCCAAACCTGCTGCCCAGGTTTTCCCACCCTGTTCTAGGTGCCCAGTGGCATGCATGATGTTTATATTTTAATCCTGAAAGCAAAAATAGTCATTAGAGCTTGAATATTGGAATTTTCAAGGCTGCAGTGTTGTAAAAGGGGAAGGAAAGAGCAGCTTCCTAAGGAACATTTTGTGATCTTTTTTTTCTGTTTCCTGTATTTTAGTAGGATGAGCACAAAGTTAATGTGTTTTGTAACAGGATAGTATGAGATGACTGCCTCTTATCCAGAACGTTTTTAAAAAAATTGGAATAATTAAAGAAAAAGAGTGTAAACATCCAGTATCTGAAGTATCTGAAGGGGGCCTACAGGGAAGCTGGAGAGAGACTCTTCATTAGGAAATGTAGTGATAAGACAAGGGGTAATGGGTACAAATTGAAAGAAGGGAAAATAGGTTAATATAAAGCAGAAAGTCTGTACTGTGAGGGTGCTAGATAATCTCATCTAGGCTTCCTCTCCCATAAAAGACTGGACCGCACGATCTCTCGGAGTCCCCTCCAGACTAGGCTCTCCTATGATTTTACAGTACTTGTCTTTGTTAGGGAAATACACTTTGTGTTGTTGGTAATGTGGTACCCACTTCTGAAGGCATCTTTTGTAATTAAGGAGTTTCAGGGTTGAATTCCTGCTTGCACCCTAATTTGTGTGTTTTATTCCTTAATTCACTAGTTATATCTTGGTCATCTAAGAAAACAATGCACAAATTTACAGAGAGGTTCTCAACCTGTACCTGAAGCCTCTAAGGGCATTTCTTCAGCTTCAGATGGACTTGTGTGCCTAGATGGTATTGCCAGGTTTTTCCCAAGAGACTGGCTGGACGATGAGAGGACTGTGCCTTTTCTTCTTAAGAACCTCTCCCAAATTCAACTGAAAAGCCACAGCAGACTTTGAAGCAGGGCTCAGTTTCTCCCTCCCCAGGTGACAGTTTTTCATTTGGAGGCAGCATTGGACTCCCTCTTGCTTAATATACTTCTGAATAAGCTTCAGCAGGAGGAGCAGAGATCAGCCTTGCCCCAGCCTGACCTGAGCTTTAGTGGTTAGAACATCCAGAAAACTGAAATGTGAGGGTGCAAGCTCTGTCAGCCTCTCCTGCCACCAAGAGCTGACAGTGGTCTGCTACAACAGGAGGAAAACTGCACCCCTGCCTTTTTGGATGCTTTCCATGATATTGAACTCAACACTGCCAGTAAGTACCTGTGCAGGGATAAGGGTGACCAGATTGGGCTTTTTTTAGATTTAGTTAAAGGAATTCTGTTTAAAAGTATCTCTGATAGTTCTGTTAAAAAATGGTGATCAAAAAAAAGTATTTTTCACAATTTTTACAGCATAAGTGAGCATTTCCTACTATGTGAGCTTTCAGAACACTATAAACAACATTCCAACCATACTTGTGCTGTGGCTGGATTTAGGCTTTCTGAAGCCCTTAAATGCTTTTACAATGTCTGTTTATTTTAATGGACGGGTGAAATATCTCACTGAAATATCTCATATTCAACTGGGTGGAAGCCACAAACAGTGAAGATGTTTTCATGTCCAATGGGGCTGGGGGTATTTGTTCAGTAAACTGGCTCATGATGTCCCTCTGATCCGTCTTCTTCCAATCATATGTGCAAAAGAGAAGACTGCAGAGCTAGGAGAAGCAGAAGCCAGAACAGTGTTTATGCATCAAAATGTGCTGTTGGCTATGTTATCTTCACACACACACACACAAAAAAAAAAAGAGATTTTAGTCAATAGGGTGACTTATGTACTCCTTATGCCAGTGTCGATAGTCATTCAAGCTGAAACCCTGAAACTGAGCTCTGAGACACACCAGGAAATGTTGTATTCTTCCTTCCCCACCCCTACAAGAAGCCCATGTTGTTTTAGGGTCTTAAGACACAGTGATTCATGAGTCACATGCAGTTTACTTATAGGAGTGATTTGGGGTCCTTGTTGAATATTAGACATTGGATTTGATATGATTATGGGAAACATATATGACATTTTAAAAAGCTACTTAGTTGTACCAGCAGAGATGTTTGCTCAACACTCAGATGGGGATCTGATATGGATCTCTGTGGTTTTTCAACTGCTGTGGTCTGCTGAGATCTCCTTTTTGTGATCTTCCCTATGAGGAAACAAATATGTGTTTAGAGCTTGATATGTACTAAGATGTGATAGCAATATAATTTAGATACCCATGCTGACATAAAATGGATCTTACGTGACTTTTGTGTCACAATGGTCAAAGAGAACTGCCACAAGAGCTAGAGCTGTGCATGGCTGTCCATAGCATGTTCTATGAACAAGACAGTCTGAAGACAGAATTAGTTATTTACTGGCTGCAGCTCCCTTGTTTCCTATAATTTCGGATTCCAGTGGAGAACATAGTAGTAAACCCAAGGGCTGGGTTGAAAACATCTTGAAATTGAACACAGTGGTCCCTTTTGATTATTTTATATCTAGAGATTTTTGTGCATGTGTAACTGCTTTGTGCCAACAGAAGCCTCAAACCTGCTTTCAGGAGTGCTGGCCTGTTGAGTCTGTGACATAACAGATATTGTAATTAGTTTTATTTTAAAAGTAAATGTGTGCTAAGTACATGTAAATTCAAAGTTTCTCTCTGGCAGGTTCTTCTGTCTGTAGCTGCAAGAATTGGGTTACACTGATCCTGTCAGTCTTGTTAAAAAACCAAAGACTGCTTGTCCCATTGCAAGCATATTTTGCTCACTGCATCATGAAGATTTTATAGTATAGGTGGGGATAGTAGGAGGGGAACACAATGCTGAGATACTGAGTTCCAGGAGACTAATTATACCTGTTGAATATAATCCAATGATCAAAACACTTAACAATAATCATGAAAAGCACATGAATCAACAGACTGCATGCTTATTCTTAATGTTAATTATATGTGTACCTGCATAATTTGAAAAATATGGCGTATTGGATTTTGTGGTACTATGAAGAACAGCATTCCAATGGCTTAAGAATTTCTTTTTCCTTGCACTTGTTATTTTTGTCACAGATAACTTGATTTTAGCAGCATTAATATTTTTTGAGCTTTTGTGTATATATGCTGTGATTTTCCTTAGGTTCATCTTTTTTAGTTAGTGTTCTAAATGACGAGTATTTTAAGTGATCACTGCAGCCTCATTATGTACAGTCTGAATTCCTACTGTAAAAAGGTTGTGTTATTATTATTTTATTAGTATAAGGCAAAATCAGTGGTCAATATTGCCAGCAGAGTACTAGTGCTGTTCTTGGACTTGAAAAGCAGATACGAAGCTGAAAGCTGCTGATGGCAGGTCTTATGTTGCTTTCCAAATACCCAACTGGCACATATTGCTCATGATTACTCCCTTGTGCACAACTTCAGAATGTACAAATATTGAGAAGTACTCAAACTTTTCATGAAGAAACCTCTCAAGGGTCTTTTTAATTTGTATTCTCACTTTCTTTTGGAACAACATTTAAGTTTTACTCTTCTTCAAGAGTGGTGAAGGTTGGAGGCTTTAGGTATGTTTTATAGATAATGATGCCATTCTGGAAGGTGATGAAAGAACCTGGTAAAGTTTTCATCAAGCTCCACTTTTGCTGAAGTCAAGAGGAGTTTCCGGTGCTTTAATACAACACTTGAACAGGATTAGTGGGTTTAAATTATGTGTTATATGTTGAATGCTATAAGTACTAGAAGCCATTGGCGAGGTTTACGGGCCCTTACCAGCTCAAAAATGCTAGTTCCATGTGTCTTATTTTTCTCTCTTATTTTGCTCTGAATCTCCTAACCAGTTACTCATAGATTCCTTGCTGTGTCACTAACAGAGCACCTACCAAGAATTAGAGATAGTGTGCTGCCTCTCTGTTTTCCTTGTTTGTGTCAGCTGGTGTGAGTAGATTGCATGAGATATGTAGATCACTCTTAGGGAGCTTCAGTCTTTAATTAAGTTCAGTATAAATAAATACAGCTCTTGTTTTGCCTCACACAAAATCGCTCTGGTTCTGTACTTCTGGCCAGTAACTTCCTTGTGATGACAAATGTTTGTTTATAGTAATCTAGGAGCAAATACTAGGCTGACTGCATCTCTTTCACCCTGGTTAACTCCTCACTTTTGTTGCTCGATGTCTACTTGTGCTCTACAAGCATTACATTTAAAGGCAGCATTGGAAAACAGAGAAGCTCTAGGAGCAACTCAAGGCTATGCCTTATGTGAGCAGTGGGAACAGGCTGCTGGTATGCCTTTGTGCATTCTGAGAGCATTTGTGACTTGGACACAGGTGGGGAAGGGGTAACAGAAGGCAAAGCCACAAAGTCAGTTGTGAATATTGGCTTCTATAAAGTAGTGGTTATGTTATGCAAACACAGAAGTTGTGCTAACCCATAAAAAAGAGCTGTCATTTCCAGCCTGGCTACTGACTTGCCCATCTCAGCTCTCTCTAGCAATTTACAATTCCATTCTCCTCTATGTTAGACAGCTGCGATTTGTTGGAGTATTTTTAAGACTAGAACTTGAAACGATAATTGAACCTTGAAGAGAAATCAGTACAGTTGTAGTTTCAAAATCATCAGTGACAGAATAATGGCCTAGAATAAATATCAGGAGAGAAAGAGAACATGATCTGGACCAACAATTTTTACATAGTCCCAACAACAACTGGGATCATTGCACAATAATTCCAGACATGATTTTTGCCCACAATTGCAGGCAACTAGTATTGTTTACCTATTTCTTACAATTCCCTGTTCCCATGATAGATGTTAATGGTCCTTTTAAAAGATTTCATAATAGATGCTGATGATGTTGGTTTAAATACAAATTTTTGAGTTTTAAAGAGAAGGGAGAAAAAAACTTAAACCACATGTTACATGACACTTTGGTAGCATGTACATGAAGTCAAAACTCTAGGATTTATTTAAGATTAAGAATGTGTTCCAAGTTCTTTCAGCTCTCCTGAAATCTAGTAGGAAATGTGGAGATTCCTCTTTTCTCTTGGTATGAGCAGTCAAATTTGAAATAGGGATTTGGTTTCCATTGAATGTTTCTTCGGTTTGTGCCTGGCACCAACTTTGTCTGTTGGTAGTTTTGGAAACTGTGGGGTCTGAACTCTGAACTGCAATTCCATTCTTCATCAATGCAAGACACTTTCAAGGGCCTGTACCAAAATCACTAGCCATGCTTACTCCTTCTCAGCAAACAAATCACAGAAATGGGATATATGTCACTGTAGCTGAGGACTAAATTGTAATTATAAAAAACGATCCATATTTATTTTCCTCATATGCTTAGAAAACCTTACTTTTTTTAATCTATGGGAACTGTGACTCATTTTTCTAGTGGTGGACCCAAATTTATACAGAGTAGCTGATGTGGAAATGTAAGTACACAAATACTCTTGCGCACGTTCCTTATATAATGCACAAATATATTTTGTTTGACAGCATCTTAGTGCAAAAGCATTGTGAAAATGACAGCCCTTCCCTGGGGTCAGATCTTTACAGACAGGACAAAGCACAACTTTAGGCTTTGCTAGTAAGGTAGTTCCAGAGTTTATTGAATTGTGATGTCTTCATTAATACAAAAAAGTGTGGAAAAAAACCTTGGGAAACCATAATAGGAATAGGCAGAAATTAAACTGAAAATGATAGGTATTTGAGAGGTTTTTCCTATATTGTGGGAAATTATTTAAGCTTAATAACTTTAGCTTAAAGAAATAAATGTTATGAGGACCTTTATAAATATTTGTAGAGTAATAAAGCAGAAATATAGAACCACTAAATCTACTCCGTGTTTATACTATAGCAAAGGCCCCTGGCTGACAGTAGAAAGCAAATAACATGAGAAAATCTCTCTGACAACTAGGCAGATAAGCCATTTGCCTCATCTTAGCTTCTATCATATCTATCTCTGTGCTGTCACCAAAAAGAGCAGTGTTTATGGAAGCGTAGGAAGGAATTGCTGATCCTCAACCCTCTGGAGGCAGCGGGGCTCATGCCACTGGCCCATGCTACCCTCCCAGCTAGCCCTCATGCCCCAGGTGTCAGGAAGCTGTCTCTAAAAGGCTTTTGTTTATAGGGTTATTGAAACGAAAGAGCAGTAGTAACTGGGACAATTTCCCACTTAAGATGGCAAGCCTCTGACACTGAGAGATCATCAGAGACAGAATACCCAAGTGCATCAATGCCAGGGTACAGAGGGCACAGAACAGCAGTGGTAAGCACTTGGAAATGTTGCTGGCATTATGGAATTCAAGTGCAGGTGCAGAGAACAGCCTGTTTCTAGTTGGGTGCTTAATATGTTTTTTGCAGCTTGTCTTTCAGCAAGTGTCCACTGGAAACTGTAATCCAGGACTTTAAGCTTTGCTTATTAGATGGTTCATTCCCTTCTTTATCAATATTGAGGAATGTTTAATGCAGAGAGGACCTTTCTAGACATAGCTGATGATTACAGTAGCTTGAGGAATGCTCTTGATATTCTTTAAGAAAAGCAGAAAAAGCGAATGCATTAAAAAAAATTAGATACTTCTTTATGAAGCTTTTTTTCATATGTAGCATTCACACAGTGGTTATTCCTTGCAAGAACTCAGAATTATCAAGGAAAAATCATTGATGTTAAGCATTCAGTTCCAGGATGGATTTCCCTATATAGCAAACAAAACAAGAAAAAAAAAAAGAAAAAAAGAGACATTTTGCGCATAGGATGAGGATTCACAGAAGCCAGTTTTCTGAGCAAGGATGATATAACATCATTGGGTGCAAACAGCAGCAGCGTAGTGGTCACCTTCACTGCTGAAGACATTGATGTCTCTGGCCTCTTCAGCACCCGTATAGTTGGTCCGGATGGGGACTGTGCATTTGGTGCATTTTAGCTTAGATCTGTAACACGGGATTTGTTTGGAGTTTAGATGCCTTGCTCCTTTCTCATTTTTGGCTACATTTCCTGGTGCACAGTTGGCAAAAGTAAGAGCAGAAGAAGGATGTCATCCCTGTCTGAGAGCTGGTCAAGTCACTTCACTTCCTCATGATGGAGTTTCAGAAAACTTTAGAGTTTAGGTGTTTGGCCTGAAATCCATGTGGTGGGTATTTGGGTTGTGTCAGTCACTGCTGATGCACACATGGTGAGAATGGTTCCCGTGGGGCAGGAATTGTCAACACCTTCTTGTGAGTCAGGCTCTCCAGTTCAAGCCCCCCTCTCCTTTCTTCCCAGGCACAGCAGGAGCCTCTCACCAGGGTCTCACAAGTGAGGTTAATCAGCACCAGGTTATCCAGGACGCTCCTAGCTGATCAGCTTTGGTTGCTCCCTCAGCCTTTCCACTGAATCAGTTCAGGGGTACCAGAGCAGTCGGGAGCATTTGTGTGACAGGAGGTAAGACACACACTGTTGGTACTTTGGATCCCAGCTTGTGTCCAGCCCAAATTACACAGGGATGAGGCTGCTTGCAGTGAGAGTATAGCTGAAACATACTTGTCTACCCTAATCAGGGTTTAGTTTTGGATCAGCAATGACAGCCCATTATGCAGTATTTTCTTCTACTGGGCAATCGTAAGTGCTTTGTATATATTATTTTTAATTTCATTCAGACAATATGTCCACGGCTGCTGTACTAAAGCAAAATAGCTCCAAAATATGAGTGTGCTGGAAGTGAGGTTGGGAAAGCACCACTTGAACTGGGCAGGGAGGGTTCCTGTTCTGTTTAGTTGTGTCAGACCTGGCTCACAGGCACTGTGATTCTAGATTCACTTTTTTGCCCTGTTTCATACCCAGTCAAGTCCGAGACAGGAAGAAAGAGGGATAGCCTGTGAAGTGACACAGGAAGCAGGGCATTTTTAAGAAAAAATGCATTATAAGTCATGGAGTCATAGAACAGTTTGGGTTGAAGGGACCTTTAACATCATCTAGTTCCAATCCCCTTCCGTGGGCAAATACATACATGTTTTTTACCTGTGGTATTGTTTCATTTCAATCACTAGAAGAGAAGCAAAAAAATCCATGCAGTTGTCCTTGCTTATGTTTTGGCTTTACATTTTGTCCCTATGTCAGCCTGGGTAATTGAAATCCTTGAGGTCAACCTCACTTTCAATCCTTCCTTTGCTGTGCAAGTCAGGGATGCTGCAAGGAAAAATCTGTTTTCAAACCACTGTTTTGATTTGAATTTCAAATGATGTGAATATGTTTCTTTTGGCCTTGAGTTTAACTGAAGGTTGTTTTTACGAATTGTAGGACCAAGTTAAGGCAGCCATGGTGTTTTGGATCTCCTTACTCCAGTACTTTGGATGTGCTGCTCCTGAAGCCTGGAGTGCAAAGCCTCCCTTGCATGTGGAGCAGGGTGCAGAGCAAAGATTGCCCTGTGGCTGCTAGTGTTGATACTAGTCAGAATTGCAGTCCTGGGTGAAGTTTCAGGAGCCATCACTGCTCTCCACTGCCTAGTGGTTAGCTTGTATGGCCAGAATTTCAGACGGCACATTTCTGCTTCATAAAAGAGGCTATGCAAACAGAAGAAGCTATTTTCTCAATTTCCTGTATGAACCTAGTGACACTACATTAATGACATGAACTGCACAACACACATTATTAATGTCTGTTTATCTCTCTCGAGTTTGGCCTTCAAATTGTTTCAGTATCGTACAGCTGTATGGATGTACTTGCTGTCCAGTGTGACTGAGAAGGAACATAAATCTGTAGTTCACCTTGGCCTGCAGACAGTGTTGGGTTCACTTTCTGACTGGCCTGTGTTAATCAGGTATCCTGCTCCTCCAGCTGTAAATCAGGCATTGTGATTAATAATCACAATGAGAGAGCTAATTAGTACTGGCATGTAGCTGTTTTATGGATTCCTCTTTTCTGGGAGCCAAATCCAACCATATGGAAAAATGTAGCTGAGACACTATAAATATGATTCCACTTAGACAGTAATTTCTTCTGTTTTCTGTTATCACAGCAGTGTCAGCATAAGCAAAACAATGAAAGTGAAGAGATGCCGTTGCAGATTTTATTACAAGTTTGAGGTCTTGGGACTTTTTTTTCTTCTTCAAGGACACTGTGTTAATCTGAAGAAAGCAGGCTTGATTTGTATTCATTTATGCCTGCCACAATTATTTAAGAAATAGCTCCAGTGCTCACACTTGAAGAGCTTCAGTTCTCTTTTAACTATTTCTGGCAGAGTTAGAAAGATATGCTTTGTGCTTTGTGTCATGACAACTTGTCTTCTCCAATAAGCCACATCTTAAACTGTGTCAGTCCTCTCTACATTCAAAGTAACTGTCTTCTGTTCATTGCTGTTGGATTGATGCTGTTGACTGAGTGTCTGCAGTGCAGCCAGCAGCAGCAAGTGAGGATTTCCACAGAAAGTGAAGTCTTTAGTAGTAAAGTGCAGATGGGCACCAGGCAGTGGTTGACTCCAGATAGCTGGGAATCCTTGGGCAGAGCCACTTCTGATCTTCATGTTGATCTTCATAGAACCCACAAAATATAAAAAATCATCTGTATTTGAGGATCCATTCACAAGGCTGCTGTTCTAGTATCAGCTACTGAAACTTTACTGGCATGGTGAAAGCAGAGGCAAATGAAATAAAATGTAGAGGAGTAGGAATATCTCTTATACTCTAAATCTTTGCAGGATCACTGTAAAGCGGAGACTGTCTTCTGAGAACAACAAACAGTTCTCCCCAAAGCCAATTCTTTGTGTTCACTTTGTTGTGTTGTGTTTTTAGACTATTTTTTAACTATTTTGTCGAAAATTACTAGCCTACAAGTGGGAGATGTCAAGGATGGGTTTCCAAAATGCTGCATTGGAGAACTTTAGATAAGCAGCAAGAGGGAAAGGCCTTTGTGCTTCTGCTTCTTGTGAAATCTAAAGGAGAGCAACCTGCCACAGTGTAGGATTCTGGGGGAGTGAGGAAGTCACACCCTGTTTTCTGGAAGGAATAGAAAAATACCTGCTGCAGGAGAGGCAGGAGAGCTCTTCCTTTCTGGTTTACATAATTATTTTTGCAGTCTTGCCTTGCAACAGGTGCCTCAAATAGATTTTTTTCAGTCTTTTGCAATAGTTGACCGACCTTCTCTTCCATAAGAGTATTTTCTACTGAGATTCCTCATTTTGCTTGTGAAAGGTTTCAGAAATAACTTCTGTTACAGCCATTCCCATCCAAGCCTTAAAGTATATACAAAGCCCTTACATAGTTGCATCGATATGACACAGTTTGCTTTAGGGCTTTTTCCCCTCTTTTAAGATGAACATTGTCAGAAGTGGTATGAGGGAAATGATGGTAAATCATAATTTAGTGCCAAAAAAGGTTTTTCAATTGTCTCATCAAAAGCCAATACCATAGGAGAAATTAAACTGCTGCTCTAAAGCTAATACAGAGAGCTCTGTGACTTCTTCTTTCTTTCTGTCCCAGAAACTGCTACCATAAATCAGTTCTCTTCCAAGGCTTCTGTTCAGTGTACTACTTCTTTTCGTGACACTTAACCCACTAGCATTGTGTACTGCATGTATTATGCATTGCCTTTTGTGCATGCCATATATTACGAAGAGCTTTCTATCCCTAAGGGTTTCTACATCTATTTCTGTGAGTTTACCCTACAGGGCACTTTCATGAAAGTCATCAGTTAGCCTTTGCTATGAAGAAAGAGATAATAGTAACTGAAAGTAGGTCAAGCTCATTAGATTATGATTAAAAGGCAGATTTCTTTTTCTAATGCAGTGAATGTGGTTCTAGTGGGTGGGCACTGGGCAGAAGAGGTGCTGGAGAAAAGTCACAGGTGCTGTGTCCTTGGCCACTCTGTATTTTCAGTTATTTTATAGCTTTTGTTGAATACTGACTCATAAAGAGTACAGCAACCTTCAATTTCATTCTAGCGACTTTCTTTAATGCATCTTAAAAAAGAAATGCCACACATGGTCCTGCCTTCACGCTCTAGGATGAATCTAGAGCAGATAGTTGGCACCACCAGTAAGTTGGATTCAAAGCAGGCTTGTAATTTGCCTCTTATAATGCTTTATCTTCAGCTTTTTTGGGAACATGCATGTCCACCACAAACAGAGGATTTTGTCACTGTGGAGATCGAGTTAGGATTTAGGACTTGGATTTTCCTTCAGAAGTATTTTAGGACCTGCCTTGAGCTCCTCAAGCTAATGAAATCCCAGGCTGACCTTGGTCTGAGGTCTGAGGACCTACTCTCAGTACCTTGGTGGGAGCCCTGCACTCCCTCCTTGTCACTGGTGGGGCTGCAGAGGAAGTGGGACACACCTACCACCTCTTGCACCTCTTCCTCTGTCAAGGCACTGACCTCTTTATTTTAGTGCCTCAACTGAGCTGGAATAGCATTGCTGGCAACCTCATCTCTGTGGCTAAATTTGAAAACAGTTCCTCAGGTGCAGTTCAAGTAGCAAATGCTCTGTATGGGCACCTTATGGGGAGTGGATTCCCAAAGCTCTCAAGTGTTGAACTCCCACCTGCAGCTTTCCCTACATTGATTGCACTGGTCTCTACAGACAACAGTACTGTGCTTCAGGTGTGACTGCCTTGGTGATAGGGAGGGTTTTTCAGGGTGCAGGACTGAGTAAAGCACCTTTTATTTCACCAGCCTCTGATTTAATTAGCCCCCTGCTGTTCCTGTTGTCCTGCATCTGCAGTAACTGTTTAAACACGTGGGACTACATGCCAGGCTGTGGCTCTCTATTTTTCCTTGACCAGCAGTAGTCTTTCTATGTAAGATGTTAACTCAGCTCCTTTGAAGGACAGATTTCCTTCTTTTCAATTCTGTGTAACATGACAGGGTTGGCATTTTTCCCTCTTGTTAATCATCCATATTTCACTGGTCACCACAATCATCACAGTTTGTTCTCCAAGTGATTCCTTGACACCAGATAATTTCCATAAGTATGCAGCATTTAAATGCAACTTGCTATCATGTGTCTCTTTTCCTCACTTCTCCTTAGATGTAAGGGAGCATCTCACTATGGCCTTACCAAGGAACGGAAGAGGCGTTCCCAAGACTGCTCTCCAGACCACGGCTCCAGCTTAGCGGTAGCTGCCCTGGGCCCTGAGCTCTCAGCAGCTGCGGCCATCGCCTTAATGACAGATGAGCCAGGGCTGGTGAACCCGGCCTTCAGCCCCACCTCGGAGGACAGCCAGCTGGGCAGCAGCCCCGGAGACCTGCACCGCAGCAACCGAAACAGAAGTAAGAGCTAAAAAGGTGGCTTCAGAGCCTGGTGGCCTCTTTCAACATTGATTTTTCTGTGAAATATAGGTTGTTGGAGGATTTAAAAAAAAAAAAAGGGGGGGATATCGAAAGCTTTCATTTTACATGGTATATCCAGTTGTGTACTCAGTGACCAAATAGACTTGAGTTGAAAACAAAATGGCTTGGCCAGGGGCAGACTAGCTGTACACATGCAAACTGCAAGTCTTAGGAAAGATTACTTAGACAAGTCAGCTCAGTTGGAAGATTAAATGTTATGTATGATGTGCTGGGGAGATGGTGTAGCTGTGTAACGGCTTCACCAGAGCATGGTGGCCTAGGTAACCCCCATGGACGTGAGCACCTACCCAAAAGCCTGTTTGGAACTGTGTTTGGCAGTTGCCAAGTATTCGTAGGAAAAAATACGCCTTAAGAATTGCCTTACGACCTTGGGAGACGTCTGCCAGCTTCTCAGGAAGGTGCAGCTCGGAAGAGCTGGTCCTGCTGAAATAACCGCAGTCAGCGACAAGCTGCATCAGGAAATCTTGCCTTGATCTTTCACCCTGTGACACTGCACTCGTCTCTGATGAGTGTCATATTTGAAAAGCATGTCCTGCCACAGGCAGACTCATAAGTGTTAACTGTGAGTTCAAACTGCGTATTTGAGGATTCTAAAGCCAAAATGGATAGCCCACCTTGTTGGACCAGTTGTGTCTTGAGAGAATTGATAAAGGGCTGAAGAAAGACTGGAAAATGAGCAGTGCTTTCTTCTTGTGTGCATGGAGCTGGAGGGGCGAGGAAAGGGATAATGCAAGAAGAGAACTCCAGAATCTCAATAAATCCTGTCAGTTTTATTGAGTTTAGAGGCCACAGTCTGGTTTAAGAGAATGTTGTACAATTAGATTACAATGTTTGGCCAGCATGCAGAGCTGGAAGAGACAGAACAGCAACTGCCATGAAGATGTCTTTAGCAGGATGGAAAAGAGCAACATGTTTTGAAAGTATTATGACTTTTCTTTTGTACTGCCTTACTCAGGTCAGAATATGTGACATATTGATCCCTCCTACCTGATAATCCTTGAATTTTTGACATGAAATTGTTGGCAATCGTTGGTGGCTTTGGAAGCCTTGCAAGGTTTTGAGGCAGTAGTAGTAGTGGGGATTTTTTCAAGAAGAGTTTTTAACAACTTCCAGCTTTTTTTTTGTCACACTTGTATAGCTTGGGAAAGGCAGTGCTTCTTCCTTTTACTTGCATTTTTCACAGGATTGATGCTGAGATTTTGTCTTGGCAGAGGATTATTCTTTCCAAGGCTACCACACTCACAGAAGATGTCTCTTTGTGGCTGGCAAAACAGACAGGGAAGGAGGCAATTCCAGGGTGTAGAACTGAGGCAGGGTAATTGTACCCAAATTCGTGTGGGTGCAGCCTTAGAGTATCAGCAGGACTCAGGTGGGAAGGTGAAGTGCAGGCAGCCCTGCTGTTGATGTTATAGCCCATCATATGCCAAGGGCTGCAGAAATGCTATGGTTCTATCTCAGAACTGTTGAACTATATTGATTTGTTTTTTCCTGCTGTTGCAGCTCGACACTTTGAACGTTCCACTATAAGAAGCAGATCTTTTAAAAAAATAAACAAGGCGTTCAGTGTTCTTCGAAGGACAAAAAGTGGAAGTGCTGTTTCCAACCAGACTGACCGTGAAAGGGAAACTGTTGGAAACTCTGCTGCTGGAGAGGAAGGTAATGCTTTGTTCTCCTTGTGTTATCACTTAAAATGGGGTAGGGGATCCTATCCACATGGGAACCGGATGTCCATGACTGACATGCCTTTCATGTGGTGGACTGTGTGTGATTAAAAAAAAAAAACCAAACAAACAGAAAACTCAATCTTTCCTTATTTTTTTTATTTAAAAAGATGTAAGTGACTAGCAGGCAGGACCGTTGCTGGGATGTGTGGGACCTCATGTAGCCTGAATGCTACAGCCAGCCTAGTATCTAGCACACGGGATGTGGGATCTGATGTCTAGGATCTATTACTGGAGCTGTCATTGACTTGCTCTGTAATTTTGTTCAAGTCTTCATCAGCATGTGCCTGTCCCCCTAAAGCAAATGGATCACAGTGATCATACTTTATAAGAAGTTAATAAGTTTGGGCTAATGTTTATGAAGCACTAGGAATTCCCATTGGGAGGATGGTATGAAAGTGCAAAGTACTGTAATTATTCCAGCATTTCTGTGGGATCCTTGGTGACAGACTTGTATTACCCAACCCAGGCTGGTGATGAGGTAAGAATGCTCTGCTCTTAAACAGGGGGAGAGGCAAGTTTGCCTCATGCATGTCAGGGATGAGGGGTCTGGCAGGCAGTAACACAACATTTGACATTCTCAAAGCAATAAGCAAATGTTACTAATCACTCTGGACCATAATTATAAAACCAACATTGGCATTCAAGCATCAGTAGGACGTGATGAATGAATGGGAATCATTGCCTTAATCAAGGTCTTCAGTGAGCTTATTATTCCTTTGCTTGAGACATCAGGAACTCATGTCTCTTTCCAGACCAAATGTCCAGGATACAGACTTTAAGAAGACAAAATATCCAACTTCCCTTTGCTCTGTATTCAAGTTCTCATTGAAACCCACACAAAATAAGGACAAAAGGCCACCAAATGCTACTTCTAAGCATCATTGTTCCTGAAGTGGTGAATTGGGGAACCATGTTCAGTATTCTGCTTTATTTGCTTATTCTTTCAGGAGAGTTTCACTATGTTACTGTGTTTGTGGTACTTACTCTCCTACCTCACATACTTGCTGATGTAGCCAAAATAATACGTGGTTATTCAAAACTGTGAACCTTTTCCATAAAAGGAATGTGAATATCCTCCTTGACCTGGAAACATTATTAATAACTTTACTGTCCCAAATATTTTATTATGTCTCCCCAAGTAAAATTTTGCAAATAAGCTGTTTATATCTCTATATAGGCAGACAAGTATATTTCTCATTCCCAAGCAACTCTTCAATCCACTGTAAGCAAAAGTTTGCCTTTCTTCAGAAGGAGTGGAATTCTGCATGTCCCAAGTCCATACTTTTGAAAAAACACCTCTTCAGGATGGGACACAGTGATTTTAATGACCGCTTTCTGCCTAGGCATATAGTTGACATTAGTAACTCTTCCACTGAAAGCTTGGTTTCATGTCCAGAGTGTGTGGATGATCTGGATGTCAACAGCACCTATGCAGTAGCCCAGTGTAGTCCAGATATTAACAGAAGGAGGTGTGTACTGTGACACTGGCCTTTACATTTCCAACAGAATGAAAAGTACTGCTGTCTCAATTTTAAGAAACGTATAATGGGGCCCTGAAATGGCAATCACTCCAGGGTCCCACTGACAGTATCAAGGTTGTACATTCTCTCCTTGGCTCTGCTTGCAGTTTCATTCCTCTGTACCAAGCATGACTGTAAACTTGCAAATGTATTTGGCTGCACTGGAAAAACCAGGTAGGCATGTAATTACTTAATAAGCAGTTACTCTTAACTATGAGATCACAGAAGCTGGGTACCTAAATTACTTTATTAACTACATTTGCAAAGAATGCATTTTGATTACACGGTTCTGGAATTTAATCTGAAAAAAATGCAAGCAAATAAATTGCAGCAATACAACTTGAACAAAAATCTCTATTCAATTCTTTGCAACAGGTGCTTTGTGTAATGTCATTTCAAAGGCTCTCTCTGTTTCTTCTTGTTGGAGGAGGAAATGAATGTACTTCTTTCTGTAGCAGTTATCCTGACAGCTGGAGGCTGGTTTTTTTCTCCAGCTTGTATATGTTCCTCTTTCATTTATTTTTTTTAAATCCTCTGAACAGTCTGCTGTTGGACTTCTGATTAGAGCTGTTGGTCAGTCTTTAGGGATAGCTACAGTATGCTCTGCCCTGTGCTTGCTGAAGCTCTGGTCCTAACTCATTGAAGAAAAGGCAGTCCCATGTGTCTGTCTCCCCATTGCCACTCCACTCTCCCGGGCATGGACATGTTTCTGTGGTGGTGAATGGAGATGGTTCCTGACCTCAGAGGTCCCCATACCCAGTGTGAAAGCTGCTGCTGCCTTTCCTGAGGTTTCACAGGTTCATGTCTGGGACCACCTGAGACCACAACTCAGCCGTGCGTCATTGCTCGAGGAGACTGGACAGCACTTTGCCAACTTTCCTCACCAGGCTTAGTCAGTGTATGTGCACAATAAAGCTGCAGCTATGCCAGCCTCACAGGGGGCACAGAGTGATATGTACCCTTCTTGCTGATAACTTCTTATTGATAAAGGAGCTGTCAGATCATCTGGCAAAGCTCAAAGTTCATCTGACCCCAGTTTTCAGAATTTCCTCATCTTAGTTCAGATGTCTCTGTTTGATCTGTGTTTTGCCCGTATTTCATTCAAGGGAGCTCTGAGAATGAAAACCATAATGAGTATCTATGTATTGACCTTCAGCATTCCACTGCAGTGTGTGTAGGTGCCTTTAATCTGAAGCTACTATGTTTTTTGGGCCAATGCTCAGTTGCAATATGACTGTGAGAGTGCAAGACAAACTAATCATTTCTGATGTGGGAGAAAAAATATTCAAATTCTGCTTAACTTGAAGCTGAATGCAGTACTGGTTTTGGAAAACCCCTTTGATACCTATAGACATTGAAAAATATGATGTACAATGTCAAATGTGTTTCTGTTATAATTACAGCAGAGAAATAGTTACAGTCTAATGCTATCTTATACCTGGAGCTGGTAGCAGTTCTGCACTGTGAAGATTACTTCCCTATTTATGTTTCTAGTCCATGGTTTGATTTGTTTAATCAATGTTATATGTGCTTATTTTGAATTTAAATTATTCAGGTTTTCTTTGTTCCTCTGTTTAAATATTTTTGTGACATTTTCAGCAGAGAATTGTTAAATGTCCAAACCAAATAAAATGTTAGATGTGAATGAGAAGTGCAAACACTGATGAGAAAATATTTGAGGGAAGGAGTTGTTAAGATTTTCTCATTTTTAATAATTTAGTGTTTATCAATAACCCATGCAAAATAATATTTTTCTGTAGTGCCGCACCCAAGCTTGTGATATCTACCTAAGAGTAATTTTATTAATAGCACTTGCAGCTACAAATAGCTTTCCAGGACTGAAGTAGAAATTCAGAAAGTTTAAAAGAGGTGGTTTTATTCTGAGACATGAGGGAAGGTGACAGGGACATGCTTATGGCACTGATGCATTTAAGATGTAATATCCTCTGACTGGATCTAGTAGTGAAAATGACCTTGACAATCTACTTAAATGATGAAATATCTCCAAGCAAAGACTGCTCCAGCTTTGTTATGCTTATTTGTATCATTGTGCTCTTAGCTTGGCATTACACTTTTAATTCACTTCCAAGAAAGACTATAAACAGATATACTCTTTACTTAAACTGATCTACAAATACAAGTTGCAAACCAGCTAATGTTTTAGGAGGAAAGAATTTGCAGGTGCAACTGAAAAAACCTCTGTACAATTTTACAGTAAAAGAGAGCTATGTTTCTGGCTTTCAAAAACATTCATTAGTTCCATTTTGCAGTCAAGCCATTGTAAAAGAAATTGAATTTATGATTGCTTGAGGATGACAAATGTTTTTCAAAGTCAAACTCATTCTTAGTCTCATGGTAGGTGTAGTTCTACCACCTGTTATTGCTTTGCAGCAGTCAAGACCCAGGCAGCCCCAGCAGGCACTGGCAAGACCACAGAACAGTTCAGTTCAGTGGGAAGCCTGTTGTATTTTATATATATATATATATATATATGTATATATATGTATATATGTATATATATATACACATACATATATATGATAGATAGATGGATAGATATGCTTCTATATTTGGAAAAGTACATGAAGAAAAAGAAGGTAAGTGAAACACACATGGTATCAAGCATTTTGTGGCATTAAGGCTCTCTATGTGCAGAAAAGAAAGTGGTTTATTGCACCCCAGTACAAGACAGTGCAGCCCAACTTCTGCCTCAGGAAGGCTGCACCCCACAGAAATGCCACACTGTTTCTGTTTTTCCCAGATTTGATTCAGTTGCAGTTCTGATTTCCCAGAACAGCTGTACAGAACTGGTTCAAAGTACTCTGGTCTGGAACGATGAGCCAGGCAATTTCCAAAAGAAAGGGGCTGCCTCTGTAGCATTTCCTCTACTGCAGACTGATAAATTTTCCTGCTGTAAATAAGAGAGCCACAACTCTTTTGAGACACATTCAGCTCTACAACAGTTTAATTTTAGTTATTTTGGGGCTCCTTTGTTGAGAGGAATGTCCAGAAGGAAGAAGAGATGTTAGAACTGGCATTGCCTTCTACCTGCCCCCTCTATCAGAGCAGCATCCCTGGAGAATTAATGGAAGGCGTTAAATCAAAATGATGGCAAACCGCTGGGAGAATGAAACGCTGCATGAAAATCCATTGGGAAGGAAGTGTTGCAGAATGAAGTCCCACACCAGTGCAAGGGCATGTGACATTCAGAGACACAAGAATTTTCCTACAATAGGTTACACAAGCTTCATTTAAATTCTGGTGTCCAGATGCTGGGAAGCATGAGCGTGTGTCCCTGCAGACAGCATTATTTGTGGCGATGGGCTGGCATCTCACATCAGTCAGGCCTTCTGATCTAAATGAGGGCTTGCAAACACAGACACAAGTTTTGTTTACAGTGACCTTTGATTAATCTGGACTCAAGAGTCACAGCAAACCTTACACAGTGCTTTGTTGTACTGAATACCAGGAATGAAGACAGAAGTTACACCCATGGCCGCACTATCGGAAGGAACGTGGTACGCATAGAAGTCAGCTGAAACCTGATTATTGAAGGAACACTATCATTAAATATTATAAACTGTGGGGATAAAATATTAAGTGTAGTTAAAATTTTGTAGTACTATCTCATGGCCACTATACTAATGAATGTTTGGTGTCCTACGTTGTGCCAGACAAGCGGAGTTTACTTTGCAAAGCTGGTCTCTCCTATGTTATTTGTTACTGTAATGGGATGTGAGAAAATATAAATAAAATTGCACACTAGTATAAGGGAAATATTTTTTGAGGAAAAAGCCCACACAATCTTTCTGAATGCAGATGACATTTTATTATATTGACAGATTCAGAGTGCTCCATACAACCCCCGGTGACAAAAGCACAACACTCTGTGGGAAAACCTGCAAGAATCACCAAAAATGAGACAGAAAGTCTCCTTTCTAGATTCAGCAGCTCTTCGATATTTAAGGACTGGAAATATAAAATGGTAAAGAAAGGTATGCAATACTCCTGGGTTTTCCGACTTTGGAAAACCTGGCCTAAGATTATGGAGAATTCCAATAAGACTGTAAGGGCTGGAAAATGGAGTATGTGAAAAATGATACTCCAGCCTCACAACAGGTTGAATGGTGCAAGTCCTCAACCCAGTTGGAGTTGAAGACCCTTAAATTGGCCTGCTGAGGCCCCATTCACTGTACACAACCAGACACCATATCCACCTTTTCTGGGCATGGTATAAACATTCAAAAATTCAATTCAAAGACATTGCTTTCTAGACATGGCATCATCTTATAATAGGTGTGGTAGGTTTTGATCAAACTGCACACAGTGTATGCAGGCTGTTTGGTGAAAAATTATTACGAATTCTCTTATTTTAAAAAAATGTGTATTTGTGTATTTTATACATTTAGTTTGCCAGATGTTACTGTTAGTTTATCAAAATAGACATTGGCCTTTCATTTACAGCAGTCTAGGTTGTTGGCAATACAATATCTGTGTATATGTCTGGAACAAAAAGAGGCAAGTCTTCAATGAAGAGAGCAGAAATTAATGGATCATGGAGTTATTTTCATTGCTTAGCCCATCTGGAGAAAATGGTTCAATTTATTAATTATATTTGATAGAGTGCACAAATCAAATAAAGACAAGAAGTAAGACAGTACAGCCTGCTAACTATAAAAGAGAAGCATTAGAAACTTGTAAACTGGCAAGAAAAATGTCTTGAGAAGATTTGCTCTGTTGTAGATTGCTCACTTCAGAAGGAAATTAGGCACTAAAAATTCCTCTAAAAGAATTTCCATAAACTCATATTGAAAGTCAGCCAAGTGCCACTGCAAGACTTAACAAACCAGTTAAGGCATTGTTCAAGATGCAAAGAAACTTATATAAGTTTATACCCTATGTAAAGATATATGTAAGTCTTGTACAAGTGTAGAGACTTGTTCACTGCCACGTTGCCCTGATTTTGCTCTGGGATTACAGACTGAAGTAACATGAGAGTGTCAATAGCTTGTTCAATGCACAGTTCTCCATGGACAAGAATTGTAACTGAATAATTCCTTTAGAAAAGTTTTCAGATTGAGCTATGGGAAAATGAGTGTCTGAGTCAAAAAGCACAGTTTGCTAGGATGTGAAGTGAGTCATGCAGTGGGAAATGGAAGTAGTTCTACTATAGGAATGTTTTGGTCATCTTCAAAATATATATATATAATATAAATTTATGCTATTTGTGTGCAGAGAAGATCTAGGTATCCAGATTTTCATTTGCATTTTACACATAGCTACCTTTGTAGCCACACTAAGAATGTAAAATTTGCATGCTTATTCTGATGTAGGGATCAGGCCACTAGTGATTTTTGAGGAGTACTTGTATCATCTGACTTAAAGCACCCCACTGAGATGCCAGAGTTAATTGCCTCATATTTCTTAAGCAGCAGTGGAGAACATTTGGCACTTCTAGGGGTGATTTAACAGGTACAGGGGTATCGATTCCTTTGAATGGCTGTGCACTATAAAGGAAGTCAGAGCAAGTGGATCACCAAATTGTGCATTTGACTTAGAGGCCTGGATTTAGATCAAGTGAATCCACACTTCAGGCTAGAGAGAATTGAACAAATTATAAGCTGAGCAATAGCATTTAGAAAATAGAAGAGTATGGGGAAAATGAAGCACCTTCCGTTCCTGAGACATTAGTTGCATGCCAAACTTAAGTAAACATGTATTAGGGCAGAAACTGTTATTACGAGAGTATAAACTAAATGAATACTTGGGTATTAGGTTGGTAAAGGCTGTGTAGTTATCTAAATAGACTTTTATTGCCTGTCAACTCTTGTAAAACCACAAAGTCGAAGTCTGTGCTACCGGTAGGTGCTTTTTACAGATGTGGAGGAGGACAGCTTCCCACCCCGAAGAGCATATGATCAAAGAAGTGGTAAGGGATGCAACATGGTGTTTCTCAATATTTTTTTCCTGTTCTTTCTTCCCCCTTGCTCTCTCCCAAAAGGTTTTGGTGCCTTGCTGGTTTGTTGCCTGCTAATTCTGTACTAGAAAATATTTATTCTATCTCAGATACTGATCTGTTAATTTTCATTTTACACTTAACCACTATTCAATAACAATTACTGTACTTTCATTTCTAAAATAGGTTATTGAAAAAATACTAGCAGTTAATTTTTTGGTTTACAGGTTTTTCATGTAAGCACTGGATTGGACCCACATGCAAAAAATTCAAAAGCTTTCTCTCACCTGTGAGGGATTCTAAATTATTGAAGGCTGACACACCTGTGCTATAAAACTCCTAGGCGCTTTTACTTCAACATTGCTCGCTGCTGAGTGTGGACCTAGAAGGAAGGAGAGTATTAGTGACATGCTGTGAAATCAAACAGGCCAGCTGAAAAGTGATGTTTGGAAGAGGATACTCTTATCTAGTGCATTATAAATACAAAAAGACCTCTGCCCACCATTAGTCCCTTCTCACCACAGCCAGATTGCCAGGGCCAGCAGAGATCTTTCCCTCCAGGCACTTTGAGCATACCATAGTTTTAACACAGATACATCACAGTAAGAGCCAGTCATTCCTACTTCCTGGAGCTCAAGCAGTGATGAAAGGAGAGGAATCTGGTAGGGAAACTACTGTATGGTTTGGATTGTCCAAGATATCTTGTCCTTCTGTTAGCTGAAGATAAATAAAATGCTTCCTTGGATGTCACAAGCCAAGCACCCAGTCCTCCACTATGGCATCAAAACCAGAGAACAGCCTGGGATGCTACCAGTGAGACAGAGCGTACAACCCAGCACAGAAGGGATGGATGTTTGTTGAGGTGTCCATGCCCATCTGCTCTAGGGCCAGCAAGGAACTGTGGTGTGGTTCTGAGGTGTCTCTGGGGACTAAAAATGTATTTTGTTCCCCTAAAATGTGTAACAGTTTTTAAGTACATTTCATCTGTCTGGATTACATCAAAGGTTTAGGGCTGTGTTTTGTGGGGGGGGAAAAGGAATATATTAATTGTGAAAAGATCCCTTCAAGTCCACTCAGCAGCATACTTATTCTTTCCTACCCTCTTACTATAAATTATATCCATGCATAAAACCTAGTTTGGCTAACTGGCAGGTACTTGAGCTTGTGCCATACATATTTCAACAAAGTAAAGCTGTGATGTCAGATAAATACCTTATGTGCATTTCCAGGTTTTCCCAGGTTGTATCACCTGATTCCAGATGGGGAAATTACCTGCATTAAAATCAGCCGTACCGATCCTCATGAAAGTCTGGCCATTCGGATTGTGGGAGGCAGTGAGACCCCCTTGGTTCACATTATTATACAGCATATTTATCGAGATGGGGTAATTGCCAGAGATGGAAGATTGCTGCCTGGAGACATGATACTAAAGGTACAGTACTGTGGAGGTACAAGATAAAAATATCCTAACAAAGAATAAGATTAAGTCAATTATAATGATATTTGCAACATTGCATGCAGAAAGACATTCAGTTCCTCTACATGCTGTAATGATTTCATTAATTTCAACAGTTTTTGAAGTTCATGGATTTGTTTCTGTTTCCTAGTCGCTGACAAGCCACTCTGATTTCTCCTCAAACATGGTAGATCCAAAATGCGATGTAGGACAACAGACTGTCGGCATTTCTGACCCAGTGGTGCAAAACTTGTTTCTGTCAGTAGAGACTGGGCTTTTTGTCCAGTTTGTTTCCACTGAACTGTGGGCCTAAATCTCAGTTGGTGAGGGTTCCACTGCCTCATATTCCACTTATACCAGGATAGGTGACAGGAGGCTGATGAGTGTTATTTCAGCATCTAGCTCCTCTGTATGATGTGTTCAATACCACAGGAGTGTTAGACACTGCCCACTTTATTTTGTGAGTGTTGCTCCACCAGCAGCCCCAGGTGAAATCTTTAAGAACAACTTGAGCGGTCTCCAGGCATTAGCTGTTGACTGCTATTTCTGCTCCTACTTCTATAGAAATGTACAAGAGATGAACAAGAATTGGGCCAGATGGTTAAAGATCATATATCTTTACATCTTTACATCCCATCAGCAACAGCTTTTGAATGGGAACTGCACTCTCAGTTGCCCCAGTGACTTGGAGTTCAGCGAGGATGGTAAATTATATTAATGCATCAGTCCTTAGACAAAAAGAGTGACTACAGAAAATACTAGTTCCTTCCTTGCTTTGATACTTTGATGATGTATATTTGGAGTGCACAGGTATATTCACATTGCAAGCCAAAGGTACAGCTGCAGCTCACCCAGGTTTTCCAAATTAGAATCTCTCACATTTGAGAGCAGGCTGCTTTGTTCACTGCAGGCAGGTCATACTGCCATGGACAGACTGGTGCTGATGCCCAGGCTAACCATTGTGGCATTAGCTGGGATAAGGCTACAGGAGCTGGAAGTTGCATGGACTGCAAAGATCTGACATCATATCTCTGGGTTTTCTTCCAGGTTGGACTCTCGATGTCCATCCTACTGCCTGCTCTGGCATGCCTAGCTGGTAGAGTTAGTGAGTAGTTCCCCAAGTCCTACTGACTTTTCCTACTACATATTCCATATGAGTAATTACTAAGGATACAATCCTCTAAAGTTCAGAGCACCACGTATAAGCCACCATGCTTCCCTAGCTTTTGCTGACCCCAGTGGTATCTGAGGACACTTGAGGCATGCCAAGGTTGTGCCACGCCTTCTACTTCATGTCAGACAGACCCTGGCCAAAGAGGTTTCTCAGGATCACAATGTGGGCATACTTCACTGTAGTAGTGTATAAAAATGCCTCTGGATTGTGCTTCTGGGTAGTAGCTGGATAAGTGTCTCTCAGTTGTGCCTTTCATGGAGGCTTTTTGTCCTGGTGCCAGCACAGAGTGGCAGAGTTACTGGCACCACTGAAACAAAACTGTTCCTGCAGGGCACATCCAAACTGCACTGTGAAGCTGTGACTGTAGCACGGATGGGCCCAGCTCAGCTCTCCCCAGCTGTGGCTCATTGCCCAGGGATTTACCGAGGATTCTTAGGAATTTCAGCCCCATCCTGCTGCAGCTCATGCTGTTTATGGTACCCAAGCTGGCAACTTAAAGTAAGTTGAGGTGTGTCTCTCTGGGTGCAGACCCCCCCACCAGACTGTAGCAGGGACAGCCCCATCATGCCACACTGGCAATCTGCAAAAGCAAACACCAGCCAAATGCTTTTGTCCATGCTGGGGACCATTTCTGTTACATTTTGGAGACATTTCTTAATATTTAAATGGTTCAATCTGTGCAGTGTAAAACTATGTGGAAATAACTTGTCTGATTAGGGTTTTCCAGCCAGCAGTGAGTTACAATCTTGCAACTGGTTTTTATTTAGCAATATAAAGTGCAATGCCTAGTCATTCTTACACATATGGACATGACAGGATTGACTGGAAACTCTTTCTTTTCACCATCCAAATTAAAAAAGTAGTAGTTGTGCAATTTTACTGTCATCTGAGTTAAATGTTACCTGGAAAACACTGAGAAACTTTAAAAGTCTGATTTCTGGTGTGGTAAATCATCACAATTGCTAGTAAATATCCAGGGCATTTAAAGTTCTACTTGAGGTTCTTTTCTGCATTTTAATTAGAGATTCATTACTGGGGAACATTTTTTTTTTCTTTTACTGTACCAAGAACAGCTGGGAGATAATGAAGGGGAGAAACAGGAGGAGAGTGGTGTGAGCGAAAGGAAAGGTTGGCAAGGCAAGCTGAAATCAGAAGCTAGTGGAATAAAACTAAGATCTATGAAAGGATATTGAAGCTTGGGAAGAACAATAAGAAAGATGGAAAATAACATGTATGTCTGGAGACTATCAGGGAGAAAAGGGAAGAAAAAGGGCAGAAACTGTCTGTACAGCACATCCTTTCCTTGGGGGGAAGGCTGTTCTGCACTGCAAACTTGGCCTCCTGCTTGACACAGTTTGAAATAGCACATGTCACTTTGTATGAAGACATCTGTGTAAATAGAGCTGCTGTTTCCAGTGCCAGCTCAGAATAGACTGGCTTCCTGCTGCTGATTTACACTTCTCTCTTCCAGGTAAATGGCATGGACATCAAAAATGTGCCTCATAACTATGCCCTGTCAATCCTGAAACAACCCTGCCATGTGCTCCGACTGACGGTGCTCCGAGAGCAGAGGTACCGATGCCGAAACAGCGGACTTTCCCTTGATGCTCACTGCAATAGGGATGACAGTTTCCATGTTGTGCTAAACAAAAGCAGTCCAGATGAGCAGCTGGGAATAAAGCTGGTTCGCAAGGCCGATGAGCCAGGGGTATTTATTTTCAACTTGCTGGAAGGTGGCATGGCTGCCCGTGATGGACAGCTTCAGGAGAACGACCGGGTGTTGGCCATCAATGGGCACGACCATCGGTACGGCAGTCCAGAGAGTGCAGCCCAGCTGATACAGGTTTGTCATCACCACTTTGACTACGGTTTTTGAACTGTGCAAAAACCAAGCAGCCTGTTTTCACCATCCATTGCAAAGCAGGGCCAACCATTGAGTTTGTGTGTTTGAAGGAGGGAAGGAGACTTCAAGCTTGGATGGGAATTCACTCCTCTAAAAGCTCCTTGGTTTCATTGTGTCTTCAAGGGTGAATGTGGGCATGGACTCTCATGTCTCGGGTAGTGGTGCCTGCTACCATCAGGCTTTGGAACATACAGATCACGGTAAACGTCTCTATCCTCTGAGCATCATCAAAGCGTGATGCCGTCTGCCAAAAGGCATGCCAACCTGCACCCTGGAAGCACTGGGTCCGGTAGGATCCTAACTCCTCCAGCTCAGAAGGAGTCACAGTGCTCTCTGGTGCAGCCCTGGAGCAAACCAGAGTAGCCTAAGGCAGTGGATGGCATGTTTCAGGATGAACAACACCCTCCCAAAATCAGTGATTTCCCATGGATGTGTTTTACAACTGAAGGTAGTCCATTCCTTATAGGTATTTCTTACCTAAATCCAGCATATAGAAATCCAAATGTTTTGGAAAAATGGATTTGTAGCTCTAGTTTTTATAAATCTCTATTTAGATGCTTGTGGAGAACTAAATGAATGCCTCTGCAATGCACTAAGCAGTCTTAACACAAAACTGTCACAAAAAAAAAAAAAAGCCTGTGCCTTTCTTAGCTACAAAATCAGTCAGCTTCTGCCTTATTTCCCCTCCAGAACCATTTTCATTTGTTTTCTCTGTTTACAGACTATGTTATTTTTTAGAAAACTTCAACATAAAAAGCAAAGCCAAGAATCTTTTGTTGCTTTTATCTCATATTTATAGCACTTATTATACTTGTGCATTTTTAAGTTTCATTTGGAGGCATGTAGAGAGTTCACATATTGAAGAATTTCATGGGCTTCAATAAAAAGATGTCAAATCAGGCTGGCTGCTTCCCCTTTTCTGACAGGTATAATCAGGGTAATATAAGTCGGACTGAAAGAAGCATTCAAATGCATTCATTTTGTGGAAAGGATTCCTCTGTTAGCATAGAATCACAGTTGGTTGTAGCCAACTTTTATTAAGAAGTTTATAGCTTAGGTAAAGAAAATGTCATCCCCTTGCATAATGCCAGTTGTTGAAATTCTGGTCCAGCATCTTTCTGGATTACCTTATGTATCTCACTAACTGGGAGCAGAAGGCAGAAGGGGAAAGGTTTAAATTCTCTGAGGGCAACAAGTCTGGAATGAAAAACTTTCTGAAAAAAATTTTATTCTTGGAACAGTTCTTTATGGCTACAAAATAAGGCAAAACAAGGCTTCATAAGCAAAAAACACATGCAGCCTACAGATGAAATGGAAAAAATTACTAACGAAATAACCATTCACATACAAGTGTTTAAAAACTCAACTAAAGCCCTTATTGGGGTCCAAAGAGTGGATGTTATTCATAATAATGCTTGAAATACACACCAGTCCCTGGGAATTTAAACAATATGCCCATCAAAGGGGAGATTCAGATTTCTAAACAGCCAAGATTACATTGCATTGGTCTGAGCTCTATGAATCACATTTGTCTAATGCAAAATTCCCAGAACCTGTGTCTTTTTTGTCATGTTTTTTCATCAACTATCATTTGCCTTTCCTGTTTCCATGTTATGCCAGAGAAAAAACGTTATACTGAAGCCACAAATGTTTCACATTTACTTCTTACACGAAGGGATATTTCACTGTGTCCTCTGATTTCTCAACAGCAACCTGGCTGTTGAGACCTCAGCGTGTCACTTGCGGTACGTTGAGGTCTTCTGCTTTGTTGTGGAGGAAGCTACAAATACACCATTGGTTTCTTTAAAAATAGAACTAATATTCATTAAAAGGTGGTGGCTTTTAATGTTGGACTTTTAAAGTTGGACTAAGCACAACTGGAAGAACATCAGATTTCTGTGGAATCTGATAGTTTTGACTTTTAAGTAATGAATAATTGAGACAAGTCTTATTCATCAGGCCTATAGCAGTTCTACATTAGCATATGTGAAGCAGTTTTTAATCAGTAGATTAGATGTCTGGCTGTTTATAAGCTCAGTCACAAGAACTGAAATGAAGAAAACGTGTAAGTGCTAATTAGGAACGTGCACACATCTAACACGTGGGAGTTTGCTGCTTCCCTTTTGTCACGTCATCTTTAGTCATGGTCTTGTGTCAGAAGTGGCACTTTTAATCTAAATAACATGACATTCCACATCTGTTTTCCATGAGAGTGACAAGAAAAGGAACAAGGTAACAGGTCAGTGGGTGCTCATGTGAGCATATCAAGCCAAGCTGCATGGGTTGAGCCAGACTTTACTGACCCCAGATGTTCACGCTCATCTCTCCCTCTTTCCCTTACTGTAGTTCAGAGCACCTGTGGTGGACTCATGAGCCCCTCTTCATCACAACAACTGCTTCTGACAAGCAGGTTGTGATGTGGAGTGTATCCACGTTCCATTGTCCCCGTTAGAGATGGGGCAACTTCTGCTGGGAGCAGCACCACTTCCTCTTTTCAATATGCAATTGCCTACTAGATGCTCAGAAGTTGCCACCATGTCTCTGCCTTCCTGCTTGATTTGCTTTGGCTGTAATACAGATTTCAATTATAGTCGATTGTTTCAGCTATTACTTGCACTCAGTCTCAAAGTTAATCTCTTTTCTTTAATTCTTGCTTCAGCATAAAATACAGAAAAAGAATTGTATAAAAAGCAAGGGGTAAGAGAGAGAGAGGGATCAGAATGAGTCAGTAATGAATATTCTGATCCTTAGAAACATTAATGGCTTTTTATTTGTACGTAAATACAAAAGCTGGTCTTATTGTTTGGATAACTTTTTAAAACACTCTGGACTTCTGAGAAACTACTCAACTTGACTGACCTGGAGACAAATGTGATATTGCAATAGAGACTCTTGTTGAACTTCTGCTAGTTGTTCTATGAGAATTAATCACATTTACAACCTTTCTCTAAATAACCAACTTTGAGGCTTACCATGTGGCAGCAGATGAGTTTTAAAAAGAAGTTGCGTTAAGGTGAAGTTGTTCATTTTAGAGAAAACTGGATTTTCATGGGGCCACGTGCCCTTGGGAGGTTTAATCTTGTGTTGTTCAGTTCCATCTCAATCATATTACAAACTAGGGACCAGGATGGTTTCCTTTCTGACATGATACGGCATTCTGCTTTTGGGTACCAGTTGAGTTCAGAGTTCTCAAATTAATATTCCATAAAAATATCCAGAAAATTATTTTGAAATACATGTGTATGCACCAAATGATATATTATGAAGCTGTGGAGATTTCAGTTTCTGGTGAAAAAAATAGTGTTCCCCAAGATACTGGGAAAGCAACAAAGTGCACATTTTTTACATTATTGGAATTAGCACAGCCTGAACATGCATATCGCAGGCCTGAAGTTAGAGATTTAGGAAAAGTAGATTGCTTTTTCTTAACTAAAATGACATTTTTCAAAAGCTTTGTTTAACTCTCAGCTACTACTATTGAATTAAGCTCCAGAAAAGACAAACCAAGCTACAAACCCCAAAATCCCAGAGGCTTTCTCTGGCTTCTGTTAGTTGTCTGTGGGAGATTTGATTTCAACAGTGCAACTGGATCTGGGTTTGGTTTCCAGCTGCTTGCTCAATGCCATCTCTCCTTGGAGCTTCTCCCCAGAGAGCAGGGTATGTCACTGTGCCAGTGAGCGAGCCAGGAGGTCTGATGCCTCCGGGGCTGTGGTACCAACAAGCACTGCAACTGCAGCCCCAGGGGGATCAGACCTACACATGTGCTTGTGTGGGGGCTCCACGCTCAATATACTGAGCAGTCCCTTGGATATAACCTGAGAGCAAGCAGGCAGGAGTCTCTCTGGAAACTGGTCCTTAAGAGCCCCTCCTGCCTGGCACAACACCAAGGTCTTTAGCCTAGAGGGGAGGAGATTAGAGGATTCATTTTTACATCCTCTGAGTATGCTTCTATAGCGTTGAGGTTATTTCTACACTGCTCTTCATTTTAGTTCAGTATGTTGGTTTGCCCCTAAGGCTGACTTCTATGATTTACCCAGCTAAACCCCAGTCTTCTCAGCTTTATCTTTGTAGCAGATTGTTGTTTTGAACAGATT
Source organism: Pseudopipra pipra (assembly GCF_036250125.1). NCBI lineage: Eukaryota > Metazoa > Chordata > Aves > Passeriformes > Pipridae > Pseudopipra > Pseudopipra pipra. The sequence goes on from NC_087552.1 coordinate 48,588,025, forward strand.
CGTGTGAGTCTTACTGAGGGGTGAATAAAGCCATTTGCTTCTAGGGATACAGTGCTGATTCAATAAGAGAAAAAAAAAGCCACCTGTACACAAAATTAACACTAATATCAGGCACACATATAGCACCCTAAAAATAACACACAAACATAACTCAGTAGAAGCACTGCAGCATCTCTCAGGCACATAAGTATTATGACTGCATTGTGCAAAAAGGCCTAGAAGCACTTTGAGCTTGGGTTAATTGTTTTTGAAGCTATTCTTCCAAGAATAAACTCCATTACTTTGTGTGCTTCCTTGTGCCCTCCCTCTTTCTCCATGCTCTACTGCAGTACGATTTTATTTCTCAAAATGGTTGCACATTTATTTCTTTAAGCTTTCTTTCATTTGTCACACTCACTGCGTGCAGGTGAACTTAGTTACATTGTTTAGTCCCCATTTTCACCAGCCAAGGCTTAAGCATGTACATCATTTCAAGGTTAGTTGCATCTTTCCCAGCTTTCCTGTCTGTCAGGCAGCAGCAGCTCTGGTTGTCTGTCTCTCTGCTGTGGCAGGCACAGTCTGCTTTGCAGTGGTGTACACAGGTGTATATGAGAGCTGTGGTGCACTGTTGTGGATTACTTCCTCCAGCCAAACTTGGGGCAGATAAGAAGGGGTTTTTTGAGTTAACACCAGATTTTCAAGAGAATATAAATGCCTGGCAGGAAACTTTTATGAACTTTATTGACCTGAACTGATGCTACTGCTTTATGTCATTGCAACATTAGTGGGAAATCCAAACCGTGCTTTAATGGTATCCACATTTCATGAACGCTGTGGTGCTGAGATGCAGGGGTTTATTGACTAGAGCAGTGTGATTCACACTGTACCTCCTCCCACAGGCCAGCGAGAAGCAGGTTCACTTTGTCGTGTCGCGACAGACCCGGCAGCAGACCCCTGACATCTTGCAGGAGACGGGCTGGAGTTACAGTGGCAGTGGCCCGCAGCCCTGTCCCTCCGAGAGAAACAACCCCAGCAAGGTGAGTGCACGGGCACTCGTGTGGCTTCTCTGCCATCCATGGGACAGGGGAATGGGAGGGCAGCTAGTGTTTGCACATCTCAGGGTGTTGTCCCTGCTTTCTATCACCAGAAAAACATGTCTCGCTTTGCAATGGAAACATAAAAGCTGTGCTCCTCATTATTTATCCATTGGTTCTGCCCTGGCTCTGTCTGAGGTGGGGAGGGAAGGAGAAGGCAATGGGCAGTGTTGGGACAGGGGTTGGTGTGCACATAGCATCCTGGCCACGGGCATGGACCTGGCCAACAATGTGAGCCAGCACAGGGCAATGCCCTCCAAGAAACAGAAGAGGTTTATCTAAAGTTTCTTCATCTGAAACAAAGTCTTCAGAGAAAAACCTTTCATGTGCTGGCCTGAAAGATTCACATAAGCTGCTTGAAAATTATGGTAATTACTAGTCTGTTGCTCATTTTCTAAGATACCCTTGCCTTGACTTGGGGTCACTTGCCACCAAACCTTGCCTGGTGGTTTGGTGGCAGGGTGCAGCTGTGGTCTGCCTGGCCGCTGCAAGCACACTGACTTTCTGTGGAGCTTTGGACCCAAAGCATTGGTTCTGCTTCGGCAGCAGCTGAAACTTGCACATTATGAGGGCTGTGAGGGCCGGCAGTGCACAGCATGGCTGGACCCAGGGACACAGCACAGAGCAGCCATCTCACCCAGATATGGCTGTGGTTACCAAATTGTCTCTCCAGCTGCTCCTGTGTACCTGGTTACATGTGCTTAGTGCATTTAGACTTACAATATGCCCTCTGCATAAGGCAGAGAGATGCTGATGGTTAAACATACGAGGTTTTAAAGTAGAAACCAGTGTAGCTGGAGCTTTGAAAATATGTTTTATGAGTTTACTCAGTGTTATTCTTTGCACTTTAGACAGAATAAGGCATGTCCTTGCAGGAACTGAATTTGTTTATTTCACTGAATTTAAAGTCACATGCCTGGCTAATTTGCATTAATTGCTCTGTATGTCACCACCTATGCAAACCCATGCAAGCTCGACCCTGGCCATCCGTGCCAGAGGTGCATCAGGGAGGTACACAGGCAGGGTTTAAATTCATTCTGCCTGATGGGCAGCCAATTCTGTCCTTACAAGGCCTTTGGACCAGACATTGGGTGCACAGCTGTCACCAAGGAGGCAAGTCTAGCTCTGGATTTACAAATGTTAAAAGACACCCATTTTTGCAGGTTTTTTAAAACTACATTGTTCAGTGGTTTTATGTGTTAAAAATGCTAATGTATGTTTATTTTTAGCTTTCCTTTTCCACGAAGTCCCAATCACAGCCCTTGTTAGGTAGGACTGGATCAGCAGGAGTTAAACCAGAGAGCAGAGTCAATGCTCAGTAGCTGCTACGGGGTAGCAAGAAGTGCCCAACTAATCATGCATCTGCAAGGCATTATTCCCTAATGAAGTAATGATGTCCTTGGGGAGATATGTGTAGGAAAGCAATTAGCTTGTGTTGCTACTGTATGATTTCTATGGAAGCTCCAAGCACCTGTTAGTTCTACCATATTCATCCAATTGATTGATGCCACATGGGATTATTTGGGAAGATGATTTGTCTTCCATAAATGGCCTGAGATTCTCATTTTCTCATCCTGTACTGAGAGGTGTTAGAGGGGAACTCTTTGTAAATCTAACATTATTTTGGGTAGCTGTGAGATTGAAGGCACAATGTTGACTTTGCAACAGTCCTTTAAAGACTAAGGACTAAGGGTTTTAAAGACTAATGAATCATCTTTTGTTGGATAGGCCACGGCTTTTAGGGGGATTTCCAGTTTGCCACAAGAGATGAGTACTACATAAGCACATAGGTGGGTGTGCTGCTGTGGGCTTCTGTTCAGTGCCACCATTTGGGCACTTTCCAGGGAAGATCGCCACCAAAAAAGAAAATTCTGAGATGTTTCTATCTCCCTTTAGCTTCATGTGTGTGCGGTGGAGGGTTTATGTCAGAGAAAATGCTCTGGCAGTAGATCAGGAGAGCAGTACACCCAGTAGACAAATGACCTTCAGGCACTGTGGGCTTTTGGTTTGATACAAACATTACTGGAGTATTAGTTGCCCTTTTATAGGGCATGAATGTGTCAATTTGAATTTCTCATTGTTTTTTGCTGAAGGTTTAGCCGAACATCATTTGTAATTCAAGATCTTTAAACTGCAGGCTTTGGAAGACTTAAAATGTTACTTGTTTTAAATAGACATTAGTGCAGGAGTAATGCTTCCAAGCCAAGGGGCCTGTACAGTGTCCTCAATGCAGTGCCTGCTCCTGCCCAAAACCAGGGTAATGCTTGTTGGCTGGACTTCACTGTCAGAGGAGTTTCCTGAGTGTGGTTTCATGAGTGTGGTTTGATGAGTCTGCTACCTGCTGCCACCAGTGGGATTGCTTTATTAGGTGTGATTAATAGAGATTGCTAGCTGACTTGAATTCTGGTTAATTTTAAGGTGTATTTTGTCCCCTGAGCTTACTGTAGGAGGTGATAGTAGCAGGTCAGGAATGCTCTCTTTGAGGGAAACTGCTCTTGCTGTAGAGCATGTATGTAAACATGGGCTGAAGTTGGCTCTCTATCCTTGGCTGTATTCAGCATCAAGAATAAATTCTAGCTTCTAGCAGCCGCCTGGCTCACACAAGAGCCCAGTAACTTCTTTTGGCCATGATGTTGGCCTCATGACAGCCTGCCTCCATCTCTAAGCCATGAGGAGGTGGCTCTTTTTCAGGCCAGTGGCAACCAGCCATGCGGCCCATAAGGCACTGCATAAGAGGAGGACATTGTGACCATGTCCTTCTCTGGTGGCAGTGATGCTGGGTGTATGGTGTGCCAAGAGATTGGTCCTGCACAGGGTTTCAGGGATCTGTTTTCCTGTGTACAGAGTAGGGGAAGCACAGCCCAAACCTCTTTGGCTGCTGCCTGGATTCAGAAAAGAGGGGATGTCAGAAACACTTTCTTGTGCAGCTGAGGTTGCAAAGCCAGGCTGTAATGCATAAACAGGCCAGATTCAATTCCTTTGAAGTCACTGGGAGCTTTGCCATTAATTAAACAGCACTTGTTTTTAATTGGAACTGTTTTCTTACTCTTTTCTAACAAATTGTCTAGTATTTAAAGCAAAGAAAATGTTGCTCAAGCAGGCAGTGTTTCCTGACCATATGAGCAGGTTAACCTTCAGGTGAAGTACATTTTCCAAACAGACACAGCTATGTCTTTTGCCTGCAAGACACGTGTCATAGCTTCGATGTTGAGATAATCTGCTGTAAATATTTATTTTCCAGTAAATATATAGAAAAGGAAAAAAAATAAAAAGAGGAGGAGATGAACTGTTATGTTTTTCTTCTCCTGACCTCCAAGGTTACTTCAAAATGACAGAGGACAATTGTTTAGAAGAGAATGAATTGAAATGCAGTCACTGATAAACACTGCCTTTTAACTGGTTTACTCACTATCAGTTGTACCTCCAAGCAAGCTTTACGTGTGTTTACTAAAAAAGGCTTTATGTTCCTTTCATCACTGCCTTTGTCTCAGTCAAGTCATCCCAATTCCTTTCTATCTGCAACCATGTAAAAATGATATGTGGAAGAATAGCTTCAAAGAAAAACTGGTCCTTTGTGGTTGAGCACACAAGTACTTGTACCTTTATAATTCTTCATTGAAATGTAACAGGACAATTCGTTCCCAAGCACTGCTTTGAAATCTGTTTCTCCCTGTGATGATTCCTCACAAAATAGTGATAAACTAGCTAATGCTCTAATGGTTTAGTTGTCTGAGACTTGATGGATAAGTAACAGGACTTGGAGCCCCAAGTAGAATTCCAATGTCATGTTTTGCTACAAAATTTTGGACTGTAGTTTTGTGAAAATCAGAAGTGCCCCTATCCCACATGCTTCAGAAAGTGGCCTTTTCCTGATGAAAAGCCATTTTTTTCTGAGGGAAAAAGGACATTTATACACAAACATGGATGAAATATTAAGTTTAGTTTTCATAAAGATAGAACTACTATTTTTAAAACATTTACACCTTAAAGACAAAACTGAAAGGTTAAAATTATCTGGATCAGAACATTTATATTCTGAAGGTTTTAAAACCTTCAGAAATTTTTAGATTCATTTGCAAGCCATGAGTCCAGTTATTCTGACACAGTGACTGCGTTCTGCATCGACCAGGTCTGATATGTCCAAAAAACTGTGTTTGGTTTTTGTCCTGGTGACAGAAAGAATTCCTCTTTCCACTGAACTCTTTGCCTTTTTGTTCCTGGCATTCTGTGGCAGCCACTGTTCATCTGCTCAAGCATCTAGATATCCTTTGCTAAGCTCCTGAACGGTCCTGTGTTTTGTTGTCAATATTGCATCACGGAAATCTTGATATGGAGTTAGTTCCACCAAACATACCGTTAAAAAACCCACAAATCCAAGACATAGCCTGACCTAGTTCCATAAAGAATTCTTGCTGTAATCTTCCATGTCCATCATTGTCACTTACGAAAACATTGTGGACTTATCTGCTCCGCTTTCTGTGCTGCTGGCCCAGGAAACAAGGTGAAATGTCTTTGTGAGATGTCAGATTTTTAAGAAGAGATTAATGTGGCTTTGAGTTTCATAGATTATTTTTGCATATTATGAATGTGAGGTCATAATATGCAAAAATACACTTGTGAATGAGATGGTGGGTTTTAATATACATTTGAAATGTCTTTAGAAGCGTGCTGTTATATCTACATATGAGCCTGGAATGGATGATGCTGTTCCTGCATGAGAGGCTGGGATTGTCAGGAGCAGATGCTAGGAGTACTGCTTATGAGATACTTAAGGAAAGCAAAGCAGTGAACACTTAAATCCAGATTTTATTTGTCTTTTGAAAGTGAATATCTATCTTCTAATATGTCCTCAATAATTTTATTCCTTACACCCAAGAGAACTACTTCTCACTAATTATATAGATGATGCACAGACTGCAAGCAGTAAGATAAGAAGCACGACCTGATAGTCAAAGATATCAGGACGACTAGTGATATAAAGAACTTTTTTTTTTCTTTTTAAATCAGGTTCCTTATTTACATTTCAAAGACCTGCTTGTATTTCCTTAGCACTAAAGCAATTCTGATTTTGGTGGGAGTAGTGCCTGATTTTAACTATTAAAGCACAGTTATCTTGGTGGTAGCTCTGACTCCACAGATGCCTAAGCCCCGCAGAGAATCCTGAGTGCCATCAGGAAGAGTGGCAGGCATCTGGGAAGTGCTTTGATATTCCCTTGATGAATATTTGTTTCGATAGAAAATGCCTAAGTGTCAGGGAGGTCACCATGCCCACTGTGTTTGTTGTTGCTGTTTTCTCCATCACAGAGCACCCTTCACACTGTCACTTGCCATGAGAAGGTGGTGGCTGTCCGGAAAGATCACACAGAATCGCTGGGAATGACTGTAGCAGGCGGAGCGTCTAACCGGGAGTGGGATTTGCCTATCTATGTGATAAGTGTGGAACCTGGAGGAGTTATCAGCAGAGACAGCAGGATAAAAACAGGTAAAATGAGGGGATTTTGAAAGTCTGCTTTAAATCAAGGGTTTCTTTGGAGAAACAGAGGGATAGTGAAAGAGCATCACACCCAGTTCACTTGCCCTTCATTCCCTATGCTCAGCTTCAGTCCAGTCACCAGCTGGAAAGCTGGAGGGAACTTCTGAGTGTGAGGGAAGGGAAGGCACCCAAAAATTGGGCAGAATAGCTGCAGCCCAGCTGGGCCCCACAAGCCTGGGTCTCAGTGCCATCACTGGCACACATGGGAACCTCCCCTTTGTGTCTGCTCATCAAAACCCCTGTGAGAACATGACAACAGGAGCAAAACAGCAGGTTTCCCCTTTCCTCCTGCTGGGAAATGACTGCCTCTCAGTGGGATACACTTTCCAAAAACTATTTATAATGAGGTACCATGGAAAATTTAGCCTAGTTAATTTGATAAAATTTGAAACAAATGAATATGTGATGTTATAACAGTGCAACAAGGCTCCATGGCTTAGAGCAGCTCTAAGGCAGTTGTCCTTCTCATTGGGGCAGACCACAAGAAGAGGTTAATGTTCACATTGCACTGCTTGGACTGCTGGGGAATACACCCCTACCTGGAGAAGCATTCAGGCCAAGCACAGAGGGCACCCAAGGAAGCCCTGGTGTGAGAGACTGGTGCCAAGGGTAGCAGAGCACTTGGCACTGTGGCTGCTTGCATGACATTAATGATGTCTTTATTGTTCTCCCTGTAGTGATTGAGGTCATCTTTGCATTTTTCTCTGAAGGTGCTGTGCCTACATTATAAATAAGGCACACAGAAAGAAGTTTTGGCTTCAAACAGGCATTAATATGAAAATAATAACACATTATTCCCACAAAGCAAACTTTACAAAGAGCCAGCTGGAGTGGCAGTCCTCAGCTTAGGGAGAGCTGGGAGAAAAATACCTTTGAGCTGCCACTTTTCGAGCCCAGGTTGAGTACAAAAGTTCTTAGCTGGAAGTGGACATCAGTGGACTAGCATTAGGTGCCAGTACCAAAGCTTGTTGGTACAGCAGGACCCTAGCTGTTCATTTGGCTCTGGATGCAGGATATGACATGGCAAGAAACCAGGACCAAATCCTCTGTCCAGCCTCTTAGTACGCTTGCATACAGGGACCTAGACCCTTCCCTCATGCCTGTGGCATGTTTACTAGCATGTGCTTCACATCCACATTAAACCATAGGATTAACAAACAGCCTCATCAGGCAGCAAGTTCTTGGCCATGGCTTTGACTCACTTGTTTGTGGGGTTGGGGAGCGGATCCTGGAAACATTTGCAGGGGTTTTTATCATCCGTTTTATTGGTCTCAGGTGACATCCTCCTGAACGTGAACGGGATTGACCTGACAGGAGTCAGCCGGAGTGAGGCCGTCGCCCTGCTGAAGAACACCAACTCATCAGTGGTGCTCAAAGCCCTGGAGATGAGAGCATGCGAAGCCCAGGAGGAGCAGGATCACCTGCCACCCCCTGAACCTGCACAGGAGAGCAGCAGCGAGTGGTCACCATCCTGGGTTATGTGGCTGGGGCTGCCACGGTAAGTCCACAGATTGCATCCTCTTGCTGAAGGGGAGTGGGAGGAAAGATTTGTATTTTCTGGCAATTCTTTCTTTTTGTTTGATTCATTGCACTGACATGTTAATTAAATCCAGGCTCTGTCACACATTTGACTCTAAATACCTTTTGTAAATGGGTACGTGTACATGGCAAAATAGACATGCAGTTCCCCTTGCAGGGGAGGATAGGATCTTGAATTGTTTGTCTTGAAAACGTATCTGGCACTTTGTGAGTGAAAGAAAAACCTTGCGGAGATACAGGACCTTTCTGAGGTCCAGGCTCGACCACCCTGCAGAAGGCAGACACCCCTCCTGCAGCTCTCAAGCTTCACAGCCCCTTAGCCAAATCCAGCTGAATTGTTTGACTTTACCCAGATGTTGCAAAGTGCATGAAGTTGGCCAGTATCTGCAAATCACCTCTTTTAACCCCACCCCCGGCTGAAAGAAGTACATTTGTCATACACAGGAAGCAGCTGTGTTGTCATTTCAGTTAGGATAATAAAAGCCACATCGCATGTCTTGTTCTCTCAAACGCACTTGGTGAGCAGAGCGTACTACAGCTTCCTAGACATTTTGTAAAGCATAAAATGAGGACGCGAATCTGTGAATATGCAAACTTAGCATCACAGAGTCGAAACTGGTATTCAATTTTAAGGAATGCAGAATTTTGCTTACAAGTTTCTCTTGTCTGTACTCCTAACCCTGGCAGCAGTTCTCTTTCTCTTTTGTGGGAGGGCACGAAAAGAGGGTTTGCAGAACAGGTGGGCTTTTGCTCTGGGCACAGTTTCAGGACTCCTCCTCATTTCCTACTCTTGCATAACGGGTTAGATGCTTTCCCTCCTTCTAGCTGAGCCATTTTGAGCTCATTCACCTTGCAGCAAGGTCTGCTGTGAGGGACAGATGTTTTTCAGGGCTTGATCTCAGGCTAATGATGGTATAACATGTGCTGAAGCACTGCAAGAGCAGAAGGCAGGCTGTGTGTTTGTCACCCACAGGCAAAAGGTTCCTCCTCCAGTGGAGAGGATATGTACTTATTCCCGTGACAGAAAAGCAGTAAAAAGAAAAAGGATTAAACGGATGACCCATAACTTGCTACCCCAGGCAATGGTAAACTTTCCTCACCCAGTCTCTCTGCAGACAGGAAGCCCAGGGAAGTCCTCATTCTTGCTGACTTCTCCTGCACCTCTGAGCTTGACCAGCAGCATTGTGAAGGCACTAGAGTATGGGTGGTGCTCCCAGCAGAGACAGCAACAGACTAGAGGCCTTATAGCTGCTGTAATCTACAATGCCGTGTCTTGCCTTCTGTCACCATCCATTGCTAGATGGACTGAAACAACTGCACCCTGCCTATGCCACCTTCACTGGGCTGTATAGAAAACCTTAACTGCCTGGTCATCATCTCCTACCCACAGCTACCTAAGTTCCCACGTCCTTAGCAAGGTGGTGGAGATGAAGAACAGAGCTCCACAGTACTGCAGTCTTGCATCCAGAGTTCACATCAGTCAGTTCCACTTCGTAGTTAGGGAAAAAAAAAAGATGGTTTTCCCATTTTAAAAAGAGTCTCTGAGTTCACTCTATCCTCCCTCATCTGAAGGCTGCATTGTGTGAAGGCATTCTAACCCTTTTGGTCTGAAGGAAAATCAGCTCCAGTGTCAGCAAGGCTGAAGACAGGAATTCATTGTAACACTATCTCCAGCTGCAATGCTGTGTACAGAGCACAGCATGGCCCTTCTCCTTCAAAGAAACATTGGTATGCTGAACGGGTACAGTGCTCTGAACATCAGACTAGGTCCTAAGACAGGGACCGACGCTCATTAGATGTGCCAGTAACAAAAGGTGCACTGTATCCTTACTAGCAGCTGGTTGGTTGAGTAGGGGTGTGTGAGGATCAGGTTTGTGATTGATCATTAGGTACTATCAGACCCTTCAGTCTTTTCCAGCACGAGTGCACTTACCCTTTGATTGAACTGATTCTCCAAGGCCCACATAAGACATCTGAAGTCCTTCAACCAGTTCTCTCACTAGGACATGTATCATATTAACTCGTTGCACTCCGGGCTGAGCATTTAACCTTTCCCTATCTAGCTTTCAGTTTGCTTTTGGCAAAGATCACACCTTACTAGATATCAAGGTACTGTCACCAGTCTCATGACATTTTCCAGGCCGTCAGAGAAAATTACTCTCTGTCCAAATAGACATCCTACAGGTCTGTCCTGGCAAAAGTACCCAATGTGCTGCTATGGGGCAAGATGGTGAAGAATCACCTACTTTAATTAAAACCATTTATTGGAGGGACTGCTCCAAGATATGCAAGTCTAAGAATGTTTAGTACAGCAGATGAAAAAGTAGAAATGTCAAAATGATGATTATAGAGGACCATGCAAGGCACTTGGGAAGGTTGGCAGGAAGGGCACACCTACGTAAGACAAACTGAACAAATAGAAGAGGTGGTAAAACTGGTAGGCCAGCAATAGGCATGATTTAAAAAGGAGGAGGCTGGATGGTGGATTATTTAAACTCTGTTGAGAAGGTAAAGATGTGGCTCTAGACAAGCCCTGGCAGTTCAGTGTGTGTATCTGTTCACAACAAAAGGGTGGAGACTGCAGAGGCAGCCTGACCTCATAACTTAGAGTGGCAATGTTCAGGCTCAGGAAACCAATGGGAGAGGGTCTTTCCTTCTGTGTTCCAAAAACATGAAAATCACTTGAATGGTCCCATAAAAACGTGCTGAGTTGAACTAAATATTAGAGCATGTCTACAGACCTCTGCCCATGACTGATGAAGTTGAAACAGGCTAACATTAGTAATAGTTACATGATTACATGATTAAGAGTAGCTTACTGGAAATGCCCATTTTTATTAGAACAGAACTCTCTCCTTTTCCCAGGGACTGCAGGCATATTACAGAGATGGTCACAGACAAGAGACACAAATAATGAGAGTTATGGAATTATACCATTTTTCTATATCAAGTTGGTAGCAGCAGAATCAGACAAGTTATCTGATCCCTCACACCAAAGTTCTAAGACTTGGAAAAGCCATCTTACATTATTTAACATTTGTGGATCTCACTTAAATTTCAGTCCTTTCCTTATGAGATATTAGAATTGGCTTTTGTTACTTTTGTATGGCTTAATAATGCATAAACAGCTCCTCTGTTCTTTTTGTAGTACAATCCAATATGTGGTGGTTATAAAATAGATGCACATGTGCATCTGACATCTGCCAAAACTTGGCCTGCATGCGAGCAGAGGGGCTGTGGGCTGGGCGTTTGAAGGAAAGAGTGATGCAGAACCTTAAGCATTCCCACCTGAAGACTTATTTCAGGGTAGCAAATTGAATTGTTTGTTGTTGAGGAAGACAGGTCTCCTTTATTGGTAGAGGAACATGGTGTTGTGAAGCATACAGAAAGGAAGTAACAGGGAACAGCTGGTGAAAAATGTTTCTCAGCTCTGTGATGCTGCTTCTACTCTTGCTTGTTTTCCTGCTCTCCTTTCTTTGCTCTCCTCACGTTTCCTTCTCTCAGCTAGCACTTAAAAATACTTTATAGATCATCCTGTCATAACATTTACAAACATTAGTACTCCACGAGTGCTTTTCTTCATCTGCAAAGTGAGATGAGAAAGATAGGAGGTGGCCAAAGTCATTAAGCAAAACAGGGTTAGAACAGGAGGTAAACTATGAAATTAGGACAGAAACTCCTCCAAATTAACTTAATCTGGGTTCTAAGGCTCTGATGGACGCAATTCTCAAATATTACTGTACTCTACCACCACTTGTGTACTGTAACAGGACAGGGGGAGGGAGTTACAGTTTTTATAGCTGCTATTGCAGTTCTCCTGCAGTTGGGCTGGTTTGCATTCCCAGAGCATAAGGCTACTTGCATTTCATGAAAATCAGCAGGGAATCATACATGTAACTATTTGAAAATAGGCACTTTAAAATTCTTTGTGCATCAGTAACTGATGCTCAGTCGTAGTATTTTTTAGGATGGGACCCTGTGGCTAGACACTGTAAACTGCCAAATCTCTATCTGAGGCAAGTTCATATGTAAATTATTCCTTGTTCTCATCTTTTGGAGTGTTTTGGAGGTAGAAGACTGCGAGCTGCTCTCTTCCAAGGCAGAAGGTGGTTCTCTTTAGTCTGGTTGCAGTTTAGTGGGTTATGGCAGTTTGACTGGGTCAAAACACACAAACTGGGGCTTTTACTACCACAGAGAAATAATCTACTCAAACACACTGTGCATCTTCAGATTACAAGTATTTATTTTATTTTTTCTCTGTGGCACTTTCTAGACTTGTCTTTATGATTATACAGACCCAAATGAACTCACTCCCTTTGGGCTGCTTTTTGCTCAGGCAGAGCAGGCATCTCTGCTTAGGCACTGAACTGTTCAGAGCAAGCAGTACCTGCATTACATGCAGCTCAGCTTTGCACATCCTGCCTGCCAGCATCCTTTTCACATTTCTGACAGTGCTAATAAATACTTGATGGATGGTGCACTGCCATGCTTATACTCTATCCCAGAGGATGGAGATAATTAAAAATTAAGTTAAAGGTGTAAACACCTCCTAGCCACTCCTATTCTGTCAAGAGTCATCTCTAGCTATGGCCAGTGTAATGGGTTGCATTTGCCTGCACCAACACCCACAGCAGGACGAGAGAAAATAGGAAGAGTGAGAGAACTCAAGGGTCACCCATTACTGTTGTGGGCAAAACAGACTTGGCTTAGGGAATTTTTTTTTTCATTACCAATTTGGGTATTGGAAACCAAAGACGGCAAAGTTGTAAACACTTCGGAAAGCTCTTTCCTTCCCTTTTCAGAAACTCAGCATCACACCAGCACCTCTCCTCCTGATTTCCTGGTCTCTGCTGCCTTGTTGTCACAGCAGGTTATATCCTGTCCCTTTGGCGAGGCAAAAGGCAGTGCAGGGCCTTGGAGTCAGGATAGAGTAGTTGCTCTGTGTTGTTCCTTGTTTCCCATGTGTTTCGTCTGCTCTGGCAGCGAGAACAATCCTAGTGCTAGGATACTGTGTCTATTTTACTTAAATTCAGCATACACCTTGACAGCAAAGATGTATTTACGCTTTCTGGACTGATGGAGACCATGCAACTGATAACCTTACAGACTGCATGTACAGAATGCACATAAGACTAGTTTGGCTTCACTGTGTTTTGTCCTTCTGTCTTTACCTGCTTGTCTATTACTTTTCTATGGCATTAGGATTCAGCCGATCACCTTTCCACTTCAGGAATGAACTCCTTAAGGCAGTGAGTGTAGAACCAGGCAGCAGAGACCCCTGCCCCCAAAAATCAACACTGAGTTATAGCACTAATGGCTGAATCCCGGCATCACTTGGTCATGACCTTGATAAGTACCATCAAACATAGAGGATTTAAGTGATTTTGCACATTGAAGAAGTCCACAGATGGTAAAGTAATAATGCCTGGCCGCTGAGGAAAGAAGCACATGTCACCTGTTTCGTACATTAGCAGCCAGTGAATTCTTGTGCAAATATTACATACCTACCATCCTGGCAGCAAGCAAGTATTTGTAGGTCCTGGGGGACTAATCTAGTATTACTATAAAATGTTGCTATGAAAGACAGCAAATGCACTATTTGACAAACACAATTTTTAAAAAGCTAGACATATTGGTCTTTAAAGGCTATTTGTCTTTCTACAGAAGTGCTAGCTGCTTCTTAGAAACCTAAAAAGTCTCTGAATAGAGCTTGTAACAGTTGCTTGCTGTAAGCCAGCCTATATTTTCAGATAAAGAATAGCAAATGGATTTTCAGCCTGAAAATTCAATCATTCCTGGATACATTGCTAATGATGAGCGAGTTAAGTACTATGGACAAAAATTTCCATCGCTCACTCTGTAACTAATGAAATTAATTTGGTTAAAAAAAATGTAACAGAAAAAGTACTGAAATGAATGTACTCAGAGCAATAGGCAACATATAAGAGTCTAATAACACTATTCTTGCTTTCCCCTATTCCTAGTTTCAGCTATGCTTTGACTCAGCGTAACATACAGTATCATAAAATACATTCAAAGACAAATGGAGGGAGAAGTAGATTTCAGCTCTGTTACTGCAACATGCTGTGTTAATCATTATAGTGAGGACAAGTCATCTTGAGAGCAGACTCAGTTCTCCAAAGCACTGATTGACGTGGATAAGTTTCTCCCATCTTCCATGCTGTGACTTACCACATTACTTGACAAGAAAAGCTCAGGATCCCTTCTTCCACCAATACTTGTCTTTGTGTCATCTCTGTCATTTTTGTAATTCATTCCACTGGCCTTAAAATTATTTAGCTTTGATATGCACTACAGTAGTAAACAACTGACCACTTTGACATAGTTAATCACATGCAGGCTCTTATCTGGACAATAAACAAGAAATTGGACTGTATAGTGTAAGTGAAATAGAGATTTTTGGATTGCTGATTTATGAACATGAACTCCAGTCTTAAGTGCTTTTCTCCATCACACCAACTAAATAATTTGCCTAAAATTTTACCTTATAAACCAAACAATTTAATACTTTAACCCCAAATTACTTAGTAATTTTACTTTCAGAATAACTGGTTGTGGAAAGCAGAAACAGAAGTGTAAGTATTTAATACAGTGGTACTATGGTGCTATTTTGCACCTTCAAAACACTCTATGGGTGCATGAAAAGGCAGATTCATCATGAATGGTTCATCAGAATCTGAAGTTAACTGTAAGACATTTAATTAGACTGGTTTGTTTCAGGTATTTGTACAGCTGCAAAGAAATCGTATTACGAAGAAATACATCTGGAAGTCTTGGCTTCAGCATTGTAGGAGGCTATGAAGAACTTACTGGAAACAAACCATTCTTTATCAAATCCATTGTTGGGGGAACACCAGCATACAACGATGGCAGAATTAGGTAATGATAACTATATAAACAAAAGTAGCATTTAAGTAAGTTTTTCTTCTAGGTAATTTGTGGGTTTTTTTAAAAAAACCCACCATGTTTCATGAGGACAGTGGGGGAGGGGGGAAAGGACTCATTGATACAGAACTAACTCTGACAAATCTGGAAACAGGACATAAGTATCCTGAACTTTAACAGATCTGCCTTCATAGCAGAATGTTTTCAGATATCTAGTAATCACTACTATATGAATAAAGATAACTCAATTTGATCTCTGGGGTAGTACAAAGCATGCCAGCACAAAGAAGCTTTCCCACATACCCAGCTCTAAAAAACCCCAACCAAAAGCCTTCCCTGCAAACACCAATACAAATTTAAGAGAATAGATGCACAATTATGGTGCAAATTTAAATCAATTAACAAGCCTTAAAACATAAGTTTACTCAGAAAATGGATCATTCCAATATCTAAAGAGGGCCTACAAAAAAGCTGGAAAGGGACTCTTTACAAGGGCATGCAGTGACAGAACAAGAGGGAATGGCTTTAAACTGAAAGATAGCAGGTTTAGATTAGATACTAGAAAGAAATTATTTAATGTGAGAGTGGTGAGGTACTAACAAGTTGCCCAGAGAAGTTGTGGATGCCTCACCCCTGTTCAAGGACAGGTTGGTTGGGGCTTTGAGCAACCTGGTCTAGAGCAGAAGGTGTCCCTGCTCACAGCAGGGTGGTTGGAACTAGATGATCTTTAAGGTCCCTCCCAACCCAAGCCCTTTTATAATTCCGTGATGATAATTCCCATCTGAAAGAACTATATCCTGTTTTCTTTCAAATATGTCTAATTAATTACAAATTTGTAAGAAAACCAAACAAGTGAAGTATTTTTCACCTGCTTTATTATTCCCTTATTCATGAACAGTAGTTAGCCAGAGAAGGAACCATAGTACTTATTTCTTCCCTTTCCTCCGAGTTTAAGGACATGCTTTGGCATTTGCAAACATTTAAGATAAGAAATCACCTTGTTTAATTGTTCTCTTGCATTTGCATTTGTTTTTTCAGATGTGGTGACATCCTCCTTGCTGTCAATGGCAGGAACACATCAGGAATGATGCATGCCTGCTTGGCAAGGATGCTCAAAGAACTGAAAGGAAAAATTACTCTCACAATTGTGTCCTGGCCTGGCACTTTTTTATAAAACAAGTCTTTGTGGAGAGTATGACAAGTAATTTAACACAGGGGGGAAAAAAAAGGAACATCAGTCTTTGCTTTTTGGGGGGCTCAAGTATGTATTTATAAAGAAAAGGTTTGTGAAACTTCAACCTGCATGTCAAGAAAAGTCAAGTTTAGGCAAAGCAGCAAAACCTGTCAGAAAGTCACTTCAGAGTGATCTAAGCTACAGACTTAACTCTTTCCTTCCCTGTGTTCTTAAGGGTTTTTTGTTGTTTTTTATACATATATATATATCTATTTAATGCATTATGATAATAATGAAATTTAAGGAGCAACAGCTCCTGCTCACCCACTCTATTTTGATTTACAAAAAGAAATCCATGAATAACTTATGGAAAAATTTCTTGCAATTTTTCTAGTTGCAATAATCAGGTGAAGGGTTTTTATCCAACACATTAATAGCACTTTGATTTTGTGTACCTTTTCATGGTCAGCATGAAAGCTGGTATTTTGAAGACTTTCAAGTACTGTTTGTTAGTCTGTAAAACTGTGAATTAAATTTCTAAAATAATTAAAAATAATTGTAACTGTGTACTTGTACAGACATTATTTTCATCCAAAACCAGATGATCTCATTTCCCTGGTATGTTTTGATTAATAC
This sequence comes from Pseudopipra pipra, assembly GCF_036250125.1. Classification (NCBI taxonomy): domain Eukaryota; kingdom Metazoa; phylum Chordata; class Aves; order Passeriformes; family Pipridae; genus Pseudopipra; species Pseudopipra pipra. The sequence continues at coordinate 48,604,886 of NC_087552.1, forward strand.
TATTAAATCTGGGATTTTTATATAGAATTGCTGCTTTAATGAGGTACACTTCACCCTGCTATTGTCATGGAGTAAGTCTTCTAGATAGCACCCTGACTGGGCAGTACAATTTTTGCAGGACCACCATATCAACCACACTTGATACTGTTCTGAATGAAGTAAATCTGAAAGTGATGATATGTCTCTTATATTAATTCTTTGTCTTTCTCTGAAAATTACCCACGTTCTACAGTCTTATTTTTGACTCACAAGCTTGCACTGGGAAGACGATACGTTTGTTAATCTTTATCATGTTAAGGACAGCTGTTCCCCTAGAACAAAGACTAAAATGAACTTTCTCTTAAGCCACTGAAAAGCAGCAGGGATGATTATCCAGCTTAATTCATCCTTATGCACCCACACAAACCAGACATAATTACCAAGTGTATCATCACCACATTTAGTGTTCCATTTGACTAAGAACAATCGGCACCTTTCCCACTTTCCCTAATTTTTTTTTTTGTTTCACCTTAATACAATACAAGGTTCTTGAAGAGTCTGCAATTTCTGCCTGTCCCTGTAGTAAAGGATGATGTTTCCAAATAGGACTCCAAAAGCTATACTAAACCCACACTGTTCCAGATGTTGGCATATAATAAAATGAATGCACACTGTTTCTAAAGTCAGTAAAAGAATGACCTTCCCGTTGGCTTATGGAAAAAGGAAACAATTTAATACAAAGAATTTAAGCCCTACTTATATTGTAAGAGCATAAGCCTCTAGCTTTAAGATGTTTTCTCACTGTTTCTTAAAAGACAAAGTCAGTCCAAGAATCTTAACATGAAAAATTCAGTCTTTTATTTTCAAAAAAACCCCAAAGTAACCTTTGATTTCAAACTAACAGAACAAGATTAAGAGCAAATTATTATAATTCCCAGAAAAATAACAAGATTTATAGTAATCTATTTCTGGCACTAATATATATGCAAGTAGGCAAAAATCACACAAGCCTATTCCACAGGGGCAGCTTCAGTGTTTTCCTGTTCAGGAGCAGGTTCACCACTGGCTTCTTTTCCTTCTTTGCTTCTTTTGGATTTTTTGTGTTTGTGCCTTCTGTGGCTGTCCCCTTCTTCACTGTCGTGACGACGTCTGCTGTTACTAAATAAAGAGAGAGAAAATATGCTTCAAACACTTGACACTTCAGGCCCCATTTAATTACAAAGGACCAAAAAAACAGCTTCTGCATTCATATTTGAAAAGTGGCACCTGCTCCCATTCCACCTCAGAGCATTTGGATATGAGTGCCAAACTGAATTTTTCATTAAGCAGTACATACATCCACCAACCCTGTACTTTTTGTTGGGAAAATGGAATGATTTTTCACATTTGTAACCCCTATTCTAATAGCAATACTTTTAAATAATGTCATGTCCCCATTGGCATTCCTTAACAATTTGACATTCTTGTTGACCACATTTCCTGGAGTTAACCTTAGTTTCTAACTTAAAATGGATCATGTAGAAAACTTTCCATCAAGTGACCATGAGGGATATTTTACTTACTAAGAATCACTGCTGAGTTCTTTTGTTTATGCACTGAATGTCAGCTTCACTCCACCTCTTTCTGACCAACCATTTTTACCCTTCTTTCCCCAAATTCATAATTTCTGTTCACCAACCAAGACTGTCACACACACCATTCAGTACGAGGTTATCCAGGGCCAGTATTGCTTTTTGTCTGTCCCCATTTTATATGGCAGATTTGTTCCAAGCAGCACACTTGAGTGTTTACAGTCTTTCCACAAAACTCCAGTTTGTTTGGGGTTCTTTTAAAAGTTTACTCTATTTTTTTTAAACTGGGCAACTCTTTCGTATCTTATTAAAAAAAAAAAAAAAATCAAACCTTCGAGATGACTTATGTCTAGTCTCTTCTTTCTCTCTGTGTCTCCTGTCTCTGTGTCTGTCTTCTTTCTCTCTACTTGTTCTATGGCGGTCGTACCCTCTTTCTGCATAGTCTCTGTATCTGTAGCGCTCTTCATCACTGATTCAAAAAGAAGATACTTTCAGGACAGTAACACCAAGCAATACGTATATATTAGAAAAAAAAAGAAATTTTTACTCTCAAGCTACATGACTGGAAAATCTTAATATTGCTTCTAGGTGTCTATATGAGATCCGCAACGCTCAAAGGACATTAAAGCTCTTCACCTTACACACTAGACTTCTGTAGTTAGTGCAATTTTGAAAGGAAATTGTTCAATAAAAACAAAAGAAAAAAGAATACAACAGTGTCCCATTATGTTTGTATAGGAGTTACCAAGCTGTTAGCTTCAACCTGTATCTAACTGCAACTGAAATACAATCCTGCATAAACTTCAGCAATGTCTTCAGATCAGTGTATGTAACACTCAACACTTATCAGCATACTTTTTGACTATTACACCATTTGGGTAAATTAGATTAAATTTTTATACACTCAATCTATTTCCTTACATCAGCTTCAAGAAAATGAAAAGCTGGATACAAAGAGACTGACAATAAAATATACTCAGTGTTTTTGAGTTGCTTTTAAAATTAATTTTTCTCCAGTGCCAATGCCATCTCTACTTCCACTCCTCTGTTGGATTACCTTGACCGCTGTCCTGACACAATGCTGGTAAAAACCCCTAAATATTGCAGGCTAGGCAAGATTTTAAAGGCTTTACTTAAAAACATATTTTCATATTTTGACTTGGTGAAAAGGGCAGTTCCAAGAGTTCAGTGAAATTTAAAAAAAAAAAAGATAGCACTATCTGTTGTTAGCCAACACCACTCAAATCCTATATTAGCACAGCTTAAAAAGGCATGATCATTTAATCATTTCTCTACTAAGAAAATCCTACCCAGATAGTGTCCAGCATCATTTAATAGCACGACCTCAATGCAAATGAATTTAGCGTAACTATTTATACACATCATGTGAAGTCTTCTGTAACCATAGTTTGGCAGAAGATCCCCAACAAATCCTAAAGAAAGGCACAACGCAACCAGGCTTTCTGAGCCAGTAATGAAAACAGGAAACAATTTAGATACTATCAACTTGACAAAAGGCAAGTGTTTTGTCTTTGCCAACATTTACCGTCAAAGAAAGTATCTTCCTGCAGTCCCTGACAGCAGCAGAACAGATCAGACAGATTACACAAGGAGAACAGCTCAAGTCTAAAGAGATTTCTCATGTCCTGGAGCAGTGAGAACTTAGATCACACCAATTTTATCTCCCATAACTTGGATCCCCTGGCCGTTTCCCAAGTGAAGACATCACATTAATGATTACCACAGCTATGCATGAAAACTCAGAGTGAGAAGGCAGAATGTCTAAAGCAACAGCACTAGTCTTTCTGTGAAACTGTATAATTATATCATTAAGCAAACTTCAAAAATTAGCAATTTAAGAGACTGCAGAGAAGCATCAAACACCCCACAGTAAATCCTGCTTTTCTAAGGGACACAAAATTATTCACACATCAAAATCAGGAAAACTACAGCTATTACAGAACTCAAAAGTTATGATTTGCCACTGAGTAATACAACTTCATTGATTTTTATAATGCATTTATAACTACAGATCTGAGAGTAGGCTGATCACATCCTGCAAAGTACATTTGTGACCAGATGACACAGAATCACAGACTGACTGGGGTTGGAAGGCACGACTGGAGGTCATCTGGGCCAAATCGCTGCTAAAGCAGGGCCATCAGGACAATGTCAAGACTGGTTTGGGATATCTCCAAGGATGGAGACTTCCCAGCCTCTCTGTGCAGCTACAGTTTCCTCTCAGTATCTGATATTGCCTCCCAAAACTAGTATTTTGATAATCTAATGAAAAAGTTAAAATCTGAATGTGTAGCACTACCTTCTCATAATCTTGGCATAAGAAATCAGATGGCTACTTGTAGACTTATGGCTTGGTTTCAAAGATGAACCCAAAACCTTTAACGTTAACCCACAGTCTGCATCTGTTCTGTTACACAGCTATTTTAAAACACTCTAGAAAAGTTTAAAAATATTATGGATACTCCTTTTTAAATCTTATTTTGGCAAACTATGAACAAACCATGACACCTTGTTAAGTGTATCCGAAAATAAACGACTTCTATAAGTAAAGTAAAAAATCAGTTTGCCAAGATCAGTATGTTGGGAACTTTCAGGAACACTCTAATGCTGCTCAGTGCATTTTGACCTTAATCACACATTGATCGTGGAGTCTCTTTCAATCTTCTGACTGTCAGGACACCAAGTCCTATAAAGCTGCTCTCTAGTCAGACAGACCCTTATCTGCTCTGCTGCATGGGATTACTGGGTTCCAGGACCTTAGAAATACAGTTGCTCAGGTTTTAGTTTGTTGTTTTGGGGTTTTTTTTTCATTTTTCAAATTGCTGAGGAAAAACCACAAAATGGTAAGATATCAATGAAATCCCAAAGTCTACATTTTTAGTCATAACTAATTGACTAAATGCACACTTTCCTCTGAGGATAGCAGGGTAAAAGCAAAACAAAATACAAAGACAGCTGGAAGTTCAGCTTTTTAAACCGCATTTTGGTTATACTAATAGAATAAAAACAATTCCCATTTTTTTACAAATTTTAAGAAATGCTGTAGCACAGACACAGGCTATTTATCTGGAAAACAAATACTAAAACCATTGACAGCAGTAATTTCTGAGCAGTAAAAGCTAAACACGATGCTTACTCCAAATCCCACGAAAGTATCGCTTGATCAAAGTTTAAACAAAGAGAATATAAATAAAAGTTATAAATCCGTGCAGTCTCCAAAATAGTTCACATTCTCTTCCTCACAGCTCAATTCATTTTATTTTCTTAAGTGCACAGAATTGAAAATCAACCTTCCTAAAAACATTATGTCTGCATGTTCTTTCTTAAGCCTCTCCCACCTTTTCTGTGATTCCCAAACCAACTTATCCTAGTTAAGGGCCTCCCATTTTCTTACACAGCCATGTGGCAACAGCTTTGCTACAGATGGTGGATAATTTAGTCACACAAAGTTGAGGCCTGCTCTTCCCCCTCCTTTACAGATAACTCTGGCAGCAGCACAGAGATTTCTCAAGGCCTGGAAGCTATTAAGGTTCATTTCAAGCACCCTTGAATGACCAGGGTTCTTTCTGGCCTTCAATCAAGCTGTCTGAGAAACAGATGATTAGAAAGGTCTTCAGTTGTCAGAAACTGACCCTGGAACATAACACATGCACACAGGAGAGGACATCACCACACTGGCATACATGGAAAATCCCCCATCTTGCAGTGTGCACCCAGCTAACAATCATCAGGCAAAAAATGCTATCTCTCAACCGAACTAATGTTGACTCTGGGTGCTCTCATTCCTCACAGCATAAAACCACTGTAAGAACAATCTGCCTAATAGCTAACATATATATTCTGCAAAAATTAAAACTTAAAAAAAAAAAAAAACACTAAAAAAAGCATCAAATATTTACCCCAAAATGCTTAGCAAACAACAAGCAGAGGAAATTTAGAAAAATCTGGCAAGCCAACAGACCTCTGCTCTGTGGAGTCATAGAGCATCGAATGCTCAACATTAAATGCTTTGTACTTGTGCACATGAATCACAGAACAGTTGCAGCTTTTTTTTTAAAGCCATTAGAGAGTTGAAAGCTGAATTAAGTTATCTGCCATGATTTTAATCATCTGCATGAAAATGAAAAAAAGTTCTTGACCTTGAAATAATAGTTTTAAAGAAGACAGATTATTATCCAGCCAGTTTTAACAACTAAATTAACCATTTTAGCAGGTAATAACAACATTAATTAAGGTCAAATGTTGCAACACATTGCTCTTTGCACCAAATCGGCAACTAAAATTCATTTAGTACATCTACAGGTTTTTTCTAGACCTACTGATGTCAGAGATGGGTATCTTAATCATTCTCAAGGCTTAAATCGCACCTTTAAACTGTAAAGCGCTATGACCAGTTTGGATGTTTACTGTCCATTTTTTTCACTTCTGTTTTACATTTAGAAATTTAGAATTACAGTTTCCAAGGGAAAAGGGTGAAGGGGAGGAAGCCACACCCTCTAGCTCTTTGGAATATACAGCTGAACACTACATTTTAATGTTGAAGTACACTATTTAAAACAGACAAGGGTTTTGAACAGAGTTACAGCACGCTTAAGACATTTCACTAACCTGTTGAACGCACTTGAAGATGGACTGTGATCTCGGTCCCTTTCCCTGTCTCTGGTACGTTCTCGATCTCTGTCTCGGTCCCGGTCACGATCCCGATCTCGAGATCGCTCTCTCTCACGTTCCCTATCTTTCTCTCTTCGTGCATAGTAATCCCATTGCTTGCTGGTGTCTAGAAGACTAGACCATGAAGGTGCAGAACCTGCAGGGTGTGGAAAGGTGACTAAAGAGAGAGATGTAGGTATTAGAAAGAACAAAATCAGAAATCATACAGAAATTGCAATACTACTTATGCGCGAAAACACAGAGGTTTGTCAGCCTCCTCTGATGACGTTTTTCAATTTTCCCCTTTCAAATTAGAGTTAATTCTAAGCAAACACCACATTTTTTCTATGATGCTAATAAAAGCCTCTGGCCCTCATTTAAATACTTCTTATGAAGATGTATAGAACCAGGATATATACCCCGAGGACTGCCTAAATACTTTTGGGAAAAAAAATTAAAATATTGTGCGAAGATCTTCTGAACGAATCTGATTTTATGTGGTCAAATGGCTTTGTTCTGGGGGAGCAACAAAACAAAATTAACCACAAACAAAACTGCATTTGAAACTTAGTTGTTCTGAAACCACAGTTCAGAAAAAGAAGCAAAAAGGACGCTTCCAACTTTATATTTAGATGCTACTATTTTTATTTTTCCCCCTTTAATATCACTGTATTTAAAAGTGATATACGTCAGTTATAAAGTTCTCATTCACTAATTTATATTCTATACTGTGCTTTGTCATGCTTTTCTGATTAGAGATGTAACAGGAGCTTTAGAGATAAATTTAATCTGGGAGAAGAAATAACATTCCCACTTGTGCTTTGTATGATGACATTTCTGATGAATACTCAGGACAACCACCACCACTAAAATATAATAGTTTAAGAAAATTAAGCATAGTCTTAATCTAAAAGATGATATGCTTAAGAAGTTAAGAAGGAAGTCACAACACTGTCTCAAAACCGTTTTTTAGGGGGCTAGCAATGGGAAGAGAGAGGGAAGATGCTTCTCTATTGCTTTCTGCCAACTTCAATGTAACACATAACTACTATTCTTAATGTCCCAATTATTCTGTCCTGCCCTCCCTCCCCAGAAGTCCCATGAATGCATCCTGTAAAAAAAATAACAAAGGCTGAGTATTTAGCTGGAAACAGCACTCTCTAGCGGACTTACAGTACTGAGGACTTACTTCTCCCTTTCTGTTTATCTGCCTTGCTAGCTTTCCTAACTTTCAATAAATCGTTTGTTTTGAGCTCCACTTCATCATCTATAATATGAGAACAATATTTACTTGACTTCATGGTGTCACAAAGAGATTAACAGTACAATTAACATAAATATTCACTGAACAATGTAAAGTGTGTTACTGATACTGTATTTAAGACTGTTGAGTTATAAAAGCAGTGGCTTCTGCTGACAGCTATGTTCAGGCTGCCTTGCCTGTAAAGTCTGAGATATTCCTGCCCCAGAAAGCTTTGGCAGAAGCTTAAGACAGCAGTTTGCCAAGCATCCAGAGGAAGAATACAAAAGACCTTTTGAGCAGGCAGTGGAGCAAGAAAAAACATTTCATTGTTAAAACACGTTTGCAATGAAAAGTATTATAATTCATTAAAAAAGCATTTATACAAGGTTTTGCCACTAATAAAATGCTTGACACTGTTTAGCTCCAGGTCTACAGACAAAATGAAGAGTTAACAGAAAAAAATGCCCTAATACAATATTATGCTGTTCATTATACTGCCGAAACCCGAAATTCTTCGAAGGAAAGCAGCCAGAAATAGCAAAAAGACAGCTGGACTTTAAAGGCTGCTAATTTCCTTGACTTGCCACTATGTCAACAACACATGTATGGTCTATGAGACACTGGCTGCCAGAGCATTCTGATCTAAAGTTTAAACTTAAGTTTAACTTTAAATCTATACTACAAAACAAATATTAATGATAGTATAAACTTTTACAATAAATTTTGGTTACTGCACCACATCTGGAGTAAATCTCACCAGAGAAAAGTATGTTATTTCCACCCCAACAACATGACATAAACCAGTAATTTGACACTGCATATTTTTATCTAGATTTTCACCAGGAATTATTCACAACACACAAGAAGCTTACTTTTTAATATGAATTGGTGTTCTGCACTTACTATACCAAATGAAGTAATTTGTCACTTCTACTATTTTTACATGGATTATTCCAATAATTTCTGCAAGAAAATAGACACTTGCAAAATTTAACACTGATTTTATTTTTTAAAACAGGAAGAGAGCTTTGAACAATTAATAGTTTTGGAGACTTGAGTCCTGTTTTGGAGATTGTTTAAAAATTTAAAGCTTCATGCTGTCACAGTGTAAGGCAAACTGTTTAATGCATCTTCTTCGTGCCTCAAAAAATACTGACTCTGCAACTGTTTCTGTAACATTAAATGTCTTACAAGTTCATAAGATATAAAGAACATTTAGAGCATGGAACAGAGAATTGCTTGAAAAAAGAGCAAACAAGCATACAGTACAAGTTGCTTCAAATGCAGCTCAGTAAAATTCAAAGATCTGACAGCAAAGGTAGCACTGAATTGTGGAAGATTTAAGAGCAAACTGACAAAACCACATCGATGCAGTGGAAGAGCACAAAGACAAAACAGACGTTCTTGAAGCTGCAAGCTAAGAATGTAACCTTCCTAATGGGCTTGCAATGGGAAACATGCCTTTTTCTAAGGAAAAGACATGGAAGTATGAGCTGAGGAATTTGTATAGGCAGAAGAAAGGCTAGAACATTCCATTTGCTCATCTTCCCCAACAATTTCACCAGGAAAACTAGGAAATAACAGACTGTCAAAGACGACAACAGGTTGGAGATTCAGCACTATCATCCAAAGCAACTATTAAATAAATATACTTAGTGATTGTTAATCACAATGATCATCTCTACTCTACTACACTGCTGAGCTCTCAACATATTAAGTTCTGATACACTGAGAGCACTGGCAAAATGCTGACCAGTGACCACACTGCGCAACAGGAACTGTGAGAGTATTATGTTGGCCAGGAAAACATCTTTCACTAAAAGACAGCAACAGCAATAAAATGTCACTGAGCCTCTACAGATCCAGAAGTCCATATGACAGGGACAGCTTAGAGACAGACAATTTGCTTTGTGAAGCAAATACAAAATTTTACCAGACTGTAGAAGACTGGGAGAAGACTGGGAAGATAGGAGCAGACTGTGCTCCTTGGTCTCCATAAACCACATAAAAAGGCAAACATAATTTTTTAAATCCTGCTGAACAAGTTCAAATTCAATGTTGGCATGACCATGACAACAGTTATCTTTTAAATATCAGTGCTGCAAAAACATAAGCATGCCATCACCTCTGAAGGTCAACATAAAACTTGGAAATATTCTCATGTCCCTGACAATACTTGGCAGAATAGTAAATTCTAACAAAAGAGACACCAAAGTGGAAAACATTCTATATTGGAGACTAAATATTAGATGCAATATACATACTAATGACTGTAAGACTGCTTTCCTTATGATACTCTGCATGGTCTTAGTTATATGCCTCAGCTTTACCTTTTTGCTAAAACTTCAGCAAACACAATTTAATTACTGAATAAATAGTGTAAAGGAGCTGTTTACCCACATCAAGAATTCTTGAAAACATAGTAAGCTTCTAATGCATGAAAGCAAACATTTGATAACTGATAAGAATCCCAAGAACCAACAAAATACCACTTGTTACTCTGCTACACTGCTACAAATTGCAAGGTCACTACATAATGTCATTTTGTATATCCATGCTGAAGACTTAGGAACATTCAGGAGACAGATGTTCTGAACATTTGATCTGTGCTGAACATTATGTATCCCCAGAAACAGGCAAAACTTTTCCTACAATTTCTCCTCCCATCAGCTAGGGTTCAAAGGAACAAGGAGCAAGGCAACAGAATTCAGCTGAAAGAAAAGGCACTAGCCATAGGGCTGGATGGCAGATGTCCGAAGGCAGACAGAGGTAGTGACTGGCAACATGCAAGGTCCTGCAGCTGGGTAGGGGCAATTCTCAGTGTCAGTACAAACTGGGTAATGAATTAATTCAAAGCAGCCCTGCAGAGAAGGGCTTGGGGATACTGCTGGATAAAAAATTAAATATGAGCCAGCAATGTGAGTGTGCAGCCCAGGAAGCCACTTGTATCCTCGGCTGCATTAAAAAGAAGAGAGGCAAGCAGGCTGTGAGATTCTGTCTCTGTGTGCTCTCATGAGACCCCACCTGGAGTATTTGCATCAAGCTCTTGGACCCCCAGTACAAGAAAGACATGTTAGAGCAGGTCCAGAGGAGGGCCACAAAAAATGATCAGAGAGATGGAACATCTCTCCTAGGTTGTTTAGGTTGTTCAGCCTGGAGAAGAGAGAAAAGACTCTGGAAAGACATTACTGCAGCCTTTCAATATTTCAAGGGAGCTCATAAGAAAGCAGGACAAAGAAAGACTTTTTACCAGGGCCTGTTAGTGACTGGACAAGGTGCCATGGTTTTAAATTGAAAAATGGTAGACTGGACATAGGGGAGAAATTCTTTATGAAGAGGATGGTGGTTGCCCAGAGAAGTTGTGGATGCCCCATCATTAGATGTATTCAAGGCCAGGTTGGACAGGACTTGGAGCAATGTGGAATAGTGATTGAAAGATGTCCCTGTCCACGGCAGGGAGGTTGGAATGAGATAATCTTTGATTGTTCCTTCCAACCAAAACCATTCTGTGATCTTTATCTTCCCATTTTATCTTTTGGCACAAGAAGCAGAGCTGTGCCAGGTAACAGTTCTAACCTCACTGTAGGTTCTGTGGATGCCTGTGATGAAGCTTGTATTTTAGTTCACTCTAGCTGGAAGAATGGAAAATGAAGGTTTTTGGCATCAGATTTTTTTTCCATAACAGTAATTAAAAAAAAAAAAAAAGACTGACTTTGCAACAGGATAGCTGAAGACTACAGTGTCTTAGACAAACATGTTCTGTACATCACTCAGGATTTTTCAAGGACTGGTCCTGCTGGTTCAAATTCTGATGATATCTCAACAGTACTTGTTTTTCTGCTTCAAAATCCCACCAGTTCTTGAAAAATTCTCCCTGATTTGTAGTCAATATTATGGAATATAATTTTTCAAAATCACAGTTCTGCAAAAGCAGCAGGAAAAGATATACAGTATACAAGTAAGCAAAACAATAGTATTCAACAGGGGTTATATTTGCAACAGCATGTATCTATTTACAATGGTCAGCAATGAGCTTTCATAATGAACTACTGACGGGACCTGTTTAGTCTTCTAGTTAAAATCCTCATAAGTATATCAAACGATTTGATATAGCACTAGTCAAAATTTTCAAATCCAGCAACCTTACTTACCACTGCCATATGAAAATGCGCGAACAGAACGACCATCATAGCCAGAAGAATGTCCACTGTTGAAAAGAAAATACATATAAAACCCCAGTTTTACCATCAGAGCTACCTCCATCAATAAATACATACTTTCGATATTCTTGCCACCAGAGATGAAAACCCAGCATTTGTTACAAATGGATTTAAGTTCTCCATTTTGAGCATTACTGAATAAGGAAGCTGTCTATCAACACAAATATGTATATTTCATGTTTTACTACAGGAGGTGAAAACAAAAAATTATGGAATTTTAAAGAAAAATATCTGTATCATCAGTTGCTCTCTTTATATTTTCAATGAATTTCCTATTTCAAATATTTCTCATATCATAATACATTTCTGCACAGATACTGAATTTAATCTACATTTGCTTGAAAGTGCATCATTCCTGAATGAAGCTGTTCTCATTTCTTCTGTTAAAAAGTACAGGTGTGAGCATATCTAAGAACAGGTGGACTTAAAATGTGTAGTTCTATAAATAAGCTATTAAATTAGCTACACATTTTCTAGGACAACTTCTTCCAGTGCCAGTCAACTCAAGTAGGTAAAAAACAGAAGGGTTAAAAAAGATAATACTCACACAGGACATAATTCATACATACATAATTCTTTCATGACTTTCAGCACTTCCTACATAACTTGCATGAATTATCTTTGCATATTTAACCTAAGTGTTAATTCTGTTCTCGAAAGCACTTCAATACTGAGAAGTATGTTTTGGGTTAGCTTAATTCAAAAAGGAAAAAAACCACCAATGGTAATGAAAGGCCCATGCAACATCTTAACATTTAAAAGTATGAGAAATAGTTCCCAGGTTCCATAATAAACTTGATTTTTTCACATCATGTTTCAAAACTACATAAATATTCATCACAAGTAAAGGCAATGACCACTGCTTAACAATGAGAAGCAGCTCTCACAGCAACTGTCAGTATGAAATAATAAATTTACTTTCATGTACATAAAATGCCTCCAGTTACGGTTTTTTCCTCAATTAAATCAGATGAGAATTTTCTCAGAGATTTACATCATCATCCTCTAGCATATATGTTAATAGAATTTTCAGTTTCAAAGGAACAGTTGCATATATCTTCCTTTGGTGAGATCCAGAGGACTGACAAGAGGCTTGTACCATCTTCTTAAATGAGCTTTGTATATGACCTGGTTTTGGCCTTTAGCTAAAGACAAATACTTTTCAAGGACTGTCCTAGCTGACTTTTTTCTTCTTTTTTAGAAATTTGTATCTATATATATAAATACATGTATGCATGTACATATACATGTATACAAAAAAGAGGTATTGAAAAAGTACAATTAGGCCTATCGCAGCTGAACACTTACAACAAACAGAACAGAAATAAAATTTGTATTCTGTGGAACTCTGGAATTTCCTGTAATTTTTGAGGGCTTGAATCTGTGGCCAAATTGTTTGCATGCATCTATAGAAAAGGATATGGTAGCGGAAAATTATAGAGTTCATTTAAATAGGCCTTCAGATTACTAAAGAATACTTTAACAATCATTTACCTTGATTTTGTTCTTATGTCTTGGCACTGATATACTGCCGGAAGTATAAGTTATACTGATACAGTGCCATAACTAAACTAGTAAGTGGCCAAGTAACCTACTCAAAGAATAGGCTGACAGGTGAGACTAGTAACATTTCTGTAAAATTACTGTAAAAATCTGAAACTGTCTCCCCTATCCCAGATAAAAATCCATAAAGCACTGGCCAGTGTAAGAGTGCTTACTTATTTCTTTTAGTTACAGAATACTGATATATTGCTTTATAAGATTTCAAACAGATAATCACCTTTCTATTGTGGGTATGAGGGATGGTGGAGGACCGCCAGGTGGTGGTGGAAAACCTGTAACAATAAATAAGGTAAGGGGAGGGGGGAAGAAAAACCTACTACCCATAAACACATAGAAGAACTCGGCTAAGCTTACAATAACAAACGAATCCCAGAGAGAACAATGCAGAAATTGTTTCTGTGTAAATGGGTTTTATTTTGTAAGACTAAGAACGACTTTCCAGCTTTACAAAGGCAAAACATTAAGCATGCATTATGAGCGCTTCAAATAAAATATTTTATCATTATTAGAAATATGCTAATTTAGAAGCATAGAAGAATTCCTGACTATCTAACAATATTTAATGTACAGCAATCAAAATCACTTAACACATAGCTTAGAAAAAAAGATTTTAAAGAAAAGAAGGAATATACATCTGACAAACTGGCTTATTAGGTCCACCAGTCAACAGCATTTTCACACGTTTTCTCTTCCACCTGGCATCAAAATAACTGAGCCTACATATATACATACAGTTTAGTGTTTATGACTGTTTATCTGTATAATTAAAAGGAAGTTGATAAATTGCACATCAGTTTTCATCTCTTAACCAAATGTGGAAAAAAAAATCTAAGCAAGTTTACCTGGTGGCGGCACTGTTATTGGTATACCTAAAAAGACAACAAATGATATATCAGATATAGTAATAGGTTATGCTTATTACCTGTAGATCTAAAACCAGACTGAGCTATTACTACATACATGATCAAGAAGAATGATAACATATTTTCTGTGTCCTCAGATGAAGACCTCACACTAACACCAATTGTTAAGATTTTATGCAAGCCTGTGAAATCCAGCTTTTAATTTAAATTCCTATTCTTTAAGATCTTATTTATTAAGAGGCAAAAATAATGAAGAATGACTCAGGGTCTCAAGATTAGCATTAAATTCATAAAATGTTTACTATACAGAAGAAAAGTAACATCCCATAGACTACATTTGCTTTATTTTATATTCCATGGTTACATGGAAGGAAATGCAATTGGCCTCTGACCTTTAATAGCTTGGCAGAGGAAATAGTAGGTCCACATGAACAAAGTATTCTAGCAGCAGTAAGCATTACAGATGTTTGAGCCAATGCTATGACACTGCAACTAATCATTCAATCGCTACTTGGAGGGAAAAAGATTGTTTGGTTCTCTATTTTCTTGTAAATATCTGAAAAAGAAGCATCCTTTAACAGAAACGTGCAAGAATTACTCTAATCTGGTGTTCAGATCGACCTTAGTTGTTACAAATCTAACTAAAAGTTGAGCAAATTTTTCCCAACTAAATTAGCTTACCTAACAAAATATACTGCCTGAACATGTAAACCTATCTTATTGACTATGAAAGGAATGATTACAAGATAAAAATAATCTGCATACTTCATAGGACATTACCTTCTAATGCTTTGCAAAGAACTAGCTTTACCTCAACCAAACACACAGAACTGTACTACATGAAAATAATAAACTGGGCTCAAACAATATTGTCAGAAAATAGACTACTTCACCAAGCGTAAAGCACTTTTAGTTATGAACGACTCTGCTTCCATTAAAAAATATGTATTTTCAATCTCACTTTTCACTGCAAAACTTTGGGGAGGGAAAGAACAGAAAACTTTTGCAAGTGCTTTCATCCATTTTGCCATAGCTGCAGAAACATCCAGACATTAGTACATGATGAAATTTTTATTATTAGTTCAATATTAGAACTAAAAGACTACGGTATGGCATCATCATTTTACTAAATCTACATCAGGAAAAGCCAACTGCCCCTAGATTGCCTTGGCAAAAGGACAGAATGAAGGAATATGCAAGCTGAGGAAGAGTAATCAATATCAAAATTCACTAATTGCTGGTGATTACACCAACATGAATTCCTACCAGCATTAATCCTACAGGATTAAACAAACTGTGAAATACAATTAAGGTTTCAGGCCAATCCTGAAGATTTAAAATCTAATCTCTCAGCCAAAATGTAAATCTGGAGGCAGTGAGGTCCAACAGCCAAATTTCTAAACTGCATGAGCCATTTTCTCCTCACCAGGACACAAGGTTTCCAGTGTGCATTATCATTGTAAAGAACACTTGATATTGCACCATAAAATATTTGACAGTGTGACATTTAAAAGACTAAACAATCCTGCTGAAAATTTCTGAAAGAAAAGAAGACTGAGAACTCAAACTGTTGCATAGGTCAAGTGTTTTCTATTAATCTTTTTCATTAAATTGTTCACATGAATAGATTCTTCATGAGCCTACAATATAAAAAATATATACATAAAAATATATAAAAATACTTCTTAACAGCTTCTTACGCTAAGAATGTAAGCTAGAAAAATATCAGTTCTCTCAAATTGATTTTTTAGCTCTATGCTTGAAAAGATTTTAATTGCTGCACTAAAACCAATATATTGTTAGCACTGAACATGGCTTTCAGCACTATCCAGAGAATTGCCTGGAAAACCATCAGCTAATACTCTTTACAAAAAGGAAAAAAATCTGATTAAACAATTAATATATTCCTCAGAATTTTATGTTGTGCAGAAATGAAAGTAAAAATATCATCACAAGACTAAAAGCCAAATGAAAATTTTAATTTGAGAGCCATTCAAACAAAACTAGGACAAACTGAATACAACTAATATCCAGAGACCAAATGTCCAAATAATTTTAATGAACTGTTTTTTGTGGTGTATTATAAAAAAAAAAAAGGATAAAATATCCATTTTTTCCTCCAAACCTTTAAGAACATTTAAAAATTCATGATTAATGCTTATATAATTTTTAAAAAGAAGCTAATTTACTTGAAGGTATAACAATGGAAAAAACATTCTACATTCCAAGTAAGCAAGTAGTAGTGAAAGATCTAAACAAACGTTTTTCCTCGCTTTCTTCACTAACATACACGTGACACAAACCAAGAAAACAGTTAATGGAAAATTGAGAATTTCGTAACTCTTCACTCCTTTGCCTTCTACTAAAGCAATGTATGAAAATATACTTGTAGTGTCATCAGCCAATTACTTCTTCTGAGAAAAAAGACTCTGAAATATTGTGTAATTTCTTGTAATGTAGGGACTAAACTTGCTTACCAATGCAAGAAGGTGGCTTAGTATAGACCTTGTCACATCCCTACAACATGTTGTGCTGCCACAAAGACACATCAAGCCTAAACCCAAATACTCAGACTGGTGTCTCAAAAGCAATCCAAATGGCATTAGTGCAGCATTTTACCTTATGTGTTCAAAACTGCTTTCAGGACATTGTATACCATCCTACTAATTCAAGGCTGGCAAATATTTACAGAAAATATTTACAAGTGGGTTTTACTAAAGAAAAGCAATGCCCCATGTGCTCTGCTTGTGGAGTAAGGAATCAAACATGATCAATGCTGCCAGAGTGTAACAACATACTGCAAATTAGCTGAACTGTGTAACAGCCCACAGAAACATAATATAACTCAACTTGGTGTAAAAACTTCTTTTGCCACAGGCTAAATTACGTCAAATTCCCTCTATCACAAAATAAAATATACACACTTAGGTTGCTGAGGCTGAGAGGATGTACAGTCATTTGCCAAACCCTGGTAATTATACATATTGCAAAACCCTGGTAATTATACAACAGAAGTTCAATACTTCAGAGGAACTTCTTTTTTTTTTATATCACCAATACATGGTACATTTTAACTACATGCTTAAACCAAAGCATGTAAACCAACTTTCAAAGCCTGGGTAACAGGAGCATCCACGTTCTTCTTTAGATGTAAATTACTCCAACATAGCAATAAACCAAGCAAACAAAAACCAACACTTTTTTTGCCACAGCCAGTCATCTCCTAGGACTATTTGACAATTTTCTGCATTTAGCCCTTTGAATCATTCCAGGACTTGTTCCTCAAAAAAGATTTGAATCACAAGAGTGAATGAATACAGGACAAGAGATCTAACTTCAAAGCAAGATCCTTTTTCAAAGGCACTTTCGGAGGATGTTTTATATTTGGAATACTTAAATTTTCTGGCAAGTAGTCCTGGTTTAATATTGGTTAAGCACAGTTTTTTCCTCCTCCTCCATTGAACCTAGGAGGGATGGCAGAATCTATTTTAGGAACAGCTTTGAAGATAAAGAGCTGGCAACTGCACAATTAAAACACAGGCCTGAAGAAACCAAATCCACAGTTCTTAATCGTTATTTTCTAATCTATTCAAATGACGGAAGGATGTTCAAGAAGACCTTCTGAGTAAGTGTATGTCATAAACCTGTCTGTAAACCATAGGACTAAAGCCAAACCTGCTTGCTAGATCTGTAACACATGTGGCTTTCTTTCACCTTTAAAAATTCAACAGGTGAGAGATTTCGTAAGAACAGTCCAGTACCCGCATGTGAGATTCCTGCACCAAGTGTGTCTGGGGTGTCTGTGAGGGTTCTCATTTTTTTAAATAATATACAACTTAGATCACCTTTTCTGAACCACAATTACAATTCAAATAATTACTTTCTAAAAGCTTGTAATGCATTACATTATCAGAAAGGTTTTAATGCAGCTTAAAACCACAGTGAGCATTAATGTCACATTCTTCTCCTTTCTGTCCCCTCCCTGCAGTAAGAAAACATCACAAAATTGCCAGAGCAAAGTTTTTAAAAGTTTTTAAAGTTTTAAAATTAGTAGGAGCAATTGAAGAAAGCAACTTCTTCTATGAGGACTTAAACCCTAGGAAGGTACACACTTACAACTCTCAAATAATAATGTTATTTCTTTGCTTATACATAAGGGTATTAACAGAGAAACTTTTAGAAGATTCCCCGTGCAAGAAGAATAGCAAAGAAAATGCTAAGCATGATTTTCAGAACAAGTAAGCAAAAGAATGCAAGGAACAGAGGGTGAATATTCAGAGAAGCTCCACCTTAAAGCAGTCTCTTCTACAGACAAATGCTTCACTTTCCTACTCAAATACTCCACAAAGTTTCTCCATCTATTTTAATTTCTCACTGACCAATCTTCTAAGTTCCTTGCTAAATCGTTTTGAACTTACTGCCTAAAAATTATCAACACTCAGGTAACTGCACTATTTGTGCAAATGCCCATGATACTTCTCCCAATAAATTTCCATAAGTATCAAGTTCCATCAAACGTTCAGGAAGTACCAGTAAATTTAAAAACAGATTTAAAAATGGGAAGAGTTCTCAAAAAGCTTTGATTCCTCTAAGATTCACAGACACAGAACACTGGAAAAAACCATCAGGAGATAATAAGACCTCAGACTGAAAGAAAGGCTATAGCACAAATCTGATACTTACCAAACTTCTGGGAATTCATACATGCTGTGAGGGAAAAGGGGAATTAGAGTTTCTCTTGCTGCTATGACCTTAGACATCAGAGAATCCAACTTGTGACACAAATTCATGGTATGCTATACTTTTAGTTTTGTAGAATGATTTGTTAACATGTACTTCTCAATTGTGTTAGCACTTACTGAATTACAGAAAACAGCTTCTCACTTCAAACATTTTCAAGAACACAAGAATGAACAGTCTCTTGGTAATTATTTACTACTTGGGATTATGCGGAGAAAATGAAGATAAAAGTTTCTGTTTCTGCCTTAGAGATACATTTAAGAAAAGAGCAGAACACAAAATTCTGAAATTCTGCACGATGCACCTCAAACATTTGATGTTAATGAATCTCTCATTATCCACATCCTATGTAGTGCAGGACATTTACCTGGTGGGGGAATCAGAGGTGGAGCAGTACTGACAGTTGGAGGGGGTGGGAGGAAAGGAGGTGGTGGAAGGTGGGTAGGTGGAGCTCCTGGAGGGAAAAATGGAGGTGGCTTGGTAAAATTGTCTACTTCAGGATTAGAGCGTTCTGAAAGAACCTGTAAAATATCAAACTCTAGTTACAATTGCTATGTGAAAACGGCAGAAAATAGGTTTCCTCTCTTTCCTGTTACTACAACAGGAAGGTATCACTTCACACATTAAGAGCCATATTCAGATGGTTTAAGTTCTACCTGCATACCTATGCTCAATGTCCCACAGTTGCCAAGTACCTTTAAAGGTCTAAGAGCAGTCAACGGGGGACAACAAACGTGAGACTTCAGAGGGAATATAAGCCATCTGAATACGGCCCAAAACACCATCTTAAATTTATATAATGGAAAATATTTTAAAAATCAATATGAAAAGCATGAGAAAAACCAAGACTATAAATTACTTAAACATTGTGAGATCAGATGAAAAACACATGGCAGCGTTTTTAATGTAAGCACTACAATCCATTATTATTTCCACTGTTTTACCTAAACCTAAGTTAAGTTGCATGAAAATGCAACTAGGACACCAAGCAACCTTGATTCTTGAGAAGAAGTGTATTTCATCTTAATAAATTTACTTGCTTTCTTAATATAATACAAGTCTAAAGACTAAGATCATAAACACTCATCTTGTAATTTATGGTAAAATAGTACAATATATTTAAAAACAATCTACTATCAACTATTTATTCCTTCTCAACTTATTTTTAAAAGACTGCATTTCTCAAACTGCATATGAGGGGGCTTTCTGCATTAGTGTCTGGCACGAATAGGGGACAAATGAGCAGTTTAAATATTTATCTTTGTCACTCAGTAAACAAAACCTAATCCCATGCAGATCTAGCAGAACCAATGCTGTCTCCTGGACTGTAAATCTGCAATATCGCTCATTTCCTTTCAGCAAGAGGCATACCAAAATATTTATCTTTTGAAATTTATCAAATGTTTCATCTTAACATATTTCAGTAACTGCCACAACTTTATTCCTGAACTTAAAGCTACTTATGTGTTACTCATTCATGCACACTGACATGTTTTAATCAGAAGCTATGGGGAAAGCAAAACTGTCTTTTAGTCAAAGATAGAGTGCAAATGTAGAGTATAAAACCTGTATGTTGCTGTTTTCATTAGCACGCCGTCGTCCTTCCACCCTGCTGATAGTGATGCTCTGTCCAATCACATCTATGGTGCCAGATATTCGCCTGCAACACAGGACAAGCCAGATCAGCAAGCAGAATAAGAAAAGGGGAAAAAAAAAAGAAAAAGAAAAGAGAGAGAAGAAAGCCTTAAGGACTGCTCTCATTCTATATGTCAAAGTTCCTTCTGTAGAAAACATAAAAGACTGTTTCTGAAAAACATTAAATGGGATGCATTTGCTGAAGTATGTGAGTGTATAGGACTAAACAATGTAGCAATAAAGACTCCTGCAGGAGAAAGGCTGACTCTCCAACACTCTCCGTCCACCCCATACAAGATAATACATCTACTCTTCTGTTACAAAAAGAAAAAAAAAAAAGGAAAAAAAAAGAAGAAAAAAAGAAAGAAATCCCAAAACTTCAATAATAAAGTAATAAATTATACAGAACGTCCACAAAAATCTAATGTAAGATAGCTATAAACTATTAATTAGAAACGATTTCTAAATTGCATGAAACCACAATGAAGAATTCCATGGAAGATCAAGCAAAGGTAAGATAGAAGGCAGAAATAAACAAAAGCAAATCCTTCCATGTAGTATTGATACTGCAACACATATTGAACAAAATGAGATGCTATCTCTCTTATCCTGGAATACACAATCTTATAGAAAGTATGTGAAACTAGTAAACACTGACTCCCAGACTAAACCTTCAAAAAGAATCTTAGACCAGCCATTCATACTCCTGTTCCTCAGTTTTTTTCAAAACACTAAGTCTCTCTCCCTCAAACACCCCTAAAACATTTCCACGATTAAGCACCACATTCACCTCCTTTAAAGAAACCAGCAGTAGAGCAGCACAAGACCCACCTCAGTCTCTCTCACAATCTAATCAGGCAACAACAGAACACAATATAAATTAAGAACACTTACCTCAGAAGTAATTAGTAATGAATTTTTAGAGAAAGATGACAAGAAAAGTGACACACATATACACATTCTTTCCCTCCCGGTTTCTGCCAACTTGCATTTGACAATTTCTTTTGAACAACACTTTTACTTTTGATCTCTCAGATGAGATCAGTTTCGCCTATTTTTTTGACTCTGTGACTTTTATTATTTTTTTGACTTTTAACTTTTCAAATAAGATTAAAAATGCTACACTAAGGGTAAAGACATGATGGCATTTTAGTGGATACAAACAGTAAAATTCAAAGCATAATCCATATCTGAAAATCTTCAGTAAATCAACTACATGGGACTATACTGACACTAAAGAAGTCCTCCAGGCACCAAACCAGAAAATATGACGAGGATCTGAATGTCATCTAGAAAAACTAAAACCTGATATCTGTGACAATGGGAATCATTATTTTGAAGAGAGGAATAATCTATATTATAGAACTTTCCTATTTGCAGCCCTAAAACAAATGAAACCTAGAAACTAAGCTTTATAGAAAATGTGTAAGTCTTATGCAGATAAAAAACCTATCTGCATAAGAGTTATAAAAGCCAGGCCGGATAAGGCCTTGAGCAATGTGGTCTAATGGGAGATGTCCCTGCACAAGGCAGGGGGGGTTAGGACCAGATGATCTCCAAGGTCCATTCCAACCCCTTAACATTCTATGATTCTACCTGAGGTACAAAATTACAATACTAATAGTTGAGAAAAACAAAGGTATATCTGTGCCTTACCCATAAAGGAAATGATAGCAGAGAAAATTGACAATATTTATTAATAGTATGATATATTACAAGTAAAAGAAAGATTGGGAAAAAAAACATAGAATTTTTTTTCTAGTTTTAGAAGACAAGTTCTTGTCTTTTTTGCATCTAATGTACTACTAACCACATGAATACAAATAGCAGGGACTACAGCTGGAAGCTGGAATTACAGGCTCAAAGTTCTGCCAGACCAATAGCTCTGACTCCAATTACTCAAATACCTAGATTCCAATGCAGCTGAAAAAGATGCAGCAGACACTAGAGCATGAAGAAACAATTAGATCTCCCAGAGATAATATGAAGTTCCTTGGCAGACTGCATACTGAGGATGATCCAAATGCCTGTCCTCTGAGCTTTTCAATATCTGGGTTTAGAGCTTCCGCCCGGATTTTAAAGCAAGTTTATTAAGCACAATACTTCTGAGTAAAAAAAAAAGAACTAAACAGTCCAGTGGTACAAGAGTCTGAGAACACAGCCACAAAACAGAACATGTAGACTATACAGCAGTTGCTCCAATGATAACACAAATTTAAGAAATTCTCTGGTCTTCTCATACCCCATCCTAGGAGTTAGATTATTACACTCTAAATTCTGAAATAATCAACACCTGCTTTCCTAAACCTCCCCAGTGGTCTTGCATGGCATTCCAGCATTACTATGCCTTGAATTATTATTTTGCTTTAAGTAATTAAATGGAGAACATAGGTATTATAAAACAATTGTTAAACCAATAATTGTTTTCACTGTCTCAGTCTTCACTCTGACAGTTCATTTGGTTTTAGAGTTCTCACACACTTGTACTTCCCCATTACTGGTATCTTAACTATCTAAACCATATCCTAGAAAACTCATTTTACCTAGCTTTAGTCCTTATGTATGATAGATGACACTATTCTACAGCAAGAAGTCCCCGCTTGGCTCGCTCCACTGATTTACAGGGCTTCCACTTGGGAGTGATGTACACAGCACAATCAAGACTTTTTCTCTCTTGCACTGTCTGCACACTGCCAGAAACTCTTGGAATCAGCACTGAAAACACACACAGTGACACCAATACAAGAGTACTGGCATCAAAGCAGTATATGCCTCAACCATACTACAAGAAGAATTTTGGCTTGGGAAGCAACCCAAATACACCACTGCATTATCAAAGGAAAGGGCTCAGAAAGTGCATTGCCATATCTGACTTGGCCGTGCTGATCCTCATGAAGTAAGATGATCGTTTTAAGGAACTTGGGGGGACATCCTAAACGTTCCAAAATCTGCCATAGACCTTTTCTGCTCACAGTATCGAAAGCCTTGGTGAGGTCAACAAAGATAATATAGAGACCTTTGTTCTGTTCCCTACACTTCTCTTGCAGTTGTCTGAGAACAAATACCATGTCTGTGGTACTCCTGTTGGCTCTGAAACCACATTGGCTTTCAAGCAGAATGCCTTCTGCTATAGCAGGTATTAGTCTGTTCAAGAGTATTCTAGCCAGGATTTTGCCAGCAATGGAGAGCAGAGTAATACCAACCAGACATGCCTATCTCGTATTGGCCTTTTTAGCCACCAACTCGCTTGTAACAAACGTGGGTAAAGCCCTTCCCAAATCTTTGTTCGCGAAGCCTAGCCATGGCGATGATGATGATGACCAAAGGAAGCAAATCTCGACTACCAGTTAGTTGGTTCCTAGACATCAATTTTACTGAAATGAACAGAGCTTTCACTTAATTTTTCTAGATTCTGAAGAGTACACCTATGCTCCCTCAATCTCACTCAGCTGGTGCTTTATAATTATTATTTAAATAACATTGTATAGTGTTATGTCCATTGTTCTTCCCGACAACTGCCAAGAGATTTAATTTTCATAATGATGGATGACTTCAGGAATTTGCCATCATACCTTGAACTTCACAAATTCCCTATTTTCAAGACTCCAATAATGATTTCATTACGTACTCCACTAGAAGAGCTTGAAATTGAACAAGAGGAAGCATATATTCTGTTGCAGATGGAGCAGCAGATGACACTACTGTCAAAAACATAAACTGCACAAAAGCAGGGGAGGCATCTGAGTGTCAGAATTTAAGTTTGGCAGTTTTTGTAAAAGGGCAAATCAGACACCTTGGATCTTGTTTAAGGCACAGCAAGCTAGCACATGGAAAAATTATCTAGACATTATCTAGACTAATAATAAGATGTTAAGCAGGCATTACTAGGCTTCTGTCTGTGCTGTAAGCAAAGAAAAGGAAGGGCATGGTTTGTCTCTTACACAATCAGGGCACCTGGGATACAGATGAATTCCCAATGGATACACCCAAATAAAAAAGGCAGTCCACATGTGTGGGATGCATGTGAACCCAAAACAGAGTTCATACAAAGTGTATCTTGAAAGGAACATTCCAGCAACTCTGAGTTATTTCACTCTAATTAGAGAATGGTTATTTATGAGCCATTTGCACTAAGAATACCATTCTCCATGGAGATTTAATTCAGAAAGATAATCTCATTTAGCAAGATGAGTTTATTTAGGTTCTACAGAGCAAAGAGAAAGAGGGGAAAAAAGAAGCAGAAAAAAAAGACAAACCTAATTATTTTCCAAGTTCATAGCTTCATATCCAAGTGCATATCCTTACCACAGATAATCTAAATAATCTGCTTTTTGGAATATCTCCATACCACTTTTCAGAACTCAGAAATAGTCTAACTACTGGATGTCACATTTATTCAGCAGACTTATAAGATAGTCTACTAATTATAGAATTATAATGTACTTCAAAACCCATATTTAGTATGTTTTTCTGTTCCTTCTTGATTTGCTTATGTGTTTTGTTTTATTTTCCTCCTCTTGAGGACATCCTCAACTCTGCTGAGTTCACTCACCACTGACTGATATAAATCAGAAGCAGATTTACTACAGAAATCATTATTATAGAAAATACTTTTTTTTCCAAATAATATCTGAGTTTCCATCATTTAGTCTTGCAAGGCTAGTTCGTGAAACAAGAGAAATCTGTATTTTTTCACAGTAATAACAGATCACAAATCCATTTTCTATAAAAAATGTGCTTACAGAAAGGCCCAAGCACAGATAAAGCTAATAAACAGCCCACTGCACTGATGGGCTAATTTCTCTGAAACTCATTTAAATGTAATGCACTCTTTAGTAACTGTAAAAGCATAAATGGAGGTAAAAACCAGAAAACTTCTGACAGAAAAAGTTTTCTGACGGAGAGCTGTTCTAGGTATTGCTTTAATGAGAAAATATCAGCTTTTGAAGCCAGCTTATAAATGAAACTTCTACTTATTTTTCTAGTACTAAAGAAAAACTCTCTCACAGTCCTTGAAAAGCGACATAAGGAAAAGCACTGGTCTGAAAAGATATAAGATATTTTTATGAAGTAGCTGGTTAGGACAGGTTTGAAATACATCAAATCCTCTTCATGTTCTAGAAAGCACAAAAGTCAAAAGAGGTTCCTTCATGATTTTATCTTAATTGTGGCTATGGACACAAGAAATCTTTCATTAACTACCTCTAGAGAACAAAGATTTTACTTTATACCATATTGTTTGCATGTGATGTCCATTCACTAAACCATTTCCATTATGAACCTAACTCATCCTTCAGGGCTACACTATACTTTATGCTACTCAACAGCTCTAAGTATTACAGAAAAAAGGCAAGAAATTCAGGTGTCATTTCTAAACAACTAATATCTTAGTTATAATTAAGACAGCCATTGTTTATAAATTCAAGCAAAATTTCCCAGAGACACATTATATGAACAAGCACTGAATTTTGCTTTGAATTACACAGTTAGGATGCAATTCTAGTGAATTAGTAACACTGATTTGCTGGTGAGCAATAATTCTGTTTTGTCAACTACAACTTCCATATTGTCAGGGAGTAATATCACTGCTAGGCCTCAGAGGTTTTTGAGTTTTTTTGAGAAATTCATCTGCAATTATATGCAAACATCTACTGTACTCAAACCAAAAAGGTAAAAATAGTAAGCAAAATTATTTTAGTGTTTGTTTACTAACAAATGAAAGAAAGCAAACCTCACAATCTGTTCCCAGACTTGCAATCTAAGAGCAACATGTAATGCAATATCCATGTGTAAAATCATCCATGAAGGAATGCTGCAGCCCTGAGTAGTAAGTGCTAGTAGTAAGCAGTAATTTAACATTAGCATCATGCCCTGAATTTTTTTCCCCTTTACCTTAATTACTGTGATTTATCCCACCGGTATTATTCCTCCCACTTTCTGATGCCTAAACTGGCTTTTCTGGAGGCAGTGTTTGTCTGTGACTGAGAAGAGCTGCTGCTTCTTCCAGTGAGATAAATTGCCTAGGTCTTTCCTTCTCCTTTCTAATGCTTCTATACTGAGCTGCATCAGCTTTCCCTCCTTTTCACAAAATGTATCAAACTACTGCTAGAAGCCTAGAGAAGTTTTATTGCTACATGAGAAATGCTTCCAGCAATCTCACAACTGGGCTATTGCAAATGCCTCATGGTATAAAAGCAATTATTTTAAATTATCAAAGAGTTGCATTGCTGAAAATTTTCTGCCTACCTGTAATAAACTGTTTAACTAAAGAAGAAAATAAATCCAACCCCATAAAACACTGCTATATTACGAAGAAATTCGTAATATAGGCTTTTATATACAGAAAACAGTAGCTGCGTTAAGCAAGTCATTCAAGCAGAAATATATGCAATCCATATAAGTTAAGACATATTCATTCACTGAGCCAATCTCAAGACTCCTGGGCATACAGTTTTCTTTCAAAATCTCTTCTGATCACTTGGTAGAAATACTTCTTTCTTTACAGAAGAATCTATTTTAAGCAAATGTATCCAAAGGAGCAGGTATTAAATACGGGAAGAAGTCAGTTTTACTATTGTAACAACTTACAATTACAGTATTCACACTAAATGTACATAAAACAACCTACTCCAACCACTGAAATGTACAAGTGATACAATTGTCAAAGTGACATGTCACAAAGTGATACAGTTGTCACAACACTAGTAGATTTCACACAATCACAGAATCTATTCGACACATTGTTCTACAACTTTAAACTCGACTACATTTTTTAACATCCTGGTCACTAATTACTTCTTAAAGTAGTTTAGAGGTTATCTGTGCACCACTCAGATGAATAAAGAACTGAAATCCTGTAACAAAATCTGTGCTAGATACAGATTAGGAAGCTTTACCCTGTGAAAAACACATTCCAGTTTGAGAACTCTGTACAAGAACAACACATATCAAAAACAATTCAGAAAAGAAAATTACGAAAAATAGCTATAGGGTTTGCATAAAGTTTGGAAGACTATTTTTGTTTCTTAGACAAAGAAAAATAGAAAAACAAAGAACTAAAAATCCACTAAATACAGAGCAGTATAACCTGATAGCTCAGAGAAAAATTTAGGCTACCAGAAGGAATATTCTAGGAGTGAAAGAAAATTGCAGGCAAGGATATGAAACAAGCTTTTTGTTCCTGCCCAAGAGAAATATATTTGCATGTTGGACTGACTCTTACAGGATGGGATAATTGAACACAAGTGCCTCTAAATTAGTCGAGGTACTCATGGATGCAGCACTAAAAACAGGTCATAGCTCAATCTTTAACAGTCAATGATGAAAGTGTGCAGTCTGTTCTACCTCTTACTACCATTTATAATACAATGGCTTTTAATCTGCACAGAACCAAAACTCCTAAACAGGAACACTAAATAACTAAAGTAAAATAAAGTAAATAACTAAAGTAAAGAAGCAGCACAGATTCATCCTAAGCCAAGTGCCAGGTCAAACAGCAGTAGCTTAGATATAAAAGACAGAACTTCTTAAAGCCTGGAGCTGGGAGAAGGAGGGGAAGATACCTAGTAAGGAAATAATTTATCTCATTTCAAAAATGTATTATAAATTATTAAAATATGGAGAAGCTAAAGCTACTTTGCAGGAAAGAGATTGGGTTCCAGGAACTCTTCCAGTTGTTGAAGTCATAACTGTTTGATTCCATTTTGTTAAACTGAAAAGGTGTATTAGCCAATACTCACAAAGGCCCAAGCTAGAAATATTTTGTTGGCCAATCTAATTCTACAAAGAAAACATGGTGTCATACATCAACAACTGGATTTTTATGGCTGTCTTGTTATTTGGTCCTGCTGCTTTTTCTCTCTTTTCCTTCTACTTTCTCTTTTCCAAAAGCCAAGAAGGTAGCACAGCATTCATGTGTGATTAAGCCAAATGTGATTAGGGTACCTCTTCCCCTCATTTCTACCTGTTACAGAAACATATTTCCCTTTTCTTCCTACAAAAATTGTAAGTTTCAAACTCATAGATGTAATAGTGGAGTTCTTGGGTTTGAGTTACAGCTAACTGACCTGTTTGCTGGAATTCCTGATTTGAATAAGGCAGGCGGAGATGTGAAATCAGGTTTGGTCGACTGTACTGCCAACTCTTTCTCCAAATTTCCAGTTCTGCCCTGCTGTACCTTCAAAATAATGTTTCATCATTAGTTTTATCCTCAGAAGTGTAGTAGCTCCAATACTCAGAACATAGCCAACACAAAAAGAAAGTAAGTCCAACTTTACTTGGAATTTTAAAGAGTTACCTCTGTACAGCTAGCAAAATTATGTATTTGTAAGGATATATTACTTAAGTACTATGTTTAATATACATAAGAAGCAATATGCCAGAGAATGAATTATCACAGAAGATTAGATATTTTAAATATTTATTTTCCAAGCATTTAATTTGTACATCAACAGATCAAACTGATTTTCTTATATAATTTCCTGTATGAAAAAAATAACACATTTATTTTTAAAAGAAACAAACAATTTTAAAAAAGATCTTCATAATCTTAACAGAGATATCTAACAAGCCTGCTATCCAACAACAAACCATGGGACAAGAAATTCGAATGGATTCTCCGTTTGCCTCACTGACCATGAGATCTAGTAACCACTTAATTTCCAAGTCATACCAGGAAGTCACCTCATACTTGAGGTTATGCAAACTGTAAAAGATTTTTCATTAACTCAGATTGAATACTTCAAAAACATCCTACTGTTTCTGAAGTACTGTAAAACTCCACCTACACTTTTTTAAAACTACACAAGACCTTTGGTGCAAGTACTTCAAGTACTGTTTTACTTCAGCAGCAGTTATACATGAAAGAAAAACCTATACTAAAGACAACTTTGTGCTGATTCCGTTTTTAAAGTCACTCCCACTGTACCAACCATGAAGCTACATCACTCTACATAGCTAGTTCACTCATGCTATACCATCAGATGAGCCATGATTTCACAGCTCCTCGTAGGCAAGTGAACTACTAGGTTTCTGCAGA
The DNA here is from genome assembly GCF_036250125.1 of Pseudopipra pipra. Lineage (NCBI taxonomy): Eukaryota > Metazoa > Chordata > Aves > Passeriformes > Pipridae > Pseudopipra > Pseudopipra pipra. The sequence continues at coordinate 48,634,408 of NC_087552.1, forward strand.
ATCTCCCTTCTAAACACGGTCACATCTTTCCCAAACTCACAAAAATGAACATAAATAGTTAAGAGACAATAAAAATCTAATTAATCTTTCGTATCCAGAAATATGAGAGGGGAAAAGGTACCAAATAGGTATGGTATGGGTTTGATATACGTATTTATCTGAAAAATCTGTAAGACTTCTATTAATTAATGAGTAACTGGAAAATGCAGGAGACAGTCTTGCCAGTTACAGGAGATTAAATCAAATATATCATGTAAATTACATGAGACTTAGTATTACAGAAGAGAGGGAAAAAAACTCGTAATTATATGTAAACTCCTTGTAAAACATACGACAAACTCTTACAACACAATTATTATCTGTACTGTTTGATCACCACAGTCAATACTGAGCTAGAAACAGGCAAAGTTTTAGTTTGGACTATTTATTCTTCTTCCTTTAGGACAAGAGTTTAGAGAAGTTTGAGAGTTCAGTCAGATGCAAATTTTAACTCCTATTGCCCACTATGTCTAATGTCCCACAGCATTATATTAATGATAATTGAGGATGGCAAAAAGCCCCAGAGAGCTTCTGATCTGATAAAATCAAAATAACTCAATGCCCTCAAGTAGCACATGAGGGAATACAAAAATACCTGTCTGCAATTGACACTTCTGTCACAGGAGTATACAGAAGAAAGCAACAAACAGTTCCAAGTAATTTTAAAGACAGTTCAAGAATAAAAATTACTGCATATTGAAAATAAGCAAAATAAATAACCTTCGGATTTTAATTTCAACTTTAGTATCAAACCAATGAGTAAAAGAGAAAATGAGAAGTTGAAAAGAAAGTTTAATCCTTAGGATAAATCCTATCATATAGATTCTTCTGCTCTCTGAAAATCAGCATTTCTGAATGGAAAAATTATTATACATAACTTGATTTATTGCCTTCTAATCCCAAATGGAGAACAGAAAAATATGAAGGTTGATTTTCATATCTCAGAGTTGTCAAGGATAACTATTACAAAACACAGTAAGAGCTAAAACAATACAGTAAGAGCTAAAACACCACAGGAAAAATAAACATGCCATAATCTACAAAAGCTTCCCAAGCACATCTGCACAAGCAAATGCACTACAACTAAAAATAAATCATCACATAAAGAAAAATTAGTTTCACTGGGAAATTTGTTAGTTTACCAAGCCACTAACTCACATGCTTCCAGAATAGTGACGAACAAAGTAACACTTTTTAATCCGCATTTTGTGACATACACAGAAAGTCACTGATGTAAGATGAAGAGTATGAAATAATGGCTGTGTCCGTTTCAGTTGTTCTTCTATCAGTCTGTGGTGGCATGGGAAGCAATACTCAAGAAAAATGAGAGCAACCAACAAAAGTTTACTAAAATTCACCTTAAAAAGATGGTATCTGCCATCGAGAATCTCTGCACTTGGTCTTACTTCCATAGCTTTGTCTTCAGCCTAAGTTAAATAACACATTGCCCATTAAGAAACCATACAACTCTTAAGTGATGGGCCACAATCTCAATAAAGGTACAGATGCAATCTAGCTGTAGCTGTCTGTCACACTATCCAAACAACTGCCACTGAAGCAACACACTAATACTCAAGGTTCAGGGTAGGGAGCCAGGTGCAAACTCTAACAAACACACTGAACTAAGCAGAACAAGCTTACAACACACAAGCAGCTTTACAGGTCAAAAACCCATTTACAATACCAAAAAAGTACTATTTACCGTAATTTTATTTGTGGTTGAGGTAACTGGTAAAATTTCAAGACCCATTCGTATTCTCTTTTGTTTTTCACAGTAAGCTTTCCAGGTATCTTCATTGAAACCATAGTTAAAATAATCAGAGAGATCAGCCCCTTTAAATACAAAAGCACAGGTTTTTAGAACATTACGAAGTTCATCTTTTCTTCACTGAACACACATACGCCACTACTGATAACAGCAAAACTGATTAGGTACTGACCTAAAAACACACGACTGAAATGTACATCAGTAAGCATAAAGTATTCATGGCTATGATTATAAGAACATTAAAATTTAGTCAGAAAGAACATCTTGCTTAGCATCGTGAATTAGGGATCAAGGGTAAATACTTAGAAAACATCCTAGGATAATTCCCCATATCTTTACAACAAGATAAACATAAGATCTACAGTTTTGCTGTATGTTAAGTGAAGAACCACTCCCTTTTGCTTGTTCATTACATTTTGCTTGTTTCATTTGATGCCATGAAGCATTTTCATTTTAAGAGACAGACCAAATGTAAGTCAAATGCTCAGAATACATTTCATATAGCTAACAGTTCAAACATCAGATTATCATCTAAGGCTATTTTTCCTATTTTGTAGACACTATTTGCACCGCCAAAGCCATATACAAACACTGGAAAAAAACTATACACAGCAGCAAGATGTACTTCTACTAAAAACACCAACCAATGCTGGTATTATTAGACAAGTGTGGACAAATCACTTGAGCCAACGAGATAATACACAGAGAAGACTTATGGAAAGCCCGTGTGGAAAGCCACAGTTTCCTTCTTCAAGGCTTATGGATGTCTATGTGTGAATACAGCGCAGCACAAGCAGCTACACTTCACCATTCTTCCTGCTCAAACCTGCTAGAACTGTTTTCCATTCTGCTTTACCTTCTGTCCCCTAGCATAGACCAGTGGCAGTAATCTCCACAGAAACACAGATTTCCAAGGAAAGTTCAGGATATACACGTACCATTAAAAAAAAAAAGGGCACGTCCTACAGTCTTTTTCCTAACATATGACCAGGATGAGTACTAAGAAACATGGCACAGCCACACACTCTCTGGCACAGCAGGAAGGCAACAAGTAACTTAGTTGCTTCTTACAAGTTAGACTGCATAGCACCTTCTAGGGATAGGGCAGGTGGCACCTATATGCAGTCAACAGAATTACTATTAAAATAACCTACTGAACACTTATATATCAGTTAACATAAACCAGACATTACCTGGCTTTCTCCATGGTTTATCTTCAAAAGAATCTAAGTCTACTTCCAGAAGCGGCACACCATTAATACTCCCTGGTGCATCTAGATCCAGTCCTTTAACTTTTGCACCTGTAAAGAAAAGTTACCAAGTTAGAGCCTTCTGTCTCTACTAAATGGAATTTTAACAGTTGCAATATGCTTCAGAAATAATAACAGAAAGAAAAAGCTAAATTTATCAAGAAGTTTTGGAAGTTAAAATTATTTCTTTAATCCAAAACTATCCAATGTTTGGGGGTTTTTTGCATTTTTATTAATAGTACTGTGTAAATTTTCTTACCAGAAGATCCATAAGCTCGTCCTCCTGCCTTAATATTGAGATTCACAGGTGCTGCTCCATAACTTCAGGAAATTAACAAAAAAAATGAATTAGATAAAGGAAACTTTCAAACCAGAAGAAAACAAAAAACAAGAGATAGCTAGATCCAGAAACAAATTGGACCCAGGCTCAATCACCATCCTGAATCTCTAGCTTTCCAAGCTGGCAACACTGTAAAAGTAAAGAGATCAGCCTAGGAGGAAGAGAGAGTACCTTTCTATGCTCAGTAGCAACTTCTCCAACTAATAAACAGTTGTGAAGCAAGTCCCAGTCACTCCTCCTGAGTTGAAAGGATAAAGACCTTGATAGAAACAAGAATGGACAGAACCAGAAGAGAGAGAGAGGAAAAATGCAGTTCATTTAGGGATACAGATGACAGTCTGGGGATTAGAGTAAAAATAAAATAAATAAAAAAAGGAAGAGTTTAGATGGATCATTTTCTCTCTTCATAATCATTCCATTTAATCTGTACAGAAGTGGAAAATACAAGCATCTCTCTAAAATGATTGAAATGCTGTCTGTTTTAAAGTACTTCTAGCAATCACCTATCCCTGTGACCAACAGAAAAGTACATAACTTTTCACTTTCTAAAATACTTGAGAGTTTTCTTCATAAAAATGCAGTCAGAAATCTAAATACTGAACAGATTTAACTAGCTTAGGAATTACAGTATAGTTAATTTGTAACACTAAGAGCTAGCTTTCACTACCATTTGTGTGCAATGCATCTTATTCTCACAGGTGACCCATAACATAATGAGATGAAAATATAATTAGAAGGCAAGTGTATCCACTTCCATGCAGTTTTAGTTTTCATTCAAGTGCTAGAACAGCATAGAACTGATACAAAACATTTAACCTTCTGATCTGCCATGCTGTATTTGTGCATGACTTTGTCAAACAAATCCAATGGGTTTTTTTTAAACAGCAGTGGACTACTAAAGGAAAAATCATTTAATCCTATAAAAGAAACTTGTCTACTGGAGTTAAAATGAACAGCAATGCTCAGTTTGTTTTAGATTACTGGCCTTCCATGAATTTTCTGTCCAATTTGCCCAGAAAAAAAGGTTTTTCAGAAAATAAGCATTTTTATATAAAACTTTCTACTCCAATTAAATTCAGGATCATCTGCTCATTGTCTTCTGTGTTCATGGAAAGAGCACCAGCAAATCCATGGAGAATACAAATCTAATTTTGCTTTAGTCTCATAAAATTTGAAGTCACTGCCAACATCACAAGAATACTGCAAGTTATTGAGAGCAGAAAAATAAAGAACTGAAAGAATTTCTATTTTTTTAAATATTACATTGATTTGCACAATAATTTAGGATATGAAATACTGAAAGTTTAAAAATATTGTTTCAAATGGGAGTAAATCACCTTCATTCCAAAGTTAAGAACATAATGATATATATGAGTCAGACCTACCAGCAGACCTGTCATATTTCTATTAAGAAACAGCACCCTAGTAACTCTGGTTTTAATAAGCATAAAAATATTAAGATTGTCAAGAAAAACAAGCAAGCCACTTTTCTCAGAAAGTTTCCATGCAATGAAAAATACTATTTTATAATTTTGGGTAAAAGTAACACTGTTGAAAAGCATTCAGAGAAAACAAGCTCTTTCTCAAAAGCAGAAGAAGTATGGGGCAATAAAAGCAGCAAAAAAATTCTCATATGGTACAAATGCCTAAACCATGAGCTTGAGAAATAACCTCTAGAGACTGGCAGCTCCATCCTGAACTACATTAAAATCTTATTTGAGAACATCAATAGGAATTGAAACTACAGAGGTCTAATTAGAACTATATCCACTATAAACAGGATGACAGACAAATATCTCATGTCTTGGCACCCTACCCTTTGCAACCAAAATGTCACTATCACATAAGAACACCAAAAATGCTATATAACATAGCCATTCCAAAATAAAAACCAACTCTCCTCTTTACAAATTTAATACAAAATCTAAAAACACAACTCATACAACAGCTCTTCCTTGTACATCACTGATTTCATTTCACTTTGTTATCAAGTCACTCTATCATTAAAAACATTACTGAAAAATCTCCTAATTAGCACTTATTGCATATACAATTTGTCATTGACAAGTATTAAAGAGACTAAGTTAAAAATTAAATACAATCTTAAAAGTGTTTGGAAATAACTTACCTAAACTGTGGAGCTCCTGTTTTAATATCTCCTATGGTGACTTGAACATCATCTTCATCATCATCACTATCACTATCACTATCATCCTCAGCCTCTGCCACTTTCTACAAAAGAAAAAGTCATTGCTTAGACAATAGGCAGTCACCTACCTTTAAAGTGGAAAAATAATCCAGACAAAATTATCTGCTCTAGAAATCTTTGAAAGAAGAAAATTCTCCTCTTCCTAGTCCTTAGAAACAAGTAGCATTAACAGTAAATTTAGGAGGTTACAAGTATCTGAAACATGACATTTCCTAAATAAGCATAAAATAGTTTCCACTATCTAATATCCTTCTTCCCTCTATCTAGCTCATACACATTGGTTCTACTCTTACCTTGTCATTCAGGAAAGAACTTAGAGATATGCAAGACTAGCTTCTTGCCATCATCAATTATATATCCAGAGTAACTCAAATACATGTTTTTCCAGTTGATTACAAACACTGCACTTCAGAGAAATCTATTCATTCCTAACATCAGTAAACTACATAAAATACTTCAGATTTTTCAGCAAACAGGCTGAAAAATTAGATACAAGAGCACACTTTATGTGTTCTGTCCCCCTGCCTTCAAGCTTGCTGGTAAACAAAACAGACATGCCAGCTCACACCAAGAGTTCACCTAGTCCACTATTTTGGGTTTGTTAGGTGTTTTGTTTTGGTTTCCCCTTATAGAAACCACAGAGGAGAGAAAAAAATCCATATGATGTTCCTCCCTAACTCGTTCAGCAGCTGATTATTATAAGCTCAGGGCACCTCCTAAGCCAGTTATGGTTTGGTTTTTTCAGTAACCCCCAATGGATCTTTCTCTCAAGTACTTGTCCAGACTTTCCGCAGACTCATAAAAGGTCCCAGCAGTGACACTCTTTGGCAAGGCATAAAGATCCAACATATTTTATTTGTTTTCATTCTGACTCCTATGACCTTTATTTAGCAGTCACAGTCCTCATATGGAAGAGACTGTGAGGAGTCAATCCATACGTGATTTTGTCAGCCTCCATCATATCCTACGTATGTCTTTCTTCCCAGCTGAGAAGTCCTTGGCTACTCAGCCATTCCTGGTATGAAAACTACCTCAATTACTCTTGCTGCTCTTCTTCTCTCAACTTTTCCAGTTGTAGTAGCCTTTATGACAGGAGGGGAAAGAACAGCAGTCAGAATTCAGGGTGCGACTGAACCATGAATTTATGGTATAATCATATCTTCCATTTTGTTCTATATTCACTTTCTGCTGTATCACATGGTTTAAGAGCTTTTTAGACTCCAGACTAGCACTTAACCATCAACTTTGTGGGTCTGTCTACATATCTTATTGTGTCCCTCCTAAGTGGTAATGATCAACTCAGAGACCATCATTTTACTTGTAAACCTGTTTTTTCACCAATGAACATCACTCTTTCTGTGCAGAATTCAATAGCTGTGTATCATCCAGTCAGTCCTTGCTCCTACTATCTTGACTAACTTTGTAACATCAGAAAACTTGTGATTTCACAACTTAGCCCTTTTCCAAGTAAACACATTAAACAGCACAGGTTATGCACAACATTCCAGAGAATTCCCACTGGAGGTGACCTTCCTTCACTATGAAAACTGAACCTTGACTTCTACCCCGTGTTTTCTATCTTTTACACATTAATTATCCATCTGGGACTCATTCTATAACTGCATAGTTTTCTTAAAATCCTTTGGTGAGTAACTTCTTCAGAAATGTCGTGGAATCCAAGTCAACTTTATCAACCAAATCACCCTTATTCATGTACTGGAATCCCTCAGTAAGAGGCTGAACATGCCAAAGCCAAGCTGATTCTCTAGCCCTTATCTATTATACTGTTAACTTGCCTGGTACATAAATTAGACAAAAATAAGCAGCTGCTTAGAAGATAAAATGTTGGAGTGCAGTTCATCCTTGCTATACAACATTAACATAATTTACATAACGATGATGAGTCTAGTCATGGGGCAAAGGCAACCCTTCTCAACCAAACCCCATTTCTCTTATAATGAATGATTTCTTAGCTTCCTCCTCACAGAAATATTCCCTTTTCCTTATTCAATCAACTTGAACAACACCCATTTTTCTAAGTTGCTGCTGAACCTTCATGCATACCATTTACCATGAAGTTCTCAATGTTATGGAGATATGCTAATGATATCCTAACAATGCTGGGCTTTATATAAGTGAAAAATACAAAGGTATGCAAGTACCAGGAAACCACACCTATAAGGATCTCCAGAAATACTTTAAAATCAGCAAGTCAAAAAAAGTGTATTATTGTTCCCTTGTATCTAACAGACTAAATTTACCACCCACTTACAACATTAGCATCACAAAAAACACCTTTGATGTACTTTAAATAAATATCTTTTCATCTTAAACAACCAAAGTAAGTTTTTAAGTTTTTATAACTTTTTTCCCCCAACTTAAAATTTATAAAGTTGTACTATCTTTCAGAAGAAGTTATTGAAAAAAAATACTCTTGAGAAGCCAGCCCTTAAAACTTACACAAATATCATGATCGTGGTTTCTGCATCATTCAAAAAAAATTCTTGCAAGACACAAGCTAAAAATTCCCAGTGAAGTAAAACTACAGTTTTGTCATAGAACATATTTAAATTGTTCCAATCACAGTAAACTGAGTCCTTTTATCAACACTGCAACTGTAAATTTAATTTCCTGGTCCTTTCCTTCATCACACTAACACTGAAATTGTAAGACACACTAAACAGTGAAGACTACTACCAAACAAGTCTGTTATGTTGCCCCTGAAATGCACAGGTAATTCATCTCTTGATCCATATTTACACATAGTTCTGCAAATACTGATTGTTTATTCCATTCAAAAAAGAAAAATGATCAGAGGATTTTATTTTCCTATCCCTGAGAAAAAAACAGAGCAACATTTTGAAAAGGACAGCTTGGATAAAAGACAGCTCTCTTCAAGCACCATCTTTCCTCTCCCCCCCCAAAAATATAAGTACTATTAATTTATTGTCCGTAAATTAGATTTAAAAAGTGGAGCACACCTGGAAATTTGACTTCCTAACTTAGTAATTTCTACAGTTTCTGCAGTCTGCAAACACCTTCTAGAAAAAATAAAATCAAAGGTGTACACTTAATCATTAATTCATTTAATTATAGGTCCTAGTCAAATCATGAATTCCCGATAAATCATAGAATCAAAATATATTAAAGCAGTATTTCAAAAACACATTTAAAACTACCGTTTTCACAACGCCATTTTCTGCAGCTTCCTCTTCACTTCCAGGTGGGGGTGGAGCACTTAAATAAAAACAAACAGGAAAAGATGAAACTAGGTATTTATGCATGTATTATTTCACATGTATCAGCTGATGATGAAAAAAGCTTTGCTAGATCATTCCAGATGAAAAGCCAAAGCTCCAGCTGTCTTCTGCACTAATTAAAAAAATCAATTTATTAAAAAAGAAAAATCTATATTATTTAGCTATCGTACTAGCTGGATGTTTGCAGAATAGTTGGAAGTAATGAGGCATTAGACCCGGATCCTCTTTTGAAATCAAAGTGAAATATTTCATAATATATGAAGGGAGAATAACAGGGGTTTTCTTTCCCTGTAGACTGACACTTTTCAAAGACATAATGGAAAAACATTTAAACACCCACAGGTAACAGAATTCCCATATCTGCATTGTGAAATTTTCTTCAACCATACGGAATAGCTACAATTCAATTATTAATTCAATTATATTTTAACTGTAGAGTGAAAACTGTAAAAATTTTAAAACTACCAGTCCACCAAAAATGACCAGACCAGTTCTGTCAAACCCATGCAAATAAGCTCACTGAGCCTACCTACTGCTGTTTCTTACACAGCAATTATTTTAACTTCCATAGTTCCATTAGCTATTAAGAGCTGCACCACAACAGCAGAGTAAGCAGGTAGCCATTTAGAAACAACATTCTTTCACTGAAAAGGTATTTCTGAAATGAGTGAGCAACTGCCAATTTTTATGGAATTGAATTATTCTAATCCCATATTCTGTTGGTAAAATACCCACTCTCAAGTTTTGCACCAAAACCCAACACAGCCCTGGTATTGCCTCAGGATTCAAGCTTTGAGTTCATCACCTGGTAAAATGACAGATTAGCTACAGAATTTGAATAACACCTCACAATTTTTACAGATACGAAGAATACCAACAGTGATAATATTTGTTATGGTTTTTTGTCCAAAACTATGTAATGAGGCAGCCAAAACTCAAGCTAGACACTATTGACCAGAAAATGGAATGAACTGTTTCTAAAGATCATTCTGGCTGCCATGCAAGTAATTTTCTTAAATAACAGTAATACTGACAAAGATGCCAGGTCAAGAACATGAGGAATCAACTGATAGGGAATAGTTTCTAAATAAAGAGCAAATAAATAACTAGAATTCTTTGTCTTGGAAAAGAGATGGATTCAAGACAAATGCAACAGAGGTCTAAAAACTTGTTAAGTGACAGAAAACAACTCTGCTTCTTATATTACAGAACCAATGGGAATCAAATAATTACATCTAGTAGCTGCTTCACAATGATATCATATATAGTCATGTGGTGGAGGTCATTACTGCTTTATCATTCTGTGCCTGTCAAAAGTTGACATGAGTTCAGAAAAGCAACTGAGCAAGCTTAGGAACAAGAAGTTCACCACGGGTAACTAAATGCAAAAGTTTGCACTGAAAAATTGAAGCATCTATAGAAAATAACAGTGAATGCTTTCATGCATTGGCTTTCCTTTTATTTGTTTAATATATCTTGACAATCAAAAATTTCCATATTTTACCAATTGTGGGACTTCCTTCATTCAGCATGAGCAATTGATTCCCATTTCCAGTCAGTCCTTGCTACTAATCTTCATTAACTTCACTAGAAGTGAATGAATTAACTTCACTAGAAGTTAATGAAGCATCTTTGTGCTCTACTACAGCTCCTTATAACTCAAGCAGGCTCCCCCCAAATAATTCCAAAGCATTTTCAAATTTTTTTCACATACTGTCTTACTAGGGAAAAAAAACAACCCCAAAAGCCTAAGCATATGTGATGTGTAGATCCACCTATCTGGTAACCTTCCACTGCTTTCTTGTATTCGTCTTTTTGCAACCACATGGCAAACTCTTTGGGAGACAGGCTGTCTTTTAGTTTCTAAATCATCTTGAACAAATGAGGTCCCGACCCATTACTAAGACCACAAAGCAGAATGATTACAGAAATAAAGAGACCTGTTGACATTTTATGAGGGGTTACTGTCTCCATACAGTTAAAATAACTTTCATAGTCTAGTGACCTAATTTCACAGAAAAGCCAAGTCCAACACACTATCTTAAGGACATTTTCAGAGACATCAGAGCATGGTCAGGTGCCACCAACTTTCAAGCAGCTGGGAAGAAGAACGTAAAGAACACAATTTTTGCGCAGCCATGCTGCAGGGCTTCCAGTTGCCAAGATACTCACCTAGATTTTTCTTCCTCTGCTTTCTCTGCTTCATTTTCATCTACCATAAGAGAAAAGAAACACTATTTAAGAATAAAATCACCTGAATATCAACTATGACAGATATCTTGCTATGCAGATTGGGTAACTCTTCAGATTACTACTAAAGACGTGTTCTTAACGTTTCAGTTGTGAAATTAGTCGAGCAGACCCTCGAGCCCTCAGAGTGCTCTACACCGACAGGTCCACCACATAGGCAAGGCTTAGTTTACAGGTTTCATCACCATTTGAACGTACAGAAAGTCCCTAAAGTTGTAAAAAAGTTTATGTATAAAAGGCTAAGGCTGTTTCAGTACTGCAACGCCGGGACCCCGGCCAGGGGCCAGCGAGGGGACGGGAGGCCGCCCTGGGGGTGCGTGTGAGGCGCGGGCGGCACGCGGGGCCCCCTCGCCCAGGCCCAGCGCGCCTCGGCCTGCGCGGCCCGGCCGGAGCGGTCGCGGCACTGGCAGCGTCCCGGACACCGGGCAGGGCAGGAGGCCGGGAGCCGCGGCCGGCGGGGGGCTGGCCGGGAGGAGAGAGGGGACTGAGCAGCCACGGGGGCGGCGAGACGGGGGGACACTGCTCAGCGGCCCGGCGAGGCGGCGCACGCCGCGGCCTGCGCACCCCCGCACGGCCCCCCCGCCGCGGCCGCGCCGAGACGGCCCGCGGGGGAGGCGGGCTGGGCACGGGGGTCGGGGAAGGTCCGTACCGCCATAGAGCCACTCCTCCTCCTCGTCCCCCGCGGCCCCGTCGGCGTCCGCCGACAGCCGCTCCGCCTCGCCGGTAGACATGGCCGCCTCCCGCGGGACGCGCGGGCCCGGCCCGGGCAGCGCCCGCCGCCGCCGGGCGGCCCCGCCGCGCCGCCCCGGGACTCTCCGGTCGGCTCGGGCCGCGGGAGGGCGGCGCTCGGACGGGCGGCTGCGAATGCCCAACGCCGCCGCTCGCGGAGGAACCGCCGCCGCCGCCTGGCGCTTCCCCTCCCCCGCCGCGTGAGTGACACGCACAGGAAGCGGGCCCGGCCCGGCCCCGCGGCGCCCCGGGCACGGGCTGCGGGGGGCGGCCCGGCCGGCCCGGCCCCGGCACTGCCCGCCCCGCAGAGCCGGCCCGGCCCGCTCTGTCTGCTGCCGGACTCACCTCAGCTGCGCCTTCGCCACCCTCCCGAGGCGTGGTGTGCCTGCGAGAGCCGCCTTCCCTGCCTTTCGCTGCCCTGTGCTCTCCTGCATCCCTAAACGCCCGTCCGTGCCCTCAGCAGGGATCACGGGCAGCGTGGCGACCTCCTCCTCGAGAACATCCTTGCCTGTCTCCAGAAGCAGGACTGGGCTGAACACATGTGCCGTGCTTCTACTGGCGGCTGATGGCAGCTGCTGGGGGAGCGTAACCACGGGGTAAACACGCTCCTGCTTCTACTAGTGCTGCCCTAGCTCTCAGCTTTTCAAGGGACTCTCCCAGCTGGACGTAGTACTTTAGCTTTAACAACTCTTTGGAGATTTTTTTTTTCTCCACAAATTTCTTGATTTTATTTTTAGCTCCAGTAACAGTTTAGCGTTCGTAGTGTGCTTAGAGCATTCTAGAGTGTTTCTATGCATTTCATGAAGAAATTGCTCCGTTTTAAAAGCAATGGAAGTGGCAAGCCATTTTTCGTGATGATTTTCTCACTTTACATCTGTGAATGCTAAATAACAACTGCATGATTCATTAGAAAATGTAAGTACCAACAACTGTCAAAACAAGTTTTGACCAGTTGTGGGTACAAATGGAGCTTCTGGCATTTTAGGATGTTTGTGAAAACTCAAACAGGGAGCCCGTTTTTCACAGCAGGTCAGCTTGTGAGAAGTCAAACTAGAGGGTTTGACTGTAATATAAACACATCACAACTCTCGGTGGGGGAAGCTTATTCTAATTGCCTGCATAGAAAAGCTTGTTCAAAAGTTTCATGACATTTCACTGGAGTTCAGATGAACAACCAACCATCTCAAAAATTTTTTCATATAAAATTAAATGTTTGGGTATCATGTACAGGTACAAATTGTGTGGTGTAATTGGGTATGTTTTCATCATGCAATCTCATTTTTTATACATACAGTAGTGCAAAGGCATTTTTCACCCAAAACATTTCTAGACAGTTGTTTCTCATAAGACAAATCTGTATTATAGTACTTACTATTAGACATCAGTGTCTGAATTTTCATTCCCATTTTGTTTACTTGGTCATTTAATACACTTCTGGCTGACATTAAATGACATGGAAGAACTCAAACAGTTTCCTTTGATTGCAGACACAAGGAAGAAGAAAGAAAACCACATTTGTGAAAAATACCACAAATAGAAACCAGGAGTATGTGTAGAATGTAAAATCTCTTAAAATACATTGGTGGAGATCCTCAAAGCAGTTTTCCTCACAGAAACCTTCAAATAGAAATCACACTGAGCTCGTAGTGATGTAAAAATCCACCTTGAATAGCTTGAGCAGCTTCAGTATTGAAATCTGACCCAAGCAGGCTAAGTCTCAAAAGTAGTTGCCAGCCTTCTACTGCTCCCCGGGAAGATCTTTACTCACCTCTGGCTCTGGTTGGAGAGAGGGTGCTCAGAATGTGTTTCCTGCTTTGTTTCAAAGGACAGAGGGCTGTTGGCCTATGTGGCTTTTTAACTTCTGCCCTCAAAAGTAACAACTCTCACCAGTCCCAGCCTGTGGAAGGGACCTTGGTGTTTCTCCTTGCTGCTTCACAGAGGGAGAGCAGCAGTTGTGGCCTGTAGAAACTGCTTCTCCTAGGGCCCTGAGTAGCTGAAAGCTGAAGATAAAAGAATACATCTTTGCAAGCTGCATAAACATATTAACTCACAGGTTACACTCCAGAAACCCACAAAAAGATATGAAGTTTATGGGAAACTTTTGATACAGTTCTTTTTCTAACACAATAGTTGTAAATTTTCACTTGGGATAAAATAAGCTGTAATAAATACTAAACATAATAAATGTAATAAAATAAACACAGATAATTTATTTAATAATTTTCAAAATTTCATAATTACTGGATAATTTTATTTTGTAATTTAACCACTATGCTTTAAACTGATTAACCTCATTTTGTCTTCTGGATAGTAAGCCTTTTTTTCAACATTGGCATATGCAAAACTAGATGCAATCAACATTGTATTTATAAAGTAAAAAGCTATTTGCTTTCTTAAAAAAGCATCTGATGTTTTGACAATATGTCTCAAAAAAACCCGTCAACCTTTAAGAAGAGATTGAAAACAACTTTTTAAACATTATAAAGCTAAAAAAACCTTTTAAAATAGTAGGGAAAGCCATAATATATATAGATTTTGTCTATGGCACTCAACCATACAGCAAAAACTCAGAGATACCTAATCTCTGAAGTAATTCAATATGAGAGGAGGATAATTCTACTTGTGTATAAGCTTAGGGGCCCAGTGGTTAACCATCCCTTCTTGGCATTCATTTTTCGAATCAAAATAGTCAAGAAGGCTATTAACTTACATATTTTTCTGGCATCATGAAGTTATATGCCCTAAAGTTAAAATAATAGGTTGGGGTTAGAACAGCACAGAGAGAGAGGAGGTAAGAATGCATCTGTGTAGGAATGTGCATGGAGCACAGTGGAAGGAAAGGATGTGATTTAATTACTGGAAATCTGGTGGTTCTGCATTACTCGTGTTTTTCAGTGTTCTGAAACCAGCTGAACCTGTGGGAGACCTAAGAAGACCAGTTAAGATGGGGAGGATGAACTAATTAAGTATTTTATCTCTTTGTTAATGCTGATAATCCTACTGTGTCAGAGGTATCATCCTCACTCTGCACTAAGGAGGTTGCCCAAGTGAAATACCGTGTAGAACACAAGTTTGGAACCGAGCCTTCAATTTTCTGGGGAGAAGAAACTGTGGGTCCTTGTTATGCCGTTTTTTATAGTTAGCTTTGAAACTGCTTTTGAGATAAAGGGCTTTTAAAAGGAGAAAAGGAATTAAACTAGTTTGTCACATGCCTCCAACTATATATCATAAAAGTTGCACTTCTTGAAAGAGAACACTCCTCGTCAGTACCTCAACCAGTGCATTTGTTAACACCAGCAAGAAATACGGAATCCTGTGACAGGGAACAGTGATGAAAGTTTCACCCTTCCAGTGCTGTAAATGCCAGCAAGGCGGGTGTTTTCGCGGCGTAGCAAAGACCGGACCCCGAAGACCTCCGGCCTTGCCCACAGACCCGGCACGACGCGGCCGTGGGCGTGGCCGCCCCGCCCTCAGCCAACCCGCGCTCGCTGCGTCATCGCGCGGCGCCCGCAGCGCGCCGGGCACGTGGGGCGTGTTGTGCTGTCACGGCCATGGCGGGGACGGAGCTGCTGCGGCGCCTGAGCCGCCGGGCCTGGGAGCCCGCGCTGGCCCGGGCGCACCGCGCCGCCGTCCTGCTGGACGCGCCGGCCGCCGAGGCCCTGCACTGGGGCGGCGGGGCAGGCGAGCTGCTGGCGGCCGGGGCGCTGGCTGTCGGGGCGCTGTCCTCGGAGGCGGCGGTGGCGGCTGGCGCGGCCCGCGTCCTGTTCGTGCTGAGCGGGGCGCTGCGGGGCGGCGCGGCGGCCGCGGTGCGCACCGTGCTGGGGCAGGGCGCCGTGCGGCACTGCGTGCTGGTGTGCGGCGGCGAGGCGGAGGGCGACGGGCCGGCCGAGCTGGAGGAGACCTTGCGGCACTGGATGGGCGAGGGGGGCCACGCTGAGGTCGTGCTGCGGGGCCCGCCGCTCCTGGCGCCCGTCTCGGCGGAACTTTGCCTGCTGCCCGCCCTGGCGGCGCTCCTCCCGCCGCTGCCCGGCCCTGGTGGCCCCGGCCCCGCGGAGGTCGGGCTGGGTGCACTGCCCGCCGAGTTGCGGGCGGCCGTGCGGGCCCTGGTGGGCGACCTGGACGCTCTGTTCTCCGCCCTGGGCCTGCGAGAGGAGAGCTTCGCCGTGGGGGCCCTCAGCAGGATCGTCGCCGCTGAGCTGGCAGGCTACGCCCCAGCCAGGAACAGGAGGAGGACTGCCACCAACAAGGCCTCTGTCGTCTTTGTGGACAGGACGTTGGACCTCGCTGGTAAGACATCCACTGCTGGGTTGGTACCTGTCATCCCTGCAGGCCCACACGCACCACACCAGGAGGGTGTCAGATTGTTTTGGTGGCCTGGGAACATGTTTGACACCATGGCCACGGTGGTTGCTTGCACATCCTTTCACCCCAGTGGGTCATGAAAACCAAGAGTGAAGCAGAAGGCTCTGCTGGAAACCTGTTTGTTTCTGGCACTTCCACTTTGCTGCAAACTAGAGACATTAACTGTGCCTTTGTGTCACCCCAAGGAGTGAAGGAAATGGTCTGCATGTTTCAGATGCAGCCTTCTGGATTGCTATGAAGCATTTCCTAGTGTATCTGCGTGTCACTCGTAGCATTATACCTGTCCAAGCAGATATACATCTCTGTATACATCTGTTTGCCTGGATGTGTCCCTGTCTGTGTGTGTATTGGTACAGGAGTGACTACATTCACTATCCCATCTGTCATGGTTTGAGATAGTCCCAAAATCCAATTCCCTAGTTCCATCCCCCCTCCCACATCTCAACTTAATGTGAGATGGGCTTTTCCAGACAAAACACACCAGACTCAAAGTGGGGGAAAGGGAATATATTGCAATGACTGTACAAATAAATACCATATCACATTATACACACGATCGCAACTATCTCTACCATGACATATGTATTTACAATGATCAGATCTCTTCTCCTAAATAAAAGTCCAGGAGGGAAAGAAGGACAGATCCCTTCCAGTCTTTAAGCAGCAGCATCTTCTGAAGCAGCAGTCTGTCTGTCTTCTCCACATGCAGCAGCTGTTGACTCCTGCTGACACACGCAGTGTGTGGGCCTGGTTCTGTTTATGTTATCTGTAGTCAGTAATTCAGGTCACAGTTTTTTGCCACCACATGTCCCATAGCAAATGCTTGGTACAATGTTGAACCTGCAGCTCATCTCTTTCTGAATTTTCTTCTGTCTTTTTTTTCTCTCATAATTCTACCTGTGTGTCTCCTTGCACTGCTGTGGGGTTCATAGCTGTCAACAATGTGCTCAAGAGCAGCTATGGATCTGGGCAGTTAGTGCTGTGCTGAGGCTTAGAAGATTGCTTTGAAGGCTGCAGGAGAGTGCACTTGAATGAGGAGCCTTGAAAGGAAACTGAGAAGAGTGCCTGTTTGGGGTGGGAACTAGACAAGGATTTATGCACTCGAGTTGTGAGAAGAATTAAAAACAAAAGAAGAACCAGATGTGGGATGATAGGGAGCTGCATAACAAGGAGGCATGAAGAGAGATAATTGGTACCAGCTTAAACCTGGGAAAGGAAGTGTGGAATATAGTACTTCAGTAGGAGAAGGTTTTTGGGCGATAACAGCGGGGCTGTGGTGGTGCAGCTTTGGAGGGGGAACAGCAAAGCTCTTGGAGTAAGGATGAGAAATTACAGGATTTAGCTTTTTAGGATTCTGTTCTTCTCAGTACCTGTAACTGAAATTGAGATCCCTTCATGCAACCATTCTTTTGTTACCAACAAATGTCTCCAGAATTCGCTGGCAGTTTCACTGAAATATTCCTATGCTTTGGACGTGATACTTTTGCCATCAAGTACAATGCAAACGGAAGGAAGAAAAATTTAGTGTGTTTCAGATGTAAAGCACTATATGGATGTGAATTTAGTGCCACACAATGAGATTTGTTTCATGGTTTGCTAAAAACTGTACAGTAAAAAATATACAACCCCCCTCCAGCATTTAAACTGTGAAATCAGTTTTAAAGAAATGGGAAATGGCAGAATTAAGTACCTGAGACCCTATTTTTCTTAGGCATATTCAGCTTTTTATATACTGACTTTCCTGGCCCCCTACCTCTGATTCCACTTCTTGGCCTTCAGGTGAATGAGTCTGTTGAGTTTCAGCCTTACACTTTGTAAAGGCGGAAGCTTCCTATCTGCAAATTTACGGCTTGGTATTGGCAGCTGGGCCACTGGATCTTTTTTTCAAGCAATGATATGTATTTGCAGTCAGCAGTGTAAAAATAAGTAATTTTGCTTTTCAAATAACAGCTTGGTGCAGATGGAAGCCTTTGAGGTAGACTTTCTCATTTGGAGCTCATTTCAAACAACTTTTTAAATCTTCCCTCTATAAAGATGCCTGTGATTTGTGAGTGTCTTATTTATACCTGAATCTTGTCCAACATGTGGGCTGCAGAAATGAGCAATGGTTATGTATCCATGAATTATGAGAATGCTTTTCGTATTCCAAGAACTTCCACAGAAACTTGGAAGTTCATTAGGAGTAGGTGCTGGACTACTTTCTGATTAAGTAGTACTTTTCTGATTAAGGCTACTGCTTTGAATCACTATCAGAAGTCTATTCAGTCTATCAGTATTTTCTAACTCAAAGGCCTGGATAGAATACAGCTTTAGGTATCTCTAGATGATGTGTAAAGGAGTTGCAATAACAGATGTCTGATTTTTGGCTCATGTTCCATTCCTACCTAGAGCAAATAAGATGTTAAAGTAGAATAACAAATAAGTTTCAGTAATATCAATAGATTTCTAATAACACAAATCAAAATATCTCAAAAATGCTTTTTCTGGGGCTGCAATTGCAAAACTACTGAACTAAGGGAAAACACTGTTACTTAAATATTAATAACTTTCTGTTTTAAAGAACATACTAAAAAAGTATTAAGTACATTTTGGTAAAGAACCTCTGGTACCAGTGTCAAGAAACTATGTTATTGTGACAATTATTAAAAAAAATATAGTCACATATAACATGGCACATTTTTCTATCAAAAAGATGAGAAGGCATCTGACTGACTAGGTTAGCTTTCTAGGTTCCATGAAGCAAAGAATCTCTTCTGAGTGATTACTCTAAAATTTGGATTGAGCTCTCTTGAATACTTTTTATAATATATTTGTTTATGTTCAGCATTGCTTATGTATGCTGTATTTACTGAGTAGAGAGGAAAATACAGAATTAAGATAATTAATTCTCATTTTTGTCCTGTGTGGTATAACATTCAGCTGAGCTCTAACAGGGAATTTATTTTTATGACCTTTGCTGCCCTCACTGAAAGGGCATGGCTTCAACTGGGGATGGCAGGGATACTGCCCACCCCTGCAGTGTAGAATCTTCTGGGTGAAGATTCTGTTCCCCAGAAGGTGGGACATGTGTTTTTATGCCCTGGGGAGATTGCATGTTTAGTACTTTGTGCTCACTTCTTGAATTCTGATTGTATAAAACTTTGTTATTGGTGTCCCTGATCCATATGCATGTGTAGTGCTGCTTTTGTTTGCCTACTTATTATTTTAAGGTCCACTACTTTTGCTTTAAAAAGCACAATAAATCCTTCCAGCTAGAAGGGCACCGTGATAAGTGACACTCATTAAAGTCAGAGCTAACTTTGGCACTTTAATTCCTGTTTTTTTATCTCCTTAATATTTGCACCCCTAAAGATTTGCATTGTGGTACCATATTGGAGCTCCACGCTCGTTCCACATGTTTCTTAGTTACCACCTTGCCAGCATTCACACCTCTTATGAAGTAGTTTTTGCAGCATTCCAGGTTTCTGTTTTCATTTGTTAAGCTCATTGGTATCTTTCAGATATTGGTGTTCAGAACAGCTTGACACATTTCTCTTTCCAGTCTCTTTGAGGTTTGCAGCATTTGGAATGTGGCCTGTTGTAAGCACAGGGTCTCACCCAGTGGTATGTGCAGGTGATTCTGAAATCCAATACAGTGAGCAAAAGACAGAGAATAATGAATTGCACGGGGTGCCTGTGCAGTTATTGTATAGCTTTGAATAATGACTTTTGTATAGGTGTTCTTGAAGTTGGATGTTTCTGTGCTTTCACCAGCAGCACTTTTATTATCTTTAGCACTTTTGCATGTGTCTGTCAAAGTCATAGGCATGTTTCTCCACAGCCAACTTGTGTTTAACTTTCTGTATCATCTCCCTCACTGTCAGCCAGGCATCTTCTTTGCGTCACTCCCCTGCACTGGTTGTGATGTTGTCAGTGTTTTAACAAAAAGCACAATTCAGGCTCATGAATGAAGTGCAGGTACCATTTCCTTTCAGTTCCTGGGAGCAGCCACAGTGACAAGAAGGTGCTTTAATCATTCTATTGCATGATCCCATTCATAGTGGAGGATGACAGTGAAGCCTAATGTGCTTTTCTGGTAAAGTCTGGTTCTGACTAATCTCTTTGATTATTTTTGTTCTAAATTGTTTTTAATTGTCTCTTTCTTTCATTATATTTGTCATGTTCTTAACGTGGAGTGCTTTACTCATGCTCTTTTTGTTTGCAGCATCTTCCAGGTTGATGCATTGGTGGATTGACACTAAAGTCTTTCTAGAGAAAACAAACCCATGGTTTTTTTCTTCTTTACCATCCAAGCGAAGGCTTTGGAAACATAAATACTGAGACCCATGGACTACAGTAGTCCCCTTTTTTTAAACCAGGCTGGGGCTTTGACACAGAAGGCAACTGATGCTTAAGTTATTATGGTTACTTGAGGTTGAGACTGCAGGTATGAAGAGTAATGGCAGGTGAAAGTAGTGTGGACACTCAGTACTGCAGGTCCGAGTACAGCCTTTGCTGTGGCATGGTTTGTAAAGATTTGGCTATCATAGAATAGGCACACAAATTTTTATAACAGGTTTCTATATGCTTAAGATCTCCAACTTGTTATAGAGGCTTTACACAGATAATCAAATAAATGGAATGAGTTTTCCCTGTTTAAAGAAAACTGCGGATGACTAGGTCAGTGCAGGACACCTAGAAATTACACAAACCTTGAACAGATGCTTAAGTGTTTTTTATCTCCAAATTTGCTGCTCTTTACATATGTTGCAATACCTGTCTGTGAGGAATGGGGAAGCTATCATATTTTTATGGCAGTACTCTGATGCTGCTGTGCTTGGTTGCAGACTTCTGTGCTCCTACTGCTGGACTGCAAATTGTATTTTTGGAGGAGGGAAGAGTTGGAGTGCTTTTTTATTGATTGTTGTAAGATTCAGTAGTCAGCATAGTGGGACGGGTAATGACTACTTTGATGTTCTTTCATGTGTATGAAGGAGAATGTAGAATCTGTCTTTTGGCAAGGTAGAAGGGTGCTCTAGTTTGCCTTTAATGCTGCACAATGGTTCCTGGGAACATATAGACTGCTTTCCAGCACTGGTTAGCAAAGTCATCTTAAACTAACACTGGATTAAAGAATATGTCAAAACATTGATAAGGAACTGGAGTCTCAAATATCTATCTTCTTTCAAGGCAATAGGTGTGAGCATTTCTGCCTTCTGATATTTTAAACTATTCTCGCAGAGGTGATGTATTGCTTAAGAAAGTTGCATCAGAGGAATTGTCCCACTAGACTTCTTTATTGTAAAATCTTCCTAGTGATGATCTTATTCAGAAAAGCATTGGGTGAGTGTACAGTGTTGAAACATCATGAAAACTGGGATGGGTTGGTCCTTGTATCTTTCCATAATTACCCATCCTGAACTAGTCTGTAAAGCAGGTAAAACAGCAGACGTTAAAAAAACTTGATAGTAGGCTAAGATATGCCTTGCATACTGTTACAGTGCACACTGTATTGAAACTTTCTTTGAAGGAAAAGCCCCCAGTAGAAATTAGCTGCATTAGTTGTTAGCTAATGAGCAATGCCTTTGTAGCAGAACTGCTTTCTAAATCAAACTCCTCATGTTTAGCAACTGACTTCAGAGTCTTCCCATTGCCCAAGCTCTCATGTTACTTATGTGGTATGCAGTTGTTCCTTAAATGTGCTATTTTTTTGGTTTGGTTTGGTTTTGAACCAGTCAGTAGAGCTAGTATGAGAACATAAGAATTGGAACACAAGTGGTATGACATGGGGCTCATAATGAGCTTAGGAAAATATTTTCTAGTATTCCTGTCAGTGATGCCTTTCTGGGGGAAGCAGTGAGTGCAGTTAATGAGTTCCTGGCTGCTGTTGTAGAATTGGTTGGTCAACTTTGCCAATTGTGCCAGCTACAACTTATCTGAAATGTCACATATTTCAGTTTGTAACTCTTAATGAGAAGAAAAAGTGAAATTAGAACAGCATGATACAAAAGATTTCCTGTATCCTGAAGGCTGATGTTGCCTGTCATGAAGAATCCTATTTTGCAGTGGTCAGATAACTTCTCCATGTCACTTTAATGCCTGATCTGTTTGCACATTGTCAACATTAAAAAGCATCACTTGCCTTGAGTGCTGGTGGTCATGAGAAGCTGCTGAGTGACTGTCCTCTGAAGTGACGAGCAGAGAGGATAGAAACCAGTCCCATGCACCCTGCTGAAGTCACAGTGCAATTGGAAAGTGACTCCCTGTGATTTCCTGTCCTGATCTTTTGAGTTTTGACTGTCTTTTCAGTCTTGATTAATTGGTGTATTTGGTCAGGGGTGACAGTGATTTTTAAAACCTCCAGGAGATGTTTTATGATTTATTTGATGATTAAAAATTTATTTTACTACCGAGGAGTATCGGTTGTGGGAAAGAGACTGAATCAACTTGAGTATGCTGTGAATTCCCTATATGCCAGGAAGAAAGGAGGAATGTTAATAATTAATGTGGTTTCATTTGCATTCAAGGTGTTTCTAGTTTATCCAAATGTCTTATGTAACTAAATGTTGCTTGGATGCAGCATGTATGGAGAGATAGACATTGCTTCCAGCATGTGGGGGTGGAGGTTCGGATGGTTACTGTTTGTTTTCCCTGTGTAACTTGGTGAGTGTTGCCGTGTGGCATACAAGTGACTGACCTGGTAAGAAGAATGTAGGGATTTTAGAGAGCAAGATGGCTTAGGAAGTCACAAAGACAACACAACTCATTTCATCTGTACTTCAGTGATCTAAATCTGGCTGGGGATGGCAGAGAAGAAAGTTGTCATTCTGTGACTGTTCACTGAGTCTTTGGTGACATAAATAGTAATCCAGCTGAGCGTTTAGGTGCCCACACTGCGGTACCACCACATGCTGAACACGTGTGCCTTTCTTGCCGTCCGTGGATAAAGGCATTGCCAGCACAGAGTTTGACTTTATTTTTCTCCTCCTTTTTCATCCTTGCTTCTATTTTCAACTTCTTCTACAATTCACAATAGTGGATAAACCATGGAAAACCATGTTTTACAGCATGGATACCTGGTTGCTGTAGAATCACTGGAGACAGTCTTCTGCTTATTCAAGAGCAGTTAATAATCTGACGTTATAAATATTTTTGATGTAAGTGCCTTGTTTGAATTTATGGAGCATGCCAAGCTACTTCAGCTGTTGTAACAGACCTCCTCTGCCTTTGGAAACTATGAAAAGATAAAAGCAGATAGGGTGCCATGCGGATGGACTTCGATGGAGTGGGACAGTAGCCTGAAAGATCTTTCTCCTGCTGCTCAGTGGTGCTTCAGAAGTTCCTGTTTTTCTGTTTAAAGCCAGAACAATACTAAGCTCAGCACTGCTGTCCAGCCTTGTGTTGATGGCTGAACTGTAGATTAAGTGGCAGAATACAAAGACCTTCAACTTGTCTCTGACCTAAAGGCAATAAGGTTTCTGGTCCCCCTCTCTTGACTTTTTTATCTGTAGTGTGTGTCATGTTTTTCTGCTTTAACTTGGCTCACAGTCGTCCTAACATTTTATAAGTTGGTTGTAGCACCTGTGTTGAGTTCATGAATGGAAAAAAAAGCATGTGTGTTTGAAATCAGGAAAATTGGAGAAAACATGCCAGCTGGAATTCAGAGTTTCTCTTGGAACATGGCCAGATTGACAATGTATACTCTGTAACTTGGGTTGGTTTAGTTATTTCATGTTTGTTTCACCCGAGCTGCCCTCAGTCCATATAGAAGTGATGATCTTGATGGTGACATGCCATTGGTAATTGTTTATTTTAATATCAGGCTAGCCTGTCTGGGTAGCTATTTATGCAACTTGCAAACATTTCATTTAAGCACAGAACTATTAGTTTAGGTAGAAAAGTATAGTGTGCATATAGTGTATATATAAATGTTTGACTGCTTGTTTTAGTAACTATTGCAAATATTATCTAACAGCTCCTTAGGCAAAGAAAAATGTTTTTCATGTCTAAGTGCAAAATCAGTGAATATCTAACAGCTGTAAAACTAAGTCTAGTTTGTGCTTTTTAAATTAATTCTTCTGAAATAAGTGCTTTTAACTTCACACATTCCAGAAACGAATTTCACTTTTGTAGCAAAATATCTTTGAAAAGGTAAGCGTGGTTCTTGATGTTATGAATACCAGCATTGTTCTCCCCAAAACGTGGTTATTATTTTGTTTTCAATTCCTTGTGTTTGATTGGGTTTTTTTCCTATTTATGCACCTAGTTTTTGGTTTGTTTGTTTGTTTGTTTTTTCCTCAGGAGCAGTTGGTCATCATGGTGACAATCTTGCAGAGAAGATACTTTCTGTGCTTCCCAAGCTTCCTGGCCACAAGACTGATGTGATGGTTAACATGGTGGAACTTACAGCACTGCAGTCTACAGATGAAACTTGCAGTATTATAGCACCTGGCTGCTTAGCACAACCAAAGTAAACATTCTTTTCTTATTTCTTTTTTTAAAATGTCAAATGTGTTTCTTATCTGTCTTTGAAAAAATGAACAAGAGAACAAGTCTTAAAAAACCAGCCTACCAAAATAAACAACCAAAAAAAAAAAAAAAACCCCCAAAAAAAAACCAAAAAAAAAAAACCAAACCAAAAAAGCCAGTCAGGCTTACAGCAAAACACCATCTGGTTGTAATTCTGCTGGAATGTAATTGTCTGTATGTGTGCATTAGGTGACCAGGCCAGATAAGACTTCCAAAAGTGGGAGAATCTCAAGACCTTTTAGATTTGGGTTGTTTAAATTTCTGTAGATTACTGTAGTACAAATCAGTACAGAATAAACACTAAGAATTTCCCTTGTGACATTTCTTTTTCTGCCTAAGTAACAGGTTATGCAAACAGGTAGGTCTTAATTGTGACTTCCTTTTCTCATAAGCCTGTTTATGATTATAGTGTGAGCTGCATGCTAAATTTTTGTTAGACTACCAGTTAATTTAAGGTTTTATTCCCATTTTTCAAGCACAGTACCTGTGGAGAAGGATAATAAAGCACAAATTTAGGTATACAGGCAACTTCATAAAGGCCTGATTTTAACTTAAACGAGAACAATCCAAAACCAGTAAGTTCGAACAATTGTATTTAGCTGTGTATAATCTGTAACTAAGACTTTACTAGCAAAGTGCATCAGATTTTATGTTTCACTTTCCACATTTAGTTGTCCAATCTGAAACTTTCCTGCAGCTTCTGTTATTATGCATAAACAGGAAAATACACCTGATTCTGGTTTCACTCCACAAAAAAATTTTGCTCAGTAGTGCTCTAGAAATTAATGAAGTGCAAAGGAGATTAAAAGTTCTTTCTCTTTTGCTATAATGTTCTCCTCATATGTTAGAAAATGGTTTTTCAAGATGGGCTATCTAATATAGTTTCTATTCTTCAGATTTGACTCCTTTTGGTGTTTCACACCTGCACTCTGCTCCTCTCCCCTCTCTCCTTCTCCCTGCCCCCCACTCTGCAAAGATTTCAGATTTCCACTGTGTCAACATTACACACATTATTTTCTGAGAGCCTCCGGATCCTTTGTCACCTTCCATCTCCCACACATGCTGTAACTGGGTCCAGTTTCTAGGTTTCATATTGTGTAACTCACTTCTTCTGCAGGAGTTGGAGAGGAAACATTTCCTCATAGAGGTGAACTCAGTGATAAGTTGCTACTGGGGTCACTAAATTAAATAAAATTTATTCTGGTTTTCTTCTCACTCTCTGCTTTTCAGCCGATCCCTGAAGTAGAAGTGAGATGTCCTTAAGATTTGTCTATGCAGCAAAATGAAGAGGTCGTTGTCCATGGTAGAACACTGTGGTAGCTGTTTGTGCTAAGTTTGAGTAGCTACCAGAAATAAAGAAAATTTTAACAGCATGAGCTAGGAAAAAAAATAGATATTTATTGCTCTGAGATTGTTGACCTATGCTATCACTCCATTGTTTTTTAACATTGACGAGACTAAAAGTAGTACTGGTATGCTTTCCCATGGTGAAATTATGATTTCAGTCATATATTCATGTTTTCAGGAATAACCAACAGAGTTTTATTGTGTTCTAAGGTGGCTAATAGTGTGTGTGTGTATATATATATATATATATGTATACAAAGGTTTGTTTGTATATTTACTGGGTCATGGGAAGGTGCCCTGTGTTAACAGTACATTTAGACTTAATATATTTTGTAAAGTCTTCTATGGACACAGCTGCTTAAAGAACAACAGGATTTGGCTACAAGATGCAAGTGTGGCAAATTTGGATGACAGCAGCTGATACCTGGTAGCAAAGCAGTGGTGCCATTACCATACCAGTCTATAACAGCTTCCCCAAAATACTCTCCATTTGCAAAGTCACGTTACAGAATTTGTTGCACTGGAAATTTTTAAGAACAGATTAGGCAAATACTGGTTTAAACGGGCTTAATCTTGCCTTGGAGCAGAGCAAAGGGACTAGATGGCCTTTGAAAATCTTTGTTGAGATAATTGTTCACAACTGAAGAAGAGTAGAAGGCCTTAAAATAGTCTCCAGATTCCAAAGAAAATGGCTCTGTGATGTTCAACCTGTGTTTTACTTTTTCTCCAACTATGTCATTAACAGGAACAGTTTATAGTTTAAAATAGGCATTTTCAAACTAGCTTAAGATTGTTGATGATGAGTACTAGAAACTGTAACAGTGGCTGAACACGTGGCTGAAGGTGGGTAGTTGTCATTTTGTCATTCTGTTCAACAGATCTGCATTCTCAGTGTTGGATTATAAACACCAACATTAATCGTCTTTGCTAGTGTAAAATGATTGTTCTTCTGAAGCACTGAAAGGGATTAAAAATTCCCACCAGTAAGTTTCTGTGTCAATTCTGTAAGAAATTCCATAGGATGCTCTCAATTCCTCATCAGCATGGTTATTGCCATTGGTAGCTGGCTCAGAAGTGTTACTTGTAATTGAAAACTTAAGTCTTGCTTGTAAATTTTCTCTTTACTCTGATTAGTGAACGTGCCGGCACCTTTCCCAGGAACAGGAGCAGTGACTTCAGTTACACCCAAGTGGAATGTGTGGGGCTCTTCTACATGAATTTTTGTGATCAGACTGTGGCATTTCAAAGTCAAATATTCAGAATATTTTTATAATGTTTTCATTGTTTTCTCTCAAGTAGTATTTGAGCATGCTTTGGTGAGGGGGGAGAGAGAGACGGAGAGAGAGAGAGAGAGTCTAGTCCTTCCACACAGCTTACTATATTTAACTTTTCTTGTGGAATGCCACTCCAGCAGAAACATCTGGGCTCAGTTAACAGAGTTAGCAAACAGAATTAATGAATAATTTATGATTGATGTGGTGAAATAAAGCAGGGTTCTTTTCTAAAATCTAAGGAAATAATGGGCTTTTTTAAAGATTTAGATGAAAATGTAAATGCCATATGCTGCTGGAGTTACTGTACTTTGAAGGTGTTCTCTTTGTGAGGAAGGGAGTTTCTTAAAAGAAAAAACATTCTAGAGTTCTTTGTTTTATTAGTCTTATTAGCCTCAAAAATCTCACAGAGTAATTGTTTGTCCTGCTGTAGTCACTGAGATGTTGCTGTTCCAGTGTGAATGTCAGTAGAGTTATGCTCTTTGAGAATTGTGTCAACATATTTTATTCATTTTTATATACAGATGGATGTATGTAACAGAGAAGAAACAGGTCATAGACATTAATTTAAAGACATCCACTCCTAATCAGAACTGTTGATTTCTGATTTAGAAAAGCAGTAGCCATCCTGTCCTTTTAAACAAATGACAGTGAAGAAGTGAAATCTTAATTGTAGAGGTGATTTGAAAAAATTAATTACAGTTCTCTTGCTGGTCTTTGTATTTTGGTAACCCACACAGAATTTTTGGGGAAATTCTTCCAAGTTTCAGCTTCTGATTTTAAGCCTACATGTAGTGGCTTTTAGGAGTTGTCTGCTTGGATGAACATCAAGCTCTGTGTATTTGTGAGCAATCCATCCTGTACATTTGATAACAGTTTGGTCACGTTTGTTTGTCAAAGCACCTATCTTGTGTTTTTCAGACTGTTTTTTTAGCATGTGGGAACATCCTGCTGTCAGTAATGAGTTTATCTTGATGGAAGTTTATAATTTTCATCTCTTACAAGGTGGGAACTGAGGTGCGTGGAGGCCCCATGGCTCCCTAAAGCCCCAAATTAAGGTTCAGATGCTTGAATCCTGGCCACAGGTCTGTGGTGTATGGGAACAAGAAATAAAGGGTTAAATGACACCATGGGCAACTGAATATCTGTGTTTTCTCTTTTTTTAATCTGCTCTTCTATTACCCAGGAACACTTTTGATGTGCTCTGCTATTTTGCTGAATAAACTGAATATTTAATTCCCTTATGCACATTTCAAGAACTTGCTGAATAGAGATTTCTAACCTGTTTTTCCACTCTTGCAGAAAGCACTGATATGCAGGCCAAGTGTTTGAGACACAGCACCCCCAAAATATTTCCTTATGTCTTTGTGTGAGGGGTGGAAAAGTAGATGTTCTGGGGGTAGTTGATTAAAAATTAGGACATTCCTGAAGATGGAATGGTAAAATTTCAGTGTCTGATGTTAAGGGCAGTTGCAAATACATGCTTCTCCCAGTCCTCCTTAGTTCTGAGGTTGTTATTCATGTTTTAGACCAATTAGTACTTTTAACAAATGCTACAGTCTGGATGGAGAAAAAAGCCCTATTCAGCTGCACCTCTGCATTTGGGCATAGTGTGATGATGCAGTGCTCTTCTGGTGCAGGTGGGACTTGGACAATCCTGAGAGTAAAGGAAGGCCATGAGGTGAGGGGACTTGTATTACAGTCCTGGTTCTGCCGTCAGCTTGCAGTGTGATCTTGGACGGGTCACTTAATTTCTTTCTGTGTCTGATTCCTCTTGTAGTCCTTTTCTGAGGAACTTGATTTTTAAACCAGTAAAACAGGGAGTTGCTCAGGAAGTTTGAAGACTGCAAGGCAGAAAACTCCTCCTAGGGGTTCTGATCTTTGAAAGGGTACAAGTAACAATGCAAATGAACACAAGGAGAGTTAGGGTGTCAGAACAAAGGCAGGATCTCCGTGTCCTTTCTTTGGTACCATGTCCCTCCCACTCCTATGAGGAGTGCTTTGTTGCAGTGGGAAAGGGAGACAGTTTTGAATTGTACTGCCCTAGCCTCCTTTCCTGTGAAATGATGGAACAGCAGTTCCAGGGCTCTCTGTTACACACAGTGCCGTATTCTTTGAACAATCAAATGTATGATGTGAATTTCAAATGAAAGATTTTTTTGTGCTTGTATGGCAAAGAAAAGAGCAACAAGAATTAGAACTGAAGAGGACATTAAAGTCTCCCTTAAAGCTGGGACATAGACTTTTTTTGAATGGTTGATTCTATTCTCTTGGAGTTTTTTTGTTTAGTTGTTTTTTTAACCAGGCAACAAGCATCTGAAGGATATTTTTTCTTTAACAGTGAATTAATTACAAGCTAAGCTTTGTGAGGATGGTTCTTGGATCTCTTTCATATTTTCAATTCTTTTTAAAGTATTTCCTTTATGTCGGCTGTAGATATTAATTAGAAAAAAACCCGCAACTTTTTTTTGCATGCATGAGTTTATAAAAGCTTGTTATAAGAAGGTAATTTGAGACAGTGTTATTCTTGAATGAGCTGAAAATTTATGGCAGAAATTAGAGTACTTTTTCTTTCTGGAATGTTAATATTAAAGAGGAAACATTAATACCACAGTAAGAAAATCCAGATGTCACGACTATATTCCTTCATATCCATTTTGAGACTTGCAGAGGAGGAAGGGTAACCTAAAACAGTGGATGGCAAGGCTCTTTCTGACTGTAGAGCAATGGCTGTGCCCTGAAAACCTCTTTTGGATGTGCCCTGGTGCGTTGGTGGTGGTTCAGCAGCAGCGGGATGCTGCCTGCACGGGGCTCCCTGCCTGTCGCTGCGTCTGGGGTGCTCCTCGATCTTTTCCGCTGCTGGACACTTCCCCCTGCTGGGAGCTGCGCGCTCCTGCTCTCCCAGGACCCGGCCTCCTGCCTCTTCTGCTGTCCTGTGCTGAACTCGGCTTTAAACCTAAACTCAACCTCCCAAGACATAAAAAAGCCCAGCCAACCAAAAAAGTCACTACCCATGCAGCTTTTTCCTATCTACCTTTCTGTACAAGGTGAGCAGCACTTTTATGGAGAAAAGGAGATCTTAACTGCAGAATTTATGAAAAGCAGACATCGCGTTGCATTAAATAAAACTGAAACTTACTTTCACCAATGACAGGTGAAATTGCAGCTCAGCCCTGTGCTTCTAGGACTCCTGTTGTGCTAATAAAGTCCATTTACAGGGAGATGAATTGCGCTTTAGAGGGTTTTTATGTTGGTACCTTTTGCCTTTTCAGCAATCCAGCCAGGAGATGTTTCACTAAGTGGTAAACGCCCCACGTAGGAATGCCCCAAACACAGTATTCCCCACTGCCATCATGCTCCTGGACTAGCAGCCTTCTTGCTCACCACTTTTATTTTAGTCATAGAGGCTTAGAGTGCAGTCCTGAATCGAGGCCCATTCAGTTTCCTCATTGTTTGAAATTTCTCAAGGCATCTTCTTGTCGGGAATAACAACCCTGGCTGCATCAGCTTCTGGGGTTTGTCAGTGAAGACAAGCTTTCCAGGAGACACTTTCTGCTCAGTTTCAAACCAGCCTGAATCAAGTGAACGTAATTGACTGTTGCCACAGGACGAGATGAACAAGCTGATAAGATTTATTATATCTTACAATAAATGTGTGTATATGCTCAGGTCTTTTCAACATGGGACCTCCTTGAAATGGAAAAAAAAGAAGAGGTGAGAGGGGTGTGCTGAGAGTGGAAAATTCTGGAAAGAGGTCAAGACCTCTAGCTTGCCTGTGCTGTGTAACATACAACATTGCTAGAAGACCTTGGTGCTGCTCTGCAAAATCCCAGTTTGTTGCAGTAGTAGGTTTGCTGAAGTAACTGACAGAGGAATCTCATGAGGATTTTTCATCTGACCATTCTCCTACCTAATAGGTGCCATATTTTTGTCAATCGCCTGTTATGACAGAGCTCAGAAACCTTAGAAGTTGTCTTCTAGATAAGGTGAAGATTGAAGCTTATTTTCCTTGAGATAAAGAATGAATTGGGCTGACAAGCTCTCGGCATCAGCTGAACGATTCTTCCTTATCTATGCCTCTCAGCCTACAGAAAGGCCTTCTGGGGGTTGTGGGAAGCTGGACTGTTCAAGATTTTGTTCCTTGTGCTTTGAGGACCTCTAACTGCCCTGTTTGTCTGGGCTATCCAGGCTTAGTAATGAAAGTGTTCAGACAGAATTCAGATTTTTTTCCTTGGCCCTCTGACACTATCATAGCCATCCTCAGAGTACAAGGTTCAAGAAGTTTCAGATACTGTTGCTTGTAGAATCAGCTAGGTGAAAATGGCTGAATCAGAACCTTTCAAGCTTAACTTTTTGAAGACATATTCTTAGTTCTTCTGAAGAAGGACTCCCTGTATTTATATTATTCTCAATATAATCTCTATTTGAGTTCTACCATTAAGTCCCAAATTTCTGACTTTCCTTTATCCATGGAAAGACACAATAAATTTGAGTGTTACCCAGAAGTTGTCCAGCCGTCAAAAGGTCTCTGAGTATGCATCTGCTTAGCAGAGCTAGGTGACTTAATGCCTATAAAGAAATTCAGTGAGTACAATCCCTCAGCTAGTTTATTGTCTAATTGTTCCTTTGTTAGAATTGTGCTTTGTTCTGCAGGTACATTCCTTGCAAGATATAAAGAAGGACAACCCTCTTTCTGATTAACTATCAGAAACAGTAACACTGATGTCTGCAGTCAGGACAGAAAAATCTTTATGTTGCTTAGGGGTGATGGTTTTTTGGCTGTCTGCAGCATTTCTTTTAAAACTGACATCGCTTTTTTGTTCCCTTAATGCCTTTGTTTGTGAATTTTGTGAGTTTCTTGTAAGTTAGCAAACTGCTTTTCTTTTGGTGTGGCCACTGCATTTTCCTGCAGATGTATTCAGAGCTCAATAGCAGCATAAAAGTCTGTTTAAGGAGACTTTATGATTCTCTAAAGTGAGCTCTGATCTTTCTTGTGTTATAGTAGGATCTCCCAGCGACTATTGCTTTGGCTGACTTTGTGAGATTTTTCTTAGACTTGCTCTTACTCTGCTTGGCCAACTGCCTTCAAGTTTGCCTCCTCAATGACCCCAACAGCGAGGTTTGAAAATGCAGTGGTCATGGCTAGGCTTCGCGAACGAAGATTTGGAAGTGATCAAATGCAGTGATATGCATTGGCCTTATTACATACTGCAGAATTTCTCATTTGCTGTTCAGTCGGAGTGGCAGAACAGAGAGTGACTGAGTGACCTGGGGGGGTGTTTTGGTTTATCATTCTTATACTATAAAGTAAGCCTGTATCTTACAACAGAGAAAAATGTACCGTAATAGACTGATGAGAAGAACAAATGACAGCTGGTCATTTGGATGACGAAGTAATGTTTGGGAAGGAAATGGTATTATCTGTTGGCAACAGGTTTGGTTGTAAGTTTTGACTATATGATTGGGGTTATTTCTTGATTCCAGACATAATATGAAACAGGAATCAAAGCTTAGGCAGGCTGAAATTAGTATGAAGTGAGCTATTTACCTGTCAGAGCTTAAAGATGCTTTTACTCTGGAAAGTAGACAGAATCTGTGCATACTGAAATACTTTGCTTTTGTACAGATAAATGCTTATGTGACAGTTGAGTTTAATTTTTTATGACTATTGATTTTTTTTTTTTTATAATTGAGCCAAAAATCCAGCATCCTCTTCTGTTATTTAGCATGGCTAAGTAATATTTAGCATGACTTCCGTTATTTAGATGGCAGATCTTTTGGAATCTAATTCATAATGCCTAGCTCTGGTCCTCACCTCTCTAATGGGTATTGCTACTTTATAGCTGCTCAGAGTTTCAAAAGGGGTTGTGAAAATTGACCAAACCACACCAGTTTTTATGCCCTGATGAACTGCAGCCCCCAAAACAGACCACCTGTGGGCACTGGATGACCGTGCTACACCAAGTATTACTTAATTTGCATAGATTGTGAATATATTTTCTAAAATTATCTTCAATTGGTAAAGATTCCCATCCTCTGTAGGAGAGAAAAGTCTTATGACCAAACTAATTCTCCCCACAACTGTACTAATTTTTTAAATAAGCAACCAGAAAAAGAAATCCATATTGAGCAATTTTCAGTTACTGGAAACGGCCGCAGAACATGTGCTGAACGTGTATGCTCCATGTGGATGCTCAGGCTCCAGTTGCCCCTTAAAGAAGGGAAATTAACCTTCACAGAAAAAGCTACAGTTCTTATTAATGACAGGGGAATATGCTGTGGCTTCAAACACTTCTTTGCACAGGTTGGAAAATTGGTTTGGTGGTAAGAAGGGTATGTGGAGAATTAGACAGCACCCAACACACTGCTTATAGAATCCCTTCTTAGGAGGAGGATGCAGAGTTAATATCATATGACTACAAAAAGTGACTGAAAATCCAGAGATTTTGGATTAGAACAAAATTCTGCTCTCCTTACTCATTCTGTGGCAGGCAGAAGTGTATCAGGAAGGGCTTGTGAGAAGATATCCAGAACACAAGATAAATATATGCAATGTAGACAGAAGTCCTTATCTCGTTCTCTATGACAGATCAACCAGAGTATGGAAATGGTTATAAAAATGAAAGCCTGAGGTTGAAGCTTTATTCTTTTTGAATAGATGTCAGTTTGGACAGCTAGAATTGTCCATATTAGGTTTGCATGAGATCTGAGGAAGCTAGGGCTCTAGGTTTGAATTGAAACATGACAAATATGCTACTTTGAAGTACCAGAGGGGAATAATGAAGATACACAGGACCAAGCCCTCAAATTCATCTAAGTTTCACCAACATGATAGCAGAGAATCTGGCCCTGCATGTTCAAACAACTCGTCTTTAGGATGTAAAGTCTGCTTCAGATTAATTTTTTTTTTTTACTATTTATTTTGGATCTCCAAGTATCTACTTTAATACTTGTTCTCAACTCATAAAGAGAGTATCTTCGTTTTAACTAGTTATGCTGTAAGACTTCCTAAACAATGATTTTTGTGGTAACTGAGTCATTTATGGAAAGGTCTGTCTTTCCATCTGTGAGAAAGATGTATTTTTGTACATTAAGCCCTCAAAATGGCTTAGTGAAGAGGTTGCATTGGTTACTCAAGGCTTTAGGTAAGCAAGTGAGGGAGAGAGGTCAAAGTCAAAGGAGACTACCAAAAAGTGGCCTTGTAAATCAAAAACATTGAGGAGAGGGAATTCCTGGCATTCCATGGTATCTGGTTATATTTTCTTACATTTCTCTAATAAGAAAAACACACTTCAGATGTGTTCTTGGTGAATGTTTTCACTTGTCTCATCTATCTATGCTGCCAAATGCGACTCAAAATATATTGGTCTTACATGCCTCAAGAACATCTACTGGATAGCTAACTAGTGCATCTGTAAAAGTGAACTTGGCACTCCAATGCAATCCCTGAATGTAGATTCAATTGTCAGCACCTCATTACTAACTGCTCTTTCCCTGGAATCATTTTTATTAAAATAAACTTATGCAATAGCTTTAAAACACAGAGTAGAATGCTGTAATGTAACCTATTGTGTTACATGTAATGTTCTTAAGTAATATGTTTGTTGTAAGGATCAGACTTTACTTTTCATATAAATCATTGCTTTGTCCAAAAACGAAATTAAAATTCTGGACAAGTAGCTCTTTAATATACTGTCTTTTTAAAGAGCTGCTTGACAAGAATTTTGCTATACCTAGTAGTGTACAAAATCCTACTCAGAAGCTTTCAGTTAATTTGATACGTACAGTAACTCAGTCTGGCATTCTGCATAAGATATACTGCAGCTTGTAGGAATGAAACATTTTACTGAACCATTTTGTTGGCCTAAAAGGCAGCCAGTTGAAACTCAGACAGGACTAAGTGATGGTTATGAATATGAGAAAGTTTTAGGAAATTATTTGCATGCACTTTTTTCCTTCACCCCTGCACGATTTGGCCAGCTGTTAGAGGAGCAAGAGTGGATTTTGGGGCAATGCTGGAATGATGGGCTGCTTTATTAGTGACCAAGAGGGCTAAGAAGGTTGTGACGTATCTGGAAAGCCTTTCAGCATCAAACCTTCTCTTTATTTTGTGAAGTAGTGTATATCCACATCTGCTAATTGGAAAACAGAGTGGGTCAGGTCGCAATAAGCAATTCCACTTCTGAAAGTAGAAAGAATTTCACTTTTCAGTGATTTTTCTTTTGTTTGTCTTGAAGGAAGCAAACTGGCTTCAGCATTCATCTGGATGCTCAGTTGGTTTGTTTCTGGCAGTCCTCCAATTGCTGAGGTGTGCTTGGCTGTTTATCTGGATCAGCCTGCTTTTAATTGTTGCTCTGGGGTCTAAAGATTAGGTGCCACTTTTGGTTTTGAATGGTGGTGGACAGCTGGAATAACCTTTTTTTTTTTTTTAACTACATGACAATGAATCCACATGCTATTCAAGGCTATACATCTTACCTTTCTACAGGAGAGACCCTTTGGAAAAACCTTTGAAGACTTCCAAAGAGTGTGTTATGGTTGTGGGGGTGGGCATACAAGAGAAGAAGAGGAAGAAGCACTCCTAGACCTGGTCCCATGCTGAGTCAATACAGTCCTGCATACCTGTCAAGAAGTGACAACACTACCATGTATTTGGAGCTGAAACTTGTTTTTCCAAGTCCAAGTATGATGTGTAGCTATCCACAGTGTCCCAGTATCACCATAATTGTTTAAGATCCCCATTAGTACTACTGCTTGAATAATGGAAAAGTGTTAGGGTACCTGAATGTTCTGTGACCTGTAATAAAGGCTCTTCCACAGAGATGACTGCTGTGAACCTGTTGCAGAAGGGAGGCAACCTTACCAGGGGACTAATAGTTGAAAATTCTAATAGTATGTATTATATGTTTTGAAATAACATAATGTAGAAAAGGAACAGATAGGTATTAGAGGAAGGACAGAGTTAAACTATTTCGAAGTCTCCTGACCACATCTTAGAGCTAGGACATTTTCCCCGGTGGATAGTTAATCTTCTTTTCTCTTTGCACAGAACATGTTCAGAATCATGTCTGTATACAAGATGGAGCCTGATGGGATTTAATACTTCAAGGATTAGTATGACCTAAACATCAGTCGGCTTCTGTCAAAACCAACCCTACTTTCCTGAGATGCATCTTGCTTGCTCTCCATTCTCTCTAAGTAAACTGCCATCTCCCTGTGCTTAGGGTGTCAGCAGACAGGGTTAAAATGATCCAACCTTGCGTTTGGTAAGTACACTTGCTGTAGATCAAAAAGAGGAAGCCTTAAAAAAAAGATTAATAAAATCCCTCTTTTATTGGTACACTTGACTTCCAGTAAAGTTTTTGAGATAATCCAACTTTTGAAAAAGACACACTGGAATTCATATATTTTAAGACAATCAGAGAGATTTGGTTGCAGGATAATAATCACGCAAGATGATAAACTTCAGAGGTTCTTGAAGTCAGTAACTGTCATAAAAGGACTTCAGGCAAGGATGATGAACTGTTTCTTGTTGGTGCAATTGCCAGGCATGGCTTCTGTTCCAGGCTGTTTGCATGACTAATGCTTCCCTTTCATTCCTGCCTCAGCTTGGTAAGCAGCAGCAGCTCTGCATGGGTTCCTTTTCCTAACCCCTTACTATCCCGAAGTGCCTTTGTTTCCTCAAGACTTGCCTGAGGGTAACATCTTCCAACATCAGCACGAGGACAAAAAACATATTGCAGTTTGCACAGTAGTCATGTAATGGTGTGAAACATCAGTGGCAGTTCCGTTTTGTAGACTGTGAGTAGAGCTGGCTTCAGAAATGTATTTAGGGAGCGCCTGGTCCTTTGCCAGCCATTTCATGCTTGTGCTGTTGCTTCTTCCAGTAGTTCAGCTGGAGCAGCCTTACTTGCTTAGAGGAATTCTCTTCCCAACAGAAGATTTGATAGCTGCTGCAGAAATGTATTTGTAAGGCTTTTGTGTTCTCAGTGTTGCTGGTCACAAGCTTATACATGTAATAGAACAAGTCACTGTTGTAGCTTAACAAAAACAATCAGTGTGGACTCTGTTAGAGGGTTTATGTTGCTTGTGACAGTGAGAAGATATTTATACAATATTACAATTTTGGGGCTATATTTTTATTCCATCTGTGTACTGTTTGATGAATATTTTTTTACTCATTTTATTCTGATTATATAGCATTTTCTAGAAAGGCACAGTTAGTGAATTTTAAAATTTCTCTGTAAAAGGAATTGCTAGTCACTCTGTAAATCCTCCAAATTAAACTCTGGCTCAATATGGAGTTTATCTTCCTATCTTTTCTATTACTAAGGAATAAAGAAAAAAAAGTGTAGTTTAAGGAAACTGCCTTTATGTTTCACAGCATATAATCCAGTGGAATACTCCATATTATATTGTTTCCTTATGTTTCACATCTTGTTGACCTTCACGTTTATGGGTTCAAGTGGATATTAATGATCTTGGGAATAGCTAGAATAAACAGAACTCAAAGGTGATGAGAACCCATAGCTCCCCAAACTATTTGTTGGACTGGGTAGTTTTGGTTTTTAACACAGGAAAATGCTGTATTGACTGTGTATAATCAGATGAAACATTGTAGAAGTGCTGTCTGTCTAGAGGATATCAGTTTGAAAATATATATATATGTAAAATTCTATTTTAAAAAAAGTTCTGAATGTTTTCCAAGAAATTTTCACTAAGCAAGTGTTCTAGTATTAAGCTGAAACAGAAATTTTGTATTACTAATCTATATAAATGGAATAGAATAAGAGGATTTATAAATCAGTTTTCAGATATTCTATGTGCATATTTGTGTGCATACATTTGTGCTGACTTTTATTATGGTAAAATACAGTCCATGAATTATTTTTCTGCTAGCTTGAATTATTTTTTTTTGGGTTTAGTGCACACTGGTGCCATTGGTTTATACTATTATTCTTTGA
This sequence comes from Pseudopipra pipra, assembly GCF_036250125.1. NCBI lineage: Eukaryota > Metazoa > Chordata > Aves > Passeriformes > Pipridae > Pseudopipra > Pseudopipra pipra. Next base: position 48,672,705 of record NC_087552.1, read on the forward strand.
TATTGGAAGCAGCAATGAGTGGAGTTGCATTACTTTTCAATAACATCATTAATGCACAGCTGCATTGTCTCATGTGTGTGGTTATTAGCAAGTAAAGTTGTTTTCTGTCATAGATGCTAAAGTGTATATGTTAAACTTTTTGGCTTTCTGAAGCCAAAAAGCGTATTATATGTGTATCACAACATATATATATATATAAATACGTCTGTATTTAGATCAGCGTGAAACAAGACTGTGGTTAAAATGCTTGTCGTTACAAGTTTACATGATGCTTGGACTGAGGAAATGTTTGATAAAACTGAAGATGGTGGGTTTGGCAAGAGACAAACCTGCCTCACATGGTGGTTGACCACACTCATCAGACTTGTGTACATATTCTAATTTATAACTATGGCCATCCGTAAAGTAGATACATGAACGAGCCAAAAAAAGTTAAGTTTCTCTTTTATTTTTTTTAATCAAAAAAAAAGACAAAATGTAGAATGCTATATTATCATTTACTTTTCTTAGGAGGATTTTTTCCCTTTTTAATTAATTCCTGATGTGAACTGAATCCTTGCCAACCTTTTAATAATTAATTGTTAAATTTTATTGTCATTCAGTTCACCTTCGAAACCAAAAATATATCAAATTTTAGGAGTCTGATTTACTGTCCATTATCTGTGAGGGAGGGAAAAAGAATTTAGCCCAAAGCAAAGAGCTTTGGGTAAACAAAGGTAAACAAAGAACTTGTGGGACAGTTTGGGGTTGCTGTGTGTTTGTTGTGTTTGTAAGTACCTCTGAATTGTTTTGTTTTTAAGTTTTCCCATGCTCTACTGATAACAGGGAGCATATTTCTTCCTGCAAATCCTGTTCCATATTTCACATGCTTATTTGTAAGATGAATGGAAACTTATTCTGTCATGATACTCAGTAACAAATTCAAATCATACTTTCCCATTACTGTTGGTCTTAGTCACTGGTTGCGTCTGGTGAATCTTATTTTCTCTTTTCCTAATGTTAATTAGCAGTTTGTTTTATCATCTTTTGTCTGAAAATGATGGCAAAATTTAAGTTAACTTGACTGGGTGTACAGCATTGCCCTGCAGTGTCAGTACCTGTAGGTATGCCTTTATGAATCTAAATATCATAGGTTGAATATAATAACTTGCAACTGTTCCCTCTCTTATTGCTGTGTTTTAACCAACTTTCCCCTTGTGCACTAAACAGTGTACCCTTCATTTGTTAGCCAGAGCTTTCCAAGAGTAACCCCTGTGCTCTGCCTGTTGGATTTTTTTTTTTTTTTTATGGCCATGTTGAGTCAGCTGTAGACAAAACCAGTAATGAAGGAAAACGTGGGCTGTATCCTGTGGAGCTGCCTGGAAGTTGCTCCCAGCTGTCAAGGAGTAGGCAAAGCAAGTTCTCTGCTTCCCACTTTGGTTTGCAACATGATTCTCTATGCTGGCTCAGTGTTGCTGGCCCGGGGAGATCCATGCCAAGGTAAAAACAGGGGAGAGGAGGCAAAATATTATGAAACTTTTTGACTTCTAGTGGCAAATTTTGTCTTTTTATGAACAAGTCTATGTATTAATCCAATTAATACTGTACTTCCTTGGTATTTATATCTGTATATTGAACTATATACATTGAACTGAACAATAAACTCATGATATAAATGTGTTACTTCTCACCCTTATTATTACTACAGATATTTCAGGTAATCCAGAGGAAAATCCATTGTAGAACTGTGTGGCTGATCAGCAGCTCCCAGTTTTGCTCACAGCACTTTAGCCTTGCTGGCTGCAAGCTGATTGCCAGCACTTCAAATATTATTTCAGAACTGTTTTTAAAATGCCTGGCAGCTTCTGTTTTATACATTGGTTGTTTAAAATAAGTGTTTTAAAATAAATTGGTGACAAAAGGCTCTTAAGAATTTAGTCTTATTTTAATGATTTTTTTTCTGTATCTTTAGAATGGGATTATATTTTTAATTAAAAAATTATGCTGCTTGTGTCTTGCAGAAAAGTAATTCTATAATTTGATAATGAAATTTTCTTACATCTAATAAATAGTAATTTGGGCATATAGGACTGTGCTTTAATGGTACAGAAACATTTATATACAGGAAGTACTCCTAGTGTAGATGTAGTAAATAGCAAAGTGTATCACATTGGAAAGGCCTTTAGTTTTCTTTTGGGGAAAGTTCAATAGTTTGCAGAACTAACAATATAGAAAATTCATTTATGTGACCCTTTCTGTTGTAGGACTTGATTTATTTTTTGCTTAAATATCTCATGAAACACTGAAATATCTTCTGAACTTTGCAGTGCACTTTAATTGACAGATTAATTTCTCATAGCTTCTTTCATCTATTTTTGTAGTGAGATTATTTCTTTAAAATTCCTGTTTGCAGTGTGGAAAAATGCAAATCTCAAGACCTTATGTGTTGTTGAGGCAGAAAAGTTGGTGTTTTAACAGCACTCCCCATGACCTTTAGTGAATCAATTGTTTTATCAATCAAATTATGCTAGTATGAGTTAATTAATTAACTTGATCTTGATGTGACACAGCCTTCCTGGAGTATATGCAGAAAGGAGAGAGAGGAAAGAAGGGTCTGTATAAACACCACATGCAAAGGCTGAATCTATCAGCCTGCCATTAGCCCTTTATCTAAGAGGCTCTTGGCATATAAATCAAACAATAACCTCTCTGTTTTGACTCTGTGCCAAAGTATACAGCCACAGTTGAGTCTAGGACAGATTACACCCACCAAGTGGCTTGAGGGCTTGGAGTGAAACTGGGAAATAACCATTAAATTCTTCAGAAACATGTTTGTGTTATTTAATGTTGGCTGTTGGACTTTTTTTTTTTTTTGGTACCATTTATATGTTCTAATCGTAAAAACTAGTACGTGGAGGCATTTTAACATACATCTAAGTGAGAATATGAGAATAATGTTCTAAGTTGAAGGGCTGTGAAGAGCTTGTTTTTTAAAATGTTTTGTGTGTTATGCCACATTGCAATATTTTTACTAATCTATGACAAAGGTGGTGATATCCATGCTCCTGCAATTTTCTTCAAGCACAATACAAAGATGACATGAGGTTTTTGTTTACTTTTTTCCTCAGGTTAGGATGGATCAGAAAATAGTTCAAGTTTCTACTGTCTGAGGGGCATTTAATTAGACTGAGCTGAGCTTCCAACTACAAAATGTCCACCAGCAGAATTACAGTCCACTGCTAAGGGCCACTTTAAAACTTATTTATTTTACTTTCTTAGAAATAAATAGATTTAGTCCCTTTTGAGGATGTGCAATTTACGTTTATCTAAAAAATAAAAATATTGAGGATTTTGTGTTTTCCTGCTGAATCTTCAGTTGAACACATTGGCTAGCCCATCAAGTACATGTGCTCGGGATGCACACAAGTCACAGCCATGCTAGAAACTGAACTCCTGGAAATACTGATAGCTGTTTCTGTATGGAAAAATTTTGGGTAAATTGTATTGGAGCCATTTGGTCACTTTTAGAAGGGTGAAATTAAGAGCAGATTAATTCTCTGAGCCCAGCTGTGTCCTGGGAGCATGGCAATGTGGAGGTCAGCTCTTTTCATCCACACGGCATTCCCTGCAGCTTCCACACGTGATCCTGTGACCTGGAGCAGCTGCTATTTAGGGGAGGGTGTTCCACATCTTGTTGGTTCTTTCCAGTGGGGGGCTACTGTGCAAGGAGTGGGGTGGGACCAGGGACTTGGCTATCCCCACCACAGTTGCTGTGCTGGCGCTTGTCCCCGGGAATCCACAGTATATCCGTGTAGCCTTGGCGCAGCCTCCACTGTCTCGGAAACAGCAGGGTAGTTGGAGGAGGGAGGATGTCTCTTGATACATGGCCCCTCTCTCCAGCCTCACGGCCAGATCACGGCATCTTATCGCAGGCTTGTGCTTCTCTTTGGTTTATCGGTATTCAAATGACATATTGCCAGCAATGGATTTGTCCTTCATAGTTATGGCCTTCTGACCACCTGGTGTTGTTTTTTGAAGTGCTGTGCACTTAGTGTGGACGTTTTATTGCCCTTAAACAAATGTGTTATTGCAAAGGCAATAGTTGGCAGCATGCTTACTTTTTTTTTTGTTTTTTTTTTTAGCAGTCACTCAGTTTTGGGCAGCTTTGTGGTATTAATGACGCTTTAATTTAATCTTTACTGAATTTTTCCCTTCTCCCTTCCTCTTATGAAAATATACAGGCGCAGCTGAGGCAGCTGAGCTATAAAGCTACATAGACGAAAGGTGAAAGTTTTGCTGATACAGTAACCACAGAATCTGTCACGTGTTGAGACTATCACAATTTTCTTTCTGATTTTTTTTTTATCTGTGAAAGTACAAAGATGACTTTGTCATGCTGAAATTCTGTCATTTCAGTTGATTAATTTTTGAACCCTGTCACATTTATTTTCTGTCACCTATTCAGAGCCTGTGTCAGCAAATTGCTCTTTGAAATCCTTTGCCCTTTGCCAGGTGTAGAAATAACCACATTTGCTTATTCTTCCTTCCTTAGTATATTGCTTGTATGATGTTCTCCACCTGGTTATTTGTTTTTTCTGGTGTTGGATGTGCTTTCACCTGACCCCAAGAGGTTTAAAACCAAAGAAAAACTGTACAATTTTTTCCCCTTTATTAATTTGAATAAGAGGAGATCTGGGAAGGAAACTGTACATAGATACTGATTTCTCAATTTGGCCTTTGAAAAGGTTATGGAAGAGCCTTCTTGACCTGTTTTTCAGTAAGCTTGGGAACATGGCAAGGGTTACGTGTAACTGAAAGAAATGCCAGTGTTTTATAAGGAGAAAACAGGATGACCTGAACTTGTCCTGTTAGGCAAAGAAGTCCAGACAAAAATCCAGTAATAGATAATGTACATGTCAGTTTTATGTTCCTTGACTGGGAATCAGATCACATCAAAGTAATTTGCAATGGCTTGCCAGAGACTACTGATGTGGCTGATAATTTTGGTGATTATGGTAGGCTGCTTGGACAAGAGTGTTTGACTTGTTCTTATTGGTTAATTATTCATGCTGATTGAGGAAATATATTGGCAAAGTAATATTATAAATGCTTAGGGGGCTAGGAATGGACTATTTATGTCTCTGAAAACGTAATTGTAAATGAGGAATACTTAGTGATTGAATGGACCTATTTTCTAGTATAGGCTTATTGCTTCTTGCCCTTTTGCTCTTGCATTAGTGATAGATACATTTATAAGTGATAGAGAAGACCTGGAGCAGTACGGGAAGTAAATATCTTTCTATACAAAGCACTAGTCATTTCAGCCAAGGGTAAAATTGTGGTGTTGTGTATTGGACCTCCCAGGGAGGTGCCCCCAGGTGCACTTCTTTAGTCAAAGACTAAAGTCTTTGACTTTAGTTTTGCATCTGCTCTGAGAGTTTGTTCTCCATTGACTAGCACTTGATTTCACCTATTTCCAGACTACTGCTTCCAGCTTGGTGATAGCACATCTTGGTGTCACCAACCTCCCCTGTTCTCCCCAAATATGTTCAAAATTAGTAGCTTTGAGACAGCCTACAGACGATCACAGGTAGGTAGGGGCACTTTCTGTGTCAGATAAACTTGGCAATATTGTCCTTGCAGGACTAGACCAGACCAGATCAAAAGAATAAGTTACAATTATTTTAACAGACGCAAGGTTAGAGATTTGATTTTCAACTTGTAAATGTCTAGATGAAGCAAATTAATATAGTGATCTGAGCTGTGTTGAAAAATAACCAACTTTTTCCTGTCTGACTCAATGCGTAGTCCCCCATGGAACGTGTTGCTGAAAGGCATTCCATGGGAATGAGAACGAGCTCCCCTACAGTGAGTGTTGCTGAAGCTAGCACACCATCACCAAAAGAACTGCTTACCAAACTGCACCCTTATTTCTGCTTAGGGCTTTGGCTTTGTAGCCCTGGCATCTTGCTACCATTGAACAACAGACTTCATTGTTTGGTCTTTCCTTTGGTTATTGTAAATTTGGGAAGCCAGCTAGTTAGCTACTTCATGGCTAAACTGTTCTGTTACTGATTTTTGTTTTTCCACCTCTCCTATCTTTAATTAAAGAAAGTGTGCCTCTGAAGACTGCAAATCAGAGCTGCTTTGAAGCACCTGCAGCTATCTTCAGTCAGCATGGAACATCTCAGTCTTTCTGACCTGGTTCTCATCAACCCCCCTCTCCTGGCACTATTGGCAGTTGATGTCTCATTTTAGGGTTCATATAGATTATGGATCGGATGATTTGGTCCTTTTTCCCCTCTTTGTCTTCACGATTCAGTTTTGAAAACTGCATGCAAATACCAGTAGGGAAGCTGCATCTTTTAGTTGTCTAGATTTCTCCCTCTTTGTTTATATCCTTCTTTATTGTTGTTTTAAAGTATGAATTATATGCAGTTAAGTGTTAATTAGTTTTGTAACAGAGAATGACTCATTAAAAAAAATGTGTGTTTGTGTAGGAGGGGAAGGGAGAAATTTGCAATTATCAAATGTCTGTCAAAGGCTGCTTTATGTATATAGAATGGTATAGCTGTGTCTGATGGGGCTTTTCACAGACTTCAGCTTTATCTCTGGACATAATGCAGTATTTTTGATTAATAAACTTCCAATTTTCTATCAGGTAACTGCTACACTTGTTTCTATTAAATTCTGTTTTCTGAGATGACTGGTTAATAGGTACAATGACCATAACAACTAAAGGAAGGGACAGGGTATCAAACTCATGAGCAAAACTCCAGATTTCTTGGTGAAACTGGTTAATCTCACAGGCCTCTGAATTTTAGTGTTCTCTTTCTCAGGCTTGCAGTGCCCTGCAAAACATTTTTTAATAGAAATGCACAGAATTTTTAATGCACTAATATTTTAATGCACTAAAATTTTAAATGCACTAATATGTTCCTAATTTTGTGACATTTATTTTGAAGGGTGGTTTTGAGTTCCTGAGCTGCACTGTAGTATAACTGTTAAGAATTTATTTTTTCTCAAGCAAAAACTCATCCTTCAGACGATATCTTTAAGGGTTTTGTAATGCATAAAGTATTTTAAAAACCCCAAACTATTTAGTTTCAGAAAACTACTTTCAGAGTGCAACGGTTTACTAGATAATCTGTAAAATCAATAAATAAGTCTTGGGAGGTCAAGGAATGCAAGAGAAAAGAGAAATTTGAATTGGGGTACTAGATCCCATACAAATCACTGATTACCAGTATCACTGGATTAGGGCATTTGGACCAAAGCAGAGGAACTCAGATGAGAAAAAGAGGAGGGGAAGGGCACCATGACAAGGGCTGGAAGGCAGTCGCAGACAAATGTCTCACCAAAAGGGGAAGATAAGATAACATATTGCCCAAGTGTTAGAAATCTCTAAAAGGAAAATGTGGTAACTTCTCAGATCAGGCAGGAGGCAATACCACATCCCTGTACTGCATCCTACTGACTCATTCCCAGCAGTCATTCCTGTCTTCTCACTGATGAAAGTTAGGAACGGGCAGTTTCAAAGCAAAAGCCCTTCTCGGAAAGGGTAATAGAGGGGGAACAGGAAAAGTGTTTGCAGCAGAAAACATAGAAGTACTCTTGTGGCTCTTTTTCCCTATTAAAAAAAAAATAAAAAAGGCTGAGTTTAGGAACTGTTGCTTTCTCTGGGTTGACCTAGTCAGTTGACTGTGTTAGCTATTGATATATATTGATCGCATCCTGTTTATATATTGTTTTATATATGATACCTAAACTACTAGGTATTCTGCAAAGCAGTGGGAAGAAAAATGTCTACAGAAACTCGATAGATTACACAGAGATGCAAGCATGCAGGAGTGTGGTTGACTCCCATCTGCTTTTAGGCTGTACCACAGTTGTTTTGCTTTCTGCTATTTTTGGTGTATTAAAGCAGCCCTCAGGGATCCCTCAAACTTTAGTCCTTGGGATTAAAGAAAACCTACTGTGGCTAAAGGAGGAAGAAAGAAATTAAGAAGCAAAAAGCAAGTCAACACCCCTCCCTTTTTTTTTTCCTTAAAGCATTAGTATGACTTATTCATATATTTTTAGGGTTTTGTTTAGTTTAAAATATTTAGTCTGTTATTTTGGAGGGGTATTATAGTTTAAAATATTAACAAGTAGAAGTACCAGCTGAAACAGGGACTTGTAGTGATTATACAAATATAGTGCATGATGCTTTCAAAGACCTTGCTGTCTAAAGTGACAGGACTAATCAACACATGGTGTGGAAAGGGAGAGCAGAAAGCAAGGATAACAGCTGGAAAAATGGTGTAACCTTATGTACATTCTTACTTTTACTGAGGTTTATAGATGTTTTGGGGATGAATTTTCCACACTTTATTGTTTGCTAAATATCTTTATGAAGTACAGGAGTAAGAAAGATGAGACTACAAAAATGTGCAAAATTTCGGAGGCTTTTATTTTAGCTTCCTTATGTTGCCTGTTTTCCTTTTTTTGAAAGGCTTAGCTCCTGGCATCTGTGTTTATGTGAGACTCTCTGCTTACATTTTTGGTCATGAAGAGAATTTTGAAAATAAGAACAGATTAAAAATCTTGAAAAGAAGCTTGAGTTTTCTTCCAAGTAGGGAAAAAAGTTTTTTTAACACTAGCTTCCTGCTCATTTAGGCCCAATTCCTGGTCTCTCTCGATTTGGTATTGCAACTGCGTGTTCAGGAACGGATTAGTTAACAGGCAAGGCAGTGGCCTTGTAAAATTCAAATGTGAGGCACAGTTGTAAATGACAGTGAGACATACCCTGTGAACAGGATCAATAGGCTGCATTTAAGAGTGATGCCTGGTGGGGAGGACTGCATCAGAGTTGAGTAGATAGTGTATAAAAATAGCATACCTGAGGATCATAGAATCATAGAGTCATTAAGGTTGGAAAAGACCTCCAAGATCATCAAGTCCAACCTCTGACTGAGTACGCCTATGCCCACTAAACCATATCACAAAGTGCCACATCTGCTTGGTTTTTGAATGCTTCCAGGTACAGTGACTCCACCATTTCCCTAGGGAGCCTGTTCCAATGCTTGACAACCCTTTCCATAAAGAAATTTTTCGTATTGTGTTGAAGCATCTAGTTGCTTTGGAAATATGTTCCTTATTTCTTGCACTATTGTATGTTAAATATCAGTGTGCGTTTTCTTGTGAGGAATCCCTTTGGAGCCGCTGCCCATGAACAGTTGAAGCATCAGTGCTCAGATCCCACTTGGCGATGGAGTAGAGGGATTTGCTGCAGATGTCCCGGCTGCTTTTGGGAGGTGCTGCCTCCTGCCCCTGTTACTGGAAATTTAATTTTTAAATTTCATTTAATATTTAATTTTATTTTATTTTTTTTCTTAAAGCATGGCAGTAGGGTGAAATTTGCTCTTCCTAGTCATTTACAATTAGTTCAGAAGAAGAGTAACTCAACGCTCTTCCCATGGTCCTTCCACCCACTCAGGCTTTAACAGAGGATGTGGGTTTCTAGGATGTCTGGAGTGGGGTTGGCAATCCTCTTACCTGATTTGGGAGACAGCTCAGATTTGCTAAATACAGCCCTGATGTTGCAACAGAGCATAAGCACAGCTGCTCTGTAATGGCTATCAAATGAATTATTGGGGTGTCTTATTTTCCATGAAACAAAGCTTGTTTTGGCATTTTTATAAGCCTGTTTTAAATTACATCAAAACATATTTAGGAGTTAAGTGTCTCCTGAAGAAAAAACAGAGGGAAGCTTTTTCTTTAAAATAGAAAATAAATTAAAAAAAAAATTCTACATGGTTAATCTCAATGTGTGGCTTTAGCCCCAAGCAAGGGTTTTTCCTCCCTTCTCCTCCCCTGCCACTGAGAAAACACTGAATTCATTCACACCAGCAACAAATGCAGCTTCCTGGAGGAGAGAGAAGACTGACAGGGAACTGAGTGCAAATGAGCTACATAAAAGCCTAATTTAAGTTTAGCAACAGCAACGATAAAAAGGAATCTCTAAATACAGCAATCATAAGAACAGTTATATTCTGCTATGCATTATTCTTTTCATGTATGGAGAATCCATGAATCCAGAGTGTTGGAAGTTCATCAGTTCATACCAACAGCCTTCAGAATTGGAAGTACTGGCTTTGGGATTTAAACTCTCATGATGAAGCTAGAGCCTATCCTTTCCATAGCTTTTTGGTAGCTGAAGTAGTTTGGACTGTTTCTGCTATTCCCATGGTTAAACAGTAGTGGTTACTTTGAGGATTACATGCTTAATTATTATACGTAAATTCTAATGCTTTATAATTGGCAGCAAAAAAATCTAGCTTCCTTTTTCTAAAACTGTAGCAACTGTTCTGGTAAGAATAATCAAGCTTTTATATCACTTTATTTTTGCTTGTATCCTGCCCACCTCAGAGATTACTAAGTAGAAGCACTCATCTCAAAATATAAATGTTGTCTTAAGCCGACTCCATTATTCAAGCATTGTTTAGTGTAACCCTGTCATATTCTTATAGTGATCCAGCTGCCAAAGCTCTCTGGGAGTCCTTCATGAACCTCAAACAAAAGGAAGCTGTGATGGAGGCCAGGAGACACCTTGTGGAGGCTGCAAGCAGAGAAAATTTACCTATTAAGATGAGCATGGGTGAGTAATGTGACATAGCCTTCCTGACGTAACCCTCTTGGAAAAAACTCACCCATCCTTGGTTCACCCCCATCCTTGTCAGCAGATTTCAGGTGAGCATTGTGGCTACCATAGGATCTTTCTAATATATAAGTGAGACACAATTTTATTTTGTTTTAAATACAACAACCTTAAAAAGATCAAGAGCCATGAAGAAGCAGTGGGTTTCTAGAAGGAGGGTTTTAAAGGGATATGCGAATGATTAGCAGTGCTACTTGTCTGTATTTTGCAAAGCATGAGAATTTAGGTTTTCTTAAAAAGCCAGCAGGGTTTGTGTCCTGAAAGCAGGCATTGTAAATAGCAATTGATAGAAGTTGTGCAGATCTTACATATGATTACTTTATATAGGTAGTAGTTGCATTACATAGGTAGTGAGTTTTACGTGAAGTAAGGCTGCCTGGCTCAAGAGAGTTTAAGCTGAAAAACACGTCTAGACACTCTTTAAACCTGAATTCTTCAAAATGTTAGAGATACAGATTAAAACATAATGACTTCCAATAGCGCTTTTAGAACCTCATTCTCGTTATATACCATACTCAGTGATATGGAGGAATTGATATAATGTTAGTTTTATAAAAACTGGTATTGGTCTATACAGCAGTGTTTTTCTGTATTGTATGTACTCTTGGGACTATTTTATGCTGAACTTTTCATCAAGAGAGAAAGGTCCTCATGGAATAAGAGCAATAGACTTTTATCTGTGACTCCAGAGTAAACTGCCAAGATATTCTAGAAGAATTAGATGTACAGCCAACTCATGAACTCTTAATAACTATAACATGTAATATATTGTATGGTCTTTAAAAATAACAGGTAGATTATTAATCAGAAATTCTAAATTTATGTAACATTAATGCTGTAAGCTGTTTTAAAGAAATGGAAAAGGAGCAACTGTGAGAGGGCTATTACAAATTTGTCTGAAGGAGGCAAGGGACAGTAAAGAATAAAATCCTGTTTAAGCTTTCAATGTACGTATCAGTATTCACCATAATAAAGTTAAGAAGCCCCCATGTTCTTGTATGACATGCACCATTAAAAAAATTATTATTAACATTGAAACTCATCTTTGTTATAAAAGTAATTACTTCTTGTCTTTGAGAGGCAACAATCCATCTAATGACCTTTGCTCCTTTGTGTGAATGCCACCCTTTCTTCTGTATCTCCTTCCTGTGGTATACAGTGAAGGCTGCAATAACCTGGTTCTTAATCATAGTAGGTGACACTTAGAGATGGCAGTCTAAATGTCTAATGTATGCGGGCCCAATTAGTACCGTACAGAAACATTTAGGAGTTGATGGTGAAACAAATTTTTTATTTTTTTGTCTTGTTTTTTTTTGAAATGTAGCATAAACTAATGTTTATGGAATTTTGTTCTTTTGTAAATTGTATATTTATCTTGCACTAGTATCATAATCAGTTGTTAACTTTGTAGTTGAACTTCAAAGGGTGAAATAAAATTAGAGGCAGTCTTGTAAATGATAAACAGGGATAAAATGAGAAACAAAGAAAGGAGGGCACTACAGTCACCAAAATAAAAAATTCTTATTGAGCATAAATGCAGAAAACTCAAAACTCACGCCCAGATGTCACACTGTGTGATGACATATATTTATTAATGACTTTTTAAAACAGATCTGCATTTTTACATCATTCATTGCTTGTTCATCGTGCTACAGAACATCTTAGTTCTCTGTCAGGAAGCTGAAAATTGTGTTGTTTATCAATTGCTGCATTTGCTGAGACAGAAAAAATTCTAGTGGCCTGTTCTGGTCCTGATTGCTGTGTTTTCTTGAAAGGTTCCTTCCACTGCAGCTGTGATATGAGGCAACATTGGCTGGAGAGAAGGGAAATGCTTTCACTCTGCTCTGTGCTTAGACTTGAGTTTTTATGATTTTACCTCAGGTTCTGCATGTACTGGAAGATCTCAGTGAATTGCACATTGGTTTTCCCAACACTTAGGATATTTTCTTAGTTTTTTATGGCTCTAATATTAAATGTCAGTGAGTTTTTCTAGCATGAAAGTTTCCTTTTACTCTCATTACTAAGACCGGCTGTGTCAGATGGTTAGAGTATTTTCCTTACTACTACTTTCTTGCCTTTTTTCCCCCTTGGAAATAAGGAGTGAATTACATTTGAAAGCAAAGCTTTGAATTACATTTGGTGTAGCCAAGCCCTCCTGCAGTGGCCACCTGCCTGAAAAACCGCATCACGTGTGACACTGGCAGCATGGGAGCCCTGTGAAGTGATTGGAAACTCGATCCCATCCTGTTTTCATATTTTCAGTGTAAAGGAAATAAATTCAGTTGTTTTCTGGGCTTTGAAAGGCTGCTCACTGCTCTGAGGTGTGCATGTGCTTGCCCATGTTTCCCTGCAAGCAATGTGCCTGATGCCCAGCTTTCCTCTTTCTCTGCCTGGCTGCGTGTGGCAGGAGCTCTGACAGTTGTGGGAGGACACGCAGCTCAAGTTTTTGCTTTTTGGTACCTTCTGAATGTGTCTGCCTCCTCCTGAGAGGGAAGGACAGTAGGAAAACTGTAGAAGGGGACTCATATCTTCTCTCCAACACCTCTAAATGTCTGCAGGCCACTGGGAACTCCATCTGCTTCCATTGAAATCAGCAGGAGTGGAGAGAGGAGTTCTGAGGAAGGAGAAGAAAGAGGAAAAAAGGAAACAATTTTGATCACATTTTTTGAACTGGGTGGATTGGAGCATTGCTTTCAGATGTTCTTGATATTGTGAGAAATAAATAAGATGGTTTTGTTAGAAGCAGGGATTTCCATGGTTACCTCATGTTGAGATACCTGGAGGTCATTTGAGGAGATTGAAGAGCCATTTTGTGGTCAGGAGTTGGTGGGTTGCAAGTTGTTCTGGTCACTGTTACTGACTGCTGCTTACTACCTTGTTTGCTGTTCTTATTGTTCTGGTTGTTCTGGTCACTGTTACTACTGCTGACTTACTGTTTTGCTTACTGGTCTAGTAAGAAGGCGAATCGGAAAGTATGTAAGGCAGTGAGACCAATTTGGGCTCACTGCCAGGGGACCATGTGGCCAGGGGCAGGGAAACAACCTGATAGGTGGATGGGAACAACCAATGAACTGTACCAAAAGGCAAAGATTGCCTTTTGAGGGAGAGGGGAGCAGGGCCTGGCATGGCAGGTGCGAGGGAGTGGTTATGTAAATCAAGAGACCTTAAAAAGGCTTGTCTGCTCCCAATCAGGTGTGCTCGAACCAGGTCACGAGTTTGGTGCACCCAGCGCTGTTAATAAAGTTCTTTGTTTCACTTTATTTGGCAGTCTCCGAAATTTTAATTAGAGATATTTCTCACAATATGCATATCCATTTTATTAGTTGTATTAAGGAAAGTGGTAGTGGGGATGTCTGAAAGTTCTGTTAATTGTTTCGGAAGGAGTCTATGGAAAGAAGGTGGTTAAAGTTGTAAGTTTTGGTGGATGGATTCTTGGAGCAAGCACAGTTTCAAATTTAAGACCATCTCCTTGACATTTGTAAATACAGCAGGATTCTGACCTTTTTCTGTAGCTCTGTCATACTCAGGTGTTCAGGTGGACCATTAAGTGGTCTTATAGGATCTTCAAGGAAGATTTGCTTTTTTTTTTGTTTCTTTTTTTCCTTCCATGTGTATCTGAGAAAAGAGCATATTTTATCTGTCACTCACTTTGTGAGTGAAAGAACTATGTTGCTGTTACAAACTTCATCAAGTGATGGAGGGTAGTAAGCTGTTCAGAGCTGTTCATTGCAAGCATTTTAAAATGCTGTTTCTTCTTGAAAGAAGAATTTCAAGTCTTAGGAAACTGCATCACAGAAGGAGACAAAATGCCAAGTGTTGGTCCATAAAACCAGCTAGAACATAAAACTGTGTAACTGCTTTCCCCTTTATTTGCAGAACAAAACCTGAGCTGCATAGCTATGGAGCATATTTGATTTTCTGATGTCAGCCCTGGAGAAGGCAGGCATGAGCATTGTGCAGAATTCCAGCCAGCACAAAAGCTGTACTGGATGTGCTACATCCAGTTTACATACTGCTTAATTAGTTTAATCCACAAATACATAATATGAGTATAATGGTTTTTAAGATGTAATTTCCTTGGAGTTGAGTAATGCTGTCATTATTGACTTTTGGGGAGTGTTTGTTTGATACTGCTTACTGTGGGCATGTGGATGCTGAACTCCTTCTTTACAGGATGAAACCATGTTACCAATATAGTAGTTACATCTAAGTTTTGCCTTAACTCTTTCAGCTAGCTACATTTCTCAAAACAGTATGTGTTTGCATGTAAACAGGTATAGCTGTCCTTATCTAGATGCAATTTAAATAAAAAGGCACCAAAATATTCCATGTCAATCTATATATACACACAAACACTGTAAAAAAACCCCTAAAGCCAACAAACAAGGCTTTTTAAGAACTACATTTTGCCTCTGAGGTAGTTGCATTTGTGATTTAGATACCCAGGTGAATGCTGATAAATACTTGATAAAATCTGTTCAGATATCCCATTGTGTAGGTGTAAATTTGTAGGTGTAAATTATTTTGGCATAATAAAAATCCTGGTATTTAAAACAATGTATTTTATTTAAAGAATTAAATATTTTTTTGAAAAGCTATTTGGACAACAGTTTAGAGGATTGTCTTAATAGCTTTTTGGTGAGATTTATAGCATTGTGCTAAATTCACATGAGATTGCAGATACTGGATAGGGATTACTTCTGCCCACCTCTTAGTAAGTCACTGTAAGGAGGCTGCTTTGAGGCAGTGGAGAGGTTGCTGCTTTTTACATTCCTCTACTTCCGTTCTTCACAGGACTGATGCATATCTTAATCATCCTCTGAGCATGGCAGCCTGTGAATCTCTCTTTTAAAGCTTTGCTATTAGCATAGTACTTGGCAGCGGTAGAAACTTTGCTACTATTGTTCTTTTGTGGCTTTAGCAACACCCTTGCTCTTCTCTTTGAAAAGAGCACAGTAAACCTTGATCAAGTCTGAATTCCTTTATTGTGTCTTTTTACTGGCATGGAGACTGATGAAAGTCAAAACACTGATATAGTAACAGGAATGAAGTGCAGTGTGCTGTTACACAAACCCTTGTTAGCAAAAGAAAAGCCATTTGGTTTCTTTCCATTTGAACTGTACAAATACAGTTTTAAAAACCAATCTGACTATAAATTTAGCAAAGCCTCAGTCTTTGTGAGGTAATAAAAAGTACTGTGACTTTTTCAGACGGGTTGGTTTGTATGGATTGAATTGAACTTTAAAATTGGTTTGGGTAGAAATGGGAAGATGCTGACATTTTAGTTTAGATATATGAAATAACATTTTGAGTTAGAACAGTATGTTAAAATGGACTATATAGATCAATACTTTATCTGAAAACATAAAGAATATAAAATGTGCGATTTTTGGGGTTTTTTAATGAAAAGTTGCATTGGACTGTAATGTTGTTTAGCTTTTGGGATAACTCAACCGAAACAGGCCTGGCTGTGGAGTCCCAAATTCTTGACAGTAGGTCTCACGGTGCTGCTCCAAGGGCTCCTTCATCTTCTCAGGGCACTTTTCCAAGGAGAGGGGATGCTGATTTTCTCTGACCTGAACTCCTTCCATTGTGCAGCCTGGATCCTGAGCAGGCGGTTCCTGAGTTAAATTAGTCTGCTCTTTGTCTCATGAAATGTAACAGAAGTCCTGCAGTGTAGGACTTTCTAGCCAAGTGGACTTGTTTTTTCCTGCCTATTGCAATACTAAGTTCCTGATTTCTCCCTGTAGTGCAGCTAAAAACGTAGTCTTGACCTGAAGCAAATGTTCCCAACCTCACTGATGGTCAATATAGCAGATGTTTTGTTGCATCACTCACCCCCAGAGGCTGGAAGGCGTTTTGCTTCTCAGTGTGCTAAATGTTTTTGAAGACTTTGAAGTGTTTCTGTAAGTTTTGGATATGTTCCTATTTGGGGAGCTTCTGTATAGGTCTTTGCATTTCTGGGGGAATGGTCTTTGAGTGTAATGGGGTTAAGCTTTCCCTGATAACTGTTAATGAAGATGGTCTCTCTGAATAGTAATTACCACATTGAGAGCTGTAGAAAGAAATTGATATTATGGCTGTTTCACCTTGCAGCGTTACATCAGGCTGAAGCTCAGGGATTCGACCCTGTAAAGGGTTCACCTAACTAACTAAATAGATCCCATCTTCAGATAGTCATTTGGGTTTGCCAGTCTACAGAAATGTTGCTCCAAGCTCCAGATGTTTAAAGAGTGTGAAGCCTTCTGCTGTTTTTCTTAAGCAACCAAACTTTTCAGATAATCTCTGTAACTCATTAGATATAACAGAAAAGATGAAGGACACTGGTATTCCCGCCAATGAATTAATCTGTTTTTCAGGAGATATGACAAAATAGCTGAGATGGAGAGAGATTCAGGAGCAGAAGCTTGGTTTTCATCAGTAAGTGACACTGCATTTGTATGTAGTGTTGTTTAGAAACATCACCAGCTGAGGACCCATCTTTGCACTAATCATTGTATTTCTTTCAAGTTGAGTGGTGGGCCAATTCATTTTTTTCACTCTCATCTGCCAATATTCAGAGTAGCATCTGAGAGCACAAAACAATTACTCAAAAGAAAAAACAAACATACCTTAGAATAGCTGGAACTATGTGAGGTGTGATGCCCATATGCATATTTTGCAATTTATCCATCCCTTCTTTTTCCATCTAGCACATGGAGATTCCTATACTTGAAAGAAATGCGATTTATGAGGAGTTAGTACTTATGCTCTTGGTGTGAATCCTGTGCAGGTTGAGGAGTGAATGTAGTGCTTACTGGGCTTGGAAACAGCTATTGATTTGGAGGCAACAGCGTGACAGAAGCTTGGTGGTAAAGAGAAGATAAGGCAGTGGCAGAAGGCTCATTTTAAGAGCACAGACATGCATCCTTTCTTATCAAGGATCCTGGAGAAAGAATTATGTAAATATGAAGCTGACTGAAAAGGCTTGGCAGAAAGTTTGCCCTTTTTGATGACTGCTTCCATCATAGCACAGAATGAGTGGTATCAACAAATAGGGATGAACTGTAGAATAACCCCATGCTCAAATCAAGGACAGCTTTAAAACAACTAGATATGTTGGACTTTGTTCAGCTGAATTTTGAATATGTCCAAAGATGGCAATTCCACAGCCTGTCTGGGTACCCTGCACTGATCTTACCACCCTTGTGAAGAAAATGTTCTCCTTTATGCACAGTTTGATTTTTCACTTGCTGCAGTGTGTGACTATTGCTTCTTATCCTCTCCCTGTGCATCTCCCAGGCATCTGATTCAGTCTTCCCTGTAATCACTCATTACATCCTCGAAGGCAGGAAGTAACACTCCTCGCCACTTTTATATCTTGAGATTAAGCAAACCCGTCTTCTTTAGCCTTTACTTGTGCATCCTTTTCTCTAGCCTCCTAAACCATTGTAGTGACCCTTCTCTGGACCTGCTTGAGTGTGTCTTGTACTATGGAGACCAAAACTTCATACTCCAGATATTGTCTCACAAGTGCTAAACAGAGGCTTATAATCACTTCCCTCTGCCTGCCAGCTGCGTTTGTGCTGATGCCGCCTAGTACGTTTCACTTCCATTGGTGCAAGGGCGTATTACTGATTCATGTTCAACTGGACAGACACATTTAATCCTGAAGTTCAAAGAACTTAGGTCACAGATCCACCAGTAGACTATTGCAATGACATAATCACAGAAAAGGTTGAAATAAGGGCTGGAAAAAGAAGATTTTGATTGCTGCAAAACAGTGTGTGGAGTGTGGAAAAGGCTTCTAGTGTCTACAGTCACCCATGAGATGTGTTCTTACTGAGTGAGGTTGTTTCTACAGTTGAAAAGAGAACTGGAAACTGCTGTGTCCCAAATGTTGAAATATTGTGCTAGCAAACAATAAATTTTAATCGTCCTTGTTAGACTTTTGCTCAAACACTGGAAATACGTAAGAACGAGAGGACTCCTTGTGTGCAGTTCCTTAAGTTTGCTGCTGTTAACTGCGTTTGTTTTATTTGAGCAAAAACTTGAGGATGGAAAAAGAGGCACTGTGCCAGCTCCAAACACAGATGGTGAGACTTTAATACCAATGAATTTAAAAGTGAAAGAACTCTTAACCGGTGAAGCAATACAGTGTATTTCATGAAGAAGAAGAAGAAAAGTCTAAAACCAAAAAGGCAGCTGTAGGTAGCTTGTTCTTATCCAGCTCTGTCAATCTTGTAGCTGCTCAGCTGATTCAGTCAATTCTTCTTTCTGCTTTTGTTTTTTCTTTTTTTAACAACTCAGCAGGTTCTTTCATTTGTCTCTTGCCTTTCCTTGTTCCCCTCCCTCTTTTGCCTACTGAATTGTCTTTCAGTAAGTTATATTCCTTTATGACTTGAAGAAAACACCACTTCACTACTTCACATCTACCTGTTATTTGTGCACTGGTTTGTATTATCTTTAATGACAGAGTACCAATTTGAACCTCAAAGTGCAATTTTTTTTCCAGGAAAGTACACAATAAAATCCATGTTATTGAAGTGAGAAGAGAGGAAAAAATTATAGTAGAACATCTGTGTCATTTACACATCCTATCTGAAAAAAAGTACCTTGGAATCCAGTGTAGAGATAAAAAGAGTGGTTTGGAGTGTGCAACTCCACTGAGTTGTCCTACTGCAACAACAGCTATAGCTTTTGGGAATGAGTTTGGAAGGAGTCCTGGGAGTTAAGTCCTGCCTTCTGCTTAAAGGAAACTTGCCTAATTTAGAGAAGGAGATGGAGATAGGTAATGTGAAGTGGACTCATAACAAAATTAAATAAATTTAAAGCAGAACAGGTTACTAGATGTTTTAATCCAAAACTGCAATTACTTAGGATAGTATTGAAGAAAAAAAATAGAATTTTCATAGAGCATTCTGTAGTCCCTATATTGCAAGGAGCTTATTTGGAGGCAAAATTTCTCCCTCAATATTTTAGGAAGGTATTCCCCACAGGTGACTGTAAATGGCTTTTTGCTGTTCTTATTTAGCAAATCAAGTGTTGATCAAATTTGTTTTGCGTGTTGTGAGTTGGTTTGGGTTAGGGCTTTTTGTTTGTTTTATAACTACTGAATTATGCATTATGTGAATTACCTTAAAAAAGAAGTATTATATTGGGACTATTCACTCTTGATTTAAGTTTAAAGAAAGACTTCAACTGGTTCTAAAGTACCAACTACCATGATTTACCCTAAGATCTTATTGAATTTTTTTTTACTTTATTTTTAGTTCTGTGACTTCATATTCTTGCAAAAATAACAGCTCCAAGGTTAAGTTAGCTTAAAAAGTCTCAGTAAAGGTATTTTTGTCTCAACTGTCTCTTGTTCTGTGAATAATGTACTGCATGCTAAGTAATCTCTTGTGGTGTAAGATGGGTAATGGTTCACGCCCTCATAAAATTGTAAAATGTCATATTTGTGTCTCATACCTTATTTACTTTGCACTTCACTGCTATAAAACAGTTAGCAGATGGAAGTGAAGCACAGAACCCTGTGCAGTGATGGGAAACAGAGAAATAATCTGGTGGTATGTTTTCTCTGATTCAATTGTAGTTGGCACATGGATGCAGGACTATTTGGCTAACTTAACTGTTCCTTTTAAGAAGAGAGTGAGGTGACAATAGTCTTCTATGGGTCTGGATTTTTTTGATAAAGTTTTGATTTTTTTGTTATTTTTATATCAACTTTTTTTCTGGACAGTAAACCCAAAGACTTAAATATCAACTTGGGGTCACATCCCTTCCCTGTCTGGTTGTGATTAGAGCTGAAGATAATTCTTAAAAATTTAAAAATAAACACACATGTATTGTTCTTGCAGGAATTCTGCAAATATATAATTTCATTATTTGTATTATTTGCTAATGTAATACTGCAAAGCTTATATTAACTTCATTATGAAGATTATTTGTCTTAATAAAACTATAGTAAAAAGCCTATGTTAGTGTGGTCTTTCTCTGGGCAATTTAGATGATGTTCACAATAAATGGGAGTAAACATTAATGTGCAGATAAACATTTGTGAAATTTTGAAACAAAGGTTTAATGCAAACTATATTGTTATAAATTTTTTTTATACTGTTTAAATTAAGAGAAAATTACTTTGAGTTAAAGCTTAAAAATTTAAATAGCATTTATTTGCACATATGTTGGTAACTAGTGCTGTTTTGAGAGATTTCACGAGTAGCATTACTTCATTTTCTGGAATCTGTAGCGATAGCGAATCGGTCTTTCTAATGTCTTTAAACAAAAAACTTTTGTACCAAACGAACCAAATCAACCAGGAAAGGTTGAAATGCTTCTTCCAGTTTTTGAGTACTCATGAGTCAGTGTTCTGATAAAGCTAGATCAGAAGTCCTCCTCTGTAGAAGTAAGCTGATTAAAAAAAAAAAGAAAAAAAATTTGCATACACACATATTTGTAAAGTAAGGTATTCAGGGTACTATTCATCACTTACTGAATGCTGATGCAACTTCCTGAAGAGAAGTCATTTTGTTGCTATTTTCTGTTCTCTGCTAAAATTTATTTGGTGGGGTTTTTTCAGGTAAACACCTGAGATATTTTTTTACTCACTAAGCTTACATTATTTTTTGCTGATGTTGAGTTCTTCTCAGTCTTGAAAGTAAATATTTTCAAATTTTAAATTTGAGGTTTTAAAAAAAAGTCACTGTACTAGTAGACTGTCCATTTGTGATGATCGAGACATGGTTAAAACACAGAAGCAGGTCCCTTAAGCCTCTCTGTAGCTGGGTGAAAAACAAAATACTAATTCTTTAAGTCTGGAAAATGAAATTCATTGCAATTGCTGGTATTTAGATCTGTGGGGAAGCAGCCTGGTTGAAGATAAGGTCGAACTTGCTGCAATGTGTGCTGTGAGATCTTCATTTCGTAGGGTGCATCAGCCACAGAGACTGTGTTTTACATCAGCAAGAGAGTTGATGAGTACGGGTTGGGAGATGCTGACTCTGGTGTCTGCTTGACATTCAGTGGAAACTCATGGCACCTGCATTTTGCTGGAACATTGTGATAGTTGTGGCAATCAACACTCAGTACTGTGCTTTGAGCCATCTAGTCAAAAAAAGAGAGGGAACAAACTCGAAGAAAGTGGCTGAAAGTAATTCAGAAGGAGTGAAGTGTAACTGAGAACAGCCTGTGCTGAAGGATTTAAACCAAAGATACAGTACGTGTTGGTGTGCTTGCAAAGTCCCTATGTGTAAAACTTGACGTGGAACATGGCAATTCAGTAAAACTGGGTGGTTTGCCCAGTGCTTTTTTTCCAAGCATAGTTGTGTAAGCCTCTTCATTCAGTCTCACAAAGGATGACTCGTTACTCAAGAGACATGGTGAATTACATATGGATGTACTCATACAATCATCATGTTTTCCATCCCCTATTTATTTGCTTACCACCCAAAATGATTATTAGGATATTCTCAGCTGCAGAAGTCTTCCAGAAATCATTTGAGAAATAATCAGTCCTGTGAATAATGTAGCAAAGAAGAACAATGACCTCCCTTTCTCTGGGACAGCATGCCAAGAACACGATGAAGTACTTCAGTGTCTGAAAACATATGTCGTAGTGCTAAATGAGGACATGCGCAAGCCACCTGAAGTCCTTCAGGAATATTATTTTAAGACAAACAAGTTGATTCATTTCTGTGAGAAGTTTAGAGTGTTCTGGAGATAATTCAAAGAAATTTGTAGATTTCATGTCCTTTTACAGTCACAGTCAGTTACTGTTTTCAAGGGCTACCAGCTTTTAAGGGCTGGAGACCCTCTGGTTGAAATGTGGCCTACAGAGTACTCTGTATTTATCAACTTGGTGGAAGAGTTAAAAAGTAAGTAATAAAATATGACCATGATACATATTTAGTCACGATTAAGAGGAGTATTTGGGAAATTCTGGTATGCCAGCATTAAATTAGAAGTTTTATATTGATGACAGCTCCTAGAAAGCTTAATTCTGGAAGACAAGATTTCACCTGTTTATTCAAACAGTTATAAAATTTGCTTTAATATTTGGAAGGGCAATCAGAGAATATTGTAGACACTGGCTAGAGAGGGTTGTTACTTATTTGTGCATACTGATTAAACATTTAAAAGAGGGAAAACTGAATGGTAGAGTGTACAAAGAAGGAAACAATGGTTTGAAGTGCCAGAACATTTAAAAACAAAGCTCTGAAGGACAGAAAAGAAAGAAATTATCAGTTCATATTGAGACGCGTAAGCTACCAGTTATATTTATCAAATCCCTCAGGATGTATTATGAAAACATCAAACAATAAATAATCTAGGAGTCATAAATCATGACTGAGGTCATATTTAGGCATCTGCATTTAGGTGCTTAGAACTGAAAATCTTGATTGTTATATTAGAGTGCTTTAGTTATATTTGTCCCATATAATTGATTAGGTTTTGTTTGTTTTAAGGCACGTAAAAGAATTTCAAAAGAGTAGTCATCAGAACTGATATTTAAGCATGGTTTCCACTTTGTGCACAGTGCTGCAGGGGGCAGGCAGCAGGAGGCTGCCACTGCCATGTGGCAGTGTTTTTAGGGGTGTGCTTCAGGGACTGCTGAGATCCCCCAGATGGGCTTATCCTGGGGTTGTTCTAGTGGGGACTTGCTCATACCTGTAACCATGGGGTTATCTGGAAAGTGATGTTCCTGCAACAGAAAAGGGAGAGGCTTACAAGCGACAAGAGCAGATGAGTTCATGTCTGTGGGAGATGAGCACGTACTCTTAGAAATAAGCTTGGGAATTCTGCTTTCAGTCTGCTGTAAGTTAGAGCTCGTTGGGTCCAGAGCCTTATTCTGGAGAAGCCAGCCAAACAGCATCTCATACTGGCCTACTTTCCATCTCTCCAAAGAACTAGGGATTAGTTGACGTTCTTCTCTTCTTTATTAATAGTTTGAGGGCTGGATGACTTTTGAAGTAAGCTAAACAAAAGTTGAGATAAAATTATTTCTGTGGCACTTGCTTTTAAAGATTGCTATTGAAACTTCCCAAGAATTACAAAAGCATTTTGAATTAATAACAACATCTGGAAATTGTACTAACAAGGAGACATAAGGGGCATCATCTGTCCTGCTAAATTGCTCTCACTTGGTTTGTAAAATATCCAACTGCCTTAGTACAGTTTCCCAATTGGCTTTGTGGAATACAAGAGCTTTCTACATTCCTCTCAAGTATCCGGCATTGCTACTGGGAGAGATAGGTCTATATTCCTAAGACTGTGGAAACAAGCAAAACAGTTTATCTGGATTTTCTTCAGCCCTCTACTGACTTGAAAAATCTCATCTGTGAACATAAGGGTGCCAAGATTCTTTCTTATTCATGGTCCTTTCAAGTGAAAAATGGACCTCAACAAAAGCCTCCAGCCAGTGAAGCTCTGACTGTGTTCTTGCATTAAACTGAACAAAGTTTAAAGCCGTGTGTATTTGGCGGTTCCTGTATTCTTGGAAGAGCATCCACTTATTTACTCAGTTGATCACAAAATGTACTTTCCTCTTTACTTGTTTTCTTTACTTGTTTTCTTTTACTGTGGAGATAATTAACTGTTATATGAAAAAATAAGGCCTCTATGGTTGGAACAGTGCATTGATAATTCTGACCTTTGCTCTTTTGACACCTTTTTCATCCATAAATTTTTATGTTACAAAAATATGCAGTTTTGGATTATGAATTTAAAAAATTACTTTTACTAGTAAATCTATCTTGAAAAATAATTATATTCCTGAAGCAATGCTTGCATTGAATTACACAGACTGCAGCATTAGTTTAAAATGGAAAAAAAGTCATACTGCTGAATTGTGTCTTGATGTCTATAAATGTGGTTTGTCCAGTTAACTTTTTGTTTAACTGTTGAGGTGGAAGTCCTTCTCTTCCACTCAGTCTACTCTCACTACTCAAAACCAGATTTTTGACAAACCTTTAGTATTGGTTGCTGGCAATTTCTGCTACAGTATGTTTATCTTGAATGATCTGCTTTAGTAGTAACAGAAATACTTTTTCCCTTCAGTCTAATTGTGTGCATCATCATTAGTACATGTAGTATGAACTGTGTTATTTTTGATGTGATACAATGTTGCAAGTGTTGGTATTCAGTGCTGCTATTTTCATAGTTAACAAAAAATTATTTATTTCAATTAATTATTAAGAAACAACCAAAACCAAGCTGCAGCTTCTGTAATGTAAAAGTTGGCAAAAGTGATCTGCAGTTCTTTTGAGATCTGCCCTGAATTCTTGAAAGTTGGAGGTGGAATTCCTATGCCCCAATATGTTTGCAAATTAATTATGATAGCAGTGAAGGATTGAAGGCGGCCATTTGTATTGAATTAAGTCTTGTGAACATTTATACAACTGCTCATTAGGTACTCATCAAACTTCACATTAGACTGAGTTAAATTTGTTTGCCTCAACTCATCTCCACTACTGGAAGATTGGTTGATACAGTGATGTTTCTTAATGTCTTGTGTAAATATATCCATGCTTTATTTATCCCCATTAGTTGTAGTATCAATATTGAACCTTAATGTAAATATTTTCCATGTATTCATAGAGACCTTTTTTTTTCCAGCTGGGACAGGGAACTTGTATAAGCCAGGCATTTCTATTTTACTTTAGTAACTTTATAATCACTATAGTAACCTCTCTGTGCGTGTGTCACAATTTTGAGTTAAACTTCCAAGAATGGGAACGATTGGAGCTGCGTGAAGTGCTCGAGGAGGGAGAGGCTTTGTATTGAGGCATTTCTATGGCCTTGTTTTTACTGGAACTATATCACCTGGTACGAATTGTACCTGCTTTTTTATGATGAGGAGGCCTAGACATTATTTCCTTCTTCTGTCATTTCCAGGTTTTAACTCCTCATTTACAGCAGGTGCTCTTATCCTAGCCTCAAAATCCATAATTTTGCAGTTTCTACTGTTAAATTTCATCCCACTTACATTAGTCCAATGCTCAAAGCAATCCAGCTGTGCCTTCTGCTCTTTCTCCATGTTAATGATGTTCCACAAGCTTCTGACATCCTCCATTCTGGAACCATTTGTTACCAGAATTTGTACTATAAATATGTACATGCACACAGATGAACACACTTTTCTTATTATATGATAATTCTTCTCTATTGCATATTACCTGCCATCTACATTTGGATGTTTCTTAGATATCTTGCAATTCTTCTAATCCTAGTCTTTTCTCACTCAAATATGGTTATGGCATAGTTAATGCTATGCTAAATCCATATACATTATAATTAATTTGTTAACTGGTTACATATCAGTTTGTCATTATATTATTTGATAAATGTACTTTGCATTTTATCTCCCTTTTCTGTGTGATGTAAGGTATTTTTTTTCTTGGATATTTGTCCTGAAGCTTTTCATACTCCTGACATCAGCTAATAAGATAGCTAATTTCACCATTTCTTAGACACAAATATTTGTTTTCTCTTTTCCTAGAGTAGCCTAGTCCCTGTTATCACTTCCTTTTTATCCTTCATTTTTCAGAGTACTAAAACACAGAGCTGCTTTGTCACACTGACATTTAGCATCTCTTGGATGGAACAGGTCCTTCAGTAATGAGCCTGATCCCTAGTCCATCATCTTTCTGCTACTTCTGTAATGTCCAGTTTCATTCCTTACACTGTTATTTCATTCTGTTGCCCAAGATTCTTATATTAGTGCACAAATATGTTAATTGTGCCAAACTAACCATGCATAGTTTCTTAGCTGAATTAATTCCCCCACATCATCAGTCTGTCAACATCACTCACTGTTTTTCTTCTCGGCTCCCCATCCTCCTATATTCTGTTAACTTTTGAGTTTCACTGTGATACTTCCCAGTCACCACCTACCCATTTTATCATCTCTGTTGTACTTGGCAAGAGGCATGAAGCTTTGAAATGTTTTTTTGTTGTTGTGTTTTCTTTTTTGTTGTTTTTGTGTGTGTGTCTGTGTTTGGCTTTTGTTTTGTTTTAATATTGCTTTCAGTAGATATTGTTTTTATCAAGTCCTGTGTTGGGATTTAAAGTAGATGACAGAGTTTGGGACAAACGTACCTGTTTCACAGGTGCTGCTTGATAAGTATTAATAGCAGAGGTTATTTCCCAGAGAGTACGGAATTCCTGGCATTTGTGCAAGAAAAGTTATCAGTATTTTTAAATCCCTTAAGGGTGGTTGAGGTCATGCTTCTCTTTTCCACATCCAGGAATTAAAAAATTATCCAATGCTTTGTCAGCATAATGTAGCCCTCACAAGTTAGACTTTGATGCCCACACAAGACATCTGTCTATGCGTGGATGTAGAGTTTGGAGCAGAGTATGACTGTGATGGAGCAGGAAGAAGAGAAGAGAGCAGGACAAGATGCTTACAGTAAAGTCTCTTCTGCCAGTAATTGCCATCTTCTGCCTGTGAATCTCAGAATATGCTTTAGAAGAACAGTTGAAATATGATGGTGTGATTGAAATCTATCTCCTCTCGATTTCTTAGGACCTGTCTGCCACATTGCAACACAAAATTACTTGAAACAGCAGGGGGACTTTAAAAATCCAAAAGGCTGGTGGGGTTGAGATTAGATTAAATTTAGTCTGTTGTGCTGAAGTCTCCCTCTGTGAGCAAGCAGCAGGAAGGTGATGAGGATTTAGGCCTCAGGAAAAGTAATTTAATTGCTGATTACCACCAATCACTTTCCTAAATTCCTTTCCTCAGCTTCTGAAATAGTTATATTTATCAGCTAGCTATCCAGGGAGATTTCTGTGTAGAAATTGGCTGGAATTCTCAAACCCTGGATCTGAGTGGTTCCATGGGTATTATAAATATCACAGATGAGATGCTGGACTCAGTAATGCCAATGTAAGTTTTGTTAATGACTTGCTAAGGTCAGGATTTTACTTATATTTACATATGTGTTGGACTTTCTTTTGGTCATACTCTGAGGGTGGGAAAGAGTTTGATTGTTTATCTAAAATGGTGCTGAATGGATCTCAAACTGATCCAGTGCTGCATCTGGATTCACTTTCACAAGGAACAATATGGAACAAAACTCTTGAATTTTTTTTTAATTGAAATCAGAAGTCTCAAAAGCTCTCTTATTTTACTGTTTCATATGAGGGAAGGCTGGCAACTGCATGTTTTCTCAATTGAAACAAGTTATCAGATTTTGAATATGCTACAATATATCAGGACTGCTCTAGGTAATAATGCAGTCATTATCAAAGGTATGCTGCAAGGCATCATGGTTGACATTTTCAAATCACCGTGTAAATCTGCCTGACACAGCTTTAAAAGAAATAAAACAAGACTGAAAGCTCCAGTGTTTAGTCTAAAAACACACATGGCCATGGTTGCTGTTTTAGCCTATGTGGGCTAACTGAAAGCCTTTTGTCGGCCCTCCGGCCTACTGAGTGGTGTCAGCTTGATTTGTGTGTTAATTTGCTGACTTTTCGGTTTGATGCGTTCCATTAAAATTCACATAAAGAGCCTGTGTGCTTTTGCTTTATTTAGCAGCTTTCCCAAATCTAAATGCTCTTCCAAAGACTGCCCTTGGTATCACTGAAAATAATAGAAGGAGCTTTCAGCATTTATTCACTGTTGGAATAATTTATTCGCCATTTATATGACACTGAAAGGATAGAGGGAGATGGGGAGCCTTGTAAAGTGATGATATAACCAAACGCAGAGAAAAAATCCAGAGGCAGTTTTAAGAGAATTTTCCTTTATGGAACAGTCCTGAGTAAAATGATTGGTGGTGTCAGCCATGAACCACTTAGCATCAGCTCACCCTAGTGTCTTCCTGGCACCAAAGACTGTCCTGTTAAAGGATCCTCCTCACTCTATTCATATATCCCTGCTCTTTAGGTCTGGTTTGCTTGAGGAATATAACTTGTTATTGGCAGAGGTTGCCGGGAACCAGCCCTGGACTGGATCACAATGCAGACTTGCAACTACGATGGTGTTTTGACATAACTTTTCGTTGCCTGTTGATGGCATGTGTGATCACCTGTGATGATTTTCTTGGGGCAGATGATCTGCCATGGGCCTACCTTCCTTCCTGAAAGACATTCTTTCTGAAATATGAATTGGTTGAGCACTGCAGCTTGCACTTTAATGTTGGATGGAACAATGGCTAATTTTGTAGTGTTTGTATGGCCCAAATGGTGCCCCTCATGCTTTTCTAATAAGGAGACATCTACAGGCCCATGTGTGGGCACTGGGCTGTCTATTTTCAACTAGCCAGTGAAATTACGCCATGCTAATTACGTCTCAGAAACTGAAGAGTCACACCTTGGAAGTGTCCCTTCCAAGAACAGCTCTGGAAAACAGTTCCTCGCATCATTAACATTATATCTATCTTTTGAGTCAAGATAATCAAAAATGCATCCTCAGGAAGTGGTGAGAGGGTGTGAGTTTGGTGTAAGGTAAAAGGCTCACAAATTGCCGCTGAACTTCTGGTAAAAACAGAAAGATGTTTTAGAAGCAGTTGTCAAGTATTATTTCCCTAGCTTAAATCAATGTCCCTCTATGTCTGAAAACAAAAAATTATATTGCCCATTATGTCAGCATCTGTTGTGCATTGTTAAAAAGCTGACATACTACAAACCTTAAGCCACAATTCATGGATTAAGTCTTTGTCTGACCTGTTGCTGCAGCTGAAGCTCCCGGTGACTGCAGTGAAGCTAGGATCAGGCCCATAGCAGAGAGAGCCTCTACAGTTCTCTATAACCCTTTCACTATAATTTAAAAAAATTAGGTTTGTATTTGCCACCACTGAATGCTGTTTCCTTTTTTCCTTTCCACAGGCAGAGTCACCCCAGAACAGCTCAGTTCATACATTAAGCTTTTCAGAAATAATCTTAAAGCTTTGGAGAACCATTGTGGTCTTCTACAGCTTGTACTGGCCACAGTCCAGACTTTGAAACACCCTCAGACTTCCAAATGGGACAACTTCCTTGCCTTTGAGAGATTACTTCTGCAAGTATGCATTACGTTTAATTTTTGAATTTCCATTGCATTCTATAGCTTGTATTTTTTTAAGAAGCGTATTGGATGTCTTGTTAAAGAGCTGTTCCTTATTGCCAAACTGGTAAAAAGAATGGGAACTTACATACGTAATATTTTATAGCTTTTTCTAAGGACTTTTATAAACAAAAGGGTAGGCATTAAAGGTGAGGTATACTGAATTGGGTGACAATTATACATCTATATAAAGCTGCAATAGATATAACTTTTAGCATTGAGTCGGATTATTGTTATTATTATTATCACTACCAACCAGAAGACGCTTCTTGAGGTAACATGCTGAATCAGATACAGAGAGGAGATTGTTATGATGTCAGTGTAAAACTTGTGTAGTTTGCTGAGTAGATGAAATCATAGTTGGAAATTCCATGCACACAAGAGAGTGAAGTTTCTCTTGTTCTCAACTGTCATCTACCCTCAGCTTTACCACCACCACATTTTTTACAACATCCTGTTGGTAACCACAGTATTATTTACATACCATTTTGTATCACAGGAAATTAAGAGTTAGTGGTATATTGAACTCTATCCTACTAACCTTTGGAGATGTACCAAAGAAAGGAGCAGTTTTTTCTAAGAACCTGGTAGAGTTAATTTCTGCTGCAGTTGAGGGAAAGCTCAAAATTTTTCTTCCTGTGCTGTCTCTTCTGCCATTGTGTTGTTTTTAAAGGAACCATGTTCAGAAACCCTAGCAAGGGGCAAGTCTTCATGAACTAACTCCTACTGAAGTTAGAGTCAGCCTTAAATGAGGAAATATATAGTGTTGTTCTCAACTAAAACCAGATGCTTCTGTAAAAATTAGCCATCTTTTTCTAGATGTGGAAAACAAACAATCAACCTGACTCTCCCCATGATCTTTGGCAGCAGGATAAGATCTCTGATCCTTTAAGAAGAATATGCCCACACTTTATAGCTTTGTAGTCAATGAATTTCTGCATGGTCTGGGGAGAAAAAAAATGCAAAACTTAGATAGTAGCAAGCTCTTGACTACGTTCATTTTAAAAACTATTCTCTCTTGGTAAGACTGAGATATTTTTTCATACCATTAGCAACCTTCTTTCTCTAGTTAGAAAACAAGCACATCCCAGGTAAAAGAACTCATTGCAGCCATTCTTTAGTTTGTCTGGACTGTAGAAGATGGGACTGACCACCCATGGTCCCCTTCTCTCTCCTGTACTGAGTCATGTCACATATCTCTTCTCAGAAGCTAAGTTCCATCTTAAAACCAGTTCAGCTTTAGAATCAAAATAAAGCTGCAAACTCAGCATTGTTTTCACAGCAACAGACAACTGCCTATATAAAAGCCATGCAGTAAATCAGCAGGGAGTAGAAAAACAGAGGTAAGAAACAACCAAACTATACATTTCATGAAAAAGAAATGTTTAACAAGCACTGTCATAATCGTAGGTGGCTTTGGATTCTACCCACTGCCTTCCACTCATCATAGTAGGGTAAACTGTGCTAGCCAAAGCAAACTTTCTAGGCTAACATTTGTAGCTGTTCCTTAAGCACATACTCATTTTCAGTAGTTCAAACAGCAGTTATTTTCAGTTACATGGACTCTGTTTTGGAGACAGTTTTCTGAGCATATGGCCTGTCTCTGAGTTGTTGACAGGGGTTTGTAAGAAGAGCAAAGTACTGAGACCCAAGATATTTTTATTTTAAAAAAAATCAACTAGGAATTACATTGTGAATGGTTGGTACATAGCACACTACACTAAATTTTATGTTTATTATGGTAGTTTATATCAGCAGTACTACTGAGAAATTATTTAGCATATTTGTTATGTTTCAGGTATTTTAAAATAAGAAAGAATCATAGGTAAAAAGTAATTGTTTTAACATGAAAGTAGTATTGTTTCTGTTCTGTATTGGAACCACATAAAAGACAACTGTTTGTGAAAGATCTACTGGGAATAATATTATTAGGCTCTGACAATGTAGGAATTCTAGATTTTTCGGTGATGGATGCATGTCAAACTCCAGCTGATGTTAAAGGAGATAACCCAGTATAAACAACTGGTGTTAGAATCTCAGATTTCCCAAAAAAATAAATCTACGCAGTTTTGGAATTTCTGTCATTGCTGGATCTCTCTGATGGGTCTCATGATTCTCTGCTTAGTCTACTTTGTGCTTTTCAGAAGAAAAAAACAGTGTTGACAAGAAGCCTTTAGTCTAACTCTTACGTTGAATAATCTTTTCTGTTTTTCTCCTTGCTTCTTGATTTACTCCTTTCACTTGCAGGTACTCAGTTCTAAAATGTCCTGCTAGAGGAAAACGGCCCACTTCTACTATTTTATCATAACTAAAGATCTCTTACTACATTTTTCAGACTTACGTTAGCTCAATAAATTTTTTACATCTGCACCAAGAAAGTTTGGTTTTGACTGGAAGTGCACCTGCATGCTTACCACAGAGTTGTCCTCTCCTTAACTGGGATGGATGGATGGTCTGAGAGCCAAATTGGATTTCGATGGAATCATGGCCTTGACCTCAAAGGAAGGAGGATCATGTGCTGGTTAAGAGTAATGCATCAGAATGATTAACCTTGTTGATCACAAATTTTCTCTATGTTCTGCTGCTCTACCTCTGCACATGATAGAGCTTTCACTACCCAGAAGTTTTAAATAATGTGTGAATTGAAACAGTATATCCTATTTATCAAGGAGATATCCTGCCCCATCGTATTTTCCCTCTACTGGGGTCCTCTTTCTATTTTTTCTGATTCTGACCATCCATAAAACTGATAGATGGGAAGGGGAACACAAGCTAAATACTACACTAGACTACCTGTAACTCCCCAGTATTCCTCATGCAACTGCCTTAATTTCCTTCAAGAGAGGGTTTAATATTTAGGGAGGTAGCAAAGTAAGAAAGAGTGTTGCCACTCCATACTTTTTAGCTATACCCCTCTTCTTCTAAAATGTATGACTTTAATGTGGGTTCATTAAACAGGATGGGCCCATAAAATACAAAAGCACAAAAGGAGCCATCTCCAGGGTAAATAATATGTGACACTGTGAGAGAAAAAAAATGTTGTTTTTATCTTATAATACTCATATATTCACTGAGAGTGATTTCTGCCTCCAAATTCAGTTTAAAAGTAAGCAGCAGACAGTGTGAATGGGGCCATAATTATGACTCAAGGAAAAGGGCTGTTCCTCTTCGAAGGGCGCTGCTCTGAAATTGCCTGGGCTGGGTGCTACCTCTTAGAATTGGCTGCGTTGTTCTGGCATAATTTTGCTCTCAGATTTAAGAGTAAAGTACTTGTCATACTGAGTAGTAGTCTGTTTTGTTAATAGCCCCATCCATTTAAATTCCAAGGTTGGATTTTATTCAGTGACCTCTCCCCAGAGGGGGAGGTGGGTGTTTCTTCTTTAAGATGAGGATATTTTCTCCTTTTTTAAGATGTCTAACCTTCCTTTTAAAACTGCAAAAATGTCTTAAAATAGCCATATTGCCCCAAATAAGGAAATCTGGAAGATTATTAAATTCATTTTTATTATAGTGTTGGGAAGGGAAATGTTGCTTCTTTTTCATGGCACAGAGTTTTTGTACCTGCTGACCAGCATTTCACAATTTACCATGAAATTAGACATCTTCAGCATTGACCTAGAAACCATGATGCTATGATGCTACCATTGGATCTCAGAACTGTCAAAGTTTTGTTTTGTGATGCTGATTAATGTCACATAATCTCAAGAGTAATTGGAATTAAATTCACACTAAATCATACTAAAAAAGCCCCACAAAACCAACAAATCCATAAAATTGATCACTAACACATTCACAGCTTCATTGTATAGATGGGTGGATATGGTTACCTTTATGATGCCTATCCGGCTAAAAATCGTTTCAGTTTTCCCCTATTTGAATTGTCCAACTTCTCGCACTTAACGTCCCTTGATCTGGGACCAAGTCCCCTCTGAGCTTTGACTCTTTTAATGACCTGCACTGTCTCTGAGGTAAGTGCTTTGATGATCTAGCCAGTGCTCCCATACATGACATTTTACAGCTAAGGCATCAGAAATGTCATCAGTGAGTTTGGAAGTGGCCTGCTTCTAGCAGATATTGTGGACAGCTATTCAATTGACCTGACAGTCCTGTTGCTCTTGGATTTGAGCTCATGATCAGCCTACCTAGCTCAACAGTGTGTTACTTCTATGCTAGTCTCTGCCAAGAATATACAGGTGGGCACTGCACATCACCTTGACTGCTTAGAAAAACCAATACAGTGTGGCAATGCCAATTAGCAAACAAAGGTCTCACAAGATAGGCTGCCATCTATCTGTATATCGAAGTCGTTATTATGTGTGAATTCGGTATAGAATCTGTGATGTATCTATCAAAATCATTATCTTCTAAAGTTATCTTACTCCTTTTCAAAGGATGACTTGGTAGTTTTTTAAATTTTACCATTTCTTTTCCACTCTTCTTTTTCCAAAGCTTTGCTGTAATAAGAAAGAGAACACTGTAATATTTCAGCAAAGTTTTTAATGACTCCTGGTAATAATATAAGTAGGTCAAATATTCTGGTGGTGGAAGCTGTGTACATATACTTACATGGAGGGCTCTTGACTGTATAGTATTTTCATGTTTAAAATTCCAAATACTAATTAAATAATTTTAACAAATTTTATTTTATTTCTATTTTCTCGTTTTGGTGCTGTAAAATTTGTCAGAAGGCAGTTTTTATTTTTGTCCTTGGTGTCTTGAGAAACAGAAAATACAGACATGTTTTTAAGAGAAACAGAAACTTCATGCCAGATGTCATTCCAATGTTTTTACTTTTCTGTTGGCGGAAAGTGGTTATGAGGTTAATAAAATGACATCATTCTTTCTCCTATGAATATTGGAGTGCAAACTCACAAAAAAAAAAAGAAGTGGAAAAACTGCAATACAGCTGAGTATTTTATATTGTAGTTAATGTTTCAGTAGCAAGATCTAATAGCTAGGTTGTTAGTAACCATTCCATTCTGTGCTGTGGTTCTCTACCATTTTTACAAATGCAGGGTATGCATGACTCATTACTTCATCAAAGGTGACATTATTATTTATTTGCACATATTATGGTAGGCGTTGCTCACATATGCATGCCTGCACAGAACCCTCTGCCAATAAATTTAGAAACTCTTAAGACACACCAGCTTGCAAATTTTCTGTGCCTAGAACTCACTGTAGTTTTCATGCTTCTCTACAGTACAATAGTTACTGGATGACTTTTATTGACTCTAAGCTGGAATAAACCAAAAGCTTAAGCATCAGTTTCAGGCTGCTGAAGCAAGCAGTTTGGTAAAAAAAAGTGAGGAAATAGAAAAGCTTTTGAAGTACTTCCTCTTGCTCTGCAAGAATAATTCATAGTTCAGCCATAGAGACCTTTATTTCTACATAGAATAGATTAAGATCAGTGACATTCCTTGTTGTTATTATTTATATTGCTTTAGTCAACATGTAATTTATAATTACATAGCTCAGCTCCGTGCAATAAATAGTCTTTTTGGTGGCCTACAATGTTGATCAATTAATCTCTAGGAGAGATATTGCAACAGTATTTGGAAAGAAGACCCATGATGTTAGCTGCCTGTATTTAGAGATTTTACATTTAAAAACTTAAATCTTGACATTTAATCAGTCACATTTCAGCATAAAGCTGCATATGGAATTAATTGTCTTGGTGGGAGTTTTGCATGATACCATGTTGATTGCAAAGGTCATCCTTTGGAATTTGGTACCTTTTGGATGAGATTGAAGTTTGGACACTGGAGGATAAATGTAATTTGTTGACGAAGTGAAAATAGTCATACATCAATTACTTAAAGTTCCAAATTATTTACTATAAGGTCTTATTTAGCCATTTATTTGTTAGACTTGCTGCATTTAAAGTGGAGTCATGTCCAGAACACCTCAGTGTTACAGCAATAGAACAAAAACAGTGGACTAAATTTGAGGAAGTGATGAGCTCTTTTGAGTGTGTTTGATTTTGTGCACCATCTGTGACAGTCCATAGAGGAGGAGCTTATTGGTTACAATTCAATTCCGTGTGCTAAGAGAGCTTGATTATGAACCATTTCACACGTTTGGCATGCCAGAATTAAGTCATTCCAACAAGTTTTGCTCAAAAAAAAGATGTGTGTGTATATGTGTATTTACACATATAAATTCTTTTATATGTATATAAATTCTATCTATACGTGTAGATACAATTCTTCTAGTCAAAATAATTTTCTGTGAGTAGAATGCTCTTTTCAGACTACTTTGAAAGCAAAATAAAATACATTAAATAAATGCTTTGAGAGTGAACAGAAGCTATTTTTACAGACAATTTATTAATCTGTTGAAAGAAAACTAGTTTAAGTTTTTCTAACTCTGGCTGACAAGAGGTTAAAATATTTTAAGTGTGGTTATGATATCACATGGGAGTTAAGAATATCTTTCTGTATTCTTGTCAAAGAAATGTGTTTTCATATGGTCTTAAAGTTACAAAGTACTGCCATTGTGCCTCTTATTTAAAAAGCAGAGACCTCCCTTCCTCATCCTGTGAAAGAGCTAGTATTTTGTATCCAGACACAGGTCACCTAGAGCCTCTAAAATGAGCACTTAATGAAGAAATGTCTTTCTTAAGTGAACAAATGTCTACATCAATAAAATTTTAAAAGCTTTGTGGGAAGAAGGGGCTAAACAGATTAAGTCAGTTGAAACTGTTAAATTAAAGTTCTGTGTACAAAACCAAAATACTTCTTGTAAAATGAAAGAATTCCAATGTATAAATGATTGTAATGGGACCCAGCTTTTCAGGGGGGAAACCAGAAAATGACTATTACCTCCTCTACACATACACACATATTTGTTTTGTCAGAAGTTTAAACAATTAATACCTTTGTAACATAAACTGCTTACTTTCTGTAAAAGATAACATTAATGGGACTGAAAGACAGATGCCCTGAATCCCTGCCAGTATATGTAGAGGAGTCGCGATGAGGCACAATATTTACAGTGTTGAACAAGTCACCATTTACTCATGCACAGATAGTTGTGCTCCAAGGGGCAGTTTTTGTTGTGTGTACTCCCAGTAAGCCCTGCTTTGCTCTACATATTGCTCCACTGATGAGAGTTGTGTACTACCTGATTTCCATTAGATGTAGGATCTGATTTCCAGTCCCTGCTTCTGAAAGAGATTGTTGACACCCTCACAAAAGAAATTTGTCTTGCTTCTTTCTGTTTTGAGTTGCACAGGACAGGCTGTCATACATGAAACAGGTTTTATAAAAACGCTTTTCCTAAAACATGAGAATTATCTCCAATAGGCTGGGCAAATCTCATGGCTTATTAACCTGCAGAAAAATGACATGAACTATTTTGGATCTAACAAAGTGGAGTCATCAAGCACTCTTGGCAGCAGCATCTTTTATTTTGGGAGGAAGGGATTTGTAAGCAGTGCCTTTTTAGGTGTGGCTTCTGTGGTCACAGGTAAGCAGTGCAAGACTGCAGATTCATCTTTTTGCCTCTTAACTACAGAAATCCCATTAGCAATACCCATTCATCAGCCTCTGGATAGACAAGTTAATTGGCAAGATTTTGCTGAGTACTGAATCAAGTGTGTTATTGTGGTGTTAAGTCTATGCTAATAAGCTCATTAATTTGATGTTAATTGTGTGTTACTGGCAGGCAAAGTCATATATGAATGGAGATGGGAAGTTAGGCAGCTCCATCTATGCTCTAGCATTTAATTTTGTATCCATTTTGTTCATTATGATACTCATGGTTATCTGATAAAAAGATTCGTTTGGTGTAATTTTTTTAATGGTTTCAGTCGAGATGGTTCACTCAGCTTGTCATAGTCTGAGTTAGAAAGGCAGGGTTTTTTTGAACATGATACGTAGGATTTCTTAGCTAATAATCCTAACTGGATTTTTCCCCTTCTACAGGTTTGGAGCAGGACTGCATTTCCTTTTGGATTTTTTTATGCTTTCACTAATTATATCATAGCCTTTAAGGAAATGAGTATTGCCTTATTTTCACAGCCCATGTGTCCTCCCTAGGTAAGATTCCAGACACTGTTGTAATAATAATGAAATCAACACCACAAAGCATAGTGTATAGTGAGAACTTTACTTACAGGAACTGCTTATCATTTAGGTTCTTAGCTCAAAGGCAGTAATCACCGATCAAATCTTTTATCTGAAAACCAGTTTGATGGTGCCAGCACTGTATATCCAGGTTTGAGTGTGATCATAGTGGTTTGTCAGCTTGGTTTTCCTTCCTTTGGAGGATATATTTGATTATTTCCTACAGACTAGCAAGGAAAAAGCAGAGAAACAACACATCTGAAAATTAATGAAAACTTTACCATGGGCTATAGCCAAAATTAACAGTGGGGCTGCCACATTGCATTCCCTCTGTCGCCCCAATTTAATGAGTTGTATATTTCCCTTTCAACTGGCCCTCAGACTTCCTTGGATCACAGACATTTCTGTGCACATGGAGCATGCATAGACATACCGGTGCACATTACTTTCAGCAGGAAAGCAAGTATATTCATAATTTGATTTCGCTTATTTGATGGAAAGCAAGGTGGTGTTACTTTTCTGAGCTTTCAGGCCAGCAGAGATCGGAGTGGTCTTGGACTTAACTGCTTTTCCTGACTTAAGATTTTATCTTTTACATGTGAAATGGAACTGGCAGTGTGTTAGAGAACTCACAAAACTCTATTGTTGTTGCCTGTTTTCAATGACAACCCCACTCCCAAAGGAAGCTGCACAAAGCTACACAAAGAGACAGTACTAAACAACAAGTTGATGTGTCTCAGTCCAACTATGGAGGCATGGTAGATTTTTGTTCATTATTATTGCATCATTTTTTGCAGATGTATAGATTTCCTTGATATCATTTGCTCCCTTCCATTAAAGAAGGCTTAACTCTCCTTGTCCAGGTTAGAAAAGCAAGTCTCGTTTGAAGACAACATGCTGACTCAGCCAGCACGATATTAATGGAATTTTACCTCTGCAGTAGGCCATGAAGAATAACTTTTAAAATCAGATCTGGCTTGCCAGAGGTCTGCCTGTATAATACTTACTGCTGTGCATCCTCTTGAAGATGACCGGATAGCTCTACTTAAAACAGAGTTGATAATCTAACTCTTTCCCCTTGGAGAAGTGTAGAATACTAGAATTTAATTAAAGAGGTTACTACATCTGCTGTCCCACAGGTATGTGTAACAGACAAATGACTCAATCTAGTAGGTGTTTCCCACATGATCCTGAGTTTTCCTGGGAAGTCAAGAGAGATTTCTTCTAGTGGTTATCTTTAGATTTTCTCCAGTTCACATCTCTTCAGCAAAGTTACCTTTTATTGCCATGAAGTTTCTCTAGGAACTTTCTCGATCTAAGAAGATGTCTCTTTGGAAGCTTGCCTGTTTCACCTCATGGCAATGTTTGTGGGCACTAGAGCATTAAAGTCAGCATACTATAGACCTGACAAAAGTGGATTTATACTCAAAGCTGCCTGCTGGCTATGGTGTTCCTGGCTCGGCACAGAGCACTGTGAAGGCTGATACAAGACACTGGTGTAACAAGACTGCTTCATTCTCATTTGTCCCCACCTTCCCCCAAAAAGCAAAAGGAAATATTTGTTCCATACCTATAAATTTACCTGCATTTACCTTATCTGAGGCTCCTGTAGCATTGTATTCTCTGTTTACTGTTCTGTGTATTTAATAGGAATGCTTTGTTAATTAAAAATGTGGTAGGCATAGAAGAAAAAATTAAATTTCCCTCTGAATGTCCCCCCTGCACCACCCCATCCCAGATTGTTTGCCTTTGTGTGCCTTTAAAACAAATAGCATATGGTTCTGTGACTGTTCCTGTAATTTAAAGTAGTCATGTTGCCTGCAGAAATGAAGGGCACCACGCACACATAAAACTTGCACAGTATTTTCTAATGAAATGCGACAGCCCATTTGTGCAGCTGTGTTTAATAAGGCATGAATACAGTTAACTGCTGTTTACCTCCTCACATTGTTTGTTTGAAGTACAGAAATGCTGTACATTCACATTAAGCAATTCAGTATAGAAATCTGACTTGGACTGACTATTGATGGGAAGTATTTAATAATTTTGTAGCAGGTTAAAACATATGGTTGTAGTTACAATAAATAAATGACTTGGTCCATAAACCATTGCCATTCAGCGCAACTGTCACATTGATGTAGGTTTATCCTTCAGGAAAATAAAATGTAGATAACAGTTAAGTAATAAATGACAGTCTGGGTCTTTGGGGAAGGGAAAAGTTTCAAATTCTTTTTAACGAGGGCATTTGTAAGAGAAGAGGAAAAGGTAATGTGCCAGAGATGAGAAACTCTCCAAACATGTTTTAATTCTACCCATCAGGTTTTCTTCTAGTATTTCTTCCCTACCCCTCCCCAAGTCTAGGGAAAGTAATATAGCTCTAAGCCATAGGCAGCAAAGAATTCACACATACTTCATAGTTGCATCTGACTTACCCTTGCATAGTACTGCCGCCTTTCCAACAGAGCAGAAGTGTTCTTCTCTGACAAAAAATAAAGAGCATTTTCCTTTAGTTTTTAAAAATGTCTCTGGTTTTGTCTGAATTTCTTAACCCAGTATTCTTTTGCAACACAGAAACAAAGATGACGCAGTTAAATTTGGGAAGATGTAGGCACTGTATTAAGTTATTTGTAGCTATTAATAGCTGTAGCTATTAAATGTATTTGCTCAAAGTATTGTTTTCCCAGTACTAGGGTCAAAGTGTTCTTAACATAAAGGATCGCCAAGGAAGACTGGCACAGGTCCTCAATGGCCTCTTTATTAACAGATATTTTAATAACGGTTGTGGTGTCCCTGGTGTCCAGTCTCTCACTGGCTTGATTTGTTTTAGTTCTGTTTGCATTTGAAAGTGAATTTTTTTTCATTATTCTTTTTTATATCTATTTTAACAGATACAGTTATGATAAGAACTCTGAAAGTCTCTGCTTATGTAATAAATACAAAAAAATAAAAAAGCTAAAATCCTTGGTATCTTGTACCGCTACCTAAAGTTCATTATCTGTAATGGAGAGTAGCCTTAGCTGGATGTAAGTCTTCTATTGTAACTGTATGATACATAGGAATAAAATTCAAAATACATGTTCTTGTAGCAAAAGAAAGAAAAAAAAAAAACAAATGAAAAGCTCTCTTAACCTTCTCACTTAATTTAATTATCCTGCCTCCCCTCCATGTAGGCTTTTCCTCACTCCGTAGATGTATTTTCTGTCCACATCATTTAATTTCTGGAATTCCACAAAAAATACTCAATACTCAAGGAGTCAGTACATGACATTCAAGTACTCTGCATTCCACAGCAATTCTGGAGAGCTTTAGAACAGCTCAGTTATAACCTTCTGTGTCCTCTTATCTACTGTTTCTCCAAGCTTGTCTTAGTGAGAGGTTGGCTTTTGCCACCGTTACTGGAAAGCTGATGCTTCTTCTCCTGTGTCCCCTGGAAAAAAAGACTGTTTTCAAAGCTACCAACTGTAGGAGAGAAATGGTTCACTACGACTTCTCATTGCATCTCCAGAGATGGCAGCAGATACACAAGGGCATACACTGCCACTGCTGCTGCTTCAAGGCAGTGTCAGTCACTGACGTAGGCCAAGTTTTGCATTGTTTACATGCTGGTTTAGTTTCATCTGCTTGTTCACTGCAGAGAAGAGGTTGAATGTACTGAAGACACATGTGCCAACTCTTAATTGGTAGGGGTCTGACTGCATGCATTGGCAACAAACGTATAGATTGGGAAGGAACAATGTGTTTCAGGGGACAGAGTAGCTGTTAACAGGAGTTAACAGAAGTCTTGTTAACAGGATGCAAAACTTCAGCGATTAGCTTGAGGTTCTGATTTCACTGAGTTTTTGTGGCTACATGGAATGAAATTTTTTTTATGTATGAATTCACCGATGTAAGACTAGCAGTTTGAACTTCAAACGTCAGCAGCTGCAAATGGTTTTGTTGCCTCTGTGAAATTAATTGTTGCCTACCCTATCACATTATGTATTTGTGTTTTCTTCATGGCTGGAGCAAAATCTCTTTTAGAAGTGATCACTAGCACAAAATCAATGGTTTCTTTAGTATCTGGTGGGTGGACTTGGAGAAGAAAAGATAAGCATGGAGTAGTGTGCCTCTTCTCATCCTGTTTCCCTTCTGTAAGTCAAAAGAGGAGGTGCAGTTCTAAGACATCACTAAAGCACTCTTGCCTGGCACCAGTTATCTTGTCTTTTTCCTGCATGTGCTGGTCATAGGAGTTTTCATAAAATACGTAGAGCCAGAGGATACCCTTAAATCTTTTAACTCTTAAATGTTTTCAGTAAGTAGTGGCAGGGGAATGGAATTTCTTACATAAAAATACAAAAGCTAGATGCTATCTCACACAGGGAGAACCAAATTTCAAGCACATGGGCTCTCAAACAGTGGTGGAAACAGCAACTCATGGATGACCAGGTGACCTGTTTTTCTGTCCTGAAGAACTAAAAATAATTTACATATTTTTGTTTTTAAAGCATTTGCATGTCATCTTGGTGTGATTATTGGCACATGTTGTATTGATTCAACTTTATTGTCGCATTATTCTCTCACATTCAAGGGCCACATGTGCTCCACATCTGGTGAACATTCAAAGGCCTTTTGAAAAACATCACCATGTTTTTGTTCTTAAAAATGCTTATGACAAATATCACACTCTTGCATCTGCTTCTTCTATTGGTTGCAAACAGGATGGGCTAGGCTGTGTCTACTGTCCAGTTACAAAACCACCAGTGATAACACACTACATTTCCTGTTAACTGAAGTGATTAACTGCTTGACTGTTGGTCCTTGTTCCTTGCACCAGAATAACTGATAGGAACAAATAGGAATGCTCTCTTTTATAGTTATTCATGATCAAATATAATCTTGTTTTTGAGGAGGACATGCTTTAAAAATTGCTAGCATAGTATTCAATATCAAAAATGTCCAAGAAACTCTCCAGAAAACATTCTGGAAAAAGTCGAATGTTTTCCGAGAGATCTGCCAGTACTGTTCTGGTTTGGTACATTGCTCAGTGCATTTTATAGTGTGACTGCATGACAATTTACCACACTTCCTGACAATGGCGTTGCATTATCGTGAACGTCTGATGGTGTGGAGTATAGGCATTGTGAATGCCATCTGTTTAGAATATGTGGTTCCCTGTATCAAACCAGTTGCATGCAAAGAATACTGCAGTGTGATTTTCACACATTATTTATTTTGTAGGGCAAAGTTAAAAATCATGATTAGCATCTTCTTACATTTTGCCCTTAGGTGCATATTATATAAAATCTCATTTGGAGATACCTAAACCCAAACTCAAACCTGAAACATGTTTAGTTGGGCTTAGAATGAAGGAGAAAATATTCTCCTGACTCAATAATGAACTTCATTTCTCTTTTGGGACTTGACTTCTGACACAGAGAGAAGGCCAAAATAAAACCCAGACTGAGTGAGGGCCCCGACTTAAACCTGCTTTTAATTAAGTCTTGTAAAGGAGCTTTTCTGCTAAAACTCTCAGGTTGAAGAGTTCATGCAAAAAAACCTCCCTGTGGCTTATGAACAGCCAAAGTGGGGACATTCAAACACACATTTTTGAATAGTTTAAACCAGAAAAAAATCCAAGTGAGAAAGTGCATATTATTTATTCAATGCAGTTTTTAGCAGGTCACTC
Organism: Pseudopipra pipra; assembly: GCF_036250125.1. Taxonomy (NCBI): domain Eukaryota; kingdom Metazoa; phylum Chordata; class Aves; order Passeriformes; family Pipridae; genus Pseudopipra; species Pseudopipra pipra. The sequence goes on from NC_087552.1 coordinate 48,716,150, forward strand.
CTTTTCCAGTTATCTTACTTTTTCATTATTCTGTGTGTTTCAGTTTAAAACTTAATGCTGCTACAAGATGTTTTAATATTAACAAACATGAAAACTAAATTGCTTTGTTTTCCTTTTTTCCTAATTGCACATAAATCTGACCCAGTTCATCTGGACACAGTTACAGGGCGTTAGACATGTAATACACATTTCAAATCAGAATCCTTGCACCAAGGCAAAGGTCAAAGTAATTTTCTTGTTTGTTTGTTTTTAAAGGGATTAAATAAATGTAGTTTTACCACAAGGAAAATGACAGCCCCCATTGCTCAATTATGGCTTTGAAGTTCGCATTTAAATGGGAGAAGAAAATTCTGTCTGGACCAGTGGCAGGGATAATTTCAGAAGTAAAGGCTGCGTGTTTTCTGTGCAAAGTGCTGTTCTTTGTGCAAGACTTCTGCTAGATCACTTACACTATCAACCCCAGACAAGTGCTTATACCACATTAAAATAAAACTGTGGCTTCAGTGACAGGCTGTAAACAAAAGGGGTGGGATACAGTTAATGGCAGCAGTGTAGCGCTAAAGAAAAATAAATAATTTCCTTTAACTTGCAACTGGCAAATGCCCAAATCCTGAAACATCATCAATCATCCTTGATGACTAGATGAGATCATAAACCAAAATGAGGAAAAATAAACTTGAATTTAACTTAAATTGTGATTGGCACAGTAAAAATTAACTTTCACCCAAAAAAATGTTTTTTTCTTCCAAAACATTTCTAATTGCCACCCTTCTCAACTTTTCCCCACCCATTGCAGAACTTCCAAGTGCTGTTTACTGTCGGTAATGTCATCCTTCCATGTCTGTTTCAGCATATGCTTTTAGTTTTTATGTTGAGAAGCAAGCTGCTTTTGCGTTTCTTCCAAAAAAACATTTTAAGTGTAGTCTTCATGTAAATACTGAATATCATGTTATTCAAAACCTCATAATTCACCAGTCTACCAGCTGAATAATGTAGCAGGCATAGAAGATTGAGAAGCAAAGAATGTTATACAGACCAGAAGAGCTATTCTGACAAAAATCTGTTGGGGAAATACTTCCTGAGAAAAAATACATGAAGTTTCTTTTTCAGTTCTTCATACATCTACAGCTTATTTTGAACAAAATACACACTCTAGGGAACAGTTATGTACTGTCAGGAAAATTGACTTGATATTTTAATTTTTACAGCTGTTTGTGTTTTGCATCAGGACTTTTTACAAAGTTTCTATATCATATTCCTTGAGAGAGATGTTTGTTCTCCTGAGTGAATGGCTTTACATATAACAGTTTAGTTCTGAAACATTGGAGACCTGGTAGAAATAGTACTAAAATTCCACCAATAGTATGAAGTCCTGACATTGTGAAGTCAGTTTCGGAGTGGGCAAACTATATAATTATTTAAAAGATAAAGCAGCATGTCACAAATGTTGCAGTCAGGCAGTGATCATTATCGATTATTTGAAAAACATGAGACATGGTTGGGAGAATCAGTTTGACACTGATTTTGATAAGCAATAAGCAAGGAGATTTTGTAGTTTTAGACCATTGGTTTAAAGGCAATGTCACATCCTAGCTATTCATGGCACATACCAAGTAAGTTGAAAATATCAGTCTGGTTCTTAGGGGTCTAATTGATGCCAAATTGGCAGAGATTGAGGAGTAAGGGAGCTCGGGCTACCCTCTAACCTCCTGAGCTTTTGCATACTTACTTTATCAGTTGTGTAGATAAGGGCTTTTGCTTCACTGTGCTGTCAATCTAATCCTTGCTCTAAGATGAAAACACTGAAATTAATTATGTAGCTGGAGCCTGAGTTCAGCCATCCCCTGTGATATCAGATGTGTAAAGTAAACCTCAGCTGGTAATTAGTGTATTACTGATGAGTGTTGGGAACAAACTGTGTGAGTGACCTTTTCAATAGATACTCTGAGAGGGGTTTTTTCCTCCCTTAATAAAAAAAAAAAAGGCATAAATGCTGACTTAGAATTGCTCTGATTATGTTGTGTTAAAATGGTGGATTGGTCATGCTGTTTATTTATTTATTTACAAACTAAGATTTGAGGGGAAAGCTGTTCTAGACTGAGATGAATTTCTGCCAGCATATGATGATGCCACATTACTTTATGTGGAGAGAACTTTGTAAGTTGAGAACTTGTGATTTTGGAGCAATGTCTTTCGAAGACTTGCTGCTCGTTGCAGCTCAGAGGGATGCAGCCAAAATAGCATTTTAACTTTTTTTCCCCCAGTTATACATGTCGATTTTTCTGTCTGTGTTGACAGGAGGCTCAGTTTGTGGATAGATGTTTATCCTTTTATATGTGATCATGTTCATGTAATCATTCTTGACAGAAAGTGGGGGCATAAGTGCAGAGGATTTTGAGATAGCCAGTGTAGCTTTTGTGGACGTGGAGGTTTTGATGTTAGTCTGTGAGAGTTGTCCCAGTGGCCAGTGAAGGAGTGTTTGGATGTGAGAACTGTGGGCTTTGTGGGAGTGCCCCGCTGTTGTCAGGAGGGGGAAACACAGCTGCCATGCTCTAGGGCCACACGGCCCTTCTAAGGCCACAGTGTCTTTTGAAAGGGCCAGTAGTAGTTGTTAATTGTAACACATTGTTCTGGAGTATTTTGTTTCAATTTTGCTTTACTCAAGTTACCATGTTTCTCAAGTGGTTCTACATAGAAATTTAATAACCTTGTCTTCTAAATTCATCATGTTTAGATGAGATAGATGGCTAATGAAGCATGTGACCTACTTCAAGGCTGAGAACTGGTGGAGTGGTACTTTAGGACCAATTCTCAGTTATTTTGCAGTTGGCTCACTGTTTGCTAGCCTGGACAGAAAAGAAGAGCTAGGTGGTTGTGCTGTTTCCAAGGAGAGCTGCTTACTGCTCGAAGCTCTGTCAGCTCTTGCAAATCCCACTGATACCTCAATCTGAGGACACAGGCTGAGTTTGGACATCCCAGTAGTCCCAAAAAATATTCAAATCAAGAAATTTTCCCCAGTGTTTTGCCATTGCCATCCACAAAGTTGCCTTCGCTGTGTGGTTTCTACATTGATAGCTGCAGCCTGTTCTAAATTTCATGGCCATGTCACTAAATGTTCTGAATTTCATAGCATTCTTTGCAGAGAATGGCATGATATGCCAGCTTTTATATCTCACCCTTGCTCTTTTCCTAATGTTTGGGTTATTATTGGTCATTCGGTTGTTGATCAGTTACCTACTAGTTATTCTCAGGCTAAATGTTTTGATTTTACTGTGAATATGCTATTGTTCTGTGCTCTTTAAGATAGGGATTTGCCTTTCTTACCAGGATGTTAATAGCTCCACACCAAAAGTAGGTAGCTCCATGTATTTGGAAGAATAAGGGTGTGTTCTGGAAGATTAGGTGAGTAACAAGTATAACTTTCAGGCATCTTCCATGAATTCAGCCCTTCGGATTAAATGTGACATGTTGCTGTTCCTGTAGTTATCTAGAAATTTAGCAAGCTGGTTTTTTGGTAAAAGCAGCAAGAATTAGGGGTAACTGAGAGATTTTAAAATTTTTGTTCTGATAATCATTTCTTCTTTCGGTAACAGCAAATACATATTTTCCTTGTCCTTCACTTTATCCATGTGTACCAAAAAGTTGCAAATTTTAAGTGATCATTAAACTAGTTAAATAATCATTCTTCTTGTTCTTCACTGATCCTTTGAGAGTCTGGTACTGGGAAGAAAGATTCCAGGAGACAGTTCTCCTGCAGGAATAAGGAATTCTGATTGCTTGTTTCACAGTATTTGTCCACTCAGTGGACTGGTTTGGGTGTCAAGATCTGGCAAAGACAGTTCACTCCCAAGGGGAGTGGAAACCATTGAGGGCAGTGGATAAATTTAGGTAGCTTCATTTTAACTTTCCAATGCTTCTGCCAAGGATCATCTAAGCCCTCACAAAAGTTTTGCTAAATAAAAGAAAACTGTTACACTTAAGGTGTACATTTGCCTTTAGTGCCTAATGTAACATTTGTGCCATATATGCACATAATTTTTCACTTTGGTCATGAAGTATATAGGAACTTCTGGTTTTTCTTCAAGGAATTTGGTTTGCCGGGGAAACATCTGGTTTATGTAAATGAACAAGGAATTCAGTACACGAGAAGATGATTGCAAAATAGCATCTATGTGGTCTCTGCGTCAGTCATTCAGCTACATTTTGTAAAAATAAACAGTTGTTACTTCCATATTTGCTGTCCCTTTTTAAGTGTGCGGTGTTAATGAACGTGATTTGCTCCTGCGAATTTATAAAGCTACAAAAAAAAAAAAAAAAAAAAAAAGAAAGAGAGAGAGAGAGAGAAGCAGAATGTCCGCAGAAGAAACGACGTAGCAGGATTTTCCTGATGTTGGGTAATTGCTACAGAAGGCTGAGTTCAGTCGGGATCAGTTTTCCAGGCGGCCGCTCCCTGCTCTCGCCGCTCCCACAGCGCCACCTGCAGGGCCCGGCCGGCCGGGAGTCGCACCGGGCAGGGCGGCAGCGCCGGGAACCGGCGGGTTTGTTCCTGCCCCGCTCCTTTGCCCCCTTGATACAACGCACTCCACCGGCTTGGTGTGCGGGGGGCGCGCTGGCCTCCTCCAAGTGTAGAGCGCTGCGCTCTTCCCTTTGCTCTTCTGCGTAAAGCAAGCCAGTAATTCACCTTAATAAATTCAAAGCGCCATTAAGCACAGAGAAACAGTTCTTGTGTCAAAGTTTGAGTGTTGTTATTTTTTTTTTTAATCTGGCTTCGTCTCGGCTGTGTTTTATTGAAATTATTTTGGTGGCATTTCTGTCGCGTGTTTTCTGATGTGGAAAAACAAATCAAAACCCACTTATCACATGAATCATTGTTAAAATCAGCAGTAGTCCTCTGTGTAAAATCTGCCGGTAAAAGCCGGGAGGATGGGGATTAAACCTGGAGCACATTAAATTAGTTCCAGTCTATCCCAAGTAGGCTCTGCATTGCTTGCTTAGGCAGGCAAAACGGAAACAGGCACTTTATAACGAGGCTGGTTTAAAAACTGTGGGGTTCATTTGAAAAAGATTTATATCCCCTGCTTATATAAACATTACAAACGTGGGCTGCAAGCAGGAGGCAAATCTTTATCGAAATCTCTTTAAGAGCTTTTTCATTGTGAATGAAATGAAAGCGTGTACTCTTGTTTGAAGATTCGCCAATATCTGTACACTAATCTTTTCTCAATGCTCTGACTAATTAAAATACAACTCAGGGTAGAACAGCAAGACCACCAACCGGTAGTTTGCTGGGGTCTGACAAAAGAGGCAATAACTGAGGTGGTGGAGAGAAATTATTTGGTTGAAGAAGGAAAGATTGTCCTGAGACAGGTTTAGGTTTTCTGTAGTGGTTATTAAAAAAAAAAGTGAAATTTTAAAGAGAAACAACAGTGTCTAGATTTATCTCCACTCGTCCCCTCCCTGGTGGACGCTGCCATTCTCACACAGTAACACAGAAATTTTGTGAGGTTTATGGTCTTTGCTAGGGCCTGCAGCACTGTCTGCTGGTAAGATCAAAATATTTGCTCCAGAAAAATTAAAAGTAGTCTGGGATATGAGAGTTCCAGATGTCAACTGAAGTGGCTACTCTCATTGTAACGTTTGTGGGTAATTTAATTGTGATGGTGTTATTTTGAAAGTTTATTTTTAGAAGGATTAAACATACATTAGTGCAGTATTTTTAGTATTAACACAATTTTATTTCTAACTGTTGCAATACCATTTTACTTCATTTAGTGTACGTTATAAAAGTTGTTCAAATCCTGCATTTAACACAAAGTGCTTTTCATATTTCATTTTTATGTTAATAAACAGTGTCTAAAAGAGCTTTGTAATACTAGTCTGCCTTCCAACATATGATCCAAGACTCAGACAAATGATTCAAAGTATTTTGTGCATTGAGCAGTCTCCTCTGGATTCTCTCATCAAACTAAGGTGTGGCACACCTACTTTTTTTGCTGCCATGGTGTCTCCATACAGAATATCACTTATGACCCTCATGTCTGATTATCATGTTCTGAGAGCAGACTGACAGATGGCTTGTTAGAAAAGTGGGAGTTTTCTATGCTGTAGGGGATGAAGAATTTTCTACTAGTTCCCAAAGAAGAAATTAGGATTTTCCGGCTCCTGTAGTGGTATGAGTATGCTGCAATGATAGAAGTTGGAAGCACTCTCTCCCTGAGGTGTGGGAAGCCAGATATGAAGGAAAGAAATTATATCAAAACGCTGCATTTCCTCTCTTGTAAGAGTTGTGCAAGGGAGACTGTGAGGTACATAGACCTACCCATACTGGCCAGTTTATAGGGAGCTCCACCCTGTGACAGCTTGATGGCTATCACTAAGTAGGTTACAGTGGGCTCAAAGTGAGCCTCTGTTGTATTGACATCAGTGTACCATGACTCACAGTGTAGGTGGGGACCGTAAAGGGAATTCTTTGCTGCACTGAATGCTATTTCCCTTACCCAGGACTCAGCATCAGACTGTCAGAGCACTCAACTTAACACTTGGTAGCGTGAGAAGCTATCGCTGCTTACAGGTGGAGAAAAAAAAGAAGTCTACATTTGGACATGGAGGTGAGCATCGGTCTCCAGAGTATCAGTCTGGTACCTGACCACTGAGCCATGCCTCCTTTCTCTGCTACCAAAAAGCACAATGGGGAACTAAAAAAATATCTTGGAACCTCAGCATACACAACTGAATTTGTGAGGGTTTGTTTTGCTTGTTGGGTAGGTTTGGGTTGTGGGGGTTTTTTATATTGCACATACAACCACCTTTTTTCACCTTTTTATTGCAGTCTGAATTGTGTTTTATCTCAGCACAGCTTGATATCCTCCTAGAATAATTTTTTTAAAAAGTAGTTAATCTAAAAGTAGCTTAAGTCAGGTCTGGTCTTATCTTTAAGGCCGGATAATTTTTTTTTTTTTAGTTAGAATGAAATGGAATATACATTTGTCCAGATCTTCGGAGTGAAACTTGAATGTAAGAAATCCTTTCTGCGTGAAGCAACTGGGAATATATATGAAAGTAACTGAAAACTTCTGAAGTCCTTAAGTGTTTGGAATGACATGCATGATTTAAGTGTTTTTAGATATTGGGACCAGATGTCCTGTGCTCCAGTCATCTCCCTTTGCACAAATATAATATCATGAGGGATAGTTATGCTGACTCAGACTTTTGGCTGAGTGGGAGGGAAATCCCAGAGGAACAGAAAGCCACATTTGTTTTTCTAGTTGTAGCTCATTCTGGACAAATGGATGGGGAGGAGGTGTGGCAGGAGCAATCCCTGGCAGCCAGGATGCCCTCATGTGGCCCTTACAGCTGGCAGCAGGAAAACAGTCAGATGCATTCTCTGTCCAGAGCAAGGAGCCAACAGCAAAACCACTGCTAGTGCCACCCAGCATAGCCTGGCTCCATGGATGGACAATGGGAATGCTGAAAGGAACAAAAAGAGGGGAGGATTTGCTGTATGCCAACCACAGGAAGGGCATGTGGGTCAAGAGGCAAAGAGCATCATGATGGACAAGTAGGTGTTGGGTATGCTGGTCTAATAAATAGCGTCCTAAAAGTTCATATACCCATGCACAGGTGACCAACCCAGGGCATGCAGTCTATTCACCCACTTCATATGAATATTAGCATTGAAGATTCGCACTGAGCAAACCCTCAGTTGGCGAGGCAGCACCAGAGGTGACTGAAAGAGGGTTCTGGGGTGAGTTTGGGCTGTGCAGGCATTTCCAAGACCACAAACACCCAAGCAGCAGCCTGATGAGGACCTGGGGGCCCTTGGCAGCCAACCATGGGAGGAGGAGGCAGTGCCAAGAGCAATCGAGGGAGATTTAAACAGTTCCAGGGAGCACAAGTGACTTGGACTGTGGCAAACAGGAATGGGCAAACAGGGACCTGGTATGGCAGTGAGGGCATGGCATCAGCAGTTTGCAGGGCAATTGGGGCAGGCAGGGTGAGCAGGAAGGGCTCCTCTCTGACCATCCGGGAGTAGCCAATAGAGGCAGCAGACTCAGTAGCTGATAAGGACCAGCAAAGATCCTTTCAGCCCCAGTCTTACTAGTATATTAGTTTAAGCTTCCTGAGTTATGCTATTGACTTGCTGTAAAGCTCGATCCCCTGTAGCTGCAGGAGTGGGATTTCAGAAGTTTTTCACCATAGCACTGTCACAATTGAAAAATAATTGTCATTTTGCTGATGCCCATGTTTCACGTGATGTTTTATATTAGGCATATGCTAAGTAGTCATCATTGCTGCAGTTCTTGCACATTGATAGGGAAAAAATGCCATTTTCTTTGAAGTGTCATTGTTCTGACATCCTCTGCTCTCTGAAAGATGGTAACCTAATTAGGTTTTAATGGTAGTGGAAAACTAGACAGGAAAATTAAGGTTTTAACCTGATACATTTCATAGGATGAAATGAGATAGAGTTGTGTAATTAAGCTTCTTTTATTCTTCCCAACCTAAAAAGGGGAGGGAAAATGTTCTTCCTTGTGCAAATCATGCCACAGCGAGCATCCTCCAGTGGAGATGTCCTGTCAGTGAAAGATTGCTTCCACACACGAAAATGGATGAGGGGCTCCTAAGTTATAAACTTACTTATACATGTGACATCTGCCTTTAATCACTGTGAAAGCCTGAATCCTGCTTGAAACATAGTGAGTCTTGTACAAGAGCTAGAAATGTCAGTAATGTATTGTGATAACATTTACTGTACTGATTATCAGCTGTGGTGCTTTGCAGTGGACTGATAATCTGCCTTTGCGTTGCCGTTCTGTCTCCTTCCTGTGGTTCCAGCTGGGACTGTGGGCAGAGCAGTGGGATCTTCTCCTGTACAAACCTCCTATGTCCATATATTTTTGCTTTGTGGTTTATGTCTTATATTATGTTTTTGTCTATCAGCATACCAGGGTGTAAAATATTTCAAAGACAGTGCAAAACATTTCAGTATGTATTACCTTCATCCTTTCTGCTATTTCTAAAGTATTTTTCCCTCACAGTCCACAATTCCTTTAACTGTAACTAAGCACTGTGCCAAACAGTTTACGTTTCTGTTTACCAGGTGCATTTTATGCATAGTGTTCTATTGCGTGAGACCACTGAGTTGGTGCTTTCTGCTTGTTTTCTGTCCTTTCACCCTTGAAAGTCTTTGTGAAATACGCATGCCACTGAGAGCATCTCCACCAACTTGAGAACTGGAAAAATCATAGCTTCAACTTCCCTTGTTTCTCATGCCTTTCTTGACTAGATTCAAGAGCTATCTCGTACTCTGAAATTCTCTTCTGTCTGAAGAAACATACACAAACTGTTTTTCTTCCTTTTGATAAGCAGCTGTCTTCCACTCTGAAGAAATTTACCCTTTCAATTGTTTTGTAACTCCTTCCAACATTATCTCTAGTTTTTCACAGCCTCTTGAAATGTGAACACTGGGACTGGGCCTGATATACAGGAATTAATCCTGTAATAAACCTGCTCCACTACTTCTGTCCCATGGATACTGTATTTTGTAGTTATATTGGTCCTTTTGCCATGGCTTTGAGGTAAGTATGTCCATTGTAGATTAGATCAAAATGTAGCTGAGTTGGTTTGATTTTTCTAACAAAGTTAGTTCACTTTTTCTGCTCAAAAGCAGCTGCCTGCAAAAGATTAAGAGAAGAGGACAAGGTTATATGATACTCTCCCTGCTCCAACCATTTTGAGTTCTGCAACAGTTGTGGTTTCTCTGTATTTACTAATATTTGATGGAATTCTTTTCCCCTGTGAGTTTTCCATCATCTTTGTGAACCTAAGTAAGAATTTAGCAGCACAACAACCTTTGGCAAGAAGTTCCACATCTGGGCAAATTGCAGGAAGAACTACCTCTGTTTAATTTGCTTTTTAACTGGCTTTTACCAGCTTTGTTTATTGCCTGTTAGTCTTGTGTTGGGACAGAGAGTGAGCAATCATTCCCTACCTGCTTTCTCTAGTCAACTCTAATCCACTCTCTAGTGATTTTTTTAGGCCTTTTCTCACCACTGGGTCATCTGTTTTCCCAGCCTGAAGGGTTATAAGTAGTGATCTAAGCAGTGATTAATTCCTTTTCTTTGTCCTGAGCATCTCTCGAATCTTTCTCAGTAACCATCTCCTGGAATAGAATTGCCTCCTTCTGCAGATACCATCTGCACTATTGAATGACCGATTTGGTTGTACTACATTTTTCTTGATTTATATCCCTTTTATTTGTTTTTTCTCTCTGTGGTTTCTTATCCTTTCCTTTGTAGTGGCTGAACTCTTTCCCATTGTTTTCCTCAAAGCTGACGTGAGTTTTAACTTCATAGGGTATTACATTATCCCCATACTCCTTTTCTCTGTTTTGAACCCCTACCATCTTCTAGCAGTTTTCTCAATATTCCAAGACTTATAGAAATAAACAGACAACCTAAAAAAAGCCACCCACACAAAAATCCTGACATGCATAGCACCAAGTTCTTTCTCTGATACTTGTTTTGTCTTGACTGTGCCTGTATTCCTTTTTCATTCTTCTGACACTATTTTTGCTATGCTGATTCATGTTTTTACCGAGCATGCCTGTAGAAGACATCATAGCTAAAAGCTTTGACTATGTTGGAAGTATTCCCTTTTTAACCTGCTGATGAGTCTCTTATGTTAGACATGAGGTGATTTAAGTAAAATTGTCCTTATCCTTGCATGGCTTTGTCTAATAAAATCCAGACTTGCTAAATATCCTTTTTTCAGTATACTTTTGTTGCTGAGCCCCCATGAACCCATTAAAATATCTTCACGCAGCTGTACACTTAGATGGTCTCCAAAGAGAGAGAGGGAAAAACTCATCATGTGATGCAATGATACATTGCCAGACAACATAACTCACTCCAATGAGGTGATTTCTGTGCTGTGGAAGATCAGATATCAGTGGACATTTGAATTTTCTCAAAATGTATGTTTAAGTCTTGCAGTTCTGACACAGTGACTGAATCTGCTTCTTGTAGCACAAGATGCAAAACTAACTGAAGAAGTTCCAAGATGATTGAAAACAGGAAACTGTTGTGCTCAGTAAAGACAGGAGAAAGGTGTTAAAAGGAAATCTTAATTATGTTGTTCAAACTATAATTTCTTCTATGTCCTAAGGAAATTAGGTTGAAGAAAAATACTGGATTATACTACTTTGGCTGTGGGTTATAGCTGGAATCCAATTGCTTATGTCATGATCATGGGCTAGGGAGTTATTGGCTGAAAGAACTGTCTTGGGCTTTGCTTTTGTTTTGGTTTTAGAAATGATAGGGATTGAACAGCTTGTTTTAAATACTTTTGTTGTTATCACATATTAGCTGTTAAGTGTCAGTGCTGTGTTTCTGGAATTATGCAAGACACGTTAAAAAAATATCTCTGACCAGAAGAGCTTACAAATGTTGTGCTTTTAAAAAACCTTATGTTGTCAGTAAATTTTTCTTGCCTTTGGCTTGTCACTGTGTTCTGCAGTAAGTGCTAACGTCCTGGTTAGATATTCAGCAGGTATATCAAAGGACTTTTGATGTCTGTCATGTTGACTGATAGACACCAATTAAGCTTCTGGCCATTGACAGTATATTGAAGAAGTCATCCAAAGAGCAGGTGATTATTTATATATTTTTCTTTTATCTCTTGGCAGCCTTAAATTCTAGTTCACATAGACTTTAAGCCAGCACTGTTGCATAAGGAAGCAGTCCAATTCTTGGCCTTCATGGCTAGTTTAAGTTTTTCTGTGGCCAAGCAGTAAACCCAAGCAGAGAACCAGTATGGTTAAAATGATTTGTTTTAGTGCACAGGCACAGAAACACTTCAGTAGGCACAGAAGGAAGAGGCTGCTGTGGTGAGTGGAAGGCGAGAATGAAGGCCAACTGGGAGAGCATGCACATAGGATGAATGTGAATCTGTGCCTTTGACAGCATGAGCCAGCTTCTGAAAAGCTTACTCTTTTCCTTTTATTTGTTTTTTATTTGTTTATGGTAGAATTTTAAGACACTGTCTGTCTACAAGGGGTGCCTGGAAATTATCTCTACAGTTTTGAGAGTATAGATCCTTGGACAATGTTTGGAGGGGTGATAAATGCAGAAAAGGATTCAGGAGATAGAATTGGCTCCGTATTTCATTAAAAGACAGAAGAGTCATTAAAAGTAATGACAGAGGAGACAGGTCCTAGATGCTTTTACTGTTTCCTGTGTCTCTCACTAGCGGTTTAGTTCTCCACTATGTTCTTTATATGTGTGTTCTTAGTTTCTGTATCGTCTATCAAGTGAATAGGCAGACGCTGCCATTAAAGAGAGGAGGATGCAGTCTCTTGGACTTGGCAGAGGCAAGTCATAAAGCTGTTCTGGTCCCCAGCAAAAGGCGATGTGATCTTTCTCCTGATCTTTAATGGCTTACACTTCTTTTTTTACTGGAAGCAGCCATTTACTGCCAGCATCTTACACCTCCACTGTCAATCTGCTGTGAGTTCCCTGGATGCTTTGTCTGCTTTCCCCTAAGGCTAAAGGTTGCTCCTTCCCCCTGCAAGGTTACACTTTGTCAGCCCAGCTAGAAACATAAGTTTGAGACTAAAACTTTACAGATGTGCAAACTCATTTCCTGCAAGATATTGGTTATGTAAAATAGCCTGTCTGAATAACTGGATGCTCTATTCAGACAGATTGAGGTGTTTCCTAATGGTGAGAGTGTAGTACTTTGAAGACCTTCATTTTTTGTGCTCTGTTTTGGGTTGCTTATTCTTCAATCATACCCTACAGATATGTAGAGAAGACAAAGTAGAGGTACATTTTTATCAAAACCTGCCCAAGTCAAGAATTACAATGATTTCGAGAGCTTCATATGGAGAAATATAATTTGAGTGGTAAGATCATACTTAACTGATATTTTGTGTCAAATCACTGGTCACTTATAGGTCATTTAATGAAAACTAAATACTTGAAATTATTGTTTTGCTGGGACTAGGGAGTACAGACATCTTCTTACCCATAAGGAAATTATGTGCAATCAACCCCAAATCTCAGATGGCCAAACAGTGTAAAACAACAAGTAACAGAACTGCAGCATTTGATTTATGGGCAGCTGAGCGCTGCAGGCAGCTAAGACTCCTCCTTAGTTTGGCAGCGCCTGTCGTTCTCACTAATATGACTATTGCTGCAGAGATCTATTGCCATCAAAATATCTGAGCCAGTTTCCCATACCTTTGAGGTCCTCCCTTAGTGCCGTTGTCGCTTTTAGCAGCTAGAATCTTCTTGCCTCCGTCTGGGCAGTGGGAAAGTTAATATGCTGTGCGACAGAATCAGAAACCACAAGTCAAACCCAGGTAAAACATGAAAAATCAAATAGAGCGACTTTGGAAAGCTGCTTGTTCCACAACTCTTTTCCGTCCTAAGTTTTCAGTAGAAGGAGCTGTTATTAAATAGAGTGGTCCAGGGGCTTGGGGCAGCAAGTGAGCCAAGGCCTTGTGAGTTTCCACTGATCCTTTTGTTGGTGTTACCTGCAGTTGGGTTATGAGGTTGTTTTTTAGTTTTGTTTTTCAGCAATAAAATTCTTCACTTGTATAAAGCTGTGTGGTTCCCATTCCAAAAAGTTCTGTTAACTCATGCGACCTCTGAAGGAATTAAACATGTTTTGCTTCCTAAATGGAAAGCCACTAGAATATTTACATAGCAAAGTAGTCTCTAAAGATTTATCTCCTTCTTCCTCCTGGATTTTAAAAGAAAATAAATTCCACTTGCTTGAAGTTGATTTTTGCTTTAATATTTTTAATGATGTGTTGAGGACAGTGGGCTGGAAGCACAGGGATTAAAGTGCTCAGTTCTCTTTTCAGTTTTGTCAGGGACACATGTTAATTCAAGTAAACTCTAACCCTCCTCTTCTCTTCCTCCCAAGCTTGCTCTGTTTTCTATTGTGTAAAATACATTTAATGATACATATTACTTTAGATTCTTACAGGTTTATTTAATATTGAAAATAATGCCTCGCACAGAATTGCAAAACGTTTTTTCTTGGGTTTGTTACACTTCCTCTTAGGTCCCATATTCACATTAAAATGTGAATAAATCACATTTTAAATGTCATTTTGTAGCACAATATCATGTTCAGTGTTTAAAACTGAAAAAATTATTTTGTACTTTCTTCATTATTCTCCCATCTGCCAAAACTCAGGTCTTTTGCAAAAATCAGCAAATTGATGTCAGTTCATTTACCCTTAGGGACACTAAATTATTACATGGCTTAAGTTCTAAAAATAAATAACTAAGAAGGGTGGAGGAAAGAGATGGAAAACAACAAAAAAAATCTGTCACAAATTCTCCCTGGATTCTGAGGAATATATGATGATAGCATTAAAATGTCCAAACAATTCAACCAAGCAGAAGGTGTTAGAGCTTGGGCCTTTTGGCCGGCTCTGCATTAAGCAGCATTAATGTTTTTATATAGCCTTTGGAAAGCTCAGAATTGACCTGTTTTTATTATTTTTATTGGCTCCCTTGGTGATAGACAAATGGGGCTAACTTGAGGCCAACATAACCAGCAGGAAATTTGGGTCATGGGTAGTTACATTTTTAAAACTTGTGTTTTAGGGCTGTTCAATCAGGGTAATTGATTGATTGTTAGGCGGTGCGGGGAGCCCCTAAATTATCAGAGGTGGCCAGATACTGACAATCTGCCAGTGGATTTTGTTTGAGGCAAATTTCCCAGCTCCCTGTGGAGCCATGCTCTGCAGTGAAGCTACAAGTCCCATTTTTTTCATGCACAGTCCAGTCCAATTGGCCTGTTTGGACAAAATAGCCTCTGAAATTTGGCAGTTCCATTTGAAGCCCTCTGTGGTGCCATTTCCCAAGAGATAAGGGAAAAACATTCCAGAGAAGTTCATACCCCAGAAAGACCCTACATGCATTCTGAAGTTAATGGTTTATTACAGCTCTTTAATTTTTTGTCCTCTTTCATTTTTACTTTGAAGATAAGAGGTGGCAATTGTTACTTGAAGTTGTTGAGTTTTAGCCTGCCCCATAGTAAATCACCCTGAAAGTTTAGGCACAATTTTTTTATCATGTATGTTTGGAAGTTTGCCAGAGTTGCTGTACATGTGTACTTGCAGAATCTACTATCCTCAAGCAGGAGCTGTTGACTCTGCTGTTCTGTGCAACCATGTGCATCCTCAGTGCTTCATTCACGTGGATAATCTGTGTATGCAAAATATAGCTTTTTCAAAAATTCATCTTTGTTAGTGTAGCAGTATGCTATGAGATATTTAGAGATGGACTGAAGTAGAGTTTGGGTGTTGGGAGGGAAGGAGAGTAATAGATGATGTAGACAGTAGATGATGTTTAATAATATGTGGCATAGGCCTTGCCTCTCCATAAAAGTGAATTCAGATTAATGTAGATGGAAGTTTGTCATCTCTTCCAGAATAACTCCACAGGTAGGTTATTCTTCAGTTCTTAGATTTTTAGGACTGATTAGGCTTTTGTTAATTGAGGATGGCATTCTCATGATAGCTGCATACCTCTGAATTCCTTGAAGTATTGTCTTTTTCCATTTTAGGATCTGGATGATCTAGTATTTATTGTACATAAATACAGATGAGAATTTATTTGATGTCACTTTTCAAGAAGAGAGCAGGTAATACTGAACTGAGGCAGGGCTGAGTTGAAATTTGGGAACTGACAACCTTGTCTTGAGGATGGCTCAGCTGCCAAAATATGCCAGATCAGTACCAAACACTGTAGATTTGCTTCCCAGGAGGGGCAGTGTTTGGACTTGCTGTGCAGTGATTTAAAACTCCCTGCCCAAACACAGAGGGTGCCAGCCCCTACTGAATTTCTGAATGTTCCTTTTTGGCTCTCACATGCTTTTCACCCCTGTAGCTTTGTAATTTACTGCTTCAAGTCCGCAATTGCACTTACTGTTAGGTTTAGCATGTGGGTAGTTAGAAAATTCTTCACTAAGGTTTGTATTCAAATGGAAACAGCATCTGACCACACTGAAGTCCCATGAAAAATAGGTCCATGGCAAAACTTGTATGTCAAGAGCAGGGTGGAGCGCAAAAGTCTGCAGAATTGTTGTTTCTTATAGCACAACCTGGAAAAAAGTTTCTTGAGAGCTTGAGTAATTCATGCTTTCTTAATGATCAAGATCTATGGTGGATCAGTGTAGGTATAAAAACTACAGTTTATGAGATGCTTGTTAGTGTTTCTGAGATTGTCAAAGAACAACTAAAACAAAATGCAACCAGAACCAGGAACCTCTGAAGTCTTGTATGGAGCAGTTTCTGTGTTCCTAAAGTTATTGCATGATTTTACTATTGTATAAACCTATGTCTCTTTCTAGTTTGTTTGATTTGTCTTTTATTTACCTATTGTTATTCCATTTGAAGAGTATATTGCTGGCTGTGGTCCCTATTTACCATGACTAGTCTGTGTGAAGTTACTTAAGAATAAATGTTAAGAATAAATGTTTGCAGTCTTGACTCTTTGGATTACAAGAGATTTGATCTTTCACTGTGCACTATGAGTTGACCCACAGGTTTTCATGGGGTGATCATTTTGGTGATCACAGGACAAGGGGCAGGGTACTGGTGTTGCAGGAGACCTCTTGGTTGAATCAAAGCAATCAGTACCACTGGGAGACAAAGGCTATTCTCCTACACCTCCCTCCCCACACAGGAGCAGTGTGTTGCTCCTGTTTGCCTTGCAGTGGCTCCACTTCTTCTCTGATCCCACTGCTGAGCTCCAAACTAAGCTACAGCAGAAAACTAGCATGTGAAGATTTCATTCACAGGTGTTTGCGGGCAGCGAGGGTGGCAGTTTGATGGTACAGTTAGTCACTTTGTTGCTCTGACTGGCAGAGACATACACAGTGGATCTAAACCCCGGCCTCGGTGTTATGTGACGTGTATGTCAGCATGGCACTTGAGGGCATTCATGTCTGAAGTCTCCTTTTTACAACTCCAGTAAAGTTGTATGGAGACCTCTCCCACAGTGATGAGAAGAAGCAAGAGCAATTTCAATTACTGGGAAATCCCAGCATACTCTCAGTTTTCCCTTCCTTTTGTCTGCCAGCCTTCTTCTCCTTATATACACTTTATGATCATCTTCCAGCCTCACAGCCACACTTCTCCACAGTTCTGCATGGCTTTTGCCTTACTCACCTTGCAGCATGGATGTGCTGTGGCAGTGAGTATGACCTGCCTAGCAAAGAAGGCCTTTTTGGTGTAGAAACCCACTGTTACATGGCTTGAGAAGCTGGTGAGTGGGCTGTGAAGGAGGCCGAGGGAGAAGAGGGTCAGGGCCCATGCCAGGCTGATGATTGCTGCTCTGTCCTTGATCTGTCGTAGAGCTCTTGTAGGAGACCACACTGGTCACTTAAACCACAGGTGGTTCCCTCTGTTACTAATTTTCTGGGTTTCTGACTTGAAAATGTAGGGTCGGGTTTGCAGATACGCTGAGAGCTTGCAATAGCAACTAAAGTCAATGGAAGCCCTTGCTCCAGTACAAAATCAGGCCCAAGGATGAAGCCCAAAATTTAGAGGAAGAGTTTGACCTTGTGCTTTCTACCCATACCACAGGAATGGATGCTTCCATCCTCTTATCATACTGGTACTTGGAGAAGATCTAATCATCAGGCTTTTCAAGTGCTAAGGTGCTACTATCATGAGTTCTGAAGAGAAAACTATAGAAAACTAGTAAATTTGCTGTCTGAGCAGCAAGTAAGTTACAGCACCATTTACTGACTAATGAGAATGTGAATACTGAACAATGTTTTATTAAATGAGCTCTGCTATTATGAGAAATAATAGCTTGCAGGTGCGGGCAGGAGTATGTCTGATACTAACTGACAAGCACTACGGAGGCAATCTGACATGATCTTCCTTTTGTTTTTCAGACTATTGGTGAATCAGAAATGCCCAGTGTTTTGAACCAGTTGTTGCCAATGATCAAGTCTTACAATGAGAGAACGAAAGATGATTATACCTGTGAGGACTTCCTTGTCTTGCTGGTATACATATATTCTGTGGTTGGAGAAATCGAAAGTGGAAAAGAGCTGGATGCAGCTGAAGAAGAGGTGAAAAAGGCCCTAGTCAAGGCAATTTGTGACGAGCCAGAGCCATCTCCTTTGTTGCAGAAAATTACAGGTAAGATTCTGCTTGTGTGGTGAGAAATTGGATGGCTGGGAATGTGGGAACTGGGAAAAGTGTATAAAAATGGCTTGACTGGTCTGTGGTGCTGAGAGTACATGAGTAAGCAAAAGGATTTCCTGTAGCTTTGTTCCGTCTCCCGTGTTCATATATGCCAAATGCTGACAGGCTGTCCTTGAAGAGTGCTGAGTCTGATGAAAGCTCTACAAGTTGTTCTTTTTGTTAAAGATTGGCTAAGTTTGTGTGTTTTTGTAAGGTAATCTTTTCCACAATTTCTTTTACTGATTGGTGTAAAGTTGACCCTGGGAAGTCAAAATTAGTCCTGGAAGCATGTTCAGTGAACCACAGTTGCTTTGTGAATACAAGGAGCTGGCCTGTCTGACATAAAAGAAGAAATGTGTCTAAAACCAACACTGAGCTTTTTGCTGAAACAACATGAACATTAGCCTTTAAAAATAGCATGCTAAGCCTTTTTTTAGGTGAGCACTCACAGAGCAGGAAAGCCATAACCTCTTGCTGCTGGTGTCAAATTTTAGAGAAAAAATATTAAAAACTTTATTTGAAATGAATGAATTATGGCTCGGGGTGGTCTAGCATGACAGAAGGGACATCACTTCCTGTTATAAGTTTTTCTCAGTATTTGATAATACTGAGGAGGTCATTGACCAGGTCATCTTTGAGGTGGTGAGCATATGAACAGAAATCAAGATGTTTAGAGGAGCTTACAATTGAAAGCCTTTGCAAAGGATGGGCCTAAGTGTGGAGTCTCCAGGGAAGTGTAATAATACTGCTGTTGGTTATTCTGGTACTGTTCTGCTCCTAGTTTGAAATACAGATGTGGTCTTACCAGTCTGCTGTTGCTTTGAGTGTAAAACACTGTAATGGTTGAAAGACTTACTGCAGGATTGGACATATTCAGTCATATTTGCAATGTGCTGTTATTTTAATACTCCTGGACATGGTGCCCACAGTGTTCCAGGGTTCTTGTAGGCTTTTGCTCTCCTTTTTTTTCAATATGTACTGTACATCTTGTCCACTATATGGGGTTTCCTCAGAACTTCAGTGGTGTCTTCTACTGGATGCAGTGTAGTCATTTCTAAATCTCCATTTTCGTATTTTCCATTTTCTCCTGTGATCCGAGATGTTTTAAATCACAGTTTTATCACAGTTTCTCTTCATTGGGCCTAATGTAAGTATGCAAAGATTTTAAGTCTCTAAAACTTCAGTCAAGTATCAAAGAGAAGCTCTGGAGAGACCCAGTACAGGTAGTTTTAGACCAAGCACATCATTGTTATGTGAGGAAGTTAATTGCATAACACAAAGCCAGAGTCCTTGCATCCTTCTGTCTGTACCTGTGTGTTTAGCACAACTATGTTTGTGCTATCTGCACAAGTATATGATAGTATGCTTCCATACTTTTTTGATTCATCAACATTCTTCATTTTTACATCTTATTTAGTTCTTTTTGAGTTATTAATAGGAGAGGGCAAAGCAAAATTAAAACCTACTGTCAAGAGTAAAAATAAGGATTCTCTTGGGAGCAAAGTATAAAATGAAATTTCTAGGAATGCTCCATAGGTAGTTTTTAAGGCTTTATTCATCCAGCAGTTTGCTTTCTTAACATTAGTGGAATTTGCTGAATTTGCCAGTTGCTATATTTGCAGTACAGTTGAATTGGGAAGACTAATAAAACTTGACCAGCCTTAGCCCTACTCCTCCTTGATCTCTCTTTTGCCAGGCCTGTTTTACAGCCTGCTGTCCTTTGAACCTTAGGTACTTTGCTCACTACTTGAGAGGCAAAACAAGTCAGAACCAGAGGAGCATCCACAGGCTTTCCTTCAGAGGTGCAGCAGGACTCTGTAGCGGGGCTGAAAATCCGGGAATAGATAGCGGTGCTGGTTTCTCCTTTTTGTACAATCACAGATATAATGTTGAGAAATCTCCTGCTACCAGCAGAACTTCTATGAGCTACAGACTGACTATTCCTTTTAGCAGATACTGGTTGGCATATTTTCACAAAGGCAACCCAGCTCTGCAAGTTAGCAACAGCCATGCTTCTGGACAGATCATGGTTCAGACCTACAGCATTCTGCCCTCATTTTACTGTAAGAAACAGAAACAAGAGAAAGCCTTTTTTGCTCTTGCCACAAAAGTTAATTAGACTAAAAAAAAATTGCAATAATTCTTGGAATCTCTCGCTCATGATCAGAAAAAGTAAAATGTTCACAGTCTTATTTTAACCTGTCCATCAAGGTAAGTGATAGGAAGAATGTTAAATGGGATGTTTCAGGAGGGAAGACTGGGCCAGTTACTGGGTGAGTTCAAGATGCTGACTGCTGGCTCACTCCTCACCTCCAGATTGAAGTTTCAAACCCTGCTGGCAATCCATGATTGGACAGCTGGGGTGATAGCAACAGATAGAAAAATTCACTGTTCCCTGTAAAAAAGCTACAGAGAAGTTATAATACATAGGCTGCAAAGCCAAGCGCTCCAAAGCTGAGAAATGTCAGTAACTCTGTTTCCCATGTAACTGTCATTTGACTCCTGTGTGCGTTGTAGCACAGTCTTCAATTTCATGATTATATACTGCATTTTCTATGAGCCATGGCTGCTTTCGGTGTATGGACTGAACACCACAGAGGACTAGAACAATATAGTTTTGATTATTCTTACACACGATGAAGAAGTACTTAAGAAGTAAATGAGACTGTATGATATTCAGCAAGTAACTTTCTCTGGATCTCAGTTTGAAGTTGATGAAGTGGACTGGTGCTCTCAGCTTTGTGTGATTCATTTTGGAACTTGAAGCAGAAAACCATGGAATTACATTTTCAGGTGCTAGTGATTATGTGTCTTTGAACAAAGGGGACTTTGTGTTCTGCTTCCTGATACACCTGGTACCTGATGTTTTGGGTTTTGTTTCATCACAGCGTTGCACTAAGGCTGTTTGGTTGGTTTAAGTTGAAATTCAAAGCCATATCTCAGCTGTGGCTCTGAACTGCTTCCTCAGCCTTTTGCTTTCCACTTTTCTGCAAGGCATGGAAGTTGTGCAGTCTTGAGAAATACACATTTTTGTTGGTTTTATCTGTTGTTCCCATACAGTCACTTGAGAAATAAAATGCAAAACCCTTGTAAAATTTTAGAAAACTTGACTTTCAAGGTCAAATTATCAGTGAAAGTAAAGGTTTATATGAGGTATCTTCTCTTCCTATTTTACTTGTTAAATGTAAACTTACTAATGCTTGTCCACACTTATAGGCAATCTCCAGCCATATAACTACCTCACAGAACTAGTGCAAATGTCCTCTAAAAGAGGCAGCTCATAGGTGTACAGGGTATATTTGTGCTATTTGGTTTTACTTAGTGAAACTGGACTAGTATCTGCAGTAAAGAAAGCAGTTCTCAGAGACAGACAGGGTCTGTCTGTCCCATTGGCCACACTAGGTTTCCCTAAGGTAGCCTGGATGATTACAGCCCTCTGCAGAATACTTTTAAGATGCAGCACTTGAATAACCTTATATTGTGTAAGAAGCGTAAGCCCTTCCAATTTCCTGGCCGTTGAGTTTTAGGATTTTCAACCTTATTGTTGCTTGAACATGTGTTTTCCAAAATATTTATGCAATAACATTCTGCATTTACGTAACACCCTGTTTCATTGAAGCACTAAAAAATATCCTGGAACTGTTAATTAAAATGAAAATGCAATGCATTAATCACCCAATGAGTTTTAAGAAATATTATACAATTTTTTTGCATGCATATTAATATAAAAGTACATTAGCATTGTTGTGTTTGATGGAACTGTTAAATAGTAAGTGTAGTGGTAGACTATCTTAATGCCTTGGGTAATAAAACTGCATGTAACAGTTCCAAGATTTCTCCCTGGTGTGATTTACCTTGAACATATGTTCTCCATCACTGATTTCAGCAGAATGTTACAAATTGGAGGGGAAACAGAAGAGACCAAAACATAATGGAAAATGATGCTTTTCTCGTAATGTTGGGTTTGGGAGCTTTTGGGGTGGGGCTTTTTGGCAGCTGTTTAAAAAAAAAAAAAAGCTGTAAAAAAGTGTATTTATCTTATAATCTTATCTGTTCATCTAGTTCTTAAATGTCAGTGTAGAGTTGTGTGCAACGCATGCAAAAGCAATGCTAATAGAGCCACAAAGCAATTAAAAAATTTATTTTTTCAGCTGTGCTGTTCTCTTCTTTTTCATCTGCACATCTCTGTGGGAGCTTTGTAGAGCAGATCTGCCTTTCATGGTGTGCTCTGGAGGCCAGCAGCCCAGCCAAAGGCATAGGCAGCCAGCTGTGCTGCCCAAATTCAGTACCTCTCACCTGGCAGGGCTGTAGGTATCAGTTGCATCCTCTTGAGCACAGGTGTGGCAGAAACCCTCTTGTGCCAGGAACTGCTGTTTATCAACTTCTAAAACCTGAAAGTTTTAATCACAAAATGGATTTCTGGACCTTTTCCGCCTTTTTCAAAATTCTATGTGTTGTATAATGCAGGGGGAAAAGCAAACTGAGAAATCTTTGTTTAAAGACCAAAGTGGAAATGCAGAGTTCTTTTAATGTCTAGAGTCTTGCATTGGGGTAGAAAGGGGGCTGGGGCTGGGGAGGGGAAGTACAAGCTGTCTGAAATCTGTCTTGTAGCGTTTTTAGACCTATGTATAAATTTAGGGACTGGGAATCATAAGATCAGATTCTTCATCTTTTATTTGTCTGGAGATATGTCTGAATTTTGGGGTTCTGGGGGAAGGAGTTGGAAGCTATTTCTTCTTTTTTCTCATAGGTTTGGGTTGAATTTGGAAGAACAGGGTAGGGGTGATGGACTAGTGGAAGGTTCCGTGCCTATGGCAGAGAGGGTTTGGAACTAGATGTTCCCTTCCAACCCGCACTATTCTGAGATTCTGGGATTCTGTGAAGTTTAGGCATTGCCATACTGAATTAGATAGATGGTGTCTCAGTTGCTTGTCCTCTGCACGTGATTCTTGGGGGAGATGTTGCATGTTAATGAAGTTACGTACTAATGAATGTTTATAATTTCATTACCTTGATGCTACTGTGACCCAAGTATCATTAATCCTAAAATCAATCCTGGTTTTGCAATAAACATTTACATTCCAAGACAGTAACAGCCAGTTCCCTTAGAGGAGACATACCCACTTTTATTTGGTTGTGGTTTTCTCTTCACTGATGGTTTGGAGCAACAATTTCCCAAACCTGGCTATATTAAGGGTAGGTAGGTAGGTATGAAATTAAGTCCTTGCCTGAGGTTATAATGTAGCTCCTTTAGACTGAGTGTGCCACCTGCCTTTTGTAGGAGAGGGCTTTCCCAGCTTTGCAGTGGAGGTCTAGCTCAGGTATCTGTAGTGATTTCCCCCCCACACACACACACACATTCATACAGTTCAGAAAAATATACCATTGTTTAAAACGTAAAATACAAGAGTAAATTCAGAGTGATTTTAAATTTTCCGTGCTTTTATTACAAGTGTTTTCTTTAAAGTTTCCACTAGTTCAGTGGAAAGGCTAGCCCTATCCCTCCCATGAATAATAGCTTATTTCCAAGTAATCCATGGGTTTCACAGCAGAACTGATGGGAAAAAAAAGTCATGACTTGAGAAGAAATGAAACACTTTATTAATGGCAACATGTAGACAGAGAAGAGTTAATCTGATGTTCCTATGTGGTGTAGATATTTATGCTGAGAACTATAAAATAAAAAAAGCTGCAACCAAGTTGTTTCCTGCTATCATTGAGGGAAGTACAGAAAAATCAAAATTAAATATTGTCTTTTCTAAGTTTACAAAGATTTGAGAAGTTTTAATTAGCTGTGCTGTCTTCAAGCCTTCTCAAGAGCTTCTATTTTGCCCATGCATGCTTCAGGAATTCAGCATTTACATTATCTGCACAAAAAATAAGAGCCATGTGTTAGCAATGCTGGGTCCTGCTGTGGCATTCCTGCATGTCTGGGTACTAGACTCAGGTTTAAGGATTGCTCCGTGATTCCAGGCATCTGTGGAAATCTGTCTGCCAGTAGGTTTAGTAAAATAGGCATCAGCTCCCCACCAAAACAAAGGTTTCTGATTGTTGTGGTTTAACCCCAGCTGGCAGCTCAGCCTCACACACCCACTTGCTCGCTTCTCCCTGGTGGGATGGTGAGAGAATCAGAAAAGTGAGAAAACTTGTGGGTTGACATAAAGACAGTGTAAGAGGTAAAGCAAAAGCTGTGTGCACAAGCAAAGCAAAACAAAGAATTCATTCATCACTTCCCATGAGCAGGCAGGTGTTCATCCATCCCCAGGAAAGCAGGGTCCATCATGCTTAATCATGACTTGGGAAGACAAATGCCATCTTTCTTAACATCCCCCCCTTCCTCATTCTTCCCCCAGCTCTTTATGGTGAGCATGACTCCATATGGTCTGGAATATCCCTTGGGTCAGTTGGAGTCAGGTGTCCCGGATGTGTCCCCTCCCAAGTCCTTTTGCATCCCCAGCCTCCTGCTGGTGGGGTGGTATGGGGAAGAGAAAAGGCCTTGACTCTGCATAAGCACTGCTTATGAGGAACTAAAACATCCCTCTGTTATCAACCCAGTTTTCAGCACAAATCCAAAACATAGACCCGTACCAGCTACTGTGATGAAAATTAACTGTATCCCAGCCCAAACCAGCACATTGAGGTAAACGGTTCATGTTAAAAGTTCAGAAGGGTTACAGAGGGTGGGAGAATACCTTCTAAACATTCTGAATGTTCAAACAGGCTTCTCTCAGAAATACTGATTAGCTTCTACTAGTCCCTGATGCTAAAGGGTCATTTTCAGGCCTAATGTTAGTGGGACAGCTTTGCACTCCAGTTTAAATTGGGAAGAAAACCTCTTCCCACCAGGTTAGCCTGTTTATATGCATGATTGTAGGCTGTGTTGTTTGATTATTCTGCTCTGTCCTGTAGCCTGCAGCTACATAGTGAAGGCAAATGCCAGAAATGTCACAGAGTGTGGTCTGCGTAGGGCTAAATCTGCTGTGATACAGGGAGGAGCAGTAAATGCTGGTGTGGTGTGGCTGTGGTGTGGCTGTTGCTTCCACCATGGGTAAATTTCAAGGAAGAAAAACTTTCTCATAGAATAGCCTCTAATCAAATGATTAAAAAGAAAGTCAACTCAGATTATGACAATGTTTCTTTCTCTTTCTCCCATGTTCCCTGTGTCTCCCCCAGTAGCAAGGAGGTGATCCTTGCCCTGCAGAGCCTTCCCAGGCTGGTGTGCAGACACGATACAGTTGGAAAGAGTTTTCTCTTTTGCTTTGTACGACAATGTTAGAGCTAAATAGTTTCATCCTGCCCCCATGCAGGCATTATTACTGCAGCCAGAGAAAACCCAGATCGTTTTCTTCCCAATTCTGAAGTGAAAGTTGGATGTTCAGGAGACTTTTCCTGTTGCCCCAGCTGATTTTATAGACACCTAAAATACTCCTCTCTAACTGGAACAGGGTGTGTGTAAGATGATCTCCTAGTATCTGTATCATTTTCTCAATGTGTTTTGGACACAACCCAGTGGAAAGCATTTGTGGGCCAGCAGTCCCAGAGGATGGTGACGTTCGCTCTGCCAGGAACACTGGGAAGACAGGATCAAAGCTGCTGCTTGACTGTCTGAGAGGGGCTGCATAGGGAGCTTCTGCAGTTTAATTAATCCTGAGATGCTGCCACTGCTGCAACACATCAGTCCTTTGCTTCATGGTAACAGAGCCATTGGGTGAAAAAAATCACTTCACATGTCCTGACATATTAATCTAATTTACACAACAGTCAGAAGGATTCAAGGGTTTTGTAATCTCTGCAAAAACAAGGAGAAATTGGATATGCACCGAAGCAATGACCTACAGGTGCAGAGTACATGACCTAAGTTTTATCAGCTCCCTTTAGGATCCTTGAGCTCTCCAAGACCGAAGTACCTTTCTGCTGTGACCTTTCTAAAAGCTTTTTCCCATTTTTGTTCAAAATCTGTGGATGGCAAGTGGAAGATGAGTGAGCCAAATCAGCAGTTGCTGACTGCAGGCTTTGTGTCACTGCTTGGGTGGATTCCTGGGCTATTTCTCAGCTGGGAAACATGGAGGGTTTTCTAGTGAATTGTTTGGAAGACAAATTGCAGTAGTTTTCTGAATTACTTTATATCTAGATTTGCATGGGCATATTTTTTGTAGGTTTTAAAAATAGGAGGCATATCTTAAATATCAGTGTTAAAAAGCTATGTTCCTAAAGGTGAGAAAAATCTGGTTGCTCTGTACACATGCAAGGATATTTTATTTAGATTTCATGATGTATGTTAAAATGTATGGTAGAAGACAATGCCAATGGAAAGCCAGTGCGTTGGGGATTTTTTTTAAACTTTCATATGTTGTCTGTTTATCTTGTCTTCAGCACCTGGTCTCAGTTGACTCCAAACTGGATAGTGATTTTCGTTGAAGTGTTTATAACATGAAGTCTTTTTTTCTGTTTTTTAACATGAGACATATGCCTGCAGCTCTGCAGGCCACTGTCTCGCTGCCAAGTTAGCGGACAGCCAACTGCAACAGGAAACTGATATGGTGTGATTTTCATTAATGATTTATATTCTTTTTCAGCATGCAATTTTAATAGCATTTAGAAGATGCTTCTAACATCAAATACATCTTTGCTTTAAGAATAAAATGAAAACAGAGGCTTCTTTAGAATTAGGCACCTTTTTAAAAGGTGCTTTTATGTGCATGTGGCGTGGTTAAATAATTTTTTTCTTCTTTTCATATGAGTGACTTCCTTGAAAAACCTTCAAGTTTTGACATCATGTTGTAAAATTATGAGTAAATTCTTGCTGTTTTTCAGAGCACACCCAGCCTGGCAAACCACAAATGGTAGAATATTAAATAACTGTCAAAATTAAAAAAAAAAAAAGGAAGAAAAAAAAAGAGTTGTTAGTAACCACCCTTATTACAGAAAACTAGTGAGATTTTTTGAGAGTTGTCTTTCTTTAGTATACAGACACAAATATTAAGGTGTTTGCTGTAGATTGCAAAATTTTTTTGGTTCATTTGAGTGCTTGCTTGTAAGAGTTTCTAAGTATTCTCTTGTAATTTTTGTCAAGTCGGTGTCTGTTTTAAATACCACACTGTGTACTGGATCTGATGGCACAAGCATCACCTCTGCCAAGGTAAGCAGTAATTATTGCCACCTTTCTGTATTTCTAGTTATTTTATTCAGCTCAGTGGTGATGGTAGTTCTGTAGTGCTTACCATGAGATTTTATCAGGTGCGAATTCTGTTCTTTGAATTTTGGATGGTCAACCTATGTCAGGCTAGCAATCTCCACATATTTTAATGATGATGCAATATGCTGAAATCCTGTATTTCAAGAAGCAGTCAAGCCCAGACATAAAATGGAGTTACACAGTCCTCTGGTATCGCAGAGTTAAACAAATGAAATCTCTTGAATAATTGACAATAACCCATCTTTTATCTTGCAACACTGTTGCTGTGTTGGTCACCTTAACATCTCAATAGCAGAACCATATGTACTCAAGCTCTTACAGTATAAACATAAGAGGCAGATCTCTCATGGTCTTGTATTTTAAATCAACAGGGAGAAGGTGCTCTCGTAATCCCTTTCTCCCTATTTGTTCTTGTTTAGTTTTAAATTTTATAGTTTAGTAAATGTCACTGCTGATGGTTAAAGTTCAGGTCAAGTTACATTTTGCTGTGACCTCTCTACTCTCTTGCAGACACTGGGACTGTGGTCTGTCAAGACAGGAAAGTTCACAGATCATAGCCTAAGGATTTTTCCCCCACCCCTTTTTTTCTTGGATATCATTTCGTCAGGCAGGAAAAGTAATGTTTGCAAAATTGGACTGAGTGTGCTTTGTTAATTGAGAGTTTTATGAAAATAACAGAATGATGTTTGTGTCCTACACAATTTTAGAAAGTCAAATGCATTGCTGAGGCTAGTCTAGTACCAGATGTCGGATTCTCTTTTAATTTGCCACTTTATTCATTAAAATAAACATTATTGTAGAAATAGTTGCCTGATGAGAGGTGGCAGCAGCCAGTCATAACCAATTAGACACATTTATCTAATGAAAAACAATACAAATATGTGTTTGACTTGTGTGGATTTGTATTAAAGTGGGGAATGTGTGGATATATAATATGCAAATGTTCCTGGTTGATTCAAATCTCCATGCTTTTGTTTCTGTCTGTGCATATTTGTTTTACAGATTTGTGTACACCATGTGTATTGATGTAGCCTCCAAGACCTTAAAGAAATAAGAGAGAGAGAGAGGTAGAATTAGAGTTACAAAACAGCCTTTGGGGAACGCTTATAGCCACAGAGAAGTGCTGCTGCCAGTTCACCAAGCTGTGCTACCTAGATGACATCTTCTTTCCCAGGCTATTAGTGATTATCAGCATATCTGTACCCAGAAGGCTCCCCAGAGATATGCCACGATCCTAGGGGGAATTCTAACTTTCTTCTCTTAAAATGTTGAGCAATTGGAGAATATATAGGCATTGCAGATGTTGTGTTAACTTGAAGTTTATTAGAGTGGAGGCTGCAAAAGAGAAAAACCTAATAAAAATTTGGAGAGAGATGTGCCTCCAGTAGCCTTGCCTAACAGCAGATTGCGAGTCAGAGAAACTAATTCTTCTCTTTCTTCATCATCTTTTATCTTTGTCGCCTTTCTGTCATCTTCTCCATACTCTGCCCACATTCCTGCGAATCCTGTGCACTAAGTGGCTAAGAAATGGCAGTAGTAGGGGCTAATCAGTTGCCTCTGTTCCTTACTGTTGTTCGTGCTGAGAAACAGTAATTCTGGCATTTATTAAATTTTGATTCCTTGCCTTCCGAAACTCACTGTTGTTCCTTTGATGCTTTCAACATAATTTCTGAAGTAAACAAACAAAATACTTAAAAGCTGAAACAACATTTTAACTGTAGAGAATGATACTTATTTTACTGGCAAGTTCAAATAATTTGGCTGCACATCATAGCTGTGATCAGTGCAATAGCAGGTTGTCTTCCAAATGGACCAAATGTTTACCAGCAGGTAAACATGCCACCTAGGCTTTGTCGGTGCTTGACAGCAGCACACTATGGAGGCTTATGAATAATTGGTTCAATTTGAGACTTTCTGCCTATATGTCTTTAGCTTCTTTTGTCTCTTCATGCCACAATGCTTTTCCTGTACCATCCCTCTCATATTGCTCCCTGTCCATCTGTTTTTACATCTGCCCCAATTTCCAGCCAGCTGCCCCAGTTCTTCCCTCTGCCTCTCCATCACCGACATGTGTCCAGTCTGCCTTTAGCTCCTGCTACATCTGCTTTTTTGTTTACCTCCTCTAAAAGTCTGCCTTTGGTCTCCTCAGATTCCCACCTGCAGGGTGTCTTGTACCTTTGCTTCATTTGTGTAGGCAAAGTACCTTCTTACCCTTTCTTATTCCTAATTTCAGGTCAAGCATTTATGGTGGGGAGACTTCAGTGACCAGTTTCTGTGTCCCCAGGTGAAAATGTTCTTACTGTCTCACTTATAGATCTCCTCTGTTCCCTAGAACAAGCTACTGTAGGATAGTTCCATCCACAGCTGGTTATGAAGTGAATTTTTAAAAAGGAAAAAATAAAAATAAAATTTAACAAAGACATTATGCTTGTTTTTTATAGCTCTCTTACACCCCCCGTTCCTACATTGCATCCTCAAAACACAAGACTTGTATTGATGGATGGAAGTGGAGAACACTGGGTTTGTTCCCATCTCCCTACTTCAATGCAGATTTAAAATAGGAACCTTGTTTGTTTGCCTGTCTTTTTGTGGCCTAGAAAGAGTTTTTTTGAGGGCATGAATCATCTTGTTTAATTGGGTGCCTTGAACCAGACTTAGGAAGTACCTATTCCACTGTTTCCAAGGGAGAGGTGTGGGAACCATCCTTCACCAAGTTGATGATGTACCTATGGAGCAGGCATACCTTCCTGGCTTATGGTTTGTCTGCCAGGACCCACAGTGGGATGGTTGACAGTCCCCAGTTTGCTCCTGGGGGCTTTCATCAATGAAGGTCAAGTTGCAAAGTTTGGATGTTGCTTTATTTCTGTTTGTAATTATTTTCTTTCCTTTACATTCCGCAAAATACTTCTTCTTCAGAAATAGTCTTATATTGGAAGTTCATCTCCTTTCACCGACGCTGTTCTTGTCTAAAGGTCTGGATGTTTTTCTTTGAGTTCACAGTCCTTAAGTTATGTTTATGATAGTTCTTTCTCAGTTCTTTTGTCTTAGACATAAAATACACATTCACCTGGCCTGTGTTTCAAGAAAGAAGAATTTGTGTAAGTGGTAATATATACTTATTTACAGGTTTTATTAGACATTCTTTGTTACTTTTGCTTCCATGGAAGTGCATCATGCCTTTGATTTTGTAGTAAGTGGATGTTTCTGCACTTTTCGGTGCACATGTCCCTTCCTTAACTCCCTCTGTGGCCCTGGGTTTGAGGTGCCATCTTGTGTGTTGTCTGTGCAAATAATGTCTTCCAGTCTCTTACTTGTAGGAGTGCATAGAGTCATTTGATTTGTTTTTCCTTGTAGCAGCTGTGATTGTTGGATTTAATATCTATTTGATTCTAGTATATTTGCTATTATCTCTTTCCTGGTTTTCTGGAGATAAACTGAGATGAGTCATAGAGCACTTATTCCCAGAGATAGCTTCAGCAATTGAAGAGGAACCATGAATACTTCAGGCAAAAGTACTAGATATTAGGCATAGATGGTATGAAGGTCACTGGTTTTTGTTATTTTTTCCCCCTCCGTAAGTAGATGAAGTTCTCCTCAAACAGACTGCAGAAATACCAATTAGTGTGCTTCATTCTGAAGTGTAATCAAATTTAAAATGTAAAAAATCCCTTTCGGCTACAGTATAATCAGACCCCTAATTATGAAAGGCATATGTTCTCCTCCATCTTTCTTCCCTCCACCCATGTAGATAATTGTTCTTCTTGAATGATTTCTTCATTGGAAAAATCTTTCTGACGTTCTACTTCAGGTTTGCTCAAAGCAATGTTGTTATCTGGTGCATTAGGTTTGTGTTGTTGGATTCTTGCAAGATAATATACAATATGGTTACACTGATTACTTGCTATTTCGTCTGTCATCTGTGTTTTGGAATATCTCAAAGCTTGTCAGTCTTCCGCTGGGGATTACATCATTTTGGGGGTCTCAACCATTCTGAAACAAAAGCATACTTCAGTGGTAAAATATGTATGCCCGGACAGCTGGCAGTCTTTCAAGGCTCCAAAGCTGACACAGAGTTAATCTCATAGAAATGTATTTTCTTATGTTCATAGTAACTAAACAATTATTTCCATGCTTCGCTCCCATTCTTTTTTTTTAACTGCCCTTTCTTAAGTTAGGGATTTCTTTACAGATAATAATTACTAGCATAAAATACACTTATTTGCTTTTTTCACAGCAATTGCAGAATGTATTCTGGGGTGATTTTGGTTTCTGTATGGTCTTTTGACTGTTTTGACAATGGTCAATTCAAATTAATAATTGTTTCTTTAGTGATAAGCCTAGTCTTGTTTGAAATGTGCAAGTCTCTCAGTTCTTAGCTTGCCTTTTTTAATCAGGGCAGACTTTTGAGGAGATAGTTACCTGCACCTGCTAAACTACCTTGTCCTTTGTTGAATTCTAGCAACCAATTGCATCAGACTGTACACCCCATCGCATGAGCACCATTTGTAAAGTCTTCATCAGAGCTGAACTGAAGGGCAGTTGGTTTGCAGCAGGGGGAATTTAATCGCAGTATCCACTGTATAAAATAGCTTCAGCAATATTACAAGAAGATGCTAGAAAAAACAGCAATGCAAAATTAGACTAAGAATGTGCAAATTTGCCATGTGTGTACTTAATCTAGATTTTCATTCTACTCCTACTACTTTGTTAGGTTTAAAAAATATATGATGCAATAACTTGTTCTGAGGAAAATCTGTCTCCCAGATTACCAACTCCCAGCTTTTGTCTGGGCAGCCTGATTCCAGGCTCATACTGTGGTGGGTCCTATTTTGGTACCAGCTTCTGCAGGAGGGCTCACTTATAGGCAAACTCTGCTTTGGGAGCTGCTGCATTCAGAAGCACTGCCTGAATCTCTCTCTCTTAGACCCACTAGGTAAGGATGTAGCCTAAGTGAAAACATCTGTGGAATATTCTCAGCTTTAACAGGGTATTGCTTTTATTTTCCTGAAGTGTTATTTAATGAAATATTTTTATCATATCTCCCTAATCTTAAAAATTTACCTTTTCATTTGAGAGAGGATTAAGACATAGAGTGTGAATAACTGATATGAACTAAAAATAACAAGTAAAAAATGTAAAAGAGCTAATAGTACTAATTGATTTTAATTGCCATATAGCACCAATAAATAAGGTACTATTGTTGAGGGTATAGGTGTGTATCTATTTCTATATTTGATTCAATAGAAAATCTGTGTGAATTTTGGCTTGATTTTTTGATAGATTTTTATTTAATTTGAAAATATTTCATCCTAAAAGAGATAAGGAAGTGGGGGATTTATGCTTTTGTTTCACATAAGATGCAGGTAACACTGGCATGACAGATAAGATTTTCTATATGTAGAAAAGCATTTAAATAAGTGAAAGTGAATGTGAAAAAGTTCTGGGATTTTTTTTGAGACAGAACTTTCCAAAGACATCCCTTAAAAAGGTTTTCTATCTCCTTTTAAATTATCACAGATTAATGAACTCCAGGTTCCTCTTAATTTTAATGGAATTTAATTTTAATTACTCTTTTTTTTCTTGTGTGCAGTAGCTTTCTAAAATAAAGCGATTAGATGACCTTCACATTCTTTTCAAGGCACACCACTGCCAAAAGAGCACTTTGTAAGCAATTAAGCGTAATTGTGCAAGCTCTTGTTGCTGTTTAAATCTACAGCAAATCTGATTTCCCACCAGTTTGCATGCAAGTCATGCAGTCAAGTGTCTAAGTTATGCAGGTTGTGCAAATTGAAAGTTTATTGAAGAGCCTGTATGGTTTTCAATGGCAGCTGTCCACAGGATCCTTAACGCTGAGCCGAAAATTTATCTTTTGATTTGAATGGTTCTCACCCCTAAAAACATTAGAAGGTCTCAACAGCATTGCTATTTTTAGCTAGATAGAGCTTATGTCTTTGAGTTTACTTAGGCATCAGACCAAAGATCATTGAAGTCAATATGAATTCTTCCACTTACATCAGCATGCTCTGGGTCATGCCCTTAATAAACTGTTGTGTTTGCTCTCCAAACCAGAAGAGATTGCAGCATAAAAACTGGTGCTGTACAAACCAGCTATAGCCTGAAGTTCTAATTGTATCTTCAGTCAAGCAAGTGGAAGATAAACATCCCACGAGAAAAGTTTGCTGTGTTAAAGTTACCTTTCAGCTCACCTAACCTGGGTAAAAATATCTCGGCGTCACCACCCTATACACACACCAATGTGAGTGATGAGAGGCTGGGGTGGGCAACAAAACACCATGCCAGATTTTAAAGTGTGAGTGTTCAATTATTAAGCAAATGCTGGCTCATCTGTGAAGTAAAAAAGCATTTTGATCTTTGTTTTGAAAGTCTTTCAATCGTGATAGAAAATTTATATGTGTACTGCAGATGTTTTGAAACATGTGGTGAAGATGATAGTAACAATTAAGAAGCTCTGTATCAGGAACCCTGAAAATATGCTTGGAGTAGAAGGTCCAGTAGGCTAAAAATTAGGAATTCAGATATTGTACTGTATGGAAGTACAGTAAGGAGGAAAAAGGAAATATGTAATATTATGCAGCATTACTCTGTTACTGTTCAGAGGAAAACATGGAAGAAAAAAACCCAAAAGGCTGTATTTAACACTTTCACATCATTACATTATAGCTGAGTAATGCTGTGGGCTTAAAAAACAGTTTTATAAGTAAGAGAAAGGGAAGGGAAATACCCTAATATTAAAAATATTCCAGACAATCAATGAATTCAGGATAAAAATGTGCGATAGAAAAAATAAAAGTACCTGATTTTGAAGCTTGATTTTAAGGCAAGCATCTTCAGCCTTCTCTCTGAAAAGGCTTAGACAAGCAGAATACTTTCTGCATTAAGGAAAGCTAATTTCTCATGGGTCTGTCCAGGTCCTTCCTGAATGTCACAGAGGGGAAAAACATAGTTAAATAGAAAATTGCAGTCTGACTCGAGAGTTGACAAGAATACTAACATGAAAAGTCCTTCATTTGTGGGTCTGAAAGTGCAAACCCTTCTACTTGCTTTTATTTGGCAGATGTATTAACGTTATTAGAAACTTTAATGATAGTACAACTTTTTTCTTGTGTGATTCTGAATTTTATCTTTGCAGCCAGAAAAACACAGGCTACTCAAATGTGATAATAGTATTCATCTTAAAATTTAATTTTATTTTGTTTAATTTTTAAAATAGCTTTTTTTTGAGCTATGAATAGGGAACTGAAAGAAATTTGTATCATTATGCTAAATTGTTGTCTGCTTTCCAGTTTCGTTCCATGCTTAATTATTCCCTTGACAAACAGGATAGAAAGTATTTACACATCACATTCTGTGATTAGTCAGCCTCTGTGTTTGTGTCTGGGTCAGTAAAAACAGAGCTACTGTTGAAGGGTGGAAATAATCATGCTGGCTTATGCCTGTAGTCAATTCTTCTACCTCAGTTGGCTACATTTTTTCCAAACTGTATCAAATACCATTTATAAGGTGTTGCAGTGATTGAGGAAAGGGCTGCTAAGAGACTGTTTAGGCACAGCCTTTCACTTGTACTTTATACAATTAGTGTTTAATTGTTCGTGTTAGGTGCCTAAGATTAATTTTTGATCCTGGCAGATTCTCAAAAGGTGTTTGTTAACTACTGGCCCAGGAATGAGGACTGTTTAGATTGGTGATCTTCACTCCTGAGAATCAAGTCCGTGTGATTTTTTTTAATTTGCTTTGTGGTCAAGTCAGTGGAGCAGTTTCTTTGAACACAATTCACCAGCTACTTTGAAAAGATTACCATTGAAGGCATTTCAGTGCAATTTTCAGTCACTGTGGGCAAAGTGCTCCCTCGCAGTCCCAGCTCTGATAGAAATTGCTTCTCTGATATATTGCAGATGCACCCAGAGGGGATCTCGGCTCAGGTTTCTGGACACTTATCATAAAGCTACAAAGCCCCTGGGAGGGCACCATGCGTCACCACAGGGATCTGAAGTTCAGTCTTATCTAAGACAAGAAGCTGAGCTGTGGGGTCCATGTTTCCCCTCATGTGCCTAGGTTGGGTGGAGAGCAGGGCAAGCGCTAATGACCAAAGTGGAGAGGTGCACACTGTGAATACTGGCTTTGTTTCTAAACCCTGTTTATCAAAGAGGAAGGTACTTATTAGCACAGAAGTGAGAAGGCAGTGTTGCTGGTCTGCAAGTCATTGTTATCTAGATTTTTGCATGGGAGTAGATGGAGAGAAGAATATGTTCCTCCAAACAGCCTTATCCACTAGCTCGTTTTATAATTTCCTTCACACAATCAATTTGCTTTTCTTATGAACAGTGTCGCTTCTGTTTTTTCTCTACCAAGGGAAATGGAAGTAAATGGCTCATTTTCTTGTATGATTTTGACATCTTCTACACTTCATAATAACCAATAGATTTTTTTCCTAGTCTTGAACACAAGTGTTTGCATGATTTAGAGTAGGCGAGACAGATTTTTTTTCACTGATACCTGAAATTGTGCATGAAGCTTTATAGTGTATGTTCTTACTTATGAGTTCAAGTTGTGTTTTGTTCAGATAAGGTTGCTCAGTTTAACCCAGGCAAATGCTACATCATGAGCAAGTACCATCATATGTAAAGGTCAGCGTAGAAAAAGCAAGAGGTCACCATGAAATAACCATGCAGATTATTCATTATTATAAATATTAACATATAAGGTAAAATGTTTGCTCAGTTTTCTTGAATACCTGCAAAAAAGGTATTTCTATATGTAGGACAATGCAACAGAAAAAAGATTCTTTCTGGACATTAGTCTAAGTACAAGTAATGAAAAACTAACTGTTCCTGATCACTGTAGATCACCAGAGACTTATAGTAGTTTACAGCATTTTTTTACAGGTTGTTGTTGGTTTTAGCTTGGATTAATTCCCTGATCTGGTTCACAGTACAGCTTGTCTATCAGCTTGTACCAGCATGGCCAAGAAAACTGGTTTGCAGTGCCAGAGGGTGCCAGGAGGGTTGATGGACTCCTGCCATCATCCTGCCTGCTGGGCTGCCTGGACAACCATTTGTTTCATGAACTTTATTCGACATGCTTAGCCCTTTATCAGCCAAATTCATGAATTCCATAGCTTTCACCACAGCATTCTCCTGCTCTTTCTTCCGTCTTTCCCCTAGTTGTTGAGCTGTCAGTGAAATAAAATAGCAGGCAACCCTCTTGGAGACAGGAGAAGTAGTGTCAGCCCTCCCCTGGCACTCTTCAGCACATAGTTGGTGCTGCCATGGTCCTGCAGCTTTTATCTCCTCGTGATAGCAGAAATGCATCCTATCGAGTGATCAGTTGTGTTGTTGGTTGGGCACTAAGGCCCACTTCCCATTTTCCTCCCCATCCCCACAGCATTTGTCTCTAAGGGCATTGGTTATATCTTTATACACTCTCCTTTATTCATTTTAATCTAATCTACCTCCCTTACATCATTCTCCTCTCTTCCTGACAGGAAGTCATGCTGAGAGTCTCAGGGAGATATCTTGTGCTGTTGAAGGTTGAAGGTCCAGTTTTACACTTTGTGGAACATGGTCTAGACACAAATTACATTTTGCCTTTCAACAACAAGGGCTGTTCAGCCTGAAGAAGAGGAGGCTTTGGAGAGATCCAGTAGCAGTTTTCTAATGCTTAGAGGACCTACAAGAAAGCTGCTGAGGGACTTTTTACAAGGGTGTGTAGTGATAGGACAAGGGAGAATGGGTTTAAACTGAAAGATTAGATATTAGGAAGAAATGCCCAGAGAAGCTTGTGGATGCCCCATCCTGGAAGTGCTCAAGGCCAGGTTGGACGGGACTCTGAGTAGCCTGGTCCAATGGAAGGGCAGTGGGGTTGGAACTAGATGATCTTTAAGGTCTCTTCCAGCCCAAACCATTCTATGATTCTATAAAGCACTGCATTTTTAACACATATCTCCAACAAATAAAGCAAGAGGAGAACCAGTTAACAATGGTTCCTTAAGGCAGGTATTCCAGTTGTCTTGGAATTTTACAGTGCCTCAGTATGGCATGTTTATGTCCCCCCTCAGGAACATAACTTCTAGGATATGGGGTTGCTATAAAGCAGTACCATAGTGCTGGCAATGTGCTTGCTTAAGTCTAGCAATATTTTTTCATACTTTTTTCTTTTTAAGTAGCTGTTTGTTATTCTGCTCCACAAGGGACTATTGCTTGAACCAGAATAGTTAGATTTACTTTGTTCCTCAGAAAGTTATGTCTTATCTAGGCACGTTTATTTAAAAAACTACATAGCTTTTGCAATTTTTTTGGATAGATTTTTTTTTCCCCATAAATTGTACCAATCTCCACCCAGATGAAACGTGAAATTAAATTTTAAAACTGCAAACAGTTTTTATTTTTAATCAGGTATACAAAGCTTTCTTAGATGTGCTGAAGGCTTTTAAAAACTGAGTTCAAATGCATTTTGATAAATTTAAATGCAAGTTTTTCCAGTTAATAATAGAACTGACAGATCATAATGTCCTAAAAGCTTCACTTGACTAGACCTCATCCATTGCTATCTAGTTTTTATCCGTAAATTGGAAATTGGTTCTCTGTATCCAACAACCAAAGATTTTCTCAGCCTCAAGCGAGCTAGCCTTTGAATTGAGCTACATGAATAAACTGGCTTAAATAAAACGTTTTCCCTGCACCTGCAGAAAAAGCTGCAGCTGCCAAAAGATGAATACTTCAAAAAACTTGGATCCCTAGGATCCAGCCAGTGATTTCTGCCAGTTTAGTACTTTGAAGTTCTTTGAAAATTCAGCACCAAATGCACAGTAATGGGGGTTATTATGTAAGTATAGCCCTTTAAAAAAAATAACATGATCTCAATTTGGAATCTTAATAAGCAAAAAAAATCCAACTAAAATGAAACTGTTGGTGGAGGCAGTTTTTAATACCTGCTCTTTATTCATCATCTTGTCTCTGAAATCAGCGTGAGCTTTCCATATGATTCTGTCAGTGCTGGTGATGGAGGTCAGCTGCCAGCAGGTATTCATTTAAAAAGAAGAAAAAGATAAACCAAGGAGGGAAGCATCATTTCCCTAAGTCACTAGGGATGGAGGGTGTTCATCCAAGGTTTCTGGAAGAATTTCAGGAAGCAGCTGAGTTACAGTCATGTGTAACTTACTGAAAACAGTTACTTCAGCAAAGGAGCAGATGTGGCTGACAGCATACACTTAGGAAGATGGGTATAGTTACGAACCTTACTTTACTACTGGCACAAAAAATGAAGTACTGAAGAGAGAAGTGTAAAAGCAGGAGTAGATGGCTGTTGAGCCTTGAAAGCACAGGCAGGAAACCTCTGGGATGCAGGGGATGGCAGTGCCCAGGGTCAAGAGTTGCAGGAGGCAGCAATGACCCATGTGAAAAGATTGAGATAGATGCAGTTAGAAAACAGGTTACAGAAATTCACTTTGAACAAATGCAGGGTGGCAAACACTGGAAAGAGTATGTAATGCTCTCTTTGTCCTGTATTGAGTGAAAATGACATCTGGTTAGGTTTTCTGCAAGTAAAGGATTAGCTGTATGTTTAAGCTGGACAGCAGTTGTCAGATAAATGAATTTAACATTAGCATCATTTTGAGGAGTTTGTTTTGCATAAATTGAGATTGACATTTACAAATAAAATCATCCTTCTCTTTGTTGTGTTGAGCTTATGTCATAAATTATTTGAAAAGGTCAAGAAATGAACCAATGGGAAATGAATAACTGGAAGATCATATAAGGAACCAGGGTTATCTGGGAAAGTTTGAACGAGACAGGAGAAAAACAAAAAAAACATCTAAACCATGAGTTTTCATATGAAGAATTTTGTTCAGAGTTCTTATTTGCCTGTAATGTGGGGATGCTGAAATTAAGATGGCAGACAGTTTAAATGCTGTCAGTGGAGGTGTTTCAGATAAAGCTTTTCACTTTCTAATGTGAACCCAGGAGGCACACTCAGTGTGTGGTGCACACACACACTTTCATGCACCTCCATGAAGGTATGTGCCCTGGAAAGTCCTCCCATGGCTGGAAGAGATGATTCCGCAAAGGCAGGATCTAGTGCTAAATTCCTTTCTCATACTCTTACCTGAGCAGAGTTTGCAGGATCATATCAGAAACAGTCACATTGCAGGGAACACATGCTAGTATTTTGGGCAGTCAGGTGTCACAGTTTTAAAGTTAGCACCATTTCATGAGAAAAAAACCCTCAACTGCCAGAATGATATTAAAAAAAAAAAATAGATGAAATATATTCTATTAGCAGTGATGATGTGGTAAAAATAGAAATAAAAGTGACATATTTCACAGTTAGACACTTCAAAGGATACTCCTCTCCCAGTAATCCTCTGATCTGCTTCATGTCACAGGTCACTTAAACAGTATTTACAAAACTCCTGGCTGGAGCATTCATTCAGGATTTAAGGTGTCACAACTTTTTTTGACATAAAAAGTTCCAAGGCACCAATATTTCTCAGAAAATTTTACATCAGAGTTAGTTTTTATGTAGACTTGTTTTTATGAATATGTCTCCTCAAGACCAATGTGAAACAAACCTGGAGAGGGAGAAAAGTTTTCTCCTGACAGCCATATGATGAGGTTATGCAGTGCCTGGTAGGTAGCTGGATGCTACTTTGAATGTGCTTAAAAAGGTGAGGACCAAAGTAGGAGTCAAAAGGCTTGACCTAACTGTTGATTGTGTCAATGATGTGTCAAACCAAGAAACTGGTGTAAACTCTAGGTTTCAGTTACTACTGAATGTGAATATTCATTTTCTTCTTCGAGGTGCTTTGCCTTGAAGAGTAAAATGCAACGATTATTAATTGATGCCATAATTTTGAGTGTGAGCTGGATTTGGATGTAAGGTCTCTCTTTTGACACCAAACTCATTTTAGGAGCCTGGTATTTAACATGTAATACTTGGGCAGTGATGGATTCTGCTGTCTCAGGCAGGCATTGTCCTTAATTCTAGGTGGCCTTTCCAAGTCATGACAGTTTGGGAATTTTGTACTGATCAGACAGTTGCTAGTTGCTTCAATTACAGGGGTCCTATGTTCTACTCTTTCCACAGACTGAACTTACTTTTACTCTGTCTTATTACTCCAAGCAAATAATGTCTGAATGAAGCTGACTACTGCAAGTCCCTGTGCAGTTTCTTGCAGTAGGAAAGCTGCTTGGTGAAGCCCCAGTGTCAGGCATATTGGTAGGTGTTTAAAGAGACTTTTATCATACTTTTTTTTCCTTTTTTTGTATTTGCAAGAAAAGAGTATATTCAAAATATTTCTACCACACCAAAGTGAAAGGACCAAGTTCCTGGGGTCGTAGCTGAAATAAAACTCTTGACTATTTTACTATTGCCGAAATAGGAATGCCTGGTTGCTTTGTCCATGAATGACTTGAAGGAAGAAGGATATTTTTTCAAACCTGTTTAATTAAGATGCCTCTTCAGTTCTCCCTGTCCTTCATTTCAATAGATATTCAGAGGCTTTCAAACCAGAACTACACAGGGCTCTATTTCAAGTGTGTTGTAAAGAACTAATAATATAGCCTCTGTGGCTGGGGCACAGAATCTTCCTTATATAGCTTTTCTGAACAGGATACTCTTGTTCTGCAACAGATCTTGTGTTGTTTATTCCTGATAACCATTCTCAAGCCAGTATAAATGACACTTCCAGATAACTTTCTTCCTCCCTGATAACAATCTGGTAG
This sequence comes from Pseudopipra pipra, assembly GCF_036250125.1. Taxonomy (NCBI): domain Eukaryota; kingdom Metazoa; phylum Chordata; class Aves; order Passeriformes; family Pipridae; genus Pseudopipra; species Pseudopipra pipra. The sequence continues at coordinate 48,757,311 of NC_087552.1, forward strand.
TTTATACCACTTTCCAGAAGTGTACATTTCTGTTTAGTTTTTTAGGGTGCATTTAGTATGGCCAAAGTAGTAATTCTTTCAGTATCTGCCAGCTAGATCAGTTTTGAGAAGAGTCTCTTCAAAGCAATGTCTGTTTAGAACTGACTTATTTATGTGCAGTTTCTGTTCCACAACAAAGCAGTCAAAGAAATGGAGCATCAGTTCCTGGTGCCTGAGAAAGAGGCCTGAGAAAGGTCTCAGAAAACAGGTATGATTTAGAAGGTCATTTGTGAGAACTCTGTGTTCTGAATAGCTGTGTACTCATACACATTTCAGATCTTATTTTTAAGGCTCTGTTTTTTGAATGAAGTGCTGACGGATGTGGAGGCGACAGTGGGTCATGCTGAGAGAGAAGTGATTGGAATCCAGGGAGGTAACTAGCAAAGCTCTTCGATGATGGTGAACTCAGGATAGTTATAGAGTCCCATAAATGACTTCAGCATATTAGAGGGGCACTCGTGTAGGTTGCTGGTGACCTGGAGTTGTCAGTACAGGGGAAGGTAGGCTGTCACGCAGAAAGGAACTGGACAGTGTCAAAGAAATAGAAATTGGGCAGAATTTCATAGGTCAAGATATATGTTGAGACTACTAATGAGATTATCTTGGATGGAAAGAGTGACTGTGGTACATTGCTGAGGGATCACAGACAGGTGATCCTGAACTACAGCTTGTTGTTGGTGCATGTCAGGGCAGCAAATTACAGCCCAGCAGATGTGGCATGAAAGTTGCAGAATTTGGGCTAGGAGATTTCCTCTGGTTCTGTTTGCTCACATGCATGAAAAGTTGACTTTAGCTGAAACAAGTTAAGAAGAGAGCTTGTTGGACGCCAAGGAAGGAGTTTTTGGATGCATTTTACAGGATGGAGAATGACTAATAAGAATAGGGAGTGAAGCAAGAGTGTCTTATGTGGAGGCACTAGCTGGTTTGAGTTACATAGCATTACAAAGGCTAAGAGGGTTGCTCTCTGTAAGCATGCTTGGGAGGCAAGACCCAGGCAAACAGTGCTGTTCACTGCATCTACCAGAGGATAATACTCCTGTAAAAACAAATAGTGTAAATCTGATCATTAGTAATGTAGGAAACCAGTAACAAGTTTCTGACTGTGGAGTAGCACAATTGTATGGGTGCAGAAATACCCCTCTTATATCCTATTCTCCAAACAGAACTCTGTAAATATATAGGACAATACAGTGGAGGGGCCTACAAAAGCAAGAAACTAAGAATGAGGGTCTGATGATTGTCAAGAAATACTTTTCCAGTCCTTTTTGTTCATAAGTTACAGGGTATCAGAAAGCTAAACACAAGGTATGTAGGAGTTTATTGGCTGTAATATTTCTCTTGTCATCCCTCTCAAGCATTTTAAAGTGCTTTCTGATTTTTTTACTGTTCTGAAAAATGAAAATATTTTTCCATACTTCTAGGGGAAAAAATAGGTTTTGTTGGATCTTACAGCCCCTGAGAAGCAGGGCTGCCGCAGCTCCATGTCCCCAGGTTCAACCAGTAGCAAGGCAGAAGATGTATTCCCAGCAGCTACATGCATCCATAGCATGTGTATATCTAAATTACTTCCTCTGAGTCCTCAGTTTAGGTTCCCCTCTTGCCATTGTGCCCCAATGTTCCTCTGGGCTTGTGCAGGTGAGCCTTGGAGGCACTGATATATCCAGTGATGGGCGTAGGGGTAAATGGGCAAGGTGTTGTTTGGGCTCCTCTTCCTGCCATCATCTCTCTGTGCTCCTTCATTGGTGTGCAGACGAGGTTTTGTCATGTAACTGACAGTAAGAAACTCAGCTTTGAACATAGTTCAAACAGCAAGCAGCTCTAGGAGAGAGAGGGGTCTCCATTAAGTGGCTGCACATGCTTACAGAATGGCAGGACTGTACAGAATGAAAACCTCTAACTCAGCAGAGGAGAGCTGAATATGGATGATGTGATTCAAAAAGGAGGAACTATTCAGAACGAGAACATGGGAAACATTGAACTTGACTAAATTTTCCCAGAAGACTGGGAAAAAAGAAGTAAAAAATAGGACTGCAACATGGAAATGTCTAAATGATGGCAAATATGTTTGTCAGATGACATTGGAAAAAAAATATAATGTGGATATTCTCCTCTGGGTATGCCTTTATGATACATAGAAATACTATATTAATTTTGAGCTTTTAGGTAAATGTTATAGAATATTACTTAAAATACAGATATAGAGATAGATTTACCTTTTTTCAACAAATTAGATCATCCTCTTATCTCCCATTTTCACTTATCAAAGCTTTCTATTTAAATTGATAGATACATATGGGTATTCCTGGGGGATTTTTCTTTAGTCATAACTAGCTCATTCCTACGTATCAGAGAAGTCTTCTACATGCATTTTTTTGACATGGAGTCAGCTCTAATACATCTCTGTTTACAGTAAAAGATTGCTGCCCAGGTACCCACAATTAAATCTGAGTGAAGCTTTTCAATAGCAGTTGTTATGTTCACCAGCAGAGTCTAAACGAGTTTCAAAAAGGTGATGGAGAGCTTCCCACATCCCCTGACAGCTCCGTGCCCTCTGTCAAAGGCACAGAGAGAGGACTCCTGGAGTCCTCTCGTCCTTTCTGGGCTTAGAATCCATTTGAAGAATTCCTACTTCCCAGCCTTGCTAGTATCAGTCGTGGCCCTGGGAAATGCAGTATGACACAAGTTCGTGCTTCAGTTGATCCTGTCTGATAAGTTCTCTGTTTGAATGTTTCTGCTCAACAAAATATTTCTAAACAGCACAGCATCAGTAGCATAACTCCCATAAAAACTTATCTAGATCCACAATAGATATGCTGAAGACAGGGGTGTCTACAGAGGATGACTTCATTTTCCATTGTTCAAGGAAAGCCCATCACTTTGAGCCCCTCCAGGGAATCTGTGTATACATTCCTCAGTTTGTCTTTCTGTCCAAGTGGAGTGCCTTACTGAGGTTGCTTGTGTGACATTATGGTCATAGGAGAAGAACTGAGTAGAATCAGAATCACAGAATGATTTCTGTTGGAAGAGACTTTCAAAGGTCCTGTGGTGCATCTAGACATCTTTCAGTACATCAAGTTGCTCAAAGCCCTGTTCAACCTGACCTTGAACAATTCCAGTGATGCGTAGTCCACAGCAGCAGTCTTTCCAGCTTTTCTGAACACCCACCCTTCTTTTCTGCAGGAAAAAGGCAGTTACTCAGCTCATTTGAAACACTCAGGTGATGAGAGGATTTCCCTTATGAAACTCTGCTCCATGGTCCTCCCCTCAACTAATTCTAATTTTATTAAAATAATGCATTTGAACAATTCAAAACTTATTATTTGATGCCTACCAAAAATTACTGTCAAAGATTCTCTTTGAGAACTCATCTTGAATGAAGATGAGAAGGGGCTCCTATTCTGTATAGCTCATGAAGTTCTTGCATTTTACTGATCTTCATTACAAATGCAGTAAAAAGCTTTACTTTTTTGTGGTGGTCAGAGCAGAATCCACTTTAATATGGGCACATTCCCTAGCAGTACATATAGATTCTCCCATTTATGTCTTGCTTTCAAACAAAAAGGCAAGTTAAGTCTTTTTAGTCTTTACAGCATAATTACATGCCAGGAATATATAGATTTCAACCAATAGTACTTCAGCAATAGCTAGAAGCTGTTGTTACAATACACTCCAAAAGATGTTCAGAGTGGTTGTAAAGTGAGATGAACCAAATAAATTAGTCTGTAGAATAGCTGCAAAGTCTGCCAAGCATACTCTATCCACTTCCATCTTCATGGCTCTGGCTTCAGCAAGGATGGTGTGGCTCAGCATTCCTTTAAGAATGGATGCTTGGAGTGTGCCTGACTGCCAAGATCTGTGTCATTAAGACCTCCTTTCTTAATGACTTGAAAAATTGAAAACTCAACAAATACAATGTGGGTTAGACCATGAGAACAATTTGAGGCCATAAGAAGGGGTTTCATTGCTCTGTGGTGCCGCTCTCTTTTCCACCAAAGCAGTAGTTGTGCAGCAGTAACTGTGCAATACATTTATGTTGTGCACGCAGAATAGGCCTGGCACATCCCCAACACACTGGATTCTCCATGGATGGGCTGCACAGCACATGTTGCTGTACAGACTGTTACATAGCTGAGATTTCTTTTACTGAAATATGTGAGCCATGTGTGCACATGCCTGGATTACGTGCCATGACTGTGCAACATCATCTAGTCAGGTCTGTTTGAACCATCCATCCAGTGCGATGATCCTGTGCCACAAAAATTGGGCTTCTTACATGTTGGAGTAAGAGAAGGGAGTGAGTCCTTTCCATACTTCAAAGTGATGAGAGTTGGGAACCTCAAGACTGAAAGATTTAGGAAATATGAGTCTTTGACTTTTTTTCCTTAAACTAATTTTGTCTGGGGTCATAGCTAGGCTTGGCTACACATCTGTCTCTAAACTTCCGTAAGGAAGCATAGCCATTGTAAATATAAATGTCTTTAAAACTTCCATTTAATGGATAATTCCACAAATCTACAGTATTTTAAAATTGATTTTTCCCATATTTAACTTCTAAGTGTACTGAAATAGAGACTTTGCAAAGTGGCATCTAAAACCTAGCTGTTAGAATTGCGAGCAGCTGTGTATGGGAAGCACACAATGCACATAATGTACTGTGACAGCAGGAGAGGTGGTTTGCAGAGAATTGATGCATTTTTTTCTTTCAAGGTCACTTTAGACACCACTGTGCAAATCAGCCCTCAAAATTATAAGACAGAAGAAACTAATAAATATTTTTATGAATGCAGAAGTTAATAATAAGAGTGACTGCAATAACATTTATGTGAGCAAGAATGAAAGATCATAAAAGCATTTTTATATGAAAGACATGAAGTTTCTGAATAATCTGTAATAGAATTTAAGCCCATTTGAAGCTCCAATTAGGGTGCTTTTTGAACTGAAACAATGTGGTTAAAACTTTCATTCAAAATGCAGGTATTTCTTTTTATTATTATTATTCTATAATCACAGAAAATATTCATCCATTTTCTTTCTGGTTTAAAAAAGACATATTTCAACTTTATGAAGTAGGTGTTCTGTGCAGAATGGGTGCTGATGAGAACCATGCACAGAACAGGAAGTTCAGAAGACAGGGGATGGCAGCCGAGAGCGGCTCCATCTGCTCTGGAAATGCATTGCTGTACAGTGCAGGCCAAAACAACTGACAACACAAAGTCATTATTTATGGAAAGACTCTGAACTCTGGCCGTTTGTCAAGTTGACTCAAGAAGTCTGCTGCTGGGCCTGATGAGCTAGCAAGTATCTAACATAGATTTGTGCTCTAATAAATGTCAGATACAGAGGCATTACTGAAACACATTGCTAAAATATCAGGAGAAAAGAGGAATGTACATCAAATAGTGAAAGGCCCTAATTACTGACTTCACTAGTAAAGACTGGAAAGCATCAGAACACTTTAATTTCAAAAGAAAAGTGTGGGTGAGACCAGTGTGATGTGCCAGCCCCAAAGCCAGTGGCAGAGCTCTCATTGACTATTACAGAGTGAGGGTTTCACCTGCCTTGTACAGCGTTTCAGTGTACTTTTCCATCCATTGACTTCATCCTATGGGAGCTAGGATGGTTCATGTGTTTGTTAAATAGTTTCCACATCTTCCTATTTGGTAAAAGTTCCAGTCCCCAGACCAATGAAACTATTCCCCCTCCTCTTTATAATGTGCATTAACAAGGACGAACAATATTATTTAGACTAATAAAAAATGTTTGGGATGATGCTGTGCTTTTTTGTGCTAACCTCTGTTGAAAGCTGGAAGTTAGAAAAAAATCAGCTGAAATAAGTGTGGCTAATCTCATAGCCAAGTCAGGTTGGGTGCATTTTTTTTGTCTGTTGTTTGGGGTTTCCCAAATCTTGTCATCATTCTCAAACTGATGTTGTATAACATGTTAAAAAATTACTAGAAGGAAGACTTCTTTCTGTAACTGTATAATATACTTGCTGTATACAATCAACAACTAGAAATTCATATGCCTTCCTGCTCAATTGCTGCAGTACCTGACTTCAATAGCAATGAGTAACTTGAAGTTGTCTTCAAAAAGTGCCGTGATTCTCCAGTTAGTTACAGGCATTTTCCTATTGCAAAAATATTCTCTAAACATAGGCACTTCTAAACAAATAATAGACCCAAACCTCCTAGTAGGAAGCCTGTCTAAATTCATTGCTTGGCTGCGTGACACACAGCAAGGAAGGGAGCCACATGTTCCTGTCTGGAAAGTGATCAGTTACATTATTCTAAGCATTAAAATGTGTCCATATGCGTGCATGTGTACACACAGACATGCATACTTCAGATAATGACATTTCCAGTCTCACAAGAAAAATAGATTGTGTACAAAATCCTTTCTTATCAGGCATAGAATTTCATTGTGATCTATCCCTTCAACTTTAAAAACACTCTGTTATGATGGCAAGAGCAGTCTTAGAGTGGTTAACTGATTCTCTCATTTAGTCTGTTACTGAATGAAGGAAGGTGTCCATTAATCTTCTACTTCATTTATCATACTTTATCTAATGTAAATGCAAGTTATATATACCTGTAGTTCTGTATAAAATAGTGTATCTGTTATAGTCCTGTACAATGGATATTCTAGAGAGCTGAGAGTCTCATGATGAACTGTAGTCATGCGACAGTCATTTGTCACATGCCTGTGACAGTCTCACCTGCATACTGGCCATTAATCTTCAAGATTAATTCTTCAAGAACGTGTAACTTTACTGTCCCCAGGCAATTTTGAGTCTCCCTGCATAGAAAGGCAAAACTTCTCCCTGCATCCTATTGAAGGAAGCACTTCCTCCAAAAGTGCTCTCAGTGAGGTGTAAATGAGCAAGTTTCTGTCTAGAACTAGTGGTGAAGTTGTGGATCACTTGCATCATTGCAAGTGTTCAAGTCCGGGTTGGACTGGGGTCTGAGCAACCTGGTCTAGTGGAAGGTGTCCCTGCCCATGGCAGGAGAGAACTGGATGATCTGTGGTGGTCTCTTCCAACCCAAACAATTCTAGGGTTCTGTGAAGCAGGACATTAATGAGGTTGGGGACAGAGGGAGGGAGGGCAGACAACCCTATTTCTGCTCACTTGAGAAAGGCATCCATCACAGGTTTTGGCAAAAGTTGTGGGGTGGAAAGGAAGAATGCCGTCTTTCAGGAATTGGCATCTGGGGCTACTGCCATTAGTAAAGGCTGTAGATGATGAGGAAACAGCTTGTATAATAGACATGCTCTGCAGCATGACCCAGCCTATTTAGGAGGAACTGGATCGAAGAGGCAGTAATAGTGTTTGTTGACAGCACTGAACCTATGTGGGGCTTTGTCTCTTAGTCAGTGGGGGGTGCAGAAGGACTCTCCTAGTATGGGGTGCACAGTGGACCAAAAAGTCAAGATACAAGCACTCTGAGCCATGCTGGATCATGTCTTCCCTGCACTTTTCCTATCACAATCCTCCTTTTTGTCTGCTTAAAAACAGACCCTTTGGGGGCTCTGAACATTAGGTCTGATCTGATGGTGAGCCTTCTGCAAACAGCAAAACCATGCAGCAGTGGCTCTGTTCTGTTGTGCCACATGTTACTGAACAGTTTTTATTATGGTCATGAAATTGAGATGCATTTTTCTCACTCCATGAGGAATTTATTTTTATCAGTAACAAAAGGAATTTTTTTTGTCAGTAAATTTATTTACTTTTTCTTCACTGAATTGTAATTTCCAGTGCAGAAGACAAGTCTTGGGTTTGGGAAGGGGAGAAGGATCAGATATTTTACAAATGAGCAGCCAGTTTCTAAGTTCCATACTACAAAGGTTATTGAGCATTTTTACTGCATTTGATACTCATTATGCTGTACATGATCTGTTCTTTCCATGAGGAATCCTGCAGATGTAAAGGCTCACACAATGGTTGGTTTAATCAGAAGTACAGAAGGCATCCACAGCTTTTCTGGGCAACCTCTGCCAGTGCCTCACCATCCTTGCAGTATTCTTCCTAATATCCAATCTAAACTTACTCTCCTTCAGTTTAAAGTCATTCCCCTTGTCCTATCACTATATACCCTTTTAAAAAGTCCCTTTCCAGCTTTCTTGTAGGCCTCCTTTAGGTACTGATTTGCTAGGTGATTTTCTGAACGTTGTTGTTTTGCTAAGGGCTAGCACTGAAGAGAAGAAAGAGTATTTTTATTAATCCCTCTTTTTTTGTTTTTGAGAGAGTGACAACTTTGCAGATTACTGAAGGTTCTCTTCTCCAATTGGAGTTCAGTCCTATTCTTTTAAATTGTCAGCTGAAGTCGCTTGCTGCTGTGTTATTGGTAGTAATGGTTGGAGAATTGGGCTCTTAAGTTACAATATTGTCAAAGAAGCAGCTACATATAGTAATAAGATCATTAAAATGTTTTCACTGAGATTTGCTTTGAAAAATAGTCATTTCACATGTCTTTGCTGCAAATGTTGATTTGTATGTGTGTCCATACTCATTTCCAAGGTGCAAAATTAGCAAATGACTTGTGGAATGAATCAGTAAAACTATTGTGCTCTGTGCAGAAGTGAATAAACTAGCTATTTTAACCCCAGCCTTGGCTTCCCCTCTCCTGGGCTTCCTAGCGGATCCTTTTGAGATATATCTGTTCGCAAAATAAAGACACTTTTTATGCTTTTTAGTACTTGCTGACTATTTGCCAAGGATTTCTATGAAGTATCTGTGAATATAGCCTGAGACAACATGACACTGCTTCCCCTGTTTCCTGTGGTGAATGGCCAGCCCCAATGATAAACTGTAAAACTACTCAAGGTAGGAAGGGTGAGCTGCCAGAAACTATTTATCACTTCACTGGCTTTGTACCATGCACATCCGTCTGAAGCTAAATTGAGGTTATAAGAGGAGTTTTCTTTTTGCTTTGGCTTTGCCAGCAATAGTATCTTGCATAAAGATGAACATAGAAGTTCAGTGTTTAGCCCTTAGATGTTCCCATGCCTAGAAAAGAAGATGGAAGTGATAAAAAATTTAACTCAAACACCTTTTTACACTAGTTTCTGACAACTAGTGCTATAATGTTAATCTGCCATTAACTTTGATAAGGTGAATACCTTATTGGAATGGTGGATTTCAGGATGATGCTTATGTATTAATACATAAGGTTAGGTTTCATCCTCTTTGGATATTTTAGGAGTTTTGAAACACTAATATCTCCTGTCCTTTCATTCTATTTGATGTTGCTCTTATGGATAAAAAAGTGACTTCTCTTTTCTCTGTACAACCTCTTTTTAGAGATGGTAGGTATTCTAAGCTAAAAATAAAACTTGCATGATATTCTAAGCCAAATTTTGGGTAATTCTTTGCAGTTCAACTCTTTATATACCCATAAATCCACATGAAGTTAATCTTCCTGCAGTAGAATGAGAGTTTAAATTTTTGTGATATTTCTCTCTTACTCAGTGTCAAGAACCGTGAATCCCATGATACGTAACTATGTTGTAAAATGGAAGGATCATCAAAAAAACTCAACATGCATTTGGCAACCTAGCACTTCTCATTTTGGCACATTCAAAGCAGATGTGCATCTTCATTATAAGTGCTGATTGTTTTTTGATGTTAATGGCTGTGCCAGGTGTTGCTTCACCTCAGAAAAAAATTGAATCCAAGAAACAACAGATTTGACTTGTAAAAGGATGGTACTTGGTATGCAGGCACTGTGATAGCAGGTGGCTGATGATGCACTACATGCTCTTATGCATCTTCCAATAAGTCGCTAATTGTAGTTGCAAAATGTGGTTTTGCCAAGATTGATTCCCAGTGATTGTATCACCCCTTTATAGCTTCCCTTTCTACTGACTGAAGTTTGCTAAAGTTCAAGCTGTTATTTTTGAGCAGTTGGCTCATGCTAACAGGAATATTGGCTGCCTGTCTCATCAGCTCAAGTGGGACAGGGTGCTGAAGTCGACCACCCTGCTGTCTGAAGACAAGGAGTCTGAGAGCAGAGCACACTGCTTGGGAGCAATTATGTGCTGGGTGACCTCCCAGCCACTCCACACAAAGCATCTCCTTTCCCATGCTTTCTCCAGACCTTGGCAATGGCAGAGAGCTAAATGGATGAGAGGGTGTGGCGGGAGAGCAGAGTTGGGGATGAAGGGAGGCAAAGAAGGCTTTATTTCTAGACCTTGAGTGTGTATGTAAGAAGTCTTTATGAATATTTTGCATAAGACCCCAACACTTTAAGTGGGGCATATTTAAAATTAATCAAAATACATCATTCAAACAAACTTATTTGCATAACCAAAATTCCATCATGCAATCAAAATTCACTTACTTATTCTTTAAATTTATGACAACAGCAAACTTATTGATGTTCATGCTTTTCTGAGCATGTCAGAAATGCTTAATATATCACTTGGAAAATGTTAGTGCAGTAACTATGTTTTCTTTTTATACCAAAATACAAAAATGCATGATAAAAATGCCATGAAGAGAAGTCATTGATTGCTAGTCCATGCTGCAGAGACTGACCAACTGCATAACACCCTTAAGTAAGTAAATTGCTTTAAGCACAGATAGCTAAGCCAGCTTCCTTTACATGGTTCCCAGCCCCCACCCAGGATTCATCATTTCATTTCAATTGATGTTGACCTTGCTGTAAACTGTGAACACACAGATAATGTGTCAAGTCCAACTCATAGTCTTGGTTTTGCTTTATGAAAGAAAAAAAATTGGTTTTGCTCCATTATTTTAATGTTTGTTCTTAAAGAACTTTAAAAAGGTCAATTACTTTCAATACTTTGATGTATTTGGGGATTTCTTTAATAAAGAAATGGTGGTATTAAAGCTGCTCAAGTAAAGGCGATATTTTCTTCTAAAAATCCAGTTCTCATGATTCACTGCCTGGTTTTACCATGCATTCCCCTTTCCTTTTGAATTTGCTCTTACAGTGAAGGGTATCTAAATAAATACGGTAGCACAGAAGCAAATGGAAAACATCTGTTGTTCTAATTCAGGAATTTAGTGAGTCAGGTTTTATGAACATCTGAACTCAGCACTTTTACATATTTGTAGCTTAAAATTATTCTTATAAAACATATACTTAAAGGGAATACTGTAAGAAGTGTGGAGAGTGTTCTTGCACTTTGGAAATGCCAAAACTGAACAGGAATGAGAGGAAGGTGGGTTTTTTGTTTTGTCTTCTTTTTAATGGAAATGATTCAGAACCCCAAGGAAATAAGAAGAGCATACAGTACCACAGTGTGGCTTAGGCTGCTGCCTGTGTCTGGTAGTGGCCAGTACAAGGACATAAAAGACCTGCTTTTCTTAGAGTGATAGGCAATTGTGTTCTCCAGCTATTGGAGGTTTAAAAGATTTATTGAGTTAGCGGATCTTGTAATGACAATAGCAGTGTACAGCAGAGGGATATTCTGTGATTTATAAATTGCGAGACTAAGGGATATTTGGAATAGATGGAAGCACAATTTTTTTTTTACAGGAAATAGGTAGGTACTGTGGCTTAAAGAGATTACTGTAATGTAACAACTTGTTCTTATAATGAAGTAATTTTACCTGAAATAATGCCTTTCTTAAGTTGAAAATGGCTTCTTATGCTAGTATGGCCTATTTTTTGTATCAGGGATCATTGTGAACGCTGCATTTAGAGCCCCTTCTAAGCTTTATTCTGAGCAAGTCTGGTATTTGAGACATATAAGTATCACTGCATTGCCAGAGCTGGATGTCATTACTTTCTTGAATCACCTAATGTTCCCACATTTGTATCTCCCTTTGCTTAGAACTATTGCAAAAGTTCATTAATTCAGTACCTGTTATGTCATCTTTACTTTGAAAGCTTGGAAGATCTTTACTCCCACTCGTCTTCCTCAGCTGTAAATTGCTAAAAGTGAGATTATATGAATTCATTCATGTACCAAAATGCAGTTTGATGCTCCTGCAATGGCTCTGGCAATTTGCATTGCCTAAAAAGTCTTGCTTACAATAGTGTTGGCAGCTGTGCTCCAAGTAGCTAGGTATGTCTGTCCATGCAGTCTTTACTGTCTCCTTTGTGCCTTCTCAAATTTCCATGCTGGTCCCAGTTTAAGATTTTTAGATACCAAAAATGTTTGCTTTTCCTTCAGTATATTTACATTTCCAAAAATATTTCTATATTATTTTCACTTCTTTATGTAGAAAGCTGGGGCACAAAGCCTAGCATTAGAAATGGTCTTATGCTACTCTATGCTCTATGTTTGCAGATGTAATTAAACTGAAAAGTGAGGGGCTACAGCTTTGCTCACCTACTAGAATGACAACAGCCATGAGAGTAGTTGCTGATCTTGGGGCTTGACTTCTAGACAGTTTTTGTTAAATCTCAAAGTATACACTATTGATGCTGCATAAGTTGTAAGTAATGATGATGAGCTTTCAAGTAAAGAGCACAATTTCCATTTGTCTTTGGAGCTGTCATCATGGTATCTGAGGGGCTTGAGGCTGTTAACCTCTCAGGTGGATGGATATATCAATCTAGAACAACTGGCAAATTCTTAACAGGAATGAACTGGTATAGTTCCATGTAAGTATGAGCATCTGTGTTGTTTTAATCCAGCTGAGAATTCGTCCCATAATTTTGGTAACCTCTATGAGTCTATGTACGGTCACCATCCTTAGAGAATGCTGCCATCTACCATAAGCTAAAAACCACATTCAGCTCCTTCTTGTCTCAGTTTAAGGGCTCCATTTTTGTTGGGTTTTTTAAAAGAATAAATGAGATTGAGGGGTCTCATGAGGATCATCTCCTCCTCCTAATGAGAAAACCAAAACTGTATTCCCTACCATAAGAGATTCTCTAGCAGGAGGAGATGACTACCTCTGACTTGAAATGAAAAGTTTCAGATATCCCACCTGTGTCAGACACACCTAATTAGTCCTGCTCTGTGATTTACTGGCATAAAGGAAAGACTAGCTACTTCATAGGAATTTTCCATCCTTCAGGTCCATAATTTTGTGTTTATATACATATATATGCATGAAAATAAGTGTCTGGGTTTTTTTTTTGTTTCCCTGACCAAAGCTTTTCATGCAACAAGAAAAATGTCTGTCTTTATCACAAAATTCAAAATTCCCAAAATGTAAAATGGAAATACACTGAATGCAATTTTGGGCTGTAGCACTTATGAAGTAGAGGCAAAGACAAAACATGATGAGGAATGACTCCATTAAATTTAGGTACTTTTTACATCATCTTTTGTCTTCCTAGTAGATGCACTGCTCTGAGGATGGAAGAATCTTAAGAGAAACAAGCTTCAGCATACCTAATTTAATGCAGCACCCAGAAGGTGCTACAGGGGGCACAGCATCTCTGTGTCAGCTTCTTCTCTTGCCACCATTTTCTATATGCCAACAACTATGAAAAGGTTCTTTGGAGGGCTGTCTTATGGTAATCTGCCAGAGTTTTGAACCAGAAGGTCTTCCTTGAAAGATAAGGAGCTGTCAGAATCCTATTGCCACATCAGCCCTTTGTGTTATGCCAGTGTGGGGATGCAGATCTTATCCACTGCTTCGTGCCTTTAGTATGCTGACCCTATTCATGTAATCAGCAATACCCTTGGATAAATGCACTCATGATTTCTAGATGCAGGACTTTGACTCTTATCTTCCAACCTTGCATCTCAAAACTCTGTACAAAGATTGATCAATGCTTTCATCCCCGTTATATAGGATGGGAAGACAGAGATTATGACACATTCAGGATAACAAAGGGAAGGGCCACTAAAGCTAGGGTTAGAAACAGAATTTCCTGACTCCCTGTCTAATTTCTTGAGCAATGACTGTTTTCTTCCATCCCATTCTCTTAATATATGAAGAGTTTAACTGAGTCCTTTAAATGATTTTCCAAGCTCAAGTGGGTCCTTTTGGGCAGCCAAACTTGAAACAGGCAAGACAAGCATTCTTGCTGTGCCCCATGCTTATCAACATGTCAGGTTGGACCAAAAATGTTCTGTAAAAGTTATTCTGTGTTGCAAGAAATCCCCTAGTTAGATTACAGCATCAACAAATTTTTACCAGATTTTTACTGCCAAGTTCACTGGGAGCACATCTGGAACTATTAGACATTGTCGTGTCTGGCATATCATGTTCCTTTTCCATTTAGGGCAGGTTGGTCATCATTGGGAGAAATTTTAGCTGCAATCTGATGTCCTTTCCCATAGGTAACATAAAGGAATGGCCTGAGTTCCTTGTTATTTGATGTAGTTAAAGTCTATAAACTGAATTAAGAAGGCATAGAATCAGCATTTGCATACTGATACATTTGTTAAGAGTTTATTGGGCAAAGTATTTATATGTACATATGCATGCAGAGGGAGAGAATCATGCCCCCAAGTCCCAGATATTTTGCATTACAGAAGATGGAGTCTGACAGGATCCTGAAACATCCCGCAGTGCATCTGCCAGCCCTGAGCAGAACCAGTTCTACCTAAGCCCTCTTTACTAGACGTTTCTCTGCACAGTTCTTAAAAGCTGCCATGAACTACCCTAAAACTTCCAAACTTCCCTAGAGAATCAAGTACTTAACTCCCCTTACTTCAAAAGTTTCTCCTACCATCCGGTACCTTGAATCTTCCTGCAACTTAACTGCAGCCTCAGTGGCCATAGAAAAGTCTGTTAGGTAAAGCCTGACTAAGAAAAGTATTTGAAAAATGCTCCCCTGTTCCTTCCTGTCTTCTCTACCCCAGACTAAACAAACCAAGGGCTCTTATTCTTGGTTTTGCTAGCTCTGCAATGATTTCAGGCACTTTGCTCTGGGCTCTCTCCAAGTTTTCCATGTGTTTTCTCAAGTGCAGTGGTCACAATGAGGAGTAATAGTGCAACGGAGTCATCCCTGCAGAGCAGAGGACTGATTTATTTCGTGTTTCTGCCATACGATTCTTCTGTCTGTAATTCCCAGTATGTGGGGCTTGCTTCTTCTGCGATGGTGCAGCACTGTAAGTCTGGATTGTTCCTGTGCTCCTCTTTCTGAAAATAGGCGCTATACTTGCCTCCTTCTGGCCTTTTGAAACTTCAGCCGTTGCCTGTGCCTCCTCAAAGAAAGCCTGTAATGGGTCTGAGATTAGTTCACTGACTTCTCTAAATTCTCTCAGGTGCAATTTATCTGGCCCAGCTGACATGAAAATGTCTCAGCTTATCTAGTCTGGTTTTCCTCTAGTCTATCCGTGATCATTCTAACCATCTGATTATGTTATCTTTCCTAGCAAAGGCTGCGGCAAAGAGGCATCAAACTCATTAACCTTCTCAGTAATAACTGTGGATAGATTTACCTTTCATTCAGTAATGGTATCTTAAATTTTTGTTGTCATTTCCCTTCAATTTCTTCCTTCCTTTACTGTTTTCCCTTTCCCTCCTTCATGTGTTTTCTTGCCATACCTCTCAGGGGACATCAAAAGCACATTTATTCATTCTGATTTTGACCCTTTCTGTCTGCATTTCACCTGTAGTGGTCTGAGCTGAGGTGCACTTCCCATGACTTCTTATTTCTGAAGTCAGGAAAGTCCTCATGATTTAGCCAGGAGGATTTCCTTCTGTTCCTCTAGGTTTTTGGCCTTGTATGGGAAATTTATGCTTATGTCTTGTTTTGTGTCTTTTAGGAAACAGTAACTTTCCAGAGGTCTTTTGCCTTGTAGTAGTTTTGATTTGGTTGTCTTCTTTTATACAAAGTTGCTTAGTTTTTTCAGCTTGTTTTCTTAAATATAGTTCCTTTTTGTGTTCCTGTTCTTCCTCTTCACTTCCTGAAGCAGGTGAACTCAGTCATTTCAAGAGTTTTGCTCATGTAATTGCCCTCTACAATCTCAGTAAATTTCCTGATGTTCATAAAAATTAAATCTCAAAAAAGTGCCTCTAATGACTTTTTCTATTACCTGTATAAAAAACAAATGATCAGCTGTACATTTCAGGACTTTACTGATTGTCGTACAGGAGCTAAAGGTGATGTAGCTAATTAAACCTGAAAAAATAATTTTTGTGTCTTACATGATCTGTGAAAAATACTACAAAATCTCCAAGGGCAAGTTTGTATTGTATTTTTAGTGCAACCTCAAATGCACATGTGATACCCGAGCTGCTGGTGGTGAAGCTTGCCTGTGTCTGCAAACCATGTCACAAGTTTCTGGGACAAGAGAGGGAAGTACAGAGCTTTAGATTGCACAAACCCCTTTCACAAATTCAGGTATTTAACCTGCCTGGTGGATGAGACACTCTCAGCAACACTCAAGTCTACCTGGCCAAGTCCTTTGCATGATAGCCTGCGATGTCTTGCTGTGATACCATGTGGTGACATTGGGCAGACAAGATGCCTGTGCATCATCCTACAGTGGTCTGACAATTATTGCAGCGAATCAGTCTGAGCTGCAAAAGAATTACAGATGTTTGCCAGGAATGAAGACTTGTGGATCTGGGAGCATTAGCAGATCTGTGCTTTCCAGGAGAGTGTACTCATAACCACAGGTGATCAACAACTTGCTAGGGGCAGGGAGAGAGTGGCAGTAGTTCTGTAAAGAAGTCTATTGCAATAGGGTATATAAAAATGCTAAACATGGAGTATAGAGGCTTTTTGAATACTGTATTTTAGGTAAGCTCTCTTAGTGTAGACTTTTAACCATCAAGATGAAAGGCTACAGAAAATAAGCTATTGAATTTATAGTTTTGTTTTGCGCTACAAGATTATGCTACATTGCCTTGTTTGCATGGGAGATAGGTAATAGTGTTATTTTTAGCGATGCTGATAAGTGGTGAGTTGTGACTGGTTGTTCCTGGAGTGCTCTTGCTTTCACTTTTTTAATTGCCCATTCTGTGAATTTTTAATGCCTTGCATATGACTGCACTATATGTAAGGTTAGGATGGCAAACTTCTGTGTGAACGTGAAGGCCAAACTTACACATAGGTATAGGCTTGAGACGAGCACTGGGGTGTGTCAGGAGAGGAAGGTTTGGTCTGTATTACCCTTGGTTACAATGTTGTAGCATCTTACATACAAGTTCAAGTTGTCTCAGTTTGCTTTCTAGAAAACAGTGAAAACATGGCCACAGCATTACCTGGGACCTGGAGGTAGCCTGAGATTGACCTTCCCTGAGTGACCGCAAGGCTGAGCTCAGAGGGGTCCTGGAGACAGCAGCAGGGATGCAGAGAGTGCAGATAGGGAGCATGATATGTATGAGCCTGTTCCCCACAAGAGCTCCTACTCATCTTTGCCTCAATGCCAGGTTGCTCAACAGCATTCCTGGAGGTCCATTCTTCTTTCAATTTTGAGAGATTGAAGATCTACAAATCTGTCACTCTACTTTTGTGTTATGGGCTTTTGCACCTTGTACTCCTGAAATTCCTGACTCATTGGAGCTGTAAACTCTGTGGATGGTTTGGTGGCAAGTATTGGATACAGGGAGCTTTATTGTTCACATACAATAATGAAAATACTCCTTCATCCATAAAGAAAAAAATGTTACCGTTTTTATTTAAACTTCGTCCCTGCATAATGAACAACTTCTGAACTAAAGTAAAATAAAATAACCATTTTCCACTGTGTCTTTGCCATGTATGCACTGGGATACTTACCTCCTGGGACAACCCCTTCTTTTCTTTACCATGTAGTAAAAGATCAACAGGGAAATTTTTCAAATTGCTCTGGCATGCATCTTCCAAAGATAAAAAAGAACTGTAGGTTTATTTCTTCTTTGCATCACATTTTCTGACTACAAAAAGGGTATATTCTAATATTACATAATTTTAGAAAGAATGGTACTTCTGCTAGTTGCATCTGTAGAAGTTCTGAACATCTGAGCACCAGAAGAAACTGCAGCTGAGAATCAATGTTGCATGATAATGCTGGAAATACTCTTCTGAGTTCAGTGAAAGTGTTTGTTCTTATTCTAAAAAATCTGAAATTAATTAGCAAAAACTTACAATATGAAGGAGACATATTAGCATTCATATCCGAAGCTATGATAATGTGTGAATTGGAAAAAAGGAAAGTTTAATCACTGTATGCTAACCTGAAACTACTTTAATCATGGTTACCATGTGTTGTTTCTTTATGGCAGCCTTTTTTTCTTCTTTTTTCTGTGCTTTGAAAAGAAGGGGGAAAGAAGCATATATGTGACAAGCAGCATATGCAAACTGTAAGGTGGAAGTGGCAAATGAGTAAGACCACGTTTGGAAGAGACAGATGGTGCTTTTTCTTGATCATATGGCAGCACTGGCAGTAGAAATGTTTTGGACTTAGAGAAGTGGAGAGGCCAGACATGTTTCCAAAATGCAGGATAATTTATTTGTAGAACATGCAGAAATGCAGGGAACAAAAACATTTAATGGCCCTCGGAGAAGTGCGTGAACATGATACATTTATATGTGGTTTACTTTGAACTCCTGGCCACTGACATGGGATCTTTGATTATGTGTTCTTGCTTTGGCTGATGACACCTCCCACCATTTCTTGTCCCCATTGCCAGTTTCTCCTTTTCTGGTATCTGTTGCAGCTCTTGCTGCAAAGCACCTTCTTCAGACCCCATATTAACCAAAATTGTTGTATCTCTGCCCATGATTATTTCTATTCTGGTTGTTTGTAGGTTAACCTTCAGTCAGCTGGGCATATATTCTTGATTAACAGATACAGCCATGGGCCTGTTATGGCAAAAGCCTGGTTATTGGGCTAGTTTATCATAATGCCAGAAGGCATTAAGGCATCCTCCATATGTTTTCATAATTACTTAAGCAGCATCTCAGGTCTGTTACTGCTGAAAATATGTAATGAAAGAAATTTCAGAAAAATAGTGCAGCAAGAGAATAATTAAACCCTTTAATTATCATTTGTTTGATTGTGTTGTGTGGTTTCTAGGAAACTTTCTATTTCTTATTGTAGCTTGAACAGTAAATCTTCAATGCTTTCAACTACTAACATCTGAGTATATAGAACAAAATGTTCATAGCAATATATGGAAGATGTATGCTGTGCAAAAACCTTTCTAGAATGTGGGAAAAAAACACTTAAAGACAGTTTAGAGTGAAAAAAATAAAAAAAGACAAGACAGTTTGCAAGCAAAACTGGTATGAAAATAGAACGTACTTTTGAAAATCCACTTATCACTTTTTTTTTCCTGCAAAGATGATAAAATTAATG
Source organism: Pseudopipra pipra (assembly GCF_036250125.1). Taxonomy (NCBI): domain Eukaryota; kingdom Metazoa; phylum Chordata; class Aves; order Passeriformes; family Pipridae; genus Pseudopipra; species Pseudopipra pipra. The sequence continues at coordinate 48,776,517 of NC_087552.1, forward strand.
GCATTTCACACACTCATGGAAGCAAACAAAGTAGAATTTTCAGTTGACAGGGTGAGAAGAATTTTGCTAAAGCTACAGTAGGAAGTGCAGAATCTACAAGCCTGATGGGGTCAGGAGTTTAAACTAAATCTGTTTGAAAATAGTGTAGTCCTGCTCACAGATATCTGAAATCTTAAAAGAAGATTGAATAGTCAATGCTTTTTACTTTCACAGCATTAAAAAAATGTTTCTTTAAATTTACTGGTTTTGTTGACTGAGGGAAAATGTGTTTGTTTGTACTAAATATGAGTTACTGGGAGTTTTGAGAGGAGAATTATGAAGACAAAATACTTCTGAAAACTTCCACACATTACGAACATCGCAAAAGAATGGATGCTGATTAAATGCTCCTCTACAGATTGTGATTGTATTCATAGAGAAGACATTTAAAGATTAATTTTTACACCTTTTGCGTCATTCTTCCTGGGCACCACTCTGATACACCCCCGCAGGACCAACTCAGCCATGGAGAGGCACATCAAAACAGTATGGATGATGTTGAAGGGCATCATGAGTGGCTAAAAGGAACTTCTTAGGCCCCACAAGTTCTTTACATGGGTTGGTACTGTGATACAGAGTCTCACATCTTTGAGATATCATCTGATATCAAAGTTTGTGAAGGCAGCTCCACACCTGGCTATTAGTGCTGTTTACACGTACGTTTTATATATATTTGTAATTACGCTAAACTTTATTTTCAGATGGGCATGAGAGCTGTTGATATGGTCAGGTGTCTTCTGAGTTCCTCATTTAAGTCTAGGCTTGTCCTTAATTAAGAGTTAACTTCAGCTGAGTTTCATTAATTTCAAATAGTAAGAACCCAACCACCTGTGGATTCTCTGAGGGCTGTGGTGTTGCCTATCTCTGTCCCTGTCCCTAACTCACCCCAGAACTGTCTCATAACTCAGCCCACTCTCAAAGCAATTCAGCGTGTTGGCTCGTCCTTACTCCTCAACGGTAAAAAACACATTTCCCTCTTTCTTAGATTTCCTGCAGCTGACAGACCTTCCATTTGTTTTGCAGCCCCAGCTTGAAATGATTTTATATTCAGCAGTGAATTGGCAGCACTATTGGCTGGACGAAGTCACTGTGATCTTCCTTCCAGTTCTGTGCTGGATGAATGGTGAAAAGTTAATCCATTTACCTGAACTGGAAATGCTTAGTTTCATTGACCTGCTCCATATTACATGTTAAGCAGTAAATTAGAAGTGACCTTTATTCAACAAGAAGTGTGTAATTTTGATTATAGTGTGAAATTGCAATATCTGACCAAGCAGGGACAGATAGCAGTGGTGGTGGGGATCAAAAGGCTTATCCAGATTCATCACTGAGGCTGTGAAAAGTATAATTTTGATGAGACCAGTAGGAAGAGAGGATTGTGTGGGGCAGATCAACTCTCCTCTCTTTATTCCAGGAGTGGGGAGTATTTCAAACAAGCATTTCACTTTATCAAAGTGAAAATGCTCAGCTGAGAGCACAGTACCCTGCTACCTTTGACTCAGGTACTTGAGTTTCTTTGCACTGAAGACTTTGCAGGATATGCTAAGTTGAAATCATGGAAATTTTAGTTGACTAAGTAGTACAGATTCAGACTCTTAGTTTGTAGAGGATTAACCTAAAAGATACCTTGAAATGGGTCCTTGGAGTTCCGAAGTTTATTTTTGTTTCTGCACAGCTGGTGTACATGTGTTTCTTTAAAACCGCATGTTTAAAGTCTTATGAAACACTAAAAAATACACTGTACATATTACGGACTTGCTTAGCAAGTCTTAGTATCTTCTTTCCTTCAAAAATTAAAAATACTATTTTACTGAATTTGTCATAATAGGTTAGCCCATATTATTGTGGTTTTTTACTGAAAAGCAGTTGTCTCAAAAAAAATTTGATAGGTACTAGACTACAATTTGTATCCCTTAAAGGTTTAAAACAATGAGTTTATGTGTTGTGGTGTTTGCTTTATTTTGTTTTCTGGAAGGCCTGGAAGCAGTAATCGGAATCCTGAATCCGCTGAAGGTGATGGCAAATTCTTGGGAACCAAATTCCTTAGTCCAAAATGTCTTTTTTTGTTCCATGCCTGTATGATATACTGCTAGTCATCAGCCTCAACTGACTGCAGCAAGTTGGAATAGCATTCACAGCAAAAACTTTAATAGTCACTAGACTACAGAGGCAGACTTACAGTAGGTCATGAAGATGGAAATACTAAAAGGAAAGGTAAAAAACAATGAACCGAAGATGACAACAGTTATTAGCAAAGACTACTGGCACAAACTTAGGCAGTGCAGATGAAACTACCTGGGTATTTCCCAACAGTGGAACCTTTAACATAAATGCCTTCAACTAAGTTTTGACTGACTCTCTTGTGTAGTGTATTTGGTCCATGCAGCTACTACTATGTGAATAAAGACTTTTTTGTGTGTATGCATTTTAAAATGCTTAAGGTGAGACTTGCCCTACTTCTGAAGCTATTAGCTATTTCTCATGATAGATTAACCAGTCAGTTTTGATATCTCAGAGGTAAGACCTCAGAGACATGCAGAGGTGTTTTAAAAATAATTTATTCCTTTAAATGCAGAACTGTGTGAGTTGGTAATGCTAAGTTAAGAACTCCATGGTCTGCATTTCAGTTGCTTGTAGTTAAATGTAAGCCAAATCTTGCAGTAAGGCTGGTTTTGGAGAAATTAGGCATGATTTGGAATAACTCACATCAAGAGTTGTCTTTCACTAATTAAGCAGCTTGATTGCTGTTGCTTTGATATGTTGCACACCAGCTTACCCATCAGTGCTTGAAAGGCTCCCCATAGCATCTTTGGCTTTTGCTTCACTGCTCATTAAGGCACCATGTCTAGGGAAGCTTAGGCAGTCACAGACTCCTAAAGCCCTAAGATATGTTAGAAGGGGACTCTCTCTTCTCTCTCGGTAAATGCCAACCTTGCACAGCTATTGCAATCAACTTCCAGCTGACATACCAGGGACTAGATTTGCTCATTGATCTCAGCTGTCTTACTCTGCTCCATAGGTCCCCTGATGGTTTACTAACTGTAAACTTTTCTTATTTGTGGGTGCACACCATCTGCTTTGCTACAGCAGTGAATATGTACATAAAAACATATGTATGTCTATTACTGCATATCTTCAAACCATGGAAATACCATATATGACATTTCTAATAATGTATAAAACTAGGAATGTTTAAAGAGTGTTAAAAAATGAAAGACTTAAGGATAAAAGAATTGCAGAAATTATACAGCTATCCTAATAAACTACAGTAAATCTTGCATTCATAATACCCACCCTTTAAAGTAATCTAAACATTTAACCAGAAGCAGTCTTAACTCCCTTTGGTAATAGTATGAAGTGAGAATGGGGGGAAAAGTCCTTAAAAATAGGTTTAAATTCATCTGGGATTGCAAATGCTTTAAGTGCAATCAGAAGTGTACCATAGAATAAGAGTAGGTCTGTTTGTATGCTTAACTGTGCAACTGTTACCTGGCATGTCTGCATTTCTCTTAAATGTAACTGTGTGGTACAGCCTATACATAATTAACCTGAAGTATAACTTTGATTAGATTCTTCTTCCGATCTGTTCTCTTTTGCCAAATTTGTAAAATGTCTATTAACAAATGATATAGATATCAAATGGGAAATGTGGTGCTTTAGTACAAAGTTAGGGCTGGAAGGAAAGTAATCCCAATAGCCTTTTGCAACTTGTAAATTAAATACTATGGCCGTGTGGCCAAATTTGCAGAAAGATTTGGGCATTCAGAACTGTTTCTGCCATTTCTTTGCATTCCCAGTCAACCATTTATGAACCAACTATTGTAATGAAATAGACAAAAAGCATATAGGATACACTAACAGCTTTCACCGGGGTTTTTTTGTTACTTTTTAATTTCATAGATTTTTTTAATGTTTGAAGAATATATGTAGGAAATATGCAGCGACAGAGTAGAATTTGGTCAGTATAGCTAGGGCACAAGGCTTTCAGAAGGGAGGAGAGCATGTTCAGATTTAGCCTGCAGGTTTATTTTACAAAAGAAATTGAATTTCCAGAAAATCCCTTCCACGAAAACTCTGCTAAAACTGTTCAGTACAATCAAATAAATTTGGGGGGAGGGGGGGAGGAAAATAAAAACCAAAACAAAAATCGAAACTATTTTACTGGTTGTGTTTGACATCCCCTGTGTAAACTGATCTGTTTCTGATCATGGTCGTGAAATGAGAGGTCTGATTGCAACAATTCTTGACCCAGACACAAACAAACAGTGCTTCTCACTTTAATTTAATATTCGTCTATGGTTGAAGCACCACCTCCACTAGGGAATGTAACTGCCGTCTTCTTACAAACATACAAAGTAAAACAGCATGACTGCAGAGCCTCCAAAGGCATAGACCATGCTGTGTCTTTGACTGCCTTCCTCCTTATCACCTTAAATCTACAATAGACAAAGCCAGTAGTTGGTTACTTACTGTCATTCACAGCCTCACCAAACTGAAAGTATGTATGCGATCTTAAAATAAACTCCAGATTTTTGCAAATTATAGTCTCATGAAGTGAATTCTTTAAGCTGTTTGGACAGGAGCTTGCATAAAATTTCCTTTGTGAAAAAGGGAAAGCAGCATCTAAAGAGCAAAAACTGTTGTGCATCCATGTCAATTGAACACCATAAATTGCTGGTGGAATATTGATTCAAAGAAACTTCTGCCAATCTGAAAAGCACTTTTATTACGGCCGGGGAATGCAAAGGGGCAGGTGTTCTCCCCAGTGCACTCCGCCGAGCCAAGAAGTAACATAGCCTTTTATACAGTTTGAAAGTAGCAAGCTCAAAATTATCTTTACACACACTCTTTTGCAGTCCTTCTTATCTAAATAGACACTTAGTTTTTACCTTCTATTCTTACCATTATAGAGTAGTTACGTAAAGTTTTATCACTTCAAACAGTTACAGGTTAATACGCATACACTCCTTTGCAGTTTGTTTTATCTAAATAAACACTTAGTTTTACCTTCTATTCTTACCATTATAGAGTAGTTATGTAAAATTTTATCACTTCAAACAGTTACAGGTTCCCCACCCTTCTCTACGTGCTAAAAAGCTTTTGCCTATTCTCTAAGCCTTTTATCTCAATTGCCCACAGTTCGGTCAGAGACTTTTAAGCAGTTTTACATTTTGCAAAGTCACACCTTCATAGCTAAATATCTAATATTTTATTTCATTCTCTATTTCAATATGATAGTTGGGACCTCCTCAAGCTCCCATCTGTCTTATGCGAGGGGTAGTTCTTCTCTGAGAGCCAAGTTTGTCCCTAAGGAGAATCCAAGCAGTCATCACATGTTTTAGCTGCTCCAGACTTGGCCCTGATGCAATGATTAAAGCCAGAAATTGTTGATAACATTTTCCTTCTTTGCTTGTTTCTCATCTTGAGTTTTATATTTGATTCCCCAATATTCCCGTGTCCTGCAGTGTGATTCTCAGCCTTGTTGCATGTACAGACATTAGCTCTTGAAAATCCGAGCTTATTTTTCCCGAGTTTGTATTGGGTTTTATACCCAGAAAGTTGAGAATCTGTCAGCTGCCTAAAGCTGGACAAATGTAATTTTGGCTCCTTTTTGGTGTCCTGAATCACTTTTCTAATTTCTCATTGTTTTCTGATCACTGGGGCAGCAGACCCAGACACTTAAGGCTGTTTGCAGCCTCCCTGCCTGGGCAGCCTTCCTTGTGCCATGCAACCCCTCTCGTGCCTGCAAGCTTTGCCTGCCACATAGATGCTCAATAAAGTCTTCTGTGATTATGTTAGTCTCTCTCCTCTTGCACCACCTGAATTCAAACTTGAACCAGAGAGTTGCCCCATTGTCATCCTCCATGGGAGGAGAAGTCTGTGACCCCAGAGTGGCAGGATTCAGGCTCCACAGCCAGGACAGCAGTGTCCCTCACTCCCCACCATGGGTAGGCTGAGCTTTTCCTCCTGAGAAATGCCACTATTCCTCCTCTCCCTCCATCACTTAACTATGCCAGAGCCGTATTTCTAACTAACCCACTGCCAGCATATTTGCTCTGGTAGTTTTGTTTCTCATATTAGGCTGTTCTTGCTCAACCTCAGCTCTCTCACCTTTCCTTCTCTGATGCTTTCTTTTACAGTCTTTAAAAATTTATATGCATTTAAGCCGGTGGTTGCCCTGCAGAGCTTACACTGCCTGAATTACAGTTGAATTGCAGCCATTTGTGGAGTTTGGCTTTGCTGATCTTCGCTTTAGCAGTTGTGTAATGAACAACATAACCCAGATCTTCCTCTTGCTGTGCCATTGGTCAATATATGGCCATTTGAGAAGGCAATCTTGCTGTTTGGTTTGAAGTTTGTCAAAAGTAAGAGGGGCAAATGTAACAAACTTTGTGAGTGATTTGAGGAAATTGCCACTGGGATTTGCTTGTCTGGCGGGCCCTGAAAACAGCAGGTTTCTATCTGCAGTTGTTTATTCCATGCCATAGGCCCTTACTAAATAGCAATCTGTTCCCAGGCTGTTGTATCCAAGTGCCTTACAGAACTGAGATAGCATAAACGAGGAGCAAAACACATTTCAGGTGCTGGTGTTTCAGCGATCAGGGTTAGTTTGTAGTCTTGAGATTTCCATGTTTGGAATATGTAGGGTGGAAATGAAGGATTTGAATTCCATCCTGCTGATTGGGGGGTACTGGCAGCTTTCTCAGTTATTGGGACTGAGACCTTGCCGTGAAGTGATTACCTTCAAAAAGTTCATCAAAATAGAATTGCTTATCTTTAGTCTCACTGAAATCTAAGTTATAATTATTGAAAATTATTGCAAACTTACCATGTCACAACAGAGGCGTGCAACACTTTGGGGTAAGATTGCTGTTTTCTGAGTGGTGTTAGGGGATATTTACTAGCTCTAAGCTTTAAAATTATCTTTTTTTTGTTTCTTTTATAGTGAAGCATTTTCAGTCTATTCTTCTTTTTTTCTTTTTCTCCACAGAAGACCATTCACAGTCCAGAGCCTTGGTACTGGGGGAATAGCTCCTTTCACATTATTATCAAAACAACAAAACGATATGAATGCTTTTAATAGCCAACAAAACTTCTTTTAAACCCAAAAATCCAAACTCACATGAAGATCATTGTTTTTCTATGGCACTGTCCTGTAAGCCTCTCGTACCCTGAGCTCCTGGCATTCAGTTGTTTAGGCAGGATTGTCCTATTCTGTAATGAGTTCCAGCTGCTGTCTTGGCACCACTGCTCAGGAGATGTTGCTCAGTTCCTATCTAAGTCTCTCTCCAGCCAAGAGCCCTTGCAGGACAGCAAGAGTATCCATTGCTTCTGTTGGCAATGAAGTCTTTCTTTTAGCAATACAAGATTGTGGTGATTTACATAAAGTGAAAGAAACTGCAGTTTTGAAGGAAACAAACTGTATTATGTGAGGTTTCTTCTACAGAAGGAGCAAAATATTGTGCAATGAGCATTCTTTTATTGTTTTTTCCCTAAGAAATGAGAAACAAATTATGCAGCTTTTTTTCAGCTGTGGTGAACACAAGTTGAAATGGAAGCTGAATCTTGCATTCTTGAGAGCTTCAGAGCACAGCTGTCCTCCTCAGAACAGGTCACTGTAGATGCTCCCTCACAGTTTTGTGCTAAGAACATCATATTTGCGCACACACCTCAGTTTGCCATGTGTTCCTAATGTAAAAGCAGGCAATTAAAACAGTGTCCTTATCACAACATTCATGCAGTGATGCATTGCTTTGAAAAGAAATTCCTATGCTATTCCACAACACATGTGAAAACGATAAAAACGTGATTTTGAAAGAGAAATATGTTTCAGTTTTTTTCTTTTTCTTTTTTTTTTTTAATTTGCTCTCTCCTTGCACTGATATTTTAAAGTTAAATGCTGAACCTGGTTAGAGAAGACACTTTTATTTTTAAAATATCATAGGGTTTATATTAAGGTAATTTCTAAGTTAAATACAGTACATTCTGCATCTTCTAGTGGGATATTCTTAAATCTAGAATTAGGTATAATTAAATAGTAGGTTTAGTTTTTAAAATGGAAGATTTTCTTTTCCCTGTCAGCCAATACTGTATGTATCAAAGGAATACCACCTCAGCATTTCTGATTGCTGTTGTTCCATTACGTGTATAATTTCTTCATTAAGAAAGAGGCATTTTGCTTTTTTTGAGACTGGAATTCAGACTCATTGGTCACAGAGGAGAATGGGACTTCATATGGAGAGAGGTGGTTTATTCACACATCATGAGAATCCAGCAGAAAATGGAAGCAGTGCCCTACAAAGTTTGTCACACTTAACTGCTGGTCCTGCTGCAAGTTTTTGTAATGTCTGTTGCCCTGTGGATTTGGGGAAGCCTGAGGTCAGCACAGATCCCACTTGTTGGTTTAAGGTGTGGGCACCATCAGAGGAGTCAGCTGCTCAAAGCAAACAGGCAACCTGGGAACAGCTACTGTTGTCTCCTCATATTAGATGTGCTGGTGGTGCTCATGTTACAGTAGGGAAGGCTCTTGTTGAGTCCTGTCACAGTGAGTTTGGATCAAATGGAGGCTGACCATTCCTGCCTGGCCTAAAAAGCATACGCCAACCTCCCTCATTGGAGGTGTGGGAAGAGTCTCTCTCCCACTTACTCAGAGATAGTGTCAGCGGGGGAGGCTTCAGAGATTGATCTGTTTAGCCTTTGCACAGAACATCACATTGAAGCAGTAATAAGCAATGGAGTGGAACTAACACAGGCAAGGCAGGAACAATGCTGTGGTCCAGCTACTAAAAAAAATGCTACTACCCTTTTAAATTAAATCAGTGTCTGGGGAAAGTTGCTGACTTGTGTCTTCCTCCCCTGTCTTAGCTGCTTTATCCCTTCTACCTCCATTGAAATATTTCTAGGCTGAGTTTCAGGAAAGGCTGCAAATAAGAGCATTTTTCTCTGATGCAGACACAACTGATTGTGGATATACAATGATAATTATATTTCTGTAGTGAAAGTGAAACATTCTGCTCCATTAACAGCTTTGTTATCAGTGATTATGATTTTTATGGGATAGTATTTCTGTACTATTAGCAGCGCTGTATATGCAATTGAAAACTAGATGCAGTAAATTATGGTGAAACACCAGCAGTCCAAAGGTTAATTTGATTGTACAAGTACAATCCCAGAGCTGCATATGAACATATGCTCTACATACTTACTAATGAGTAAGGTTAGACTGGCATGAGCTGTGCTATATTTCCTGGGTATTCTTCAAGAGTTTATGTATGATCTTCAATACAGATAATGCGCAGATCTGGTTTTCAGGAAGTGCCTATTTAAGCATAAAGAAAATGGTAGTATACAAATTGTTAGCTATAAGCTTGACGGTTTTTCAGCTAATGGAAGGAGTTGAGTGGGATCTGAAAGGGTGCCAGTACTTTGTGGTTGGCATCACCCTTGGGTCTGTGTGCATTTGGGAAAGGCACAAAGAAGGAAACCCATGAACCCAAAGCATTTGCGAGTTGTAGTCAGCTGAGCTGTTGCAAGGGAGTTCTCAAGGGAGCCTGGTTTGTACATTTTTGTTTCAGTCCAACGGGCTATAGGTTGAGAAAAGGCTCTTTCACAGCACCCACCTTTGCAAAATCATGCTTATTGGATCATCTCTGTCTTTTGCCAAAGGATCTAGGCAGCAAATGCAGGGTGAAATGAAGCTCCTCTACTGATATTTCTTCTAGTGATTTAGGGTATTTTCCTCTGATTGGTTGCTTGCTCTTTGCGTAGTTTCAGACTTTTCTTCATCATACCTGATTTACTGTGTTATTACATTATTATAGCTTGGCATACTTAAATCCGGTTTAGTGTTCACACAGTCTGTGTGTCTCATTGTGGGCTTAAAATTTGGTGGGTTTATTTGACATCCATGATATGGCAGAATCCAGGTGTCTTGGCAGTTAATTTTGATGAGCTAACACAGAAACTCATCAAAGTGAAGATAAATGATACTCTTTCTGCCTAGGAATTGTAGGTTCATGAATTAAAGCTACACATATTTTTACAAGCTGTGGCGTTGCTCCAGTGTTGAATCCAGATGTGAAGTGCGTGCCCAAAAGGTAAAATTAAACTTGTTTGCTGAGCCAGTTTTCCTTCTTGGAAGTGTCCTCGAATGATTGAACTGCAAATGCTTCAGGGGAATATTGGCTTTCAGATACCTGTGCTCCACAAACTTCCTAATGTAACCAGAAATACTAATGAAAAAAATGTAATGAGATGTACTCCAGAATATCTGAGGAATATTTTTTAATAAATCTAGACTTCTCTTTCATGAGAGAAAAGGATCAGCTGGTGGTTATCACTGAGACTGGCTTCCTGTGTTGCAAGGGAACACTTGCCCCATTGTTCTCTTTTACACTGAGTAGATCAAGGATTACTGTAGGATTTAGTGAAACCTAAGGCTGACATTTTCAACCAAGCTTTTCTTCATTTTTAACATTTTGAGATGCTTGACACCAGTGTGGCATGCTTATAAGAGGGAGAACATAGGTGTTGCAAATGTTGGCAAACACCATTTTGAAAACCCCTTGAAAGGGTGTGAATATACTTATTATAAAGTCCACCTCCATATCTTGTCTGAGCAGAGAGCACTGGCATGGCTTGGACATGGGTGTGAGAAATGTGGAAGGGTCCCCTCTGTGTCTGACAGCCCAAGGCAGGTGGTATGTGTGAGCTGTGGGTAGGTGGCTTTCTGCTGGGGCAAGGGGGCAGCTAATTTAATGTGGGAGAAGAGGCAGCAGCTAGAAAGTAAGCAGTTCCCTATACTACCTCTGTTATTGCCAGTTCAACTTAATTCAATTCTGATAATGTCGACAGATCTCTCTGTACAACATCTTTCAGCCGTATGGAGCTAGTCTGGCAGCTCCCACAACCCAAATAGGCGTCTGACACTATCTGTCATCTTGTTCATGAGGCTCAGACAGTGTTTTATCCAGAATCATGTAGGAGCTCGTATATACGTTACCCAAAAGTAGATCTTGTAAGTCTGCAGTGACCTTGTTTGTGCCATGGCTTTGTCCTGGCCTTCTCATCATGGAGAATTTTGGCCCATGCCAGGCTCTTTCCCACAGTTTGAAGTATATAGACATCACAGAGAGCAGATCACTTTTTTCTTTGGTGCAGCCACTCCTGCTTTTCTGTGTTCATATTAAGAGGTGAATAAAATATGGCTGTAGAAAAACACTGCTGAGATTGTCCACTCCCTTGTCAACTCTGTCAGCAAATAGATCATTTGTCAAGGGAAGAGAAGGGTCTCAATTCTGCTCTCCTAGCTGACAAGTTCAAATCCAGGCAAAAAGATTGAGAAATCTTCTGTGCATATGATTTAAAGTACAATTTTCCTGTTGGGAGGAATGTTCAAGATTTAAGTATGACTTGCCTGTTGGGAGGATGTTAAGATACTTTAGACTGAGGCAAGGCTTCAGGGGGTTTTTTGTGCTTTAAAAGTTTTATATTCTTCTAAAATACCCTTTTTCTGATGCACTCACTGCATACCAAGGTATTTCTAAAATACATACTCAGTCTATGTCACCCTATTCTCTTCATATGTGATCCAAAAATGTTCATACTTCTAAATTTGTGAAATCATATTGATTTCCATGACAACCGACTAATGTTGCAAACAAAGAATTAATTGTTTTGTTGTGGCATGAAACAGAAGGGGGATTTAGATCACACTAGGGAAGAGTAAAGTGCCTATACAAATGCAAACATACTGTAATTGCAATAGCAATGTAACAAAGCAACAACTATGCTTTTCTTTAACTAAATCTTCAAATTTGTCCAGCTTGTTTTAGTGTTATAAGTTGCTTTCTGAGGGAAGATGTACAAGAATATCAGTTAATTCCTTGTGCAAGGCTGAAGAGCTTATCTCACTCACTGGTCAAGCATCCAAACTGCAACTGGCCAAACATCTGCAGGCAAACAAAGGCAGCTGTCTTTCATGACGCTGGAGAAATCCACACATCTTGTGCTGGATCTTCAGAAAAGGTCGGCAGGAATGAGGGAAAAACCTGGCAATTCCCTCTAGAAATACCGGCACGCTCCTAATTTGTTAACATACAGTGCCTTCTTGTGGGCAAAGGAGCTTACTGCCGGATGGAAGCCTTGGCACAGCAGCTCCTTCCCCTCCCTTCCCTTTTTTAACTCAAGACAACTCGGGGAAGAAACTCAAGGAATGTGAAACATGTGGGTTTAGATACAGAAATTGCAAACGCATGTGGAGCCATCCAGTTTGTCGTACATCACAATTTTCCATTAATGAAAGCTCTCTTTTGAAGTCTTTAGAAACGGGATGAAGATAGGGTTTGACTTTCACAGTGCTAAGAAACATTTTTCTTTTTTGATTTTATTTTTTTCGAGAAAAAGTTACAATCTCACACAAAAATAGATGTAGCAATAACTTGTCAGGCATTTTCTTGTCGTCTTCTCTCTTTGCATGAAGGTTTTTCTCTTTTCTTTCAAATTCAGACAAACATGCATACATGCACACGGGTGCCATATGCTCAGGCACACATGTACAGGGCTATATGGATGGGACAGTAAGCCATCTTTTGTCATTTCTGATTACCCTTTTCTGCTTAGGGAATTACCCAGCTGTGCAGGGTACCTCATACTCCTCTGGTCATTGATACCTCTAGCAAGCTGAGGCTGCAGCTCCTATCCTTCCCCACAGCTCTCTGCCTCAACGCTTCTCTAGGCGAGTGTATTTACAAGCCTCTCTTCTCCCCAGAGCCAAGTGCGTGTAAACTTGGGGGTTTCAGTTACTGCAATAACGCTGCTAAACCCAGAGCAAAGTGCCAGATCTGATAAGCAGGAGGCTGGCCGTAGGTGCGTGTTGTGGTGGATGCTGACCGAGGAGCAGGGGGAGGCTCATTGCTAAGTGTAAGGAGGGCGCCCCAAACAAGAGGCTGTATCACTGCTTTTCTTGTAATTGTCACATTCTTTTTGTAACATGTTTATAGTAAATATAATAGCTGGGTGCTTCCCGTTCAGCAGATTTTGAATGTTTGTGAGACTGAACTGCAAATCTGTTTGTTGCTGAGATGAGGCTTACATCTGAGACCAGTTCCTGAATTTGCAGCTTCGTTCATGCAACCAGTATCAGTCCAAGTGTGGTGGAGTTGAGTCTAGTGAAGGCCCCTTCCTGTCATAAATAAGATTACTTTCATTTCACTTGTGGAGTGTGTTATTCCTCAGAGTAATGAATTTCCTCTGTGCCTTTGAGCACATAAACATGGTTTTCATTAGGTTTCTATTAAAAAAAAAAAAAAGCAGAGTAAAATTAATAAGAAGACTATTAACTCCATAAATGCAGATGTGTTTTCACTCTATAACCACGATGGAAGTAAACAGATTCTTCACTGAAGACTACAGATTGCAGAAAATGAAACAATTCAGCAGACTCGAATTCTGCTATCAGAGAACAAAAGTACTGGAAAATCTGACTGTTAAAAACTAGTTTCTTGGGAGGAAAAATAGACTATCAGATTAAATGTAGACAGACAAATAGCTTCAGGCGTTCTACTTAATACGTAACATATGTGATAATAATAGTTTTAAGCCATAGATTCTGAATTAGCGTTGCAGCTAAGGGTTTGAACATTGCTTTTTTTATTGTCCTTTAACAGATATGTCCCTGCAGTTGCAGAAAATGGAATAGCAAAACTTGCAAATATTTTGCTGTTGGACCCTGTAACTCATAAAATTCTCATGTACCGTTTGTATTTGTGGCTTGAGATCTCTGTCAAGTGGTGAATCCCTACAGCATCCTTGCGGTTTTCTTTCTTTCAAAGCTGCCAGCATTTTAAACGGAAACCCAAAAATCACAATGCACGCAAAGCCAGGAATTTGCAGAAATGACGGATCCTTAAACTGCTGGTGTCATGTTCCACTCTCACAGTCAAAAGTATATCAGAAAATGATAGAAATTAGCAATTAGAATACATGCTCTTTACACTCATCTCATATATTATTTTGTTGAAGAAAACTGAGGTCACTTTCTCACTACTCAAATCCTATACAGTAGTTTTAACTTTCTCAAAATTAAGTTGCTAGACTTCAATGAAGACTAGACTTCAGTAACAAAAATTACAGCTTGGTAACTAATTAAATTTCAAAACATTACCAGCCTCTTAAGTGTAATTTTATATTGTTCTATAGGTGTTTTAAGCCTTGTTTTCTCCGAAAATAAAAATTCTGAAATTTTTATGCATAGTTCCCACTTTCATTCTGCTTAGGCAAATTCAGTGTGAACAACAAAAAGGCATCACATAATAAGTTTTATTCTTTATGTGAATCAAGACTTTTTGCTTGAACACATAAATATAAATGTTTCTTTCATATATCGAGTCACTGGTTTTAGAATAAATTATCATGTTTTAAAATGTTATTCTCATTATTTATTGCCTGGTAATTCTGTAAGGAAAACTGCCAATTTTGCCTGAGAGTCATTTGTAGTCTGATGCTAAACCTTTTAATTATTCTTCCTTGCTATCATGCAAGTTTTGTTGTGCTGTTACTGTGCAGATGTTTGTTATTTAAAATGGTAAGGATGAAGTTGTTTAAAGAGCCAGTCTCAGTTATAGGTGAACATTGCTTCAAAACCTCAACAAATATCGGCTCCTTTTTCCCTTAGTTTTTGAGCAAGAATTTATTTTTTGATTTTTAAAATTTGGGGGGGTGGGTATGGGGGCAAAGATAAAAAGCTCTGCACATTAAAAGTTGTGTATGGTTGTTTAATATTTGCTCAGTAGTGTGCTATTCCCTAATCAAGCCCTTGCAAGATGTAAATCATGGCCGCTATGTCACTGTTTTGATTGGAAGCAAGAGCTGTACAACAACAAATCTCTAGGGACAGCAAACTTCTGCAGCTGTGGAAAGCTGGAACTATTTGCTATTATTATGAAAGGAATCAGAATTTTATTTTTTTAATGTGAATTTGTAGTGAAATTCATAAGGTGCACGGGGATGTAGTGTGAAGATTTTACAGCACTGTAGCAAGAGTGCTCTGGTAGTAGAAAGTAAGTTGTTCTAAGTGTCAAAGCAGCAAATGTGAAATTATAGCCCATTTCTCACCTCTTCCCTTGTCCATCTTAGGAAAATTGTATGTGAGTAATCATAAAATATTTCTAAGTGTAAAATACCAGACAAGCATTTGCGGCTTCAGTAAAATATCTTCCTGTTGAATGAAAGAAGGTGTTTTCCTTCTAAAAACATGCTGGCAATTTTTATCATAATTTTGTTTTCGTGGAGGTGTTTTGAATGTTTTTCGTCTTTAACTTGTGAACTACAGACAGTATAAATGAAGCCTGAGCACAGAAATGTTAACTTCTGCAGAAGTGCAATGTGAATACTTGAGTTAATTTACATACTGTTTATCACAGAGTTTAGAGCTAGATTATAACTTTCCATAGAAATATTCTCTCTCAAGAAAAGAATATTCTCTCTAACATACTCTGCTTCCCCACTATTAAACTGAATGACTGCAGAGGACATTAATTTTTGACATATGCAAATCCTTCATATGCACAGGCTTCTTGATTGTAATATTATTCCCAGATGCCCTAATCATATGTTAGGCCTTGATTAATTAAAGTAATAACATAGTCACACTGGGATTTTCCCTAACAGTAAATCTGGCACACTGGTATATTCAGTTTGAAAGAGAGAAGAGTGGAGGAATGTGAAAGATAGCGTGCTTATTGACATGTGGCTTACACCAGTGGTAATGAATCAAAATGAAATACGGATGTGGAAAAAATAGTTCCTGTTGGACCAAAAGATGGCCCGATTATATTTTGACATCTGAAATCAGCCTTTGCATTTATTGCAACAACATCCTATAGGGTAGCATGTTATAATGTAACATAAAATGGGTATAACGCATAATGTCTTATATGTAACTTAACATGGGTTGTTTGGAGAACAAACAAAAAAGCCAGAATCTTTTCACCTCTGAAGAGAAATGGATAAACATTGAAAATAAGTTTTATTGCTGTTATCTCTTAAGTAAGTGAATAGTTATTCGGCATAAATAACAGTGCTGAGCTTCTGCAGGACTGATGCTTCTTGCTGTTGCTATTTTGAAACAGCCTGAAATCTGCCTGGCTTTGTTCAGGGTTGTTCATAGCTCAGCTTTCACAATTAATAAATGAGCCAAATTTACATATCCCCTTATCCAGATACAGATCTATTTTAAAACTGCTGTGGAAAGAGATGCTTTCTAGTAACAAAACCACCTCTTTATTCCTAAGTGTTGCTAAGAAGCAGTAAAAGGTGGTGGTATGTTTGGTAAATGTGTCTCAAGGGATCACACGTTGAATGTGACTCTCATACTTTGTTCCCAGGTAGGTCCCATTTTACACTGCTCTGACTAGTTTGAAGTGGCCATGAATGAGCACAGATCATAGTTTTTCCTTCAACTCACATGAAAGAGATCAGGCAGAAACCAGGTGTGTGATATTTTAAAATGTGTGATAAAAGCATCAGTTTGGGTAGAGCACACAGTGCCTCCATAAAAGTCTTTCTTCCCCCCAGATATGGAAATTCAGAGACAAGCCAGTAGACCTTCAGGAGGCCACCCAGTGTGTGAACAGCACCACTGGAATTAGAGCCCAGGAGATACTTTTGTGCAACCCTGTAGTTAATGTGCTGTTTCATGTGACTCCCTTTGCATGGAAAACATGCAGGCACCTGGATTGCTCCAACTGCACTAAGAGGAGTTGAGGGATAAATCCACCCTTCCTGGCTGTTCGTGGTCACAAGCAAGCCCTATGCCACCGCCAAACCTGCAGTATTGGTGCACAGCTGAATTGAACATGAAATACGGGGTCATCTTCACATAGTCCATTTCGGAACCTTTCCTGCCCTGCCATGTATTTTAGTCCAGTGTAGAAATCCCACCTGACATGTTTTGCAGCACCATGTGGTGACTGCAGCTAGGCAGGATTTGCTGCTGCTCCTTGGGCATTCACAGTCTTCTCCAAACACATCAAACAAGTGAGCTTGCACGCGGCCATGTTTACCACTCCCCATTTTAGGGAGATCTAAAAATCCCCTAGATGGCTCTGTTTCAATGAAGAAAAAGATTCTACAACCTTTCTGAGGAGTTCCTTAAAAAACAGGGGGGTTTATAGTGTACCAAAGTGAATGTTGAATCAAAGTTCCTGGATGTCCTTGTGCAGCCTTAACCACCTCTGTGTAGACAATTATTTTCTCTCACAGTCATTTTTAGAGCCTGGATTGCTTGGGGTTTTTTTTTTACATCCTTCCCTTCCCATCCTGCATATCACAATGGAATCTTACAACAGAGTCATGTTGGACATTTTGGTGGCTTTCCTAAAACATTCCTACGATATGAAAGTTAAATCCCAAACTTTGTGTGCCAGATAGAATTATAACTTGTTGGTCCTTCGTCATTTTGAACTTGCTTTTCCAACTATCATACTTTGCCTCCTTCTTCATCGAAGTATGTTATGAAAGGTTATCAAAGGCTACCATTCTAGCAGTGTGGCATATATTTAGTAAGACCTACATGCATGAAATAAAGAAGAAGTATTTTGACATTGTTCATTCCTGATCTCATATAGTAGCCCAAATATTATGTGATGTGCAAAACTCACCAAAATATTAGTGGCCCAAATCAGCAGTCTCAGAAGTCACTCTAAGAATATCTAATCAGAGAACACTGATACAATACCTAGCCTAGAGCCACTTTTTAATTCAAACAGACAACCCAGTAATATTATATGCCTATTTTATATTTAACTTATTTTTAATGCATTTTATATTGAATGTATTCATTTATTCAACTGCTTTTTGGTGGAAGAGTAAAATATGATCTCTCTTTCTGATAGCACTTTTTCCTTTCTTGTAATGTCCAGCCTTTTGGGGAGCTATATGTTGCTTAGTACAGCTTTAACATCATCTTTACTGCATGCACATTTTGCAAAACCAAAAGGAAATTCTCATCTGTCCTATTTGGATGAGGAATATATTTCACCTGAAGTATACAGAAATCTGCTGTATGTCCAAATTGTAGTAAAGCTCTGCAGCTATGCAGCAGAATCAATTTTCCTCTGTGTTTTTATAAATAATACTTACTTCAATGCGAAAGTTTTACAGTTGCAAGGACATTATTTGCAGGATCCAGTTGGTACAGAATCCTGTTTTGGTCTTCTGAGTCAGATGGATTGTCTGCTGTAGCCACTTCATCCTTTTCTAAGTGGAATCTGTAAGGAATAACCTTACACAATGTGGTATTTCCCTCTGTGGATAAAACCTAAATGTCTAGGTATGGCTTCTCTTTATGGAAGAGTATAGCAATCCCAGTCTCTAATTAAAGGAGAACACAATTACTGTTTAGAAGTCTAAGAAGATACTCAGAGTCAACTGAAGCTATTTTGGACTTGTTAGACAGTGCAGTTACCTAAATAAATAGGATTCCCCTTTCTTCTTATTCACTGCTCTCTGTTGAAATCCCCTCTATTATCTGCCCCTTCAAAATCTAGCTAAGGTTACCCCTGTGGCTTGTATCATCTTTGTGTCCAAAATAATTTTAATAACATTTTTAGTGTGACCGGGATGTTTTTTCTGCTGGTGAATTTGATCATAGGTACATTAGTTCTCAAATGTCAGAAATTATCTTTCTGAGGATTTTTTTGCGGTTTAGATTCTCTTTAAAGCAGTGTATTTCCTTTTCATTTTTTCCCATCTCATTCCCAAAGGAATTAGCAACAAACTCCCTTTGAGAAAAAAACATGGCTGAGGAAGAAAAGTGCTTTTGATGATTAAGGTCCTGTTCAAACAGTTCCTGCTTACACTATGGAATCCATAGATACTGGACATATAAAGGAGAGGGTTAGAAGATACTAAGACCCCTCAGGCTTGGAATGTAATCAAAGAAGTATTGTTTGGGAATGACTTAAAGGGAAGTGGAGTGGCTAACATTTTGGCCCCAATCTAGCTACCACTGGAATTGATGGCAGAATTCTCACTGACTTCAGGAGCAGCAAGAGCAGACCTTTTGTCTGGTGAGGACAAGCATATGAAAACACAATGAGAAAGATGACAACCATGCAAATCCAGAAAGACAACTGCCTACAGATTCCTTATTTAAAGGATGTCTCTGCCTGGGTACAGAGCTTGACAAGAGAGGAGTCTCTCATGTCGAGTTCCTGGGCGGTGCCCAGCTCAGTCAGCAACACCTTTTGGTGGAGGCAGGATCCCACTGTAGAAATAACAGCAATTCCAGGAGTACAGCTTTGTATCTTGCCAGCTAAAGTTGTAAGAGCAGCTGAAAATTAGCTAGTAACATAAGCAGAGTTGTGCTGGGTAGGAGCAGAGAGCTGGCTATCCTGGCAATTTGTTTTCTGTAGAGAATTAAAGAACAGCAGCACAGGTCATATAGAGCACAGTACATCATTTGGTGCACCATCCCAACTTCCCTAAGTCAGTAGTGGGTTTTTTGGGTATTATCTACGTTTCAGAACATTGTGGACCTATGTGCAAACAGTTGAAGTCTGCACTCCAGACATAGCATCTCCCATTTTATTTATGTTAACAGGTCTGCAAGTTAGTAGATGTACTTCAGTAGCTGTACTGTAGGGTATCTCTTCTGAGGTCAGCACCTGAAAAAGTTGCTCTCTACTTCTTTCCTGCTGTCCCTGTTGTGTGAGTGATTGGAGGCACATCTCTCAGAGCTAGTGGCTAGTTTCCTCCTAGTTTGCAGCCCAGGTGTTACAAAGCTGGCATTGGACTCTAGCTTCTGGTTGGACTTAGATCTCTTAGAAATGTGTGGTTTCCCTAAAGAGCAATGACAACTGGGACTGGCATTCCTTGAAGTGGAAGAGTGCAGATGCCTTAAGCTTGATTAGGAACCAGCACTGGGAGAAATGGCAAAATTCACAGAGAGAAAAGTACACCTTTAGGAAAGGCTGAGAAGAAAATAAATATATAAGGTATAGAAACCAGGGGAAAAAAGGACAAAGTAAAAGAGAGATTTGACAACTGTGCTGGGACCTACGAAAGGGGCCACATCTCTACTGGCACTATCCCAAGCCATGAACAGGTCTGACAACCACAGAAGAAGCTTTCCCCATGTAAAGATTGGAGAGGTGTTTGGTAGAAAGGCTGCAGTGTAAACTAGCTGCACTTTCCCTCGCCTTATTGTCATATGGTTCCCATTTATTGGGTGGAATTGAATAGCTGCAGACTTGCCACTCTCAGAGGAAAGAGATCATCTTACTTACTGTAAAAGTCTTGGGGGCATTTTTTCTTGAATGTATGAGAGGGACACCTTGGCCGTGACTTGTGAAACCTTGCACAGTGCACAGCAGGAACTGCAAGGTGGTTTTGCTTCAGTGCAAGTGTGAATGAAGGGCATGTGTGGACACAAATAACATTCAGCTGCTGGAACAATCGTCTCTGGGCAGAAACAAATCGTCTCTGGTATTCTAACATCTACACCATAGCTTTGGCAAAAGAGTGTCTGAAGCAGGAAAAAATAAAAGAGGAATGTGGGAAGAAATCATTTTATTAAGGATTCTGGCCATGAAAATAAGATTTTTTTCTATCCACCTTTCTCAGGTCCAAACTGTTGGGAGAAATGAACCTGGTGCCCACTCAGTGCTGGTACAGGCAGAGTCATTGTCCTTTATGATTCTTCCCTTGTTCTTCCCTCTTCCACTTGCCCCATGTCCACATCTGTCAGTTTTTGGTCTTTTGCTTTAAATTCCAGCTGCTGAGTTTGAGCTACTACCTGGGATGAAAAATAAGTTGCTATCCCCCTGTGGCTGAGGGAGAGAGCCTGAAAATAAGAACCTGAGATGTGCCAAGGCTAGTGAAAAGAATTAAAAATTTAAATTGCTTGTGGATTTTTGAAGCCTTTTTCCCAGTTTCTGAATGTTAATTCAGAAATAACTGAATAACTCAAACTAATCAAGTTGTGCAGTCAATTTTCCTTGCCAGCATTAAGCCATGTAAAGCCCTATTGTTATTTATTTAATTGTTTAATAATTTAATGTTATTTATTTAACCACAGAGAGTTTGGAGGAATAAATAATTAAGTGAAAGGTATTCAGCTGTCATCAACAATTGTTTCAGGGGTAAAATGGAAGGCTTAAAAAAAGTGATATCCTTTGTATCAGGTGGAAGTCCTTTCTCCAAGCTTATTTCTCACTGTGCTAAATAATCCCATCATTTTTGTGTTCCTCAGATTAATCAGAATAGTCAGATTTAGTAAATTAATTTTTTATATTACATTTTTGACAGTTACTCTTTAACTGAGCATTTCTCCAAATCACACAACTATTTTTAAAATAAATTATTATCTCATAAACAAACTCCCTTCAGAAATTTTCTTCATCAGGTGTTAAAACTATTGAAAGAAAATTCTGATTGCATTCAGACTTGAGCAGTTTCTATTGACATTGGTCTGCTTTGTAGGTGTAATGCTCTGTGACAGACAAGGGAGTTAATGAACCAGTGAGTCAGTCACGCTGAAGAGAAGAACCAGAGTGCCTTCTGCAGAATTAACTCTGATGTGCAAGTGCTCAGCAATTAGAGTAAGGAAGGAGCCAGCACTCAACTGTCTGTGGTTGAGACCCTCCAGATAATGTGCTTGCATTTCATCCACAACCGTCACCCAAGGCTTTTACATAAACTGAATGGTCACACGTCAGTATGGAAAATTTACTTATAGGTTACTAACCAGTTACAAATTAAGAAATTTTTAAAAAGCTACAAGCAAGGTACCAAAAATAGCCACAGACATTCAATATGAGTGTGCCTCAATTTCTCCAGGCATGCTGAAGTGGGATATTACTGAGTGTCTGTGCCTCTTCTCTCTCATTTTGACTGTAGAGCAAAGGGTTTACACTGAGCAGGAACTCAATTACAGTCCCAGGGGTGAATAAAACATGAGTGAGGAAGATAATATTAGGAAATTGCACCACTGCTCACGGATTTCTTTGGCTGTATTTTGACAGCTGAATTAACATGAGTTATCTGTGCTCAAGTGAACTTCTAGTATAGCACAGCTTACTCGAATCCTGCAAAATTATACTGGAGCAGCACAGATGAATTAGGGAGTCTTCAATGTGCCTGTAGAGCAGCATGGAGAGATTAACTTGGTAAAACTAAAGATTTTGCCTCTTTGTTATAGCTTTAGACAAATCACACAAGTTAAAAGTACCATTATTTTTGAACTAATGTTTTTTTCTTTATGGTTGGAAGTCTGGTGACGGATGAAATTTTAGTTTTCACTTTTGATTAGCACTTTACAAAAAAGTATATTTTTTAAAAACTTATTTCATCTCCCTTCTAAGGGATCTCCAAGCAGCTCTGGGACAAAAGGCTTCTGGGACTTAAAGTTTTGCCTCTGATTCATTATGCTGAAATACCGCTTTTGGAAGGACAACTCACATCCCACATTCTCTGTTTACTTATTTCTCATTTCGCTCTGGAAAGAGAAAGGAAAATTGTATTTGGCAGACAAAATGAGACTGGAAAATTAGCAGGACACTTGAGAATGATGTTAAAATTGCTTTCCTCAGCCAGCACCCATGAGCACCTGGGTGCAGTCGAGGTAGGAGCACCTCTTGCTTTAAAGCTTTATGGAGCCCCCAGGAGCATGTGTTTGATACACAGTGATGAAAATGGAAGGCCATGAACTCAGTGGAAGTTCAGTTTGTTATTTTTGTTATGTAGTTACTTTAACAGCCCCCTCAAAAAGTGATATCTTCATTCTGGTAAAGCCTTGAATTTTCCAAATGAAACTTTCAGGAGGGAATCTTTATCTGTGTGTTCTACATCATTGGCAAAGTTGCTTGTTTCTTATATCTAGAAAAAGGTCTTTTTTTCTGGGGAGAAGTCCCAGCTGCAGACAGCCTAATTCGTTCTTGGCGCACCCTAGGATTTACGTTGGTGTGGGGGTCAGAAATGTAGTAACTCACAAATCTATCTCCTGAGCTGGGCTCAATTATTCAGTCTTCCCCACACACACACGCTTTTCCAGTTGCCTTTTGGGAAAGGTAAAGCCTTCCCTGAGCAGAGCAGAGGGTCTTGGGGTGTGTTGTGTGGTATTGTGCCCAGAAATGCCACTGGAAAGAACAGAGACTGGACAACATTGTCGCTGCTTTCTGAGGGGGTGGAAACAGGGCTTGGCAGGAGAAATAACTCATCTCCTGTCCAAGGAAGGTCACATCCTTGCCCAGCACTCCAGGGGGCAGCTCCTCCAGGCTGCAGCGTGGGCATGAGAGCTGCATCTTCTCAGAGAGCTGCTGTGAATTACTGTGACGTCTGGGGCAAGTTATATCATTGCTGCCTGCCTCAGTTTACCTGGGCTGTGTATGAACACTAGAAATACCCTCAGGTGAGAGCTAGATGCAGTGATTCGAGGCTTCACAGTTCTGAGATCTCTGAGCTACTCATAAGTGTTCCAGGGGCCATTATTCATAAGCTACAGCTGTGTGCTTTAAAAACACTTAAGACTTGGCCATATCAAAATGGATGTTGACCAGACACAGTAAAATATATATCTACCTAATCTCAAACCTGGATTTAAGCTTCCCAGCTACTTCTAGGTGTTAGAGCAAAGATAAGCAAGACAGCTGCTGAAAATATTTGTTCCCAGAAGCAGATGGACTATTTTTACTCCTTCCTTCTAAGCACACCCACTTTTCGAGGAGAAACTGGATAAAAAATATGCTATTTTGGCAGAATTATGAGGATCTGAAGGACTTTTGCATGTAATCTGCAACCTTCAACTAGAACTGTCTCTGGTGGCTCCAGCCATAATGAAACATCACATTTCATGCAACTAAATGGATTTTGGGGCTCTCAAACCATGACAATTACCTGGTAAAACTTTATTAAAGTCCAGACCCTAGTGTCATCAAAAGCATGTACTGAGACCTGATATGGGAAATTTGGTTGTGGGTTAGCTCAGATACATAGAGTCCTACTAAAGGCAGTAGGATTGTATATGTCTTCTCTACCTCTTTCTCTTTCATGGATTCTCTTAATCTGTTTGGACTTTTTATGAAACATTGTGCTATTGTGGAAGCATTAGCAGAAATTCTTTTTAAGTAAGATATTTCACTGCTGTTACACTGGTAGTGGGGAAAGTCCACAAAATGCCAACTTTTCTCCTTTGCTGCCATTAATGGTACAGCCATTAAAATCTTAGGCCACTGATATATATTGCTATTAAGAAATATCAGCTGTTATAACACTAGGTGAAACCTCTTTGTTCCGTAATAATTCAGTTTCTTGCTTCCCTGGGCAGCCTGTTCCAATGCTTGACCATCCTTTCAGCGAAGAAATTTTTCCTAACATCCAATCTAAACCTCCCTTGGCACAACTTGAGCCATTTCTTCTCATCCTGTTACTTGTTACCTGGGAGAAGAGACTGACCCCCACCTTGTTACAAACTCCTTTCTGGGAGTTGTAGAGAGTGATAAGGTTCTCCCTGAACCTTCTTTTCTCCAGGCTAGGCAGCCTCAGCTCCCTCAGCCACTCCTCACAGGACATGAGCTCCAGACCCCTCACCAGCTCAGTTACCCTTCTCTGCACACACTCCAGCACCTCAATGTCTTTTTTGTTCTGAAGGGCCCAAAACTGAACACAGCACTCAAGGTGTGGCCTCACCAGTGCTGAGTACAGGGGCACCATCACTTCCCAGTCCTACTGTCCACACTATTCTTGATATAGGCCAGGATGCCGTTGGTCTTCTTGGCCACCCGGGCACACTGCTGGCTCATGTTCAGCTTCCTGTCAATCCAAACTCCCAGGTCCTTTCCAGCCACTCTTCCAGTCACTGTAGCACTGCAGGGAGTTGTTGTGACCCAAGAGCAAGACCCGGCACTCAGCCTTGTTAAACTTCATACAAGTGGCCTCGGCCCATCGATCCAGCCTGTCCACATCCCTCTGCAGAGCCTTCCTGCCCTCCAGCAGATCAACACTCTCACCCAACTTGGTGTCATCTGCAAACTTATTGAGGGTGCCCTCCATTCCCTCATCCAGATCTTTGGAGAATATATTAAACAGAACTGAAATATACATACATAAAAAGTACTAGGCAAGCAGAAATATTGTTTCAGGTTGTATTTTGACAGCTATTGAAAATATATGGACAAAGAGTTGCAAAATACCTTTTATTCAGAGTTCTGATAATTGTTTCCACCTAATGAGATGCTTTAGAGAAGCAGTTGGAGATAAAAATACTGTATGTGAAACAAGAATTGCCTATTGTGTCAGTTAAAGTTCGGCAATGGGGCAAACTTTGAAATATATCGTGGGACAGAGCCAATAGAGTGGAGGTTAAAGAATTGGGATTTAACAGAGAAATGGCAATCATTCAAAACAATATAGGTAAAGGTATAAAATAAAATTGGTGGGGACATTGTCTTGTAGTAGTAATAAACATCAGCTAGTGTAAACTGTGTGAGAAAATAGTGAATGTAGAATATTTGACTTGGCAATTTTAATGCGGTAGAACATTCATGTTATATATGATATTAGGATTTTTATTTATTTAGAATGTCTTGCACATTATCATTCTTTTTGTTTCTTTATCGAGAGTTTTGCACATACAGTGATAAGAAAACAACAGCAAGCAAGTAAGTAGAAATTCAGTCAATACTATCTAGTGGAAATAATTGTAAAGGAAATTAAGAAGGACATTATGCAATAATATGGTTGGAGGGAGGGAATAATTACAGCAGAACTGCTGAATTTTGTTTCCTTTAGATTTGTGTCTCAAGTGTACTAAAAATCTTCTCTCCCCTCCTTCCACTTTTGTAGTTCAACCCTAGTAATGTGATGGGAAGCATTTTCATGTTATTATCAAAGGTATTTTTATTGAGGTAGAACTCTAAATTCAGTGTAACACAGCATAGGAAACAATAGCTGATACATCAAAAAGGCAGACACAACACCCACAAAAGTAGCAAAGCTGAGTTCAAAATTCATGGCTATTTTCGTTTCTCATTTATTTAGTCACCTTGGCAGACACAACACCATTTTTTGAATTGTTTCTGGTTCATTCAGCACATCTCTGTCTTAAATCCTCTCCTGGAGTGCAAGTCACACTGCCTGCAAAAGCTCTGTGTAGGAGAACTAATCAACTGTGAGCTCCCTGTGGATGTGACCTCTGTCAACAAGCTGTTTATGATTCCTAGAATGGATTTAAATGGATACCAGTTCTTCCTCTGCTGTGAGAAGCTGTTGACATGGTTGCAGCTGATTAAAAAAAAATCCCTTTATCTTACAGGAGAGTAAGTGAATCATAGCTTTATTCAGAGATCCTTCAGATCAACACCTTGCTCTTTGTACAAAAGCAAAGGACAGCAAAACCACCTCTGGGGCATGCTGGTGATGCCCACCCAGAGCAGATTTTCCAATAGATTTTATGCTGCTGAGACAGACGGACAACCAGAAGGATTCTCTCTTCCTTTTAACCTCAAGAGCAATAACATAAATGTATACTGCTTTATTCACCAAGTAAGGCAGGGAATGGGTGAAGCAGAGGAAGGCGGGCAGGTTTCCTTGCTGCATATCCGAGCAGGCTCTTTCCCAAGACAGCAGAGGTCAGTGTGCTCATTAGGAAAGAAATGGGGAAATTGAGAAGCATTTGGGATATTTCAATCCTTGGCTGACAAAAGCAGTGTCTTTCTTCCTCCAGAAAGGAATTGCTAATTTAGATTAGTTTTTCTGTAGTTAAATAAGAACATCTTTTGGCCAGTAGTAAATACAAAATCTGCATTTGAGAAGAATCCTCTGAATTCTCACTGCCATTAACCTGAAGAAGTTATTAAAAAGGATTTAGGGTCAGAGACTCCACAAATTAATTTCTGTCACTTGGAGGACAGGAAGGTGTGCAACAACAGACCCTGTCTAGGCACGTTTCGGTCTTCTCCCTAGAATACCAAAAAGCTTTTTAGTGACAAGTGTAATTTGCCAGAACAAACCAAAAGAGTTTATTATTGTGTGTATCTCTAGTGTGTCTCACTAGAAAGCTGCAGTTTTGAGCATGATAAATTTTACACTATTCCCTGAGATGTCAGGAAATGTTGGTCCCCATGTGGCCATCGTGCAGCATCTTTCAGATGACCCTGGTTAGAGCTGAGAGTGGTGTGACACAGAAGAGATGAAAGTCTGGGGAACAAATAGAAATTGCAACAAGCTTTGTATCCAGTCAAGCAGTTTCTTTCAGTCTTTAGTGCAGTCCATGCGATATTACGTACCGTGCATATTTTAAGCTTCTATCCTTTCTTATAATTGTAAAATCAAATCTAGCTCTGTTCTGACAACTGGCATCAAAAATTAACTTTTTCCTACCTTATAGGAAAAGAAAAAATAAGCTGTTTCTTGCTTGGTTGTCCGGCTGCTAATTTTTTGTCCAAACCCAGCAGGTGGAACAGAAGAGGGCAGTACAGGAGTGTCTGAGCACCCAAACTGTCAGAGCTAAATAGGGTGGTGAGTAAGGATACCAACATCTAGGAAGCATGTTTTGTTTTCAGTGGTAACAAGACAGAAGCTCTTATAACTCCATTTGCTTTCTTCAAATAAATGTTTTTGTATCATAGACACACTGTAAATGAAATTCAGAATTGTTTAGTGGCTAAAACTAGAGGATGATATTATTTAGCGTGTTGGGTTTATTTATTGCTATAAGAGAGTATCATTTCTTGTGGGGACTGAAAAAAACAAGGCAGCAACTTTTGTTTCATCTAAGGATAATCTGGGATATTAGACACACGTATTCACGTATCTTTCCTGAACTGCAATAAAATCAGTGTTTCATGGGGAATGCATCCCTGCATCCAGCTGCTTGTGTTGGGATTTATGGTGTGGCTGAGCAGGGGGAATGTGCTGAGGCACTGCTTAATCCAGAGGCACTCCAAGCATGTGCCATGAAGTGAGGAGAGACAGTTCTGCCCTCTGACACAGGACAGCAATTGAGCCTTTTAGTGCAATTCTTTCACAGAACAGTGGTGCTGCAATGTCTCCACAATGATGTACAGCTCAACGAGCACATGAATGAGCATCCAGTGTTGCTGTGCATCCTGCCATCCTAGTTTCCCCACCTCTCCTGGAAGAGGATTCACCCACTGAACTTTGCCTTTCTCTACATCCCCACCAAAACAATCTCTTACAGGGTGACTTGGATGATTGTAGGCAGAGGAAGAAGAAGGTGATCCCCCAGACAGGAGGAAATCTCTCCCTTCTCTCTACAAAGGAGTGGAAACACAGCTTAAAAAGCACAAGGCCAGCTTGCTGGTAGGAGTGGGAACTTGGCAGTCTGGTCTTTTAACACAGGAGACATACTGGACCAGTGTAAGGCAAATTGGTCCTCTGAGCTACAGACTTTTTTTAGTCTTCAGAGATTGACTCGAGTGTCACGATCTTCCTAATAAGTCTTCCCCTTATTTCTTTAACTGTGGAAGCCTTACATTAGCTAACACAGAAGGATGCAGTTATTTTCTACTACTTGGTTTGAAGAACCTGTTAGAAAAGACTTGATCATCATTTATGGTAACACAGATCTCTTAGGGGTCACTATGCCACCGGATGCTGTACAAGCAGTTTCAGTACAAGCAAGAGAGAAACTTCTGCTCCTTAAATCCCTCCTAACATGTGTGTGCCAAGCACTGATATAGAAGACAGCATGGGGGTTCATCTTAGCACTGCATGCCTTGACCCAGTTGTACAATGTCAGTTTTGAAGACCCAAACCACAGATACAGCACGGAGAAGAAGTGTACTGAACCAGTATACACTAGCTGCTGCATTTGTTTTTCAGGGTTGGGTATGGTGAACTGATAAAGGGTATTTGCCATTCACATAGCTGAATGAAAATCTCACATGCAGAAAACCCCAGGACATATAGAGAGGAACTCAATCAAAAAGAAAAAAAAAAAAAAAGGATCTATTTAAAACTGACCTTCATGAAATTAGTGATTCCTTAAGCAGAAGTCTGCCCTGCATTGTATGTCATTGTGGAAAAAGGGTGACCTAGACTCACTCAGATTTTTTTCTTTCATTCTTTCTTTTTTCCTTTTCAGAGGCATCCTCTAAGAATCTCCTCCCTTTTTTATCCTAACAATTCTGAAATGTTTACTTCCACCTCATTATCTTTTATGGAACTTAGCAGCATGATCATTTGTTATCTTTAGAGCTTTTCAAACAGCAGAAGGTTTCATTGCAGTTTTGCATGTCTTTGCTGCCTATTAATGTTACTTTTCTTTTATTAAATCACACAGATCAGTATGTATATCATAGCATTTTCTCTTTAAGTGAAGTAACTTTCTGTTTTCCTTCTGCTTATTCTCCTATACAGTGTCACAGCTGATGCTGTTGATTCAGCTTGATGGGCTGGAGACTTGTTCTCGTCTTGTCCTGTGTTATGAATTAGTCATCGGAGGGCATTTTTGGTTTAGTTTCAGTGGAAAGGAATTCAGTTTGTGCACTCCAAGGTTACTCTCTAATGCAAATCAAAGCATGGCAAATGGGAACTAGGAGAAGATTCTCATAAAAACTCCTAATTCAAAAGAAAATTTAATGTAGATGCAACTAATGGAATTTCATGCCTATACCATAAAGGTACTTTAGAAAGTGAGTCAGAATTACTTCGCAGCTTCTTTACATGCATTTTTTAATGGAACACACAACTAGCTTTAAGCACAGTCATACATGGGTAACTGAAGTGATACCACCACCAAATGTCTGTTCTAGGTCAATTGTGTAATTTTTTTTTTAATATAATCTAGATCTGTTAGATGTTCTTAGGCTTGGAGTTTTAG
Source organism: Pseudopipra pipra (assembly GCF_036250125.1). Classification (NCBI taxonomy): domain Eukaryota; kingdom Metazoa; phylum Chordata; class Aves; order Passeriformes; family Pipridae; genus Pseudopipra; species Pseudopipra pipra. The sequence goes on from NC_087552.1 coordinate 48,806,398, forward strand.
TAACATAAGTTTTTTGGTATAGAACTTGTTTTGCATAAAATATTTTAAAGATAATAGATGTGGTAAATATAGATATAGGTATATTAGAAGTAAACATTGTCGGAGGGTGGGGTGTGTAGTAACGTGACAAAAGCCTTATCTTAATTTGATTTCTAAAATGTTTAGACTCAAGCATTGGGAATCAACAATCAAATCCCAAGCTCTCTTACCAGGTAGATTTATAAGCATTAAAAATGAGCATGCACAGTGCTGACCTCTTTTCAGCTGACATAGATTTACTGCTAGATATGCTGCATCAGTAAACTTGATGGCAAGTGGAAAAAAAAGCTCTTGAAATGATGCAACACAATTTGACAAATTTAAGTTCTTAACTTGAGAAAGCTCTTTAATTTGTTAAAAGCACAAATGAGTATATGCTGAAACACTACCAACTTGTAGATAATTGCCTGTGGCCAGTGTGTTAACCAGCTTTCTTCAAGTGATCTCTTCTAGCTCTTTTCTACATTACTAAACACAGTTCATGGTTCTTTGTAATTTTTTTTTCAGTTAGTTAGCCTCTCAGTTGCAAAACCTCTTTGTAAGTAGCAAATAGAAGTTGATGAGACTCATGCTATTACCCAAGGGAGGATGACTGAGTAGACAGCTACCTTTAAAAAGTCTGCTGCTCCTTTCTAAATTTTTCTGTTTTCCCTGAGGCCATGCCTTGAACATCAGAGGCCAGAAGGCAGTGTTAAGGCCAGGAGCGGTTGTATACAATGGCATAGCCCTTTTCAGTCTAATGAATGTGTGGAGGGATCTTTTTAAGTAGTCTATAGAATTGTGGGTTGTATTGCTGTTGCTTTGAAGTAGCTTTTTCACACTGACTTGTGCTAAAATTCATGCTTTCGTCCTTAGGGTAGGGAATCTCCTAGAAGTCTGTCAGAGCAATTGGCTTAACTCCTTTGATTTGAAAGATATTGCAGTATTGAATTACCAGAGGTTTTCTCTAAAGAAAGAAGAGAAGGGGCCTTTGGGAAAGCCTGAGCTGCCTGTACCGAAGCAGTGACCAAACAGCCTTTACTTATACTTTGCCAAGAGCTGTCTGATCACACCACACAATTATCCCTTTCTTACTTATAGCTGCTAACTGCCCTGAAAGGATGATTAAAATGTGTTCAGTGTTGTTTTAAGTCACTTAATAGCTGAGCAGTTGTTGCAGTTATTGGATGGTTAAGATGCAATCTGGAGGTGGAGATACAAAGGCTGTCACTGTTGAGAAGTGATTCCAACAGTGAAGAACGTGTGAGCCTTTTGGAGTTTGTTGGCAAATGAGACTTTAGGCTCTGTTTCAGGGTTGTTTAGAGTATCTTATGTATATAACTTTGAACTGAAATTTTGTATATAACTTTGAACTGAAATTATGCCTTAAAGCAGTGATATTACATACCTTAATACAGTGTAGTGAACTTTAATACTTATGTAATTCATTGGCCTGGTTACATCATAATAGACTGACCAAAGCAGAAATAGTGCACCCATCATCTTATAACAGATGGACCTTAAAATGAAAGGAAGAAATTTTGCCTTTAAAAAAAAAGGCCAAAGTTTTTTATGACAATGTCTCCTATGTATTATCATTGGACTATCACTCCTGAATAATCCAGAGGGATGCAGGTGTACTCTTCAGAAGAATTTGACCCACCACCTATTTTAGTGTGTGTCTAGCTCTCTGATCTGATATGAAGCGTATGATCCATTGATTAAATACATCTGTCTACCTGTCTAGGTAGACCAGGCTGTAGCCATTGATACAAAGAGGTTTAATTAGCTATTCACAGTGTAGCACTGAGTGATCAGCTCTGTGCATTCAGAGCTGCACCCACACTGCAGTCTGACCGCCTGGTAGTTCTCTTAAGAAAAACAAGTTAAATTGGTGCTTAAAGATGGAAAGATTTAATTAATCTGGAGACCTGTCTTGCTGACATCTATCATAACATTTTTGATTGCTAGTTGAGAATATGCTGGGAGTAAAATACAATTCCAATATCTCTGACATATTAACACAACTGTAATGAGATTTTCAATGGGACTCAGTTTTGCTTCAGTGTTTCTCTTGGTGAAGAAAGGGATGAAATGCATTTTCACTGGAAGTAGACTGCAGCTCATTCAGAAGAATATTTTTAATAGTTCCTAGAGGTTTCAGCAGTGAAATTCCTGTTGTAAAAACATGTGATGTTTGCAGATGGTCTTCCCAATTTGTAAAGTAAATGTGGTGGCTGTTGAAGCTACATGTGACAGCCAGGCAAACTAATTGCTGGCTTTAACACAAAGCAGAGGAACCTAAGACAGCAGCAGCTCAAGCTTCGTTATGATTCCCAGTACCCCTGGAAGATTCAGGCTATTTTGTGTGCCAGTTCAGTCTTTTTTGTTTTGATTAATCTGGTTATTGTGGCCTATTTTGCAGGTATCCATAAAAACAACAAGGGTCTGTCAAGTCAGGTCGCTTGAATCATGGCTCTTGTGTGAAAAGGCTCATGTTAAGAACAGTGATTGCCTGAAGAAAGACACTTGTGCCACACAGAGCTCTCCAGAGCTCTCCTTTACAAGTCAAGACCCTTGTCCCCCGCCTCTTCATTAGCCAAATGAGCCTTTCTGAAACAGATTTTAAGCCCGTATTTGCAGAACACATTAGTGCAATGTTTTGAGGCTAATTAACTTGTGTTTAAACTGACTAATATTCCTGGAGTCTCTGTTTCTTAAAACTTCTGCTCAAGTTTACTGATAATCTCATTTTAACATAGCCCCTATGATGTCACTTTCAAACACTGCTTTTTCAGTAACTTTGTGTGGATTTTTTTCCTCGTAAAGATGTAACAACAACACTCTAACTTACAAGCTAGCAAAAAGATTGTCAGCTAAACGAAATTAGTATTCTCCAATAAAAAACTGAGTTCATAATTGCCCACAGCTGCTCATGTCTTCCAAGGTTTCGTCTGGTAGTATTCGATGTGTCCTCCCTAACTGTTTTCCCATTGAACTGAAAGTCTAGCTATAAGTCATTGAGTCCTCTCTAAAATCCAAGGAGCTGAAAAGCACACAGAACCATGAGGATTTGGGCTTTTCAGCCCGTTTGTATTGATTTTGGCTTACACATTGTTTTTGTTTCTGATCATTCCTGCCTTCTCCATCTTGAGGGCAGCAAAGCAGATACTCTCACTGGGGAACTTCTCATGTTGAGTAGGATCTCCAAGCAGCAGAAAATGCCCAGTCACATCCTGATCTCCTCCACAGTGCTTACTAACAAGTAGACTTAGGTACTCTGCCTCTGATTCCTCTGCAATGCTTCATAATAAACCTCATCCATATTAGGTCCCATGTTCCTGGTAATTCCTATGTTTTGTGGGTCTGTAATCATCAGCTATTTTTAAAAATTTTTTTTGTGGGGTTTTTTTTTCCCTTTATAGTAGTGTAAGGCTCCCTAAAACAAACCTGATAAAATTCCTTCCTTGGAAATGACACACGGACTGTTGCTTCCTGACAGCTGATTATACATTCTTGCAGCAGCTGCTCTTAAAAGTTCATCAAGAACATCAAGAAATATTTGCCAAAAGAAAAGAGTGCTCTTCCTCACACTTGTCCCATTTTTCTGTTCTTACCTACTTTTTCTCACTTTTTTTTTTTAATACAGACCATTTCTCTGATGAACAAGTCTTCTTTACTGACTCTCTTTCTGTAATTCCTTCCATATGTTTATTGTCCTTTGCAAAAAGTATGGAGTAAATGATTCCTACTCAGGTCATGTCATTTTGTTTACATTCTTAGTAAATATGAAGTGCTTGATTGGAGCCCTTTAGGCATCTCAAATATGAATCTCTTTTTCCTGAGTCTTCTATAAAAACAGGATGCTGAATTCTGTGGAGCTAACCTGGCAAGGAATAGGTTTAATAAAATAAATAGGTGTCAGCATCACAAATTTATTGACAATCATAGTTGGTTTTTTGTTAGATTCTCTGTAGTTTAACAGCTTACTAAACATGTAAACCAAAAAATTATCTTTCTACAACTCATTTTCAATACCGACTTTATCTTTTGACAGAGCCCCATCATTGCCTGGGCACCCTTGGTAGTCTGCTCCATGCTGCAGCAGTGGAGCTGCTAACCCCATGGCACCACCGCAGTGGCTGAGCAGCCTTGGCCTGGGTAAAGCCTAGGAAATGGGGCAGGCTCGCAGTGTTTTGTGAAAATGACACAATTTTTGCTGTCTGATCAGTTAGAGGCTGGGAAGTAACAGATCACAGCTTGCTGCCCTTTAACGATGATGGATGGACTGCTCTGTTAGCACTATGTCCTGTGAAAGACTGGAATATGTTTGGCAAGAGCATCCTCAGACATCTTAATGGTGAAAAACCAGCAAGGCTTAGCTGAGCATGTGTGAGCAATGATCTTTCAGAGGTTTACAGCTCACCCAAACTGGAGCAGACTTTCAGAGGAGCAAGAAAATGCATGTCCCTGGCTGTAGAATGAGGCAATTGCTAAATGCCACTTCCCTGTTCTTTCTCTGGAGTACAGGCAGCAGAAGGTATTTAAAATATACTTTTTAAGAGACACATCCCCTGCTTCATCCTTCTCTCCATTCATCTAAGCTTTCTAATAGTAAGGCAGGGAATTTGCCTTGCCATGCTGCCTAGAAATACATGATGCAAGTCCTTCACTGCAAGAATAAATTGCAGATCCTACAGAATCCCATTTGCTAGCCCATGTACACCACAAAACCTCTTGCTTCTCCTGCCTTTTAGAAACATATCACATACAACTATTTTCTAGCTTTCTGCTTTCCTTTCAGCCTTGGCTATTTTATTACTTTGTCTCTCTCATGACATTTCCACACTTCTTCAATGCAGAAGCAGTTTGGTTTATTAGGGAAGTTAAAGAGTTACACATGTGTTCTCTGATAGCTTTCCTATTCCTACCAGTCTTTTCTGATGGCTAGGCAACTTACTCAAAATTTATGTTTTGAGAGAAGGAAGGAGAATTGTAATAACTTTCTGAGAGGAAAAATATTTTCATTTCTATTAGAGACTGATTCCCAGCTTTGAGCACTTTGTCATTAGTGGGTTGTAAACCTCTCAGACAGCTGCCCCATAGCTATCCACTGAGCTATTTGTCAGGGCAGAAAAATGTGCCTGGTGAAGCTGGTCACCGGCAGCCTGCAGCTAGACTGAACCAGGCTTTCAAAAAGGCTGCCAAACATTGCTGCACTTTTAATAGTCAAAATCCTACATTAGCATTTACGGGAACATTTATAGAGAATTTGAGCAATTGTATGGTTTTTCTCCTAGATGTGATATTAAATCTCTGAAATACAAAAAATTGTTTTAAATGATCGCCGGTGTATGCAGAAAGACAGAGCAAGGAAGTGCTTCCCTCACCACCAAACCAGACCCCCTGCTCCTTCCCAGGCAAACATATCATATAATCTCATTTATAAACTTATCAAAATCTGTCTTGAAACTGCTTTTATTTCCAGCTGCATCCAGCTACTCTCACACAAAAGCTTTTTCAAGACCTTGTTCCTTTGGTGATTGGATACTTTTTCTACTTTCTAGCTTACATATCTTCAATTTACCTGTTGCTGAGCTGAACAAGCCCCATTTTTTCTGATAAAAATGATTTCTTATTTCTGTAGTCATGCTCACATATCTTCTTTAGGTCTGTTGCAGTTTGAATTCAAGTGTCTCGAACACCAGTGACCAGAATTGTTTCTGTTGCGGTTTTACCATTTTTAAGACAGAACTAACATGTCTGTGTATCTACAGGAAGTACCTTATCTGATGAGTTTGCATGTCTCATACAGTGCTAGTAGCCCAGAGTCACTCCTAGAATCAACTAATACTGCCTAGATTCTTTTCTTCCTGTTGTTTTTGATTGCAGAGTCCCAGCTGATGGAGAGATTTCCTATTATTGCCCACTAAGTTGATGGCCTTGGTGAGGTTTGTCTCATTTTGTATTGTGTGCTCATTTCCTTTGTCTCATTTCTCTCATTTCTCTTGCTTCAGGACTTATATGTTGTATATTTCAGACTCCTACTACCTTTGACAGTACCTCATAGTTTTGTCATCAACACTCCTACTTTTTGTGCAGAAGTCATCAATAAACATAGTAAGGCCAGTCCTCAAGGATTGTTGCTAGGACTGTCTATCCCAGGCCATCATTATCTCTTCTTTAGCCTGTTCCTTACATTTCTTTTATTAAGTCCCATCTCTCCACTCCAGGCTAATTCTCCAGGTGGCATTGTATCAAATGTTTCACTGAAATCAGAATAGTCATCTACCAGACTTCTGTCAGATGAACAGTCAGTTTTCTCACTCAGAAATATGTGTGGCAGGTCTGGTTATCACCTGAATTTGTCAGCTTTTATCCTCCTTCCTCATTCATTTTTAGCACTTGTTTTTTCTTTTCAAAATCTGCTTGAACTTTTATGCCTATTTGAAAGGCAAGTGACTAGATCGTAGTTGCCTGTGTCATTTTTCCTCTTTCCTTACATTTATTTACTGTATTTGGTGTTCTGCAGTTACTCATTTATTCAATCTTCAATTGAATACAAGTGGGGATGTGCAGAAAAACGACTTGCAAACAGCTCTGTGGGGGTTGCATATTTACAGCCATTGTGACTCACATCAAATTTGCTCAATTTACAACTGCAAATACATTTCTCCAGCTTCTATCTCTGTGAAAACACTCTCAGATTTTTAAACCAACCTGTGTCCATTTTGGCTGCACACATTGGAGCCTTGGATCCTACTGCTTTTCTGTTCTGTCAGGATTTTGGTTAGAGATGTTCTCATTCTGCCTTCACTTTGTTTACAAGAGTTGTTTGAGGCAATCTTTGCAAAGGCCAGACCCTGAATTTTGACTTTGGTGCAGCACTCTGGAGGAGCTGTGAAAAAGACCATATTAAAAAACCCAAATAAATTAGGCAGGTATTATACATATTAAAGACTCCTCACAAATGGATTGGATTGCATTCCGTTTACCATTCCCAGGATAAGATATATTCTAGCTGATGTCTCTGTACTTTTTCCATTCTGTAGTGTTGGTGGAAGCAGAAAGTAGAACAGTTTATTTTTATCTGCAGAGTAAGCGTTTCTGACTTTAAATGCGCTGGAGGCTGATGGTAGCATCTATTCATAGTTGTTCTTTAGAGGAACAACACATGCCTTATTATGCTTGTCATAGTTCTTCTGGTCTACAGATTAATCCTTTTTCTTTTTTCTTATCTCAGATTTATATTGCTTTAGTTTATTCCACGTTAATGACTTCGGCCTTTGGTTGAAAGTGGGAATTATTTCACAGAATTTGGTGTTAGCAGGTGAAACTTTCTAGAGCCTACCTATAGTCAATGCAGATAGATTGGCCTTTCCAGGAGATTTCCTGGGATGAGATAATGAGTGTGGACTAGATTTCTGTTTTTCAGATGGCTAATTGTTAGAGATTAATCACACTTCAGAATATTTTTAAATGGCCAATAATCAAAAAAAGTGATGTTCTGAGCAACAAAAGGCCTAATTAAACTCCTGGGAGTGCCCAGAGTTACAGTAAGATGTGATAAGACAATTCAAGACTGGGAGATCAGGGTAGAAGCTTAAACATGATATTCCACCTAATGCAGAGGGATCATTGCTTGCTGAGTGCTCTGTGCGGGGACAGCTGGATGAGTCCCATCAGTTCAGAAACTGGAAGCAGTACAGCTGTGCCCAGAAAATGCAGCATTCCAGTCTTGCCATGGGCAAACCTGGTCAGTTTGGGTGAAGCATCATCCTTGTGAGATGGTGCTTTTCCTGGGGGCTGAAAATAGTGTGTTGCTGCACCGCAGTACAAATTGAGCTTGATCCAGGAGCTTGAGCTTGGTGCTGCCTTCTGCAGTCTTCTTATGGCACAAAGACTGCTCTTAAATAATTTCCAGGCTCTACCTTCAGGTTTTATGCAGTTATTGAGGCTGTTCTGCCCCAGTGAAGAAAGGAAATAGAATAGTGTAATTTCTAATCCTTTCATGTAAAAATAAAAATACAGTAAAAAAAAAAAAGAGAGAAAGGTCCCAAATATGAGGAAAGTAAGACATTATTACATCACAGATAATGGAAGCTGTTATGATTTTACATCTGGGGATGGTAAAAACTTCTCGAATAAAATGACATGGAACATCACCATGACATTGGCCAAGACTGTAATGTTGCACAGAATCTTCAGTAAACAACACTGGTTATCTGAGAAAAAAACCTCTTAGTAATAAAGTGTATGGGGAAGCTTTCTCCTTTAATATTTTTTATTACTTGGAAATGTAAACATTTTCTTACTCCACAGTGATTCAGTTTCAAGGTGACATTTGCTGCTGCTGAGCCCCATGGCTTGCTAGCACTGCCACACATCACTGTTGGGAGGGTGGAAGTGATGCACATTAAGGCTGCTCTGGTGGGAACACTGAGTAGGACTCAGTCACTCTACTGTGCATGTCCTCTGCAGCACCTTCTGTGTGTGTGGTGTCTTCTCATGGCAGGAGGAATGAGAAGGAATGAGTGAAGGGTGTCCACAAAACAGCGATGGCACAGGGAAAGGTTTTTAGAATGGCCTTCTGTTATTCAGTAACATGCTTCCATGTAAACTCTGAAGCAGAATTAGTCAGTATTTTCCCCATCTGAAATGAAACATGGTTGTAGTAGGAGTCTGGGGACTGTCCTCCTCTCCTCCACAGGCTTCATTACATGTGGTACATATCCATGGAAGCGCATCTGTGTCTGCTGATCATTTGAGTACCTACTGGCTTAGATATATAAATGTTTATATTGCAGTTATACAACTGGCACTGTACGAGCACCCTGCACCTGCCCAGTCCCAGGGTAGTGAACAGCACTGGATTGCCACAGATCAGCCTCATGGCAAAACTGCCAGCCCGTCAGATTTGACTGGCTGCTTGCACTTAATGTCTTTGTCTCCTAAACAACATCAACAAGAAAAAAATCCAGTTGATCCTGAAATTGCATGTCTTCTTTAATTCTTAGGCAGGCACAATTTAAAGAAAAAAATCCCTATGCTTCTGCCATGTGCTTGAAGAGTAAATCATGTTATCCTTGTTCTTTTGGTCACAATAAATAAACAGATGTTGAAACTTGACTGCAAGATTACTAGTGTTTTTCATTATTTCTCTTTCCTGAAAACATTAACAATTTATACTAAATGCAAATGAGTACAGATAGCAGGCACTTTCTGTCAGTTACTGTTTCTTCAAGGCCCTTTTAAAAGCTGTGTTTTCATCAACGCACACAACGTTTTCAATTTGTTTTAAAGACAAAAAAATCCTAATTCTTGAGTGTTTAAGAAACATTCTAGACCAATTCCACAAGCCATTCAATTGTTTCTTAATTAAAATAGCACAATTCTTTCTGAATTTAAACTAGAGAGTTTAACCCTAATTCAACAAAGCACTTAACCACTGCCCTAAATCCATCCTGTCACGCCTTCTAAGTTGAATATGTGTTCATGTTTTCTGCTAAACTGAGACCTCTGCCAGCATATTTTTTTATCTATTGGACATATTATGAATTATTATCTGTTTTGTGAATATGAGTACATTCCACTTAATCATCTGGGATATTTCCTGCCTCTGTACATGAACTTGAGCCTTGCACCGCTGATCATTTTCTTCATTGACTGATACTTGACATCTGCACTACAGTGTGCTTTACAGTTAATAGAACAACAAAAAGAATAAAAATTAGCATAAATTGTGTAATTTTATGTTATTGATAGTCAGGGATCTGCCATGCCTTGGTAGTGGCCATGTACTCAGAGGAAGGGGCGTTGGTCCTTTGGCACATGGTGGTGTTCGTCCTTTGGAAAAAATTAGCACCATGTTGGTCCATCTTCCTGTAGTTGAGTTCCTTCTCTTCTCTTTGGATCCTTTCTACAGTGTCACTTCTTTTATTTTGCTTTTCACCCAAAGTATGCTTTATGCTGCCTATGTCTTGTCTCCTCTATAACAGTAGTTTCAATTAAGAAATTAACATAAAATGGGATAATTCATGCTGTGCTTTCTTTCTAACTTGCATTTTTTTTTGCATTATTATTGTTCTTTCTGCCCATGCTTTTTACTGGCTTGCCTTTCCTTGTTCATCCACAGATTTTTAGGTGTTTGGACTGGACTGTGCTCTTAGGATCTCTGCAAAGTGCAGTGCGGTTTCAGTGGATTATAAGTAGATGAACATAGAACGACTTTTAAATCATTTTTGCTTTCATGAAGAAAAAAATCTCTGTGAAGGTCCTTTTTATAGGATGCTATCCTCACTGAGATGTGAAATACTGCCAAAAAAAGAGGAGTCATCTTTTGAGTCAGCAATGATTTAAAACAAAATAGTTTTCCAGCAGGTGATGAAAAATATAAACAACCACTTAAACTGAAGCTGAAGAGAGAAATTTACCAAGACCTCTCCTGGTTTATTTCCGACTCCAAATGCAATACCGATTTTGCTTAAATATTTCCATGAGATTCATGAAGAGCAAATGCCTCTGCAAAATATGGTCTTCCTAATCTTATCAGAGACATAATGCTTATTCCAAATAACATAGTCACATGTGCTGTAGGCTAAATTATCATGTACCTTTTTACCTAAATACAAAAAAGCATTCTAATATCCACATCTGTGCCCTGTATACACACCTGGCCTAGGTAGCACATGTGACCAACCAGGGGCCTCACACACAGCTTCTTTGCAGCTCTCCTACAGCTTCAGCCCCTTGCTGGAGGTGTCCCTCAGTGAGGCCAGGGCACCAGGGAGATGTAACCCTTTCTTTGTGTGCATGGTACCACTGACAGTAGAAAAACAAAATTACTCCAGTGAGGGACAAGTGAATGGTGTGAATGCAGAAATTTTCAGTGTTCCTGTTTCTAGTCCTTTTGACCCCGTCACGTATGGCCTGCAATGTGGCAGGTTGCCATTAAAGTAGATTTTCTCATTTCGGTGTGGAGAATTATGGCTGTTACCATCAATATTATGTTGTAAAAAGTTTTTCTTTGTGTTATGCGATGAAGTCCTTTACCATAAATATTTCTGTTTATTCTCTGAAAATTGTTATGCTTCAATTATCCTCACTTGCAGGATAAAAGAACAGCTGTTTTGCCCTTATCCTGTTTTATCCTCATATTCCACCTTGGTGTCCAGTGTTAATGTCCATTTTCAGGAGAAATAGCATGAGGAACAAAAAAAAAAGTATAATATGGTTCTTTCCCAGTACAACCCCTGGTCTCCAGCAGAGCACCACAAACCATGTTTCTCTGCTTTTCAGCATCATAAATATTTTCACACCATAGGCAGCTTTGTGCTACATTTGGGGAGGCACAGCATGTCATGGATCTTGTGCTACTGATGGAATGATGAGAGAAGGTCTTGTGCTATCTGCCAGGCAGGAAATTGTTCTTTCTAATGCACTGGCAGTGCTTGATACTATAGAAGAAGGGGAACCCTTCCTTTGTCCTCCTAATACCTGTAGTCCCTGAGAGATGTGCCACTTGACTTTCTCTTCTAGTCAGCTTTTTTCGGCAGGCCACAATAAGTTGTCCTTGTTGCCATCAGCAAACCTGCTCCAAACTGAGCCTGGAGTTAGGATTTTATTTAGGCAGTAGCAGTATCTCATGTAGCTGGCTAAGTCAGAAGTCCTATGGGTGCATGTCAGCTCAGTCCAAAGGGACTGAGACTTGGAAGAGATGACCAAGTAGGTGAAAGCAAATATTACTATTTCCAGTGGGGACATGGGCATAAGTGTGAGTGAGTCAGCAATTAAATGCGTGCAGGAGAGTACCATCACTCAGAGGCTGCACTGAGCTCAGTAGGACTCCATGCAAAAGTGGTGTCGTCCCCCTAAAACGTTTGATGCCAGTGTGAAGGCCTCAGCTTCCTAATTTCAGGGCTGAGCTTGTGTCTGAGCTGCAGGATGGTGATTTACAAGATCACCCATCTACCACTTCATGGCCACAAACTTTCCAAATTTTGTTGGAAGTTTAGGCACGAAATGGAAATATTCATCTTTGGTGTGATTGACATATACTGTGAATATAGGTATCATTGACAGTGTTAGCAAATTGTGTTTTGAAAAAGGCAGACCTGTAGGATACTAAATTGGAATTTGAACTAAAAATCACCAGAGGAATTACCATGATGACCACTTATGCTGGATGTTACTTTTGGTTACAATCACTTTACATATTTTATTTAAAAATGAATTGTCTACCTGTAGAAACAGTAGAGTAGTAGGATTTCTCTTTCCTGGCAAGCTGGAATGCTAATATAAGACTGAGGGTATTGTGGATGAATTTCAGTAGGACTTCATGCCAGAATGCTTTCTGAAATCAGGATTTCAGGAGTCGGTATGGTGAGCTTGAACAACATATTTTTCTTTTAAAATTGCAGTTAGGCTACAAACTGTAATGTCATAGATAAACATCAGAGAGTTTATTGTTATACATTTTGTGTTCTGTCATAATTACACTAAGCATGGCATTTAGTCTTTCTTTAGTTTCTCTTGCAGTTGGTTAATGTGGTGCTGGCTGAATAGTGCATAAAGTGTGTCAAGGTTGGTATGTCACTTCTCAGATTTTCATTCTTAAATTTCAAATATTACATTTGTGTTTATCTGACAGGTCCATTTCTTACTACCATGAACTTCATAACCTCGTTACAGTGGATTTCTGCCTACTCTTAGCATCAAAACTGTCATAACAGTGTGGATTAATACAGGACTGGCCTATAGGTTTTAGCTTTTTCATCCAGTCTTTCCTTGGAAAACAACCTTCTAGCGCTTTGGCTTTTATGGTTTAATTTGAATTTTAGAAGATAAACTATGTCATCTTTTTAAGGGAATTATTCTGAGCATGATTGAGAATTTAAAGCAAAAGGTACTTAGGGGTTGTACTGAAATTGTTAATTTGAATAAGAGAGGGGAAATTAAAATTGCAGTTATTCTAATCTATCATTTTTTTCTGTCATTAAATATAGCCCATTGAATGCAGCCTAAGTGCCCATTATCTTTTTTGGTTTTCAGATGGTTTTTCACCTGTGCTATAGCATGCTGGGTGAAGAGGCTTTTTTGAACAGATAATTAATTACACATAGCATTAGAATGTCATTATTTTTGTCTTCCTTTTTAAAATATTGTTTTGTTTCAGTAGCTGATAAATAGATTACAACTATTAGTTTTGTCATCTTATGCTTCTATACATTTACATTATTGTATAAAGCTGCCTTCACTAGTTTAAGGATACTGTGAGTGCTGGTTTGGCTCAGAACTTAAATTGGGAAAGAACTTTAATTGGGAAAGAAAATATCTTTAAGACATTTTCTCCATTACCGACATTCTTAGAACTATGAGTTGAAACAGTTCCATGCATTTTTAAAAATACTCAGTTGGACTGTTGTTTTCAGAAGAAAGCATTTTCCAATCATGTCTGCTAGCCTGAGTTGGCAGTTTGAGGGATATACAAACAAATTGAACTGTGAATGCAAAAAACATTGGTCATATTCATTTCCATTGTCCAAGGTAAAACAAAGATGGAAAATTCAAACAAAAATACTGAAAGGCTTATTTTACTTTGTTGGTTTAAAAATGTGATTCATTGTAATCAACATAAAGAAGAAAGGTTTTACAAAAATAAAGACATTTACAGAACTTGCCATGTTTTCCAGATGTTCCCTTCCAAGTCCGAGTGGGTAAAGCATCTAGACTCCTATGGACTTCTTCTGGTTAAGGAGGCTGTGCCATACTGGTACCAGTAGTACTTACTGATTCACCTGCTGCTACCTGGACACGAACCTCATCCCTTGTCCCCACACATTGTTTGTCCTTCACATACGTGGTACCTCTTAGAGTACCTTGTGGAGTAGGTGTGAGGCAGCAGATCCAAGGGTGAAGCTTTATAGCATCACTGAAAGGTGTTGGCTGTTGCACAAGAAGCAAGAAAGTCCTTGATGGGAAAAAAACTGTCCTTGCCACAGTGCATCTACCAGTCTGAAGACAAAAGGAGGGTATCTGAGAATAATTTGCAGAAGGCTGAGGACATTTGATTGTATAAGTCCTGGGGTGGTATGTTCATAAAACTCTGTATTTAGTAAAGTCTGGAGTTTTACTGAGTTCTTGCAGGAACATTATTGGGAGGCCTTATTAGACTTACAGAGCATTTACCATGGCTTTATTAACATCTATGAGTTTTTAATTAAGATATGGACGACTTGAGGGAGCAACTGAATGGTTCCCTAATGAATTTGTTACAATAATTTCCCTCAGAAAGCACATCTGAGCCTAACTTATATTCCTGCAATTAATTTATGCAATTTATTCTAGTAAGTGCCTTAGTTTTCCACTGTAATTGTTTGCTGAATTGACAGGTTTAATTTCATGTAACATGAGAACCTGCAGTACTAAGCTTGCAGCACTTCATAAAAGTTGGTATTACATGTTGTGCTGTTGGATTTTGGCAAGAAGAAGGCAATAAAATATTCCTGTAAAATAGAAACATCCAAAGGACAGATATTAAGGCCAAAATTAAAAAAAAAAAAAAATTACTCTCCAAAAGTAGCTCTTAAAGCCATATTTAATCACACAGTTAAGTGGCCAGATTTTTACATGTGCAGCTTTAGAGCTTGTGATCCAGCAAAGTACTTAGCCATGTGGGCTGTGCATCCCCTGCACACCAAAGAGTGGTTTCCAGAAGAGGGTTCAAAGATTTGATGGCAAGAACGTTTCCAAGCACATCACTGGCTCTTGCTGTCCCTTCCCAGTGAGCTCCAGAGCTCACAGGTTGTGTCCCTATATAATAAACATCAGATATGTGCTGAAATGCCCTTGGAGTCCTACATGTGTGATCCCTCAGAATTATCAAAGTCCTTCACAAAGTGTTAATAATTATCATACTGCTTTAGAGAAAGAACGAGTTTATTTATAATGCCTGGACCATGTACCAGGACACTAAGGACAGGTCCGTAGTTCTCATTTGTTACATTTGGATGGAGGAGGGGAATAATCAGTCACGTGCCACTCTGTAATTATAGATCTCATTAGTTCACAATGTCTGTGTCCTCTTCTTAAAGCATCTTCCTTCCAGTTTCAGAAATAAGTAGAAAAACCGGTCCTGTTTGGTTTCTGGGTCACTCCATACTGTAGAGCAGAGCATCTCCATTCATTCTTCTTTTTCCAAGCTTCTTGTGAGAATGGGTTAGTTGTGGTACTAATGGTTGTGCAAATGTGTAGCTTAAGAGGAGATGTACTTTCTCTGATGAAAAAGTTCAAAAGTAGGTAAAAAATAAGGGCCAGTATCTCATCCTGGTAGGCACTGAATGCAGCTCCTGACAGTCTCGTTTTCCTCAAATTCAGTGCAAGTGGATGGGAGCAGAACAAAAGCAGTATCAGTGGGGTTGGGCACCACTTATCTCAGAACTAGGTTGTGTTCTTCTTGGGATGCCATCAAGATCTCAGATATATGCTTTAAAATCTTTACTCCTGTACAGGTTAGTGGTGATTTTTTTTTTCCCATACCTGGGCTTCTTCAAGTCTGACAGGAAATCCATAAATTTCACTTAAACACCTTTTCCCATATATAATAGGGCTTGGGATTCAAAGGAATTCATTCAAGCATGCTCTCCAAATGGCATTTAACTTCCCAAGAAAAAACAGTAACAGGAAGAGTTGTTTTAATTAGCACATGAGCTGTGCAGCAGCTAATGTATTCCACCTCTTCACTGTTGTAAAAGGAACAGATTTCTTGGTAGCATGAAGCGAGCAGAGAAGAGGGATTGTGTTCTGCTCTCCATATGCCGCACAGCCCCATTCATGGGCAAGGTGGGAACGGGAGGTGATTTGTAGCAGCCTGCCACTTGTTCAGAACAAGCTTCTGTTGTTCTCCAGGCTGAAAAGAAACTCAGCTCCCCTCTACAGCCCTACTGCAGTGCAACAGGTAGACAGCACCTTTCAGAGATTTTAATTTCAACAATAAGGGATTGCAAAGAAAATTTATTCTTTAATTTACATTTTAAAAAGGAATTACTGGATGTCCCGCTGGAAAAAGAGATCCTTAATTTCCCTGGACATGATATTTCTTGATTAAAAGTCCCAAGAAAGCGCCATTTTTGAGAAACCTTTGAAATTACACCTCTTTTCCCTCTGTCTGGTCAGCCTTAAACTGGTGCCAGACTGGATCTTCAGCTCCAGTGCCCCCCTGGGGGCCCAAACCGGGTCCACCACCGCACTCCAATGTGGGGACTGGAAACATTGGGCCACTCTCTGCTCTGGTGCTCCTCAGGATACACTCTGTGTTGCCAGAAGGCAGAGTTGAACACAGCCCAGCGCACTAAGGCTTACACACCTGTTGTGTTGGTTAATGAAATGATGTGGCCTGAGAAACACATGGTGAGGGTGAGTGATTTCATGACCTCCTCCAGCCCATGGATGTGTCAGCACAAGCTGTGAAGAAAAGCCCAAGCTCCAGACAGCATTTTCTTGGCAATGAGGTTCAAGTAATGAGTAATGTTACAGAGGCTGTACTTCACCAAGAAATTGCTCAAGAGAAGAATGACCCAGTAACAAAAAGCTGGGCCAGGCAAGGTGAGGAGCATTGCTAGGGCTTCCAGCTACAGACGCAGACCAGAACTGCACTGCAGTTCCAGAAGTGAGAAGTAACAAGTGGATTTGAAACAAATTTTGGTCAGAGTATCAGAGCATGCAGATCTTTCACATACATTAAACAAAAGTATTCCTCTAAGTTATTTTGCACTCATTAAAAAAATTTACTAATTTCAAGTCCAAAAATATTTGTGTCTGCCTTAGAATTATAACATGGAACTCATTGAGGTCCAGTTCGTGCTCATTTCATTGCTTTGTGGGCTATAATGGCATAAATCCTCAGCAGCTTGGTTTGATGTAGCCCTGCAGCAGTCATTTTATCTGTTCTATTGCACCATCTGGGGATCCAGCTTGGAGCTTCTCAACAAAAAATATTAAGACAAATGAAACCTCAGTGTCTAATCACCATCTTGTAGGAATAGTTTCAGACCTCTATAAGTGTGTGTGTGTGTATGCATATATGTTATATATGTTTTAAATATATATATTCTGCTGCGCAGATCGCACAGATGTGAAAGAGTAATTCAGGTTAGCTGTTAAAAATTCCCTGTAGATTTTTTCTTTAGTGTATAAGGATTCTTTCCTCTACAGTTGTAGAGGAAATTTTGTTCAGGGTCCTCCTACACAAAAATCCAAGTGCTTTCTTGAGAGTTTCAATGCCTGTTTTCAGTGTCAGGCTCCACAGGCACAGCACAATGCAAGCCAGCAGGCACTGGACCTGCAGGGAGACCCTGTCCTCTCAGCAGGATTCTGCGTAGACATAGAGTTTTGCTGGTGCAGGATCAGTTGTGGAACTGGAGGATGGACACACAAGCCACTACAGCAGCATCCCTGGAGAAGACAATAGCAATAAGCAGGAGTTAGTGTGTTGGTGTGCACATGTGGCAAGAAGGGTTATTTTTTGATGGATCTGCTGCCACAGGGACAAGGAGTCAAGTGGGAAGGAGGCAAGCAGAGATGTCAAAAGGAGTAGTGCTGTGTTGACAAGGCAATAAAAATAGCGGGTGACCCACTTATCTCTCACTTGGATAATTCTTATCAGCAGATCAGCTGAGAAAGCATTTTTTCAATGCTTTTGTGCAATCAATATAGGTCCCATGGTGAGGGGGATAGAGTCAAGACTAATAATTTCTCTTCGCCAAGGCACTGCCTGGCCACCTGGAGGGACCTTTTACATCATCCTGTAATTGGAGTTTGGCCTCAGTGGGCGATAAGCATTATACCTTAGCAGAAGTGCTTTGATAAAATATATTAAAAGTAGTAACTGTGCCACTTTGAGGGATAAAGGCTTTTTTGTGGTAAGACAGCTCTTTTCCAATGTGTGGCTGTCATTTCTGCTGTATTTAGCACAAACTCTTCCCATATTTCTTGTTGCAAAGGTAGGAAATGTCTTTGGAGTCAGCAGGATGCCAGCGAGAGCCCAGGTATGATGCCTGAGGAGCACTTTCCCTCTTCATGACTGTTTTGCCCAAGGAGATCTGCAAACCATCTGGCTCCTTTCCACATAGTGGGGGACTCTTCTTTGGGGCCTGCTAGCATAGGCCCTTTTGTTTGCTGTGGAGAGCAAAACATACCCTATGCCAATGAAAATACTGTGTGATTGAGGTTACAAATGTTAAAGAGGTGCTGTTCACTTTGCGTGCTGTCTAGGATTTTTGTTTTCTTGCTTAGCTTGTGCCACGCTGAGGACATGCTATCTAACAAGCCCCTGAGTTTCTGGAATATAACATGATGAAACTAATTAAAAATTCCCTCCCAATTATCCTTTTCTTACTGCTTATTATCAAAACACGTGAAAGTTTTTCACTCACTGAACTGCGTGTTTGTTTATTTCTTTAGGCTGTGACTCCTTACTGAACCTGACATCTCAGAAAGCCACAGATGCAGTGGACAGTATCTTTCAGTCCCTCAGGGATATTACAAGAGTTCGAATGCACATGAAACAGTTTAATTCCATACGTAATCCAGGCAGCAACACCCACCAGGCAAGTGGATCTTTCTTTTCCCTGTGTATGTTATTTCTCTAGCATACTGTCAAAATTACAGCACTAATTTTGTTGATGTGCTAATACTACATGCATTCTGCCCACGTAAAAGGGATTTAAGTATAGATTTTATAATTGACCTAATCATCAAGAATTTCCTCAAGTCCTTTGTCCAAACTTAAACATATCCATGTCAATGTCAACAATTAATTATCTGAGGAAGAAATTTGAGCTCTGCTCTGCAGCACTGTGATACGACAAAAAATGCCTGTGAAATGCAGGGCTGGATGTAGGTGGTTCTTGACTAAGACCTATCATGACGTAGCAAAACAGGATTTCCACATCCATACAGCAACAATATTCCCATGTATTTTCTCTTCCATCGCTATGAGTGTGAGAGGGAGACCCATTTGTAAATAGGTGACAAATGCAGCTTCTGTTTCTAAAATAGGAACACATGAACTGTGATATTACTTTAGGTCATCAAGATTAATAGACAATTTTTTTCTTTGTCTCCCCCAAAGTGTTTTACCTATTTCAGTTAAAAATAGAGTTTTACAACAGAAAGCAGGGATTTAGAGAGAGACCATAAAACTTGATTCTAGCCTTGAGCCAGAAAAAAATCCTTCCAAACTCATAACAGTGCTGTGGGCCATCAGAGGGATGTATTTCAAATTAACTGTTGCTTTGTAAGAACAGCAATCATGACTGTTGCAAAATGTTGCTGGAAATCTAAGGTGGAGAAAACCTGTTCCTGAAGTCTCCTAACAGTTAGGACCAATCTGGTGTCCAAAATGGGGAAAATTGTTGAACATTTAATACCATTCAGTGTGGAGGCAGTGAGATGATAAGAAAGGTTTCCTGAAGGTGTAGTTAGCATCAGTATGTTCTTTGCATATAATCCAGGTTGTCTGCTTAGGGATAAGTGCTGTAACACAGGGATATATTAACACCTTGCAGCCCCTTAATCTGGCCATGCAATCAATTTAATTGCTTGAATAGGATGAACCTTCTGCTGAGGGAAGTCCAGGAGGTTTGTAATAGTAGAAATAAGCAGGCAGTATGTGATTGTCCATCATACACACAGCTCCCTACCAATGGGCCTCTCTGTTGACTGGCAGGTGTTAAATGCATGGGTTGTGTGCAATCAGTTTAGCTCCTCTGAAGAAGTAGTGCTCATCCTATGACCATACACATTCCCAGCTCTGCCTAGTGCTGTGGGACTGGGTTTAGCTTATACACACTTTTTTGCTTCATCTGTTAGAAGCTGGGAAGGCTCCATTTCTTCTTAAGACTCACAAAAAGGTAAATAAGTGGGAATTGGCTTGTGTCTTAGAAGGACTTCTTATAGCACTGAAGTTTGTATGTCTTACATAAAATGACAGATGTTTTCATCAGGTTATCAAGGCAGTTCATGTAGTGACCATGCAAGAGAGTATTTTTT
Organism: Pseudopipra pipra; assembly: GCF_036250125.1. Taxonomy (NCBI): domain Eukaryota; kingdom Metazoa; phylum Chordata; class Aves; order Passeriformes; family Pipridae; genus Pseudopipra; species Pseudopipra pipra. The sequence goes on from NC_087552.1 coordinate 48,826,465, forward strand.
TTGCCTGTTATTGAAACTACTTGCATTTTGATCTAAGTATATTTCTCCCTTCCTCCTTCCCTTCCTCTATCCCTATATCCATTCCTCCTTCCATCCCTGACTCTCCTTTTCTCATTCTTTTTCTTTCTCTCTCTCTTTCTCTCTCTTCTTTTTATAATCTTGTCTGAGATGTAGCCATTGAGGTTTCTAACAGCTATTTTAAACACAGTTTGAGCCCCCAAAGAAACTCCTTAAAATTTAATAGATTAATTTCAAATCATAAAAGATTTTAATAATATTTGAAACTATCACAGTTAAAAAAAGTAAGTGTTCATACTGTCTACATTTTAGTAACTGTGTAGCCTAACAAGATTGTTTTGAAGGGCACTAAATTTTGCCGCTGAAAATTCAGACATGCAAAATCATAGCACATTTTTAATGTCTTTCAAGTACATAGTTTTGTCTGAATCAGATGATGTTTTTCCTTTAATTTTGTGCAGTAAGCCTCTCTGTTAAACTGTAATTTGATCTCTGCTCCATTTCATTCCTAATGTTTTTCTGTTCCTCATCTATGAAGATATTAAACAGATTTTTATACATAGGATTTCATGACTGCATGTGTATTTTCAAACAGTTCTTTATTGCGTGACTAGATTTGACAGAAATCTTAACATGTTCTAAAAGATCCTGCAGCTCATGTCTGCTGTAATTTGCTTTGTTGGCTCAACTAAAAATTATGCACATGTTGTGAGAAGAACTAAATTAGTAGTATAAATCTTTGTTGACAGGCTTGTATTCAAAAACTGTAAGTTTTGTTTCTCACTGTAAAGTGTTGGATGAAAAACATTTCTTAATGACTCCAGAAAATTTTAGTTTCAAGCCAAGTGGCTTGCTTTTTATTTTCCATCCATTTTAACTTTTATTTTGCAAGATGTCTCTTGTAGATATCATCTTTGCAAAATTAATGATGTTACACTTGATTCCCTTAAGAAATCTAGGAGATGATATATACCTGGGCTAGTCCCAAAGGAAAACAAATGTGCTAATTTGAAAGCTGCTAATTTTCTAAGACAGTTGCACTTACTGAAATGGTTGTGGTTCTGTTGCAGTTTGGGCAAAGTTAAAAGCAGCAAAACAAAGCTCCATCTGTAAACCAAGTGAGCTTGCATTTTCGTTGAGTATCTTTCCAAAAGTCTCTAAAAGTTTTATCTTAAAAACTTTTTCAGGATGGCAGAGTGGTTTAAACCTTGGTACAGAAATGTGGAAATTACTAGGCTACTAATTTATATTCAGCCTGGGTTTGTGGACCCTGAAGAGGATGCAAGGTTGATCCTTTGGGAGCAGATCTTCCAGCATGCTGACCATTTGTACTGTTGCATTTTCCACTTTTCCTGATCCCTAACTTCTCCAAAGCTCTGACAAGCTTGGTAATGTTGGGGTTTTCTCAGAGTTTTCCACAGGTGGAAGTATTATGTGGAATGCCATGGCCATAAAAGCTAAAGGACTAACAGGGACTCCTTAGCTCTTCTCTTCCATGAGGGGCGAACAGGCAGGTTGGCCTCTTCCCAGCCCTGCTGAAATCCAGACTTTAGTGGGGACATGACACCTGTGGGAAGGCGGGAGTGGTTAGTAAGCCATCCCTCCTGAAAATCTCTGTTTAAGTGTTAATAAAATCATTACAGAGGGAATGAGATCTGGGTGCATAATGGGCAACAGAGTGTAATCCCTATTGTTGTCTGTTTCTGTACTACCTCCAAAAAGATTCCAGAGAAACTGTAAGTCCCCCTTTCTTCCTTGCCCCCTTTACTGATTTAATACACGTGGGGCAGAGTAAATGTGTGGCTGTCTTCCAGTCTTTTCAGTCTTTTTATGTTGTGCTGGTGTACACCATTTGCAGTCAGGGTCACAAACTCTCTGAGTGGTTTCCTTTATAGGATGATGATTTTTGTAACCTTTAATGGACATAAAATATTGAGCAGTTGCACCAAGTCTAAACAGGTTTATTCACAACACCTTGTTCTTTTTGTGCAGGCTTCTTACAAACCACTGCTGAAACAGGTCATGGAAGAGATCTGTAATCCTGATCGACTTGATCCTGTTGATATTGAGCATATGTCATCAGGCCTCACTGATCTCCTTAAAACTGGATTCAGCATGTTCATGAAGGTAAACCAGCCTTCCCAAGCTGATCTGTAAGATTTTCTTGAGGTCAGAGCATCCTGCATCAGTAGCTGATTTTATGTATTTCAGTTGATACTGTTCAGCAGAACTTGAGGGGAAATTAGGAAAGTTAAATCCTTGCAGGGAGACTGGTCGCTTGAGGCACCACTTTGCAGTTACAGTGCAGATAGCTACTGCCTGCTGAACAAAACAAGAGGCATGCCAGTTCATTTAACCTACCTGGATTTCCAAAAGTCATTCCACGAGGCACTCATCAAAGGATTTTAAGGACACCAAGCAGCCTTGAGGTAGAAGAGAAGTAAGTATGAACAGTCTGGTCTCACAGTGGATGCAGGAGGAGCTTCATAATTCAATGCCTTCTCTGTAACTTGATGTAGTTCAACTTGCAGTAAGGAGGAAGGAAGCCTAGTTAGAATTTGCTTTCTGGATGCTCTTAGCATGTTTTAAGACAGTCATTCTACAAGAATTTACTCTGTTTTACAAATTAGCCTATGCTAAGTGTTTGCTAAATATTTACAGAGATGAAGTGTGGAGTTGCTATCATGCTGTACATTCCGCTTTGTCCTACTGCATATCCTAACTTCTCCGTTGAAAACAAACCCAAATTTACATCAAACTACATCAATACTATGGTTATGAGTACAGTATGTTTCTGTACCATGCCCAGTGTTCTTCTTCCAGTATTACCACCACTACCTCTCAGCACGGAAGAGGCATCAGCAAACTATGTTAGGCAGTGGACACAAGTTGCAGCAAGAGAAATTCCAGCTGAATATAAGGAAAAAACATTCACTGTAAGAGTGGTTAAATCCAAAGAGGTTGTGAATTCTCCATCTCTGAGATATTGAAAGGTTGACCAAACAAAGCCCTGAGCAATCTGATACAATTTTGAAGTTGGCCATGCTTTAGGCAGGAAGATGATCTAGATAAGCTATGAAGATTCCTTCCAACTTGAATTGTTCTGTGATTCTATTGTAATAGAAAAGAAAAAAGTTTTTTCTCTTTTGTGCAGATGCCTGCTAGACCTGCATTTAAAAACAGCTGACAAAAATAGTTTTGACCGTTGTGTTACTAGTATTCTAGAACCCATTATCAGAATAAGAAAGTTATTTTTCTGTTATTTCACGGAAGGTTAGTCTTGGGCACAAATCAAATCTGCCTGAAATCCAATGCATGTTTTCAGGAATCTCTTTCCACTATTGAAATGTATTTCCAAAATGTATTCAGTTAGGTTCTTAAATGTAAATTCTCAGCTCTTCATAGCTTATGATAAAGTCCCAAGACAAAAGAGACTAGCTACAGAAATATTTCTTTCCATTCATATATCAGAACTGAAAAAATTTATGCCAACACCCCCAAAAATAGAAGAATTAAAAACACGTTTCACTGTCAAGCAAAGTAAAGAAGCTGGTGCACATAGGGCAGGAATATAACTTATCCTTAAAAACAAAAAAAACCCAACAGGACTCCAGAAGGCCTAAATATTTAGATGCAGACATTGACACCTTTGGCTAGTTTGAGGACTACTCTATCCTTATTAATAACATGCGCGTGTATGTGTGAGACATAAATGTATTATGGCAATATGTACCTGTAAGTACCTGCATCTCTGCTAGTAAGACAAATATCCTACTAAGGGGTATATTGAAGAGACAAGCAAGTTAACTTTGTGTAAGATTAATATTTCATAGGCATCATCACATACCTCATAAATATATGTCCATGGTTGCTCCTTTGGTTTGTAGCCTGGTTTGTTGGCATGTGCTCAATTATTGCATGACTGAATTTCTGACCAGCCTGTATTTCTGACACAATCACACCATCAGCACAGTGATTATTTTGTGAGCTTCCTTGTATTTTTGTTTCTTCCTCAATGCCTGAGTATAAATGCCAACTCACATAAAAATACTTTGGTAAGTGATTGCCTCAGGTATGTTAATTCAGGACAAACTTTTAAAAATATTTCTCATCCAGAAGTTGTTTCTCTGTCAGGTGTGTTTGTTTTGAAGCTATGGGAAGGTGAAGGGGAAAGGCCTCCCTGCCTCAAGGACTCCTGTTTTGACTGCTGCTCTATACCACACATGTTTTATGATGATATGAGCTTGCTATCATTGATACCAAGTGCCCTGCACAACAGCCTAGTTTCTGGTGATTGCCATGTTTTTCTTTTTCCAGTTATTCAGCTAAACTCAATTGGTTGGTCACAAACACCAGAATCATTGGTGCTGCTATCCTTATTGGCAGTCATCCTCCATAGGACAGTAAAGATAGTTTCTGCTGACTTTCCTCAGAGCAAAAAGTTGTTTTTTGTGAGCTGCCATGAGCCATGAGAACAAACCTGTCCTTCAACCGCTTACTGCTTCAGTTTTAGAGTTTTATTGACCACTGCCACCCTATTTTCCCACCTCTTCCTCCCTCTTTTCCATGCGGACGCACACACCAGCAAAGAGCCCTCTATCCACCAGCATCCTGAGGACATGCAGTATGAGGGGCTTGGAGCTGGAGAGAAGGCCCTGATGTCTCAACTGGGACACTCTGCTGACTCAGGGCATCCCCCCACCCTCTTCCTTTGGGCTCTTTCGCTTCAGTGTAAAGGTTTTTAAGGTTTTTTGGTTAGTCTTTCTAGTTGCCCAAGATAGCTCTCTGAATTATTTTTAATGCATGGCATTTTGAACTGAAAGTGAATTTCACTTGGGGATTTATGCAAAATTCAGATTTCACAGTAAATTCAGAGGTCTTGGAAATGTCCCAAATCAACCGAACTTTAGAAGGATCCCAGAAGATACATGTTACTTTTGTTGCAATCCATTTCAGTTCTTCTTCTGTATCACTGAAATGAGTTGTATTGAGCTACATGCAGCCAGTTTGTTCAAGCAACAGCCTTGGGTGGTTGTATTATCAAACAAAAAAAAAATTGGCAGAAACTTGCATTCTTAACATAGCCAAGTATTTTGTACCCAAAGTATTGTCCTCCTTCAAAACACTTATGCATAGCATAACAAAATTACAGATCCCAAGACCCTTTGCATTTCAATTTTAATTTAATTTAGAGTTTGCATGCCTAATAGTATTTTTAATACACATTTCTGGAATTTGTGGTTTGAACTTTAGTCTTCTGAAAAATAATAAGTTTTATATAGGCACCATGTGTTTGGATCTAGGTTTATTTTGACTGAAGGAAATGATTTGTCAAGACGTTTTCTCTTTAACATTGCCCTGAAAGCTTGTGTTTTCTGATTAATGTTCTTATACTGGGTGCTTTTTCAGTATGCCCAATCTTCTGCACGCATGTTTATTATGCGTTGGTTGTCACTAGGAAAGACATTAAGAATCACAGAACCACAGAATGTTCTTAGTTAAAAGGGACCCACAAAGACCATCAAGTCCAAGTCCTGACCTGCACTGGACCATTCCCAAGAGTCACACCATGTGTCTGAGAGTATCATCCAAACACTTCTTGCACTCTGTCAGGCTTGGTGCTGTGACTGCTTCCCTGGGGAGCCTGTTCCAGTGCCCAACTACCCTCTGGTCTTTTTTTAATATCTAACCTTAACAGTGACACAACTTCATGCCATAAAGAAGTATTTGAGTTCTTTAAATGACCCTTCATTCAAAGTAATTCAGAAGATTCGTGAGATGGAGTGGAGCTGTTTGCTCTGGTGACAGGGTTCAGAAGAGCAAGAGCCATGAAAAGGAAAAAAATAGTATACTTTATTACCTGACAGAATGCTGTAGCAGAGTGCTTTGTCAACTTTTATCCTCGTCATCTTTGTGAGAAGTTATTTCTTTAACTTTGCTTCAGTGCCTTCAGCAATTATGGCATGAAATACTTTAGTATTTTATCATGTAATAGTTCTATTTGCTCTGATATGTAAGTAAATACTTAGGTCTTACACTCCACATGGTATTTGTAGTAAAAATTGACTTTTTTTCATTTGAGGTTGACGATATGTTGAGTGCAGATAGTAAGAAGTGAGAAAACTGATGTGAGAAAGGGCATAAAGAAAGTGTTTGTAAGCTCTGGTGTATCCATTTAATTGGTCTGTTGGTGTAAATGCAAAACTGCTCAGTATTGCACTAGTTGCAGGACATCCTGCAATTGTAGTATATATGTATCTGTGCCATCAGCTCAATGAAGATGGCTGACAAAGTGAGTGCAAATGAGAGAATAAACACCAATCACACAAATACTCAGCTCACTAATACATCTATCTAAGGCTTTTGTACTGGTTTCAAATTCCCAGGAATTCAAGAGCTCCTTTCCTAGGGAGCAGCATTGAACAGGGAGTCCTATGTAATCAAAGTCAGCTAGCCTGGAGAGAGAGTCTGCCATCTCTCCATGCTGGCTTCAAAGGGAAGAGTCTTTGCAGAAGGTTGCCAGGCAGAACGCCTGACAGACCTGCAGGATGAAAAACTGCCCAAAGACTAAATATAGGAAAGCCAAATTAAGGAAAAGAAGGAGAGCTGTACCCTCAGAAGCTAGAGCCAGAAGGATCAAAGGTATCTGCTGTGGTGGTGAAAGGAAAGGAACTGCACTGCACCCAAACACAGGCTGATGACCACTATCATTCTGTCGAATTAATGCTGTTAAAAACCTATGCTCGTGGAGGGGCAGGATATGAAGAAATTAAACTGTTCTGTTACTTTTTAGAGCCAAACATTTTGGTGATGTGACAAGAGCAATTGCGTGGGCTCTGTTGACATCACTCCCAGAGTGGAGAAAGGCATTGTCAGGGCAACATGTTTTCTCAAGAAAGAAAGAGTTTGCTAGGAAACAGCAAAGTCGTCAAACTTCTAGAAGTGGTTAAGAAGAAAATGATGTAAAGCGTCACCTTCACATTTAAAATCAAAATGCAGTTTTATAAAGTCTTAACTGAAGTGGAATGTTTGTGCCATTTTAAAGATAAATGGGGAAAAATGAAAAAAGTATTTTCTTTGAGGTAAAGTTTCTCTATATTAGTTACAAGACAGTCGTACAAGTATTGAAAATTCTGAAATGAAACAAGCTAGAAACTGATTTTATATTGTAAAGGACCTGATTTATTTTTATTGGATCAACTGTAAAAGATTATTCGCTGCACTGGTGAAAACACATTGCATAAATTTTTTTCCCTTGTTGACCTCAGCCGGGGATTCTGGCATGTTTAGGCTGGACTCCTTTCTTCTACTGGGTAGTAATTTATTCCTCATTCCTTAAAGCCTCATGCATACATATGTCCAAAATATACACGTACCACCCAAGTACTCTCCTCCCACTCTGGGAAAGGGAGGTAAGTAAAGTAGAAAGAAAGGAGAGGGAAGCCCTCAGACTTCATAAGAAACTCTTCTAGGTTTCAGTGGAATCCGTGGAGACTTTATTTCCCTGGAAACAGTTAATTAGCTTTAACTGGACATCATCCCCACTGATTTCCCTCTCAGCTGCTACAGAAACCAGCATTCTATGAATATTTCTTTCTGAGCTTTGTCGCCGGGACAAAGAGATTTCTCTGAACAATTTTTCCTGCACTCTGTAGGCCTTGCTTGCCATGGAAGTGTCAAGCGTGTATTGTTTATACTTATAGACTGTGTGAAAATATGTGATGCTTATACTTGTTAGCTGTGTGTCTAATTATAAGGTTTGAGAACATAATATGTTTATAGAAAGAAAACCTTGAGAAACTGAAGATAATGAAACACCTGCAAATTTAGTAAAACCCTAAAAGCAGATTAATTAGAAAGAGGTTTCTATGCCAAGGATGATTTCAGATCGCGTGGACAGAACATCGGGTCCAATGAACTGGAGACATGAGACGCGTGCACAGACTGAGCTATCCAATCATCTTGTTATGAGCATGTACCCTGAGCAAACTAAACTGTATAAAAGTTAACTGATTTAAATAATAAATTGACATATTTGCTGACCATAATGGCCTGTGAGCATTATGTTCATGCCTCCCCATCGATAGAGCTTCCTCTTTGGTCTTCCTCTAGGAGCTCAGGCAGCCAGTCACTGACAATGTATAGATTTGGTCCTGGATGGAGCAACTACAAATAATGCTTTCCTTAATTTTACAGGTGAATCGCCCTCACCCTGGTGATCATCCTCTTCTGATCATCTTTATGGTTGGTGGAGTGTCAGTCTCTGAGGTCAAAATGGTGAAGGATTTGGTAGCAACACACAAACCTGGTACCCAGGTAAAAATAGCTCTAAACATATAGTTCTTATCTAAATGAAACATAAGAAAATTCATCAAATCATGTTCCTTATAGCACTGGTACCAAACCTTCAGAAAGCCACTGCCACGTGGACAGAAATGATGTTAGGGTTTTGCTGTGAAACGTCTGTAGATAACAAGTATTCAGACACCAGTGATCTGTTTTTTTACATGCTATAGGCAGCAACAAAAGTACAGACTCAGGTTGGAAAATTCAGAACAGACTGACATTAATTTGAAGGAACTTTCATCATGTCTCAAAAGATTAGTTTCTTTTTATTCTTTATAAACAGAAACATTTGCTGTTCTGAAAGGCTACATGTTCCCTGGCGTAGTGCAGGGATACTCTGAAGGAGCCTGGGTACCACCTGACTTATCCATGGTAATCCTGCAGGCAAGCCACTTAGCACTGCTGAGGAGCAAAATGAATTAGCCTAGACACAGCTGTACTGTTTCTGTCTCTGACCAGGTATGTGTGATAGATACCTGACCACTAGACCTTAAGTAGCCTGAAGCAGGTGATGTGGAGAAGGCCCCCAAGACTCTGCATCCCTTGAATGTGCTGTTGGACTCCTTGAAGGAGGATGGCTCTCACAGTGAAGCTTCAATAGCATCCATGCGGCTGGTCTTTGCCTTGTCCACTCTCTGGCAGCAGAACTTGACTACAGTAGCTATCATCTGAATGGAGAAGGGAGGGAGAAGAGGAGTAGGATGGATGAACTCTGGTGGCACCATTAATTCTGGAGAACCGCTCAGGTGTCTATTGAGTACTGCAGATAAAAAGGGTGATATAAAAACTCCAAAGTGCTGTGTAACCAGATTCTTCATAAAAGTAACTCTAGTTTCCAGGGTGGCTTGTGAACATCTTATTTTCAATTCGTATGGAATATAGTTTTGATTAGAGAGAAATCAGTAGCAAAATGGAGCTAACCAAAGGCAGAACAGCCCCTCAGTTTAACATGCATTTTCCATATTTTAGTTATCTTTACAAACCAGTCTCAAGCAGTATTTTGTAAGATGGAGTACCATTTTTAGCGATGTTTTTTTGATCTGATAACACATTTCTCCCCTATTAGCCTATTGGTAATCTCCTCAAAACAATGAATTGAATTCTTTTCCCTCTTGGAGGCGAATTGAGTTGTGACACACTGATGGGCAAGTTAATCCACGCACAAAATGTATTAAAACACCCTGGAAGATAAACAGAGGGTTAACATCTGAGTTGGTTGAGAACTATGCAGGGGATTTTCAGCTGGCTTTCTGAAGGAACTTAAGGCTTGACAGTGGTGACATTGGATCTGGTGTTGCTTTGCTTTGGCTTAACCCTGGCAGCAGGTCACCCTCTGAGGCAGATTCCTAAAGCATTTTAAGCTTTTACTGCATCTTGCCCTTTGTGCAAATGTGCTGTGTTAGAGGTGAAAGGACTTTGGGGGAGAGGTGGGAGGAGGAAGAGAAAGAAGAAAAGAAGCAGTTGTGCAAGTCTCTCACATAAAAAAAGTTTGTAAGTTTGTTGGATTTACCTGGATTTCTGCACTGTAGCTGTGAATATGCACCACCTGTTTAGGATTATTCTCTTTTCAAGAAGCCTGGCATTTATCTAACTTGAGCCAGGGTTTAACAGAGCTTTTATGTGTTGTTCGAGCAATCAGGTTCAGGCATCAGAGGAGCACTGGCCTTCCAAGTCCCTTCCAGTCAAACAAAGCACTAACATTTGTACTCATATTGGCTCTTGGAAAAATGGGGAAATGTGTGAGTGCAAAAATTGAGGAAAGTAACTGAATGAAAACTGACAGGGTGCACTGATTATGTCAGCAATTGTTTGGAATTGAGGCAAATGACATTTAAATGTGGAAAAGGACACATTTTTCCATCCACAGAACTGCTTTGCATCTGAATATGAATGACTATTTTATTTCTCATGGAGAAGCACAGAGGAATACAGTGTTTCCCACGCATTGTTGGGTTTTGGATGGTGGTAAATAGCTCCCCATACCTCGTGAGAAGTACCTTACTTTCAAAGGAAGAAATTACTTCTCTTTCTCTGCTTTAATCAGGAGAATAATGAAGAACATGAGAGGAAGTTTCACTCTCCCTTCTCCCAACATGCACAACCATCTATGTGATTGTGGCTGAGGCAGGCAGACAGATAAACCCCTCCAGATGCAGCAGCAGATGTTAGCTGCATCCTTCCCTACCCTCTGCTGGGGGGAAACTGTCCGTTGGAGCTCAGTGGGCCAGGATGGGAGCTCCTGGCTCTTCCACCTTGGCTGCCACCAGGAGGGGTAGCCCTTCAGGTGAAGGATGAAAGACAGACACGCTCTACAGAACAAGGAGGTCTGCAAAGGACTGTCCTGAAGAGAGCTGCCTGGAGAAGAGGTGGAGATTAGTTATCTGGGGAATTCCCCTCTTCTCTTTAAAAATGAAAGAACAAACATTCACTATTTATCCCTCTCGATGAGCCCTCAGAGATACTGGGGGGAAAGGAGGAAAGTCCTGCTGTATTTGGCAGCATCCTTTCTGAGATGTTAAAGTTGCAGATCTCTTTTTTCTCTCTGGGCTTGCTTTTAGTTGCACCAATCCCCTCAGGGTTCAGTGGTAGGACTCCAAGAAGAAATTGCTTTTATCTGTCAATGGCTATTGGTGATGTTTGGCTTGTACCCTCAAAAAACTTTGGTAACGTGTCGCTTCATGCTTTTCAGAGTTAAGCTGCATGATAACAAGATGAGCACATACTGTTCTACAGTCTGATTCTCATGTAATTTAAGTAAGACAGCGTCAGCCTTTGGCATCTGCAAGTTACAGAGAGTTTTTCAGGCTTAGGAAGGAAGACATAATCAGTGTCAGTTTGCTGCAGATTGTGTGGGAGGACAAGGGAAGAGGAGAAGTGAGGGGAAGACTATCACCAGTACAGAAGGGATCCTTTCAGTATCTGAAGTGAAAAGATGAAAGAAATAACAATTAAAAAAGTTGGAATGCAGCATTACCACACACTTAAGCCATATGATGGACAGCAGAAGTGCTTTGAAAACTACTGCAGTACGCAGACACACAGACGTACTCCATTGATGTTTGTGCTTCCTGTCCTTGGATTTGCACTGAAGAAGCAAATTCATTTTCAAGTAGGCTAGTATGATTAAATCTGCCCCCCATCCCCGCCTGCAATCCTGACCCTATGGACTGTAAGAGCAGTGTCCTATGACTTCGACTCTGGGTTAGATCCACACAGCAAGAGCGTATGCACTTGCTCCTTAGTGATAGCTTTGCTCACACTAGGCAACTATATACTAGTTTTCACTTAAGGAAAACAGATACCTGCATCTAGCAGGTTGTGTATCATGGTTGTACTGAGCGATGGCTTCTTTCATTAGACCCATCTGGTATTAAAAACTATAAGAAACAAAAGCAACAGTATCTGACAATGCTCAGGGTTGGCCTGATATGCAGAACATCATGTGCCTGGTCTGAAGAGACGTTTCTGAGCAGGGACTGTGGCTCCCTGCAGCAGGCCAGCAGCATTTCTGTGGTGCTCATCTTACCTTCAACTGAGAAAGAACAGGTATCACTCAGATCTGTGCTAAAGGAGAGGAAACCAGTGTTTCCTCAGCTGGTGCCTCACAGCAAACGCAATGGCAGTCACAACAAATCACCGGGTAAGATGTGGGTAGAAGTGTGTCAAAGCACACATTCATTAAGAATACAATGCTACCAGTCATTATGCTCCTTAAAGTGATTTAGCTACAGTTATTAGAGAGCAGACAGTTTCACTGGACAAGTCTGTATTGCCCTGTCAGTAAACACCAGAAACACACAGCCTGTCTAGAGCTGGGTGAAGCAAACCATTCATATCCATGGCTCATTAGCACTGTCTCAGTTCCCTTCAGTCTGACTTGTTTCTTGTTCCCCTTCTTTCAGGTAATCGTGCTCTCCTCTGCACTCCTGACACCACATAGTGCTGTTGAGTTGTTGTTTGCCCCAGACCATCTCCAGCCTGACACTGATATCTGACAGGGGAGGATCTGTGGAGAAGATGAGTGAGTGCCTCACCCGGAAACATCAAATCCCTGGTCTGTCGTTCTTCTCAGTAGCCCTCCAAAAACTGACGTGTCACCTGCTACAGTTACAGCTCCAGGTGAAGCAGCTGGGTATCTGGCTGAAAGGGAACATGTGCAGCTAATGGGCAGCTCTTCAAAATGGTCCAGTTGTCCAGCAACAAGTCCCCCCTCCTTAACAATAGCACTGTGCAGATTGAATCGCTCCCAACCCCATTTGATGTAGTGAGGGTGATTGTAATAATTCCCTAGAAAAGGAGCAGCTGAGAACCAGGTGATGCTGAATTTTCCCTCCCCAACAAGCAGTACTTTTTTCTCTGAAAATTCTTAAAGGTTTTGCTGGGGTTTCGTTTGGTGGGAAATGCTGCTGAGGGAGTGAAAGGCTAGCAAAATCCACCCTTCGTCATGCTACCTTGCAAAATATGTGTGCCTTATACAATGTGAACAGCCTCTGCTCTTACTTCATCCCTCACTGCAGAGAGATCATGGAGCACAGCCCTGATTTAGCTGGCACAGCAGCTCCCAGTCCAGTGATGCTCTACTGGCAGGACTGGTAGAGGCAGGGAAGCTGAGAATCAGACTCAAGGCCTGGGTTACATGGCTGCTTCTCTCTCAGCTTTCTGTTTCCTGCTCTAGTTTCTCCACCCACAGTCCCAGAAGAAAAGATTGTTTCTGACAGCACACATATCTAGATTTACACAGGAGGGCATATGGGCTGTGTTGGTTGGATAATAACCCTGGAAGAATCTCCCCTCACATGGATTTGAAAAAAAAGAGAAAAAAAAAAAGGCAGGGTCACATTTTCAAGAGGCTACAGCACAGATCCATTCTTGAATTAGATTTATGAACAGCATGATTAGAGAACTGCTTTTATTTTATGATCACAGAAGAGCTGCAGTCAAATTCAGTTATGTAATTTTTTTTATAAAACTTTGCTACAATCTGTTATAAAAAGGCAGCAGCCAATAGAAATTGTAGTTGCATATAGCACGAAGATTTCCGAATTGCAGCATAAAATGGTGGAGCTCTAAAGCTGCATCCTCTTTCTTCATTAAGGAATGCTATGACTACAGCTTACGAGATGAGAATGTGAAATTATAAGTGGCATTCACTCTATCATAGCATTCTTTACCATGCCAAAGAGTAGCTTAAATGGGAAGTTTTCTACATTTTCACTAGCTAGCATTAGTTCTCCTAAATGTTTATAATGGTCTTCAGAAAAGGGTGCATTTTGGTTTAAGTTCACTTTCGAGTGGCTGGAAGGAAACAATGGACCAATTATAAAGCATGGACAATGTCGCCTCTATGGAAGAGAAATTTATAGGAATGACTATAGAATGGAACTTTGTGCTACAAAAAATGAGAAATGTTATGTGATTGCAATATTAAAATCGCAAGGAATAGTTTGAATAGAGCAACTGGAAAGCAAACAGCCAGTCTCTTGGTTTCTTTTCGCTCATTCTGTACTGTTTAATCTTAGAATATGGTTGTTTTGCAAATTCTGTAATCAATAAAGCAATGCTTTTACAGTGCCAAACCTGATCCATCTTCTCCTTTTCTCCTAGTATGCAGAGCTACACCTGCCAGAACTGCATATTCCTGCAACCCGTTTTGCATTATTTTATTGCCCCTAGGAATCTAGACCTTTAGGTGTCCTAGAACGTTTTCCACACTCTGTTCACAGAACAGCTCTGTAGCAGAAAGGCTCATCTATGTCTGGTGGCCATTGCTGGCCAGTGAGCTCAGGTACTCACACCTCTGAGATGCCACTGCTTTCCTGAGATGATGGAGGCTGGCAGGTGTGGTCTCTACTCCCTCACCTCTCTTTCATCAGATGTTCTCAGGTCTCTGACTTGGCCATCTAAAGATGTACTGTATTGAGAAGACAAGGGGTGAGTCTAAGCAGACACTGGTGATCTTCCATTCCCTGTGGGTGAAGTAGCACCTCTGACTGAAGCAAAAACTAGTTTTCCAGGCCCACACACACACACTTTGGAGGAATCTTCTCAGCCAGTGAGGCCACAGCTGTGGCAATTGATACTGGAACTCAGCCACCATCTCATACTCAAGTACTTCTAGACCAAAACTGCACTGGAATCTTTCCAGTGGCCCTAGTGTAATAGTAAGCTCTGATTTGTAGGAAATAGCTGTAGCAGCTACACATAGCCTGTGCTCAGGGAATAGGTGAGATGAGAGATCTTCTCCCAGTTTCATGTGGGTGGGAACAGCACAGAAGCTATTTGCTTGGGCAAGTGCAGGACCACAGCAAGGAATATTTAAGTCCTCTGCCTGTGACACTAAGCAATACTCAAAAGGCAGGAAGAGAAGACACCCTTGGCAAATAGGTTTACTACTATATTAATAAGCTAAGCAGAATTTCATGTAAGTTCAAATTGGTAGGACAAGCTCAGTTTTGTTTGCAACTCCTCTCCTGTCACTTTGGCTCGTAGCTCATCATCCAAAAGATTGTCATCAGCAGGACCCTGTCAGAGTTTCCCTGCACCAGTTACTACAGCTGTGTGCTAACCAGGTGAGTCTGTACAGCCATCAGCCTCAGCCCAGCAGAAACAGCCTCCTCAGAAAGGCTCTCAATAAAGCTACTTTAAACATGAGGTAGTTGAACACTTGCAATTTAAGTTCTTCATTGTGATATAGCTCAATATATTTATTTTTTTTAAGTAGAAAGGGGCAGTCACTTAGAATTTGTATTCTTCCCAATTTCGACCTACCTCACACCCTTCCTTTCCAGTTGAGAAATATTGAAGTATTTTTGACAAGGGGAAATGAAGAATCCCATTTTCATTTGAAAGGTCTCTGCCTTATTCAGTTCCTCTCCTAAAAGAATTTCTTAAAAAGGAAGTTGTAAAGCAGTTGTGAGAGCTACCCCCCCTGTGGTTTAAGCTAATAAAGGAACAGTATAGGCAGAAAAGGCCACCTTACTGTTTCTGCAATGTATGTTAACAACCTTGAGAAAGCTATTGCTTTATCTCAACATTTCTCTGATTGTCATCCATTGTTTCCCCACCCACAAACAACACAGGAGGAAATATGCAATTCAAAAATTTAATGTTGAACAAGGCAGTAAGAATGAAGAGTCCACTCCCTAGGAGGAGTAACTGTACACAAAATAAATAAGTTACAGTTTAAGCAAAAGCACAACTGGCTTTTTAAAGTGCATGTGTATAAGGCCCTTAGGCTGTGAACTCCATTGACTCAATATTTAGAAAAAAATTCTTTATATAAATCTGCCATGTGTTTTAAGAATGAAGAAGGTCTGGCTCCGCTCAGAACAAGCCCCCAGCTTCATTGCCTGGAGCCAGCCATGCTTCACACCTTTTCTGCCTACTGCACACAGGAGAGACAGAGATGTCTTCAAATGGCATCTGTAATAGACTATCACTCCAACTCCACACTCATTCCTTGGAAGCTCCCTGTTGGACCGTTTAGTCTGGAGACCATAAAAAAGTTGTTTGTAATTAAATACGATTACACTCTGCAGACAATAGTTTTGCATACAAAGAATCTGGTCAAGTTGTCTGCAATAACATGGCTAGTAAAAAAATAAAGGACCATTGTTTACAGTCTTGATGCTCAGTCCTGTGCACTTACTTTACACTTCTTTTTACAGAACAATTTCATGTTTGCTTATTTGTTTTGAAATACAGGGAAAAAAACCCCACAGTTCTACCGTGCAATAAAATTAAACACATACATCATGCTGTGTCCTTAATTCACGTGAGAACAAGACTTAAGTGGTTACTTCTGAACAGTGACCTGAGGTTCAGGACGTTTCCCTGCTCAAGTACAAGTTGAGTTACAGCTAAAAGGTTGTTTCTGCACAAATGAAAACCAAATCTGTCCAACTGGGGTAAAGACAAACAGTTTCATTTACTGAAAAGTTCATTTTCCAAATGAAAATACCTGTTCTGCAAGTCACATCCTAGAACTATTTTTCAAGAGTTTTTGTGTTTTGGGGTTTTTTTCCTTTTCCAATCTGACATCGTTCCTTTTTTAAGCAACTGCTTAGAGACTTCTACAGCCATGTAAAAGGCTACTCAAACTATACTCCTTCTATCACATGCCTTGGACTCTAGATGTGCCAGTGTTAAATACCCAAGGTTTCAATCTCCGGCAAAATGTCAGGTAGACCAAGGGCACCGCTGTCAAACAGAAGTGACAGTCCTCACTTTGGCAGACAAAGCTTGCTTAAACCTTCTCTTCAGATCCTGCATGTTGGGTGATTTTGGCCGTGGAATAAGAGAGGTTCTCCTCCTCTCAGGGGTGCTGGTTATTTGCTGTTTACTGACTTCTTTACAGAGGAGATGGAAGGCATTGAAGACATTGTTATAGTTTTCACTGACCGATACTTCATAGAAAGTACAGCCCAGCATATTGGCCAGCTGAAGTCCCTGCTGAGGCTCCACCTCTTTGATATGCAAGAGATCAACTTTGTTTGCAATGATGACAATGGGGACCGTGTTCCCTGGATGCAGCTGTCGAACATGATGGTAAAGGTGACTGAGTAGCTCAAAGCTCTTGTAGTCTGTGATGGAGAAGACAATCACTAGGGCATCTGCCCAGCGAATGCATCTGTTCAGCTGCTCATTACAATCTAGGCTGTGTTCGTGGATCTGAAAAATGAACGGTCTCAAGTTAGATAGCTGCAGTCATAAAAGATTAAAGGAACCTGTCTTCAGGAGTCTGTAAGGCCAAATAGCATTTTACAGGTTCAGAGAGATATATTTTCATTTCACATTGTAAGTATGAACTTAATCTGAGCATAGCGAATAAATGCAGATGTTGATTCAGCTGCAAAAAGCTGGAATTTAACACTGGAGTTTGCTATACTCAAATGGAAAATTGACCTGAGTAGTTCTGCATGCAGAGAAAGACTTTGTAGTTCCACAGAATGGGAAATTAACTGGCTAGACAGTAAGTCTGGGGAAGCAAAGATATGAGCTGGAAGCATTTAGACCTGGAGTGTTGCCCAGTTCAAAAAGGCAACAATCCAGCATTACTCAGGTCTATATATTCAAAACTTTAACTTGTGACACACTAATGAGCACAGCCACAATGTAGCAGACTTTGCTTTCTGTCATACACATTTATGAAGCTTGTTGGGCAGCGATCAGCATTTTTTTCCACATGTACCTTATTTGCACAAAATTGTTTCTGGGTTTGTGCCTAATGTTCCCAATATACAGGAACAGACACTTCAGTAATTCAGCCTCCAATGAACAAATGATTCATCAAAACAGTGAGTTGTTTCCTTTTACTACCAGCACACTGCAGGCACCCAACACAGCTGACTTGACTGGTTAAAACACTAGCTACCACCTCTCCCACACAGAACACCAAACTCTGAAATGGACAGCAAAATATTTCTAGAAAGACCATAACAAGATGCTGCACGGAAGGACACAAGCACACAAACACTTTGAGCTGCTCTGGTAAACTGCATGGTTGCATCTAGCTCACCTGAACTCCTGGAGTATCTTGTACTTGGATGGCCAACATCTCTCCATCTATCTGGATGTGCCTGCTGTAGAGATTACCTGACAAGAACACCAACAGGTTCACAAATACAGCCACCACTCTGCAGACAAATGTTGCTTCTGCTGCCCCTTAGTTGTGTAGAGAAACTTGTATTGCCACTTATGAGGCACAAAACCAGCGTTAAAAGCTTTCTGTGCATTAACAATGTTTCTGATGTTACTAGAAGCCTGGGATTAAATCTTGTATTGATTTGTTTTGAAGCTTGGTATTTAATAGTGTGCAACTTGGAACTTAATCACTTCTTAAGGACTATTTTAGCTTGGATGATAAAGGTTAGAGTGCAAAATAACCAGCTTTTATTATACAGAAGAGCAGTTTACTTGTCATTTTGTATTTACACACTTAAGTGAAGCTCTCTGCTGGTTGGCCTGTAAGATATGCTGTGTTGGTTTGTTTGTTAGGCTTTTTCAAGTAATTTCCTCAACAGAATGCTGCACACTTTACATTGGCATTAGTTTAGACTCCCCACTGTACTCGCTGAAGTACATAACATCACCTCTCCCATTTTCCTCTTTAAGCTGGCCTTGCCTAGCCCGTGTAGATCCTGGCACTCAGTTTGCAAAGAACAGCACAACAGTAGGTTTACAGAATGTTTTCTTGTTTCAGTTAAAAGACTCCTTCAAAAAGGGGCACTTTCACCACATAAAGCGAATTCTGTCAGAGACCGGGGCTGCAGTACAACCCATCTCTAGGGCTGCTGCGGTCACAGACCGCGTGTGGCTATGCCTGGCGTGCCCCTTTCGGAGGGTGGCGAGAGCAGACCGGGGAGGGGAACAGCTCCCACCGAGGACACCCGGCGGCGGCTCGAACGAAGGCGGCACCTGCCGGATGCCCCCCCAGCCCCGGGGGACAGTTCGCTCTTCCTTTCCCACCTGTGACGCGGCTCTGCGCCGGGCTTTGGGCACTCACTCCCAGGGCGCGCACCCCGCGCCGTCCAGTCCGGGCACCTCCGGCGGAGGCACCGACCGGCGGCGAAGCGGCCGGGCCCCTCTCCCCCCTCTCCTCCCCCCGCGGTAACCCCCTCCCCCCATCCCCATCCCGGCGGGAACAAAGCCGCGCCGCCACTCGCTTACCTGCGTTCCGCTCGTAGTCGCCAATGAACCGCCGGGTGAGGAACCGCACCACGAGCGCTGCGGGCAGGCACAGACAGCTCCGTTACAGCCGCGCTCCGCCGGCCCCGTCGCCCCCGCACCCGCCCTGCCCGCCCCGCTGCCCCCTCCTCACCTGTCTTGCCCACGCCGCTGCCCCCCACCACCGCGATCTTGACGAGGCGGGGCCGGGCGGTGGCGGGGCCGTCCCCGCCGGGCGCGCACTCGGCGATGGTGCACATGCTCTGCGTCAGGCGCATCCCCGCTCCGCAAACCGCGACTCGCACCCGCCGCCGCCGCCGCCGCTCCCCCGGACCTTTTCTCGCCCCCGCGTCCCGCCCCGGCCCGCGGCGGCCACTCAGCGCGACCGAACCCCCTCGAGCCCCGCCCCGAGTCCCGCCCCGCCGGGCAGCGGGGAGGGGGGAGCGGCTGCGGGGAGCGGGGGCTGAGGCCCCCGGGCCTCTCGAGGAGTGGTGGAGTCTGTCAGAAACGAGCAGTTTGTGTCTGTGTGTGACCTCCCCACTTTTGTGGAGTCAAACACCTGCAACACCGAGAGTTTCCGAAAATCACACCGCCGGGGTCGTCTCCCAAAATCCTTCCAGGCTGACTGAAACGCGCGCGGAGTGTGTAAAAGCTCAGTCACCTGCCTGGTTCCCAGCCTGGCGGGGTACGTCGGTCCTGTGGATGTCGGTCTGTGTGTACCTGCCATACCACACCTCCCTCCATCCGCCTCCGGATGCCTTGCCTTCTTGCCTTGCCTTGCCTTCCCTTGCCTTCCCTTGCGTTTTGAAATAAGAACACAGAGCAGGAGCCGACTGAAACCAGAGCGGCTGCAACTGTGAAGGAAAGAGTTGAAACCAAGGGATGAGGCTGAGGAAGGTCTGTGTCCTTTGAGCTTGGTAGTAAGACACAGAACAGAGTGGGGGGGGAGGAATTGAGGAAATCATGGATGTGGCAATGGTTAAAGAAACAGAAAATAATGGCAAGGGAGGAGAATTATAAACGAGAGGCGGATGGGAAACTGAGGACTGTATCAGCCGAGGCACAGGGAGCAAGCAGTCCATGTAATGCACCTGAAACAGTTTCTGGCATAAGCAGGAGCCTGAGCAGCAAAATGGAGGAATAAAACCTGCCCACATGTCAAGCAAAGCTTGCTAGGAGAGAGGTAGCAGAGGAGGATAAAATCACTTTCCCACGTTCAGGAGAGAGACCTCATAGTAAAGGCCACTAGATAACACTGAATGCCAATTACAAAAAATAAAAATAAATAAATAAATAAACAAATAAATTTTAAAAAGCAATAGACCCAAACTGTTTGGCTTAAAAACACAGCAGGGAAAAATGTTAAAAGAGAGTCGGGGGTAGAACTGGGTAACACTGGCCAAAGATGGGCACCATCTCATCAAACACACATTTGTGCAGAGCTTTCTATAAGCTCCAAAGCTACGTTTGCACATGGAAAAGAAGATAATGGGAATATAATGAAAAAAAATTCTGCTCCTGCAGTAGCTCCTGCATTCCAAGATATGAAGGTGAGAGCAGACTCTGAACAACACCGGGGGCTGAGCCATGCTGGGTACAACAGAGGAGCAGCTCTCTTTGCCAGCTACCAGACCAACACCAGAGGTGACGGTGGCCTAGCTTTGTGAGTAGTGAGAATATTGTAAGACTAACTACATACTGAGCTCATAGGGGGAAAAATGTTTCCTAGATGCAGTTTAAAATAAATAGATGGGTAAAACATAGATTTATAAAAAGCTGTTAAAAATTAAAAGGGAGAAGAGTAAGAGATATCATGAGGAAAAAAAATCAGCAAGGCTGAAGAACTCAAGGACTTGAATACAAAGCAAATACTGGATTTCTTTATGCCAGAGCAGCAGCAATGACCTGGACATTGTATCTTGAGCAAAGGGAAAGGGTTTCACAGAAGATTTCCTGGCACATTGGTAACTAAGGTCACTGAAAATAGAAAACTTAAAGGTAGAAGTGAGGAGGATCACTCTCATAAGAAAGTTTTGTCTTCGAGATGCAGAAATGCAGAAGATAAATAATGTCAGCTAGAAATAGTTCAACCACAGAAAAAGAAACAGGGCTGTCATGCAGTGAGAAGGGCATACAAATTGAAGGAAGTCTGGCAGTATTGAGAAAACTAATAAGCATTTTGCTTTCAATTTTAATAAAGATGATTATGTGAAAGATGGATGCAGAAGGAAGATCAGTAATGGGAAGAAAGTCATAGGTAATTACTGCAGGGGGGAAAAACAAATGATCTCATCCAGAGTGCAGACAGGCCAAGTGTATGAAGATGAGGGTGCTAGGAGCAGGAAGTTTTACTGTAGTGCTCAAGCCAGTCTGGAAGACTTGCCTTAAAGAAAGGAAGGGAAATAATTTACAATAATCTGGACAAATTTTGAAGGAAAGAATAGTTAAAGGTGTGGGGATAAATGGGATAAAAATGAAGTATGTGATTAAATGAGATGTTTCTTCAGCAGGAAGTTCAGCAGGAAGAAGTTCTATCTTTTCCTGATAGAACTTTGTTTCCCTTATTCTTCAAAAAAGGCAATGTGGTAGGTGTAATCTATTTGGGATCAAAAATACCTGATGCTGTCCAGATAGCAGTTGAAACAGAAACAGCTGTTGAAGCAGAAAAGTGTTTGGATCAGGAGACAATGACAGAGGGGTGTTTTATATGGGAAGTGTCAGACTGAAGGAAAATGCTCTGTGTGATTCATCAATGCTCCTGTCGTCCTTCATATTTTCCTTACAGTGGTGTCATCAAGAACACAAACATGCTAATGAAATGTGCTGTTGTCAGAGCCAGGAGGCGTCACCAGCTCAAACAAGGGTGGGAATAGTATACTGGTGAAACTGCATGCCTCTTAGAACAGTTTTAATGAAAATACAATTAAACTCAGCAATACCAATGGCATGCAGAAATTAATCACAAAAACTTCTTCCACTGGCTGTAAGATCAGCACTTGGATAAGAGAGACTAGTTAATCATGAGATGAGTAAGAGCTATGTAAAAAGGGAAATATAAACCCAGCAATGTCAAATAAGTAATTTCAGAAAAGACCTGAAGTACAGTATGTGATTCTGTTGTCCAGCCAAGAGTAAATCAATGCTTTTGTCATGGTTTAACCACAGTCAGCAACCAAGTACCACACAACTGCTTGCTTACTCCCCGCTGCCCACCTTTGTGGGATGGAGAATCAGAGAAAGTAAAACTTGTGGGTTGAGATAAGAACAGTTCAATAATTAAAATAAAATAAAATATACAAAAGTGATGCTTGGAAAATGGGAGAGCCAGAAAAGTTAAAATTAAGGGGCAATGTCAGCTTGAGAATAAGTGGGTATAAGCTCAGCTGGAGTAGCAAAACACCAGAACAGACCACTAAAAAGAGTGACCACTAACAAGTCTAATTTCTCTAGATTTGAGCTGGAGGATTTTATAGAAGGATGATCCCTTGTAGAGGCCTACAGAGAATATTCTAACACCACTCCATAAATAAATATTTAGACCTAACATCTAGCAATGCATACAGCAAAGTGTCTCCAACACATGAAGGGGTGTGGTAGAAAAGGGGAAATGGGAAAGAGTGATGAAAATAAGACCATGCCTTAATAAACTGGTTTTATAAAGGAGATGATTAATTAGGGACTGGATGAAAGTGCTAAAATAACTGGAGAATGGAATCTTCTTCCTCTGTCTCAAAACACCAAAAGCAAAACAATCAGGCAGACTGAAAGGCGGAACTTCTGGAAAAACTGAGATACAAAATACATTCTTGTGAAACATATGTTTGAGTGACTGAGTCAATTGTTATAGGAAGGCACTGGGAAAAAAATTAAAATTATCACTGTACCAAGAAGGAATGCACATTTAAAAATTATGAGGAGATGCATTTTTCAGTACTTTATGCTAGCAAAGAATTCATGAGCAGCAGTAAATCATCTTTTCAAATTTTGCACAAATTTATTAAGTATTATGGAGCAGAAAGAGCTCTAATGTGGTGTGGACAGGCTTTCTCATCCATCCATCTTTTTAATAAAAAATGTTGTGTCATCCTGTCAGTTAGGCAGAAGTGACTGCTGTCAGAAACAAGGCCTTAGCCCGGATAGTCATGGGTTGGAGCTGGTGTGAATACACACTTCCACACTTCAGGGACACATTCCTGAAGTATATTTTATGCCACTGTACAGAGGGTATGTTTATATGCAGTTTACACCTGCGATAAAGACACTTTCATCAACAGCCAGGGAATAAACCTTACTTTGTTATCTAGTGCTTTGGTAACTCTAATGCATGTCTTTAGAGAAACAAATGCTGTGGACACGGTGTTCAGAAAAACAGACAAAGTCTGCTCATTCCTGATAAGTATTTATTTTCCAAAGCACTGTGAGTTCTGTCTTTGGTTTTATAAGAGTAAATACAAGAAAGCTCCCTTTTTATGGCACAGCACATGTATCCCACAGTCCCGACATATAATGCCAAATGGACCAACCCCTGTGAAAAGCCTGAAAAGACTGGAGCTTACCCCTGTTCTCATGCAGCCTTGCATCGCCTTCCAAGAGCAAAAGAAATAAGGGAGGGAGCAAGATATTAAAAGAAACTACATAAACAGGAAAACAACTTCTCTCTGTACTGCGAGAGATCTCCTGACCAGCAAAGGCCAAGCTTAGGCCAAGCTTACTAAGCAAGATAGGATCTTCATTCCAGGGCAGAGAAAGGGGGGAGAAAAGGAACAACATGCTCCATGCACTCTCACCTACCCACAGATCCTATGTGGTTTCTATAGCAGCACAATAGCAGACATTTTTCTCTCTCCACAAGAAAGCCTGAGTAATGTTCTGCAATTATATTAGTCTGCATTTTAATCAGATTTTATCTTCTTTTAAGCTTGCATTTTTTTCCTATTTCCTCCTTATGTAATGCTCCCAAACTCTAATCCAAGAAGTGAAATGCTCAAGGTTTTCTTTTTCATTCAGGGCTGCCCATCTGCTGCCAGTATTTTTTTGTGCTGGTTTGTCCCCTCACAGTACAAGCAGTTATTCTGCATGCAGAGTGCTGGTTTGATCCAAAAAGTGTTTGTGTGGGGGGAAGCCCCAATTACAGAATCTCTTGAATTAATAGAAGCTCTAATACTTAATTCAAAAATGTATGGGAGACAGCATAGCAGAATTTTTGTTTTCCATTTTAAGAATGCCTCAGAATCTATATTAAGCCCTCCAAAAACTGTGGCATTAAAATGCCATTGCCAGCCTCTTTAAATCTCACCTGATGTTATAACAGAGTCAGTTCATCAGGGGGCTAACACCTGGGTTGCATTAGGAAAGGTCAACAACAAGTCGTGCTGTGCCAGGCAAAGTGTAAGATGATGCTTACACTGGCAGAGGAGCACTAGGACTGGTACAACTTCTCTCAGTTGCTAAGCAAATGAAGAGCTTGTTGCATATGCATTCTGCAAGTCTAACCTCTGCAGATCCTTTAACTTCATGGAATCATCACCCAGAAGTTGCATGCCTGAAACTATGGAGAG
Organism: Pseudopipra pipra; assembly: GCF_036250125.1. Taxonomy (NCBI): domain Eukaryota; kingdom Metazoa; phylum Chordata; class Aves; order Passeriformes; family Pipridae; genus Pseudopipra; species Pseudopipra pipra. Next base: position 48,851,052 of record NC_087552.1, read on the forward strand.
GAAAAGCAGCGTTGTGGTTACCACCTCTCCAAATTTCAGCCAGCACATCTGGGCATGCAGTGACTGGCCCTGCAGCTGTGCTGGTGAGAGGCCGTGGTTGCACGTCCTGCCATGCTCAGGGGTTCAGCCAGGATGACACAAGGCCTCATTAAACATGGTTTGAGCTGACTTTGTGCTTAAGTGGAAAGATACAGAAATCTTCAAATTTCTAATATAACTTCACAAGAAGGATGTAAATTCAAGTCATGCCTACATACTACAACAGAAAGTTATGATGAGTGAATGTGTAGGTTGCAAAGTCAAATGCAGAAATTATAGGAAATGCCAGAAATAAGATTGCCTGGGCAACCTTAACTCATCCTCCCACAGGCATATGCATTTTATTAGAGCCTTAATTGCATAATGTCCCACAATTACACTGTCTCCTGTCATACTGACAGTCTGTCTTCTGTTTGCCCATGGGAACAGGGCACCTAAATATACTGGAAGATCTGGATGTTATTCAGCATTTCTTTTAAATCCTCCATTAATCAGCCCATGGTGCAACGCAGAAGGTATTCCTTTCGTATAGAAATTACTGACCCCTTTATAGGCTTGTCATGGTGTATAGCAAAGATATATGAGAAAAGGTCAGACTCCAAGTCAACTAGGCTACCAAAGTCCAGCATGTATGTGTCACTCCAACTCCTTTCAGTTTCTACCCCATCTTGTACCACCTCAGTGCTTTATACACCCAAATATAATGTAACAAATATAATGTAACTGCATTGAAGCAAGGACTGCAGCCCTGAAGTTTCTGAGGTGAGCAGTTGAACCACAGAAAGAGTCCTTCCTTTTCTTTACCTGAGTGGACATCAAATCCCTCAGGACACTGGAAAAACTTTGATAGAAATACTGAGAGAACCACACCTCAGACCACATGCTAGACCAATTCTCTGACAAGTCTGTAAATGTCACAGACTTGGGGTCAAGGGCTTCTATGACAACCTGAATATATAGGAAGGAAGAGTGAGAGCAGGGCGTGTTAAGACAGGTATCTGGCAGGGAAAAGTGGTGGGAGCTCTCCAGAAGTACCAGGCACAGTCTTCCCATCCATTCTCCAGCTTCAACTGGTGCAGCAAGGGGCTGTGAGGGCGATCGGGGAGGGGGGGGGAATGCCAATTTTACACGAAACCAGGAGGGAAGGTAGTCTTGTTTAGCCTAGCAAATGGTGCCTATGAGGGGCATGATAATTATCTGCTGCCATGAGAGGGATCATGGAGGAAAAGAGAGCTCCTTAGAGAAGGGAGCAGCTCATCAGAGGCTTTTCCTTATGAGTGGGTTTTGCAGACTTTAAATGCCTAACGGAACTAGGCACTCCATTCCTCATACCTTTCAGTAGGAAATGGATCCACATGCCATTTTACAAATACAATTGTTGTTAACAATTTGTAACAGTTTAAAAAAAGTCTGCAGCCATAGAGATCTCCATAAGGAATGAGGTGATCCAAACCATTTTTCGATATCCAAACTAGATAAACAATAAAAACAAGGAAAATTGGAAAGTAAATTATTCCCACTTGGGAAACACTACTAGCAAGCTATATAGATATCTAGGCTACAAGAAGCTAAGTAATGTGTTCTGCTTCACTGAGTTTCTATATCATAGATTTCTATATTCTGTTTTGTTTGAAGCTAAAGACCATTGGTGACTTCATGAAGGATGTGTTTTAAGGCATTAAAATGAGCAAGCATTGCTGTCTATGAAGTAGTCTTAACAGTCTTAAAAACATTTTATTCATTAAAGTTTCAGAATCGTCATTAGCATTCACACAATTACTATGCAGGTAGATGACTACAGATAGGCAGCCAAAAATTGTCAGAGGAATTGCATTCATTTTTATTAGCAAAAAAATGACACACTGCAGCTACTGCAACACCCAACATTTTAATAGCAATCCATTTTTCAACAATACCCTGTTCAGCTGGCTAAACATGCACAAGGATTAAACACAGGAAGCTTAAGAGCAGGCTCTGTCAGCTATGTTTGTTTTCTATAAATCCCTTTGTGATGATGATGAACTGCACCATAACAGAGAAGAATGGTTTAGTGTTATTGTATAGATGACTCATATAGCATCTACAGTTTGACAAGAGCACAGGTTTTTGGTTTGGATTTTTTTTTCTAAATAAAGGAACTAGTCAGTCCAAAAATAGAAGCAACACTTAGAAGAATGCAGCTCCTAGAGGAATTACAAATTCCAACTACCGAAAACACAGAGGTTGGTATGCTGGGGCATCTCTGCTGAGGATATTGTGTGAAAGCCATTAATTCTTCATCTGGAATGTAAATCTATGCCATCCAGATGGGATTTAAGCATTTCAAGGTAGAACTTCAGTTCCCGGCTGGAACTTGATTTAACCGGTTGGGCAATTTTCATGGTCATTTTTATATTTGCTTTCTTGCTCAGAGCCCAGAGTTATTTGCCCTGTGTTACCTGCAGCGCTGTGGTGTGGTATGGCTGGAATGGGTCCCTAGGCGAGGAAGGAAATGGAGCCCCGGCCCCGCCAGCTTTTCTCCTCTGTTCATCCCAGCACAGCCTCCCCCACCCGCAGGCTGCAGGGTAATTGCATGGCTGGTGAAGTCGGAGGGGACACTGCTGCTGCAGCACATTCAGTTGCACATTTTAAGGTTTAATGCCATATTAATAATAGGAAGAAAGAAAAGCAACAATTACAGAGAGAAGGAAAGCATTTCCATGTGTTTTTTATGCTACGACAGAGCACTTTTGCCTTCTCCCCAAAATATTTAGAAGCTCTGAAAAGAAATAATCTTGTTTGCTCATAATATCCTGGAGATGTGTTTCTGTGACTGAACTACAACTTACCTTTAACTCAGTCTCACTGATTTCTCAAAATCAAACAAACAGATAAAAAAATCTCAACATTTGAATCCATTAGTCATGCTTTCTTTAGAATGAATCACAGAAATCTCCACCAAATGATAAAGAAAAATCCTGACAGAGAACAGCTTATTTTCTAGCTTCTCACTAGAAGCTATAGAAGTAAGAGCCTCAGACAGGCTGTGCCTGGGTGCCTCATGCACTGAGACACTATAGACCTGGGTGAGTTTTATCCAGCTGTCTAGAAAGCATCTGTCATTCAAACCAGGTTGAACTACAACCTGAGAGGAAGTTTCTTGTTCACACTGTCCAAAACAAAGCCCATCACTACTAATTCTTGTTGGACACAGCTGAAGATGTGAAAGAAAACCTGGGCCTAAACTAGTTCCTCTGGGAAAGGTCACTCTCCTAGGTGCATGCTGGGGCAGCAAGTTTTGTTGAGAGGAGCAAGTATGAGGACCAGGGAGCAAGTCAGCTGGCTAAAGACAACGGGACTTTCTATCTGGATCTGTTGGTTTGACATGGGTCTTCCTTAATTTCTGATTTCCAGGGAGTCATACTGTTACAGGATGACCACAGAAAGGATGCAAATAGAACACAGCAATTGCCCTTTGCCCAGACAGGACAGATGGCTTGGACTGGCAGCAGCCCTGAACATACCAGCAGGTCACTGGGCTCTTCCAAGGCTCTCAGCAGTAGACAAGCCACCATTTAGGAAGTAGGACTGGGCTTGGTTTTGTTGTTACAAAACGTAAAAATCTCTGCAATATAACCTAAACAACCAAGAGAGCCAATGGCTTGTCCTCATTTCAGTACTGCTCCTGCTTAGACCTAACAACAGCTCGATGCTTTTTGCATCAAGGACATTTTCCTGTGCTTGGAGAAGGGTGCAGAGTGATGGCTTCAGGGCAACCTAACTACCAGTGGGCTTCGTCTGACCTTAGGACCTCTCTGCCTTCACATATTAACTGGCAAAGGGAGGATCAGAGCTACAGTCTCCATAAGTATTAATGTGAAATACTACATTTTAAATGTAAGATGAAGGGGCTTTAAATGCAAAGTACTACCCTTTGTCCCTTTATTTGAGTATGTAAGAAAACGCCTCATTACGTATCACTGTATTACTGATGCAGAATGTATTTTCCTACAGGTTTAGTTCCACTGTTCAAATTAATAAAAGTTTACATTAATTTTCATGGTATGGGAATAGAATTGCTAACTACAAAATGCATTCCCACAGTCTGAAGTTGGGGGAAAAAGTATATTTAGAAAGTCTGGAAAAATTTATGGTTTTTCACAGTTGCATTTGTAAAACACTGTTTTTTTATATTGAAAAAGAATTCTGACCAAGACTGACTTGTGGCTCAAGATATTACTTCATATCATATTGCTGAAAAGAATACTAAGAATCAGCATTAAGCTAGCTGTAAAGCAAGCTATATGCTTGCTAAGAACATATAGAAAAAACTGTGTAATAAGTAAGGCTTAAGAGCAATCCTAGTTAGAATCAACTACTGGAAAATTAGACAATGTTGAAATTTAATACATATTGCAGATTTACTACATTCTAGACAAAGAATCACTGTATCTGCAAGTCTAACTACAAGTAGTAATTCTCTGCAGTAGTTATTGTCAGCATCTTTCCTGAATTCCCATGGGTGTGAAAGGGAATAGGCTTTGCACAAAAATAATTAGGAGAACTAGCTAAATGAGGACTTATTCCAGCCAGCTGGGTATAACAACTCAGCTGTAGATAACAGCTGACTCACTGCTTAGAATCCCACATCTCTCACATCTTGGCATGTGAAATAGCTGAAACATCACAAACTGATAATAGGATTTCTAACTGAGAAGTGGAAGTATTTTGCATTAATATTACATATAGCTATGAATAAAACATTAACACATAACTAGAATGTTTTTCACTTGTATTTGAGCAGTAATTGCAATCTCAGCTGTTTCAAAATATGTATTCTTTCAAAATAACAGAAGGCAGTGATACATAAAAGACTCGTTCTCTTTTGGTCTCTGAATCAGCTATGAAAGAACTGAAGTTTCAGTTTATGCCTCTGTCCTTTCAGCAAGCAGTACAACTTCATTATTACTGCTCCAGGAGAGATTGTAATGTTATTATTAAATCTGAAATAAAAACTCCTGAAAAAAAGTCAGTGCTCAGTAAAAATATTCTGGAGGAGGGAAAAATAACAACTGGTCGAGACTACAATAAAGCAGAATTTTCTCAAACTCTACTCATAGAGTATATTCTAAACCAACATTTATTGATGAATGTCCCACTTTCTTTGACCAGCAAATTGTTTGCAGAATTGGAAAACTTTGTTCAGAGTCATAATAAGAGATTATGCTTATGGAAAGAAATTTTTTCAAGAATCTCTGGAAGCTGTATAACGGCTCACCTATGCCAATTTAGCTTACAATTTTTTCTAACACTAGGACAGACTGTCCTCTAGCTAGCAAAGAAGTACTAAACGAGGATATTTTATTTATCATTTCATTTTAAATAAAATTCAAAAGCAAATTATGTGGGTCTTGTTTGTCTTTCAGGCCTCTAGCTCTAGTAGCACTTGAAAAAGTGCCCAACATATTCTCAGGGAAAAAATATTCAAATCCAATAGAAGAAGCATCCAACAAGTAAAGAATGGAAAACGAGTTCTGCAAAGGAAGGAAATCATAGCCTGCACGGGCAATGGGGAGAGAGAAAGACACTGCAGACAGGCTGGATATGAAGCTTCATGGCAGTACTCTGGAAAGTGAGGGGTCTGGGGAAAATGCATTCACACTGTAATATTTTGCAGTCCATAATGCATAGGTTTCTTAAATGGAGCCTTACAGACATACTTTTTTCAGGTAGTTGTTTCATTCGTTACATCCTTGGCATTCTGTCAGTCACCAAGAGTGACAGCAATGATATGCAGCAGCACTTATGGACTGAGAGATGAGCCCTGCTGCCCATCACCCAGCTCTGCCAGCACCTGTGGACTCCTGCGATCCAAGGAACAGAAGGAAACACAAACATGATTCATATGCATCAGAAAACAGATCAGCTGTTGCCATGAGCAGAAGAGGTAAGAAACCTTCCTCTTCTGCTCAGTTCAGCCCAGCTGCAGCGCAAGACCAGATTCAAAGCTTGCTGACATCACCAGGGTTCCTGGAGCTCAGTGGCCTTACCTTGGGGTCTCCAGAAAGTGAGTGCCCTACTAGATCTGAGGTGCCCAAAGTTAACTTGAGAGCCACCACTCAGCAGTAGGTACCAAGATGTAAAGGGACAGCCAACACCTTGAGCAGCAGAGATCATGGGTCTGCCTCTGGTCACACCTCAGGATGAAGCATGTCCTGATCCCCTTGCTCCATCACCCACCCAAGCCAAGCCCAACCAAACTCCTATGCCTTTTCTCACGACCAGCTTTCTGTACCATACAAAGTCATATGTCAAGCCCAGCCCTTGCGCTTGTTTGCCCACTCCTACCCCATGCCTCGAGCTATCTTTTGGCATCCCGAGACAAAAGCATGGCTCCCGCATTGGCAGCTTTCCTGCGGGCTTCTGTGCCAGGCCACCCTCATGCCTGAGGGCCTGCTAGGCAAGAAGCCAGAGCTTCCCCCATACTCCACCAGTGCTGATGGAACGCACCAGACAGCAGCTGGTTGCCACCCCACTGGTGGCAAGAGGAAGGCAGAGACAGCTCCAGTTTTGGGTTCATGTCTGCTCATGGTCTTACCAGTGGTATGGGCACTGGTACACAGCAGTGGTGCTGTACTTGAGATGAACAGCCTGGGTGTCAGGTCAGGAAGCCCTGCCTCCCACAAGTTAGTCTGTTCACTCTCACAAGGGGTATTTTTGGGTGGAATTTTTGTCCCCTCAACATCTGTTCACATATTTTTGTCTGTCTAATTGCCATAAAAAAAAGGTCTGTCATCACATAAGAAACTGCCAGTGGTTTGTAGGTGAAACTTGTAGCTCCAAGCATGGCTTTGTCAGGGGATGTAGGAGGAAACATAAGCATGTTGGGTGTGCAGAGCTGTTGGAGCTCCCAAGGAGAGGCTGCCAGCACGGGCGAGGAGGATGGATACAGAATAAGTACAATTTACATTTCATCACATATTACTGGAGGACATGTACTTCATGTCTAGAAAATGAAGCTGTTATTACAAGATGAAAATCCATACGCCAAAAGGCTTGTTTTTGGCCTTACTGCAAGGCTGTGCTCTTAGGAGCAGAGCTGTTGTGAAACAGTAAGGGACACGCTCTGATTCACCGTGCGATCCAGCAAGAGCTTCCAAACCATGGAGCAGTTGTTTTTCTTATAGTCTCCAAATGGCTTTTGTTTGCCTGCCAAATTCAGCTGACATGTCCTGCCTTGCAACCTATTGTGAAGAAAGAGCAGACCCAAATGTCACACGATGTAGTCATGTGTAAGGCAAGCTCCTCTGGGCTCAGACATACCTCAACCCACAGAGAAGGCAAACTGAAGGTAAAGTTATACAGTACTTTTCAAGGAGACAAATGGAAGCAATATGTTCTGTATCAAGTACTAGAGGGCTATGATTTTGTGGTGCATTTGAGAGAGCCACAGTAAGATTAGTGTGGCTCTGAAAGTAACCCCAAACAAGACCACTGATACAAGAACCATATGAGTTCTTGGATCAGCACCATTGCTCTGGGAGGTTTCTTAGGCCTCCTGCTAATGCCTTTCTTCATACTTGCTTCTTGAAATCCCCAGTATTGAATCAGCTTTAACAAGAGGAAACATGCTGCACACAAAAATAATATTAGGGGGGAAAAGGTAAATGTAGGTGATTTCCTAATTGCAGAAAAATCAAGATAGCACTTTATTGTTTTCAAGAAAGCCCAGGATGGTTTAAGAAGCTTCTTTCTCATTTCCCTTCTCCTTTCTTCTCCCTTCCCATCCTCCAAGTCTGCTGATAGATATTATGGGGTGTGTGAATTGTGGACAGAGAGTGTGCATTTGTAAAACATGCTCTGCTACTCACTTAGCTATAAAATATGTAGTTAGCCCTCTCCAATGGACCATGATTCCCTAGGAGAGATTAACTTCTATCAATTTTTCAAGGTGGCAGAGCCACCCACCAACTGCTAAATCAAGGCTGAGGCAAAAAGTCTGGAGGCTTTGCCTGCCTTGTTGCCTGTGAGGGTCACCCTCTCCTGGGGGATGGCCAAAGAAGCTTCAGGAGGACCTTGACAGTACTTTCTGTGGCCCTACAGAGCTTCACGGGGACTTTGCTATCAGCCAAAGATAGCAGGATGGATGATGCTTTTATACAAAGCCAGTCCATTTGTTACGTCCAAAGGATCACATGATGATCTCGGTTGTACGAACACTGATGCTATGAAGTTTCTTAGACCCAGCTTTACTAAGACACTTGGGGATAGCAATGCTCAGAGACACTGGTCAATTCTTTGAGTGCAGATCATCAGCTCACTTCTTTCTCTTCAAAGGGCAGAATGATGGAGATTGCCTAGAACTGCCCATGATGGTTGAGAGGCTGAAGTGCTCATCTCAAAAGCAGAAAACCTATCTTCAGTGCTCTCCTCAGTCTGAGGTGATTCAAAGCCATATCTTGCTCCCTTGAGGAGTCTCCTCCAGTTTCTGGACTAGATACTTCTATGGAGACAGGGCATTCTCTGCGTCTTCTCTCAAAGCAGAGTGATAGAACAAGCAAGAAAGTGTCTCTCGGTGTCATCTACTATCATAACATTCAGCTGAAGGAATGAGGCATTGACTTCAGTCTGCTTCCAGAAGAGCTTATAAATTTTCATCCAATCCTTTACAGCGCTAAATATTCAGCGGAGAAAAAAAAAAAACGAAAAACTGTACTTGTTATTTCATGAAATACGGAAGTCTTCATTGGCATTTATTAACTGAATTGTAAGAGTTTAAGAGCTGTATACTTCCATTCCAGCTGTGGGAATAATTAACATGAGCAGACTTCCTCTTGAAATATGAAAGGTTTCTCAAGTGAAAGGTTTCTCCAGCAACAATGACTGTTGCTAGAATGCCATGGCCCATATGAGCAGAGGCAAACCAATGATTCATTCATAATTCTAGCTGGAAAGGTAGGGTCTGCTGTCCTGCTGATGAATGTAACCTCCTATCTCTCGTTAGAGCACAGATTGGAGGCAAGCCCGAGTCAACCTTTATTATTATAATGAGTCATATGCACTGCAGCAACTGTTCAGACCTCCCTGGGAGCCCTCTTACGCTAGGTGAAAGAAGAGGTAGTCCAAAGACATGACAGCTTCACAGACCAGTCCTGTTCTCTAACTATTACAGTCACAGGTAAGCTCTGCAATCTTAACTGGGGCTCAAAAATTGCAGATTCAGCAGCAGGGCAGCCTAACAATAACCACCTTGGGGGAGGAGGGTGAATTGGTTAGGGTCATGAGCAAGCGCATGGATTTTGTGGTGTTCATTTTCTCTCCCTGTCCCAGCTCTGCTTTTGAGAACAGTGGGGGATGGAGATAGACAATGATCCAGACCTCTGAAATGCTCAGAGAGGGAGTGACAGTCAAGTTCAGTGACCTCTTAATTGATAAGCAGGGAGCCAGTAGCCAGGATAATGGGGACAGGGAAATGCGCCTCCATGTGCCCTGCACCCCAGGCTTGCTGCTAATGCTGCCGTCTGCTAGAAATGTTTAATGCTGTTCTAGCCCATTTTTGTAGGCTGACACTTTGTTATTCAGTATCAGATTTCTTATTAAAAAGACAGATTCAGGTTTTACTCTTGACTCCATTTTCTGGGGACCCAGGCACGTCACTAGACCCAAGCACCAGAACACTTGTATCCTAAAGTTTGCCTTGTACCTGAAATCTGAGAAATGCCATCTTACAAATAATTGAGTTAAATAAGACAAAAAATACACAGAATAAAAGATGTCTTTTCCAAAGACCAGTGCATATTCAACATAACTAGAACCCTGCACAAAGGTTAAGTTTTATATCAGGTATTGAACTAAAATAAAAATATTTTTAAAAGCAGTGTTCAGTGGAAAGGAAGATTATACTCAATAAAACTAAAAGTAAGCTTTTGCAGGGGCAGGCAACAGTAAGGTTGCTGATCGTTTAGAATGAACTTTTGTCCTCTGATATCTACAGCTTAGTATCTTCAGAATACAGAGGCAAAGAAAAGCATGGAATATTGAAAAGCAGTGGAATTAAAAAAAATAGTTGTTGAGTTGGACCGATGTTGCACATTTTGAAAATATCTTCAGGAACTTAATGCTTAAGCAAAAACAATAGAACAGGTTAAAAATCCCAACAACCCAACACTGTCTCAAAACCACAACACAGAAATTAATGTGTTAACTCTGGAAGCTGTTGAGGTTGAACTTGCAGGGCATGAAGTAGCCACAAAACCCTTTGAGATTACCATCTTTAGATTAGAGCCATTTTTGGTAGTAATTCCTTCTGTGTTTATAAGTTGGTTAATCACTACTAGACAGCTTGAATGCAAATGAGAACTAGGAGCTGGGGGAACTTGTAAGACAAATTCCTAGCTGACAGGTTTTAAAATGAGCAAGCAGGAAAAGGAGAGAATGAGATCAGACTGCCCAGACCCACTACCCTACTGACTTGTTGGTATGTGGAGAGGAACAAACACTGGTAGAGATAAGAAATACTTGTAACTCAGTATTAAAGTGTCTGGTAGCTTCTTTACTAATTTTGATGTAATACTGATGTTTTAAAGCATATAAAAAAAGACCTTTCAGAGAAATGTGATCCCATGGCCTCAGAAATTGCCCCCACATAAAAGAGAGAGGTAAAATAACATAGTAATACTCCAGTTTCAAAATGCTAGGAGGAAAATTATAGGCAATTTCAGTCCCATTGCTATTTTCTTTACTGCTTTGAAAGAATGCAGTAGATTGCCTGCATTAAGCAGGCAGGCTTAGAAAATGGTTCTCTTTTACAGGGTGTTATTGTCTCAAAGGCTTCAATGCCTTTGGAAATGTCCACACAACAAAATAAAGGATGCAATGTAGTGTGGTAATCCTCAACAAGCTTTTATCTTGCTACTACAGATAAGAGTAGCATCAAAAACATAGCGGGTAGAAAGGGCTTTTCACACCAGCATGTGTCTGTAACATCCACATAGACTGCCCCAGGGCAATTTATCTTTGGCTTGCACATTTGTGCTCCAGTCCATGTCTGTCCATCATGTTGTGTAGGCATGTTTTCTGTCTTACAGGCAGTAGATGCAAATGATAATGATGCCTAATTAAGAAAGCTCTCCCTCACCCACTGAAATCTGAGCAGGCTAGAGACCAAACTGACCCCATGCAACATCAAACACTATCACAGACACTCAGCAGGGGGGTTATTTTGCATATCCATTTTAAATATAATACCAAGAGAACAGGACATGTTAGAAAAGATCTGCAGGGATGGAATTTTTCAGAACACAAAGACCCATCTAGTTCCCTAACTAGTACTCACTTCTGGATATTTGGCAGTTTATGTCTCTATGGGTTTGGAGACAAGGAGACCAGAAATAATCAGTATAACCATTTGTCTCAAATCCAGCCTAGTAAGTAGTGACCAGAAGGTCTGGTTAACATATCCTACTTATTTTTAAGCAATCATCCTTAAGACTGTTATTTGCACCTAGGCAGGTGCTGTACAAATAGGGCAAAGCGATAGGGAACCCTAGAGGAGAAATGAAGCTGATGACACTAATTTGGGTTCACAGGCACCTAGGCAGGCTTTGAACAAAAACATAAGGCACAAAGAGACACATTAGTAGCAGCAGAAGCAGCAGCTTTCTGTGTCCATGCTTTGTCAGTCCAGTGGCTATCATTTACCTGGTGATTATACAAGATACAACACACGTTTATCACTATCAGCATAACTCACTGTAACACTGAATCATTACGTTCCTTGTCCTTTCCCACACCAGTAACAGAGTCATCTGCATGTCAATTCTGTTCAGGAACTGCATGTTTATACATGAGTAGTTAGAACTAGTTGGGGAAAAGTGGGTTTTATTGCACTGAAAAATAAACTGCTTCCATTAAAATTCTAACCTTCACACCTTCTTTCCATTTCTGAGATACAGCTTCTTGAAAGAAAAAAAAATAAAACAAAACATGTTGAGGTAAATCTAATTGTTGTCTAATTGTTGAGGTAAAACTGATTTTTTTCCACTTTATTTAGCCGAAAACAACCTGATCAGAAAAATATCTGGATCTGCAGGTCAGGCTAGGTATGCATTGACTGGGGTAAGTAAAATTTCCCATCAAGTTGGGGAACATAAGTAAAGAGTCTCACCTTATCCCACTTGTTCCAGCTGTTTGCCATTGCAATGGCATGTTCAGCCTGCAGTCATCTCAGTATAGAAACAAACATACCAAGCTAGACTGGATATTAGAAAGGTGCCATCTGAGAACATGGAGTAGGTTGGTTTATCCACGAGATAAAATGCATGTCTGAGACTCTGACAAATGCACCTTTAAGTTCTGTCACCTTTAAGTCAGTCACTTTACAGGGATGCAACACTTCTGTATTAATGGCTTTCTATTGATAATCTCACTGGTGTATGTTTTTCTAAAGCAGATAATGAAAAAACACACAACCTTTCCAATTGAGGAATAACCTCATCCTTTTCTGTTAAAATAGCAGTAAAAGCCACCCAACAAGGTCATATAGTCCAACCTCACAACCCCCACGCTAGGCAGGAACAACTAAATTTAAACCATCTATCACAGGAACTGCTTACTATACTTTTCTTGTCTGCTCAAACATTCTTTTTAAACCAACCTTAACCTTTCTCTTTCAATTAAAAGAGGATGGATGATATTGTTCTTGCTCAATAGACTTCCTGCTGTTTCTCACTTTCTATGTGTTGTTTTAGCTGGATATTTTTCATAGTCAAATGCCCTTCCTAGAAATCTTGGCACCTTGTTGTTGCACCTTAAACTGCTGCTGGAGTTTGCTATTGACTAATGTGTGTAGACCAGGATTGATGTAGTTTTTGTAAGAAAAGCAAATGTTTGCAGGAAAAGAATGGGAATATACATTATTGTGGGCATTGAGATATGCATTACGGAGATGGTATGTTTTCTGTTTCTTATCTTCTGTTTCTTATCAATTTCCTTGATTTCCCAGGACTTATTCTCAGTTTATGTAAGCGATTTCAAGTGGGACTGACCCATATCCATTTATACTAAGCAATAAGCTGACTCTCAGTTTTGACAGACAGTGTACTCAAGCAACCTTAAATAAGAATTCACAATATTTCTCTGTAGCTTTAGCTGCACTGTACATTATGGTGTTTCCCAAGAAAAATATAAACCTGTGGGAAAACACAGACTTGTTTGCAATACACACTACTGAGAAAACAGCAAAAAACTCTTTTTTTTTTTTTTTTCAAAATATAGATTTTATTTGTAAGATGCTATGGTTCAAGGGTATATTTTGGCCAAAATGCTATGCTCTGATGGAACAGAGCACACATCACAAGAAATCAGCTTCGATAAACAAATGTAGCTTTAACACGGTTATTACATAATTATATCTCTGCCATTCTATGTTGCTAAGACTGTAGAGTTGTGGAACATCCTGGAATAGTAAGGGAATGAGTACAGAATAACTATTTTCTCATATTTCAAGTGATGCAGAAAGAGGTAACAGTCTATCCATTTTCACTTTGCATTTTTTTTGTTTTCATGAGCAGGAAAAAGAAGGAAGTCTCCTGCCAGTTTTCTCCTCATATGTATTAAACTAATTATACTGATTTAACAAGGGTAACTTTGTTCTCAAAATTTCCAAGTTTCATTCCAACCCCTGCAGCTAATCATGACCACGGTTGCTGATAATGAGTAGTAAATTGTTACAGTCCTCAGAGCCTGATAGGTACATTCCAGTCTGCATCATGTAGCCTTGCTGCTCTATGCATTATTGTTCACAGATGGTAGCTGTCAAACTCTGTCAACTTCATATACACATTTAGAGAGTTACATCCGCATTCCTGAAATTTATGACTGCACAGGCCTCACCTTCTAAGGCCTTTAATTCAATAACATGTCACGTTCCTTCAGTCTCACCCTGCTTTAAAATACTTTCACCCACTTACAGGCCTTCAATTTAGAAAAAAAAACCAAAACGGCACCAACCCTACTGAGTTATTACAATGTAAATATTTTAATAGAATGGGGCCAGGGGGAGAAGCCTATCTGCCTTTAAACAGCCCCATTATTACATTAAGATTGATGATCAGGAGCTAATGGAGCATTTGCTTTAAAAGTTTATTTAACTACAGGGAAAGTGGATATAGATATGTGTATCTGTTGACTGCCACATCACCAAGTCTTTGGGTAACAGTACATAATATAAAGAGATATTTGCCCTGGCTTCATTGTCAAAAGGGTATTATTTAGACTAACTGACTAATATTTAACCCCCCCAAGCAAAATAAAAATAGGTAGGAATAATTTCCATTTCATTTTAAAAGCACTTCTTTTTACATTAATAAATATTGCCTTTTGAAGATGGATGTCTGAGGATGCTGTCACTAATAACATGAATGTAAAAGGAGAAATTAATTCCTTTGCCCAGACTGAGGAAATGAAGTGCAAATAAATAAATAGGGCAAGTAAAGTATAACAAATAAATTGAAAGACGTTTTTACTTTTTTCTGCCTAGCAATGCAAATACATAACTAGTAACTCAGAGACCATACTTGCTGAGTGTACTCCCCTCTTCTTCACGGGGCTCCTCTAGCCAAGTCCTGTTGGCTTAGGAAAGGAAATATATGAAAACAGCCTTCCCAAGCTTTTGCACTTTCAAATTGGCCTTGTCTTGAATTCCTCCAAGACCATCCTCCAGTAGACTCAAGTAGAAGAAGCTGCAGTAGTGTAAATTGTAAACTGACAGCATCTCAGGGCTGGACTCAAATCAGCCAGAGTTCTGAGCTGGGGCTGCCCTTGCATTTCCCATCCCTGAGCTACTTAAAAAGACAGCAAGTCTTTAAAACTGAAGGAAGCTGGATTTTATTAGGATGTGCACATGGCAAGTATCAGAAATTAAAATAATTGGTTCATAGCTCACCATGTCCCACTGTGTCCTGAAGTAAAGGCTTGGGGTTTTCTTTTAATTTCACCTTTTCCATAAATGAAGAACACCTGAGCATCACCCTGCTGACACCCATGTGAGTGACTTGGCAGGAATGCCTGCCCTATGAACAGCACGCAGTTTCACCACTAAATCAACACTGGTCGTGTTAGAAATTAAGGTAGTCTCATGTTGTGAACAACTGAACCAAGTTTTCCTCCTACATGTCTTTCTGGCTAAAGTAAGCCAGTTTGTTCCATGAATAATGCAGTAGGACATATCTGTCTTGGAGAAACACTTCAATCACACCCCCACACCCTCAGTAAGAGAACTATGAGTAATCTGATAGGGGTTATTCTGAAATTCCCTTTCAATGCTGGTGTCTCCCTTCCCTCATTAACCTTTTTAAAAGAACCCCAAGACTCTCACCAGTCTCCCTGGTGGGAACTGGTGCCACCATTAAGGGCATCTAGCATACATGCCATATCACATTTATGGCCATCTCCTCAACTGCTAGTATCACTATGAGCACATTGTTGCAGCAGTGATGTACATGCCAGATGAAAGGTTTGTAAGGCTATAATTTATCCAGAGCTGAATGTTCTGAGACCGCAGCAGTGGTGACCTTCAGATCATGTCACAGTGGGACTCCTTTATAGGTTCCCCCATGCAAGAGTGCATCCTGCCAAGGTGAAGACACAGCCTGGGTCAGAGGTGGGCTCTTGCAAAATCTCAGAAATAACATTCTGAAAACAGCATGTTCTGTTGTCCTCCTTCACCTTATGTGAAAGGGGTAAAATTAAATCATTGCAAAACACATCAAATGATACTTCAGTACTAATAAGAAACAAGCTAAAAATGTATGGGGATTTAACTCAAGTTGTGATTTTAATTCTCACAGCAAGTGGGATAGATAAGGATGCCTAAGACCTTAAGCAAAACAACCCCCTTGCCTCCTCCCCCTCCTGCCCCCCCCCCCAAAAAAAAAGGAAAAAAGGCATCCACGCCATTAGCAAACATTAAAAAGATGAGGAATGTTTTGATAATCTGTGACTTTTGAGATTGTAGTCTGATTCCCTCGCTGCCATAACTGGGTCACTCTATCACAGAGGAGACTCAAGACTCCAAAACAACTCAGATATCATAGTAACAGTGACTGCAAAAGGGGCTGCATTATCACAGGACTTGAGTCAGGACAACATCTTTACTCAGGAAAGCTCTTTAAGTCACTGTGTGATATGGTCTATTTGCAGTGACACTGCCCCAGTGCTCTGTTGTCTCTCTGGAGAGCTGAAGCAGAAGAATATTTGAAAGCTTTTCATTAAGAGCTTATCTGCTTTTAAGATATTGGAATGGGAAAAAAGCAATATATAGGGTGTGATCTTATAAAGGCTCTTACGTATAGGTTTTTGCCATAGCAACACAATGTCTCAGTCTGTTCTGCATATTCTCTAGCACTGCTGGGCACAGAAGCAATGTTCATTACATGGCACACAACCTGCTAACAGGATCACACCATCCAAAAGCTGTAAAATCAGTCATCCTGGCCCATTCTGGCCCTAATTCTGGTCTGATTTCTTGATAACTATTTAACTAGAAATATATGGGATATTTGAGAAAAATAACCTCAAGGAATAATACTAGTCTTCCTAGTAATATCTGTCTTGATCATCTAATTGCCTAAATGAAGGGAGCCATAGATACCAATTACCCTTCTAGGTTCTGGTCTATCGCCTGTAACATGTGATGAAGATCCATGGTACAACAGGGAGTGTAAAGAGCAGCAATCAGTACAGATAGTGATTCAGTCTCTCTGAACCCTACTGGCCAAATTATTGGTCTCTACGATTCTGCAGTGACCTGTATTTGGGTAAGAAGAGTACTTCTCTCCTATTAGTATATTTTATGTGAGTAGCTTAGCAAAATGCAGACAGCCTGAGCATCAGAAGTGTGTGCAGAATTCAGCAGAATGTGACTTGGATCATAGCTGATTATTTAAGTGTTAATATCTGACAAATAATTTCAATCCATACTCAAAGTGCTAGAAAAAATATGTGACTTTGGAAAGAATGATTATAATTGTTTCCTACATTTAAAAAAGGGGGAAACTATTAATTTGGTCTTATGTATGAGAAGAATTGCAGGTTATAGAGGAAAAACAATCTAATAATGTTAAGATTGCTTGGGTTTAGGTTTGAAAACCTTTTCCATTGCAGAATCTGAACCAAATCCAAGTGTTTGAAAGCCACTGAAATTTGCTCTTTTCAAAATACAAACCTAATCCACTCTAACTCTATGCACTGCTTGTTACAAACAAAAAGTCAGCTTTTTTCCTGTTTATATATCAGTTACAGCTTAACTGGGGATACAGTGGAGCCACTGTACTGGCAACTTGCTGCTGATCTACACTACATTCCTTCAGGTGCCGATTGGAGCGGCCTTATCAGGAAACTTTGTGCAGGTGCAGCAGGGATCGTGCCGGTCTGGCAGCAGGCTAGAGAGCATTCTTCTGCTGAAGCATCAGGGCCTAATCACACAGCAGTCATTGAGGAACACATACAACAGAGGATTTCTAATCTAAAGTCCATGAATAATAGTAAAAATAATTTTATAATGTCAACAGAAGCAATTTTGCAATACAGGACTTCACCTCACCAAGAGGAACATTCCTTTGTTGAGCAAACCTATGTGAAAAATACACAATTGAATCAGTAAACAATGAAACAATTTACAACTGGCTTGTAACTAGTGCACTAGCTACATGTTTTGAAAAATATGTATGGGTCTGTACTACACTGCTTATTTTCAAAGTGTTCTGTACCTTGAGCAGCAGGGTTATAAATTTCCCTGTCTCACCAGGTGGAGAGATGAAAGTGTGTAGCAGGAAGAAGATCTGGCAGGGGCACGAAACTAATATTTTGGAGGGAAAAGAATTTAACCCAATCTGCCATTCACCTTCCCTTCTCTGCTGGAGACTTGCTGGAGAAGATGTTGATGGAGGTGAAGAATCATGTTAAAAGGCCAGGACTGGAGGAGACAACCAAGAGACAGCTCTGGAAAGGGAGATGCAGGTGAACAGGAGGATACTTCACAGCTAAGGAGAAGCTATACAAAGAACCTGTTTCATGTGAGGAGATGCAGGAAACCTGTTTACTTACAGGGACTAGCAATGGTTTAGATCTGAATTAGAGTAATTATACCAGCAGCAGTTGCCAAAACAGCTCCCTCTTCTAGGTAAGTGTCCTGGTTTCAGCTGAGATAGTGTTCATTTTCTTCTCAGTAGCTGGTACAGGGATGTGTTTTGAATTCAGGATGAGAATAATGTTGATAACACACTGATGTTTTGTTTCTAAGTACTAATTCAAGGAGTTTCCGGTTTTCCATGCTCTGGTGGTGAGCAGGTGCACACAAAGCCGGGAGGGACCATGGCCAGGACAGCTGACCCGAATGGGCCAAAGAGATATTCCACACCAAAGAACATCATACTCAGCATATAAACTGGAAAGTGAGAAGAAATATGCGTTGTTTAATGATGGGTCCTGCTACTGGAAAATATCCGAGATGGAAGACCCTTATGACAACTTGTAGAAACTGATGAATGAGAAGGTGAGTCAGTTCGCAGAGGTGAAACCCATTCAGTTGGCTTCAGACACTGCTGAACAAGAAAAATGGCCAACACTTTACCTACTGATTCGTGGGTAGTGCCAAATGCCCTTTGAGGGTGGTTGCAGCAATGGAAACAGAATAACTGACAGTGCACAGGTAAACCCATCTGGGCTACTACACTGTGGCAAGATATTTCTGCCAGGATGGAGAACCTGGTTGTGAACGTATGTCATGCAGATAGATGCTCAAGAGTTGGGCTGCTGAAGAACATCAGAATAACCAACATGTGGAGCAGGTTGCTAAGACTGAATTGGCTCAGGTGGATTTGGACTGGCAACATAAGAGTAAATTGTTTCTAGCTCAGTGGGTCCATGACAGATTGGGCCATCAAGAGATGCAACATATAGATGGGTTCATGATTAAGGGGTGCACTTAACCAAGGACATAATCACACAAATTATCCATGAATGTGAAATATGCACTGCAATTAAGCAAGACAAGTGGTTATGGTCTCGCTGGTATTGAGGATGATGGTCGAAATACAAGTATGGGGACACCTGGCAAATCAATTACATCACGCTTCCACAAACCTGCCAAGGCAAGCACCGTGTGCTTACAGTGGTGGAACCAACGGCATGTGGCTGGAAACATATCCTGTGTACCATGCTACTGCTCAGAACACTGGGCCTTGAAAGGCAAGTCCTATGGAGACATGGTACCCCAGAGAGAATTGAGTCAGACAATGGGACTCATTTCTGAAACAACTTCATAGACACTTGGGCCAAAGTGCATGGCATTGAGTGGGTGTATCACGTCCCATATCACAAACCAACCTCTGTGAAGACTGAACAACAGAACAAACTGTTGAAGACTACACTGAGAGCAATGAGTGGTGGGACCTTCAAACACTGGAATACACATTTAGCAAAGGCCACCTGGTTAGTCAACACTAGGTGTAAAGTAAAATATACACAGGTATTTCCCCAAAAATGCCAAGGCAGTGGAAAGGATTCAAAAAAGTTTATTTCAGAGGCAAGGACACAAAAAACTTACAAAAACCTCACAGTGCTGCAAGGCAGCACCAGGCCTCAGGGGAAAGGCAAATTCCTGTGCTCTTCCAGGGCTTCTCTCTGTCCTCCCCTGCTCTCTCTGGCCCGAGGAGGCCCTGTATGTCTCTGCAAACATTATCTCTCCTGCATACCAGCAGAGAGAGGCTTACTCACTGTAACAGGGAAGGGACTAAGCCAAAGGGAAAACACAGGTTCAAGAGATACTGGTACGTGAATAAACCAAACACCGTTGCTAGTTGGCAAAAATAATAGCTATTTATTAGGAAAAGGTGGCCAACCAGGGAAAAGGGAGAAAACAAAACAGGCGCCTGAGGGAGAAGGATTGGGGCGGAGGAAAAAAGTGCACCAAAAGACCCTAGGAAGAAGGCTTCCCCCCCATACTCACCAAGGTATCACCTGTAAACAAGTCTTACCCATCCTAACCAATAATGAAATCCCCCTGCAGCAGCTGCGGATTCATGGGGGGTGGCAGGCTCCCACTTCAAGCAGGCGTCCCCGCTGAAAGCAACTTGGTCCATCGTGAAGAGCCGGCAACCCCCCAAGAAGTGTCTCAGCTTTTTATAAAGTTTTTTGAGAGCACCTGCCCTGGGGAGGTGTGGCCAGCACCGCCCCATCAGGGCTCTGAATCCCACCCCTTCTGTTATGTAAGTGCACCCCTCCTGCGCATGTGTGAGCACCTTGGAAATCCCCTGACGCAGGCGCAGTGATTTTGGGGGGGTCTTCCCAATTGAGTCTGGGGGATGGCCTTCAGCACCATCATCATCACTTTGTCCTCCAACTGCCCCTGACGAGCAATTGACCAATCACAACAGACCAATTAAAACAGTTTACACAGAAGCTCTCCCTCCAAGGCCAAGTTCACTGGTTTATCAGAAGACTTGGCAGGAGAAAATATAAACTAACTGCAGGTGGCTAAGGCCAAACACAGACCAAAAAATAACATCCCAGCTTCGTCCCGATACACTCACTGCCCTCTCTGCAACTTTCTCTGAAATCATAGAATCAACCAGGTTGGAAAAGACCTCCAAGATCATCAAGTCCAACCCTTGATCCAACACCACCATGGTTACTAGACCATGGCACTAAGTGCCACATCCAGTCTCATCTTAAAAACCTCCAGGGATGGTGAATCCACCACCTCCCTGGGCAGCCCATTCCAATGTCTGATTACTCTCTCTGTAAAAAATTACTTCCTAATATCCAACCTAAACCTCTCCTGGCACAGCTTAAGACCATGCCCTTTTGTCCTACTGCTGGTTGCCTGGGAGAAGAAACTGCCCCCCACCTGGCTACAACCTCCTTTCAGGTAGTTGTAGAGAGTGATCCTCCTCTTCTCCAGGCTAAACAACCCCAGTTCTCTCAGCCTCTCCTCATAGGATTTGTGCTCCAGTCCCTTCACCAGCCTCTTCTGACCTGCTCCAGCATCTCAGTGTCCTTCCTGAACTGAGGGACCCAGAACTGGACACAGTACTCCAGGTGTGGCCTCACCAACGCTGAGTGCAGGGGAAGAATCACTTCCCTGGTCCTGCTGGCCACACTGTTCCTGATCCAGGCCAGGATGCCATTGGCCTTCTTGGCCACCTGGGCACACTGCTGGCTCATGTTCAGCTTCCTGTCAATCCAAACTCCCAGGTCCCTTTCTGTCTGGCTGCTCTCCAGCCACTCTGTCCCCAGCCTGTAGCGCTGCAAGGGGTTGTTGTGGCCAAAGTGCAGGACCCAGCACTTGGCCTTGTTGAACCTCATCCCGTTGGAATCAGACCATCTCTCCAGTCTGTCCAGGTCCCTCTGCAGAGCCCTCCTGCCTTCCAGCTGATCGACACTTCCCCCAACTTAGTGTCATCTGCAAATTTGCTGATGGTGGATTCAATCCCTTCATCTAAATCATCAATAAAGATATTAAATAGGACTGGGCCCAACACTGATCCCTGGGGGACACCACCAGTGACCAACTGGATACAGCACCATTCAACACCACTCTCTGGGCCCTGCTCTCCAGCCAGTTCCTAACCCAGCACAGAGTGCCCCTGTCCAAGCCGTGGGCTGCCAGCTTTTCCAGGAGAATGCTGTGGGAAACAGTGTCAAAGGCTTTGCTGATGTCCAGATAGACTACATCCACAGTCTTCTGCTCATCCACCAGGAAGGTCACCTGGTCATAAAACGAGATCAGGTTGGTCAGACCTGGTTTGCCTTTCCTAAACCCGTGCTGGCTGGGTCTGATCCCTTGTCCATCCTGTAGGTGCTGTGTGATTGCACTTAGGATGATCTGCTCCATAACCTTGTCAGGCACTGAGGTCAGGCTGATGGGCCTGTAGTTTCCTGGGTCCTCCTTCCAGCCCTTTTTGTGGATTAGCATGACATTTGCCAACTTCCAATCATCTGGGACCTCCCCGGTGAGCCAGGATTGTTGGTAGATGACAGAGAGCAGCTTGGCGAGCTCTTCCGCCAGCTCCCTCCTCACCCTAGGATGGATCCCATCTGGTTCCATAGACTTGTGGGGATCCAGGTGGCTCAGCAGGTTGCTGTTTCCTCCTGGATTACAGGGAGCTATTCGGCTTCCTGTCTCTGTCTACCAGCTCTGTAGGCCAGCTGTCCTGAGGACAACCTGTCTTACTGTTGAAAACTGAGGCAAAGAAGGCATTAAGTACCTCAGGCTTTTCCTCATCTTTGGTGACTCTGTTCCTCCCCATGTCCAACAAATAATGGAGGTTTTCCTTGCCACTCCTTTTGCTATTGATGTATTTGTAGAAGCACTTCTTGTTATCCCTAACAGAAGTGGCTAGATTAAATTCAAATTTTGCCTTTGTCTCTCTGATTTTCTTTCTACATGATCAAACTATATTCCTAAATGCAGAAAGGACAGGGGAAAAAACCATCTACCCTCTTGAGAGAGGCACTTTGCAGGCAGAAAAAGGCTTCCTAACCAAAAAACGAGTTCTAGCTTTCCCTTACAAATTCTTCTGGAAGCGCATCTATCCCTACACTGGGGGATCAGCCAGTAAGGCTGGCCCTGCTGAAATAAAACTTCTATGTATTATGGAAAGGAATAGAGTTCCTGCTCAGGGATGGGATAGGCATCAGTCAGTGAGTGGTGAGCAACTGTACTGTGCATCAGTTGTTTCTTCTAAGTTTTAGTCCTTCCCCTCTCCATCTCTCTCTCTTCTTTTTGTATTATTATTATTGCAATATTTTTTTACAATGATCAAACTGTTCTTAAATCACAAAGGTTACTGGAGGTGAGGAGAGGTGAATGAGGAGCTGTGTGATACTTAGTTGCCATCTGGGGTTAAGCTATGACAGTAAGACAAATGAGCCCTGATAATAGATTTTTGAATTTGATTGCTCTAACAGCAAGAACTTCAGAACATGTATGTTTGGCCACTCTGATCTTGATGATGGTATTAATATGAAGATGATTCTATGATAAATTAATTGCTTGTTAACAGTTGAATAAAGTATATTTACTGTGGGATATATTACGTATTTTCAATATACATATAAAATAGATCACTTGGTTCATAAAAAAGGCACATGAGTACAGGAAGATACTCCCTAGAGGTAGCATGTCCTCGCTAGAGGAGGTGTTCCTACTTCCTCTAGGGAGCACAGGGTCAAGAGTTATCTACATATAAGCAAGCAAGGTGAATGTTGTATTGACCTTTGCTCTGTGGTAGAAGGGATTTAGTTACTCTGCACTGTCCTCCCAAAACAGAAAAACAAAAAAAAACACAAACAAAAACAAACAAACAAACAAACAAAACAACAACAACAACAAAACCCCAAACCAAACAAAAACAAAAAAAAGTTTACCAGCGTAAACTGGTATTCATAAAATTCAGCAGCAATTCCTCTGTTAAGTCTAGTGCTGAGTTACAAAAGCAGTTGTCCTGTGTGACTATTGCTTCAGATGAAGGATCAGAATATTTCCCTCCTCTTCATCCCAGTCATCCTGTGACATCAGTCAAGAAAGCTCACACTGTACTAGTTCTGGGAACAAAAGGAACAGTTCTTTTATTCTAGTGCTGACACCTGATACCATTCACAAGCACTGCCAATTTAAATTAAGAACATTGAAATGGTACAAGAAGTTTAGGCAGCTTAACTGAATTGGCAGGATTCTTAAAAAGGGCCTCTGGTACCCTGAATTTGTATGCAACTGTAGGAGCTGCTAAACCAGAACAATCGATCACCAGGAACACAAATGCAGATAACCGTATTACACTCAGTTAAGAGTTCATTTAGACTTTTGTCCTCCATCTAGGTATTCTAACAGCAAATGCACCCAAGTGTTGTTTTTAAAATAGAATCATAATTTGAATATCACCAAGCCAACAAGAGAGTTACCAGAAAGGTCACAAACATCCTTAAAAATAGCACAAATGGACCTATTTTCTAGTAACAAAAGGTCTTGAAGGTGTGATTTTATGACACTTAACATGCAGTTATTTTTGTCTCTCTGTGTTTCAGTATCAGCTGAAAATTATCTTAAATGTTACAGTATGGTGACAGTAAGTTCCCTGCCCTCATGCTGGAACAAGAAGGAAAGGTCAGTGGTGCTCTTTCCATTTTCTTGCTAAATCTTATATGTGTAGAAAAGAATAATAGGGTAGGCTAGTACAGTGCTGAACACCAGTGGTGAAAGATTATACCCTGATGGTTTTGAAACCTCTTCAAAAATTATTCTGAGAACAAAACATACCTGTATGCTTTTTCCCAGTATGCTGAGAGATTAGGTGAGTACAAAACACCGCATGGGCTGCCTGTCTCAACAAGAAAAGAGTCACCAGGCTCTGGCATAAATCTGCAGTAATTCTAAAATGAGATTGATATGGTTATTACTAGCAACTATTTAGGAAATGTCTCAGCTATCAGGTTTTTTTGAGTTACAAAATAAAGGCAAAGAGGAGAAAGTCAGTAGTTTTTTCTCCACTCTAGTCTTACCAACTCCACATTACCTCAGTGCTGATTATTAACCTTAGTTGTTTTAACAGTGGATTTGGACCCTACACGACCTCACGGAAACCTTCATGCAACCCTCTGGATAATTTTCTTCCCTTGTTCCCTTGCTGTGTGTGAGATTTTCAAAACTCAAAAAGTGAAACCTAGATTTCAAAAAGCAATTTCATAATAATTTAGAGTAATTTGGGGTTTCCCCACACACACACACACTTTGTTGATAATACAATGCAGTGGTTTTGTCTTTCAATAGTATGGTTCAGCATTTTGTCACTCGTTTTGTTTTGGGTTTCATTCTTTCAGGCCAGCTCAGGATTTAAGTGTTGAAATTGAACAAGGCAAAGTCTCTGCATTATACAAAATACCCTAGATTCAGTATACCAACACTTCCTTCACAAGAAAAAAGCCTTTCTGTTACAATTCATTCAGTTTCACAAGTCTGTATGTAACACTTCACTAGAATTTTATAATTTCTGGGACTTAAGAAAGCTTCTTTCATGTTGCCGTGGATAAGAGAAACCTGCTATAAGCTATCACTGTGGAAAAAGCATCTCTGTTGCCCTGTACAGAGAACCTAACAGTGAAGATGCCCTGAATAAATGGGTCACACGTACTTCTTTAAACAAAATGACACTGTTGTCAGGTAGCCAAGGTGTCTGGCTGTGCTACAGAGGGTATGATGAGATAATGGATAACACAAGAAGGAATTAACTTTCTCAATACTGTAAAATCAGTTATTTATAGAAGTATAATAGGGAGACATATTTGCTCCTATTGCTTTACACACAATTCCAGCTATTTAAAGGTTGCAGAAGATCAAAATTATCATTATGATAAAATAATTAATACTATACATCCTGCACTTCTGCTGAATGCCCAGCACTGTAGAGAACCAGGTCCTTTAGGATATATCCAGATTCCATGGCACAAACTTCTCCACAAAATTAGGTCTAAGCAGATTAATTTGTGTACTGCAGGAAGTCAAAATGCAATTTTATGGTGTTCCTTATAGGTTTATTTAACGTGTTCCTCTCTGCTACCACAACAAGGACTGATTCTATATGAATTACAGTAGATTTTTTTTACACTGCGCAGATCACATCCCTTTTGGCTCACTTGTAGATTTGCATCTACAGGGAGAGAACAAAAACCAAACTCCTGAGTGAGGGAACTGTACCTTTCTCTTGTTCTACAAGTGTCTGAGAGCATACTTTCACAGGTATGCAATTATAATGAGGCCCCATCCATTTCCATTACCTCCCCTCCTCACTCCATAACTCTTTCTTGAAGACATAATGCCCCACAGAAGCTGGGCCTGCTGAGACCCACATTCTTGACTGAGTCCTCTACTTTGTTTTGGGTTACTCTTGGGTAGCCATCCATACTGAGTGCAGATCCCTTCCACATGCATCTTTACATAAGCAAACCTGCTCCAAAGAGCTTGGAATCAAAAGCAGAAGGCAAATGGGGTAACCCCTCCTCCAAGCACTGGGTTCAGTAGAGCTATAGCTGAACAAGGAGCCAAGGGTCTCTGATCTCAAATGGCTCTGTTTCTAGTTAGGTAAGCACAGAAATAACACAGCCAATACAACAGATTGCTTTCGAAAACTCAAAGATAATTTTGCTGAATTTGCACACTGCTTTTCTAGGAAGCAGAGGTGATTACCCTTGTTTTTTTCAGCTCTCTTAGCAACAATTACCTAAATTAATAACTCATTTTCTGAACAAGCTGCCTGCAAACAGTTTTGGGGGGAAAAATTATACAGGATTAAAAAGGTCAAGTGAGCTTTTAGAGCAACATTACTGAGTTGTTACGTAATATACTTAATCATATAGTTTGTGTTTTAGACATTTTAGTAGATCATGATTGTGAAAAAAGTATATTTCAGACTCATAAACTATCAATCTAAAGACACTGATAGCCAATGACTTGTACTGAATATCCCACCTCTTGCTACGTTAGAGACCAGAAATGTGAGAGGTTTGTGAAATGTTTCTGGTTTTGCTATAAAAATTACCAAACAAGAAGAAAAATTAATTTAGCTCCAATGCAGACTAGACGTACTCAATTTCACAAAATGTCTATATTTTGTTCTATGTTTTGTTCTGTTCTTGCCAAATTTATATCAGCTCTAGATAAGCTTTAAACATCAACTAATTCTCATTTTGACTTAGATTTTGTAAGTCATTATACATCAACACTTTGTTGGTGGAAAGACCACTAAGCTTATGTTGTCACAAACAATATTTAACATCTCTTTAGCGGGGGTTTTGATTTTTTCACCCTTTAGTTAGTGTTTTTAAGGGACTGATTAAATGTATTTCCCATACTAGAGACATTCATTTAATAGAGTTTATTGAACTAGTCCTAATAGCATTTATTGAATTGATCCAAATCAGAGCAACCAAACTGAACTCTCAAAGTTTCTGAACAACGTATGAAACACAAACCACTTCATCTTCCCTTTCTGCTTTTGTTTTTTTGGAACCATTCACACAACCATATCTACACTGTCTTCAGTCCAAGCCAAAAAACTTAAATCAAATTTGTAGAAGCTTTCCAGTTTCAAACTAAAATACAAATTACAACACTGTTGTATGTGATGGCCATAAACTCTTTGTCACTTGTCTCATGGTCCTTCCTCAACCTATTATTTTCTAAGTAGATTTGTTTCATAATTTTAACTCTATGCTCTATCTAGCTTCTGATTGCAATTCATTATATGTTGTTTAAATAGGATTTTCTTTTCCCCCAGTAACGCTACCACAATGACACTAAAGCATGCACACGAAAATCCGAGTCTGTCCTTGTATTCTAGACTGAGCCTTCCATAGCATTCTCTGTATGAAACTATTTTTTTCCTAAAAATCTTTATCTAAGTGATTGTTTTGATTTACAGGTTGGCCCTATAGTGTGTTACAGACTATGGGTATGAACTGTCAATAATAACTCTACCTTTAGAGCTGTATTCAGTCAAGCAGTTAATTATTACACAGGACTAGCTCAGGTTCTTAAAAGAACTGCCTTGCAAGTAACAAAGTTTCCTCAAATCAAGCTTCTGCCTTTTAAAATAGTTCATATTTGTGAGACTATTTACGTTTTCTAATGTATCTGATGATACATAGGACATGAACTAAGACTTCTAGAAAGACAGTCTGCAACTATGTCTATGGATTCTATATTTCCTTCAGCGCCTACAGGGTAATAAATTGTTTTTTCCTCTTGACTTCATGATATAAGTACAGAATCACATTACAAGGGTTTCTGTGTGGCCAATCCAAATTACCTGGCCAAAGAAAACACACCCTGCCACCTGAAGAGATTAAGGAATACCAAAGATTTTTATTTTAGTACAAGCAGAGGGATTTTCAAACTATTCAGCACTGGCCAAATTTTGCTCTATTGACATCAACAGTAAAACTCTTCAGAAAGACTGGAAATAATCCAGTTCTGAATACTTCTGAAAAACCCTACCCTAAAAATCTTTACTTTTAATTATTGCAAAACATACAATTTATAGACTCCACCATAAGAAATTCTGCCAGACTGTATCTGAAAGACAGCTGGAAACATAAGCAAAGAAATGATCCATATGATATTCTTACTTAGAGCTTTGAAATCTGACAACTGAAAATAAGTTACTTGGAAGGAAAAACAATTCCTCTCCACCCCATTTTAATACAAGAAACATTCAGTTCTGATTTATCTTTCCACAAGAAAATGGCAACAGCATTTTGCACTAGTGAATTTTATGTGAGACCCTCACAAGTAGTCCAACTTGTACTCAAATGTCAAGGCAATAAAAACATATATAAACTATATAAAAATCCAACTGAATAAAAACAAGTCACAGCCTGTAATTACTTTAAAGACTCTAATTACAAATTGCAAGGCATTTTTTCTCTCTGTGCTCACACAAACATGGACAAAATATTGGGAAGATGCTAAATAACCTTCTTAAGGTAGATGCAGTAATAATACAATTACTCTGAAAAAAACCAAAAAGTGATGAAATGGAAATAATTCACAATTAAAGTGCAGAAGTCAGAATGGAAGGACAGATCACTTACATGGAAGAATAAAGATTATAACTCATAAAGCAAAAAAAAGTTAGAACATGAGAAACTGTATGAGTCAAGCTAGAAACTTGTGACACCCTGCTGAAGAAGATCAAAGATGAGTTCAGGTTAACAGCATGAGGATTAGTGAAAAATGGTATAAATAACTTGACGTTATATAACTTTAGACCTAGGCACCTGGTAGCACAGCACAGAGCAGGAATGGTGAGGTGAGCTACTGAAATAAGAAAAAGGCAAGAGTGAGGACAGTACCTCAAATAATTTTAGACATTAGGTTAACTTCAGAAAGATAACTAAGGCTCAGAGAGAGGAGGGGAGGCCTGAGTCTCTGCTGAAGTAAACAAGCATGTTTTAATTGAATTTTGGTGAAATTGACTGAAGACCTACTCCACATTTGCGTTAGTACTCTTACAGGTCCTAGTGATCTCCAACTAAGTGTGCACACCTTATTTTTGGAAGTTTTAAAATTAGATTCGAGCAGCCTTTTCAAATTATAATTGATAGTCTTAAGCAAGAGAGAACTAGGAGAGCAGTTCTTCCATCATTCTACAGTTTACATGGAATGACATCTTCACTTAGTTAATATAAAAATGCAACAATTTTCTAAAAAACCCCACAACATTAAACAGTGGTAGTACCCTATCTATATTTTCTTCCTCATAAAATCAAGTCCTGTCCAAGGATTACACGGGATCTGTTACTAAGTAAGAAATGCTGGTTCTGCTTATGGTTCTTGAAGTGAACAGCAACACAGTAACTTACAGTGTTGTGAAGCAGTTTCAGATACATGGGATATTTAAGAGGGTATGTAATACATTCACTATTTTTCTTTACCTTTTAATTTCGTATCTAAACCCTATATTCAAATATGTAGAGAGAGAGGTCTCATCTGATAACTGAAAATGCATTCAGTTGTCATAATTCTAGTCATGAAGTCCCTCTCTAATAGCATAAATACAAATACTCAGATTGTCAAGGCTTTATGATGAATTCTTGGCATGCTTTCTTTTCCCTAGCAATTTCCAAAGAAGTGAACAAGAAGTTCAAGAAAAGAGTTTATAAAAGTTGTGGACTACACAGTATATAGTGATAAGCGAACTTAATTACAGAACTATGACAATGGCGGTAATTTTTCATTCCTACTCACTTCTAAAATATGGTAAAGTGTTACAGAGATATGACAATGGCAGAAATTTTTCTCTTCCTGCTCACCACTAAAATATGCTGCCTGTAGACATGCAACAAAGAAAAACAAATTTTTGTGATTTTTAAATATCAGCTTAATACTCTGTAATTGTAAGTATTAATCTGTTATAGAGATAGCTACAAGGCAGAACTAATATTTTTCCATATCTTTAACTTGTGTTTGCTTTGTTTAACTTGTCTAATTTTGTAATTCTTTCAAATCACACACACATTTCACATAGCATTTATTAAAAGCAGTTGCATCTCCATATTCTGTCCATTTAAGAGGGTGGTTTTTTTGTTCAGAATTTCTGAGACACAGTAACAGCAAAATATGAATAGTATAATAAATCTATTGAGTGTTCACAAATTAGTTGAAGGGAGGAAGCCCCACAAGAAGTGAAAATCGTGGCTCCTGCAGAGGGAGCCTGAGGAGCCTGGAAAGAACATGGCAACCCGAGGAATCTGACATAGAGCTTAGAAGGACCAACCTATAGAAGTACCTTGTGATGTTCGTTCTGCTTTGACTCACAGTAAGTTGACACACTGAAAGGTCTCATGTCAAGTTTGGTGAGAGCAGGTGAAATACTGTGAATCAAAACAGATACAGCAATAAAACATAAGTTAGGGAGAAAAACCAGAGGAACAGCATCCCAGTAGCGGTAAAAAAGTCACCCTGTTACTTATTTGTGTAATTAGCTTCCTTTAGCTAACACGTGGTAAAACAGTGCTGGAGAGGAGCCCCAGCAGTTGGAACCATCATTTTCCATCTCAGACCAAGAGGGCAGATGGGACCTAGCTCAGATCAGTGAGACTTCTCAGCCTTAATATGACACAGGTGGCAATCAGACCACATTATTACATCTGCAACACTATAAAGAAAAGATGACCTACAGTTAAGGCACCCAAACCTGGGTTGCTCTCCCTACAATGAGATAATATGAAAACACTGACCTGGTAGCAACTTTTTGCATAAGGCCAAGAATCATTTAAGCCCTGCCATCAATGATGCATGAACAAGGAGTTATGAACAACTGAAAGGAATGTGGCTGATATGCCTTCTAATAATTGTACTCATTATGCAGTGTAAGAAGCAGCTTGAATCTGAGAGGGACTTAATGTCATCTTATAGTTATTGGGGATACTCTTTAAGAATTTTCACCTTACTATTATTATAAAAACACATGACGGAGTTAAAATTTTATTGCACACATATGAGTTCTATTATTATACCTTTTTTCTCTTTCCAGCTTTTCTTGATAGCAGGAGTATGACTAGATGAAAATCCCAGATTTCTTGTACAGCAGCAAAAGAGGTTTTTTATTATTATCTTCTGCTTATTTCTTTTTGTCTTTTTTTTTTTCTTTTGTGCCACACAACAGAGGACGGAGAGGCCATAAGCTATCTCCAAATTTAAACAGCAAGGTCTACAGCAGGTTTTTTGAGGAAACATATGGATATGTGGAAAAAAAAATCATGGTATGTCACAGCACACCAGCAACTCTAAAAACCTTGTGCTATACTGGACCTGAAATCAGTACCTTTGGTCTGGGTATGTGGAAGAGAATACATTATTTCTGGTAACACTGCATCCATCTGTGTGGTGTACTTGGCTTTATTTCGTCCTGGTTACTTTACCAGTAAAGTATGTTGTGCATATTTTATGTTTACACTTCAGCAGAAAAAAACCCTGAAATGATGAGCCTAATAGGATCCATTACTAAAATCCTGAGAACATTACAGTTAGCAGCCTTTTTGAGTAGCTTGCAGAGATTTTCTTCCTGCAGAACTGCTACTGATTTTCTTTCACTTTCCAAATTGCATGAGTCTTCACTTAGCAGAAGAAAGTCTGAAAAGCACTCTGAATCATAGGCCACATACCACCTCTGCTTTGGTGTGCAATATACCACTGAGAAGGAAATAAAACAACCTCACTTGCTAACAAACTAAATCAACTAAATAAACTAAATAAATCTGCATGACCTATTGTCTCCAAATCCAGGCAGTGCTAAAAGCAGAAAGTCCTAGCATCTTTTTCAACCTCTGGTCTTACTCACACTGCTCTTCCTAGACCTCTGCCTATTTCCAGTTACTCCTGCTCGTGATTTTAATAAAGTATATTTAAGTTGAAATACATATACTAGAGTTCTCAGTTAAATAACTTTGTGTCTTACAGTAAACACATACAGTACAATCTGAACATGGCAAGTCATTGTTGACAGCTTCTATACTTTCCTGATCTGAAAAAGTATGAGTATTTTCAGTACTGTAGTGTTCATTATTTATGCATTGAGTCAAAGCTGTAGAACTTAATTATCAGGGCATAGGAGGAAATCTCTGAGCCTTGCATCAAAATCCACTGAACAGAAAAGGTCATCTTTGCAGCAATGAATGTCAGTTCACCTTTACCGAGGTAAGAGTATCGATGTGTAGAAAAATCCAGCAAGAGTTGTATTTGAAACCGAAAGTAGAAAGTTTAAAAAAAATGTGGCTTATTTAGAGCTGAGACATCACAACCATAAATATAGGATTTTTCCATCTCATAAACTGTAGTTTGGTAGGAAACATCTGCCTGCATTGATCTAAACCAAAATACTCAAGATGCACACACATTGTTTCTTAGATACAAGTGCATTCAGCCTGTATTCTCACCCTATTTTGCTCTTTCCAAGAGCTCTAGAATGTCAGATATGGCTGTAACATTATGGGAAAGCATGAGTAAAAATAAGGAAGATGCAGGTAACTAACCATAAACTCAAAAGATTAGCTCAGACAACAAGCAGCCATTATTACTATCTCCACCCTTCCTACTGAAGATCAGTAAGTATGACTTATTAATGTAAGGATATTAAGAATCATAAAGTCATAAACTCTAATATAAATTAATATCTGCATCCAAACTTTGGATTATTAAAAGCATTGCAATACAAACTCCGGAGATCACAAATCTGTGTTACTAAATAGAAATCACACAGGTTCTGGTATTGTCAACCTCCTCAGAACTAAAACTCTTAGGGTATTCTAGACTTTCAAGGTGGTCTCCCAACAACTGTTCCCAATTAAAAAAGAAAAAGGGAAGAATAAGCATTTTTATGTCTTGCCAGACCTTTGCACAGAATATAATACAATGTTGTTGCATGTAGCCCTGTGTAACAAAAACAGCATAGGGCTAAGCACGTTACTCCCTAAGAACATTTCATTTTTCAGGTTTTTTTTATTTTCATTCCTTTGATCACTGAGTCTCATCAGCTGTAACTACTTACCAAAGGAAGTGAAATAGGAGATATCATGCTTTTCAACTGTCTGCTAGAACATGGAATAAAACCATAGATATGTAAATATCCCCCCTCCTGTCTGACAGTCTTTGGTCTTGATTAATATTTAACATTCTTGCAGATTTAGTCAATGAAAAGCCAAAGCAGCATTCCTAAATTTGCTGTCAATAACCAGAATAAATAGAAATGTACAGATTAAAAGCTATATTATAGATCTCGTCCATCTTTATTTCCCCTCAAACTCTCATATAATCCGTTGTACAAACCATACGTACAAAACTTTATAAAATGGCAGGATCTGAGTTCATGTCATTTAGCCTGTAACAAGGCTAGATGACAAAAATCTGTGATGCTGTAAGACAACCAGGTAGCCCTTGACTATTCTCAGGCAAACCTGGCTTTTTTTCTTCTATTAGCCTTTTCCAATGAGAAACAAAAGGGAAAATTGCAATGTTATAACTCTATTTAGAGAATAGCATTGATACAAACCAGGTTTCTTAGTGAACTGGGCAGCCCCAAGCATACAGTCCCCCAAGGCAGTGGTCAGGGTGAATTCACACCAACAGTTATCAGTTTTAGACATACTTAAAATACCTACACTAATACTAATCCCTTTGTTTTGCTTCACTACTTTAACATGATATATCATAAATTTAATTAGGTGAGTGATGCCTGAACTGATGTATTCATATTTCAAAAAGCCTGTAGATGGAAAAGGAACAAGTCAAAGTTAATTGAGGTGAGATTTCTTATAACTACTCATGAGAAGTTTTAGAACAAAGTACTCTCAAGTGATTTATTGTTCCAACCAGTGTTTCTTCAAAATGAGCCTTCAGCATAGAGTAATGGCCCAGAGTGATAACAAAGTCAAATGTAAAAAATCATAAGACCTATAAATACATGAAATAATTTGATACTTCTTTAATTGAAAATACAATCTCTGCTTGGATTTTGCATTAAACCAATTCAGTTTTTAATGAATAATGCCTAAAGATTGCCTAGTTACCTGAAGAACAAGATAAGTGAAATATTAAGTGCTCACTATTGAGTCCCAAATATACTTTATTTCAGTCTTGATCTCTCTCCAGATGTACTAAAACCGCTAAACTTAATCCATTTGTGCTGTGTGAAATCAAAATAGTTGATCATGTCTGGAATGGATTGTCTCTCTCTCCATCAGCCTTTCTGATGAGGTATGTCATAAGGAGAGAACAGCAAAAACTGGACCTTACGTGCAACATCATCACTTAGTGGCATGTGGATATTTTATTAAAAGCTGCAGCAAATTAGGTCTTCACTGACACAGCAATTCTGTTGGAAAACTTGTACACCATATTGCCAGTACACTGTGTAAGCCACTAACGTGAAAAAGCTTATCTTCTGTATCAGACAGACTGACACAAAACAAAACTTCATCTGTCAGTGATGGAAAGAAGTAGATCCTAAAACATTCCTCCTTTTAAGAAAGGGGGAAAAAAAGAGAAAGAAAGTAGTGAGCAATGAAACTATTTAAAACTACCAGCTACTATCAGCCAAAAAGGGTGCAGTTTAGCTAAACAGATAAAATGTTGCTTAAAGACAGTCTCATGGGCAAAATATAACACACAAAAACATGTATTTCACACTCCCAAACTAAGAACGCGTTCCACAGTGCAGCTGTCTTTCAGACACTGCAAGTCATGCCAAATCAAACCAAAAAGTAATAACCCAGTTTAAATTTGTAGGATATTGAAGCAGCAGAAATGCTTAAGTAGCATAATGATAAAAGAACATTAAATCTCCCCAAATTGATCAGAAACAGGAAGTCCGCAAAGGAATTTGCAAGTCCGAGAAAAAAACAAGTATGAAAGGAGCCTTTGAGAATTTGAAGGTGGCATCACAAAAGTCAAATTAATTATTTGTTTCTGATACACAGCTTTCCAAAAGCTTTCAATGACTAGGAATGAATGAACAAGGACCTGCTTGAAACATTTTAGAAAAAAGATTGTGAATAAGGACCAAGTCATTAGGATTTAATAGTACTTTTTATCACCAACTGCACAGCATGAAGTTGAAGAATAGTAATGTCTCAAAAAAATCTTGACAAGTCCCTGAAGGAGTCAGCACCTAAGCACAGAGCATGACTCAAAGCAGCATTATTTTCAGGCTTCAGATAGGTCCTTCAAGGGCATATTTTTTTGGTTTTAGCATCAAAAAAAAGCAGAACGCTGGCTGCAGATTCCAAAAGATTTCAATTCTGACAAGATCCTTGTGGACAGAGCAGAAGGTGGAATTTAATGCCACTTAATGCATGCCAAATAAATCTGGAAAGGATTTCCAACCCCAATTTTAAGATAGCTTCTGATTCCTTCAGAAAGTTCTGGAAGTGTAGACAGCTCACTGAAAACATCATGCCAAGCTATCAAATGTAAACAAACTTACTGGTTAAGGAAAACAAGAATGAACATTTAAAAATTAGTCTATCCTGAATACTATCAAATAACATTGAACCTGAGAGAAGCAATATTTAGAAGTCCTGCACAGGGCAGATATAAAACCACAATCACATAATGCAAGACCAAATAGACTAAAACCTAGTCCTTGAGCATGACTGCAGGGGACACAGGTCTATATAACAACTCACAAGACTTGCAGGAAAATGATTCAGTTTCTCATAGCAGGATCTAGACAGTTGTCAGACAGGTTTAATATAATGAAGAGAAAATGCTCCTGTATACCCTTCAAATTCAGTTTTGTCTTTTAATAAAATGCAAGTCCAGAGAAAAAGAAGCAGACTTAAGTAAGCCTAGCAGGCCACTAACAGAGGAAATCACTACTCACTCTTCAGTGCATGTTTACATAAAGATAACAACTCAATGGGGGATAAATCTGACTCTGTGTGTGTGTATACATATACATGTTTGGTCCTAAACCCACACTAACTCACTTTCCTGTGTAGGCAGTGGGGAGCACCTGACAGCTACTTCTGACTGTATTTTGTATTCTCGCTTGTGCATTCTAAGGAAAATTGGCTAGTAATACAAAGCATTTAATCATTTTACGTAAAGACCTACCACTGAGGAAAATGTTTTTAATGTTTACTGAGGCATAAGCAACTGAAAAGCACATACAAGCTTCCAGTTGGTCAACAATATTGAACTTGCTCTTCAAGGACTTTCCCGCTGATTGTGCTTTACATGGAATACTGCAACATTTTCCTTTTTGCTCATTTAAAATATGCAAGTAATGGGATTCTTGCTAACTTGTTCTTTACAGCTTGAGATAATCTTTTGTAAAGAACATGCAACACATCCAGCCTAATGAAATAACTCAGGAGTTGGCTGGTTGATCTTCGTGCTTTTGTGTTATAAAATAATTCAGAAAATCCAGACATTAAGAATAAAATATTGTGGGCCACTTTCAATGGATTTGTAAATTTAAGATTAATTTTATCAAGTTTGCACACAGCAAGAGAATATTTCTGTGTGGCAGCACAAAAGTGTTTACGTCCATGAAACAAAGCCTTCACACAGGAAGTACCTCAACAAGAAACCTTCAGAACACACAAAATTCTGGTAGCATACTCACATTTTATTTCAATTGTTCCACAAAGACAGTAATAAATTACAAAAGTTTTTGTTAAGAAACCTGTTTTGACAAATGGTGAAGTTCCTGTTTAAATATGATCATTGAAGACATGTAGTTTTAGACATTGCTTATCTCAATTCCACTTCCAAGATGATACATTGAAGGTGATAAGTGGAGTCATCTCATATGAAGTCAGAAATCAGCCACTCAGAAAATCATAAGCTGAAGTTTAATATCAGTTCAAGTCCCTGGCACATTCTAGTTTCCTCCCTGTAAAAGAAGTTCTATTTAATTTGCAGTCGGCATCATGCACACAGGAAAGGGGTGACTGCCCTAAGATTGAGCCATATGAAACTTCTACATGACACTAACTTTCAAGTCAGAGCCATTTTTCAATACAAATTACTTCCTTTGTACAGGAAGGGATTTTCTTTTCTCATACCATTAGCATGGATTCCATTCCAGAGGACCAGCCTTATTAGAATAAATACATCCAATAACTACCCAAAGCTTTCCTTAGATTTTTTTGCTATTTAGATTGGCTAAATCTATATAAAGTTTTAACAGTTACCACACAGGTTTTCCATTAGTTCAAACTATTTTGTTTTGTTTTCCAGTGAGGAATAAATTAAAACTCCTTTAGATATAGAAGGCAATGCATTCACTAACATCTGATAATCCTTTTCACATTACATACCTGGAGACCAAACAATTTACAAGAAACTCTTCATTCAAGACATTCATTGCATAGGTTCACAAAGAACCAGATTTGAGAAACCTGAAAAAGATTTACACAAAATTGATATTAAGACTCAGATAATATAACCAAATACATTTCAAAATCTTCCTACAAGCTATTAATAAAGTTGATTTAGTAGCTTCATGAAGTTTAGTAGTTTCATAAATGTGTTCCTCCCAAGCACAATCCAAAGAAGGGTTTCAACCTCACCTCTGGGTTTGCAGGAGAACTCTTATACCCCTCTGTGTTGGCCACTTAAGACACTGCCAGACTTAAGAGGGCAAAGCATAAAAGGGGAGTAGATTACACTATATTATATTGGTTTCTTATTAACTAAGATGATCTGAATTTACCATTTATTCAAAAGAGATATTACAATTTGCTTGAAATTTGTGAATTATCAAAGAGCAAGATTTAAAATTATCTGCAATTGTCATTAAACTAGAGCACACTTACCTTCCAGTAGAAGGTATTATTTATTCCTAAGAAGCCCTGAGCATTGCTTTACATTTAGGTCTGATTATCCATGTCTAGAATATTTCTTGCATGATGTTGCTAAGTCGGGCCTCTAAACAACACACAGAAAAATTAATAAGATTATAGTAAAATTATTAGTGTTTAATTAGACTTTCTCAAAGCCATATTATACGGAGTTGCTACTATGTTGGGTTATACTGTTACAGTAATTTTCTACAAAGTTGCAGGGGTTGTTTACATGAAGCTTATTATCAAATCAAAAGTAATCAGTTTTTTAATCCGTCAAGTTGTTTCCATTAGCCTGTTTAAAATACATAAAATGTATTTTTAATAACTTTTAAAATATACTACTAATCAGAAACAATGGAAAATTTATTAAGCCCAAATTCCTTTTTGTGCTGGC
Organism: Pseudopipra pipra; assembly: GCF_036250125.1. Classification (NCBI taxonomy): domain Eukaryota; kingdom Metazoa; phylum Chordata; class Aves; order Passeriformes; family Pipridae; genus Pseudopipra; species Pseudopipra pipra. Next base: position 48,889,372 of record NC_087552.1, read on the forward strand.
GCTACCCCGAGGCTATAAATGTTCAGAGTAGACTGTCTTCACCAGTGAATTTATTGCTACCCTGTGTCTACTTACATATATATACACAACTTGTAACAAGTTATACACAGAGCTCAACCAAGAGGTATCAAAAGACACTGTTACAGATGTACTAGAAGACTGGAAAGAAAGCCCAAGCAATCAGGGACTTCTTTGTTTGAAGCTATTATTATTAGAGTCTAAGTGCCTACAGCATTTAATACTCTAAACACTGCAGGGTCTAAGTGTAATATTCTTGATGCACCCTATAAAAATACAAAACCACTGCAGTGAATTCAGATTTAGGGTCTGTGCAGCTCAATACCTACAATTCAAAGAATAGAAGGGTGCAAATGCACACAAACACTTTCTTGTCTCAGAGATACAGGGCAGCAACCCATAAATAAGTTTGTCTTTAAAAAGCGTCGGGATTTAAAGCCTATTGAGGTCAGAAGCCTTTTCTAACCAACCCCAGGCTGTAGGAGAGCGGATGAGGTCGGTGTGCCCCTCACCCATGGGCGTCCAAATGCGTGGCCACACATCTCCAGCGCTTCCCCGGGCCCAGATCCGCCGCGCCCGGCCTCCTGCCCGCCGGGGACATTGTAAGGACTCGCCGGTACCTCGGGACACACTGCGGAGGGAGAGAAGCGTCAGCCTGGGACAGTGAGGGGGCCGCGGAGAGGGAGAGAGGGGCCGCTTGTGCCTCACGACAGGATGCAGGGCGGAGAGGAGGGCTCCGCACTGGGTTTTTGTGAGGGAGAACTGCTCTATCCCCCTGTGTTGACTCGCCGGAGCACTGCCAGGCTCCGAGAGGGCAAGATGTGAAGGGAAGGTGGTGCAGGTCCCGCATCCCCCTGCTCCCCTCCCCCCGTCCCCCAGCCCGTCCTTGTGGAGCGAGCGGCCATTGCGGCCTTACCGCTCCGGAGGCCTGCAGGGAGAGAGAAAGCGCCGCTCTCCACGTGGTCTTAAATACCACCCAGTGCTCCCGCGAGACCCCGTGCGGCGCACACCTCCGCTGTCTATTGGCGGGGCTGACGCGCGTGACCCCGCGCGCCGCGGGGCGGTGCCGGTGAAGGCCGCAGCTCGGAGCCCCCGAGGGCAGAGCGCCCCCCGGGGCGGGGTGAGGGGGCCGCCCGCTTCCGCCTCTGCGAGGAGCGCTCCGGTCGCTCAGCCGCGCTCCCCACGGCGCTCAGTCGGGCGAAGCCCTAAAGGGTCATAACGGGGCTTTCGTCGGGACGTGATCGTCCGCCCCTGCCCGGGCCGAGCTCTGCGTGCTCGGAGGTCTCTAGCACAGGAAAACAAAAGCGTGTTCGGTGAGAAGTAGCAGCTGTGTAGCGGGTTTGAGGCAATAAATACGGCTGATCTCTGTCTAAACTCCCGTCTAAGCCCTGCTTAGGAGGCTTAAGAGCTGTGTGTGAGGATGGCGAGGTAAAGCCTCGAGCCTCGCTAATGCCCCTGGCAGAGCAGAAGCAGCTCTCTCCGGGGCTGCAGGTCACGGGTGACACGGTGGCACCAGGCCTGTCCTGCAAGGCAGCGCTCAGCCTGGGTGCAGAGGACTGCTGCTCTGCCCCAGCTAAAATGGGCTGCCTGGCTGGGGATGCTGCTGAGAGGGCTTGGGGTGAGCATGAGCAGATGAGCATGAACTGGGAATTAGTAATTTGTAACACAGAGACTTCATATAGAATGATAAAATATACTGAATTGGAAAGGACTCATCAGGATCATCAAGTCCAACCCCTGACCTTGTGCAGGACACCCCAAGAATCACACTGTGTGCCTGAGAGCATTGTCCAAACCAAATTGAATGAAAGTCCCTGCTTCACAAAAAAGTGTATGTATTGCTGAAAAAGGTGTATATATTGATGATAATTCATAGATTCCTGTCTTGGTGAGAAACCAAGATGTCTTTGCTCACACCGAGTTCCTATCAGCACAGCTCCTCTAAGTGTGTGGAAAGAAAGTAACAGAAGGCCCAATATCTTTAGTCCAGACCCTGCATTTAAACTACCCTCAGCAGATCTAAACCAACATGATTCATCCTGAAACAGTCACATAGTTGCAACCAAGGGACGGTTCTAGAAATTGTTTCTTACCGTCTAGGTACTGCTGTCTAATTCTTGATACTAGAAACATTGTTGCAGTTGTAGTCCCCGCGCCCTTTATTGTCAAGAGGTCAGGATTCAAAAGTTGTCTCAGGACTCTAGGTAAATCAGTCTCTGGAGATGAATTTGTGAGACACATAGTTCCAGGTTATTTCAAGTGGGGTTGTCTGCAACAACCATTTTGTACCGCCAGATACCTGAATCAGATCAGTATTTTTTATAATGTAGCAAAAAAAAATGGTATTCAACCTATAAATTTTTACCACTTGTGTCAGTGGGATTTATGTCAAGTTTAGTTTCTTCTTTTCCAGTACAGAATGTAAACTGACACTTCTGTTAGCACAGCAAACCAATGATCAGTATCCATGCCAGGTGAGCATTTTAATCATTCACGTAATCCTACACCTTTTTCTTGCCCTGTACAAGCTTTCTTCTGTCTTCCCCATACAAACTTTGCATTGTTTGCCTTCTCTCTGGTTCCATGAAGCTTACTTTTGTGTCTGATAGTGGCACAACTTCAAGAGGAGGAATGCAGAGGCTATCTGACCTGTCTGTCCTTTTCTAAACCCTCTCTGTAGAGTAAATTACTGTCCTAGCAAGAGGCAGATGTGGATTTGTCAACTAGTATAATCTTTTCACTAGCAAAAAAGATAAGCAAGATTCAGAGATCAATTTAATGCAAAGTTTTTTTTGCTGTGCTTTATCTTTAGAATCCCAACAAGTCATGCTGTCACCAAAATATGAAGCTTTACAGTATTTTCAATTAAGAGCAATATTTTCTCAGATAATTTGAAAATATTGGTTAGAGGTTGCTTTGAAGATAACAGTCTTAAAGAAGAATAGTGATTCCAAAGTTATGTTGCTTTTTTGGTTGTAGACTCCCCACATCTTCTGTGGATTTCCATGAATTTTTCATGGACTACAGCTCCCTCTTACCATTAGAATTTCAGGTGCAAATGGAGTAGTTTCCATGGACCTGCTACAAGCCATGCACTACAGACTCAATCCATGGACTGCAAGTTAGCATTTGGCATTGTACTAAAGCTCCCAGTCTGTTCTGCAGTGGGGGCCAAGCTTCATGGAAAATCCTCCCTCGTGCTTGTGTCTACATATTTGCCATCCTATTAAAGATATATTGCTATTTTTAGTAGAACATAATTTAAAATGAGATACAAAATATATATTAAAAAAATTGTAAAATTCTAAAGCTACATTGTCAGCAGTGAAAGTATTTCTGATATTTGAATTATCTTTTAATTCTTATTATATATTTTCCAATCTTCCAGAAAACCTTAGTGTTGTTTTAACTGCCTTTTCAATTGAAATGGTCTTTTAATTGGCTGGAAATATATCCTAAGTTTGATTCTGTTCCAAACACTTGTTCAGCAAAACAATTGATGATTACCCATTTCTGGAACTGAGCTTATTACAAGAAAAACATCAATGAACCCTCTGTGGAATTTTTCAAGATTTTTGGAGAGGAAATGTAATATTCTCTTTGTAGTACAGAGTGAGCAGATATTCTAGTCCCAGATTTGTTACCAACTTTGCAGTGTAACTTTGGACAAGTCACTAAATTTTTGCTTCCCGTTTTTTTGTTTTGTAAAAGAAGCTAATATTAACGTGCCATCAAATATTTTAACAAGTTTGAGTGAATGCTTGCAAAGTACTCTGAGAAAGTCAGATGGAAAATGTTATGGAAGTCCATGCCTCTGCTAGCCAAAGAGGATATTTACAGTAGAATCTTATTCTATGTAGTAAAATAAAAATGTTGAAGTATATAGCCAGATGAGACCAAGATGGATCTAAAATTAAATGCAGGAGAATTTTTTTTTACCTTTCAACAGAAATTATATAACCACTCTTAGGTTATAAATAGCCCTTTGTTTTCCTTCTCTTTGTCTAACACTCGGAAGAAACACAGGGTTAGTTGTTTGTTATGAAGATACAGTGCAATGCTTTAGAGTGGAAACAATTGTGCACTGTTCTTTATTCATGCAGTTCCTATAACATTTGTAAGTACCATTTGTTGCATTGCTTAGCACTTTTTTTATCTTCAAAAAGCTACAGAAACAAAGTTTCTAGTTTTGGAAATTACAACAGCAGAAGAAAACAAAAACACACATCAGTCCATTTCAAGCCTGAATGTTTCTTTCTTCCTTCCTGCTTTGATTTGTGACTGAAGAACAAAAAAGACAGTCCCAAACTCTTGTTAAACTGACACATAAACACTCATATATTATTTCCTATTTTTATTATTAATCCTAAGAAATAAGACATTAAATGTGTTCCCCTTTAAATTAAAGTATTTATATTAGCATTAAGGAAAACAATACTGAATTCTTCACAGAATGATATGTATGTTTACAAATATTTCCTTCAACAACCAATAAGTGCTTAACTAGTAGCAGTTTAATTTCATGTTAAAAAAAAAAAAGCTTTAACAAACAGAAACAACCTGAAAATTTAGTCTGAAATCAAGTAATTGGCATCAGTCAGAAAGCAGAATTATAAGAATATCACCTTTTCCTTACTTTTTTTTTTCTTACTTTGTATGATTTCTCTCGTGTTCGTATTATGGAAATAATATCCTTGACCTTTAAATACATGTGATGCAAATGGCTTTATTAGACACTGCATTTTGTTTCATTTAAATTTTTAATCACCTTTTGAACCCATTCATTTGCTCCATAACTTTCCACTGAGAGCAAGTGTGATTCTCTACAGTAAATTGGAATAAATTGGCTGCAGCAAAGAATACATGACTAGGCTTCAGAAATAAAAGGAATCACAGTTTAAAAACCAGGTACAGTGCAGTACTGTCCAATCTCTGTAGGCTATTTAGAAATGCACTGGAGACTGATCCAGCCTTGACTGCTTCAGAACTGAGGCCAAAGGTGACCAGTCCTGAAGTGACACTTCAGCTTAACTCCCATTTCCCACAGCTATGCTGAGAAAACCTGTCATATTACATGTAATCCAACCCTCTGACTTTAAGCAAATTAAACTCTTGGGATCAAACACACATATAATGTAAAATTATGAATTTAACAGATTATACCAAAGATTGGCTTTTTTCTCAGCATTATGTTATTTGATGGCTCTTTTGTGTAGTGGTTTGTGGATTTATGTAGCAGTTTAGTGGTCCTGATGACTTCACTCTATTAAGTCTGAAAATCTTTCTCCATTCTGTATTTCAAGTGTCTGTAGTGATTTAATGTAACTAATCCAACTGACTGAGGAAAGAAAGTTCTCTCTCCATGACAACTGACTGCATTTTGGGTTTCTTTGCTGAAGCTGTCAACAGGAGACCAACTAATGCCAAATTTGATACCATTTCTATAAAGTAGGCACTTGTCTACAAGGAGCTGGATTGGGGCCACTTACCTAAAGTTATTCTAGGGTAGAAATTTATCTTTAGATGCTACTGCTGATGCCAGATTTTTATTAGCAATCTTCTAATTAGTAAGACCTTCTCTTGAAATAAAAATAAAATTACTGACTCCAAAAGGTTTCCTGTAAATAAAGCCTGTGATGCAAAGCTCTTATAAGCTGAAGTTATTATATTCATCATGTAGTAAAAAGTATAGCCAAACATAAGCATGCCATACTTCAGGTGTTGTTAAGAGCAGAGATGCCTGTAGAAACATTAGCAGTTCTCTCTCTTCATTTGAGTGATTACCTCAGCATAGCAGAGGAACAATAAACAGGCCTTAAGCTTCTGCTGAAAACAGCAATAATTGCTAAGGAAAAGGGGAATTCTAAGATGAGGATTCCCCTAGCTGAACTCCGTTCTTGCTTCTCTCAGAGATTTACTGTGTGACCTCAAGTTAGCTATTTAACAACCTTGTGCCTATTATCCTGTGTGTAAACTTAATACATTCATACTGCTCTACCCTGGAGAAAGACATGGACCTCAACTTGCTTGTGTTTGAAGGGAAACTGAGATTATTGCATTAACAGTGCCATATGTTGTGAACTTGTGAGTGAGCACTAGGACATGTGGTGTGGACACGGTCCCAAAGCAGCATTTGTGAAGATAAATGTTATCTGCATGAATGGCAATACAAAGCAACAACTGTGGGCAGTAAATTACATTCCAGCCTACTGTTCTGGGGTTTGCAAGTGCTTGGGCTCCTGTGTAACTCTAATCAGGTGGAGAGAGCATGTCCCAAAGCACAATGCTGTCGTCACTGCCACACATTCATGTCCTCCAGCCTGCACTCTACCTTCCTGTCCTTCGCCCTACTACCTGCAGGTATTATTTTGTACGCATTGAGGCCCGAGTTTTGCAGCCTCGTGGCCATTCCAGGCCCGGCGACTGAGGCACCAGGAGCCCCTCGGAGCGCCCGTGCGGAGGGGCGGCAGGCGCAGACCCCCCGCGCCCCCTCGGCCCCGCAGCGCATTGGCTGCGGCGGCGGCGGCCGCCCCGCCGGGGGTGCCCCGCGCCGGGCACTGCCTCTGACCTTCCCTTCCCTTCCTTCCCCGGCGCTGTCAGAGCGGATCAGCGGGCGCGGCGCTGCGATGGAGCGGCGAGCGGCAGCGGCGGCCGCCAGCAGGGGAGAAAGAGGAGGAGGAGGAGGAAGGGAAAGATTAGCGCGGTGCCGGCTGGCGCAGAGACGCGGCTGAGCGCTCCAGCGGGAGCCCGGGGCCCTGCGGACCGTGCGAGAGGCAGAGGCGGAAGGAGCGGAGATGCGGCCGCTCTCCCCGCGTTGCTGAAGCTCCCGGTGACCCGCCCGGGGGAGGGAGGCCGGGAAGGTCCGTCCTTCTCACTGCTCAGCGGGCACAAAGGGTGCCTGTGCAGTCCCCTCCTCTTGGTTTTACCCAGCCCCGGAGCAGGAGCCGCCGCCGCCCCCTATCCCTTCCTGCGCTCTTCCCACCATGAGCGGGGCTGTTTTCACCTTATAAAGATGGCGGTGTGGGATCGCTGCAACCTTTAGACTAATGACTGTCAGAAACATCGCCTCCATCTGTAATATGGTGAGTGCTGGCGGGGGCCGGGCGGCACGGCAGCCCCGAGGGGGCCGACCGAGGGGGACTGCCCCAGGAGCGCAGCCAAACGGAGGGACCCTGTCCCTTGCCCCCGTGGCGGGGGAGCCGGGCAGACTGCGCCGGGACGTGCCTGGGGTGGAGTTGGCCGATGGAGAGTGACGATGTCCAGAGGACTTTTCCCGGCGCAAGCCCGGGCGTGGGTCGGGGAGGGACGGAGATGCAGAGCCGGTGCGGGGTCGCCCGGAGCGGGATGCGTTGCAGACGGAGCCATGGCCCATCCTCTCTTCTCCTGCACTTCCTCCTGCCTTTCCTCCTGCCTTAATAATCCTGCGAAAGGACCCAAGTTCGGTTGGGAATCCACATTAAATCAGTGACCCCGTTTAACACTCTCAGGCAGGCACCCTATGGTCTCATGGGGCCAAGAGCTCCCCAGGTTACACAAAAAACGAATAACACCGCTTTGGATCCAAATGCTCTGGATCTGTTCTAGAAAGTCTTAGCTTAAGAGCTGACAGGGTTTAACTTGCACTGCATGCCACTCAAAGAGGACTGCTGTTTGTTAAGTACTCTTCAATCACTTAGCTTTCTCTAAACCAGACTAGGCAATTAGGAAAGAATAAGGAAACATTAACATTTTTGTTTGTTATGTTCAGACTTTTGTACTTTCCATCCCTTGAAAGGATGCTTTCTGCACTGTGCTTGGGTTTCATTTTAATCCTAACAAACTTTGAGCATCTGGTTGGGTTTAGGTTTTTGAAAATTCTTGATGGGAAGTGGAGGAGCTCAAACTTTGTTAAAGGTTTATTAATACAGTAAAACAGTAGCAAACTCACGAAAAAACTGGTTGTGTGTGAGCACCCCAATGCAAACAGAAGAGAAGCCTGTTTCTGTACATTTTTTTGTTTTAGTCTGTATTTTTCCCCCTTATTTCCAGGTTCTTCAAGAGCAGCTACACGCAGTTGCCAGCTTCCCTCCATGTGGTGCCCCAGCATGCCTTGTGCTGGTGATGCCACACATAGCATTCATCTGCCCTGGAGAATGGAGCCTACCTCTAGGGTAAGGCAACAGGCACAGCCCCAGAGGCCTGGCTCCTGCGAGGTCAGCAGCAGTGGTCTGGGGGAGGGAGTGCAGATTGCAAGCCTGCTCCCCCTCCCAAGTGTCCACACTTCCACTTAAATGGGCTTGCTCTTTCATTTCTAACCAGATGCCTGGGACATCCCATGCATAGTTTTGACTTAAGCCTCAGTCCTCTCTTTGAAATGCCTACTCTGAAATGCAGACAGGAGGAGTTGGTTCTGGGGTTAAAAAAAAATTATTACAACATCCAGATTTAGGGTAAAATAATCTGGATTCTCATCTTTCTTCACCAACAGTAAGTAGTTTTTTTAACTTTTCATTGTTCTTAATGATTACCAGTCCAATGGACGAGGACACTGAAAAGAGAGGTTTAGGAAACAGTACAGGACTGAGGAGAAAACCTGGGCACACTTACCTTCCTTCTGAGGCAGGCTCCAGTTTTTACTGCTGATTAATGGTCAATGTGATGCCCTGCAAACTGTATAAAAGAGCACCGCATGAAGGGGAGCTGGAGACTCATAGGTGGTTGTAAGACATTAACATTGGCATAAAGTACTAGGAACTCCATGTTTTTTTCATGTGCTTCAGACAGATGCACTTGTATGCAGTATGCTTCTCTCAAAGACTGAACAGATTCATAGCAAAACTGATGAGGTTGTTCTAATGGTGTGCTGCTCAGCTGTCATTGCCAGTATATCTTGCAAAAGTAGCATCTGAGAAATGGAGAGACTGAAGGGAAGAATGAGAGCCTCAGGCAGAAAAGGCATACAAGAACTCATACTTCAAGGCAATTCTAGCTCGTGGTACTGTGACAGAAGGTGAAGTTGTTCTAATGATAATGATGTTTTTAGGCTACATATTCCTTTGGGTCTGTGTACTTAGCTTTTAAAGATGCTATGTTGTGTTGGTCACACTTAGTCTATTCTGGATAACCCACAGGGATTGGAAGTTCTTTTAGGCAAAAAGTGGAGATTTTCAGACAGCTACAGAAATTTGGGGCTGTAAGAGAAATAGTAATTCATGGAAGTATTGACAACACTGCATTATGGCTTGTCCAAAAATGTGTCCACTTAGGTCGAGTGGTGGACTTGAGCTTAGTGGTTTGTAGGAGGAGCTACAACCACCTTCCAGAAGGCTAGAGGTATAAAAGTAAACCTTTTGCCCGTATAAAACCTGAATATTTGCAGTGCTAGTTTGATTTAGGGCATCTGTGGAAATCTACCATACAAAGATTTTAATTCCCAGACCTCGTTGCTGCACTATAATATAGTACTTGAAAAACTGAGCTATTACTGTTTGTGGACTAAGAAATGGCTGTATAATTCTTAGGCAATATAATATATATAATATATATATAAAATAAAAAATATATATAATATTATATATTTTTGTATATAATGCTGCTTGTTAGTATGTTTGTAAGTTTTTTAACCTCGTTGAACTTAATAATGAAAAAAAGTGTCAAGGTCTTCTTTATCTTTTCTCATTCCCATTCCACTTCAGAGTGTTCACAGAGATTTTTTTCTTAATTTTTGCAAAAAAAAAAAAAAAGATGATGACTGGTTGATTTTCTGATTGGGTGGGGGAAAGTATGGAAAGAGAGACAGAGGGAGCAATTGGTCCTGAAATACTTGTCCCTCTCTGAATGCAACATAGATTATGTTTTCAGTGGTAGTCCTTTTGACAGAGCTTCTTGTGTGTTTGTCCAAGTGCTTTTGTGTCCTAAGGAAAAAATAGCTGACTTTTGGATGAATTAATTACTAATTTAGCTCAAGAGAACCTGTCTAGTCAACATTTTAAGATACACATTTGCTATTTAATTGACTGCCTGATGTTTGGTATCTTGGGTTGCAATTTTGATCTCCTGAAGACAGTAGAGATGGTTAGTCTTTTCACGAAGGATCAAAACAGGTCTAGTGGACCAAGGAAGCCAAGGACAGTATTTAACTTCCTTGCAAAAGAGATTTAGTACTATATATTCACTGGATAAGCTCTCATATGCTGAGACAGACACAGTAGGAGCTAACCAAGAAGGAAAAAATATTTGGGGCAAATTTCCACTTAGTGCATTTACTTGTAGTAAATATTTAAGTGCACAACTTTCTAGAATTAAACAAAATTCCTCTATTGGCTTTTACCAGTTTTATTCCCTGAATTTTAATAATAACAATAGTACTAGTTATTATGCACTGATTTGCCTAATGAGACGTAAGAGGTAAAACTTGTTCTGGGGGTGGAGGGGATGAAGGCAACTGTGCCTGAAGGAATCAGTGGGACTCTGTGTGGGCATGATGGCCATGCTCATTGAAAAGGGAGGTCTAGTCCCCAAGATGTTCATTTTACCTGCCTTTCAGACACTGTAAAAGCTTCTTCACTCTGTCTGCACACCATGTTCACCAGAGGGATGTATACAATAGGCAATTGTCACCTTTTATGTAGGATAGGTACAATAGATGTGAAGAAGCATAAAATACACTGGAGAAACCCTATCTGACGGAACACCAACGTCCAGTGCCATGTAACGCTTGAAGACACCAAATAAGGATGTGATTTAGCCCCTACAGTGCTGTAATCCTCTTTGGTTATTGTTTCTGTGATGTAACCAGACAACTCCACTATAAAATGCTAGTTCAAAGGTGGATAGGTATGCTGGCATTTTAAGGCTGTTTCTTACTGAAATACTCTGCTGTATGTTTCTGTTGATGAGTTTTAGGTACAGCCTTGAGTTCTGAGTTAAGTTCATGCTGCAGCTGTGGCCTAGGGATCTTATTGTTACATACAGTGAAGGACATCTAATCATTTCAGAATGTATTGACATATATTTTTACAGATCTGGCTAACAAGCTCTGTGAACCATATTTTTCTCTTTTAGAATTCAGTTGAGAACAGGTATTAACCCCTCCTTTCATAATTTTGTAAGAGTATTTCAAATAATCCAATCTGCACTTCAAACTGTTCTGTCAATTTAATAAATGGGTTATTCTGAACACATTCAGATTGCTTTTGATTCAAGGTATCATCTGAGAAGCCCGGTAGTCCCTGCATTCTGGAAACAAATAAGAATAAATGTTGGATTTTTTTGTTTGTTTGTTTTTAATACCACAGTTTTAGAGACTCATTGCAGAGTTTGTTTAAATATAGAGCACTGGCAGAATGAAGACTCAAGTCTACAAACATGGATTTGGAAAATGCTTGACATAAAAAAATTTACAATTTTAATGCTGTGAAAATAGTAACATTCTGCTTCATATAATAAGAATGATATTGGGTTATAGAATTGATCACTTTGACTTTCAAATGGATTTATTAATTTGAACAATCTGCAGTGTGTATTTCTTCCTTTTTATACATCTTCTCATAAACAGAGATAAAGGCAAAATAATACATGACAAGACAGTAAAACAGCTATCTGAAGGCATATTTAGATTGATAAAGGAAAACCAATCTGCTAAATCTGTAAAAAAATTAGTTACAAAGAGTTCAGGCAAAGTAATGTTAGAAGCAGTCTCAAGACTGCACAATTTCAGTATGACATACATATAAAATATAGAAAAAATATGAAAAGTACAGAGAATATGAAGTCTAATTATTGTAATACCTTTCTGAAGTAATGAGAAACTTGAGAATATGGCTGACAAACAGGTACTAGACTGACAAGCAGAAAATATGCATTCCATCAAAAGTTAAACAAATATCCACAAAAGATGTTTTTTCATTGGATAGAGTCGAATGTGCAAAATGAGAAACATGCAGATACATCATTTTCAATGGATAACCTGGAATAACGGCTGAGCTTGTCTTCCATGAATACCTTTGTTATGATTAAAGTGGTTATTACACACTTACTAGCTGTTTATAAGACAAGCACAGAAGGGCAGTTCATTAATACAATGTGTGCTTTACAATGTGTTTCTTTTAGATGCATGTAGTCTTTGGCTTCATGTTGCTGAATGAAGAGTAAACCAGAGGTTATGCTAAATACCTGAATAAAGGAACCTCTTAATTACAGCTCAGTAAGTGTCGGGGTTGACAGCAAGCCTGTCAGCAGCCTGGCATTTATCGACGAAGCAGTGGACATAAACCAGATTACAGTATACCCCTGAAAGGAGGACAACACAGCATGCAGAAGAATGTGGGCAACTTTCAGACAGGAAGAAGATGGAAGACAGAAATGGACTTCCTGTACTTTCTGCAAGTCAGGATGACTCGACAAAAGCTATGTTTACTAGTTTGCAACCAATCCTGGTGTGTGTATACATGAAAGTACCAATAGCAGGATGACGTGTATAGCCTGATGTATGTTTACATGGAAGGCAGCAACAGAAAGTTGACATGTGTGATATGGGAAAAGTATAAATGTTTGCAACCTGTTACAATAAAGTGATTACAGCCTTCTTGTAATCCTGTCCCTGCTTTGGAAGAAGATTCTATGTCACTCTGCCCATCCCGACTTTAACAGCGACAAGTAAGGCTGAATGAGTCTGAATTGTGGAAGAGATGAGATTAAAAGCAGACTCTGGACCCTGATTAACTGTGTGTGGTGGGCAAATGCCATGCAGGAGGTGAGGTTCTGATGGATATGAAGAGTCACTGTCTGGAGTATGACTCAGTTTGAGACAATTTGGAGGGGCAGAGACCTCATACAGAAGTCTCCTCCCTTGAATTCAATACCCCTGTTTTCTCCAATATATATGGAGAGACCAAATATGCCCAGATGTAAGTGAAAAAAATAACTCTTTACCAAGAAGAATGCTGATAACTATACTGATAAAAGTGGGTTAAACCAAAGTGAGGAGAAACTTTCCAAGCTCTGCCCACTGGACCAAATCAAAATGGCAGCCGGCCTCCCCCACCCAGAGAAAACGCACCTGGCCACAGGACAGAGACAAGATGGCTGCCCTTCCAAGTGATTTTCCTCCCCCACACTCAGAAAATTTGGCAGGAAAGGTTGGAGAGTCAGTGCTGGCAGGAAATGGCAGATGCTTGTGTGGCCCTGGAGTGAGGCTGCGGTGCTGGTACGGGGAGTTGAAGCAGGACTGCAGACCCCCGGGTGATTGGAAGGACCCACAAGAGGTCCACTGGATCCAGTGATGAGACTTGGTTGTTGCAATTTCAATGTTCATTGGTCAAAGCGGTGGCCACAGTCCAGATCAGTCAAGGTGGTGGTGTAAGCCCCAGATGATGAGGGAAGCCCTGAAGCCCAGAGTTATATATGCTCAGGAACATGGAACATGGGAATGCCTCTGATACCTCCCCTGGGGCAGGGAGTTTTACACTGGATGATGTAACACTGGGAGTAACAGGATACTTTGTGAGTCTTCTATGTTGCACCTGTCTCTAACATCAGTGCAGCTCACTCCATTATGGCTCATGAACAAGAGAGGAAAACCTTCAGGCTGAATCTTCCAGGAAGTTACCACAGCTGAGTCATCCATGTAAAGAAAAAGAAACAGTACCCCACCTCACAGGATTTGCCTCTTTTCTTACCTTACCTTCTTCAACATGCAGCTTATACCCTGAGGTGTTGGATGTGCATGCCTTCAGCCCCTGGCCTGGGTGGCCAACTTGCACATTGTTAGCAAAGCACACTGTGGATGGAGCCATGAGCACCAATAGTCCAATCTCTTGGGCAGGCACTGCAGGTGGTCACATGTTTGAGTCATTACTCACTAGCAGTTCAGTCTCTTTAGAGAACCACCAAAAAGCCAAAGAAGCTTATTTGGAGAGAAAAGACTTTGTGTAACCCAGGACAGTTAGTCACGGCCAATCAGAGAAGCAGTCAGGAAAGTTTCTTCTGCTGATCTTCCTCTAGCCTCAGAAAATGTCCTTAGCTGGCTGTTTGGTAGATACACTTATACACATTTTATGTACATTATGTACTCAACATCACAGCATATTAATGCTTCTGGGGAAGAAATGAGCTTGTATCTCCACCATCAGGCCTGCATTGTAAGCATGTTCTTGGATTTGCTCAAGCCTTTGCAGAGAAGGCTGTTGTGCTGAGAGTTTCAAACCAGCCATTACTGGATATTGTGTGTTGCAGTTATTTGATTTTTTGATTTCACAATTGATGACCTAGTAAGAGGTGCATCTAAACTCTCCTAGGACAATAAAGTCTCCAGCTGTCCATTGAAATTCCATTTGATAAACCTGTTTTGCTTCTGATGTACAACAGTCAAACTTGGAGATTCCAGTGATGGTGATTACATCATGTTTCCCAATGTCTTACCAGAATCTACATTATAGTAATTTGAGCTTAGTACTTCTCATCCTGTCCACCATTGAGATCAAGAAGAGACTAGCTGCCTTCTGTAACAAACTGTAGACTAATCTAGTAAATCTAGTTCATAGCTGTATATGATCTGAAAACCTTTGTCAGGCCCTGCCTCAGCCTCTTCTGTCTTATGCAACTAAACCCTATTCAACCCTTCTTTATACGTCACTTTTCTCTAGAGTTGAGTTTTTAATTTTGACTGCCTTTTTTGGATTCTTTCCAGTTATTTTTGTCTTCCTTTAAACCAAGCCTGGATTTAGATTCTGTCTGAAGTCTTACCAGTGACAAGTTAAACAGGAAAGTTACTTTAGAAACTTTGTGAACTCCCTCTGTAGACTCCCATCTAAGAATTTCATTATGTTGTCAATATTTGTTGGGTAGTTTGGGGGATTTTTTTTAAAAACACTGCATAGCTGTGGCTTATTCATCTTATACTACACACAGACTTTTTTTTTTCAGCTGACTACTACCTTAGTCAGCTGTTTCCCATTCTGTGCATGTATAGGTGATTCTTCTCTTCATGTGCAGAATCTTGCATTTGTCTCAGCTCTTTAGCCAATTTCTCTAAAAGAAAAACATTGTCAAAAAAATAATTTTGAATTCTAAACCTGTTCTGCAACATAACTGCAGCCCTCATAACTCACGTTCTATGGAGATTTAATTAAGATATTCTTACTTCTGTCTAAGGGTTATCAAAAAGTATTCCAGCTGGTGCAGCTGTGACTAAGTCTAGAAGGTGCTTTGCTTTTGGAATGCTCTGAGGCACCACATATACAGTCTAGGTGGCCCAGAAAAAATGTTATTGAAGAAATTATAGCCTGTGAGCAAACCTCAGTCTCTTTTTGACTGGTGAGGCCATCCTGAGGTTATGTGTTCTGAAGAAGGAAATTGGCCAAAACCAATGGTTTTGCTACTTGTTCCAGCAAAAGCCTGAGTGCTGCTAATCCAAAACAATTAAGCTGGGAATGCAGACAGACTCATGAGAGAATATTGAGTTTGGTAAAAGTTGCATAATCCTGGAAACTTTAACGGTCAATGTTTTTAAAAAATTACTTGTTTTATAAACTATGTAAGACTGAGTACCTTAAACACTTTGTTCAAGATTTTAAGTGGTTCAGGATTTCAAAGCTGTCAGGTTTGATATGTTTCTTAGTAACCACACAGTTAAGAGCTGAATTTATTTGTGGTATATATGACACTTATATCTGTGTTTAGAGATAGTTTAGTGCATCCAGGAAAAAAAAACAAACAACAAAAACCAGCAGATTAGACATCTCTTTTCAAGCTCTTATAATTTACCTAATGATGATAAAACTCTTTGGAAGAAATGCACAAAAATTATTGATTTAGATACGTTTTCTTAAATCATTTTTCCTACAAAATTATGAATGCACAGTGGTTTTTCAGCTATGAAGTTCTATAAGTTTTCTCTCTTTCCTCTTCTCCCTTGTGGCAACAAAGACCCAAAATAGCTTTGCTGGAGTAACAATAAAACTTTCCTTCACAGAACAAAAAGAGAGCTAATCTGGTTAAATTCAACCGTCTTGTAGGATGTACACTTTAAAAAAAACAGAAAAATTTCAGGTTTGGTATCTGATATCAGTGAGTTCGTAAGAAGGCTGGTTCAGCTATTTCGGTTACTCACATATCCCTCTGAAAGCTGAGGTTGTCCCTGAGGATAGCCAAAGTCCAGCACTGGGGACAAGTCGTGTCTATTGAAAGCAGCTGCATATATGCTGCATGCTGTGATATTGCTTGCTCTTCCCTTACTCTTCTTTCTTTGTGTTGCTTCTGGGAACCAATTTGGGATTTTATTTAGAGTTGCTTCCTCTCTTTTGAGTTATCCATTGCTGCCATTTGTTGACCATGAGGCCTTTCACATCTTCTTTTTCCCTTTCCTCCCATAATGCTGTGCCTTCCAAAATCCTGAAACTCAGGCTGCCTAGCCCTGAAGTCATTTCTATTTTTACTTTAATTTCTCCTCTACCAACCTAACCATCACCATTAGTTTGTCTAAAGTCTCTCCCTTCAGGAAACAGATCTGTTTCTAGCATGTTGCTCTCACTTTCCCTGAATACTAAGAAAAAAAAATCTACTTCATAGCTGTATATGATCCAAAACCCTTTGTCATGGACCAGCCATCTTTCCTTATTGGTCTCTTGTTCTTTATATATTTGTTTTTCTGTTTTCATGATTCAACTTTTTATGTTTTTTTCCCTTATATTTTTTAGATTTTCTTGTGAACAAGGTATTTCCTCTTATTTCTTCTTTTGTTTTTTATTCTTTGAAGTTAATTCTTACTGTGTTTCTGTTTATGTAGTGATACCCATTTAATAGGTGGTTTATAAGAAGTCCTAATTTCTTTACTGCATTCATTTACTTTAAATTAAACATGTGTATATTTCTAGAAAGTTAGTGCAATTTTTTATAGCTCTGTCACAGTACAATGTCTAACCTGATTTGCTGTCTTCTGATGACAGTATCTTATATCATATTAGCTCTATTCCATTTCTCACTTCGTAGAATAATTGTATTTAGGTTACTTTGCTACAAGTGATTTAATGATCTAATCTGATGTCTTTTTTTCCCCTGAACTGTTGTTTTGTTTACCTGCTAATGTGTAAAGGAATGGCAGAGTTGGCTTTTTTGTTTGTTGTATTTTTAATTAATCTGTTTCATGTGATACAGCACGCAAATTAAACTCTTAGCAACATTATCAGAAATTTCAACTGAAAAGAAAACTGGCAGTCTTATCCTTTAGAAAGCCTAGAGCAAAATAACAAGAGGAAAAAATATAGGTCGTATGGTGAGAATATTTTTGGAGCGGTGCTATGGTAGAAATCTTGGTTTTGCCTGAATTGACCCATGCTTGGCTATGTCTCTAGCTGTATGTCTTTGCCATTTTATAAGGGCTGAATACTTATTGTCTAATTAAGTGGTAAAACTTCTGAGAAATCAAGGTTCACCAGCACCACAGAATACATAGTAGGAGTTTCCACATTGACCTAGTTCTCATTCTCAAATGTCTGGCTATCACAGTCACTTCATTGCATTTCCTTCATTAGTGTACTTTTTTAAGAAGGAGCCAGTCTCCTTTATTATTAATTTATTTAATATACTCCAAATACCACTTCATTGACTTATGCAGCCTCTCCTCATTTCAGGCTCTGTGGCCACACTGTCGCTCTTGCTGATTTTTATGGAACTACAGCAGATTCAGCTGTGGTAGGATATTTCTCCCAGCTGAAGCACAAAACCACTTATAAAAGCATAGAGAGTGAATTGCATTAAAATGTCTGAGCAGGTTTTCACTGTAGAAGTGACCAAAATGACTTGCTGGGAGTGGAAACAAGCACAAGTATGCTTAAAACCATGTTAAATAGTCATGGTTGATTTTTGCTGTTGATTAACCTCAGTAGACCACTATGTTTTCTATTTTTGATGTGGTAGGTTTAAACTGAATTCTGAATTATCTTTAACCCGTCTGTAATAACGTATTTCTTCCACTTTAAACCTGATTTGGATTTCTGGTATACTTTGATTGGAAAATTTCCTTCTTCTACCATCATATCAACTGCTTATTGAGGACACTTCATATGCAAAACATGTAATATATATGGAATGGAACATGGTTTGAGTTTACTAAGTAGTATGCCTAAATTTTTTTCTCCTTTTAAGAAATATATCCTTCTTTGAAGTATTAGTTCTCTATGCTTCTTACTGGTTTTCATAGACTTCTTTTTCTATTAATTTAATAGCATCTTTTTGGAAAACTTAAAATAAACCAGACTGAAATTGCCCTTGATATAAAAAGACACAAATCCTAATTAAGTCCAAGGAAGTTAAGTCATCCAGAGATTGAATTTAGCCTCTCTATTTTATTGGGTCACTGGCACGTAGTGCTTTGTTTTATATTTGCAACAGCCAAGTCCTGGTTTTGGAGAGGTAAAGCTGCATGATGAGCTGTTACTAAGCATATGTTGTTTCAACAGTGTGTATTTCAGAAATTTTCATGCAATATAGAATTTTTATATGAAGATCAGTTAGTGTACATCATGAATTTTTTTGGTTTTCAGCGATAATTTTTTTGAAAAATCCTGATTCTTGCTCTTTCTCACAATATTTATGAGGAAATTTGGATGCTAGGAAGGATTTGTCAAACCATCTGGCATCCTCTGAAGTAAGATACCCTGGTCTTGGAGGAGAAGCAAATGAGTAATGTAAGAGCAACTAATTAGCAGAGCACTTGCATTCTACTTGTCTAACAACATATAGTAACCTGTAGTTTATGAAAGAATTGGAGGTTACCTTTTAGAAATAGCATTTTCCATGAACTGTAGAGGGAGAATTTATTTCAGTGTGGAGAATACTTCCTACGAAACTGGAAAAACACCCACTTCATTCTTACGTTAGGGAAGTTGATTGTAATGCTAAAAGTGTGATCAAAGAAAACCTTTGCTTTGATCTGAATGCTGTACAATGAGTAGTAATATGAAGATGATTTTCTTCAAAAGTTGCATTAATCTTCTGTAGTCATGTTTTTCTTTTATCAGACAAGGTTCTGAGGGTACCAGTGGCTGTTTGTTTCACTGCTAATAACAGATAGGCAAATGTTTATCAGTTTCCTCCCTTTCGGGATTCGGATGCTTTGCTGAATCTGTCCATCTTTAACAAGGCTGACTTTCCTAGCAATAAAACTAATCTTCATATGGGACTTACATAATTATCACATTGTCATCTCTATTGAAAGGTAGCCAATAATTGCTTTTTTCCAAGTTTCTCACTGAGGCTTAGCAGAGTCTAGTGAGAAAAGACAGTGTGCCCCTTATGAAGCTTTGCATGAAGCCTTGTGCTTGTAAAGCACTTCAGTCTCAAAGGCATTGTCTGGGAAATAACATGCGCTTGATCCGAGCCATGAGCTCTGTGTATGTGGGAGAAAGGGGGAGAATGGAAAAAGATCTGAGAAAGGGATGTGAAATACAAAATCTTTGGAGCTTTTCTGGAACCTGACAACTTAGAGGAGATGTTTTACTTTAAAGCCTTGTAAATTCTCAAAGTGCACCTGTGCTGAGTTTCACACTGCTGATTCTGTTGACTAAAATAATCTTCTTTTAATGAGTTGCCATGAAATAATAATCTAGTATAGCAAGCAGTGCTGATGGTAGGTGGAGTAACGAAACACAAATCAGGCCTTGGGGAGAAGATGGGTAAGTGTAATCAAATTTTTGAATCTGATTACCAGTTACTTTGAAGATTTTAGCTGATGAAGTCTGAGCAAATGCCTACCATAACGTCAGCAAGGTTTTTCACACAATCTCTCACGATGTCCTCATAGGCAAATTCAGGATGGACTGGATGAGTGGACAGTGAGGTGGATTAAGAACTGGCTGATCAGCAGATCCCAGAGAATTATTATCAGTGACACGGGTTCTAGTTACAGGCCTGTCACTAGTGGTGTCCCCCAGGGTTCAATACTGGGCCCAGTATTGTTTAACTTCTCCATCAATGACTTGGATGAAGAGGCAGATGCCTTCTCAGCA
Source organism: Pseudopipra pipra (assembly GCF_036250125.1). Taxonomy (NCBI): domain Eukaryota; kingdom Metazoa; phylum Chordata; class Aves; order Passeriformes; family Pipridae; genus Pseudopipra; species Pseudopipra pipra. The sequence goes on from NC_087552.1 coordinate 48,909,375, forward strand.
AATTTTCTGATGACACAAAGCCAGAAGAAGTGGCCAATACCCCAAAGGGCTGTGCAGCCCTTCAGAAGGACCTTGACAGGTAGGAGAAATGGGCAGAGAACTGTCTGAAATTCAGCAAAGGCAAATGCAGGGTCCTGCACCTGAGGAAGAATAACCCTATGCACCAATACAGGCTGGGGGCTGACCTGCTGGAAAGCAGCTCTGTGAAGAAGGACCTGGGGGTCCTGGTGGACAACAACATGTCCATGAGCCAGCAGTGGCCTTGGTGGCCAAGATGGCCAATGGTACCCTGGGATGCACTAGGAAGAGCCTTACCAGCAGGTCGAGAGAGGTCCTGCCTTTCTACTCGGCCCTGGTGAGGCCACATCTAGAGTGCTGTGTCCAGTTCTGGGTTCCTCAGGACAAGAGAGACATGGAGCAGGTCCAGCAGAGGGCAACAAAGATGATAAGAGGACTGCAACGTCTCTCTTATGAGGAAAGGCTGAGGGAGCTGGACCTGTTCTGTCTGGAGAAGAGACCACTGAGAAGGGAACTCATCAGTGTCTATAAATATCTGAAGGGAGGATCTCAAAAGGATGGAGCCAGGCTTACAGAGTGGGTAGGAGTAATGACACATTTGGCAGCAACCTACTTTGCTTGCTTAGTACTTTCAACTTGTTTAAAAATGGTCATTTTAATATAGCAAAACTACAGGTAACATACAAAATTAGTGGTTGTACTTCACAGAGCAGCAGTTACCTAAACAACTTTGCTATTGAAGATAAGCTGAATATAACTTGCCACACCAAGGCTAGGAGATGTAACAGTACTTGAGTTTATGTGCCCTTTGATGTTAGATAGGAAAAAATGAGAGGTATATTACTTGCTTTTAACATTTGTGATGTTCTTACTGTAACTGTGTACCAATATGAAGCCCAAATATTGTTACAGGCTGATGATGAATTAAAAGGGATTCAGAGGAGTTTCAGTAATGCTTAGAAAACGTGCCTTACATCTAGGAACTGGTTAGCCAAGATAGCTTTTAGGCTTGTGCTTAAGATCAACAGGTATCTTTATAAGGCAAGTGAGTAATGGGATCCCGATGTCCATGTACACAGTAAAATTAAGAAGGAATTGGGTATGGGAAGAACAGCTGTTGTTGTGACCTGATCACTTCTAATCAGCCATTACTAGAGGGTCCATGCCAGGCCAGCTCTGCTACCTAGATTTGAAAATATTTTTATTGCCTCATGAGGCTGTTGTGCTTGCCTATTGGTAAGACAGAGTTAGCTTGGCTAATCATAGCTAAAAGAAAAAATGATTTTCTATCTTGATACTGTACATAATTTTATTTTAGAATCTTATTATTCTAAATAATTTCCTTTTTTTTTTTTTTCTTTTTTTTTTTAATTTTTATTTGTATAGGGCACCAATGCCTCTGCTCTGGAAAAAGACATTGGCCCAGAGCAGTTTCCAATCAATGAACACTACTTCGGACTGGTTAATGTAAGTACTGTTTTCAGTAGGTAAACCATATACAGAACTATGGGTCTGATGTTACTTGAACTTTGCTTGGTTTGGTTTGGTTTGGTTTGGTTTGGTTTCCTCTCTCCCTGACTCTTATCAATCTTATTCTAAGGTAGGATTGTCTTTTTTTTGAAAAAAAAAAAAAAAAAAAGCTACCCAGGTTCCAATTTTAGGCAAATTAGGTTGCAGAACTGTATCAGATGTTTGAAGACAGATTCATACACCCCCGGAGAGAACAGTTTACTGTTCTGTGAATATTTCCAGAGATTAGAACTTACACTTCAATACAGTTAAAAGTCTATTTTAGCTGTGAAATGGCAGGGAGGAAGTGATGGAAGTATGTACAAGCTTAGATACAGCATTCTGCATTGGGGACTCTTAGGAGGAGCTTTTTTATGTGACCAAGGAGAGAATGAGTGAGAAGGGTGTTTAATCACTTGTTTATTCCCACATAAATAATATAGATATAGTAATTCTTTCCATTGAAACATTAGTCATTCTACTGCTGAGCAGTAAGATAGAGCCTTGGAAGAGTATGTTATTATGTTAAAACAAACTTAACAAGATCCACTACAATAAATATATCTCTTGCAGGTGGAAACCTTTGCTTTGTATCCTAGTTAATTTAGAACACCCTAGTTTTTTCTGTGAAGTGTCAGGGGTGGGTGTGGAAATATATTTCTGTAGCAACTGCATGGAAAAGTGGCTGGTTTGTGACAGGGACACAGAAGTTAAATGAAGCAAATAATTTTATTGTGACTCACAGGGATTAAGCTTGTTTTTAATTTTACTTGGCAGTTTGGGAACACCTGCTACTGTAACTCTGTGCTGCAGGCATTGTATTTCTGCCGGCCATTTCGGGAAAATGTATTATCGTACAAGGCCCAACAGAAAAAGAAAGAAAATCTCTTGACTTGTCTGGCAGACCTTTTCCACAGTATTGCTACTCAGAAGAAAAAAGTTGGAGTTATTCCACCAAAAAAGTTCATATCAAGGTTACGAAAAGAGAACGGTAAGTGTAAAACTGGAATCCTCTAAGACATTCAGGCATTGATCAGAAATGTATAAATAAATATTGGGCAATGGGATCATAGTAATCAGATGTACAAGTTAGATTTGTAAATTGCTTTTAGTACTTTGTGGGGTTTCGATATTAATATTTTAGTATCTGTGTACACAATATTATGCTTGAAATAACCATACCAGATTTCATATGTTCCCAGAAGTGTATGAATTAATAATGTTTTCACAGCATGGTGGGACAGACTGTACTGTACAGTGAGCCGGGATTGGGAACAGGGTGACACTCTGCTCTAATTTTTAAATTCTTCTTTTTGTGGCAGATAGAAACATTGAGGGCAGTTGGCAGTATAGAAACTGTGTGGCATAGGAGTGCTACAAGCACCGCTACTCCAGAACACTTTGAAGGATAAGTAACTGGATGTGTGGGGGGTGTTCTGTCAGCTGCACATCAACTGCTGCTCTTGTTCTTAGGAGTGGTGGACACAGTCTTACTCTGTGAAGCATCAGACACCTTTTGAGCATTAGGCTGGCAACAGCATATGCCTAATCTTGTAGTAGTTCTTTCTATGGGATATGAGCAGCATCTTAAGACAGAGAAGCCTGCCACACAGCTCCATTTTGGCCTAGATTCATATCAGTGTGGGTGGTATGCTTAGAAACAGAGGAGCTTTGAATGAAGAGACAAAGTACGAGTCAAACACCTGGAAGAAATTGCTTCCTGGTGACAGCATATAAATGGGCAGACTGTTCATTTTAAAGCAGATTTTTGAAATTGTGACAAAGTTAACTCTCAGTCCCCACACCGTTCGGGATCACTTTTAGAGACTGGATCTTATGTTTTCAGCTTTTTTAAATTAGGGCCAGACTCAGTGTGTATTAACCTGTTTATGTGTCCAGGCTAGACACTACAAAGCTGAAGGTCCTGTACAATATTTTCTGAGGAAATCCATGTGAGCTTTTTCAGGAGCAGGGGAATAAAAATACACATTTCTGGGAACACAGACTCTTTTTTTCTTCGACATGGTGGCCAAGTTAAGCCTTCACTGGAGAAGTCTGTACTAAGTCACCAGTGGGATATTTCCTTCTTCTCCTGTGAGCATTTATTGAAGAGGACAAGTCTCTGCTCATCAGACTTGTGTGTAAAAAATGAGCTTTGTTAGATGGCGTTATTATTATTACTACTTAAAGTGCATTAACCTTGACTGACTGCCAGGTGCCCACCAAGCCTCTCTCTCACTCACCACTGAGCAGGGCAGGGGGAGAAAATAATATTAAAAAAATCTGTGAATTGAGATAAAGGTAGTTTAATTAAAAAAAAAAAAAAAAGCAAAAATTGCATGTGGAAGGAAAGCAAAGCCAAAGGAGATTTGTACTGTACCTCCCATCAGCAGACGATTCCCAGCCCCTCCATGGGAGGAAGCAAATTTTCTTTCTTGAAGAAAAAGATATATTATGCTGTACAAATCTTGACTGTCTTCTTCACAGATCTCTTTGACAACTACATGCAGCAGGATGCACATGAGTTTTTAAACTACCTGCTCAACACCATTGCAGACATTTTGCAGGAGGAGAAGAAGCAGGAAAAGCAAAATGGGAAACTGAAAAATGGCAACATGAATGAAGCTGAAGAAAACAATAAACAAGAACTCACCTGGGTGCATGAGATTTTTCAGGGAACACTGACTAACGAAACTAGATGTTTGAACTGTGAAACCGTAAGCATTGGGATAGATTTTTGTTGTTGTTGTTGTTCATTAATAGATAGATACATTTTATATACATATAAATATATGAATCTTTTCAGACATCTGAGAGTTGTGGATATTCCTGTAGAATTTACTTCTTGAAGTGAGTATATTCTTTTCTAAAAATTTATTTTTCTAAGCATTACTTGGCTAACATACGTCAAGTTTTGCTGTCGTAATACATATCTCTACAGTTAAAATTCTTGCTAGTGAATCAATACCCTTCCTTATTACTGTAACTTTGAGGGAAGATACTAACATCATATTCAATGAATAAGTGAAACGTCAAGAAGAACTCGTGTGAATTCAATCTTAAAATGCAACTAGTATACAGACAGTTCATTATTAACAAACTATATGTTTTCTTTTATCTCCCTAATATTTTCTAGAAGTTGATGTCAGTTTGGAATCTCTTATGTTTGAAGTATAACTAAAAATTAGTTTTAGTTAGGGGACCTGGTTGCAAGTCTGTTATTGATTTCTGTGGTTTTCAATCACATGCTCCTACTGAAAGAGAAGAGAAATATTTTTTAAAAATTATCCCTTTGCTGTTTCTATATGAAAGAGTAACACAGACAGGAAAAAAATCTGATTTGGGGAGAACAGCAACACTGACCTTCTGAGAAGGTTGGAATTAACCTCACCTAGCCTGTGCCTGGTAAAGCAAAGTTGATAGGCATCAAGGATGAACCAGTTTTCTCAACACCTTCTGTAGATGGTGGAGGTTATAAAGGAGCTTCTTCAGGAAATCTCTCCATCTATGTCTAGGCTGCTTCATGAAACAGGAAGTTTTTAGCAGCATCAGGCTTTTGCTGCATACAGGTCATCCCGGCTCCATGGCGTTACCAAGCTGCTGTTGGTACCAAATATTGGTACAGCAATGCTGTGAACTGGGCCAGCAAACTGTTCTGGCCTAAGAACTCTGTGGTTTTACTCAGATCAGTACTGCTTCTGTGGGCTTACTCTAAAGAAAACACAACTTTAGATTAGCTGTGTTAAGATGGGAGAAGGTGCTCAGAAAAGGTATCTTCAGACAGCAAGCTGAGGTTAAGTATCTTTAGACAGCTGAAGTTAGGTGAGATAAACTCTACCCAGGTCCTACTAGATGTGTAAAAGAACATATCCTGATATTTCTAATCATAAAGGGTGGCTCTGTATTCCAAAAAAATTTGACTTTTCCAGGGGCTTGGGTCAGAGGGGGGGAGTGGGGAAAAGAGAGGCAGTGATAATCAATGTGAAAAAAGGTGCTGAAAGAAGTTTGGAACAAGCTTGTTCAAGTAAAAACATGAGAGATATATTGAAAAATAATTATTTAATCTATTTCAATTTTAAAAATCCAGGTAATAAAAGCCAGTAAAAGTAAATAAAAGAGTAGAATTCTTTTTTAACTAACAAGCTTCTTTAAATGGTTGTGGCCTAATTGTAAATCAATATCTAGTGTTTACTCAGACAAACTGTAGTGAAGTGGGGATGTGTCCTTAGGTAACAGCAAAACTGCACAATTCCCTACTTGTGATTCAAAGTGACCAAGGTTTATGCAAAATATAATGCTAGGTATTGCTGCTGCAGGAAAGCTTGTCTGTAGCTTTCTCTGAATGCAGAAATGCTGTATACTACTTAGGATACTTTTCCAGTTTGTTTTTCTTGGATTATTGAAATCTTTTGGAAATAGTAAAACAGATTAAAAGATGTTTATTTGCTAAAATATTCATAAGTAGTCCATGAAGGATCCTTCAGATTCCAGCAGATTCTTATTGTCGCTTACAAAGAATGCAGTTTGAATCTTGTTTTCCAGCTACCTTTAATTTTAGTCTGTATTATTCTAGTTCTAATTCACTCATCTTTCCTTTCAGTAAATATTTGATATGCTGAAATCAATAACAAAATTCCTAGGTTCTTTGACCTATTCAGATGAAACACTATACTTGCCAAAGACTTTTTCAAGTATTTAACCTCTTTCATGATATGCAGTGTGTCTGACAGAACTCTAGTTCCAGCTGCAGAGATACAATATTCTCTGAATCTTTGTTGCTTTATCTTTCAAATTTTAGCTGTATATTTATACTGCAGTTGACTGCTGCCAGTTTTGTGGCTTCCTGTCCCCTGTGGGTCAAGTCATGTCTCAAGGAGGATTTGCTGTTCATTTCAATTGGGTGTGCGTTCTGCCTCTATACATGTTTGATAACAACAAAATTCATCCTGCTAAAGGTGTTCCTCTGGCTTCAGGTCTGATATGGGCTGCATTCACCAAGCTTAGAGGATCTCTAATATAACACAAATATGAGCTAAAAGTATTACATCCATAGAATTGCAAAAACTTTGACATCCATAGAATTGCAGAAATCTGAGCATGAGGGACTTCTGCCAGAATGATGAATTCAACCCCTCACAGAAGTTCTTGATTTGAACTTCACTGTCACACCATCTGATTTAGTTATTCTAAGGAAATGCAGCCATAGGAGGCAAAATATGGGGTGTTCATGCAACATTTTATAAACAAAATTGATTGTTGTGAATATGAGTGAATTCATGTGCAGTAAGTAACTCTGCAGCCTTTTGACTCAGTTAAGCATTACAAGGATTATCCATTTGCATGACTTTTTTGTTAATGTTACTTCACCTTCAAGATTAAACACTCTTAATAAAAAATAATTTTCAAAGCAAAAATCAATATGTCATTCTGAAAATACTTGGGCCTATTTTTTTAAAATAAAAATTTATTATACTTTTTCTTCTCTTGTTCCGTCTAAAAAAAAGATTGGCAATATCAAAATGATTTTGCAAATTATTATCACTTCATCATTTTTACCTTTGATCTTCAATATTTTTAGTCAAAAGTATTGTCCAGAAGCAATGTTCAATGGGGAAATGCAACTGTGTCAACCAGAAATATAAACCCAGCCTTTTGAATGCTCACTGGAGAGAAAAAATAACACAGTTAAATATGACATTTTTTGACAGATGCATATTTGGAAAATATCTTCACTACATCCTTTATAGTGGAAAAAATTAGGTAGGAATAAACTGTGATTATATAGTGTAATATAATATACAAAGGGTCAACAAAATTCCAATAAAATAAGAAAGTAGACTGTGTTATATAACAAAGGAACATATGTAATGCACCAATGACAGCTAATACAGGGGATGATGATCAACCATCATTTAGTGAACAATAGGCTGTCATCACTGGTCCATGGTTAGTGAGATTGGATAAGTGGAACAGATAGAAGTTAAATTATATGAAAACAGGATTGGTAGAATTACTAATAAATATAGTCACAAGGAACTGGAAAAAAAATAAAAGCATTGAAATTAATAATTTTTGCATAATTTATTTTTGTAGAAATTGCTCTATCCTTTAGCATTTCCAAAGATATAAACAGCATTTAAGTGTATGGCTTCTCTGTTTTACATGTATATTTTTTGCAACAGGTTAGTAGCAAAGATGAAGATTTTCTTGACCTTTCTGTTGATGTGGAGCAGAACACATCGATTACACACTGTCTAAGGTAAATTAATGGATCTTTTTGGCAAGTAGTTCTGTCTAGCTGCTAAAATTTCCAAGTGTAATTGGTAGAGAAAATTAGAATAACATTTGGGTTCAAACTTTTCTTAAACAGAAGAAAAAGACTTTAAACTGGATGTTTCCTTTAATGACAAAATATACATTAATGTACTTTGTTTTACTCACTTTCAATATGCGTGTTTGAAAGAGAAAAAAAATCATCTCTTGGGAAAAATAGATGATTTCCTTGTCATCTAGAAGAATTGCTGCAGAATAATATTGTCTAGAAAGAGTTTTAAGTGTGCTTATCTTTAAGGTTCTACTCAAGTGCTTTGTTGATTAGAACTTATGTGTATATTAAAAGTTAAATGAGTGCTTTGCAGAATGAGTGTTAGAGTACATAGAGAACAAAATATTTCAAAACTCTAGTTTTCTATTATAAATTTATTATTCTGTGTCTCATCCTAAAATTATGTGAAGAAATATTTTATTCTAAAATTTCAGTTCTGCTCCTAGTACAGGCTACTAAAAAGTACTTTAGAGATCAAAATAATTTTCAGACATGCATGGATGATTATTCTGAGGGATTTAAAATACTCAGGATTTTGGCATTGATAGAATAAACCATCACCTATATTTAAGAGAATATGTTGCTGCTCTAAGGTAATGATTATCAATTGATCAACCTCTTTCAAACTCCAAAGTAGCAACCAAGGTTGAAATTGCATTTGTCAGTTATTCTGGAATGCCTAGGAAGGATTGCTGGGCATCTCATCCCAAGCTGAGAGTTACAGAAAGAGAAATCATGTGAGGTACTAACCATTTCCTGAGTCAGAGAGCAGTGATTTCTCTGTGGATATCGCAACTGTAGTAAGTAACTTCTGTTACATTTTAAAATGCTAAGTCCAGTCAGTTTTTACATTCTCAGTTTCTGTTCTGTCTCGTTTGGTCTCTGTAGCCCTCAAGACAACAGCCCTCAAGTAATCCAAACTGCACTAACTAGCCACATTGTAAAAAGTGAGAAAACTGAAGAGTGGCTTTGGAAAGCAGTGCATTATTTTCTCTTTTCCTCCTGTAGTCTCTTTGTCTGTTCATAGTTACCAACAGTAGAATTAGTATTGTACTACAGGCTTTTGGTTGAACACTTTGGTTCCTCATTGTAGTCCCTGCTTTGAACTTGTCAGCATTACTTACCTTTCCCTATGGTGTTCCAAGTCAATTTGAAATTACACTGATGCAAGGAGGCTGAAGTGTGCATCTTCTGAAGTCCTTTCTATCCTGAGTTGTTATTTGGTTCTATGTTATACAGTTACTGGAGACTGAGCTCTGACTTTTTCTTACAGTTGAGTCTGTTGAACTTGTTAGAAACTGCTGCTGTACATAAGTTATCATCTATCCTTCAGCTTTCTCCAGTTTTTTATTTTATTTCTTGGTTGTTAAGCTTCTTGGAAATGTTTTGTTTGGAAAGACCATTTTATGTAAAGGCAGAATACTTCAGTAACGTACCAATAGCATTTCTACTACTGAACAGACAGTGGCTGTAGCTTAAGATGAGGAAGAACTGCATCTGCACTACTGCAAACCACAGGTGAAGGGTGGAGTTGAAAGTGACCCCAAGAGGTTAGCCCCTATCTCCACATCAGACAGGATGCTTAGCCAACCTGTTCTAGAAGATCTTTTTAGCAGTAGTAACGTGATTGCCTACCCGAGTCCTTCCTGACCTTACTACTAAGAAGTTTTTTCTGCTGTGTAAAATGAATCTTCCCTGTTTTAGTTCAATCCTATTTTCACTTGTGCTCTGTAATCTGGAAATAAACCAGGACTTGCCCCCCTTCCTCTTAGCAGTAGCCTTTTACATGCAGGAAGAATGCAATTACTTTCTTTTAAATTTAAACTATCTAAGGTCGTTTAACTTTTCCTTCTCAGGCTATCTTCTCTGGATCTCTGCTCATGTTCATTACTCTTCGGCATTCTCTTCAGCTGAACCTCTCTCTTGAGCTCCATCTTTCTTGAAGTGCAGCTGCCTAAAACTAGGCATAGTATTCCAGCATAAATCTGCACAATCCTGAGAAGAATGGATGCCCTAAAAGTTTATTTATGCATCCCAGTATAGTATCTGCCTTTGCTCCAACAGCATGACGCATTTTGAAGTTTACCCATTGTTCCCTTTGGAAATAAAGCAAAGCAAAATCTTGGTTTTTCTTTTCTTCTGGTGGGAGATACAAGCTTCTATTTACAGATTGTACGGGAGGAGGGTCATCACCTATGATGTATTCTGATTGTGTTTTACACTAGCAGCATTTCTACCTCTGCTTAGAAAACATATATTCAGTTAGAATATGGATTTCCTCTTGTTGTCTGGTGCTATGCATTATTAAACAAAATATAAGTGCTTTTGTCATTCCTTTCAATAGGAACATCCAAGTTATTACACTTTTTGGAAACTTTGCTGCTTCCTGTTTTGTTTTAACAACTGCTTTGCTGTGTCTTAACAGCTTTAAGTGCTACTGCATTGAAAAGATAAAATATAGAAAAACTGTGCAAGGTAACAGTTAAGTAGAAGGAATTTCTTTGCCACTATAGAATGTTCTTTTATCTCTGTAGTTTTTCAAAATGTGAAAGGCCCTTGTGTGCTCAAGATGTCTGAAGAATACAAGCCTCTGGTGTAGTCTAAATCCACAGCGTAGACAGCTGGACCTAAAGCGACAGAAGTCCATTACAGATATAGCACACATCCATTATTTTTATTTTCACTAGGAGTTGCAAAGTTTACCAGTCAATTTGATCCTGACTTTTAACTGTGCATTTATATTACACCAAGAATTCTCTCATCTCTTTAAACAGAAAATTCATATTATTTATTCATATAAACATTAGAAAGCATGTTTCACGCTGTAGCATAGAGGCCGTAGATGAAGGCTACAACGAGGCTTCCATGTACTGTGGAAGCATGAGGTCAATCCTAAACCTAACCCCATGGTCAATGAATAAGTTATGAATAAGTTATGAATAAGTATATCTTGAGCAGGTGTATTTAAAAATTTCCTTCTCTTGTTAAAATAATATATAAACAGAATGCAGATTGGACTGTTAACGGAATAGGAGAAAGTCAGACATACCTTGAAACTGTGCAGGTCTAGAGAAGAGTTTGGCAAACCTGTGGCTCTTGCACATGCACTTTGGATGAACTCCAGTCAAAGACCTGTTGTTTTTAACTGTTCAACATCTGTTAGAAGTGACATGCTGAAAATTCACCACTGATGAAAGACCTACCGAAGCTGCAGTTGCAGAGGGCAACAAAAGCATCTAATTCTCACCTGCATACCTCCCTTCCTCCAAGGAAAGAGTTACTGCTTATAAATATGCCACCAGTTCTGTTCCTAGTATAAAAAAATAAATTAATCCGTGCTGTATAAGTGAGTTATTAGTGCCTTTAAATTCCATAACTGTGCCTCACCTGCTTTGGTAGAATAGGGTCATAGGTGAAATTAGAAGACAAGGAAACAAAAGAGCAAAATGAATGTGGTACATATAGGGGAATGTCCCTTGGCTTATCAAATATTTGTATATTTTTCCAGCTTTCACAGACATAATTGCCATAGCAGTCAATTTACCATTTAAAATGTTAGCTCATAGAATCATCAAGGTTAGAAAAGACCTTCAAGGTCATCTAGTCCATGTTGATCTAGTATAATTGCCCCAAATCATATCCCCAAGTGCCACATCTAGACACATCTTGAACATTTCCAGAGGTGGCGACTCCACCACCTCTCTAAGCAACTTATTTCCATTCCTAACCACTCATTCAATGAAACATTTTTTTTCTAATGGTACTAATAATAGATATTGTAATACTACTAATAAATACTACTACTACTTCTAAAAATAATAGATAATAGCATCAGAACAAATAGTACATTTTAGAAGGAATTCAGAAACACTTTAAGTTAATTAATTTTCATGGGAGGCTTATATCTATCAAAATACTATCAAATTTCTACCATCCCCTCATGTTTCTTTATGTTAGAAGAACATTATTTCCATTGTTTCACTTTGAGGTGGGAAGAAAACTAATAAATTCCACAAAAATGGTGGCTTGGGTTTTTTTTTAAATTGCAACTTTAGGCTTTGGAAATAAACATCAGACTCTAACAGCAGACCTGAAACTTTCACAAGCACATTCTACTGAATCTTGCAGCTTTATGTTCCCTACACAAATAACCCACCTCTAATTTTCTAAAGTTTCAGCTCTTTGCTTATGATTCCCTGAAAGGTTACCATGTTTTTCAGAGGAATTGACTGAATTCAGTTAATTTTGTCTTTAAACTCAAATGTGAAATCACATATTCGAGATCAGGGTTTACCACTGAAGCAAATATTTTCCAGTGATAATGTTTTATTTTTCTTTTAGATAAAAAAGTAAACTTATGATCAAAGCTTATCTTTTTTAGCTTAACTTGTCTTTCAAGAGATGTATTTTGTCCTAAACTTCAGCCCTTTCTGACCAAAGTGCTAAGACCATATAAAGAAAAAAAACTTCTAGAAGTATTCTCAGTTATTAAAAATATTATGCAGTCATATTAAGTGCCTCTTTGTCATGCTCTGTCAACCTTAAATAACTTAAAACTTGAAAATGGAAAGTCCCCACCTTTTTGAAGTTACATAAATAACTTCTAATATCTATCCCTGGCAAACTATATAGTCTTCAGCTCTTCCAGCTACCCCTGTAGTGATGATGCCAGGAAAAAATAATTATCCAGAATCCTCCCTTTGCCTTTGTAGGATGATTCTGGTTCTGCTTACTCTAAAAGCAGACTGAACTTGTGGACAGTGTGGCTTCAGCCTCCATGCATGTGAACTGCAATGGTAGAATGGAGTTTATTGGGGTCTGAATGGGTCTGAAATTGCCTGGAGTTCAGAAGTCTGTTAGGTACAATGTAGTTGCAATCAATAGGACAGTTCTGTACTCCTACTGATATATCTATTTAAGGCTCAAAGTCACAAGAAAACCCATGTGCTTAGAATGGAAGATAGGTGTTTATGTCTGCATTTACAGTTCTCAAAACACCTGCAGTGTTGCACCTTAGCTGCAACATAATACCAGAGGTGACAAAAAAATTACTTTTTTTTTTTCAGTTAAGTGTTTTTAGCTACCTAAAATTCTGCTCCAAAGAAAAACAGCACTGTGACTTCCAATAAATCTTTTCTGTGAACTGAGAGATACTATCAAACCAACCTTCCTCTGCCTCTGTCGCTTCAAAAGCTCAATCCAAAAATGTCTCCATTTTGTACTCCAAAGTGTATTTACTTGATCAGGATTTATAAAATTTTCTATACTAGCTGTTACTTTCCTTTTTAGAAAATGATAAGGTATAATATAAAAATTTCTGGCTGACTGTTCAAGAGGCTAGAGGATGCAGGAAACTGAGTTAAATTTATATCTTCTGTGTATGAGGATTCAAACCTATCTTATGGAAGAACACCATGAAATGTGAGCTATCTGGGGATGATGGAAGTGCACTTGAAGCTTCTCCATTCTGCAAATAATTTAGAAAGGAACTGGATGAGTTGAGTTACTGCACCCAAGTCTAGGTAGCCCCTTTATGTGTAAGAGACCAAATATAAGTCCCATTTTGAGATACCTGACCCTCCACTTGTATCATATGGAAGGTCTCTGCTCCTAAAATAGCCCCATCATAGCAGCCAGATACCTTAAATCCCTTTGGAAGCCCCAGTACAGTTGCATTAGATGTTTTAGAAGACTGAACTCAGTGGAGAGAGGATTTCATCCTGTGTGTCTTTTTAGGGTTCCAGTTTGTCAGCCCAAGTGGGGCAAATGTATTCAGGTCCTTTAAGAACTGATGATTGTATTTATTTACAGAGACTTCAGTAACACAGAGACATTATGTAGTGAACAGAAATACTACTGTGAAACTTGCTGCAGTAAACAAGAGGCACAGAAGAGGTAAGCAAAAAGCTGGCTGTTTCACCATGCCCCTCTTGGGTTGTGACAAACCTTCTCCTCGATATTTATTTTATTTAGATACCTAGAAGCCTTACATCTCAACTGTATTCTCTGTGTGGACCAGAGAACGGGCAGACAGACTTAAAGGCATGTGTCTTAGTCTAGAAGCTACTGCTAGTTAACTATTGTTACTTACAGAGTGGTTTTATAACGCAATTGCTTATTAAGAACTTATTAAGGAAAGAGAGAATGGCTTTGAACTGGTCAGATGTTTATCATATGCACTTCAATGTTTTCACAGGATGAGAGTAAAAAAACTGCCAATGATTCTTGCCTTACACCTCAAGAGATTCAAGTATATGGAGCAATTGCACAGGTATACTAAGCTGTCTTATCGTGTAGTATTTCCTCTGGAGTTACGTCTCTTCAACACATCTGGCGATGCTGTCAACTTAGATCGGATGTACGACTTGGTAGCTGTTGTTGTTCACTGTGGAAGGTAATAGACTTTCATGTTTAGCACAAACTATTGCCAGACATTTGCCAAGGGCAGAGGCAAGCCTGACAAAATGTGGAGGGAGGGGAAGGGAGACCTTAAACCTAGCGGCTGCGCTGACTTGCATGTGTCTTGGGCTGAAACTTTCAGCCACCCTCCCTCATAGTAAATCTGTACTTGTTTAAGAAATAATGTCTCAGGTCTCCACAAGTCACAAGTTTGGCTTAAATTAACGAAACTACCTCCTTCCTCATGAGTGCACTTAGATAACTTGTGAGCCGGGACTCTGTGAGGGCCAGAATCTGCTAGCACGTAGACCCCACAACAGATTACCTTGATCTCCTGTCAAGGCAATGAAAATGATAGCTTTAATAAAGCCTCTCACATATGGGGTATTGTCAAATATGAAACAAACAGAAGAATCCTTGGGGCTCTAGGAATATGACCTTCTTTCTCTTCTCAAAGATTACATATAACTCAAGATTCACAGTTGACACCAAACAATTTTCCTACTTATATTTGGTTCATAATGTTTTTAAAATATTTGCAATAGTTGATGCCTGCCATGAGCAACTTGTTAAGTGTTCTATAGGTTATTTTGCAAATGGTCCTGGCACAGATGAAAACAACACCCTTAGCTTTCAGCTGATGAAATTGCAACAAGCCAATAAAAAGTTGTAGAGATGAAGTGTCTACTGTACCACAAGGGGTGGGTTTACTATGTTTTTCATAACAGTTATAATTCTCCTTGCATAAAGAAATGTGACTTATCCAAATGGACTCAATAGGATTTTCTAATATTTTGTGGTTTGTATTCTTGTTTTGCTTTCTAGTGGACCGAATCGGGGACATTATATTACTATTGTGAAAAGTCATGGATTTTGGCTCTTGTTTGATGATGACATTGTAGAGGTCAGTATGCTGAAGGTCATGAGCACAGCTTTTGTACTTATGTTTTCTTCTCTATTTGGGGTTAAAATTCTGATCCAGATCTGGGTAGAGATTACTAGTCTGCAAACCCACAATTTGATTGTATAATGTGATATTTTGCTCAACTCTGTTAGGAAACAAGATTGTAAACAAAATTATTAATCCTGTAGTTTGTGCTCTGTCAATGTCGGAGGGGGTCATTTTATTTCAGAGCAACATCAAATGCTTCTAATATCAGACTTCAAGGGTTTAATTTGGAATGTTTTCTACATCTAATAAAATCAATTTTATTCATTAAAAAAACCTATCACTTAGCAAAACTGGACTAAGTAAAGCTAGCATTGCTGTAGAATTTTAAATTTTGAACAATTGGGAGTTTATAAGAAAGTCTGAGCTCTGTAGTTGATCTAGGGTTGCCTGAATGTAAATTAGAACAGTATCTGTCCCACAGCTTTATAGATTTAGTCTAAGCATTCTGCATTTCAGTCTTCTTCAAACCCTTCATGTCATTGTGGCACCTTGGCAAAACCAGGGTCTTTAGTCTGATTTCCCAGAAGGTAAGGAAAGTAAGCACTGGGATATTGAATGGGGTATATCTTGAGGAGGTTTTCTTTGTGTTTCAGAAAGATAGGATCACATGGTCACATTTACGTGTTTTAACAGTGTTCGCTATGGCATTCCAAGGAGTCTCTCTGCTATTGGAAAAAGCCTAATTCAGTTAGGTGCAGTGAGACAAACAAGCCCATGGACTTCCATGAGTGATATCAGCAGGGCTCAGATTCTGAGCATTAACCTTTCACTACTTAAGTTGCAAACAGAATTTGCTGATTGCTACCCCAAAACAAGTAACTGAATTTGTGTTTTCTGTTCATACAGTCATTTTATCTGTGTTTGGTATTTCTTTTATCTAACAGCATATAAAAAAAGTTATTTATTTTGCAGAAAATAGATGCTCAAGCTATTGAAGAATTCTATGGTCTGACATCTGATATATCAAAGAATTCGGAGTCTGGCTATATTTTATTCTATCAGTCAAGAGAGTGACTTGGCAAACTGTGATAATTGCGCACAATGATGCTGCACACAAAAGAAGATGATGGCTCCCCTGAACTGACTTTTACACAGACCACATCTGGAATGGTTGAACAATGATACACTCTGTCTCCTACTAAATGGTCTATGTGATATTGACTATAACTGTCCATTTTTGACATGCAGAACTTTGTTTAAAGGGGGGGGCTGTTTGTAGTTTTTAAGTCTGATTGAAGAGCTAATTGCAGTCAGATTTTAGTGGAATTTATATGGACTAACATTTACACATAATAAGATTTGGATGTCAACTGTTAAACCCAATCCAGCCAGAGTAGTATTTTATATGGAAGTGTTCATTACATTTAGAGCAAAATTATTTAAAACTTTCTAAATGGTTTTGGGGTGTGTTGATTTACAAAACATTCCTTGAAATACTTCCTGACATATACTTATCCATTTTAAGTGTAAGGAAAAATATCTATTTCACGATGATTGGAGTTGTACATCCAAGGGGATTTTTTTACATGTTACTCTGCTGCAGAAAAGCTATTCTTCCAAAATCATTTAAACTTTGGGTTGTTTAAACTTTCAGTGTGTAACCTCAGGCCTAAAATTCACATAGAGGGATTTAAATTACACTGGAACTAAGTAATTCTCTATGTTCAGTCACTTTGTTTATTGTGAGATAGTACAGATGAGGTGACATTCAGAACTTACAGAGTATTAGAATAAAGGGAGTGAGATGACATACATGATACAGAGATAAATTACATTTATAGATATTGAGCTTACCTTTTTTGTTAAAATTATACCATAGATTGTTTACTTAATTGAGTTTGCAAAGATTGCAACACTGCTCATGCTGTAAAATATCCATCAGGATTGAAATCACACAGTCCATTTAAATAAGCACTTGTTTGTACATAAGACACAGCTTTATCCTGCAATTTTCTGAACATCTGTAGGTCCCATTTTCATATCTCAAGACAGAGTCCATTTCTTAGAAACATAATACATAACAACTGCTAGTTTACATACTATCATGTATATATCATCTCTAACATTTTGGTCATGTTTGACAACATTTTATCACCACAGAAACAGATAGGGCTCTGGCATGTTGATTTCAAAAACATCAGAAGGCTTAGTACAAAAGGCTTGGTTTGTGATTTTACTGGGTGAATTTGGCTGGCACTAGTCATGCACTGGCTAATAAAATTTTGGAACTAGTATACTGGAATTTGGCAAAGAATGAATGTAGAAGAAAGTATCAGTAGGGTATGAGAAGGGATCAATAATGGCTTTAGTCAGTGGTAACACTGGGTAACTACCTTGCTCACTCTGGCACTTTCATTCCATTATACAATTCTTGAACTTCAGTAGCCAAAGTCCTATTCCAATGATGTCAACAGCAAAAACACTCTTCTCGTCTTCATGGGGAATGACAGTTGGTTCTAATATTTATAGGAGAATATTCTCATCTCACAAAACTTATTTCTACCTGTTATATTTCATTCAGTCATTATGTATTTATTAGACAATTTTGCTTTTGGTCCTTTTCTTTAAGAAGCCTGCCTGCCACTTTATGGCTGACACTCCATTTCAAGAAATGGCTTTTGAAGTGCAGCTACATCTCATATTTTAGTGTTCTGCAGGAAAGAGAATAACTTTTTTCGTTGTACTCTACTGTAAATGTGAAATATCTTTTGTTAAATAATGGTGAAAATGAAGTAATAGTTTCTACAGTAACATCATTGGAAGTTCAGTTGGATTTACCAATGGACATTTTGTAAACTAAGGCAATGTAGCACTTTACACAGTGAGAAACAGAAGTGGACTTTTCAGCTAACAGTATTTGTGATTTATCATGTTTTTATATTGATGTAAGAAAACAGACATAGAACGTAACCTTGGAGTACTTTGGTGAATAATAGTAGTGGTCTACAGAGATCACTCACATGAATGAAGGCTTGCATGGAGGCTCAAGACAAGCATAGTTGGGATGCAGCTCTTGTTCTTTTATTGATGTTAGAATGAAATGTTCTGCCTCTAACACAGAAGACAGACCTCTTACAGGAGACTTCAACTGAGGCCCAGGAGCTTTTCCACTGAAAAGCTAAACCTGCAAGTCCCTCTTTCATGGATTTATTTATAAGCATTTAGAATTTCCATATAAAAATATAATTATCACTTGCCTTTTAAAATGGGTAAGGTTTCCTCACTGTAAATGAAGTCACTTTCTAGATCAGCACTAACCAGTGCTGGTCCAAAGATCTGTACTTCGCAGTTTACTGCTGAACTTTCTTAAGGCATTCTTTAGTTTTAAAACAAGCAACAAAACAGATATTCTTAGGGTATCATTTGAATCTTCAGGGCTCATGTTTATATGAAAAGTAATTTTTCTTAAAAATAATTTTTAAAGCGGTTCAATTTTAGGAAACATTTTCCGTATTTCAATTGACTTAAGTAAAAATTGATTTTTTAAATGTTAATAGTATGAATTAATATGTAAACGCTAAAGTACAGAATAATAATCTTTGAGTTTCTTCAGCTGAAAGACAGCTTTAGACTGTAAAACATACAGATCATTGCAGTACATTATTGAGAGTAAAATTACTAGAATAAGCATTTTAAATTCCTGCTAGCTCTTGAGAAGATCGCAGCAATGCTATCACATCAGTCTGACATTAGCTCTGAAAAATTATGGAATACATGCTTTATGCTAACACTGACTAAACAAAGGAGCATTTTATTTGGATTTTTAAAAAATTGCAGTCACAATTCTCTAAATTGGTTCCAATCTACAGTGTGCTGAATGTTTTGACTTCAGTCCAGCAAAAGCTGTCCATCACAGCTGTATGAATAGTGCCAGTCTAGGCAGAGGAACACTTCTCTGTCAAATTAAGTACATTCACACAAGTTCTGCAGGATTGGGATCCCCACAGGAATAATCATATGATTTAAAGTACTTTAGTTGATTAAATAAATTATAATCCTTTTTCTCTTGTGATTATGCATAGATTTCCAGTCTCCTATGAAGGAATGGAAAAATACCTAAGACAATAAAAGCATTTCAGCTAGCAGCTAGCAGCCAGGAAACAAAATGCTAGCACAGATGTCTAATAGTATTCTGTGCTTCCCTAAAATTACTATATTTTATGGTGTCAGATTGTAGGTATTTTAGGCCTAACAAAAATTGAAGTTTTCCACTTGTTTCACATGCTGTTGCTAAGATGCGTTGTCCATTTATAAATCTTATTAGTATGTTCTTACTTGGAAAAAAGAACATTTTTGTCTTGTGCAGTTTTTCCACTGAACCCAGTGAACCACTGCGGTGCTGATCAGTTATCTTAGAGGATGAGCTCAGAACTCAACTTTTATGTTTCCCAGAACAGGCTGCCAGGATTTTATGTAATTTCTGCTTTGGGGACATAGCAGAAGGAGGCAGAAGAAGGGAGTGATGGAAAAGATATACCAATGAAACAGAACACCTTTTTGAAATTAAGTCCCAAAATTACTCCTCTTAATTTATTTTAATAGTTTACTTATCTCAGAGTACTAGATTATGTATTGAAAGTCTTGTCCCTCTAGCAGTTGGAGAAGAGAAAATAAAGCAGTAGGAGTTTCCTTCATATCAGATTTAATAAAGCTATTAAAGACCTAACAAAATGAAACTGAAATTCACATAGCGTGATGGGTCCTAAACTGCTACCACAAGTTGTCTTTTATCTTCAGACATTACATTTCATTCACTCATCTATTACAGCATCATGTACTTGGCATCTGAGCTGACGACTTGCAGCTGACAGGTTTGAAAAGTTTGATGCCTCTCAGCAGCAGATCCCATCTTGTTTTGTCTCTTTTTTGCTGCATGTGGCTGACAGGTCTTAGCAGTATCTTACAGCTGGATGAATATTAGAAATTTTAACAAGTTTTGGCTGTGTACCTATTCTTTGCTAGTACCTTTTACCAGTGTTTGTTTTAATTTATTTTTCTTTTTTTTGGTCTGTTATTGTATTTGTATAATAACTTCTGTGGTTAATATTATCTGTTTTGTTTAAATTTTTATGTACTTTAGTTTTTTAAAATGTAATCAACCCAAGCACTTTAAGCAACAATGTCAATCTTGTGAAATTCCAATCAGCTTAATATTTTGCCTTTGTCTTATTGTTTTTGCAGCTGTTTGTTTGTGATCCAATGTCTCTAGCTACAACCCAATTTCCATTTTTAGGCTTGTAGTGTGAGTTGCATTGTAAATTTGAGAAGCCTAAGTATTTTCATACATATTTATTCATACTTAACAAGGACACAGTATTTACTATGTGTGTGCTACACGGAGCAGTATGTACCTGATGAGTTGCACTCACAGTGCACTTTTTACAGCCTTTTTTGCATTCTGCCTGCTAACCCATCTGATAATGACTGTAGTACTTTAATCTGTGATGCAGTTATCAATGACTAGAATTTAGAAAAGCTCAAATTCTCACAGGAGAATTGTCATTTACCAAACACAGAGTTAGCTGTCGGTCCGCTGATGATACAGGTATTGCTCTCTTTGCCATTTTGTCAGTGGTCTGTACAATCTCAAGTAGGAATAATCTTAAAGGCCACATTTATTCCTGGCCCTTGTGTGAGTTCTGACAAGGAGAGCAATCTTTCTGCGTCTTTCTTCTCTCCACTTGGGCCCATATAAAGCAAAGAGATAAGGAAGTAAGACAAGTGCTCATTATGGTAAAATAATGTTTTTTAGAGGAAAACTTCTGTAGTGTCCATATGAGAAGGTCACTGATTTTCTGTGTTGTTAATACAAGGGTAATTCTTAGTGCTTTAGGAGTTGTATTCTCTTTGTTCAATGAAAAGACCAGGGCTTTTTGCTGTTGCATCAGTTCTGATACTGAGGTGTTTCTTCTCAATTTACAATGGCACTTACTATGTAAATAGCCTTTGGCAAGCCTCAACAGACACCCTTTTAATTTCTTTTCAGTTAACACGCATTACTTCAAAGAGATTGCTTGAACCTTTCTATAAGATTTGTTTCAATAACACACTCCTTTTGCATACTGAGTCAAATAACACCTATCAGCCAGTATGTGCCCACCTGGCGGGACCATCTGGGCTAAACCCACACCATTTTACATACTAATGATTCTTTACTCCCCCTTGGAGGTTTGCTTGCTGGCTTTGCCTGAATGATTTAATATGAAACTGCAAATAACTCCCTTTATTCATGATCTCAGAGTTGCTATAGTTCTTCAGTAAATTCTGCTTCATTTGATTATCAAGACTGGGACTACTGTACAATGTAAAATAAATTAACTTGCGTGTGCCATTCACAGCAGTCAATTTAACAGCCTAATGCTTCTGATGAAGGCTGTTGCAGATTGCAACTTTACTGTATGTATGAATATGAAAGAGTAAGTGACTTTTCTGTCATAGCACAGTAGGTCTGTAGGAGAAGCTAGACTAGCATGCAGCTTCCTAATTCTCAGCTTGTAGTCAGCTGAAGTTGGTGCTCTATTCTCTAGATAATCCTAACCCTTGTCCAAGGGGTTTGAAGGCGGCAGGAGCAAAACCATTGTGAAGACACCTTGCAGTTCACCAAATCATCTTGCCTGCTGCAGTGGATAATTAATGAATATTTGCAACCCTGCTGTTCCCACTCCCCAAAACCTCTTTAACAGATATACATTCCTTAAAGAGTCTGAGCTTAAACATCAGCTTTGTATTTGCAATCATGTTCATGTTTGCAAATGTCCCAAGACAGATTGTGTTTATGTACTTAATTGTTTCCTAGTCCTCTCTCAGTTATCATTCTAACAGCAAGAGCAATATCAGGGTAGCCATATTACAGGTTCCAGTGAATTTCCTGGACACAATTTTCTAGCTTCAGTGGCTTTTGTTAAAGAAGACTTAACACTAGCTCCATAACTTATCATGATGCTTTAGGAGTAAAGTCACCACATACTATATGAAGAGGAAGAAATATGGAAAGGGCTGTTTTGTCAGAGGCTTTGAATGTGTGTATCTGTTCGTAAATGTATAGTCCCTCTCTGTCTTGTCAAAATGATGCAGTCATAATAAAACTACTTAAATATTTTGTGCTAGTTTTTTAAATGAAATAAGATAGAAAAATTACTAGGCATACAATTGGGGACATATAAAAATACTGAATTTCTAGTAAAGCATACAATACACAGTGTATGTGTACAGTTGAATATCTGCTCTTTTTAATCATGATGTACATGTAATTAAACCCTGCGCTACCTGCAGAACTGTGAGAAAAAACTCATGTTGGTTATTAAGGTTGTAACATAAGAAAACAGTATTTTCTCCTGTTAATATGTTTATATTTTACAAAAAATAAAACTCCCTAGCTGATCTTGCTTCCATTCAACTTGCTTTGACTTCAGCTGGAGCCAGACTAAGGCTGAGCATTGATGTTGGTTGTTATAGAACATGCTTCTGAATGTCAGGTACCTGTATTCTTACAGATGACAAGACTACTGATGCTTGCTTTTCATTTCATTTAATGGAGTCACTGCATTTTAAGTGACTTCAGAGAATGTTTCACCACCTGGGCTGACTGCTTCTGAAGTGTCTTAAGAGAACAAATTTTGCATGCACATGGTGAGTTGTCTTGGTGGAATATACATACAATTGTATGACTGAGCTATACCTAGTTAAAGCACACCACTGACCTCTTCAATGTTTTTGAGAACAGCTAAAACTGAACAGAAGAAAAATCAGTCAGAATTGAACTACCTTTTGCATCAGAAAACAATGAACTCTTTAGCCTGGGATTTTACATATGACTACTGGAGTGGGAAAGGATTTTGCTAGTGAGATCTAAAATTCTGTCAGAGAATTGAATGGGTCCCATTGTCTGCTGATTTTCCTGAAGTTATTCATTAGCAAACACAATTTGCATTCTCAAAAGTGAGAATGGATGTTCTTGCTCCTGTCTAAATGGATTTTTGTTATTCCTTCAGAATCATTCAGGGAACCAAAATCCAACGTGGCTGTCAAACTGCATTTTTGTAGCTAACATAATGTAAGATTTATGGCACATCAGACTATCAAAGGACTAGCTCGAAAAACACTTCACATGTTATAGTCTGTATTTCCTCTCAAAAACATTCAAAGCATCTTCAAATCTATTCCTGGGTTATTAGAACATTAGATTTTAACTGCAGGATGGAGACAGAAATTTAAAACATGGAGATGACTGAAATAAATAAACCACAAAACTGTTCTTTTAAAACATTTTAAAGAAATAGAATTTATAGTGTACATATAAAGAAACTAAGAAAAGGTTTCCAAGATCAGGGTTCACAGTCACTATACATGGGCTCCACTAGAATTTTTCTCACTTCAGAAATGCATTTTCCGAGAAGCTGTATGATGTTTACCTATGTGTCTGTTCTTTAATCTTTTTTATGAGTTCGATTAGTCATTTTACATTTACAGGTTATGTTCTGTGTGCCAGATAAACAGAGAAATGCTAAAAATATAATTTAATCTCAATTGAAAATTCAGATATGAGAGGAGAAAATTGTAAAATTCCGCATTTAAATACACTCATCAGACTTCAAACAACATTTATTAGACATGATTAAACATGTGACATGGAAGACCATGTATCTGGAGATGTTAATTTCCTTGAATATTTGTGTGTAAGGTAAAAATCAAGTAAAAATTTTGAAAGAGGGAAAATAAGAAAACCATTTTCAATACATATATATATATGGCAACAACATTTTAATTATCTGTTCTGATAAAATGTTCCTATTATTGATTTTTTAACAAACAGTAGAAGATTACTCCATCACCTTAAGTTCACTCACCCTCACTGCATGACGCATTTGGTTGCTTCACTGTGACATAAGAGCTTCAAGCATTCCTCAGTCTAATGAGATTGTAGCTCTGTGTCCTTGTTCTCTCTGGGAGATGCTTGTGGCACAGTCTGTGGGACCAGCAGCCCTCTGAAGATCTGGATCTTCCTGGATCCTATCTCTGAGTGCATACCAGGCCAGTGAGAGCTCTCTTCACTTCTCACCATAGCAGCTTCAATATGTATTTTCCCCAAGCTCATCTTTCCAAGAACACATGGTGTATGAGTTTTGTATCATTTCCAGTACAGAATAACTTTGCCATACATAGGAAGATACATTAGCAGATTTAGGAAAAAAAGATAAACAATCATATGTAGTCTGCTTCATTTTTTTCATGTGGTAAACGTAGGAAGATTCCTTTAAGTAATTAATCCAATAACTAAAAACTCTTCCCTTTTTCTCCCCTATGGCTGCCTTCCCCATATTCTTACATGGTTGGGTGGGAGGCACTCTCAATCCTCTATGTCACAGCAGGTGTCTATTACTGAGTTAAGATTAGAGTTTGGGTGTGATGGATGGGCTTGCAAGGGAAGGAGCCCACTGGTGGCATTCACCACTGCGAAGACTGGTCATTATCAAAGTGAACAATATCAATTCAGTTAAACCAGTCACAAATGTTTCATCTGAACTGCAGTTCATGTTACTTAAATGCTAACAGTGCATTTAATCTTACTATGAATAGAGAAACAGCAGAGGAGACAACAACATGAAGTTTGCAGTTTGTCCCAGGATGCATGGAGAGACCTATCAGGATCAAGCAGAATTCAAGAAATAGAGACTGATTGACACTTTTTGCCAAATCACTGCAAGAGTAAAATAAAGAGGTCAGTGCTGAATGGAATTTGGAATAAGACAGAGTGAAATATCCTTTCGATTTCATTTGACACACATATGAGAAAAAATATTCTAGTCATGTTCCAAAACAGCAAAGATACAGAAGATACAGATATCACCCAATGTTGCAAACTAGACATCACAAATGCTTAGGGAGCAAATTTTACCATCAGTCATTTCAGTGTAGCTGTAAAGAAGCTCCAGGCAGGTTTTCAGCTTTACAGTGGGATTAGTAATAACAGAATCTGGAACAAAGGTTCTTACAGCACCCTCATAAAAATTCTGGTGTGCAGAGATGTAAGACACGGTTATGTGTGAGCCCTGGAGAAGAACAACAAGTATGATTATCTGTGCTCTTTGAAAACAAGGTTCGGAAACACAAAATATTAAATTTTATTTAGTAATTAATCATATAATTCTCACTGTCATTTATGAAGCATTTTTCATCCTCAAGGTAGTTTACTAGATAATGTAATGCCTTTCCAACTCTTAATTTGGTGAAAATGGTAGAAATTGGGTAATGTGTACCAAAATCCCTGAGTATTATAGCTGACTTCAACTTGAGCTGAATCTGGCCTCCCCTCAGCTAGTTGAACTGGTAGGGACATTTTCACCAACTCCTCAGCAGCTACCTTGATGACCTATTCACTCTTGGATGCAGTTCAAAGTGCAGATCTTGTCGCACATTGTTCCAGTGCAACCCAATCCCTTGTTGTTTCTGAAACAGCGCATCTTGCCTGGAATGCACTGGGGCAGCTGAGGTTACTGAGGTTACTCCATTTCCAAGAAATGGATTAGTTTTTTTTTGCACCCTAGTAAAAATTAAAAAATATTAGGTAAATATTATATAGGTAAATATTAGGTAAAGCAAGGATGATGTAATTTATATGGTTTATTTCTCTTTCTTGATTCTGGATATTTCCATTTACGTTTTCCGATGAATGAAAGTATTTTGAGGTGAGGTCACTGACTGTTTTAATTCTGCAAGATGAGTAGTTCAGACAGTGTTGGCTAAGACATCATCATGGCATTCTGTTGCCCCTCAGAATATGGCCTTGAGGACAACAAAAAACCCAAATTCTTCCCCCTAACCTTTACAACTACAACATTTTTAAATGCTCAAGCTCAGGTTGCTAATTCTACTGTTGATATTTATGGGGATATTTCTGGGCATAGCACATTACTATCCGGTCATGTGGTTTCAACCAACATTGAACTAACTAAACTTTTGCATTAACATGCTTCGGAGTAGTATTCAATATGTATATTAAATTGTATTTTTGCCATGGCTTGGAGAAGATGGTACATGAAATCTAAAAGCTTTACTTTATGGCAATGTTACGCATCCCTACTCATTTATTGTTCCCAAATATAGTTACAGAGGATGAGGAAAGACAATCAGTTTATTATAAAATAAATGGTACTGCAGAGCACAGACTGTGAATAGCCAGTGTTTGGTGTGGTAACAGCAGTGAATAAAGGCTCACTGTTTAGTAGGTCTGTTTAGTTGTCATGACACTTGTAAAAAAAATGTACCTGGAGAATTTAATGAGTTTCCTTAATATAGTGAATCTCTTGCTCTCACTCTTGTGCAGTAAATCCCCAGATCACCTCCAGATACTGAACTGAAAACAAACCACTTCATTCATCATGCTCTATATACAACTGAACTTTATTTATACAAAGGTATTTTACTCAAAGTCACCGTAATATGAAAATGAGTTGTATCTCCTGGGCAAAATATTTTTTATCTGGAAACTGTGTTAAAGCTGAATTCATGATACCATTTCTTAATGAAGAAAACCCCAATATGTAGGTCCTCCTCCAGTGGCATTTTGTCCCCTGGCATTTTGTGGGTTTGTTTTGTTTTGTTTTTCCGATAAGCCATTATGTATGGACTTTTTTATTCTTCATATTACTCCTGTGATTTTGGACAGTATCATCTACCATTCTATCTCTCACTGAACGGAAGAGTATTTAGCCTCTCTCTCTCTGGGATTGCAATATCAGTCCACCAGCTTCAGTGAATTTTACAACAATTTCGTATCCAGTACTATAAGGCACATTAACAGGACTCATCCTTTGGGAGAGGATGTTCAGGAAAGCAGTAAGGGCTATAGATTGAACAGGAAAGTCTGTGCTTTCCATTCTCATCCATTGTTGTTTTACATGGGGCAAATAATGTAACCTCTCTCTTCCTCTATTTCCCAACTAGAAAATGAGTATGTCAATATTTATGTGTCTCAGAGAACTATGGAGCTTAGGTTAGTGAAGTAGAGTCTGCAACCTAAATTACTCTTACATGCACAAGAATTAGGCTGTCACACTATATTTTTTTTTCACTATATTTTCAGGCAGTCATCTGTTAATAACTGCAGCACTCCCTTCGAGGGGGAAGATTTGCAGACAGTAAGACTAGCTGACTGTTATTTCACAGGAAAAAATCTCTGCAAAGACATCAAACAACTGTTCAGAGGTGGTAGGAATTAATTCAGTGATACAAATATGCTCTGAGTTTGTCCTGAAAGGTCAGTATTACTGAATTTTATTTCCAAGTAACGTATCCCATTATAACCCCAATCAAAGTCAGTGGGCAAAGATCAGGTCCAGAGTGATCTAACAAGGGACCTGCTGCATGTTTCTTTCAGCTAACTGTCTCTCACCATGACTATATCTAGAGATTTCAAAGGAAAAGGGGAAAACTCTATTGCAGACAGTTTATGAAACAAATGACCCATTAAAGAAGATCATTTCCTTACAAAGAAAGGAAAGTTGCCAAGGGAAAGAAACTTTCTCTGCAAGTTTACTCAGATTATTTTTGCTGGTTTTTACAGATATTATTACTATATTATTATATTATATTATTTTATTATTATTATTACTTATTATTACTTATCTTTGGCCCTTGGAGGGATTTTACAATCACTATGAGATCATAAAAAAACCTGACCTAACAATAATAATACCAAAAAAACCAGCCACCCAAAAAAACCCAAACAAACAAAACCAAACAAAGAAAGAGCCCCTCAATGCTTTTATAAATTTAAATAGCAAAAAGACAAACATTTTAATGGAAACATTTTTTTCCAGAACTCTGTCCTTAAATTATTTTAGTCTTGGGTTTTGTACTCTTCATTTTAATCTTGTTTTTCATTTCTGCAAAGCAGAGAAGCCAGCTAAATCATGGCAATGTTCTGGAAAGGAAATGGTTAATATCCATGAAGAGGAATAAGAAATGCTATGTTCTTTTTATAAAGGGCAATTTCTCACCCACATGGGTATTTGGAGCTCACATGGATCAGGTTTCCAAATAACCCACATTTTGAGTCTGGAACAAACCATATGCAATATGCAGAAGTGAACCATCCTCAGCAGACTGGTTGTTTAAAGAGCTGCTGCTCATTTCCACTGTCCATTTTTATCCATCCCTTTTAAGTGGTCGCCAAACAAAGAAAAGAGTTATTCTCTTCCGAAAGCTGGTAAGATCTTAGGTAGAAGAAAATTTGCATTTAGCTGAATGTTAATTTTACAATGCTGTCCAGCTATAGCAGAGTAGTTTGCTTTTGCTTCCTCCCCACAACCAGCACACACATAGTCAGGAAAGGACTACTGAACCTTCTCAACTTCTTTGAGCAAACTAAGCAAAACTGTGTCTCTAGGTGGGTTTTCTGCTTAAAGGAGAGAGACTTCACAGAACAAATAAGAGTAGTCAAGGACATTACACCAGAAGGGCGCTGCCCTTTGGGTTTGGCCATATCAGCTACAAGAAATGAAAATGTTTTGTGCTTCTTAGAGCTTTCCTTTGTGGACATTTATCAAGTTTTGCCTTTACTCTTTCCCTTCACAGCTTTCCAATAATCATCTCAGCATTCTCAGACTTTGGGAAAGGTCAAATCCAGACCTAAAAACCAATTGGTCAAAACCAATTCCAAGTTTTATGAGTTTGATGTAAAAGCATAAGTAATATTTGTTTTTGGAAGCAGCACATGGGATCCAAGTAACCCCATATTAGGACTGCTATGGGTTTACAAGTCATGGGGTCCTAATTCATTTACAAGTGGTGAAGGCTGGATAGCTTGTGCCCAGTCTCCTGCTGGGTGATACAGCAGATTAGATAACTAATGCAAGTGTGTAACACAGGAACTTGTAAGTGGCAAGGATTTTTTCTAAACAGTTAAAACATCCCCTTTTACTTGCTTCTCAGTTAATACACAATTTCACACACAAAGAACATTGTGCTCTCAGATTGGAAAACCATCTGAGAGAGTGATGGGAGAAGTGGTGGATGACTGCCTCAGGCATGAGCCTCAGGGCATGGGCATCCTTATGCTCCATGGTGTCCTGCAATGCTAATGAGAGCACCAAATGCCATCCTATTGCTACTTTTAAAAAAATATTATTCTTAATACCGTGTGTGCCCAATTGTTTGGGCACTTCTCCTGTTGCTATTTCCTCTGAAGTGTAACACAGATGTTGATTCACATACAGAAGATGCAGTAGGGGAAAACTGTGATCTTATTTCTCTAATATAGTGCATTTCCTTAGCAGCAGATGCCTTTTTACACTGATCTCATTCACACTGGAACTGTGTTTCCTCCTTCTGTAAAAAACTACTGCTTTTCTTTCTCCCAAATCCTACCTGCCATCCTTCCATTATAGGAATTTAATAAACAGGCAGAAAAAAAAAGCCATTTTTTGTGCCTCAAAAAATTCAAACTGCCAGTGGGTGAAACAGACTAAAGGCATTGATTAACATGGTCTGGCAAAAGATGAGCTCAAAGCAGAGCACCTTATTCAAGAAACCCTCAACTGGCATGAATTGTCATCATCTACATTCATGCAATATTTGATACCCATGAACAGATGGGAAAGAAATCCTGCCTTTCGCATGCTACAATTCAATGTGATTTGGGGCATTCACTGAAGTGAATGTGAGCAGTTTTTATCATGTTGTGTTGGAAAACTGGCTAGTGTAGCCAGTAACCTGTTAATTGAAAGTACACATATAATGCTTGTAACTAGGTCCATGCTACTGCACTTCAAAATGTAGTGTAGGGATGTTGGACCTTGGCAGGCCCAGGATGAATTTCCTGATGTTATAAGCTCTCTGACAATTTTGCCTGTGCTTTCCAGGACAATTTCCAAACAACCTGAGTCTGAAAAAGTGAAAAATAGTCAGGTTTCTAGACAAAATATCAACTCCAGGAGAGTGGCTCATTATGAAATAGCAGGGTTTGAAGGTCAGGGGTTTTCTTCTCCTTCCTTTTAGTACCTGGCTGTAATCTATAGACTTGCATAAGACCAACTTTTAAACAAAGAGTTTGAATAAAAACTGCTTTCAAGCTGTTTGACGGAGGGCTCTCTTTAGTGTTGGGAGCAAAAAGGATTTAGAACAGGCACTTACTAAACCTTAAAAAATATTCAAAAATATTCTCATACTACCTTTCTTTTGATAAAAGAGTCCCACCTCAATAATTCTTTGCTACCTGAGTCTCTCATCAGTATGTATTTTGTCTCTGTAGAAGTAAATTTCCAGTTTCCAGTATCACAGCAAACAGAAGTTAAATCGAAAACTGTATCTATACTTTAATTATTTTATGATTCTTTTCACATAAACCATTTGCATTTATACTACCTAAAATCTCTTCTACAAAGATCCTTTGTATGATTCGCTATTGCAACACATTAAGAAGCAAAACTTTTTTGTTTACTGTGTACATAAGATATAAACCCACATATTTCATAATATGATGTAATATATATAGTAATTATGTCTTAATTAACTTTTTTTTTTAAGTGCTGCTATGCCTTTTGGAACAGGAGAAGGATCAAGTCTGTAAACGGTAGAAAGCCTATGGTCTTCAAAAGTAGTTTGAGGAAACTTGAGTCTTTCATCCTCTCCTTAGCACCCGTGAGGTCACCTCTGGAAACCCATGAGCATTCTCTTTTGCAAGAAACCAAAAGCCTTTACAGGTGTTCATCCAGGTGAAGTCCTTGACTGGAGTAACACAGCACTCCAGTGACACGTGGGCAATAAAATCCAGAGCTCCCAGTTGTTGTGTCTCCCTAGGCTTCGTAGGGCTCCCCTCACTCCCATCTGCACCCCAGATCATTTGTCCTTCTTCCCCTGCCCACTGCCCCTACAACACTGAGATATTTACCCAGGTTGATTGTTTCACCGGTGAACTATCTGCTCTTATCATAATAAAGAGCAGTAAGTCACCTGGTCCTGAGGAAGGCTGGGGCTCCACTAGTTGACATCACTTACAGCACCAAAGTGACTCCCATTAAGCACAGCAGTGGAAAGACAGATGTTATGGTAATAAGTGTAAATTATTTTACAAGCAAAAATGAGAATATCTTTATTCTAATTCTTTAACTTTAGGCTGGGTTTTGTATTAACTTAGATTAATGCAACATGCTTCAACTATTTTGTGGGTATTCAAAATATTCTGTTCCATTTCTTGGCTTGAAAACAGGCAAAGAATATGTAATTTCCAGCTATATGACTTGTTTCTGCTTCTTCTGAAATCCACAGGGAAATCTTACCTTTGAATTCAATTTAAAGCTGCAGTAATAAAGCTGGGATGGAGACCTGGTCAGTGCTGGAGATGGGAAAATGATATAGATGCTCATTTTGTCTTATGCATCTTGCGTGGTATGGCCACTCCTGACTTCAGTTTATTTCAGTGGAAATAACACTAAATTTAAGGTTGTAGCCAAAAGTTGCTTTATGCAATGTTTCAATATAGCTAATATATCTAAGTGTGAGAATGTTCAGATTGGTTAAAAAGCATTTATTGTTAAAAAAATCAGAATATTCAGATTCTATATTTCTTTTATAACCATAGATCCCATGAGAATTTTAACAGCAGTTCAAAGTTAATAGTATTTCTTGCTCTTCATGGTCTCCTCCATAACTTCAAATTGAGTCTATGATTATTGCTGATCTTTATGAACTAAATTGCTCATAATTCCTTATTCATTCAAGTTCGAACTTCATAATCTAATGAAAGCCACTAAATTAGAGAGCCCAGTCCCATTGTATCTTAGCTGACAGACTCATAGAGGAAATAAATCAGCTAATGAGATGAAATAATCAGATAGCTAAAAGACTGTACACAGATTGCACTGTTGGAAGTCTATTTTAAAAGATAAGCTAATTTATACCCCTTATATTCCACTATAACCCCCTAAATTCAGAAGTGTCTGACACAGAGTACACTCACAAATTCCTATTTGAAAATTGCTAAGGAAAGTTTCCATTGAGGCATTTCATCAGTGCTGTCTAGTTCTCAGAGTAAGGAAGAAGGCACTGGAAGACCTGAGATTTTTCCCCAGCACCGGCTTGTGTTGAGTCCAGCTTTTTTATCCTTGTCTCTTTTGCTCTGGCACTTCCCAACAGCTTGCTGTCTCTGGCATGCACCTCCAAGAGCAGAGTCATCTCTGACAAAAAGCCATGTAGGCATCTGAGGGCCAAGTTCTCTGCTGAAACAGGCTGTGTAGCTCTACTGAAAGCTGTGAAAATTTACTGATTCTCACCATATGGAAACCAACCTCCATCCTTAACTGTTGTTCGACCAAGTTTTTTCTCAACCAAGTGGTTCTGATTTCAGATGTGTAGCCTTGGGGGCATGGGGTAGCCGCTGCATGAAAACCTTTGTTACCCTTTGAATTTTTGATACATAATACCATGGAAAATTTATTTATCCTCTTCCTATATATTTTGCTATACAAATGGATTATATAATTATCAAGAAGAGAAAGATCCAAGTATCTAAATTACACGTTTGCAACCAAGACGAAAGCTGTAGCTCTGTGGTTTCCTCACAGGAACTCATAGAAAGTGAAATAACATTCCATCTTACCCCTGTCTTCATGATTAGATGATGAAAAGAGTATCTGTGCCATGTTCCTAGTGCAGATAGTTGTTTCTTCTATTTGTAACAGAACATGAGATTGACTTCCAAAATGCACTTAGGGTACAGTCACAGCTTCATTTCACTAAAGATGCTTGAAACTCCCACATCAGCAGGCTTTCTATATAGACACTTCTGATTCATATGGCAGTATAGTCGAGTTGTAGTTAGTGTATGCACTTATAAAGGGAAAACTATGACCACATCCATCTAGAAATAAGCCCTGACTTTTTTAACTATTACATTGAATCGTTAGGAGAGGCTTTGCTATCTTCCTTAGTCTTCATAAGCCAGGGGAAAAAACACAAAAATGGCTCATCACCCAGAAAAATTGTTTCATAAGGATCTGGCCTTCGGTTTGAAAAGTGTGGGCAGAACACTGACCAAGTGGAAGGGAAACAATTCCCCCTGTGGGAATCAGAGTGTGGGTGCCGTGCAGGGCACTTTTGTGACCCACACAGTGGCTGCCACATGCATCAGACCAAGTAACAATTCTTCCACCCTTGAAACTCAGGAAAATAATTTATATATAAAAAAAATCATACAGCTCCCTGCTCAAAGCAAATTCAATCATAAAGGACTTATGCAGTGCTTAGCAGTAAGAAAATCCAGGCTGCAAAAATATTAATTGCCTTTAAAATAAGATAAAGATGCAATACTGATAAAGCTAAAGATATCAGCTGTAATGTAATCACTGGACTTCTTGTTTATTTGACTGACTTGAACCATTTCATCTTGAAGTGTTTTTATACAATGCACATTGATCAATTTATTCTGGGTAAGACATCCACTGAAATGATGATGGAATTTATGTCAGTGTGAGAGTGACAGTAACATATTTCTATCAATAATAGTGAAGAATAATATTAAAGAACACTGCAGAACAAAGTGCTCCTTTCTTAAGCCATAAACCAAGACGTGGGCCTTGAGAAATAGTCTGATGTCATTTTAGGAGGCAAACATTCCACTAACGGTATCAGAGTCAAAAAGTGCATAAGGAAATACAGAGATGACAGTGTTTTTGAGATTAAGAAGGAATGTGTCTGTGGTAGGTTTTCTTTGTCTTTTCCTTTTGTCCTTCATTTTATTCAGAAACAGTTTTCTGTTATTCAAAATCAGGGTTGGGCTCCTGCTACAAAAACATTACTAATTTCTTTCAAATCTCAAACATCAAAAATATTTCTCTGATTTAGGATGCTTTATACTTGCCTGATCATCAGTGATACAAACTGCACTCCTGCTCATTTTCTGTCTCAGATGGCACAGGGTAAAAATAGACGTGGAGATGCCCTGTCCGGGCAACCCAGTATTGCTCCTGGCCATCAGCACCCTCCATGAGGGAGCCATGTAGTATCAGCTGAGGTTCCTGCTATAGAGAGACTTGTGGGAAACTGGATTATTTTTATTATTTATTTATTTATTTATTTTTTATTATTTTTTATTAACTGAATCATCTGCAAAGATTTGTGGACATTTATACATGCAGAGAGATGGGGCAGAAGTCAGGAACCACCTAACTACCAGTAAAATCTGTTCAACTTTGCATTCAAACCAGGCCTGACAGCAAGAAACACTTGTTCGGAAACACGTTAACACAGACTGCTATTATTAGTTATTGTTCTTACAGGATCAATCATGAATGCAGCAGTAGTAATGAATAACACTGCCTTTTTATGTGCCTCTGCAGAAGAGGTGAGTGAACAGTGTCAACGAGAACTACATGAAGCAGAAAAACTCATGGAGGAACAGGATGACTCACGGGCAGCATAGCTGGAAGCAAAAAGCTTGCAAGACACATGAAAAAAATGTCAATTGTGAAGAATGTCAACAAATTGCATCATACAGCATTTTGTGAACCAACACTTCACACGCATAAACGGTGAGTAGCTCATCTTCATAATAGTCTAGCAAACTTTTATCTTCCTTTGAAAGATAAAAACTTGAAACAAGTAAATGAATTGCCCAGTATGATAGGTCAGTGTTATAACCAGGAACAGAATGCAACAATTCCCACTTCAGTCTTTAAAACAAAACAGAGCATAGAATTGTTCGGGCTTTCCACCTTTGCCAAATTTGAGCAAAGCTCATTGGAGGACCATTCATGAGGACCATGCTACACCCAGTGGAATTTACTTCACCCTCAAACAAGTTTAACTGTGGATATCAGTATGTGTTGGTGTTTATAAAAAATTAAATTTTTTTTATTATTAATTTAATTTCTTTTTTCTGTTTTGTTTAAAGATCTCCACTGAAATCTACTCTGATGAAGTTTTTGGTCTGGTTTCCCCTCTTGCAAAAGGACCAGTTCTCTTCTGTACAGACACTTCGCAAATACAACTCTTTAGCTGTTTCTAGGAGATACTGCAGTATCTCTTAAAAACTGTTTTGTTTTATTAAGAACTCAAAGTGTCACATTTCCATACCACTGCAATTACCAGGTAACAGTGTTTTTACTTCCAAAATGCCATTTCCAAGTTTATCATCTCTCCGTGACTTGTAATTCTTCTGGATAAACATGTTTGAGATCTGTGATGGTCTCCCTGGTGATGGTTGCCATAGTGCTTCACAGGATTTTATTTCTGCTCATTCCTCAAAAGCAGGACTGTGGTTCTCTGTGGGAGGCCCAGAGTTGCACCAGTCTCAGATTTTATTGCCTTTACCATTCTGCCCCCACTAAGGAATAAACCACCCAGACATGCCACTGTCATCTTTACTGTATTCCATCAACTCTGCTTAAAATAAATGTTACAAATGATTCTCCTCCTTTTCTCAGCACATTATTACACCTTATTTCATTGATTTCTACTTAGTTTCTATCTTGAGCACAAATTATTCTTCATTAAAATTTCAGACTACATTTTCCAACATCATGCACAATACACCAATTTTTAAAATTTTCAGTTATGTTAAAATACAATTCAAAAGTCTTAAAAGTAGGAAATATTAACACTACTGTGATGCTAATGGCCTCAAATGCTATACTGTCCACAGGAGCAAATACACCTGGCTTGGACCAGTTCAATCTCACTCATTTTGATAAATATCTTCCCCAAACCCTTTTTCTTTTTTTTTTTTTTTTAACTAAGAGCTGTAAGAAAATTACCAAGTCTCATTTCAGGGAAATGACTGATACAACATCTATCTCAGAGGCTGTGTCAGTGGCAACTAGGTACCGAAACATCTTTGGGAAGCTGAGCCATGCTGATGTGTTTGAAGAGGTAGATCACTTCCACTACCTTTGCCTATGTTAAAAGGTACTTTCGGCAGTGCCTTGTCTAAACAAAGTCAAAACTGATGGATCATTTCATATAACAGATGCAGAATCTGGCTCGCTGTAGCTTCAAAGTCAGGTGTTCAAACTGATTTCTAAAGTACATATATGTAAAATGTCTATCACAATGAAGCCACTCCTCATGGTAGATAGAGCAACCCTTTAAAAAGAGTAAACACAGATATATACAAACGTTTTATATAACATGGTAGTTACAGTCTCTTGCAGAATTTGCATCTTCTGGGTGAGTGACTGAGGAGCAGAGAAGAATAAATGAACTCCCTTACAACCCAATTTAAGTTTTGAGATTTATTTGCTCAGAGGACAATTTGTCATAAAATATACAATAAAATTATATATAAACATACAATTATTTATTTATACAATAAAAGTATAAAATATACAATAAATACACAACAAAAGTGTAGGAGGTGATCGAAGGCTATCAAGGAGGAAAAAGCTCCCAGAGGAACATGGGCACAAGGCAGTAGCCTTCCAAATTGCCATACAGTTGTTCAGGTAGCTGGAATTATAACACCACAAAGCAACTATTTTGTGACCCTAGACCTGGTCCCAAGCAAAGTGGGTTACATGAGTAACAACACCTGCCCACATAGGATCTTGCATTATGGACCCATCCTCCTCTAGGGTCTGCAGTACGGTGTGGCAGGACAGAGATGAAGGAAAGGGCACAGTGACATCTGTGACATCTGCCAGAATTGCCTGGGAAATGGCTTTCTCCAGCCCATGAAAGCTTAAATTGGAGACATATTCCAATTCCTTGACAAATAGTTTTTGAAGCTTTTCTAGTTTGTAAGGCAGTCACAAAAACACAGAAGATGTTTCTGGGAAGACTAGTAACCAAGGTTACTGCTAGTGTCCATACTAACATGTACATTACTGCTCACCTCTCTGGGCTTGCTCAACCATAGCAGTGAACGAAGGGTCCAACCTTTGCCGATTTCCGTATCCTGGTGGTAGATGGGTCCGTCTACTTGAACAGAGATTGACTGCAATTTTGAATTTAGATCATCTTTATCCAGTCCAATACTTCTCCTTTCCGAACATTAATAACCTGCATGTGCTGAATAAAAAATGAGGTAAAAGTCACCTGCCTGAAGCGGTTGTTAGGCTGTCGGAGTTGACCAGTTGACCATACAGAGATATTGATAAAGAGATGTTCCAGCTTCTGCTCTGCTTCATTGCCAGGCTCACAGGATCATGAGTTCCATCTGTTAAAGCCCTGATGGTTACTTATAACTGGGGAGAAATTGTACCAATCACCAAGCATATCATGTAGGACAAACTGAAGACGTCTACATGACACAGAGCTGTGCCAAAGGAGCAAAACAGCCAAGTTAAAAATCCCATCAGCATACTGTTCAGCCTGGGAGAATACACCTTGTTGAATAACAGGACAAATCTGGATAGCTGTACATAGCCCTATGCTTCAACAGGAACATTCCCTAGGGCTTCACCAGAGCAGAATTCAAACTAGAGAGAAAACATGGTGACAGTAAGTCAATAAGAAAACAATGTCATCCTTTCATAAGGATGTCAGCCAATGTTCATCTAATTCAGGTAAAAATAGAAGCTCTCCCATAATGACCTAGTTCTTCTGTTTCACATTGCTAGCTCTGTCTAAACTTGAGTAGTTCAATACTAAACTTTCTAGAGACATTAAAGTCTGCATTATAAACACAACATAGCAGATTTACTGTTGGACCAACTATATTGTGTCTGTCTCTTAGAAACACCCAGTAAAAAAATTGTAAATACTTCAAAGACGTTTTAAGTACTGATGAAATAAATGGACCCAGAGCATTGGAAAGAGCTAGATATGGTACAGGCAGGGAATAGCCAAGTTTCCTCGCATACATCTGTAAGGGCTGACATGCAGCACCCATTTTCACAAGGGCTGGTTCCCCTCCTTCCACCATGTCTGCATGTGGCCAGGCAACTATCCCCAAACCATCAACCCCAAAATATCTGCCATCAAAAAGAAGCAGGGATGTGGCATAGATGAAATACATACATATATGCATATACATACCTACCTATGCACACACTGGACTAGCCTCAGGGCTTTTAATAGCTGAGAGAGGAAGAAAGTTGGTGGAACAAGCATAGACAGTAGAAAGGACCAAGCAACAAAAATCAATTGTGTGGTATGAAGCCAGGGCAGGCAGCAGTCAAGAACAGAAGCAAATGGGATATCTATGGCCTCTCAGGAGGGTAGATGCATTCAAACACGCCACGGAATAAATGAAATGATCAGTGGTATCAGATGGCAATACTAAGTAAAAGAGATAACAGCACTTAACCTGTGGTGTCAAGCAGGGAGAGGTGAAAAAAAAGATTGCACTGACGTATAACTGGCAGATTGCTCCGGTGGAGTGGCTCTCCAAAGCATCAATAGGGGACTGAAAACAAGGCTGGGGAGCCCTGCCTCAAAGCCAGAGAAGCAGTGAACGAAGACTAATTTTTTTTAGCTGTTACAGGAAACCTAGGGAGAATGACGAGTTCTTTGCAAAAAATCTCCTCTTCTTGGTATCCCATTTCTGTTGCTGTTGTTAATGCAGTTGAACATTCTTTGAAGTTGAAATAATTTCCTTCATCCAGCTTTCCTCCCTCCCTGACCTTGTTCTTAGCCCAGTTGAATTAACAATTTAAATTAATTAAAAACATACTTCTCTGAGTCAAAGCTCTTCCATACAATGTGTTAAGAAGCAATATTGCACATGTTTACAGAAATTTCAAGTTTAAGAGGTTTTACCTTTCTGACTATGCAGATTTTCCCTGTTGAAAAGACTAATTTTCTGTGATTACAGGGATATCTTCCATGCATAATATTCACCAAATTTCATTCATTCCTCCTTCAGAAAAAGACCTTGATCTTCCTTATTCTTCTCGCATTTCAGTGAATATTTTTTAAGGTGAAAAATACTTGATAGTTTTTCAAACTATTCAGATTCTTCCTTTTCAAACATTTTGTCCTTGTCCACTAGGATTTCTACATACTCACAATTCCTGGGATATTTCTTCTGTGTCTGTCTGTTCCAGACTGAATTGGCTTTTGGGGTTTTATGAACTTCTACGCATATTCCTGGCAATACTAGCTTCACTGTCTCTGCTTACTGATCTTATCATAAGCCATTTACTGTTTCCATTTTATCCTTCAATTAGACCCTTCTTCAAACACATTCTTTCACATTCTTTCCCTAGGTTGTATAAAAGAGAGGTCTTTAATCTCCCCTTTCCTCTAATTGAAGCTGTCCTTCCCATCATGTCCTTCCCATTTTCCACTGCAATGCTCTGGTTTTCATTAAACAACGTCAGCAATACTCCAGTTGCTGTTGCTTTTTCTTTAATGTGGTTTTCCAAGAGTAATAGCAACTTTTTGTCTTTCCAGAGAACATGGAAAGAAAGTTGCAATTTATTAGCCTCATAAAATAAAGGATTGCAGTACTGATACCGCATGAGAACAAGGTAAGGAAAAGATAATCCTCTAGGTCCCAAACAGGTAACGTATTACCAAACATTGCTGCCTGACTAGGCACTGACACATCAATACCTTCCAACTGTAACTAGAAAGACTGCAGGTCAACCCTGTTGGGGGAACAACATGAAAAGGTAGAATTGGGAACAAAACGAGAAAAGGTTCCTTCGGTCATATAACTGTGCTATCTGGGGGCACAGTGCACTTAAACAGTCACAAAAGCCTTGTCCAGACCTGCACAGATGGAGGAGATGGGACTGACAAACCCCAGCAATAACTCAGTGTAAATTGAGGGGAGATGTTAATCATTCAGACTTTCTTCTCCACTGAAGATGCACTGAGTACCAGCCACAGAAGATCTCATCAGATTGAAATAAGAC
Organism: Pseudopipra pipra; assembly: GCF_036250125.1. Lineage (NCBI taxonomy): Eukaryota > Metazoa > Chordata > Aves > Passeriformes > Pipridae > Pseudopipra > Pseudopipra pipra. The sequence goes on from NC_087552.1 coordinate 48,949,375, forward strand.
AAATAGTGGTTGTTTCCACAAGCAGGAGGTCTTAGCCTCCAGCAATTATCAGAGTTCTGCTATTATCCACCAGCCACAAAGCTAGCAATTTTTCAGACAGCTCTTACAAGCAGTGATAATAGACCAAGTTCCTAGCCTGACTTGACTCAAGTGGACAAGATTGCCAGTGCTTTTGTGCTGTGCAGTTTCCTAGTATCACACTCTCAGACAGTTACGTTTGCTCTAAGACAAGTCATGAAAATGAAAACCACATACTCAATATGTGCTGTAAATCACATACAGCTGTTGGAGTAGGATAATACCTGCTTTTCTTATTGTTTGTTTTTAGTTAAAAAGAAAGTAACAAGCACTTATTTTTTCTGAGTGGGAAGGAAGGAGAATTGAGGAATGAAAAGAAATTAAAAGCTTCTCAAGAAATTTTCTGGTGTTTGTCCTTGCCTCCTTCCAGGATGAGATTTCAAAGCCAGAGCTTAAAGATAGCTTGAATTGGAAGCAGAGAATGTGTCATAGTTTTATCAAGCTCAGGGTTACAGAGAGATTTGGTGCAAAAACAGCTGCTTCTGACTCACATGATTCAAAGTGACTGAAAAACCTACAGGGTGTCTATGAGATGCTTCCCAGCCCAACACACTTGGACTTTTTTGGTTTTAAAAAGTGATCAGCGAGCAGCTTCCACACCTGCCAATCAAAAAAGGGTCTTCCAGCTCTAATGGGCAATGAGAGCCCATTTCTCCACAAAGACTGTCCTCAGTGTGTGGGGTCAGACAAGGGGTGGCTGTCTGGGACAACACCCGGGAGCAGGAACCCAGACTGGCTCCCAAATGTCACACACCATCATGGATTTTGGTACTCTCTACCTTGGATATGTCAGTGTCTCTGACCAAAACAAGGACAGTGTTGCACTCCGTTCAGACACTGTTGTAGATGCTAAAATCCAGATGAGCCAAAAGTCCTACACGTTGGCATGATTCTATACCCAAATTACCAGGTCTGGAGCTACCGCAATCATGGCCAATTCAGGAGCCCACTGGTCATGGTGTCCTTCCTTGTGAGCTTCCCCTGTTCACTTCCTCCTAATGTGCACTCCACTACATACAACAACACATTTAATAAGACATCAGCCCAGGATTTTTGAATGAATAGAGCTGATTAAAATTCAGAACTTCTGTACTATGAGGAGGTTTTGAAATTTCAAGTTAATTCTTTCTGTCAATCAGAGTTTGAAATAAAATATGTCTGTCATATATTGAAAGTATTTTAAGGATTTTCTTTGGGATTGTGTGAACTTTTCAGTATGAATTATATTTATCTGATTATTTATCTGAATGGTAGCATTTTACATTGATTTTAAAAGGTTAAAAATTTTAAATGTTTAGAAAATTAAAACTATTAGAAATAATGTCAGTTCTAAATAGAAAACACAAAAGTTACATTTAGGAAATCACAGAATCACAGAATATGCCAAGCTGACAGGTACACACAAGGATCATCAAGTCTAATGCCTGACCCTGCATGTACCTAATAGCATCATCGAAATGCCTCTTGAACTCTGTCAGGCTTGGTGCTGTGAGCACTTCCCTGGGCAGCCTGTTCCAGGTTCCAACCACCCTCTGGGTAAAGAACCTAAACTTCCCCTAGCACAACTTCAGGCCATTCCCTCGGATTCTGTCACTGGTCATCACAGAAAAGAGATCAGTGCCTACCCCTCCTCTTCCCCTCACAAGTTGTAAACTGTGATGAGGTCTCACTTCAGTCTCCTCTTCTCCAAGCTGAACAAAGTGACCTCAGCTGCTCCTCATACAGCTTCCCCTCAAGACCCTTCACCACCTTTGTTGCCCTCCTTTGGACACTCTCTAAAGCTTAATATCATTCTTATATTGTGGTGCCCAAAACTGCACACAATTTTCAAGGTGAGGCCGCACCAGTGCAGAGCAGAGCAGGACAATCCCCTCCCTCGACCAGCTGGCGATGCTTTGCCTGATGCCCCCCAGGACAGGGTTGGCCCTCCTGGCTGCCAGGGCACTGCTGACTCATATTCAACTTGCCATCAACCAGGACACCCAGGTCTCTTTCCATGGCACTGTTTTCCAGCATTTCATTCTCCAGTCTGTACATACATCCAGGATTGCCCCATCCCAGATGCAGAATCCATCACTTTCCCTTGTTGAACTTCATATGGTTGGTGATTGCCCAGTTCTCTAATTTGTTGAGGTCTCTCTGCAGGGCTTTCCTGCCTTTGAGGGAGTCAACAGCTCCTCTCAGTTTTGTATTGCCTGCAGACTTGCTTAGTATCCCTTCCAGTCCTGCATCCAAGTCATTTATGAAGATGTTGAAGAGCACTGGGCCTAAGATGGAGCCCTGTGGAAATGGAGAAGGGAGAATTTCACCATTATTGGAATACCGCACCGATTTTATTTTAGAGTGATATTTCACATAAACAAGCAATAAATAAATTAAAAAAAAAAAAAAGAAGAAGAAGAAAAGAATCACGAAGCAGCATTTTCGGATCGATAAACAGAAATTTTTTGTTCCACTTCAAAAAGAGTGTTGATGACGTTCTTCTGTGAGTAGATCTCCTTGAAACATAATTTGAAGCTAGGGACATCAACAAGGAAAGTTTTTAGAGAAAGAGTGATTGTCTAAGGGTAGTTTCAAGAATATGAGCTTGTGGCTCCAGTTCTTGATTCATCTGTTTCTAAGTTTTGTCTTTCTGTTTGGCAGGCAGCTCTTGTCTGGGTTTTTTCATTATGTCCATCGACTTTTCTGAAAGAAGACTATGTAGAGCAAGTAGAGCAAGACCCCCAGTTCCTTTCTTCCTATACATCAGTGGCCACTATAGGATGTATCAAATGTAGTATTGGCCACCAAATTTTTGTAAATAAGGCTCTTTACTGTTCATTGTGCACTGTCAGATAACAGGTTTAATTCATGCTGTATGTTTAGTTCTGCACGAGTATTAATTTAGTCACAAAACCTGGTTTGTGTTTGGAAATCTCTTGAAGAAAAGACAGATCACTTTGCCTTTTGTTCCCAATCAACGTTACTCTATCACAATGTTTCCAAATGGCTATTTTAGATACTGAAGAATTTTTGCCGACTTTAAAAGCAGCTTTGTAATGCATTGTGACAAAAAAATAAATAATATTTGGTCAAAAGATCTAGTTTTTTGTAAGTGTATCATTATGATCTTATTCTAAAGATATTCATTAAAGTTTTTCTTGATTGGTGTAATCTAAAAGTATTACAAACTCTGGAATGAGGAAATTTAAATAAACCATCCTATATTAGTCATCCTCTAGCCTTTAAGTACAGACCAGATTTCAAATACCTGAGTAATTAAAGCCAACAGCAGTTTTACTTAAGAACTTCAGTTTTGATGACTATGTACTTAAGCCTTAAGTTTTGCTCAAGCCTAAGTAGCCATTCCCTGTTCACATAAAAGTGCCACGATATCTTCTCTCCTTCTTAGTGAAATCTGTATAAACTGTGGCACTTTCTAACCACAGCAAAGAATCCCTGATGCCAGGATGCGACTCTCTTCCATCCTCTTCCCATAAGCAGTGTATTGCGTTGGAAACACTTCCCTGAGACAGTGTGTTGTGTTCTGCCATTGCTGGTAGTTGGGCTGTGCAGTCTTCATTGAGGTATCAGCTTTACCTTACATCCTTTTTTTCCCACTGGAATCATTCTCCTTCCAATCCTAGGCTACACTAGGGAGATGGCAGCCAGAGAAGCAAAACCTCTTACTAAGTTTCTGCAAATATGAAAAATAAATAAGAACATAATGAATAATGCAAATTTTAGCTTGAGACAATGAGCACCCTATGCAGTTCAGGAAGCAGGCAGAGAGCAATGGGGACTGTTAATAGTTTGACAGTAGTTTTTTCCTCTGCACTGATCAAGAAACAGTCCTTTTCCAGGAAACAACTGAAATGGCAATGCAGCTGGGGTGGGAAGTGTTCATTGAGAAGAGTCCAAACTGGACTCTGGGATTCCACTTAAGCTTCTGTGCCACAAGAGCAAGCAAGCAATAGTTAATTAAAAGTGTAGATTAGGGCGTGTCATATACGGCATATTACAGGACACCTGACACAATTTAAGTCCATTTGCTGCAACATACTTATTTCCAGATGCCTATACTTGGATTTCAATCATTCTTTAATTTTTCAAACTGCCACTAGTAGTTCATTACATTGCAAAAGTGTCTGTGACTGATGGCAGGCTAAGGTCAAACAGAGTGTAACGAGTTTTTTTATTTGGAGGAATGCACTTTTGGATGCAAGTGGCCTCAAGCACCACTCTTAGTCTTATCATGAGCTGCCTTTTTTTTCAGAGTCGCATAACATACCTTCTGTTCTTTCAGACAGTGGCTAGAGATGTTTAACTGCTTCCAGTGCCATCATGATTACCTGTTTTGTCCCCACGCTTTGATGTTATAGTTGTCACCTTTGTTCATGGGATAAAAAAACAAACAACAACCCCCCCTACAAGAGTACAGTTGTACCCTGCACTGGGTCACAGCCTGCTTTGGGCATCCATGTACTCTGATGGGGGTTTTCTGCAAGGGCTGAAGGCGAATCTCTGCTTCATTGTGTATTTCCATGGGCTTCAGGGGTGCAGCTGCTTCACCAGGATCTTCACTGCAGGCTGCAGGGGAACCTCTGCTCTGGTGCCTGGTGCACTTACTTTCCTTCCTTCACTGACCTTGATGTCTGAAGAGTGGTTCCTCTCACATATTTCACTCCTCTCTCTCCTCTGGACACAATTAATTCTGAAAAATATTTTGTTTTCTTTCTTAAATATGTTATCCCAGAGGCATTACTACCATTGCTGATTTGCTCAGCCTTGGCCAGCAGTGGCTCCATCTTGGAGCTGTCTGGCCTTGGCTATGTCAGACACGGGGAAGCCTCCAGCAGCTTCTCACAGAAGCCACCCTTATAGCACCCCCCACTACCTGAACCTTGCCATGCAAACTGAACACACAGGGATGGTGTTTCTAACATGTAGAGTATTATATATTGGCAGAAATATTTTTACTGGTGTTTATAATAAATAGTGAAAAATGTTTCCATCAAGCACTGAGGACCTTTTGTTTCCAGCTCTTATTTGAGCATTTCAGTAGTGACAAATATCTATTTAACATCACTGCTATGAAAACAGTAACTTCCTAGTTGTAGTTAGTGAGTCCAGACTCTCATCGGGTCTGTAGAGTAACAAGTTATAAGGTGGGTCTCCCTGATTGGGAAGAAGTTGTTTCCCCACCAGGCAGGGGATTCAATCAGAGATGTCCTGTTTCTTGAGTGCATAAAAACATACTCCAGGCTTTGGTGAAAAAACATATCACACCTACTAGAGCTTAGGAACTCATTATTCCTTCTAACTTTGTTTCTCTTGCAGAGTCCTCCTTTGTACACCAGGAACTTCAGTCCACAGCTCGGCTCTTCATGAATAGCTTCCAGATGTCTGGCCAGGGCTACGTGAAGAGTTTAATAATCCCAAATGGTAGGGTCACAAGGAGCACTGTAGAAAGGTGTTGTATATCATTCACACCATGTCTTCCTGCCTCATTACCTCTCTTACAGCCAAAGATGTCAAATACTAGGCCCATTTTCAAACACTCATCTGTCTCTGTACGAAAACTGTTTATCACTGCATCTTCTGCATTACATCACAGATTCGCAAATAGCTTTATATATAATGTTGTTCTTACTCTACTATGTGTTTGATTTTGAACTAAAACACCTACCCTGTCAAGCTATTGTCTGAGCCACATCTGATTTGCTGAAGCAGGAAACATCCTCTGTTTGCTTAGTCTAACCCAGATCCTTATACCTCACTTGAAGCAACTCATGAAACACAGGATGAAACATGAAAATGTTGTAATAGGGGTGTCATTGTTTCATCTTCAAAATCCACTTTTAACTATCCCTCATCTTCCCTTTGCTACTCAGAGTAATCATGTCAGGTGTATGCTTGATTCTTGGCAACCTGCTCTGGATTTTGCTCTCTGCCAGTTTAATGAATTTATCAACTCTCCTGTGTTCGTTATTGCTTTTTCCCATAAGAACCTTAAGATCATTCATATATTTTTACTTAAATTATCCCTGAAGTGGAACTTTTTCTCTCTTAAGGGATCAGAAAAGTAACACTTGATTTTTAAAAACCAGATGGATAAAACAAATATTCAAATTAAAAAGAAAAATCTAAATACCAATGTAAAACATTACTGTAACAAATCCAGTGGAGGAAGTAATCACAGTGCCTATTTATCAGATGGTAATACACAAGAAACAGACACCACTTCTCCATTAAAGAAGTCTAATATTATTTTCAGAGTTCTAGAACAAATATTCATTATCTAAATGGAGAAGGACGGCTAATATGTACTATATGGTGGGGGTTTTTAGGACACATATACCTAAAATGGGGGTTTTTAGGACACATATAACACAAGATCCAAGATGATTTTCCCTTTAGTTGTGTTATACAGCATATCAAAATCAAGATTAACTCAGATAATACAACACCACAGACTGACAAAGGTTGGATTTTAGCTACCTAAAATCTACTACTAATTGACAGGGTGATGATGAATGCATTGCATGGGGAAGCTGGCAGAAACTGAATATTCCATTTACTCTCCTTTCCTTACCAATGAACAAGGAAATGAAATTGTCTTGGTTTAAAGACAGTATATTTGGGAGGTGGGAACTCCAGTAAGATAAAACACCTCCCCTTTCATTCCCCTTCACCTAATATAGAAAACAACAAAAATGTGAGGAGATGTAAGTGAAAAATAACTATTTACTTAAAGAAAATAGCAATAACTACAAAAAACGCAGGTAGAAAACGATTTACTCACTAAAGCCAAGATCCACCAAAAACAAGTGGCGCCCCCACCCCTCAGGAACAAAAAGGGGAAATCCAAAAACGGCAGAGGGTCTTTCCCGATGAACCTCCTCCCCCTCCCCATCTGCCCAAACAAACAAAAGAAAACAATGGGAGGGAGAACAGGGGCATTTTCCTGTGTCAGCCAGGCTGAGGTGGCATCAAGCTTCAGATGATGTAACGGAATCAATACTCATCACTAAAGTTTCCTCCCCATCTTTGTAACTATAACAGAAATACAGATGCATACACCAGAAAAACACACTAAGAAAATTAATGTGCAGGAAGGTTGGTTTATTTCTGACAGTTTGATTAAGGACACTTAAATTTGAGTGCCCATCTAGGTCAAGTAATGTGGTCCACTGCCTCTCATCAGAATGAGTGATAGTCAATTCTGAAATATCATTTATCACTATATTTCACTTCCAAGGAACCAGAGTATCTAAACCTTAAATTAAATAGCTCTTTAAAAGGGAATCTCAAACTAGGAAAACCCTGCTACATGTGTTTATCTTTGTTCTCTAGGTAGGTCTACTTGATTTAACAGGACAGCTCACATACATCAAGGTGATCATGCTTTGCAAGAATGAGCCCTTTCCCCACTTCTCTGCATCAGACCAAAGACCAGATCTCTACAGCAGAACATGACGTACCAGCCAACTTACAGCTTCTTATCATTATAGCACACATTCAGTTGTGCTTCCCCAAGGATGATGGTCCAATGCCAAGCTTTCCCTGATATAGAAAAGAGAAGGAATGGAAACACAGCCAGGGTACAAATAGCTTGCAAGACAGAGTTTGGCCATTTCTGCTGATGATGGGGCTTTGAGTAGGAGAACCCCTTCTTCTACTGGGCAGTAGGACTGCCCTACTCCACTGCTGACCAACATAGCTTGGCCAATCTTCCATTGCTATCTAGGTTCAGTCCATGGGGCTGAGGTGGTTTTGCTGCTGCTCCCACCAGCCTGATGCCAAAGAGTGCTGACTGCTTGCCCCTCCAGCGTCTTCATATCAAAGTGGGTCTCACTGACTTAAAATCCACAATAAAGAGTAGCCAGGCCTTTTTTGTCTAGCACAAGACCCAGATCCAGATGTGTCAATGCTATTATTCATGTCCATATTATTGATCTGTGCATACCTATCAATTTGAACATGTGCTAGACCTATTGGATTAATTCCCTATATGTGAATGCATGGCACAGCAGCAGCAGCTTTGCTATGTTGTAGTTCTGGAGCAATCATGCATGCATGATCTAGTTGCACAGACATATTAATCATATCTGGAGGTAATAATTTTATTTGCCTTTTAAATAAGACAGCTGATCACAGATGGATTATCTTTATCCTTGTACATAATAGCATGACCTTTCTGGACTGCTATGTAAATATTTAGTCCTTTTTTTTGGCACACAGTCATTTCCTGTGCTTCAAATAAAGAGATTAGTAATCACAAACACATTTGAGATGAATGCTCAAGTAAGAGTAAACTCATCATTCTCTTCATTGAACAAACACTGTGGAAATCTGACAAGAGCAAAAACTGTTGTAGTCTGAAAAGCATTCATTACTGGCTGAACATATGCTACAATTGTTACTACCATTTATCATTGCCTGGTGGCAAAGCAAGACCCATGACTAAGCAGTGTTGATGATCTCATAGTGCCCTTCTCTGTTCATACTCATAGTCTTCTTACAGCTATAAAAAGTTCAAGCTCTCACATCATATAGATTTGAAAACTTGGAATGGACTTGGGAAGATAAAAAGACTGGAGATATTTGCAGACCTTCTCAGGTCATAGAAGCCCACTCTCTCCACTGAGTGTTCCTTTCACAGGCCCATTTGATAACCCCATTAGTAAATGTAGAACAACAAATGCACAAAAGTAATGCACAATACATTCCAGCATTGAAGTAAAGCACCATTTCAAGAATATTCTTTCAAAAGTACCTTAGATCCAGATCTCTTCGGACCGAACAGATGTTAAAAGATTTGACTGGTTCTGCAGCTGTGAACCCCTTACAAATGCATCATTTCATGAGAAACTTTTCCATTTTAATCTAAGACAGATGGTGTACCGAAAGGGATTGTATCAGTCTAGCCTAATAAGATTAATAAAGTGGTAATTATTTCCTTCTGTGCTTTTCCACTGTTTCGATGTATTTGAAGCTCTTACTGTATTTTCTGGGTTTTTTAGTGTATGATATGAAATCCCTCAGCAATGGAGGGTAATTCAGACTGGATCCAGCAGTGGCAAAGAACTCAGACACACTGAGAAACTAGCAAGTGCTAGAAATGAAGCAAGTGTTCCACTTCTTTTGGCAAGAGTTTAGCAGGGGAAAAACCCGGATGTTTTCAGAGGAAATGGGATACTGCTTTTCAACCAGTTTTTACTAAACAAAGACTGCAAAATTGTTTGCCTCCACTGAAGTCATTGTTGTTCAGATCACGAAGCAGGGCACTAGCCAGTTGAGGAGCTTCAAAAGCAAAGAGAAGCTAAAGTCAAATATTCACAGAACCAAAAGCAGAGCAAAACTTGGAGTCTGGAAAAGTTTAGGTAGAATCAAATAGCAAAAAAACAGGAAAAAAAGAAAACATTGTGATGCACAATGATGAAACTAGGACAAACATACTTTTGTGAACAATTGCTTGTAACTGAGGAGAGACACAATAATACAAAATACACTGTACTGTTCGGTCTTAGAGTGGTAAAAGTGGGATTGGCTATCTTGAGTTTCTTCCATTTCATATAACTTTGAATCATATCAGAAGTTTTTAATGACACTTGTATTTTGTCAAGAAAGCAACATTCCAGTTCTAGTGGCAAGAGAAGATTCGTTTCCTAGAGCTTGGACAAGTCAAGAACATGTACAAAATAACCAGTGAGGAGGAGACTGCATCTCACAAGCCGCGTTAGAGAGGGAGGAAATGAGCATTTTCTGACTCCTTAGGTGTGTGGCAATCACTGAGGCAGGCTGAAGAGAAAGGGAGAGTGCAGATGGGGAAGGCAGGAGATTTGCAGACAGGAGAGTGTAGCTGGAGACGCAGGGGAAAAGTGAGAAAGCTGCAAAGGATCAAAATAAAGAGGGCAGAGATGAACTTCTGAAGAAGGAAGGAACCTGGTTCTGTTGATTTCCTTGGGGTGACTATATTGACCAAAGATATTTCTCTGTTTCAACATGACTTTATTTATCTTATCACTAATCTGTGTCCAGAAAGTTCTTCTTACCTTTGAAAATGTTAATTTCAGAAGGTCTTAAGCCTGGTCTTTTTTTTAAAGTATCTGTTTCTAGTGTTTTGCATAATCGAAGGATTTTCTTTTCCATGAATAAACGTATGGATGCTGTATATCTTTCCGTTTATCATTCACAGATCTGCAAACGTGAGAAACCACAAACGTCTTCCTTTGGGAGGCAAAATCAGTGAAGTTTGTATTAGTTGGATTTAAAAAAAAGGGGGGAAAAAGCAGTTTGCTAATGATTAGGCAAAGACTTGAGTTGGAAGCATAAGCATGAAGGCAACTCTTCAAACCGAGTTGCACGGAAGGGCTCCTGCTCTAAAATAAATCACTTTATACTGCAGGGAGAACAGCTTGCTATGAAGGCTCATGGATCATCACACATGGTATCTTATAAAGCAACCCCAAAAACTGGGAACTTATATGCTGAAGTCCAGGTTTCTTGCAGGAGTTGGCAGCCATCACCCCTTGTTGTGTCCTGTGAGCACCTGGAGCTCTTTTACTCTAAGGCTACTCAGTCACACACATCCAGTGTCAAAGATCTCCAAGGATGAATGCTAAAGCCATAAAAAGAAAACTCCAGAGAAGTTAGCAAGGTGCATGCCACTGCAGGTAAGGGTCCCTTGGGGAGTATGATAAGCAGTAGATGGATTCTGCTTCCTCCAAGGTATGCTGGTGAAGTCACCTCAGAGCTCATTCCGAAGTGGTTCCTACAGTCAGATCACGCAGATCAAGTATTAGGTTATTTTTACTGGCCAAATATTTTACTCTCCATCATCACTTTCATATGCTTCTGCCACCTCTCTCCTTCTGCACTTGCTCTTAAAAGTTACAGTGCCAGCTGAAGCTACCTTTAGATTAGAAATTACCATGAATTTAGAACCATGATGTGATTAATATATGAGCAATACTGCCCATCTCTTTGAAATAAATCATAAACCTACATTTTTTAAGACAAACACTTCTTTAAAAATGTAACATATCAATTTTTGTCACATAAAAAATCCCAACTCATTGTTTGTGTTTCCAACATAATTTGTCTTTTTTTTGCTGCCGTTGTGTAATACCACACTTTCTGATATAACATCATTTTGTATACAAATGTTCTACATCAACATCCCCTGAAAGCAGCATTTTTTAATTTCAGCACCAATGTTACTTCAAAGTTATCACAATGTCACATCAGTAGACTACTGCAGATCCTGCAAAAATGATAATACTGTGGTATTTAGCTCTGCTTTCTTACTTAAACTACCATCCTATTGAAATCAGAAAGTCAAAATGGCTTAAATAATAACAGAATAAAGGAAGTTGAACAATTGCTGAATCACTTATCAGGACATTAAGTTAGAACAGATACTAGATTTAATAACAATGTGTAGCAAACACTACGAAAGTTGGGGTTTTTTCATAGCCTTGCAAAAACTTAGAAGAGAATAGCTTTCAGAAATAGATAATGGGATATGCATAAAGGAATCTTTTCTCTTGAATAATGTATTCCTGAAAATACTGCTACAAGATTATGAAATAAGACAAAACAGGAACAGAGTTTTCTCTCTAATTAGAGCCACGGAAAGAATTGGTGATCCAAAAAGCATCAAACAAACCCTAAATATTTTAAGGGGCAAAGAAATACACAATGCAGAGGGCTTTCATGATTATTAGAGTAGAGCCAATCTTTCTAGGAAAGTAAAATGTGGTTTAAATATGGTACCATTACTTTATGTATGTGGTATGGGCTTAATATTTAACTGATTTCAGCTGGAGCAGAACTAGAGCAATGGTGAATGTTTTGAGCAAGAATACTATAATATTTTCCAAAGATAGAAAACAACCTTACCAATCTAAAGACAGCACTGACAGTCACAAAACCTGGTTGCAGCCCTCAGCTTTGCCATTGTAATCTGTCATGGCCACAAGAAAGTTATTGAATTTCTTCATGCTCGAATTCATTCCTGGAGCTGGCAATGCCCTGGTAGCCTCCCTTCTGGGGTTCTTGGTGATTTAGTACTAGACCAAAGAGGTCTTACAATTTAGTATTTTGCTTGATGAACTCAGATTTACTGAAAAATTAATACAATTTTTTATTTCTTTCATCCAGGTTTGTTCATCAATTTCTGTACTGTAAATTATTACCTCACTTCTCCTTTCTCCCTTCTCTTTAAATTAGTGCAAAACTAATTTTAGTTTACATTGTCTTCAGTGGAAATAGGATTAAAAACTTTCATGTAAACTACTGGCAACCTTGTGGAAACATTGGAAATTATAAAAAAAAATTATTCATGGAAGACATAGGAAGCAGAAAGTGTTAGTCATTTTAAAAGTCATACAATTTGTAAGCCACATGGCTAGTTCTGGCAGCAAGAAGTGAGACTCTTTAATAGACCTAATGGATGACGTCAAATCCTATGTTTAAATATCCGATGTGATTTAACTGCCTAAGAGTATCCTGTTGCAGGTTGTCTGTCTTTCGAGGCACATGAAATCTGATCAGACGCCGACAGCGTATAACAGTGGACTCCCAATAGAGCCATCAATATGTAACACAGATGTCAACCTTCTCTCAGGGGATCTCTCTTCAGGAATAATTGGTTGGTGGTGTTACTGGTCAGAAAGAAGAGAAAGAACCAAGATAAGAAATGTTAAGTGATTTCAGGTTTTCAGATAAGTGAGCACATACACAGAGCTTGAATTTAAAAGGAACTATTCATGTTGTGACCGCTACTTCAGGTCCTACCTCTCACCGGTAAGTTGCTTGAACTGCTTGAGAAGTCTGTTGTTTGGTTTACAACACAGGGGACAAATCCTCAAGTGATATAAGCTGCTACTACAGTAGGAAGATAGTAATTTATATTATCTGAAGGTCTGTAGAACAGTTAATTTTCCAATAATATTTTATAATTTTCAGAGAGTTTAATGGCTGGGAATTTTGACAATGCTCTTTTAAAGTGTGTGAGTGGTTTTTTGCCCTGTTTCTTTCTCTTAAGGGTGTTTAGCAAGTTCAGTATCAGGATGCATTACTTGAAAAATAAGTATAGAAGTAATCGCCTCTGCCTGCAGCATTAGACAGCCATACCTTTCCTATCTTAGCATCATTTCCTCTGAAATTAGAATGAAGACATAGGAAGACCAAATACATAATATGATTATTAAAACAATAAATTCTCCCCTCACATAAATTACCAAAATTTCAGACTCATCAGTAAAAGAAAACTCATCTTGCATCATGCTGAAACTCTACTAGAAACCAAACTATTCCTGACTTCAGCTTCATTGATTTTTGCTTTGTTACCAAAGAAGTCAATATTCTTAGCATGTATATGTCTGATTAGCAGACAAAAGTAATATGTCTGATTAGCAGACAAAAGTAATCTGTCTGGTGGGGAATATCTGTAGGGATGGAGTTGTCACAAAGAGGAATTTTCTTAAAGATAGACCATCAAAATCCTACAACCATCATAGTTTCCATTTATTCCTTTCCCCTTAAAGACTTTAGTGTGTTTACATGCAATGTTTTGCCTCATTCCTTGGGTATAAAAGCTGTTGACAGTATTGTGTACTCAACTTAAAAAACTACAAGCACATTAAAGGCACTGAGCTTCAGTTATTGCTTTCTGAAAACCTCTTCTGCATCATAGTCTGGAAAAGAATATTCTCATAAATGAAAACGACCTCATTGCTTTGAGAAACTGCATCAGTGTTTCAAAAGCAATCGAAAAAAAGTAATAACGCAGGGCTCTGGAGGGCTGATAATGGCATCAGGGAGAAGAAATATGTAAAATTCTCTGCTGAGCTGAACTGATGTGGTCTTATTGAACCCAGGCTACCTTACAAAGGGTACACTTATTTTCTGTGTGTCACAGTATTGCCTCTTCTGTACTGGCTTAAATGAAAATCAAGGAAAGTGGCCAAATTAAAGTGCAGGCAGCCTCAGGCTCCGCAAGTTCAATTGCTTCCCTTCTGTACCAGCATATTATCTGTACCCTAATACTTTTACTTATTTATCTGGCAAGAACTTTACAAGGGGAAAGTATCTTGCAGTGGTTCACACCTCTGGCACAAGCTTCTGGATGTATCTGATTGCAGGCTCTTTCCTTGCATATGGCAGGTTAAATTACGTACCTATACAGCCCAAAGCACCTCTGTGCAGTGGTGGGTGCACTCACAGACTCACTGACGGTGGTTGCAATGTGTCGGGTCAGTGGCTCCTTCTGAGTTGTTTGAGAATCATAGCAATGGCTTCCTGGAAGATTCAAAAATTTCACAAGTCTGATGCAGAGTCTGATCTGTCCCCTCAACCCAGCACAAGAGTGAGTAAAACAGAAAGGAAGAGTGAGGATATTTTTTAGTGTAAAACTTAAAGTATTTTTGAAAGACAGTGAAAGCAACAAAAATGCACTTTTACATTTTGGTTTACAAGCTACTTTCATCTACTCACTGTTCACTTTCAGCATTCACACACAAAGCACTGTGATACTTCCCAGTAATAATTATATGCAAGAACCATATGGACAATCCTGTGCAATGTGCTCTGGGGTGACCCTGCTTGAGCAGGGAGGGTGCACCAGATGACCACTGTGGCTCCTTTCAACCTTATTTATCCTGTGATTCTGTGAAAAGAGAGAAAAACAGAGCTTGGAGACACACTTTTTTTGAAGATATCATAACCAAAGCAGGAGGCCCTATTACCATGTAGTTATATAGATGATTAGAAAACAATGGTGTATCATTATAAGAAGTATAATGATTATGCTGATTGTAATTAGACAAGTAATTTCCAAGGAATATCTAATTCAAGGACTTTCAGGGTATGTATAATGCTGTGTAAAAATCTAAAAGTCCTTTTTTTCCTGTGTTTTAATTAGGAAAATTGCTTTGCACTTTACAGTTAATTGCAAGTCACCATCAGCTATTAAAGGTATGTCAGTTTTATCTACAGCAAAAGTGTATTATATCAGGCAAAGGCTGCCTATGTTAGAGACAGGAGTGCAAAACAGCATGTGTGTTGTTGGTCTGAGATAACCCACTTTGCTGTTTGAGTAGTTACTTTTGTTTGGCATACTTTGATATCTGGGCAGAAGGTGTATTAGAACTAAAGCCAAGAAAAAGAGGTTAAAAGAACTGCAGGATGCTTATGAACATAGGACTGCACTGACTTTGCAGGTAAGCTGTGTGAGAAGACCGCACACACACACAGCAGCACTTGAAGTATCACAGGTTTCCTTTTTTCTCCCGCTATAAAAGAAACAAAGGCTGTTTGTAACTCCTCAGATACTTCTCAGCTAAGCAAGTTATTAGTAGTGCAGGCTTTCCTTTGGGTCACTGCAACCCTCTGACATTTAGTAGACAGTTTTCTTGACCATCTTTATGCTTTGCTCATGGGTGTAGCTGCTAGAGCTGCAAACAAATGTTGATCTGAGTCAAATCTACCCCGAACTGAGGCCATTTGCCCTGGTGCATAGGCATACTTGACGATATAGGGAAACATCAGGTGTTCCTAAGAAAGCCAAAATATGGTCTGCTTTTATCCTCAACAGCTCTCTCCAGTAATTTTGCTAAGCTTACAAATTCTTACTTTGACCATGTATAAGGCAGGGGAGGTGGGGAGGTAGGGGAAAGGAGCAAGGAGCTGCCTTTTTCAAGTCAAACCGGGTGTAGGACAAACCTAGATGTGAAGAGTGGTGGTCTTTGTCTAAAGGCAGGATGTATTGCCTGGAAAACCTGAGCCAAGATGTCAGTTTTTAGACAAAACCTCTGGCCAAGGCCAGGGAGATACAGAAAACTAGAAAGGGCTTGAAAACACTGTGTGATCATTTCTTCCTTTTTCCAAGTTAAAAAAATAAAATAAGAAAAGAAATTTTGGCAAAAATCATCTGATTTGATTATTTGACCTCTGCAACATTGGAAAGGAGAACTTCATGCAGTAATAGTAGCTCCTTCTCTGCAGTAGTTTGCAAGCCTTCTTTATGAACTGAAGTGAGTCTCTGCATACAAAACGCCATCATAATCAGCTGAAGCACATCAGCCAAAAATCCAACATCTCATGTAAAAGTTAAGCCATGTCTTTCTCTGGAAGGCCCTGAGTAAATGTGCTTTAAAGAAAAGACAGCTTTGAAACAGAAGAATTGAATTCCTATCTCAGAGCTCACCTAAACACAAACTTCCTTCCAGCAAGAAGCTGGGACTGCAGTAGCAACTGCTAAATCAACATTGCTTCTGCTTCCTCTTGTGCTGTCTCAGAACACAGGGACACATTTTTCTGAACCACTGTCCTTGTACATTTGCACATGACTGTACACAGTTGTACTCAGCTCTGTTGGAAAGTGCAGATTTCCATGCAGATTTGAGGAAAAACAGACAAAAGTCAAGTATGGAAGTGAGAGTCAAGGAGAAACAACCACGAATATTTCTTGGTTCAAGCCCTGTTGTCTTCCTAGCGTTATCTCAACTTTTCAAAGTAGTTGCACACAAACAAAAGCATCCATACCCCAGCTGGCAGGTATCTGCAGTTACTGTGCATTATTAAACATTTATGGAGGAGCAGCTTCCATGAAGATTGAGTTGAATACAGAAGGACCATTTTCATCTAAGGTTACCTTGGAGTCCAGATGTCATTCAGCTTGATCTGTGTCTTGGAAGCTAACTGTGGCTGCAACATTTATAATTCACAGAAGAAAACCATAACTTGACCGACTTTTAACAAGTATACAAGGTTTTTACATGCATGCTGTGACCTTACAACAGTTAGTGAAAGCCAAAGCTTCGGAAAGCCTTAACCCATCTCATTCCTCAGCTGAGAGGCCAAGTTTAGGTTGTTCAATTCTCACCCCAATTTGCTGTTCAGAGGTATGTTGTTCCCCTCTTCATCTAAGTCCGGAGCCTTAGCTCTGAATATGTTTGAAGCATGTGTGGATGGAGGGATGGTGGTCACCAGTGCTATTTTTAGCATGATAAGGCTGATCTTTACAGCACCTCTTATAACTGTAGAAGTCTGATGGGCACCTCTACAGGGCCATCCAGCGCAGAAACCAAGCCTTACATGCTCCTGGTTGCCTTCCGTGGGAGCTTATTTCCATCTCTTTATTGAAGGTGGAGCTCAGAAAGATGCACTTGCTGAGTCCACATTCCCCTCTATCATGAAATGGATGAGGCCTGACAGTGAGCAATTCATAAATAGAGGATAATTACCGAGGCTTTAGAGAATTACCTTTTTTTTCCAAATCATTCACACTTGCTGTTTCCTGGCTCAGTGGAGACAGCAAACCCTCTCAGAGATGCTTTGTTAATTTTGGCTACCTGAAAGTAAGAAAAAGACCATTTTACTTCAAAGTACAACTTTCCCCAGTATGCTGGTCCTAATTCAGAAAACGTACACTAAAGCAAAATATGACTACACTTAAATTAAAATATAGCTTTGAATGTATATATCTGCTGGCTGAACCAAGCAGACATAATGAACACTGGCTCACTTACCTTGCTTTGAAGAGGCAGGAGAGCCTTTCAAGGGGCTTCCATGCTGCAGTTAGCTAGAAGAAACTGAAATAGTTGCATTGAGTCACCTTAAGACTGTGATGTTTAAGCTGAAAATCTCTATTGCAAAACTCCCCCCCCAAATCCTTGTGCCTTACTTTATACTCACTGCATTATTGCACCTTTTCTTACTGCTGTTGTTGCAGGTAGACTCAAAGATGATGTAGTTTCTGTATTTTTCTTAAAAGAAGGCCAAAGTAAAAGCTAACAGTGCAATCTGTTATATATCAGTTATTGCCCCAACCCCTCACTACTATGCAAATATTCACAACTCTGAACTTCTCTGGGCTCTGAAAAGCTGCTGACAAAGTTTAGCTGTCTCTCAATAAGCTTGTGAATTCCATAATAAAATAGCAAGAGCAAAATGTACTCTGGAAGATGGCCTAATGCAAAACTGTGGCAAAAAATTTAAATCATAATGTTACTGCCTTTTTGGAATCTTTTCCCATTTTAATGTGCATGTCAGCTGTGACAAAAATATTGAGCAACAAGCTTTGAACTATTTTGGTGCTCTGTTGAAGTGTTTGAACAGTACTGCCATGCCAATTTATCTACATTTTATAGTAATCAGTGATTTGGAACAAATTATAGCATAAACAAAACATGTCTGAACTAAACAAGTTCTTTTCAAGATATTCTAAATGAAAACATATTTAAGCCTTTTGTTATTGCTTTTAGTACAATCACCACGGAAACTATATAAAATTCACTTTAAATGTCCATTTTTTATGAAATGCTCTGTGTTGCCTAAATGATACATAAATGGAGCATAATTGGCTTAGTATTTTAGCGGTCAGTCATGGAACAACACGTCCTTTGGAACATGCTATGACTGAGTTAATTGCTGCATTTACTGTATGTGAAGGTAAGTTTAAACTGGCTTTGTTATGAAAAGAGAAGGGACCAAAACTTTTAAAACTCTTTTAAGAAGATGTTCTGCGTTACATATGTCTCAATTCACTGCAAAGTTTTAGAATTCCAGGAGCGAAAAACTTAGTCAGATTCCCTCCTATAGTAAACTCAGCTAAAATCAATGCAGTTACACTAAAAAGTAATTGTTTCACTAGCTTCAGGACTAAGACATTTTCAAGGATGTTGTTAGAGGTGCAGCCTCTAACAGGTTTCATCCATATGTGATGATCCTTTCCCAGGTTCCCAAGGACAGCATTTAAGTGCTTACTGAAACCTGTCATATAAACTCTTTCCAGATATGCTTTATGGGAAATGAGTGGTAAGGAACAGATACTGTGCATACGCAGTTCAGTCAGCCTGTTCCTAAACCTGGCATATTCCAGATACAAGTGGTGTATTTTTTTTTTATATATACACACTTGTGCACACACAGAACAACCATTAACGATCTCATATTCCTAATCTGGCTCAATGATCCTTTTGGTGATTCTAGCTCAGCTGGAGATTGCTCTGAACAAGGTCTGCAAAGGCTGTCTGCAGGCCTGATGCCAAGCTGCATGTCTTCTTCATCCATGGCCCCGACAGCCATGACTCTGTAGTTCACAGGCTCCTCACATCATCTACTAGTGACCATAGGAGATGACCTGAGAACCCTCATTTTCTCTGCCATCATCAGTCTGTGACTAGACCCATGCCATGGACTTCCAGAGCCCCCTCAGAGCTCATGGCCTCCAGCAGGCACTGCAGGTGCCAATTGCTTCTTGCTTCCTGTTGAGGAAGGACATTAGAGATTGTCCGTACATAATCAAATGACTACTCTCTTCCCTCTGAGGTATTCGAAACAAATATATGAAAAGATCTGTTCCCATATTTTACATGTAACCAAAAACCTGACCACAGTTTTTTTTCCTATATGGTCCAGTTCTGCACCATATTTGGGTCAAGATCCAAATTTCTATGCCAAATTCAATTCCCATTACAGGATAAATCAAAATCCAGACTGAAGTCAACAACTCTTGGGGTAGAGGGACATGAAACTGTGAATTTATTTCTTCACTTTGCAGCTGAGATTAAAGCCAAGCCTTAATTGTCCAAGACTGTGAAGTTCAGAGTAATTAATCCTTGCTGTGAAACCCATCATTTTTGTTATCATGAAATCAATACATGGTTTCTCATCTTACTTCTGACCCTACCACTTAACCCCTTCATGCGTTTTTCCTGGTGTCTTATTTTATTTCATGAGATAGCATTCTGCTCATTTTAAATTTGATCCAAGGTTTCAGATGCCTCAAGGGGAAAACATTCACATCTCCTCATGAAAGACCATGGGCATAATTGTTGTTTTTGATGAATTGCAGCAGGATCCAAAAATTTCCACAAGAGTTGCTGTTGCTTCTTGAGGGAAATATATGAGCTCCAAGCATGTTCTTGCCAGTGCTGCATTTGAAAACAAGAGGAAGATTTGTCATGTCAATTGTAGCTGAAATATGGACACACCCTTTGAACCAACTTGTTCTAAACCACCTACTTACATAACCACTACAAAGTGTTCATTTTCTGTGCTGTTTGTGTGTAAGGGTATGTTTAGACTTGAATGACTGGATACCAAGGAGACCATACGCTGCTCCAACTATTGTCAATGGTGCTTTTCCTACCAATTTTTGAAATCTGCTGCCAACATTGTCTTTCACTGTCCCAAAATTTTTGAGGACTTACAGATGACCCCATGTCCACTTTCTTCATCACTAGTGTGATGCAAAAAAAAGCGTACCATTGAGTGGTTCCAAGTCAACCTCTCCTGGCCAAAATGCAGCCACTCTTTTTACCCGTGATGTTTACATGCTGAAAGAGAGTCGATCTTGATTAGGTCAGGAAGGTATGCTGTGAGGGTGGTGAGGCACTGGAAGAAGTTGCACAGAGAGTTGTGGATGCCCTATCCCTGGAAACATTCAAGGGGCTTTGAGCAACCTGGTCTGAAGAAAGGTGTCCCTGCCTATGGCAGGGGGGTTAGAACTAGATGATCTTCAAGGTTCCTTCCAATCCAAACCTTTCTATGATTCTGTAATAACCTAGTTAAGCCTCTTGTGCAGATCTCCTCTGTGGTGCTACCACCCAAACCTCGAGGTCAGTGTCAGGCACCACAGCACTCCCCCCAGGTGTGCCACCTCCCTCCCACCATTGCTCCTCTAGTTCCCCAGGGGCAGATGGCGGAAGGGCAGAGGATGCAGGCTTTGCTTGTAAAATCTGATTTACAGCACTCAGGTCACTGATTCAGCCACTATGAAAAGTGTCCCAGTTTTAAGAGAAGCCTCCAGCAGTGGCTTTGAGTGGAGGGCAGCCAGTCAGTCAGCCCTATGCACTCTGCCCTTGCAGGCAGAAGGGTGCCAGCACGTTGGTGTGTGGATGGAGGGGCTGCAAGACTGAACTGAAAAACTGCAAGAAAGGAAATGGGACGTACTTCCCAAAATACCACAGTAAGATGTTCTCAGGTCCCATGATTGTGCGACTACTCAAGCACATGTTAAATAAGCAAGAGTAACAAACCTCTTTGCATTTTTGTTGCAAACCAAGCTTTGAACATGTTTCTCTAAAGGGGAAAATCTAGTGAGCTCCCATGTCTTCTGTGCCTTCTTGGTTGGAATTATGACAATATTTAGACCCAGTGCTAAGTGTGCAATAATTATTTTCAGACGTATGTAAATGTGGCTTATTTTTTGCACATTAATCTTTCACATAGCCTACATGCATTATAGAGCTCAGATGTTTACCCAGCATTCAAATAAAACATAAAGGGATTAAAAAAAACTATGTGGTCTGTTAAGCTTCCTTAAAAGGGAGCTGATGGGATCTATCTAACATTCTAACTTGATTTTATTACTGAAATTCTGGGGATTTATGTAACTGTCCTGCTTCTTTCCAAGGTCTACATTTTTGCCTAATTTAGTTCCCAGTGTCCCTGTACAATTAAGTGAAAATGAGTAATAAATTTTGATGCCCATGATACTACTGAAGTTTTTTATTATACCATGGACAATTTTAAAGAGAATGGGAGATTCCCCACAACAATTTCTTCCTGAACCAAAGCATGACAATTTTGAGTAGAATAGATGAGAATATTCTTCTGGCTACATGGCAGTATTAAATCACAATAAGTATTGAAAACTTGGTTCACCTTTGCAAAATATGAGAGTTGTGCAAGGGACTTTCACTGCACCAGCCCTCACGACTGAGTTGCAAGAGGCAGTGGCAAGCTCACATGTTACCTTGCCGACAAAAGCTGTCCCTGAGACATGCAGTGCCCACATGTTTTGAAGGCACCAGGTGAGTTCCTCACATACCAGTTGTCCTTCCTCATCCACCTGCAGGAAGGCTCTCACCCTCATGTCTCCATGCAAAAATTTTCGAGTCTTGGGAGATGTTATCAAGGGCAGCTATACTACTGGGAATGCCCTGATCACATGCTTTGCAAATGTAAGGAAATGTAGCTGGGACAGAGGAAAATAACAAAACCATCAGAGATGGAGTAATCTCCAGCGTTTCCTGTGTCTGTAGAATGTGTTTAGTCTTCTGATGTCTGAATATAGGGGGAAGATGCTCAATGGGCTTGTAAGGTACTCCTCTGGAGGTATAACCCCGGCTTTGCACTGGTCTTCAACACCTCTCAATAAATGGTGGATTTTAAACATTAGATGTGCTACCTTGTTTGATTGTTGGTGATTTCAGGATCCAGCTCCACCAAAGAAATGTCAGCACTAAGCCTATCACTCAACAAATTGTTTTAACTTATTTGAATAACACTCATGATGGGCATAAATAATGAATATGGAAAGAG
The DNA here is from genome assembly GCF_036250125.1 of Pseudopipra pipra. Classification (NCBI taxonomy): domain Eukaryota; kingdom Metazoa; phylum Chordata; class Aves; order Passeriformes; family Pipridae; genus Pseudopipra; species Pseudopipra pipra. The sequence continues at coordinate 48,971,773 of NC_087552.1, forward strand.
ACATTTGAGTTTCTACAACTTTCATTAAATTATGTATCAAAGAGTTTATCAAACAGTCTATCAAACAGTCTAACAGTTAATAAACAACAGTATTGTTTACCAAACAATGTTTTTGCACATACTTTCTTTTAGGACAGGCAGTAACTGGATACCATCACTTTTTGTTCCTTAATACTTCCTACACTGTAAAGTTCAACAGCCAAAATTCAGACAGTTCCTCGATTAGTCATTATGAGCAAGAATGCATTGATCATGCAAACGTTGTTGCTTGAATTTTCCTAGGTTAAAGGAGAGTTATCTTTATATTTTTCTTATGAATACATTACACTTCCCTGGGCATTCCTCTGGGGAAAAGAAAACCAAAAAAGTGCTGCTTTTTTCTTCAGTGAACAACATCCCCAACAGCCAGCGAAAGGGATCTGAGTTGCAGGCAGAAGCTGCTCAGGTCCCTTCTGGTAACCCTGGGCACTCCCCAGTGTTCTTTCTCGAGCAGCAGCATTATCACCCCTGGCAAGACAAACCCCTTGGAATTACCTAGTCACAGATAGAGAGCTGCTTTTTTCTTCCCTCTTTCTCCAGTGTAGTTAACCAAGGTCAACAATTCAAAGCAACTGATTTTATCTTGTTTGGTTCATACTTGACTTTTTCTTTTGATACTGCTGTAGCTCTTGTGAATTTGCATCAGCTACTGAATACAGAAAATGGAAATCAATGGTAAGATTTTCCTCCACCTGCAAAATCTTTAGCCTGTCTTCAAAAACCTCCTATACTCTTTTACTGCAACATAATTGGCCTGGTTCCATAAATATGTTTGCCGTCCTGATAAACACTGGGAAACTGAGTTTATTGGGATATCTCAGATCTTTCTCTGTAACAAAGCTTTCAAAGATATCTCATCCATTGTTACTATCCTGTATTGAATAATCAGAGACATAAAAAAGTCAAACTGACATGTAGCTAAAACATCTCACAGAGTCTCACTCTATCACAGACTCCACAAAAAAAAGAGTAATCAATCCATAATGATTTTTTTTCTTTCCAGACCACCCAGTTGCTCTTTGTACCAGATTTTAGTTACTTTTATTATCAACACTAATATATTATAGGCTACCTAAAGAAAAGTCGACATTTTAAAAAGGCCATATTTTTCTACTTATGAAGGGAAAGATTTCTTCACATGTTTATACAATAATATTTCTCTCCAACATATAAAATGATTTTAGGGACTCTGACTAAAGAAAAGTTTGGGACAGGAAAAAAATAAACCTTGATGGGTTTTACTGGAACCAGCTACTAAGTGGTCTGGAGTTTGTGGGGTTTTTCTCCTCCTGTTAGCTTCTAATCTATATCATGAATCTGAAACATATGAGTAAATACTCAAAAACTTCCACTGTGTTCTTTGATGTTTGCAGCTCAGGAGAGTGTTCTGTTTTTCAACTGAGCATCCTGGAGATGGTCTCTCACCCTAGATGATGGTTGGAAAAAAAAGCATAAAACGATGGATTAACATTATGGGGGGAAGCTCCTATTTTCCTTGTATTCCTTTTAAACTCTATTTATATTGTGCTTGGTTCAAAGAGGCAGATCTCTGATCACAGCATTCCTGCTATGGAGCTGAGGATTATACAGGATAAGGCAACGAAGATAAAATCTCTGGAATTATTCTTCACATTGTTATCTCATCATCCAAGTTAAGGTATGATATTTTTTCCTCAGTAGAAGGCCCTGGTATAGCTGTAAGAAAATACTCAGAGAACAGAATTTACACTTGTTCTTATGACTTGTTCTTATTCCCTGAACTTTGGTTTCGAATAATTTAATGAAGCATCGTTGCCAAGAGGTCAATGCCAGTATTTTTTGCATGCTAATCAATATTGTGGACTGCAACAGACTTATGGGCTTAACTCATCCAAATTGATGGGGAAGACTTTCAGTCTACTGAAGCTCCCCTTAAGCCATTAGAACGATGTCAGTTTTTCTTGGAAAAGGATTTGTCTTTAACTCTATGATGGATGAGTCTCTTACTACAACTGTGTTTTCTTTCCGTTCTTAATTAGAGGCAAGAAGGTTAAGAGGCTTGTTGTATGTGAAAGCAGAAAGAACCAGAAAGTAAGTATTCTACCAAAAAGAGTACAGTAAAACTCAATAATCATGATATCTAAAGGCTTCCCCCAGGATTATTGTTAGCTGTTTTCCCAAATGCCGCACTTGTCCATTCCAGGTGAGCTGCATGGGGTTCAGCTGACATGATATGGGTATCTGTCTACTAAGGATCAAGGTAAACCCACAAGTTTCTTTTTCACTGGCTAATTGATAATAAAGACAGAGTTCTAATCAAAACGTAACAATATTTAGTTACAAGCCATTCCAGATAGTATTCGAACCAGCAACCTCATGGTTAAAATAACATTCAACATCCCATCCATGTTTTCCCATAACTGGCCAGGAAGTAAATTCCTTCCCACAGACACGTAATTACATCCAGGAAATACACAGCCCAGAGAAAACAGTGGTAAGCTTTGCCACATTTGCCAGAGTTGGAAAAGGACCGATAAGGATTATTGTGTCCAATGTCTGGCCCTGCACAGGACCATCCCCAAGAGTCACACCAGGTGCCTGAGAGTAACATCCAGATGCTTCTTGAACTCTGTCAGGCTTGGTACCATGACCACTTCCCTGGGGAGCCTGTTCCAGTGCCCAAACACCCTCTGGGTGAAGAATCTTTTTCAATCTTCAACCTAAACCTCCCCTGTCACAACTGTTACCGATCACCACAGAGAGGAAATCAGTGCCTGCCCTTCCTCTTCCCCTCACAAGGAAGTTGTAGACTGTGATGAGGTCTCCTCTCAGTCTCTTCTTCTCCAGGCTGAACAGACCAAGTGACCTCAGCTGCTCCTCATACAGCTTCCCCTCAAGACCCTTCACCACCTTTGTTGCCCTTCTTTGGACACTCTCTAAAGCTTAATGTCTTTCTTATATTGTGGTGCCCAAAACTGCGCACAATATTCAAGGTGAGGCTGCCCCAGTGCAGAGCAGAGCAGGACAATCCCCTCCCTCCACTAGCTGGCAATGCTGTGCCTGATGCCCCCCAGGACACAGCTGGCCCTCCTGGCTGCCAGGGCACTGCTGACTTTTCTAACACATGGTTTCCACTAACCGGACTAGAGCTGGTAAAGCCAGAATGCCAAGGGGAACTCTTTGCACTTGCTCACTCCGGTAAATATGCTGTCTGCTGAATTTCTCTGTTTAATCCCTTTTGTTTCAGCTCAGGAAGCAGGGCAGTTGCTCTAATTTCTAACTCCCATATGATTCCACAACCAGTTAGGCAAGTAAATCTCTTTGGGACAGCACTGCTGGCATCATGAAAAGCCCCGTGGATGAGGAAGCAATGGAATCTCTTTACACGTACTGGGGCACAGAACTGCAAAACTGGCCTATTGAATGTGGGATTTTCCCGAGACTTCGTAAGAGCTTTAGGAGACCAAATTCCCTGGGAAGACTGTAGGCACAGAGTCATTTGCTAAATTCCTGGTGCTGTCTCAGCCTTCACAGGCAGTTATTTGGTGCCTTAGCACCATGAAACTACTGAATGACTGCAAGGAATGCAGCAAAAAAATCCACCAAAAAATTGGGTAAGCAACAGCTTACTAAAGGTGTTGATAAATGCTTTCTGCAGAGTTTGAAGTCTTTGCTAACTATTCAAATGTGTCTTTGCAAGAATGAGCTAACCTGCCAATTTATTTTAGTAACATTGGGTAAACAAAGGCAAAAAACCTCTCAATCTTTTATTTCAATCTCTAACTGACTTTCTTCTTCCTATCACAGTCTTCTGTAACTTTACAGTAGTTTCTCAATCTCTTTATGGTCAGAGTAGTGTAATCCTGGACATGGGATGGGCCAGCTGTTTTTCTGCCAGGTTCCTGAAATTACTCTACCAGCTGTGAGCCACTCTCTTGTGTCTCACTGACCAGTGAAGCTTCACTTGGGCAGCAGAACTCTTCCATATTACCCCACACCAAGAACCACGATGATGCTGCATAGGTGGTCAGACCAAGCTCTCCCTACCTCTGTGGTGACACCACGAGGCAGTTGTTGCCATTATCTCCTCCAGCAGCTCCCAGGATACCACATTGCCTGGCCTGGGCAGCTGGTGCTCCCCACAGTGAGAGCCCATCTCTGAGGGAGTAGCAGTGGTCACTCCTCTCAGTCTCCCCCTTACAGTATCTCTATGTTCATATGACCCTGAAATATGAGCAGGAAAGAGGATTCTCTATGAACTACAAATTTTAAAGAGCCAAGCTGAAGAGAAAGGGACGTATCACAACACCAAGCCTGACAGAGTTCAAGTGTTTGGATGATACTCTCAGGCATATGGTGTGACTCTTGGGGATGGTCCTGTGCAGGGCCAGGAGGTGGACTCTATGACACTTGTGGGTCCCTCCAACTCGACATATTCTGTGATTCTGTATCAACTTTTAGCAATAGCTCTTTCAGCTGAGCTTCTCCAGTTCTGAAATGAAGAGAAATGGGATCAAGCCTACTCCAATGTTTTGCTGTGCTTGATTAAATGCCACCTTACAGAAATAGGTACAAGAAGAAACAAAAAGCATTCTAGACAACTACTTAATATGCAAAAGGTTAATAAATAGGTTTGAGGTCTCACCAATAAGATGACCTTCCATTTGACTCTTCTTTGATCCCATTTTTGTTCACTTACATTGTCTCTATGCAAGTTGTGTCTGGGATAAAAATAGGTAATTGAATAAGAAAAACTAAGACATATCTTCATCTGTTTTATATCTTCTGGGCTAAAATCTTCAGATCTACTTAGGATAAAGTTTATTCTAATTTCAAAGGTCATCTTCAAAAAGACACACAGTAATGTATTGCAGGCACGGTCCTAAGAATAGAAGTCCACTGCCTTGCTGGAATTTTAATTGCCAGCTGGGTAATGGTCCAGACTGCAGGTCTGCAGGAGACAAGTGGAATTTGACTCACCAATCTATACTGAAACCTTCTGTACACTTTATTAAAATGTATTGGCATTTACGCTTGAAGAACCACAACATTAGCCGAGTTGCATTGAAGCTGATAATTTCTTAGGTAACAGCAGTAAAACTAGAAGATAGAAGATAGAAGATAAAAGAAACCAAGTACAATGAAGAATAGCCCTCTGTATGTTCTCTGACTATGGGATCATCAGCACTTAAAATGGAAAAAAATGCCAACCAGTCCTAAAACCAAATCACTGACAGGGTCTGAGCAAAGCTGGCCAGACCAAACATGTCAGTCTTGTGACAAGTCTGGCCTTTTTTGATTTAAAAGCCAAATTATTTGTAAATGAGTGGTCTTTTTTCATACATCACCCTTCCAAAACGTAAATCATGGCATGCAAATATAATTTCAGTCTATTCAAAAAACCAGTTATTTCCAGTCATTCATCAAAGCACTAATATCACTCTTTAATCAGGGTTAGAAAGAAGTTTTGAGAGCAGTGCATTATCTTCACACACCATTAACTATGAGTGCCTCAGGCTGTACTTCATATGCTTGATGAAATGGCACTCATGCTGTCCCATATACCAGAAAATCAAGGCATTAAATACACTTTTTTCAAGGGAATCTCAGACATAGTTGAGAAGGTCATGTGTATTGATACAGTCTATTTTGATTTCTGCAAGGCATTTGATTTAGGAACAGGTGATATTTTGTTTAAAAGTATTTTAAGGAAAATAAGAAAGTACGTATTAAATTAACTAAAAACTGTCTCATTGGTGATTCTTATAACGTCTTAATAGAGACATATCTGTTACCAAGGCCATTCCAGCATGATCCCTAGAGACCTGTCCCTGAGCGAACACTAGCAGTCTATCAATCATTTAGGAACATGGAATATTTGCTGGTGGCATTCACTGTAGATTAAAACAAAAATATTGGAATAGCAGAACTGGGGAGGCTGAGTTATCTGAATTGCCAGGTCTGTTGGTCAACATCCAACCTGCACCTAGGAGTCAGGGACACAGATGATAGCCATGAACTAGGAGTCCCAGACTTGTATAACAGACACTACTCACATATTGTTGAAAGTAACCGTAAATACTGTCAATAAAGGCTGCCATGACCGTTCAATAAATACAAAGAGAAATAACAAAGAGAGGTAGCAAAGGGAGCCTGGCCCCGTGCAGAGCCCGGGTAAAGATACTGAACTTATACATTGAGGAGGATGTGGGAATATAAGAGGCAGCACAGAAAATGTTTTTAACTTATCCAGCTTCTCAAAGAGACATGACACACCATAAAAAAATTTATGATAGTCTGGAGAGAAAGAGAGTACAGGTTTACTCATGCTAGAAAAGGCAATGTTTGAGAGTTAAGCTTAGATATATGTGACTATTTATAATTTGAAACAGCCTGTAAGGGAAAGAGGGAACTTATTACCAAGTGCACAAATCAGATTCCTGAACATAGGTAGCAAGTAGTATTTTGAGATGCCCTGGGGCATTCAGCCAGGTCTCCAGATGGTATGGAGGACTCCAGTGTTCTGCAGCCACAGTAATCAGAAATCGGCCAGCCTTCTGCCTGTCCCAGATTCCCAAGGGCACCTCCTGTGGGATCTCACCTTAACAGGGTTCAGTGTAGGATCAGACACTGTTTTAGAGGAGGAGGTTAATCTGCTCTGAGGAGAAAACCCAGTGGATAGAGGTGAGGGCTGGATGGTCAGTGCATTCACCACAGCCTCTCTTCCATGTTGCCAGGACTCCCTCTGTTACAAATCTCTTCCCTGTGTCCAGCTTGGACATACACCATTCCTGGCCTAGCCAGGTGCTGTACTCTTCCAGAGGTCAAATCAGAGTCGGCCTCCTGAGGGGCTCAGGAAGGTATTTTTGTGGTGCACAATGACTAAGCCATTTGTTAAAGAGACCCAGACGTGGACCAGGATGCCGCTACAATGGGCTCAGCACAGCATGGACCAAAAACACCTTGAACATGGCTTGATGTGTCAGCCTTTCTCCCCTCACTTCAAGGGCTGTGATCAAGCACCACTGACAGTTAAAACCTGCTGTATGTCTTCCTTATCTGCTTAGAGTGCTGTTGTGTTAGATTTGGGATCAGAAAGGAATTTTCTTCAGCTTATACTGACAAGGATCAGAGATCTCATCTGCTTTCACCTTGGGGCATATGATTTCATCCATGAGGTCTTAAAAGTTTCAGTCTAAAGTGTTCAGTCTAAAGTCTTTGGACTAAAATGAAAACAAATAGATGAAAATGCTGAAGTTTCTTATACAAAAGGAGTCATAAACTACTCTTTCTTCTTCACCTTAATCTCTATGCAATCTGTAAACTCCTGGAGCACAAGAGAATTGAGATAGGAGAAAGAGAGGAGAGGCAAAATGCAACTCAAAATCTAAAACTACACAGACGTGTGCATCCTGGATTCAAAGCAAATAAATAAACCAAAATTTTCTGCAGAGAAGACACTGGATGTGGAAAGGATAGATTAACAGTTGTAGTACATCTGGAGTACTACTTACTAAATATAGATATTTTCACAGTCCAGTGCAATGTATCTCCACACTCCCAGGGGAATCCACTCAGTGCAGCAGGACTACCTGCAGATGTGAAGGCAAGACTTCAAGTGCCAAGTTTGTAAATTTCATATCTGAAAGGAGAACTTTCCTTCATGCATTCAGAAATGCATAAGCACAGAGAAATTATCTTGCAGCATGACCATTCGGGATTTTAAAATAATTATTTCCATTTTTCTGTGTGTTTTTCTGTCAACCACCAACAGCTTAATTCAATACCACTGACATCAGCAGAAACCTAATCACTAGACCATAAAGAGTAGGCATACTCCGAATTCCTCTTTTTTCTCCATAGGCATTTTATTTCTTGTATTATGACATTTTCCTTTGGCCCCATAGTGCTCTCGGCACAAAAGGAGAGATCCGTTAATCATATTGCAGCATTGTTAAAGAAGCCCAGTCATGAATTAGGATCTCTTTGCACCAGGCTCTGTATAAACACAGAATGAAATGTTGATACCTAAATTAGGCTTTTGGTTGGAAGCTGTTTACAATCTCAACTGTAAAAGGATTAGCTTCACCTAAATGGCATGGAACAGTGAGAGGTATGTCTGTCCAAATGCCTCATTGTTACAGCATCAAGCCCATTTGATTTGAAAAGGCCTATGAATGCATGCCACAATCTGGGCATTACACAGCCTTGTAATGCAGATGGGCCATGGGACAAACCCCGTGGAACACCCAAGGCATGTGATTTTCTTGTGGGCAAATCCTGTTTGCATACTTTCCTTCTTTTATTTTAGGATTAGAACTGCTCTTCAGAAAAATAGATTTTTCTGCCTCCCTTTTGAATTCTTTTGGGTATGAATTACCTGGTATGCTCCCCACAGCTCACTGCCTGTGCTGGAATGCCATGCAGGAGCCAAAGAGCCTCATGCTTTGTGAATTGCCCAGTGTTTTATATCCTAAAAAAACGGTCTTGCATCCCAAAGAGCACACTGATCCCCAGCTCTGTGGCCTTTTTTTGGTAGAACAAAGTAGAATGCAGTATGTATTTCGAGAGGGAGAGAAGAAGGAGAAATTTCAATAGTTAATATTTAATCTTTAGATTTTTCAAACTATTTATCAAAAAATTCTCTCTAATGCAATATGCCATGCGAATTGAATATGTCTTTATGCAGAAAACGTACGTTTTCCTAGTACTTTTCTCTTTCTAGTTTCTGGCTTCTTCGAGATGATGACAGAACAACAGATGGCAAACCTTGCGGTGCCATTCTGCATCAGTGGAATATAGGGCATACTGCAGCGACTAAACAATCCAGTTGAGGGGATATCCAAAAATGCCTGCCTCAGTGCTGAACTGCACATTGTTGACTATAAAACAAACAAAGCAATGCCTGTAACCCTCAGCACTCAGCCCCTTGATTCAAATCTGCTCATGTAAGAGTAGATGGGATTTGAAAAGAGGGAAAGAGATTGCATTATAGGAGGCACTACTGATATAATAACAAGAATTTCTAAGTGTCATGAAACTCCCTTTCAAAACCATGCAGCTGAGACAATCAGAGTTTGCCAGAACCAGGCACGTGCCAGCATTCCCCAAAAAGCACAAAGCAGGCATGGGTCACCCAAGGAAAACTCATGGCTCTTCTTCTAAAGAGTTTCAGGTGTCCATGAAAAGAGTAAGAAATACCAGAGAATGAAGACAGCAAAGACACACCATATACAGACAGATGCAGTGTGTCATCTGGTATAAATGCTGATGGAGAGCTTTAGGATTAAGGGCTAGCTGTCACTGATTTGTGAATGTCATTGTACTCATACAGTCAGTTTCTTTAAATGGTGCTGACTGTGAAACAGCTCCAGGCTGTTCTATAGCACCAAAAAAATGTGAAGAAAAATCACACAACCAGTACTAAATCAGTGCTGGAGACATACAGAAACTATGATGGTTTCCTGTTCTCATGGAAGAGACAAAAGAGGGAAGATAGAAAAAAAACCTGTGCCCTGGTAAGATGGTGACTGGCTGCCAGATCAGGCAAGGCTGATTTCCGCAGCTAAGGGGGACTGCTTGAAGCCAAAGAGCCACCTCAGGTTTTGAGAAAAATGGGGCTAGACATGGGTGTAAACATTTTGTCTAGATCCTTACTGTCCTCAGGTTGTTGAAGTAAAAACCTTTAGAAACATTTGTGTCACAAAAGCTATAAATCATAAACAAGTGTGTAGACAAAAGCAGGCACACAGGAATGACCAGCGAGAACACTGGAAAGGTACCAGAATTCCATATTGGTGTCTACTGGGACAAAGAAGAGTAGCATAGCAAAGGGTAAGTCCACAGTTCAGGCCCCAAACACAGCAGCCCAGATGAGTTTCCACCACCTTTTGAACAGATCAGGAACTTTTCTCAGTAAAGAAATATTCCCCTATTTGGTCTGTCCCATGCTCAGTTTATAAGTCCTGCATCAGAAAAAGTGTCTAGGTCCTGCATTGTCTTCTCGTGACAAGAGGAACAACTTGCAGACTCTTATTACTGGTTAGGCACCCGCGTCAAAAAAGAATTTTATAATACCAAGGTTCTGGGACTGCTTTGCAAACATTGTATGCCTATCACATATGCCAGATTGTCATACTAATTGCCCCTCCTTTGCCATCTACATGTGTGTTCTTAGGTTTCAAATTCCCTTTACTTGCTAAAATAAATACATTAAATAATTTCCACTGTAAAGTTTTATTCAAACATTTTCTGTTTACTTTTTAACAAAATCAAAATGAAATGTACCAGAAAGGTATTAAATCAATTGCAAAATGCTCTATATTGAAATAGAGCCCATTAAGAAGCCCTTGTGATGACACCTTCATCTCTAAAGATTTCGGTTATTTTCCAAACGAATTCTCCAGGACAGTTCTATTGAGGTTTGTTTCCAATGTACCCAACAGTGCTGTAACTAGGCACCATTAACAAAATAAATATAGGAGAGGTAATTCATGTTTCATAGATAAATAGTTACAAGGAGAATGTGCATCTCTAAAAAATGTTTGGAAATTTCTGTTTTCATGATGTTAACAGATTGCATTAAAAAAACCCATACTTTTGAAGTTTTAGTGTAGAAATCAACTTGCTGGGAGACAGATTACAGATTTGGAAAAAAAGAACCACTGATTGGGCTAGGGGGTTAGAAAAAGGAAAGAGACTTTCAGCCTTGCATAGAATTTACAATGAATTATGACCTGGTTTACAAAGTTTTTTGTCAACATCTACAAGAGTCACTGGGCACTTCTAAAAACAGTCCTGCACAGAGTGCAGGAGGAAAGAAGAAAGGGTTTACTAAGAAAATGTCCGTTTTGGGAAATGTCAAATGAAGGAATGATTAAAAACATTCCCCCAAATTATTTGATCAAGCCCACGTTGTGCAGGAGAGAGCAAAGGATTAAAACTAGAACTCACAGCCACACCTCAATAGTGCCATGTCCAGTGGACTTGGTCCAAGATTTCTGGGAGAAACTTAGCTTAGCACAAGGATTTGGCTGTTGAAATACTCCTGGCTCCTGAAGTGGGAAAGAAGTGAGCCCAATCCTTAACTGACTTTGGAGTGAGAGGCTTTGTAGGAAATCAATCACTGTGAAAATCCGGGTGGGGAAAAGATTTTTCATGCTGAGGAGTGTAAGTCTATCTTGACACCTGGGTGACACATTCTGGAAATTTGCCATGCAGCAGATTCCCGCCCTAGGTGAGGAGACAAATTTCAGCAAGTAATCCATAATATGTGCCGGGAACAGTAAGAGAAAGAAATATTTTGTAAGCAGTTAATTGTGTGGGATGATGTTACAGTGTTATACCTAAAGGCAAAGGCATATGGCACTTCTTCCAGCTCACTAACAAGCATGTAGGGACTTTCACTATGCAGCAGTGTTCCAGGGAGGAAACAGGTGAAAACAATTGGTGAAAACAATTAAGGAAAATATCAACAGAGAAATGTGGCAGTTTGGGAAAACATAGTCTGCAGTACTTTTCATAGATTTCTACAAAATATTAGAGTGGGTTAAATTCTGTGAAAATTCATTTAGGGCTAGATTTCTGATTAGTGGGAGGACATTGACAAAGAAAGAAATTTTCATCTTTGACTCTGTACATGTATTTTGTTCACCAAATATGTAATTTAACCCACAAATCTTATTTCCAAATTTATGAGAAGCATGAGCTTTCCAGTGTAGAAAATAAAGGAATAGAACTTTCAGTCTATTACCTCTTTTATGTTAGAACCTTTTAATGTTAGAAATTCTCCTCTAATTTAAAATTACATTTAATTTCAACTATGTATTTTAGATCCTAGAAGTCTTTGGAAAATCACAACTAAAATGAATAGTGCAAGGTGTAATGTGCTCCATGATGTGTGGGTTTGGTCAACAACAACCCCGTCTCTTGGAAGATGGAGTATATCTAAAATCTGAAAATTTCTCAGTTGACAACAATGTTGAACTCAAAAAAAATCAGGACATGACATTTCTTAGCAGATTGTTATATAAAAACTTCTTAAGAAGAGCTTCTGGAGATGGAGTAGAATGGTGTTTGTCACCCAGAGTTTCATTACTTTTGCCTCCTGAAGTTGTGTCTGTCTGCAATTTTTGTACAGTGTTCATTTCTGTGGAATATAAGTGACCATAGCCTGTTTATGAAAAGATTGTAGTTGTTTTGACTTCAACATAGAGTCTGCCCTAGATTTTAGGCCCAAATCCTGCTCTGACTGAATTTAAAAAAAAAAAAAAAAGAGAATTCTTTTATACAGAAACCAACTCTCTTTTGCACTGTACAGCTCTCAGATTATAGCAGCACTGAGTACAATTAATTTTATCAGAGAATTAATTTTAACATTGAAATACGAAATTAGCATGGAAGATGGTCCGAACTGAAGATGTTAAAAAAAAGCCCAAAACCAAAACCAAACCTTGTAAAAGAACATAAGTACAGTTTTGCTGCATGAAACTGGCAGTCTGTCTCATCTGCTGAATGGCACTAAAATTCACTCTGCTATGCTGAGTACTCTCTTATCACTTTGCCAGCCAGTGATAGCAGGAGAAAATGCCAGGGTTTGGCCCCATACTCAGTGGAGGAGCATACTGCTTGACAGCAACTGTGAAAAATAAAACAGGTACTGTGGCAGACTTGTGATTACTCAGTGGGAACAATGATAAGTAGTAACTGATTAATGAGAATCTGAACTAGGATGAGCTTCTTGAAGTTTCAGTAAAACTAAACCAGACAGCTTCACTCTGCCACATGCTTACATGACAGTGCTCTGAGTCAGTTTACAATATTAAAAAGAAATTAAAACCACAACCAGGTCATAAAGCTCTCTTCTTCTGAAACATATTTTTATTAGAAGTGAAGGTCCCTTCAGATTGTTTTTCATCTTCTGTCTCCTCTTCTATCACCCCCCATGCACGGTTCTCAAATCCATTCAAACCACTTGCCATGTTTCTTAACATCTCTGACCCTGTACCAGAGAAATAGAGATTTTTTAAGTCTACTAACTCAACTGTTTTTTTCATTTGCATAGGAGAGAACCCCCACAATCATTCTGCTGATGTAAGTTTATCTAACATGAGGATTATGCTGAATTTTGCAAATGTTTGTTCATCATGGAAATAAATCATCTGTTCAGAGAAGCTTAAGGATGTAAACAGCTTAAAGCCTATCATCTTTTAGATGATGAGACCATTACTGAAGACAGCATACAAGCTGGATATTGCTGCTGTCCGGCTAAGGGCAAGCAAACAGAGGCACCACCTCACTTCACTTGCTTATTCCAGATCACAGTGCTGATTTGTACCTACCGACAGTCGTATTCACTATGTTTACATGTTTTCAACATGGTGATTTACAGGTAGGCATGAAGACCAACTGTGGCAGCAGTTTCAGTTCCTACTTTTGAGGGCAGTTACTCTCACCTCCAGGAAATGGGACTGCCACATTTTTTCATGCTGTCACCTGAAAGGACACCAGCAGCTGGGTTTCTACCCTGCACCTACATCACCTGTTTTGGGTACATACTGGCAGAAGAGTGAAGAGAAAGTTGGATTACCGCAGAGTTTTTTTACCCAACCAATACCTAAGCAAGCAAAAAAGGTCCATTTCTATGAGCCTGTAGAGCAAAAAAATAGTATTTGCTAAAAATCCCATAGTAGCTGTGACCCATTAACTTTGTCCTTCAGTACAAAACATTTTCCAAACATACATCTCTCTTTAGAGATTTGCAGAGTAGAGGAGAAAAGGGATGCAGCCCAGCAGCTCTTGTCATTATGTAAGAAATTATTTATTCATAAAGTAAGTGCTAAATTTTGCTGTGTGGTGAAAGCTAACCATAGCTAATTTCAGTTTTTTATAGCTTTTCAACACGAGCATGATAAAATGCCATATGGTGCTCTTGTAACTGGGCAAAGTCTGCGAAATCAGCATGATTCCCTTTCTAACTCACTTGGTGAGGCTGAGACGTCAAGGCCATGTCCCTGCTTGCAATGGCCCCATGGAGCACATCGCCCTGCCTGGGACAGCACGAGCAGCCGGCACAGGAGCAGAGCCCCAGGCCCGCAGCCAGCATTCAGCCCACCAGCTTGGGATCCAGCCGAGGAGCCGCGGGCAGCTTTTGCAGCCACTGTATTCGCAGAGCAAATGTCAGAAAGTGGAATTTGACCCAATTTATGAAACGATCTTCTTTGTCTCTTGCTGCCCTCTGCTGTCACACGCCAGGGTGGCTCGGAGAGGGCTGCAAGGCTGGAGGAGCTACACCAAGGCTGTCATTGGGAAGGAAAAAAATCTGCCCCAGAAGGAAAAAACGACAGTTAAAGTGCAGCCAAGCAGGCAGAGGAAACCAAATACAGGGTTTGAAAACCTGGTTGCCGTGAAACAACTCTGAAGTTTCTCCTTGTGGGACTCTACTCATGTTTTTTGGTGTGGGATGTCACACACAAGATCTGACGTGCAAGCAACATAGTGCATTGGCTTTGTCCTGTACGTTGATCTGGGAAAGTAAAGCACACAGGAGCCAAGGGACCTGTAGGATCTTGGCTTTTCGTATAAAGTCCTACATCATAACTGTAATGGTTTCAAAGGTTTTGAAAAATAGAAATATAATTGAATCCAAGAAGTTCAGTTTATCATAATTTCACCTTTGGCAACTGTAATCAAAGACAATCTGACTATTACTCAGTGTAACTCAGTGTACTGAATCTCTTGGGTCAGTCACCTCTTTCTCAAAATGCACTATATCTGCAGTAACAAACCTCTAGCCTGAGCAGAGCTGAGACTTCAGTGATATTTCTCAAATGCTTTCCAAATGCATGAGTGTACTCAGAGACTATCTGTTGAACACCTATGGACTCAGTGTGAGCTCTCTTGCTACTCTGGCCAGTCCATGATATTGCTTAGAGTCATGTCACCAAGGTGCACCAAGCAGGCACTGAGATGCAGAAGAAACCACCTCAAGGCAATCACAACCAAAGCACCCTGTTGGTTCACCCCCTCATGTTTGCTTCAGGTGCCACTTGTTCTTCATGCTCCTTTAAGGACTTGCATGAAGAGCTGGGTTACTCCACAACAAGATTTGTGTTTCTTTAAATGCTTATTCTGATATCTGCTCTGTTACATGTATTACAAAGCACTGTTGAGCCAACCTGTCCCACAGAAGATGCAGATAGCACTGAAAGTCTTGGTACAATTATTTTCATCTGCAATCTTGATTGTGTCAAGGTTTTTCTAGATGAAAAAACAAAACACAATTGTGCCTGACTGTAACTAAAGGTACAGCATGCCCAGGTGGCATTGAAGACTCTCCCTGGCAGACTTCCCACTGTTGTTTTTCTATCATATATCCTATCTCACTAGTATCTCTTACTGTGAAAATGGCATTGGGAAATAAGTGAATCTTATAGCAGCACCTGCAGGTCACCAAATATTAAAACACTCTTCAGCACAGATGGAGACTCCAACTCCTATGCAACAATCTAGAAAATTGTCCTTTTTTCCCCAAAATTGTGTAAAGCAGTTTAGGGCAAGGAAATACTTATTTTACAACACTGCAGAGTGTTGATAGCTTGTTCTTTGGTAGTTTTTTATCAGGCATTCCTCAGAAAAGGTGGGAATTTTACAAGGAGGAAAGAATACCCACAAGAAGGCCCCACTTGTCCTGGAGTGTTAGTTGAATGCCAATAAAACACACTTTCAGCTCAGAACCTTGGTTTTAAAGGCACTACAGGAAATAGGATGTAGTCCTTTAGGTGCTGGAGCCCTCCTGGCAAAATCCCAGTCATATTTTTTTCCAGTAGATGTCTAATACAGCCAAGACAATGGGACAGGGAGAGACTGGGTGGTGAGGAGTATGATTTGTCACCTAGACTGTGAGCTCAGAGAAGAAAACTTAAGAACTGGAAGTACTTGTACTGTCATTAAATGCCTGAGGAAGGAAGACTGGGGAAGCAAAGAGAGGAAGGTGGGTTAGTCAAGAGCTGGAATTCAAGAAGACTGGTGAAGAACTTCAGAGTGGTGAAGAATGCGCTCTGAGGGCATACTTACCTTCAGATCCTGGAAAGTTTCTACCTCAGTTTCCCTAATATCTCTATTTCTCTAAAGAAAGTAACCACCCTTTACACCATCTGTCAAGAGAAGTGTTCCAGCCCACGGATGATTTTTTTTGCCTGTAAGGTAAAAAGGAATTTTCTGAAAAAAAAACAAAGCAACTTTGAAATGGTGAAGAACCACCACAGAAAACTGACAAAAATGTTCAGTTTTTACCCAGGACTTTGACTAGCATGCAGTGAAGGAGGCATATGACATACATAAATCAAAAGGAATATTGAGCCATGGCTCATTGATTTGTTTGCCAGCACTGAATGAGGCAAGGTTGCCAGGGGAAAGGAAAAATTATACCTTATATCTTAATGTTTATAATACCTAAGAGGACTGAACTGCTATTACATATTTAATGTGGCATTTCCTTGTTTTGAAAGGTAGAATTTTGCAGCCTGAGTTATAATCCTTTTCTGTATCTCATTTAGTAAGCAATGAATATACAGGACAAGATTTGAATTGGAGCTCTTGGCATTTCAGATCTGGAAGAAAGGGAAGTGGATGAGATTTCCTGTAAAGCTTTGATGTTCTGAAGTCAAATGAGCAACATGAAACCAGCAAATGTAAACGTAGAGACAGACAGGCCCGCCCTTGGAGCTTAGGCTTTTTCTTAAACCTGCGTAATGGTTAGCACAAAGTAGCCCTGGCCTTTAAGAAGTGCTATAATACAAATATATAATATATATTTGAAGAAAAAATACTACACTGTGTAACTTCATGTTACTTTCTGTTAGATTTTATTTCATGTGCGGTCTCAATTTTCAGTCCATGTTTCCTGTTGCTTTTGGAGTGTGCTGTTGTGTTTGTTTATCCTAGGCAAGAGGGACTCTATATGAAAATATGCAACAAAAGAATATTGCAAACAGAGCACTAGGCCTCTATAGAGCCATTGACGTTTACACACGAATCATTCAGATCACTAACTGGCTGGGTATTCCCTGCGAATTAGGGTAAGTTGCTGTGCAGAATTTACTGTTGGCCAGCTATTCTTGGCACGTGCATCTCTACAAAATAAGAATGAGGTTAGCCAAGGTGTCTATGTATGGCATTACTAGAAGGGTAATAAAACAGAATAAAGATGACTTAGGGTGTCATTTATTTTAATATGTAAATTTTTTAACGCACATGGAAGGGTACTTCGGCTTGAATTTCTGATATCATGTTATCCTGGACTTCTTTATGACTACAATATTCATTCTGTTGCTTGAAGAGTTTTGGCTCAGAAAGCATTTTGGTTTCAGTGTTGCTATTTATACATACAAACCTGCAATGCGTAGTTCATGCTGAAATCAATGAGACTGTGCTTGTGGATTCAAGCTTCACATATTTCATATAATGTTGCTAAATCAAAAGGTAAGAAGAGATTTTGGGGTGGAAAAGAATGAGGAGAAACGATGAGTTCCGCTTTTTCTCATGTTATGAAACAGATAAAAATGTCACCATTTAATAAGTAAAGCAAATCATCGAGGCAAAACATGAAGCTGTCTTGCAACACGCTGGGACTCTTCTGGAAGAGTTACTAATTTACAAATACTAAAGGCTTAAGTGATTCCATTGTTTGCTTATTTTTGTTGAAATGACAGAAAATGGAAAAGCTGATGCATAAATACATAATAGTATTAGGTGGACTGTACTTATTAAAATCTAGTAGAAAAGTGGGAGATTTTCCTCTGTAAGGAACATAGAAATGTATTTTTCCTTTCTCCAAGTCTCCCCAACTCAAGTGGATCAGTTTATTTTAAATCTGGGGACATATGAATGTACTTTTCTTAGCCCACTACCCTGCTAAGGAATTTTGTCCATGGGATTTCTGCTCCTTTCTCCAAGTCTGGGTAAACTGGCTATCTGGGTAAACCTCTAATGCCTTTTGCAAGAGGTGATGATCACTAAGAGCATCACTGTCCCCACATGCAATGCCCAAGTGCGAATTGGACGGGTGAAACTCTTGGCCAGCGAACTACAGTTTGGGTGGTGAATGTAAGCTAAGGCTGTAGCACACGTTTTTCCGTGGTGCTGTAACATGCTTCGGCTGTGTTTCCCCAGGATGGTTCCAGCACATTCCTGGGAATCACTACGGGGCTGGCGCAGCTCTGCTTTCAAATGTGCCAAGCCCACTGTTGTGTGGGCTTTGGACCAGGTGTGAACACAGAGGACAAGAGACAGGGACAGTGTTACCTGGGTACTTTAAATGGGATTGTGTACTGAAAAAAACACTTCCTTAAGGTTGTATTTCATTCAACATAGGATGCTAAAGTTCTGTTTATGGGAAGATTTCCATTATCACTCTCTGTTTTCACATTTTATTTAAAACACTCCCAAATTCTCCTTTGGGCAATAATCCTTCCTATGTTTGGTCCCAGTCCAGGAATGAACTGTGAATGGTATGTGGAAATTGTTGGAAAATTCCCCTCAGCTAACTTTGAGGTATAGCAGTGTAAAACAGAGCTCTCCACTCCTCCCATCCATATATACACTTCTTTTAGTTTTAAGAAATTTTATTATAATTCCATTCCTCTCCCCTCAGTTGCTGAGTGTCTGGCATTGACCAAAAAAACCCACCAGAACAATAGTTTCTCACCAAGTTCCCCAAGGATACTCATAGCAAAGCTAAGCTAAGCTAACAGGGAGTGAAATGGAACCAACTTTTTGGTTGTCTTTAATAAAACCTGAATATTTACACATGATGGGAAAAAAAAAAAGAGAGAGTGAACAAAACGCAGTTCTTTGTTTCAATCATTAAGCTTGTGTGAATATTTTTCTGTTTAAGAAACAGCATTTTTTTATTGTATTCTGCCAGTTTATTTTGATTTTGATTGATTTTGATTGATAAAAAGAAAATGTTCCAGAAATGTTTTTCCTTAGCTAGTATTTAATTGAGCAAAAAAGTAATGTTTGTCTTTAATCTCCAACAGCTTTGGAATTATGGGGAGAAATTAGTTTGATGACACCTAAAAATAAGGGATCTAAAAGTAAGGCAACTCTGAAACAGATCACTGGTGCAAAATAAGCTCGTTGGTCTCATACGTTCATGTAAAACTGTAATTCCTCTAGATTCACACCAGTGTTTGGGAGATCAGCATCTGGCCTAAAAGACTATAGCATTACATTTTTGGAGCTTGATGTTGATGCTGGCTACAGTTTGGTTTAATGTAACGAAAAAGATACTGTTTCAACATCTGGAGAATCAACTCCAGACAAACCATACATGATGTTGTGATTGCCTTCCATTTTATAGTGAAAATCGGTTGCAATTATGTTCTGGAAGTGAAAATCCACTTTTCATAGAGTTTTGGCTCCAAGAATCAGCCTTCCACTTTCTATGTTTCAAAATCGAGCAGAGCCAACAAAACTGCCAGCATCCTTTAACATTGCTCCAATGGACAATTTAATGGAAAGGCTAATCCTAAAACCACAGCAGAGGAATCCAGGACGGAAAAAGCCAGACAAGGCTTACAGATGGCTGGAAAAGGCTTGTCCTGTGGGTGTTGTCGCTTCTCTTTTGGCTAAGATCAAGTGTCTGTAGTGTTATTGGGCCCCCAGGTATTGACTGCCTGATTCCACCAAGGGGATCTGATAAGATGAAGTGGTTTTATCAACTGAAAAATTAATTGCTGTCTAATGAGGGAAAGCAGGGTCAATAGCCATTCATCTTCATTTCCTTTCTGTAGCATTCATGCTCACTAGTTCACTTCTAAATCTTCCTCCCCTTTCGGATTTGTTTACAGTAGCCAGTAAAACACTATAACATGCATACTAAACACAGGCTTGCCAAAAGTGCTCTCACAAGAGAAGGCAGTAGCAGGAAAGTCAGGTTGCAAAAGCTGTTAGAAACTACCTTATTAGTTTGATTTTCTGGCCAGTGTCTCTACCAGTCGTTCCCGCATCTGGCCCTACCAATGGCTGCTAACGTGCAGTGGTTGGAAAGACATTCTCTTTACTTCTAAGACACTCGGTAATAAGGATTCATCATATGAATGCTGCTATTAAAAGCATGCACCCTTTTCCCAGCATAATTTTCTCTAGGTTTGGATTCCAGAGCTGAAATCTCCTTCTGCTGCTGCATAACTTGTCATCTATTCGCAGAAAAAAATAATTTCCTTACATAAGTATTTTGAGACCAAGACAGAGATCTGTTAACTTTTTCTCCAATCTCTCAGTATAAGGAAAACTTTCCAGATTGAATCATTCCTGCATTTTTCTTCCAAGAAACTTCCAATTCAACAATGTTCATTTTGAAACGTGGACTCCAGAAGAGCTCACATTTGCTAAACCAGGAAAATAGTTCAACCAGTTGTACCCTAAAATATCCTCAGTTCAGCCTAAAAGGCAATACCCAGCACACCCCTAAGCACTGAGTTTGCAGAAGGGTACTGTATCACTGTCACTCTATTTGTACATGAGGAATCAGCTCTTGGTGGGATTAAAACTCTTATTTGAAAGAGATGTTTTGAAATCTTCATCATCTCTATGTTCTGTTTTGCTCTTTCCAACCAAAGATAAGATTCCTATATGAGCTAATTAGTAACAGTCTGAATTTTCTATTTTGAGAAGTGAAGAAGTCTGAATTTTGGTGATTGCTGTATGCTCTTGGTACATGGAATACAGACTTTCTTTTCAGATTAGTAATTTGTCTTGGTGCTGCAACAGGATGGATTTTGTCTATCTTGTCTCTGAAAGGATCTAACATTATGCTATTTTTTTAATACAGAAAACCTTTAAAACTCTAGAATGTTTCAACAAAAGACTGCAGTGAGCTTTAGACAAGACTTCATTCTTTACTCATGACCATTGTTAGAGTGAGGTGGCCATTTCCTATATGTATTGTAAAAGTTAACAAAACAGTGCCATGTGCAGATTACTCCCTACTTATCCAAGCAAGGAACTTTGCAAAAATTACCTATGCATAGCAATCACGTTACTTACAGACATCCCAAGGCCCTGAGGTCTCTCTTCTTTTCCCTCAGGCTTCTTGTTGCAACATCATCACTGCCTACCTGAAAAATCAGTCATGGACAGCAACCAGAGGGCTGTACCACGGTAGGAAGCTTTCTCTTCACTTCTTCAACTCAGGCCCTAGGGAGGCAGCAGACTTCATTAAGTGGGTTTGGTCTGCATATTGGGTCTTCCGTTCCCCTCCATAGGATAGTGTCCTATGACAATGATTTGTCTTTTTTTCCTTAATGGAAGCGGTTTTGCTGAAGGACGTACACCTACTTAACCTCAGTGACACCTCCATGCTATATGAACCGTCATCCTTGTCATTGTTCAGTTCCACTCACAGAGCCTCACACTCCAAGGACACCTGGGGAGATGGAGCAGTTACAAAGGAGATGGGCCTGCTGCACTGGGCAGGGCCATAGAAGAAGCTTCACCAGGAGGAGGGCAGTGCAGCCCTGGAAAAGGCTGTCCAGGGAGGCTGATTCTCTACCCTTGACAGTTTCAAAGCTCGTTAGACAAATCAGTGGCTGACCTGCTTTTACTTCAGTAGACCTGCTATGAGTAAGAGGTTGGACTGGAAACCTACAGAAGAAATTCTAGCCAGCAATTCTGTGATTTCATGATTCACTGAATAAACTTCAGGAGCCACCTAGAAGTAGTGCCAATGAGAAACAATATATTACATCTAGATATTATTTTCTCAGACAGCTCACACTTAGGCAAATAAAGACAACTGTGCAATGAATGAAAAAGAAGTATGGTAATGCTTAAATGCACGAAGTACATTTCTTCTAAGTCAGAACAGTTTTGAGAAAGAGCATCAAGTTTATAACTACATGAAGCATAGAGACTGTAACCAGAAGAAGATGAAAGGACCTTTGTTCTCTCTGGTACAGCCTTCAGTGCTGTGCTTTCAGTGTTTTTCAATGTTGCTGAGAAACAGTCTGATTTCTCATCAACAGTTTCATAAGCCCTGGGGGTAAAATCTCTCTGAATAAGGATGAACATTACCCTTATAACAGTCAGCTTTAAGAAACAGTTCAGTTTGTTATGGGAGCAGACAGCTGGAAGTACCATAGCTTTCCTCCCAACCACCAGCACACATCACTATAAAAAAAAGAGCACCTGCAAGACACATGGTGGAAGGGTTTTACTGGCCATTGTTTTGTGATCAGTTGGGTGTCTATGAGAGAGAGACAAAAAGATCAAAGGAAGAGACAGATGGTGGCAAGGAAAAAGACAACAACACAGACATAATAAGGGCCAGGAATGTGTCTCTGAGAAAAGCTAAGAGAAAAGGGCAAAAGAGCTTTTATACTAAGTGTTTAATGGAAAATAGAGTTGAGCTGTAAACAGAGGCCATGCCTCTTCTGCAACTCTTGTTGTGTGAAGAAAAACAGGGCTTTGTACTTTCTTTACAATTCAATGGGATTGCATCAGAGAAACCTCCTTTCAGAAAGCATAAATTTCTCTTCCTAGCTGGAACCCTCTATGGAACCCTCTATGGAACAATCTAGGACACAAGAGTTTTATTTAAGTTTACTTAAACTTTGGCCCAAACTTACATAAGTTTACACCCAGTCACCTCAGAAAGCGATAGTACTGCTGTATTTACCCCTAAAACAGCACACTCAGCTCAGCAGTCAGTCAGTTACGTTTCTAACACACCTATTGCTTTAACACTGAAAGATCTGTAGTTCAGGAAGGTTTCAGACAAGCTAATGAAGCCATCAGGTAATGAAGCAGGAGTCACTAGTGCAGAGTGAGTATGTGTTTCAGTGTCTTCTCTTTCATCTTGTACTTGCCTTGTTTTTTGTTAGAGTAGGTCATGAGAAAATGCTGCCACTGTCAGACTTGGAAAAGGACTGGGACCACTTGCTGTAATACTGACAATCTGATTTTTTGAAATGCAAGTGAAAAAGGTGCTGTCTTCCTACTTGAGAAATAGACTAAACTGGGGAAATTGTCTATTTCCTCATTTATACTCCTTCTAATCTACTAAATGTTTGTGGAATACAGTTAGCAAGATGAGAATTTGGAGTAATTTGTAGATAGCAATACACAGAATCATAAAATCATGGAATTGTTAAGGCTGGAAAGTCCTTTAAGATCATTGAGTCCAACCATCAACTTAGAACCACCAACATATTCATTATTAAACCATGTCCTCCTCATTAAACACCTCCACCCCTTCCCTGAACAGCCTATTCCAATGTTTAACAACCCTTTCAGTGAAGAAATCTTTCCTAATATCCAATCTAAAACTCCTCTGGCACAGCTCAAGCTGTGCCATTTTCTTTCACCCTTGCCACTTGTTACCCAGGAGAAGAGACCAACCCCACCTGGCTACAACCTCCTCTCAGGTAGCTGTAGAGAGCTATATGGTCCCCTCTGAACCTCCTCTTCTTCAGGCTAAAGAACCCCAGTCCCTCAGCCTCTCCTCATAGGACTTGTGCTTCAGACCCTTCACCAGCTTTGTTGCCCATCTCTGGACTCGTTCCAGTGCCCTATTGTCTTTCCTCTAGGACCCAGAAATGAACACAGGTTTCAAGGTGTGTCCTCACCAGTGCCAAGTACAGGGGAGTGATCGCCGCCCTTGTCCTGCTGCCCACACTATTTCTGGTACCAGCCAGGATGCCATTGGCCTTCTTGGCCACCTGGGCACACTGATGGCTCATGTTCAGCCAGCTGTCAACCAACATTCCAGGTCCTTTCTAGCCACTCTCCCAAGACTGCAGCACTGCATAGGGTGTTGTGATTCGTGTGTAGGACTCAGCAGGACTCCCATATACAGATATATCTTTAGTACATCCACACTGCACAGAAAAGATGGCATGCTAGTGAGATAAGCAGGTTATTCTCCCTTTTGTTTTCTTCTTGCAGTTCAACACAACTTATACTTGCCTTATTTCCTGGACAATATTGAAAACCTGTTCCAAAAACAATACCCCTCATTGCCATAGCAGAGAGCTTCACAGTGAACTTTCTGCCCACTATCACTTCGAAGTAAGAGAGCTTCATGCTGAAAGTTGGTGGTCACAGGAAGATTAAGGCCAAACATAACTATGTTAGACACAATTCTAAATTCCCCAAACCAGATTTTTTGAAATACTATTTCACGTTCGAAGCACGGCTTCCCCTGACTTCAGTTGCAGCTGAGAAAGTTCAGCACGCCTACAAGTCCTGCACTAAGAATAAAAGCAATGTAAAATTATTGACAGCTTCTGAAAAGATTGGCTTGAGTGACTCAGCTATCACCACATGGGTGCTGTTTGACAGAAAAAGGGACAGTATCCAACTCTCCAGAGTAGAACATCACCCCCTTGCCATATGCTCTCTTACAAATTCTGTCTTATTCTCTATACTCTTTCCCATTTCTGGGACCAGTGAAGTGGGAACAGTTCTTATAGTGTCTTTTTCCATGATCACTTTCTAGAACTTTCTGTCCTGACTATAGAATGAACTTTGCCATGAAAGACAACTTGGATAAACACAAGTACCAAAGTTTTTATACTTGATAATATTTTCATTAATTGGCATATATTTTGCTTATTTTTCAAGAAGAGGAACAAATTCCCATGTTTGACATTGTGCTGCCATTCACTACCAGAAGGTAGATGGGGCCTTTAAAATGCAGTGCACAGATCTCTGTTGCTTGGCTAATGGCATGGCAGAAAATGGTGATAGGTGTCAGAGACCACTGCCAGAAGCTGGAACACACACCTTGATTGCCTGGCTCATTTCTCCACCAGCCTCTTCTTAATTGTCTCAGCCCTGTTGGGACCTTATCTTTTCCTTCAGCCAGACCCATTTCTTCTCATATAGATACAGAACTCTGTACAGAGTACTCAGTACACATAGTTCCTGTCCTCAAGTTCCTGTTATGGACTTTGATTTGAAACTCATCACTTTTCCTTTAGAAAATTTTAAGTCAACAAAAGAATTTTTTTCCAATTTCTTCATTCTTAGCAACATCTAACAACTTTACAGAAATTTTCCAGGAGAAATCAGTCCAGAGCAGACCCTTGCCATCGAAGTGGTAAATGTTTTACAAAATTATAAGGGACTGAAAACCAGGAAATTTTTCCAGAGACAAGAGTAGCTCTATCTCCAATATGAACAAAAGTTGTTTGCATAAAACCTGGCATTATATCTCCAATTGTTTAAACACTGTACTGATGATAGTTACACTAACACAAAGTACAAAAAGAGCCCAAAACAAAACAAAAAAAACCAAAAACCACACAAAACTCAAAACAAACAAAAAAACCAAACAAAAACAAAACTAAAACCCCACAAAACAACACAACATAAAGAATTAAAGACTGTATTAAAATTCTTATGCAAGGGTATTCATAATTTGGCCTTAACAGTGCAATACCGGTTGCCCGTAAATATCATTTGCTGCTTTACCTCCTGCCACATGGCCCCTGTAAAGGAGATGGACTTGCAAAATAAAAAGGCACCTCTGCAGAATATCCCCCTCTAGTTCAGGCAGTTACTTCCAGACACCTTACAAAAAACACTCAATAATTTCACTTCCCTGAACCGCAAAGAAAGAAAGGAACAGAGGTGACTGTTATTTCAACCACCTTGTCAAAGATGGCTAATTGATCTCCAGCATTTGCAGGAGTTTCTGCCCCTGTTCCTGAACGAAAAGAGGCAAGTAATGAGAGCAGCCAGTTTCCACATGTTACAGTTCATGTGGGGTAATGCACTTCTCGGAATGGACATACTTGGGAGAACTTTCCCTGCGAATAGGATGCAGAGTATATGATGAGTGCCACTTAAAATACCGGCTCATCAGTCCCTAGCTGCTAAGTGCTATGGTCAGTCTTTATCCGGGAATGTTATGTAAAAAGTTGTTGATTTTATCTGAAGTGGAAGGCGCCCTTGCTGATCATCTACAGGTAGGCTTTCACTTGCAACAGACACTCAAGGTCTGACATTGCATGGCCATGTTTCTTGCTGTAGATACCATTCCCCTCCCTTCCCCCGCAGCCCACTGTTTTTATTTTGCTTTTGTTTCTTTTCTTTCAGGCTGAAGAGGAGCTGGGTAAGACATATTTTTTTTAGGAAAGGAAGAAAGAAGACTACTCTGGAATTATTGAAAAATGCAATGCAGGTCTCAACAAAGAGTCACTTAAAGAAAGCTAAAGAGCTCTATAGAGGTCTTTTTTTTCAGAAAACAAAGTTGATGGAAACAGCTGGAGACTATAACTTGGGAAATCGAGAAAGTAAGATGAATAAAACTTCCTGTTTTCCTCTCCTATTCCAACCTTCAGGGGACAAGGTTGGGGGCAACCTCTTCAACTCCTTTTCAAAACAGATTAGATTCCCAAAGGGTTCAGGTTTGGAGTACTTTTTTTAAACAAACATATCAATTATTCTTTTGTAGAGTGTTCGAGGGTCTTTAGCTCAGCTACAGCTTGTGACACATAAGTAAATGTCACTACTTAACTCCGATTAGCAAAAAAATGGGTGTTAACAAGCCTTAACCTTTAAGGCTCATATATATCATTGTTTTCAACTCCATGCCTCAGTAGAGTGTTCCTAGATTAGTATCTGGCAATTAACTATTGTTATCTTACTCACTAGTGCTACAATTCACTGAACATGAATGTGTAGTCATGGAATGTGGCTTGTAAATGCTCTTACTGAAGGTGATAGGACTTCATTCTGCACCAGTTCTCCAGCTCTTTTCAGTTATCCCTTTGGGTGCACAAGTTGGGACACTTCAAGGCTCATAAAGATAACAAATTACTGATGTCTCTCACATCAAGCACTCAAGATTTAGATTTTATTATTTTTTGTTTCACATGGGCTTAAACATAGGTGCACCTCAGCACAGAGCCGCTGTGGAATAAAGCTGCCTTAGCTGCTCTCTCAGGGCACCACATTGCTATAAGAACAGCGAAAACATTGCTAAACACCCTCTAAAACAGCTATGTAGAAATCCATAAAAATTAGTAGAAAAAGAATATTTCACTTCTATTCCTAGCAATGCTATTGACCTCTGAGGTGCTGGCCAAATAACTCAACTCCTCCACATTCCTACTTCCCACAGCTGAGGGGGAAATAGTGACCCTTAGGCAGGACGCTGTATGATTTCTGCCCTAAAGCTTTAGTTTTGTCATGAACACTGAGCAGGAGCCTACAGTCAGCAGGAAAACAATGACAACTATTTCTCTTAGTCCAAAGATTTCAAATATTCAGCTCCTACTGCAGGAATCTGTTACAATTCTATAAGGTAGACCCACTGTAATATTATGGTTTATATGATTTATATGAATTTAGTAGTTTTGTTTTCAATGGTTTAGTTTTATTAATTTCCATTAATTTCCACTGGTAGCATGAATGTTACAAATGACGATGGTTCAGATCTTCTAACATACTCTGTGATGAGATTTTTAATGGGGTGTTTTTCTTATAATATCTATATCAGCTCTACCTCTATTTCTGTAACCTGGTTATTGAACTCTTACTTTCAAAATTAGTGTGTTTATTATGCATCACCCCAACATTACTTTTCAGTTATGAGACCAGGCATGTGTTCAAAATAAAAAGCAGCTATGAAGGATGGATTTTAAAATAGAATTAAAATATACTTATCATCACGTAGAAATTGTGCCCAGATAGAGCACTTCAGAGTAGTTGTGTGCAATCTCACATTGCTAGGTTCTTCACTACCTCCCCAAGAAAACACCTGGAACTCAAAAAGAGTGCTATTTATACTTTTTAGTGTACAAGACGTTTGTTTAAATTACATCTAAAATTTTAAACAATCTCTTAAATCCCACATGCATGTATAATTTCCTCAAACTGCAAAACATGTAAAAGACATTTAGAAATTCCTGTCAATACAGTGACAGAGGTCGCAAACCACAAGAACTAAGCACATCTGGACATTGGGCATATATGCTAGAGCAAAGGTAGGTAGACCTGTATCTGCAATCTGCAATGGGAAAAAGGTGACATCAATATAAACTGAGAACCATTCCTTATGTTTTATCAGTATCCACTGAATAAGCACTGATTTTCATTGTCAGGAATGTCTTCTGGAGATCTGGATCCTCATGCATACCTATATCTGAAACTGTATCTTTGCTATTTGGGCCCTTGGGTCCTAAAATGTTTTATCTGAGGCCCAAAGCCAGGCAAACTTTTTCCTGATTTTATTCAGCAGTATATTCTGGCTCACTGTTTTTACCTCCTCTATGTAGAATCAAGTGTGAAATATATCTGATTCCAAGCAATATGGAACCAAAGGAAACTATTTTGGGGCCCATGGCATTCACCAAAGCTGTGCCCTATGACTGGAGACACCAGCAGAGCTGGACATGTACCATTGGGCGCCAGGCAGCCTCATTGGCATCAATGATCATTCCACTTCCCTGCAAGCGCATGGATCTCACAGCTGGGGACTTGGCTCTGAGTCACTTTTCTCTCTTAACAAAAAGGTTTCAGGGCTGTAAAGGACCCCTGCCCTTCCTGCTCTGTTCTCTCCTGTGGCACTCAGCCTTCATGCATTTGCAAACAAGCAGCAGAGATTAAAAACGCTCTGAATTGTTTCTGTACCTTCAGGCTTACTTATTTGACATGAGCATGAACCAAAGCAGATTAACCAGAGTGTGGGACACGGCAGAGACTCAGCTCTGTCTCTCTACCACAAAACACTACGTATAGAAAAATGTGCATTTTTACGATTCAGTATGCAGCTGGAGCTACGCAGTTTTTCCCCAGACACATCAGGGCTGTCAGGGTACTCCCAGGCTTACTCTGCATTAGTGAGTTATTCCTGCTGATCTCAGGACCTTCAGGATACTTGAAGCTTTGCAATGGTAGAATGGCTGGCTGTTTGATTCTCCATGCATTGAATTTTTATGAGAAATTTTGGGCTGGGGTAAATGGTATCATGGGAACTAGCTGAAGATCTCACATAAAAATTTAATTAGAATATTATTAGAGTACCATGCATGCTAGGCACACTTGCCCAATGGTGCTTTTCCACTTTCCTAGAAACAAAAGTAAACACTGCACTCACATCAGAGAAAAAGGCAAATGCTTCTAGTAGCACAGCAAAATGTTGCTTCGAACAAACAGCACGGGGTATTTTATCTTCTCATGTAGCACCCTGACAGTCTAATCACTTATACGGAGCACAGAGCCATGTGCAGCATTCCCCCAAGAGGCATCATCATTTCTGTCCTCTACCTTGTCAATAAGAAGTCTTTTCTGAGACAGCATTAGTAGGGAGACTGACAGGCTCTCCTCTAATCACAGTCTAAGGAGGTAACAGCCTGGGGCTACACTAAAAGGTGTTGTGGGATGTGTCTGCTCGCTGGGCTGTGCTCCCTTACATATAGGCTGGATTTTGCTCTAATTCAAGTCTATTCATCTGACTTTGAGGAAGAAAGTTAAATGGTTTATCATCTGGTGCCATTTTAGGAATACAACAAATGTCTAAAGTAATAAATTGGGAAGGAGGTTTCTAACTCATCAGGAACTTACATTCCAGGTTAAATAAAATTTGCGAAATTCTCATTGTGTTGCCATATGCTTACTTCTCCAAGATCATCCCTGGGGTGATTTGTTTTGGCAGAAGCTCTCTTTCAGATGGTACATAACAAGATCAGTTTATGAGAGAAAGCTATAAACAAGTCAAAGGTTTTCAATTATTTCCTCAAACAAAAAATACATCAGATAGGACCTTATTTCCCCCAGGAAGGGTATATGTTTTTAGACCTAGAGAGAAAATGCAAATACTTGGGGAAATGATTGAAATTAACTTGAAAGATTCCCATCTGTCCTTCACAGCCAGATCAAAATGGAAAGATAGTTATCAAATTCATTAGGCTTTGATATAGGCCTGTAAATTTTTTCTAGATAGTAATGCAAATTGGTGTAATTGAACAAAGTTCTCCCATCATTTCAGGACAGAATTTTCTGTAGAACTTGAGAGACAGCTTGAGGACAGAAAAGTATATGGCAAAAAAGACCCTCAAACTAATGCTGTTTCAGCTTGACTAAGACTCTTTAGCCAGTGATTAAAGAACACTACAAGTGACTTGCCAAGGAGACTTGAGTGAGAAGAGGTACTTGGATAAATTGAAGTGCTCTTTGGGCACAGAAAATTAAACTGATATGAATCCTAGTTCAAAATGTGATATGAACAGGAATAGTTAAAAATAATGTGAAAAATTATCCTTTAAAGAAAATACAAATCATAAATTAACATTGATAAAATAAAATATCTAATAATGACAGTGACTTCGAGATGACAAGTGTCCTAATAAATGGTGTGAGGAGGAAGAACAGAGGGATATTTTAAAATTTATCATCAGTCTGTGCAGAGAGGATTTATTTCCCCATAAAGACATGACAAAAATATAAATATACCCATAGGTTTATGTTCCCTAATCTCCTAATCAAAAAAATAGTGAGAGCACAATATTCAAGAATATCAAAGGATAGATATAGCTGGCTTCAGATGCACTCATAGGTGCTGAAAATACAGGGATCACCCACGGAGCAGCTGTTACATCAGCAGTGCACAAAAGTGAGTTCAGGACACACAGGAAAGCAAAACTCATTGTAGCATAAATGTTTTCAGCATGTTAATCAAACTGATTACAGCTGTTTTAAGCCATATAAAAGGAGAGCTCAAAAATGAGGAAACTAACGAAGGTCAGAACCAAGAAAAACAATAGATTTGAACAGTCCATGAAGCATCAACAATAGACATTATACTCACATTCAAGAAGTGAGGGCAGATATATAGTACATGTGCACCATTGATCTCAGTCCTGCTGAAGTTATTTGCAGTTCTGATAATCTCCATGGTAAACAAGTCCACAATCCAGAGTCATATCTCAGGTTTGAAACACTTATTTTTTCTGTTTCCAAAATCTGTATTCATTTCTGGTTTATTACACTGGTCAGGGTACAGAGTAGTGTGGCTGCTCACAAAAAATGATGAGCCACAACTTTGCCATGGGGCTGGAGTTCAGGTGCCCTCATTCCCACTGTCCTTGTGCTTCAGATTCACAGACAGGGGTGGGGTGGCCTCCCCGGCACTGAGGGGTGTCCTACTTGCCCTAGCACTGATTTCAGTAATGTGGCCTTTGAATAGAAACAAGTTAACAGTATCTTTGAAGAACAGCAATGTGCTCTTCCAGAGGATCTGGGCAGTATCTCAGGAGAATAAGGGTCTCTAGAAGAACAACCAAAGGGTGGTTTGATCATGTGAGAAAATAGAATGCCCCTGAAAAAAGTGCTTGATGTCTGTTGATCGAAAGGATGAAGGTTCTGGATAAAAGATAAGAGCTTCCAGAGTCTACAGAAAAAATTAAAGAGCCAGCTGAAGCCAGATAAGAAGGCTGCAGGGGCTTCAGAATAGGTTCAAACAGCACAATTCATGGAGTTTGACTCATTTTAGAGGCTTCAAGTTCTAGGTGGAGATGTATGATTACCATAGGAAACCTCATTTTGTTCTGTTTTGATTGACATGTTCACAAATTTTGTGATGTCAGCCTTAAGCAAGCGGTTGAATTAAGCAGGATTAGTACAGTCAATAAAATGTAGTGGTCTCTGTAATGTATTCTGGACCTTTCAGCCAGACCAAGTCAGAGCTATTTCATCAGAAGACTCTTCCTTTTGTTCTCAAACAGAGTAACTGCATGCAGCTATAACTGGAGATGGATACATGCCACTGAATTTGTATTAAGCAAACACTTTGCCTAAAGGGAGGTCTAGGGTCCGGTCAAAAAAAAAAAAAAAAAAAAGATTAAAAAAACAAGACTAAAAGAAAAGAAGAAAAGCAAAAAAAAAAAAATACTGAGCAAAGCATTAAATATGAAAGAATGGTCCTTTTTTTAACATATGGATCTGACGCTTGTTGCCTTTACTGTTAGGCATCATTTAGCTAAACATTTGGAGCTCGCCCATGCAAAAAGTTCTGCTTGTATCATTAGTCACCTCCATCTGCCAGCAAATAAATCCCTCTCAGCTGTTTGTTGAGCCAGCAAAAATATGGCAGGGCTAGTAGTTTTATTGTTGAAAGAGCCCTGATTGTCTCCCCATTCAGGCTCTGGTTTGTTTGAATACAAAAGGATTTATTTGAAGAGGAAGTATCCATTTCATGCCTGCAGATCAGAATTCAAAGACAAGATCTGACAGGCAGATTTTTTGGGGCAGTCAAAGTTAGTGATAAAAGTACTAACCACCTAATTTAGCAATGATTTTATTCATGTACCCCTCTGACCTGCCATATACCTTTCCCCCTGAATTGTTATGAACAAGAGACTTGCATGTCTACATAGTGGTAGATTATAGTGGTACAGTTTTTTTATTGGTATTACTGTGTAGTTTGCTGCATTGTAATAATATGGAATAGACTCAGTTTTATAAAGTTCACAGTTTTATATTTCAAGTTTTTTACATTTACATTAGTAGTTTTGGTAAGATAAAGCACGAAAAAAGGGGACCATTTGCATGGCTAAATGATACATGATTCAAATTGAAGTTATGAATTTTAATTTCATCATGTTGATTTGCAATTGTCTAATCAACAACTATTGTTTTATCAATTAATTTTATCAAAATTAACATGTTCATAAAAAAGTGTCAGTAACCTAAGGCTTAAATTCCAGATTTAAATTAACACAACAATACGTTAAGCCTGAAATCAGAATTCAAAGCCTTAGATTCAGTTCAGTACTAATGTTGCAAGGATATATTACAAAAGATGACTGTATGTCTAACAATGACCAAACAGAAGAGTGATGTTATGCTGCTCTAATTCACCTTAATGCAAGCCTGAAATAAGTGGAGCTCCTCCCTGATTATATTAGAATTAGGAGGCAGAAACATATTTTGATTCTGTATCTTTCTGATTTACATAAAGAATTCCTCTTAAGTGAAAGAAAATAATTTTTTTCCTTTTTGTCAGAAGCAAAGTCCCTCAGATAAAATTTTAGGACCTGAATTATGGTACAAGGCAGTTTTTCTCTCTTCTGCTATTTGTTTATATCCCAGTGATATAAACTGTTCACAAAGCAAGCAGAATTTGACTGGGTTTCTGTCCATAATATGAAATAATTAACTCTGAAATGTTAGTGTATATTATGACCATTATGACAAAAAATTTTTAAGGCTTTTCTTTTCAGTAGATTACTAAAATGACCATTAATGTTGATGATGGCTAATTTGTGACTTCATTTCAGCAGGACCCGTGCTGTTCACGGGTTTTCTTAACACAGTCATTAGGAAACTGTTTCTTCTTTTTCCCAATGTTCCTCAGTAAGAAATATTTTACAGAAGACAACCCTGCTACCAACTATATTGCGCATTTGAAACCCATAGAGAACCAAGTCTGAACAAGGAGAATGAATTTTTTCAATGAGAAATCCATCGGCCTGCAGGATACAATCCTGCCACCCAGTCAAGTACATCCTGACCCCACAACTGCTTATTAATTCTGTATAATGAAAAAGTATCTAAAAAAAAAACAACAACAAAACCAAACAAAAAACCCAACATGAGAATCCTCCAGAAAAGCTGTGCTTTTCCCATGATTTATTCCACTATTGTTCAAGGCCTTTTCCAGCAGGGAGGTAGCTGGCTGTAATGTTTTGAACTCAGTGGGAGTGAGACAATACACTTTCTCAGAAAAGCACTATCAATCATTTCAATCAAGCAGATATTTTTAGATTATTAAAGACTGAAAGTTACACTTTCTGAGATTCAATATTCACCATACCTGGTAAATGGCTGTGCATTTCTGCTACTATACCAAACATTTATGAGATGCAAAGCCCAGCATTTATGAGATGTAAAGACTTGATAACACTGACAGCAGATGAAAGTGGAAAAAAATATGTTTCAAAGTAACAGTGGTGACTAATTAAAGTGAGTTACTCGAAAGTCCAAGGTCTGGAGCGCAGAAAACTGGCATCCAGTTGAGTTGGCATCCAACTCAAATGTAATTCTAAATTATCAATAACTGTTTTAAGAAGTTTCAAGTCTTCTAGCAAAAAGGATTTTATATTGGCTATGACCTTAAAATGTTTGATGTCCCTCATTTAAACTAGAAATCCTCACACTTGAAAATGACCAGCATTCAACTTTCCTATATTTCTATTTGTTTAATGAATGCAAAGATTCTGCTATGCTCTGTGGAATTATAAGTGGACATTTCTGTTCCAAAAAGTTTACACTAAGAAGGCAGCACAGACAACATTGCACACAAAACAAAGTGCTGGAGATGGGCCACTTTATTATCATTCCAGGTCACTCGTATTTTTGCAGCCCAGTTTCCTTAGGAATCCTGTTCTACTTGTTTGTCTGTTTCTAAGAGGTGAACTTTTCTCCTCATCTCATACCAATAGATTTCACCTTGTTAGCCAATAAAAGAATGATGTTGTTGGTAGCTGGTGAGAGGTGGAAGACACCCATGGGATGAAATCCCTCTGACCTCTAGCAGAGGAAAAAATGAATGCTCTAAGGATGACCCCCAAGCATAACCCAGAGCATCCCAAGAAGAAGAACAGTATTACAACCAGTCTAACTTCAGTAACATCTTCAGTCAGGGTTTACACTTTATAAAATGCTAGAGAATCATTCTTATAAATCACCAGATAAACCAGCTCTTAAAATTTCTCACCCTTATGGATTGTCTGGTGTCCGAAAATCAGGCTGAAGCTGTTTACTGCAGTGTGTTGCAATAATCATCAAGTCTTGATCCATAGGAGTGCTAATGCATATTCCTGCAACAGACTCAGCATAATCCTATTGAAACCACGATGAATGAGGAAATTCAAATCCATTAGAAATCAGATTCAGTTTAAGCCCAAACTACTCATTCATGGTAATTAATGATACTG
Organism: Pseudopipra pipra; assembly: GCF_036250125.1. Taxonomy (NCBI): domain Eukaryota; kingdom Metazoa; phylum Chordata; class Aves; order Passeriformes; family Pipridae; genus Pseudopipra; species Pseudopipra pipra. The sequence goes on from NC_087552.1 coordinate 49,006,740, forward strand.
TACCTGCCAGGAAGAAGTATATGCTGAGAATGATATGCAGCAAAAGAGGGATGGGCATCCTAGCACAGAAGCCACTTTGTGAAGGTTTGGGACTATGTGAAAGATGGGATGATTCTTAGTTTGGGCAGAGCAAAGGATCACATGTGGGTGAGAGCAAAGGTAGTTTTTGGTGAAGAGTAAGAGGTGGAGGTGGGAGATGTTTCAAAGTCCATGGGAGAACACAACTGAACTCGATGATGTGGTAGGTCCTTCCCACAGGCTACAATTCTTCATGAACTGCTCCAGTGTGGGCCTTCCCATGGGGTACAGTCCTTCAGGAACAGACTGCTCCAGCATGGATCCTCCATGGGGTCACAAGTCCTGTCAGCAAAGCTGATCTGGCTTGGGTTTCCCAAAGAGTCACAGCTTGCACAGGGCTCTAGTGTAGCAGTCCTCTAGGGACCTCAGGTGGATCTCTGCTCCACAGTGGACCTCCACAAACTGCAGGGGAACAGCCTGCCTCACTATGGTCTGCACCACAGTCTGCAGGGGAATCTCTGCTCTGGCACCTGGACCACCTCCTCCTCCTTCTTCACTGACCTTGGTGTCTGCAGAGTTGCTTCTCTTGCTGCAATTGATTCTGCACAGTAACTTTTTTTCCCTTCTTCAATATGTTATCCAAGAGGCTCTACCACCTCAAGCTGCACTTGTATAGCAGATTCTTTCCTCCTTTCTACCTAAGGCAAGATACCATGAGAATTATTTCTCAGGAGAAACCAAGAAGCTTTAAAGTGTCAGATTCTCTAAATGCCAGAAGACAGAAACCATCTGCATATTGCCATTATGCAGTCACTCTTGCAATGCCCCACCACACAGATGGGTAAAATTAACTGCATGAAAAGGTGCTGTCCTCTAAAATAATACCATGTGTGACTCAGCAGTTCTTATATACTTTGTAAAACAAATGCTAGTAATTCAGTGGCTCTATAGCATATAGACTGTGCCCAAAGCGAGCATTCATCAAGGCCAGAAAGATTATTTGGTGAATAGGACTTAGGACTTGCTGCAGTGAATGGAGGCTTACAAGTTGATAGTGAAAATCCAGTGTTTTCTATTAAATCAGCTTCTCAATTACTGTGTATACTGGATCATCTAAATATTTGTCTGTTTCTTTCTTCTTTCAGAGAGGAATAGAGCTGCAATTTTGCAATTAATTTTTCCCAAACTGACTCATCCAATCTACAATTTCTTTTTTAAAAATTCCCCTTTCCCAGCCAAAAAACCAAATAAAATAGAGAGAATAAAATAAAGCTTACATATAAACTTAGAGTTTTGCACCCCCACTGATGTTATTTAGATAAACATACTTTTCCCAAGCCCTAACATTACAAACCAGGAGCTTTAAACACGTTGACAGTATCCATTGAAGTGAGGACATTCTGGTTTGTAACCAAGGAAAGCCTGTTACCCTGTGCCAAAGAGTAAACCTTCATTTCATGAGAGTCATACGTGGAGTAAATTTGCAACAGAAATAGCATTGAAAGCTGCAGTTGTTTGTGGGAAGAAGTTAAACAGGTGTCTAAACTAGCATTAAAGGAATGATAGGAAGACAGAGAAAACATGGAATATGAAATGTGAACATCATAGGTCTGTTTTCTGACAAAGTATCACCTATCCTTGCTGATTTTGGAAAGCCATGAGTATGATCTTCTGCTATTACTTTCATTGATTTGTACTGCATCATCTTTCTTGATGTAGGAATTTCAAATTTGCCAGCCAAAATATGTGTTCTTTCAAAATTTATTGAAAAAACAGGCAAAAAACTCCCTTCTGGTTTTGCGTTTTGGAGGGGGGGATGTGGATTTTTTTTTTTGTGGTTTGTTGTACGTTTTTTTGGTTGGTTGGGTGTTGGTTGGGGTTTTTTTTGCTTTGGTTGGGGGTTGTTTTTTTTTTTTAAGTATACCCTACCCTTTTCATCCATGTTGCCCTTCAAATGTGCACGTCAGAGCTTCTAAGGCAACACAGGCCAAGTGTCAAAAGTGTGACTAGAGCTGTTCCCAGAGAGGAGCTGCTGACCAGATGTGCATCACACCCTCTCACCAAAACCCACCCCACTGCTGAGGCACTGAATATTGTTTCACACTGGTGTACTTTCCAGCTTGTTGATCCAAAAGAGAAATGCCACTCTAACTCTTGTAAAATAAAGTATCAGTTATGTTAACATTTTCAAGGAAAAAGCAAACAAATTTGTCGCAGCCTTTAGAGTGGAGTCCAATGCGGTGAAGGATGTTTCACTGCCAACAAATGCTAGCGCAGACAGTTTGGGATGTATTAAAGGAATAATGGAAATTTGAGATTCTTGTCCTCAGCTCAAGCTCTTTTCTTAATAAGGTGTCACACCACTTCCCTTCTCACACAGATTTTTCTCATTAAAAATCCTTGCTTTTTGCTGATCAGAAAAAAAAAACACAGATCTGCTCCTGTACAGAGGGGAACACTGATGGATTACAGTAGCAGAAGAGTAGGGAATGGCAAAAAAGCAGTAGTGACTGCCACTGTTCATATGACACTCGCTGATAAGGCTGTGGCATCCACCATGAAAATAAAACAGAAACTGAAGGAAGTTTTACAGTCAGTGGTTTGGCAATTGTAATGGAGAAACAATGAACATATCCGTGGGAGGGGGAAAGCCTGTGGTGGTCCTCAATCTGTTTATAATATAGAATACTTGTTGAGTCTTATTTATAGCGTGCACCAGAGAGGTCCTGCATAATTATGTTGGCAAAAATTTCCAGTGTAGATGCTGTTTTATCATGGTACTAGTGCTCAGGCAAGCATGGCATCCCACCAAAAACTGTGAGAAGGCACAACAGCTTTTATAACTATGTCTATATAAACTGCTTTAGCCACATGCCGCTGAAGCAATTCAGTGTAAAGGAGTCTGAAAGCCTTGTTTCACTTGGAGTTAAGGGAAATGAAGCATGCAGGTACAGGGAGACAGGGAGACAAATGGGGTAGAGGAGTTTCATGTGCATGTGAAGTATATATAGTGAAGTATGCATGTGAACACTTTGGCACTGCCTCCATCTTGAAATTATACAGGTGATCTTGAGTAGGTAATTCAGATAAAGAAAGGAAAAACATTTGAAATTTAAACCAAATATTTTTGACCAATCTTTTTTTCAGTAGTTTCTGACAGTGATTTGAAGGTTAAAGTCTCCTTCAATTAAACAAAATACCTTGAAAAGGCAAAATATCTCATCCCTCATCTTCTGAACTTTATTTTCCTTACAAATGTTTCGTATCGAGTAGAAGTCTCTTTTTTCTCTATAATCCCTTCAGACATAATAATTGAGGAGTTACGGTCCACCAATACAGGACCCTAACTCAATGAACAGTGGATTAGTCATGATGTGAATATAATGCTGTATTCAGGAAACAGTCTAGTAGCACCTCTTCCATCATTAACCTCTTTGCATACATCTGCTCCTCATTTAAGGTGAACATTCACACTATATTTCATAAACACTTTCAAATTAAAAATATCTAAGTCATAATTATGACTGTTTCAGCTATAACAAAAAAATGTCTCTAATACAAAGCCTAGTTCTCATGGACAGGAGAGACATGGATTCACAGAATCATTAAAGTTGAAAAAGACCTCCAAGATCAAGTCCAACCTTTTAAATACCACCATGTCCATATCACGATGTGCCACATCCACTAATTTTCTGAACACTTTCAGTAATGGTGACTCTACCACTTCCCTGGGGAGCCTGTTCCAATGCTTAACCACTTTTTCAGGCAAGAACTTTTTCCTAGTATCCAACTTGAACCTCTATTCGTGCAACTTGAGGCTATTTCCCCTTGTCCTATCACTAGTTGTCTGGGAGAAGATGCCTTTCTTTCAGGTAGTTGGAGATACATGGACATCTCTAAAGGAAGTAGACACAGCTACTCAATTCGTACTTCAATATTGAATCTATTTAAGTATTTTTCATTCATTAACTTCTCTTTATTACAAAGGAAATTGGCAATGTCTTGGCCAAGAAAACACAATGTTCATAAAAGGGATTGTTACTTCACCCAAGACCAAGGGGCTATAAAAGGCTGATTATTATATGGTATCTGGTTATGCTTAATGTAAGTGTATCTCCCCATGGTATAGGCCAGAAGGCAAGCTTAGAAATAAATAAATTAATAGAGAAAGGGATTGGACCCATAGCTAGGTCTGGGGGATCTAGGTGGTCCCACAGCCTAAAACATAACTGAGGTTTTCTGAAAGTAAATACAAAGTAAATGCATATAAATCTGCAAACAAAAGCTTTGCAGCTGCTTCCACTCTATGTGTAGAGCTGCATATTGCACCAGCAGTTGATCTGTTCCTAGGTCTCTATTCACCTAAATCATAACCCTGAACCAGCTGACCAATCAGAGAAACTGAGTGGCCTAGATTCGAGATCTGCAAGAGAACATCTGGTTGACACCAGCATTCTTTTTAGAACCAAACACATTTTCACAGATTTTTGCTCTCTGCCCAGAAAATTAGGGTGTGGGCAGAGAACTTGTTCTTTCAGTGAGCAATGCCAAGGAGTACCAAGGTCATGCTGAAGATCGCAGTCACATTTTTAACAATGTTTCTATGGTAATTAATCAGCCTGGATAGTAAGAGACTGCAGTACTATTTTCTTTTTCCGGAATTTCTTTTGGTGTTTCGTGGTGTCCATATATGATACATTCCCTTCAGCTACATACCAAACCAAATTCAGAGAGAAAGACAAGGAGGGTTCAGATCTTCACCCCTCCAAGCCCAGCTCTCAGCAGCTAGATGGTCACTGTCCTGAATGCTCACTGAGTGGATCTCCTCTGTGCTCTCACACCACTCATGCTTTGTCCCAAAAAAGGAGGCCACAAGATGTGCTGAGCTCTGTTCTCAATTGCTGCTGATGCCAGGAAAGCAGGCTGGCTGTAAGAGGAGTACGGCGGAAGGATAGAGCTCACACAGACAAGGAAACCAAAGCCTGTCTCTTTCCATTGCTTCATACCGTGGGTAAGATGCATACAGTCCTCACCTCACTAGCACCTCTAGCAGCTAGTCATAGTCACAGAAATTTTGGGAATGAAAGGATGATAAGTTCACATTAGGAAAAAAGAGCTAAAAAAATCTGAAACAATAGAGATCTCTCAATGGAGTAAAGCAAGTGATTTGAACCAGAACACATTTTCCATTGTCTTTCTCAAAGAAATTTCCTCTCTTTATCTAACATGTTAACTTTGGATATCTGAACTAATTCAAGTAAAGGGCAGAATGTAGCCAAATGCCTTATCTTAGCCACAGTTCTTTTTGAACACTAGTGAGACATTTTATTGCATTGTAATACTGTTGTACATATCAGCACCTGCTCCATATGCATATTTTATGGTTTATTGTTTTATTGCTTTATTGTGAATTTCCTGCTCTTTCTTTATTGAAAGCAGAAAGCTGTGATTTTTCACGGTTTGTTTAAAAATAATGCAATGGTTATCACATTTTAGCACTTCCGATGCAAGAATTTCAGCTTCCTGTCTAAAAATCATCCTGCAGATTTTATTGCCTTGCAGTCTCATTTATAATTTCAAAACATAAGTATTCAGTCCAGAATGGCTGGCAGTTTTTCCTAACAGAGGTTTGAAAAGCCATTGAGCCATTCTTTGGAGATTTTCACTTCAAGAAATTGTGGTGCATTTTTCCTATTATTTTTCTTTACATAACACAGCACCTTCGACAAGAAGGGACTTAAAGAACCCAAGTTTGATACCACTGAAAAGAAACATTACTCTAGAATTAATCAGGATCTGCCATTTTGTCAACAATATCTGTTGGGATTTGTTCCTGTTTCAAGATAAACTGACATTGGATTAGCATAATCTAATATTCTAAATTCCTAAACTGCTAGCTATTTCCTCAACAATTTTGAAAAATAAGATTAAGGCATGTCAGGCTTCTGTTTAATAGAAGAAGCTGAGCAGGTCCATATTCTTGTTAAAATAAAGGCAGAAAAATCTCTTTTTTTTTAAACAGATCATTGGGCTGTTGGCATGTTGCCTGTGCCCATGGCAAAAATTACTATCCAGCTTGTAGACATGATAAATTCATGAACTTTTGGCATTAAAATTAAAATGGCCCCATGCAGTTTAATAACAAATTGCTAATATCAAAATACCAAGTAAGCCTTTACTAATACTTCCAAATTATCTACAGATAAAACCAAACCACTTTCCATTTATCTCAAAGCAGTGCTTTAAAGGAAATGAAGCTCAGTAGTGAAAGGCTAAGAAAAATACTGCCCTGCTTTCTCATAGTTTCCTTTTTAATTCAAATCAGCCTTAACAAAATAAAAAAATAAATTGTAATGACACCTTTATAGACACTCCTAACCTCTTGCTTCTAGCAATGGATGCAGTCTCTTCAGCAAAGCCTATAGCTCCAAGCATAAGTTGTTACCCCAATAGTACGAGCTAGCATTTATGAGCTCTCATAGCTGGGTATTGGTCTCCAGGTTACAGATTATTCACAGGCTGAAAAGTATCTTCCCAGCAGAGTTCTGATCTGAGCTGGGGATCTCTCAGCATTCCCACTAGCAATAACCTGAAAGAAGAAAAAAAAGTAGGTGGAAAACCCCATAATTAAAAAACAAGTAGGCATAGCTTTGCTGTTGCTTGAATAGTAACTCATCAAGCCGAGAAGACTCTGGAGAGAGTGGGACAGAAATTTGAACACACTAACTTATGAATGAATTCTGCTTTCCATTCAGGGTGAAAGAGGAAAAGAAGTAAGGAAACCATGTGTGGTGGTCCTACATTATCTGATGGCCCAGAGCAGTTGCTGCAGTACTGACTGTGACCTGCCATGAAAGTACAGCCACGTATGTCCCACATTCTGCATCACCTGAGAGTGCAGGAGAAAAGAAAGGAGCAAATCATGCTATCATGAAGCCTTCTCCCAAGCACTGTTGCTGTAATTTGTTGGCCTGAGCTGCTTCGTCAGCGCGAAAATTTAGGTTACTAGAACGTACGTCCAACCTGCAGGCAGAAAAAGTGCACGTGCCTAGAGTGACCTCCTGACTTTTGGGGTGCTCCACCAGATAGGACTGCAACCCATGGAGCACTTCTTTTTTTTCTTTCCCTTTCTTTTTATGACTCTAGTTAGGGACTTGGCTATATACTGTGAGTGCAAACATTAAAGATCACAAGAAACTGAACAGAAAACCAAAAGTGCTACAGTTGAAAAGGAATAGTGCTGGCTGGCCCAAACAGTCACTTAAAAATACAATTGGGACAGGAAAGACACAGCATGTGAGCAGACTGTCATGAATGGCTCTATTTAATGCAGGGGAAGAACCAAAAATAGAGTTTTCTAAAATAGTCAGGTCTGACATTCCTTGATAGAAAGGATTCCACAGCGTGCTCCTGAGATGCCCCCTGCCAAATGCCAGAGTAGCTCCAGTGCTCCCCCTCCACTTTCTAATGCTCAAGCTCAGCAGTGTCTGGCAAAGGACAACATGTGCTATGGGCCTGATGTACTCTACAGCAGGCCAGAGTTCAAGTGCACTCAGGAAGCCACAGTGCTCCTGAAGAAAAAAAAAACACTTTCTGTCTATAGACCCAGGAATTGCATCAGTTTACCCAAATCCAGTGCCTGTTGCCAGGAAGAAACAAATTGATTTCTTCTGACTTTGCAACCTGCCCATCCTTCCACACACATTCAAAAAAGAGAAAACTTGTGGGTAAATGGATGTGGTTTTGTTTCTTAAGCTGGCCTTTGTCTCTTTAATTTCCTCATTTCCTTTTCAGAAAGAACATTTTCCCCTCCTTCTTAAGACTGGAAAGCACAGAAGAATCCTCATTTCAAACAATACTTTTGGCTACAATGCCTGTATTTTGTAACTACATTTGTTTTAAATGCTGTCCAGCTAGTCTGGTTATATCCTAAGGCCATTTTCCCTGGTTTTAGCTCTGAAACAAATGATTTATTTTCTGGTTATTACTTAAGTGTATATAGATGTGATCTTCGAAGGAGCCTCATTTGTCTTTATTCAGGATATTCAGTAATCAGGCACAAGAAATTAGTCAAAGTGACTAAATGATGTCAGCTGACTACAATATTATTGTCAAAAAACTTTAAAGCAGTGCTCTGCAGCTGTATGTAAGTAACCTTTCTAATGGGAATTGATGTCTTCTAGGGTTTTGTGTTTTGGAGGAACATGTGTTCAGGGACCTCACCAGCTGCCTATGGAAAACCATTTTGCTCCTTAAGCAAAAACATATGTCAGGCCAAGGTGAGGGAAGCATTTGAAAAAAAGACAAATGTCTTAAAAAGTGATGCTGAAAACTGTCAGAGAGCTAGCCATGTACCGCAGGAGGTGGTAGTGGATTAGAGTCCCCCCAGAGCTACAGGAAGGCAGGGTGCTCTGCAAAAGAGTGAATTTCCATTCTTAACCTGTGAAGGCAGGAGGCAAAAAAAATGGAACTACAATTAGCAATTTGACAGCAGCTCTGTTTTGACTGGACAAGGCCCCACAGACTTGTAAGCAATGTGCCAGCTCAGTTTGCCCATAGACGGCTTCCCGTGGTGCTGCTGATGTCAGCACTTCCTGCCTGGGTCTGTTTCTGCTCCCCAGCAGCCAGCCAATGCTTCTCCCACAGGGCCCCTATTAGCCCCAGGGGCAGCCTTGCCAAAACAGCAGATCATTGCCCAGAGTGGGAATGTGGGTTTCTGGCTGCCAAGAAAGACTGACAAACAGACAGTAAGAACTGTAAAACACTCAGGATGGTAAAGCAGAGGAGACTGGAGATGTCCTTCCAAAGATCAAGGTCCAGCAACTTGCCACCACAGCCCTGGGAAACACAACACTGAGTAACGGGTTTCAGCTTTTAGTGCCTATGCAAAATAAACACAGCAGTGTGCAGGTGTCCTGAGTAAATGGGGGGGCTAGAGGAGAATTCATGCTGCTATAAATTCACAAAAGAATTTGCAAAGCATGCGCAACGCCTTGTCCATTCTCCCTCCTGCAATGTGTGCCTGTGTAAACCATGTACATACAGATTCCACACACTCTACTTATAACCTTGTTCTTTGGTGATGCTCTTGCAGCAGTGAATACTACAATTAATTATATGCCAAGTAAGTCATGTATGAATGTAATCTCCCACTGCCAAAACAAGAAAGAGGCTGTTATGTCTATCATATAAATCATATGTTAGTCAATGAGAGAAACAGCAAGAAAAAACCTTGGCTACTGTACCTTCATGAATACTCTACGGATCACCAGTAGTAGGAGAATAAAAATAATAAATAACAATAATACTAATAGTCACATTATCATCTAGATATATCTTTTCAAGCTGACATCAAACAGCAACATGAAGGTGCTTCTGGAAGGAGTATAAATTAGCACAGTTTGCTCTGCTGAAGAAGTGTATCTGCATGGTAGGTAGACATCTCCCACAGATACATGCCTTAGCACCTGACTTTAAGATCCAGTACCTCCTCAGTATCCTCCCTTCTCCAGCATTGCATCCTAATCACCATGTCCAGCTAGTCCCTTTTTTGCCCTACATCCTGACAAGTCAGCCTTCCAACCTGATTTTGGTCTCTCTGTCTATACTGTTGTTCCTCTTCCAGCCTGTCTGGATGCAAAGGATAGAGGAGTCACTAGAAAGACAGGTGTGCAACCCCTCTGACCATGTCCAGACCAAGCAGTGAGAAATGGGCATCACAAAGTCCTTCTGGCACCCTGAAGCCTAAGCCTGAAGCATGCAATGCCAGGTCTGTCTAGCACAGGAAGCTGTAGAGGTTCCAAGACTTCACAGAGATTTTCATTGTTAAATTCTTCTGAGTATGAATAAATTGCAATTTGTCAACTGTTTATGAATTAGCAAAGCATGAGTGGGTTTTCCCTCAAGGACCAAAAAGCACATCCCTGACAGAAAGGCAGTTGTAGTGCCAAACCAAGAGCCCCACTGCAAAGCTCCAAGACATTTGAACTTCCTAAAGAAAAGGTTACCTAACCTTTTTTAGCTTTGGAAACCAGTGCATTGTTTACCCTTTGCCTTGTTCTCATAAACAGCAGAACTACTCTGACTGATGTTTTCAGAAACAAAAACCTGCCAAAGGCATGGAAAGTCTCCTAAATGAAGTTTTGGAAAAGTTGTGGAACACAAAAACCAGAGTTTTACTGGATAAAACAGCCTGGGTAAAATGCGACTGCCAACCTACAATCACAGTGAAATAACCAATGTTACAGTGGTGAGGTAACTCGACCTCTCCCTGATGTGGGTATCTGTTATACCTGCACCCCAAACCAAAGGCTCCCCTGTCTATGAGAGCAGGGACTCGCACATGCACGTTCCCTGTCTGCTGCAGTGACTGGGATGTGTGCATTCAGCAGACACTGGTTTGGGAGGCGACTGTCACCCACAGCAGAGCAGCAGATGCCGGTGACACTAGGACTTGTTTGACAGGTTTCACTACCAAGAATCTAGGATTTCAATTCAGCAGCATGAGGCCAGGAAGGAGCTCATGTGTCACTGAGGTCCCTGCACTTCCACACAGAAGACACTCTACACCACAAGCAGCGCGTCCTGACACGATTCACAGACTAAATAGCTAAATCTCTTTCTTCCTCCAGATCTCTACAGACTCTCAGGGCCATAATATATCCCATAATGTATTCCCTCAAAGCCTGCAATAATTCACATGTCATAATACACCACGGATACAGGCCAACAAAAGCAGATTTACGTTTCATCTTACATTCTGGTCTCTAAAGTTATGTTAAAAGAAAACAATTGAAATGCAAGGCACATTTTTTTGGACCCCGGTTTCTGGTTTATTATTACAATGAGCTAAACAGGTCTAACAGAAACATTTGATCTACACAGAACAAGATTTAATTTGAGCCAAAAGACCACTTCCACCATTTAAAAGGATGAACAAAGATAGGACAGTTCCAAGGGCTGGCAGAGGGAAAGTGTGGACCTCAAGGAGTTAGCAAAACCCTTTGCAGGAGTAATAGGAGAACTCAACAACACTGTCCTCTCTGTTTCCACAAAGGACACAGTTGGGTAGATTCATTTTCCTTTTCCAAGAAATAATCAGATCTTAGGTTAAATTCATATACAGTAACATAAAAATCAAATCACTCAACAGAAAAGCATCTCTTACATATCAAACAAAAACGCACTTGTGAAAACATATGGCAGGAACAAGTTGGCATATCTGTTCATGTTTACTTATCCTGGCAAAGAGAGGAAGAAAGAAAGTATTTTTAATAATTTGTTCTTTATTATGGTGTTTTGCTTTGCATCCCAGATTATTATTGTGTTTTTCACTGGTTAGAGATCTGCCGAATTCCTACTTGCATCAACCTTCTTTTCTACCTTCCTTTCCATTGGTGTTTCTTTCTTAGGTTCAAGTACATAATTTATACATACTATCTATTTTTCCTTTTTGTTTTTCTTCTTTTTTTTTTAAGTATATCTCCCCTATTGTTTTTTCTTGGGTTATTTGATGTGAATTTAATTTCACAGGAGAATTAACTTCAACATGGAGTTTGTTTCATGCTGGGAGTAGTGAATGAATGTTGCTGGACACTAGCAGATGCTGACAAAGCATTCTAGCCTATTAGCAAGAGGTGTCTTCTGAACCTGCTGGAGGAGTTGCATTTACCTTTCTATTTACACTTCTAATCTCAATGCATGCAACAGCCACATAAGCTAAACCTGAATGTACTGGCAACAAACAGAGGCTGCTGAAAGGACAGATATACACTAAGCTGACAAGAAGCCAAGCATGGCATCTTTAGAAATATGTCAGGAAGGCAGCAAACCTTATCTACCTGTGCTCACAGGAAACTTTTCATTCACTCTCCTAGCAGGGTGAAAGAGTTGACTAAAAAAGCTATTTCCAACCATGGTGTCTGAGACATGAAGTCACATTCACGTGGAGGTATCCAAGAAAACATACAGTACAGTCTCTTCAGGGAATGTGATGGACACGGTCACTTCTTTTATTTGTTCCTATTCCCCAGCCTACATCTTTGCCTTCTCTGTTCCATCTTCAGCTGTGATGATTTCTTTTTCCTCATTAAAAGTAGTGGCTGACTTACTGTCTAGATAGGGATTCAGGTCACAACTGGGACAGTTACACAAAATCCTCTTAGCATATTCAGGATGCATGACAGCATTTGATATCTTCACTACTTTTATGTTTCCTTCATTCGAAAAAGGTTGCCTGCTCCTCCCTACAGTTATAGCACTGTAAGGTCTGAGGAAATAGTATTTTTAACATTATGAGGAATTATTAACTCCATTAGATGCCATCATAATGCAAAGACATTGCAGGGGTAAAATTTGTGACTTTGTCATCACTGTTCTTGATGGCATACAGGAAATCTTTGTTCATGCCTATCCCATTCCACAATTTAATAATAGTTGACATAATTAAATCCTATAGGTACATGGTTCAGTGAATGTTCTGTATAATGGAATTTACAACAACTACAAATATTACAAGATCTAATTAAATTTTATATTTGGAACAATAGCCTGTGAATACATTTTATATATCTGCCAAAATAGATAAATGTGAGATTATCTTCTATACGCAGAGACAAAAAGGTGAAATTTAGAATTTTGACTCAGGTACAAAATAAGCTGGAGAAAGAAAGTGACATTCACATTGAAGGCAGATCTGGTTTTAGTCAGTTACTGTTCTTTTTGCAATCACAGCAGAATTTTTTTTTCTCTGCTGTCTCCAGGGACTGTCTAGAATTTAAACTCAGGAACAGCTACTGGCAGTGTTATTTTCCTGGACTGATTTTACATGCTTTTTTAATTCTCACATCCCTTTAGTTAGCATCTTCAGAGGAAGTTTGGGCATGGGTCTCACCATTTTGCACTATTTCTCCATTTTTCAAATTTACACTTAGCAAGACTAACAGCAATAAGGAGTCTGTATTGAGTCTGTATTCAGTCACTGGTTATTGTACATCTACAACATCTGAAGATAAAGAAGAGTGTGAATTTAATGCTAAGCAAGAAATGTACTCAGTGTCTCGGCAGCGTGTCAGTTCTCGGCAACATGTCTTGTATTATGTATTTATTATAAATATACCTAAGAATTTATTTATTCCCACAGAAGTACCTCTTCCATGAGCACATATTAAGGTTCAGAAAACTTTAGACTGAAATCCTCAAGAAGCTGACTCTCAGAAAAGTAACTTCAAGGCTTCAGGGGTTCAAGGGTGCAGGTGTCTAATCCTGCACTGCTACTAAACGTGACAGAGGAGATCAACAACCATTTCTGATTTTAGATTTAGGCATATTCATTATTCCAGAAACCCCCTCCTAAAAATTATAAATTGTTGTGGTTATCTTCCATTAAAGTGACTTTGGTCTCTCTGTTTTGGAAAAGGATGTACAATATGTAAAGCGTGTCTGTCATCTTTGTTATAGATTAGAAGTCCGAGGGGGGGAATTTTTCTTCCCCCCACCCCCACTGTAGGAAAGAGTTTGAATGGAAAGGGGCGGAGCTTTACAAAAGAACCTAGTTGGCCAAACCGCATTCCTAACGGATGGCCCATCAGAGATGGGGGGAGAGGGGAGGGGAGGAGTTCTGGGGGGGGGTTGCTGGCTCTCCTCAGAAGAGAGAAGTCAGTTTGCTGGGTTCTCTCTCTGGGACGGAGACGGGGTAGCCGTCTTTGTGTCCAGCTCGGATCTGCTGTGTTTTCATCGGAGAGCTTTTGTGCAAGACACCGTCATCTGAGGACAACAGTGAGCTCCATGGTGGGTGGGCTGTTTTCCTTTCCCCCTTCTTCCATCGGGGGAAGGGTCCCCATTTTCTTTTCGGGCTCTCCCGCGATCCGAGACCACCCCCAGACCCCTCCCCGTGCGGTGACCGCCAGAGCCCAACAGCGCCCCCTGCCGGCCAACACGGAGAACTGCAGGCCCTGCACCTCCAGCGATCCAACAGCGCCCCCTGCCGGCCGTGATTAGAACTGCGCTAAAGGACAGAGAAGTGTTCAGACCTTTTCTTTTGCTTGAAGGGGACTTTTTGGGTACAGGACTACCATCTAGGTTTTTGTGTGTGTTCTGTTACTGTTCTTGCCAACATACATATATCTTTTAATAAAGGGTTGTTATTTCTTCTGGTTTTTCCCACACTTCCTCGATTAAAGCCCCTTAATTTCGAATTTACAATTGCTGAGAGAGAGGAGTTTGGTTTGTCTCCTAACTCATCCTCTTTAGCAAACATTCCAGTCTCTTCAAACTGAGAGAATCTTGAAAGAGATCACCTTTTTACTGACTTTTTTTAACAAGAATGTTTACTCAATACATTCAAATTACATTCTGGTAACTTAAAGATTCAAATTGCATTTTTGATCTTCTTCACCCATGCTGTCCTTGACACAACAAACCATGACAAGTGTCCAATTTGCAACTCAAGAGCTGGAGTATGTTCTTCCCAGATATCTTCAGCTGATCTTTGTGGTAAAAATATCACCCAAAAGCTTCTTCTAACTTTCAGATTTTTCTTATCAGTAGTGATACATGCAACAGTTCATTTCTGCTTCAGTCAGGTCAGTTTTGCACAATTAAGAGCTAACTAAGAGAAACAAGAGGCTTTATGGACAAATAAAAAATATACGCAGACGTGTGTGTCTATACACAAATCAGTGTGCACTTACACAGGAGAAACATGACAACTTATATAAGATATTTTTCACAATGAGACCCCACATAATCATCTGCCAACTGGATCTAGATTCTAATAAAAAGTTCAGAGCACTGTCCTCACAAATTAAAAACTCCCAAGAAGAAATATCTGTTTTACTGCAAAGAAGTCCAAATGCAACAGTTTATATCTTACCCAGAACACTGGTTAGGAATTAATGGGTATAGTGGCACAAAAGAAGGAAATCTTCTTTGTTTCCCACAACATCATGGAATAGTAAAAATCTTCTGTTGCAAATCAGAGCTCTTAGGAACAGAAGCAATTCCACCCTGTCATGGAAGCTAGAGCTATACAGGTTTTGAAGCTTTCTCATTTAATCCGTGTGGAACATCTCCCTGTATATTTGCCATATACTACATTTGTGGTTCTCAAGAAATGGCTTTCATGTTGCAGGTTTTAGGCAAAATTCAAAATGCTTAAGATGTGAATGTGCAAATCAAAAGAGAGAGGCATCTAGAGGGGGCATTTCTGAGCACCCCAATTAGATACTTAAAATGCCCCTGTGTAAAACTTTCTAAATATATTGTTGCATTTCTAAATATATTGTTGCAAAGCTAGTGCAGGCTTCTCATTAAAAAATCCATACAACAGTGAGAAGAAGCCTTCTAGTAAAATGTTTTAAGAGAGGAGCCACAATGACAGTTTTATTAAAATTATATTAAGAAAATAATACAGTAGGCAAGACATAAAAAAGAATAAATCAATGCATCAAGCAGTCACTATAAATCACCAGTGAGTTTTCTTTTCATACAGCAACATCAGGCAAAAAAGACTGAGCCTGTCTGGAGATCACAGGAGTTAGAAGACTGCAGTTTCTGTATTAAATTATTATCACGTACCATTGCTATTGTTCAATGTATTCTGCACTGAAAATCTCACTCCAACCAAAATTTTCTTACAACTGGAGAGCTTTCTGTAGCAACCTAGGCTTAGCAATGTATCCATTTACACCTGAATAAATTCATTTTCTTCAACCAACAGTGACACAGACACCAGGTGACTCTAGTTCCACTTGGGCCTGATGCACAAGTTAATAATGTTTTTCCCTGTTATGCAGTAGAAGAGGTAACTATTTGGCTGCTGCTTCTAGCAAGGCAAAAGCAGGCACTGCAAATATATGTGGAACAGGAAAAGGTTGTGTTTCTCTACTCTTTCTGTTCAAGAGACAGAGGGTAGCAGAGCACATGAGAAAAAAAACCATCAAAATGCAGGATAGAAGCCTAAAGACAACTCTTCTGCACTAAAACATAACTACAAATGTCACAAATGTATGAGTCAATAAGTCAGTGTAAACATCACACAGTGTCTCACACACAATTTTTAGGGAGGGAATAAACACAAGACAATCCTAAAGTTGGCTGTGCCTTGACCTCAGCTCTGCACTGATGAAAAGAAAGCCTAAGGAGGAGCCACATGGGGAATTAACTGCAAGTGAGTTTCAGTGCAGTTCAGATTTAGTCTGTGGTTACCTGAATGTCAGACCCAGTGAGAATCCTTGGTCCCAGGCTATGCTTTTGAGATGCTATTTAATCTCCTGTGCTAGGTTACAGCCAGTCAACAGCTGTTTCCAGGCTCCTGGGGGAAAGAGTAGTCCCTGCAGAGGTGCCAGAGATGCACATCCCTCCTGCTGGTTGGCAGCTGCAGTGGGGAAGGTGTGAGACAGCCTTCTCTGCCTTCACATTTCTCCCCACCACTGGCTACTCTATTTCTGAATGTGAAGGCAATTTATGATGCTAAATCAGATGTTTTATGGAGCTATCTCAAATTGCACCCTTCAGTTGAAGAATAGGCCCCTCAGTATGTTTTTACGTTGACTCACAATTACATCATAAGTCTATCACATTTAAAGATATTTCTAACTCTGGTGTCATTCAGCATTAAAGAACCTTAGATTTTGTTACAAAATGTAAAACTCTAAACCTCACAGTGAAGAGTACTCTTTTTAACAGTTCAGAATCAGAAGGAAAACTACAAAAATCTTTCAAAACTCATTTTTTATCAATCAGTCCTTAAATACCTGTTGCCCATGACACAGTATCTGAAACTGCTTAAGATCTTGAAACTGTTTTAAGAATATTTACATTTGTATTTCATGTGTTAATGCTATTTTTGTTATCAATTGTTAATACAGAGTGGAAATATATATTTGCTTTTTAAAAGTAGCCTGTATTCAACTCATACACCTTTTTTAATATTGTTACTTAGGCATATATGCAGCAATTCATAGATAATAAGGAAGCACAAACATTTAGATAGAAAATCAAGACTGAGTAAATTGGATGTCTCTATACTCATTCCTCAGACTCTTTCTCTTTGGCCCAATATCCCCCTAGTTTTCCTGGCAAAGGTCACAGTCTGATCCTTAAATACTGAATAGTATGCATGTCAAGTAAACATCAAGAGTTTAGAAATATGGAACTGCTTCACAAATCTTCATGTTTGACAAGCCATATTCTTTTTTTCTTTGGAACATTCTTTTCTCCCAGAGGGAAATGCACTCATTAGCATATAAAATCAATACATTGAAAATGACCTTCTGTGCTGTTTCCAAAGGGGATTTTAGCCTGTAAAGCATTCAGATACATATGCATTTATGTGCAAAACAGTGGCCTGCCTGTTCACATCATATACAACATGAAAATATAATTTTGACCACTCATTTATGTATTGAATTGCAGCCAGCTGTACAAATCAAACATTGCAGCTGCATCAGTAAAGCAGCAGAACAGTAGCCATAAAGGGCAAATTGTCCTCTTAGGGCTGAACTGTGTTGTGGAGATACAGACACAGTTTTAGGTGAATCTGCATATCCTTTATCACAATTCTGCAGGAGACTTTAGGCATTATTCTTCATAATAAATGCTTCCAATTTGCATCAATTTTATCCTAGCAAACTTAGAATTGAATATGTTCCTATAAAGAGAGGTATTACATCTGATGTCTACTCCACATGCACAAGCATCCCAACAACAACAGCTTTCATTTCAGCTGAAGTGGGACCAACCCACTCACCTTCCACTGTGTTTCTGCTAGAGTTGCCTAAAACTCAGAGACCAGCTTTATGCAAAGAGTACAAGTCCACAGCACTCTAGATGAGAAGATTTTGCTGACAAAACTAAAAGCAATTCTGTTTTCCATGGTGCCATAACTCCGGACAAAAAGTTTATTTCTATTTTCCTCTGGGGAAAATGAGAGGAGAATCTGACCCAACAGCATATTTACTATTTCATGCAAACAAAAATAAACTCAAATGTCTAATTGTTTTCCTTGGGTCCTGTCCAAAGTGTTATGCAAGTGCTTAAACAGCCAACAAAACCCCTCAGCTAGATCTTCCCTTCCAGTTGAACCATGTACATTTTCTGACATCTAGTGGCAAGTGTGTGTGGACTTTTTATTTCTTAACAAAACGTTTAGAATGAATTTGCTTCCTCTTAAGAACTTTTTGCAGGATGAGGCCTTCAAAAAGCCAATTGTATAGGAAAACCCCAACCAGCCCCCATGCTCTCCCCTGAAGAATACATTTGCTACAACATGTACTGAGGATACATCAGGCACAGCACAAAATCAGATGCAAGGGGTCATTCTGCAGGTTTTATGAATGCTTTCTTTCCAAATTCAAGCTCTAACATGGCATTCAGGCTTCTCCCCCCACTTTTAAGAACTGCTGCAGCAAGTCACTACAAGCACCTTGCTTAAAAATCTGTGCTATTTTTCCAGAGAACTTTTCCTCAGCTCTATTACTGGATGATTAAGAGAAAGATACAAATCCTTCTCAGAACTGGCTCCATGTGAGTTCTAGGTCTTCCAAATAATGTGCAGTTGTTGCAAAGAAGTCAAGTGGATTTTCCTATCTCCTGAAAACACATCTTAAGGCAGTATCCAATCACCTTAAAATAACATAGTAATTATTCCTTGGGTTCCTAAAGTTCAGTAAATGCCCAGACATTTAAAAAAATGAACTATTGAAATGCAATCCACTTGAAGTTCTTGGATTAATTCACTCTATCAACAAAAGTTGCACGCAGAATGCGAAAATTACCACAAAGGAATTCTTCATCTTTAAGATTTAACATCCTGTATTCCACACACTTCTCATGGTTTGAACCCAGTGACTTCACCGGGACTTTGCACACATGTATAAGTAAAGCTGTACTACAGGAGCAGGTCTGTATCTCAAAATAGCTGTTCCCAAGGATATGACATCCATACAATCCCCAGTTCATGGGGGACCACCTCAGAAAAGGTCCAGCAGACCAGCTGCATGGACAGGATAGCTGCCAGCGGCTGCAGCGCAAGAAGTGCTCCCCCGGTGCACACCTTCACATCCGTTCTCCCTGAAGGGATGCAGTTCACATACTCTGAGGCTAAAATGGAAAAGTAGATGTATTTTACTCTAGCTTCTTCATACATGAGCACTTTCTTCCCCGAACATCGCTCATCTGCTTGTAACATGCCAGGAGGCTGAGCCAGCTGTGTTCCTCCTGTACATTGCCTGCCTCTGGTCACACACAGTACTAGCAGCTGTTTGTGCTTCTGCCTCAGTATCGACCTGCTCTGTAAAATGCTTTAAATTCTATGGATTAAAAAAAAATCAGACTGAAGCCATAGCTCTCCGAAAGAAACAGATATGGCTAGAAGTTATTCCTTCCGTTAGAAAAAAAACCAGTGTGGATGAAGATTGAAAGGCAAAAGTGACCGTGAGACTGAACACTTCCTGAAAGATGGCCCTCATTATATACATGACTGCCAAGTAATAAGATAAAGGGCAACTTTGAATTGCCTGAGCAAAACTAAAGCGCAGCTTTGTATATTCTCGTGTCTCCCTGTGCCTCTGTTCTGTACTCCTCGATGACCTTGGCAGACACATACCTCTGCCTTCCTTGTTGCCATTCCTCTTTCCCTGCCCTTTTCTACCAGCTTCACATCATTGAGCTTCCTTACAAAACAAAACAGAGAAGCAATTGGCTCCTCTGTCATTCTGCAGTCACTATTTAAAACTAAGTATTTTTAGGCAGAATTACAGATTCTGGGTCTCCTACCGCAGACCCCCTGTAGTCAACAGAATTGTTAATGCAAAATATTTACAAGATATATAGGTAGAAATAAAGTCTTATCTTTTAAATAACCTCCTTAATTTCTCCCATTCCTGATATTGGCTCATAGTTTCGCACTTAATCAACATTGTTATAATACTTCTTTGTCTCAACACACAAATACATAACACATGCGTATTAGGTGGTTTTTCCTCTAAGAAAATATTCTTCTTGCATCATAATTCCTTTATAATCTGGGAAAACCTTCTACCCATATGCAACTGTGGAGTGTCTGACAGACCTACTACAGCATTAGAAAGATTTTTCAGAGAAGCAATGCTGATGTGAAGCTTGCAACAGAACAGAGCACCAAGAATTGCCTTCTTTGTAAAGAGGTGATGATTTAAAGGTACCATTTTGGCAGATGCAAAGCACAGGAGAGTTTTCATCGGCATCCCATCCTCTGACAAGACGTACAGATGGCACATAGGGAATTACAAAGCTCAAGAATTCAGACAGTGTTGTGCACATTAAATACAGAACATACAGTACTTCATAGTGTGCAGGAGAAGAAATCTTTCTTCCAAAGGAGACCTGTCACCTTAACAAAGATGTATTGTCTGTATTTTATGAATGTCTGCAACAACACTTAAATACAGAACATGTAATGAGTCCTGCAGTTATACTGGAGGGAACATTCTGTTTTATTTTTCATACAGGTCCTGGTTCTGTTGTATCTTGTAACGGCACAAGGCAGGAGTCACACACTTGAAGTCCTTGGTGTTAAAGAGTCATTTTCAAAATCAGATCTGTAACACTTTTCTTCAAAATAAACTGCCAAATTAACTGCCAAATTAACTGCCAAACCTGCAGCAGCTCCAGTTCAACTTCCTTTCATTTATCCCTTGGCCTTGAACATCTTAATGTAAAATTATAAAACCCTTCTCCAATCAGTGTGACTGTCCCAGTTCTTGACAGCAATTAATTAATTTATGCCCCAAGCTGTGATTGAAGTACCTTACATACAAACAGCAAAATGGGAGCTACCTTCTTCCCACTTTCAAAACAGTATTCACTATTGCTGTGGTCTTCTATGACTTTACTAGTATTTTATCCAACCAAATCACTTGTAAATGGATTAACGAATGAACACCACAGTGTGGAAGTGGTAATAGGAGAGAAACACTAAGCATTTTTGTCCACAGAAAGTGGACATGGATGAAAAAGGACACTGTTTTGTCCTAAACTATGTATGCAAGGGTATAGGGCAACATTCTTTAAAGTGTTGGGTATCCTTAGCTCTTGTTTGGCTAAGTGGGATCTAAATGTGTTCAGGTTTTATACGTGGCCCTTCCCTAAAGCCTCAGATTACCCTCTGCAAGAGAAAGTTTAAAGCCCACCTGACTGCTAAAACCACAGTGCCAACAAATATGCCTATCATTAATTTTGGGACTGTGAAATGACACCTACTTGAAATGGACAGGAAATTTAAACACTTTTTCCAAGCACTTATTTTTTTTCTTTAGTGTCCTATTGAGAACAATTTAACCTCAGATGCCGGAAAATCCATGCTTTATTACAAACTGGGAATTTTCTTTGCATGATGAGTTGCTTTTGCACACATTAACTGGGATTTCATGATTCCCAGTGTAGCAATTGGATTAAGCAAGCACCTGCACTGCAAGATCTCCAAGCCTGACCAGAGCAAGTTGTGCTCATTTGGTATTGACAATTAGTTGAAGCACTAACTGTGGAATAATCAATTCCACTTTGTCTTGATCCTACTTTTAAGGACCAGATACTATTTAGGAGCTTGTATTTAGACTATCCGTAAGTGGCATAACTGCCATCTGGGAGTTAGGAGTCAAAAGTCTTACATGGTCAGGTATAAAGTCAACCAGTTACGCCTTTCAATAAATTCCTGTAAACATTGACCAAACAACAAAACCAATTTGACCCTGTCCCAATGCAAGGTAATTAAAATAATATTCTAAATTTATAATTTTCAACACCATTTTGCAACATGGCATAATTTACAGTGGGTCTGGGTCAGTATAATCCAGTTGTAGCGTAAATAAGATAGACTCCTTTAACTTCACCTGGTTTGTATCTGTTTACGCTGGTGCTAAGTTTCCCCTGTGGGTTCCTGTTTACTTCTAGGCGATGTATGTACATACCATGTCCATTCAAAGTAAGTGGCTTGTTGGAGCATTGTACACCTACCTGAACGGTTTTTTCCCCTTTCTCCATTAGAGTTGGCAAGCAGATTCACACTCAAGGACATGAAATTTGCACTTGCTATTCTTTGCTCACCATCAGAGTTTAAGTAACTTTGATGAAAAGATGGCTATGGTCCATTCCCAGCAAACTGGTGACAGTGCTGCAGGGACCATATATCCAGTGTGACTGGCTAACAATAAGGGGCAAGACCTATTTTCCAGAAGGGAAATGCTACTAAGATCCACACTGTTCCTCAGCACTTCTAAACTTAAAGGCATCTCAGACAATAGCACAAAGATTGTTTTCTATCCTCAGTCTTGTTTTCAGTCAGTCATATTCCCTGGTAAATAATCCCCAGTTTACCCTCCAAAACACCAGAGATGAATGTTAGAATGAGCTCTGGATAACATATTACCTAATGCTGTTCAAGGCTGGGAGAATTACCTGTTGGAAATTATCTGGAAGGGTCTTAATGAATACCACAAGGTTTCTGCTAAACAGACATTCTTAGTCAGTCTAGAGAGATTCTACCTTGGATCATGATTAATTGCTTGGATTTCATAAGGTGCACCAGATGTCAGGGTCAGCAAGTCCTCTTGCTGCTCCAGGAAAACTGCCAAAAATATTGGCTGGCTTTATGCCAGGGGACTGACTTCATGCAGCAGCAGGATAGCAGTTACCAGTCGTCCTATAAAGGTTTTAATTTCAATCCTGATTTCTAAATGGTGAGAACTATAGATAAATAGGCAACTCAAGAGGTTTTTGTGCCTAGAGGGACATACACATACCAAAATTATTCAAGCATGGCAAAAGAGCCTTTGGCTAAGGTATGGAATAAATACTGGCTATGAAGAAAAACAGACTGGAAAGCAAGGAAGATGTTTTAATTATTCACACCCGGACATGAATTAGTGCTGTCAACTGTCTTTTTTCTGCCTGGAAAGCCTGAAAATTTCATTTTGGAAATCCCAATATAAAATATTGTAGACCTGTAAGTTCTTCTGCTGCCTGAGGTCAGTTCTCATCAAGATAGGAAGTTTCTGGGAGAGTCAGAGAAAGCTGCCCAGCCTTTCCATCCCAGCAAATGCTAGTGGTGGCTCAAAGCAGAGAAAGGCAAGAGGCCAAGTAGGAACACCTCATTTGTTACGACAAAAGAAATCTATTTTGTTCGCTTTCTTCACACAAGATTAAGGATTTTTCACCTTTATAATTCAAAATTAGATGTCTTAAGTCTAAAATCAGTCCTCAAGTTTTGTTAGTGAAGTTTCTGGAGACAGATACAGATACTCGGATCAGTCTTTCCTTGTACCAAATTAAAGTTGTTTGTAACAATGAGGACCAACATGATGTCATGTTTTTGAGGGCAAAAAGGGCTTAAAGAGGGTAAAAGAGACAGCAGGATTAGGTTAGAGAAAAATTTAGGACACACAAGCAGCAGTCAGGACAGGTGTAGGGAACTAAAACAGCCAACAATTAATTGTAACCATTGCATAGTGACAGCTTCTTACTCCAACATTTGAAAGCCTATAAGAGAGAAAGTCTGGAAGGGAAGGGTTCAGATGGCTGCTGATATGGCTGCTAAGTCTTTTTTGGAGTGGTTTAAAACCAACACAAAGGGTAACAAGAGACCATGTCAATTGTTACCACGCACACAGAAAGCTGAACTCTCCAGCTAGACAGCTCCGGCCAGCTGAGACAAAGTGTTCCTCCCAGACCTTCTGATATTTTTCAGCTATCTATTCTCAGAGAGATTGTCTTTAGTGCTTCAGGCTGCTCTATCCCTAGAGAGCCTCAAAGATCTGTAAGTAAATTTGTCATTGGAGAATTTGCTGTAGGTAAAATAAAGGGGGAAAGATGCTTGGAGAAAAGTAGAAATGCCCTCACCGGAGAGCTTACTTTCACTGTGGAAAAATCATCCATTTCCTCTAATGTTCATGAGTCATTTACTGGGCTGAATTATTTTTAGTTTAGGTGGTTGTTAAAGATAGGATTATAAGTAAATGTATGCCCGAGTGCTATTCCAACCACTTTTCCTTGACAATGTCAATTGATATTGCAGGCATCATGAGATGGTTTGTACTCTAAGGGGTGGAGGGCTCTGTTAATAAAATATGCTTTATACACAGCCTTTATGTTAGCCTTTTTAGGCTCAGTTGTAATTGACTTGAGGTTGTGTGGTTCTCTGAAAAAAAATTCAAAAATATCCATTGCCTATTCAGCAGAAACAGGAACCTTCTGTAAATCAGGTCTCTAAGAAGAAAGAAAGATGTCAAGGGAATTGAGTATTTCATTCTATAGTTACCCAAACATATCAGGCCTGTCTCTGTAAATTTCAGTAGACATTAGCTGAAAATTAAACCCAGTAATCTACCCACTTAGAAAGGAAAGGTAAGCAGCACTTAACAGTGCTAAAGGATTGTGCTACAATTTATGACTTCAGGATTTTTACCCATTTCATAATGGGCTTACTGTAGGGTTTCAATGTGTTATTTTAGACTGATGGTCAGAAAAATAAGACCATGTATGCTCTATTGAGAGCAAAAATAATAGCAATGATGTTTCATCATCTGGTTAGTAGAAATATTCATATGTGTATGGTTAACTTTAATTTTTAGTATCTTAGCTTTCCACTAATTCTTGCAGTTAATGTTTTACTTTATACTTGTTTGCTGATTAATCAATTGTCGCAGTGGCAAATAAAAATAAAGATGAAAGAAAATTTTAGAGGTCACCTAAGACATTGATATATTTTTTAAGGGAATTGACTGACCTTTTGAATTGGGAGAGAACATAGGTGAAATTATTAATTGATTTAATCAAATCAATTGGCATATATTATTGCTTAAAATTTCACAGGAAAGATAATTGCATAATTAAGACTAATGAGCTATTTTACAGTCATGTTTTCATTCCTATAAATAAGATTACAAATGCAATTAACACAAATATTTTAATAGCATTCTCAATTCTGCCTCTCTGTAACAGTGAATTATGATTTAAGCATTCAACTCACGGCAGTGCTTTTATGTACCACCTTTGATACTTCATTGACCACAAGCCCATGAATGACAGACAATAATTCTAGTCTAATCCATGCTCCTGCACCAAGACAAAACCAACAGCATTTGCACTGTTTCCCAAATTGGTACAAATATCCTGTTTGTAAATTGATGATTTCAAGTCACACCAGCATATGTATAAATATTTGTGCTAACACCATTCAGAGGCTGAAATCTCTCCTTCTATAGGGCAAGACTAGCACTGGCATCCACATATTTCTCAACAACTTCAAGCAGCATCTAGAGTCATGATTCTTTCTTCCTGTGACAGTCATCTTCAAGACAGCCTGCTGCCAAGACTCACACCAATAATATAGGGAATGCTGTATTTGAACAGTTGGTACATTGAGTCTCCGGATGAAACAACATGAAATCATCAATATTTAATGAACTGATCCAGGTTATAGATTTCAGGATTAGAAATGCAGCATTAAGACTCAAAACTTTAGAAACATTTTATATGGGACACATTCAGATTACCATGAAGTCCTAGCCTTTAGAACCTGAGTTGCTTTTTGACTGGGCAGAAAGAGTATTTCTTTTTCAGATCTGCAGAGCTTAAAGGCAATCAATTTTGTTCAAGTTTGTTTTTAAGATAGTCTTAGGTTGATAATTCTTTTAAAATAAACCAACATGTGATAGAAGGGGGCTGCAGTGGAAATTTGAATAGAATCTTAACTCAGATGTCTGTTACCGAATGACTGACAGCAAAACAAGGAATACAATCAAGCGACACAGTCTCTCAGTGGCAGCAAAGGCCGAAGTCGTAATTTGAAATCTAATGGAACACTGCTACCTGGTGGCAATTTGAAAGAAGTGCAGATTCTGAGCTTGTTTTTCTTGCACAGCCTCCCTCCATTTGAAGAAGTTTATTTTAATAATCAATGAATTTTCTTCAAATTACCAAGAGCTCAGCCCAAGGTCTGGATTGTTCAGATCATTAAAAATGAAACTTTTCACCACAGATCCTGTTAGTTACCACAACTTACAACTTATATTGGAAACAATGTCTTAATACTTTGGTTCTGCAGATTGTCACAGGCTCCCCCAGCAACTCAGCCAAGAGCTCCTACTGGGAACAGAGAAAATTTTTGCAGAAAATTCAGAGGAAGATATGGAAGTGATTAGAAATCTAAAAAACTGAAAAATTCACATGCAACATGAAGGTTGTATCTTACTCAGCAAACTGCTCAGCAGGCATCTCTCTTAGCAATTCAAACAGTAATTGTGACTGGGAAAACTCGTATCAATGTTCTAATTAATGAAAAAAGAGATCAGCCTTTCAGGTTTTCTAAGAGTGGGAAGACACCCTTATTGGAAATATTTCTGGTTTCCAATTTCAGTTAATTCTTTAATTTCAGAGAATTCTTTGCCAGTAGGAAATCTGTAAGTCTTGGTTAAGATCTCAGCAGAGAAGTTCATGATCAAATATATACTGGACTGTCTGTTGTTGAGAGAAACTCTAGGGCTGTAAAATGACCCACACCACAGTCAAACTATGTGTAAGCCTGACAAAATTAGTTTTAGGTCCATAATTTGGACAGAAATGTATAAGAAGTCTTACATACATGGTCTCATCAGCAACAGCTTGATACCAGGAGCTCTTGGTCCTCACTGAGTTCAGACCCAGAAAAGGCTCAGCCTCTCTTAAATCCCTCTCTCTGGCTGTCACTGCCCTTGTGCACACTAGTCAGGGGCCAATCAGCAGGCTATTTTAGAAACAAATAGTTTACTGCCCTTTGGGCCACAAGCTGGGGGACCAATATCATTTACTATGTTTACTGAAGGAACTCAGTAAGTGATAACTAATAAGACAAGGCAAGAGTCAGTGGCTCCCACTGAAGGTTCCAATGTGTTGTGAGTGCTCTGAACACATCACAGGAGCAAAGCATGCTTGCAGCTCTGACAAAAATACAGGTAAATTCAGCTGTAAATGGAATAAAACCCCACATTCTGAAGGGTTCCTCCACATGCTCAGAGCATCATGGAAACAAAGAGAAGCAAAATAGACACTCAGTTGTGCTGAGCAGGGAGGTGGAAGAGGACCAGGTAGCTCCAAGCCAGTCAATCCTGTGATGTAAACCACCTGAAGACTTAAAAGAATTATACACTATTACCTGCAGGTTAATTATAACAGGCTTCAGTTTGTAGTTCTCCCTTGCCACAACAGAACGGATAGGAAAAAATGATCAACTAGAACAAGCATCAAAGTGATAGTCTCTACATTTTTATAGCAGTAGGCCTGGATTCTTGCTTAGTTTCTATTAAGACAAACTTTTGCTGCCTAGAGTTAGAGATTTGTGGGACAGACAGAAAGAAAACTAGATAAATTAGATCTACATTTGCATTTTAAAGTTTTGCCCTTGACCAGGATTGTTTGCTGACAACTAAATCCCCTTTGGTAGAATTAGGTAGTTATCATTAATGGTCTAGTCACAGCAGGGCTATGGGAAGAGGGAGAGTTATGTAGTTTATCATCTGATATAGCTGTCTGGCAGGATGACCACACTTTTCACTGCCAAGAATAGCTTTAAGAACTGGTATTTAACTTTCTCTGCTAAGGTGGTAAAGTTTCAAATTAAGGTTAATTGTAGAGGATAGAGCTCAGTTCTTACACATGACATTTGGTCAGAACTTCAAAACTGAAAGCAATCAGTTAATAGTCACTATTTGCTCTTTGTTTAAGTACAGGATTAATTCCTTGTATTTTCAGTGAAGCTGTTGAGGCTGCCTGTAAATTAAATCCATCAATCCAAAGGAAGCAGTAACAACTTAACAACTACATTAAACTCATATATAGCTGAAAAAATTAACTGCTAGGTGAATTGCTACCAAACATAACAATAGTACTCACCAATTTAAGTTTATGGGGAAGGATTCAG
Organism: Pseudopipra pipra; assembly: GCF_036250125.1. Classification (NCBI taxonomy): domain Eukaryota; kingdom Metazoa; phylum Chordata; class Aves; order Passeriformes; family Pipridae; genus Pseudopipra; species Pseudopipra pipra. The sequence continues at coordinate 49,034,689 of NC_087552.1, forward strand.
AACATCTGAAAAACAGTTATGACAGGATAGATTTTAGTTACTTATGTTGACATCCTAAGTGACAGTCTGGTCTCTTTAAAAATCACTGCAGAGTTGTGAAGGTGACTAAATCTATTAGCTGTCTCACTAGGAGACACTTGTCTTCTGCCTGAAACTGCTTGCAAACTAGTCCAAGGCAGACAGACACCTGAGCAGCATTTCACCGTGTTCTGGAGATCAGGGCACCCATACAGTATGTGATAGGAGACAGACAGATCTAATTCACTTTAGAGTCAGCCAAAGTGCTCTGACCAGTGATTCTAGTACACTAGAGACAAGCAATGGCCTCACCATCACATGGAGTGGCTCCCATCAGAACAGACATATGCCATATTTTACAGTTCCCCACACTGTAAACTGAGAGCTAGATCTCTTCCTCAGAAGAGCCAGGGCATCTCCAGAAGGTGTCTCAAACCCATATGCTGCCATGGGAGCAGGAGGGAGGCACCTCTGCAGATCTGCACTGGGAGACATGACATATCTATGTGATGGCTTCCCTACCAGCTAAGAGGAGGGGGCTGTCTGGTATCTGTGCCCCACTTCAGCCCTAACAGTTAAAGCTAATGAAAGGACTGAAGCCAGGCAGATCAGATTCCCTCCATTTCCTCATTTATTGCTCTAAGCAAGGCTTGAAATAAACAGTATCCTTTTTATTGTTATTTCAGCCTCACTGGCACTGAGTAGTCTGCAGGCAGGGGGAGGGAAGAGCAGAGAGAAGGGCAAAACAAAAGTCTGTATGTGCAGTGCACTGGTCCTTTCCTTCAATGTTCCCATATTACTCAGTCCTGTTTACTGGTCAGTAGTTTGCCCCAGGCTCACAGTTTTCCAGCACTGTTTTGAATAACTGCTTTACAGGAGGAACTGCAAATTCATTAAGATCAAGGGTCATCTGTTATTCCTTAAGGAAGGAATATGCTCAAACTACAAACCTATCGTCTCCTGTTCTTGACCTGAAGGATCTGACCTGAAGCACCCCCAAAGATCTGCTCTTCTACCCACACAAGAGGTAGGAGGGGGACTGACCCTCTCCAATCCCAGCACTAGCTGCCCTGCAGGGAAGCATCTCACTGTGTATCTAAGGGCTTTTGAGGGAGCAACAGCAAGCCAGTTGTACTTGGGTATTTCCCTCTGTTAAGCACTGCATTCACTCACCTCTTAGATCACTTCAAATGCCTCTAGCAGCACTGTTAGGCAGAGGCAGACAGCGCCTGAAATTTGAATGAGCAATCCCAGCACAAACTTAGCTGTGCCTGCCAAAGTCTTGGACTCCCTTGGACCCTGGGCCTCCTTACCACTTTTCCAAGGGTCTGAGCAGCTAGAGACCCAGGACTACATGTGAGTATTTGAAGGAAGGCCTTTAGAAAGTAGATGGAGAGTAAAGAATATAATCTGAATGCCTCGTGTTGCCTCTTTATTTTTAATCCTTGAATCTTGAGTGGGATGGCAGACAAGAACAGCTTTCTGCAGGTAAGTGAAGTTAGAAATTCAGGATAGTAGAGAAGAAATAAATCGAAGATTCAGAAAGAGAAGTAAAAAAGTAGATGCTGTCCCCAGACAGATGGAAAGGGAAAAAATATTCAACAGGTAGCTGTCTTTCCCATGGTGATGAGAAAATTACTAAGTCACAACAGCATTGGGTGAAAGGGCCACAATATTGATTGCCATGGACAATGGTGACCACAGCAGCCAGTCTGTAAGGAATGCTCCAAAAGCTCAGGAATGCTCCAAAAGCGATCTCAGCCCACTGAAAGCATCAGGAACTGTAAACAAGGACACGTTGATACATCCTGTTGCTATTTCTGAAGACAAACTGGTTAATGGTAGAGCAGTATTTGATAGAGAATATGCAGGGGATTGAATAATATTTAGGGGAACCTACCATGCCTAGAACAAAAGCAATGGGCTGATAAAAGTCAGGAATTTGTTCACAGCCATATCCTGAACACAGATAAGGTATCAGGTAACTTAAGGAAAGCATTTGAAATAAGTACCTAAACTGGATGGAGGTTGGGAGCATGTGTGTGTGCATAAACTTTGTTTTCTTTTTAAACAAGTTCTTCAAGTGAGGGAAAAACAAATTACAAAGACAAACTTGAGATACACAGAAGAAAACCACTTGGAGGAGATCTCAGATGTGAGACACAGGCAATTGCTTTGCAAGGTACTTTTTCTTGCCTCTGGCAAGGAAATACAGTGAAAGAGAACAAGATTCTGTATGTCCATTATATTGATATTAGTATAATCAAGAAAAAAAATGTGTTTATAAAACTTTGAAAAGCATCCACTGTACATTTGATAACAGCCTGAAAGACAATGTGAATGGCAAGCAAGTGAAAGAGCCTGGCAGATGTGACAGGTTACCAAGGCTCCTTTGGTTTAAATTATAAGCAAGAAGAAAAAAATCTGAAGACTAAAATTCAAGCCAGCATTAACAGCACAGAAATTAATACTTTCAGGTGAAGCACATGGATTTAGGTTAATGACACTGAACAACGTCCCCAAGACATGTAAAAAAATAGTCACACACTCAAAAGCTGCTGAAGGTTTTCCATGCTATATTACTTCCTAAGTTAACAAAACGAGGTAAATTCAGAAGTTAAACGAGTTGCCACCAGGATGTCAGCTGTATTTATATGCCTTGTTTCCCAAAATTTTGCTACAGACCATTTGGGCAGAGAGATTGCATGCAATCTCCAAGTACCTTCAACAAACCGATAATATGCCCAGAGCCAGAATGATCATCACTTTATGATAGTTTTTTATTTATATTTTTTTGAAATAGGGGTTACTGTGTGTATGATGCACTTACAGAGCCCACAGTGTCAAATACTGGTTGGATACATCCATGAAGGCATCAGTACCTGTTGGCACTGTAAACATTGCAACCTAAACAACCCATTTCAACTCTTGACCCTTTCCCTTTTTTCAGAAAACCTTGCAATGAGGTAGTTGAGTAAAGGTGATATGTCAGATATGAAAGCCATGTTAAGCCATATTAATAAAATAAACTTGACACTGCACTGAGGTTATCTTCTTTCTTGAGTGTATTATAACTCATGACAAACAACATGATTGTTGTCATTGCAGCTAATTTAACAGCAGTTTTTGCCTTTCATAAAGCTGAAGCTTTTTCTTCTCTGAGTCAAGGTCTTATTTGATTTTTCTTGCATATATAAACCATTTAAACGGTATGAATTTTTTTTATCAAATACAGCTTTCCACATTAAAGGAAAAAAGCACAATCCTTTCTGCCAAGACTATACTCTAGCTGCTCTCCATTCATTGTAGTTACTTGCCTCCAGCTGAAGGGGGGTTTATATATATAGATAGTCTGTAAGAATATTCTCATGGCTCTTTAACTGTAAGAGCACTGATTTCTTCTCAGAGACTGGCTGGCTGGGCTTCATATTTGTCACCTGAGACAGCACTGCCATCAACCCAAGCATGACTGAGTACCACATCTGAAGGACTTCAATCCATCATTCAAAGATCTGGCAAAATAACCAGATGCTATTGACTCAGAGGTGTTACTGATGTCAACATAAAATACAGATTGGCCATATGATCATGGGGTAACTCTAGTTGGAAAGAACCACAGGAGGTCTCTAGCCCAGCCTTCTGCAAAAGCAGAGCCAGCTGAGATCAGACCAGACTGCTCAGGGCTTGATCCAGCTGAGTTTTCAAAATCTCCAATGAGGGAGCCTACCCACTCCAACCCTTTATTGTCCCCATGGTGTTCCTTATATCCATTCAGCTCACCTCCCCACAGGTACTGTGGGTCTGCAGTTGGCTCCCTCTGAAACTCTCTCTCCTCCAATCTGAGCAAGCCCTAGTCCACCAGCCTCTTCTCACTGGGCAAGTGCCCCTGCATGGCCAGTTTGGTAGCTCTCCCTTGGACTCCAGCTTGTTAACATCTTTTCTGTATTGGCTGGGAGCTCAAAGGAGAAACAAGCCTAGATGAAGTTCCAGATTTGATCAACCAAGTGCTGAACAGGGGGAACAATCATCTACTGGGTCAGGCTATGCCACTGTTAATGCAGCCCAGAATGCTGTTGCCCCTCTTTGTTGCCAGAGCATACTACTCCTCATGCCCAGCTTGCTCCTCAGCCAGTCAGTACCCAGTTTGTATCATTACAAAAGTTTAGTCCTTCCCAAGGTTATTTCTTTTTTTTTTTCATCCTTAAATGTATGGTGGCTCAGCCTTTGCTTGACTAGAATATCTAAAAAAATCTTAAAAAAAAAAAAGAAACAAGAAAAAAACCAACCAAACAAAAAAATCTGAACAACAAAACCTCCTATTAATTATCCAGTTAGATCACTCAATAGTGCTGCTTGCATAAGAATAAGTTTTATATGTAGCATTTATTCTGAAAAATAACCATTTATACAAGAATTCCAGTGAATGTAGACTTCAGTGGAAATTCTCCTGCTTCAGACAGACATTTGGGTGCACCTAGAGCTGCTTTAGTAGGAAGTGCTTCCATACCTTCAGCCCACTTGGAAACCAAAGCTGTTCTAATATTCATTGCCTTGAGAACTGATAAGCAAGAGTGCAGTATCTCCTTGATTCCATACCCCAGGAGGCCACACATTCAGAGTGGTAAGGGATGTTTATTTTGCCTTTATTCCATATTAACCGTACCATATTGTATGCAGTCATAAGTACCTCTTAACATCTTGTCTTAGAGAACTATCTGCTGGTCTGTACCACTTCAGCTGTGTGGACGGTTTGTCCCCCCTAAGCCATGGGGGAGCCTTGGTCATCCATCCCTTACACACTGAGATACCATGCAAAACCACTTGCTTTTTGTATGGCCACAAATAGGTTGCTCCAGAGAAAAACCTTTAATAAAATCCCTTCTCTACACTTTGTATTAAACAGGGTTACTAATGTCCCTTACTTGTCACCTTTCTAGTGGGAAGAAGCCTATGACCTGATTCAGAAATGACCCCTCAGTGCTGTTACTGCAAGGCTGTGGAACTCAAAGCTGAATGGCTTCTCCCCACCCTTCCCTTACTTAGGGGCTTACTTCTCCCCACCTTTCCCTTACCTAATTAGACAGTTATGTCTTAGAAGACCCTAGACGGCTAAAATAATTTTTTAGTCTCACAACCTGCTGCTCCTGGAGTGCATCATGTTAGGGATGGCGGGGTCTGTCATGGAAGTACACCCGAACCAGTGGGGTTCCCAGCAGGAGCTGTGCCCCTGCATCTCAGTGGCAGCAGGGAGTGTGCTGAAAAACAGTCAGCTCACTCCAGGGAACTTTTCCTCTTACAGAAGGGAAGTGCATGGTCCTTGACCGATGGTGCCATTTTACAGACAAGAGTGTTAGTGATTCGTCTTACAGGGCAACCACATGCTAAAATTTAATAAGCTGCATCTGAAACCCAGATATGTTTGCAGATTGGCAAGATATGAAGGCAGTTATAATCATCAATATAAACAGGCTTTCAAACAACTAAGTCATCAATGATTAAATATCATTAATAAGTAATTCACAAGGCACTTGTAGAAGGAACAGGCAGAAAGGGGTATCCTAATGCTCAGCAGGCCCTTTGTCATGAGTAAGAGATTCTGGCTCGCTATATTTAGATCTCAGATGCATGCTTAAGCTGCCATATGCCATGACTAGGGTTGGAAACTTCCAGAAATAATTTCTAAGTACAAAGGATATGTGCATTTAATCAGTTCCTCAACATCTGTTTCATAACATTGCATAACATTTCTGTGTGGTTGAACAGTTTCATTTCTCTCTTTGCAGTAATTGATCAAGTTAATAACTTTGACAAGTTAATAACTTTGTTTTCTTCCTACCATACCCTGTTTTGAGTGCTTTGTTTTGACTCCTGTGACTAAGCAAACTAATATTATGATTCTGCTTTGCCCCAGGAAAGTAACTGAGATCTGTAATTCCAGCTTTTGATGAGATTTGTGCAAGATGTTTGCAGGAGTCTCTAAGAGAACTCTGCATCAGAATTGACTTTTCTATTAAGTTAGTCATATTTCACTTAATCATTCCAAATACTCAAAACTAAAGTGCCACTCATTCGTTTACAAAGGCTGGGTTCCTTTGATGAGAACCAGCAGCTCTTCACAGATATCAGAGCCAGAAGCCACAGGGCAGGCAGGAATGGAAAGAGACTCAGTAGAAATCTTCCTTTTCCAAGGGAGACAAATGCAGGCAGACAGCTTGAAGAGAACCAGTCCCCAGGGAACCAGAGCTCACTTACAGATGCTTGCATCTGAAGTAATATTACCTTGTCTTTTGCAAAGCCAAGAATAATCCCAGAATCTAACGCAGGAAGATGTAACAAAAGCCATGCTGTCCGAAGATCAACTGCTTCATAGAATATAATTACTTCAGTACTATCAAGCAGTAACAAGTAGTTGAGAAGGCTGTTTCAGATTAAATTTGCATGTCATGCTTATTAACTTCATTAGTCACAAAATCTCTGTAGGATCTGCATGCAGTTTGACATCCCATCTGAATATCATCGGCTGTACAAACAGGGAGACAGCCTTTCAAGACCCTGACAGATTATGACTGCCCCTTCTTTTTGTCAGTGTCTGCTAACATTAAAAAGATAAAACACAAGACTGAGTTTCGCTTGCCAACAAAGCCCCATGAGACATTTTCTGTCATCTCAAAGTATGACCCTTGCAAAGCAGAAGCAGCACACTAGTTACAGACCAGCATTAAAGCAGGTCCAGTGGATTCTCCAGCTGTATACCTCCAAAACAGTCTTTCACACTAGCTCTATTTCAAATCCTCCTCTCCTCTTTCCTGCATCTTTATCATATCCTCTCTCCCCTATATCGTCAAAAAAGAACAAGTCTAAGCATAACTCTGCAGGTTTGCAATGTGGATTCCAGCATTTTGCTTTGGATATGGCGTTGAAAGTGGTTTTGTACACTTTTAGGTCACTTATCTGAGGGTTGCTAAAGAACATGAGAATTAAAGAACATGCTGGCATTTCAGTCAAGTTAAAGGATGGAAATTTATTTAACAAAAAAATCCAAAACAAAAAAAAAAGAAAACCAAAACAAAACAAAACAACCAAAACAAATACAGTTTGTATATTGCATAATTCATCTTCAGAATTTGTGCCCAAGCAATTAGAGAAATTCAAGAAGCTGGATGACTATTAAGAGCCAGAACTTCCTTTAGTTACTTATTTAGCTAGAGCCATTAAATATTTTACACTATTACATTCTTCATTTCAAGGTTTAAGCTAAATCTAAAATTCAAAATGGGACTTAATAATGTACATCAGCATTTCAAACAGCTTCCAGTAAATCATTTGTACTGGTTAGATCCAGGGACAAAATATTGAATATTATGGATTTTTGGTATCATTAGCTCAGGCTTCAGGAATGCCCTGATTTTCTATACATCAAAACATATGCACAATGTAGAAGGCAGAGGTATTCATTATTGCAATTTTCCATATAGGAATATGGTTCACAGAAGTAAAGGAACTTTTAGCTTCATGAAAATAAGGAGCAGGACAGAAGACGGAGGAGTTAGTTTTCAGACCTCTACTCTAAACATTTCTTTAAAGCAATTCAAAAGCACTTTCATACAGAAAATAATTGACATGACTGAGGGTCTGTTTCCAGCATGGTTTATGCACAACTTGTGCTGAAATCAGACTTCTGCAGCTGTCCCTAAACAGGACCACATTTCAGTGTGTTTTGCTATACACAGAGTAAACTATCCCTCTTAGTTCTCAGGCTCTCTCTTTACTTTTTCTGCCTGTTACCTTCTAACATCAAATTAAAATACAGTTCCATTATTAATTGCCCCATGCTATGACAACATTTCTGTCTATCTTGTCATTTTAAAAGGGAAGATATTCAGAAAATACACTGTGATTATGTTCCAAACATCACTACTCTTAAGGCTTTCCAAAGTTACCTGCAAGAGCAGAGAAAATGTGAATCTTTCCTACCTGCACATTGAAAGAGCAGCAGCAAGATGTTGTGGTATCCTGACAGAGAAGTGTTCAGGCTTTTTCAACTCAACAGAACAGCACAGTTTGCTTGGTGAACCCTACCCTAAACAACTCATCCAAAATACTTGATTCTTGTCACCCTAGTGAGATGAATCTGTGTTTCAGTTCAGCTGGTCACTCTGCGCCAGCTGTGGCACAATGTAATGGGTACATCTGCTGTTCAGGATCAAATGGTATTCAGGTGTGGTTAGAAGTGACTGTGGAACAGTTGCTAACCAAACTTAACTTACAGAGGCTTTATTTCTCCAAAGAGTAATGTAGACTTTATACACTAGAGTTACAGTTCAAAACTCAAAGCCTTAGGCTTGTGAGAAATTATGAGTCCACTTAAAGAAGGATGGTAAATGCTACTAGACAAATCATAATGCCAAGACATTATTTCTAGCAGCATCTAGAAATGTTTCTGCTGCCAGTTGTCTGCAATGCTAAGAAGAATAAGAACTTAAAGTAGCAATACATCCTAAAGAACATGATGATCATAACATAGTATTGTTGTGATAAGTAGGATAAACCTAGTAAGAAGGATAAACATACATTTCTTGAAAATGAAAGAGGAGAGGGGTAGATTTAGCAGTGCTTTGAAGACAGCTTCAAAAAATGAATGACAGCTGGCAAATTCTAAGTCAGTTTATGGTTTCTTCAGCAGGCATAAATCATATTTTTTTCCTCACCTTTTATAACTTTCAAGGAGCCACAGCTGGCTTCTGAAGATTTAAAATTGGTCCGTTCCCTGAGAATTGAAACCCTTCAAAGTTAAGGTGTATAGACCTAAAGCTTTGATTTCATCTGGCTCAGATCAGCTGTTGCAGTACAGGTTTAATTAGTATGTGAGTTCCTAAGGGAAATAAAGTCCTTTATAGTTCTTATTTCACTGAAAACTGCATGCCAGATGCTATGGAAATCCATATGATCTGTGCCTAAAATAAGAAAGGAAAATAGAATAATAATTCTTATTACAACAGAAGTTTCAATGGGATCCTGGAAATCTCTGCTCTTTTGTGATTAATAAAAAATTAGGTATGTGCACTCATTTTCATAAAAATAACTAGTTACTTTTCCCTCATTTAAAATTTTCTTTAAGGGCTGAGGTTTGCAAGGGCCTGAGCCAGACAGCTACGCACAGCATACATAAGCTTCCAGGACACTGTCATGAGGATCAAAGGTCCTGTTTCAGATTTTGTCAGCTGGCTCCATATTTCCATTTTGACTTGTACTGCATATAGCGCAGAAGTCCCCTGAGCAAGTCATACCATCCAGCTCAAGGTCTCAGGGCTTGCAAATCCTAAGCAAACAAGGCACTATCAGGCTACTTTGTTTTGTTTGAGAGCACAAGGAGGCAGAGAAGTCTCATCTTTGTTGGTGACATGGACAGTGGGATCTAGTGCACCCTCAGCAAGTTTGCTGACAACACCAAGCTATGCAGTGTGGTCATCATGCTGTAGGGAAGAGATGCCATCCAGAGGGACCTTGACATGCTTGAGAGGTAGGCTTGTGAAAACCTAATGAAGTTCAACGACACCAAGTACAAAGTCCTACGCCTGAGTCAGGGCAAACACAAATAGAGGCTGGGTGGAGAGTGGATTGAGATCACCCCTGAGGGGAAAGACTTAGGGGTTTGTGGACAAAAAGGTTGACATGACCCAGCAATGTGCTCTTGGAGACCAGAAAGCCAGCTGTATCTTGGACTGCATCAAAAGGAGTGTTGCCAGCAGGTCAAGGAGGTGATTCTCCCCCTCTATTCTGCTCTGGTGAGACCTCACCTGGACTGATCTGCCCAGCTCTGAGGCCCCCAACATAAGAAGGACATAAACCTGCTGGAGTGTGTTCAGAAGAGGACCACAAAATAACTAGAGGGCTGGAGCACCTCTCCAATGAAGACAGACTGAGACTGTTGGGGGTTTTCAGCCTGGAGAAAAGAAGGCTCTGGGGAGAACTTATAGCAGCTTCCAGTACCAAAAGGGAGCTTAAATATAAGGAAACCAGAGAGGGACACTTCACAAGGGATGTAGCAATAGGACAAGGGGGAATGGTTGCAAACTGAGAGTAAGTTTAGATGGGATATCCGGAAAACATTCTTTACTGTAAGGGTGGTGAGGCCCTGGAACAGGTTGCCCAGGGAAGTTGTGAATGCCCCATACCTGGAAGTGCTCAAGACTAGCTGCACAGAAACCCTCAAATAGGAAAATATCCAACAAAAAAAGCCAAACAAGAAGATCCAGGGCAGTGATTCTCCAGATGTGGATAACTTTCCCCAAGCAGACAAAGACCATTGTAAAAGCCTGTTGCAATTCTGCATCTGTAACCACTGCTACTGTCTAACAATAAAACTTAAACGTAATTCAGAAGCCATTTCTCAGTACTCATGTCCATCACCCAATACTGAAAATAAGAGAAATTATCATAGTTAATATCAATTAATTTCAGGTCACTTACGCAAATATTATTAGGATTTCAGCAGGAGCACAGGATGAAAAAAGAAATAATTAGAGGATGCAGAAAACGGAGGGTGTAGTAGTCCAAGGATGCAACAAAAAGCAAGGAAAAAGTCCCAAAGCTCAGGAAGTTTAAAAAAATACAAACCCCACATCTAGACCATTGGCTCAGGAATGGTGCCATGGCTTGGCAAGTGGGCTCACTGCCACTGTTAAACAAAGTAAAAATATATTCAGTCCTCTATCTGTAAATCATCAGCTTCTGATTAGTTTCTGCCCTTTTCCATGTACCTTTGCTAGCAGCTGCCTCTTATAGCTCCTTTGTTACGTTAATTAGACCTTTCTGGTGCATGACTGTGTAAGTGAGACCCCAAGGTGCTCAGGTGGATCGAAATCCCCATCCTTACAGTGCTGATCACTGCTAGAAAAATTGGAGTGAAAGGGCCTAGTTGATAACAGGCAGCATTTGGATGTGGGATGTTTCCTTCATTCATCAGTTCCCTCAAGTGTTGAAAACTTGGACTTTGTCCCAGATATATCAGAGTTGTCACTCATTATTTTATTCTTTTTCCAATATTTCAGAAAAAAATGTTTTTAAAAATTTTTAATGCAGGTGTGACTATACCTGTGGAGGAACAGCAGTTCACAAGATTACCTCGGCAGTGACAGGTGAATGATGGACAACTGTGATGCTCATTGCTCAAGGTAAAGGACTGCCATAGTAACTACGGCACACAAGGTAAAATCATTCATGTCTGGAACACCAAATAGGGAAAATATCCATTCTATTTTGGCCATTAGCTTCACAGACAAAAGTTTGATTCATACTTTATGAGTAGGCTTGTAGCATGAGGAATGAGATTTCCAGCTTGTCAGAAATTCAAAAAATTTTCTAAGTTTTCCTACCTAACTGGAATGAAGACTCTAAATTTGTCAAATTCCTGCATAAAGGAAATGGTGTTTCAAAAAGTACAAAAAAGTTCTTGCTGAATTTTCTGAAATCAAACTGAGCAAGGAGTCACCTTGAGCCCCTGAGACTTTGCTCTGCCACCTGGGAGATCCCTCCAGGCAGCCTCTCCTAGAGTGGTGAGCTCAAAAACCTGTTTTCGTTCTGGAAATTTCTGCCTTTCTTTGGAGAGCTGAGGTCACTTCTGCAGAGCCATGATCTGCAGCTCCTTCTAGGAGTCACATTCATTTCTCAAAAAATCTCCATCCGCCTACACATTCATTTAAGCTCTAGCAATGTAGTTTAAAAAAAACCTGTTAAGGAGCTGTAACTATATGAATTCTCTGTGCAGGATGGAATGTTATAAATAGAGTAGGAAATTTATAAAAGTATCATGTCTCACCCAAGTCCTTTAGCTGGATAAATTCCATGTCCACAGAGAGGGTTTCTTCTTTCGTCTTTGACTCTTTCAGTGTGGAGCTGAAATTTAGCTCTTTCACTCTTTGTTCACATCAGCTGAAAAGCTCGAAGTTGGCCAGAGCCAACTTGATCATATTTTGCTAAAAAAGCTTCCTCTCCACAGCAGTCAGGATGCTGATCACCTTGTCAGTTCATCTTGGTACGCTAGAGGTGTCACGACTGCACTTCCCATCTATTTAACTGTTCCTTCCCAAATAGAAAGTTTTATTGTGCCTGGAAGTATTTTACATGTTCTTTCTGGTAAACCTCCAAAACTCAAAGCTCTTCAGTCCTGTGAAGGCCTCTGCTTCAGTACTAGCCTTAACTACTTTTGCAAAGCTCCAGGTCATTCACGTGCCGTTTCCTTCCTTTAGATCTTCATTGATTGCTGCAATCAGTCCCATTTTTTGTTCCACCTCATCTCAACAGGAATATCCCAAGAATATTCTAGTTCAATTTCTTTGCTACCTGTCTCCCCATCAATTTTCCTTAGCTGCCCCTTTCTCCTTGTTCCCTTGGCCATTGTCCCATTGGGCAGGTGTTGTGGGCTGCTGCTTACCAAGACCATCTTCAGACATAGCAATTGCTTCCTCCTGTGCTTCCCATCTCTTGGTGACAAAGATGGAACCTGCAGTGGGGCCTGTCCAACCTTTCTGTACTCTGCTTGGAAAGCATATATTCATGCACATTTTCCAGGGAGACAAAGACAGCTCTTGGAGTCAGACTTCTCAGCAACAGGGCTGTGTGAGGAAGGGCATGCACAAGTCTGCACGTTCTGCCCAATATATTTGCATGTGCGACCAAGTGAGGGAAGAGGAAAATGGCTCTGTAGCCAAAGCACTGCAGGCCAGCTATTCTGAATCCCAAATCAAACCAATCCCAAACCAAATCTTTTCTCCTGGTCATGTCCCAGTCTGTCGGAGGTTGCCTGCTTCCTACGCAAACTACATTTTTGCCCTTGGACATGTGGATCTGCTGCCCATGCAGAGGCTGAATGCAGATGAGTTGAACACGTTGCAGTCCATAGGCAATAAGGGTATAACACACCTAAACATAGGACGCTCACCCTAGAGAACAGAAACATGTTTTAAAACACAAAAATACCTAACTGCTGACTGCTGCAAACACCTTTTTATGTTGCCAAATTAATTATGGAGCCTTGCACAGAGGCTGCTGGCAAGGCACGAGTCCAGACAGTCACTCCACGCTTCAAAATACTGTGGGGACTGCCTGCCTCAGAAACCAGGATGCAGATGATCAGAGGACACAGGTCAGCCCTTGCACCAGGGCTGGTGGTGAGGAGTTGGCATGGAGTCCTTGGCTACAGCCACACTTATTTACCAAAGCCAGCTCAGATTAGACGCAAACTTAAACACTGAGATGATGTTTATACAGCTGGGCATATATGCTCACAGCCAGCTGCACATTCTCTACTGGCCAAAAGAAACTAGGTAGAGCCTATCCCATGGGTACACTCTTTTAGACAGACCACTCCCACACTGGTAAGGCCACCTGGAACCCCTCTGAGTCTGTAAGGCTTCAAGGATATCCATACAAGATGAGACTAGGGCAGATAACCCAGAGAAGGACAGCCTATGTGGTGATCTGGCCTTTAAGGCAATGACCAAAAAGGGACGGCACATTGTCTTAGCCCTGAGGTGCTCTGCAGAATTTGCAGCACACAGAAATGAGCACCAGCCCCCCAGACTCACTGCACACCTCCTTGAAAGTCTCTGTCATCACAACACGTACAATTTTGGCTGCAACAGCCTACACCACAAAGGCAAAAGCAAAGGAAAAATAAATCACTACCAGAATCCCCTCTCAGCCTCCATATCCAGTAGCTTCCTCATTACCCAGATCCACCACTGCCAAGGGATTTCCCTGGGAGGTAGCCCTCCATAAAGGGTGAGAATATTATAGATGTTTCTTCATCCATCCGCCAAAGGTAAGTCTATCTGTCGGGACACCTTAGGAGATGATGAAATCAGGCAGTAAGAAGCCCAGCATGCCCAGATGTCTGCTTGGCAGAGATGTGGGGATCATCAGTTTGGTAGCTGGCAACCCCACTGCATGCACAAGCTGCTGAGGGCACTGACCCAATGCCAGGCACGCTGCTTTGCAGACACCCCTGAGGATCCCCATTCCCATTTTCTTTCCAGGCAGCAGACATCTTGACTCCCTCCTGCTGCAGGAGTTCCCAGTACTGCAGATATGCCACCTGCTCCTCTGCCCCATTCCCCAGGCACATACAGGAGGTAATGGGCAGCTTACTGCCCTCCTCCATAGGGAAGCAGTGAAGAGAGCTTCATTGTCCAACAGAGACCATCCACTCTGATCTGATAGCATAAAGGTGGGCTTACAAGTAGGAACAGGTAGTTTCTGTATGCAGCCTGCGCCCCACGCACAGATTACAAGTGCTATGTCTTTAAGCAAAAGGGTTCATGCTAAGAAAAGAAGTTAGTACAAGCTTAGGAACAAAACCTGGTCCTAGCAGCGTGCCCTGGGTTTGCCTCCATCCTGCTTGGGTGGCCAAAGGGCAGCACTGTGTTCCAGTGGGACCCTCTAAAAACATCATTCCTCTTTTCTTCAAGTCTAGGAAATCCCAGTATTGATTCAGAAAAACAACTCATTGTGTCAGGTCTTCCTCTGACAGCATGAGTTTCTAGAAGCACATTACCCACAAAATCCCTGCCGTGTGTCATGCTAGCTGGTCTGGCAAAGAGAGACAACAGGGCTGACCAGCTGGCCACAGCACCATCCCTGCACACAGCAGTGGCAGCCTGGGACATGCTCATGAAGGTGTCTTAAAGAACAAACACCAGACATGGCCTCTAATTCCTTCTCTGGTGCTCCCACCAGTGCTGGGACACTGATGAAACTGCACCTCATGGACAAACAGGACCAACTGAGGACTGAGTTAAAATAACACTTGATTTAAGTGTTTGTAGAAACTAAGTCTCCACATGCATTTAGATGATACAATATACATTCTTCTGCAAAAACAAAGAACGATTTAAGTTTTAAAGAAAAGTTAAAATCTTGAAATAAGCTTTACAATATTCATTTTGGCCAGAAGGTGAGTTGCCGTAAGTTATTCAAAACAAACATGTGTGAGGAAAGGGAGCATATGCACCCAGGAAAAAAAAAAGGCATAGATAAAATCTTCATGATCTCATTTGGACCATCTTATGTGAATTACTGCCCTGGAAAGCAGAGGGTCTTTGCTACTGAATATAGGAGGAAAACATAATTTGCCAAAAAAACCTATTGAAAGATGAAATAAAATTTCTTAAGCTAAAATTATTCAGATGTTAGAGAATTTGAATCCATTGCCTATTTTGGTAATAACTATATAGCTGACTAAAGCTTAAACAAACACTGAAGAAAACAGAATATTTCTTTAAATATTGTCTTTCATGAAAAAAGGGGATTTGTTTCTGTTTGGATCCCCAAATAAACATTTGCCATTGCTTAGCAAACATCTTTTCAGCTGCTTTTGAACAGCTAGGCATATCCGAGGAATTTATGTCAAGTTATACTTGTCCAATTTTGCCTATGAAATATCTTCCCTCTTCATATGCCTAGTCACAAGAACTGCATTTTGCTTACATGTCCTCCACATTTTCTCACAGGACTAGCTTACCTGCAGAGGTTAGTTTGGTTGTAGGCTCCCAGAATCTGTCCCCTGCACTGAGACATTGATGATTGCCACAGCACATGCAAAGAAAAGCATTGTAGACTCTAGTCCTTGGGAACAGGAGATTAAGTCCATTGCCAGAGCAGCCAAACCAGAGAAACAGCACAAGGCACAGCAGGCAGGCCCTTGATGGGCATCAGAGTCTAAGTGGGGACTGGTAGATGGTTAAGGCCACTTATGAGATGGGATCAATGTCTTATTTTTTTCCAAAGTGATTTCACCAAATATAAACAGGAGTATCTCCTCCTCTCAGTCTCAGACATTCTACGGAAGAAAGAAGGTTGTCAGTCTTTAGCTGTTGTATTTCAGTCACATATGACTCTTGAATGATCTCACAGCCTGAATCATTTCTGGTGACTATAACAGACTTTGTGATAAAGAAATTAAAAAAAAAAAAAAAGAAAGAAAAAAAGTTAAAATTTAAAATTCCAGAAAATACTATATTCTCATTTAATTTCATGTTGCAAGATTGGTGAAGGAAGGATTTTCTTTTTTTTTTCAACATTGTGATGATCACTTAAAATAATCAATCCAACAAACAAGGAATCATCAAAATACTATTAATGTGAAATTCTCTTGCTTTGGGAACCACTATGATATCTCAGTGATTTTGCTAACTTACTTCACTCTCTACTCCACGTGCAGCATGAGCATGTCAGATTTCAGCCCCACCAAAATTTTATACAGCAAAGAACCCCATCTAGGCAACATTGCCTATATCATACTATACCATCCAAAATGAAACCTGAATTACAGATTGCTAAATGTTTCACTTTTCTGGGTAAAGATTTTCCCATTTCATCTCTTCCCTCATCACAGAGGTCATTTATGTCTTCCTGGTGTCTCCTCTGCAAGACTGGAAAATAACTAACTCCTCAATCAGTTCGTTTTCTTCATGCTCAGTGAATGGAGACTCTTGAGGGCTGCCAACAAGCCAATGTGTCTGCTCACAGCAGAGGCACTCCTGAAGGGGGCATTTCTGGCCATGCTCATATCCTTCAGGTCTTTCTGCACAGTACCCTTCCGTCTCCCTTCAGCCACAGTCTCACACCTTATTTTCTGATGTTCACCCTTCCAACCCAAGACCAAAACCTCTGTGGAGAGATGGCACAGACAGAAACAGCAGAAGTTCCTTCGCTCACTCTCCCGGCTACCCAAACTGACCCAAACTTGGCTACTAACCTCCATCCCTCCTGGGGGATGTGATTAAAGCCAGATACCCTGCCAAGCACGTTGCCTACCTTGAACTGCACTAGCCACTTCCTGTCTGCTTTCCTCTGCCCTCTTTCCAGTCAGCAACAGGACCCTGCCATGGGCTTTCTCAGGAGGGATTTGCTGGCAAGGCACAGCTTGCATGGATAATTTAGGTACTTCTTTAATTAAAAGGGCTCGCAAGTCCACTGACTTCCAGAACAGGCTGAAAAACCTACATTTTCCTCCCTCTGGGGAGCACAGTACAGCCTGGGAGCCTGGGAGTTGATGAGTTATTTCTGGGCTTCAGCTTTCCAGCAATTCACTTTCATTCAGAGTCTGTGGTCGTGATGAACTCTGCATTTTGCTTTCTCTTCTTGCTGTTTATATTGGGTTTTGTGCTATCCAAAGAATCAGTGACCTGATTTTTGAGAGGCAGTGACCTCTCACGGCACTTGTGTTGCCTAGCACCAAAGAAAACGTAGCCACTGAAGTCTGTGAGTTTTATTTACAAAAAGTGTGTTCAATCTAAAAGTATACATAATAACTACTTCTGGAGTTCTCTGGCATCCATGTGGCTATGAACTGCTTCTTGCACCTGGAACATGTGAAAATCTGATTTCAAAAGAAGTTACTACTCACGTATGGAGTAGGTTGCTGGGAACAGACTGCCCAATGAATTGCTTCCAGTCCACACTTCAGCTAAAAATAAAAGATGTCTGGAACAAATTTTTCTTCCACTTGATGTAGATCACTAAGTAGATGTGCTGAGGAATTATGCCTCTCTCTACAGGACCCACCTGAGCCCAGGTGGAGCATATTTTAAATCTTGAGAATGACACCAAAGATTTAAATAGTGTATTATTCTTTAATTTGTTGTAGGACCTCTGAAGACCACCTAACTACATCACTCCCTCCTATTCTGGGACGCCTGTCTCCAGGTGAGACAGGCTCAGAGCCTTTGGATGCTAAGTAGAGAGATAATCAATATAGAATTAGAAGAGACAGGAAATTTCTGAGTGTGAAGTTTACTTATCCTTATCAAAAATGCCTTACATAAACCAGACCTTTGCCCAGAGCTGTGTCTCAATTCATAGTAAGCCCTTAAGAAAGGATATGTGCAGCTAATGGAAAACAAATGTCTGTTTTGGCAGGGCCTGCGGCTAATGTCAGTTATTTTCCCCCCTTTGCTAAAGAAATAAAAAAATCATCAAAATGAAACAGGCTGACTGAAATGTTCTGGTTTTCTCTTAACCATTTGAGTGCTTCTCTGATACACAACATATGTGACAGAACTTATCTTTGTGGTTCATGAAGAGGAAAAAGATGCTGAAGGAATCATGTTCATTTTCATTAAAACATATAATGTCCTCGGGAAGGAAGTTCAAAGTTGAAAACACAGATATGCTTCATGGCTTGATAGATCTCAATAAGGACTGTTTTAATTAGAGTGTAACTTCTAGACTTTGTTTTGCTGGAGTCTGGCCAAAAGCAGAACAAGAGCACCAAACAATCTTTAAACTGTTTTCTAAAGAAAACAAAAGCCTAGAGAGGGCAGAATTATTAGCTGTGGCCTAATACCTCAAAGCAAATTAATATAAAGTATAGTTATTGTTCATTTCTCAGGAAAGAGCATTACTGTCAACACAAGCATAGAAACCACCAGAAAATAATTCATCATCAGGATTATGGTCACTGACTCATATAAACCTTACCAAACCACAACCCAGAACACAATTAAGAGTCTGACTTTAACTCAGTAATGACATGAATTCCAGGTCACTAAACAGTCTACAGAATGTTGGCTCATACCATGGTTGAGAAATCAGTAATATGGAAATACCAAGGCTGGTAGGAGATTCCATGAATTTTACTTAGGCCTGAAGGGTCTGATTCCCCAAAGCTTTGGCTCACCTGAGACAGCAGACTCCAAAGGCTGCAAGGGTGTACAGGAGAAGAATCACTCCACTACCATGCTCCCTTTCTTTAGGCAGCTGCTTGAAACGTGATTACAGGGAGACCAGACCAGACCAGACTTGGTTTCACCCAGTGTGGTGATTGTAGTCTTCAGCTTTTCCCCAAATAACTGAGGAGGCTCACGTAATCATAAAAAGCCTCAGTGGTGCAATGGATAGATGCTGCTGAGTAAATCCATTCTCTTGTGTCTTTGTGTCATGACTGTGTCTTGTGATGATGTTGAAGGCAGTTATAGCATCTTGTCATTTAGACAGAAAGCACTGTTTCTGGAAATAAGTAGTCAATAGAGGTTGCCTGAAGTCTGAGCACATATTCTCCTACCCGTGTAATGACACAGGAGATGCTAGTCCAAAATCTGAAACGTGGATATAGGGTCTTGGCATTACCAGCGTGTTAACATCAGTAAAAGAAGCACAGAGAAAGGGTGCAACCATAATCATAGAATCATAGAATCGTAGAATGGCTTGTGTTGGAACAGACTTTAGAACCGTCTAGTTCCAACACCCCTGCTGTGGACAGGGACATCTTTCACTGGACCAAGTTGCTCAGACATCCATCCAACACGGCTGTATACACCTTCAGAAATGGGGCAACCAGAACCTCTCTGGGCAACCTGATCCAGTGCCTCACCACCCTCACAGTAAAGAATTTTTTCCCGATATCTCATCTAAACCTATTCCCTTTCAGTTTGAAACCATTTTCCCTTGTCCTGTCACTACATGGTCTCTCTCCATCTTTCTTGTAGGCTCCCTTCAGGTACTGGAAGGCCACACTTAGGTCACCCCCAAACCTTCTCCAGGCTGAACTAACCCAAGTCTCTCAGCCTTCCCTCACAGAAGAGGTGCTCCATCTCTCTGATCATCCTGGTGGCCCTTCTCTGGAGTTGCTCCAACAGATCAATGTCCTTTCTGTGCTGGGGACCCCAGAGCTGGATGCAGCACTCAGGTGGGGTCTAACCAGAGTGGAGTAGAGGGGTAGAATCAACTCCCATGACCTGCTGCAGCTCAGAACACAATTGGCTTTCTGGACTACAAGTGCACATTGCCAGCTCATGTCCAGCCTCTTATCCACCAGCATCCCCAAGTCCTTCTCGTCAGGGCTGCTCTTGATCTGTCCGTTCCCTAGCCTGTATTGATGATACTGGGGGTTGACCTGACCCAGTTGCAGCACCTTGCACTCGGTCTTATCAGACTTCATGAGATTCCCATGGGCCCGTTTCTCAAGCTTGGCCAGGGTAATGCGGGCACAGTCACAGAACCACTGGTTTGTAACACTGGGAGAAAGCCACCAGAGATTTTTCTGGGGTAGGTGCTGGGAAATGTGGTTTGTTACTGTAAGAAAAGAAATTGTCATCTGGTTTTTGACTACTTTCATGTTAAAACCAATGAGCCTTGTTGGCTCATTAAACATAAGAGGATTTCACCTGAGAAAGCGGTAAGGCAAGTAGGCATTGTAGCTTTCCACATTCTGTTTCCAAGAAACAGAAGCAGCCAGGAGCTTCTAAGTTGATATGGAAGTTGCTAACATGAGTCTTGCTGGAGTGACTGATACCTCAGGCAGCCATTCCTCTACCTTTAATACAAGGAGTGATCCTCTGCAAAATAATAGCTCACAGCCAACAATGGCCAAATGAATTTTCTGGAAATCTCTCTGTCTGCTCAGACCTTGTCTCTTTGCTTTGTCCTTCCACCTTTTTCCTTCAGCCCAAATGCCTTTGTGCATCAGACTTTCCTGACTCCATGGACTGAGGCTTTGTTTACCCTTTACTGCAAAGTCTAACACCCTCATCTTCAGGCTTAATGGCCACCACCTCCTTGCTCTGTCCCTGAGCTCATGTCTCTCCTGGTCTCCCTGCTTCTGTCTTCATTACAAATTCAACCTCAGCCTGTCTGTCTGCTGGGCTTCCCTGCACATATGCCAGAGAAGAACTGCCAATAAACGATGGAGGTAAGAGGCATTACTTCCTGAATTTCTACAGGTTGCAAAAAGGTTGTGAAATTCCTTTTGTAGTGAAGTTTTCTGGTGGGTCCAATTCATTACTCAGGTGGCGGCCTTTGACTGAGGTCTTTAGTTTCTTTGTGGATGTAAAGTTCAGATTGTCTCAGCTCAAATAAGGAAGACTTCTGCTAGTTTAAGAGGACTGTTTGCTAAGAGGTTTATTTCTCTCAGTTAGTTATCCAGCCACATAAATTGTCGGGAAGATTAACAGAAGAGTGTTTCCATCTTGAAGATGCTAACAATAGAAGATATAAAAAAATAAAGAATATTTCAGGCTAGGAACTCTCTGCATTTAGATTCAGTTTGTCTCAGTATAGCGTGGGGTGGATCTTTAATGCCTTCAACACAGCTTGAATATAGGTTTTGTTTAGGAACTGTCCTTATCTCAGATATTATCAATCATAGAGCATCAGTCCAGAAAAGGCTGATGAAGAGAGAAGAGGCTCAATAAACCACCACCTCGCCATTTGGTAATTGCAAAGGACATAATCATCTTACAAGCCATTAAAGACTGTTCCAAGAGCCTGTCGCCATCCTGTAGCAAAGAACAAAGACAACAGAGACCATCTAGGGGCTGGCCATGGAAAAGTAAGCCAAGTCACTGTGAAGGAATCGTATCCTGTATGACACATGGATGCTAGCCTTGGGTGCAGGAGTGGATCCACTTATTTTTCCTTGCTGGATTTTAAAAGCAAGCAATGACAAGTGAACCCGGGAGATAGGGGAAAGCCTATAGCACAGGGTCTGAGTCAACAGAAAAGACTGAAAGGGAGAGAGAGAGAACCAGCAGCTGAGAGACAGAGTTTGGGGTAAGACTGTACCAGACCTCCCAAAACTCCTTTGAGACCTCCTGGAAGGAGGAAGATGATGGACTCTTACTTGAAAGAGCCTTGGAGTGCTACAGCACTTACAGAGAGGAGCTGAGAAGCTCAGAGAGTCCCGGAGCTGGACCGGGACGGCCAGATGGAATGCGGGGGGAGTTGACCTTGGCTCCCCCCTCCCTTGCACTGCTGCCACGGTGGCAGCCTGAGAGACAGGGCACAGAGGCCCTGCAAAAGATACCAGACCGTCACGAAGACCCCCTGTGTCTTCGTGATATGACGTGGTGATACGACCTTGTCTGGGGTTACGAAGCCCACGGAAGACCCCTTTGCCTGTGTCAAGGGGGCCGAGGGAGAGTTTGGATACCTCCCTTATGAGTGCTGGCAGAAAGCCAGCTATTAGCTGCTGCATGTGGAGAAGACAGACAGACTACTGCCTCAGAAGATGCTGCTGCTTAAGGACTGGAAGGGATCTGTCCTTCTTTCCCTCCTGGACTTTTATTTGGAGGGGAGAAGAGATCTGATCCATTGTAAATACTATATGTCATGGTAGAGATAGTTGTGATCGTGTGTATAATGTGATATGGTATTTATTTGTACAGTCATTGTAATATATTCCCTTTCCCCCACTTTGAGTCTGGCGTGTTTTGTCTGGAAAAAGCCCATCTCACATTAGGTTGAGATGTGGGAGGGGGGAATGGAACTAGGGGATTGGATTTTGGAACTATCTCAAACCATGACATCATTTTGCCTCAGAAACCCAACAATATATCCATAATCCAATGGGAAGTAATTGGAATTCAAATTGGAGTTTTAACTTCTTGCAATAATGTTTTTCAGGGATTTAGCTCTCCAACCAACATCTCTATTCAGCTGGCTTGCAATGGATTTGCAAAGTGGTAACACCAAGACCTCTTCTGGCTCAGCAATGACCAAAAATCTGATCATCTCAATGATTTGATTTTTCTGGAAACTGTTGGAGCTTCTTAGGAAACAACAAGATTCATAGGATCTTATGCTCTCCAGTCACCATCTTCCTGAGCTTCTGTGAGTCTTCCTGAAGTACCTGGCAAGTCAGTGCTTTCAGAAGGTGTTCTGCAGGGTTCAAGGCTGTAAGCAGTGTAACCCCACCATGAAGTACATAGTAGTGTGGGCACAAGGCAAAACTGACTCCAACCCTGACTGACAGGACTGCTAAGAGCAGTGCCCTCAGTAGCACTTGTGGCTACATCAGACTACCTCTTCTGTTTACAACAGCTAAGTTTTTCAGTGGTAAACACTGAGGATGGCAGAGCTTTTGCTCAGAGAAGAAAAATAATGGGAAGGAATAAGTTAGTAAGTGTTTTGACTAAGCTAGCAACTCTATTCTTGTCAAAGATAAGACACGGGAACTTTTTCTAGGGGGAAAGCAGATGACAAAAAGCCTGCACACCTCTTCATTCTTATAATCTGTAAAGTTCTATGGAAAAGACAAAAATCATTTTTTTTCATGTCACTGAAACCAAAAAGAGGACAGAATATGTCAAAAGATCTTTCTGTGTTGTCTTCTGTTTACCACATCTTTCCCTGCCTTTCTGTCTGTGGCCATATGGAATCCTGCTAATCCATCTTTTTGCATGGAGGTTAAGAGATCATTTATAATGGTGCACTTAGAGCAGATCTCTTGCTCTTTCAGAATTTTTCCAGCAGACCATTCACTATAGTCCTCTGAAAAAGATGTATGAAGTAATCTCTCCATGTTAGTATTACATTATTTATGCTTCATTCCAGCTATCTCCTTGTTTCCTGTGGACAACATGTTGATTTATTCCTGCCGTCAGACACTCTCCACTGACTGTGTTTCCAGTAAAAACTGAAAGGGAGATTTAGCCGCCTACTCCCCAGATGTGCAGTGGCTCCAGCTCTATGGCATCTGTGTAAACATCAGCAATAAACTTCAAACTTTGAGATTAAATATGGAGAGTTTTCCTTTTACCCCATATTCAGGTGCCTTGCATCAAAATCTTTTAGAGGCATCGCTGGCATTTTTTGTTATGAAAGCATTTTTCGTACTATTCATCAAGAAAATATATCCCCAGGAACACATCCAGTACTGGGAGACATCAAATCATAGGACAACCCCAACATTAAGGCTGTGATGTTCCCATCAGGGAATATGCCAAGGAAGAGCACAGCTCTGAGCTGCTCAGGTATTAAATAGAGCTGACAAGGTCTTCTTGAGCTGTGGATGTGTTGCTGCTGCAACATAAATGAGGATGTTATAAGAGGTATTATCCCAGGTTATTTAATAATGGCAAGTTAAGCATGCTATTTAACTAATGGGGATTACTTATATGTAGGAAAAAAAATTTAAAAAAGAAGTATCACCAACTTGCTGCTTATCAACATAGTAATTAATTCCCTGAAATCAGTGATCTGTTTGAGTATTTTATAGGAGTCA
Source organism: Pseudopipra pipra (assembly GCF_036250125.1). Classification (NCBI taxonomy): domain Eukaryota; kingdom Metazoa; phylum Chordata; class Aves; order Passeriformes; family Pipridae; genus Pseudopipra; species Pseudopipra pipra. The sequence continues at coordinate 49,058,708 of NC_087552.1, forward strand.
AAGCAATGCTTCTGTTTACCAATATACTACAGAAATGGCCTAACAGAAGGGTACCAGTAGAGCGTAGCTGCCTTTAGTGAGAAGGAAGAGCATAGTCTGGACAGCTCCTTTTCACATGAAACAGATTCAGTTCATTGGCCCAATGAAATTTTTTTGTTCTGCTCACTCAGCTTGTACAAAACACACCAGTGAACTTCGGCCCACAACCTGCTGAGGAGTAGAAGAGGGTCTGCCAGAACAGAAGTGATCAGCACTTCTCTGTGTCTGCCAGCAGGGCTGGACGAGGGCAGATCAGCCTGGTTCACACTGATCTCATCCTTTTCTTAATCGTGGTTCACTGCAATAGTAGATTTTGACCTGCAGGACTCTGACAAGGAAAGGGCCTCTGTTATCTCCCACATCATTCACTTTTGACTAGGTTTACAACTGCAGGCAAAGGGGGCTTTGGCTGGGGGCTGCACTGGTTTTCCTGATGCTTGAGTGCTTGACTTCTCAGACATGGCAACATTTTAAATATATTTTAGTATAAGAGCTGGAGCAGTTTCTCATTAAAATCCACTGAAATTGCCCCTTTTCAATGATGAATTTAATCCATGATTATTAATACCCACCAATGAAATGCAGAAGATTGATGTTATTTCTCCAAGTTAGTAATGCTGCTTGAAGAAGAAAGCACTAGGCTAACAGACAACAGACAGACTGTAGACTTAGTTCGTGTGGCTGTTTTTTCAGTTCAGCAACAGCTGATTTCAATCACTTCTAAACAAACTTCTGAAGTATTTAGTACAACCAGCTAATCTCTCTATAAATATCTTCTGTTAAACTATGAACAAATTAATTTCCAGACTGAAAAGCTAACCAGGGTTTGTTGAGGGGGCTGTTCCCGTCATCTGTCTATGACAAATAGTTATCAATAAGAGACAAAATGTTGTTTTGGAGCTCACCCAACTGAATCCTACCATGTGTTCTCTGTAGCTGTAGAATACAGAACCACAGTCTCCTATATAGATTTGTAGCTCTGGAAAACTCTAGCAGCTTTACAATTAAACTGCCTGCCTTGTCAGGGCTTACTTTCTGAGTCAAACCTTGAAACCAAGAATACCCCAAACTTCAAGTTAAGAAGAGGGGAGTCTTTTGACCTTACTTCCCTTAGAGTGGAGCCCAAGATCCCAGGTAGTGCATGTCTCCTTGGGCCAGAACATGTCCTTGGCCAGCGGACTGTCCTAAAGAAGGAGGTGCTCCCCATCTTCATCCCATCAAAATCCATTGGAAATCACACAGGATAATGCCCTTCTGAGTGTGGAGCACTCAGCTTTGTGGAGCAGCCCAGAGAGCTTCTGGTCTAAAACACAGGCTTCTGGGAGAACTGGACATGCTCGTCCCTCAGATGTTTTCTACCTGTCTGTGTGCCCATCCCATGTGTCACCCCAGTACCAGCTGAGCTGTGGGCAGGAGTTTCCCCTCAAAGCACAAAACAGGCAACCCAAGGAAGATAGGGAGTCAGGACTTAGGTGGCTGATGCAGGGCAAGGCTCAGAGCCCAGCTCAGTGGCAAACAGCCATGGTCAGGGATCTGTCACCTTTCACAGCCTGAAACCTGATGCTTGTATTATCCCCACGGGAAGATTACCACTGGGAAAGGGAAAATGATGTAACACAGGCAACATCCTCCTGCAACCCCTTCACGTTTCACCCTGGCTGTCTCTCTCCCCTCCTGTGGCAACAGACATAACAGAATAGGTTGGGCTTTCTGACTCAAACACATATTTCTTGACAGCTTTTGTTGTAAGCAGGACCTTTAAAATTATTTTCATAAAAGCTGATGTGACTGTGAGTGTCATTATATGTTATATTTGAATGAAAGCTATGTCTTTCTTTGGTAAACAAAAACCTCCTTACAAATCCTGATGTGAACTACTGCAAGGAAGCTGGTGCATTGCACATATCAACTAGGGTGGAGAAAGCCTGCAAAACCCCAGCTCTGAACAAATGCCTCCTTTCATATTTTCACCTAGGAACTGTGGGTTTGCCATAGAACATGGCTCCTGACAAAGGAATTCATCCTTTAAAAAAACCCAAACCACCACTGGTTTAGGTATAAGACAAAATGAAAGCATTTATATTTCTATCTATCATAAATTCAAACTACATGGTATTTTGAAAGTGCCATATCAAAATAGAAAAGAATTGTTGAAATCTTGATTTATGCTACAGTTAAACCCAGCTTTGGAACATCTGCCTGTCAATGACTGGATCATTATAAGCAGATGCTGTCTTCAAAGACTTAAACAATGTAGGGGGAGGAGATATTTCTTTTTCTCTCTCTCCTTTGTGTTTGTGTATGTACACCCATATACAGCAATCCAGAGAAATTGCATTTGAAGAAAAATATGGAGCTATGCCACAGCACACTGGCATAATAAATATATATATGTCTACAGCCATCCATTACACGTGAGCACTATGGCATAATTTTGTAACTTTATCACCATGCAATTCTCCTTGATTATACTGACAGACCTTGTAAGTTCCAAAGAGTTTGGCCTCCATTATATCCTGCAGCTGAAAAATCTTGGCAAGCAATAACTGAGCAGTAAGCTTCAATTTTCTCCTATATATACCTTACTTAAAAAAAAAAATTGGCATAATATCCAGATATAAAAAAATAGCATAGCAGCAGTGAAAGCTACATTTTCCTGGCAATTAGAGAGAGGCAGCAAAAATACAGTCTGTGTATTTATCACCTTCTGTTTTCTTTTGTAAGACAATACTCCAAGTAAGATAATAAATAAAATATATCCCTGAACCTCCTTCTTTTCAAGCAGAAAATTATTGTACACTTGAAAGCTGCTGTGCACTGCTAATAACTAGAATTTGGTAATATTATCATTATCACAGAGTTATCTGAGGAATGCAGTGACTACCAAGCAACAAGGAACACATCTGGAGTATGTCTACATAAGGAGTCCAAAAATCACATACCTTGATGCTCTATGTCCAGAAGAAACCTTAACTGTTGTTCACTAACCAACCTTTTATGAAAGGCACAGTTAAATGCTTCCCGTATGAGGTCCTCACCAGGCTGTGATTTGTGGGTGACACCTAGCACCCAGGTGGTATTTACATCACCACAAGTAGTTAGGGGCCCTGATAAAGACTGCTGGCACCACATGCAAGAAAACTGAGTTTGGAGTTTGACATTGTGACTCAGATTTGGTACAATGGGAAAGTAGAAGACTATTTACACAAGAAGGGAAAAAAACTACCCAGACAGGATCTCAAAATCACCTACTAAAGAGACAAAGAAATAATTGCTATTGCTGGCAAGGGGCAAACTGACTCACACTTCATTCATGTGGCTGCACTCTCTTCTGCAGGATCAGGGTTTCCCGTGAGAAGTAACTGAGTAAAGGAATACCTAAATACAGGCCAAGAGTTTCTGGTTTTATCAATTTGATATGGTGAATTATTATGTCTCTCTCTTCATTAATGAACCTGCTCTCTCTGAATGACGTAGATACACTTTTTTCAATGTAACCTGATTTCGTATTATTACTGTATTTTTCACTATGCTGCCATTAGACAAGGCATTTGGTTTAAAAAAAAAGCCACTTCCTCAGTTGTACAGAGAACTTGAATACTCATCATTAATACAAGTGCACAGGCAAAATTATTAATTTATCATTGAAAGGCAATTTAAAGATTGACTCGATTACTTTCTGTATAATAGTACTTAAAATGCGCTTTTTTTGTTTCCTCTCATAGAAAGGAAGGGCACAGGTCAGTGGAGTCTTCTGTGAAGCCAGGTGCATATGCATGTGGAATATTCTCCTCTGCAGCCATTTTTATGGATATCCTACCCAGCCAACATTTTGCAAATGAAACCCTTAATATATTGAGTGTCACTCTTCCAGCATTCCTGGAAAATGGCTTTTCTCTTCCTATAGACTTTTCATCTATAGGCTTTTCGCACTCCATGAGCCTGCATGACACAAAATTCAGTGTACAGATGTAAAAATGTCTTGTACTGTCTGAACTGCCCTAGCCTCTTGAGCAACAGGAAGGCACCAGAAGCCAGGATGGTGTTGAGCTAAGAGAAGCTAGTCCCTGTTGAGACTCTTCAAATATTGACCAAATTTATGCATAACCAAGCACTACCATTTTAATAATCATTTCCTAGAAAAGCATTTCCATTTTATTCCAATCCAGTGCAACAGGCACCATTAAACCCCCTAAAAGTCTATGCAATAAAGCAGTAACATTATTGCTTCTGTCTGAGTCATTTTTCCTGTCCACAATGAAAAGTAGTCTTGCTATAAAGCCATCCAAAAGGTTCCAATTACTTCATCTTCTACACAGAAAGGTTTAAAAACCACCTACCAAATTCTGATGTTTTTCAGCCATCTATTACTATCACTTTGTCTGTTTGTAACACCAACATAAAAAACAGAAATTCCTGTTTCCGAGACTCACTATGACACCTATAAAACTGGACAGGCTGAAAGATTAAAACGAAAGCCTAAAAAAAAATGCAGTATAAATGGTCTATCCAAAAATACTTTAAAGGTGGTTTCATAAATTGTCAACACATCCACATTTTTAAAAAATGATGAAAAGGTAAGTATCTAAAAGAATTTGATTTATACTGCATGGTATTATTCTGATGCCAAAAATGGATATTACTCATAAAAACAAGAATAAAAGGCATTTCCATACTTTTAAAGTAGTGTTTTATCTATAGTCGTCCATCCTTCCAAAAGCAAGTTATACTGTAATCCATTGTGCTAAGAGACATTAAACCTAGAAAACCTATCAAATGGCTACAATGTATTTTTTCTAAAATCAGTTATGCTCTGCAGAGAGCAGTGAAAAATAATGACTTCAAATCAAACACCTGGCCCATGCAGTTAATGACATTTGTCTGTATACTGGCTTTGTACAAAGTAAAGAGAACAAACAAAAAGAATAAAACAAACAACAACACAAAAATAACCCCCCAAAAAATTCTCAATTGAACAGATCCTGAAGCAAAATTGCAGATCTGAACACCATGAGAGTCTGCAAAAAAACCCTGGTCTATTCAACACCGATCAAGTAAAATTTCACCTTTCAGTCAGTGCAAGTCACTAAAAAAAAAAAAAAAATGAAGTTTATATCACTTTTACATCCACCCAAAACACTCTATGGCTATGAAACATGACCATGTAGGAGATGATGTGAAACCATGTCTTGATTTTGTTACTGCTTTCCATGGGAGATGTTCTCCTGCATCCTGTGCCACATGGACCTCAAATACCACTGAATCTCAACAGTTCAATTTGATGTGTTCTGCACAACTGACAGGTGTATGTTTGTTGGATAAGAATTAAAAAAATATTGGTCTGCTGGAGCCCAACCTTGTCTGGAGTCAGACAAAGCAACTTTTCCCTAGGGTCAGACATCTCCTTCCAAATCACCGGGAGACAGCAAAGGGGCGATGTCAAAACCCCCACGTCAATAATCACCCTTTAGACAAGATCAATGTTGGAAGGAATTTCAGCCAATGAGCTGGAATCTCTCCTCTAGACAAATTGCAAAAGGTAGTTGCAAATAATGTGGAGTTTTTAGGCAAAAGCAACCATCATTACCCTAAAATCACTAAGACAATACAGAAAGGGCTAAAATGTGGCTTCAGCATGGAAGAGCTGATCTTTATTGAGTGGCAAAAGGTTTAAGGAAACCAGGTGGACCATACTATACACACTGTGGCCAATGCTGGCTGTCTGCTAACAGGTAAGATTTTCAGTCACACAGTAGGTGAACAGAGAAACTGGAGACACTGAAATCTAAATTAGACAGAAAAAACTCACAGTCTAAAGCTTCTTGATGTCTCTCCAGCTTCAGACAAACTTAATATCCTTGTTAGAAGGGGAACACTAAACAAAGTTAGCTAAACACCTCCTGGATGGCAGATGATTTTACTATTTCTCCAGATTGGCCCAGTCCTGCAGATTTCCTTCCCCTTCCTCCTTGTTTTGGGCAGAATGCCTTCTGCTTGCAGTGCCTCACCAACAGGTCCAGACCAAAGGTACATCCCTGCTTTATCAGTTCAGCGCCTCTTTTCACATTTCACTTGAAAATGAGCATGCCAGATAAGGAGTAATTTCTTCCAGATGTCAGGAACTGAGCATGAACACATCCTTGTACAGAGAGAGGTGATATGATGTGATGGGAATACTGTGGGACAATTAGAAATAGAAAAAAGTCTTTTAGAGGGCAGTGTTTAACTCGCTGTCAAGAAACTGTAAGTATTTAATGTCTCTGCAAAATTCCCTGCCCTAACCATAACACCCAGAATTTATCAAGATAAAGAAAGTCTTGTGAACATTTCAGAAATATGGTCTGTGTGTTGAACAATGAGTTTGTCCTGTCCAGCTCAAAGGGAGCATCTTCCCTGTCTGCAGCTTCCCCTAAAGGAACTGGTTGCACTCACCTCAAGAGGTATCAACTCAGCATTCCCAGCTGTGGAGACAGAAGTGAGGAGGCACCCTTTGTGTTGTAGCTACAAACTCCAAGTTACCCATGTAGGGATTTTTTAGACGCAAGGTGTGTTTACTCGTCTCCTTGCCACCACAACTTTCCTCATACAATGAGAACAAAACAAATGCACCCTTTGTTTCAAAATCCAAGTGTGGTACATGCACATGATTGAATGATTGCTCCATAGTAGTGGTTTATGACTTACTGCATTTAGCCTGGTTCTTTGTAGCTATGTTAATACATATTATTCTACTTCGCATGAGAGGTAAGTCTGGTTTTGATTAGGCTTGTAGAAAGCTGTCAGAAAGTCAGACTTGAGCAAATAAGCCCCTGTAGGTTCACTTGGAAAAGCCCATAAAATATCTGCTGTTCATTTAAATTAGGCTCAGAAAGACACACAAACCTGAAGGCTGTCAGTGCTTATACATTTTTTAAGAATTTTTTTTTTCTTGTGAGGCAGAGAAGACTGCGAGAGGAGTTATTCTGGGAATGAGCCTAGTCAGAGTGCAGCTGTGGACCCAGACCCTCGTTCCTGCACACAAAGCAAAGGAAAAATGGGCTTGTGCAGGCCCCCTGAGCTGTAATACAGCCAGTATAAATCCCTCCCTCGAAAACAAAGCCCAGCAGTAGAGGAACAGCACAACTACTTTGCAGTCATTTCTGAAACCATTAGGTTGTGGCAGTGGTTTGAGCAAGTTCTGAGAATACTTGTATGTAGCTTGCTTAATTGCAGTTTTTCTACACATCTCTGAGCCTCAGTTGAGGAACTCTGCCTGGGCTGCCGCCCAAACAGCAAGGCAAGATTTCTCATGGAACTTGAGCTCCTCCAGGTGTGGCTCAGGTCTTCCCACAGGGCTGCCATCCCCAGAACATGGTCCCTGTCTTACACTCAGATGCCCCTATATGCAGTAGCATTTTGCCCTGCTTGGAATGTATATGCCAACCAGCCTCTTTATCTTGTACTGTACTTTTATCTTCTTAAGTGCTCACTGGTTTATATATCCATGCTTTAGCTGCCAGGGGTGAGTTCTGCAGCCCCACCCTAGATGATGACATTGCTCTGTCACCTTCAACTCTCACTTTGTGCTGTTTGAAACACTACTTAAAGTTGGGTTTACTTAGGAGGTATTGCATGGGTCCCCTGTCTCTGCTGTTTCTGAGCCAAGCAGGCTGGCTACTCCCTGCCCCTCTCCCTTTCATGCATGCACATGTGGATCTTCAGAGCTCCCACACCCACTCACTCATTCTCCATATGAAGTTAATAGGTTCAAAACTTCACATTGCTCCACCTCATCTGGATCCCACAGGCTGCAGTTCATCCCTTCCCCATGTGTGGATTCACACCTGTCCTCCAGAGCCTTCATCCAGGCACTTGCCTGAGTGTTTTCACACACAGCACTTTTTCTCAGGTTTTGGGATCATATCTCCCAATGCTGGACTGCCATAAATCCAGCATTGCCTCCCAAAGCCTCTGCCTGCATGTTTTTTCCTGGGGGATTCACTCAAGCACTGCACACATGCACACATGTGCTTTGTCTGCTGCTTCTGCTCGGTGCTTTCTCAACGCGCTTTTGGCCTTCCAAGCTGCAACATAGGACAGGCACATCCTCTGAGGTCCCTGAGGGTGCAGAGCCTCCCCAGGACCTCCACCTGCTGCTAGTCCCCACCTCTCCAGGGAAGACTGTGCCCCATCCTGCACAATTGTCCTGGCCTTGAGGTTGCCACTCCAGGAGGCAGAAAGGACAGACTTCCTCAGGATTTTCACAACTTCTAATTCTTTAACAGACTGAGAAATAAGTAGATATAAACACAGCTTGGAGGCCCTGCACATCTGTGTCTTCAACTACTCTGGATCAGTATTTAAGCTTCCAGCAGGGAAATTGGTACCTTGGATCCCAGAGGGAGGGAATTTCTCTTTCCTTTCTCTTTTTTCTGTCTGGCCCTACACTCAAATACTTACAGAGATTCATCTAAGCTACCAGAAAAACGTCCCTTGATGCCCACTGCAGGGTCCTGGGGACAGTTTCGAAGTCTCTCAGTATTGAAACTTTTTATCAATTGTTATCACTGTCAGCAGGAAGGTCGGAAAGCACTGGCCTGCTCAGCAGAGCAAGCAACAGGTGGTGTCCTCGTTTCAATCTGAACCCTCCTTCCTACCATACCAGGGTCAGGCTGCATTTGGCTGAACACACTCATGCTAATTGAGGCACAAAGAATTATGTGTATCTTATCTAGGGCTGGCATTTTATTAATTGTTCCCAAAGACTGAAGCTTTTCAGACTTTCATTTTAATTAGAAGGAACGGTTGCCAAAAGCAATTTCTCTCAGGCAACTTTCACCATTAGTTGAAGTATTAATTTATTTGATATTATTACAAGGACGGGTGAAAAAAATAAATAAACTATAAGAACAGCTCATCTATTCAGGTTCTGGGAAGTCTCCTATACAGCAGTTGGAGGGGAAGAGCTTGCCTTGTGAGAAACCTCCCGTCCTTGGCCCAGCTGAATCTCCCAAGCAGCTTTGTTTCCTGCATGCACTCCATGCTTCAGGGAGATAAGGAGGAAGCTACCTTTAAGCCTGTTCAAAAATCAGAGAAAAGTGTACGATTACCTTCAGGAGCATTTAACGGTCCACTTACATTTCCAGGGTGACTTAGGGAGACTTTTAGTGTAAGAGGCAATCTACCTTTTGATCATATTCCCTCTAATCCTCCCTCCCTGCTTTTATTGCTCACAGGTATTTGTGCATGTAAACACTCATCCAGATGCCTGGGTTCTTTTTATTTATACTAGATGACAGAGCTGTTCAAACTGCACAATACTTACACAGAGATAGCAATTGATGCTATGCAACAGGAAGGTGGATGGATCCACAGCCATCTCATGGGACTAGAGAAGTACATTGTACCTAGCAGTGATAATGGTAAGGCTGCATCTGCTTTACAGACACATCATCCGTGAAATCCAGCTCTGCTGCACATGAAGAGGTAAGAAACTGTCCCTGACCCAAAGATTTTAGTCTGCAAGAGGCAAGGAGCTGTACAGTAGATGAAATATGGAGGAAGAACCATGGGGACAATCACCACATCCTGTGGGTGTACAGAGATTTAGATACATTAACAGGATCTTTCAATGGCAGAGGCAGCCCCATACATGTTGACTGCTTGGCGCTTACTGGTTGCATGAGTCAGACAAGAAGCAATGGCACCAAATCATCCCTAGCCTGGGGAAAGCCTCACCCAATGAAGGGAACAGATTTCAAAGCTCTGGGTGACCTGGGACTTACAGGTAAACAGTACAAATCCAGAAGCATGGCACAATATACTTTCCCAGGGGTGTTTTGTCTTTTACAAGTGCCAAACACGTATTGTGGAAATGCCTATGGGTATTTTGTCTTTGACAAGTGCCATACTGGTATTGTGGAGATGCTTATTATGGCCCTTGGCAAATTTAAAAGGTGGGCAAATATGATTGAGAAAAAAAAGTATTTCTCAAGAAATGGGAGCTGTGTTATTAATCATTCAAAAGCTAAGGAGTTAGACAACTTATAAAATATTTTCAATTCTATTTAAAGCTCTTGCTGCAAACCGTCATGTACACAAATTCCATTTTTTTCATGAAAATTTCTAGTATCTCATTGTGCTAATACTGGCAGACCTGTCCATTGAATGGTATCCTATACTTCAACAAGTTTATAGTGGTACTCTTAGCATCTATTTCTTCTCTTGACAAAGTGGACATAAATAGAGCTAAGATATTTTCCTTTGTATCATCAAGCTCCAGGCAGCTCCTTTGAAACTCTGTAAGGGTGGTTATTAAACTCTGCTCAGACAGCTTAACACAAAGCAGCACCCTGCAGTAAGTTTTAGCAATAGAGGAACACACCACGATGCACTACGGCATTCACAGACATCATTGTCATGTTATGTGTACAAATGGATGTCCAAAGTTCAGAATTTCTACAACAACCATGCCACTCATATGAAAAGCATTTAGATCTGGTAAATCAAGAGCCCACAAAAAATGTGTTGATGAATTGTGTTCTAGGGGAAAAAAGACTTGTTAGTTTGAAACAACTGAGGACAATAAAGCTTATTAATTGATTACAGATATTGATCCACTTCCCATAGAGAAAATACAATGGTACAATGAAATTGATAAATGTATGATACAAAGATCTTGTCAGGCCTTCTCATGAATACTGTGCATCCATCATTTCTAGTCATCTGTGCTCAAGAAAGATGGACTGAAACAGAAACATACCCAGAGCCACCCAAACAGGATAATCAAGGGAATGAAAAGCCTCTCTTCAGAGGAGATGGAAAGATTTGGTGGTTTTAATCAAGAGAAACAAAAACTAAGAGAAAATATCATGCTCTCATCAGTAGCACAAATATCAAAGGGGGTAACAAGGACTTCTAAAGATAAAGAATCATACTGGCAGAAGAACAAAGAGATATAGCCTGGAAACAAATACTCTTGGGATGGGATTCAGAAGAGAAGGGAAATTCTGGAACAACTCTGCAATACAAGATAGAGTGTGGTGCCAAAGAAACTTGCTTTTATGACAGTAATTAATAAAATTATGAACATGATTATCCAAACCAATGACTGTGACAGTTGGGTTCCATCCAGCTGTACCCTGAAGGTTCAGCGGGTGCAATTGACTGTCTTTGAATAGAAAATGAACAGAAGGTGCAGCTAAAAGCAAGGAGTATGTTCTTGACTCACAGACTATGCAGAATGTATTAAGAAAACATCCATCTCAGTCATAGACAAAGGGAGTAGTGGAGCAACTTGTCAGTCAGCCATTGCAACTGATCAATCACACAAAATATAACAATTTTGCAAGCTGACATTTTCTTGAACTAGATAAGAACTAGAAATAATTTTAGAAGAACAAATATTAAGAGCAGCTAATTCTCAATGTGACTTTCAGTTGGGGATGTGTTTTTATAATCGTAAAAGTTCTTCAAGAAGATCAGTCAGAATATAAATACCATTCATTTTGAAGAGACTCACGAATCTTGAAAAATTGACCCCAAAACCTAAATTCAAGCCAATTTCTCCAATAATGGATTGATAGTGATGTTTATCTTAAACCCCATATGTCAGGATTTTCATGTCCTTATCAGGAAGCAACCTTTAAAAGATCAATCAGCAAACCAATTTTCCATTTGGCATTTGTTGATACTGCTCGGATCTGTGACTTTCATACATTTATTTGGAAACCTCGCATTGGTAATCAGGTTTTAAGACTGCAGTTGAAGCAAACACCTTCTTTCTCTATTCTTAAGACAACAGTGCCATCTCGTGGAAAACATTCTGCTTCGTGCAAAGGAACCCGAAGCCTCTCTTCACCCAAACGCCTCAGAAAATATAGAGGATTTTTTTTCTTTGTTCTTTTTTTTAAGTTGGCTCCCTCAGATTAACAAATAAGCTTTCAATTAAAACACCCACTTTTCTGGGCACTGGGGAAAGGTTTTGTAAGGTTTTTGCTCTGCTCCAAGGTGCTGTCCTACAACACATGGCCCAAGCATCCTGTTAGGGTACAGCCCAGAGGGAGCCCAAGTCCTGCGTCCTGACGGGAAGGTCCAATGGTCAGGAGGGAGAGCATGAAGCCCAACTCCAACTCTGCAGACAGAGCAATGCTACTCTGTATTTCTGCGTCATCCAGCAAGATGTCCAAGATCACTGTCCAAGTCCATGCCATGAGTCCTCAGTTCTGCTGCACATGCACTACACACACACTCAGTTGCCAGTCACATCTTAGCCCTGCTTCTCCTGTCAACATTTTCTGATCATTTAATATGATTTTGTGCCTCTTTACTTTTGTAATGGCTTTTTCCTTCAGTCTCTGCAGAGCCAAAACACAAAAAGCATCTCACACACCAGAGAACACCATAATCCTTTTTGCATTCAAAATGCCATCTGTCTTACAGAGGCAAAACAATGAGGATGCATCTGTTTCTTCCACAAGCAGTGGTAGAAGTGTGCCAGAAACAAGGCCTTTTTATCTAGTAAACTCCACGTGCATGGCTCCTTGCTGAAGATGAAAACTAATTGACCCAAATCACCTTCCTTTTGCACAAGGTAGGTTTAAACAGAAACAGGCTGGCTGCTTCACACTCCAGGCTTTTCTGCAAAGCTTCTCCTCCTACCACCATGATGGTGTTCTGTGACTCCTCAAAGGCTTTAAGGGCTCTCTCATCAAAATCACAGGAGGCTGTAAGCCCATCTGAGCTCCAGTCAATCCTCTTCTTTGTAAGTAAATAAAGGTAGATCTCAGCACAGTTCTTTTTGCTAGATCCCTGATAAAGGTGGTGAGTTATGGAACCATCAGATAGATATTAACCAGAAACAGGAATTATATAAGATCCTGTATTCACAGCAAGTTTCTTTTTGCAATCTGCACTCACTGGTTCAAGATATGCTGAAGAATGAATGTCAGGCTGGTACTTCCATCACGCTTTTTGTTCAGCATCACAGAATCACAGAATCACAGAGTCACAGAATAAGCCGAGTTGGAGGGGATCCACAAGGATCAAGTCCAACTCCTGCCCCTGCACAGCAGCATCCCCAAGAAAGACACCATGTGCCCAAGAGTATCATCCAAATATTTCTTGAATTCTCTCAGGTTGGGTGCTGTGACCGCTTCCCTGAGGAGCCTGTTCCAGTCCCCAGCCACCCTCTGCGTGAAGAACCTTTTTCTGATCTCCAGTCTAAACCTTCCCTGACACAACTTCAGACCATTCCCCTTGGATCCTGTCACCAGTCACCACAGGGAAAAGATCAGTGCCTGCCCCTTCGCTTTCCCTCACAAGGAAGTTGTAGATTTCAATGAGGTCTCCCCTTAGTCTCCTCTTCTCCAGACTGAAAAGACCAAGTGCCCTCAGCCGCTCCTCATACAGCTTCACCTCAAGGCCATTCGCCACCTTTGTTGCCCTCCTTTGGACACTCTCTAATAGCTTGCTATCTTTCTTATATTGTGGTTCCCAAAACTGCACACAATTTTCAAGGTGAGGCTGCACCAGCACAGAGCAGAGCAGGACAATCACCTCACGACCGGCTGGCGATGCTGTGTCTGATGCCCCCCAGGACATAGTTGGCCCTTCTGGCTGCCGGGGCACTGCTGACTCATATTCAACTTACCATTGACCAGGACCTCCAGGTCCCTTTTCACAGAAACTGCTTTCCAGTTTTCAGGTACTAGTTTAAAACACACTGTTTATTCAGCCTAATCAAAATGGACACATTATTTAGATTGCAGTTAGTCATTCCTGAAGTTTGCATCTGGGTGAAAAAAATATATGCTACTAACTGGTATTAATCAACTGAAAACAGTTACATTCAAAATTTCATACACATTTTGTTCATTTAATAGCTGAATTATTTGAAAATAGTACTACTTTAAATCACAAATTCTTTGGGTTGAGCAATACACCATACAGTGTCTGGAAATGAAAGTAATAATCATATTTCTATCTTAAAGGACTGGGACAGCTCTATCTGTATCTGGTTTCAGTTGGGTAGATTTCTACCCAAATTATAGCAGCATGAAGAAATAATTGGGTTTCCTTTTCTGAGCACAGGTGTGATGTTCAGGATAAAGTTGAGGGTCTCACAGTGTGTCTTGGGGAGGACTTTGCACTGAACCAGCTAATAGTTCACACGCCCTCATGTGAGAAACTCACCTCAGCCTGAAGAGCAAATCACACACTTGTGATGTGTAAAGACTTTTAAAGAGCACAACATTTAATTTCTGATTGAGGCATACAATCATGCATAAAGGTTTGCGAAGAGGCACAGATTTTAATTGATTTAATACAAATCTAAACTATTTAATGGTACAGTAAGAAAATCATTGTGTACTTAACACCAATCAAAAATGGCTGATAAAGCTGAAAGACAGTATTTAATTCTGATGGCACTTTTATGGGATGATAAACTTTTGCAGTACATAGATGTAATATAAAAGTAAAGCTAGAAGGATCCAATCCTGGAAGATGTACAGGCATATATCTTCCAGGGAGCACTTTAATAATTTTTGTCTTTCATGTTTACTTTCTTCAGGCTGTGGAGTATTTTTGCTCTAACTTACCACTCATCTCCAAAGCCTCCTACAAGACTGAACCAGCATCACAGCTCACTGCCAGTGAGATTAGCTGAGAGGACTCCACCAAGCTGCTGCTCTCAACTTTGTCTCCTATTCTGGGAGAATCTAGTTAAGACAATTTCTGTACTTAAATCTTCAATGTGCAGTAGCAAATCTAGCTGAGCCATTTATCCTCATTATCTGCTAACTCTGCACAATGTTTGAGCTGCAAACATTGAAGAGCAAAGACTGAAGATATTTTGATTACATTGTATTTTCCATGAAATAGGGGATAAAATATCCACATGTTTAGACTGACTCTGGAACTGCTGACATGCAAAGGGCTGACATGCAAGAGAAATTCTCCAGCAATCTCAAAATCTCTCACAAACATTAACACCTTAGCCCAAAGGTGGTGCT
The DNA here is from genome assembly GCF_036250125.1 of Pseudopipra pipra. Lineage (NCBI taxonomy): Eukaryota > Metazoa > Chordata > Aves > Passeriformes > Pipridae > Pseudopipra > Pseudopipra pipra. The sequence continues at coordinate 49,073,740 of NC_087552.1, forward strand.
TTTTTACATCCATGCAGTCTCACTTCTGCCAGTCCAATCTGAAAAGAGTTTAAATTGGCTCAAAATCTAGCCTTCTTTTTCCTAGGATTAACACTCTGACCATGATCATACTGTTCTAAAACTATTTTGTAGAAGAAGTCTTACTGGCTTTTTGACATCTATTAGAATTCACCCTTATTGTTTCTACTTTGCTGTATTTACAAGTGTGTCGTTATCTAGGCTTGTGATTTAGAGGGGAAAAAAATGTTACTTAAGATAAAATAGCAAGTCATTGATTTCACATTCATGATCTGTTCTTTTATAGGGTCTTACAAGCAATTGCAGAAGTCCCTTTTTAATAAGTTATTTTGTATTTTCAGGTTAATTCCATGTAATCTTTATTGGTATGCATTCTCTGCACTGCTGAGAATAAAAAGCAGCATAGGAGCTGTTACTGTCTAACTTGACACCAAAAGCAATCTTCTATCTGACCTATAGATTTAATTGGCTATAAATAAGCACTGCAGGCAACAAGTACAAAACAGTATATCGCAAAAAAAAACCAGACTATGGACTGCAGAGTACAATTGAGAGGAGTAAGGTTTGTTTAACTGTTACCATGCTAGGGACTGAGCATATTTCTGAAAATGGTTTGCTCTGCTTTGAAACGTTATGGAAAAAAATAATCCTAGAGCTGTTTTCTCACTGCCAAAACAAGTCACTGGCTGTCGTTTCATTGGTTTTTTCTTTTACTTTGAGACTAATTCATTCTCTACGTACTTGCTGGGGGAGGAAGATGAGATGGTTCACCAAGCACTGCAAGTTTGTATTACAGCAATTTTAGATCTTTGAGAATACTAGTTCCTAGTGGCATCACAGGTGTGTGCAAATCTGGAACTACCCTGCCTCTCATGCTTGCCAAGAAAAACATGTACCCTTCATGTAGTCTGAGCTTTCTCACAGTTGGTATGGAAACAGTTTTTCAATAACACAGACATGTCTTGGTAATTATATGCAGAAGACAAATATACACCAAATTTTTTAAAAAACTACATCTCTTTGGTCCTTGGTAATTACAAGGTTTAGAGAAAATCTTCCATTTTTTCTCAAAACCATACTTGAGACATCTAATTGTCTTCTGTTACCACACAAGTTGCAGTTGCTCAGTTTTTCCAGAACTGTGGTGGTTTGTTTTAGTCATGAGATCAGTGCTGAAATATGGAGGTGTACTTCAAGATCCATAGCTGTGACCAACAGACTCTTAGAAGAGGAAATATATTGATTTTTATTTTCTCTTGTGACTTTCTTAGATAAAAACAAAGTACACCACATATATGCATGTGCCATTGTGTCCCCTTAGTTCAGTCACAGTAGCTCTGTGAATAACTCCCTATGCACAGGATCTCTTTTTGCCCTTGTTGGTTACTAATGGGCCTAATTCCAATGAAAATATATCCGTAGAACTGGAGTCAACTCATGGGAACCAATGCTAAAGTCTGCCTGAAGTCTGATCCTGTGCCAAAGAGCCTTATACCAAAATCTTAAGCCACACAAGTAGAGAAGAAGTGTATGGATGTGTAAATCTGCGTAAGATCCTGGAAAGGGATCACAAAATCTGCTTCTGTAACTTAATTTCAAGGACTAAAAAGTGTCAGAAGTAATAAAAATATTTTTGCTCATGTTATTACAGTAGTACTAATGAGACGTCCTGTTCCAGGGCATAGTCTGAATAAATGCATGCAGAAAGGAACTTTTCCTCTTTATATTCCAAAATTGTGGAGATGAATCTGTGGAAAGCTCCACATACCTTTGAACCATCTCACTGGAATGAGACAGTGGAGTTGGTGAATCACATATCAGCTCTGTTATGGGAAATCCTATGTTTCTGTGTAAAAACACAAACTCCCAAGAAGTTGCTTGTGTGGCTTATACTTAAGGCTGGTCCTACAGATCTGGTTCTGAGAGAAAGACATTATCAGTTCCCTCAAAAACAAAAATACTGATATTAAAATAAACATTTATAATGGGAACAAACTATTTAAAGTGCCAGAATAAAATCACAGAATCATAGAATGATTTAGGTTGGAAGAGACCTTAAAGATCATCTCGTTCCAATGCCCCTGCCATGGGCAGGAACACCTTTCACCAGACCAGGTTGCTCAGAGTTCCATCCAACCTGGCCTTAAACATTTCCAGGGATGGAGTGTCAACAACTTCTCTGAACAACCTGTTTCAGTGCCTCACCACCCTCATAGGAAAGAACTTTTTCCTAAAATCTAATCTAAACCTGTCCTCCTTCAGCTTAAGGCCATTTTACCTTGTCATATCATTACATGCCCTTATAAAAAGTCCCTCTCCAGCTCTCTTGTATGCCCCTTTTAGGTACTGAAAGGCCACAATGAGGTCTCCCAAGAGCCTTCCTTCTCTTCTCCAGGTTGAACAACCCCAGCTCTCTTAGCTTGTCTTCACAGAGGAGGTGCTGCAGCCCTCTAATCATCTTGGTGGCCCTCCTCTGGACTCCTACAACATGTCAATGTCCTTCTTGTTGCCCCAAGGATCTCAAGCTCTACCCTGTCATGGTCACTGCAGTCCAGGATCAGGGCTTGGCAACACGAGGCTGCTCCTGTCTGTCTGTAGCGGGTTCATCGGCTTGGTCTTCCTGCTCAGGTGGCCTGTAGCAGACCCTCACTATAAAATCACTTGGTGCTGTCCTTCAAGTGTTCTTCTGCTGACCTGCATACCCTCTCCAGGCCCTGGGCATCTCTTGCTGGCTCGGACATCCAACTGGTTTGAGTGGGATGACATGTCGTCCCACATCTCATCACTGTTAAATCTCTTCAGGTCTAATTTTTACACTTGAAGTTTAATAAATGCCCATAGTAAGAGATAACTGGACAGGATTTTTTCACTGTATTTTCAACAATGACTAATCTGTCAGTATGGTATGAAAGCCCATTAACTCTGACACTGAAAAGGCCACAAGCAAATATTTCAAGCCTACAACTACTCTGTGGAACACTTTAGATATACTTTTAGTGCCAAACTATATTTTTTTTACTATATTCATTTCTAAGTAACAGTGGACACAAGAACTGTTACGGTCTTGCTAAAGCATGCACATATGCGATAATACACGTCAATAAAGTCCTGGGGATTGGTGGAGTATTGGTAGTTTATGAGTGCTGTCACGTGAAAACAGGAGATTTCCTCGACCCTTAACAATTTATTTGTCTGTCAGTGCTCCAGGAAAGCCGAGACCCTTGTGCCCAATCAATCTGTCAGCATCCTGTTATGGGGACCCTTCACCAAACAGTCCCACTGGATCAGAGGGTGATTCGACTGTCCTTTTCAGGGGTCTAAGCCAACAGCATAAGGAAGTCCCCTCAGTGACTCTTCCCACTTTATTTGAATGTGTTACCCTCTGCTGGCACCTCCCAGCAGATGTGAAGGAGTCACTCAGCTTACAGAACAACACCTTTTATTAATACAAAATTGTGACAGGTTAAGGTTCGAAGATTGCCAGTCATAATATCTGACTGCAAAAATGTATTTAATGCAATACACGAGCAAGCTCTAATCCAAATAAAAGTATTCAGCACACATATAGTTCTTACCCAAAGGCATCCCAATGGGGGAGAAGACAGGTTCAGCCCGTCGACTGATCTCAGCAGTCACGATGGAGTCTTCCCTGATTTTCTTCCCATTCTCAACTTACTTTTATACTATTTCTTTATGTTTAGGTGGAGCTTGAGTGACAGTAAAAAAATATAGGGTACATGTTCAGAGCAGGATAGTCGTACCTTGGAGGTGGATAAATTTGGGATAGAGGTGTGTATTAATATTATGATTATGCTTTAATGAAACAAGTTCATCCGAGGAGAGAGATTTCACCACAAGGCTTGGCTCAGCAGCAGGACATCTCCTTTTATCTCCCTGGCTTGACAGGTGTTATGTGGTCCTATCAACTACAAAGTACCACCATGTTCCTCTCTCTGCAAGGATCTCCATGGAGGGAGGCCATGGCATCTCCACTCTGCTCCACACTCCGTTCCAGCCCTCGTAGCAAGTACTTTTTGCTGTATGGGGAGTTATCGTGGAGCATGTTAACCACATTCCATTCAGCAATTAGCAGCTGCATTTTACCATATAATTTCTGTACCATTGTAACTTCTTTTAAGATGTGACTATAACTTCTTAGTTTCCTCTAATTTTTACCCCCAGCGACTTTCCCACAACTGTTCTGTGCAACTTTTGCATTGTAGTTAGAAAATGCAGTTTACCCCATGGACATATTTAAAAGGCTGATGTGTGAGACCTGCACATCCTTAGATCATTGCTATTTTCTAAAATTGTAAAGAAGCCCCAAATAATTACATCATTTTCAAGTAACAGCTTACCTCAACATTCTGCAACATTCCCCATTTAGGTTATATTAAACATCAGGTTTAATCAAAATTACCACAGTAAACTGCAACATGTGGAATCTGTGGACAACCTTCTAGATACAATAATTCAATCTCTACCTGCAGGATTACATCATGGGTTCCTCAGTGCTTTGCAAATTTTGCCAAATGATCATGATCTTGTATTGCCTGCCCTTTTTTTTTTTAATTGGAAGGTTCAAATTAGTTTGTCAAATTATAAATAAGCCTTCTATAATTCTAAAAAACACACTGAACACAAACTCCATTTGATCTGACAATTGCCATTCATATTATTGAGAGATTTGAGGTATTCCTGAAGAGAATAGGCACCAGTGAAGTTGTTGGATCCAGATGTACCGAACCACAGGAACATATTTAGTTAACACCCTATGGAAAAAAAAGGTACATTTCAGTACAACTATATTCTCTAAATCTCTAAATTGGCTTGGCTTCAAGATAGGCACACATTCATACTGTCTGAAATCCATCACTTCAATGTCACCACTTAGCAATCTCTTTGGAATTTGAAAGGCAAGCAGCCAGCAGGTGTGCAGCTAACTGTCTCTTGTGTAGGGAAGGGAGCAAGTTTTACTTTACTATAGAACTGGCCACAATGAAGGCAACCAGCAGAAAGAACTCATGACAGTGGTCTGAGCAGAGTGAAAAAACAAGCTCTCCTCCAAGTCAGAAATTTCAGCCTTTTTCCACACACACAAAAGAAAGGGACTGCCCATTTTAAAAGTAAGACTTAGACAAGTATTTTAGAGTTCAAGACCTTCAGCATGTTATTTTGTCTCTTTGCTTAATCATTCAAAGACTTAATGTGAAAACCATGAGTCCTTATGAACTAATATGCCCACTTACTTCTGCTCCTCAGTGGTGAAAAACTGCGGCTTCGAAACGACTGCAACACAAAGAGAAAGGACACTCAGGTATGCTAAAAAACTGCACCCAAGAAAACCACCTGGGGGCCCATCAACATTCAGAAAACTTGCACATGTCTATCAGTGCAGCTCCACAGCTACAAAGTCAAGTTCAACAACTTTGTAGTTTTCTTCACACCCCACACATGCACAAAAAAGTGAGCCATACCCAAAGCCTCTCATATATTCATATTTTAAGTTGAGGGCACCCAAGTCAATTTAATAAGATGAGCTAACAATTAGAAAAATATATGTGTTTTTTACAGAAATAATTAAAAATGTTGTATAACTATACCATACACAGAACTCTGCTAAGGTTTCACATATCTTATCAGTACCACCTCAGGTCTTCCCCTTCTGCTCACCCTACAGTTATTTTCTGTTCCACTCTGGCATTGGAGAGTAAATTTAGGTTACTAATTCCGGGAGGCATAAATTATGTGTTGTATATGTACTGCAAGATGACTAAAACATTTCCAAATGATGCAATCAGTTATTCTGAAGGGTACTGAAGCAAGGGGGAGTAGGGGCAAATCATTCTAAGATACTGTATGAGAAGTAGATCATAGTTAAATTCTCACAAGTATCAACTGTGTATCTCCACTGATCAATATCTATCAGTTCAGCTACCTGTCAGTTCAGCTTCACCTCATTCAAGACCTTTAGGCAAAGGCATTTATTCCCAATGTTAAAATGTACATGTGGCACATCAGCATTTTTAATAGGTTGCCTACATTCCTAGTTAAAATACTTGATGTTGTTAATACTATAAGCATTCAGCTGAGGCTTACGTGACTAGATAGGAGACGACGGGTGCTACAGCTGCAGCTTCTGCTTCTAATTTTACTTCTGCGAAAGCACTACAAGAGAAGAGTTTGACAAACCTCTTTTGAGAGAGAGGGTTTAATAAAGACAGACTCTGCAAGCAGACTTGCCATGCTGGAGACAAGGTTTGAGGACAGAGAGGAAACACAGTAAACTTTCTCCTTAGAACAGGCTCTGCCAATAATCATACATCTGCATAATTAATACATTAAGGAAAATGGAACTATTCATCCTAAATAAAGGATGAGGCACTAACCGATACTTGACATACAACTCCACCCACACAGGGAACAGTTAAGAACTTATCTTTTTAAATTTTAAAAACAGTGCTGAAATCCAATGACCTCCCTTAACATAATCCTTAACAAAATACGTACCAGAGACACCCTTTTAGTGACTACCTCTCCCTTCACAATTACAACACCATCTTCCACCAGAGCAGGCCATACATGATAGGCCACAAAGGCAGCTGTGAAATCTGAGTCAGGACTACGATAGTACCTGTTGAAACACAGAGTACAACAAATGTCTCTATAAAAGTGCCAAAAGATAAATATGTTTCAAATCATAAATGTTGATAAAAAGCAGAATACTAGCTATAGCTCTAATATCTTTCTTGACAATTTTTCCATATGTCAAAAATAAGTATTCTTTAAGTGATCCTGTAAAGGAAATGCAGTTGTAAGATAGATTTATCAGGACCTACTGTTTACTTATACTGACAGGCACTCCAATAAAGCCATCTCACACTTCACGAGACCAGCAGACCATATTTTTGCATAAGCCAAATACAAGCCAGGGCCCCTGTGTCCACTGACATATCAAATCTTCTGAGCAGCAATTTGGCAGGCATAGTCATCCCATCTTCCTGAAATATCTTGCTAAAACAAGACTCTTATAAAGGATATTATAGAAATACTCTGTATCAACTATAAAGGTACATCTTAGTATCTTATGAGACATGAGGCAACTTTATTAGCAAGATCCTCAGATATTGATAATGAAACAGTGACATTTTAGCTAAGAAAAATTAATTCAAGGGCCTATGTTAACATATCAGATATATATTACCTTGATAAGTCTGGAATATTGGCTAAATAATGAAGTCTCTGGCTTTGTGGATTCAAGCTCAAAACAAATACAAAATAACAGAAGTAAAAAATAGCAATGCATCTACACTTCAGCAATGTATTACAAAGCAAATTATACTAAAACAATATTGTTAACATAGGCATGAAGCAAGGCATAGGGTGTGATGAGGTTTGGGCAGCCCTTTATAGAATGGTATCACACATAACTAACAGAGATATTTTAATTTCTACAAGTTTTGCTCCATCTCTGTGTACCACATATACACACTATACATGTAAACATATATATGCCACATTTATCTATATAGATGGATAGATGAGAGTATGTGTCTCCTGCAGCAGCACATAAAACCATATTACACTTGTTTTTTGAAGGCCACACACAGCAAGCAGGTGGAGAAAGCATGCCCAGACTATACCATTGCTTTGTTGCCTTCTTAATTCAGCCAATAGCTTTGGGTATCAAGAAGCTAACTGCCCAGTATTCGGACAGGATCATTGAGCAGTCCTGTATGACTTTGCACTTTCCTGTTGAAAGGCTACTTTCATCTTCTCTATTTCTTTCATTGGCTTCTCAAGCACTTCCCTACTTGTGTTACATTCTATTTTAAATTATTATTAGAAACCTTTTTATTGATCTAGGGGATTTTTTTTTTTTGCTTTTGAGAGCATTTTATGTTTGAGTTATCAATCCTATTAATTTTCTAGAAGGCATGGAAGCATCCTATAGTTCTCTGGCAGCTAACAAAGACCTGACCCTATAGAAAAAACAATGTTATGGTGTGATTTTTTTTTTAAAACGAAATTCTCTTTCTTAAAAGTCATTCTTCTTTCTGCTCAGCTGTAAACCAGAAGAGATGGGAGCATATTAGCATTCATATGCTGTACAGCAGCCACAGCCTGGAGGTTGCAGCAAACACATTGATGATCTTGGTAGCAGGCACCAATTGCCAGATCTCAGTAAACATGACTTTTACACAATAGGCCAGAAAGGAGGAACAAAGATGCAAATATTTGTTAAAAGGCAGGTAGAGACTAAACAGGAAAAGGAAAGCTGATAATAATTTTTCTCTTAAATGATAAATTAAATATGCTCTAGAGACTGAAGTTTATCCAGAAAATCGCTCTGCTGTTCATTAAAAAAAAACTGTTAACACTTGTCTACATCCTGGCATTTACACACTGTCAGAAAACCTTAAAGACATACCAAATTAACTATAGATCAGGGATATTTGCCCAAAATTCATGATTAGCAATCTTAAACATTTATATTAATTAAGGAACAAGTAGACCATACAAACCTGATAGATTCTTTTAATAATAAGAAACTAACTGAATTTTAAGAGTTCTTACTTGGTCTCATTGAAAAGTTCTCCATCAATACCAAAGGCAACATCAAGAGGAGGAATGAGTGTCTGCATTGAAAAAGCCAAACAGCACAACTCTTGAATCAAAGTGCTGAGTACAATGAAATCAATTTCTGGTGGAAATGAAATCTTTGGGTTGATGTTCATGGAGCGAATTACTTCCTGAAAATAAACATATTTGAGTAATTTTCACTCACTAACAATTTCATTCACAGGAAAGTATGGAAACCCAGCCTAAATATGCCTCTCAGCTTTCTACATTTAAAAATCAGTATCAGAAGCTCACAGTAATGGCCTTAGACTATTTCAGAAAATAATAGCTTCAGAAAGAATGTACTGTTATTTCAGAAATTAAGTATGAGCTACATTATTGAGATAAATCTTAGGAAGGAGATGCAGCTTTTCAACAGAAAACAAAATTCAAGAAAAATGTGAAATTTAGCTTACATTTATTTAAGACAGTTACCCTGTATCTTCAAAAATATTATTCTTGCAGACAGAGAAATTCTAGTCACAGAAAAATAGAACAAGCGATTACTAGCCCATACTTACACCACTCCTAGCAATATTATTTTGGAAAGTACACTGCTACAAGGCAAAATCCATATGATAACTTTTTTCTTCTTCAGGTAACAGTGCACTTCTAGTTTACACATTCTGAATTTAACAGCTCCTGAAATAGATCAACATGTCACTTCCCCACTGCCCTTGACCTACCTTGACACTGGCATGAACATCATACTCATCCTTGTGGCAAACTATATAATCCAGCACAGTGTCTTCAAGTGACTCAGGCCCCGAGTGACTTAGAGACAGAGCCTCTTTTACATGTATTTTGAACTTCCAGTAGGCCATCTTTGCTGCATAAAAAGATTCCTGCAAACATAAAGAACATCTAGTTAAATCCAGGAGACTGAAATTAATGTTTTATCAGTTATCTGAGAAAATGAACTTAACCCAGTATCATCATCATAAGGAGGAATAAAAAACACTGCTATAAAAGGGAAAGTTAACTCATCTGAAAGGAATTCTCTGATTGAGTGTAACTTCTTTGCAGAAGACAGGATTGAAAAGATTCTCATCTAACCATCTATATTTGCATAGGATTCCATCACACACCCATGATCAATACAACCACATTCAAAGATATCAAGAGTAATAGCATTTTACATGCCATAGCCCAACACATCAGACAGGAACTCTTCTTGTTTGTCAGGAAAAAAGGTTGAACTAGAGAGTGTAAACTGAATGACAGATGGAAAAAACCTCCAATAAGTTAAATGTGCTTGGGATCACACACATTGAGACACACTGTCTGTCTGACTCAGGTATGTACTACATCATTTTTATAGAAAAGAAGATCAAGTACAGAAAAGATGAAAACAAATTTCTTCAGACTGAGCTCATAGTAAATATGAGGTATGTAGGTAGTTTCAAGGGACCCAACAAAACTAGAAAAGCACACAGCTACAGACAAAAAGAAAGCATGCTATGGAAAAATTTTTATCTTTGTACTGTTGTAGTATATAATGTAGTATTCCCAAAAGAATTCATCTAAATAAAGCAGTGTTGATCAGTGCAGGAATCAGCTTCTTTTCAGAGCCATTCAGTCTTCTTATACGCTCCTTTTAGCATCTGTACTACAGATCACTGACCCTGTTCCAGTGTTGGGACAGGTCAGTCAGGACACTAACTTGGGAGTTCAATATAGAAGTGTGAGGGGAAGAAAGAAAAATCAACAAGAAAGAAGGACGAAAAGTTTTCTTCTCTGTACTTGAATGTACTAGAAATGCTAATTTACCCACAATTTAGTCCAGTGCAGACATAATATTTTATAAAACACTTCAGGTCTGTAAAATAAGAAATACTATTTCTTTCTTACCACAGCTGCAGTGTATATTATCCTCTGCACCATCTCCACGTCACTGATGTAAGTCCTCAAAAGGGTCTCTGCATCGAAGCGTTCCTGAGCATAAATGAAACCAAAGCGAGCCACCAGGCAGGCGCGCCGGGAAGCGTTGATGTGCCTGGCTCGGCCAGGTGACCAGCTCTTCGGGCGGAGGGAACGCTCTGACTTGGCCCCACTGCGCCGGTAAGGAGAGCGGCTCCGTGCCAGCCTACAACAGACATGTAAAGAAGCTTGAGGTCAATTCACCGTCTTCAGATGTTTTTCCCTAGCATAGAGTTTTGAGTCAATTTAATTTTTATCAAATTGAGCTAAGATTTTGAGCTAATGCAATTAGAGAAGCTGCAGCTGTTTAGTCTAATATGAAGGCATTTGTGGCAATATATTTCATGGGCTAAAGCATAAACAGTAAAAATAAAGTATTTCCTAAAGTGTGTACTGACAAGCACTTTGTTCTGGGGAAACACACTTCTAACAAGTAATAATTTGGAGATTTGTTCCTCTTTCCACACTTTGACTGAAGTCAAACAAGTGCGAATATAACAAGTTCTGCCCTGTAATGGTACAGTGTTCAGAGGACTCATAAAAAAAAAACCCTAACCATTTCTTTTTATTCCATACAGTTGCTGTCAATGTATTTTTCAAAGCTGCATTATTTGCTGTTTTGTCTAAAACTTAACTGCTTTAAAATATTTGGGCACTAGGAGAAATCAGCCAGAGTTTATGTTCCCTCATAACAAAGTGCAAAAGCTCAACTTTTGTTTATTCTTCAGTTTCAAACGAGGAGGGAATTCATGCTACCTAACATGAACAATTTCTATAATTCAGTGACTTCTCTAATAACGCCTCTACCTGCTCTGAAGAACAGACTTTTGGGCATCCAGGATAGTAATCTCATCCCGCAGCGTTTGAATTTGCTGCTCATAGTCATTCAGACGCTCTAACTTCTTCAGGGCATCCTCCTCTTCGGCACGGGAAGTGTTCAGACTTAATCACACAGAATACAGTCAGTCACAAGATGCCCTTCTATGAATGTAAACCATCTATCAATTAATCCTCATCATCAAAAAAAAAGGAGCAGAAAAAGAGGAACATTTTTGAGCAAACTCCTTATGCTGAAATACAGGAAAAATCAAGAATTCAAAAAAGCATACTCCAAAGCAGACTCTTAAAAATGTAAAAGTGTACTGTAGCAGGAGAGTGGATACACTACATTCTGTTACAGGAGAAATCACTGGTTAACATTTGGTGTCCTTATGCTAGCTCAGATGATGAGGTCTAAAAGAAACTCTTTTCTTTCTCATATTTAAAATTTTAATTAAACCAGCTCAGTTTTCTTTCCAAAGGAAGATTAAGAACCTAAGTATTTTCTCCATGGGGTACTAGGGCTCTTTCCTTTGCTGGAATATAGTAGTCAGTCAAAGGGTATCACCAATGAAGTTATTCAAGTAATATCAAAAGCTAATGAGATTCCTCTCCTGCTGGCCCCAAGAGAAGCACTGTTTCTTAAACATCAGCAGACAACCAGTTAAGCAAGTTTATCTTCTGTCCTTTACTCTTACTTAGTATTAAAAAGTATCTCAACGTCTCTGCTTTCTCTCCCAACACAGGTATTACTGTTGTTTCCTCTTTCCAAAAGTGTAGGGGGGAAAAGGACGCTTTCTATTTGCTTTGAAGGTATTCAGTCTGTCCTTTTCTTTACCGAAGGATCCTGGTGAGATTTTTGAGGATCTGAACCAATGAAAGCTGTAACACTTATCAGTCAACAAGCTTCCTCTTCCGGCTTTTTAAGGAGCAGGCTGACTGAGAGGACCACAGTAATAAGACGAGCAACATCTGCTAAGAGGAAAGACTGTCCAATCCCATGGACACCCTTAGTCAGCTCCTTCAGGAAGGACTTCTAGCTGAGTACTAGTAAAAGAGGGCTAAAGAATTCTACTATAAAGAACGATTCAGACAGAAAAGTAGATTTGGAAAGAAGAGTTCTAAAGGTAGGTATGGGGAAAATTCAAACTGATAGTCTTGAAACACTTCATAAGGACATGAAACTACATCACCTATTGTACTGATCCAAGACCTGTGAACATTTATTGTTCTCATGCTAATAGGATGCAAAAGAAGCCACTTGGAGCTATCTCTAAAATGGCCCTGGAACTGGCATTAACTGCACAAATTTCTATCTGAAGCAATTTAGTAATTTTGAGACTATAGTGCTCCACAAAATATGTTTTATGCAATTAGGCAAAAACTGTTCAGTCCTAGCCACCTAGCAAAACCTACCAAGCCAATTTATAAATGTGTGTATGGCTGTAGCATTTGTAGCCCACATTGGATACATATAAACACAATATACAGCCTAGATACATTTTGAAGCTTTGATTGTAAGCCAGACATGAAACATTTTACAAATCTCCATCAGTATTTAGATGTCAAGAGAAAAATGTGGCTTGTTGAAAAACAAAAAGCAAATAAAAGAAACACAGTTAATTTCCCTACTCTTGTTCCATCTGGTTGATCTGCAGACGAGTTGAAGTCAGTTTTTCCTCCAGGTCTTGCAGTGGACAAGTCTCAGGTGTGGTGTCCAGTTCTCTCAGCTGCATCTCACTCCCAACTGAATCCTACCAGGAAACACAGTCACACTGTTTGAATGTACTACCTTACAGAATCCCTCAGCAATATACTAGAGAATTATTAGCAGATGTGTTTCTAAAGATTTCAGTAATGACCATTTCTAAAGAAACTGAGAAGAAAAGCAATCGCATACCATCTAGAGACATAAGCAATCCCTTCCAGGCACACCAAACAGAGACTCAATTATGTTAAGAAAAATATTCACTTCTTTTTTACCTCATGATAGAACTTATGGAAGGTCTGCATATGCAGATTTACTGCTTGTATACACATCATCAGAAGAAAGCATTTTGCAGATGTGTTGCACAGTTGAGTCAACTTCTGATTGGCTATATCACCAACTCAAGTAAACTTTTTGGTAATTCATGTACACAAAGGAACAGAAAAAGTTATTAGAGGAGGCAAGTATTGTCACTCCAGAAAGCACACTACTACACATGCAGTTCTGTTTTTAACAACCTATAAAGTTGCCTGATACTACTGGAATTAAATAAGTAATTGTGTAGCAGGCTCTTCTTTAAATTTTGAATGTCACATGCAATGACAAACCTGTAACTGGCACACCTGGTGCACTGTCATTTAATAACATCATTATTTTACATTTTGTGGGGTTTTGGCAGAATCCTGCTCCTGTATTATACTAGGGTCTGACTCTTATGGGATATCACTTTTCATTTGTCCTTATTTTAACTGTGAAATATTTTGACAGAGGAGGTATAAAAAATGAGAAATTAGAAAACATGGAGACATCACTGTCAAACCTCAGGATTCCGAGTATTTTCCCACAGTCTACATTGGCCAATGTTCCTATTTTCTTTCAAAGCAGAAAACCACAACAGATCTATCTTTTCTGCCAAACTGTTAGTACTACAATCCTTTCAGTAAATATCAAATACATACTAACTCCAAATATCACAGCAGGAATGTGGTGGTATCATGAAGGACATGAGCACTTTTTATTTAACCCTTCTGGAAATAATGTTAAGATAGTCCAAGACTTTCTCCTTCAAAAAAAAATAAAGAGAGTTCACAGACTAATGTATGCACACCTTCAGCTTACATGTGTATTTTCACACAGTGTTAGGTTTTTCTAATACAGATATGGCCTAAATATTTCTGTGATGTCTCTGCATATGTAAACATAGCAAATCTTTACTGAGGAAAGGAAAGCAGTACAATAACATAGACTTTTTTTACAATGCAAATTCCTATATAATTGCATGCATGTCTCCAAAGGTGTCTCCATGAGCAACTAAGAATGTATTACACTAAGCAAAAGCTGGTAGGGAGGTTATTATTAACAGAAGTCATTAAAGTTCTTCTGCAGGTGTAAATTCACATGGTAATATACATACCTGAGTGATGGAGAAGTTGTTCTCAAAGCTCTTTCCTGAAGTAGCACAGTTAAAACAAGTCCCTAGCTGTGGCAAGAGACGTTTTTTTATTGTTTCTGCACCTTCATTATTACCATCTAAGAAAATACATACATTAAGAAATTGTGAGAATACTTACAGAAAGAGCCAGAGTTTGAAAAAATGTCACATGTGAAAAGTGTTAGTAATTAAACAAGGCACTGATTTACCTTCTCGAGATGTTTCATTGAGAATTGTGAAGAGCTGTTTTTGAATCGCAGTGTTCAGTTCTAACATTTCACAGCATCGGTTCAGATTCTCACCAGAGGAATTAATCTGTAAAGTAATGTGTATTACTATATCTGTGGGGGTTTTCTTACTTCAAGTTATTCCTGTTACGATCATGACATTTTTTCCCCTATAATTGCATCTTCACAACCTTTTCTTACTACATCCTCTAGAATACTCATCTGTTTTAAGGTTCACATTGTTAACAAGCAAACAAACAACATCAAACTTCTATCACCATCAGGACTTCTATCACCCAGTTAATTCACTACCTGAGAAAACTTCTTTATGAATGGGGAAGGAAGTAAGTTGCAATCGCAAATGCCTCTAAAAGAAGAATCATTATAATTGTCGATCTGAGTTGAAACCATTCAACAGTTATTAAAATAACAGTATAGCAGATTGTTGGATGAAAAATAAAACATATTAGTCCAAAATCTGGTTTTCCATATTAGCTAAAATAATACATATAAGGCTATTATCTTGCTTTGTCAGCAGTCACATGAGGCTTCCATGCAATTTCATCTGATTTTTAAGAGTTACGAACTACAAAAAACACTGAAGTAGGGGCAAAATCCAGCACTATGCCTAGGAAACAGCAAAATGACACCACTTTCAGGAAATGCAATTTTGAAAAGGACTAGGATACTACTGCACCTGCCAGGACAGCACATACTTTGTACCTGCTTCCTTAACCTTTATCTGTAACCTGCATAGCACCTTCCACACAGATCACCCTGTAGGTTTTCAGGCTCTAATGACTCCATATGGGTTTTACAAGCTTCCAAAACAGCTGAAATTCTCACTCATGCCTCTGTCAGCTTGCATTTTGATTGCTGCAACATGCTTTCCTCTGGCCTTGGGGAGCACAGTCAACCTGCTCATCTCCACCAGAACACGGCTGCAAAGTGCATTTTTCCAGTTCATTACAGTCACATAACACCTGTGGTGCTTCCATCTGCCACCTCCTCTTTTTCTGCACCAGCAGCCTGAAGCTGTTCATGTTCATTCCCCAAGACCTCAGAGACTACCCGCAACTCACTTAACACAGAGAATTCAGCCCCCACTAGTCCTCAGCCCTCCCAAGGTCTACCTGCACCACCCATTTGCAAGATTGTAAAACGCATGCCACTGTTCTTCCTGCTCTGGCATTCTCTGTGGTAGCTTTATCAGCTACTCTCAAAATACTTAAAACTCTTCTTTGCCACGAATCCCGCAGAGAGTTACACTGGCTATTAACATCTTGTAACTCCTACCTACCACAAAGTAAAAAGAATATTTGATTTCCCTTGAAAAGGCTACATCTCTGCTCAACACCTTTTCTTACCAACCATAGTACCCAGTAGGTGGTTAAAGGCTCATGACCAAATCAACTATCCGTCTCCTGAAGCTAATGAAACCTAGGGTTGCACGAGTGAGAACTCTGACAAGATTTTTTCCACTGAGAAAAGTCACAGTTGTGAAGTCTGGGGTTCCTTCAACTCATCTTTCCCTAAGTTTACATCTTCTCTACTGCTTCTACTGTTGCACCTCCTCAGTCCCCTGTTACCGCTGACTCCTCCGTGGAGGAGCCACCTACAGCCTTCTCCTCACCCACACCCGAAACTCTTCCCTCACGCCCACTTCCCCCCTTCAGAAGCCCTTTGGTAGCCGTGCTGTCTTGCAGCAGCCTCTCAGCTCTAATAGGTTTCCCATCCAGAACAGCTGGATGCCGGATAACCCGTTCTCACTTTCAGCACCCTTTTTCCTCACGTTCTCCTGACTGTTCCCGGGCTACGAGCGATTCCTTTCGCACACACCCTGACCCGCGGTCCTTCCACCTGCCGTCTCCACCACGACGCTCAGCTATGCTCCGACACAGCCAGCGCCGCTCAAACCTTGCTTTTAACCTCCAGCTCTTGCTTTCACGGAACCTTGTCACGGGCAAAAAGCCAAACAGCTGAAGCTGGAAGTGCTTAAAAAGTGTTGGAACCGTGGTAACCAGGTGCGCGTGCGGGGCAGCGCTCCCAAACCGGCCTCTCGGACACCGAGCGGCGGCCGCTCCCCGCTCCGCGTCCCGCCGTCATCGCGGAACCCGGCCCCGAGGAGCGGCAGGACCCACCTCAAAGTCCTGCTGCCAGCTCTCCAGCTTCTCCTGCAGCGCCCGGGCGCTCCCCGTGCCCACCAGATTCCTTAAGCCCTCGGCCATGGCCGGCGGTCAGCTCGCTCCTGGAGGTGGGGCGGGATGTGCTGCGCTGATTTTTCTGTCCCTCCAGGAACGCTCCTCGGGCGGCGCGGATGGAACGAAGATGTTACAGCCGGCCCGGACCCTCTGCCCTGGGCTGGGCCGCGGCAGCCGCGGTGGTGACTCGCGGGACGGCCCGTGGCGGCGGCGGTGTCACGGCAACGCTGCGGGGGGGCGGCGGCCGCCCGTGGAGCGGGGCCGGCCCGCGGCCGCCGGGCGGCGCCGCCGGGTAACGCCTGAGGGCGCGGGCCGCGGGGACCCGCCCGCTCAGCGGCACCAGGGGGCGCCCGCGGCCTCTCTGCAGCGGCGGCGGCAGCAGCGGGGGAAGATGGCGGCGGCCGCCCCCGAGCAGGTCCGTCCGCGCCGGGACACGGCCCGGGGAGGCGGCGGCGCCGTCCCGGCGGAGCGAGGGGGGAGCGGGGCCGCGGGGAGCGGCCGGTCCGGCCGGAGGGTGCTGCTTGCGCACGGGGCGCTCTGGCGAGGGCGCCATTTTCGCGGCGTGTGTGAGGCTGGTGCGGTGCCGGAGCCCGCCAGCCCCGCCGCCTGCCCGGGCCGGGGAGGTTCAGTGGCGCTTGGGGGGCGCTCCCGCCCCGTGCCCGGGGCTTTGCGGGGCAGGACGGGCTCGGCCATGGGGGGCCCGGAGCGGTGCCGTCCTGGCCGCAGGCGCGGGTCTGTGACAAACAAAAATACTTTCTGCCTTGGGAATAAAGCGCGTGGCATTTCTGCACTGCAGGAATGGCGCTGCCTTGCGTGAAGGAGGCGCTTGGCACTAAGGAGCGGGGCGGGAGGCGGCGGTGGGTGCGTACGCGGCCGCACGGTTTGTGCTGGGTCGGAGTGGTTCCGAACATCGCCCAGGCACCTCTCCATAAACTTGTGTAGGTCAAGCATCTTTCTCAGCACCATTTCTTTGTGCTTCGGCAACAGAAGAAAACAAGATATTTTTACCCGTTACATCGATATAGACACGAGCAAGCGCAGTAAGCTTAGGGATTCATTTCAGGTGAACAAAATAACATCAGAAATATCAAGTCCCTTCTGTGAAGATTTGAATCCTTAAATAGCAATCTGTTCAGTTCAAGGGAGATGGAACAAAATTTTGGAGAGCTAGAAAAAAACATCAAGAGTTTATTTGCTCTAGGAATACCTACCAGAGTTTTCTCTAATAATTTGTTACATTGACAGGATATCCTTTGCAAACTAGTAACTTAAGATTATTAAATTTAATTAGGCAGCCAAGTTTCCCATGACAAGTTTGAAGCCTCACAGTATTTTTCTCAATGCAAGCAATGTAAGTTCAATACAAACCCTATGCTATCAAACTAACTTAAAAACTGTATTCACCACACACCTTTTGAATAGACTAATTGAGAGTCTGTCATACGTGAGCATGAAGGGAGCTAAAATCCTGTATATTGGCGAATGACCTGCAGGATTATCTCCTCTATATTCCCTAAGAGGTAAAAACTTGATGGAGTTCTTTCACAGCTGCTTTGGGTTTTTTTACTGCAGCAGTGTCATTAATAATTTCTATCTGCCATAATAAAAATGAGATATAAAACCATATATTGTCTGAAAATACCAGGATTTTAAACTTAGTCATTGTGTTAGCAGAGATTGCTGTGGTTCTAAGCACGTATGCTAAGTACAGAGTGGCAGACTGAAATCTAATACTGAATGTAACATCTACTATGTTACATTAGTCAATTCAGATTTATATTTTTGGCATACATATACATGTGTCATTTTGGTGAATTGACATGCCTTTTAAAACTAATCCATGCTTTGTTTTACAGCAAAGTTCTAATGGCCCGGTGAAGAAGTCTATGCGAGAGAAGGCTGTGGAACGCAGGAATGTTAATAAGGAGCACAACAGTAACTTCAAAGCAGGATACATTCCAATTGATGAAGACCGTCTCCATAAGACAGGGTTACGTGGCAGGAAAGGCAACTTGGCCATATGTGTGATTGTTGTTCTTTTTATTTTGGCCGTCATCAATCTGATTGTGAGTATAATACTTACACTGTAAGCAACATTAGGTCATATTTCATTGTGATGGTTTATTAGAGAAATAAAACTTTTCTAGTATGGCTGAGGGCTTAAAATGTACTGAAGGAGATTCTCATTTTTCTCATTCCTTTTTTGTTCTTTTGTAGCCTGAACAAGATTAGATGGAAGAATCTTGTAAATTCAGCCATGTAAATTCAGTTACCAAGATCTCAGCAAGGAACTTACTGTTTATGCAAGAAAGAATTAGAAACCTTCAAAGTATCACTCCATGCAAAGTATTATTAGTACAAATGCATTTGAGATATATGTCAGGAACAGTTTACATAACAGAGCTGCAGTGAGCATTCAGAATTAACCAGCAACTGCAATCTAAAGCTTCATTGTTGTAATTACCACCTCCTTATTGCTTGGTCAAGGAGAAGTAATGAATTGTTTTTTGTAACTGCATGACCACCTGGGAGGGTGCATTCTTCTAGTTCAGGGTTAAGTATGTACTGAGCTGAGCTATTCAGGAAATTTGCTTAGCCAATACTACCATGATTACCCTTAAACAGAAAAAAGATATAATTCTGGATTTAATATTTTCATATATATATATAAATCATTTTAGTTACTGTTCCAGATAAGTCTAAAATTAATGTAAAATGCTTTTCATAATTAAATGTGTTATGATGGAATTAAACAGACTAAAGTAAATTCACACCTAAAGCTCACTTCAACACTAGCATTAATAATTGTTTCAAATAAAACATATAGTTAATACCATACTTCTTGTGGGAAGATACAAACGATCAACTTAATCTTTTAAAATATGTTTCTCTTTCAGATTACCCTGGTTATCTGGGCAGTAATTCGAATCGGTCCCAATGGCTGTGACAGTATGGAATTCCATGAGAGTGGCTTGTTGCGGTTTAAGCAAGTGTCTGACATGGGTGTTATACATCCCTTATATAAAAGCACTGTAGGAGGGAGACGGAATGAAGACTTGGTGATCACTGGGAATAATCAGCCTGTAAGTTTTACCATGAGTTGAAAGTCTATGAGCAATACTAGGGAATTACACTTACCTCACTAATAAATGTTATATTTGAAACTTTATTAACCTAATTACTTTTTTTCTGAAGATTGTATTTCAGCAAGGAACAACCAAGCTTAGTGTGGAAAAAGACAAAACTTCTATAACCAGTGATATTGGCATGGAATTTGTTGACCCACGGACACAAAATACCTTGTTCAGCACAGACTATGAAACTCATGAGTTTCATCTGCCAAATGGAGTTAAAATCTTGAATGTACAAAAGGCCTCTACAGAGAGGGTATGTCTCTCTTAACTTGCTTTTTATAATTAATGAGAATACAGTGCATACTTTGTTTGTATAACAGGAGAGCAGCACTAGTTATTTTATAGAGGGTTAAGTGTGCCTTAGGAAGCATTGAGCAGCCCTGTTCCAGAAAAAAACCCCCAAACCTATAAATACATAGAAGGAACAGATTAAGTGAAAACAGAGGGATAAGTTTACATAATCAGTCCTAAAAGGAAGCATATATTTGCTATAAGTGTTAGCCAGGTATGCCATGAAATTGTCATATGAATTGTTATTTTTACCACAAAAATAAACTATTTTACATGCCTTACAAAATTAAGTAATTCTGGTTTTAAATGTGAATGTGGAAAATAATAAATAGGCAGAAGGTCTGCAGGCATAATAGCAGAAGGGCAAGAAGTACCTTGACATTTTTTATTAAATTGTGTAGCAATACTTTTAAGGTAATTTAGCTACTCAGACAAATAGAAGTGACACATTTTCATTGTTCTGTAATACACTTTTTTGGTGTGTTATGTTCTTAGATTACCAGCAATGCGACCAGTGATCTAAACATAAAGGTTGATGGCCGTGCTATTGTCCGTGGAAATGAGGGTGTTTTCATTACAGGCAAGACCATTGAGTTTCGAATGGGTGGTAACATGGAACTTAAAGCAGTAAGTATTTCAAATCAGCATTTTTTGAATAGTTTAGTTTCAAATTCAGGCTGATAGTAAACTGATGTAGCTTTATATGATTTCAGATTTTATATTAAGTAGTTATGCATAGATTTTATATTAAGTAGTTATGCATAAAAGTTTAGTCAGTATACCTGGCAGGATTTAAATAGGTGGCTTATTACTTTGCTGTTAAGTAGTGGTTCAGTAGTTTTCAGGTAACAGTGATTTTCTACTGTTAAAACACAAAAAACCCATAATACAATTAAAGCCAAGCTATTGGCCTCTGCCCTGGAAAAAATACCAAAGGGAATTAATTTTCTCTTCTGGAAGCTTTTCGGGGGTCAGTAACCTTTGCCAGTTAGAAGCACTACCTTCTGTACTGCCACAGTAAGACTCATTAGCATTCCTTTAAGATTTTTGGAGACTGCAGGGTGTATGGAATGATGAAAAAGGTTAAAGGAGGATAAAAACCAGAGGTATATGCACTTTCATTTCAAGTGTGAACGAATTTCCTACATGAATTCAAACACTGATTACCATTTCACATCTGTATTTTTAGATTTACTGCATTTGCTAGTAGGTCTGTCTCAGTAATGATCTACCACTGGAACAGCAAAGTACATTGCTTTGCGTAGTTGAGAAATATGTGAGAAAAGCACAGTTGCTTTGCATAGTTGAGAAATCCATGAGCATTATTATAATTTCCATTAAAAAATTAAACCTTTTCATGCATACCTATTTTACTATGTTGGTTCTGCAGCTGTCCTAAAGATGTCATTTATTTGTTAAACCAGCTTGTCCTTCTCAAAAATAACCTGCCTTGTTTGAATTAGAAGTTGTACTTTTTTTTTCTCTCCTCCTTAATAGGAAAACAGCATTATCCTGAATGGAACTGTGATGGTCAGCCCATCACGACTGCCAAGCTCTTCCTATGGGGAACAGTTCAATAATGGCAACTGGCTGCGTTTCAAGCTCTGTATGTGTGCAGATGGGACACTGTTCAAGGTTCAGGTGACAGGTTATAACATGGGCTGTCAGACCTCTGTCAATCCATGTGGAGCCACACACTAAAGCAAACCACTGCCAGGAGAGTTCTCTTTGGTGTTTACATATATTTGTATGAAATAATTGCATGCCTTCAAGGATTTCTGTTTTTACAGCAGTTTATACTAACATTTCTTACATAACATTTTTTAGGAAAGGCTGTTACGGTCAGAAGTATTATGTTTTCATCTTGCTGGCTGCAAGAGTGGCACTGATTCAGTAAGCTTTCAGGGTACATGCACACTGAAGTACCTTCTTGAATATATTTAAAGAACATGATCTTAGCAACAACATTTACTACCTTCAGTTGCCTTTAGATGTTTTTGTCCTACGTCCCAAGACCTCGAGGACTGCTGACAACATGACTGTGATCTGAAGTACTTCAAGAGGAATGTCAACTTGTTGCTGGAAGTGAGTTTGCCTAGGATGGCTGAAGTGGCAGATTTTTGTCTTCTCTCCATTTCCTATTGATACAATGATTTCCCCCAAACTTACATGGTTTACCAGATGCATACTAAGTGAGGGGTAATGGCAGATTCACTGTAAAATATCGTATTATTTCTGCCATTTATTCTCATGTGATTAAAAAAAAATCATAAATCATATTTGCAAAGTAATACCAAGAGTGCAAATGTCACTTGAATTTTGAAATAGTCTTGCAGTTATTCAAGTGTTGCTTGAGCTCCCATTCTCTCTGTACTGTTAAGGCATTCTGCAGGTGCTTAATTTATGTGAAGTATTTATAAAATATGTTTATATTAGAAATACATTTTTAAAGATATAACTTGCTCACTACCCAAAAATAGTGTTTTCCTGGGTGCTTTAATGTGAATAGTGTCTTGAGTAATAACCTAAAGCATCACTGTTGCAGCAGTGTCTGAGATCATCCCTCTTTCCCCATAAAGGTCATTACT
Organism: Pseudopipra pipra; assembly: GCF_036250125.1. Classification (NCBI taxonomy): domain Eukaryota; kingdom Metazoa; phylum Chordata; class Aves; order Passeriformes; family Pipridae; genus Pseudopipra; species Pseudopipra pipra. Next base: position 49,096,700 of record NC_087552.1, read on the forward strand.
GATGCATTACTCAAAACCTCAGAATTAAATTCTGAAGTTAAACTGCAGGTCTGTAATTCTAAATGTGATGGTATGACAGCAGAGTATATACATGTGTATTGGAATCTGTCAGCAGTGCAAGTGTGGTGAACTGGGGCCTATTGCAGCCTTGTAACCGCTTTTGCAGCAGTAAGGTGTCTTGTGCTAAAAAATAGACCAGCTATTTATAAGACTTCTCCTTTTCCCATCCCACATATTTCTTCAGTTTAAAATAGCTTTTTAATGTTTTGCAGCAGCATCAAATAACCTTAATAATGGAGGCCACAAAGGTGACTTTGCAACAAGCTTTTCTAGATAAGAACACACTTCTTTTCCTAAATGTTGTGCGAATGTTACAAGTTAACTTCAGAACTGGTTATTTGTTTTGGGAAGATAAACTATCTATCCTTGTTTTACAGCACTCAAAGTACATAGAATTCCATAAAATACGAACCAGCTTCTGCTGTAACAAGAACTTCACATCTAAGGTCCCAATTCCCAAATTTACTGGAAGTCAGCAAGTCTTCAGGCAGGATGTGTATGGGAGAAATTGATTTCTGGAGGGGGATCCTTAAGTCAGGTATTATACCACACAGGAAGTCAGAGGGGTTGTGCTCAAAGGCAAAGCTGGATTTTGATGCTCAGTAATTGTTGGGGTTTTGAGGCTGCACAGCACTGGAACTGTTCTGACAAAATCAGAATAAGCAGAATGTAGCAAAAGACACTGAGTTGCTCGCATTAAAGATTATGGGAAAGTACTAACATCTTGCATAATGCCTTCATGAACTTCATAGTTTTACTAGAGTTAATAGTTATTAAACACTTCACACCCATTTTGCTGAAAACGTGCACTTATCTTTACTGCTAAGCAGTGCCTCATTTAGCATTTAGTTACAGTTAAGAGGAAGAAATAAACATTTTTATAATTCTCACTCTCATGCTAATGGAAGTTTGTCACTTTATTTTTATATATATAAACATATATATATAAATACATTTTAAAAAGATCAGTATCCTCAAAGCTGAAATAGATCTTGCAAATGACAGATACTGCCTCGGTCAAGTAGGTTACACACAAAGAGCATACTTAAGCTCTTCCCTCGTTAATACTAACATGCCTATATGCTAGTATTGGATTCTTGTAATTATCAAGAGTTCATTTTAAAAGACTGTATGCAGTGTAGCTTAAAGATTTGTCACAAAGGTACTCTTAAATCATGGTCTGGAGAATCGGTTTTGAAGTGTGAATATTTTTGGTTAAAATGTAGCAAAAACAATAATACAAGTAACAAATGAAATAAATTATCAATTTGCTACCCACTGTTTATGTATTGCTAGTATGTTTTATATTTATATTACACAGTTTGAGAAATGTTGTGTTGTGCATTTACTTGTACGTCTTCTAACTAACTGCCTAAGGTACATTTTTTTATATGTATTTAAAACATATTGCGTGGCACATTATTTCACTCCCACAGATGCGCTTAAGATTCTGTGTGTTTAAAGTGCATTCTACATGCCTCTGTAAAATGCCATACTGGGTACGCTGAAACAACTTGCATGTGAAGAGTTCTCAGCATATGTAAACGTGGTAGTTGTTTCAATGGGTGAAAGACAAGAGAATTTCTAATCTTTGTTTTGAAATGAAACAATAAATTCTAAGATGCAGCTGTGCTTCAGAGTTCTTATTTCTAAGCATATAGTTTTTCATTAAAAATACATTGTTGTGTTATTGACAGGGAAACTGGTATTTTATTAACTGTCATTATGAAAGTCAATCCACACCTATTTGTCATGGATTGTATCCAGTGGACTTTGTTCAATGGTAATTGTGTATGATACCTGAAGCAGAGTTCAAAAGTCTCCACTCTTGTTAGTTCACAAGCTCCTGAGAAGTTGTGTTTCTTGAACAGAGGGTTGGAAAAGAAAGAAAAGGTTCTAATTGTTTTTTGGGAGAGGTGGAGGGAGGGGGAAGGTTACCAGTTTATGAATGTTCTTTTTGAAAAATACGTAAGACTCCAAGACTGAATGTTTAAGGCAGAATGTTGGTAATGCTTTGGTCATTTGCTGTTGATTTTTTTTAATGTCAAAGTATTTCCGCTTTCTATTGAATTCTTGTTATGCTGAATTTAACTGTAATTTTACGTTTTACATATAGATACTATGGATAACCGTCACTTGAGTGTCATAGCTGTGGTCCTTTATTTTAATCTTCCTGGATCAGTGGGAACCAAGTCACAGCAGATTCTTCTTGCTACACATCACCATTCAGAATGCCAGTGGGATGGGGAGTTCCTACTGAATTGTTCTTTTACCAGAACATCTGCTATTCCAGAAGATATATCACGAACAACAATAGTGGCTGATTTTAGTTACAATAATATTAAAACTTTTCTGTGCACTGATGGAAGAAATGAAGAATGGAGGCTGAAACACCTGAACCTCAGTAACAACCTGATTTCTGAACTCTTCTTAACCACTTGTACAAATTTACCTGTTTTAGAAACTCTGAACCTCAATGGTAATGCCATCCACACCCTCACACTGGACACACCTGTGCCTGCACCTGGGTCTAAAACGTACAGAACTGTTGATCGCATCCTGCCTGCTTTGAAACTATTGTCAGTTGAAAGAAATAATCTTAATACAGTTCCAAGAGGTAAGAATTTCAAAAATCTTTAAGGACCTGACTTCCCAGGGGTAAGTTGGTTTTGGATATAATTCACACATTTTACTGAATTCAGGATGTGACTTTCTCATTTAGTTATACTTAAGGTGAGGGAAAGTTCCACCTGCAAATACAGAGGAAATGGATCGTTCCAGTTTAGGTTGGGGATTTTTTTTTATACAGTCTTTGCAACTCTAATGCCTTAATATCAGTTAAATATAACCAAGTTTATCCTGTAAGAGCCCAAGCAGTATTTTTGCTTTTTGTATAGAAAGGAAAGTAAGGATCTTTGGAAAAACAGCAGCCTCACCAGTCATGAACCGTAACATTAAGAAAATGGCGGATAATGAATTTTATATTGCCCTTCAGAAGAAAGTCAACACTCTTAAATAAAACTTGCTCCAATTTTAGTATTTTAGGAAGACAGGAAAACATATTTTGTTCAGTCAAAAAAACCAATTTTGCTCTATGCCATCTGACACCCAATGAAAGTAACACCTTGGTGTAACAGGAGAGGGCTGTAAAGTTTTGACAGAGTTTTAGAAAGGCTTTGCTGGTCACTGAGCTGTGCGGGGCATCTTAGCCTTTATCCTCATAAAGGGATGATTCCCATTGTCCTAACTCTTTAAATGAAGCGGAAGGTGCTGAATGAGCACCCCTATCCTATATAATGTGTTGAATTTATTGATCTCTGATAACATCATCAGATTCATTAGCTCTAGAGTTTGAAAATACAGGAGGACGTGGGATGACAAAAACCCCACTTATCCCATAATGTCAGACAAAGGCAATAAATGTGCACCTACACAGGGTCCTGAAAGTTCTGGCTTTCTCCTTTTATGGTATTAATTCTCTGCCATGCAGGAAATCCATTTGACTTAATCATGTTGTAGTATCTGTAGGGTCATACAAACAATATAGAAAAGCTTACTTTATAAAATACATGATGCAAATTTAGATAGATATAACTACGCATTAGAGGATGCCTCAGTGGGTCAGACAGATCAATCTTTTCTATAAGAGACTCAATTTTTAGGTGTTAAAGGTCAAATTGCTATGCATGGTACCACAATAATTCAAGTTATACTTAAATCCCATATTCATTTAAATACATGTTTAGAACTTTATTTTCCTCATCCAAAATACTTCCCTAACATTCTTGTTTTTAAGCTCGGGTAAGAAAACACAAACTGCAGTTCTAAAGCAAAGATTTCCCACAGAAACCCTTCTCACAGGTGCCACCCCAGGAGTCAGGCTGCTGCCCACTGCCACCCTACCAGTGTATACTTTTAGCACACGTTTAGCTTCAGGGAAGCATCCAAAGTACAATTCTTCATGCAGGTGCAAGGAAGAATTTATGAACTGCCAGAACTTCTGAACACCTTTCCTATCAGCTACCTCTAGTTTTACTGCAGGAATGAATCATTCCCTCTGCTTTTCACAATAAAACCAAAGATCAATTGCTTGGCAAACAACTGCAAACTGAGAAAAGAGATTTCCAGTAAAGCAGCTGACACCAAGGGCAAAATTTTTAATTTTAAGAACAAGTAGCTCTCAACAATGCTGTATGATCAAAAATCAATTCAGGGTGACGGTCAGGTGTTACACACTGTGGTGATGCTGAGTGTTCAAGTGTCTGCCTTCCCACTGGAACTTGCAGGCTGAACTCAGGGGCTGCCTATACAGCACATGAGAAAAATGAGGTATCTCCAGCATTCAAAAAGGCTCCTTGTGCAAGACAGATGTTATCATAAGTAGGATACACTGAAGAATATACTGCCATGCTGGGTAATTCACAGGCAGACAAGCATAAGCAACACATTTTTGTTTTCAGTCAGATTTTACATCCTATGAATATGATTCAAATAATTCCACATATTAAAAACTCCCTTGAAATTGCAGATGGCAATGGATAGGAGATACTGTATCACCTTTTGTATCTCCATCTTTTACCTAAAATTAACATATTTAGGTCTTGTAAACTGAATATATTCCACCCTTTTCACGCTCCTCCTTTCCTACCTCCAGTTCTTCAGAGAAGTATGCTTAAAGTACAGAGATCACAGGAATGTTACTGCTTTTATGGAAGTGTCAATTTTTAAAGCATGCATTGACAGTGAATGTATTAATGTGCTTGCTGTTGATCCTATGCAACTTTTAGAATAGGACAACCACTGACTAGGAAAGCCATAATAACACAAAGGCTGCAGCCACTCATTGCAATAGACAGGAATGGAAGGAATTTTGTTGCAAAGAATTTTATAAAGACACTTGATGCAACTGGGAAAACAAGAACATGAAATGTAACATAGTTTTGTTCTTCCTAGGACTAGGCCTGCTGCAGTCTTTACAAACTGTCCATATGTCATCCAATAGCATACAACAGATTGACCCAAAGGATTTTCAAAACTGTTCACAGCTGAAGGACATTGACCTGCAAAACAACAAGATAACTACAATTCATCCAGATGCCTTCAGGGATCTCAACAAATTACAGGTTGTAAAGCAATATTACAACTGCTTCAATATGTTATATTAATCATCATTAAAGATATTAATTATCAACTCTTCAGCATGATTATATTGCTCTGATTATAATATTAGTGTACGATTATAAAAACCAAAGCAAATGGTGACAATAATATTTTTATATATTTGCTTTTCATGTATAGGAAAACACATAAAAAATATACAAAATATAACCATCAATTCACTATTTATCTATGCCACAAATCAATCCATAATTGCCTTAAACACACTTTTCTACCCCCAATTCCTTCCATGGCAAGAGCCCTGCAGTTTCTCATTCACACAGAGGTAGGTCTACAATGGAAGAATTCTAAATGTACCACAATTTATCATTTTCATGTACATTAAAAACCTTAGAACAATATTATTGAAATCCTAAATAGATGTATTGTTTGCATAACTACAAAAGTGCTTGTATACTAAAAGAAACATTGTAGATGTTGCAATAAGGATTCCATTGTAAGACTAATCAAATTAATTATGAATTATTCCCAAATAGGTTGTGGATCTCCGTGAAAATCCTCTGACAATCCCTCTGCCACACATACTGATCAATTTGAACTTCTTTCAACTTGAAGTGTATTTGTCAAATAATGCCTGGATATTTAACTGCAGGCTAAATGCTTTTAAACATTTAATTCATTTTCCTTTTGACTCCATAAGGAAAAAATGGAGCCTTTCATACAATAAGTTTGCCAAGTCACAGAAACCTCTGCTGTATCTTTCAAGTTTCCATTTAAACTGCAAGGACAGTGTTTTGCTCAAGAGGGCTACAATCCCAGCAGGGAACACAGCAGTGCTGAACTGTAACTTGGACAACACAAGGGGTATGTACATCAGGGACTCCATCTAAATCCTCTAAAATCCCAATGCATGCAGAATGATCAAAGAAATCTGGGTTTAAAAGTGGGGTTTTAAAGATACTGTTTAAAAATAACTGAAAAACAATTTAACATGCAATTAATATACTGGTTAGAATATTTGAAAGTCATGTTTCCCAAAAAAGGCTTCATCTCCTTCCTTACATTAAACTAATAAGGATGCCAAGTTATACACAAACAAATTTCAGTAAGTAGGATGTTGCAAATGTATCAGTTCATTTTGGACTGAAACAAAGTACCAAACAGTGAGATGGCACTTGCAGGGCATGCAGAAAACTGAGAAGGATGCAATAGCTTTCAGTACTCAGCTAACTGCAAAAGGAAATGAAAGTTTATTTGCAAGGGAAAGTATTTCTATTCCTTCTTAAAAAGTACAGCTACTGTAGCAAACTTCACTTACATTTACAATTAATACAGAGCACTGAAAGTACAAGAGACAAAACCTACAGAGCCAAGACTTTCCATGCAGAATGGAAACAAAGACCAGACTTAGAGTAGAAGGTGTATGTGTCATATGCAGTGAGGCAAAATGGTTTAACTCTAGTGGAATAACAGCACTTGGGGTGGTAAGGCTTGCCCCTGGGAACACTTCATCCCCAAATGAAAATATGTTGGGTATATTGGAAATGCCACCTACTTTGTCTATTTACAAGAAAAGTCACAGAAACTTGGATTAAAATCAACACACTGGATTGCACCAAAATTCAACTGGAAACAAAACCTAAGGCAAAGGTGAACATATGACCTTGAAACATATTCCAAAACCCAACAACCAGCCATGGCCCACACTAGCTAAAGTTTGGAACAATTGCTCAATCAATACAAATATACTTGATTTAAGACCTTTTTGCTGGAGTCAAACCAGTAACAGGAAAATCACAGTGGTTGAAACTCTGACAGTCAACAGGTGAAGTTTTATCCCACAGCTGCATTCAGTGACCATGGCCACGCTGGAAAGCAGCTGGTTGTTAGTATGTCTCTTCCACGAGGAAGATCAGCAGCTGTTTCTAGTACAACCCAGAACATACTTAAAATGATTTCAGTGACCTCCTCCCTCACCCATACTATTTTTCTTGTTTTTAAGAAAGACTGAGTTTGTATTTTCTTTTATTTCAGATAATGGAATCTCTTGGTGGACACCTAAAGGTAGAATTTCAAAAAATCACAGTCTTCCTCATATGACACTGAATAAAAGGAATAATTTAGTGATATACAATGCTGAGAAAACTGCTGAAGGATTATATTTCTGTATTTTTAATACAACAAAGGAGAAATATCTCATTTATAATATAGAGGTGAAAGAAAAGGTTTCAACATTTTTGGCTAGAAAAGCCCGGGACACTAACACTGTTTTTAGACAAGAAAAAGCAGAGTCAGACCTTGCACTGGCTGTCTCCCTCTCAGTGCTCATTACGTTTGTTTGTGCTTTTTGTCTGGGTGCTTTTGCCAGACCCTACCTGGTGAGCCTGTGGAGACATATGCACAGGAATAAAAATTCGAGTTCAGAACATACATATTCTAATCAAGCTTTTTCAGATGAAACCTTGAGCAGAGAGTTTTCTGCAAGCAAACCAACAAATACACAGCGTAATGTGTTAATTTGTGATGAGAATTCTTCAAGAAACACATGCATTTTTCCTATAGAAACTTCTACTTCATATGAAAATGTCACTGGTAGTGGTGCAGAATACCAGAAACAAAGCAATGCTGAGATCAACATGAAGAAAAAACCAGTATTTTCAGAAATCCAAACCAGTATTGACAATTACGAAAATGTAGATGTTTATGATAATGGACTATTTTCTGTAAGGACAGAGTACCAGAACATCAATGAAGTAACACCAAGACAATTAATGAGTAATACCAGTGCATTTTGGAAAGATTCAACATATACAAACAACCAAGACTCAGAGAAGAGCAGGATCCCTCCCATACCCAGGAGACTGAATGCTGACCCTTACTCAAATCACGACTCTTCAAATTCAGAGAAGGGAGAAACTGACTTTCCATTTTCCACAGTACAAACACATTCAGTTGCACAAGACTCTAGAAACAGCAAAGTAAGCAACAACTCTGGTCTGTTGTATTCCGAGATCACAAAGGCTACACCAGATTCTCCAGAAAGAAAAGGTATAGTTTCGCATAATGAACCCACACACACTACAGAATTTATGCATGGAAGGCAAGGCTGTGATGAACAACTTGGTCTAAACAGCAACTTAAATATACCTAGTGATGTGGGAGATTTTACTTTACCCAATGTCTCCAAAAGTGATACAGATATTGAGAATTTAAGCAGCTGTGAAACAACAGAAAACTTTCCTGTTACAGAGTATGACTGTAAAAGGATATGTTCAAATGAAAAAGATGCTTCAGCAGATATATTTGGTGATAGTTCTTCAGATGAAGGGACTCCATTCTCACTGAGTGACTGTAGTTCTTTAGAAGACTTTGAACTGGAACAACCTGATGTCAGTGATGATGTCAGTGACAACCTGCCAGTTTGTCAGTCGTCACTAGAGGAAGCCAATACAAATAGTGGAACAGAGAAGCTCTCAACACTGCCAGAGTCTCCAAACATTGCTGCTGAAGTTCAGCATATTGGAAAAAATGAAGATGAGAACACTGCACATTTTGAAACCACTATTAATTATGGATCAGATACCACCATGTGTGAAACAACATCCCCTTACACTGATAAATGTGGTGGCCATGTAAGCATGTCAGACCCGGATACAATTAGTTCTTCAAGTCAAGAAGTTCCAGGGGCATTTGATTATTTTACTAACGCAGAGTCAACAGTACAAAACTCTATTTCTGATTCTCTCCACAGTCAAAGTATGGATTTTGGTAACACGGTACTTTCACTAAAACATTCTCCCACATATGACACAGAGAACACTCCTAAAGAGGCTGAATTGCAGCTGTATCCGCTTCCCACCGGACTACAGCATTCCCTCAGCTTCAGTCCCACTGAACAAAAAGAAAATGCACCAGAGGGAAGTACAGATGAGAGCGTAGCCAGGAACTCCCCTGAAAAGAATCATGGAGAAGCAGATATTACATTAAGAAGAGACATGCATACATCTGAGGACAATGACTTTATTTTTGCCCCCATTGATACTGGTTTGAATGAAATTGTTAGAAAAACATCGCTGCTGCATTCCAGCAATGAACCATCTCTTCAGTCGCTGTCTGAAGATAGAGCTGAAAAACATTTCATGGTCATTACACAGCAAGAAGACTTGCTACCACAGGGGAGGCAGGAAAACACAACTAAGGCTTGGGCAGATAAAATGGAAAGAGGTTTTGATGAAAAAAACTGTGATGGATACACAGAACTACAGGACACCAGCAACTGCAGTCTGCCTGAAGAAACACAATCTTATAATCTTATAGTAGATCTGCTGCATCTTCCTCCTTCAGGGAAAACACAGTCAGTGTTCACAACACATGGTCATTTCCAGCTGGATCAGAGTGACAAGGATGCATATTCCTTCTCAGTCCCACAAGGTTTCTTCAATGAAAGCACACAACACAGTTCACATTCATTCCCACAAAAGCCTACAGGAAATATAATGTCTAAAAGTGCTGATTCCAGCAAGATGGAGGATGACACCACTTTGACAGAACTGGGAAATAATTCTACAACAGCTGTAGAACACCTCCAAATTTCCAGTGAAAATCTCAGTCAAGAAAGTCAGACAAATATAGGACAGGAGCAGTTTTTTGTTAAGAAGAAAAGAGCGTTCGATGGATTCTCTAATATTTTGCAAAGCAGGAAAACAAACTTCAATAGTTGAGACACAGAATTGTAATACTAAGCTCCCACAGTGTTTATGTCATTACAGCAAGTACAAAAATTATTTTGTTTCAAAGTGAAGTGGCTTTTGTTTAGAAAGGTACTTGCAAAAAAAAAAAAAAAAAAAAAAAAGTGAAGTTTTTGCTGAGTTATAGTATATATTTACTTTCTCATTGTTGTTAGTTCTAATACATTATTTTCCATTGGAATTTGCTTCAGATATGCACTGTTTTGTCTCTCTTTGTCTAAAATAAATGTAAACATTGAAATTATCGTGACATCATTACTATTACTGTGTTTTCCTGTGGGACTCACCCTATACAGTGAAATAGTACATATTACTGTCTTCTGCTTTTTGAGCCAAATTTGTGGATTGTCTGTGAATTCCCACAGTTTTGCAAAGATAGGGAAGTCCAAGCAGTATTCCATTACATTTAAAAAATTACTTTTTAACTTGGTAAGACATAAAGAATAATGAAAACCACTTTTCTCAAAGAAACACTATAGAATTCAATCCTTGCAGAAAAGTCAGTTATGGAGATGTAGCTACGACAGGACATCACTTGTAGTCTGCAGATGAGATGACATGGGCAGGGTAATTTAAAAAAAAAAGACAAAGGATCCTATACCCACTTCAGAATTTTACTTAAGAGGGGCAAATCAAGAGCAGTTCCAAAACTGCTGTATTAGAATATTAGTAGCTTGATATAGAGTAACTTTACCTAAGCCAAAAGATAACAACTGTAAAGTAAAATTTTCTCTGAATATGGCGCAAAGCCCTTTCAACATACACAGTACCCCTGACACAGTCCTGGAAGGGAAATGTCACCAGGAGGGGGAGCAGACCCAAGTTACGAGAAAATGCAAGAGGCTGGGGAAGACACAACTCACTAAAAACACCAAAACGAAGGAACACGTTTCAATTCCATCCAATGAGGAGCAAGTTCAATGGCATGCTACATCACTGAAACTTTAAAGAGAAAACTAGGCAAGAACAAAGAGATGCTGACAGAAGCCAGTAATTTTTGTTAGCTTCACATGCTTGGAACTAAAAAGAAAGCTATTGCACAAACCTTATGAGGCAAGTAAAAGCAACTGAAGACGACCAGTACTTATACTATTTGACCTTTTGAAAAGTATTTTCTTTAGAGCCTTGAGTTCCTTTTAAATAATTATTTTACATATTGAGCATTACAATTATCTGTTATAGAATTACTGAGCCAAATCATCTATGCTTAATCTCCTGTTGATTTCTTTTGGGTTTTTTTGCAGGCCAATTTACTCAAAATCTCTCATACAACTCAGACTAGATTATATGGCAATTTCAGGTAGGTATTTTGCAGATTTTATTTAGGTCACTACAGTATTTGCAAATAACTGCAGTTAGTAACATCTGACTGCAGTCAGATGCTTCAATTACAAGCAATGAATCTGCTGTCATTCACACTGATGAACTTGTTTTCCAATTAGTTCCTGAAGGATTTCTTTATGCTCCAGTATTCAGTGATATGTAAACTGGTAACTAATAAGTTTATTTAGAGTAGGTACCATTCCTTTGGTAGGAGTCTGCTCAGGAACCATGGACGAAATCATCTTCTGAAAAAAATTGATAATTCATTATCGAATTATTCATGATTTTAAAAGGTCTGATTTTGTTTTCTGTTTTTCAAACACGAGGAAAAGTTTTACACATTTAACTGTCCAGAATTGTTTGTACACTCTAAGTAGACAAGAATTAAATGACAAAACACTCAAATCTGCAAAAAAAAATCCCAGAAAGGTTAAAAATACAGTAAATCTGAAATAAAGTACGTTTCCCAATACAACACATTCCTTGATTAAGTGTCTGTAAATGCTACTGCAGTTTTTCTCTCCTAATCCCCACATAATCTCAACAGTCATGTAATGCCTTGGCTTCTACTGAATTTATGGCTGCTGTTCTCTGAGAAAAGTGTGTGACATAAAATCCAATTATTTTTAGAGGCTGTCTAGAAGTGAAGAATTGGTTAATTTAAGACCAGTTCCTTGTAGGAACAGCTACAGAACCACTAGAAGCAGAAAACAGAACAGTATTTCCTCACGACCAGCACTTCTCTTCGCACCCACAGCCAGCTTTCAGTAAAGCTCATTATCCACACAAGCTACTTGTGGCCAAAGCAACTTTAAAAATGCAACGCATGAAAAAAACGCTGACTTGCTCTTTATGGTATTTATGAGTCTTCAAACACTGTGTTGACACCTCTCATGGTCAGCCACCTTTGGGCTGTACCAGCTGCTAACAATTAAAGAAATCTAACTACACAAGCAAGGCAACTTTGTGGATCATGGGGGAAAAAGTACTTGAGTGGCTCCATTGATGTACAATACATAGCAACGTTTTGTCATTTGTCTCTGCTCCAGTCTGGCAGGCTTTCAGGATATATATTGGAAAATTATTTTCTCATCTTTTTTCTGACCAAGGGAACCTGCAGTGGCAATGCAGACGGTACACTACTTGTTAAAAGCTGCAAGTTTTCTAAGCCTCCCTTTATGCCATAAAGTCACAGAAAAAGTTGATCTATACTCATCAGAGAAAATATATTGGCTCCTTCATCATGAGATTTTAACACATGACCAAGTATTTCATTCTACATCACAATATTGTTGATGTTCCATCTCAAACTTACCTTCAGATTTCTGCCTAATCTTGCCAGTCATTCACTACTGATTTCTCCACTTTTATTATTCATTTAAATCCAAACACTCATCTGCTTCTCCTTCATATTAGTTCATTTCATTAGCAATTGCTCTTTCAGTTAATACAAAACCTTTATATTTTCTGTGACTTTCATGCAGTAGGTCTTCATACTCTGCTCCTGTCTACCCACTCTATTTTGCTGTGCCCTTCTGTATATAAGTTACACAGTGCCACACACACTGACCCCGAGATTGTGTCCACTCACTTTTTACATTTCAGTTGGTAGCAATCCACTGTCTCGTGTCCACATTGAAAGCTCCACTGATTTAGTTTGTTTGGTCACTGAATATTTTCTAGGATACCTGTACTAGTAGAAAACCGGTTGCTGTTACTATCCCAACTGATGGTGGGTAACCAGACAAAGCCACAGAACAGGCTTGATATAAAAGGTGCTTGAGTGTATGGATTTGTAAATGAAGCATGAGGAAACAGCCAAGAGGATGTTGGAAATAGTCTGGGCACACCCTTCTCACAGGGCAATGGAGTGCTGTCAACAGGACACAGTATCCCTCATATAGTGAATCAGTACAGGAAAAAAACCTGAAGTCTTAAGAGCAGATCTTCAGATACAGTAACCAGAATGAAACAAAGCTCTCCTTTTCAAACATGTACCTGTAACAGTTTGATAATTGTCACATTGTTTACTGTAAGTACAAAGCATTTCAATCTCTCCTGACTATGCTGAAAACAGGGCTGGGAAAAAACCCTTGAACATAAGGAGAAGACATGCACATACATATAATTAACATCAGAAACTTTTTGCATAGTAATATTAAATTTTTCATGGTACAGAAGACTGTGACTCACCCCATCCAATAAATACAAGCAACAGCCTACATTCTGAGAATTGGCAAAGGCAATCCTGGCCTTCATCAGCAACATGAATGTAAAGAAAAACTGCTCTAAGTTGGGCTCTGTAGTACAATATTCTAATTGTAACATAAATACATTCAATTTCAAATAATACTTTAAGTCAGGAGCCTTTGGACTGGCAGCTCAAATTGTGTTAGTTGCCCAGGACCATGTTTAGATGGCTTTTGAGTATTTCTGAGGGCAGAGAATTCCATAACCTCCCTGGGCAACCTGCATCAGTGCAAAGTCACCCTCACAGTAAAAAAAAAGTGTTTCCTCATGTTCATATGGAGCCTCCTGTGTTTCAGTTTGTGTCTATTGACTGTTGTCCTGTCCTTGAACACTGCTGAAAGGAGTTTGGCTTTGTCTTCTTTATGCCCTCCCCATTCAGATATTTAAATACATTAGTAAGATCTCCCACAGCACCTTCTCTTCTCCAGGCTAAACAGTCGTAGCTGTCAGCTTTTCCTCATAGGAGAAAAGTTCCAGTCCCTTCATTATCTTCATAGCCCTTTGCTGGATCCTCTCCAGTATGTTGCAGTGTCTCTGGTACTGGGAAGCCCAGAAGTGAACACAGTACTCAGGTGTGGCCTCACCAGTACTGAGTAGGAGGGGAATAATCACCACTCTCAGCCTGCTGGCAATACTTTATCTAACACAGACCAGGATACCAATCGCCTTCTTCACAGCAAGGACTCGTTGCTGGCTCACCTTCAACTTGGTGTCCACCAGGACCAGGACTCCCTGTCCCTTTCCTGCCAATCTGCTGTCCAGCTGGGTAGTCCCCAGTATATACTGGTTCAGGGCGTTGTTCCTCCCCAGGTGCAGGACTTTGCACATCTCCTGGTTGAAGTTCATGAAGTTCCTGTCCACCCATTTCTCCAGCCTCTCAAGGTCCCTCTGGATGGCAGCATGACCCTCTGGCTTACCATCCTTTACTTCCAGTTCTGTGTCATCAGCCAACTTGCTAAGTGTACACTCTGCCCCATTATCCAGGTCAGTAATAAAGATGTGGAACAGGACTGGACCCAGTACAGACCACTGGATACAGGGCTAGTTAGTGGTTTCCAACTAGACTTTGCTCTGCATATCAACACCCTCTAGGCCCTACAATTTTCACTTTTCAGGCTACCTTCTGCTCATCTAGTCCATAAACCAACAGTTTTTCTATGAGGACCTCATGGGTCGAAAGCCTGCATATCAAGATGAGGGGGTAATGATCATGCTTCTTGTAAAATTTCACCTCAAGAGACATTCCTGCTCAAATTGACTCACAACTTTTTTGAAACACAACTTTTTTGAAACACAACTTTTTTGAAACACAACTTTTTTGAAACACAACTTTTTTGAAACACAACTTTTTTGAAACACAACTTTTTTGAAACACAACTTTTTTGAAACACAACTTTTTTGAAACACAACTTTTTTGAAACACAACTTTTTTGAAACACAACTTTTTTGAAACACAACTTTTTTGAAACACAACTTTTTTGAAACACAACTTTTTTGAAACACAACTTTTTTGAAACACAACTTTTTTGAAACACAACTTTTTTGAAACACAACTTTTTTGAAACACAACTTTTTTGAAACACAACTTTTTTGAAACACAACTTTTTTGAAACACAACTTTTTTGAAACACAACTTTTTTGAAACACAACTTTTTTGAAACACAACTTTTTTGAAACACAACTTTTTTGAAACACAACTTTTTTGAAACACAACTTTTTTGAAACACAACTTTTTTGAAACACAACTTTTTTGAAACACAACTTTTTTGAAACACAACTTTTTTGAAACACAACTTTTTTGAAACACAACTTTTTTGAAACACAACTTTTTTGAAACACAACTTTTTTGAAACACAACTTTTTTGAAACACAACTTTTTTGAAACACAACTTTTTTGAAACACAACTTTTTTGAAACACAACTTTTTTGAAACACAACTTTTTTGAAATGCATACCTTTTCCCAACAGTTTTAAATACTAATTTGCCCTGCTATTAGAAGTAAGGGCAACAGGATCTTACACACAAGTTCTCTGCTACTAAATAATAAAGGTTGCTCAATGACATGATGCATGTTCAGATACGAGAATTTCTGAAGTATGAATCACAGAAAAATCTGGAATCAGTTGCTGAAACCAACACAAATACTTTTTATTTGTGGGATGCCATTTTACATCAACACCAGCAAGGGACCTAAAAATCAACTGAATGAACTCATGTTAAGTGGCATAATAGTATTTTCATCAGATTGCGAGTCACAGGAGTGTAGCACATCTCATTTATGTAGTATCCAAATAACTAAGACGTAAAGCATTCACAGTTACAGGTTAACTGCTGTTCCTGCAACAGCAGTATCGGTAGGTACTATTTTGTGACAACACACGTACACATGCACACACACACACAAAGAGGGGGATGGATTCAAAAAATAAAAACAAACAAAAAAATATCAAGCTGAGGTTTGGGTTCAATTACAGAAAACAAACTATTTAGTTTGTGGATAGATTCTGTACACTTTTACAACAATATGAAAGGACAAAATATAAGGCCTAGAAAGAGGTATTTTAGCAGTTATAATTAAAACCAGGGCACAAGCTAACCTTTAAAGCTGTCTATATGAATTCCAAGAGTATTAAACAATTTGTTAGACTTGTGATCAAGGGTCAACAGAAATCTGGGAAAAGCTTAACACAACTGAAGTCCATTTCTTGCCCTTCAAAAAAAGTAACTTGGGAAAATTAACCAAGTAGCAATAACCTATAACTGATTTTGATTGTGTGAGCATATTTGTGATGAAATAAAATGCATGTCTTTGTGGTGAAATGGGAGAAAAGCCTCTACAATATTAGAAAAGGTTACACAAAGATAACTCAAGTATTAATTGTAGCTTAAAGACAACTGTAAACAGGCTTTAACTGAAAACTCAAGTACATAGAGGATTTTAATATACTCCACGCTCTTCAGCTTGCTTTCCTTGAAAAAGATAAAAAGTCAAAAAACAATAGTAACACAGAATTATATTAATATTTTAAATATATAATATCACTTCACTGCAGAAGGAAATTTGATTTGTGGAATGTTTTGGTTACTAATATTAATAGAATCTTTTAGGTTGAAAAAGATCCTTAAGATTGAGTCCAAAGGGCTCCAAAAGTTTGTCATCTATCAAAGAATGTCAATTGCTACAGTCTCTAGATGCTGTTTTCCTTTCACTAACTGTCTTTCCAATTTACATTTCCTAAATACCAAAAATGAATTGTACATTGATCATCAAGTTTCTGCTAGAAGTACAGTAATGGTACACCAGAAAGATTAGCATATGACCTATGACACTTCCTCAGGAATGACCTCTCAGTGTTTTATCCAAGAAGTCAGCATATTCTGTACATTACTTTTCAAAAGGGGCAAAAAAACCACCAAACCACAACAACAACAACACCTATCTACATCAACTATTTCATGGCATAATTAACAAAAAAGAAAATGCCAAACTTGTACTAAATGCAAGTTTAACTGAGTAGGTTAGCTAACTTTCCACAATTATTTAAAAATGAGAGGGAATTTCTCCAAAATACAGGAGCAGGCAATGTTCAGATCCTCTGCTTACCTGCATATATAGCAAAATGAGAAAAACGGATAATACAGGGAAGCTCATCGAGCCATGCGGGTCCATTTTAGTCTATCTGTTCACCATAACTGTCAGCAAAGCTGTTTACTATCTGCAACTGAATCTGTGCTTTACTTTATGAAGATGCATGTTTATAAACCTGCTGAAGGCTACAGATTCACCCTGTTTGCAAGTGGAAGAAAAAAATTTGCAGCATCTATCTGATTCACTTCCAAACAAATCCTTCCTTTCCATCACTTCCAATTACTTTTACCCAAATTAAGAAAACAAGTTTGTTCACTTATACAGCATGAGTACTTCCTGAGGTTTCTTTTCCTCTGTTTTCTCTGCTTTCAATTAAATTTTGTATTCTGATAAACATTAGAAAAACTTGGAAAAAAAGGACCTGGTTGAGGTGTACAGATTTCTGTTGACCCTGTTATATGAAAGCTATACCTGTAACAGTAATAGATTAGATGTGTCTTTGGCTCTTGCTTCCATTATTGGAAGCTCAACTAATTGTGACATATAAAATCTTTTATGCAAACTTGTATTTGTTGCAGGATTCATGCCAATTTGTGCTGATCAGTTTTCCAGAGTCAGTAACTAGCTTAATGTTTAAGAGCAATTACACTATTTCACTTAAAATCTTGGCAATCACAATTTAGCCTAATGTTAAAAGTTATATTGCTTCTAAATTCATTCTTTTAAGAACTAAACCAGCATCTCCACTGATACTTCCTTATGGTTATACTATGGTAATAAACACATTTACAACAGAAGTCTTAGTAAAATGTGTGTTTTTGTAAGAGGCTTATTGTAAACATTAAATACCACACTCCACTCAATTAATTTTTTGTGCAAACTGGCATCAAACATGGAATTAAGGTATGCATATTAGTAAATGAGAAAGCACTGACTGTGTATGTTTTACCACTACTAACTTTAAAGAGTGCTATTAAGTGTCACGGAAATACGAACAGAACTGTTTCATGGAAAGGTAGTATTTTCTTCTTCGCATCATGAAATTCCAGGGTTTGTATATGCATACATATTGTATACTTATTTATATACAAATATACACAAACAGACACAAACGATTTTTGTCTTTGGCAGCTGAGTTTGAAAAACCAACGACAACAACGAACAGATCTGAACACAACTGACCACCTGTAGCACCACAATTACAACCTCCTGGTCCAGGGCAGCAAACTAATGTGCTTTTGCTAAACTGGGCTTAATCCTGAAAGGAGTCAAGTTCATGACAGTTGTTCCTGACTTGATGGCAAGAATAAAACCTTCAACACAGATGAAAATTTCACATTCAACCTAAAATGCTTCCTTCCTCTTCCCTTGGATTGCATTCTAGGGAAATAACAAAACTATCAATACCTTGGAAAATATTTCTACAGAAAAGTAATGTTATTCTTTGTTCCAAAACATCCACTGGCCCTTTGTTGTTAAATGCTCCGTGAATCAATATGGAACATTTTAATAAATCCTTAGAGATCAAAGTTTAATAGCACCGGATACTTCAAGGACCTATTTATAAAAATCAACACTCATTACTTAATAAAGAAGGGTAAGGCAAAGACAATGTGACAAAATTACAGAACTTAAACATCATTCCATTCACCCATTTTTCCCCAAAAGAATCACTAGAACCATCCTATGCAGATAAAGAAATGAGTGAAATAGGCAGTGATCCCTACTAAAAAGTACTGTCATTTAATGCTGGTGTTTAAAATGCCCATTGCCTGCAATGGACATTCTGCCAAGAAACTAATCCCCAGCATGAAAGAAAAAGTAATGTTTTGACTATTCAAGATCATATTTTTTCCAATATCATATTTTTAATTACTTAGAAACATGAAGTTAGAGGCCCTTGGAAAGACTAAAGTTACAAACAAAAAAAAACCAAACCCAAATCTTTATTATCTATACGCTAGGGGTAAGCATACTTCATTACCCAAACCACGAATTTCAGCTAGAACTTTCTATTTCACTAGATCAGAACCTAGACCAAACACTCTTGGTACACCAAAAATTAAAAGGAGTATGCCAAAGGCAATTTACAATAGTCTAAAACCCATTTTTAAAAGGTACTTTAATTTGTTCATTTGTACCTGTAATGACTTCTGCAGTTTTAACATTAAAAAGTCAGTACTTTCTTCTTCAAATGGAAATCATCTGTGGCATGTACAACTATTATAGTGTTTTAATATTTATATGCATATTTATATTTTAAGACACCAATGTTTCATTCCTATAAAGCGTTAGGTCAGGTTTGGCTAATTCCGGTGAAGAAAGTCACAGCATGTCTTCTCTCAGAAACTGGCATCTCAAATGGTAACATTGAAATCGACAATAGTTCTTCACATAACTATGTCCAAGCAGTCTGAAATGCTACAATTGAGACCAAAAGAAAAACAAAATAACTAAAGTTTCAACAGACATGTAAGTGTTGACTAGAAATATGCCACAAAATTATTTTACAATACATTTCTGCAGAAATAATCCCTAGGTGAAGCTTTTTTTTATACACATATACAAAATTTAGACAGCAATATACACATCATCACAGTGAAGACGCTGGCAAGTTCACCAATCTGTAGTGTAAATACAAAATGCAAAGCAGCCTTCAAAGAGAACAATGCTAAAGAGCAAGCATAGCTAGCTTGTTAAATAGCAAACATCAAAAGTTCCCTGTCAAAGGGACGCAGTGCAAGAAAAGCAGCATGCACTTTGATACAAATAGCAGTTTATGGCTAATGGTTGACATAACTGTGGTAACAGTGATTCTTGAGTAGCTGTGCATAGTTAAACTCCTATGTCATCTGTTTTCCTTTATACCATTCCACAAACTCATCCAACAGCACTGGCCCTGTGGAGAGATCACATAACTGTATTTTACAAGGTTTCGTAAAAGGACACAGAATGATTATTAAGCTCAAAGAAATAAATTATTTTAGAGCACCAACACATGGTAGTACTTACAGGCTCCATCTTCATCATAGTTACTGAGGTCAAGGTTAATTGTTCTGCTGAATTCAAGAACGTTACACCATTGGTCCTTATTGATAACTTTGTATTTTGATTGCTGCTTGAGGCAAGAAACAGAAGTTACTAAAACATATTTTCAACTGTCTCAAACTCAGATTTTCTTAAAGAAAATTTAAACCTTGTAATGCATTATTATTTTAATCGGTATGTCATCTAAAACTAAAGAGTAAAGAAACCACCAAGTAGTCAAACTAGTGTTGAATAATTCACGTTTCTGATTAAGACATCTTTTAGTGGTCAAAAATACAGCAATAAAATGCAAGTACAAAAGCAAATTAAAGATTTTCTCTACTTTGCCCTGCATTAAAAAAGGGATTTGGGTAAAAGGAACCAGTTATAAGTGCTGCTTTGGTGGTTACTATATTCTAAATCATAACACAGAATTCTCAGCTATTTTCATTCTACCTCTAGTTAAAAGTATCAGAGAAGACAAATCAAAAAAAAAAAACTAATTCTGTTTCCAACTCCATACCTCTAGAAACTGATGAAATACTGGAAAAAGGGACCATGTTTTTCCTAAAAGAAGGCCCAACATACATTTGGCAGTATTGATATCTAGGCTGCGCTGATCCTTTTCCTGCATGAAGAAAAAGGAAAAAGCACATGATTCCAGGATTTTTCACTTCCCCCACACCTCACCCATATACAAAATAAATTAACAAATAAATAATATATAGCAGTATATAACAGTGTTTTTTAATAAAACACAACCTCCCAGTAAAACTTCCTTCCTAATAGCTAACAGTTTGCTATACAGAGATGTTGCTTTCCATAGATGTTCCCAAAAAAACATCACCACTCATGCAGATGAGGCATACACTCCCGTTTCTGACTTCAGACCTCACCAGAAAGCAATGGTCATTAGATCCACACTCATATTTGTACATAGGCCTCTGCACAGCCACACATCTCAAAATAGCATTGCTGTATGTATTTTCCACAGTATTATTACAGCTACATGGACTGTCAATAGATAGTCAGTGCTACTTGACAGTTGCCTAAGTATGCAAGAGTAAGCCAAGGAGGATGTTTATTCTGTTATTCTAAGGAGGATGTTTATTCTGTTATTCTGACTGCATGAAATTCACATGAAATTAATTATCAAATGAGAAGAACATAATACACATTGAGGCTCCTCTCAGAACTGTCCCAGTTTTAGTTCAACATAGCAGTAGTACATTAAGGCTTAGGTAATTTGTTTCTGCTAAGAAAAATCAATAGCATCTGTACCCAACAGGTTTGTTACATCTAATCAGTGGCAAAGTTAATATATTTGATAACACAACTTCTGCACATCTCAAAAGTAACATGTGTACACCTAAGATTCAATTTTGTTATTTTAAGTAGTTTATCCATCTTCATTTGTTGTCTTGAAATTAAACAAATTTTGGTGAGAGATAGGATGTAACCCCCTGCCCTTTTATTCCTCGATTATAGCACTGATCTACAAATCAGAAGTTAAGGAAATTGCAAAAAAATAAAGTTCCATATTAGCGCTACTGAAGACCCCGATTTCTCTATATGTACACTCATGATTGCAGACTGCAAAGTCTAAATTACCAAAAAAACAGGGATATCACAGAATGGGTAACTGGAAGGGATCACAGTGGGTAATCTAGCCCAACCTCCTTGCTCAGCAGGGCCATGCTAGAGCACACTGCATTGCATCCAGAGGGTTCTTGAATATCACCACTGAAGGAGATTCCCCAGCCACTCTGGGCAACCTGTTCCAGTTCTCAGTTACCCACACAGTAAAGAAGTTCTTTCTCATGTTCAGGTGGAACTTCCTGTGCATCAGTTTCTGCCCATTGCTTCATGTCCTACTGTTTTGGCTCCACTGAGAACACCCTGGCTCCATCCTCTTGACACCCTCCCTTCAGATACTGATAGACATTGATGAGGTCCCCTCTCAGTCATCTCTTCTCAAGCCTGAACAGGCCCAGCTCCCTCAGTCTGTCTTTTTACGAGAGATGGTCCAGTCCCTTAACTACCTTTGTGACTCTCCACTGGACCCACTCCAGGAGCTTCATGTTTCCCCTGTCCTGAGAAGTCCAGAACTGGACACAGCACTCCAGGGTGTGGCCTCACTAGGGTTGAGTAGAGGGCCAGGATTACCTCCCTTGACCTCCTGACAAAGCTCTTCCTAATGTATCCCAGGATCCCATTGGCCTTCTTGGCCACAAGAGCACACTGCTGGCTCATGGACAGCTTGTAGTCCACCAGGACACATCCCATATAGAGACATTCAAGATACTGAGAGTGTCAGACAACAGAACATTAAAAGAGAGAGAGAGAGCTACCCAAGACAAAGGAAATTGAGCCCTATGCCTAACCTGTACAAATGCAGCTGTATGTATTCTAGAATACACATCTTTATTAAAAAAAAAAAACAAGCTCAAATCAAAACTGACTTGTCTTTTATCATGTAAGAAGGATGTGGTAGAGCAAGATCCCAGTTCTCAGACAACAAATGAATGCTTTAGCCACAAGGTCTCATTTCATACAAAACACTCCTCAATTCTTAAACTGTGTAGACAGAATTTAATGCATATTTGTTTCGAAAAAAAAAGTGGGGAGACCAACAACTCTGAAAACCTGAGAAGCTGTTTTACATTCTGGGCACTAAATCCAAGAGGGACTTGGAGAAAAAAAAATAAATTCCAGGATGAACAAAGTTTTTCAATTAGTAACAAAGCTGAAAAACAAACCTGCAAAGGCATTTTTGTATTATGACATGAAACCACAGAATCTGTGTCTCAACATTTAAATTCTTTTTCAAGATTGCTACCATCGGCTTGGTACTTCTTGAAAAAAACTCACCCATTATTCTCCTTTTAAGTTTCTGCACTTACTTTTGACAGGCCATTGGCTGGCACAGGTTTGCTCTCTATCCCAAATATTTCATCAGTATCTTGTACTTCTTTGGCAATGCCTTTGCCTTTTACATTGAGCAAAACTGGCAGAATCCATCTTCATACAGCGAAGGAAGAATTAAGAGGTTGATACACCTTTTTTTTTCCTCTCATGCTAACATCATGCATTTTCTCACATTCAGCTCTAAGTTTCCTTGTCTAAAAGTGAACTACTGTAAATCTCTGCATGCTGACATGCAGAAAACACTGCTATATCAAAAATCTGAGCTGCTTAGGACAGACTTTATCAGAACTGCTATCACTTCGATTTCGTCTTAATTTTCCTATGCTCCTTTTTTTTGCTGTATATTTTCTTGATACACTTAGTTCTTTTGCACTGAAGTTTGAGCTTCAGTTTTGCCTTTTTATGTAAAATCTTCTGTACATTCCATCATGGTAGCAAGATGGATGTACAAATTCTATTTCAAAATGTTAATTTAGAAAATTAAAGTTCTCTTACTGCTTTCTTTAAGTAGGAATAGTCTTACATCTACTATGGGTTCCATTACAGGTACAATTTTATCATTGTATACATATTTTATAATGTTTTTCTAAAAACATTTATAATGTTTTTACATTGTACCATACCCAGCTTTTATCATGTTAGCCATTTTTACCACCTACTGAAATGCCTGATGTGTCTTCCTGTTTCACCAAATTCAAAGTGCAAGAGGAAAAAACACAGTAATCATAAAGCCAGAGGGAGTAAGGGGCAAAGCTCCAATGTGCAACTGAATCAGGCCTAAATGGCTTCCCTAAAGTCATAAAATAGCTTGAAGCAGAGACATAACAAAACACGTCACTAAACCACTAAACATCACACATCCTATATAGGTTTCTTTTTCAGTTATGGCATCTTGCATGTTCCATTTTAGAACACAACAGTTCCATTTGTCAGAAGCTATCTTGAGTGTTACCTTAAGAGAAACATACTTAGAAGTGTACAGTCTTTCAACTATTATTTATGAAAGTAAAGGTTTTAATTTCAGATGCACAGTACTTACCCGTGCAAAGTCAAATGCATATCTATAAATAAGTTTAAAATTGGCAGGCTCATTTAATAAAGATCTCAAGTAATCCAGAGAATTTCTCAATTTTTCTGTAGTATCACATCTACAAGACAAACACAAAGTGAATTTAGAGTCTGAATTCTTATATGGATGTCTGATGTCTTAGGAAACAATCTCTAACATATCCCCACCAACCTGTTCAAAACACATCACTCTGTACAGAGGCACATTTATGAGTTTGCATACAATGACTTAATAAACCCACAGAGTGAAACAAAGCAGCAAAGTCTTACACCGGGACTCTGATAAAAAATTGACTGGTTTTGTAGAAAATGCACTCTCCAATAGATTAAACTAAGAGCTTGTCTAAGCATGGCAAACAACCAGCAAACCACAGCAGTGAAAAAATTCTTCTATAGTCTTGCTGAAACTATAGAACTTCCTACACAGGTTTTTTTTTTTCCAGTCTGTTCTGGAAGATAAATCAAAACACAGTTCTTTGTTTCCTCTAATTCTCTATGAAACATGTGATTATTCAGCTACATTTATTTTAATTATGCCATGAAGATAAGCTCTCAACTTGAGAAAGCAACTCTTAGAAAGAACACTGCAGAGTTACAGAAAGAGTTTGTATTATTCATCATTTTAAGCCACTATAAAACACACAATATCTAAAAGACAGGTCCAATCCAGTGACATTGGAGAAGAAACAGCACTGAACCTCATGACATTTCTGTATCCTTGAGATTGCAGACATTTTAATCCAACTGTATTTAAATGTGTTTCAAGTTGTCTCTAAGTGACTATATCACCATAAATCAGACCAAAAATATGACTTCTACTCCACAGCAGAGCTCTCTAATGTTTTGACTCATAACACCTACAGCAAAGTGTTTTTTTCTAAAAGCCTGTGTTTACTATAACAAACCTAAGAGAATTTTCAAAGCACTTACTGTAATGATGTCATTCCTTTTAACCATTCTTGTAATGTAAAGTAGCCCATGTTTTGTGCATCCAACTTCCATGCTAGCACGAGCATAACTACCTGAGTTAGAAAGAAAAAAACAGAGGCTGAAAAGAGTTAACAAAAACTACATTTTTTAAATAATCACTTTTTATTAGGCTAAAAATGCTTTACTTGTATAAATGGGAAGTTCAGATTTTTGCTACACTACTTTAGAAGTTAAAAAACCCCTGAAAGTGACAAACCTGCACATAATCCAAAATAAGAGAAGGTAACGGTGCAAATATGTAAACATCCACCTGAGTTACCAGTAGGGATTTCAAGCGAGCTTGTACAGTCATTTAGTGACCAATACAGTGGGGAAGATGAGTTGGTGCAAAAAGTACAGAAAAGGTTTCCCAAAACAACTACAGAATTTCAGTACCAATTTGAAAAGTTACATCCGACATTTGTTAAACTTTCATCTGGATGAACATCAGTTGCAATCCACAAGCTCTGAAATCCAAGTATTCTAAAGCTAATAATGATCCCACAACACAAGCAGATGTTAAGTAAAGCCAGGTGAACTAACATTAACGCACATCAAAACAGAAGCTGATACATAAATACTGCAGTTTTGCCCAAAAGGAAACAGTCTTTTTACATCGCACACAGAAGACCAAAGCAATAAAGATTTTAGATAAAGTGATATCATAAGATTATTATTATCTTACTCATGAAGTTAAGAAGCCACTTTTGACAATACAATAAAATCTTGCAGGGCAACTGACCCTGCAGACTGGAAGAAAAAAAATAATCAAGTAATTTAAATTTGCAACTCAGTCATTAACTAGCTAACGTTAGTGCAGTAGCTCTATACGGTTTTTAACACAAAATCAGAATACCAGCTTATATACTCAAATGTCAGGATAAATCACAACATTTATTATAGTAATAAACACTGAAATTAGCAAATTACATTTAATTTGTCCTGTAAATCTTTCAAAGCCACAATTCTCATTTTACTTAGAAGATGCTTCATGAATTCTACATAAGATGGGACTTGCAAATACATTTAAAGAGCAAAAATTAGGCACTATGAAAAAGCCTGTGAGACGCACAACTATTCTTTTTTAGATTTTATTTACTTATATAAATATACACACATATAAAATATATGTATGTAATTATGTATATTCAATATTTGTGTTTTGAAATGGTATAATGGGACTGCCCCTAATGCTCACAATATTTGAAATCCCTTTCTCTCCTAGAAAATCCAAAGAAAATATGACTTGTTGTTTTGCAGTTGCTGTACTAAACCTTGAATGTTAACTCATGGATTCAGAAAAGACAACCATCAGCTTTCTTTTTTTTTTCCTTAATCCTTTCTCTGGGGGGAACAGGGGAGTGGTGGTGGTAAAGTGAAAGTGGCAGCAAAGACAAATCAAGGTTTTATAGGTTGATAGTTTGTGGTTTAAATAAAGGCAAGTTGTTCCCAAACGTGTTTCCAAACTTCCCTTGTTTGTATTTCTTGAATTTCTTTAAAAACTCAAGATTTTTTTAATTCTTGATGGAAAAATAAGAGCTATAAGACTGGATCATGTATAGTAGATTAGGTATCTTTTAAACGGACTCTGAATGGACTCTGAACTTACATTTTCTGGTTCAACTCCAATGTCTTCACAAAATTTCTCCATACCTTCTGGCCCTACAATGTCATCAGTGCCTGCAAACAAAATGCATTTTACTTATCTTTAAAAATTAAAATAGGGTGACATTTACTGACAGGAGAAATGCAATCACACAGCACAACTTAACTTTCATACAGTTTGTTTGTTCTGACATGCAATAAATATTTCCACACTTACTATCAGACTTGGATACACTTAAACCTTTATCTCACCTTTGGAAACAGGGAAACTGTAAACACTTTATATTCCTGACAATTATTCTACAATTATTCTGATATAATCTTGGAAGTGTAAATTAATAAGATTTTTAATAATGTACTTAAGACTAGTAAAACATGCATATAATATTACCACACTTAAATAAGTGGACAATGGTTAGTGAAACTAATTTCTTGGCTTGAATCTCTTATTTTATCATAAGATCATATCACATAAAAACATGATGTATAGCTATACAGGATACAGGACACTGTCATTCCCAAAATCTCATTCCTTATGGTCTCATATAGTATCTTTATATAATGTTATCTAGAAAAAACAGCCCAAACCAAAAAATGCATGCTCCTGTTTATTCATATTGCTATACCATGGCCACACACTATCTGAATAACAGTAACTGCAGCAGGAAGACAAATTACACCTATTTCTTTGCATACTTAAAAGGAAAAAATAATAATAAAAGAAAAATATAAATGCTACTAAAATGCATTACTAATAAAACTTGCTCTTAAATCAAGATACTTGTCATTTTCATAATACTCCTGAAAAAATTATACAGGCATTAAGAATTGTCCTGTGCAATTTTACTTTCAAATACATTTTATTTGAACGTTTTGTTAGAATTTTTACTCATGGTAAAAGAGTTCATTTGAAAAAAAAAATTACAAGCTGAAATGCCTACTTTCATCCAATATAAAGATCACATGTGCGAGAAAAAGAGGCTTTATAAAGGGAAGATCAATCTGTGTTTTATTATTAGGTGACCCACTATTCTAGAAATAACAAGGTTTAATTATATCTTTTCCCATCTTCTCATGACAGCCTCTCAGTTCTCAGAGTGTACACAAGTCTTTTTAAAGACTCATTCTGTAATGCAAAAACACACCAAGGGGAGAAAAACAAATGCAGTGTCAACCGTCTGCATACATAAAGGAGAAGACTCATGAAGCAAGAACACGAGAGATTATTCCTTGAAAATTCAGTTTTTAGAATGTTACTCAGTACTGTAAACAGAATCGTACTCTCCACTTTTCTCTGTTTTATCTTGGTGTGTGCATCCAATGGAAACCCCAAAGTTCTTTCACATACAGCCTTCCTTTCATCCTTTCTTTCCATGAAAGTCTTGACAAAAATGAGTCATGCCTGTTGCTAGAGCGAAAAAATAAATCAAGCTGGTCAGAAAGGCAGAGAATCTAACAGGTTAGATTTGGCTTGAATTTGTCTGAATCTCCTCTCACAGACTGTCACAGACAAGTGAGATCTCAAAGTATTTAATTTCATTTATATAATTTTATTAGAAGAAAAAAAATGCTTTATTACACAGATTAAGTCACTCTTCATTATGCTTAAGAAGCAGACAAAACAGAACAAGCTGTGAGCCACATTATCCAAGACTGCACCAGAAAACTGCAAGATGATGTTATTTTTTTTGTTAAACAACTGTTTCACTTCCTTTAGGTCTTTAAAGTCATAAGATCATTTTCCCCCACACTTCAAGTTCTCCCTTTCAGAAAAACACATGTAAAAAAACGAATACAACAACCAACTTCACTATTAATGGATCACCTTTTGTAACTACAGATAACAATTAACAATCCTAGAAGTAATGCCAGGAGAAAGTCCCTCATAAGGGCACAAATAAATAATTCAGCCTACCTTCCCTATATATTGTGAGGGAAAACTCTGTGATAAAACTACTATGGGATACTTGAATTCATTCATTTTTTGCTTGAAACTCTAAGCAAATTCAGCAGGAACAAAACATGTTAATACCTCCCTCACCTTTTGTTTTTTTAATTAAAGACACACAACTTCACCTGAAGCATAACTCTGAAGCATAATTCTATTTAGCACTAACATGGCACCTTCTGTATTTTTTTATAGAATAGAGATAGACAAAATTGCACCTTGAACTCTTCAGCTTCACACTGCACAGAATATAAGAAAAGTTTCTTTCAGACTTTTACAAAAAAGCCTCTATATTCAGTCTTTGGAAAGCTCAGTTAATGCAATTTTTGCATTCCAATATAAATTAATTTTTTATTAGTAGGAAATTTAAATTTCACACTTACCTGCATATTCATAGAACCATTCTAAGCATCTCTTACTTGAAAAAACTTCTTCCTCTGCTTTTATTCTAGTCGAATCATATTTTCTATACATACTTAGAGAAAAAAGAGAAATAAGTAATTAATTCATCAACTTTTCTTTAAAGCAGTCTTTTAGACAATAGCACTGTAAGCAGAAATGTTTTTCCTTTAATGAATCAGTTTACTCAACATTTGCCCTCATATCCAGTCACCTGGATAACAGAATAAGAATCACTGACCCTAAATACTGTGTGTGCTCAGTCTGTCACAATTCAACTGATTTATAACATTATCCACATACATGACCTTCCCCTACAACAAATATAGGTTAGCTCAAATTCAACCTCAAACTGTTCTGTGTAAGTTCAAGTAAGGCTTGTACCTCACACCATCAGTTACCACAATGAACTGATGGGCTGCAACCTAGCTGTGGGTTTAAAGCCAGAATAATTCCATGTCACAGCCAACACAGTCCTACCTCTAGATGCATACACACTTTGTGCACTTTGAATTATTAACTAAAGAGAACTGTGCTCTTTTTGCCACCTCAAAAAGTCCTATAAAAGGCATAAAGGCCAACACAGACATGACTCACATTTATTCTAAAGCCAGGAAGATGGTAACACAAAAGGACCAGAGAGAAAAGGTTCCAAATCCTCAGTGACAATAACTCAAGGAACCTCATTCATCACGAGGTAAAGAGTCATCTGAAAAGCTAGCCCCTAGAGATTGCCAGCAGGGCTCTTCTCCTTTGACAAAAAGCATAAGGAATTTTAACTACGCTAAGGAAATGAATTTAACATCTGAAACACCTGAAGCACAGAAGCCATGGCAGAAGTTGGTAAGTTACTCTACCCTGTTTAGACTTTTCTGAAACAGAGACCATATCATTTGTGCCTGCTAGAGGAAAGAGACTCAGCAGTCCAAGTAGTTGTCCATTAGTGTATATGCATTCTCTGACCCACTTCCACCACTCTGCAGCAGCTTGGGCTGAAAGGCTGAAAAGAGCAACAAATAAATGGCTTAGTCTAGAGGAGGTAGCCAAGAACAGCTCTGTAAGTGTTCCAAGCATGCAGACCTTCCTCTTATAATATCAAAGCCTGCTGGGGAAGGACACCAAAGTGGATGATTGGTCCAAGGAGAATCCTGAAACTCCTTGATGAAATTAATTTGGACTTGATTTCACCACTGTTTTGTCCTTCAAGAAAGACATGTAAAAGACATCTAGACTCATGAGCCTAGAGTACATTGATCCCACTACCTTCCACCTAGCTCAGCTATCAGCTGTGAGGAACTGTAGCTAGAAGTCAATGGCACACAGATCATCCTAGCAGGAATTCAAAGAACTATTTCATGTTTATTGCCATAGTTCCTTTAATGCAGCTTACCTCAAGAAAAGTAATAGTAGTCAGTACAAAATTATAAACTGCTAAGTGGAAAACAAACACAAATGAGGCTCTTAGGAAATTTCAAGATGGAAAGAAAAACTGACACTGTACTGAAACACACTGATCTGCAACCAACTGGAATACCATATAGAAATGCCAGCAATACAAGTATCAAACACATATATTAATATATGAACAATTTTAGGATGGGTTATTTTCATTTTGAAATCACTTTTTTTCCATTTGAATTACCTACTTTGTATAGGTCTTACTGCAGTTGCAAAGGGAAAAGGCTGACAGCACTGTCCACTAAGTAAAGAACTAATCCAGAAGGTTTAAGTCTGAGTTGGAACAATTTTATTTTTTTTTAACAGGTCTGATAACATTTTCATTCTTGCAGAATGATGATTATGAAAGACCTATCCAATAAATTTTCACCTATTCTGAATTCAGAGGAATCAAAAAAGTACCTTAAGACAAAGAAAGGAGGCATTCTGTCACTTCAGCAAAAGTCTGATTATTCATTATCCTCTTTTTTGTCACAAACAAACATGACAAACACCAACTACAATACCAAGCTGGAAATTGTAGCAGGAGTTAGTCAACATCTTATTCTATTCTATTTATTCAAGTCTGTAAGAGCACTGCTGGGAACAAGGACACGCAAAGCTAATGTGGTTCCAAAGACAGATATTCTTCACAACACTTAAGGTTTTTTCTTGCGAAGGGATGATAACTAATTGCCTTGCACTGCTTGTTCATGTTCACCAACACATTAAGCTGTCAGTATGTGAACAGTGGTTTTGAGAAAGAACCCTCAAGAAACAGATCGACAGAGCTGTAGGTCATCCAGGTATTAAGGAAAAAAAGGATTCCTGCATCTACAAATAGCAGAGCTGAATACTGTAAACTGAAACGAGACACCAATGACAGCAGTATGTGTAATAGGAACAGTAAGTGAGAACAGAAAAAAACAGTCCTTTTTACACATTCTCTTCATCTGTGCATAGCAAGTTTTCAGACGACTTTACGAGACTGAAAGTCATTTATTGTGTTTAAGGCTAAGGTCATAGTTTAGGAACTTCAGGAAACACCAATATTCATTAAGTCCATGTGCCCAAAATCTCACCAAGTAACTCCAGTGAAAGCTCTCTAGTCTCAAACTTATGACTGTGCAAGAAGCTCAACATCTGACCAGTAGAGTTGGATTTTTGAGAAACCAGAACTGATTACAGATCTTCCAGCCTGTGGTGGATAACTCAGAAAGGATATAATCTTGAGCTATAATCTTGAGCTATCCCAGTCTCTGCCACAAACTAATTAGCCAGACACTCATTAAAAGTGCAGGTGACACTGCATAACACTTGTAACGAAAACAGACTATGCATGGCCAGAAGTATAAAACCATGCAACAAAAATGGCTGATGAATCTCAGATGCCTTGGATGCCCCAACACAGATTACATATTCTACAAGACAAGGATCACTTGAAAAAAAAGAGTATGACAAAAATAAGTGACACCAATACCAACCCAGTATTAGTGATCTCTCGTGTATGATGATGAATCCTTTTCTCTCCCTGCTTACTCTAAACATGAAATGAGCTTCTTGCCCCAGTCTAGCCAAGCCAGCTAGTTCTACTAGCAATCTCTTAAATGCCTGGTAAAGCAAGAAGAGCACAGAGATTCAAACAAGTCAGCAGACAAGTATCTGAGATTACAGCACAGCCTAGGAGAACTCAGTTCAATTATCACAGCAAGCCCAACACGGCAGCACAGGGTAAAAGTGTTTCCACAGACTATGTCCACTGAACTATCATTAATACAGATAGTGTTAACTATCGTTAATACAGATTTGATTGTCTCAAGAACCATATGGGCAGAAGAGAAAAACACAAATTGCCAGGCACATCAGGCATCCATTTTGTATCTTACAATATTTCTCATCTCTTTGGAATTTCACATACTCCAAGATTATGTGCCTTGTCTTTGTTCTAAGGACAGTACCTCTTGCTATGCAGACAAATACAAACTGCCAGAGTGCATAGGGTAGATATCTGAATACTTTGGGAGCACCAAACATCTCCTGAATAGATCCAAGTTTCAAACAGCAAGTCCTCAATGGCTTACAGCTTCCTCAAGATGCCCAGCACTAGTACCTTCAAAGAGATGCACAACCATTATGTCAACCAAGTTCTTCTTGAAAATTTGCTTCCACAAAAGAACACACTGCTCAGAATTGAAGGAAAAAAAAGAAAAAAGGAAAAAAAAAGGGGGCAGGGGAGGGTAGGGTGGTTGGGACGGGACGGGGGAAGTGAAAACCCCAAGGATACCTTCCATAAAGGAAGGGCAAATGAATATTTGGTACTTTTGCTACCAGAATTTGTACCACTGTCAGAGAATGCTGACACTGAAACAGGACTGCTAAAGGACATTTTCTTCATCATCAGAGTTAGAAAGGGGCATGCACAACTATTTCCCAGAGTACCTACTATACGTGTCACTACTGGACAATAGCAAACTACGAGCCTTTGCATTTAGAATTACCCTTCCATTTCTGAACCATGACATGCTATGCATCAAGAACAGCAAGGAAAAACAAAGAAGCATTACCTTTGGGTAAAGACTATATATTTACCTCTCAGATGAAACACACATGCAGCTACAATAATTCAGAAAAATCTTCATTTGAAAAAAATTAGTTTTTATTAGTTTAGCATGACAGTGTGTAAGAAAAGTGACAGCAGACTTCAAAAAGCATTTCTTTATATTTTAACAAATATCCCTGTAAGGAGCATTTAGCTTTTTCTTTTTTATTATCTCTTTCTAACAGCCATTTTGCCAACTAAAGAGAGGAAAGAATATGGGACAAGGTATGGAAAAAGCAACATGAGATGACCTGTCTAAATTTTATAAAAGTGGTACCAGTTACTTAACCACATCTAAATGAAATAATTTTCTCAGAGATACTTGCATTTCCATCATGACCTAATAGCTGACTCATAACACCCACGTTTAAACTTATATTTAAAATATTCCTATGAGCTAGGGAATTGTAATATACCGGCAATAAAGATGAGACAAATGTTGCTTATAAGTGGAAGTGCGATAGGTCAATATCAACAAAACAAAATTTAAAACTGAGTGTCTAGGCGTTTCATGTTTCTTTAAATACAAAGTCATCCGTATCTTTTGCAGATTATTTTCCTCCCTTCCTAACTGATTTGCTAGGAAAGCAAAAGCATGAAAATTCTATCCAGCTATTATTGTGGGGTAACTAGGCAAGTCATCGTAAGAGTACATGGTTGCTACAAGGAAAAAGAACAAAGTAAGGGTAATTCTCTTCAACCTACTGCAGTCTTCAAAGCTGGGTTATCTACTCCTGCTCTGAGCATGTTTAAACTATGCTGGAATTTGTTGGACTTCCACCCACAGCCCCTCCCACCGCAGCACCTCTGGGCTGGGTAGTTCCAGAATACTCAAACTAAGATCAGCGAAAACACGGTCATACAAAACATTCTCTTCATGGTGAAAGCTGGTAACAGCTCAGTGAAGGGGAGTAAATAAAAAGAAAAAAAAAGAAGAAAAAAAGCTACAGTTGATTATAGTGAGTCAAAAGTTAACCTCTCATGAAGATTTACAAGCTGGTCATTGCAGATGGACAGTGTTTACTGAATAAAACATTGAGAAATTTACCAACAGAAGCTTTGTTCCTAACAACCACAACTCACTCAAAACTTTTGCCTGATTTCATTTGTGCTTTTTACTGAACAACAAATTGCTTTCAGATTATTTGTATCTTGAAACACGCAAACTATTGATTGAAGAAGATGCCCTATACTACTTCCATTAATTCTAATTAATTAATTTAAATTTTTGGCTGAGAATTTTCACTAATGCAGCACAATGAAAGTATTTTTAATAAAGCCTTTACCTATTCACTCACAATTATGATTCTAGCAATAGTTTCATATAAGCTGTAGTAGAAACAAAGGAGTGGGAGAAGAGATATTTTACAATTGGCGATGCGTGACAAAGACTGTTTAAAGTAACCTCAGGACCAATTTACTTGACTGTCAAGTTTTATGAATGAAT
This sequence comes from Pseudopipra pipra, assembly GCF_036250125.1. Lineage (NCBI taxonomy): Eukaryota > Metazoa > Chordata > Aves > Passeriformes > Pipridae > Pseudopipra > Pseudopipra pipra. The sequence goes on from NC_087552.1 coordinate 49,131,216, forward strand.
ATGCCTTATCTCTCTCTATTTAAAGACTTACAATCATAACTAAAACGTTAAATAAACGTTTGGAACTTCATCAGGCTTACTTAATGAGCAGTACGTGTAACAATGCACATGCTGATAGTCACATGTCTGGTTTAACTGCAGTTCACTGAAAAGGTATAGAAAAAGGAAAAATTACACTTGTGTGTACTTAAAAATCGGTACTTCAAAGAAGATCCAGACATCTATGACAGCTGGTAACAAGGGCTGTTTGCACGGGGCAGGACCAAGCCAGTCAGTAAACAACAGAACAAAAACAAATCAACTCTCAACACTGAAGGTTTTGAAAAATTCCGAGGTTAGCAAACCCCATGTTAAAAATATTTTCAAAAATTACATTTTCCCACTATAGAGTATGGAGCTTATTATTCAAAAATGAAAATCTATTTTTCATGTTAATAGGCCCTTATGTGGTTCCTACACACATCCAAGATAAATTGAACTCTAGATCTAATTGTTTGAAAACATAAATTTCAGGGAAGCAGATAAATATTCCTAGTTTTCATCCTCCTAAGGTGACAATATCCATTAATGTATGATTTTTGCCCCCTCAGCATGATTCCAGAGAAAGGAGAAATTATTTTTTAAACAAGACTGTCAGAAAAAGAAGACATTCCATTATGTAGCTCATTTTTCCCTAAGGAAGAAGACGATATTTGTGTAACAGATACACATCATTAGACAATTAGACAGAGAGGACTATATTTTTACCTAGCAAGTATCTTTACATGAATCTTGCTTTATCTTTCTGAAGACCCTTAACACAGTGATGGAAAAGCAATGTATAGAAAACATAATTTTAACCTCAATTTGAGAATACTCTATATTGTGACAGTTTTAAGTACAATGAAGTCAAGACTGTGATGCTGAGATGAAAATACAAATTAAGTCTTCAAGTCATTATGTTCTGGTTAGCATGTGCTAAACTGTTTACTTCCAACAGCTATTCTTGAAGCCAGGAAAAATCTTGCTGTGATCCATAAATTAAAACACTGAGTTCTTTTCATTATACATCATCTGGTATAAAAATTCCCTCCCACTGAAACACTGCATTCATGCATGGTTCAAGGTGACACTGTGACCATTAATTAAGAGAATTCAAGCTCTTATACAACAGTAGGATGCTAAAGAACATGTTTGGAATCTTCCATAATCAGTCCGTACACAAGATCAGCATTTCCAAATAACTTCACTAACAACTAGATTTGTTCTACGAATGTTTTTCCTCACTTGCCAGTCATTATTCCACTAATCCTTCCACAATGAGGCTGTATTCCTAACAGTCTGGAACTAAGGGTATAAGATAGGTTTAAGTTTATGACTTTAAGAGTCTTTAGAAATCATCTTCTCCTTCAGCAGAGTCCTGCTGAAAGAAACTTTCTGGAAAGAATACATATCTCAAAAATACTATCAGAATTGAAGAGATTATAGGAAAGAACCACAAATAGTGAAGACTGAAAATATCACCCAACAAAACACTCCACGTAAGGATTAAAAAAATACATTATTTTATGGACAAACCAGAAGCAATCATCACCATTCAGTCTGAGCTGTGGTAACACCATTAATGATGACACTCCTTTGAAAATCTTCAGACTACTACCTAATATTTTTGCACTGAGAACAAACAGGAGACTTACAATTACTGAATTTATTTGTTAATGTTGACTGTATAAGTATGCCACTGTAACTGAGAAACATACAAAACTTATATCATTCCATTAAATGTCTGAGGTGACAAAGAGGAGGCAACAAATCACCTCTGTTAGGAAGTAGTCTCTTTTGGAGGGGACACGTACTTTTTCAGACACTGACTACCTTTCTTCGCTTAATACCAAATTCACACAGACTAATGTCCCTTGAATGCTTATCCTGAGTTACTAGTATGCAGCTTCTAGGAAGTCTGTCTCTGAAACAGAAACAATAGGAAAAAAAACTGGGCCTAGAAGCCCCTTATCCCATAAACTGGCATTCCACTATCCAACTGTTTTTATGGTATACAGCATTCTCTGCACACAATGTAAGCAGAAATGGCTTTGCAAGTAACTAGGTCTGCTACAACACATTGCTGTAGAGTTTCCTGATTTCAGATTGATTTCTGCTTGACAAAATGAGATGTCTGATCCAAAGACCAAATGTGACAGGCATGAACTACATCTGACAAAACAAGCATGGAAGTAGGAAACAGCGTGCTCTTTGTCTAGCCCGTTCACAGAAGGTTACAGGGGCATAAATCCTTCCTTGAAAGAAAACAGAGCTTCAAGACTGGTCTGAATGCCCAGCAAATAATTTCATATTGCCAGTCATGCTGAAATAAAGTGTTTTCTTGAAGACCAAAAAAAAAAAGAAACTTATGCACTAGGAAGGCAGAAAAAGCCCAAAAACCTTTAGAAGACGGAAGTCAGATAAAAATTGGAACCACACTTAGAGAAAGATATTCCCCTGTGGTCCATAACTAGCAGATCTGGCTTCACCACTAATTCTAAAAGCAGGTTGAGTCTTCCTTTTAATAAAGCTTTACATGGCAGTAGAATGAAGACTAGATCCATCAGTTATAAACTGAAAGACAGATACAAAAAAATCCTTCAAATAATGCTTTCAACAAGCTCTTAAAAACTATTAAATAGTTAGATAGTACTGATAGAGCAGGAAATCAGTTTGTTATAATTTTCTTATATATTTACACAAAATCAGTATCTCTCACAGACAGGTTTACTTTCCGAGGGGGTTGGGTTGCTTTTTTCTATAATGAGTGTCTTGGCTAAGGCAGGTAGAGTTCAGTTTTGTGAACCTCTCTACCTACATTCTAGAAATATTCTGTCCTCATATCACTTCCACATTTTATGCGCATCTTTGAATAAGCTGTAATGTCTTCTATTAATTATTTAGCTTTTATATTTCACTATTTCTGAAAAGCAACAAAAAATATTAAGAACATGAACTGCTTTTTTGTTCCAGCAAGTGTTACAATGCAATGAAAGGGAGTTGAAATCTTTCTTCTGCATCAACAGATCATTTAATAAATTCCAGTGCAATTACAGTTGTGCAACCCTATTAAACACAATGGAGTTACAGAGGCATAACCAGAGGCTTAATTTGGCTACCAGCATTTTTCTTACTCATGTTGGAGAATGAAAAGGAAAGCACCCAGCCTGATTTCAGGCTGACAGTTAGGAGAAAAATGCATCTCTTTACCTCCCTGAAGGTACTCACTATGGAAGCATGTGTTTTCTGAGTGACTGGTAACACATGAATGTGATCAAGCTCAAATTCCACTGACTGATGCAGTGGTAATCAAACTTTCTGGCTGTCTACGCCACTTTTCAACATCAGGACAGTCCTGCACACATCATGCAGGAGTGTACAGTTCTGTACTCCAAGTTCTGAATTCAGTGCACATAAATAGCAATTATCTTACACACAAGGAGCACATTCAATGGTTTCTGAATGACTGAGACTGACTGAACGTACTACACATACTGGAAATCCAACAACTGCAGAAGCCTCAGCTATCAACACCTATGCCAAAAGAATACACTGCTCGTGCACACAGTTATAATCCACTTGGTTTCTGTTCTGCAGTGGGAAGCTGAGCAGCACTACCTCAATCACCACTGCACCACTGGCTATCACCTTATCTGGGCAATTTTCACCTTTTCCTTACATGATCAGTATCAAATCACAACATGACAGGGAGAGACTAGCAGGATCTCAAGTAAAAGCTGAGTGGACTACAACTACATTAATGTTTCTGAGAGGCTTGAGACTGAGAACGGCCAATCCAGATCTTATGCATGTATATGGGAAGATGTTACTGTATCTTCTAATTGTTCTTGAACAAACAAGTATGTATTTTGACATCTGGCAAGTAGAGCAAGGATAGTTCCCTACATGCTTGTTGTACAACTAGAGAAAGGTGAGATGCAAACTGAATCTATATATGCTTATCAATACCCCCCCAGTTCAATTACCAGCTATGGTTCCACATTGAGAAACCAAGCAAATTTCAGCATCATTTCCATCAGTATTTAAAAACATGATTATATCAGCTATTTAACTTTAGATATTCCATCAGTCTTAGCTCATGGTAATATGACATACCCATCATGTCTACTTTTCTTAGCAGATAAATCATCTCCTGCTGCAGGTCTCCTCTTTTTCCTTGGAGGCATCACTTTACTAAAGCAGTCTGATGAACTGCAAGACCGGAGACTTCCTACAGAGGGAATTAAAAACACCAGTACAAACAAATGAAACTGTTGCAGGCCAGTTAAACTGCATCCACTAATAGGCATATTACAAGGGGAAGGGAAGGAAGGAAATTAGTGGATTTAAAAATTACAAAAGAAACGGTCTCCTTTCAACAGCAAAATCCATCTCACTTTACATGGTATTCTATGACCAGATTTCCATCAAGGTCAAAAGTACTACACCAAAATGTACAGTAGTGCTAGTGTTACTTCAGTCTAACAGCAGTCAAGAACTGAAACTATCCTGAAGAAGTATTTAAGTCCGCAAAAAGTCATCCTTATTTTTAGTCATTTATTCAAATCAGAACTTCTAAGAGTTGATCATTACCTTTTGAAATACAGATATGACTCAAAAAGTAGAGCACCTACCTCTAGAAAACAGAACCCTTTCCTTTTCAAGGCCCAGGCTTTTTTGTGACAGAGAGCAAAAGGTAGGAAAGGTTTTGTTTCTCTGTGGTGAGGATTTTTTTTCAGGTTTTTCAGGGAGGTGGGGGGTGTGTGTTTTTTTGTTTTGCAGGGAGTGAAAGAGACATTCAGAAACGACTAGAGGAAAAAATAAGTGTCTGGTTGTATCACTTGCACTGGATAACTCCCAAAGAATGAGGGTCCCCAAGTAGGAAAGAGCCAATTGAAGACACTGATGCCAATCAAGTGGCAGTCTTTCCATCCCCTTCTCTCAGCTACATACTCCCATGTCTCTGGTAACTATTCATTGTGCCTATCCAGCTCACCAAACCTGTTGATAATTAACCCAAGAAAAAAAGAATAACAATTTTCTGTACATTAGCACAAGAAAGAGCAGAGGACCAGCCCTTTTGACCACAGCAAGTCATTCAATTGCCTTTGCTGCCTCATGAAAACAGTAGGCTAATACTTCAGGCAAAATTTTGTCCTAATTTCACATACTGAAGGCCACACTGACACCTGAGAAAGGTGTGTGTAAGAGCAACTCAAAGAGCTATCAAAGCTCTAAGTGTAGCTCTAAGTGTTACGCGAAGAATTTTAAAAGAAAAGGAAGAGAGAGGAGAGGTATAAATATCCAGACACAAAGTGATGCCAAAGACTTGCCAGAAAATATTAAGAACTCCAGCATGCCTAACCTACCTTCTCTTTGCCACAACAGCATCCAAGTTTAGCTATGCTTTATTACGATGCCCACAAAATCTTTTATCTTAAATTATAGCACAGAAACAAGCAATAAAACTTTGACTACTTTTTGACATCAAGGGAGCAGACTGACACCAGAGGCCCAATTCCCAACAAATACTAATGGCAATCTTTTGCTTACCTATTCTTCGTATCTTTGAAAGGCTCTCTCCTGTTATAGGAGAAACACATGTAAGGAACCTTAGAGCCTCACAGGCTTTACTACATGTACGTTATTTTAAACATGCATCGAAACTCTTATACATTAGAAAGTATGGATTTTTAGGCAAGATGTTCAAACCAGTTTTTACACCAAGATGAACTAATTTAGTTTCAACTAATAAAGCTTTTGCACTAAGTATGCCTTGTTTGGTTTTATCTTTATATTCATTTCTATTAAGAAATTTCTAGTTCAAGAAATACTCTTTCCAATTCAAAAATGCTTCCTATATATTCCTTGGGATTTTCTTTTTACCCTGAAGCTCCCTCCCCAGCATTCTCCCAGGAAAGTATGGCCATACCTACACTAACTTTCAGAAACAGAATTTTAAGAGTATTGTAAATTCAAATTACAATTTAACTAGTTATCAAAAAAACTTTTAAGTATTACACTCCACAGATTATTATCACACGAAAAAATCATAATGGTTGTGTCAGAAGCACTGTCCAGAATGCATTACAAATGGAAATTAACAACAATAATATTTTCTTCTCACCAATATATTTCAAACAGTTAAGCCAGAGACTATAAAAACGTCACAGTACACCCAATGTATTTTACTACAGATTAAACAAACTAAGTGACATGACCTGCTGAATGTCATTTGTTCTATCTGATAATGCCTGCAAATTAAAGATACTGGAAAATTGTATTCCCCTAAGTTATCGCTTATCGCTTTTTAGATCAAATCTTTATCGCTTTTTAGATCAAATTTCTAAAGACTGTGCCAGTAATAGTTTTTTTAAAACCTACACAAACTAAAAACACTTAAGATGACAGCAGAATGTAACAGATGGCTAGAAACAGCCAACAGACTCAAGACACACATTGAACTTAATAAATGAAAATGTGTGCTAGTGAATACCTTATTTTAGAAAATATGTATGTACTTGAGTACCACCTGTAGCTATCTCATTCTTTTGAGAGCAAATGGATTGTTTTCAAGTGCCTTTCTGTTAAAAAAATAACAATCCATTTGTGATGGCCACAGGCACTGGATGCTGACAGAATACAAGAAAAACTACTCCCACTCCGGGTTTGTCCAGTTTACTGGTCATTTGATTGTGAAAAGAAATTTGCAAGGCCTCTGTGAAAAGAGAAGCACAGCAAAAGATGAAAATAAAATAAATAAAAAGTATAATAAAACAGCTATAGGACAGGGAAATCATTTTGTCAGACCTGCAACCCATACAAACCAAAGAATTTAACTCAAGAATTCCTGCTTGGAATCTCTGCCTCATTAAAATATATTTTCAGGAAGATCTGTGAACTTGTATTAAAGGCTTAAACTGATAACAGAATTCACTGTAACCCAATTTCTCCAATGACTCCTATGAAAAACTTGTACCCTTTCTTGGTTTGAATTTATCTAGTTGCAGCTCTCAAACTGACAGAAAAGTGAAGAAAAGAGACAGCTCAGAAGTTGGTAGGTGGCTATTAAATGCACATGTACACCGCCCTCACGCACCGACAGCACACAGACACCAGAGGGACAAACATATTGCACATTCTTTCAGAGATTTAACATCTTAATAACTGAGGTTTGGACCAAGTCTTCACTATGCTTTAACTGTTGAACGATCTCTAAACTACCGAAAACCACGATATAAGAATGTTACTTTAAAAGTATTTCCTTTTGTTGTGAAAAACAGTATATTAAATTTGAAGGGCAGTTATAATTTCTCTGTAATAAACTCTGAAAGTTAAACCAGCAAAACATTTCTGTCTTTCATTTTCGTATAAAACTAAAAATTATCAGTTTGTTTTTTTCAGTTTGGACTCTTTCTATTTTACAGTATAGCTCACTAAGTAGCAGAAATATTAACCTTCCTACACAGAGCTTTCTAATTCTAAATGTAATTTCTAGGTCTAGTGTTTCACAAATAATTTCACTTCCCAAAGGTCTGACCATCTGCAAATGAACATGCAGCTACCTCTGATATCATGCAAAGTTTGACAGGAATTTTACTTACCAAGTGTAGCTTCTCTGATGTGATTATCTTCAAAGTTTCTCACTCCTGGGTCTCAACTCAAGACTGGCAGAACCCTCCTAATTCTGTTTTTTTGACACTTGAAGCTAGCATTTGCCATGCAGAGCCTACAGATGGCTGCTGAATAGGCCACCACCAGCCAAAAGCCTGCCGAGTGTAAATGTTGTTTGCCAAATGTCCTATTCAGTACTTCCAAATTTGCGGGAGACAAAGCTTCCAAAGGGAAGTATCACCTCAAGAGCTAAAATTCACCCTAAGAAATTTAAAACAATATGCAAGATAAAACCCACAAGGGACACTCCTTGAATAGCAATAAAATCAAAACAAACAAAAAAGAAAAAGAAAGAGGTCAATAAAGAAGAACTCTACAAGCTGTGTCCCTACAGAAATGATCTACGGGCACGTAATTTTCACCTTCTCTCTAGATAAAGCTTGTGAATAATCCTGCTCTTCTGATGCTTGAGTAGAAGGATGTTTCAAAGGAAAAATAATTAGAAACTGTGAATGCTGAAGCTTAACCCTGCTCACTTAATGATGCAACGACACCACAGTTAACAATCATCAATTTTCAGATACAAGACTAAGATACTCAGCAAAACGTGAAACAACTTGCAATTCCTTTAAAACGAAAAATCATCTTCTCTATCTTGAATTCCACACTACAGAATTGCTTTGGACTCAAGAGGGGTTTCTTTAATACAACAAAAAAAAAAAAAGAGCCAAAAGTAATCTCCGCACTGCCCTGAAGCTTCAAGAACAGCAATGAAGCTTTGTTTTTCTTGAAGATATGACCTCACTCTTTTAAACAAGCCAAGTGACAACAGGAAGCGTACTTGTAAAGACTTTTTAGTCTGTATAGGTAGGTCACAATTTAATAACCAAATCATAACTTTAAGTTATTAACAAATTGCTAGATTTGTAGATATGATATAAAAAGAATTATTATTTCAAATTCAAGAGAGTTTTCCAAGTTAATGCATATACATACTAAAAAAAAAAAGAAATTGTTTACAGAATCTGAATGCCTGCTGTTCTTACACCTACAAACAGATGAAAAGACTCATGACACACCTGAAGCCTACCTCATTTTTCATATATATATATGCACACTGAACACTAGCACATGAGATTGCAATCATTATAGGTGACTAGCATTTTGAAGTGAGGTCCATCTTAGCTCTCAAATCACTCAAGAAATTTTGAAACTGCCACTTCCCTCTAGTTCTTAGATGTTTAAGGCCTGGTTCCAGAAAGGAAATCTGGCTAATACTGAGAAAAGATACAATTTGTTTAACGTGATTTAGATGCCCAATACATTTATTGTTAGTTCAGAAACAACTGCTTTGAAATAAATGTAATATGCATTTAAAGCTAATTATAAATATTAATTTAAAACTCAGATTTTTTTAAATAGCTTTTAGAAATCTCAACCAAATTTAGATATATATTTATTAAGTCTTCCCAAAGGCAAGGCCCACAATGGGATAACAACCAGGAAAATTATGTCAGAAAATGAATAGTAATCTTTAAGAATAAAGCCTGGTCCAAAAGATTCAGTGTTAAAAAAAATAATCGAAAACTATAAAAAAAATTTTCTTTATATGGGTTTGGCAACACTCAAAAATCTTTTGCAACAGTTATTAATCTGACTTTCGAATGACTTCTAGACACAGAATCTCAAATTCAGAGCATCTATGCAGTTCTATAAATTGTGTAACAAAATTAATAGGTCTTGACAACTTCTCACTGGAAAACTTAAGTTCCAAAAGTTTAGGCACATCGAAATCAAACAATTTGCAAAAGTAATTCTTTAAAGATTTACATAAGTCTCTCCAAGTAAGATGTTTCAGAAGTGTCAAGTCTAATACAAAACGGAAACAGGAGACTTCATTGTGCTACACTGACAAAGGCCAAAATAGTTCCTTGCATGTGTACTTGTCCTCATACGAGGAAAATTAAGCACACACTTCAACTGAGCATGCCTGAAATTTATGCAAACATTGAAGCAGGGTAGAAGCATAAGAAAAAAACAGGGTAGAAGCGTAAGAAATAAAAATAAAATCTGAAGATGAGGCAGGAACCTGCCATTATCAACCTCTGCTTTTGGTTCTCATGTCGTATTTGTTTCTGATTTGAAAGGATCTTTCACAACTATTGCAGAAAATTACACTGTTTACTGAGATTTTGTGCCCAAACTCATTCAGTAGGCACGCTTAAGCTTTTGAAACAGCTTAACTTAAACAACAAAATGTAGGCAATAAGATAACCATCAGTGTCAGTATAAAACTGTTCATCAAAGCCAGTAACATCCTGAAGCACCACCTAATAGAGCTAATGAGAGGTGCAAGGCTAATTTCTTATACTTTATGATAGAAGTGCTAGGCAAGAGATAAGACAAATTCCAAATACCTCAAGTACATCAACACTTATTGGTTGATTAGTGACAATGCTTCACAATAGATTTTTGTGATCAAAAGTAAAAGATTACAGAATGCATTTTCATACATGAAATCAGTATGTATCTGTGTTTAGTTTGAGCACTTGGATCACAAAGGGGATTTCAAGTCTCCATCAGGAGACAGGAGAGGGACACTAAAATCTCTGACTGAGATGAACCACCTGCCACAACCTCTTTTGCAGAGGTTTTTCTTTTACATGATCAACTGATTTCAAGTACCAAATCCCTAACCACACTGAAGGAAAACATTGCAGAGAAGCCTTTTGTGGCTAAGAGTTCAACTATGAAACAAAGTCACCTGAGACAGTATAGAGGAGGGTACATAATCCCTAAGTGAGCTCTGTCTGATCCCAAATGATGCAGTCCTATGCATCTCTTCTCATTGCTTTAGGCTAAGAGTGTGCTACATTTCTGAGTGTGTCCCAGAAATCTCCAGGAGGAGCTGACAGCTCTCTCCATTTTCTTAAACACTCAAGGTAACACCAGCAAACAGCCAGCACCTCGGGATAGCAAAAAGCTTTGAGTCAAGATGGTAGGACAGATATGGTGAGTTTCAAAGAACAGTTCTGCTGAATGATCAGGGCTTGAAGCCAGTAAGTTATTTTCCTTCCTCCTCGGGTATCATGCCTTGTAACACAGAAAGGAAGGAAGAAAAAGAAATAAAGGAAAAGTGCCAGCTCACAAGTAACGAGCACAAAAGAACGTAACAACTCTTGCAAGACATCAAATCACAAAGCTCAAATGCTGATGAATCAAGAATGGCAGCAAGCTAGTATTAGGCACCTGACATTAAGGCCTCGAAAAACAATGGCATTTTATTGAATAAAAAACAGCTCTGAACTAATAAATAGCTAGCCCTGAGGCACTGACTGATAATCTGCACAAGGAACAGGAACAAGCTGTATCAAAATCACTCAAGAAAAAAGTTGTTTGTTTGGAGCACAGCATTTAAACTTGGTCACAGGCATCACAACAGCCACAAGAGGTCATGCTTCTGCTCTGTTCTCACTAATGCTCTCTCAAGAGTCAAAACACTGTAAGAACATGGGTATTCTGCCAGTCTAGTGGGTTGAGAGTCCCAGGAGTAAGAGAAATTTTTTATTAAGTCTTCTAAACTAAGAAACAGTAAAATGACAGACACTGCTGAAACCTGTACGAGTCCTTCATAATTGGACAAATTATAAGCGCAAACATCTATTTCAAAGAAAACTTTAAGAAATCCTGGCACTTGTTTCCTAAAGCTCCTTTAGCTTTCTAAAATATAATTTTCAGTTATATTAGAGAGACTTCGTTGACAAAACGTGTTTCAGTTGTTTCAATCTATTTCTACTACATCCCTAGTAAATACCTGTCTGGTGATCGTCTTGACCAACGTCCTCTGTCAGATTCTGCAAGAGAACAGGAACAATATAGTTAAACAAGATGGTGACCTTCATTCTTCAGTACTGCTTTTAACCTCTACTTTATTAATATTCATCTTAATTACTTAAGGATCATCACCTGAGACTGTAGTGTCTTATGTTTTCAGCTCGGATTTATCTAAAAAGTTACCCTTGCAAAATTATCTAAAAAGTTCAAGGATAATCTTTAATTTGAATTTTTTTTTCCAATCAAAAATATATCAAACTGTTTCAAGAGTGCAAATAACTACCCATTGGATGGGGAATTCTGCATTGTTGTATAGAACAATTCCACCAATAAATGCAGCATTAGAAAGACCGAATTTACCACTGACCACAGAAATGGCTTTACTTAAGGATAAACACAAATACATGTTCTAAAGAAAACCAATTAAAAATCAACTGAAATCTTGCAAAAAAGTTACTCCCTTTTGCAGGCAGGGTCTTTTTCACTAAATTTGTAGTGTACACACAGAAGCCATATAATCATTTCCAGCTATGCTTGCAATATAGCAAATGGAAGTATGTAGCCATAAAAAAATGCCTAAATTCAAAAAAATCGTTTCACTTCAAAAAAATCTTCAAAAAAAGATTGTTCTTCAAAAAAATCTTGTTTCATTTTTTGCATGGGTGTAAGAGGACAGCTTGCTCATTCAATATGTTTTCCATAAGAAGTGTAAGAAACTGGATAACTGTGATGATTACCATTATTTGACATATCTAAGAAAGCTGTTTGTATGGAAGCAACATCTAAATCCAGTGTTGCAGTGGACAGTGTTCAAACTCCACTCCGACCCCTGGGGTATCATCTTTCACCTTTTACTAATACTGCTTATCTCTTCACCAGTTCAAAACCAAAAGCCTTTCATACAAAAAGGCAATTATAATTTTTGAAAGTGTAATCATTTAATGATTCCAATCACAAAATATTCTGGACTAAAGCCCTAGCTATTCTGCTAAGAGAAAATGGCAAGTCATTACCAGCCTATTGAGGGTGTGGTAAATCTTGTGAATATTTGCCAGCGTTGATAGATGAGAATTCAACTGAAAATCTAGAGGGGAAAAAAGAAAGAACAAACAACCTTTTAAACTCTCTGGTTTCCTGATGTAGCAACCAAGATCTTCTTATGTTCTGGTCATTTAATAAAATCATCACACAACTATAAAATAAAAGTCATCTCAACACTTTTTCAGCATCAACATTTTCAACACTGAGTAGAAAAACAGAAATCTGCAAAAAGATATCTAACATATGCATTTTTCTTTAGGCATGAATGACCCTCAACAAAACAATTATAGCTAACTGTAGCTGAATTAAAAAAAAAAATTTACAATTTTTTTTCCTTTACATTGGGAATCATTATAACTTCCATGCTGTCCAGTCCTTCTGTTCCATCTATTCCAAAACTAATTTAAGTCCCATTTAACATTCTAAAATCATTACTAAAAATCATAGTTTTAAAACAAAGATTATTTTATTAATACACATGTACTTGCTTTTATACTTATTTCCTTGCAAAACTAAGTGACTGGAATACACTTACACAGTTGAAACATGGTTTTTGTATAACCAAACAAAGGTCACAGTACAGCAGCTGTTAAGACAAGCACCAACAAAACTGAAAATGAAATATTCTGACTCATGAAAGAAGCTGTAGCATAGATGTTAACTTTGTTTCCATGTTCCAAATATAAAACACTTGAGTTTGCTTCAGTTGCAAAAGAGAGACAAACTAATTTTTCTATATTCTTTTGAATTTCCTATTTTTGCTAGAAATGTGTCAAGGACAAAACTGGAAAATAAATAATTTACAAAAGATCAGCTGTGATCCAGCCAGAGAGCAGGCAAACCAGCAAGAATCTCAGGAGCTGGACACAAACCGGCTGACAGGGATTAAAGACAGCCAACTAATATACAATGTTTCCATTTAAACTAAAAGCAAATTAGCAACCCCGCTAGAACTCAGGCACAAAAACATTCTAATTACAGACCTGTACTATATGACAAGCAAAGTATTTCAAGCCAACTTCTTCTTTATGTGAAATATTTTACGTGCCTAGTGTCACCATCTAGTTAATGCATTAAAGTATTTCTACTGTGAGACATTTAATTTGGCTTTGCCCAGCAGCTGATGCAAGATGCAAGAAAGGTCAAAGACATAATTCCCACATTTCCATCCGGAGCATTTTAAAGGAACACTCTCAAAATACACTTAAGAAAACCCAGATAAACAAGAGTCTTCACTAAATATCAGACTGCCAAATCAGTGAACCACACTGCTATGAAGTTATCAAGGGAAACCGAAGGAACTGGCTGCTGCACGTGTACTTGTCACACACATCACTATGGAAGGCTCTTTTCATGATGAATTAAAAAAAAAAAAAAAATCAGAAGATACTTTTAGGAATCATATTTCATTCATTTATGTTAGCTAGAGTATCCTTTTATTAACTGCTACCTATTTCTTAACATGTTGTCCGCAATCCACCACCACAGCAATACAACTGTTTGTAAGACAGAAGTACCAAAGATGGAATTTCCAACTTTAGCTATACTTATCTATATGAAGTCAAAGACAATCCAGGTCTTCTTACCCAGATAAAATAGGAAGATCTTGAACCCTGAACAGGGTGTTAGAATTTTTCCTGCATTAAGTGCTCAATAAAGTTCCTTTTTTGCTAGTCAAACAATACTAAGCAGAACCATTCTGCAAAAAAACAACCCCGAGTTTTTTAGTCCAACTTTCAATTCAACATAAAGCAATGAGAAAAAAAAGGAGGGGGGGGGGAAGGACAAACAGGGAACATAAAAGGCATTCTCAGGAGGGCAAGACTAAAAGATAAGATTTGTTTTGTTAACTGTCATACCAGACTAACCTAATATTAAGGATAATTCTAGATAGCACTCTTAAAAACAACAGAAAAAATACTTTAAAATTAGGACTATGTATATTAGGTATCAGCTTTGAAATAAAACATTCCTAGGCACTTCAAAACACATAATTCCTGTCAGTGTGTTTCACACATCCACTGGAAATATCCTTACAATTTTAAGCTGCTGCTTCCAAAATAGGTTACATAATTATGATGGACTTAGCAGGGTTACATAATTATATTTTACCATTCTTATACAACAAACATCACACTATACACAGTATTAATACAGACGACCAGAGTCCAAAGTTTTCTCTCTTCCACAGGGGAAGCTTGTGAAGTGTAGATATTATCTAAAATTGAAAACAGGTTTCTTTTACAGTTATAAAAGTAAATACAAGCAGCACTCATTAAATTAGGGAAGTTAAATTACAGCCCAGGTCATCCTCTGAACTGGTAAGTGTTTGCTCTATGTATATTCAAGGAAGATACACAAAGTATCTTATGCCACTGTGAAAAGGCCTATTTTGTAAAAAAAAATTTTTTGAAGAAACAGAATCCAAAAAATAATACCTCCCATGCTCAAATAACACTACTTTGGAAATTAGCAGAGGGACAATGGTCAACAAGGGTCAACATGGCAAGCGATTCCACAGCTGGCTGCAACTGGATGCTTCAGGAACACACTCCCTCCCCTCCACCTCCAGAAAAAACTTCCATACACGCTTATGCAGCCTCCAAGTTGTCCCTGCCTGATGGCCTTGGTCAGCCCACTACCCTTGGAATCATATCAACAAAATAAACAAAAAAATCCTGCCAGCCCCATGTTTTGAATCAGGTCACAAAAGAGCTGCAACACTAGGTAAGTCGGAGCAAGAGTTAAAGTAAGGAAAAGGAAAGGTCTCCTGAACTGGGAGCAAAACAGTTTCCTGTGGCAGCAGCAATGTGTCAGACCAATCCAACTGTCCATCCAAGGCCACTGTGAGAGGAGGGATACATCACATGAAGCTCCATATTCACCAGTTCTACAAGGAGAAAATCGTGATGTATGAAGCTATTTTTCACCTGAATACAAGAGTTTCAAAGCACATGAAACGGTCTGAAAATACTTTAATTTTTTTTCCTACAGAAACTGCATCCAGCTCTGGGATCCTCAGCGTAGGAAAGACATGGACCTGTTGAAGCAAGTCCAGAGAAGGGCCACGAAGATGGCTGGAGGGATGGAATACCTCTCCTAGGAATACCTCCTAGGACAGCCTGACAGCTGGAGCTGTTGGGCCTGGAGAACAGAGAGGTTCCAGGGATATCTTATAGCAGCCTTCCAGTACTTTAAGGGGACTTAGAGGAAATCTGGAGAGGGACTTTTCAAAAAAGCACATAGTGACAGGAAAAGGGGCAACAGCTTCAAACTGAGAGTAGGTTTAGATTAGATATTAGGGAAAAGTTCTTTCCTCTGAGGGCAGCTTGGCACCGGAACAGGTTGCCCAGAGAAGCTGTGGATGCCCCATCCCTGGAAGTGTTCAGGGCCAGGTTGGATGGGGCTTTGAGCAACTTGGTCTGGTGGAAGGTGTCCCTTCTCCATTGTAGGGGGATTGGAACTAGATTATCCTTTAAGGTCTCTTAACTCCAGCCATTCTATAATTCTAAAGTACCACACAGTTAACTGATCTCAGATCAGAAGAAGGAAACCTGCTTGCTTCGTGAATACTGAAGGAAGATGTGCTGGAACATTTGCTATGACTTTAAGAGGTACACGTCAAACAAGTGCACGTATTTTGTTGATTAAATTCCAAATGGTATTAAATACTTTGCAATAATTCAGAATGTAATAGCTAAAAAAAAAAAAAAACAAAAAAACACACCTAGAATAAAATCATTGCGAATCCAGAAAAGAAAAGAAATGCCAGAGCCAATCTAGTTTCATGGAATTTAAATCTTGCATGCAGTTTGCCATTAACACTTAATGTTAAGTGTTAAAGGCTGGGTTAGTCAAATAGTCACAATCATATACACTTTAAAAGTAAAAAGAAAACAGCTTAAAAATAACTTTTAAACTTATAGATTAAGGTCTAAACTATGGACCTGAAAGTTACCAGGAGGTGAAAGAAACAACAGCTAACCAAGCTTACTTTCATAACAAACTAGAGAAAAAACATCCTATACCCTCTCAATGAAAAAAAAAACCAAAAAAAATCCAACATATAAATGCTATAGATACAATAATAAATACAATACTAAAATTGAGGTATAAAGGTAGCAGAAGTATTAATATAACAGTAATTCATATTACTGCTAAGATTATTGTAACATTCTCAGAAAAAAATTAGACAGAAAACACATACCAGGAAGAGTCATTCCTAAAAATTAAAATGCAGTGATCATGCTTTACTTATATTTAATTGCTTCCCTTGGTTTCAAATAATAGAACTTGAAAAAACTTGTAGTAGTACTGTTGTCTTAGTTAGCTTTAGATAAATTTTACTTATTCAAAAAAGAATCATTTAATCTTCTAAGAAATACACCATTTCATGTTCAGTAGTCTGCTTACAGAATTATCCAAAAAGCAAGACAATTTATATTGATTAATTATTAATCCATTAATCAACTTAGGAGTTCAGGTCTGAAACCTATATTTGGTGAAAGCCTTCGACACTTATGTTCAGGTAGCAGAATTTCTGTATTCATTACTAAATGCATAAAGCAAAGGAAAACTGTATGTCAGTCCTATTTACACAAAAAACATCACAATACACCTAAAAACTGAGAATCTCAGACTGCAGTACAGAGAAGATAGGAGCTGACTGCAGTCCTGTCAAAGACAGGATTAAGAATCCATTTCCAATGTGTCTGTAGCTGTATCTGTGCAGGCAGTAACACCCTACAGCAGAGGCAGCCTGCAAAAGAGACCTCCTGGTCCGTGATGTGCCAGCAAGCATTCAGGTAAGGGGAGGAAGAGAAGAAAAGGCTTGAAAAGTAGGGTCTCCCATAATTTGGTGTGTCTTAAAGGGCATGATTCAGAAAGGAAGGGAAACAGAAGTGAATTCCAGCTTGGAAAGTAAGTACATCCAGTTAAATGGGACAATCCAACCTATCTTGAAGAGCAACAGGACCTAGTCATTAAAGCTAAAGACATGATGCTACAGGATGTTCCTCTTGCCCATGTGCACTCAGAGCTGCACCAATCTCAGAGCTACTGCTGACACCAGTGGTATCCAAATCCACAGTCAAAAATTTGTGTACATTTTCCCAACACCTAAATGCCTAATCCCAAAGCCTAAAATGTTCTGAAATAAAACACAGAGTGACTTAAGCTAGTAAAAAAAAAAACTACAGAAAACCCAACCCAAGCAACAAAATGTGGTTGAAATTACTAACCACACTAAAAATCACTTATTTTAAGGTAAACATTCACACTCAACTCTAACATTTGGTATTACCACATAGAATGACTTACTCACTGCAACAAAATATTTTAAGATCTCTGCATGCTACATATATAGGAAAAAAAGCATAATTCTTTTTTCCCCATAGGAACAAATCCTTATTGTACCAATGTATTTTTAAAGTACCCTATTCTGAAGGCTTGCTTGCAAATAGAGCTACTGTAGCTTAAAGTTCATTGAGAATTTTAGAGTAATTTAAGCAGTGCGAAAGTTGTGTAACTGTCAGTTTAGTTTGAATACATTTCCATTTACCTTAAATTGATCGAACAAATAAGAGCCAGGCTAACAATCCTATACTAACACATAGATTAAAGTACCCTGCATTTCATGGGGAGGTTAGGGTTTGCTTTGTAGGGGATGGTTTTGGTTGGGTGTTTTGTTCTATACAGCAAAGACCTAACACTAAGTGTATTTCTGGTGCAAAAGATCTGCTTCTGTTGATGAAAAGTGTTCATCCAGTCTAACTTCTACTCCGCCACCAGATAAAGTCAAAAAAGTCAGTGAGCTTGTTTTGCATCACTGGTTGCCTGAGAGTTGTTTGAGAGCACTGCTCCTAACTTCATGCCAGATGTCATCTGACATCCTACAAAGGCCATAAAGCTAATAAAAACTTTGTATCTTGTGCTCCAGCTAATTCAGCAGAAACACAACCCAGTCAAGCACGCACTACAAGGGTATCCCAGCACCATGCAGATCTGGTACACATCACGGTGGATCTGCAGCAGCCTAGAAACAGCTATGCCAGTCAAAACCATTATTGCTCCAGCTGCTTCCTTCTTTCTGCCAAAAGTTCCTGACCTCACAGCTCTGCCAGCAGCACAGGCCAGGGGCACATTCCCTAACTCATTTCAGGCAAAAAAAAAAAAAAAAAATCAACCCTGTCAGTTTAGACAACTTACGTAAAACTGGCAAGAGCTAACCGAGGTACATCTCACTGAGTGGATTAGAGTGTGCTCCTACAGTCCACTTTACCAGCAGAAAAGGGAAGCAGTAATCTACAGCTAATGGGCAGTAATAAGCAGCTGCAGCCCATGGAGTCCCAACAGCCTATGCAGCCACACATCTGCATGAAGTGTGTCACACTAGTCAATTCCCCAGGGGCAAGCTAAAGCCTTACAGCTCTAACTACATCTATATATATATATATATATATACACACACACAACTATCTACTGAACAAACTGGTAGTTGCTTCTATGTCTTTATGAGTCAAAAGTAAAAATTCTGTTTAACCTCAGACCTATAATTTTAAATAAAACAAATTAACTGGACAGTATGACAAAAATACTGGCACATTTAAATTAATGGTTCTGCTTCAAGCCCTTGTTAGCAGTTTTACTTATTGTAGAAGAAATAACCACACTATTAGATGCTCTAATACTTAAATTGGATACAAGAGTTGAACACTTTCCCTGGATGTACTGTACTTTCCCATGCTATGCTTTTTGGCAAGCACAGGACAGAAAAATTAAGCAAGTTTTCTTCTTCTGCTTGAAGATACAAACAAAACTAGGAAATAATGCTTTGAAATAGCCCAAAGTCTTTGTTTTCAGTATCTGCAAAGCAAGTGGGGGAGGAGGGGAAGTAAAGAAAATGCAGAATTAATAATTTGCATTCGGCACAAAAATTACTTGGATTAAAATAAATTTAAATGAAGTGCTGCAATTACACAAATGAGATCTTACCCCAATACAACAGAATGAAGGGAAGCAGTAGGAAGACTGTTTACCTGCCTGACTCAACTTACTGCATGACCTTGTAGACAAGACATTTCCAATTACAGTTATTGCAGCTGCAAAAACTTCTAAGCAAACACTTTCAATGGGGAAAACTGAAAGTCGATGTACCTCATATAATGTGAAAGGTGTGTATTCAGTTTCAGAAAGTAAAACTGATACTGAGCAAAAATGTATTGAGGAGTTTATATCACAAGAACATATAAGAATCTAAGAAGGATCAAAAAGGTGGCTCAAAATAAATGTTCAGTCAAGATCCAGCTTCTGTAAAGATATGCTATGAACACTCCTTGCTTCAAGCATTTAAATCAGTGAGGAAAAAAAACAACCACTATGATGCTACAGACAATGAAGTCAGCTAATTTAGGAAAACATTCCTATTTAAAATAACACATGTACGAGCCCATGAACTGCCAAAAAAAAGTACTGAGATGTAAGATTCAATCATTCCAAGGTACATTTTTAATGAAAAGCCAATAACAGCTGAAGGCTGAGAAACGGTACTCTTCCTATTTCCTAAAGATAAGTTAAAATTAAAAAACTTTCAAAATCACTACATAGTATTAACATCCTACATGAGGGAGCACTGGAATATTTGCAACTGTACCTTATATGTGTATAATGAGGACCTGCATCTTTTTTTGGACAGGACACATGACAAAAAACACTGAGCAAAAGGCATTTTCTAGAATCATTATCCTTCCATTTCCAACAAGAGGCAGTTATTTGTGCCTTAATGGCAGACTTAACCACCAACATATCACGATCTCCAAATGTAAAAGTAAAATAAACCAGAACCACTGAAGAAATAATATAACCTTACAAGTTAGAGGCTATACCAGGCTGCCCAGCCAATCTCATTTTGAGAGACATGGGAGGATTCAAGAAAATCCAGGCCTTATGCAGCATTTCTTTCCATAAATGATTTCAAGACTTTGTCCAAAAGTCAGGCCATCACTCATTAACATATGATCAAAGCTTCAGTTTTCATTATCTTCTCCACGAGCAAGTTCTACGGTAATAAAGCATTTCAGAGGTGCAACTCCTTGCGGAGCCGAGAACGTGTTCCTGGGAGATTTCACAGGAACATGGTTGTGCCGGGACAGCTTCGCGCTGGGGATGCCAATCCCGTCTCTCTGGTGGACAGGCAGGAAGCCTATTCCCGAACCCCGGTCACCCCACAACCACACAGGTGTGCCAGGCAGCACGCGGTCCCGGGGCTCTGAGCGCAGCGCCAGAAGCACCACTGCAGACACAAAGCCCAAGCTCAGCTCCGCTCCGCTCCCCCGCGGCCGCGCCGCCCGCGCCCCCCGCTCTCCCCGCGGGGCGGGAGGGGCAGCTCCGGTCGGGGGGGCCGCGCGGCACGGAAGAGCGGGCGCCGCCGCACGGCCCGCCGGGAGTTGTAGTCCGCTCTCCGCCTCCCGCCGCGCGGGGCCGCGGCGCAGGGACTGCAGCTCCCGCCATGCGCCGCGGCCCCGTCCCCGCACAGCGCGGCTCTCCCGCACCGGCCCGGCGCGACCTGCGGCATTCACCCCTGCCCGCCTCCCCCTGCACACGCAGCTCCACGGCCCGAGCACGCCCTCCCCGCGGCAGTCCCGGCTCTCTCGCAGCCCGCCACGAGGGCCGGCCACGGCCTCACCCGCTCGCCAGGCGGGTCGGGCAAACTGCGTCACACCCTCCGAGCGACCCCAGCCCTCCCCGGTGCGGCTCCCCCCACCCGTCCCCGCCCCCTCACGTTCAGCCCCCGCTCCCCGGGGGTTGCGCCGAGGGCCGCCCCGCTGGGCCCCCGCAGCCAGGCGCACACACAGCGCCCCCTCCGCGCCGGCCCCGCACCCGCGGGCCCGAGTCCTCCCCCGGCACCGGGAGCCCTGGCGGCGCGTTCGGCCGAGCCTCGCGGGTCAGGGGCAACAGCAGCCGCCCCCCGCCGGGTGGTTTTTACCGGCCGTGCGGGCGGCGCGGGTTGCGACCGGCGGGCGCGGCTCCGGCGCTACTCACTGACAGCGGCAGCATCCGAGTGCATTTTCGAGCGGCGCTGCACACGCTGCCGGCCCGGCCCGGCTCCGCTCCTGCCCCGCTCCCGATCCAGAGCCCGGGACGGACACCGCCGCCCCGCCCCCCGCCCGCGCTCATTGGTCCGCGTTGCCGGGAGAGGCCGCGCATCCCGCCCTTCTATTGGACCAGGTTCCTGCCACTCTCCCCGGGCCCGCTGCGCACCGCCCTCCCTCCCTCCCATTGGGCTCCAGGCTGCGCTCACCCCGCCTCCCTCCGCTCTGATTGGGCGCTACTGCTGCCAGTTTTTACCGGTCTTTAAAGCGCGTGCAAAGTGCACCACTTTGTGTCACCCGCGGCTCTGATTGGCTGCAGGGGCCAAGGGCCGCGCCCACGCCCTGACACGATTGGGTGAGCGGGTCAGGGGGCGGGCCCGGGGCGGGAGGGCGGGGCTGGGCGGCTGCTCCGGCTGCTGATGCCGCCGCGGGATGCGCTCGGCACCCGCTGACTTAGAGGCATTTCCTGATTTCTCCCATCTCGCTCTTCCTAAGGAGAAAAAATGGCAGGCTGCCGACAGCAGCCGAACGCACATAAGCGTCACACTGCCAGAGCAGCAGCGGGATGGGCGGTGGGGAGACCTGCGGCCAAAAGCTGCTCCGTGTGGGACGATGGGACTGGCTCACTGCCCCGAGGTGCTGTTCCCGGTCCTACGAATCTAGCGCATGGAGCCACGCTCCTTTCCCCGCTCCTCGCACAAGGATCTCGCCGCTCCGGAGCCGGAGGAGGAATACAGAAAGACACCCTGCAGGTCATTCCTGCTTAGCATGCGAGCTCAGTATCCTGCGTCCTTTCAGGGATAAACGCCGTCCCTGGCACTCGCTGAGAAGAGACTGCTGGAGCAGCATTTGTGCACAGTGGAGGATTATTAAGGCAGAACTTAGCCATGAAAAAAAAAAACCCACCTTTCCTTTCCTCTAAGAGGTTAAGTTAAAATAAAATCAAGGACTACAAAACTGAAGTAGCATCAGGTTTAAGGTAATTGTCCCTTTGGAGCAGTGCATTAGCATGCAGTCCTGAATTTAGTGATCACAGGCCTTTTTGTTTGTTTGGGGGGGTGGGTTGTTGGGTTTGGTGGGGTTTTTTATGAGCTTTGTCTTATTCAGTGAACCAGTCAGAACGAACAAGTGCAGACAATTTATTTTGCTGAGCCACATCTTAGGTTTTCAACTGTCTGTTTTACAGAGAAGAGAATGGAGTTCATAAGGAAATGAATCTTCTCTTTGAAAGCTATATACTAAAAACCACATCAGAGCAATAAAAGACACCTTTATCTGAAGTTCTTACTTGTTCACTAACTCCTTAAAATTATTTCTGTAGAACTTCCTGCCTGTATCTCAGTTATTTTCCGATTTGCTCCATCTTTTCTTTACCTTAACAATTTTACACTACCACCTCTACAAAAATAATAAAGCAGTGGGAGCAAGGTTTCACTTCTTGGGTAGTTCTAACATCCCACATGCCAGACATTCACATCTATGCATGTCATCCCAAGCTCTTATACCCAATAGGGGCACCACTGAGTTGCAATTCATCTGATCTAATTCTGGATTCAGAGCAACAATCCCTTTAGGGATGTCTGTTTGTTCACATTGACCATAAAAAAGCACATAGGCTGCTAGTTCAGAATAAAAAATATTCAAAAAGAAATCTTCTTCCATGCCTTACATAGTTGTAAATTGATACAGATCTAAAGAAAAGTGGCACAGAAAAACCCTATTTGGTTGTATCTGAAGGTAGAAAGGTTTGTATTTTTTCACCCATCTATTTTAGTCTAAAATGAAAAATACTATTTGGCTTTAAAGATATTTCCTTAGACTACAGCTTCTGTAACAACTTTTATTCTTAAATGTAAGGCAATTAGGTTTGCCAAGCAAAAATTCAATATATTTTTGAATACTTCAATACACAAGTATAATCTCTGATTCTTAAAAATTAGATCTGCAAAGAAACACAAAAGAGACTTTGTTTTCTGCTTCTGCCTGCTACAGGGAATGTATGCTTCAGCAGAAAAGGCTGCCCTGTGAGAAAAAGGCCCATTTCAACATGCACCTTCATTCCAACCTCAAAAAGGTATAAATAATCCCCTTTGTTACCACTAGTTGTAAAGGACTATGCAGATCTCCAGGCTGGCAGATGTTACGAAATCAGGCTGTATTTTCTTTCTGAAGCCTGAGTTTCCATAATGCGGAAATACTTCATTTTACACAGAGCAGATCAATCAAGTCATGGCTGATCAAGCATTTTATTGGGTTGCTTGGCAAGGTTCTGGTACTGCAGGGGCTCCAGGAGTGGCTTCTGTGAGAAGCTGCCAGGAGCTTCCCCCATGCTCAACAGAGCCAGTGCCAGCCATCTGCAGGATGGACCCACCACTGGCCAAGACTGAGCCCATCAGCAATGGTAGTAATGCCTCTGGGATAATGTATTTAAGAAGGAAAAAAATAAGAGTCACTGCATGGAAGTAATTACTATCAGAGAAGAGAGTAGTGATAACATGTGAGAGTAACAGCTCTGCAGACACCAAGATCAGGGTAGAAGGAGGGAGAGGAGGTGCTTCAGGTACTGGAACTAAGATTCCCCTGCAGCCCATGGTGTAGGCCATGGTGAGGCAACTATGCCCCTTGCAGCCCACAGAGGACCACCGGAGTGCAGAGATCCACCTGCAACCTGTGAAGGAGATCCATGCCAGAGTAGGTGGATGCATCCAAAGGAGGCCATCACACCATGAGAAATCTGTGCTGGAACAAGGTCCTGGCAGAGACCTGCGGACTCATGGAGAGAGGAGCCCACACTACAGAAAGTTTGCTGGCAGGACTTGTGACCCCATGGGGGACCCACACAGGAGCACCTCATTACTGAAGGACTGCACCCCGTGGAAGGCACCCACGGTCATGCGACTTGTGAAGAATTGTAGCCCGTGGGATGAACTCACACTGGAGAAGTTCATGGAGGACTGTCTTCCCTGGGAAGGACCCCACGTTGGAGCAGGGGAAGGACTCCTTTCTCTGAGGAGAAAGCAGCAGCAGAAACATGCAATGGAGTAACCTCCACTCCCTGAGCTGCTGGGCAGGAGGAGGTAGAGAATCAGAAACAAAGCCCGGGAAGAAGGGAGGGGTGGAGGAAGGTGCTTTTAAGATTTGTTTTATTTCTCATTATCCTGCTCTGATTTTGGTTGGTAATAAATTCAACTAATTTCCCCAAGTCAAGTCTGTCTTGCTCATGACAGTAATTGGTGAGTGATCTCTCCCTGTTCTTATCTCGACCCACAAGCCTTTTATTTTTTCTCCCCTTTCCAGTTGCAGAGAGGAGTGATAGAGCATGTTTAGTGGGTACCTGGCATCCAGCCAGGGTGGAACTACCACGTGGACAGAGACAGTTTAAGCAGCTCCAGCATCAGCATCTTCATCCTAGCCCTCCTGGCATTCTTTCTTTTGTGACAGTGCAACCATTTGGATAGCTAGATACCAAGAGCAAGACTGTCCCCAGTGCCCCTAAAAAGCAAAAAATCCCAGAACAAGACAAGAAAACGCTGAACTCTTCTTTTGGTTTTGTCCATTTTTTTTGTTTTCCCAGTCAGCTGAATATCCTGATCTGGCTCACCACACATATGTGCATGTGCTTCCATCAATACACAGGAGAGGAATAACAAACCCCGATGTGGAAAGTGGCAGTAAATGCCAGTCTACACACTGCTAGAACAAACTTAAAACTTCAATTTTTTTTTTTTTTTTTTTTGAGAGGACTGTCACTGTTCACTTTTTTATGTTTGTGTTGCTTTTTTAAATTGATAGCTAAAATGGCAACCACAATTAAAAAAACCCACAAAACTACTGTAGACTGTGAAAAATACTGGTTAACAAGAGAAAGAGGAACAATTCACTTAGTTTTATCTTCTTCACTATCAGAAACATAACGTAGAAGCATCTTTGAGAGTTTCCAAAAGGAAACTCTTTTCCTCTATTTCCAAAGGACATCAGACTCCAAAAGGCTAAAGCCACTGCATTTCTCAAATATCTTTGTTCATCTTGATTGCTTTGCTTAGAAACAAACTTGAACGTTCATTTTAGGCACCAGAATGACAAGCCATCATGTGTTTTCCAAGTCAGAGGGGAAAGGGAATTGTACTGAAAATAAACACATTACCAAAGAAGAATCTGCTGAACATTAAGAAAGCAGATAATGCAGTAACAAAACACAGTACAGGGTATTGTAAGAAAATAAACAAATTGTCTACAAGAAGCCCAGCAGTCACAGTCCTAAATCATTTGTGGATATGAAAAAGTAACTGATACCCAAGTCAACACAAACAGCTTTAAGTAATGCTTCTGAAAAGATTTTTTCAGCCTCAGAGTTTCAATAAACACCTAAATTTGAGTTATTCCTGCATGGTCTCAGCAGAACAGTACTAATCAGGGAAAAAAGAGGACCTCAAGTGGCAGAAGGTGGCAGCTGCAGATTATTTGAACTTCTTTTCAAACCACTATTCACTAAACAGTTCAGGTCATTTTAATTGCAGTGTCCCATGGACTCATACTATGCTCCCCGTTGAAGTGAAAAGGTCTGTTCTCTTACACTTGCTCCTCAAACATACTATTCTGGCCCCAAATGTTCTTTTGTAACACCCTGCAAACGTCATTTTACATAGATGAGGGAAAAAACATTTTAGGGCTGTTGATGGCTGATATTTAAAACCCTACATTTAATTTATAGGGTCTTCTTCAACTTCAGTTTGAAACTTTAACTTGTCTTCATTCATCACTAGGCAACTCTAAACAGCAAGGCTTAAGACAACTGCTTAGAATTTCGGCCTGAACTCTAGAGATGCATCAGAATAACCAGCACCTCTCTCTGAGCCACAAAGCTCCCTCACAGTCAGCAGAGGACTCTGAACATTTGCAGTGTTCTGTTTCTTGGAGACCGGTGGGAACTGGTTACCCGCACGCTTAAGCTGTAACAACTTGTTTCAGTAACGTAACTACAGTTGGAAAACAAAGGGTGTGTCTAACTTTCTCCCAGCTTGTAGCTGTGACACTGTTTCTGAAAATGGGAAATAACAATTTCAGTTGTTTCTTAGCCCAAGAGGTTTGAAAGGCAGCTCCCAGACTTCGGAGTGCTCTATGGCAACACCAAAGCCACTGCTTCTCAAGGTAAGCTTCCAATACACATAGAAATGCCTGAGCCAAGACCCCAAAGCAGGAATATATATATATATATATATGTAAGAGAAAACTTGAGTCTTCACCCTGGTGAAGAATACAGTACAATTACTCTCAGAAGTTGCTCTTACACATGTTACCTAGAGTCCTTCTTTTTTATTCTGATATACACACTGGTAGGCTCCTGATGTACAGCTGTCTCTTCCTGTACATTCCTAGAAACTTAATTGACCAGCACAGAATGTCAGAGGATAAGATTAGGAGTACATATTGTTTATACAGATAAGAATATGTATTTATATACATAGAATACATATTATTTAGAAGTCAGATATATGTAATCTAGTCCTTTTACCACCAGAAAAAGTTCACTTATAGAAAATAATGTCTATTTTATACATTTTGTCTTTTCATGCTGTCTCTGAATGCATAGAGATATCCACAAAGTTTTTCTTTCGTAACATACTATCTTATGAAAGCTGAGATGAACAGTGTATGATTAGAAAACAGGAAGATTAGTAACACACCCCTGCAGCACAACCTGTTCTAGCACATTTCTTTCATAGTTTGAAACATAGTGATTGTTCATTAGAGACACACTGCACATTTTTCTAAACCAGTCAGATACCACAGATTAGGTCAGCATGCAGATTTATGGACAAATAAGTTTAGTTTTAGCTTCCCAATTCTAATCACAGTAAGAGAAGCAGTATACAAACAGCTTGTGGTCATAGTTTTTCTTAATCATTCTGGTAAAATAATGCAAATGTCAACAAATGCTTGCTACTAATTATATTTGCCTATAGTTTCTTGATATTAAGCCACACAAGGTATGGATACACCAACATTAAATCGCACAAGTGACTCAGAAGAAGAGAAGAAGAGAATATTCAAAGTTCAGATTTTGTCACTGTCCACATGAACCTTTCAAATGGGGTGAACATTCTAAATCCTGTGAAAATCCATCCAAGTATGCTCACAGACTTTGAAGATTACACACAGAGATGACATATAATCTGATCTATTATGCAAGTCATGCTTTGCTATATGACTTCTTGAAAAATAATTATTCTATATTTTAATTGTTAAAAAAATAAGGGGTTTTCCATCTTTTTATATATATGAGTATAATTTCTTGCATTTCACATTAATAAACTGCTCACATTACAAGGTATTCGCAGAGTTAGCCTGTGGAGAATGTTAAGTAACATGGCAAGATAATGTTATGTTTTCTACAGGCCGTGGAAAGGTAAAACTGTGGCTGGATGTGTGTCAGAGCCAGCATGAGAACATGCTGCAAAGAAGTGAGGATACTCAGAGCCACTGTGCAATGTTGGTGCCAGTGTCAGCTGCTGTTGCAGGCTGGGAGGAGGGAGAGACAAAGGCTACTGGTGTTTGCAGAAGAAAACTACTGAAAGTGCAAGAGAGTCACTCCCATCACTCCAAAACCTAATTTATCCTGTCCTACTGGAAAGTCACAGAGAGAACAAGTTCAGAGGGCTTGTAAAGACAAACACAGCAGCTGTAGGTGAGAAATTAGTTCAATAATGGCTGGTTATACCATCACAGATGATGAATACGTAACCACTGCAACTTTTAAATGCCTTCCAAATATTCTCTGTCCACAAAGATCAGTGAACAGTTTTAGAAACACAGTCCTAAAAACAAGGGAGCGAAATGATATGTGACCAGAATAAAGTGACAAGGTTGGTGATGACAGCAATTACCTGATTCCACAGAACAAAAAACCCTAGGTAAAAGCACATCCTGTACTTGCTTAAATGGAGAAACAATAAAATTGAGTACGCTGAAGCTGTTCTCAAAAGAACATGGTGAAGAATTAGAGGGAGAAAAAAAATCCACCCACTTTCCTGCAATATCCTATTCCTTTCAGTTGCAGTATGCTTAGGTATTACTGGAAAGACACACAGCACTAAATACCAAAATCACAAATGCATTTTTCAAGTTGAGTGGGTCACTTAAACAAATCACCTAACATGTTTCTCACAAGCAGGAAAGTTTCTTTGGACAACGCTGAAGATGTCCTCATTGTTTAAGGAAAGGTCTACACATATACTGAAGGATCAGGAGTCAAATGTAAAAGATATCGTGAAGAGACACTGAGAAGACACAACACTTCACATTATCTTACATGTGCATTAAATAATGGGGAATTCACTGCCTAGGTCAAAAAAGTCCCACTTCTATTTAGTCCTATTAAAGTATAATGCTAGCAAAGGAACAATGCTTTTTTTTATTTGTTTGTTTTATTACAGTTCATTTTAAATAAAAGTTACAACTAACCCTTCTTTCTTCTCAGAAACCTTGTTATGTTGAGACAATTGTTTTTAATTCTTTGGCAGTGTGTTCAGGTAAGTGTCTCACAAAAATAACTATTCAGAGGTACTTTACTCTTCCCTTTGTAAAAGCATTGCAGAGGCTAATATCCAGCTAAAAAAAGATGAAGTTTGTAAAAGTCACTGCCTTTTCTCCAGTATTATGAACATCAATCATCCACAAATTGTTCTAATAAAACTCATTTAAGAATAAAATGTAGAATAGCAGCAGACGTAAACACTGTTTGAGAAAGTCAAAAATGCACACAGTTCAAACACATACTTACAGCATATCTCCCAATTTAAAAAAATGTCCTATTCCTATTTTGAAAACCTAAGGCCAAGCTTTTTATTGCCATAGCAGCAGGACTACAAATTGCAGCAAGTATCAACAGGTGACCTACACTACCACATTATTTTGCTTTGCCTCAGTCATCAAAAAGTGTGTAAGTCTGCTGAAATTCCTTGCACATGACTGTTCCAGTGACTGTCCAGGAGAGGAAAGGGGTCATATCTGGACCTTAAAAAAAAGTGCATAGACACATTCAACTCTGAAACAGCAGGATGTAGGATACCTTCACAAAAGTTGAAGACCTTACTGCCAAAGCAAGTTCCCACTCTTGCTTTGCTGCTTACAAAGCAGGTATCTGGCCCAGGTAGATACCAGTTTATCAAAATGCAGGCATCTTCCCTCTCTCACAGTGATGGCAACTCATTAAAGAGAAGAGTCACCAACTGTTAGACAGACTTTCACAGTGTTATGCAGCATGGGAACTGCTCATCCTTAAACAACGTAGTCTTTTTGAGTGCCAATTCAGCTTCAAGCAACAAACCTTTCTTGCTGGTCCCAACAGTATGTTATTTTCTCACTCTAATTTGCCTGTTTAAAATATTTAGGAGTGCTCATATGAAAGTGATGAATATGCTCATAATTATGTCCATCTTTATAAGATCCAAACCTAAAGAAAAATATTCAACAAAGAAAAACTATTACAACAATATTTACCCATGCATTTAAATCATACAATTACTACACTACTTCTGAATGTTCTAGACAGTTTATTTCAGAAACAGGACCCAATTCTACTTAAATGTAAGTCATAATTTATGTACCCTCTCTCACTAGATGTCTTTGAATATAGTGGAGACATTTAATTACACTAATTGCATTAATGCCTTAGGCAGTCTATAATTGGAACTCCAGCTGACAAAGGTGAGTGGTGCATTTATCTGCTTAAATCTCATGCTTTTTACATTTTTAGTCCTGACTTCAGTGGAGATATAATTTAAACCCCCATAGTATCAAAATTGTCAACAGTGTTGTTAATATTGCACATCTTACTTTTGAAAATTATGGTGAAAATTGTAATTTTTCACACCATATTTAAATCTGAAAGATTTGACAACTGACTATTATGATAGATAGATTTGCAAAAGTAAAATGGAATACGTATTCAAAATTTCAGTGCTAAGTAACATTTAAGAGCAGTGCCATTGTATTTCTAAAGAATTGCAGCTAATTGGAAAAAGTTAAACTTATTCCTACAGGTTATATCTTTCCTGCTTACAAGCAGACATAAAAATAATTAGGACAATACTCTGTGCTGAAATTACCTGAGAAAAATCTAAATGTGAATCCTAACTTTAAGTAATGTGGCAAGATGTGCCTAACTTTAGGCAAGTTTCATCATGTGGAAAAGTCTGAGCAAACTCCCATTTAAACAGGAAGCCAGTGACTGAGTGGGAAATAAAAAGTGAGTAAGCTCAACTGTTAGGTGTATATAAGAAAGTAACATATCCTGTATTATGCCTGTTAGGAGTAGTAAATATGGCATTGCTGGAAATAGATATTGCCACAGAGAAGCAATCTCAAACTTCATGACTCTTCCACTGATATTAATATTAGAGTAAATACTTTCCTCCATATTTCTATTCCTTATGCAATACCAGTGGAAAAATGACAGCATTCTAGAAAAAAAATAACTTTTTTACATAAAACTAGTAATTTTTATTTCTCAACACATGTAACATACTGCCTCAGGCATCCTCTTGAATTTTTGCTCCAGTTATATGGTATATTTTAAAATGTTTATGCAAAGAGTATTTAATGTATATATTGTATTTTGTCTTCCAAGTAACAGTGTATTAAGACCCCAATCCTCTGAAGTCCCAAGAAATATGGGAGATCTTTCATGATCTATAAAATGAGCCACCACACCACTTGGCAAAAATCCCTATCAAGCAATCTCAGAAATTAATTACCGGGGTAAATAAGCGTTACTTTCAATATATGCTACAACACAGCAGATTGATTTTCCCAAGGTGCATGCCAAGTAAATAGAAAAAAAAATGGAATTGCAAACCAGAATTTCTTGCCTCCTAATCTTTTAAATATGGTGCTGATCAGTGCCCCCCAACTCAAGAAAAATTTTGTTTCTAGACCTCTGTTTTACAAGATGTCACATACACCATCACCTTAATTTCTTATGAGATACACTGACCTGGGATTGAAACGGATGTCCTTAGGAACTTGGCTGGGATCAGTGACAATTCTGTCATTGTCAGTATAGCTATCCACATGATGTGGGATTCTAAATTTGGCCATCTGGACTTCTGAATCACTTAAACCAGCATGAGATATGCGGGCATAACCCAACCTATCAAATATGAGAAGAGTTAGTTTGAAGAAAAAACTCAAGGCAATTTCACCACATTCTTAATGCATGTATTTTTTTTTTCCAGGAGTTATTCTTTAACTTACCAGCATAATTTTCCATTTCTGTGAATCTCACCTTCAAAAACTGAAAGTGCTCCATGAACACAATCCTAACATGTCACGAGTATAAAAACTGAAAAAGCCTAAGTGTTTAAGAATAAGTTCTACAGCTAGAAACTTATTTTTAAAATTACAACTTAATATAAGCTTACCAACTTCTTTCATTGAAGAGATTGCAGTATTCAAGAAAGAAACTCAAGCATCAATGGAATGAATAACAAGAAACATTAAGATTGCAAATGGGGGCGGTTTGTTACCCTGTTTTTTTGGTGTGTGTTTTTTTTTTTATTCAATACTGTTAAGATAGCAATCAAGTTTACAGGTTTTATTCCTGTGAACACTGCAGAATTTGCACAGTTTATTCGGAATAAGTTTAATTCCATTCTGGTACATACATCACCAAGAGAATGATTTACAAGCAATTTGGTTTTGAAAGATATGGATCTCATAGGTCCTAAGAGAAAAGTGTTTCATTATAGGCTTACAAAGTTAAAGTTTCCACTAAACCCAGCATAAAGATTGGCTGGATTAGATCAGCATTTTGCTTCAAGAAACCCTACAATCATACTTCAAAATGTCTAGCTTCTGTGTCACATACAAATTAGGGCTTAGCCTTCACATTTTAGAAGCTGCAGAGCCAGAGCTTTGGAAAAATGTAGTTTTACATTACCAAAGCAGACTAGATCTGAAGACATTTTACACAGAAGGATGAAACCTGTAATACTGTCTTTGCAATTGTATTCAGAAATACACCAATTCATCCTGATACAGTGTTTCACATTACTTCATGATTGATCTGTCTATACATAATTGTTTAGGGATATAAGAGTCTTCCACAATCACCTACAAAAGAGTATAAAACTGATTACCATTAAGATATTTAAACCAATTAATAAATATCTACTTTAGCATACCTTATTACTCCACGATACATAATATAGCTACACCATCTGTCACGATCTGTACTGTCAATATCCTAGAAGCGAAAGGGGAAAAAAAGTCAAACAAATAAGGCAAATTTTCCCTTAGATAGGCTTTAAATCAGTAATGGGACCAATGTGTAACCGTGCTAAGAAAAATGTTTTGCCTAAAACACTGTAATAAGGTAGAAAGAAAAAAAAACACTTTTAGACAAATCGCATAACTTTTTGACATCTCCTAATAGAAGACCAAACACAGAGCTCAGTTTTAAAACAAAAGAATCACAGAATTAGAGGCTGAAAGGGTTGTCTGAAGGTCACCTACTCCTAACCCCGTGGTCAATGTAACTTCAAGCAGATTGCTCAGGACCTTACCCAGGTAATTTTTGAATATATCCAAGGATGGAGATTTCACAACTTCACCAGGCCCCTGTTCTAGTGCTTAACTACCCTGACTTTTTTTTTTCTTCTGTTATCTAAATGACATTTCCTTTGTGGCAACTACTGTCCATTGCCTCCTGTTCTTTATTTGAACATGTGCATATTTTCTTCTATGTCTATTTTCAAGTTATCAATTTAAAATATTATGCTATTTCCAATATATTTTATCTCTAAAGATGCATTATTTTTACATTACCTTGACATTTCCATTTTCTATTAATTCAGTATAATCTCTGGATCCAGGAGCTGAAGTGATGTACCCTAGAAACACAACTTGCTTAGAGCTAGTCTTCAATAGGTTTGAAACAGCTATTGCCTGGAGTTTTCTGTCCAAGTCCTCTCTGAAAGAAATGGAAAACACTTTAACACATGTACATTTTAGCTCTGAATCTTTGTGCTATAACATAGCAAGCCACAAATGAATCTGGTACCATTTTTTTGCTCAGTATTAGAGAGAACGAAAGTTTACAGCAAGCCTAGTGATTTAAAGTTATTGTTACATTTGATAAAAGCCACATGATCATGGTAGATGTAATTAGGGTTCTCTTTCTAGCCATTACAAGAACAACATTTTCTATTACTGTTTTGTCTTTAGTACTGATCTCATCACCAGGAAATGTGAATGTACGTGCTTTGGTTATCTCAGGCTTTGTCTCTGCTTGCACTTAAAATTTAACTGTGCACAGTATCATGCATAACAAAGAGCTCACATGCTAACAAAACTTTTATGATGGACAGATCATGGTAAATATAGTCTTAAATTCTGGTTCACGTAATTTATGAAATATGACTTGAGCTACGTCATCCCGTTAACTTTACTTAATTATATTTGGCAGGTATTCTCCATCTCTAATGAAATTTACACAACAGTTACAACATGACCAAAAATGATAGCACAGGTGGAGCCTGGTAAAATACTGCATTGAATCCCATTCCTTGTCCTTGGGTTTGCCATAAAATAACGCAAAGACAGTTCTCTCTGATTCTTCATATTTATAACTTTAAATAGTTGTGTAAATCATGTTATGTTCTATGTTTTGGTAGGCTGGGCTAAATACCATTGAGAAAGGGAGTTAAATACCATTGGAATCCATAAACCCAAGAGAAGACAAGAATTTTAGTGTGGCTATGCTTTATAAACAGTGATATTTCTGACTGAAGCAAATGCATTAGGGAGAAAGAGCACAGAAACAGGAGACAAAAAAACCCCAAACATTTAAATAGAAACCTGACCTAGGTATGTGTGAAATTGCCTGCTCAGCTAGTTGCTCTTTCCAGAATTATACCTCTCCAGAAGATGGGATCTTTTAAATGACACAGGCATGGTTATATTTCCACATTTTAAAAACAGTATTTAAAAACATCCCTAGTTATCCAGTATTCTATAGTCTATGTCATCCTAAGCAGTAGAAGGAAAAAAAAAAGGTTAAAACCAAGCAGTTGTGTGCAACGTTTAATTACAAATTCACTCCCCTCAAAAACACAATCTAATTTGCACTCATTTCCCATATGTCTCCTCACATTTTCTCCTTCATCTTTATCTCGTCTCTCTCTGAGGGGGGAATACAGTGCTACTTTCATCTGCTTTGACAAACTGTTTCTCAGACAGGCAAGTCTAATCACCTGTGTGAGGCATAGAAGGAAATTCCTTTCCAGAGTTCAAATCGGGAGTGATTTCTCACAACTATATTTGTTTAATAAATGGGAAATTTAAAAAAAATGTGTAGGTTTGGAGCACAATTTCTATACTGGGGAAGGAAATGGGATAAGGAGAATTCTTGCTGTTTCCTGAGCAGCTTCTTTGTGTTATTATATTCTGCACTCTATCCATAAATTTGCCTCTCCGTGAATTATAACAAATTTAAAAAAAAATTCCAAATGCTACTACATAACCACAAACACACTAGATATTGCAGCAAATATAGTAGAAAATACAGCTACATGGAGCATTCACAAAACTATCTCTTATTAATATTTGTTACACACAAGTAATCAAAATGTTGTTTTTCAATAACTGAAATATACACCTTATTCTCTTCCATCACATATTTGAGTTATTGGTATAATTTTGCCTTTCCAAATCCAGAGATCAGACTTCATATTGCCACTTGCATACAGTCAGAAGGACACTGATGGGTATTTTTATTGCTGTTTCAACATCATGCTTTCTTGGAAGTTTCAGATTTGTTACTTTTTGTTTTAATAAATATCATTTTTCCATTAACACTATCTATCTGTAACTGCAACTATCTGCACTCATTGTGGAATATAGTAGATCTATTCCATATTCGTAAAGTCAGAAGGATGCTATCCTGCACTGAGATGCATCTCTAGCCCTATGATTTGTTGTGACTTTAGAATGATATCTTTAAATCCCTAATAATTCAGATAGTAGGCTCAGCTGAGTTTTGCATGACACATTTGTCCTGTTTAAAAAGTACTTCAAAATTTTAACCCAGTAGTTATGTCACAGTATTTCCTCAAGTGTGCCTTGCTAGAACCAGTATTACAGCGGCATATTTAGAGGGTACAAAAGAAATCCCAGAAATTCACAAATTACATTACATGACTTTGTAGGATATATGTAACAACAAATAAAATACACACTCTTCGTTTCCAAAGTGGGCGACAACGAAATCAATCAGTTTCCCTGTGAAGTTGACCGTCAGGGAAATGGCAGGTGCAATCTCTCCCTCTGGAGACGGAAGGAGGTGATGGGTTGATTTTACAATTGGATACTTTGATAGCACCATAATCCTAAATGAGAAGAGGTGAAAAGTGACATTTTGTAGTTCACAAGAATCACAGGTGTGAACTAAGCAGATAAATGTGTGCAGAAGACTAACAGTCACTGAACACAAACCATCAGACCAGAATATAAACCATCGCTAGTAGATTTTTCTGAATTTAGGTTTCCCTCTAAAATACTACTTGAGTACATGCCCAAAACTGTATTATCAATTTAATTCCTACACTAAAAAATATTCTGTATATATGAATTCTCACACTGAGCCTTTCACAATCTGTATTTCAGACAAAACAGAATTTTATACTACTAGAAATTCAAACATATTTTATTAGAATTAGAAGCAGAGAGAAATACATCTTCCAAGTACGAGATGTCTCATTTTTCAGCTTCTGTTTAGACATTTTGCATCAGGTTTTTGAAAATATTTCATGAATAAAATTTCAGAGAATTATTTTTCTGCCCCATTCTGCCTCACTTAAATAGATAGACTCTGGAAGAGGAAAGTTACTAAATTCCCCTCACACATGGCAATAATTAAATAGCCATTGCAACATCACTAGAAAGTTCTATCTGCCACAGAGATCTATATATCCCCCTGAAAAAAAAGCCACATCGTAAGCAACTATTTTTCCAGAAGGCAAAGGTATTGAAAGAAATGCAACTGGTAGTTGGTCAAGCACTAAAGTAAAACCAACACAAAAAATCTGGTCAAACAGACGTGTCTTTCTACGCCCATTTCCCACTATAGAGTTCAACCTGGATTTAAGGAATTCAAGATTTCAAATACCTCCAGGTGCAGTTACATTTTCCAACTGCTATCACATGTTTAAGTCCAAAATATAAAGGTCTCATAGCCCAAACCAAAATAATTTGAAAAGGGAATCAGATACAGTACTTAGAATGACAAACGCCCAAATCTGTACAGGATGCCATTCTCTACTTCACCAAAACCAAAGTAGCTTACAGAGGCAGGCACCAAAACCTGATCATGTTTAACAATGAGAAAACTCCATCTGCATTACATTGTAACACTAAGGAATCAAAGCCTGTTCCTAAAAGACAAGCTCCAACAAGCGATTATGGGGATTATTACTCCAACTATTCTTTGCTCACGTTCTAGCACAGTTAGTATTGGGCAGTGTATTTACATCTATTTACTGTCACTGTGCATGTGAAGATGACTCACCCCCAAGTGTGATCTCTTGTGCTTGGACCAAAATCTGTGTAAAATCCTAGTTTTTCTCCTAGCCACATTGTTGGATCGTGGTTTCCAATGAATGGCTTAGATGCATCACTCTCTATAATAGTGATAAAATCTGCTTCTAAAAAAGGAAGGGAAAAAACAAAAATATTTCCAAATTTATAACTGTTACCTATGAATGTGACTAAATGACTACATGATGTTGTAATTTCCCTTTTGATTGCACAAGGGTGGACACAAGTCCTTCAGGAATCAGTCAGGGCAAACTAATGTTCTCAAGAAAGTCATGCCCAAACTTTTGGCCACTGCAGCCCACACAACCCCTGATAAAGGCATACTTAGTGTCTGCTTGACACAGCTCCTCCCTAGTGCACAACCAGAGACACGAGACTGCACAGTAAAGCTGGCCTACGCAGACCTCGTGCATTAGAGATACTGTGAGTACACTGATTAACAGCACAGTAGCGACTCTACTGCTTTCAACGATGAACAAGCACTACACAGCACATCTGCACTTACCTTCATCTAACAAATCCTATTGTGCTCCAAAGGGTCCTGTGCAAGATGGAACTGGCTGTTATTGCCAAAGCAATTAATCAGCCCTAAGTAAGCCAGCATTAGCCCCAAGGCATGGTAACAGAAGGGTTCCCAGCTCCAATTAATTGCTGACCATTGGCAGCCACCTCATTTTCTCATGGCACTGTGGTCCCTCCTTGTTTACATGCAGAAGTGTGGCTTTGTCAAGGGAAAAGGACGGGTTCCCCCATATT
This sequence comes from Pseudopipra pipra, assembly GCF_036250125.1. Classification (NCBI taxonomy): domain Eukaryota; kingdom Metazoa; phylum Chordata; class Aves; order Passeriformes; family Pipridae; genus Pseudopipra; species Pseudopipra pipra. The sequence continues at coordinate 49,169,165 of NC_087552.1, forward strand.
TTGACTGCAGGATACAGGAAGAACTATGCAGTCTCTCCAGGAACCTAAAAAATGCATCTAAGACCTGCCCATGCCTGAAGGAAGGTGGGAGTCTGCAAGCTGGCCATAGGATGCCTGAACCATCCAGGCTCAGCTTGAGCAGCAGGTCCGTACGGCTGCAGCAGAAAGTGTTCCCTTCTTGCTGCAATTATGCCCCCCTTGGAGTGTTCTCTTACTCCTGAAGGCAATCGAGTCACCACTTCATCCAAAGCTCTTCTTCAAGGAATTTAGACCACTCCATCCAGCACTGCTCTTGACATAGAAGACTTTTTGCTTCTGAAATGTCTTATTTAGCACTGTGAAAGCAATGCCAGCAGGGAAAATGGTAGCTCAGAGTACTTTTAAGTGGATTCCCAGGTTTTTGCTTCTACATCATTAGCATACATGCTGATCACAGAAACAGTAACTGAAACCATTAAGAAGGGTTGATGTTATGTATCCCTTCAGGGCAGACAGGAGTTCCAGTCACAAAAGCCATTACACATTGCATCTTCACTATGCCAACAGAGAGAAGATGAGCCCAAGGAATGCATACCACCACATCTTTAAAGACAACCCCTATGCTGAAGCAGTTAGCCACTCTTCTATGGGGCTCAAAATCAGGAACTCTTTTTTAGAAAACAAATCTTTTAAGAATTTGAACCTTAACTCTAAATGTATTAATGAATGCATTTTCTGGAAATGTTAACGTAGTATTTTATATAACAATATTCATATAACATAAAACTCCAGAATACTGTTTCTTGCAACCTGGAATTAAGATTTATTAATTTATATTTTGGAATTTGCTGCCTTTTTGACTTAACGGTAGGGTGGGTTTTTTTTTTAGAAGTGATACTTCATTACCTCAAGGAAATGCTCAGTGGACATAACCATATTTTTCTAATATTCGTTAATTTAAACTATGGTCACCAGAAATAAATGCATTCATTATAATTCATAAATAAACATGCAAAGATTAAATAAACACCCAGATAGGAACTATGGAATCACTAATGTACAAGATCACTCCAAATTTCAATTCATTTAATGTCTTGGTTGTTTTCTCACATCACTAGACAGCCTACATAGCTCAGCCCTCTGAACCTTTGGGTTCATGGGACAATGGAGTGAATGATGCTCGAATCAGTCTGTTCACTCTTCATTAACTCCTGGGCATCTGTGCCACAAAATCAAGCCTTGCACAGGAGCATCTGTCAGTGCCTTCCCACTGCTTGGGTCTGTCAAACCTGAGCTGCTCAGGAAAGTCCTGCAGTGCACTCACACCATAGGAGGAGCTGAGAAAACAAATGCTGGAATAGCAGCATTGATACTTCCTAATCTCCTGAGCTGCTTTAAATCTTAAACCCAGTCTACCCTATCTCATGGGTATCACAAAAAAAGGTAACACCTACAAGCACCACTGGCTGACTCCTTTCAATGCACTCTGCAGCAGCACTAATCTTGAGTCCATATTCTTAATTTCCTATAGCTAATTTTCCAACCAAAATCCTGTCCATGGGCAACAGGTTAGACATCCTTCTTTACCATAAAATCATGACAACTAAGCTAAAACTGTTATCTTTCTTGTATACATTGCTCTGGTTCAGTGATGGAAACACTCATTTGTTTCTCCTCTATATATGTTACTTAGAGCATTTTAATTTCAGACACTTTCAGCATTATATAATGCTTCACATCTAAAAAAAACACACAGAGAAGTTACAAAGCATTGTATTTTATCTAAAAGGATATTTATCATTATTTTATTTATTCAAAGAGTTTCTCTATAGACAAGTTACAGCATTATGAGAAGAAAAATCCAAATAACAAACCAAGTGTTTTCTTGAACTAGAAACCTTTTTAAAAACACATTGAACAAGTTATCACCTCTGCAAATGGATTTTTAACAGAAGTGATTGTGTTGGAACAGCTCACCAATTCAGAAGAAAAACACTAAACACAGGTTCTTGTGTTAATGCAAAAATTGACTCAGTCACCCAGCAGGTGTTCTTTCTCTTTAGATGAACCCCCTCAAATACAAATGAAGTGGGGAAAAAAAAATAGTTACCTGTCTGATTAAGCAAATTAGCTGATCCTTCCAAATTAGACCATCCTTCATTGTCATATGCAAATCTAAAAGGCCAGATCATAGCAGAGAAGTCTCGTTTTGGAACCTCAAAAAAATAAATTGAAAAAAGTCAAGTGCAATTTAACTTTTATGTATTATAGCTTTGCAGCCAACAACATCAGATACATGGTGCCATAAAAGACATGCAAGAAGAGAAGTTTTAACCAACACATTTTCCTAATAAAGATGTCAGGATTACAAAAGAGTTAATCTGCTATTAACAAGTGGAGAAGAGTCATCATAATTAAAATGTATTTGCAAATAAATGAACATGAAAGAGATTATGGATTATTTTGTCTTTCTAAGAGTAACTAGCCACTTTGTCCACACTATAAGAACCACAAACCTGAACTAATTCTAAAAAGAAAGCCAATTGTATATGTTTGCATGCATGTGTGAATCTAACACTAAACTTTGCAAGCCTTAAGCATCTTGTTACAATCATCGCAACACATAAATTTTTGCCAGGTAGAAAACTGGAATCTTATGATTTTTATCCAATTTCCATAACTACTCTAATCCAGATCAACCAACTTTTCAGAGAGCTTAGATTCAGAGTTATGCATATAAATATAGAAGCACAGAATTCCTTCATCTGGAAGGCACCTCAGAATGTTATCTGCTCAAACTTCCCTGACATGAGATCAGGCTGCTAACAGCATTGTCAAATCAAATTTGAATACAACTAAAATAAATAAATTTATAAAAGTAACATTCAAATTTAACATATGAGGCAAGAATCTCTCATTTTTTCAGAATATTCTTTTCCTTTGCAGCAGCACCTTAAATATCCAAAGACCCAAGCATTTCCCATGTTCAATTCAATTTACAAATTAAATTTTTGCATTTTCATTTTTGTGTTAGTTTTTCTGATTACTTGGATACTGGTACAAAGACTTCTTCAGCACCGATTAAGGCACCTGAAGTATCACATGCTGTATATATTTTACTGTATATTTGAAAGTTCCCATTTTTGCAAACATACTACTCACCCCTTGGCCCAGTTTCTTCTGGTAAGTTTTATAACGTAAACCCAGTCCAAGCAAACCAACACCAACAAACAGCCACAAGACTTGAAATAGAAAAATACAAAAATTATGTTTTTAAAGCAAGAAAAAATAACATTATTGTAGTTAGAACAGGGCACACTGTTACTCTAAGGTGCGCTATTTATAAGATGAGAAATGTGTACGTTTAAATTTCAACATATGCCAGGGATAACACCAGTCCAAGGTAGTGTACTTAAGAGTATCTAAATGCATCCAGAATATCTGTATGTGTGCAAATACACTTACATTCTCCAAAACACAACATGCTGAACAGATAAAATATACCAAAACTCTTTGAAATACTTATGTAAAAATTGTGTCTGCTGAAGAATTTGCTACAGAAGATGAGTAAGAGGATCATGTAAACCTTTCAGTGTTTTCCTCTCTGTGTTGCAGGTATGCATTTGTAGTACACAATTTTTATTTTGGATTAATACAATGCATGGAATAAAATTTAGTTTACTTTGCAAGCCTTTATATGTCAAAAACGTGATTCCTGCCAGACTTCCAGAGTGATCGTTTGTTTGACATGTTCCTGGAAAGGCACTTTGTCTTCACAGAAAGCATATTCAGAGTTTTCCCACTGCTCCAGTAGCCTTCCAAATAAATACAGTGGACACTTAAGAGCTCTCAGCATTTGGCACATTCTAATTTGATGATCAAAGCCCTTCTCAGTTATTTCATTTCTGCAATGACATATGCTCTCTACAATGACTTCAGTAACTCCTGTGTATTCTTTCATATCTTTAAGCACTTATGAAATTACTGTAATGCAAGTTTTCTGGAACAATTTTGTGTAAAATTTAAATAAATATGATAATGGATTATGTCAGAAGAAAGGACATGCTGTTTAAATTAGCACATGTCAAGTAATTTCATACTCTGCAAGACGCAAAGGTGCTTAAAGGGGAAGCTGAGAAAAAATACAAGTCTGGGCACGATGAGGAAGTACAAGAGGTGTTGTCGCAACGTCACCAGATTAGCTGAACAAGGGCTGTACTTTGTGACAAGGAGTATTTTGAAATATTCACTCACTTTTGTGAGATGTTTCTGAGCAGCAATATTCAAACCACTTGAAGTGGTGCTCACATTGCCTCTGACACACAAACTCTCACGGGCCATATTCTTCTGGCCCCTGAGTATAAAGGGTAAAGTCCTCCATAAACATTCCAGAAACATCCCTGAAAAGTTGTTAAGTGCTATTGTTTCTGCTTTCTAAATGCAGCAAAATGTACACAAATGGCAAGTGATTTGATACAAATCACAGAAGATGTGGAATTTGAACCTTCATCATTCTGATCTCTGTAGGGTTAGCATGCCCTAATATTTAGCAATTTTTTTCCTTTACCAAACTTCACAATATTGACACATGTTTTTCCTTAGAAAAAACAAGCTAACAATGAAAACAAAAGCATCATTTATACGAATCCCTGAGGTTTAAAAGCCAAAAAGTAGTAAAACCTTGAACATTTGATTTTTGTTTCTCTTCAAAACCCAAGGAAAAAAAACATATATACAATCTGGAAAGCTGGGATCCCCAGGCATAGTTCACAGGCAAATGATGACACGGATTTCCTGAGCATAGGCTTGGTCTTAACACGAAGCAAAGCATCAAGATTGTATTGTGATGTCAGCCTCAACAGGCTTTGCAGGACTGCCTCCTCACACAAGGAGGGGTGTCACATTACAGAGCAGCTCTTGGGCCAGCCAAGTCCCCTCACACTGCCAGCCAGCTCACACAGCCTTAGGAAGGCTGTCTCACTGAACTGCTTCAAAAACGACATAAAAAATGGGCCAAGAAATTATTCCTATCTTTTGTGTACTCCTTGTAAATCTCAAGATCCAGAGAGGCCTCTTCCTCAACCTCTAAAATAAAAGCACAAATGCTGCTGAGTCCAACCCATTTACGCATTTTGGTTTTTGCCTGGTTTTTGGTCTCTATTTAACACACTCCATCAGGAATAGCTTCTGTCAGTTGTTATCACAGTGAGTCAGCTCCTCCGGTAGAATATGTCATCCTTAAACTGGAACCAGGGCAATACCAACTACAAGTCTGTCTCTAAAACTAGCAAAAAACCCACATTTCTAAAACATCTGAGCAAAAAGCTCCACAGTGTTACTCTTTTCCCTCAGACAATATCCCTACAGTCAGGAAAAAAAGGAAGTAAATTTATACTTACATAGTTTAATATAGTTTTTAGTCTTTTTGAATAGTGGCTTTTGATGGCTTTTCACTTCAAAGGTAGAGCTAAGGTCTTTCTTGGGTCCTGTTAGAAAATCTAGCCCAATACATAACATGATAAAACCTACAAAAATATAAGTAATCAGTTTTTTCATAGAGCCTTAATACATTAAACATTGCTCATAAACACAACACTTATAAACTTCCAGCTTACGAGACAACAACCTTATGGCTCCAACAACAAAGATGATTCAAAGCACAAATGCAGATAACTGCCATACCTAATGTAGCAATGCAGGACATATAAGATTATTGACAGCACTCTCAAGCAAAGACTGATTTGCAGTATAGTTCCAGGGTATTATGTAAAAAGGCTAGCACAAGTTAGATAAATCATGCTAAAATCCTTCCAGGCCCTGTTGATGGATACAACTCCCAGCTCAGTCCACTGTTTTCAAAGTTTACTGAAATCAACCTGGACAAGAGCAATTAAGTTACACCCACATATTACATAACCTTAAAATAGCAGCTTTATGAAAAAATACATTGTTGATTGTAGATATGTTTTATCTACAAATTAACTGCTCTGTCACCAAGATAAAAGTAACACATTTTTTGTATAAGAACTACAAAAGCAATTGCTCATCGATTTGTACTAAAACAGCGTAAGCAGATTGCAGCAGTTGGAAGGCCAATTTAACATGGCAGCAACTTGTATTCTTGCACTCCAGGGCCAACAGAACCAGCTCTGCATTTTAGGAATAGACAACTAAACACACATGTAGATACATTTTAAAAACTAATAAACAACTTCATGCACTAACTGTTGCACTGCATTGGAAAGGTATCTTTTCAATCTTTTCAGACTGCTAGTACAAGGTCTTTTCCCATTCCTTATGAGATAAAGAATCCAATTACCTCAAAGAAAACATGGGAGGATAATGAATTGGGTAAGAGCTCTGCTGGAGAAGATATATGTCCTTAATATCTTTGGGGCACAGTTAATTGACTATAGAAGCAATGTTTTACTTCAGAGTTATAGCTGATGATGAAATTACTATTACTCAGTATTTTTTTATTGCCCTTACTTGTTACATTAGTTGTAGTGAAAGTTTGCAAACCAAGCTAGGTCTAGAGCAATGATGAAGGGGACATAAAACCTTCCTCAAAGGGAGACTGATTCACAGCCATTAAAGGAATCTGACCTTCAGCATTATATCACATCACAGTAAAGCAGCACAGAAATTTTGAATATAATGATCTTACTTCCATTGTCAGTTTTCCTGGTGCAGCTCCCTACCCAAACTGCAGCAAGAGAAAGGCAGGATATTGGACAGGAGGAGAAAGCAAGAAATAGCAATTGCACCTGAAAGAAACCAGAAGAAAACAAGCAGTTCGCCAGAAAGCCAAACTGTAAGGGTAGAAGCACAGCAACAAATATGTAGTCTCATGGTATAGTTTACAAATCTGTGCTAAGCAATGGAATGGCCTTAAAAAGACTGGATTCTCAGATGGAATTTAAACTCACGTAGTGTCATCAGCTGAGACGGGTTTAGTTCGCAGATTTCATTTTACCAAAGAGAAAGTTAAGGCCATCTCTGTGTTACTACCTTGTGATCATGCCATGTAAATTAATCACAACTGTATTTCAAAGGAAGCAACAGAGAGGGATTTTATATAAAAGCTTTCCTTTGTCACAGCATTACTCAAGAAAGCATTTGACACTCCTCTACCACGTGCTTCTTTCATATAACTTCAAAGAATAAGATTTAATTAACTAAGATATTGTTTCTACAGACCCCCTAGAGGGCTTTGAGAACAAAGAAAATAACGCAATAATGGAATGGAACTCTCCTCAAAACATAACAAACTGAAATCTCTCATGCCATTGATGTAATGTAAGAAATGCTTATAGAGAGTAAGGAACTGGAGTGACAGAAAGTGGTTGCAAAAATAGTTATGAAATCTAAAACCAGTGGAGCAACAAGTCAAGCATAGCATTCATTAATCATTTCCAAACAAAATACAGGCTCATACATCACATTTTAAAATGTGCCACACAATTAGCTCAAGACAATGTTTGACATTGTTTAAATATAGTTAGTGAAATATGTTATTGAAACACTTTAGTACCTATTGAGAAAATAATTCTGGAGACAAAACCAGGAAGGGTTGGTTTCATTTTCATCTCTCCACCCTCAACAAGTGATCATTTGGCTAAAGCCTTTATATTTGCTCAACTCGATTGTTCCTCATTTGCAAGTACCTGACAATTTTTTTTCTTCCTCTCCTGTTTGCATGTTTCTGACACTGCAGGCTCAATTACAATCCTTCAAACATGCTGGTGTGTCCACAAAACGTAAGGTAGAGCCACACAGAAAAGAATCTCAGGTCTCAAATGTAGATTAGCTAGATCAGCAGGATGATACACTTTGCTCTTCAGACTAGGACTTCATAATGCACTGAATTATGTCACGGTCCCAGTAACTACGTTGTTACCTGAGGTACCATACTGCTACTTTGGGTAGCTAGAATACAGGTGCATTCACAACCTGGATTGCAGCCAGGTTTTTAGGGTGACCTATCAACAGATCTCTTCCTCAGTTGCTTACTGAGTTATCAGACATTTTTTCACTTCATCATTTTCCCCCAGCTGAATTCCATTTTTTGTCCACATTTTAGACTATTTCTAACAGTAAAGAAACAAGTTGGGGTTTTTTTTTGCATATCTCATTAATTTTTTCATTCTTACCATAGTAAATCTAACAGCAACTGAGCATTTGGAAAGACTCTTTATACGCTAGCTACATTTCACAGGTCTGGCTGAGGCTAAAACAAGTGTATTTTTATTTGTTCATAATCAGAAATGTACCTAAAAGAAGATGGGAGCTTTCTCTAATGTAAACTCCTCCAGGTACAAATTTATAAGCTGTACACCATACACAGAAGAATAATTCAAGAACATAGGCAAACATGGCTGTACTCATGGCTTTCCCAGGATGCAGACAGCTAGCAAAGCGTCCAGCTAGATGAGGCCACACAGACATAGTAAAGACAGCAAGAATGTTGCCTGCAACAGCAGCACTCCAGGTGTGTAAATAAAGAAGACCAGCTGAAGATGCCAAACCTGAGAAGGTATAGAAAAGAATATAGTAAGTCTCAGTCATATTATCTGCCACATTCATTTTCACATTCTGTCTGGGAAAAAAATACAGTCTGGGAAATATAACTGTTCTTTGCAGCCATGAAAACTGCATCACTAGGATTTCACAATTGCCAAAGACAGTCTCTTACTTTTCCTAACATCCCATTTTTTTAAAGATTGCTTAGTCAGCTGAAAAAAAATGCAGCAAAAAGACAGCAGAGAAACATCATCAAGAGCCAAAACTAAACAGTTTTTCTTACATTGAGCTCTCCCAGCACAACAGAGGGATGATGCACTCTTTAAGACAGTATCAGGTTTGCCTGTTATGAACCTCCTTTACCATAATAAAGAATCAAATAGGTTAATATGAAGAGCAAACATATCTTTCCCCGATCTTTTTTCCCTGTAGATAACCATATATTTTATTTATACATCAAGGCTCTGAGCATTTTAAAATACAATGACTGAATCAACTAAAGAACCATTCTGTACCTGTTTTAAATTAGTGATGTGTGTACATTAAAAAACAGATGCTCATACTCACATTATAATCTGCACACACATTTCTTAAAACTAACACCTACACCAGAAGGTAAATTGCCTAAAGGGACAACCAATGGTTTAAGCATTGGCAACTCTTGTGCCTTCAATGTGACACTCCTAATATCTGGTATTTTATTTTGATTCCTGACTAGGAGAAACTCAGTTTATACTAAATTTCTTGCCTTCAAGGTTGTGGAAAATGACTTGACAGTGCACTCTTAAGTGCTCCAAAACAGAAGGTGAATGAGAAAAAAAACCAAAACGTAACTCATCATTTCCTTTTGTCACCATATTTTGTATTCCTAATTTATGATCAAACATTTGTAGGAAGACCTGCTGTGTCTTCTTTATATAAAGATCTAAAGGCCAAAAACAGAAGCAGATTTAGAGGTTTTTTAGATAGCATTTATACCACTGTATTTCACTCAGATGGGATGACAGATTAAACCAAGCAGCATCTATCCATACATGCTGAGACAGCATGAAAAACACACCTCTCCATAGTTCAGGAGCAGAATTACTTTCATCTCCTCCTACTTGCTCCACACATCACTTGCTCCACAGCATAGCTATACCTTTCTCCTGAAAACGGATGCCCAGATCCAGTACTTGAATCCCACTTCCCACCACCTAAGACCCACTGTATGCAGACTGATTTACAAACATATTGCTCCAGTAGACAGCTTTGATGTTCATATTATTTTATTGCCTGGAGATCTTGAAAACTAAGAAGACAGGAGGCAAGCTTGCCTCCAGATGAAATGCACACTAAATTACAAGTTATTTTGCCTCCTGCAGAATTAAGAAGTTTGTGTCACCTTAACCCCATAACCCCACATGTAGCCTTATCATAGAATGACTAATGTTGGAAAAGACCTCTAAGATCATCAAGTCCAATGTGTTATACAATGCAGATGGTCAGAACTGAGATGCTGCTCAAGGGAACAGAACCTCAACAGGGGCTTCTGCAGAGAGTAACACTGCTCTGCAATGGCCTGGAGATTTGGCCTATAGTCCTTAGTCAACTGGTCAGACATATGTATACTACAGTCAGTGACAGAGAAAAGGAGGCTTTGATTAGCCACACTTTTCTGAGATGTGGTGTAAGGTCAGAGGACTTGAGTAAAAGAAATAAAGTAACAGAAACAAAAATTCTGCTCAGGATTTGCACCTACCTATGAGAAACCAGGCAAAACTGATGACAGAAGACCAGCTCCAAAATGAAAGCATCAGTCCCTGAGCCAAGCCCAACAGAACTGTACCTCTAATACAACAATAAGGAAATAGAAATCATACATTAATACAATTTTATAAACATCTGGCACTCAAAAAGGAACTTCTAAACATAGGCAAGGATGTTTGGTAATATTTATAATCCTTTTACTTTAAACAGAGCTTAATTTGAGCACAAAATACCTTTACTTCACACCCTGCTATATTTTCTCCCCTCTGTAAAAAACCTCCAGTTGAAAATAATGGCAGTTTATTGTAAGGTATAAGAGAGCTATGCTCAGCACCAGAAGCAGCCCACTGAAATCCTGAGAACAAAAGGCAAAAACAACCCAGAGAAAATGAGAGGGAGGAATCCAGTGCAAAAAGAAGCATTTTCTTCACATCAAATAGGGGATCCTAGAGCATCTAATGTTGCTACCAGTCTTGGGTAGCTCTTTTGTACACCATCTCCAAATTATACTCTTTCACCTGCCATTCCACATAATGGACTCAGAATAACTAATCTGGTCTCTTCCTAGGTTTTGGAACCCAAGTGAACAGCACACAGCATCAAGACTACAAATGTCTACAGAAGTATATCTTTTAATATTGCACACAGTTTATTTATGTGCATGCATCTCTGATCATCTCCTCTCTGAAGTCAACTGCTAGACTAATTACTGCCTATAATAGATAGACTGCATTCATAAGTCCTTGAATCTCAATCCTAATCTAAATATTGTTTTGCAATGTGGCAAAAGATTTTATTGCTGAAAAAAAACATTCTGCATTAGAAAATTTTAAGATTTCATGGTCTAGACACAATGCTCAGAGCTATCTGAAAGCTAGAATAAATCTACAAGTCCTCTGTGTGAATTATCTTGTATCCACTTTTTTCTATTTAAATTATTATACCATCATCTGGTTGAGTTTTAATTCATCCTCCACTATAGCACTGGTTTTTGAGAACTGTTTTGTTTAAATAATAATAATAAAAATCCACTTACCCATGTGGATTAGGATCTGGACCTGTATGTGGATGTCCACTTACTGCCCATCTAGAAATTAATGAGACCTCCCCAAATATCCACAGGGTGAGGAACATGAGGCTGCCAAAAGCAACCCCAGATAAAAGCCAATAAGGATGGGAAGCAGTCTCTCTAACCACATTACCAGTTTTGTTTGCTTCTTGTTTCCTCCTGTCTCCACCTAGAATAAGCACAGAAATGCAGCTAAGCAAACTGTCAAATTCCATTAGCAAGAGTTACTGAGAAAAAGAAATAGCCAAGATCACAAAATTACCAGAATAAATTACAGACACAAAAGCTAACTTATCTGATCATTCATGGAAATTGATAAGACACAAAAAAAATTCAAAGTCTCTAGCAACAATCCTAGGTCTGCCAGGAAAAGCTACTCACAGTAAGTGTACAAAAATGGCAACCTGCACATTTGATTATTCTTCATAATACTGGAATTTAAACAATTAAATTGGCTTTGAAAATCAGGAGAAAAGTTATTGGAATTTGTTCAGAGGATTCCGTTCTCTGAAACTCTAAGCTCTGATAAGAACAAAACCCGACACTTCCAAATAAGCCAGAACTAAACTCCCTTCCTTCTCCTTTTTCCAGGCACTGTAGATCCTCTCTCATCTAAGAAGAAAGCAACACCTTTAATTGCATAGACATATCACTTTGTCATCCACAAAGGAGACATATTTCCTTCCTAATCTCTTGCAGTAGATTCCCTTTCTAAATTCTGATGAAAGTTCAGGCTTAATTTATGTTATGTAATGCAAGTCTACAAACAATATGCATGATGATAATTTATACCCACTTACACATAGATAAGGTTTTATCTTTCAATTAATTCATTCAGGTTATACTGAGAAGGAAGGAGCTCCTGAGGATTTAACATGAGCTGCCTTAACTAACCAATTTAACTAACCTTGCTGTCTTCCTTGGCAATACCACCTTCACAGTTTTTAAGTGAGCTTATCCTATGCCAGCCCCCACTGCTGTGTACTCTCTCTAAACACTTCAAGAACTCAGGCAAATTTTGACCAGGACAACTTGTCCGCTCTTCCAATACTTTCTGTTTATTTTGACACATCAGCTGTTCCCCAGCTTTGTCCTGTCTCCCCTTCTCTGTCAAAAGATATGCACTGGCAGAGAAATTCAAAGTGCAGACTGAATTAAGAAAATAAGAGAAATACCACAGATGTTTCATGATGGAATGACAATGACCATTCTGCTTTTATTGGTCTAGCTTAGGCCTTTGTTTGTGTTACTGTCACATTATTGACACTGCAATTAGTCCACAGTTCCAACACCAACTTACTACAGCTTGTATGAATTGTGATACCAGTTCTGACATGTTATGGGTAGATGGAAGTACCCCATGGCTTCTAAAGCTCATGCATCAGGTCTAAAAACAGACTCTATACTGGGGAAAAAAATCAACAAATCAAAACCCAGTGGCACATAGATAAGTATGCTTTAGGATGTTTTCATAGCTGCCATCTTTGTTGTAACATGCTTACCTGAATAAATTCGCTCCACTGCTGCTATAAAACCTATTATCATAATGACAGTATTGGCAACCTGTGAGCTCCAGACTGGGTTTAGTGATGTGTACCAGATGCGAAGAACAAGGAGCATTATCTTGCCTAGAATGAAGCCCCATATCCTGATGAACCTGTAAGAATCAGCTTTTGAAATAGTAAGGCATTCGGGGAAAAGAAAAAATCTTAACTTCTAGGGGACAAAAAAGAAAGAAAACATCTTTTAATACAAGGAAATGTCAGTTCCAATCTCATCAGAATAAGAAAATACCTTTGTAAACTGTTTCCTGACCACCATGTTACTGTTTGAACCAGCAATGAAGAAGAAACACCAACAGCCAAGATGAATAGTCTAATTGAAGCATTTGGTGCCTGGTATGATGCTAAGCTTCCTACGAAGAAACACACGCAGACAGAGATTGTTTTAAGGGGCAATAGAGTTGAGGTAATAAGGATTTCCTGTGTATTAGTTCAACCTTGTCTGTAATTTGAATAGCTACACCATTCATCTGAAAACACATGACATTACCCATTTTTAAACAAAGCAAAGAAATGTAGGTATGGATAGCAAGTGAGTATATATGACTTTATATCAGTTATCATTTTCAAGGAAAAAGATAAATGAAGCAATTATCCAACAGTGCAGTGATTGCCTTAATTTAAGTACTTATGGTGATTGATTCCATAAATATGATATATGGATAAAATATCTAAGCATACAGATACTCCTCAACTATGCACTTCATAACTCAAAAGCCATAAAGTTTTATGTATGGTGACTACTCCTTTCTAAAAAGGATATGGCTTTTGCCGCAGTGCACTTTTAAAATAAGTGCACTTATAAAAGTAAGCACACTGTGGCAAAAGCCATATTCTTTACTAGACAGGAGCAGTCGCCACACATTGCTCAGGGATTAGTAGGTGTGAACAAGGCTTTCTCTGGCCCAGTATTTGATCTCAGAGTCGTCACCAACAGCCTGTGTCATCTTATTACTGGAAACTGTCACTCTCCCAGTCACTGAAACAGAGCATGCACACACATCTCCACCAGTTCCCACGGCACAGTGACCTCACCCTATCAGCAGTTTTAGATTCTGCTAGCAGGTTTCCAATTAAAGTGACTATGGATCACACACATTCTCGTAACCTCACTCAGTGTGGCAAAATCTGGCCCAGGACCAACATCAAACATCAGGAGAAGCAACATTGCCATGCTACCAGCCATTTGCTAAATGAGTATGAGTCAAACTTGAAGAGATGTTAAGTAAGTAAGGTCAGAAATAAAGCTGCAAATTCTGGCAACACATGCTAGGAATCCTCAACTGTCTACCTGCTCATTCGGCTCGCAGTAAAAGATACGAAGCTTAGCACCAAGATGATAAAATGAAATCAGTGTGTAGTGAAGATGTACTTGTGTGAACTTCGGCAGAGGCTGCATGTACAATGCACACAAATTTCTGTCGCTAAATCATACTGGCAATCCATAAACCTGCCTCTTAAATCTTTCATCACTTCCACTCCCCTGATTAAAGCTAGCATGAGTTTGCCAATTTACAACAGACACACCTTTTGTTGCTGAGCAAGTACACCCGGAACTTAAATATATCTGTCCAAACACCCAAATTTACTGTGTGTTGTCTGAAGACACAGATTCAAATAGACACTACCAGGGGGTAGTTGGTTGCTGTTTGTTTTTAAATAGAACACAAAATCAAGTACTATGGAATTAAAATTTTCAGAGAAAATAAAGCCTCCTGAAAAGGCAAAAAGAAACAAACAAAAAAAAAACATGCCCCTAAATATGGTTTTAGCTAAGCATGAAGAATTTTCAGATTTTTTGATTGTGAAATTTAGGACTGAGTATTTCAGTGGAATGGGGTGGAGCATGCGTGGGGTAGATTGTGCTGCCTGATTGTTCAACAAGCCCCAGAGGAAGGCCATAGCCTTTCTGAGGAGGAAAAAAAAAAATCAAAAAGAGAATGAAGTGTCTAGGTATGAAGGAGGGAAAAAAAGCCGGAAGAATTGAGAAACAGGAGAAACAGCAGCACAGTGTGATGGGACAGAACTAACATAAAAGACAAAATGAAGTGATGAGAACTAAGTAAAAAGATATATATGGAAAGTCCTAAAGCCCAGTGCTGCCTGTGCAAGGGCATCTGGCTAACTTGAGAACCTGCAGCATGGAGGCAAGTAGAGTGAGGGTTACTACTGGCTGCTAAACTCCTTGATGGAAACAAAGAGAGTGAGGAACATGCTCTTACATCTTCCACAAATGCTAATACTCGCTGTAGGGCAACAGGTAAAGAGAATGCAGAGTATATACAATAGAGATGGGAGACAATATGGTGTAGACTTGCAAAAGGGTGGACAATATTCAGAGTGTTTAAGAGGTGAAAACAGCAGGGGGATATGGTCACTGAAGGGAAGTTCCTGAATTTGCATACAGTAACACTCAGGTTATCCCTGGCTGAGGATGAGCACAGCTTTTGTCTCCCTCCTCTGAGTTTTTCTATGACCACCTACATTAAGACATTTCTGCCCCAGATTACTACTGAATGAGCTAACTTTTTATTTGGAGTTAATACTTTCAGGAGCTTCTGATGCAGGTGAAGCAAACAGGTATGAACCAACAGACTTTACACACCATTATAAGCCTGTTACTGCTCTTTACTCAGCAGAACAAAAATTACACCCTTTTAGGTGATTTCCATCTCTTTTGGTAAAGTGAACTACTAAACACAGCAAGGCAATCTGAAGAACTAATCTTAAATAAACATGGCAAATTTTGTGTCACTGTGACATCTGAAGGGATGCAGGGTGCAATTTTAAATGCTTCCACTCATTACTAGTTTTTAAATTAGAAAATCTTGCAGAAAGAGATATACTGAGCACTCCTGCAGGAAGCTGAAGTAGAAGATTCTGCTCACTTAAAAGCTTATTACAGAAAAAAAAAGGTATTAGGATGGATAAAATGAGAAGAGTAGGAAAAGAAAAGAACATGGTAAGACTATTCTTAATCTAAACCAATGACACCAACAAACTGGCTTCAGTTCCAGTATCGTTCTAGAGAAAAAGAACAAGAATTCTTTTCAAAAAATATGTAGAGAAAGTAAATAAGATGATCTTATTCTGTCTTCTAACAGTAAAGAGAAAAACTATAAGGAAAATGATTCCCTGATTATCATTTTAGATTAACAAATGAGGAACCAGGAACTGCTGCTTCTGAAACACATCACTCAGCAGCAGTATTTTCATCTCTTCACAGGGTGGAGCCCCTTGTCTCCCCTGAGTTCATCCAGGTGTTGCAAATTAGTTAGCAATAACTTGCTTCTGAATGTGGCTGTAGGTGCCAAACCTTCTCCCGACAAATTTTCAGAAAATTAACAAAAGGTAAGATTTGCACCAGTTAGTTGAAGACCAAGCATGAATCCCAGCAAATCTTCATTTTAGTAGAGGTGTGTGGGATGGGTAGCAGGGCAGCTTTTTCCTGAATTTACGATCACTTTTTCCTGTGCAACTGACAATATAAGTCATTTCACATTTAGGATGAGCCATAACCCCATCAATATACTACAGGCATCTACATAGATTTGATTTAAAAATCTATTCTTAGAAGAAAAAAAACTTCCTCAGAAACTAAGTCTACCAAAAAGAATGTTTCACTCATAGCAGATTACTTTTATAATAGCCTCAAGATGATGTCTTGTCCCTACCCATTGTCACAGACACAGAACTGCTGTACGAAAAAACATCTGCTCTGTTGATCTCTGTGTGATACTGGAAACATCTTTCCTATTGGGTGTGACTTATACTAATTTAAAAGCTTCTAGAGACAGAAGTGAAAGGAGATTTTTCTTTAATTATGCAGCAACCCAACACAATGTAAGTAATATTCCTCTAAATATAGCTAAAAGCTTGAGAGAAAAAAATCCCAACAAAACATGAGTATGGGAAGAGTGAGAACTTCTTATTGCTGTCTCTTTTTGTAATCATTTGAATTTTAAGGCAATTTGGAAGGTTTGTTCTTATGCCTTGATAACAAGATGGAATCTATAACTCACTACAGTGCGTACTTACCAACCATAGTCAATCTCAGAAAGACTAAGATGTACTTATTGTTAGCCAACCTCCAAAAAGGGCCAATGGTCAAGAATATTGGAGAAAAGAAAGCAACAGCAAAAACTTCTAGGCCCGTGAGTGCCAGTGTCTGAAGGGGGAAGTAGTAGATCATCGGTGGCAGTGCATGGTAAAGAGACCAAGAAATGTAGCCTAAAAAAAAAATCAAACAACAACAACAACAACAAAGGAAAATCCCATCATGTATTTTCAAAGCAAGGTTTCCTGGAGATTACTTAAAAACTATGATTTTGTACTTCCACATGTAGACTATCAAACATATTGGAAAGTAATTCAACAACAGCCACTTTCTGTGAAGAAATATTTGCTATTTCAAGTTAAACAAACACATTTTCCCAGGAAATAAACCAATGAGAATAAAATAGTTCTTCCCCCCTTTAGACAGTAGTTCCTATTTTGATCCTCAGTGAAGGAGTGGTCAGCCTCGGAAAGGGTTACTGTTCGGGGAGATCAATGCTGCCTAAATGAGCAGTCCACCCACAGTCTCAGGGCTCCCCAAAGGCAGATTGGTGGCTAAAGGAACTTTTCTAGTAAAACGGTGCGGTGGTCTCTCCTGGAGACACCTTGTCCAGGCACGCCAGCACTGCGCTATGAGTTTCCACACGCTTTGCCGGAGATGCAGCCGAGCCGAGCCGCAGCCCGGAGGGTGTCGGGGTCTGCCCCGAGCGCCCTAACTTGCTCAGGGCAGCACAGCACCGGCTCTGCAACACCTGCACAACAGTTGGCCGAGGACAGCAATAAATCCTAGGCTGATCCAAGGGACAAAAGGCATTCCATCACTAGAGGAAAAAGAGAACCCCAAGAAGAACGCTCAGCAGCGACCACTGTTCGCTCATTTCTAGCGGAGGAGCGTTTCACCGGCGACACCCCGCCACGGTCGGTGACACCCCGCCACGGTCGGTGACACCCCGCCACGGTCGGTGACACCCCGCCACGGTCGGTGACTCCCGCGGCTCCGCGCCAGGGCTGCCCCGCCACGGCCGCCGACCGGTCCGGGCAGAGCCCCCCCCGCCGGTGCCCTCAACCTCGGCCCCTCGCCCCCAGCCCCGCGGGGAGGCACCGCCGCCACCTACCCAGGACACTCTCCGACAGAATGGCCTTCCACAGGGGAAACATCGCGGCGCTGCCCGGCTCGGCGGGGGTTTCCTCTCTCTTCCCGGGAGCCCAGTCCCGAGTGCCCAGGAGGGCGCGGCGCCGCCGCCCGTCCCGTCCCGCCTCGGGGAGCCGCGTCCCCGCGGCGGGGGCGGGCGGCCCGCACGGCCGGAGCTTGTTCTTTACAGCCCCGCCACGCGGAACAGCGAGGAGGTCTCGCCCCTTCGCTGACCTGTCAGCAAAGGAGCACTTGTCCACCGAACAGTCACTCCAGCAAGGAAAATAAAAGCAAAAGGTTGTCATCCCACCGGCTGATGGGGAAAAGAGGAGCTGACCCACCTGCTGCTTGTATAAATGCTTGGTTGACTATGTGGGGTTCGGAGGTGTCTGGATTAGTGCTGTGCTCATCTTAGCGAAATGTGTGTTGTTTTACCTTCTGATAAGCAATGCTGTCTGCAAAAAGCATCAAAAGAAGCATTTAGTTGGCTGAGATTCCTGAGTTGTTACGTTTGCTAGTTTTAGAAGAGATCCTGAGTTAAATCGACACAGCCATGAGCATAGCTGCCAAGTTATGGCAAAAGGATTACATAAGCAAAATCTGAAATTTAGAATTTCATTTTTGGCATGAAAAGTAAAATTGTAACTAAGAAGTCCTCTTGCTGTTGGAATATGTAATCTTAAGTTTTATTAATCTTCATACAGCACCCTATGAAACTGCCAGCTGTATCTCCTCATTTGTGTTAAAACTATTGTCCCATTCTAACTAAACTTCATGGTATGCATTTTCTTTCCTTGTCCTGTGAAACTCCAAATCCATAGGAGTAAACTATGAACACCTGACATATAGCAATAAATTCCAGTCAAAACGTTTGGAACAAAAGTTTGTCCCAGTAGTCTCAAAGTCAAGTGATTCATTTACCCCACAGTATAATGAGGTTTGGCTAGCTACTAAAACTCTGTTGAATTTTGGATACTATTTGAAAACATGTTTTTTAAATGTCCACAAAAGAACTGAAGTATTTTGAGGGAAAAGTCAACCTCACTAGGGGAGGAAAAATGAGATTCATAGATTTAGTTACCTTCTTTCTGTCTTCTCCAAGTTCCATGTCACTAAAGGCATCTTTCTTTTTCTTCATTTAAGAAAAGTCACACCAGAATAGTTACCAAGTTCACTTATTACTGGCTCAGGATTATGTAAGTGATGACACCATTTCATCTTGCTGTGGTGTGACGCAAATGGAACTTGGAAGATGAGATCCTTGGCTAGAGTAAATCTGGAACATGGCTGCTCTTGTAGCTGCATAGGGAAAGTGTGAGGCTCACAGTATGCACTCAGCCAATAAATATTTGAAACAATTTTGCAACACTTTTTGCAATTACAGTGTCTTGCTTCATGGTTCAAGGTGGAGTTCCAGTAAAACTAGACATGGCTGAACTCATGAACCTGACATGCTTTTGTGGCTTCCATCAAATTCATAATGCAATGAAGATAATGCAAATCCTGAGAAATTTAGCCATCATATTCTGGGTAGTCTCTCTGAGATTCTTAGCAACTACCAAGTTTGGCTTCACATGTAATGAAGTGCTCTCCATAGGGCTGACACACATATAAGCATCAGAGCACAAGAGGAGAGAGTTTTCAGGTGTAATTTCTTAAATACAAAAGTCAATGCTTACAAGGTGATTCATAACACATGTATGTGTAGGAATGCCTTTCACTATATTTTTTTAATCTTGAAGCGCCACATGCATAGCTGATAAAAAATACAGCAAAAGCAGCTGATCTTTACAGGAATATATTGAAGGAAAATCAGCAAAGCCGAGATAACATACTATACTAGGAGTTTCCACTCACACAAAGAAGAGTATTTTCATTTTAGAATAGTATTTAACATACCCTTACCCTAATGTAGACGTACAAAATTAGCTGAGACTAACAGAAAATAAATTTCAGCCCCACAATTATATTGCTTGACAGGGGTAAATCTCTCTAAAGCTAGTGATTGTAAAAAAAAAATGCTTTTTTTGGGTTCAAACTATTTGGGTTCAAAGCTTTGAAACCCAAAGTAAACACATGAAATTTAAAACAATTTTCAGACATGTGTGAGAAGCTGTCCTTGCATATAGCCCAGCAGAGATGGGCCTGAATGGGCCTGATGAAGAAGCAGAAGAAAGTGACAGAAAAATGGAAGAAAAAAAAGGCATAGAAGTATGAGCACAGATTAGGATTAAGAAAGTGACTCTGGAAAAAAATTGGTGTGGGTGAGTTTACAGTTAGGCACCTGTCACACTCACAGTGGAAACACAAACACATGCAGGTCTCTTCAACCATTTTACTGGCTTCTTTACACTGAGAAGAGGAAATCCCAACTCTTGAACATCTGATAATTGTCAGATCTTCATTTCTACTAGAAGAGAAGCCAGACCAAGTGTAAAATAAAAATAAGTATATCCAAGGATCAGCCAGGACATAGAAAACTTACATGATTTCTTGTATGTAGTGAGGACAGTTTAATGTTTTACTTAGAAGTACGTTGACTATTTCCTGCTGTGATGTTTCATGTCTTTTCATTCACCCTTAACTCCTACTCTTATTAGCATGAGAACAATTTCCTATAGTGTAATTCTTACTTAGTTCTCCATGCTCTAAATATTTCTGTGACTGATACATTTTTGTAGCTGCACTGTGCTTCCATTACTCCAGGTCTTCGTTTCTCAGGGAATTTTTAAGCAATTAATGATCTGTTTAATTTTATAATGGACAAATAATCATATTTATGATACGTTCCTCCTTCTCTAATGTGCTGTATGTATACATGGGGTGTTTCTGTTAAATACCTGCACTGCGAAGGCTTTGCCTTTGGTGAATGTAGTGAACCTCAGGACCCTGGCAACCCTCCAGTGTTTTCTAAGAGGTTTTTCAGACAAGCAGCCAGAACCTGCAAACCTTCCCTGAGTTTGTGAAGTCTCCTTCTACTCTGATAGCAGAAAATTCCTCAGCCAAACATTCAACTCCATAATGGTTGTTTTATTTTTGGTATCTCTTGATCTCTTGGGGTTTTTTTCTTTGATATGTAAAGTTGGTTTCATTCTGGGAGGGGTAAGAATTTCTCTTTTGGTTTGTATTTATTCTTCTGAATCACTAACATTTATTGATTTCTGTCCATTACCTCTCTCCATTTTTTATAACTATGAAGTACTTTCAGGTAAATTTTGGAAACAAGGAGTATTTGAAGAACATATTCAATTGTGATAACCAACTTTAAAGTTAAAATTAAAAGGAAGTTTAACCCGAATTTTTAATAGGCAATTTTGCACAGGAAGCTGCAAGAATCCAAACAGTCCTGTCCCTAGGCAATCACTATCGCCAGGCACGCATATGCCTCATGAGGAAATTGTCATTCCAGTGCTCTTTCACTTTATGTCCAGTTTAAGCTGTTAAAACTGTTACCAGTTAAGAAAGTTATTAAGTACTCTTCCCACAAGGGATTTTCTCGTGTACTGTATTTTTCAGAATACAATGCAGCCAGTTTTACATATGATTTCAAGAATACATTTTAGAGCACGAGCTATTAGGTACACTTTTAAGACTTCTTTTAGGACATCATTCCTGCCCAACCTCCACGTGAAAAGCACATCGTGCAGCAGCAAAGCCCAATCCTCTGGTTTGTCAGGCAGGAGTGGGAGAATAGTCTGGTGAAAGGGGCTTCAAGTAGCCAAGACTTCTGGAAGCTGAAAGCTTTTTTGGACTCAAGGAAATAAACCTTGACTTATGCCTACTATTAAATTGAGATGCCAAAGTCATGTAAAAGGAGGAAGTTTAATGGTGATCTCACAAGCTGTTGATTTCATAAGTACTGAGGTGTCATATCACCATTTAGGATACTCTAAAACTATTATGTTTCACTGTGAAAAAACCAAAGCAAAACAAAACAGAAATTAAAGACAAAATACAAAATAAAATTCATGTTTACATTCCTTGCTTTAGAAAGCTTATCCTTAAAGAAGGGCATTGCATTTTTAATTTCAGAGAAAGTGGAACAATTTTTTCAGTATTCCTAGAGGAACACCCCCCCCCCCAACTGACATTTTCAGGATAACTTTTTCTTGCAAAATTATTTTTGATTGATGAAAGTGCCTTTTTTATTTGTTTAATTTTCTTCTTGCTAATATTAAAATTTATTTATATACTTACATAAGCATCATAGTATTAAAATCAAAGCAGATAAGCAGGGCTTTTCATTCCAACATGGTCAAAATAGATCTTGTCACTTCTTCTTTAAAGAACAAGATTTCATTTCCACAAAAAATATTTTCAATTCATGGGACAGCCTCCAGCACCATGTGGTTCCTCACTACAAGAAAGACAAGGACCTACTGGAGAAGGCCTAGTGGAGAGCTAGAAGAATGATTAAGGGTCTGGAGCATCTCTCTTATGAGGAAAGATTGAGGAAGCTGTGCATGTTTAGTCTAGAGAAGACTGAGAGGGAATCTCATTAGTGCATCAAAATAGCTCAAAGGCAGGTGTCAAAAGGATGGTGCCAGACTGTTTTTTGGTGGTGCCCAGCGACAGGATGAGGAGCAATGGCCATAAACTAAAACATACGAAATTTCACCTCAACATGAGGAAGAACTTTACATTGAGGGTGGCAGAGCACTGGAACAGGCTGCCCAGGGGGGTCACAGAGTCTCCCTGTCTGGAGACATTCCAACCCCCCCGGACAAGTTCCTGTGTCACCTGCTGTAGGTGACCCTGCCTCGGCAGGGGGGTTGGACCAGATGATCTCCAGAGGTCCCTTCCAACCCTAATGGTTCTGTTAACTTCATTAACAAATACCCTTGCTAAAAAAGCGTTAAGAACTTCATTCAGGAAATACGAGAACGCGGAACCTTCTGGACGCGCTCGCTGTCCCCCTCCTGGAACAGACCACGGCGGGGCGAGAACGGCTCATGTAGTAGGAGATGCTGGCAGGGCCGAGGGGCCGGGGCGTGAGGGGAGCCCAGCGGGGCACTGCGGGCTGGTCCCTGCGGCCGGCGGCCGGGAGGTGGCGGTGGAGCCCGGCAGCGAGACCGGGAGGTGGCGGTGGGTCGGCGCTGCTCCAGGGAAGCCGAGGCAGGCGCGGGGCGTAGCCGGTCCCCGCCCGGCCATGGCTCCGATACAGCCGGGCCCCCTTCAGTCTTCCGGGGCTGGCCGGGCCGGGCCGGGCCGGGCCACTTCCTTCCGCTTTCTCTGGCGGCCGGAGAAAGGTAAGCGCTGCTTGGGACCGATGGAGCGCTATCCTCCTGCCTTCTCTGCCGGAGGGGCTGAGCTCCGCGGGGCCAGATTTCTCCGGCGTCGCGGCGGGGGCAGGCCGGGTGTGTCTCTCGGCAGCCGGCCCGGGGCAGGCGACGGCTCATGTGGGGCATTTCCTGCCAGCGCCGGGCCCCTCGCCCCTTGTCCCAGCGCCGGGGACGGGCCCCCTCAATTCAGAAAGGACATTGAGGTGCTGCAGCGTGTCCAAAGAAGGGGAGCGAGGCTGGTGAGGGGACTAGAGCACAAGTTCTGTGAGGAGCGGCTGAGCGAGCTTAGATCGTTCAACCTGGAGAAGAGGAGGCTCAGGGGAGACCTTACCACTCTCTACAACTACCTGACAGGAGACTGCAGCCAGGTGGGGCTTGGCCCCTTCTCCCAGGCAACTAGTGACAGGACAAGAGGAAATGGCCTCAAGCTGCGCCAGGAGAGGTTTAGGTTGGACATCAGGAAGAATTTCTCCACAGAAAGGGTGATTAGACATTGGAATGGGCTGCCCAGGGAGGTGGCTGAGTCACCATCCCTGGAGGTGTTTAAGGAAGGACTGGACGGGGCACTTGGTGCCGTGATCTAGTTGATATGTTGGTGATCAGTCAAAGGTTGGACTCGATGATCTCAGAGGTCTTTTCCAACCTAAATGATTCTGTGATGCACTGAAAGCAATACCCTGTGCTGGCCGGGTGTGCTGTACCCAGGGTGAGGGCACTGAGCAGCTACTGCGGAGGCACGGCCAGACAAATGTGGAGCGTTCCTCTGCTCCCTGCTGTGGGCACAGGTGCTGGTAGGGAGCTTTTCGTTGAAGACCTAGTGCAGCTGCTCTATAGACTCTCATTGAAATAAGAGCCTGGATTTAAAACAAAGAGCCAGTTCAGAGGGGTGTGAAACATCATGGTGAATCTTCCCCCGTTCTTCACAACAGACACAGTCCTCAAAGCACCTTTCTGAAGTCCTGATGAGTTGTCTCAGTGATGAGTGGTGCTTGCCTTGGGCAGATGTCCAGTGTTCGCTGCAGATCACAGTCCGCTGCAGGCACCAGTTAACACATGCAGTTTTGGCTCCCACCTTCTCTCCCAAGTAACCCTATTATGTCATCACCATTCCTGTTTGGAAGGAGGGGTCTTGCTGTAAACGGAGTATGTGAAGTTGACAATTCTCACACTTGAAAAACTTAGCTATCTTCTTGGATACTGCTTCTTTATCATCCAGTTAGAAGTACTGAAACCATGAGATCTTTCAGGAGCCTGATGTTAGCCTTTTCTTCTGTAGATGAATAAATGATCCATAGGTATTTCAGTTAAACAGAAGAATCACATCTTTGAGAATTCTTCTTAAGGCAGCTTAGAGAATATACAGTTAATTGTTACACTAAGAATTACATATGTAAGTTGAGAAAACAGTAATAAGTATTACAGAAAGTTACAAGAAAGCTACATTTCTTTAGTAGGTTAATGCAAATAAAGTTATTTTTTGGGATGATGGTTGTCTTTCCGAGACATAGGGCCTCAAAATACTGGAACACTTTTACATTCCTCAGTCTACTAAGTATGAATATTAATAATTCAGTTACATAGTATTTTGATGACCTTAACTTTGTTTCATTCTTGCCAGTGTAGCTTTCAGCTTTCATCCCATGTGGGAGATGTACCAGGAGGCTGCTTAAAGGGTTAAATATTTTTGAGATTCTTTGTTATGTTGAAGCAGTAGCATAGTTGAATAACTTATGATTCAGGAGAAATGTATGCTGAAGACAATACAGGAGGTAAATGGCAAGCTTCAAATTTTTATAATCTTAGCTTATACTCCTTTGTTTTTTTTCTTTTGGTTTATTTTATTTATTTTTCTCCAGTGACTCAGCTTTTTTATCCTTGTGAAAAAGATAAGCACTTTAAATCTATTGCAGCAGTTAGAAACTGTTTCCAGTGATTATTTTTATGCAACCATCTACACAAGTAGGTTTTGTGAGTAGATAAGAAAGCAAATAAGAATAAAAAAATTTGATTGATCTTTGCTTGACACAAACCTCTTTAAAGTTTTATGCATTTTTCTCATCTTCTATGTCCTTTTTTGCATTAAGTGACGAGAGACTGATGGAAATGAAATTGCTCTCAGATTGAGGCAGACAATGTAGAGCTGTGAGCTTTCCTGATATTATGTCTATTTTCAAACCTAAGTTTTTTCAAAGACACAGTGGTCACTGTCATTTTTGCAGGTATCTGAGAATAAAGTGAAAATTGGTGTGAATGCAATAGTTAATTGACTTTTTTTTTACCAAGGGAAGAGAGGAGGTAGTGTTGCTTCTGTTCCATTATTTAAGCTTTACTGTCTGAATATATAGCGTGTGTGAAGCAGACATTGTTTGAACTTTATAGCTGTGTAACTGACTCCA
Organism: Pseudopipra pipra; assembly: GCF_036250125.1. NCBI lineage: Eukaryota > Metazoa > Chordata > Aves > Passeriformes > Pipridae > Pseudopipra > Pseudopipra pipra. The sequence continues at coordinate 49,194,913 of NC_087552.1, forward strand.
AGATAAGTGCAGAAAGTGGTTTATATGGTAATATTATGAATGCAAAAAAAAATTAGGTTATTAAATTGTTGCTTGTCATTTCTGTTTAACTCTGCCCTTCACAGTCTTTAGCCTTGCTCAGTGCCACCATTCTCAGAGAGTACTTTTGGGAAAGAAGCAGTGCCTATATGTTGATAAATAAAATGCCAGACCATGCAGCAAAGTGCTGGGTAAAAATCACAGTTTAGAAATAAATGGGATTCCTTCTTGCTTTTCCCTAGTATCCCAATTCTCAGGCATGGAAGATTGCAACTCTAAAACTCTTTGGAATCTATTTATGCTTCTAGATTCATTTTTTTAAGGGTGTTTGTAACTGGATAGTGTTTTTTGGAAAAATGCAAATGTGGTTTGCAGTAAGCTTGCCTTGTGGGTCCCATGTAATCCAGATTTTAGATGACAGCAGTGAGGATTGAAGCAGTGCAGTAATTCTGGACAGCACACTAAAGAAGCTATTTTTTTGACCTGCATTAAAAATTAGAAAGGTTTTAGATGACTTGCTCACTGAGCATGCTGTGTTAGGTCATGATTCAACATGTAGTTGTAGTTCCCCACCCTCCCTGTTTGAGTTGGGTTACACAGAACTCTGTGTTGCTGATAAGTGATACACTGTGCTGTGAACTGCATATCAGGTGACTGGATGTTCTCTGCTATCAAAAATACACTCCTTTCAACTTGGTCATTTTTATTTCTAGATGAACATTGAACTTACAGTATCAGTATGATAGTTTGTTCTTTTACCTTTGTACATAGCAGAAAGAGAAGTAGCCGAGCATAAAACGCGGAGCTTCTGGTGAACAAGGAGTACAAGGAAAGAGACAATGTCTTCGGAAGCAGTCCAAGAGAAAAGTCAGACACCTCCAATAAAGCAATCTAAATGGGTAAGCTGGGTTTCCTCCCTTTTATTTTGATTCTATTGCTAGTGAATAACTGGGATTTTGCCTCAATTGCTTTTATTGAAGACAGAAACAGATGTCTGTTAGGTTAAGCATATAAATGAAGAGAAGAAGGGCTATGTGTTATTTTTCCAGGTTCACTATGCTCAGAGGGATAGGAGTTGTGAGTCTTAAGGTTAAAGCCCTGATTTCTGCTATGTTAGTTAAACTAGTTATGAACTGGCAGAGCCATAGTGTGTGAGTACAGGGCCAGTATAACCCATCCCCATCAAGCTGTGCATGTGTATGTCTGAGTATTCAGAAGGGGAGAAGGGAACAGTACTGCACAAAAATCTGCCCTCCAGCTGTACAGAAGATGAGCATTTTCCTCTGATGGAGAAATCGAGGAATTTAAATGTGGTATGACCTTGTTGCTAATCAGTCTTTACCAAAGGGCAGCGAAAGTGTTTTTTTTTTTTCTTTTCTGCAAGGAAAGGGGACCTTGGAGTCTTGAGTGACAGCAAGGCAGCGAGGGCTGGGACCTCAGGGATAAGGAGCGCAGTCCCACAGTACCCAAAATAGAGGAGGAGAGCAGATCCAATGATGTTGACCAGGGACAGCCTACAGTCAGTTCAGTGATTGGCAGGCCATTCCATAGGAATAAGGCAAGTCTTATGGTACGCCAGAAGATGAAGTTAGCAAGGCAAGGTAAGGATCTTCATGGTAAAGGGCCAGGTACAGGCCCTACAACACAGTAAGGGAAGGGCCTGTGCTTATATGCAGCTCCTGAGCTGAAGGGCAGAGGCCTTGGGCAAAGCTTCTTGCAGCTCTTTCTCCCAGCTTTGCTGTTTTCACAGCAACCTGATTCAGTGTTACACAACTGTGCCATGTTAGGGCTGACTTTAAACCCAAGCAACTAAACCCCTGGCAGGGTGTGTATGGAGGCAGAAAGATTGCAAAGCCTGTTGGTGCACGTAGGGCCCTGACACTCATTTCCTTACCTTTCACTCAGCCTGTTTGGACTTTACTCTATTTGATGTGACTTTGCTCTGAAACCAGTTTGGAGTGGTTCTCTACGGTCTGGGGTGGAGTCATTTCTGTACTGTTTATCCAAGCAGAACTACCATTAACTTCCTTAGGAGCAGTGCTTGAAGAAGGACTGAGATATTAATTAGCTAAAATATGAAACCCGTGGTTGTGGCCAATAAATGCATTTCATTATTATGGTTACAAAATCATGGATCAGTCAAGCATAAAATGAGATAGAATCCTGTAAGAGATGAATGTGCCCTTTTTCCCAAGGCACTGCTTGTTCTGTGATGTTTGCTTTTAGGAAAAAGTATGTTTGTAGATGTGATGTTTTTACAGAAAAATGTTAAAATTTCAATTAACTTAATGACAACTCCTTCTTTCCCCAGCTTTTCTTGCTGAGCACATCATAAGATATGAAATATCCCTTGGGTCAGTTGGGGTCCACTGTCCCAGCTATGTCCCCTCCCAAATTCTTGTGCACCCCCAGCCCATTTGCTGGTGGGGCAGCCTGAGAAACAGAAAAGGTCTTCACTCTGCGTAAGCATTGCTCAGCAGTAGCTAAACAACCTTGTATTACCAACACTGGTTTGGTCAAATCCAAAACCTAGCACCATACCAGTTACTATGGAGAAAATAAACTCTTTCCCAGTCCAAACCAGTACACCCATATGTTTCAGATGTCCAGTAATGATACTGCAAGTGCTAACACTCATAAAGTCTTTTCTTAAAGAAAAATAATCTACTTCTACCTGCATGTCAATACCCTGGATGGTAGAATGCAGGAGAGAATACTGGCACTTTTTTCTCACAATCAAAATGGGGAAAAAAAGAGCTACTGTTAACCTAAAAGGAGTCTGTTGGTGAGATAATTATTATAAGGGTGAAGCCAGTGTAATTGAGTTCAGTTAATGCCATGAATACATTTACACTGCTCAGAAAGTTCTGCAAGTGGGGAATCTGGTGGAGTTTATGTTGACCCTCTTCTGAATACTTGGAAAATCTGCTCTTACTGAACTTCAGTTGACTTCTGTATGGGGCAGAATTTCATTTTTGGAAACTGCCACTCTGCCTTTATTTCCTGTCATTACTTTCCCAGAAAGATGAGGTGGCTCATGAGAATGAAATGACTAGCAGAAATAAAGCAATATGCTTCTGGGGTAAGCAGCAGCTGAGCTATTTTAGGAAAACAGACCAACAGGGTGAGTGGTTTTAACATAAAACCTGTGTAGTTCTTTCTGTGTCTGTATTGGGGTATCAAGTATTTCATCACACTGCCTAGAACAGAATAAGGAGTTTTGCTTGGTTGGTTGTTTTTTGCATTGTATTGTACATGGGTTTTTTAAAATAATTTATCTTCTTTGTTTTTTTTTCTTCCTGTGCAATTAAGTTCAGTAAACTAATCCAGGTTTATGCTTTCAGCCAATGTTCTTTTGCCCCACCTCCCAAATTCAAGATGCTGGAGAATTTGCAAGGATCCGTAAGGAATGCAAACAGGAAAGTTTCTGGTACAGAGGTGGGTGATCCAAAGTTATTCTTACCACACTGAGAATGACTTCTTGATGTACATATGCAAAACTGACTGCAAAATGCTTTTTTGTCAGAATATTGTTGTGGGCTAACTCTGTTAGGTTAAGTTAAGCATTGTGTTATTATAGAGTTAATTGAATTATTTGCATAATGATTGTAAGTAAGGGTGGTTGAATTAAACTCTTGTTTAATATGAACTTTCTTTAACAATTGTAGAGTTAGTTCTATTCTTGAGGTCCATTAATACAACCACCTTAGGAATGTTTTACTTTGTTATGTACTTATTCTTGCCTTTGAATGGAAAGCAGGCATGGCTATGTGTCTTGGATTTGTGACATTCTTCAGGTATTAGGACAACTGAAAGATTAGTTACTCAGTGTTTTAGTGCCTTTTAAGTCCACCACGTCAGTTTGTATCTAAATTACGTATTTTCTGAATGGAGAATACTGAAAAGGATTTCAGCATTTCATCGGCGCTGCTGACATTTCTAGTGCTGCAGTAGTGAGAGGAGTTATTCAGATTATGGAAACTATTATTTAATAAGTATACATAATGCATTAGCTCCAGATACAACATGGCTGATGTCTGGCACTGTGTGAGCACATTCTTGCTTTGAAGAGAATGTAATCTGAATGAACATATGTAATAAGTGATTAGGACAGTAGGCAAAGTTAATGTAATGTGTTTAACATTAGAAACATATAAAACATGTAACGTATAAGAGAGTAAAGTATTTACCAAATACAAATTTTGGCTGATACCAGCTACTCACCTCCTTTTTATTTTCACAGCTCTTCCTTTGTCTCTCGGGAGCATGCTTGTCACCCAGGGGCTAATCTCAAAAGGTAAAGATAAAAAAGTACATTATTAAAGTGCTGTTTTTCAAGATCAATATTCCTCTTACTCATCACCATCATTGTTAGAGTGATTTGATCATTATATATGCGTTGCCACAGTCATTCTTTTGAAAGAGCATGGACTGAAAACTGAATTTGCAAATCCAAAGACTGGTGGCTGGATTCTGTCACCATGATCACATGCATTTGAGTAGAGTCTTCACTGGGGCAAACTGTAAGACAGGTTATTGTACAGCCTGAGCAGAGGCATCAGAATCAGTACTGTAGCTCTAACTGTTGGCTTATTTGAAAAATGCTGGCAATATTCTTACAGTGACCATGTACCAATATGACTACGAAAAAAAGAGTCTGAACGCTTCTCTGTCCTTTAGCGCAGTCCTAATCACGGCCGGCAGGGGGCGCTGTTGGATCGCTGGAGGTGCAGGGCCTGCAGTTCTCTGTGTTGGCCTGCAGGGGGCGCTGTTGGGCTCTGGCGGTCACCACGTGGGAAGAGGGGTCTGGGGGGTGGTCTCGGGTCGCGGGAGAGCCCGAAAAGAAAATGGGGACCCTTCCCCCAATGGAAGAAGGGGGAAAGGAAAACAGTCCACCCCCCACGGAACTCACTGTTGAGATGGTGTCTCAAGGCTCCTCCTTTTCTCCAAGTGAGCGCGCAACTCTCCGATGAAAACCCAGTAGGTCCCGGCTGGAGTCACGAGGCTGCGTGCGAGCCGACCGAGGCCGGTGGTCCGGCCTCACCAGGACGAAAAGCCAGAAAGACCGGCTTCCAGGCCTTTTCTCCAAAAATGCCCGCACAAAGACCCCCATCTTGGTCCCAGAGAGAGAAACCAGCAAAACTGCCCTCTCCCTTCGGAGAAGAGCCCAGCAAACCCCTCCCCCAAATCTCCTCCCCTCTCCCCCCAGCCTCTGATGGGCCATCCATTAGGAAGGTTCTTTTGTAAAGCTAATCGCCCCCCCCCTTTCCATTCAAACTCTGTCTTTCCTACAGGGGGAAGAAAAATTCCCCCCCTCGGATTTCTAACCTATAACACTGTTGGCTTATTTGAAAAATGCTGGCAATGTTTTTACAGTGACCGTGTACCAATATGACTACAGCTTTGATGCAAAGGGACAGGGAATACTGCCAAAGTGAGGAGATGGAGAGCTTTTTATAGTGATGGCTTGTGATCTGCAGACTAACACAAAAGATAATTGTATTCTGTTTATGTGGTGGATGAACCTGGTTCTACACATGGCACCTTGAGTTTCCCTGCTGGAGGTCTTGGCTACTTATAAGTTTGAGGTTAGCCTTTGGGTAAGGAGCGAAGGGCATCCACCCTGAAGAATGCTAAGATGGATATATCCCACAGGAGCAAGTAAGACAGTCCTTCAGCCTGCATCAGCAGCTGGTTACAGCAGGAGAAGAAAAAAATCGTAGGACCTGAAGCAAGAAGCAGGGCTATTAAAGATGGGTGGTAGGAGACAGCAAATGGAGGTGGTGGAAATGGCTCATCCATTTCTCACTGTGTGTGGTTGCAAGCCCCTTGTTTTGTTCCAGCCACTTAACCTAAAATCTCAGCAATACCGCAAGAGGCTGACGTGGGTTCCCTATTGCATCCTTAATGTATGAGCTTGTAGGCAGACAAGGGAGGGAAGGAGCAAGGGAGAGTATGTCAGAGAAGGCAAAGGATTACATTAAAAAAAGGTTGAGCAGCGATAGGAAGGGCTCTGGGGTTGTTTCAGTAGCTACACCCTCTGGCACCTGGTACTCTTCTCAGTTTCTGTTCATTGTACTTGAATGTTTCTGATTAGCTGTGAGATAACAAATGGCCTTATTAAATAATCATTACTGTGTGTCAACAATTGGAGGGGAGGGTTGATTGGAAACAAACAACACTTTTGTTCCTCCTGCCCCAAGAGACCCAGTTTAAAATTACATAGATGCCAGTGTGCAAAGGCCCTTGTGCTTAACATAGGCTGAATGCTCCTCTGTCTAAAGACTCCTTTTTTATGGCTGCACACAGTACCCTGCCTCTAGAAGAAACTGGAGCTTCTAAGCCTCATTATTACTGTCTGAATGCACATAACAGTGCAACCAGTGTTCACTTCCCTTCCCTTTGCCATGGTAATCTTGCTGTGTGGAGCCCTCTTCCACAGCATGGCACTCCTCTGCCAGATACATAGCTCTCGAAGGAATACTGGTTCCACCTCCTCAGGTTAACTGGGGGAAGATGGATTTTGGTGAAAAAGCTAAAGATAATTTTTTTATTTTCTAGTTTGGCACACTATTCTTCTCTGAAAGGCCAAAATGTATGATCTTTCCTCTCCAGAGGAGCAGGCTAGCTACCAGTGGTACAGTTTTAATCCATAGCCACAGAAAACTACTGAAGAACGGTCTTGTCATACTTATTGCAGCACAGGGAGCTGGATCTGAGTAAGGGATTTAATTTCACTATTATATTTTCAGGTTTGGTTTGTGCTGAAACATAAGCCACCACCATCTCTTTCTCCTGCAGTGCTACAGGTGTCACCAGTGGCAGATGTGCTGTTTTCATGTTATTTTACACTCTGCACTCCTGCCTGAACTGAATCCTGCAAAGTCCAGATCCTTTTCCTCCTGTGACTCTAGGCCTGCCTCAAAACACCTGCACTAGGAAATAGCGGAATGGAAAGTGCACTGATGTTCTGAAATCTGAGTTAGTGGACTTCTAAGGTTTTCATACAGTCTTCATCTTGAGCAATGCAAAAGCTCATAGGAGGAGTACTGCCTTGGTTTTTAGTGCTGGTGAGTTCCTCAAGTGAATAAGTTTGCTGACTATTTCCTTTTATTGTAGGCATTTTCTCAGCAAGCCCAAGATTTGGTCCATATCCCAAGATGGCAAGTAAGTTGTACCCAATTCTGAAAGGAAAGTTTATTTACAGGCAATGTGCAGACCGTTGATGCATCTCTCTGAATTTCTTTCCAAACTCTTCCTCTTTTGGAATTTATGAGATGTTACCCCAGCACTTTAGGAAATCAGAATTCTAATGTGTTTAAAAATAAATGTATGAAACAAGACTGTTTAAATGTAAACACTTCCAATAGCAGCTTATATGTACTTAATACAACCTTTCAAATTCCTAAAAACTCCAGTCTCAGCTTTGCTTTATAAATTATGTCAGCCTCAGTGATCAGCTGTGCTTAGCACAGCTTATGGTATTAAGGCATCATGTTACTATAATATATAAAATAGTATGTTCCTTTGGTTAGTATGCTCATTTGGTTCATCTCAGCTGTCTAATTCATAAACATGGATTGATAAAGAAAACAAATAAAAGCATGGAAATTGTACTGTACAGTGATGTGGCTCTTAGATAGCAAGAAATGAAATCGATTCCTTCTTCAGCAGAAACTCAGCAGGAACTTGAGGATGTTGAAGTAGTCTTTTATTCTGACTCTGTAAGGAGTGAAAGCCACAATGTGATAGTGTGGCAGACTGATGTTCTAGCTTCTTAGAAGTCCAGAGAAGTCGGTGTTAAAAGTATGATCATTAGAAATAAACAATGGTGTGCAAACAAGGGCAATTAGTGCTGACATTGTGAATTAATTTTACTGTGGGCTGTCTCTACAATCTGTTCTTCTAAATATTATATCCTTTTTCTGGATGCAGGAATATTATACCCTTTTCCTGTATGCATTGTTTTGGACCAGTTGCTATCTCTCCCGCTAGGTAGCCAGTTTTCAGTAGTTGTTGAAATCATGCCTGTAATCCCTGTATAACTTCACATGTGTTTGTGACATGTTTTAAGAAGGCATGTGACATACAATGTGTCATGTGATTAAAATGAGCTAATAGCAGACTCCTGATTTAAGCCCTTGTATTAGCAATGTTTTGTTATCTCTCTTTATAGTTGCTGGTGTCTTAGGTTTTGCTATTGGAAAGATATCCTACTTTGGAGAATGCCAAAAAAAGTTTGAGAAAAGTGGTATTGCACCATTTGGTCCACAACGAAAAAGGTTTGTGCTTATTTAAAGTATTTGATCAAAATAGTCTAAAACACAGTAAAAATTATATGCAGCAAGACTTGGAATTTAAATTCTGTGATCAGGTCATGAGGTACTACTCAAAGTCTTAGGCTATATATGGCAGTATTAGAAACTACTATATATTCTTCAGAAAATGCAAATTAAACTCAGTGTTATTAGGATATGATTTAAATTAAATTACTGTACTTTAATGTATGATGTGACAACAGTTATTAGTTCTCTTTTCATCTAGCATCATACTGCTAAGGTTATCCATGTTATCACTTCAGCTTTTTGAGTCTTCCTTTAGACCAGTAGGCCAAATATGCTTACAATTTTTTTTACAGTGTCCTTGTATTTTAACAACAATTTCAGTCTCAACCCATATTCCAACCTCCTCCTCTGTGGCTTTGCCTAACTTCATCCTGTCATGCCAAATCATGAAAAGCACAAACTGCAAGGGTATTTTTTTCTACTTTGCAACCCTAACCATAGGATAGATCTCAATGGTTGACTTCTGTCACCTGGTACCTCCATATTTTAGTCATTGTTCACATAAAGTGCTCCTTCCCATCAAATCATTCTCTGACTTCCTTCCAAGCTCCTCCTTCAACTGCCTGTACTACTTTGCATTCTCAGTACGGCTTCTGGTATGCACCTTTCACATGCAAAATACGTTTCCAAAGATCCTATCCACAAAATCATTAGCCTCTGTCTTTCCACATCTTTTCCCCAGACCAGCATGAGCTTTTATGCTTATAAAAATGCCTGACTGATAGTGGGAAGCTTCATCACTGTTCATCTATTTCTCTACTTGCATTTTCCCCCCACGTAACAAAGCTATTACTTTCCTCACTTGGTATTACACAAAATGGCTATTCATCCCTCTTTTGTGTTAGACATCTTGCTCCTTGCTTGGTTTGCTCATAAGTACAATGGCAAGGACTGCCTTTTCCTGCACAGAAAATCCTGTTATATTTTGGCAATTGCTGGAAGGGGATTAACACTAATTAATAGGGGTTTATTGGCTGGTTTATTTAGATGTCATCTTTTGCAGTTTATGTCAAGAACTTTTGCCTTTGTGCTATTTGGTTGTATTAGAAGAAGTCCAGCAACATTCTTCAATATTTTATTTGCTTTCAATATTTTAGGCACTGCCATCATGTTTGCAAGGAATGTAAAGCTAAAGTGGGATCGAGTGAGAAAGAAGGTTCAATTCCTTCAGCATCTTAGTCCAGGTAGGCAACCTTGAAATTTAAAATGAATTCTCATGTTATTTTCCATGTTGAGTGGTATTCTTCTTTGAAACCTTTGAACAATATAGTGAAAATCATGGATTTTAATAATGGATTAAAATTTGAGCATTACTCAAGGAAATATTATTTATTCTGTGGTTTCTAATTAAATTTGTTTCTTAACTTTTAGCTTACATACATTTCATGCTAGTTTTAAATCCCCCATTTCTGAGGAATTTTTGCTTTAGCTGTAGCAGGGTGTTGCTTATTCACCTAAGTGGAATTAATTTGGACAACTGCTTGTATGAAAACAAATATAACTCCTCTTAATTTCAAACTTTATTTAAGAATCAAATAATTATGGATTATATTGATGTTTAAAAGCGCATTGAGATATTCAGAACTAAAAGCAGACAAGTTGGGTGTGGGTTTGTTTATTTGAGGGGGGTGGAGGTGGGTTTTTTGCATCCAGTACTAAAGTTCAGCTAGAGCTTTAGTGGGGTAGTATAAAAGTGGGGGGGGAAGGGACACGGCTCACGTGGTGTTCTCACCCCAGAAAGGGAAAGTTAAAGTTCCCTTTGCGAAAAAGGAGGATTTAGAGGGTGCAAGGTAGAGGCACTTGTACTCTGTCTATGAAAAACAGGCCAGCAGCTGGGCTTTTTAAGAACATTTTCACACTTTCTGCTTGTGGTAAGCTGGCCTACATTTCTCACAGGCAGGTGAATGTGTGAAAGTGTTTGCAAATAGCTTGGCTGCCTGCAAGAGAGGAGAGCAGAGGGCTTGTTTGAAATCTTGCCATGTTAGTTTGTGTAGCTCGGAACAGAAGTCTGATGCAGCAATTGTTGGATTGAGTCTGGCATATATTATGTAGGAATTTAGTCAAGGATATTGATAATGGTCCCTTTCTTAATCTAAAGTGCTTGCCTGCAGACAGCCTATAAGGAGGAGTATCCTATCAGAACCTGTTTACTTACCCAGAAGAGAGATTTAGATGGATTTTTACTATGCAACAATACATTATGGCAGTGAGGATTGTCCTGAAAGAAGCCATTAGAATAAAGTCCTGGTTTTAAACAATTTTGTTACTGCTTGAGTGTTTTATATCACGTGCTGCAAGTGCTCAGCACTGGCAGAAAATGCAGTTTGGCTTAGCCTCACCTAAAAGGGTTGCTGCCAAAAGGTGCAGCATGTCTTTTGTGCCAGCTGTAGAAATCATGAAGCAAATTGGTGTGCCAGATCAGCTCACTGCTCCATGTGAGGAAAGGGGTAAAAAAGCCCCCAAACCTTTCTGAAAGGTTTCTTGCTAGTGCCAGTGTGAAGGAGGGAGTGAGCCAGACTTAGATAACTGTGAATGAATGATACCCTCAATCCATCAGCAGTTGTGAACCTAATTAAGCCCTTGCATTACTGTGCTGATTAAGTGCTTTTGAAGATTTTCTCTTAAATAAATGCTTATGTAGGCCACTGTCCTCACCTGTTTCAAATAGGGAGCCCAAAGCATATTTCATTGAAGACAGTCACATACTGGCAATTACCTGTGTAGTGGAATCAAATGTATATGGTGGGAATTACCTCTGCTGTTTGTCAGAGCTGCAGCTTGCTGAACCTTAACTCCAAACATATTTTCTTTTTCAACCTTCCACTGTGAGCTGACAATATTTATCTCGTGTATGAGTACCAATTAGCTGTTAAATAAATTGCAGATTGTCTCAAATACAAAGGAGTATTGCAGCTGTAAGAGGGGAAGAATGCAGGATGCCACAGGCCCCTCTCTTTGTTTTCCTCCTGGAATTTCTGCTGTGGAACCTGTTTCCTGTTCCAGCTCACATGTTCATCAAAGACCTTGATTGCTGCACTTTTTAACAGCAACTTAGGTCTTCTTGTTTGGTTTTTAAAAGGGCTTGAAAGCTTAGTCAGAAACTTAGTCCAAAACCAAATGTAAGGCAAGTGTATTTCTTTGAAGTTTTAATTGCTGGAAGGAAAGAGCCATTATATTTGGACCAGTTTGGTATTTTGAATTTGCCAGAAATCAGTTTTGATGGACAGGTTTTAGAAACTTAGGAAAAGAAATACTGTAAGCATTGTGTTGTTTTCTGTATTGTTAAACCTCTTTTATGTTCAAGTAAAAATTCTTAATTTATCATGCTGTGCTCCAAAAAGGTACAGAGACCCTACTGAGCACATCTTGCCACTATCCATGCTAAGCATATGGTACAAGCTCTGGCAATGCCTAGGAGGACCACCCAGATAAAATTATACTCATGTTTATGCGTCCAAAGGTTATGTCATTTATCCTCAGGGACTTCGGAGCATTCTCAGAGAAATCACCAAGAAGCTGCACATTTGTCATTGAAAGCAAGGTGCCATTCAGCTAAATAATGGGTCCTTTTATTCCATTTACAGATGTGGTGAAGACGATAAAGATCTTACGGACCAGCTTCTTTCAAGGCACTTTTCTGTAGAGAAGAAATAATAATTTGGTGATTCTATGACTTTGGTTTGGTGTAAATTGACTTAACTTCAAGTAGTTGCATATTGTAAAATAGTTCTATCCATGCTAAATACCAGTTTCTTGTAATGCACTTTTTGAAATACACTCCTCTCTTCTCAACATGATCTGGTTTATTTTCCTCTCTTCGGTGCAATTTAGCTCTTAGTGCTGAAAAATTAAATTTGTCTATTGTACTTAGGTTGTAGCAAGACTTTAAGTAGCAAGCCAAATGCCATATGTTGGAATGTTTGCCACCTATGTCAAACAGAAAGAGCGCAAGGCTGTTTAAACGATTTGCACAGTTAAGCAGTTATCCAGTCTCTGAGCTACCCCTTGGTTAGGGAGTTCAGGGTATTGTCACACTGCAGTAACTGTCCTGAACCAACTTCTAATAGGCTAGTTTTACACAAAGGTCCACTTTGCCAGGGATACCAAAAGCACATGCCACATTCATGAACACAATATTTTGGAACAATTTATGGTCTGTACACAATCTGAGGCCACCAGATGTTGATGAAAAAAGACACCTAGATGGCACGTGTGCTCTACGAATAGCAGGACACACAAACCTCCATGAAACATCTCAGGAAATCAAAAGCAGACACTTTCCCCAAACACAGTGATGGTATTCACATGAAAATCAAATGCACACCAATGAAAAGTTTGGGCTTCACTGTCAGTTGATGAAGACTGTCTTTCATGGGGTTTTTCTGTTTGCTTTATACTATGCCTTTTATGCTATACCTGTGATTAGTGCCCCTCTTTTGAACTAGCTTCTTTGTGCATCCTTACCTGAATCCAAAGAGATTCTGCAAGCAGGATATACAGTATGGAAGAGTATAAAGTAACTATGGTTACTACACACAAAAGACATTCTGGATTTAACAAAACTGTTAGACTGAATACTCAACTCGCTGACAAAGCACTTGGATAGACTTTCCTAGCCAGACAGACACAAGGCAAAAGAAGGGTTAGACTGACTAGACTCCATTTTCTTTTTTTTCCTATAAGATTTTATACTTTTCCACTTGGTGTTTGGCCTCTTGAATTCTTGAGCTACTAAGAACTCCTGTCTCAACAAGGACTTTAATTTTACACTTCTTACTTTTCTACAGAATTTTTCCACAGCTCTTTCTCAGCCATTGGAGTCAGGGATGCACAGAGATGCTGTGTCACAGGTGATGCTGTGTATAGGCAGGTAAGCCTTGGAGAGCCTTGCACAGGGACTCCAGGGAGAGGGGTTACACAACCACAGAGAAGTCACCTCCTTTGTGAAAATAATGTAATTGTCATGAGTGTACTGTGATAGCCAGCAAAACTTGTATGGTGACATGTCTTAGCTACTTTCCCTTCATCTGACATCTGCTGTCAAAATAAGAGCAAGAAGCTGCACCGAGGTAAGTTATGCCTGGGTTATCTGAGGTAAGCCATTCCTACATCCAGGTGATGCCGAGGAGAGTGATGCATGTGACAGAGGACCTTTCATGTCAGATTCTGTGTGCTCAGGCATATCACAGTTTAGTTGAAGTCCACGTACTTGTTAAAATCAGGAAACAAAATACATCCTTCAGCTGTAATACATAAAGTAAGTAGCTGCATGGAAGCCTCAATGTGCTTTATGAAATTATGACTAGAAAAATTATGACTAGTTAAAGAGGAAAGCTATGGCTACATTAACCTCAAACAACTGCAATAGACTTCTTATCTTTGAGAACGTTTGTATTAGCTGTTTGAAATCAGTTTACAAATAGAGTATTCACTCTAAATTAAAAAAAAATAAATGTTGTGTTTTAGAAGAGAAAGCAATTGTAGGTTGAAAACAGCACATTCCTGTTTAAACCCTTAGTAGCTGGACTCTAGGCAAGCCAGCTGGTCTATAATTCTCTCTTAAAAATGGAAATCAAGGGGAGATGAAAGCTCAGTATCTGAGTTTTTATAAATCCCTATCAAAAACAAGATCTGGGGCTTATTACATTTTGAGAGAAGAGTGACAGAACAGGGCATGCTATCAAATGACAGGTAATGGGAGGGGAGCTCTGGGATGGACTGGTAAGAAGGGAGTGGGGCAGGATTTATGACAGCAGCATGCTGGGCCAGGCCAAGTGGGAAGTATGAAGAGGCAGCTGGCTTGGGCGCCACTCTGGTACCTCTGACAGCAACGCTAATTTGGGAGCAGCACCCTCTTCCTCATGACCATTTCTACCAGTGAAAGAGCTGCTGGTAAGTTGTCCCACTTGCCCAACTTGTTTTTGGCATCACACACAGAAACTCCATTTGAGAGAGCCAAAAAAAAAAGGGATCCAGCTTCTGACATCAGTATTGCAGTCGTTCCACATTCTGGAAATCCAATGCCACTTTGGTATGAGTTTGGAGTCTTGGTTCTGGGGTTTTTTTTCCGAGTAAAGCCCTCAAAAAAATTAGATTCTCAGGAAATAAATGAGACTCTTCTCAAGGCCAGTTAAAAATCTAGAAGGCTTGAGAAGCCTTCTGAGGACATGATAGGGGACATCTGGTCAACATATTAACAAGATAATCTGATGAAGGAAAACACGAGTGTTCCTTGATGACAAAATTACAGAGCTGGGGAAAAAACCTCCATACTGAGAGGCTGACTAATAAGCTTCATAGTCATGGGGAAAAATACTAACTGCATCACTCGGTTTTAAATTACTCTGACTTTCTCAGTACAGAGATCTGGGAGTTGTTTTGCATAGTTGCATGACATAATATCAGTGGGCTATGACAGCCAAAAGGCAAGTAGAACATTAACAATTCCTGAGAAAAAAGTGGAAGAAAAAATAGACTTACAGTACAGAGCAATTCTATGGCATGCTCTCATCTTGAATATTATGGTGCTTCCAATGCAGCTCAGAAAGTGTGCAACAGAGCTGAGAGACAGAAAAAGGAGAAATACAAATTAGAATGATCAGAGATACAAAGTGGTTTCTTCAAAAGCGGTTAGGTAATTCACTTTCCAGGCTGAAAACACCTCAAGATGAGGAATACAATATCTGTAACCATGTGTAAGATGAATAGGGAACAAGTAATTGCTGGCTTTGTAAAATCAAAACTAATCAGCACTCAGGGAAATCAGGGAAAGATTTAAAGCAAACAGAAAAGAAACTCATCTTTATCCAGCACAATTACATTGGGGGGATTCTAGACACAAGATATGGTAGAAGCAAACAAAACAGTTCCAGAAGGCACAACCTACACAGAGACTTGGTGGCTGCAAAACACCTGCATTTGCACAATCCAAACCTTTGTGTCAGGAAACTTCTCAGCTCTGATCAGAGAAGGACAGGAGGGTGCCCTGGTGAAGGATCTCCTTCTAGAAGGATCACTAGCCAGCGTGGGAGACAGGGTGACCATTATGGTGATTCTTACAACTATTGAAAAAACATGTTAAGAGCCTTGCCACTTGAACTAAACTCCACCTAGCTCATACCTGGAAATGGAGACTGGAACATCATGTGCAGAGAGCACAAGATTCAAGATTCCTGAGAAAACACACCTTTTAATTATTTTAATTGCAGTATAGTGACTTTCTCTGTAGATGAAGGGTAAAAAAGTACCAAAGGTGGGAATGGATGTTTTTCCCATTGGCTTTGACATACAGACTGTTTAAAAGCAATGGCACTTCCAACTTGTTGCATAGAAAAACCCCACTTACCTAAACTTTTAAGTGTTACTTCTCGCTTATGTGCATTTGGAGCATTCTGCAGCATCGCTCTGTTGTTCAGGCACATTGGCAAGCTCAGGTATTTCCGAGCAGGAAAAACCTTTTAAGAAGTCCTCCCAGAGGCACATTTTAAATCTGCCTTTCCCTTGGCTAGCTGGAGGCTGAGGTCAGACATGGTTGGGCTGGACATGCCCCAGCTACACTATTGCATCTCCAGGACTTCAAAATACAAATAGGAAACCTTTCCCAGCAGCAAATGCCTGCCATTTACTCACTCCCATTCCCCTAATCAGCTCCACAGATCCGACTGATCTAGTAGCAGCCTCAGGAGCTGCCTCTGACCACTATCAGGCACAGAGCCTGCCGGTGTCTCGGTGGGTTTCACCACGCTGCTGCACAGCTGGCAGCTCCAGCGGGCGGCCGCCGCATGGTCAGACAGCTGCTCCACCAGCCCAGCCGCTCCACCCGCCCAGCCTTCTCCCCTTCCACACTCTCCTCTGCTTCTCCTGGCACAGCAGGAGCGTGCCCAGGCTGGAGGGGCTCCTTGCTCCCACAGAATGGCGCGTGACTTGTGTCTGCAGTGTGGCCTCTAAGGGGGTTGACAGCTGCACGTTCTCTGGCATGTGGAGGGTAAGTGAGGAAAAATGAATGGAGTCTTTCATAAAATCCTCAGGGGACCCTGAAAAACACACTTAGCTCTTCAATGCAAACACACAGCCATATACACTGAGTGCATGACGCTGTACCAGCAAAAGTGTTTTCTACTTAGCACAGCTTACTTAGAAATTTTTTTTACATTGTTAATAATCCATCATTGATGTTTAGGCATTAGATACTGCAACCAAATTCACCCTTACCTGAATCAGTTGCTCTGTTTTAAAATGCTAGTTACCATAAAGTAGTTCAGGTTAACAATTGTATTTAAACTACAGAATTAAGCCAAACTAAATTATTTGTTTTGGCATTAGATTTATATAGAAACTAATTTTATCTTCATAATTAAAAATAAAAATAAAAATCTAATGCACTAGAAATGAGCTTCCTCTGTGGGTTGGAGTGAGTAGAAAAGAATGTATAGCATTCCCTGTAATGAATGAATTGAAAATTTTGGTGTTTAGAAGCTGTTCATGTAAGATTGCATATCCTGAAAATGGAGTCCTGCATCATCACTGAGCAACTGGAAGAACAGCAACACAAAGGTTATACACTACAGATTTTTAATCTGAATAATTTAGTTCAAGTTAACAATTTTAAATTGTTTGATGACAAGCCAAATTTGTTACCAAGTACAAAAAAAAAGTATGTCCTCTGAGAGACATTAACTAGATGCAACAGAATGAAAGCTTTATATTCAATTTAGAAATCCTGTGTATATACAACGTTACCTCAAGTAGAACAACGTTAATTAGCATGCCTTTATTTTGTCCTCTAAGAAAGGGAAAAAAATTCTTAATACAATTTATATAAAATGCTGTGCTTGTCCACTCAAAAATATTAATTTGAGCCAAGACACTTTGCAGGAAGGCACCATCACAGGAATCTGCTCCACTGTTATCATCTAAATCTTCTACATCTTCTTACTCGCAGGATAACTCACAACTAAGAAACTCTGTGAATATTTTCATGATAAAGCTAATCAGCTTTGGAATAGCACATTGAACACCACAGCAATGTAATTCTCGTGGACATTGTATTTTCAGAGTTCACCCATCACAGCCATGAGAAGCATTCTCTAAAAGGTAAATTTCTGATACAACTTCATCATCTGATTAGCACATTCATTTTTTTAGAAGATCAGCTTTTCTGAAAGCAATCTCCCTGTTTCGATTATTATAAGTAGCATTTAGCTCTTTAAGCATCCTCCTCTTCTCCCCATTTTCCTCCTCACTTCAGCTGACAGCTCTGTACCCCCTCCCATTATCTTCTCATTTATGATATTCTTCTGCAAGTCCACTCAATCAATAAAGTCTTTGAGAATTTTCAACTTGGTAGGCAAGTTATTTTTCAGCTCCAACAAGGATGTCAGGAATGCTTTTATGCTATCAACTTCATGGTTTTTGCTCCCTTATAGCCAAAAGCCTGAAATAAACACAATGCTATGAGATGAAACTGCACAGGTGAGCATACGAGAATCCATAAGCGAGGGCAACATTTTGGTTGAGACAGAGCAGGTGATGCAAACAGCAGGAAATACTCTTCATAGTTTTGCCAATGTAACTCTTTTCTTACAGATCATTATAACACAATATTCCATTAATTGGGATCTTTTCTCCACAAACATGGGGGTTTTGTCATGACATGCACAAATTGAAAAATAAGGCTAAATAGATAGAGCCTGATATTAAAAGTCAAAATATTGTTCAAGCTTTTACCAAAGTTTGTCAGGTTCAGCCTTCTGCACTTAAATGTAGCTAGTTTAAATACCTGCAGTTTCATTCAACCATTTTCTTTGGAACTGAGTGCCTGTAGAAACCCATTGTGGGCAAGTCACTGCATCGGTCTAAAAATACATCTGGCACCATGAAACAGTTTCGAAAAAATTAAGTACAGTTACTTCTGTGTCTGCCTCAGCTCCTCGGCCCTTCCCCCTGAACAGTTCAGTATTATTCCTGACATGACAAACCAAGCATGACAACAATTTGAAGTTTCCAGCATATCACTTTCACACAAAACAAAGTGAGAGTTCTACAGGTAACTTTTAATGCAAGTTTTGAAAATCTGAGAAGGCTCTGATATTCTTCCCTTCTCAATACATGTGATTGCATTTATTTACATGTATTTTTACCTTTTGCTATACATTCATATACATTCAGTTACCCTTTTTATTCTTAAACAACAGCAGAAATGGTTTGTAGTCATGACATGTCACAATAGCCTCATTTGCCATTTATGCAAAATTAAAAAAATTAAGCATAAATACTTTTTTAAATTCTTCTGGCAAGTCAGGATTTTCTCCTCATTTATTAATAGCTGTGCCTGGCAGAGCACACCATAGGTGGTGATACTTGTGACTAATCTAGATGAAGTTCAAGTTAGCAGACAGGAGGTAATTTTCTTCATTTCTTCATTTGACTCTTACTCATCCCAGGTATCTCCGTATTTATTTACTTTAACTAAAGAAAAGAAAAAAAAAAAGTAGTCATATATGACAGTTTAACTGCAAAAGTTTATCATATAAACAATGCCAAAAAGTATGATGAAGTATCATTTGAAATGGTGAGTAGGGGGAGTGTCACTCACAGCATAACATACATCTAATTAAAGCTACTTTGGAATAAATGGGGAGAGGAGTTTGTTAATCATTAATCCTTAATGAATTAATATTCAATCAGAAGGCCTACTGTGCTAATTCCCACTCTATAGAATTTGTAATTACTTTTAAACAAATGTAACATGTGGATGAAACAAAGACAATTGGAGGAAACAGGCAAGGAATGTTACAATAAATAATGAGGCTACATAATCTAGTTACATGTACAGTTGGATGGATTCAGGATAGTTAAAAACATGTTCAAAGACAAAAAAAAGAAATCAGTAATCCCTACTAGGAAACTACTCAGCCATTATTATTTGGCAGCTTCCTTTAGCATAGGAGTGAGTCAGAGAGTAAAAAAACAGGGTGCTGGTCTAACGGCTTTGTCCAGAAATATGTCACCCATAACTGACCAGAAAGTGAAAATTGGCTCTCTTGAAAGTGATCTGCAAAGCAGTCCATAACTGACTGCCATCACTGAAAAGGTTAAGGATGGATCTATACGATCCAGTAGGAATGCTGACACTAGTCAGGCAACCCTTTATAAATCTACTTGCAAATTAATTACTAAGCTCACTGTTTATTACTAACTATGTGCAGCAGAACCCATGGAATAGAGCAGAATGCCTGACCCTTGTCTCATTGAGTTATCAGCAAACAGATCATAATACCCTGACAAATCTCTTTGGAGTGACTGATACTGCAGTGAGGCACAATGAGAAGCTCTCTGTAAGTACAATTTGATTTCCATTTCTATTAACTATGGCAGCTGAACAGGCTGCACTCATTCCCTGGAAAATGGGCCAGTCTAGATCACTATGAACATGCACGTATTTGTACAGCTACAATGAAGGGAGAAGGCCCTGGCAGATGGAAGTTAGAGATTGCTTAAAGCTGGTTTAAACATGGTTTGGTTTCCCTTCTGTCCTCGCAAGGGAGGGCAGAAATCACTGTCTCCTATTTGCTAGGGACCAAAGATAAGAGGATGAGCCAAGCAGTAGTGACTCAGAGTATGAACAGGCACACAGCAAGTAACATGTCCAGTGTGACACAAGAAGCTGAATTGGATCTTAGCCCCCAATATCAGTGTAATGTTTGAAGTGTAGATTTAAATGTACTTGCACGAGTAAAGCATTTCTGAATTTCTGTATTTCCTCCTTACTCTTTTTCCCTCAAAATACAAAGAGATAGTTTTAAAAGTTTATTTACAAATCTCATGTACTACTGAGAGTGGTTTTATTCTCAAAGCCCGAGTACAGCCTTCAAACAGAACACAGAAATATAACAGACAGAATGCATTATTTGATCAACATTTTATAGACCTCAAATAACTAAAAATAAAATAACAAATTTACATTCTCCTTTCACAGCCACAACATTTGCCACAGAATACGGCAAGGTTTGCAGAATGCTGCTTAATATTTCTGTGTATTGTTTTCAAGGGGTATTTCTAGGCTTTCTATTTGTGGAGAAGTATCTTGAAAAAAAAAACATTGTGTAAATGCACAAAGTGTCAGCTGATGGAATTTAAAAGCAATCTAAAACCACAGCTTCAGTAATTTTTTCATGTCTCATTTGGCGTAGTCCCATGATAAGAGAAAAAGCCTTTTATCCTTGAAATAACAGATTGAAATCATTACACAATAATTGTTTATAATTTTTCATTCAAAACTGCAGATCTGTCCAAAGATAGATGATCTGGAGAAAGTAATTCACAACATCAAATAGACTGACACTTAAGCAACACTGTTCCAAAGCTTAGTATTACTGCTTCAGAACTTTTTGCTTTAATACACTCCCATGTACTTACTACCACTCGTTATGCCTAAGAGGAGATGACAGCTGTTTCTACAAGTGTCGTTTTAGTATAGCTGCCAAGACTGTGCACTGCACACAAACCCAAACAATTCAAGGTGACTAGTCCAGCAGTGTGTTAAATGGGAAAACATTCCTCTTGCTAAAATTGTTTTCACAGATGCCACATTAAATTCAAAAAAGTTCTAGAGCAAGCAGTTATGGATTGCTTTTGTGTCTCCTTTTCAAAAAATTGACTGAGTCAAAAAGTTCTCTGAATGGCATCTTATTCTTCAGGACATTGCATTCTTATTTTGCTCTGTAAAGTTTTCTTTTTCACTGTGAAAACAAATCCCAATATTGCTGCCAAATACTGTTTCCTTCCTTTGGGTTTTAATGTAGAAAATGAACCTCTACAAACAATGCCTCTATAGAAATCCACTAATTCCACATGAAACAATTAATAAAAATAAATACCCTCCCCTTCAAAACCATCAACCATGTGCTCTATTTTGAGAGAACAATGCTATCTAAAACACACCCCCCTCCCATAGCTAAAACTTTTCAGTATAACTCTGAGCTCAGAGAATTCTTTGTTAAAAGAGGTCACTTGATATACTCAATCAAGCAAAAGTTATGAGCTTTTCAGTCTGGAACCAAGCAATATGTTTAGAGAATAAGAATTATAATTTGCTATTGGATGTTCAGGATTTTTGAAAAAAATAATTACTTTGAAATAACAAACTACAGACCACATATGAGATACCCAAAGATACTGTAAAGATAAATTGCTTGTATGCAGAATTAAGCCTTGTATTTGCAACCATTTTTAACATTATGGCAAATATTTGACTTTACTAAGTATTTCTGTAAATCAGTATATTACCTTCCTTAGCTGGTTTTTCTTGTGAAAATTTGTTTGGAGTTTCTGCCTTTGGTGGTTGCATTATGTCATATGTCTCTCTGTGTTTATTCCTTAATTCCTCATATGTGATGCCTTTTTTCTTACGAGTTTCTTCTGGAATTGGAGCAGGTTCTGAAAAGAAGACAAACTTATAAATATACCAAATATGGCATAGCATACCAAAATTTGGCTACAATGTGTTCAGAATGCCAGTTCTTTACTGGTCAATCCCAAATTAAAAGAAGCTGCAATTCTAAATACAACAGAGAACGTATATGGTCTTTAGTTAATCCGCTCCTTTTATCCTTTTAATTTTGTCAAACTGCTTTGAAAGACTGGAGTTAGTTCATTTTCTTAATTTTATCCAATGGAAATTCTAACATCCATGTGGTAGTTGACAGACAAAATAGTTCAGGTCACTTTATGTAAAATTTATTATAATCAGAAATTTGATATGTATATGATTTCTGAAAAGAAATCTGAGTGAAGCTTGAGGGTTTGCATTAAGGCTTTAAATTCTGCTTTCAAAGAATTAGTAATCATCATCTGTCACCTGATAAACTTTTTACCCTTTTATCTACATTTATAATGCAGAATCTTGGTTCTATAATTAAGGTTTTTACCAAATATTGATATTTTTTATGAAGTGCAATTACAATTTCCTCAACACATTTACATCTGATACTTTCATATAATTATAATCAAGGGCACAAAGGTGCTTTTTTTGTGAAATAAAACATTTTTGATAAAGTTGACAAAATCCAAACCAAAGTAAAAAAGTCTGCATTTGACAGTAACTTCCTCCATTGTGTACCAGAGACACCTGAATTGAGAATCCTGCATTTCCCCTACAACAGCTGACCACAGTTCATACTGGAAGGAAGGGAACAGCTGTACAGTATGGTACTTGAAAACCATTTTAGTTCTCTGTGAGAAAATCAGACTGTTGCCAGATAGAACACAATATCCATTCAATTCCCAGGAGACTTAAATGTTATCACGTTATAAAAAATAAAAAAAAAAATAGTTTAATGTCACAGAGTTACAGCAGTATCCAGTTACAGCGCTACAGCTGGTGGAACTGCAGTCACCTCAGAAGGGCCAACAGGAATTGGTAGGCTGTGGTTTATTCAGTACAAAGGATGGTGCATTCGCCCCTCTTTCAATCAAAAAAAACTTCCAGTCAGGCTGAGTTTTTTGCAGGGTTAGTTCCACAACAGATTACACCTTGTACGCTAATTCAAGATCTTTACTTGCCATTAGAGCTACAAAACATGAAAAAAACCCTGAATTTATTTTACAGTTACACAAAATAATACTTACAGTTCTCTTCTGTGTAAAAAACAATTCTGGTAACTTCAGGATCTTTCACTCAAAACCACTGTACTGTACCATGCATGTATGAAAATACATAGTTTAGTAAAAGCAGTACCTATAAGAAAGGCAAGAATCTTTGTAGTACAAACTGCTAAGCATTAACACAAAACTCACCTTCAACAGTGTAATCAGTAATTCCTGTAGGTGAAGATTCATTCAGGGAAGCACTGAATGGAATAGGTTCGTAACTTGAGAGGCCTCTATCTGTTGAGCTGTAATCATCTGAATAGCTAGAAGAAGGTGCAAATCCAGGTCTTGGAGAAGAAGATTCAGTAAATGACTGAGGAGGTAAGTCTGAAAATTCAGATTTCCGACTGGAACGGCTGGAAAAGAATACAATTAAATATTAAATACAAAAATACTAAGGTTAAAAACAGAACTAGAAGAGTAACAATACATGCAGTTCAAGAAAATATTCTTTTATTTTAAATGGTTTAGTTTCCAACTGAATCATCATCTTAAAAAAAGTTTGGGATGTTTTGGGTGTTTTCCTTTACATTGCAAAGATCTCTACAGTTCCTTCCCCAGCACTCTTCCCTTCCTCACACAATCTTAACTCATACCTGAAAATCTCCAGAACAGGAGAGAAAAGAGATTAAGCATGTTGCACTTTACAAGACTAAAATGACAATCCCTTCTCCCAAGGAATCTTCAGACAAAAAACCCTTATCAGACACAAATAGTACAGGGTGTGCCCATGTAATTAGTGCTAGTATGAACTAGAGTTAAAGGCCTTTTAGGAAGAATTTGCAATTTAAAACTTGTCATCACTAGAAGCTGCTGTAATTGATCAGTATCAAACAGAAGGAGAATGAACAGCTATCTTGGGGAAATTACATTATGAAAGTTTATGAAGATGCTGAATTCTGCAGAAACACTAATGAATTTGCTCTTGGGAGAGAAAGGTAAAATCATATAAAGAATAGTCTGGAAACTGGTGGCAGATATTTTAAAGCATTTGCTATACTCATGGTATGGCCCTGCAACCAGTACACACCATGTCCCTCTATCAAGAATGCCACCACTTGGTGCCACTAGAACATCTCTGGAGTATTTATTTATCTTTTAATTTCTGCTTAGCTTCCTGTGAAAAACATTTGCAATTAGTGTTTGTTTTATTCTCACAATAACCATAAGGAGCTAAGCCATTTTATTGCCTCAATTATGTTTCTAAAATATATGAAAAGACAGGTTTAAAAACCTACCTAATCTTTTAACTCCCTACCAATTTTTAGCTGCAAATCAAATTACCAAAATATATTAATTAGTAATATATAATGACCATGAAAGTGTAATGATTTCTGTTGCTACTTTATAAGGGTAGCGTGTAAGGATAATAATGCAATTGGCATGAATTTGAATTAATCATTCAACCAAGAAAAAGGAATTTATTACTTAGGAAATAAAATGGCATGGGCCGTTTAAGGTTGAAGGGACTTATTGGTGCAGCAGATGGCACTTAAACAAGTTCTCACATAGAGTAAACACAGTTAATAATCATGACAATTTCATATTAGGAACTGGAGGGGGGTGAGGGAACAAGTCCAGTTCCAATTCAGCCGATTCTATACAGTAAACATATGAAGAGGTAATTCCTAAAATTATGTTTGGGGTCATAAAACCATAAGTATTTCAGAATAAAGGTAAACCTTGCAGACAAAATAAAAACTGTCATAAATGTGAATTTAAAAAGTTTTTAAGAATTTAATCAAATCCTTTATAAACATTTAACAAATCTTAGCACATACATAGGAGGACCACTACTCACTATCCAAACACTATTCTCCCAGTTTTGAATCAAGGGTTTAATTGAGATATTCTGAAAGCAGCTTGCAATTAAAAACCAGTTGAGGTAGAAAACATTCTGGAAGAAAACAGGAAATAGTTTTAAGAACCTGATGAGTTTCTCATATGTACAGCATAATGCTGTTACAGATGTAAAGGATTTAAACAAACAGCAGAAGGTTTGACCACCATGCTTCTTCCTGCACTGATATTGTTTACTGAGTTCTTTCCTTTGATAAACACTGAAATCATTTCCATCCTTTTCCTATTTTAATCCAACTGAACTATGGGAAAAACTGCCAGAACGTAACACTATTTTATTTCAGTTAACTTAGTTTACTTCTGAACTAAGGAGGCAACTTGTGCTGTCACACTACTGTGAGTAAATTCCACATGGGAAAAACTCTTAATTTACAAGGAATATAGTGTGCTAAGTAAAATGTTCATTTTTCTACTCCTCAAAATGATTGGTTGTATGCAGAGAGCTCAAAATGCATGTTTTATAGCTTGCCAACTGATACAGACACAGTTTCCTGAAAGTGGTAGATCTGGGATAATGGGGAATGAGGGAAGGTGCAGCTCCAGAAGTCTTTGAAAGCTGCAAATCTAGTCTTGATCTGTTAATGTTTAAAACGCCCTATTCAAGAATAAGTTTTAAATTTAAAAGAGAATTAAATTCTTACTTAGGTGAACTATGTCTCTGAGCTTGTCGCAGAACATCTCCTATCGGAGAATCCTTCAGTTTCTTAAATTTCTCACTACAGATTGGCAAGTAGGATATCTTTCCAGCCAGGTATCCACACATTCCAGCAACTTTTTAAAAAGAAAAAAAGATGGATTTATATGCCATATCATAATATTCATCATAATTTAAAAATAATGATATCAAATAAATTATATAGTATCTTGAACGAAAGAAAAAAACCCTCAACAGTTTAGATCTGAACCAAAAACATGCAGTAATCATCTCTGCTTCTTCTGCAGACAAAGGGTACTAAAACCAAATGCAACAGCTGAAGAGAGACAGAAAGCAATGATTTAGACATGGCATGAACATCAGAGGATTTCAGCTAGTACTTGATGAAAGGTGACAAAAAAAGAAAAATAATTGCATCACTTTTTCCTAAGATCCAGAAGTCACAATTAACTATCAAAGATGATAAAACAGTTAGGAATAAATAAAGGTAGTAAATTCTGCTAATTTAATCCAGTAGAACAGTCAGATCTTGCAAAGGCTTTCACTAGTATGAACAGAGGTCTAAATAAGCTTAGCATTTAGGCCCAGCATCTTCTGAAGAGTATTCTACAGTTTGGCTGCCAGAGGGCAAACAACTGAATTAGCTGAACTCTTGCAATCACCAGGCAAACACTTTCAATTTAGTGCTTGAGCTATCTCCATCTGCTGCACAGACATAAGACTAAATTATCAAGACAGTAATTTCTGGGCTTAAAACTTATGATTTGCATCAGCTGGCTCCTTCAAGTTTTATGAGTGGGTCAAATGGACTATGAAGGATTCTATGGCAATTAACAGTTTTCTTGATTTTGTAGGAGAAAATGACTAGACCTTCTTTCATATGCAATGAGTATTTCCTACATATAAAGACTAAAGAGTCTCAATCACCTTTAAGTCAAGACACAGTTAATTACCAGTAACATTAATCATCTGTGATTCTCACACTGTAGATTACATTACCTGGGAATCAATAGAAAAGGGGATTTTACCCTAGCCTGCTGTACTGGTACTGAAATTGTGATTCCTGTTCTAATGTCTGTATTTTCAAGAGGAGATTAAAAATCTTTTTCCAAGGGAAAAGAGAAAAACAGCCACAACTGTGAGTGAAGTTTACAAAAGAGAAATGCAAGGGTTTAGCTGTTTAGCAGATAAACAAAAAAAAGACACCTCAAATACTACAAATATGTGCAAAGAGAGAAATTACAAGCCCCTAAATCAGCTTAAGAAGAATTCATACTAAATATTTAGCAATATAGAGCTAAGCAGAAAAGGTGATTAATCTTTTGCATAAATGACAAAGAGAAAGTCTCCTTTTCTTGAGGCCTTCCAGTCAAGAAAAGTGGAAGCATCCCTCTGGAAGATCTTTCACTCAAAGTAATTATTGGCTAAAATATTTGGTTCCTCTTATTACAGAACTAATAGCCAGATGATCCTATTTTTGAAGTTAGCACAGTAAATCAGATATTGTTGTTCTCTGCTTCTTCTGCATTCACTGTGACAAGATCTTAGAGAAGCTGATTAGAGAAGGATACGACAGGCCAGGTCGCAGAGCAGACTAACATGAAGTACATATGAATCTTCCCCTTTTTTGTCAAAGACAGAGAGAGGACCAATAGCTCTGTGCTATGTTGAAGGGATGTTGTCAATGTAGTATATCAGCCTTGACTAATTAGAACTTTCAGTAAATTGGCAGAGTGCCTAGAAGACTACTGAGGGAAGTATAGTAATTCCTATAGGCAGAACATCCTGGCTAGTCCAGCTGCACCTCATTTTTTCCCCTATTTCAAAAAATTAGTTCTGTTAAATAGGGGGACTGTGGCCCTTAACAAGAAATGTGTAGGAGTGATCGGGGAAGTTGCAACTCTTTTATTTATTAGAAATGTTTGTGTTATACCATTGTTTGGTGTTCAGAGAAAGTAAGCAGACTTTAGCATAAACAACTGGGAGGTCTAGTCTCTCACATTCATTTATCTGCTTAAACAAAACTTCCTTCACCACAAATCATGGGGTTTACCCTCTTCCCAGTGAAGTAAACTGGCTATATCTGAGCAGATTGGCAAGATGGCAACTTCCTGTTTTACTGTCCTCTATTACATTGAAAACGTTAATTTATTAATTTATTTTTGATTATACTTAATCCAAAAATCATTCACATGAAATTGCTGTTTTCCTACAATTGTACATACATAATGTCCAGGAAAAAAAAAGTAATTAAAATAGCTTGAATGGGACATGTGAGATACAAGAAAAAAGACCTTCAAATTAGGAAGGGAGGGGTGGGTGTATTCTGGCAATGTAATTTAAAGTAAGCTTGTACAGTATCTATTTACAATGTTTTTATCTTATATGATTACACTACATTTATCAAGCAATTTTATACAAAGCTTATAAACAAAAGTTGTACAAAAGGTACAGCACAAATTCAAAGACAGTGAATAAATCATGGAATCATAAAATGGCTTGGGTTGCAAAGGGACCTTAAAGATCATTCACTTCCAACCCTGCTGCCATGAGCAGGAATGCCCTTCACTAGACCAGGTTGCTCAGGGCCCCATCCAACCTGGCCTTCAACACTTCCAGCGATGCAGCATCCACAACTTCTCTGAGCAACCTGTCCAGTGCCTGACTACCCTCAGTAAAGAATTTATTCCTAACATCTAATCTAAATCCCTCCTCTTTTAGTTTAAAATCACTGGCCATTGTCCTATCACTGTCTGTCCATGTAAAATGTCACTGTCCCTCTTTTTTATAAGCCTGGTACTGGAAGGCCTCAATGAGATCTCCCTGAAGCCTTCCCTTTTCCTCAGCTCTCTCAGCCTGTCCTCATAGCTGTTCCAGCCCTCTGGTCACCTTCATGGCCTCCTCTGGACCCACTCTAAAAACTTCATCTCTTTCTTGTGCTGAGGACCTCAGACCTGGATGCAGCACTCCAGGTCTCCCCAGAGCACAGAACAGGAGGGGAATCACCTCCCTCCACTTGCTGGTCCCTCCTCTTTTGATGCAGCCTACGATGCCATTGGCCTTCTGGGCTGTGAGCACACACCGTTGGCTTACGTCCAGATTTTCATATATGAGAACCCCCAAGTCCTTCTCTGCAGGGCTGCTCTCAATGGCTTCTTCTCCCAGTGTGTACTCACATCTGAGATTGCCCTGACCCAGGTGCAGTACTTTGCACTTGGACTTGCTGAATCTCATGAGGTTCCCACGGGCCCACTTCTGGAAAGCAGCCTTGCGGAAAGAGTACTGGGTTTTGGGTTGAGGGAAAGTTGAGTGAGTCACCAGTGCCTTGGCAGCCAGGAGGGCCAACCATGTCCAGAGGGGCATCAGGCAGATGTCCAGAGGAGGGTGACAAGGATGGTGAAAGATCTCAAGGACCAGACTTACAAGGAGCAGTTGAGTTCATTTGGTTTGTTCAGCTTGGAGAAGAGAAGAACGAGGGGTGACCTCATCACAGTCTACATCTACAACTTCCTCAAGATAGGCAGTGGAAGGGGAGGTGCTGATCTCTGTCTGGTGACCAGTGATAGGTATGAGGCTGCATCAGGGGAAGTTCAGACTGGCCATTAGGAAAAGGTTCTTCACTGAGAGGGTTGTCAGTCACTGGAACAGGCTCCCTGGGGAAGTGGTCACAGCACCAAGCCTGCCAAGAGTTCAAGGAGCATCTAGACAACACTCTTAGTCAGATGGTTTAGTTTTAGGTAGACCTGTGAGGAGCAAGGAGTTGGGACTCTATGGTCCTTATGGGCCCCTAACAAATTGAGATATTCTATGATTCTACTAGAATGCAGTCACAGTAATCAGCCAGCTGGTCTCATGGGAATTACAGCTATGTAACACTTCAGAATATAGGGCACGAATACAAGCTGAATTTATATGTAGCTTTTACTTACATGCAACTTTCATAAAAGAGCCAAATCTTGAGCTATCTCTTAGAACACCTGAAAATGAGAATGAAAGTAATTAGCAATCAGAATTAAGAATTAAGCTGAAAAACTTCAACCGTAGTTATGTGTGTAAGTTACTCTGTAGCTATGTTTGTAGGTAGCAGGTTACTCTTTTACATTTAAAGAAAAATAAAACCCCCCTAACATCTGAATTCCCCATAAAAGTAACAAATCTAAGAATTATCCCTTTAATCATATTTAATCATAGTGTTATTACACACTGTAGAACATATTGTTTCATAATCAGTGAGATAATGCATTTGTCACACAGCATAAAATGCACATGATCTTCATTTTAAGTTCAGCTCCTTCTTTAGTTTGAGGAACTTCAAATCATGTAGCTGCACATTCTGAACTTCTTTTAGTTACAAGTAGATTAGACATTATATTATCATAGTAACTTCACTAACAGCAAAAATATATTTTACCTGAGCAAATCCAAACAAAACCAAAGTATTTTTACACTTTACCTTTTCTAATTAAGAAACTAGTACCAAGCATGCTTACTGCAGCCAAAGGAAAAGCTGTGAAGAAGAAAAGAAGTTGTTTAAAATACGATTTTCAGTATTTTCAGTCACATTTAACAAAATACACGATAAAATGACAGTTGCTATGCCTACTTACTAAGCTCATTTGTATAAGAATATAAGGATATATATAATTAACAAATTGTATATAAATTATCAAACATTCTCAACTCCAGTTTTTAAGACCTACTACAAATTATCTGGTACTGGTTAATGAGTCATCCTGTCAGCATTAGACTTCATACTTCCTAAAATACGAAAGCCAATGTCAGATGGGATAAAGCTCTACAGACAAGACTCCAGGTCTAGCTACAACTACTATAGCATCAACATGCAGAACTCTAGAGAGGCATACGCAGTTCTTCAGGACAGAAGGCATAGAGGCCAGTGCCCCTAAAATTTTTTGATAACCGAAAGTCTTGACATTGTTTTAACATAAGAACTTTGGAAAAAGTTTAACTCTTATAGAGCTATAAATCAAATTGATTAAAATTAAGTAACATGTTTTATTCACCAGCAAACAGGGCAGCTTTTTCTGTAGCTTATGGGTCAAACTATACAACTTGGGGTTAGGGCCAGGAATGCAGAGAAGACAACAAACATTGAAGACCATCACTGCCTATCACAATCAGCTTAACAGTTTATGTCAATTTTATCATATTGAAAGACTTTAGGTGGCAAGAAGCATTTGCAGATCGCAAGAAACAAAAGGAATGCTTATTTCAAGAATGATAATTATTATATCATGAAAATTAATTTTGCAACTATTCATAAAGATCACTACCCCTACACAAGATACAGGAACAACGAAATAACAAACATGACAGAAGACTAAAGTTAACTACATAAAAGATTTAGATATGCCATAATGAAATTTAATTTTATGCAAGTCTGAAAATGTAGAAGTTACAAAAAGGCTGTAGAAGTTACCTAGGAGAGAAATTTTGGCAACAGCACTAGATGTTTATAGTATTTTGATGCACGCATTTTGCTAATTAAGTTCATACCTGAAGATAAATGATATTTGTCACAGTATTAAAATATACTTTGCAAATAAACAGTTTATTCCCTCATAAATTCTGAAAGTCTAAACTAGGCAAGGAGTCCAACCAGCATTTCAGGGTAAATGTGACTGGATGTCACTTTTAAGAAAAAGTATTGA
The DNA here is from genome assembly GCF_036250125.1 of Pseudopipra pipra. Lineage (NCBI taxonomy): Eukaryota > Metazoa > Chordata > Aves > Passeriformes > Pipridae > Pseudopipra > Pseudopipra pipra. The sequence continues at coordinate 49,226,112 of NC_087552.1, forward strand.
CTCTTTGGCTTAAGGCAAGATTAGAGCAACACTTCAAAAACAGAAAATAAAATCTTCCAATCTATTAGAGATTAAAAATCTCATGCTTTTAGAGATTCCAGACCTAGATTTTTCCAAAATTTAGGGTTCTAGATTTTCTGAGATATAGAATGACAGTACAGATTTGAAGCTGAACTGTAAATTTAAAAAACAAACAAGGGGAGGGAGGGTGTGTTAAGAAAAATATATTCAAAAGAGTTTATTACAGAGTACTTCAGCCTAACTCTTATAAGTCTGAAATGATTTATAGGCCCAAAACAAATATTCCGGACACCAAAGACAGGTTAAACACTTGGAAACAGCCACTAGTATGTGAGCATATAAGTGACCTGGAATGGTAACTGGAAATTAAAAGAATAATAGCTAAATGAAAATTTATTATAAATAAAAATTAATATGAATACTCAACTGTAAGGGAAAAAAACCAACAAAACAAGCTTTATAAATTAAAAAATATTAATGCTTTTTACTGCTATGGACAAGGAGTAATTTTCTGCTTCAGGAACAAAATAAACCTAGGGAAAATAATGGAAGGCAGAAAATATCAATAGCAAATAAGGACAGGAATATAATGTACCCTAATCAAAATGGTTTTATGTGGAAAAAGTTGTATCAATATGATTTTTGTTAGCAAGATTAAAAGTGCAAAGGATAAAGTTGTAGATTGTAGTGTGAATTTTCAACAGTTTATATCATATGATATTGTGATTAAAATTTAGTTACTCCAGTATAGCATTACTACATATATATATTACATATATATATGTATTAGACTGGAGTATGAAATGATTGCCAACAGAATCTGCCAATAGAAACTATGCCAAAACACAGAGGGTTTGTAAGAATGGGTAAAAATTTGCTACAGCTTGAAATTTGAATAAACAAACTGAAAATACACAAATTTATAGTAACATCAGTGAATAACAAAAACCGATACACTACAAAGTGAGGATTTCAAGGCAGTCACATAGACAGCTCATACCTCTTGCAAAGGGAAGTTCAAGCAATAGGTATTTAATATAGCCAATACAACAATCTACAGAAACAAAGACAGGAGACCTACAAAATAGTGATGGGCTTCAAGCTAGCCCAGTGAGATAACAGCACAGTACACACTCCCTCCCTCCCACCCCCTCCAAAAATTCTCAGTTACTGTTCTAACTCCCTAAAGAGGAACGACTCAAGAAACTAAGTTAGGGCTTCTCAACAGGACCTTCATGTTGTTTCCCAGTGACTGTGCAAAGACTCACAGGGCAATCAGTTACATTGCCAAGCAGCTGAACACCTCAGGAACAGCAAACAGCTCCCTCTCCTCTTTGTCTTCCAGAAGAGAGATTATCAATAAGCCATAACCAATCGTGATCATTCCACTAATGGACGTGGCTCTTTTCACTTACAAAAATATACAGAAAATGGCTACATTTTAGCAAACATGCTGAAGGTTTCCAAGTATTTGGACAAAAGTGGAAGAGGAGAATGCCAAAACAATGGAGAAGGACAAAGCATATATCTGATTCATTAATTCAAAATCACAGTGCCATAGAAGCTGCCTCTGAAAGTACTGACTTCCAGGAGAAATCAGAGCCCCAGTGTGCTAAATTTAGCAAATCAGCTGCTAAATTCTTCACCTGTCCTGGTTTCTGTCAAGCCACCTATCAGGAGTAGTCTACTAGTGTCAATAAACCAGCAGGTAACAATCACATCAGAAGGCTTGTTCAAACCGTGTGACCAAGAGTACAAAAACCAAGTATGCCACGGACAACAGAAATTATGCCCAAATGTCAGCTTTTCAGAGACAGAGAAATTTTCTCCAAAAGTTGAGCTGAGTGACTACTTGTTGTTCACTTCACAACTCTTCATAAAGATGGAAAGCAATGGTTAGAAGTTAAACTGTTTTATGCTTGCATGCTAAAAATAACAATAAAAATTGAAAATAAAAAAGTAGAAATAACAAAAAAAATCAGAAACGTAAACAAACAAGAGATTCATTAATTAGATCTATTTTCAGACTTTCAATAAGCACTTTAACTTAAAATATGAAGAGATCTTGTTGTCAAGAATAAAACTTAGAAATTATGTTGCACCTTTCACAAAACTCTGGCCTGCAAACTCTTAATAAAGGTAAACACTACATGGATCAGCATTTACTGGGATGCAGTTTTAGACCATATGAAGCTTGTTAATGGACCGTTGTGATATATTGACCCAGGCCTTCCTTACTGCCTCAGATAACAGCAAGAGGTAAGGGTAGAAGAAAAGCAAACAAGTTTGCCAGAAAACTGAACTTACCTCTATACCGGGCACTCTCTTCAGCACATTCCTTGAGGAGTCTTCTTTCCTCCTCTGTTGGCACATAAGGCTTAGGTACTTCCCTCTTTCATTAAAGAAATAAATTAGAAAAGAATGAGTAAAGGAACGGTTTGGGGGGATTTTTCAATCAAAAAAACTTAATGTCTAATTTTCACACCTTGTAGTTTCTGTAGTTTCACCCACTTTCTATACTTAAGAAACTGTTGGCTTTTGACCATAAATGTCCCACAAAATATATCATTAAAAAAATCAGCGCTTCTACAAACCATATGAGAGAGCAGAAAATACTTTGTGCATAGTCAGATCCCAACTCAACTCACTCCTTTTTCTCCAGAAAAGCCTGTGTTGGTCCCTGCAACCAGCCTTCCAAACAGATGAAATCTGATAGGTCAGGAAGTGCCTTCTTTAAGTACTTCTCAGGGTTTCAGTGACATAACACATGTTGTTGGATCCTACATATGTATTCAGTGAGAGCCGACCAGCTGTTTCCCCAGCATGTGAAAGGTTTGTGCTGGAGGTGTGTGACCCTCTCCCACCATGAGAGCCGTGCAGCCAGGCATGCTTCCAGACCACCAGCTAGCCGGGAGAACTGTGAGAAGGCCGATGGCACCGGGGGAACACAGAATCACAGGTCAATTAGGTTGGAAAAGACCTCTGAGATCACTGAGTTCAACCTAAGACTGAACACCAGCATGTCAATCCCACCATGGCACCAAGTGCCAGGTCCAGTCCTTCCTTAAACACCTCCAGGGATGGTGACTCAGCCACCTCCCTGGGCAGCCCATTCCAATGTCCAATAACCCTTTCTGTGAAGAAATTCTTCTTGATGTCCAACCTAAACCTCTCCTGACACAGCTTGATGCCATTTCCTCTTGTCCTGTCACTAGCTGCCTGGGAGAAGTGGCCAAGCCCCACTTTGCTACAACCTCTTTTGTTATAGGAGTGATAAGATCTCCCCTGAGCCTCCTTTTCTCCAGCCTAAACAACCCCAGCTCGCTCAGCCGCTTCTCACAGGAGTTCTGCTCCAGACCCTCACCAGCTTCACTGCCCTTCTCCCGACACGCTGCAACACCTCGATGTCGTAGAAGTGACGGGCTTAGAACCGGACACAGCACTCCAGGTGCGGCCTCACCAGAACCGAGTACACGGGGGTGGTCACTGCCCTGCTCCTGCTAGCTGCACTATTCCTGACACAAACCAGGATGCCACTGGCCTTCTTGGCCACCTGGGCACACTGCTGGCTCATGTTCAGACACGAACACCTCCTCACCTCCTGCCGGGACCCCCTGCCCGGCCCCTGAGGCCTCAAGGGCACCGTGCCTGCGAGGAGCTCAGGGCAGGGGCGGCCGAGCGGCTGACAGGAACCCCCGCTCTCCGACCCCGAGCCTGGCCCCGAGCCCCCCGCGTTACCCCAGCAGGAACACCGCCAGCCCGGAGAGGTGTCCCCAGCAGAGCGCGGCCGAGCAGCGCGGTTACCTGGGCCGCGTCACCGCCGGGCCCCGGGCCCTGCCCGGCCTCCATGGCCGCCCTGACCCGGAACTGCGCGCGGCGCCGCTGGGGCGCGCTGCGCATGCGCGGAGCGGTGAGTCCCGGTGAGGGCGGGCCTGCCCGGCTCGGTTGGTTTCAGGGATAACACGGTTACAGGGATAACACGGGCATGGCACTGCTCGACTTGGTGACCGGCTCGTTGGTCTTGATAGAGGGTAGTAAAGTTTTTGTCTGCTCCTGCATTGCTCGAATAGGTATGTTGCCCACAGGTTTGTTAACCGGTTGCTAAAGATGCGTAGCCAGAATTTCCTGAAAGGAAAGGGTCTCTTGCCTATAAAAAGAGCTTATCTGAATCAGGACTAAGCAAGGGCGTGGTGGGCAACTCTGAGCTCGAAAGTGATACAAATTTGGTGGCTAGGATTGTATTGAAGTGGAAGACTAGGAGGGTGCTTGCCTCTAGCTGATGCTATGGTAGCTTTAGAGGGTGCTTGCTGTTTATAGAAAGCAGGAAAAGCTGAGGGAAAAAATAAAAATATGTGTTGGTAGTGCAGTGTATGCCTTGGCATTTTTTTGTAAACATGCAGTACTATGGCTTGAATTCACCAGATCCTGATGTGCCCATACTTGCTCATGGAATGCACCACTCCCTTTTAGCCATTCCTAGAGCAAGCTTTACCCTGGAATTTAGCACACTTATTAAGGCAATTTATTTCATGCTTTTTCTCTTATGTTTCAGTACATTCTAGGCAAAGAGTACAATGGGTTTTTAAAGCCTACACTTTTGTGGGGTAGGACATGTTTAGGAACTGTACATCCTCTAAACATGGAGCTTCAACAGGGAAGAAATGGCAATCAGTCTCCTTCACTGAAGAAAATAACGAGCTGCTGTTTTGCTCCTCCGTTGTAAAATTAATAGTTATCCATTCAATTTTCTCGCTTCTCTGTCTTCAAGTCCCTTAGACTTCTAATGGGAAAAAATAATTACAATCATACAGCAAACTGGTGAGTTTACCATCCTTTCAAAAATCTTACCTAGTACAACCTATTTGTGAGATACTTAAAGGTTTCACCTGGCTACACATATCCATTTGTTCTCTTAGAACTGCAGCTGTAGGGCCATATGCAGCATAGAGCATATCCACATCCTTAGCACTTTGTTCTCTGTACTCAAGCTCTTTTTTGAAGTTCATACATAGAAATGTTAACAAGGACACAGTTTCTGCCATCTGGTCTACTTCTATGACTTCCTTTATACTCATGCCATCTTTCATGCAACTATGAGAACTTTAGTTTAAAATCGGTCATGGTATCACCAAGTCCTTCTGAATAAACATAAAATGTTGCTCTCTGGCAAGGTTTAATAAGGCCAGATTTACAAAACTGATAGACAATTTGTTGAAAGCATGAAGTCATGTATTTTTGGACTGCTTTAGGAGTCAAAATTATTTTTAGAAGTATTAAAACTTATCTATATTTTTAAACTTTTTATCTTTTATGACTTAGTATCATCTAAGAATGAAAACTATATTTGAGATTCAAAATACTGTAATAAAGAAACTTTATAGTTAATATTTAGAACTTGGAAGTTATTTCTTGTGAAGGAGATGCCTCAAAGAAGGAAAAAGGAAAACTTTCAAAGGATAAGATTCTTTTAAAACGAACTGATTACTTATGTTAACAAGAAGTTGAAAGGTGTTAAAGTCACATGTTTTTTAATTGCAGTACTTTGCAAAACAAAGTTACTGGGGAATATTCAGAACTCTTGAAGCCAGAGCTCAAAGAATAAGTAAGGTGAGTTGTATGCAGTCTGTCAAGTGGTTTAAAAGCTTATCTTTCTGATAATTATGCCCTTGTTAACAGTATAAGGCTTTCTATAAATCCACTCAAAGAAGTGGCCTAACAAATCAGTTTAGTTTTACGATAATGTATAAGACATAACTTAAACAAGTAGATGTGTAAAAGAGCAGGGGTAAAAGCTAATCTGGTAAGGAAAGTCACAGAACAAGTACTGCAAGTTTATGTACTCAAGTACGTAGCTGGAATGATGATTTTTTTTGGTTGGTTGGTTGGGGGTTTTTGCCTTTTTTGGGGTGGTTTTTTTTTGTTTGTTTGGTTGGGTTTTTTGTTTGTTTTGGTTTTTTGTTGCTGTTGTTTTTTGCTTGGTGCTCTGGAGAATACAGTAAAATGTAACAGCTGAGAGGTTCTGGTTCTTCAGTGGCTGCCAAGAGTCAACAGGACTGTGTTGGAAAAATCACTCTCTCCCTAACGAGAAAATAACAACGTCTCATACCAAAAAAAGAGCATTGTTGTAACTACTATAACTGGTGGCAAACAAAGAATCAGTTATTTGCCTGAAGCATTATGGCACATCAGCAAGAAACAAGAGTGGGTGTCTTTGTGGAGCTGATAGTCAAAGCCTCAATTAGTAAGGACTTTACCCACATAGATAATAATTGCTAGTAACTGCTACTGTAATGTATTTTGTGAAGTACTTTACATTTTAACCAGTCTTTAGGGCTATTTTGTAAAGCAGGCAGGTAACAGGAGAATTTGGGTTTTGAAAGTAGTGTCATTGTACATCCTGTAAAGTTCAGGTGCTCAGGGTTAAATACCGGGGGTCTAATTTTCATTGGTGGTGAGGTTCTGCTGCTCCTCTCTATTCCATGGATGTATATGCATTTAGTGGGAAGATCAGGCTGAGCTCCTAACTCGGGATAACTTTAAAATCAATACCAACTTGTGACGTAATCTGAAATGATGTACAACACCAGTAGCAATGAATCCTGTTTTTCTTGTTAGGTGCTCTATCACCCAGCATTTAGACTGTGGTACAATTGTTAAAATGCAATAAAAAATACTCCACAAAATTCTTAAATCTACAGGAAAGAGTTAACCTCAGCTACCAGTATATCATTATTTTTTCCTCTCCTGCTTTCTTTTCCTAGTGGTTTCTGCAAGTTGATGTACATATCTGCCTTAAGAATGTGCAGCCCATGGACATAAGTAGTTTAGCATGAAGGGACTTTTTACTCCAAAAAACCTAGAATTGTACAAAGCGTGTAACAGAACTTTGAACTTCTCCTACCAGAAACTATACCAACTGTTGTGCTGGTGCATTTGTTGTTTGTAAAAAGCATACTTTTCACTCAATCCTGGTTTTGTTGGATATGCTTATTATAATACGGTACTTGCAAGACAGGGTTATGTTTAACATTGGGAAAATGGTGACTTAGTAGTCTTTCTACTAATGTTCTGCAGATCTTGTGTTATCATGCTCGATGTGTATTTATTTTTCCTTCTTCCTCCCCTTTGTTTTTTTTCAAGCCTGGAAGCTTTGAGGCTATTCAACAGAAAATATAGTTACTTTTTAACTACTTAAAATGTTGATGTTGGTACTGTTTCTATTAACATCGTCTCCCAAATCTTTGGATTGTTTAGAAATACATTGTTACATCCAGCCACCAGACCTGTTGTATTAGTGAAATATTGGCCCGTCCCACCCAGTGCCAGCTGAATTTTCTCAGGGTGATGTTGTGAATTATCTTATTACCTTGCCTTGCTGCCAGTGTCACTTGCATTGCGATAAACCTTGCAGCTTGGCGCCTAGGGGAAATGCGTGAAATCAAAGTGAAGTTCCAATGGCCAGAGTAGCCCGAGTGTTTTATGTGTTGTTCAGGGGCAGCGACAGCTTTCCCTTCCCTGCCCCGCAGGCTTCCCGGGAGCCAGTCTACTCCTGCGGGGGAGCCCGGCGGCTCGCATTGGTAGAACAACGCGAATAATTCCTGGCAAAAAGGCGGTATCTGAGCATTTGTGGAGCTGGCCGAGACACAAGTATTTGCCCTTTTTCGTTTGGGGGAAGGGCGGATTTTCCGACCGCTTCCTACGGGAAAAAGGAGCGCCTTGACGGCACGGGCACGGCGTGGCGGGACCCCTGCGGGGCTTCATCGCCTCAGTAGCCAGGAAAGTTCCTTGATGTTCCCCAGCCACGCTGCCGCTGCGTGCCTGGAAGGCGGTTTTATTCCCGGCTACCTTGTTGATACCGGCCTTCTTAACGGCAGCGGCCGGTCCTGCTCTCGCCGGGGGCGCGAAGGCTTCTTTGGGCCGCGCTCCTGCCAGGCAAGCCGGGCGGCACGGAGCGGGGGGCCGGGGCGCTGCCCGGGGCGAGCGAGGTCGCGGTGCCGGTGCCGGAGCCGGCGGGGCGGCCGGGGGGGGCGGTGCCCCGGGGCGCTCTCGGGGGGCGGGACCGGCCGCTGCCTCGGCCTATGGCGGCCACGGGAAGCGGGCGAGCGCGGCCAATCGGAGTCTCGGCTCGCCCCTCGCGGGCTGGCGATTGGTCGGGACGCAGGGCGGGGGCGGGTCCGGGGGCGGGCCGGGCTCTCGGGAGCCAACGGGGCGGGGGCAAGGGGGCGGTGCCGCGTGAGTGCCGCGCGCCTGCCCCAGTGAGCGCGGGCTCGGGCGGGGCGGCGCGTGCCAATGGGGCGGCGGGGGGGGCGGGAGCGCCGCGCCGGGACGTCGAGGAGCCGTAGGGGAGCGGCGGCGGAGGGATAAAGCCGGCGGGGGATGTCGGTGGTGCGAGTCGCTCACCGGCTCCCAGCAGGGTCGCTCTGAAGGCGGGGGGGAGACGCAGCCGCGCTGGGGAGTAGGAGTGGCGCCCGGGGCTGCGGCAGCTTCCACCGGCGGGAGAGGTGAGGCAGCGGACCTGGGACCCGGTCGTGGCTGATCGGGGGGAGGAGGGGGGTGCTCTGCCCCGACGGGGACGGAGCCCGCGGGTTGTGCTGTGCGGCTCCAGGCGCTGGCTCGGCCCCGGCCCGCGCCGCTTTGTTTACGGCGGGGACGGGAGGGAGGGAGGGGAAGGAAGGGAGGGCAGCGTGTGGCCGGGCGGCCCTGCCCGCCGCCACCGCGGAGGGACGCGCAGGACAGAGGTGAGGAGGGGCCGGCGGTGCTGCGTGCGGTCGGCACCTGGCGGCCGGCCCCCCGCCGGGCTCCGGCCCTGTTGCCTCAGGGACACGAAGGCTCCCCCAGCCCCTCCGCGGCCCGCGCCCCGGCTTCTCCCGCCCTCTTCCGCCTCTTTCTCCCTGGCTGCGGCCCCGCCCGTGCGTGCCCAGCCTTCGCAGCCGGCGGCCCCCGGAGCTCTCGGGATGGGCGCGGCGCTCGCACGGCCCCGCGGGCCGAGCGGAAAGCGGCGGCCGCCGCCGGGCTCGTCCCGCCCCGCCCCTCGTCCGCACCCGCCCGGCCGGCCCCGGCCGCCCCCCGCGGCAGCGGGTCCGCGCAGCCGCCGGGGCAGCCACCGCCGCGGGGGATGGCAGCGCTGGGAACGGGCCAGGCCGGCCGGGAATGTCGGGACGGAGCGGGGAGGGTGGCACGGAGCCGGGCTTTGTTCCCGGCCCCGCCCCGCCGGCGGGTGCCGGGGGGCTCCGACGGAGAAACGTGTGTCCCGGCTCCGGGTGGGAAGGGCGGTGCGGGCGGACAGCGACGCCCCCGGCTGCCTCTCCCGCCCGCCGCGCAGCTGTCCCGCTCCCTCGCCTTTGGGTGAAACTTGGGATTTCGGAGCGGCAAAGTAAGAGACGTGTGTGTGCGCCCTGCGCTTGGTGTGTAGTGCCTCGCAGAAGGAGTCGCTCTGAGGTGTTCTTAGGACGAAGGTTGGCTTTTATAGTTCTTGAAGCGTCACATGGACGTACTAACGTGACTATAAGTATTGGAGGGACTTAATTAGTTTTCCCCTCTCTGCTTCCATGTGTATGTTTCTAGTATTTTGGTAATGTGATAATTTTTATTGCTCAGTGAGCAATTAATTTTTGTATTTTGACTAGAAATCACTGGGCTGGCAATCGGGGTAGCTCTAGGTCAAACATCCTAAGGAATCAGATGGAAAACATAAAAAAACCCCAAAACTCAACAAAACCCCAAATATTTTGGTGGCTGCTCATACCGAGTGCGTTACAAAAGCAGTTTACTGATACAGTTTTAAGGAATAGTAAGAAAATCTGGAGATGAGGTAGCAAGCATGTAACCTGGACTTCCTTCAGAACTACAAATCTAAAATCAACGTTAGGAAAGAAATATACTAAACCAGAAAGCAAGTTCTTCTTTAGTCCTTTGTGCACTGCCTATCTCCCAGGCGCAGTCTTCGTGGAGTGAGAAAGACTTGGATGGTAAGCCACTTTCCTGTAAATGCAGACCCAAAAGAGCAAGGTGTTTATATGTTACTGAGGCATTAGGTGAAGAGCCCACTTCTTGGCAGGAACAAGAGATATGAAGCATATAGAGTACTGTGGTAAAGAAGATGATTTGGTGATTGAGCGTTGGGTAACGTTTCTTAAGTATTTCCTCAATGTGTTGTTTCCTCAGTAGGGTGTTTCAGTCGCTTTGCTTCTGTGTTGTTACTGTCATGCTGAGGATATGTGCTGAATACTTCAGAATCTCTGTGGAAGATTGTTGACCAAGTGCTGTGAAACCACACACTGATTCTTATCTTGTGACACTACTGCAGGAAGGAAACAAACCCCTTGGTAAAAATTGTGTTGCAGGTTTAGTAAGTCACATATTTAAAGATGAGAATGACGCTCTCTGTGTCAAAAACTTCCTTTATCTGTGGTTTGTAGAGGTCCTTAGTGGTACTTGATGGTGGTTGTCAGTAGACAACTGACTTCCCTGGGCAAACTGGTGCTGTGAATGGCTCCTTATTTATATTCCAAAATTGATTTGCTTAAAACCTGTGCTGACTTCTCTGGAAGTGGTTTCCTTGGAGCAGAGCAGCGGTGTGTTGCTTTGGGATGTTGTAGAAAACTGTTGCTGAACTTCATTTCAAAGGAAAAGTTGTTTAATTCTTCTGTGGAGTTAGTTAAGGTAAAGTTGGAATATTAAACTAATTCTGTTTCTGTTTGGCTGGCCTAAGTGAACCAAAGCATGGTGATAGCTGGTTCTCATGTAATAGCAGGGTTCCTTTGAGGAGGGAAGTTGGGGTGTTGCAGAGCTCAAGAGTGGTCCTCACATGTTTATTTCACTGTGGATATTTGTCTTTCTAATTTGGGGGGATAAAATTAATTGGTATGCTGAAAGTTTTTGCTAACACAACTGAGAACATGCTGTCTGTATTTGCTTTTTCTAAGAACTTAAGAAGATTATAATTCCCTCCAGCGGCTATGCATCAAGGAAAACAACTTGGAAAAGAACACATTCTGCATCAAGCAGGAGTTACTTATTTTATATCTAGCTTTGTATTTCAGGGGGCTTTGTCTTGATCATCTTGCCTAGTGATGACCCCTTCATTATTGTGTAAGGGAACAAAAGACAGTTTTACTTTTTTTTGTCCGAGTTCCTTAAGAGGCATATAGACAAACCTTCCACTTCAGTGGACTTCCATAATACAGAACATGGGTGTCTGATATGCTCCCTCTGTCTTAGAGTGCCATGAGCTTTTAGCAGTTTTTGTCTATATTTAAGCTTTAGGTTAACAGAAACTATAGGTGTCATGTGCACATAATGTCAGAGGAAGGACCTATGGGTTATGTGAGTTACTGTGACAAAAATGAGGATAATAGTTCAGGGTTTGTGACCTGTATCTGTAGTCACTGGCCTGCCTTACCAGTAGGAAATTCAATGTAGCTTATCCCTCAGAGGGAGAGCAGCTGGCCTAGCACACAGCCTGGCTGTTGTTTACTGCTTTGTACTGCTTCTGCATGCTCGCACCCAAACAACTTTGAACCTTTACAACTTCAGTATCTGTAATAATCCTCCCAGGAACAACAGTGGACTGGAGAAGTGTTGCAATGTTAGGAGGTTTTAGGATTCAGCGTTTTCTTGTCTGGTCTTGCTCTAAAACCCGGTAAACTTAAGTAATAGACAGCCAGACTGACTCAGAAAGGGTTGCTTCTGCCTTTTATATTGACTAAAAAAGCAGTTCTTTCTAGTATTTAGCTTGCTTATCTTCAGTGTTTGACAGTGAAGTGTCTTAAGTATGTATGTACTGCCATATAGCTCTGTCTCTTCTAAGACGTGTTGTCCTTCCTTCCTTCCTTCCTTCCTCTCCTCCCCTCCCCCAAATCTATTATAATCCCTAATTCCCTCTGACATGAACACCTCCCAGGAAGAATGACAAAATACAGTCTCAGATAGCAAGTGTTCAATACTGTCACTGGAAGGTATCAGAAAAGAAAAAATCCTCTCGAGCTAGTTGAACAACAGTGTTTGCTCTTGACATGGCTTCAGTTTTGAGGGATTTTTGTGTTTATCCCTAGTTCTTCCTAGTGACTAATGTTTGCATGCAAAAATAGAAGAGGAACAAATATTAAAAACAAATCCAAACCAAACTTCTAAAGTTGAGTTTGAGGTTCTCTGAAATGTCTAAATATTTGGTCTGATACAATGGCCTAGTGCCCAGAAGCTTTTGCTGTAAGCTTTGGGGGTTTCATGGTTTGTTCTTTACATGGGTATTCTATGGGTATTCTTGCCCTTGTCACCAGCTCTAACGTGAATTGTTTCTTGCATTTAGTGACAATAATCAAAGCTGAGCTGTGTGGAGTTTGCACAGACCTTGGCACAGGAGGACCTTTCTTTTGCTGTTTCAGCTGCTGCTTTGGCAGGTGGTCCATACAGGTGTTAGAGAACCTTACGTTTCAAGAGCTGGGGCTGGGTTAGCCTGAAATAGCTGACTTTTCATTAGAGTCTGTAGCAATAGGCTTGGGACTACTGACATGCCACTTGAGTGGTGCAGCTGGTCAGTTTGGAGTTAGTGTGGTGACCTGTTTTCTTCTTTTGCCCTCTTTTCCAGAAAATGGGAGAAGACTGCTGGGTTGGACCTTTTTCTCCCCTCCTTTTTTTAATTTTTTTAATTGAAGTTACATGAGATGGTGATGATAATAAAACCAGCTTTGTGTCTTTTGTCAGCTAGCTGTTGGAAGAGTACTTCAAAGTTAAGTAAGCGATACTTTCAGGAGTATTTGTAATTTTCCAGTTGTATGCTAAAGCAGTTTATGTCAGTGGCAGTTGCCGACATTATTTTTTATTTTAGGTAGCAATTCTTTTTAATGTTTTTTTTTTCCCCCTTATCTTCAGTGTGTTTTTAGAGAGTAGTAGTATAATTTTGCTAAACCAGCTAAACCAGACTGTTTCTTGCTTGGGTGAGATATTTCCTGTTCATCTGATCATCCAAAAATCTCATTGTTGCCTTCTTTCATATATGAAATATGCATGCTTTTTAGCATGCATTGACCAGATTTGCATGAAGTATTTCAGAGACAGTTACAGTGGGATTTTATAAAGGTCTTTTAATACTCTGGTAGATATATCTTGCTGGTAAACCTTAGGATTCTGCTTTCTTTCCTTAGTCCTCTCAAGGTTTCTCTGCTTTGTGTATTCATAAACTGCAGCTTATAACAAAAAATATGACTGCTCAAGTATGTTACATTAAGTGGGAAGAGACGCTGTGGGTTAAATGCAGCATTAGGAAGTATCACTGTTTCCAACAGTCCTTGGGCCTACTGTAGTTCAGGTCACAGTAAATGATGTTAATTGTACTTGTGTAGAAAATATTCAAGGAGCTCAAAGATACCTCAGCAGTGTGTGAATAAACAATGGAGAAGAGCAGAAAGAAAACCCGGGTTTGCTAAAAAGATCCCTGTGAGATTATGGGTAAGACCTGCCTTGCAACTTGCAACCCCATTTGTTTAGCCTTTCACAGAAAACTTAATGCTGTTGATCTTTTACTGATTGTTTTTTGTAGTAGTTTCAAAGGCAACAATTGTGTAGGTTTTGCCAGCCCTATGCAGTTAAGTTTGTTTGTTTGGAGTAACTGAATATAATGTTGGATATGTTTATAAAATAAGAACTGGGGAGAGTGGTGAAAAATACAAATACAGATAATTTTGTTGTACTTGATCCAGAAGATAAGGCTCTAGTAATTCAGTGTGGGAGACTGTTAAAAGAGAATAGAAGAAGTGTAATGAATTAAAAAAAGTGAAGGAATATTTATACCATAAGCCTTGAAAATGTTATGATAAAACAAGGTCTCAGGAATTCACATTTGAAGCTGATATTGCAAAGATTGACTTTGTTGTCCAGTTTTGCAAAATGAAGAAGTGTCTTCTTTTGTAAATGCCATGTCCTTAGTCCTTAAGGGGACTTGGAGTTATCAGTAGACCTGGACAAAGGCTGATTCTCTGCAGAGGTGATAGCATGGAAGATAGGTTGCAGTGTTCCTAGGCATTTTTATCTGTCTTGCATGAGAATAGTCCTTATCAACACCACTTCTGTTCTTGTGCTAAATCAGAAAGAACTGTTAGGGTTGTGCCTGTGGCAGCTGAACATTTTGACATTGACAGAATTTTCATGATCTTAAATTGAACTAATCTAATCTACCACTAATGCTGATTATGTTAACAAAAAGATTGCTGTAGGCAAAAATGCTAAGATTTCTACCTCTGTAGATATCATCCAAAAAACTATATCCAAAAAGCTGAATAATCACTTCCTTGTGCACTGTGACTGGCCAGTTTATTCCCTGGGATTTAGTGATGAGTAGTTGCTGGTCCTGTGATGGCAGTGACTCAGGGAGCTCCTGAGGATACCCCACATCAGCTTATAAAGAGAAGGAGCTGGGAATGACTGCACTTATTCTTGGGAGGAGTAGCAGCTTATGTAGGGCTCCCTGACACCTTCACTTGGATATAGCAAGCCTGTTTCTCTGTTTCTTGACACAGAGGTTACGAAGTTCCTTCAGTTTAGACCTCACCTCTGCCTCCTCATTTGAAACTACTTGGTGGTGGATATTGCATATAAAATTGGGGGATGAGAGATATTTCTTCAGATGGAGTTGATACGTGTGTGTGTGTGTGTGTATTTGTATATTTACATGTACCTACTTGCAAAATTGATGGGCGAATAGCTATAGAATAGCTGGTTAGAAATGGTAGATAGCAAGCATGGGAACAGAAAGTTAGGTAAATAGAAGCACAGAATAAATAGAACAAGCTTTTGGGGCAGGAATCTGAGAGTTTTTACCTATGTTTCTTCAACACTTTTGTATACTTTTGGGCATTTGCTGTATTAGGGAAAAATGAACCTTACTTAAAAGCATTTAAGAACACTTGTTCTTAAATGTCATGATCAGGCTTTGATAATATAGTCTGTTATTCAAAATCTGTAAACAAACTATCAGTTAGGCACAGATTATACTTGTATTTTTGTGGAAGTGAGGTAAATTGTGTGCGACTGATTCAATCCAATTTGAAGCCCAACCTTCTGTCTCCTGGGAGGATATCTAAAGAAGGTATGCATAGTGAGTTCCATGTTATGCTGTAGTGCAAGTGTTGTTCTTGTCTTGTGTTTTTAAATTAAGAATAAATTATCGTTTTCAAGTATTTCCTAGTTTCCATAATTTTAAAGTAGCTTTTATTGCATGCTCCCTTCAAACCTTATCTAGTATATAAAACTCTTACATATAACTTACATAATATAGTTTAAAGGTATAAGTTCTGTTTGACTCCAGGTAAATGATGCAGGTGTTCCAAGTTTAGGAATTGGCATATGTTAGGGACCCAAGTAATTTTGAATTTAGCAGATGGCTGTTTGAAAACTACTTTGTAATTGTTATGGAAGAGTAGAATGCATAGGAGAAAACACTAGGGCTTTCATAATGTTTTGTGTCTAGAAACAAGAATAATGTTTCAACTACTTTTCTGTTTATCTTATTGTTATGCTGGAGAATGCACTGGCCTCATCTGAACTTCTGTTAAAGTAAAGCAGCAAGTTAATATCTCAGCCTGTGTAAATACAGATGCTATGAGCTCTTCAGGTTAAATGCTGTTTAAGAAAAAAGAATGGGTAGGTAGAGATGGTCTGCAAGTACAACAAAGTCCGTCCCCATTCTGATTGTTGTATTTAAAAAGCAATTGACATTACTGTCTTTTATATAGCATTTGTATTCTATTTCCAGAGGCCAGAGATTATTGTACTAGATAGGGATATATCACTTTAAATGTGTTTTTCTGGAACTGCTTGAGTAGATAAGAAATCTGCTAACTGATGTTATACTTGCTATATTATACATTATCAGTGTTATACTTCATTGTTGTCTGGTCAGCATGTTTGAAGAAGTACTAGTGTTTTATATATGGGACCTGAGTTTAACCTCTATTGAAGATGCTTTGAGGGGAGGAAGTGGGGAAAACAGCTTCCTGCTTTGTTCAAGGGAGTAAAGTGGTGTGGCTTTTTTGGGGGGTTGGGGGAGAGGGGAGGTAGTATTTATTTATTTAATCCATGTAGACTGTGGTATTGAATGTGCATAAAGTTCATGTTGGTTCCTCCTAGTGTTATATAATAGCTAAGAAGAATTTTGCCACATTTTTCTTTTTCTTTGTACAGACACAGTAACAGAATTGTCAGTGTTTTATAGTTTTTGGCACTTTTTAAGAAAGAGAATGTATTTTGAGCTTTAACAATCTGTTGGGGAGGAAAAGTTGTACACAAGCTGTTGGTTATTTTTCATTCAGTAGTTTCAAGTGCTTGAAACTGAGATGCTGATCTCCAAAAGCTGATGGAATAAAAATGGATGTTTGGTTTTGATTTCACGCGTATAGGTTGATTTTTAGTTTAGCTGTGCTTGCAATTTATTTTGTAAAAGGGGAAAAAATGAGTTTAAGTTTCTAAAGCCATTTGGCATTTTTTGCATTTTCTCAGTTTTTGTTGTGGTGGTGGTGGTGCAGAGGTCAGAGTTTGGGGCTTCTTGCATACCCTGCTCACTCATGGAAGTTCTCACTTTTTTGTTGCTGAAATTTTGTTAAGGTAGATATGATGAACGATGCTGTTCAGATCAATGCAAACTCCCTCGAAGCACTGTTGTGTTTTACTGTTGCAGGCAGCAGTGCATCTGAGGAAGGTGATAGTTGTTGCTCTTGATTAAGGTCTACTGTTTTCCCTTCCTTGTGCGTATGAAGTAAGAAGGCACAGGTGATGATAAATGTCTAGAAGACATAAGATTAGGCAAGCTGAAGTCTTATTTTCATTTTTTCCCTTGGAAATACTTGTGTGCCAGCACAAATTTTTAAATACTACACAGGCTTAGTTTCAGCTGTTTTCCTGGTAGAAGCAACATCTCTTTCCAGTAGCTTGAACATCTGGATTGCTTACAACCTCTGATGCTAACAGGAGAGAGCTGTAATTTCTTGGTTCTCTGCAGATTACTTGCAGATTGGACACTCCTATTTTGCAGTTTCTTGAAAAGCAGCACAGAAATACTTTCTCTCAGATTAGTAGTCCCAATTTATAGTTGGTGTAATACAAAATAACTAGGGTCACTTTTTGAGGGGCCCAGAATAATTGGTTCTGTACTACAGCTGAGGAAACATTCCTCTAAATCAACAGTCAGAAAATAGCAGAGGTAAAGGAGTGATCAGAGGGCATTAGCATTGAGGAAAGGTGTAATTGCATCACTGGTTTCTGAAGGCAGTGGGTACCTTGTCCTGTGGCACTAGTAAAGGCAATTTTTCTCAAGAGACTCATTTGAGAAACTGAAAAGGTCTTAGGCCTAGATGGAAATACCCACTCTGCTCTGGTAAAAACACAGTTTGAATTTTGAGTATATTTCTAGTACTCTGAAATGAGATTCTAAAAGATAAAACCTTGTAGTAAAGATTTAAAGAACAAGCAGGTTTTGTGGCCCTGGTCCAATGTACATGCTTTGGGATTCACTTACTTTTCTTAGTCTCTCTTCATGCTAACTAAGGAAAAGAGAATTCAAATAACCCATTTTTAAGTTTGAGTTATCTTGGTCAAATTACTATATGTTTGGTGCCAAGCCCTCCTCTGAATTTTGTCTTGCAAGTCCTTCTCCACTACAAATGGGAGTCTTTTCAATTGAACTTTGTTAGTTTGTAAATGGAGAGCTTTTTGTAATTCTTGAGAGGAGAAAATGTTGAACCAGTGAAACAAATGTAGTTCTCACGTGCAGGTGGTTGGCTGTATTCCAAGGTTTTGGTATGACAGAGATATGCAGTTGTTTTTTCTTTTCCCATGAATCCTCTTAGGTGATCTTGATCTGCCTTGTGAGTTAACTCATTTCCATATCAGTTATGTAAAAACTGAACCCACATCAATTTAATGCTCATGATCTATGCATCTTCCAGTTGCAATATTTGTGTTTAATGAAGTTCTTCCTGCACAAGCCCTGCAAAGACTTGCTTTTTGCATTAGTGACCCTTGTGTTTCTCCTGTTTATAATTTTTGTGGTTCCCCCTATTTAATTGATCAGCAGCCACCCAGCCTCACTAGTTGTGTCGACAGTGGAGTGCAAAAGACTGTGTTTCAGTAACGAGATGGTTGGTGAAATTGGGAAAATAGTGCATGACTACTGTGTTCTTGACAGCATTTAGTAACACTCAGTTCCTCATGTACCATATTTAGTTTGTGGTGTTGATTGTTGTTATATTATTAATATACCTAATACTGTTACTGAAGCAAAAGAACCAAATTGTTACTAAAAATCTTCTGTTGAGACACAGTGTACCAAGCTTCAGTAAGGAAAGGGGGCAAATTTGGGTATCAGTAACCTGGAAAGCTTCATTCCCCATTTTATTCTTATGAAATCCAATTTTGTGAGGTAGGTAGCATGGAAACACCACTTCTAGCAGTCGGCTAAGACTATTAGGATTTTTCCTTCTTTTGAAGTATCATCTTATTAAGTCTTTTGGGTCAATAATTATGAAAAAGGCCCTAATTTAGTGTGTTGTACATATCTTAAATGCAGGTGCTTACACTTTGATTTCCTGCAGCATTAGTTTTAATCCCCATCCCTGATGTTTCTGGAAATGATCTGCTGTACCACCTCTCCTATGCTTACCAATGGCGTAAAATGTGCTGAACTGGAGCATCTAATTGCTGCTCAAAAAGTAAAGTTCAGTTCAGTCTTGCATAGTAGGCAGCATTATAGCAGCTACTCTGTGAATATAATACATCAACTTGAATCTAATTGAGATAAAAATGCTCTTTTAAACACCCCCTCAAAAAAGTTCATGTGGTAAAAGGTACATATGCTGTTACTTTATCAGGTTTGAGGTTGTTTGGATTTTTAGTTGTGTTTTCCAATTTAGGATGTTAGAGGAGTTCTGATTTTTTTTTTTCAGGTATGAAAATTTAGACGTAGCAACAGTGTTTTTTGAACTATTTTTTGAACCTTATGATAGCAGACCTCTTTTACTTCTAACTTTATGTATTTTTTTTTCATGTTCTGCCTCTTACATTTTCATAAGTCTTTCATAGGGGGGAACCCCAAACACCAAACCTCCACCTATGTGATACCTTTGACTTCAAACCTGATAAGGTATAGTTACATTTTAACTTCTTGTCAGCTGCAACTAGGAAATGAAGCCCAGTGAACCAGCAAAATGCTGTAATTTACTGTAAGCTTCACTTGTGTCTGTTGGAGACTTTTGACCTTATTGCTACCTTTACTGATACCTTACTTTTCCAGTAGTCAGAGTTAATCTGATCAGATTGATTCAGTGGGATTCCTCAAGTTGTATTCAAATACAACTCTAGTTGTACTTGAAGTTCTGGACAGCAGCTGCATTTTAAAATTCGTTATTGCTCATTATGTGCCACCAAAACTCTTGAGCACCTCGAGTGGGTTTTCGTGTGCGTCCCACCCTCTGGGGTCTTTCTGAACACCCTGCCAGCTGAAGTGACAGGATCTTCCTGAAGCTTGGACAGCCAAGTCAGTTTTCAGCTTAATTTTATGTCCTCTATTAAGCAGCTGGGCTGTTGGGTGGTGTGTTGGGATGGGAAGGGGGAGATTCAGTCTGGTGGGGTGAAGAAGGAAGATGTGGTTGTATGTGCTTGCTCAGAAGGCAGCAAGCAGGGAAGCCTGTAAACTGAATGGATTATGTATCTATGAATGTATGTTTTGCTTGAGATAGTGAGCTAAAATGTCAGCATACTCCAGGGTGGATTTCTCTTTGGGTATTCTTTCAGTTTTATGGAGGGTAATATGTCATGGATTTGATTTTGTTGAAGTGCTGTTCACAGTGAGTGTACTTGGGGGGAGGAGTTAAAGGGACAACTGACACACACTTTGTGGATGTAAGGTTTGGCATGAATTGATTTAAACTACTGCTTACCTTTTCTAAAAAAGGGCAAAAAGAAGAGAAAAAAGTGAACAGTACAATTTATTGATGTGGGTAGGATGAAAGGCCATCTGTTTCTGCTGCTCAGAAAGCAATATTGACTGGCCCTAA
The DNA here is from genome assembly GCF_036250125.1 of Pseudopipra pipra. Classification (NCBI taxonomy): domain Eukaryota; kingdom Metazoa; phylum Chordata; class Aves; order Passeriformes; family Pipridae; genus Pseudopipra; species Pseudopipra pipra. The sequence continues at coordinate 49,246,175 of NC_087552.1, forward strand.
TTGTCCGAAGAGGTAAAAACGATGCTCACTTGATGCACTGCACTGTCAATTGCACAAACTGCAGAAAACAGTTGATGTTTTTATGAAAGAGTTACGAAATTTAACCATTAAAATTCAGTCAGAATTTTATCTGCCTTTAAACACTTCCATTTGTAACTGGTCAAATCTTTAAAACACTTGACTTGCTTTTTCAAGGAATTTTTTAATATATTCCCAATTTATATATAAACATCAACTTGCATTCTATTTGCAGAAGTTTATATCATTTCCTTGCTTGTCTCAGAAGTCCCACTTTTAAGCTTTCTTTCATGTCTTAAAATCTTCAGGATGTGGCTTTTTACTTTCAGATTGCACTTATGTGGGTCTCTCTTTTGTATTTTTGGAAACACTAATTAAGAAGTAGAACAAATTGTACATAAAAGAATTGGTGATGATTGAATGGTTCACACATCCTTAAAGGAAACTAGTACATTTGTATTGCATCAGAGCACTGATAAAGTCATGTTGGATGTACCAGGCTTTTTTTACGTACCTGGAATTGTTCAGGCTATGAATTTTAAAAAGAAGAAAAAAAATTTTCCCCATATAAACTAGCTGATCTGATGTGGTGGATTACTGCTGCACGTTGAAACTTGAGTAGTGAAAAGTGCTTGATCTGCCTTCAGGGTGGAATTAAAAATACTGAAGTGCTTTTGCTGTAGTTTGGCTCTATAGGAGAGCAAAACCAGACTGCTGCTTAGGCAAGTTGTGGCAAGTATGTCACTTGCATACATACTTCTGTTGGGAAGGAATCTCCAGAAGTTCTCAAGGCTTTGTTAGGGAGACACAGCTGAAATATTATTTGTTTCTTTTTCTAACCACATCCTTGTGCTAACTGAGCAGAGGAAAAAAAAAAGTACAAACCAAGAAAAATCGCAAAAGAACTAAGTAAAAGGACTAATATAAAAAAAATTATTAAGGATGACTTGCATCTGAGAGTGATTATAAATATGATTAATAAAAATGTTTGTAATTAAAGTGCAACTAAAATGAAAATAATGGACACAGAATATGCTGAGCGTGGGAAAGTGTTATTTTGATGTGAATTTTAATTTTTCTTTTATGGGGAAGAAATCATTAAGAATCATTAGCTTCTGAGCAGAACAGCAATTCTGAAGACACATGTAACAGATTTTTATTGCATATAAGTTTTCAATGAAAAATTCAGAATTCTAAAGCATTTGGAAAATGTTGACTTCTCTATGGAGTAAATATCTAAGGTTTGACTGTTTTTTTTTTTCCACTTTCTTTTCAGAGTTCTGTACTTCATTTGTTTGTACTGTGTTTGGAGACCTTTCTCCAGTATTTGCCTACATACCAGCCCACTTGTAGCTGTTTACATCTAGTTGTCTGCTATCACATCTCTAAGCACCCGTTGGACTCGGGGAAAATGTCTTGATGGATCCATCCTAAGTGTGATATGCGACCAGCTCTCCTCAGTGGTTAACAATGGCTTCTAAGTGGTAAGATCTTTTCCACAATACTGTCATAAATAGATTTTCATGTACCTTTTTCCGTTTTTGCTTAGGTCTTTGTTATCTAGATTGCACTGTTAAGACACTTTGAACTACTGCTTCAGATATCGATTACCTGAATAGAAGACTGTCTGTATTTTGTTAAATCAAATAATATTTGATTTAACACAGTGTAGTAAGTCACCATGGCCAAAAGTGAATGTCTAAGGAAGAGGTTAAGGACAGGGCAAATAGCCTCCCAGTCATCTGCAGCCTGGGGACTTCCAAAGCCAGTGTGGTTTCTGAACATTTAGTAAATCTCGAATTGTACACTTAGTAATTGTTTTGTGTAATTTCTGTATGTTCAACAATTCTCTCAGGTTTCTTTCACGAGCTTCAGTGCTCGGAGCAAATCGGAATCAGCGGGAGCAGAGCCCTCCCTCCTTTGGGATGTGCGGGCGGGCGTCTGCACTCTGCTCCCTTGTGGGTGAAGCCCGGTACTGCAGTTCATTAGCAAAGGCAGCCATAGGATCATGGAAAGGTTTGGGTTGGAAGGGACCTTAAAGATCACCCAGTCCCTTAGTCAGCGTTCTAATTCCTAAGTCAATGCCTTATATAGATGCTTTTTTTCTTTGCTGCTTTTCACATAAGGATTCCAGTAGGAAATAGATATGCAATGATGTCAAGCACAGGGCAACTATTGACAATTAAAGCACTTTTGAGCTGAAATGAGTATGAATAGATCCAACCAACATCCAAACTGTCCATCAGAAATAATGTAATGCACTGCTCTTCTATAGGCAAATAGTAAAACTGATAGACTGTACTTCTTTTTGGCCTTTGAGAACAGAGAGTACGTTGATGTGACAGGAGGAAAATATTGATGTGCAGTAGTTTATATGGTGTTTGCTACGTGGGCTTCAGTATTCAAGACATTTTGTAATTAATTATATATTTTATATTATTACTTTATAGAATGTAATAGAATATTTTATGTTCTATTATTATCTAGCTGTCATTAGTAATTAGAATATTATACATTCTATAATATTTTCTCATAGCTCTGGCTTTCCTTTATTTTGTATTGTTGTATGTGTTCTTTACAGGAGAAGTATATAATAAAATAGAATCTGAATGTATGTTAAGATCTGCCATTGAATCATCTCCAGTGTATCATATATATTGTTTGCCTCTGTCACTGATTTTCATTTCTAATTATATAACATGCTGACTTGCTTCACTGTAGTTTGTTAGAATTTTATACCGTAATTATTTTTGTTCTGATGTATGTATTCTTTCTCTCACAAGTTAATAAATTTGTTGTGTGGAAGTTTACTTTGAACCTCCATATCTTTCTATTGCTCAAGGCAGGCAAATACATTTTTTAGCATTAGAGTAGGAACTCCAAATCTATCTTTTAAATGAAATAGAAAAATGGAGACAGAGAGTTTGAGGACAGTATAATTTTTTACTGTAAGTTGTTCTCCTGTGGAGGCTTATCATGCTGTGGACAACTCTAGTTCTACCTCACTTTAAAAGTTTTTAGAGATTATTTGTGTTTCTACGTGTCTGTATGTTTATATAGAAAATGTGCTCCAGTTACAAACATGAAGTGTTTAAGGTTGAATTATGTAGGTTTTCCTTATTGGGAACAAGGCTGTTCAGTGCTAATCTAGTTTTTGGAATACTTCTCAGTAATTATTGTGGTTTCTGTACTTCCTGCTAAACGTTTAAAAGGCAATCAGGTAGTAGGTTTAAAACACATATTATTAGCATTGGGTCCATAGCTTTTGTATCTATTGTCTGTCTTCTGTATTAAAAGCCTACTGTGTTTTGTGTGGGCAATAAACATGTTTGGGGGTTTTTTTGGTGTGGCATTTCTTTTCCCCTCCTGCTTCAGCAAGAAGTAAAGACAAGTCATCTGTCAGGGTGTATTTTCCTGTCGAAGAATGCAGAGCAAGTTTTATCTCAAGTGCTTTCCTTCAAAAATATGTGTGATAAGGAAAAATAGTATATAGCTGGGAGAATGTGCCAACTGCCATTCTTCTGTGTTGCTCATTTACTCCCTGGAATTAGTTCCCTAATCAGCCTGGTTGCTCAGGACTTCATCCAGTCAGGTGTTGAAAACCTTACATGCCTTCTCTGTAAAATTGTCTGGAGCATCCGTTATGCTGAAAAGCATATTTCTGTCTTTAAATGCAATTGCTGAACAGTATTCAGAACAATTAATGTGCCTGTCAATACTTGACAAGCATTTTTGCAAGTGTAGCACATAAGTTTGGGTAATTTTTTTCCAGTGTAATTAAGGAAATAAAGGACCATCAAGAGTAGAAAAGTGTGGTGGGGTTTTTTATTTATTTATTTATTTTAAATTTTCCTTGTTCTTATTCTTTCTTTTTCTTCTCCTTAAATAATCATTTAGGATTAAAGCAGTACTTGGTACTCATAACCCTGGTCAGCAGTTTCGTTAGCTATGTCTATTTAAATTGTAAAATGGATATTGCAAAACTAAATGGAAACATTTAAGTTCTTTCCTTATTACAAAGTTTCTATTAAGATATAGCTCAGTGGGATTCAGTGACTTTTAAGAGGGCTTTTTGTGGGCTTTTTTTCCCCCACCTCCTGCTTCATTTGGACATTAGTTCTCACTCTGAAGCCTGAATAGAGAGGGATGTTTCTGCTGAAGAGCTTTGAAGACCATACCTAATTGTAGTGACAAATGACTTGCAGAATGCCTCACTCGATGCCTTGTTTTTCAAATAATCTGGAACATCTGAGACACATCTACCAAAAAAAACTCCAGAAGATGAAAATGCTAATAGGGATACAGAAGAGCTGCTTAATCTGTGAAGTGGGAAAGCTGTGTGTGTCAGACCAGAGGAGAAAAAATCTGTTGAACCTGTCTGGTAGAATTTACCTTTGGCAGGATTCTTGGGACTTTGTGCTACTTCTGTCTAGAAGGTCATGGGTTTTGTTTTTGTTTTTTGTTTGTTTGGGGCTTTTCTAGGCAACATTCAATACGCATAAAATTTGTTTTCAACATTTTTTAAAGCTTTTTCTTTTTGAACTTTTTGGCGTGAAGAAACAGCTATGTATCTTGACAATGAATGATCAATTTTAATTTGATAAATATTTGTTACCATATTTTTTTAATGTAATCCACTTCTATATTAAACATAATATACAAGGCATTTCCAGTGGTGTTTAACACCTAAAATGAAATACATTTGGCCTTCAAAGGGGCTAGACCTGTTGTGGATTTCTTTTAGAAGTCTCTCTATGCATCAGCAGGGAGGTGGTGGAGAAAGAAACTGTATGCTAAGTAATTTTGCTTTTGGTTAACATTGCACTATTACAGCTCTTTATATCTATCTATATATATAGAGAGACATACACACACAGCTCTCTGTATCTGTATGTGTCTTAAATCTTATTTTTAATGCTCTTTTTGATCAGACAGCTATTATACTACTGGTTGCAGAGGTATTGCTGTTTTCCGTTTGCAGCCAACAACTATTTACTTGAAAGCATTTCACTTGGAGAAGTGCTTAATTTAAAAGAAAGTGACTTATTCATCAAGGTTTAGAGTAACTGCACAAGTTAAAAGCCTGTATTACAGTTTAAATATATGATATATAATGGAATGGAAACCAGAAGTCTTTAGGGAACTGGACAATGCTTATCCCTTGGCTCGTAACTAATGAAAACACTGTATGTCTTTAAACAAAACAAGTACTTCAAAGACCAGGAGACAATAATAGGCATTTTTTTCAGAGATTTGGGTGAAGCACAAGTGATGCAGCTAGTTCTGATATCTCCTACGTAGCTGCAGAGCTTTCCTGTGGAAACTCTCTGTAAATTCCCCTCCCTTGTGCCTCTGCCCAGCCTGGCTTAACATATCCTGCCTCACTTGGCCCAGGGCACTTTCTGTGTACAGTGTACCACTGGTTGTGAAGTTCTTGCTTCTGCTGTCCTTAACTCCTCCTCAGTAAAGTTCTGGCTCAGAAATGCCTTATGAAGTGCAGCAAGGCTCACTTCTGATGCAGACCTGATCCTTTGATTTGAGCCACATGCTAAAGAATGTAAGTATTCAGTCTAAAATGTACAGCAGAGTCAAGGAAGGAGTAACAGTGTTGTGCGAGGAAAGGAGCCCTCTCTTCTAGGTGCACTTTGCTACTATTCTTAATTTTAACCATATTTCATTGGCTCTTCTGTGTGAGTTATGAAAGCTAATCCTGGCGTGGACAAAATGACAGTCTTGACACCACTGTGTATTTACATTTGTAGACTGTCTGCTGGCTTGAAACAATTTTACTGTAAGCTGACCTGTGTGTGTTAAAAGTGTGCATATAACTTTTTCTTCAGAGACTTCTTTTCCTCTTTAACACAACATTAGCTTGAAAAGAATGGATTATTTTTAAAATTAATGATTAAGAAATTGAAACCAGTAGAGTTGGATTTTTTGCCTTTTTCGAAAGGTAATTCTGGCCTTTGAAAGTTTTTTTTTTTTTTTTTTTTGAAAAATAATCCTCCTGTCTTGCTCTATTACAATTATTAGTCTTTTATTATTAAAAGTCACAAGTGAAGAAAGCACTTCTGTAGTCTTTCTGTTCTCATCAGATGACTGGAGCATCAAATTTTCTTTAAATAAAGGAATTCTTTACCTTTCTTGGTGATCATGTTCAGCTAGGTCTTTAAATTTCAGTGGCAGGTTATTTTTTTTTCCTTCTCGCTTCTAATACTAACAGGCTTAACCTCTCCTTCAGATAGGTGTAATACAGCAGTTCTCTTCCAAATCTAAATAAGGAATTTTTCACAAATATTTTATAATGCATGCTAATTTCACATACATTTCTTCTGGTGTTAGAAATTGGAATAAGCTTTTTAATCTGATGATGCGTGTGAGTTCAATTTACATCACTGCTATTTTGTCTTAATCTCTGCTTTTGAAATTATCATTCATGTCTGTTCTATAGATCCACCTTAATTTGTGGTACTTGGGAAGAACTACTAATACATGGAGGTGCTCTTTGAGCTTTTCTGTTGCCCCCAGGTGACTGTCAGAATGCCTGAGCAGTGGAGCTTGTGTGTAGAAGCAGTAATTTTGCCTTGATTGCTGTCTTTGAAAAGAAAGTGTTCGCTTGCCTTCTGAAGCTGCACAGTTAGTATGCTGTGCATTTCTTGGTTCTTTTTTTAATTTTATTTATTTGTGGTGGTCTTATTTACCTTTCTGCAATTTTAAAAGCTTTACTGTGATAATATGACTATATTTAGTAAGCAAACCTGCGTGGGTGTGCATAAGTACGTAAATGTTCCACATAGCATAAAAATGGAAGTTTTCTCTTGGGTGGCTCAACAATTTGTGAGGTTAGGTTCATTCCTGTTTCTATGTATTTGCTTACTTAGTGACTTTGATGTACTGAGGAGTTGTAATTCTACCAGAGCATTTAGCATCTGTGTTTACTTATTTGCTAATAATAAAAAAATTGTTGGGTTTTAAAATTATTTTTCCTTTTTTTCTTTCCTGCTTACTAGAAACATTTTTGGACCTTAATTTAGTACGTAACTTAGTTTCATCTCAAGTATGTTGCAGCATTCCAAATAGGAAGATTAAACAAGATTTCATCCAACATCTTACACTGGAAGTTAGAACTTCCTCTCCTGTGCTGAAAGCCCTGTAACCAAACCTTGCCAAACCTAAATTATATCTATTCTCTTTCCTTTATAGAAATTATAAAAGTGCAAATTCCCTGCCTTTTTTTTTTTCAGGTGTTTTTTTTTTTTACTAGGTTGAGTTTAAATTTCTACTTTTCTTTTTTGCCATGCATATAAACTTTCTGTGGCCACATTTCAAAAACTCTATTAATTTTGAAAGGGAATAACTAAAATAGATGAGAGTGGATGAATGCTATGTAAACCAAGACAGAACCTGTATTTAATGTAGATGTTGAGAAGTTTTTCATTGATGTTGAGATAATGTAGATGTTGAGAAGTTTTCAATGAAAAACTGAGCTTATGCTGTGAACTTGGTAAATGTGCTTGTTTTTTTAATAATAGAAGCTATGGAGAAAAGACACAATGAAAAAAGGATGGTAGTTTCCACAGGTCAGTAACATTTTAAACATGCCTGCCTTGTATAAAATTTAAGCACTAAACTAAGATTAGGTCAGGCTTGGTAAGGGAAGCAAGATAAAACATACTGTATGTGCTTTTAGGATTGGAATGAAGGTTATTTTGAACAGGGCTTTCCCATACCATTTGACTTTTATGCTTTGGGCATGATTTTAAAAGTTGACCATTCAAACACAAATTCTTCTACAGAGGTGTACTTTCATGTAGTGTGAGAGAAACTCTTTAACAGAAACAGTGACAGTGGCTGTGAAAACCATCAACTAAATAGGCCAAATATTGTTTAAGAAGTGTATGCTGAAGCACTGTCCTTGAGTAATTCTCGAAATGTATGTGTGTGCTTGGTCTCTGGTTATCACTTACTATCTGTGTTCTGATTGTTCTATGCATTAACGCCTGGCAATTCTTTTTCTGTAAAGCATTTAAAAAGCTTTTGATAAAGGTTTTCAGGTCTCAATTCCTTAGAGATCCAATTTCATAGCAGTGTTGCCATTGCTGTTCTGGTTTACTGGAAGCTGTTCCACAGACTCTTTGGTTTTGAAATGTTGTTTATTTTAATGCCCTTTGCACGGAGATATCAACATCATATTTGTCATCATTCACTTTGATCATTTTGTAAGGGAAAAAAATCTGGCCACTTTGTTATGAGATTGTGTAATGACGTCTTCTCTTGGTGTTTCTTCTTGCATGGAAATGAGTATGATTCAGGTTATGTGCTGCTGCAAGTTCTTATTTGAAGAAAAATCCACCAGTGGGAGAAATTCATAGGTTTGGAGGATCTTGTGGGATATATCAGTACTTGGAACAAGCAAGAGGTTAGCAACAGGAAGCCCAGATCCTTATCCCGACTGAGGATTGTAGAAGTTGTGGGATAGACAATACCTTGATCTTCTCAGGAACTCCTAATGAGTTCAGGAAAGCATGTATTCTTGCATGCAAGTTCAAGATAAGAACAGTTAAAACTTAACATATAAATGGTAAAAATTTTTGGGCTTTTTTATTAAACAGAATAATATTGTATTCAGTCAGTGAACATAACGGTTCCTGTTCAGCTGCTGATGGGTATATTTTGATGCTTCATTTCTACTTATATTTCACTTCTGCTAATGCTGAATAATTAGAGCCAAGCTCTGAAAAACTCAAATCACTGCAGAAATCCTCAGTCTTCCAAAGAAAAAGCCCCCACAACTTGCTAAAAAAGGATCTGCAGCCCCCCCTACACAGCAAATACCGCTTCAGTGATGGAAAGAAAAGCAAAACTTTTTACCAAGAGCTGCCAGTTGTTAGTTTCATTTCTCAGGAGACAGGTAGACTTCCTCTAAGAAAAGCATGGGGACAAACAAAACTATTTGCATGTTCACATTAAAGAAGCAATAAAATGAAACTATAGAAAGATTAAATTACTTAGCTTTAAAGTATTTAGTGTACAAAATAAGAGCTACAAGAGGTTTACACTGACTTAAGAGATAGTTTGTTGCAAAATTGTATGTTGCTTTGTCCCTGCTTATACTGGTCCTTAGGTTTTTTCCTGTGAAATTACATTAATTGAACTGAACCAAGAGAACCATTAATTTCAAGTAGCTTGGGAATTAACTGTAATGTATGAGTTGAAGTTATATGTAAGATAGCCTCTTACCTTGAATATATTTTAAAAGTTTGAAACTTTCTGACATGCAAAGTTAATTCCTTTAAATATATTCCTTACAAGTGGCTACTGCAAACTGCTAAAAGATGAGATGACACCACAAAATGACAAATTAACTGTTTTCTCCCTGTGCATGTGTTTTTCTAGGTTATGTTGTTTGTTCAGTTTTCTGTATTTAAAAGATACATGTGAGTGTTGTTGTTCTAAAGCAAAAAAGCCTGCCATTTAAAAAAAATGTAGCATATACAGAAGAAGAAATGGGATTTGTCTTCCCTATCTCAGCAGTCTTTTGTGTGAAATTATGATAATGTCCTGCGAGTTGGCTAGCAGGAATAACACAGATGTCCAGTATCTGTGTTACCTCTCATGAGTTTAATGCAGGTGTGTGAACTTATACTTCTAGACTGGATTGAAGGTTCAATTTCTAACTATTGGAGGAGGAATAATTTTGATGTGTTGTTTTGTCCTACCAACGTGGTCCGATTGCTGAGAACCTGGGAGAAAACACAGGTTCTGTGTGCCACCAGATGTGCCACACTATAGCAGTGTTTATCTAAATGGGGAGATTGTAGAATCGTTCAGGTTGGAAAAGACCTTTAAATCATCAAGTTCAGAAGGTTTGCAGTGTGAACTCCTACCTTGCTGGCACAGGAACGCCTCCAGCTGCCTTCTCTGCCGGCGGGGTCATACCAATGGTTGTCGAGGAACACGCTCAGCACAGGTAGCTCAGTGTGCAGCTGCGGGTTGAGCTCTGGGGGGACAGGAGCCCGAGGCAGGAGGCTGTGAACTCCCGACTCTTCGCATAAGGAAGGGCACGGGGACCTGTGGTGACCCACACGCTCAAAGACACAGCAGGAGCCGAGGGCTCAGCTGGAAAACCCCAGATTAGACTGTGAGGCTGTAAAAGTTCCGGGTCTCTCCTCGGAGGCACCAGCTCCAGCTGTTATTTTGTGATTTAGCTATTGGACCATGATTAAAATGTTTTAAGGATCTGGACTCCGTGGTCTGATACTCTGCTATGGAAAACCTGGGGTCGAGCCCTAAGGAAGCCTGATCTGACAGTGTGAGTGTGGGGTGTGTAACTCCGAAGGGGCCTTAGCCCCAGCTCAGGTGGTGCGAGAGTGAGGGCCGGAGTATAAGCTCCTGGATGGTCCAAGAGAGAAGTTTCCCTAGCGCGGCTGTTTTGGAACACGTGTTCCCACCATGCCAACCAGGCTAGCTTGAACTTGTCTTCTGTCCGTGCTGCAGGGGTCGGTGAAGTCGGGCGCAGTTCCCTTTTGTCCTGTGCCAGGGCCGTCTGTGCGGCACCGACAGGCGCATCCCTGCTGACTCCGGCTCGCCGGGCTGGGCCGGGCGCTCGGGAGCTGGGGGAGGATGAGGAGGGTGGGGGGCGCGGCCTGGCCCCGCCGCCGGGCGGGGGCGCTGCGGGCAAAGCTGCGGAGCCGGGCGGGGGGCGCGGGGCTCCCCCTCAGAACCTCGGCATTCCCTTCCGGCACAGCGATCCGGGCAAGCCCAGAGGGCACCGCGCTTCCTCCCGGCCTCCGAGCCCCCGGGATCTGTTTTGCCATCTTATACGTTAGATATAAAGGAAGACTTTGCCCTCTCTCCGACAGCAGGTAGGGCTGGGCTGGGCTGGCGTTGCTCTGGCGGCGTGGGGTAGTTGAAGAAACAACCTGCTACAAAGCTGCAGGTTTCCAGTGCACGCTTGGTCGGGAAGAGGCTTGTCAAAGGATGCATTGTTTATGGTAGGCTATAGGGCATCTAGGTTGTCTTCTAAAATTGTACTTCCCAGTATGTTGTCAGGTTTGTAATTGTCTTTTAGTATTGTTATTGCTAATTTTGCGAATTCTAAGAATTCTCTACACGTGAATTTCAAGTGACTTGCAAGTAGCTCCCTCTGAGTGGATCTTTCTTTCATTGATTGTCTTCTGTTTTTTAAGTGTTTCTCATTCTTGGGATGTTCCTTCATCAGCAGGTTCACTTGCTTCAGTGGAATTCCCATGTAGGTGCTCTTCCTATGCACCCCTGTCAAACACCTTGGCTGTTTGTGTCCTGAAAGATCTAACCCAAAGAGACAGTACTCTGAGAAGTGCTGTTACCCTGTGATCGCTCCCTGGGTCTCCCAGTGTGCTATTTCTGCATGTTTCATGATCTGTTTGTAATCCCTTATGATGCGAAGTCGTGCTAATGTGGATTCCCGTTAGTGAGAGATGTGGAGCTCAGACATTATGTTGCACAGCAAGTGGTATAAACATCAAGAACTGTGGCAAGGGAAGCCTGAATGACCTCAGCAGGCACTTCAGTGCAAAATCAGTCCACCTTTGAGTGTAACAGAAGTGAAATACACGTAGAAAGACATCAAAGGACTTACTGTAATGCAAATAATAATTCTATATAAGAACAAGTCTCCTATTTTTTTCTATTTAGAGGTTCCAGAATAACTGTTAAAATTTTTCAAATAAGTCTTTTTGTAGCCTGTTCTATTTAGTTTAAAGATTACTTTAGATATAACAGTTGTAAGACTTCTCATGTTTTCTCCTGACAAATTATCTGTAAAACTTGCTCAGATTATATAAAAACCATAATTGTACACTGAATTGTGTAAGAAGATGCTAAGAGTAAGTGTGAAGGAGGAGTGGATGTGAAATGACATAGGCAAAAACATAAGCCTTGTATCTTGGCTTCATTTTTTACAAAATACTGTTTTTATAGAATCTAATGAAGTATGGAAGTCCTGGAGTTGGCCCCCATCCATCCATATACAAATATATACATATATATCCCCAATTGTCTTCTGTAGAAAACTTGATGTCCTTCTCTTAAGAGTCAAACAAAAGCCATCCTGAAGGAAAAATCAGTCAAAAGCTTTGTGATACATCCGTGTTGTATAAGCTTTATTAGTTTATCAAGTTTAATCTTGAAATATAATCATGTATATGGAGAATGGTTTTTATTCCTTGCTTGCAGTTTTTTTGTATATCCTATTACTTGAAAGGCTGCTAAGTTTTCTCATTTAAAAAAGTATAGTTTAAACCTTTAATTTTTTTTAAATTCATGTTGTGTAAAAACTCACACCTTATGCATTTAATGCAAGTGATACATGACGTACTTGCACTTCACCTGTCAACTCCACCCTGTGTCCACATGTGTAATAAAACCTTCATAGTGTGGTTAAGAGCACTTGTTTGAACCTTTCAGAATGTATTTGTTAGGTACAAAGCAAAATATCTTACTACCCCGTCTTTGCAAACCGTAGTTTGGCAGGTGGATGGCTGGAGCATTCTCATTCTCACAGAAGCATCTGAATTTCTCTCTTGTTCCCAAATGCTAGAAACTGCAAAGTAGGTTTGTGGCAAGATTTCAAGGGCAAAAAAAGAAATTCTATTGAAAAAATAATGCTATTATGAATAAATGATTGCTTGAGCTTGTAATAACTTAAGATCTTCTATAATCACAAATTTTCTTTGTGATATCTTTATTATTTGTTCTGAAAACTCATAAAGCACTTTTCTTCTGTGTAACTCTTTTTGTATTAGTGGGAAAAATACTGTGAATGAAATCATTATAGGGAGAATTTTCTGTTTGATCTCTCTGTAGGAAGTAATATTCTAGCAATGTGTCTTATGATAAGGTCAGAATTCTGTATTCATCTACAGTGAAAAAATTGTGTAGACATTTATTCATTTACAAGTGGACTATGGACTGACTTGAACATTGGGGGATTTTAATGCAGTTTTGAATAGAAAAGCTATCCTATTTTATCAGTCTGTGTAGAACTTGAAAAATGTCTTAGTTTTGAATGAACTTCTTCAAGTTGTGGCATTCTGAACCACAGACATGACAGAGTAAGACTGATAACTTAATGCAATTGAGTAGCCCCTTGTAAGCACTGAACTACTGAAACTCTGAGATCTGAAACGGGTTATTCTGGTGTTTTTTTTTCTTTTTAAAGACCTAGACAACAGTAACGAATTTCAGATTAAATACTTTCTTTTAAGGACTGTATATAGTATGTATGCTTCATGTGTAGCTTGGATAATTATGTTGAATGCTTTCAGCAATGCCTTGGACACCGAGCTGCTTTCATAAAAATAACAGATGCATGTAGGCTGCCACTGACCTGTTGAGTATTGGTGGATTTCCTCTAAGTCTACCATCTTTGGTGGCAAATGAGGTGGGAATTCTGTCTGTATTCTGGTATTCTGTCTGTGAATCTCCACTCCAACTCCTGTAAATAAAAGAATACTCAAATTGAAAAATGGTACATATTCTATTCCCAATTGTAGAAAACCTTAAGGAATGCTCCTCTATGCTAATATATCCCTTTTTTTTCTTCATGAACTCTCTGCTCTATATGCAAGGCATCTTTCTTAATGTCTTCTTTGAGCTAAATATAAAACAACGCTTAAACTTCCCCAAATAAAAAACTCAGCTAAACCAGGCACATAAGGAGAAGTAGCCCTAGGGAGAAAGTGGATGTTTGGACAAAAATTGACAGGTTATTTCTGTACTTGTAGTTTTCTGGAAGATGGTGTGAGTATTTTAAGTGGTAAAAATAGCATCAGAGTCTCTACAAAACAAAACTTCATAGAAGACAGAATATCTTAGTAGTTAAAACTACGTGAGAATGCAAATGGTGATGTTAGAAGCTTTGTTAAGCTGGCATACAGACATTCTGAGTGATAAGTGTAATCTTTCAAATACAGATGAATACTGTACACTTCATGAAAATTAAGAGCTATTGAACTCTGTCAGATAGGAATTTGAAAATGTGTTGTGAATTTTCTTAGTGCTTAAAATGTTGCGGTGCTAAATACCGTTTCTTCTAGGCGTGCAGAGTTTAGCATACATTGGTTAATATATAGACTTGTTGTTGTTTGGTTTTCTTATCAGTCCACACAGTTAGACGTCTTTAAAATCTGCCTTGGAGCAGCTGGCTGCCAGCTGACGTGCTGCTGTTGGCACCACCCAGGTTTAACGTGACATCACTAGAAGTTCTACCTCTGTGCTCAAGGAAGTTGATGTGGGAGCCACGCTCTAACGTGGAGCTAAACTGCTAAATTTAGTTAAATGCTGAGAACACAGGGCATGTGAAAATGGAATTCCTGAAAAAAATTGTTCCAACTGTTGTTTCTGGTGATGTAGTTCCGAATGTTGGGAGTACTGCCCATGAAAGCTCTCCAAGGCTGTTGAAGATGAGACGTGTCAGACTGTTTTCATTGGGGCAGACAATAGATGAAGACGAAGAGACACATGTTTTACATCCTGATTACAGTATGTATCCATGTCATCAACCTGGTAAAAACTGATCTCTAATATTTTTCTTCAGATCATGATTATTTTGCTAAATTGACAAATTTGGTTAAAAAAAAGCCTCTTTTATCAGAGTTACTATGAGAGTGGCATCTTTAGCTTTAGAACTGTTTTATTGTTGTCACACTGTAATTTGTTAGTGACTTATTTGGAAGTAATTTTACAGGATTTCTAATGTTCTCCATGTCTTTGCATTCCTGTGTGACTTTTTTTCCTCTTTTTGGGATAAGAATTTCTGTTAAAGTTTTTAAACTATAATGTAGCTAAGATTAGGCACTAAGACTTGTCTAGACAGAAGAGTGCTACACAGAGATCTGTGACTGCAGTGCAGGGTGTGAGTTTTGTGTCACCTTGTCTTTCCCTGTTTTTCAAATCCACTAAGATTTCAAAGACTTTCCTTTTAACAGTTTTTTCATCTCAAAACTGTATACATTTTCCTTTTTTAGTGTTTTGAGGATTGCACATTTTAAATAAACATAATATATAAATAAGTCAAGGTTAAGTGTGGACATTGTATAGAGAATTTTTTACTTAAGAACATGAGTAAGCTTGTTTGTATGAAGATTTCTTTTATTTTTAATTTTTTTTTACTACCTGTTAATGTCTAAATATTATGGTGTATTGTGCTAATAAAAAGTAGTATTAGTTTATATTTTTCGAATAGTACAGCTGGGTGACAATGGAAAAATTCAATTTTACTTTTTTTTTTTTCTTTTTGTCTTCAGCTAAAATACTACAGTCTTGAGCCTTTATCTTGGATCCTGAAGGCTGTCACAGTTTTCACTATTTGCTGTGTGGTTGGCTATTTTCAGGAATTAGTATGTCTTTTAAATTTTTTTCCCTTATGTGTCTACCTGCAAAGGTGGGAGATGGTGGCATTCGTCCATCTTACTGGGTGGTGAACTTACAGTCTTAACTATGGAATTAAGCTTGTAGTGGTGGTGGGAGAAAGGGATTTCCTTGGAAAGACTTCTCTTAGCCTTTCTGATTGTATTATAAACTACTTTTTTTTCAGTATGTCAGGTTGAGTAGCATGAGCAAATGAGGAAAGCAGTGACAGTTCTGTTTTGTTAAACAAGTTGTTCCTGTGCAGAACTAATTAGAGCAAGTTAATGTTGTAGTGGTATAGGCTACTGAAGGCTGCTTACAGAATAAGGTCTGTTAAGGCTGTTACTGCCTTATGTGCTTGAAAACTCTGATCAGGAGCTCGTGGTGTCTGATGGTGAACATCTTTTAGCCTCATATCATTGTGATGTGCACAACTTAAATGTGTCCATAGGTGTATCTCATCAATCCTCCTTTTATGCTCTATTCTGGTTTCTTTACAGCTCTCAATTCTAAATAATTTTTTTCAAATGTTATAATTTCAGAACAAATGGAATTGTCTTTGTGCCAGGTTAAAAGAAAATAGTATACACCAGTTCTGCTGTTGAAGATGAATTTTCCTCTCTTGGTTATTAAATATGTGTCAAATGGTGATTATTAGGAGTGATTTTGTGGAAATCAGCAGTGCCCGACTAGTGTCACTTAATATTGTGATGTCATCATTTGCGAAATGCAGACTTATAGTCTCTTCTGGGATCATGCTTTTACAATAGCAGATAGTAGCTGAATCCTCTTTAAATTATCTGCTTATTTCTATTTTTGTATCATGGTAATGGAATGAACTGCTCTGCTGGAACAGAGCAAAAGAACTGCTGTGTTTACCAGCTGGGTATGCTGCAGAAGGCAGGTGCCGACCAAACAGGTAATAAAACAATAGAATTATTTGAAAAAAAATTGTAACATTTACTTGCTTAATGTCAGCAGATGTGGTATTAATGAACCACAGAATTTAACATAATGAAGCTGTTGAGGAACTCAATAGGTTTTTTTAACCTAGGGTGGTGTGTCCTGTAAATATGTTTGAATTTGAAAGTAGGTGGGGTTTAGTTTTTTCTTTTATTTTCTATTCCTTACTGATACTTTTTAGGAATATTTTTGCTTTAGTGAAAATTTAGGTGAAATACTGAGTCTGACAACTATTTTTAAGTACAAAAGTATTATAGAAGATCTCAAACTAACCAACCAATCAAAAAAACTACTCCTAGCATCAAAAGCATAAAAGTATTATTTTTATAGCACCACCTAGTTGGGTTTGACTATATCTGACCTAAAAATTTTGTGTGGAATTCAAGTGATGAGGGAT
Organism: Pseudopipra pipra; assembly: GCF_036250125.1. Classification (NCBI taxonomy): domain Eukaryota; kingdom Metazoa; phylum Chordata; class Aves; order Passeriformes; family Pipridae; genus Pseudopipra; species Pseudopipra pipra. The sequence continues at coordinate 49,262,943 of NC_087552.1, forward strand.
TTGGTTTTTGTTTGGTTGGTTTTTTGGTTTTTTTGGTTATTAAAGCATTTATTGTATCACCTTTCAAAATGTTAACTCAATTAGTATATACTTTGTTTTAAAGCTGAAAATAGGACCTTGGAAATATATGCTCTCAAATGTGCCTTTTTAAAATATGTAGTTTCTGTCAGAATGGTTTCCAGTGCATTTTAGAAATCTTTTGTAACTGTCTTTTTAGATGTATAAGGTTGTTAGAACTGTAGAAGAAAGCCATAACTCGTTGTAGTATTTGCATATTGATTGTATGCATCACAGTGCTTAATAGATGTTGGTAAAAGAACAGTCAGTTTTTTAAAATTTGCTGTAGCATTTAAGAGTTGACAGGTTTTCAGTTTTAAAAATTTCTATCTCCAAAAAGCTACAATTCAAATAAAACATAGAAAGCTGAGCTTGGAAGGTTCAGGTTGTAGCATTAAAGAAAGGGAACACCATGGCTGCCCTGTGTGAACTCACAAATGGCAGCTGTACCTGTGGTGTGTGAAACGTGCCCTTCTGTTGCAGTTCTGTGCTTTTGGTTGTGTTGTAAGGCAGGGTAACTAATAACGTGGAACTGTCTTAGTGGCTGACTGTGTAAGTCAAATCTGCAAGAACTGCACAAGAGATGTTAATTTTATCAGTGACGTGAGTATTCTCGTTGTTCACAGTGTCCATGTTATTTCTGTGTATGGGAAATGTGCTTCCCTTCAAGTGCTCCTGCTAGGAGAGCAAAACTAAGCCAACAGGAATGTGTTCTTTGGTGGTAAAGAAATGAATAATAGAGCTGTAACTGCCTCGGGGTTACTAGCAGGGGCTGGATATGCATTTTAGTGCCTGTGAGCACTTGCCCCTGTAATACCAGCAACTCTGCAGGGCATTTTCAGCTCTGAGTTGCATCTCTGATGAGCCTTGTACAGGAAAGGATGACCGTGGCCCCAATGCCTGTGTGGAACAGAAGTCAGTTTCTGTACCCAAGTTCAGAGTTTGAGTTAGAGAAGACTGGGGGGGTTGGTGGACAACTAAGTACCATGGCTTTGCCCCCCAGTCCAACACAAGCTGCTCACTTGTATTTAGGGACTGCTCCATAATACTGTTTGGGATCCAGAATACTATTTACATAAAAATCTCTAACCCTCTCTCCTTGTTTTCTTATCACTGGAGATAGCATTGTTTTGCTTGAGTAATACCCCAGGAAATTTTTCTGTGTATATTTTCCATAAGAAGTAATAAGTGAACCTTTCCTAAGGGCCTTTAGAACCTGCTCTTGAAGCTCTTTGAAACAGAAGGTAGGGAAAGGAGATTTTGGTTTGATTTGAGTGCATTTTTACAAGCGGATCAGGCTGATCTAACAGTTTGCTGTCAGTGAAAAGGGCAATCTCACTCCCAGCTGTGCAGCCCTTCTCCATCTCCTGTTGGGTGCTGGTGTGGCTTTTCCCTGAGCTGATTAATTGCACAATGCCAGCAGAAAATGTTCTAATATTTTTGGGGCAGTTTTTTTGAGATGAATTGGCAAGGGGAATTAACTCACTGAGAGGGCCTTTTGGGTCACTAGTGGGGGCAGCATTAGATGTCTTACCATCACCAAAAGTAGCAGTCACCTTCTGGATACCCTCTGTTTTAATTGATCTGTGGAAAACGAACTCTTTAATATTTTAGATAAATGGAAACACAAGCATGTCTCCTGAGTTTTATTTTAAGTGCAGTGATGATATGTTTTATTATTACTGCTTATAAGCAGATACAATGACCACTGGGTAAATGTTTTTTAAGTAAGACATTAGCTTCAGATGAAGTCAATAAAGAACTGAAATAAGGTCCAGCAAATCTTTTTAAAAGTAAGCCCAAGTGCAAAGAGAGTATGCTTCTGACTTTTTTACCTTTATTTTACCTTAATATGTATAATTGGCTATAGTTATATTTAACTGTTTTTAAAAACGTTATGGCATGGCTTAGTTTTAGGAGACATCTCAAATATTATTTTTGACCTTATTTTTTGAGATCTTTTTTAAAAATTGTGTTGTGTACTTGACCGTATGCCTAGTACATGTATGTACAGGTATGCCTACAGCTTTTGCTGTAGCTGTCTTAGGGTTTCATCAGAAGAATAAACATGCAGGAACTTACTTTGGTTGATTTGTGAAGTAATTGTAACTTAGTGCTTCTTTCAAGGTGAGTATCAATACAAATGAAAGGTGGATCTAAAATTGCCTTTTCTTCATACTTAACAGGTACTCATGTGGAGTATATGTATATAAGGAGGTAATTCACTTGTTTTCCTCTGGGGAAGAGAGTTTACATTTTTTTCTTTATCGCTATTATTCACTTAATAGGTTATCTTTGTATCACATTTGGAGGGTCTCGTGTGCATCTGCTGGCACTTTAAAGGTTTTCTCAGGCATTGGTATATTAGTGTAAGGTGTCATATGACAGCTGAATCAATGTAATGACTCAGTGCTGTCAACAAGAGATTGAACCTGTCCATCTGTATAGTTGTCTTGTATATTCATTTTTAGTATTCCTGTTGCGTATCTATCTTTGGTGAGGCTTTATCTGGCTAAACCAATAGGAAACACCCCTTTCCTTCCAATACCAACAGATAGGCAGCAAACTGGAACACTGTGAGAAGGAACCAACAGCAAATTTAGGAAGTGAATGTTAGTAACCCTGCTGTTTGGACTTTGTTTTTCTGTTCTTTTTGACTTTCTATCTTGCAGATTGTGAGCTGAAGAGTAAGAAGTAATGAGAACTCCAGTTTATTAAGGGAAAAAAAATTAAAGATGAAATTGAACAATATTTAGCTGCAAATATTCTTTGAAACATTGGGCTAATTCTTTGAAACAGTGCAGATAAAACTTAGTGGGGAATTGTAAATATCTTTTGACCTTTCCAATCCACAGTTACTTTAAGGTAGTTGTGAGAGGGACAAAATAAAGCTTTTAACCTGGAAGGAGAGAGCGAGAGACATGATACACGTGGGGGATGAAAGAAAATTTAACATAGACAGAAAACCAAGCAAGTCTTCAGAAGATTCTGTAAAAGCTGATAAAGGAGAGTTGTGAAGTGCTAAAGTCAATAAGATGTGGAGAAACTTGTGAAAATAATGATATCTGCTACTGTAAAACTATTCTTTCTGTTGTATACTGGTAATACAAGGACATAAAAATATTCTTTTAAATTCTTTGTGTCTGAATTGTCCACAGGCCTTGAAAGTGACATTTTGAGAGGGAAAGAAGAATTTAGCATGTTGTTCCTTTTTGATTTATACTGTAAATATCTTGCATGCAGAACAGATTTTAAAACTTACTCTATTTTCGATAACATTTGTTAGTGATGCCAGGATAGAGTATGTACAGCATGTAAAATAAAAATATCAGCTTATTTTTAAGGAGCCATTTTGAAATAAAAAACTGTTATCCTTTAAAACACATCAAAGTCTATCACTGGGCTAAAAAATCCAAAATAATATCACCCCTGATGTTCAAGAAAGCATTTGTAAGGTCACTATAGTATTTACTAGCAGGATTAAGTCAGCAGTTGCATATGAAGATTCTACACTAGTGATATCAGCAATTCAGATTTAAGTTACAGAAAGGTTATAATTGGAACATTTTGTTAAACAGTTTTTCCCTTGTCAGTTGAAAAGGGAAGAACTGTGTTTCAAATGGATAAGTTTTAGTTTGTAGGTGATATGACTAGTCTTAATCTCCTTTAGGTTTTTTTTTTCTGTTTCTAATGAAAATGTGACTAGTAAATGGAAGAGTCAGATAGGACATTTTTCAGTAATTTATTATATTTTTGATGACTCTTGGTAGTTTCTGTTGGCTGCATTTGTTAACTCTTTTATGTCTTGGTTTGCAAACTGTGTTTCTAGTTGCTTTTGTTCTAAGCTCTTCAACAACAGAATGATTCTTCCCCTGTGAGTGCTAACTTTATATGGGTTCCTTATAAGAAGTATTATGTGGATCCAAACTGAGGGAAAAGTAATTTCAACTACTTCTTAATCAAGGGCACTTTTGGAAAGTGTTTCCACTTTCGGTAAATGTCATTCTTTGCGTCTCTAACTTATCACTGAATAGCCTTTAGTTGCTCTTTAAATAAGAAAATGTCATGAGTGTTGTCTTCATTTGGGAATATGTTCTCTCAGTTAGTAAATGCTATTGAAGAATACCTGTGGTTTGTTAAGTGCTGTTAGTGGTGGTTGTTTTACTTGACATGCATCTTCTTGCTCTCCAGCCAAATTCTGAAAGGTCCCTTCAAGCACAAACCCACCCATACAGGAGGGTTCTTGGCTCAGGCTTGAAGGTTCTTGATGTTTGCATTTATTTATAAAAGCAAGATCTTGTTATGAAAAATCCAAATGCACTACTGACTTGAAGAGATAGGTAAAACTTTCAGGCAGCCATATCACTTTAGCAGTGGCACCTTCTGATTCAGTTTCTTTCTGCAGCAGTTTTTCATGAGATGCTCTGGATGTTCATGACTTAGTATATCCTCACTTTATAAGCTGTGCAGCACCCCTTATATGGAGATACTCCATAAATAATAATAATTCTTTAGTGCATTAGTACCGATGAGTTCTGTAGTGACAAGCATGTGTGGTGGACCCTGATTGCTTGTGAGACTTTCAGTCCTCATTGTTAAGACCAGTATGGCAAATATAAACTTCAGATACTCTAACATCAAGATACTGTTGCACAGTCATATTAGACACTGATTCAAAACTGTCTGGTGTCTCTTGGCATCTCTTAAAAATCCAGTGAGAGCCTTGTCTCAGTTACTTCTTTGAGAAGATGACTGGCCGAAGGAAGGATGTTTTTTAATTTCAAAATATTTTCTAACTTGAAACATGATACCTAGGAAATAATACATATAAAAGCAGCTCATAACTTGTATAAAAATATTGTATTATTTAGTATGTTGGTTTCAGTTAATTAGAGTTAGTTTAAAAGTGTTTTTGCTTTATTGGTTGGAATTTCCATTAACTCCTGTTTCATGGGAGGAGCTGCGTAGAACAGAATAGCTTAATTTGCCCAGATGTCGATGAAGTTATACTATACACATTTATTAGGGGCATTGTATGTTTGGACAATTGACATGTTCGTGTCACTTAGTGAAATGAACAGTATCCATCTTCTGTATCAGTAGATAATATGACTGACAAATAAAGAGCAGCCAGTTGCTGAATGGAAAAAGCCAAAGCATGTTCTTCACATTATGTGAACATGTTTTTACCACCTGATTTCAGTTCTTCAATTTTCTTTAACTCGTAGGGATTGTGTTGGTGTGATACTGTCCCTTTCCATCTGATCTGCTGTGCCAGATGCGGGTGCATGGATGGAGAGCTGCCTGCTCTGTGCTGGGGGAGTGCTGTGCTTTGTAGCTGCTGCCCCATGTGCGTCTGCTGGCAGAGGCTGTTTTGTAGTCCACCAGCCAAGGCACTTTAAGGAACTTTGTGTCGTGAACTCTTTGCACAACTTTCACACAAATGCAGCCTTGTTTTAAACTTTTAGTGTGTGTTAGGTGTTTGCTTTCTTAACTGTTGCATTTAGCTGCCCTTGGGTTTGTTACTACTTCTGGTTCTCTCCTTTCTGATTTTTTTATTTCTTTTCTTGCATTTCTTCAGTGTAACAGCACACTTGCTCAAGATAAAGGTTCAGAAATGATACTCATAAATTCTGTTATTTCTGACTTGCAAAGCAATGTGTATTTTACCTTTTAATTACCTTTTTTAGTCTTAAAAGTATCTCTATTTTGTATGTATGCTTCAGGCTCCTACAGGGGTATCTCTTGTTTCACAGAGACACAAAAGCTGTAAAATTCAGCATTAAAAGCACTTAATTGTTTAAATCCTGGTAACAAAAGCATTAAAAACTGCACTGTAAGTATTTGCTGGCTCTGGAATGAAGAAATATGCCAGTTTAGTTCAACTGTGAAGAATGCCATATTAATGTAATTATTCTATTTATTTCTGATATTGAGTGGAGGAGCTCCACATGCTCCTGCCCTGTGTAACTGAAACGTTGGGAAAGGCAATTGCAGGAGCTGAAACCTCAAGAGAAAATTGCCTGTCCATGCCTTACAGAGTTTACCCCTATAGGTGATTTTCTTTAACATTTTTTCTTTAAAGTTTTCCCGGATGAATCCTAAACTTTCAGTGGTGTTTTTCTCCGATGCTTGCGATAAGGATAGAGTAACTGGTCCTCGCATGATACAAATATGATGTTTCCCGTAAAAGTGGCACAGACATTCAGCAGCTTGGGAGGAGCAACAAAAATAGAAACATAACTGATTTGTAGCAGTTGTCTTAAGGCCTTGTAGGGTAACAGAGTTAAGCCTTTCCTTACTCTATCCATTTAAATGCCCAGCAACTAAGCAGGGATTTTCTGTGTAGCTCCGTAACTATTTCCAGGTTCTATTTAAAAGGTTGGTGAAAACCCAAGAGCTGGTTCCCCAAACCTAGTGTGTTGGTATGTTAATGCTGAAGCACAGTGAGGAGGCTGATACAGTTATTTTAGGTTGTCCAACATAACTAACCAGGCTTTATATGTTTAAGGTTTTTGTGCAGTCATTGAAGATTGAAATTGAGCACCTTAGAGGGAGTAAACCACTGTGTTTTCTAGAATTTTAATTACAGGGGTGCCTGTGAAAATTGAGAAACTTGGATTTGTAAGGCTTTTGAGCTGTGGTAAGAGCTTTAGGTTTGTGTATTGCTTTACCTGTCTCATTTCCTCTTGGAGGGAGATTGGTTAAATATATCTCAGAACTGCCTCTTGCGGTGTTTGAGATGTTTCACCATTTTATTACCTATTTGTTTCCTTGTTATCTTATGATGTTTGCTGATCTGGAAAGCTAGATTTTCAGGAAGGGCCACATACCTGTTTAGTCTAAATCCTTGCAAAGGTGGTAAGGTCTTTGTTAAACTACCTTGAAAACTGTTTAATTGTTCAGGATTTATTTATTCTTTCCTGGAAGTTGTGGGGAATTATTTTTCTTTTTTTTTTTTTTTCTTTTGAGGCAGGCTTACTCTTCAATAAAGACAGTATTAACATACTGAAAAGGTAAATATTAACTATATCCTCTTTGATCTTACTGAAAGACTGCAACAAAGGCGTGCATCTTCAATGTCCTCCCAAAATGAGCTGGAATTTACTTTAGGTGGGAAATATTTGTAGTTCTTTTCCTGAATGCATTTTCTGTCAGTCTATATCGTCCTGAAAATGAGTGTAGTAGAACTGAAAACTGCAAAGAAACTTTTGGAAGCAACAGTGACTGCATGTTTTTTATGTAACTTAAAAGAATGCCTTTAGCTGTGGTTTTAAAATTGAGTGTTTATGCTGGAACGATTAATGTAAATTATTTTGTAGGGGGATGAATAAACAAATCATATTCTTTTATTTCGACCATCTTGGTAGAAAAGAGCAAGAGCTGCTTTGGGGGTTTGAGGGAGGAAGGTGGTATGATATGCATATACTCCTAGAGAAACAAAACTATTGTAAAACTGGGGAATAATACTTCAAATGAGGTGGAGGGGGCGGGGAAGGAAATGAAGCTAGAAATCTGTAATGTTCCCTGTGAAACATATATATATGACTTATGTTGTTTCTCTGTCATTTAAAAGCAAACTTTAAAAAGTTAAATATTGCTCTAAAGATAACATATACAGCAATATCTTCAGTCCTGAAACAACCCCTTTCCCGCACACACCTTTTCAGCCTGTAGAGGTGAAGCTAAAAGAACACTGTGAACCATAAGTTGTTTTGGTCTTGAATACCAGTGTTTGCCACAGGCCAAAGCTGCAGCAGTTAGTATGCATGTGGCACTTACTTTATGTACATTTTTCAAAACAGTTGCCAGCAATGTCTCTGGGCAGCTCCAAGAAAATGGCATGATGCTGTTTGAATTAAAGGAGAGCTGTACAAACAGCCTTTGCATACACATTTGTAGTAAATGTATTGATCTACTGTGTATAGTGTTCCTTTTAGAAATATTTTTATTAAAGACCTAATTCTGCAAATAAAGATAAGTTCTGTTATCTGTGCTATCTACACTATGATAGTTTCAGATCTCTTATATTGCTTGGGTCCTCTAGCTGCTTAAAACACTCAGGGCAAATCTTACCTGTCGTGACTGGGCTTACTATACATGTGCTGAAGGTATCTACAAGGTATGTGTTGAAGTGCCAAATAGACTTTGCTTGTACAGGTCAAGTATGCTATGGATGAATGGTACTGTGAGTGGACAGTCTAATGCTTCCTGGAGCAACTGGGCTTAGGACACATGAATCTTGTAATGTATCAGTCTATTTGCAGCCTGAATTCTGCAGAATTAGGTTGCTGAAGCAGCCTGAGCAGTTTGCTTCTAGCCATCCTCTTTACTAATAGTTTTTCATATCTGAGCAGAAAGCATAGTGTGGACTGGATACTGGCATTAATCGTTTTAGTGCAGTGCAAACAGCTTGTGTCTGCAGATTGAACACCTCTGCTTTGCAGCACCTACAGTCCTATTCTTGCCACTTTCTGTTCAGAGATTACTGATACCAGTGTGCTCATTCATGCATACCTCACCTTGATTTTTGAGACAGTATCAAAGAGATAGACTTTATAGTAGTCTGCTCCATTTAGTAGTGAAATTGATAACTGGTCCAGAATCAAAAGCTGTGCAGATATTGGGGTCTGTATGTAAACTATGTATTTATGGGAACTGTGTAATGTCCATTCTACTAATGAAAGTATGCACAAATCATCAATTCCAGAGTTTCTTTTTGGATTTTTTTTTCATACATAAACCGGCTCCAGATCAAAGCTATTGACTTATATTTAAATGCAAGTGCTTTGTTTCCCATTTTATGTAAAATAGTAAAATATTAATCTTATGGAAGCCTCCTCTTATAAGTATGCAAAAGTGATAGCTATTTTTAGTGGTCATACTTGTTGCTCTCAATGTTAAACACAGTGTACTTTCCAGAACTCCGTTTCATTTTCCTTTCTGAGAATAAGGAACTGGAAGAGAATCCATACTGTGGATGACATTTTCTAACACAATTGTAGCAATACGCGACGATGATATCTTGTAACTCTGTGTGTTGAGTTTTATTGGGCTCTTCTCAGTGAACTAACCTCCTCCATGCTTGGCAAGGTTCAGAGGCTTGTTTTTCTTTCCTGCTTCTCCTTTTCTTGTTTTGATTAAAAATAAAATAAAAAGTTACATTTCAAACTTTGTGGTTTATCCTGAAATCTTCTATTTATTCCAGTATCTGGTAGGTTATTTCATTAGCTAGTTTCAAAGGAAAATCAAACCGAAAAAGACTGAAATGGCAGTTGTCATCTTTGGTTATAAGAGCATTTAAATTGGGTTGTGAGAAAAAAGAAATGTTGGAAGGCTTGTGCACAGTTATACAGTAAGATAATGTTTATGACCCTGATGCTTCTAAGATACTGACAGATTACTCCACTTGCTAAATGGACTTGTACTGATAACTTGTTTTCTTCTTTTTTAGGGGGGAGGGGAGGCCTGGTGAAAGTATTTTGTGTAAGCTGTTCGTAAATCTTTTAAATTAATTATGTCCATTTAATCAAACTTGTTATGTCTGTGCATGTATGTATGAAAGCATATGTATCCAAGTAGTATTAAAAGAACATTCTTCTCAAAATATTTTTGCTCCTAATATTCCTGATCTTCAATACATCTACTGAATCTTTGGAAGGAAAACCTTATACTCTTGGTACATACAGTTCTCACTTCTTAAAAGTTGTTAATGGACTAATACTCTCTATTGAGCTAAGAGCATTTAAAATGAATTGCTAGTATGCTCAAGGAAGCCCAATTAATGGTGATCATTAGGTGGTAGTGTGAATAAATAACAATGCTACAAAATATCAAATGTCATGGCAGAAGACAATGTAACTTGCTTGGCCAAACGCTTCAATGTAATAAATAAATACAAATTTTGAAAAATATTTCCTAACATTCATTTGATTTTAAAACACTACTTTACAGAAATACTGACAACTTCACTGTTTATTGAAAGTCGTTTTAACTCCAGAAGGTGGAACATGGAGATTAGTATTTCTGTGGGGTTGATTTAGTATATCTCCTGGGGTCTCCGGGGTATTTGTTTTTTAATAAGCTTCTGGTGCTAATAACTTAAAGAATAAAAGCTGAGGGGGGGAAAAAGGACAACTACAAAGAACCCAAACTGTATTTTAAAAAGTCATTATTTTTGAGGTGCTGAGAGAGTTGGCTCATGATTTTGGAATGCACACTGTTAACAACGATTCCTTTGAAGAACTCTCTGTAGCCCAGTGTTAAAAACAGTCAGAGAGCAACCATAATTAATACAGTCTTTCAAATTAGTGGTGAAATTAATCAGCCAGTTCCAAAATCTGACCTTTATATCCTACTCATAACAAAATACAACCTCTGTTATATCTTACTTAGTAAGAGGAAAAAGGAATGTTTGAAGTGCAACTTTGAATTTATTTATAAAGGAGTGATGAAAAGGAATATGAGGTAATACTGCCTACTACATGGGCAGTATTACCTGAAACAGGCTTATGAAAGAAAGTTTGATGCAATGTCCCAAAGAGTTGCTTTGTGTGGATGCCTGTCTGGGAAGAAAAAAGGACTGTTTGGATATAGGTAGCAATTTAGTATCTTGTTATAGAAAAATATTTTTTGCAGGGGGAAATTGGGATTATTTTTGGTCTGTCAAAACCGAGCGATGTTACCAGTCTCTCTCTTTTAATAAAACTGTTCTCCTGAATGACAGCAGCTCTGTTGGTGGTTGAACCAAGTTAGGAGAGTGATGGGCTTCTCCTACCCTTTCTCCAGTGTCCTGCTGGTGTGGAGTGTTAGACCTGTCATTTAGAACCTCTTAGCTGGACATCAGCTGGTTTATGTTACCTCCCTATTAGTGATAATTATGTTGTCTTATTGGGGTGGGGGATATAGATGAAAAAAGCCACAAACAAACAAAACCAAAACCACAAAAAAACCTGCAAACCTTAAAAGTATTTGATGTATACTGTTCCTAAATCTTTTCAACAACTTCAGATAATTTGAGTTTATCTGAAGGTTCAGGTCTTATTTCTTCCTCATGCCTTGTTTACTCCTAGTACAGGGTGGGTGTCAGTTCTGAATGATCCAGATTTTTTTAAGAATTACCCTCAAGTAGATTTAATCAGTCTGCCTTGGATCCACATTATTGATTTTTTGGTTCATCTGTATGGTGTGGGTCAAGTTATAATTTAAGTAGACCTAATGACCTAACAGTTATTAGACCTAAGGTCTACTGTTAGCAGCCACTGCCCCAGTAATCTCAGTATCCAGTTCTCTCAATTTCTGTATTTGACCCAAGGATAGCATTATATGTGTAGTTTGGTGGCAGTTGTGGAAACAAGCATTGTTTTCTCCATGTCATTGCTTCCTGTCAGTATGTAGAAATCTTTCTGAAATTTTTGACTGCTTTTAGATTTGTCCAATAAAATTTTGGAATGCCTTCAGATGTGTTTTTGACCTTTGTAAATATGCCACCTCAAGCTGACAGAGAGCCACCACCTTTTGATTGTACCTGGTAGCGTGGGCAGAGTGGAAGAGGTTTGTCTCAAACTGCTTTACCCTGTGCTGAAGTGGGCAAAGGCTACTGGCGAGGTATCTTACTTTATCCTGAAAGAGTGGCATTAAAGCCTGAATGCTGTTTAAGGCAGTATTGCATTGTAGTCATTGGAATCCAAACACTTCACACCTTAGAGACTTTCCATTGTGGTGTTTGAGATGATACTGAACAGGGTAAACTATCAGACTTAATTTGTGTTAAGTCCTTAAAAATAAGAAAAAAACCACAAACCAACCTCAAACAGCTAGGAGAATCATAGAAGGGTTTGGGTTGGAAAGGGCCTTGAAGATCATCTAAGCTCCAACCCCCTGCAATGGTAGGAACACCTTTTGCGAGATCAGGTTGCTCAATGCTCCGTTCAGCCTGGCCTTGAACACTTGCAGGGACGGGATGTCCAGATCTGCCACTGGCTGTAGGTGTTGGAGCTAAATCGTCTGTGATTCTTTGGCAGGCATCTGCCCTGGGAATACTACCTATGGCTTTCCTGTCCTCAACTGTGATTCTGTTTTTCACATTTGTGATTTTGCTGATCTCCTAGCGTAGAAGGCATGTTGTGCTTTTGGCACTGTGCAGAGCAACGCTGGGCAGTTTATTTAATTCATCACGATCTTAACAGATCGGTTGGAAGTTTATTTAAAACTCAGTAAAGCACAAACAGCTTTTCATAGCCCCTTTTGGTCGTAACTGCAAGTAGTCGAGTAGTTTGGCTGCCGGGGGTGGGTAGATCCCTCGCCCTGCCCGTGTGTCTGGTAGCATCCCTCGGGAGGAGCGCGGGTACGGCCTGAGGGCGGGAGCGCGCAGCCCCCGCAGCGGGCGGGGCGGGTGCCCTGCGGCGGGGGCGGCCCCGGGGCGGGGCCAGGAGGGGTCGGTGCCTCCCGGAGCCGCCCCCGGCCCGCCGTCCCCGGGCCCTGCGTCACTCCGGGCCCGGCACGGCCCTCCCGCGGATGCTGGCGGAGGCGGCGGCGCGGCCGGCGCCCCGCTCCGCCCTGCCCGCACCATGCTCAGCCTGCAGGATTCCCTCTTCTTCGAGATCAGTATCAAGTCGCTGCTGAAATCCTGGAGCGGCAGCAGCAGTAAGTATGTCGCTGCACCCCGAACCACGGCAGCGTAGCAGATATCTTACTTTATGTATGTTTATATGTATGTATTTATTTATTTATGTGATTATTGCATGCTGCTATGTGAAATTGCCCTTTAAAAAGCAGCTTTTTAGCAGTGCTGTGTGCTGGTGCAATTTGGCATACCAAGGTGAGAGGTGAGCAAAGTGCACTATCCGCTTCTTAGTTCTTGTGTAAGATTAAATATGTATATATTTATTTTTATTTTCTTATGCTGCAGTTGTCTGTCTGATAAAGTCCTTTGCACCCTTTGCTGTCCAAGAGAGGTGACAAGTAGATGCTCGTCTCTGCAGAGTTACCAGATGCTGACACTGTGTCTTAGTTCTGTCAAGCTCCAAGTGCTCCTTTGAAGCAAATCAGTCACCCTTAGACAGTGTATTTTACAGGGGTCAGTATTTTTGTGCCTCAAGCCTATTATTAAAGCTGCAAGAAGTGCCCACTTTGATCTTCTAAATGGCTTGAAACTAGAGTTTCTAGGAGGATTTCTTTTCTTAATTAAACCAGCAAACCAAGGATGCTGCTCTTGGTTCAGACAACCAGTCTGTCCTCGGATCACCCCTTCACACATGCTTCAATGCAGGGTCTCGGCCCGGGCGCTGCTTGCGCTGTGTAGCAGGCTGTGCTAACGTAAGCACAGCAACTTAATGACAGGTCGCCAGGAGGTGACAAAGATGACGTATTTGAACATCAGCTGAGTATTTCATATTTCTTAAGTGTCTTGTATTTTTAAAAATGAAAAAGGTCAAAAGGTAGAGGTATCTGGTGTCTCAGCTTTATGTGTCATTAATTGCTGCTTGAGGTATACTGGGATGCACAGTTTCCACTCACCAAACACTTCATAAAAATACCTGCGTTAGGATTTTTACCCCAATACAAAAGGGTCTGTTTCACCTCTCTGTCTTGTTTGAAGGAATTAGTAACAAGTTAGTTGTCGTACAGTGTGTTAATCAGTGCTAGGAGTTTATGCAGCTGCTTAGTTTGTCCTAATAGCTCATTCGGACCTGATTTGCTTTTGCGCTACCTGCTGTAATGCATGATTTGAACTAATAACTTCTAGACTTACAAGATAAAGCAATGAATATTTCAAAATTGGCATCCTTATAGGTTTTACTTTTTACTTTGTTTAGTTTGTGTCTTGCAAATCAACTATATCTGTTCCAAATTATACCTTGTAATCATACTTGGTGGTTTCTAATGTTTTTGTTGAAGTAAAGATAACCAGAAGGATTTTTCTAATATTTTGTAGTAGAAGTTGAAGATGTCTTATGACAACAATGAAAAATCTTTAAAGTTAATTCATGTATATTGTTTCCAAACTAAATCAAATTATAGGATAAATCAGTTACAATAAATTCTATCTGCAACTAGATTAATAATTCTTGAATAGATAAGGAGATAAATTGCAGAATCTAGACTAGCTAATTATCAGCTGTAATAAGATAGAGAGTAATAGTAACAAAAAGGGTGTCTGACAAGAGGTTATATATGATGCTATGTTTTCTCCTTTATGCCCTCTGTTATGTAAGCACAATGGAATAAGGTCTTCCTGACTCTTTCATCAGGAAGTGGTACTTAGATCATCTACCAACAAACCGATTTTCTGTGCACACTGATTAGATAGCTGAGGTTCATTTCACTTTTTTCCACAATTGTCGCTCCATTTGTGAAATTTGCTGTGACCGTGGCATGGGTGCATGTCTGCTCCGTAAGCGTGCGAGAGTCGCACCCTGATGGCTCACTGCACACTGGCCAGGAGCAGACCACTCTGTGCAGCCTGTACCAGCTCCAAGTATTGTGATTCACAGGGATACCTTAGTGAGTTGAGCTGGAGCAGGCAAGCTGGTTGCTTTTTTCTGAATCATTTTCTAATCAAGTGATGCAGTGTGTGCAGAGTGAGGAATTATGCAGTATTTGTGTTGAGGATGTGTTTGGAAATTCTGGAAACATTCATATGCTAGGAAATTACTTGAGAAAAGTTTCTGCTGTGTTTTCATAAAATTTTTAGATGCAAATGCTACTTTTTATGGTTTATACGATAACTTAAGATTTTTGTATACTAAAGGATGTCAGAAGAGGAGTGCATATGCTTGCATGCATTTCCATATACATAAAAATAAGCATCTTCAGAGAGTGTTTAAATGTGTAACAGAAAGACAGCAAAGCTCCATGGGTCTGGTTAAGGGCTTGCTAAGCTGGCATAACGTTGCAGTGCTGGGTAAGGTTTTATTGTAGTTGATCTTTTTTCTTTCAGTAACAACAATGAAGTGACATTCATACGGCCTAGTTTCAGAATGCTGTCTCTGTGCCAACAATTTTAGGCATTACTTCTTTTTAAATGGAATCAGGAATGTTCTTTTAATCCAACAGCGAAGTGAGGATGTTCCTGCTTAAGAATTATTTGCTTACTGAAGTTGTGGATGTAATGGAGGCTTTATACTGGCTCGTCCTTAGGTTGCTTGGCTCTATAGTATTTAAGGAATCTTAGTTGTGATAATGTATCTCAATGTTCTTGGGTTCTGTTGTTCAGTCCATTGCAGTTTCAATATGTGGTCTCTTTATCTATTTTTCTGAGGTTTCGATTTTGTAGAAAAGATATTAATTTTTATTGTTTATATTGAACAGAGTAAGAAAGCTCTCAGATTTTGTCTACAAACTCCTTTGTTTAAGGTTAAGGAGATCTGGATGCCATGAGAATTACTATTATTAATGCAGTGTGGGGGGGTCAAAACCCAAATTTGGTGCTGCTTATAGTGGAAAGCATTATGTAATACATACCTTTTGGTAAGACACAAAATAACTTTTAATGAAAACTAGGCATGTATTTCTGGGACTTAGAGTCTGGACAGGAACAACTGCTTCCAGTAAACACAAGTACAACCCATTACTGCTTTATTAAAAGCTCTTATGTGTTTCCAGTATATACTGTATTAATAGTCATATCCTGTTTGAAAATGAAGAGTTATTGCTGGATTTTTTTTTTAATTTTTTTAATAGTATGTATTGTCTTTCTAATTACTAACATGCAACTTTCTGTTGCTGTGCTGCAGTTGTGCTCTGTCTGGTTAACAGAAGGGACTAAACAGAAGGGTACACCTGTCCTGTGGATGCTTCTCTGTCCTTAAACTTGTCTCTGTCTTCTTCTGGTAAATCAGTTTTGGGGGTGATTCATGAGATTTTTGGTACTGTCTTGCTCAGCTTGATTCAGAAGTCATGCATATATTTCAAGAACTCGTGCTGGTTAAAAGAACAGGGCTGCACTTAGCATCGTGCCTGCCAAAGCTACGCTGAGGTCGTTGCCCTTGACCTCCTTTTGATAAGAGTTGTGACAGTGATTTTTGAAGTTACTTTTACTTCTGAGCCTGGGAACAAAGTCCTGCCAGGAAAGCGAGCTGCATCTGCCTGTACAGCAGTTGGTTTTGAAACTGTGTTATAAAATCAGAAAGAAATGGAGCAACTTTAAAAACAAGTGAATTATTGGAGCTGTGGCTACCAGGTGCTGACAAGCATGTGAAAACTGGGGAGCTGCCTGGCAGATACTTCTGAATCATTCTTTCTGTGAATGAAAAAAAGCACTTGAAGTTGAATACTCCCTTATCTTCCCATAGGATTAGTCTGACTGAAGATTACTTCCTCCTTTACCAACCAAAAATGAATTCTTGGCTCTCAAGAGAGGTTCTGCTCTGATAGTGCAGTATTTAACAAAATAGCTGTAATGGATTCATTTTTATCCCGTGACTTTTTGTTTTATAACAGCAATGAAGCTATAATTTAAATAAGAAAGGTGAGATCACATTACAGTGCCATGATAGGAATGTATATGAAAAAGGACCATATGAAGAATTGTGGAACAAATGTTTCCTTGACAGTCTTTTTCTCTGGGAGGAGATAGAGTGAGCTGAAGTATATATGGAGGTGTGCATGGCTTTTTAGCAAAAGCACAGATTTGCTGCTTTTGTTGTAATTTGCTTGTGTATTATACTTTTTAAAAGTGATAAAATGCACAATTTGTTAACATTTTAGAAAAAATTATTGTATGATAAATTTCAACTTGTTTTCTCAGTAACTGTTAAATTGATCTGAGATGTTACATGATTGCTTCCCCTCCAGACTGTCCTTTGGGCTAAGAGTTATTCATGTCAGTGCTCTAGAGAACTTTCATACTTTTTTTTAAAGTTCCAGTGGAAAAATTAATATTACTTTGCTATCTACAGAAATCTTATTTTCATGAGATATAATTTTTTGTGCCTTCTTAAACAGTAATAGTAATTAAATAAATTAAATTAGTACAATATCAAGTAAGGCATTAACTTTATTTCTCTAATGTTAAGCATCCCAAATAAATGTTCAGTCTTTTTTGCAGGAAACTTTTCCTAGTTCTAACCTTGACTTCAAAGAATCATGTTAGTAGTCGCCTTGTATGCTGAAACTTGATAGGCTGTTTCCAGAGAATGTAACAATTTTTTCTTATGATTAAATCTTCTACAATTGTTTTGACATATTGAAAAGTGAAATTTTTAAATGAAAGATGAGTTCAAATTTATGTTAAGTTTTGAAAAAGCTACTAAATTCCACTTTTCTAAAAAAAAAAAATGCATCCAAGTGTACTTCTTGTTAGTAAATATACTTACAGGTCCCTGTACTGCTGGAGGAGCAAATTTGTTTGCTATAGGAGGGGCATATGATGGCTTTTCCACAGTCTGTCAGTTGTCATGGGAAAAGCAATTTTTTTGTCAGTAGTTCATCACCCAATTTATTGTGGAGTGTAACCTCCATATTTGGCTCTGTTTATGAATGTGACTTATAATGATGACCTCTTGTGCAGTCCATCTTGAGGCACATAATGAGTTATTGCAATTCCTGATGTATGGTGTGTTGGCATATATTCCGTTAAATGAAGTGTCAGTAACGTTCTGTGTAGTAAAATTTGCTATGGAAGGAGAAGATAGTTTGGCGGGTTTTTTCCCTTCTGTATTTCTTTGTTTCTGGGTAGGGTTGGAATGACAAGGTCTATAAAGGGATGTAGACTGAAAGGAGACAAAAGGCTATAAGTATATCATCTAAGCTAGTCAAACTCAAGTACCACCCTGAAGCTGAAGAATACTTGGTATACAGAAGCAAAAGTTCTGAACTTGTCAAATTTTTTCAGTCCTGATCCATTAGATGTGGGTCAGGTGAGCAGGGTGAAGATGAGGGGAGTTTCATAAGATGTCTGAGCTCCTTGTGTTTGCCAGAAGTGGTGGCTTTGCCCCCAACTGTGCAGCCTTGTCACCTTTTCAGCTGCTGAAGGTGGTACTTGTCTCATCCTTTTAGTGAGCTGTTTTGGGTTATTGCTTCAGCAGAAATTTTCTTGGGAAGGTGGCAAATTTTCTTTTGTTGTGAAATTATCCGACTGAATCATCTCAAGGGAAGGAGGGTGGATGTTGAGACTGGTGTAAAAGATTGTTCAGGACCACCTACCTAGCAGTGAGAGGCTGACTGCCTCTTTTCCTGGGCATGTATGGATGTCTCAACTCAGCTGGATCGAGTCTTGCTCTCATGTATATTGCATAGAAGCCTCCTTTATATTTGCTCATTTTTCTTCTCTATGACTGAGGCGGTATGATTGGGGCTGGTCTAGCTTAAACTACTACTAAACATTCATACCTACATGTATACTTTTTGCCTGCTTTATCTGTTTGATGCCTGCAGTCTATACTGTAACGCTTTGTGTGTAGATTGGGCGTTAGGGCGTGGATTAGGGAAGTGTATATATCCAGATTTTTAGCAGTCATATCCTTTACCAGCTAAGGATGTATGATGTTTTGGGCCTTACCTTGGACTTCTCTGCACATAAATGTGGAAAATATTGAACTGTGATTTAAAAAAAAAAAAAATTTTTTTGGAAGAGTGTCAGAGTGTCATGTGTGAGGTTCTTCGTATTAATTTTTTAATAAGATGCCTGCTTTGTTGGAAGTACGTTATGTGTTGGGATATACATTGTTTATGTTCATCAGGCATAGATGCACTAAAATGAGCTTTCCATTGGGACATTCTTTCTATTAAAGTAATAAACTTTTTGCTAAACCCATAACTACATTCTGTAATGATTCAAATCATGGAAGAGAATGCTGTTGAAAGGAGAAAGTGCACCAAATGCAAACCACTCTGTCAGCTACTGTTGCTGGAATAAACTGCGTGCTCTGCAGGGACTTCAGGAAAGCTCCAGATAAACCAATTGCAACAACCCATATCAAATACCCCATTTCTGCTGACTTTTTTTTTTTTACACTCTAGCTCTGGTGCTTTTGTATTTGAGGGGGAAAGGTTTGGACATTAGGGGTTTAATAGCATTTAAGAGATCACTGACACAACAGCATTTATTTCTTTAGGAAGGTAACTGCTAACTGTTGTATACTATATCCTGTGTGCATGCAGGTTTTCCCCTGCAGAGAAAGAAATATTCTTCCTCATTTCTATACAAAGAGTAATGATGCTAGTCAAAGGGAACTATTAAATTTTGTAAGGTACAGTCCAAAATAAAGGGTGAATTTAAACTTAAAGAGGAAAAGACCATTCTAAATAAAAGGGGACATGTGCAACCTGAAAGATACCAGGCCATGCTACTGTAAATATGAATTAAGAGTTTGAACCCTAACATTCCCAGTCACCTGTGTGAATGCCACAAGCAGAGGTTTATATTAGTAGGTCTGATAGAAACTACATGCTGTGAGAGATTTCATGGGAGTTAAATATGATTTGTGTAATAGACTACCAAGCTGCAGTAACAGAAGAACATAAAATGCTGAGGCATAGAATTGCTTTGTTTTAATTACTTTTATTATTAGAATAATAATTATTGGAAAATTAAGGTACATAAAAGAATAAACTTCTTATAATTGAGTTTGCATTGATAACTCTCATTAGACAAATCCAGAAGTTTTTATAAAGTGATCTAGAAGTATTTAAAATACAGTGATGGTCAAAAAGCAAGAGGTGGAAAATGTTTTAATACAGTTACAGAATTACTTGTTTTATGAGTCTTTGATTAATTTTCATCGTATTTTAAACTTGTTGCTCTAAGTAGGCATAGTTAGAACAAACAAAAAAAGCATTATGTGTAGGACAGATTTTGCTCAGTTCAGAACAAATTCTACTCATGAATATATAAAGCTTTCAAAACAGTAGTAGAAAACAATAGACATATAAAACTTTTTCCTCATTCTTTGCCTTTTCTCATTCTTCTAAGAATCAAGCATTTGAAAATCCAAAGACAGGATATTTCAGATTTACATAGCCTCAGAAATAGACTGCTAAGAGTTTAAAAACCCAACCATTTCAAACTTCTAAAATAAAAATTTTAGTTTAAAACATTAATATTTATAGATTTCTTGCTCAGGAATTAGTTCAAGTTCTAGAAGCAATTAATTTCCTAAAGACATCTTAGCACAGCATGGGAGGTATAAATAACTCCTCTGCTTCAGCCCATCAGGCACAGCTGGCATGTGATTTGGGGATATTTTCAACTTTATTTTTTGAAGTTTCCTTTGCAGACAATTGGTACAGACAAGAACAGTAGTCTAGAAAGATGTATGAGTGCCTTAAGCCCTTGTGAATCAATGCTAGCTAATTAATGGATTTTGGAAAGAATTGTTACATTCAGAGTGCTATCAAAGCAGTGTAAGTAGCCTTAGGGTTTGTTGATTTTCTTCCTTTATTCTTTTATTCATCATCCCTCTTTGTTTCCTTTGTTCACCCTGCTGAACTAGAACTGGAGATCTTCAGGTTGGAAGCAGTGGTGTTTGTGAGGCTGCCAGTGCGCCAGGATCACTGGTCAGTAAGAACTCAGCAGCTCTTAATGCAGCCGATGTCGGGCTTAGGAAACTGCTTGTCTGACATCTCAGTGGAAACCTGCCTCCTTTTTCTCTCTTAATGTCTTGTTTTGTGCTGGGTGTCAGCAGGACATAGCAGTTGGGCCAAATATCACCAGATTTTTACTGTTCTTTCAGCTACAAATAAGGTCTTACCCTGAAAAAAGAGCGGCTGGCAACTGGCACTTCATTTTTATGACAGCAGAATGAAGAAAGAAGGAAGCTGACCCAAGTGTACTGAGGTTTGGCCGAGAAATTCAAAGGTTTTCTTGGTAGCTGTTTGAACACTGTGTCCAGAAACTCATGGCAGACTGATCTGGGGATATTAAGGTGCAGTAATACATTGTTCTGCTTGTAGGAGTGTTCTTATCCTTGAACCTCTCTCCCCTCCAGAAACTAACTGGATAGGAAAAGAGGAAGGAGGAACCCAAAACCTAGCAGAAGTGCATGGATAAGAAATATTTTGGAGTCTTTTTCTCTTAGTTTTAAAACTCTTCTTTAATAATAATTTTAAAAACCCTGAAAAGGTACTTCAAGCTATAATTTTTCCCCCACAGGAAGAAAACCCCACCAGTGTATCACTAATTCTGAAAGAATTACGTTAAGCAAAAAAAAATTTGTCAAACCCAAATTTTACAGATATATTTTAATCCATAGTTTGTGCCTATCTTTTATGGCCACATCATCCCTAACTGGATGGAACTGTAACTGGACAATGTAACTGGAAAACTAGAGTGCTTATCTTGGAGAGAACAAGGAAAACAGAACCACCTTTAATCAAGTAGGGGAGAGAATGGTGGGACAGGGCCTGAGAGGTCCCTAGGGAGGGTGTGAACATCAGTTCTGTATTTTTTGGAAGCAAACTTGCACAATTTCAGTATCTAAAATGTGATGAAGGGTGAGAATTAGGCTGCCACTGAGCATGAAAACTTTCTGAAGCATATTGAGGTGAAGTTCAACATCACTAAAATTGAATCTCACTGTGCCAAACTGATGTCTTCCTGGTGATGCGAGTTTTCAGAATGGTAAAAGAATATAGTATGCACTGCTTATTCTGAAGACCTGAAGTGAAGAAATACTGTTTCCTCAGTTAATTTTAGTTTAATTACTGGTCTATTAGATATATTCTTGCACTTCTGTTGTTCTTTGTCAAGCTTTTATATCTCTTCTGGGCTTCCTTCTGCTGAGACCATTTACCTTAATGGTGCTGAGAAAAATGGTCTCAAGTCCTTGAGAATTATTTGCAGTTTTAAGACTGGGGTTATGGAAGCTGACTGCCAGAAAGTGATTGTGAATATCGGATAGCTTTAGCTATTTGGGGACTGGGAGAACTGACAGAGACCTATGAGGGGCAAAAGAGCAGCTGTGCTGTCTTGACAGGATTGTCTCTGCAGGGTTATTCTCAGGGGCCTCAAGTCACTGATTCCTGATGAGTGAGAGTACTTTCAGAAGCTGTAGACTAGGCCAGAGTTAACCTTCTGAGTTAGTGGCAATGTAATGTGTGTGTGTTTTGTGTGTCTTACCTAGAAAAGTCTCATGAGAAGGGGGATGGGATATTTCTAACCTTTAAATGTATTGGTCCATCTTGTTAACTTGAAGATGTCTGCTACTGTGCAGTCTGTGTTGTGACTCCAGTGAGGTGGCAGATCCTCATGAAGGATTGCAAGTTTTCATCAGCATCTGCAGTTAGGAAAAAAACCTGATAGATTTCTCTTGAGTTTTCTCCGTTTTCCTCTCCTTTGCTTTTTTCCCAACACAGCTGCTTTAGCAGGGTATTGATAACATATTCATGGAGATGAAACCCTGTCCTCCCTTTGAGTTGTGGCTGTGGGGTAGCTGTGTTGCTGGTCAGACTGCCTTCTGTTCTCCATCTGCAGAGGAAGAAAACTTGTAACCTCATTCTTGTGCAGATTTAGCAAACTTATAGTCAACTCAGAAGAAAAGTGGGCTTTTTATAGCATGGTTAAAACAGCTTGATGTTTTATGTTGGTGTTAATATGTGTCCATACAAACTTAAACACCACATCCTCATGGAAAAAGATGAGCGATGAGCTCTGGATGTGAAACTCATATTTCTAGGTCATTGGCTGAGAGTGTAACTTGGCAGAGGCCAGAGCTTGTTATCGTTTTGTGGTTTGCATTTGGTCTCCTTCCAGGTGTCAGGACCAGAGCACTCCCTGCTTTGAGGCCCTAACCCCCGACTGAGCTCCATAGTTACGGCACAGTCCCACCATGGCCAAACTGCTTCTCTGCTTCTCTCCCCCTCAAAAGTTGTTCAGTTATTTATCTCGTCTGTGTTTTATTACTGTAGAACGATTACTGAGGTAGAGTTATCTTAGGATACGTGCAGAATTTGCCTCTGTATCTGACATGCTGAAGAAGCTTCAAGTCCAAAACCTTGACCAGAGAGGTTGAGATTTCTGGGGTTGAGTGGGAATAACTGGGCAACGCATAAAATCCCTTCTGGTAATAGCGTACCTGAGCAAGAAGGAAGCAAGTATTGCTTCATTTTCAAAATAATGCTGCCAGTATATTTATATATTGCAACTTGGGAGATGGCAGCATTGACTAGCTGTCTGTGCTGATCTTGGTCGTTAACCTAACTGACCTTTTTATTAATTATATAGCAGTACTAGAGAGTGCTACAGATTATCGGACCATTATTTTGTGATATCCTCTACTAGGAAATTTTACCCTCTCTTCCTGAAGAGGGACAAACATTGGAGAATTTTCAAAGCAGAATCTAAATAGTTTTTTTTTTTTTTCCCGGTATATTTGTTCTTTTTATATTTGTGATGAACTGTGTAGTCTTCTAGATATGCAAATACTGCTGTCATTAATGACCAAGCCATAGGTGGTGTCAACTCATGTGGTTAAATACTTAGTTACTTTTCAAGCCTCAAAACCTGGTAGTATTTGAATGATTGCAATTCTGAATGTAGCTGTGACACAGTTGTCTTACATCCTTACAGGCTGCTTTCTTTAAAGTATGGTTTTATGTATAAACATGTTTTTATTCCTGTCCATCAACATGGAAGAGTCAGAATAGATTTTACCATACTTCATTTTGTAGGCAAGCATTTCTGTTACTTTGCTGATAGACTGTGGATGTTTTCCATGTCTTCCTACAAAAATACAAAACCTACTCTTTAATTTTTACCGGAAAACAGCATAGGAAATGCTGTGGCCATATTGTATAAACCACGCAGCAGATGTAAATGTGAGATCTTATAAGACGGAAAGCAGATGTTATTTAAGAATTGAGGGGAACAAAGGCTGTGTGTCCAATAGGTCCATCCAGCAGCCAGGCACCAGGACAGGAATGCTCAAAGGTGTCTGTCCAGCAAAAAGGCACCACAATGCTTGTGTCAAGCTGTTACATCCGAAATCCGTGGCCGTGGTATGAAAGCCAAGAATGCCAGGTGCCACATTCTCCTCATCTCCCAGGTTCCTCTTCAGTTGCCAATGGATTTTGGAGATGTCTGTTTGGAGCTGTCAGTGTTCCGTGTCTCCATCCTGTCCCTCTTCTGAGAGTCATTGCATGGTTCTTAGTGTCCGGATCTGGATGGGTTGTGAAACTGCAGATGGGTGCAGAGGGTGTGTCCAGGACCTGCTCACCTCGGTGTTGTTCATGCAGGACATGCTGAGAGCCTCACTTCCACTGGGGTCTCCACAGCCAGACCTTCCCATTCACACCAGTCTGACCTCTCAGTTACACTTCTCTGTAATGCTTTTTAGAACTTATAACAATGTATTGAAACCAGATAAAGGTTCTTACTGTGGAGAGAGCAAACTATGTTTTGAAGTAAATTAGAATCAGATAAAAAGTTAAAATGAAAGTTGAGGAAGGTAGGAGATATTTCCTGCCTGGATTTCCTCATACCAGTATATAGAGCTCGAATCTTTAAATGACCAATTTAGCTGTGTATTTTGGAGTTGCATGGACAAGCATATGACAACCTATTTTTATTTCAGATGTGACTAGTCTCCTCCCATGGAACTGACAAAGAAGCTGTTAACTCTGAAACTTTGGTGTGTTTATGGTGGCTAAGAATAGCTCTGCATGGCACTTAGTATTGTCTTCTTACAGAAGTCCAGTTCGAGCGCTGACTGTGTCTGCGTGCTGTGTGAGATTTTTTGACAGGTTTGTGCTATGCCCTTGAGCTTCATCTGAAGACTTAAAGTTCTGAAGGCTGTCATCTGCTATCCTAAGGAGTTGCACAACTTTGGATTCTTGCTAATTAAATTTACTTTTATTTTCACTAAGCATAGATAAATTTAGTCAGAAGTCTGATTAGAAATACAGAGTCTCATGCTTGTTTTTAAAATAATATTGTTAACTAGGGTTTCATGTGAACTCAATGCTACCTTTTGCTGTTAAAGACTTAAAAAGTGCTGAGAAGCCTCAAAATACAATACTCACACTAACCACAGAAGCAAAGCAAATTTGTATAAGTGACCTAGTGAACAATCGTAAATTTTATATGTATCTGTTAATTTTCATATTCATCAAACATTTTTCCTCAAGAAAAATTGAAAATAGACATCCCAGACCATCAATAAATTAAGCAGCTGATATTGCTGGTTTTCTTTAGACTTTGATGAATGAAAGGACTTGGCTCCAAATAGTGTATTTGATAAACAGAAAAACACAGACAACTAACTACACCTAATTTAAAAACAGAATTTACAACCACATTGTAAGATATGTGTATGCCAACACAAGCACATTTATGTTTTAGTTGAAAAAATAATCAGCCTCTCCTATGTGCTGATAACTCTTTGGTTACTTTTGCTGGGAGCTGAAACCCATTAGAGTTGAATTTTCAGAAGAACTGATCCCTTCAGTGCATGGCAGAAATCTTTATTCGGGGAAATGTTCAGATAATTTATTTTTTTACCGTTAAATTTAGGTAGTTACTTAGATGTGCAAAAAATTAGGTTGGTTTTTTTTGTTTGTTTGTTTGATTCCTCAGCAAAATTACTGTAAGAAAATGCTTTTGAAAATGTTGATTTCTCTTTTTCTGTTTTTCCCTCCTTGACGTGTTTGTGTTAAATGTGACAGATTAAGTCTAATTTCTTTTCCTTTTCAGTCTATATGTTTGTATGGAGTATTACGTGGCAAAGCTGACAGAATCTTGAGTGTAGAACAGTTGTTCTTTTCTGAAATTGATATTTAATACATGGACATATTCTATCCCTGATCTGTGTATGCTTGAGCATATTCCAATGCTTGATTGTATTTGTTAGTTTATTCTTTTTTTGCTTTTTTTAATCCTTGTGTCTAGCTTTAACACTTCAATTTTCAAACCATACCTTGATATCAGAAATACTATTATAATGTTTCTGAGTACTTCACTAGACAGTTACTTACAAAGATGTGAAAATGCTCTGTAAATGGACCCGGTCTGGTCTAATGTATGGGTTTTGAGCTTTAACTTGTAGAAATATTTTTCATTTGAAATACTAACGGAGCATATTAAAGTAAATTCTGTTTGGTTTCTCTATAAATTTTTTAAAAGAAGTTGTTTTGAGTGAGTTTTTTCTCCTTTTTTTAAAAAATAGTACGATTTGAAGTTCTTGGTTACTTTCTAACTGATGTTCCAGAGTCCTTTTCCAAAATAGACTTTTACCGCAAAACTGCCAGCATTCATTACTTTTTTGCATTTGCTCAGGAAAGGTATCAGTTTGACATTAATGAGGATAATTGAGGATAATGAGCATAATGAGGATAATGAGGAAAAGTATTTTCCTCTTTCAGCTGGGAGCTGGAATTGCCCTCTTCTCACAAGGAAAGAATAAGTAGGCAGTGAAGGGAGGGAAGGCTAAACAAACTACCTTGGGTTGTGCTCTGCAAAAGAACTCTTTGCAAAAGAACTCTTTGCAAAAGCTTTTGGCTTCTGACACAATCTTTTTGGAAATAATATCAAGCGTAAATTTGTTGAGCATTTTGACTGTTTTTTCTTTCAGGTCAGTGCACAAATAGGATAGTTTTGTATCCTCAAGTCTTCAAACTGAGGATGTGGAGTTTTGTTTTTCCAGTGAAATGTGAAGTAGGAAAGATGAGATAAGGTATTTAAGTTTCTGTTTGCTGTTAACAAAGACTGTGGTCATTTTGATGTATCTTTTCACTGCTGCCTTTGCCTCCCTTCTGCTTTTTAGTTTAACATCACTTAGCATTGATATAATTTTATTGCCTTTGTTAAACTCATGCTTAATATAGGATTCAGAGCATCAGTGTGTTTCCAGCCTGGTGCAGCCTTCGATTTGATAGTCTAGGAAAGTGAAAATGGATTTACTTGTAGCAGCACATGTTCTGTTCTCTGCCACGCTTCTCTCACCCCTGTGGGCTGAGCAGGGCATGCCTTCTGTACCAGTCAGAAAGGTCCTGGGGGAGAAAGTGTGAATGCATGTTTACCAGGACATTTACCTGTTGATTGAGAAGTTGATTGTCATTCTGTGGCTCTCAAACTGGAGTCACATCAGCCAGGAGAGAGAGTGGAGAGAAACCAAAGTGCCTCCAGCAAGCTTAAATTTGTGCAATAGGAGTCTGCATCCCCTTTGGAAACTTCTTCTAAAAAATAAAAACCTCCAAGAGTTAGAACTGAGGGAAAGCTATGTGGTGCTCTTATGAGTTATGGCCTCTCTGCCATTACATGAATGCACAGTACCATCTAAAACCATGATAACTATGAATGGTATGGTGATGACCCTGAGCTTATAGGTCCCCATGAAAGCCAGGGAATACTACTGGCTGAGACTTAGTGGTGGCTTGTTTTACATTTTCCAAAGTGCAGGTGGATCAGAAGAACTAACAGAACAAACCGATGTTATGCAGTTCTATCCTTGCTCTCCATATTCAATGGGAAATTGAAATCTTTGTGCCTGTTGCAGTAATAAAGCTAAATAAGAAATAAGCATCAGACACTACCCTTTAAAATTAGTACTGTAAGCTTTTTTTTTTGGCAATTTAATCATACTGGAATAGAATTTCTTCTGAATTTGTATCGTTACTGAAGGTATGACTTGCAATGCTGTAGGAGCCTAACGTTGAGGATAGGAGGTAAAGAAACAACCTCAGGGGTTTTTTATGTTTATGTGGTTATTTTTTTGAGAGAATGCAAAATTTGTAAATTAGTGAACTTTGGTGGTTATATGTGCTCAGTTGTTATAGTTCAGTCTTTTGAAGGAAACTGAGATACCAGGATTCATATCTACCTACTTTGCTGGTGCGGTGCAAAGTAATTGGACAGTAAGGTCATGTTAAGTCATCACAAGGTCTACTGGGAAAGGAGACAGTGGGTAACAGGTGTGTGCTTGAGTTGGTATCGTTTCTCTATGAAGTTTGCAGCTTGATTACAGAACTGTTTTCCAGCAGAAATTCATATATTAAATCTAACTTGCTTTATTATACATGCAGCCTTAAATTGAATTGAAAGCTACAGTTGTATAAAACCTCAGGACATAAAAGCATTTCTGAAAATTACCACTGAGAATTAAACTTCTAGCCCTGAACCTTTACATTCCTGCCATTGTCCTGCTTCCATATGTGATGGATTGTGTTCTAGGTGGTGGACAAATGAGACTTATCCTTTACATTCTTTTAAGCTGATCTTGCATCATGGGAGCAGCTTTCTGACAGTGAATCAAAACATGTTAAATATATTAGTAGTTTGGAAGTATGCTATTAAATAAATCTCACTTCTTTCTAAGTAAAGATTTTTATGAAATGCAAAATATGATTTTTAATTAAAATATTTTATCTGAAGAGGGTTTTTATTCTGGTAATTGTTCTAGAAGAGGAATTACATAAGCTACATTTTTAATGGTCTGACACTTTAATAGTCAGGATTTCCTGATGGCATGCCATAATCAAGAGTGACTGGGTAGGACTTGAGACAATTGAGTTCAAACTGATTTCCTCTTCCGTCTCCAGTTTTTGTGCTGTATCACATTGTTTTCCAGTGTGTATGGTTTGGTCTTTTGGCATCTTGTGCTATCAAAATTACTTTTTAATTTTTCTTTTTTTCCTGTCTGATAATAATCTACGTGCATGGTCTACCATAGAAGGCTCTGTAAAGTGAGTCACATAATGAGTTGTACTTTTTGCATATGCTCATAGCAATTTCAGCCAGTATTTCCCATATATGTCCTAGCTGTTAAGTTCTTAAGGATTTTTTAAAATGTGAATATGTAAAATTTGTCTTAAATTCATCTTTGTGGTTCTTTTTTTAAATTTTATTTTAAATTTGTTGTTTGCTGTGGTAGTCGCTTGCACCACAGGTAGGACATTCTGCCCTGTCATCCCATACTGAGTTAGAATTACACAGCACTAGAGATCAGATGAGCTACAGCAATATCTTTGAGACTGTAGCTTCCAGCAGCCTTTGCTGCTGTCAAATCCAGCATTCTCAGTAGTCAGAGGGAGCCCAATAACGACTAACAGTCTATTTCTGACTGACTGCCCTGGATATCATGACACTATCCTGACCTCTTTTTCAGTCATTAAATCAGAGCTGACCTCTTTTTCAATCATTATATTTCTTAATAAAAGTATTTGTGTGTTCTTCTGTCAGTATAAAATATTCATCTGATTTATTTGATTGTACATTATGCACATGGCTGTTGTTTATCGTGTTCAGTGCCAGTTCTGTAGAGAAACAGGTTCTCTACATACAGTATGAGGATGGAGGTTTAGAAAGAACATTTTGTGGAGTTGCTACTTCTCACCTATGTATAAAGATAAGAGAAATAACTACCACAGTCCATAGTGGCAAAGCCAGTAGGATTTACTTGGAAAAATTCATAACCCAGTTTCTCTCTTCTCACGTGTCTGAATTTAGGCAAAATAAGTATTTAAAAATACTTTCCTGATTTTATCTCTGTAATTTATTTTATCTTTCTGTCTGTTCTAGAGTTTCAGGGAGGAAATTATATACCTATTTTAATTTGAGACTTTTCGAAGTAGCGAAGAGGGACTACAAGAGATGAAGTCTCATACGGGGACTGGAGTGTTTGCTGCTTAGAGTTTGCTCAGCCATTAAAGCAGCTAGACAAGAAGAATGTCTTGTTCTTTTCACAATAATTCCTCAAAGAGTGCCTGAATACTAGTATGGAAAAGGTGCAACATGGCAGAGAATATAGCAAAATCTCCAGAAGATTATGGTGAGGAGGACTTCAGAAGGGAAAGAGACCTTTCAAAGACTTTTTGTGTTTGTCACATGGGAAACTCACTTCATACATGTCAGACAATGTTCACACACATTCATACATCTCAGACAATAGAAAAGATGGAGGAGAAAATGTCTTCTAAACTTAAATGTTTGTGGTTTGGTTGGCTGGTTGGTTTTTTTAATAACAAAAATATCACTTCTAAGTTTGATGCTATGTTAGTGAAACGTACTTCTCTTTCATTTTTTCCCTTGTGGGAGACTGGTTACATTTCTAGAAAACATTATGCCAAAGGAAAATCTGAAAATCACAGTTTAAGAATGAAATTATCAGAGATATTAACAGGAGTGGGGAAAAAGACTACTGAATCTTTGGAAGAACATAACTATATGTTATGTGTCATAAGTTATATGGCAAAGCTTCAAATTTGAGGATCATTTGTAGCAGCAAGACTGCTAAGGGATTGTAATCTGACCCAGATACCTAGAAAAGTGGATATTGCCAGATAAGGGTTTTATGCCTTAGAATTTCTGCTATATTGTTGTGTTGGGAGGAAGTAAGGTATTTATTACCATTCTTGCCTGTTTTTTCAGAGGCTTTGAAAGGAGAAAACAGGCTTCATATGAGTACTTGTAGCTAGACAATTTAGCAGCTGCTCTCTAAGTTGAGTCAACTTTCTGTAAAGAAAGGATGTTCAGGTTTGTTGGGTAGAAAACTAATCTTCGTGATAAAACTCAGAAGATTTCTGTGAAGTTTTTGTTCTGTGGTTTGTTTTTTTTTTTTCCAAATGAAAGCTCAGCTGTTGTAGTACCAGTTCCCACAATAAACTCAAAAAGACTTTCTGTATTCTCTCCCAGAGTATCCTTCATGTTACAGCCATATGGTTAATTAGCTACTTGTTGAAATATATTTATCTTCTGTTTATTGGTGCAGCATTCATTTATGTTTCTTTGTTCCAGAGTTCAGCTAAAATGAATATAAACATATCTGAATCTCCTTAGATAAATTGTCAATAGGGAAGTGTTTCTGCTGCAGAAGTAAAATATAAGTTCTGATTTAGACATGAGGGGAAGTTATCAATACACATATAACTTCCTCTTCACTGAAAGGTTTGACTTGGCTTTACAAACCTTACGCTGAACCATATTGCTGAATTAAGCCAGTTGTAAGCCTGTTTCATCTTCTCAGGTAGGTAATCCATTCATCTTACAAACATGTGACATATCATAAATGCATGACAGAAGTACCAGCTACTATTGCTGGTTATTTAATTAGTTTCATCAAAATCACTTAAATTAGTAAATGAGAGAGAGAGAGGTGAGTAAAGATTTGCAGTCTGGGCTTAGTCCATATGGCCTGTTAATGAGATAATAGTCCTTCTTTGACTGTTCATGTAGTGTTATTGGGCAAATGTGGAGCCATAGTCTTTGTTAAACATCTTCCAAAGAAAATTCACTGTATACTGCAAACATGGAGAAGTAGGAGAGAATTCCATAGCTCATGTTGCTGGATAAATGAGTCATGTGGTCTGAATTGAAAATAATATGTTTGTTCATCAGGAACTATATATCCAGATTAAGGTATGAGAAATAGGGGAGAAAGAGCAGGTTCGTTTTTTTGGTCATGTATATTCTAATGTATTTGGACTGATTTCTGTTTCTACCACTGTATCTGTATTTGTGGTGTTACCAATCAGTAGGTGTGTTTTATGTAAAGCAAAGGAATATCTAGGTATCACACTCTATGAAAATGTGTGGTCAGTGGCCCTTAATAGATATTTAATTTCACTGCCAACAACTGTGGGTTTTATTCACGTTATTTAGGTTATGTTGTAAGGTGACATGGCTGTATTTTCAGGAACCTGCTGTGCCTGTCCCTTCACTTTCACTTTTTCATACCAGTATCAAGATTAATATTTGTATCGGGTATGGGTTATTTTAAGCACCTTCTAAGAATGCCTCAAAAAATGGTATTGAGCAGAAACTCATTGTCTTGGTCCATCTAAGCACATTATTGAGAGTAATTTATATGACTGAAAAAAATCAGAATAGCATTTGTATATAATCGGATGTGCTTAAAATGAGTATATGTTTTACAGGTTTGCAATGTCTTCTCTTTTATTGTAATCTCTTAACACAGTTTAAGGTTAGTAACATCTTGCTGGTAAATGAGTGTTAATGAAATAAAGGGGAAAGTCTGGATAAATGCAGTGTAAATGCAGAAGTATCCACCATCTCTGCAATGACTGATGACTCCAGCACTTGTGTGATGCTGGTGAACCAAGAAACCAGTGAGAGCCGCGTGTGCTGCGGTGCTGGCTGAGCATGAGGTCAGCAGGGATTCAGTACAGCTGGAGCTGGTAGGGCAGTGATGAATCCAGCTTATGGACAGGCTTCGTGCAGTGGTTGGTAGTGTTACATACTTTGGACAATACCCAGTAAAGTAGACTTGGCTGGTCTGATGTGCTGTCACCATGCTTCAGCAACCCAGGTAAACTGCCTGGATCAAGGATAGCAACTGCATCCTCCCATCAACACTCTGAAAGCAAATCCAAGAAATATTAGTCAGAATGGCTCTTTTTTTCTATATTTGTCTGTAGGTTGGAGGCTGAGATCTGGAATGTGCACCAGTTGTTAGAGCAGTATATGTTGAACTTCACTGTGTTCATAAAGCTGTTCACCATTTCTTTCATTCAAGTCATAAGATTTTTTTCACTGGTAGAAGTAAGGGGACTTTGGAAACATAGAAAGCTGATGATCAACAGGAATTTTAGAATTGTGAAATAATGATAAAGTTTTTGAAGAAGTTATCTGCTCTAGAAAACAGGTGGCTGGTCTGGGACACAGGAAACCTAGGTTTAACATTTGGGTTCTGCTCATAATTTCTTGGGATGATTCTGGATAGGTTGCTGTCTCTTTTGAGCAGTGACATCCTTATTAGGAAAAAATTATTCCTTTGGTAAAATAACTAAAGATTTGTTATGAAACACTAACAATCACTACAGATACGTTTCCATGTATATTAATATCACTTCTGTGAGGCAGGATAACATGTTCTAGATGTTATCAGAGTAGAAGACAAGGAGATTAATTAAAATTCCTTTAAGTAACCACACATAATATTTTTAGTCTTTGGAAATTTTCTTATTGTCAGTTGGACATTCAAACCTTAATCTGCAACAAGTATCCCAGGAAATATAGAGTACCTGTGAAAGTACACATGCTGCAAAAATAATAGTAAAAAACTTAATTGTTAAAGGTGAGCTGTCTAAAATTATCTACTGCTTTAGCAATGAATTAAAAATAGCAACCAAGAATATAATCTGCTTGATGAAAATTATGGAGGCCCCTCAAAAGCGTGTTAAGTATGCTTATTTTGTAGTTGGATACTTTATTTTAAAAATGCATAAAATAATTCTAGATGGATTTTCAGATATCTTTAAAGAGGTGATAGAAGTTTTGCTTGTCTGACCATTTCAACTTCCTGAGAAGCAGCAGCAACTGAAAGCAAATTTCAGTTAAAGCAAAAAACAAGAATAACTTAGAAAGTACTATTTAAAGAACATATGAAGTGCCAACACTCAGCTGAGTGTAAAGTAGTACCAAAAATACGTATGAAAGCTAAAACTCCTTGTTTTGTATTAGCTATGAAGTAAAATGGACTCATCAGCTGTCAGAGGCTGGGGTGTGTTTGTTAGCTTTCGATGCCCACTTTGCGTGTTTGAATCCTGAATAGTCTCGTTGGTAAATAGGACGCTACTTATATCCTCAAATACTTGATGCATTTGGGCTATGCAAAGAGAAGCAGGATGATAAAAATAGTATTATTTAATACCAGCTTTGGTATCAAATAACCTTTCCTGGTTCTGGACACTTGTGTTTAACATGAAACAACTTTGTTTCTCATTTAGCATACATCAGGGCGTGTTGCCTTTTGACCTAGGAGTGTGTTGTCTGTCTAATTATCCTTTGTATTGTTTTACTGTTCCTTGCAACTATCCAAACAATTTGGTGTGGCCTTAGCAACCAAACAATACTGTTTAACAAAGATTTCCTTACTGCACTTGCTCCCAAATTTCCCACGTAGCAGTAGCTCACATCAGAGCAAACAAACAGGATATTGTTTCAAGTGAATAATGTTCACTGTTTTCAAGTGATTTATGAAAATAGTTTTTTAGTTTTGAAGTGTTGCAAGTGGTATGGTTTCTGGTTCCAGATTTCATCTGAAGTTCTGTAGAATAGTCCATGTTTTGAAGATTCAAAACGATGTTTGAAACATTTTTGGTGGCAGCTAAGAGTAAAGAATGGCTTATGCTGTGATGGCAAAGAGTAGCAGAAATTACTTAATCCTGTCCTGTAATGAGATTTTTTTTTTCCCATTAAACATATTTAAAATCCACATAGACCTTTCCTACAATGTTATTGATTGCAGCTTCATGAGTAAATGAATCCCACTGAACATAATTATACTAAATAATATTGTTGTTTGACCTAGTTAAGAAATCCAATAATAGATTTTGACTTTTCTCTTAGGAACTGTTATATATCTTCTTATTAAACACCGTCAGGCTCCCTCCTGTTTTCCCTCCTGCATGTTTGTTTTCTGTGTGTGCTTAACTAACTTAGTAGTTTTACAAAGCAGATAAAACCATGAACATTGGCATATGCAAGGCAAGGGTCATTAATGTGAACCATTAGTGCTCTCATGAATTAGAGTCCTCAGCAAGTTCATGGATGAAAGTACATTCTAGTAATTTTTTCTGCCTTTTGCATACTCTGGCATTTTAGCAAAACTAAGATTTTTGTAATACTCTTGTGGCAGTGTTCATAATTGCTTCAGTTTGACAGCTTTCCCTTGTTTTTTTACGAGGATAGGTTTATTACTACCTGAAGAGTTTCTGCATGTGAACACTTAGATTAGGAACACATATGACTGTAGGAGAGCTTTGACTCTGTTTTGCTGCTGGAAGAGTAAGAAGGCAGTTCTTGTTCCTGTATTAACTCTCCTCTTTGTGCTGGCACACATGTATGTGTGGTATGTGCATTGTACAACTGATGGTGTAAAATTAATGTGGGGACAATAATTAACACTCATGCTGCTTTTCCAGTTCGGTTCATTGCACAGCTGCACACTTGTGTTTGCTTGCACAGGAGGAGGGTGGTACAGGGAGTGAGGTGGTTGGGAGGGATTGCATCCCTCAACAGTACTGCAGCTTATGCCATCTGAAGGGGGCTGTGTGAAACTATAGCTGAGGAGTGGGGTCCGTGGCATTGCTGGTGGATCTAAGGCTGTCCTGTCACCACATTTCTTTGGCTTCATGGTCACGCACTCTGCCTTGCACTGAAATTTCTGCAGCACTTATGGGAGCTAGTTGGGTTGTAGTCTAGTTGCTTCTTTTTTTCTTGCCAACATTAGATTTTTGTCCAGTTTACCCATTCCTTATGATGTCCCATGAGCCTGGGGAGAGGATTTGCCTGGGTTTAGATCAGTGTAGACAACCTTGGGGTTTCATCCTTAGTGAGAGAAACTGTTTTATAGTTTTGAAAGTTAACACACTAAGATGGTACCTTACTGAAGATTAATTTACTAACATGAAGTAAAGATAGTATTTCAAAGATAATCAGCTGTCAATGTTTTCTTGATTCTTAAATGACAGCAACTTTTTGAAGGTGATATTTTGAAAACTGAAGATAGAAGTGTGTTGTGTAAACACACTACTAAGACTTAAAGTAAATCTAAATATAGTTTTGAATTAAGGAGCACAGTAGTCTTTCTTAGTTTCTCTATGGAGTGAAAACAACTGGTGAGTATCAGCTTCTCACTCTTCAGGAGTGGGAATGAACTGGAGCTCTGGCATATTCCCTTCCATCTGGATAATGGGAGGATTATGGCATACTCCAGTAGGTAAGTCTAGAATGAGCTGGAGCAGCTGCTTTGCTAAGTTTCTTCTGATCAGACATAGCTAATGATGTTAAAAAGGAGATTTAAACCCTCTCATGTCTTTCCAGTCTGTTTGCTTCAATTTGTGATTTAAAATAAGAGAATCCAATTTGTCTGTTGATCAGAATAAAACTAAAGCTTTCTTACAAACTCTCATATTTAGGATAGAAGCAACTGCCTGTTTAGAAATGTGTGATACCTGTTATGGGTCATTAACTACTCAAATTTTTATTTTGTTTATCTACAGATGGAGATGAAAGGAGAGTTGTTCAAAATCTCTATGTTGAAGCATTTTTGTGTTTTGCCTATCTCATAGCTGATATTTCTGTTTCTTACCTGCTATGGCAGGGAAGGATATATTCCTTCTTTTCACCTCTTCTCAAACCTCTGTGCTCTCGTTCTTGACCCACAAGGCATCTCCCTTGT
The DNA here is from genome assembly GCF_036250125.1 of Pseudopipra pipra. Taxonomy (NCBI): domain Eukaryota; kingdom Metazoa; phylum Chordata; class Aves; order Passeriformes; family Pipridae; genus Pseudopipra; species Pseudopipra pipra. The sequence goes on from NC_087552.1 coordinate 49,299,074, forward strand.
TTCCTGGGCTGCCTTTGGAAGAATTGGGTCTTAAGGATGACAAGAGTACAGTTGCTGGAGAATGTAGACATTGTAAAGAAGTGAAATATTTTTAAAATGCCTGACACATTTATGCTTCTGTACTGAGGGATGAGCCAATCATCAGATGTGGGATGAGAAAGAATTTTCTTTGAAATTAGATGTTTTGAGTTGTCATTTTTCTTTTGCAGCATGTCCTTTGTTCTGTTTCTTAATGCTTTGTGTACTTCCATCTAGTGAACTTCCACTGTGGGGATCTAGATCATAGCAGTGTCTGTGATGTCTTGTTGCCTGGGCTATGTGGGACATGCTTTTCTGTGTCTTTTAGGATCTCTGTTAATGAGATCAGAGTGCTAGACTGAAGTGTTTGAGGATGTTCAGAAATGTTTTATGGCATGTGCGGTGTTTGCATGTTGTTCTGGTGTTACCCCCAGTTCCTGGGGACTCAGTTGTGTCACCTTGGCAAGTCCTTCCAGCCTCGAAGAAGGCATACTGCAGTTTATGTACAGGAAAAAATATACATTCCTCCAAGTAAACAGCAAGTTTGTACATTAACATAGAGAAAAAAACAGGACATATGTAGTACTCCCAACGTTATGCAAAGGGGAACGTTCAGTTTTCACTCCTGCAGAATTGCTCACTTCACTAATGCATTTGATAAATGATACACTTCAATGGAAGTTGAGGAAGTCTGCAGTATGTTACGTAAGATATAACTTTCTGTATTGAGAGAAGAAATGATAAATGGCAGAGACTCTAACTTGAGCAGATGTGAAGTACCAAAGGTTTGGTCTCCATGGCAACCAGTATTTTCATAAATATAAATAAGTTGAACACTGAAAAAAAATGTTTAAAAGTTGTGGATAATATTTAGCTAATAGGGTTTGCACATGTAAAAATTGGGAACATGTAAAAAAATTGGCAAGTTAAGCAAAATAGACCAAGTGCATCTCCTCACACTTTACCTGCAAAAAGCCTGAAAAAAGCTTACCTGAGCAAATTGTGAGATGTAATACAATAAAATAGACTGAAACCAGGCTCAGACTATGACTGTCTTAGGAAAATAAAATCTTAATATCAGTAGATAAGAATTGTTAATATTGATTCCTATTATCAAGTAAAAAATAACCTCTGCTGTCATGGAATATGCTAGAGAAATATCAGACCTCTTTGGGTACATCAGGGTCATCTTTAAGAGATGTCAACAGTTATTTTGACTTACAGTGTACAAGACAAGAATTGCAATTATTTACTCTCATCGTTGTGTGTTGCGAGTGTGTTCTGAAACATGATTTTCAGTGCTGCAATTAACATTGCTGGCAGCTTTGATGATAAATGAGTACTTGGGAAGAAAAATAAAATTAAAGGTGGATAACTATGTAGATTTCATATATGACAATTTCAGTATAAAGGTGAAAGCATTAATTCTTAGCAAATGAGACTAATATATTTGGAATTATTTGTACTGATTAATTAATATTTCTTATAGGGAACAAGTCTTTAAACTTTTATGACTAGAGAGTGTAAGATTAGTTAGAATGACATGTCTAGAAAGGGTTTGCATTCTTGTTGGGAAAATCAGCTTACTGACATAAACTGCCAAGGAAATATTTCTCTTGAAGATATTTGAACACCAAGTAGAAACTTGAACTTCATGCATGATCTATAAAAATGGAAGCAAGCAGATGCCTCTCACAATATAGGGGGACCCTATATTGTAACCCTTTATTCCATGTAACCCTTTGCGTTGAACCTTTTGATTTTTAGTCATGTGTTGAAAGCTCTAATCTTTATCATGGTCATCATAGAGCATTTTATCAGTAACAGAAATGAGCTACATTGTAAACCCTCATGCAACTTGAGTAGAAATTCCCACATAATTAAAACAAACAAAAAAAATTCTTGTTGTATGTTACAGCTAGTCATTTCCTTCTTCTGGTTTAGAGAATTTACTGTGTGAAAATGTGTGATGAACAGGAAAGTAACAGCATTGTGTTTAAAAGCTCTGCTTTATAACTTGGTGTTTTTCTTGTTTGTTTGGTTTTTTTTTTCCTGTAGCCTCCGCGCCACCCAGCAGAGTAAATAAACGTAGAGTTTCTCCAAGTGTTGTTTCCACCTGGGAGAAGAGAGGCATCATCATGTCTAACATTACTATTGATCCAGATGTCAAACCTGGCGAGTATGTCATCAAAAGCCTCTTTGCTGAATTTGCTGTTCAAGCTGAAAAGAAGATTGAACTTGTAATGGCTGAACCTTTGGTGAGTCCTTTTTTCATAGTATCCCTTGAAATTGTCCTGCATTTGGTTTGTTTTCCAAAGTAGTCAGAATATATTGCAGGTAAGGCAAAAATGCAAAATTCTGTTGGTCATCCAGACTATATGATCTTGAAATAAATGGATCTCTTTTAATTTGGAAATCTCTGGGGGAAAAAAACCTGCAACAAACCCAACTTTTTTTTTTTTTTCAACTTGGAAATCTGTTGAGTAGGTGAGACACTGTGGCTTGCAGAAGGCTTCTGTTTGGAACTCCTGCTTTCTGAAGTGTTCCTGTGCAGAAGTGCATGTGAGCACTTGAGCCCCAATTTTGAAACTTCAGGAAAAAATGTTATTAAGAAGCGGTCCAAAAGAACACAAAAATGGGGCTAAACATGTTTTGTGGGGTCACTGATGGAATTATCTTCAACTACAGCCATTAGTAGATCAAAAGCTGAAGGAAATGAAACATTTCTTTATATGCACCTACTTAGTTATACACTATACATACGTTTTTGTGCACCAGGCAAGCCTACAACTTAAACATAGCTTGTCTCTTTGCTTAGAGACATCCAGAAGAGTCATGTATTCAGGAGGGTTTCCTAAGAAAGCACAGAAACTTTGTAGCAAAAGAGGCACAGAAGTAGTGAAGGGTACCTGGCTAAGAAATGAGAGGTGAGCTGTGGGGGAGGTGATGCGGTGGGAGGAGAGGCAGGTAGCTCCACTCTCCATCTGTGTGCCAAATGCTGCTGCCTCAGCTCCTTTTCCATTCATCTGCTAAACATACTGGCAGGGTGGTGCTTGGCCAGAGTGACACAGACTGTCTGCAATTGAGATAAGCTGAAGAGGGCTTTTTCTGTAGACACAGATAGTTTGGCGTTAAATCTTCTAAGTGGAATACTGGTAGCAAGGTAAGTATAATAGCCCTAGAGTTCACTTGTGCCTAGACCACATTAAATAAATCCTCTGACAACGATCCCAGGCTGTGTCTCCTTGCCACACTGTTGACTGTTAATTAAACAAATGTTTTTAAATCTGTTAATCATACAAAATCGACACAACCAGGCAGATTAGAAATTAGAAACCCCATGAAACTAATGAAATAATGCGCTTTTCAAAGAGTGATTCCCAGCTCTGTTGTCTGGTGAGGTTTTATGGTGATTACATGAAGTCTGCCTTAGTCAGAATCTTTTACTAATAAGATTCTGAAATTAATATTTTGTGTGTATACAGTATGTATGAAATTCTTTGGGTGAAAATAAGAAAATGATATGGCTAGAGTAGTTATTTCTGAAGGTTTTAAACAATTCTGTCAGAGTTCATTTGCTAAGCCGAATTCCTTTAAACAAAATGTATTTTGATTGAATCAAATGTAATTTATATGTATAGCCAGCTTTCCTTATTTTATGTTGGTGGAAAGGAAGGACGATATAGAAAACGAGAAAATTAAAAGAGGTGCCAAAAGCTGCAGAAAAGTGAAACAATCTGAGCCTATGTAACATAAAGAGGCAGAAGGAAATCCTTAAGTGTCTCACTGAAAGGAAATACTAAAAGTACTAAAACAGGTTTATTTTTGTATTAAAGTATTGAATATTCAGTTCTAGTGTATGAAATTTAAAAAAAAAGATAAAAGAGTGAAGGGGCACTGGAAAGGCACTGACTGTGATTGGAAAAAAGGCCTTAATGGAAGAGAGGAAAACCCTTTATCATTTTAGCGTTATTTGATTTTGTGGAATGACTTGGCTACAAACAAAAATCTGGAATATATATATATAGTGTTGCATAAATCTTTAATGTGTTAGATTAAGCTAGGCTGTTGGCTGAAGCTGTTAGAGAGAATTTGAAGCCAGGCCAAATAAAGTTAGGAGCTAGACATTTTTAAAACTTCAAGATGAACATGCCAGTGGATGAGCAAAAATTAATTAAAAAATAAATTAAAAAAAAAAAAGTAACTGCAGATCAACACAGCACTTGGGTGTGGGGGGATGGTATAATTTTGGCTAGATGTGTGGGTTTCATTTAGAAGTAACTGACTTGTGATTTTTAAAAGTAACTGAGCGGTTTCTCTGGCTGTAAATTTACTTACATACTTTCCTTTTACTAATTTAATTAAAAGTTCTTTGCTTGCAAAATTGTAATACCTAAAGAGTTTCCAAAGTTACAGAAAAAGCTTATCAGCAAATGCTTGAAATAAATGATTAAAGTAGTAAGTGTAATGACAGGAAGGAAGATCATCCTTTTAGTGAATAAATGAAATAAACCCACTTTTTAAAAAAAAATCAATTATTCTAAATCCTTTGCAGTAGTATATAGTTTTAAAGGAAAAAGGGCTCAAATGCAGTCCATTGTTGCTTAAAAAATACTTTTTCTCAGCTGAGAAGGATGACACTGAGAAATGATACCAGCCTTCCCCAAATGTGACATAAACTATACCAGTGGAAAAGATTAGTGATAAACTCCATTATTTTGTATTTTGTCGAGTGCATGCTAATGTGGATGGTTAGAATTTAAGCAGAGAGTTTAACATGGTGCCAAGTTAGTTTAGTAAGCTGCTAACTTACCAATTGTAGTTGTCTCATGTTTAAGTCAAAACTAACAAGAGTATTTAAAGCTGTAGCAAATACAGGCGATCTTATTCCATCATGAAAACCCTGACTAGCACTATATGCTTTTTCAGATCTCTAGGTGCTTTCAAAAGCTTGTCTGAAGTACAGTTCAGCACACCACATCTCTTCAGCACGGTGCTTCTTGTGGTCTGCACTGCCACTGGGGCAAGGATGCAGGTGCTGCCCAGCCTGTGAGCTGCAAGAGGCAAGGCAGCATCTCCCTTGTCTGGTTTCTTTCTTGCAGCTGAGAGGACAAAAGAAGTACACTGGTTTGCTGTGTACACCTGAGCCACCCTGCTGAGGTGTGCCAACCACCAGAGGATGGGTGCCAGGGAATACTGGAGAGGGGCCAACAGGTGGTACCTTTTTCCATGGGTGCAGTTGTTTGCACAGCACACACACATTTGCCTACATCCTGATCTCTGCTGCCTGCCTTATGTTGACATTTCTCCTGTACACAATGGATGCAAACTGCCCTTTGGTTAATGGAGTAGTGTTGGGGTTTTTTTCATTTCACTTGTAAAAGATAAATGTAGACCTATTGTTTTCATCTCTCGCTGAACTTCAGGAAGCCAGGAAAATAAATCTTAAATTATTAATTCAGTTAAAGTTTCCAAACCTCTATGTTATGCTGTTGGATAGATTTTTGTAAATCATGTGAGATGACTGGGGCCATGACAAAGCAGAGGTAAAAGAAGATATTAGAAGAAAATAAATTTTAAAGCCATACAAATAATACAAAGGCCTTGATAAACCTGTGACTGGGTTCAAGAGTATTGTTTGGTTATGTCACCTTTGTTTGGTCAGTGTTACATTAACTACAGTGATATTTACCTTTTAACAGTTAAGATCCTTAGTGCTGAGGAAACACAATAGGGAGGGTTATGAACTTGTAAGGTCTTCATTCTTTCTGATACTGAAACTCTTTAAAATATATCAACAATTCACGTACAGAAGTACCTCAATTATTGTAGATTATGTGAGGGAAGCTAAACTTCCAGAACTATCTTAAAAATAGTTTGCTATCCATTGACATGGTTTTCAACTTCTTTGTCTAAAGACTTACAGGTTATTATTTCACTTCTTTGATTTGATATTCTTTTCCTTAGTAATGTTTGGGTTTAGACACATACAATGGGTATAATAAACACATAGTTTATTCACCTGTACTATAATTTTGTAGTATTATGGTGGAAATATGTTATGTTGAGGCATCGTATCCTAAGAAGACTTAAGAAACCTGACTTTTCCCATCTTTTTACAGGAAAATCACTTATCTGTCTTCTCAGGAAATAGTTTTCTAGTTATTCTCCTTCAGCTTATTTAGCAATGATACAGTGTTTGTCTAGAGTGGAACATTTCTTGTGTTTCTGCTTTGCAGATAACAATTATTTGTGCAGGTTATCTAAAAGCATAGTACAGATAACATGAATTCACCTGCAGTAGGCATTTCCTTATTAAAAAAGGGAAGGAGGAGTGCTAGTTAGAAGGGAATTCTACTTTGCGAGTGGTTTCTGGAGCTTTTAGTATTAACTTCAAAATGTCAATTCTCATAACAGTATTTTGAACAGACTTTACATGTAAAATAATATGAATATGAAAGAAGAAAATGAAACCTTTCCCCCCTTGCTTTTGAATACACAGTGAAGGAACACTGACTAATTAATCAGTTGATCAACAAATAGAGCTATTTCAGAATATTAAATGCATTTTCCCAAATCTTCGTTCGCGAAGCCTAGCCATGAAAATGCATTTTCCTGAAACCACCTTCTTCTTAAGATATTTATTTGGGCATACTGGAAGTGTACATAAATGGTAGTGTTTTCCTAGATAATTAAGTAGCTTTCTTTGGATTATAGGAAGTGAAGTTGGCTTGTGAATTGGTATCTATACTATTTCAGATTGTACTTTCAGAGTAGGCAGATGCTTTTTGCCTGGGCAATGTTGAATTCAAGTTTTCAGAGGCTGTAATAGTTGCCAGATATTGTGTCTTTTTGAGCACCAAATGCAGCTGCACTCATAGCAGAAAATGTCAGAAATTATGTTGTATTTTCAAGATTACAATTAGGACAATAAAAAATAAGCTGCCATTTGGAATCTTGGAGCTGGTGCATGCAGTATGAATTTTTATCTGTTTGAGATATAGTCTGTTTCTTGCAGCCTTGCAAGTGTTTGTCACCAAGCGGTGTTAGCTTTCCAAGCTTTTGTCAACAACCTGACAGCATGAGTGTTGTCTCATACTAAACTACTGAGTTACTTTGTGCTAACCCAGACACAAACAGTTGAGAGCAGTACTGGCTATCAGTGTTGCTGACACCTCCTTTTACATTCTAGAGCAGGCAAGCTAACAGCTTTTCCAGCTTGCTACTGGACTCACCTTGCTCCGGAAAACTTCTTTGTTTGCTTTACTGCAATCTCATGCGAGCTATTAACTCCTTACCCTGAGTACTTTTTCTACTTTCCTTGTCAAAGATAACATTCTGGACTTATTTATACTATTATAAAGTGAAGAGTAGGGAAAAATCTGTTATGATAGTAAGAAATGCTTATCAGATCTTTCTGTATCTTACTGCTTTGTAGTGTTCCGTGTTCCCTTAAAGCCATTACTGCTGCTCTTGGCTTACTGTAAATCATTGACCCTCAGAGCCAGTGTGTGGAACTCAGTGTTCTTTTTTGTTTCCCTTTTCTTCCCTTTTTTCCTTTTTTTTTCTCCTTCTGTTTTTTTCTTCTTTTCTTCCTCCTTCTTATTTTCTCTTTTTTTTTTTGTGGGTTTTTTTTTTTTTTTTTTTTTTACTTTCCATATTACCCTAGCAAGGTATAGAACTTCAGTTTCTTATTAGTGTATAATTTGGTACTCTACACTGTGACTAGTAAGAATTGCTGTTTACTATTACACTTCATGAGTATTTTGTTTCCTTAATGCTTTAATCCTCACTAAATTATTTTGCCAAGAATATAATTTAACTTTGCTTTTAGCAGAGCAGTATGTCTTATGATACTGGTAGCAATAAGTATTGTAATAATTAAATTCTAGTACTTTTCTGTACCTTACAAACTTACTTCAGATGTAAAGCAAGTGATAATTAACATTCCCTTTTTCTTGTACTAGGTTTTCTACTTATTTTTCATTGCAGTTCAAGGAAAGAGTGGATTAGAAATGCACTGAACAATTATCTCTGCCTTTTGTGAAGACATTTTAAAATTTATTATTGTAACTTAGAAGAGCTGCCTTATATGAACATAAATACACTTGTTAATTCAGATGGCAATGGCTTTCCTTCTGAGTTACACATGGCACCCACCCCCAGCTATCCCTGTTGAGCACACTGCTGTAGGCCCTGTTGTTTGGGAGAGGCCTTTGACATCTTCTGTTTGTCAGTCTAATGTTATTACTGTTTAGCCACCAAATTAGTTTTTGTGAGTACACCTCACATCTTCAGAAATGGTTCTAGCTGAAAAATACTGCAAACATTTACATTAAAAGTTATTTCTTTTTTCTGTAATATAACTGAGAAAGAAGGAATCTAGCTTTGGTAGCAGTCAATTGCGTTGTGAAAATTATGTTTGTTTTTCTTTTAATAGGAAAAGCTCTTGTCCAGATCTCTTCAAAGAGGTGAAGATCTTCAGTTTGATCAGGTAGGAGGCATGTAATTGAAGACAACTTTAATTGGATTAATGTGGGCTCTGTTTTTGTAGGATAGTGATTCCACTGTTGTCATAACTTGGAACATCTACGTCTGAATCTGTGTCAGAAGATTTAGACCTTGAATGTTAGACTTTATTTTCCATTGTAGAATATAACAGTAAGAAAGAAACTGCTAGAATAATTAAATGAAGGTGGCAGTGAAAGCTGGTGGAGGAAAGATGCTGAAATGTGGTAGAGGACAAAATGTTTTAATTTATTTCTATTATCACTTATTTTTTCAGACTTTGGGGTTCTGTTTTTATAAAGAAATAGTGTTAATTTAATTTTGACAACATGGTTTTTACTGAAGACTTTTTGATTCTGTGGCAGAAGGCATAAGTTAGATTCAAAATGTTACTTTGTCCTTTACTGCAAATATAAACACACTGTGAGGTAATTCTATTTCACTTACTATAAGGGAACTGTACCAGGAATGACTCTTCACTCATTTTATTGTTTATTCTCTCTATTTCTAATTCTTCAGTAGTATGGGCATGATTTTGTCCCATAAGTACTTCCTTGCAGTGGAGAGGCATCATTCAGATGAAGCTTCATTAATTGCCAGTTCCTGTTCTTAATTGTTCCTGAATAACATCTGCTGTATGAAGTTTAATGTTCTGTCCATATCTTCTGTAACTGAATTTTTGTTTCCTGCTTTCCATTACTACTTGGATATAAGTATTAGACATTGCAGTGAAATCTGTGGACCTGCCTTTACTTTTCAATGAACAGCCATCCATGCACCTTTTTCCCTCCTCCCAAAAGAGAACCTAATAGTAACATGTAATAGTTGATGTATAATTTTCTTTTCAAAGAAAAACAAAAATAAATCCACCACCACAAACCTCACATAGTCTTTTAATATCTTCTAACCTAACCTGCTGCCTTTATTTCTGAGATGAATGTTTACTCATAAGCAAGGGAAATGGGTAAGGGGGAAGGCTATAAGTTCTTTGTTAACTGCAGTATGTTGTAGATGACCAAAAGCTAAATAATATGAATGATAGGAATTATCTAAGGAAATATGTAAATGAGTACTGTTTCTAATTTTTCTACTAGCTCTGGCTCCCCCTTCCTACTGTCATGTTTTTCCTCAGTTAAGGTTGTTTTTTATAAATCATTAGTAGCCATGAGGTTCTAAAAATAGGCTGAATGAAGAGAAGTAAAAAAATAAAGCATGTGAATTTTAAAATCTTGTGATATAGAAATAAACTAGTTTTCCTGAAAATACAGTACTTTAATTTGTGTTAGTTGTGTCTCTATATGTGTGTGTGTATGTGTATGAGTTCTTATTTTGTTCTTTTGTTATTTGTAATCTACTTTGGATTCAATAAGATCTGAATTTTAATGCTACTGAATAAGTGCTTTAAAGAGTTAGAGCTGAATGACTGCCTTATGATGACAAGGATTGTGAATTTTGATAGGGAATTTTGAATGTTGTTTGGCAAAAGGAATTAAGATTGCTTCTCTCTTCATTGCTTGATGTATGAAACCTTTATTAAGAACAATTCTCCAGCAGTGCAGAAGATTACAGATTAAAAAAGAGATTGGCAAAGTGTGGGAGTGAGGAGGATCGAGAGTGCACGGCCGCAGCATCCAGCAGAGAAGCTAGAGCTGTTGCTGGGCCAACCTTGTTCACCCAGAGGTTTTCCTGGAGCTAGGAATTCAGATCCAAAAAGTGGCTTTACTGATACAGTGTGTGAACTAGTAATTGTTGTACTTTGTGAATAAAGAGAACATGATTGGAACACAAGAGGGACTCAGGGACTAGGAGGTATCTAATTAACACTTGTTCTCGCAGCTCAGTAAGCAAGGAGAAGAGGGATGGAGGAGGAAGACGTGTTGCCTGTCCCTACAATGAAAAAGTAAAATAGCTTTTTAGTGGGATTATAAGTAATTTTTGAAACAGAACCAGACCAAAAGGGCTGCAATCAAAACCAAGTGTACATAATCAATAGTTTTTAATTTTCAAACGTTACAGTTCTTCTATTTGTCGTTTGAGGTCTTATTTGGAACAAAAATTTGAATTTAGCTAAAATGAAATTTTGGAAAATGAGAAGGAAATTTGTATATTGCTTCACTTGTGAACTGTTAAAAATTTTCATTTTAGTACCAGCACTTTCCCTTTATCATTCCTAGCACATCAAGAAGCTACCGGACAGGAATTTTTTGATAGAGCATATATTGCAGTTCTTAAAATATTTTTGCTTGTACAGCTTGAAACTGAAATAGCCTGTATTTTTCTTTTTTTGTTTGTTGTAGGAATCAGACTTGGCAATTTCCTACTCTTGTCCTAAGACACTAAAACTTTATGATCACACAGAAGCCTGTCTTGGCTGTCTCAATAACTGAAAGCAGATGTGTCTGAGGTTCAGACTTGGTCATGATTAGGCACAACTTGAGCAATGTTTTCAGGATCAGGATTTTGACCATAGCATTTGGGCACTAGCATCTTACTGTAATTTTTCATCTTTCTCCTTTTACCTCTCACTGTGCTGCTGGGTATGTTATGTGCAGCAATTAGCAATGTGTTGTGGCCTTTTAAGACTGGAGCAGGATTTGCTTTTTAATTCTGAGGAATTGAAATATATGTCATGATGACTAGTGCAGCCCTGTCCTCTTGGGTATTGCAGGAGCTCTTTGTCTGGATTGCTGATTTCAATGTAGGCATAATATAGAAATATATAAGAAATAAAGTATGTTTTATATAAGAGATTCTTATTTGTTTTTATATGATGATCCTGAATTTAGTATCCAAGCAGTATGGTAATTATTTTAAATAAATAATAGCTTATGTTCTGCTTAGCAGGTATATAATATGAGCAAAGATGTCATCTTCCTGATAATTCCAGTGTCTTCATTAGAATGTTAAGGATGCAAAACTTGTCAGGAAATAAGTAATTGTTATATAAAACTGACTTCTCATTTCAAGAGGTAAATGTATTATAATGCTAGTAGTTTCTGGGTTTAGAACTTTACCAATCACGTTTTTCACTGCATGTGATACAGCTTGTTTCTGTGGAAGACAAGGTAAATTGCCTAAGTACTGGAACATCTGTGAATGGTAGTAATATTAATAAACTCTGTAAACTTGCAGCAAAATCCAAGTTTAGTAAAGCTTAAAATGCAACTTGCTTCTTTTTATTCTGCTAATAAACCTATCAGTTCAGAAGGAGGGCAAGGGAGTTAGAATTGCTTTGTAGAGTCATTTTACATTGACAGCACAGGGTAACTTAAGTGTTCACTTTATGTATTCCTGTCCTGTTGTGTGTGTAGCTGCTGTATGAACATAGCTCTGTGCAATGTATGGGATATAGAATTGTTTTTAGGGAAAGAGAATCCATTAGTTTTAGAGAAAGAGAAATTAATGTGTTACCCAGTGTTTAGGTTATTTGGGATATGGGAATTGACAGTAAATTCTGAAGGCAAAATACATTTTGGATTGGTGTGGTTGTGATAGATCTCTTCTTCATCAAGTTTAGCTTTTATTTTAAGAATTCCGGTTTCATTGATGATTTTGTGCTGAGTCTAATGTCTTCAGTTTAGTAACTCATGAGAAGGGTTTGTTCTGTTGTTTTCTATTTTTTCCCCTAAAATATATTGATGCTTTTAACTTGTGATTGCTGCTAGTGGCTAGAGTGAGATCAGTGAAGATGTTTTGAGTATCCCAAGCTGATGCAAGCAGCAGGCATTCCTCGAGCATGAAATCTCAGCGAAGATATTTCAAAGCTTGATCAGTACAAATGAGTCATTTAAGTTCTATTTTTCTGATATTTCCACTTATTGAAATGTAAGGGTTTTAATAGTAGCCCACAAGTGTCTCAAATTTGGTTTTCTTTGCTCTTCTCCTTCTTCACAGATTTTTGCTATTGTTTTTTTCCCAAGGTGGTTTGTCAGACCCCTGCCACATCAAAAAATTCTCTTAATTTATCCACATTCATTTTCACCATATACTGATTTATTTCAGATCACAAAATATTTTTTAAGTGGTAATATTGAGGTCGTTTTTACTGTCCACTTTTAGAAGTCTGCTGTATGCTGACTGGTTGATTGAGTATTTATTTTTTATGGATGTTGGTGCAAAAGAAACAGGATTAAAACACAGTTTGCAAAGCAGTCATAAAGATTTCAACATATAGTAGTATAAGAATGAAGGAATTCTTAACATTTAGCCTTTGTTCTGAGGCATTATAATAATCCTACAGAATATTTCTACCTTCTGGGTTTTTTCTATGTTAAAAAGGCTTTGTATGGTTTTGTGTTGCCTGCAATAACTGCCTGTGTCTTTTTGTGCAGTTAGCTCATTGTACATGACCCTTCTGCAACAGGCATGTCTAGTTTTTCCAATGAATCTTTTTCTAGTTAGTGTCCTATTGACAGACAATAATAATAGGAAAAAAAAATCTAATCATTCTTGTAAAAAAATCTTAATGAAACCTGGTTCATATTCAGATCTGGAACAAATGTAGTTTGTGTTGTATACTTAAATTTAAAATTTTATGAGTTTACAGAATAAGAATATTATTTTACTTATTTTGAGGAAGCTTCTCCATTTGCTTATATAATTAAAGGATTTTTCAGAGAGTCAAGAATGCTATTTAATTCTTGTGACTTAGCTAGTTGACTGGTTAACAAGCTGAGTAAAGCATTCAGAAGGTTGAAAGAGGTCCTCCTGAGGTTTCCCTCGGGTTAACCTGTCCCCATCCCTTCCTCAAGTGAGAAAACCCAAGATATTTCAAGTGAGGACAAAGAAATAATGGTATTGATCTTATATTAGTTTTCTGGAATAGGGAGTAATAGATAAATTATAGTAAGAGGATGGATTCTGTTGAAAACTCTTATTTGAAAGATGCAAGAGGTAATTAATACATGGCGTCAGTGAGCAATGTGGTAACTCTCCTTTGCCAGCCTGTATTTTGGGGATGGGCTTGCTCCCTGCTGCCACCTAGAAGGGAGTTTATAATGGCATTATGCTGTCTTCAGTCATTCTCCTTTCCAAGCTTGGGCACTTAGGAGTGCTGTTAAAGTTGTTAGTTAAAGGAAGTTAAGAGAATTTAGGTTTCATAACATCTTGAAGTCTTCCTTCCATAATGGTTTCTGTTGCCACATTTGTTTCATACATAAGTTTACTACTTGTATGGGTTTTCTGAAAGAAAGCAGTAGATAGGGGAGTTATGCTGAAAGTAAATGTAGCTTGAGATCTACATCAGTCAAATGTATTAAAATTAATTTAGAATATATAAAAGGCTATCATTTTTGTTTATATAATAACTAAAGAAGTAGGTTTTTGAAGGTTACATACTCCTCAGTTTAGGAGGATTACATCTGTGTGTCCTTTGTAATGTGGAGGTACATATGCTTCAGAGATATGTACAGCAACATTCAGGGACATCCTAAAATCTCTGCTGTTTTCTCAATGGTTTTATGCAGATTATCTGTATAAATTTGTTGTTCTGTAATCCCTGTGACCTTCGGAACACTTTGTCTGCATATATTTATTATAATAATGGACTTAGTGTGCAATATTTACAGTAATTGTCCCAGGTGAATATGAATATAAAGTTGCTACTTTGTGAAGTTCCATTAAAAAACAATTTGAAAGAATGATTATAACTCTAGGTTTTTTATTGCTTTATTGTGCTAAAGTATTTTTTTTACTTCTTTTTCAGTTGATAAGCTCCATGAGCTCAGTAGCAGAGCACTGTCTCCCCTCCTTACTACGCACCTTGTTTGACTGGTACAGGCGTCAGAATGGAACAGAAGATGAATCTTACGAATACAGACCTCGGTCAAGCACAAAATCAAAGGGGTAAGAGTTTTCCTTGCAAAAGTCTGCTTGATTTTTGTGTGCTTTCTCAAAAAAAAAGTGTGCTTTGGACTTCTGTGACAAGGATGTTGCATTTGGACCTGTCATTACCTAAATCCATGTGGAAAGAGCACAGACTTCTTTGAGGTAGTGTATTCAGTGTGCCTGATGATAAGCATAAAGTGACTTAATGGTTTTGGTTTGGATGTACAGAAGGAGGTTGGATACTGGTAATTCCAGGCTAGTTTGTCCCTTTTCAAATTGTTTTGGTTATTGACAGGTCCCTTTCCAGCTATCCATTTTATATCCATGTGCAACAATGATTACATGAAAGGCAATGCTATAATTATCTCTGCAACATTTGTGTTCAGTCTTGTGTATGATACCTGTGTTCTTGATTTCTTATTTTAGGGATGAGCAACAACGTGAAAGAGATTATCTACTTGAAAGGAGGGACTTAGCTGTAGATTTCATTTTTTGTTTAGTTTTAATAGAGGTTCTAAAACAGGTAAGCTCTTTTGCTTTGGCAAATTAATTTTAAAATTTTGCTTTTAATGTTGATTTTTATTGTCTCCTTTAAATTTTTATATTAAAAACTAGAGCATTTCTGTGATGAGTATATGCAAGGCTGTCTTTATCCTCTCAGCTACATAAAGCCTTTGGCTTCTCCTGTCTTTTCTTTACATGTCTGCATTATCTCAGTTCATATGTCTTGGAAAACTGCATGTGCTGCAAAAAGAAAAACTGTAAAAAATAACTTTATTTATGTTAAGTACCTTTTGTCTTCTTAAATGTTTTTGAAATACAGTGTGCAGTCATTGAATGACAAGATTAAAATGTCACTTCAAAAATATTAGAAAGGGCATGTAATTTTGCTTGGCCTTATAGTGTGTTAGATAATGTTACAATTTCTGTTAATATAAAATTTGCATGGGTGTTTGGACAAGAGGATAAGGTTTGGCTTCAAGTAGCAGCATTTTTTCTCACGTTCTTTGAGTGGAGAAAAACATTAATGTAAGAAATGTTGAAACATGAGTGGAATTGAGCAAACTTCATGTACTTAAGTAGTTTGTGTCTTTTAAGTGTAGGTACATGAAAATTAAATTACTTTTTCTCTACTAAGTAAAGCAAGGGCTGTTTTAGTTTGCAAATAATTTGTGGGAGATTTGTGTTTACGTGGTTGTGTATGGTATGTTTGTGATACAGGGGGAGAATGAAAACACTAAAACGAAAGAGCTGCCTGTCCTTCTCTGAGACACCCACTAATCATCCAAAATAATATTCCCATACTGCATGCACAGATATGCAGAGAACAGTAGTAAAACCATCAAACTCTTATGTGTTAGTGTTTTACAGAAAATCTTTAGTTCATGCTCTCTCCCTGTCTAAATTTTCAATCAGTACAAAAGAAAAATGGAAATGAAATAGATTGTTTAGGATTGCAGGGTTGTATGGGTGGCTTCTGTATTTTGAATGGGTACTACTTTTTCTGTTGAGTAGAACCATGTTGCCAGTGATTCAGATGTCAGGAAAGGTGCAAAAGTTTGGTCTTCAAGACATGTTTGATGAGTCTCTCATGTATGTACTCCAGACAAGAAAGATATTTTTCTGATGAGGGTATTTCTGGTAAGGATAAGGATCTGCAGCGGGCCACTAAACATAGATACACCACTTAAGAGAATCGTTTGGTCAATTCAGTATTAAAAGTTATCTAAAGGAGGGTTTGTGTGTTCTGCCTTTAATGTGAATCTGCAATTAGACAGTCCAACAGCCAGAAAAGATGGCTTTTTATCAATAAATACATTTACATTCACATTACCTCCATCTTCCTCTCTTCATGGGAGTCCTGTCACTCTTTGATTCTTAACAACTGGTTTTAGAGGATGCAAAGGGATGTGATCCAGCCCTTTCTGTAATAGGCACAGAGCAGATGGTGAGAGGGTGACAGACATGACCTATACAGGAACAGAAATCTTTTGTTTGAATTAGATGTTGCTCATTGTATGAATATGCATGTAAATGGCCAGTTCCAGTAACCAGAAGTTTTTGAACAAAAAGCTTTCTTGATGCAGAAGAGTATGAAATTCTCAATCAGTAAGTGCTTAGTTTTTTATAGACAAGAGAATAATCTATTTTAGTGAAAATCTTAAACACTTAAACAGTAATGTGTAGTAGGGTTATCCTAGTCCCGACCTAAATTGCTTTGAAACTTTCAAGATATTATGACTTCATAATCGTATATAGTGCTTTTCTAAAGACTACATTTGGTTTTTAAAACAAATGTTTTCTTCTAAATCTGAGAAAGGTGGTGATGTCAAAGAGAGCCTCAGTAAAAAAGGGCCTTCTAATAAATGCTTACTTTTGGTTCTCACCAAATTGCTACTTATTGCTAGGAAGATTTGTATATATTTTGAATGCTTTCATCTGCAGAAAGTGTGAAATGGAGATGATCACCACTTCTACATTCTTTTTGGTTTGTTTTGTTTTCTTTCTTTATATCAAGATGAATTGTTTTTTGAGATAATATCTGTAGTAACACCACACAAAATAGCAAGCGTGAAAAGATGCATAGTTAACCTTGTCTGATAAATTTTGATGACAAATTCATAGTATTTAGTTAACTGTGGTTTATTTTGTCATTAATTTAATCCATAAGAGCCATCATGCAGAATAATTTAGGAAAATGGCAATCCAGATTATGTAAATGTTCATGTATTGCACAATTAACTTTATCATATGCCAGCTAAGGATGACACTAGCGGGAGAGATTTCTGTGGTGCATCTCACAGTACTGTTTACTTGCTTCATACATACATATAAATGATATCTGCATTTCAGATACCTGTTCATCCAGTGCCAGATCCTTTAGTACATGAAGTTCTAAACTTGGCTTTTAAGCACTTTAAACATAAGGAAGGGTAAGTTTCACTTGTATACTTTAAAATATTTTGTGTGTATTTCCAGCTTGTGCTTGATTGTTGTGATTGTTCTCCTTTGCCTCACATGTAACACGTTTGTGAATGTGTAAAATGTGAATGTTTGTGAATGTGAACACTGTAAATGAACACTGGTTGATATCTTTAGATTGAAAACATATCTTGAAAGAACACAGCTGTATTCAATATAAGGCAGAGTTTATTTTGCTTAGAATATACAGAATGATTTACACAGCCAGACAGAATAAGAAGTCTGAGTTTGAATAACTTCCTATCCAGAATACATTTCTTATGAAGTGAGAAATGAGACTGCATCACTTTACATATCACCCATGCATTTTAGGTTTGGTTTTCATTGTTTGTGTGGTAATAATCTGCCTCGCTATGGAACAACCTTTTTGTTTTGTAATTAAAAACTTGCTTGGGGCTTAGAAGAACAAAGTTGTATTTAACATTTTTTTTTGCTTTTATTGTGGGTTGTTTGTTTGTTTGTTTTTTCTCTTTAGGTATTCAGGAACCAACACTGGGAATGTGCATATTATTGCAGACTTATATGCAGAAGTGACAGGGGTTCTTGCTCAATCAAAGTAAGCTCAGTCTCTCACTCTTCTTGTGTTTGGGGAAAAAACAATCTAGACTTAAAGACTATTTAATATAGTGACTATTATTAATGTCCCCAGTAACTAATACTGTAAGTTTCAAGTGTAGTCAGGTGTAGTCTGGTGTGTCTATCTCATGTTCCAGCACAATAAATTTGAACAAATCAAGAAATAATCTTCAGTATAATTGCTTTGCAGTCAACTTGTAGGTGCAAGAAAAGAAGGTCTTGTATCAGTCAGTCATTGTTGTTTAGTTAACACGTATATTCTAATGTGCTGATCATAATAGGTACTCTTAAATGACTAGATTTTAAGTATAGAGTTCATCTTACTTGTGTTTCTCTTACTATAGGTGCTGTTACTGTTACAGATTTAAGAAAACATATCAAAATTATAGACCTCATATAAAAGTAATAAAGAATGCAGATAATTGTTGTCTCTATCCCTTGTTTAGGTTTCAAGCTGTTAGGAAGAAATTTGTTACTGAATTAAAGGAGCTGCGACAAAAAGAACAGAGTCCTCATATAGTACAAAGTATCATCAGTTTGATTATGGGAATGAAGTTTTTTCGAGTAAAGATGTATCCCGTGGAGGATTTTGAAGCATCATTTCAGTTCATGCAGGTAAATGAATAGTACAGAAAACTGAAATGAGCATGATTTTGATTGTTTAACTCATGAAACTACAGTGACACTTGCAGTGATCAGTCACTCGCTCTACTTTTGTGCCATCCTTCATCCTTTTCTGTTCAGTTCATAAGTTTTCAGAGGTGTGAATCATTGGTTTCTATGCAGGAGAAACCTTTCACAA
Organism: Pseudopipra pipra; assembly: GCF_036250125.1. Classification (NCBI taxonomy): domain Eukaryota; kingdom Metazoa; phylum Chordata; class Aves; order Passeriformes; family Pipridae; genus Pseudopipra; species Pseudopipra pipra. The sequence continues at coordinate 49,317,786 of NC_087552.1, forward strand.
TTGTCTCAGTAATGTGGCAAACCTGTAATATATGAATTTATTTAAGACTGAATGAAAATGTGTAGCAATCAAATAATTTTCTTTATGAAAGTAGTATGTTAAAGAAAAAAAATTATTTGATATATCTTTTTTAGCAACTGAGATGCCAAGACACACTTTTCTTTTAAACCACTTCAGTAAGTTTTTAGAGAGACTGCATGTTCAAACTTGTATATGGATTATTCATAGTGTCTGGAATATTTAATTCTCTGTAACATTGTTTTTGCAGCAAAGTCATATTGAAAATGAAAATGAGTATATAAAAATAAAGTATAATTTTCTAATAATTTTAATAGAGATAAGTGTTAATTTTTTAAAAGCTTCAGAATAACCTGAGGAAAAAGGTGTATATTTATACTTTGAATATTCTTTATATTCTGAGTAGAAAGTAAACAGCTATCTGGTATTACAAATGTTCTCCTTTCAATTTCTTGAGGTGAATTGCAGGGGAAATGGGTTTTACAGTTTCTGATGTTTTGTAAAACTGATATTGTCAAGGAATATAAGACTGACTTAGACACATTGATTCTTTTAAATTCAAACAGGCAATTAATGTTATACTGCTAGAGGGTTTTATGGCAGAGTTACATTTGTATTCTTTTTTCTAAATATTTTTTCTGATGTTTTCTTACTAAGGAGTGTGCTCAATACTTCCTGGAAGTAAAAGATAAAGATATAAAACATGCCCTTGCTGGTTTGTTTGTGGAAATTCTCATACCTGTGGCTGCTGTAAGTATTTTAATCCCTCCCTGCCCCACTATTCCTCCCACTTTCAATTGGGCTCTCATTGTTAAAATTGCTTCAATTAATCCTCAAAATAATACATTTTTACAGATTCAAAAAGACTTTTAGTACCTAAAGAGGGCTTACAAGAAGGCTGAAAGAGGGACTTTTTACAACGGCATGTAGTAGTAGGACAAAGGGAAATGGCATCAAACTGAAGGAGGGTAGGATTAGATTAGATTTTAGGAAGAAATTCTTTACTGTAAGGGTGGTGAAGCACTGGCACAGGTTGCCCAGAGAAGCTGTGGGTCCCCCATCCCTGGAAGTGTTCAAGGCCATGTTGAAATGGGCCCTGAGCAACCTCTACTAGTGAAAGATATCCCTGCCCATGGCAGAGGTGTGAACTAGTCTATCTTTTAAGTCCCTTCCAACCCAAACCATTCTAGGATTCTGTGACTGTTAAGTAGATTACAAGCACGTACACAGTCTTAAAGGGAAATGTGTTGGTTTGTGTTAGCTAGTTTACAATCTTTTTTCAGAACTTTTTAAAATTATCTGTTTGCTTGATGCCTTTATCACCAGAGCACTGTGTAATTTTATACATGCTCTAAAATTTGAAATTTCCTTGGTTTAGTATTTGCTCAAGGGTCCTGTTGACTTTTCTTTATTAGCTGAAACTTGTTAAGTTCTTTCTAGAATAAACTGAGATATGTAACATCTTATAAGGAGAGTGTGGTCTCCTATGCAAGAAAGAAGAATGTAGGTTTTGGCTAATTAAATAAAGATTATTCATATGTCCGCTCCTTCAAGTGGAAGAGCAGTGAGTCGTCTCCTGTGTGTGCTTTAAAGCTAAAGGTAGAAATTTCACTCAGCAGCCCAGAACAAGAAAAAAAGCCCTGAATATCATCACAGTGTTTGGATGTACAGCATGTGTAATATGTGTAATGCTGCTTGTGAGAATGCTTTCAGTCAAGACAGGCTCTTCTCCTTCCTCCCAGGTTACTTTGCTCAGTTATGTGAAGCTTGTTCAACAGGTCAACGTGAAATTATGGTGCCTCAGTGTATATACCTTACATTGACCATTTGTCACAAGCTCAGATAATTTAGATTGATTAGTAGATTGATACTTGCTGTGATTGTTGTCTAAAATGTTAGTTGTATGAGCAGATGGTGTGTTTTAGTACAGGCTAACAGGTGTGTTTGGCACGCTGTCCCAAAAAACGGCAGGTCATGGCTCCATGTTGCAACTGATTATATGGGCATATCTTGCTATGTGTGGAGAATTGGGACATGTAGGTCTCATTTTGTAGGATGGGATCTAAAAAGACTAGCACACCGGGTGGGGATCCCATCTGAGCAAGCTCATGGGAAAGAAAGATGAATCTCTCTGAGCTCTACATCCTCTTTCAAATGGTCTGCCTTGCCCTGGGCCATGGGGAAGTGCTTCTCTCCCTTCCCTAGTCTCAATCTTCAAGGGTTTTTTTGTTTTGTTTTGGTTTTGTTTGGTTTTGTTTGTGTTTGTTTTTTTGTTTTCTGTCTGTGGGGTTTTTTTTAAATTAGAAAGGAGACAATCTTTCTTCGTAAGATATAACTACAAAGAGATGGTGTTGGTGGTAGCTGTTTATTGGATGAAGTTTTGATCTTTCCAGGGCATACTTACACTCTTCTAGAGAAGAATTTCTTATCCTGTTAAAGAGGGAACTCACTTTGTCGTTTTGAACTCCGTAGTTGTTTGGCAGTTGGAGTGGGGGTACAAAGTGAAAGTACCTAACATTTAGGTAAATGCAAATATTAGTTTGGAGAATCATAAATATAGTGAAAACTGTGCATACAATGATGAGACATAAGCAGCATTTGGGAATGGGGACTCCCTGGTGGCAGGCACGGAGGCACGCACAGCGGCTGTGCAGGGCACTCATGGTGGTGTGTGCAGCGCTTCCTACAAGCACAGCCTGACTCAGCGCTTTAAACAGTTGGTAAGGGAGGCTTGATCTTTCCTTCTGACTCATTGAGTCTCTAATCATTCCGTACAAATGGAGCTTCTTAAATAGAAGCAAAGAGCCTCATCCCAGACTGAGATGCAGTTGAGCAGGTTAGTCGTTCTCTTGGAAGATGTGAGATGCAAGTTTGAATATTTTTGAAGCAACGGAGGGGATTGAATGTAGATTTTTCTGTATCTTGGATACAGAAAATGGCTTAAGTGAGGAAGCTGTTAGGTTTCAGCATTGAGACTTCTGTACTGTCATTCTCTTGCTTAGTCATTCAGGCATTTTAAAAAACCCATCCTGATTTGGACCCTGCAGGTATGACAAATCACGGCATATTTTACGTATTTTACAGCAGGGAAGTTAAGGCTGATCTGTAAGCCTAAGATTATATCCCAAAGCAACAGTGTGGTGCTGGCAACTACTGACTGATTTCTCTTGTGGGGCTAGCAGGGTACTGATCAACTTCTAGCTTAAGACTAGTAAAAGATAAATAATTTGGTATGTAGGAAGTGATTTAAATCATAACTACTTTCTCAGTTCTTTCTTTTTGGATTTGCACACATTACAGAGATACATACTATTTTTATGCTTCCCCATCATGAATGTTTTCAGAGTGTTCTTAGCAAGATGGACGTGACATATAATGTTAATACATATAGTTATAATGTTTATATAATATTAATAACTCTTAAGTAATAAATCTAACAAAAGATTACCTTATGTTGTAGGGAAATTTGTAAGTACAGAGGATCTCTTCCAAAAAAGCCAATCCCCTCTCTAACACCCCAACCCTCCATTTGATAAATAAAGCAGAAATACCATATAAAACAGTAGGTTGAGAATCACATTTAAATGGATCATCCTGAGTATCCAGAGAGAAGCCTAAGAGACTTGCAGAGGTTTTGATAAAGAATGTAGCTGTCTGGGTTATGGGAGGAAACCTATTCTGTAATGCAAGAACAGAGTGGGTAAAAAAGGTGTAGGGCTCCACATATCTGTTTCATTAATTCTGAAAGCTGAGCAAAGACTACTTGAATGGTTGGTTGACTGGCAATCCCATGGATAATTTCTTAAATTTTCATTTTTCAGTATTGGAGGACATAAAAGGGGAGCAGTGAAGAGGGGAACAGTGTAAAAGTTATGAAAAATAATTTTTAAAATATATGAAATTACATGTATTATGTTTTGTTGGGCTGAGGTTTTTTTTTTTTATTTGATTTAATTGTTGTTTTAACTGTATGGTTGTAATATATGGCATGATTTCTTATGCTTTTGTTTGTATTTCAGATAAATACACTCAAATACCTACCTAATGTGAGATTTAACTTTTGAATGGTCTTGAATTCATGGACATCTTAATTTATATTTAAATTGCCTCCTGTATAAGTTTTTAAACCCATTAATGTGTGTATTTTTTTTAATAGGCTGTTAAAAATGAAGTGAATGTGCCATGTTTGAAAAATTTTGTGGAGATGCTTTATCAGACTACCTTTGAATTGAGCTCAAGAAAGAAGCATTCACTGGTATTTTAAAGAAATATTTCAACTTCTCCATTTTGCTCATCTTAGGCTCTTAAGCTAGTACATTATATGAGGAAAAGCTAACAGCTATGTTAATTTAAATCTTAACATCTCAGTTCAAGTATAATTAAATTCCTATAGTTTATGTGCATTTGTTCTAGTTTTGCTTTATTTCCTCATGTAGATATATGCTCTTGTTATCCCACACGTGAGATTTGTCTTGAAGTCAGTGCTTGTTCTTGATTATTTTAGTGGGGTTTTGCACAGTTATTTAACCTAATGTCTCTTAAAAAGAGCTTGCATTCAGGGAGTCTGTATACTGAAATTACCTTTAATTAAAAGAGGGAGGTGTCAGACAAGACTTTCCCAGCAAAACAGCAGCCTCTTAATAGCCCTGCCTGTTTCTCTTCTCTCTTCATACACTTTGTGTTTCTTTTTCCAACATTTTTTTATTATCTCTTAATAATACAGTATTTGGTAATTCTTGTTGACTGTGGCAGCCATATTTCAAGTTGATTCACTTCACTTTGCTGGAGATGTAGAGCTAAATTTTTCATTTCAATTGGCATATTCAGTAAATGCAAGTGAATTTAAAATGTTTTATTCTCACTTTCATGTTAGGGACAAACATATAAACATATATAGCACATATCATTGTATGTGATTAAACTCCTTATTTAAGAATAACATTAAGTAGTTGATGTTAGTATTCGAAATGTTATTTTATTTATGAAGTCAGAAACGTTGTTTGCATCAAGATTACAGTTTACCTATTCATCCTCATTCTTTAATTTTGCTGCATAACATGATGATCTGCAGTCAGATTTGGTATCAATCGCCATTATGTATTAAATTATTAAATCTTATGTTACCAAAGCAAAGCAAAGTCATGGTTTGCATATTCACAGAACTTAAATTTTTCTTCCTTCCTCACTAAAAGTAGAAGTAACATTTCTGACAACTTGAAGTCTGCCTCAGTTTTTACTGAGTTGACGATATTTTTCCTGAATATTCTTTAAGGCAGTTCACTTGTCCAGCATGTAGGACTTCATGAGTTGAATCTTGTGGTTGCAGGAAAAGAGGTTATTGTACAAAGAGTGAGACCTGCTCTCAGTCTGTGTTTAAGGTCAGACTTTGCTAGGGGATGAGTTTCACCTTGGTCCCACTGCCGCCATCTCCCACCCCGAGCTCTTACAGCCCGAAGGTTGTACCCAGGGCACTGTGCCTGGCACACGTGTCGCAGTGCAGGGGTAAGGCTGCCATGCAATGCTAAAACTGTGAGAGTGAGAGGCAAGGACCAACTGTGTGTCTCAGTCTCAATGTACAAGACTTAGGAGGTCTTCAAAGAGCCATTTGATCAATTCTTTTTCCCCCCTACTCATAGGCTTTGTATCCATTGATCACCTGCCTGTTGTGTGTCAGTCAGAAACAGTTTTTTTTAAATAACTGGCACGTTTTCCTGCAGAACTGTTTGTCACATCTAAAGGTAAGAATCCTTTTCAATTCAGGAACTGTTGCAAATCACTAGTATTTATTCCAGTATGTTCTCAGAATTCACATGCCAAATAAACAATGAATATTTGGCTGTTTAAAAGGACACTGAAATATTTTTCTAAAAAAAATAAGTAAATGTTTCAAGTCTCTGTTTGTATTAAACTCAGTACGTTTTTGTGATGCTGTGTCATGTTGGAAATAGATGTGGTCCCTTTGGGGGCTATCGATTCTATTGAGTAAAATCTGCAGAAGCATCTGCTAATAAGGACTGTTCATGCCAGAGAAAATACAGACTGTAATTCTTCATGTGAAAATTACATGTGAGAAAATAAGTGACTTGTCTGCTCTTTTAAGTAGAATGTATAGGAAGTGCAAAATTTCTCTCACTCACTAGTTGAATGAATAGAAAATTAATTGCAAGGCCATAAAAGACACTATATCTACAGCCAGTGATACGTATTTTAAGAAAAAATTACAGTGTCCCTTTAACTGATGACTTCCATTGATAGCATTGTAAACAGCAATTGGTTGATAAAGACATCACGATACTTAGAAACTGGTGATTTTTTTAAAGTGACTTTCTTGTAGCATTAATTGTTGTACATGCTCTTTCCTTAATTATGTTAACAGAATCATGATTTTGCCTAATGCATTAATTTTGAAAATGTTAGTAAATTCTTTGATCCTGCTTCACAATGCTGATTCTGGTTAGGTATGAGAGACAATTCCGAAGCTTATTAGTAAAATATGTAGACCAACATGAAGTCAAAAGGAAACCGGTTTAGCTGCTTGGATTGTTTTTAAGGGTCATTTTGTTCTCACAACATCTTTCACACCTTTCTGTTGCTTGTTGGGTTTTGTATATTTTTCATCTAACATTGCAGTTCTTTTGCAATATTTGCCTTGATTTTTGTTTTGTGGTTTACTTTGCTTACGGAGGCTGCTTGTGCTTTTGTTTTTAAAACTTTAAAAAAAACTCTTACAATCTAGGAGTTACCTTTTTCTGGCATAATGTCCACTGTTGATAACGGATATATTAAAACTATAAATGCCAGTGAGTTTGACTGGTAGTTGCTGAGCATGCATTTTATATTTTACTTAATTTTGTTAACCACTAACAGCTTAACACATTTACTGTAAGGCTCTATTCAGCAGAAATTCCATATATGAATTTCTGCAATTCAGAATTTGCAGTGTTATGATGCTCTGCCATCAGTGAGTTATTTAGGATATTTTATGGCTTGGTTTAATTTGGCACACCAAATACTATTGATTTTTTGGGTGCCTACTTTGTTCAGAAACTTTTTTGAGTTTAATCTTGAAAAATACACCCCACTGTCCTCATGTGTCTTACAAATTAATGTGTTCCTTTGTTTCTGAAGCTAATTAAATGCATGCACTCTGAAATTAGTAATCTCATTAATTTATAAATCTGAATTTCACAGCAGTTTAGTCTTTTAGATTTCCCCTTTCACATTTTGTTTCCTGATTTCCTAATGACTAAATTTATTTGCAATTACTTAAAAATGTAAAATGAATTAAGGAATTCCAAATCCATTGTCACTACTGTCTTTGTTATTTAATAACGTAATTTGGAGAGTTACTGGAAGATACTTAGAGCACTGAAAAGGTTCACCTACCCCTACTGTATTTCTTGCGGTTAACAAATTATCATTTGAAATAATGACAACAATTAGACTGTCACAGGGATATTCTTTAAAGAGTACAGGCACGTTAGCAAGTCACCAAGAGGTAACATAGTTCATGGATTCATGATGCTCACTTTATTCCCTGGTGACTGCCCAGTGCAAGCTCTTAGCTAGCCATGAACACCGTCACACTTTAATGACAGAAGTGAGCAATTTCCCATTTGCCATGGTGTGAAAGCCCACATCCTTGCTGTTGCTCCATAGTACCTGATGCACAGTATGTTCACACCCTGCCTTACCTTTTGGTGCTATGCTGTATTTGATAATGAAACCAAGAGTACTTTGAATCCTAATCCTAGTGATACTTATGGCCCTTGTAAACTCCTCACGCTGGGTTTCAGTGTGCTTTACATTTAGTTATCCTCAAAATCAAGCTTAGTGTGTGGGGAAAACATCCTAGCCTTGCTGAAAGGAGGAAACCTAGTGGTCTGGACTGATGAAAATAGCAGATAAGCGAGTTGTAAGAGCCTCTTTAGACCAGGAGCATACCAAAGGGTATTTTTTGGTATATGTATGGCTGGCTTTGTTGTACAGTTGGGATGCTGTTTCAGCATTGATCCTAGTAGGCATTTTTTTACAAACAGCGGTGTAGACAAAATTCTGAATTTGTTCAGCAGACAGTATGTTTTACAGCGCTGGATCAGTATTGTAAAACATTTTCCTTACTTTTTTTGACTAGTATCTAAACAGACTAATTCTAGCAAGTTTGTAAGAAAGTTGATAAATTCTTGGGTGAAGCTGAGTTGTTGTAGTATCTTTACCACCTCTTCTGGGGGAGAGGAAGGAACATTTAAGAAAGCTGCTGAAATGCGAGAGAGAGTGTCCATCATTCTGTGCCACTGTTGTGTGGAAAAAGAATATTTTGTTCATCACAGTTTAACCTTGAAAGCTGAAGGGAAGTTTTCTGCCACTATAGCAAAACCGTGATTTCTACTGAATAGAGTCCTTGCTAGACAGCTATCTGTTGGTTTTGTGCTTTTTTTCATCTAACATGCATGTGCCTTCCATTCTCATGTTTGTTATGTTTTGCTGTCTCACATTGCTTTATTTAGATGCCATCTAACAACAGTATCAGAAAACAAATAGAAACACTGCAGGTGAGTTAATATGTTGTAACTCAGTGAAATGTTGCTTTGTCTCATGTAAATACTTTTTTTTAATGTTTTTTGTTTTATTTTGTGCTTTCCTTTCTTTGTAAAATTGCTGTTAGTACTGTTAAAAAGCAACAGGACTAAGAATAGCTAATGTTTCAAAGATCTGTTTTTCTTGCCAGGAAGTAAAGGAGAAAGATCAGAAAATGATCTAATACAAATTTTTCCTTGGGGGTAAAAATGTGGCTTTATGAGATTGATTATCAATATCACAGCTGGTTTTCCTGAACAGCAGTGCATGTTTCCGCTGAAGTAAACTACCTATTCAGATGTATGGGTTTTTCTGTTCATTCATTTCAAAAAGTGTCTTGCATGCGAGCAAACTGAAAACATTCTCACAATAAAAAATGTGAAACTGATTTACTATAACAACTTGCAGTGCACTAACTTGAAAGACTTTTACACTGTTGGTTTTGCAGGTTTTAAAAAGTAGAAATTGTTTTAGTTCAGAACAGAAGAAAAGTTTAACATCAAAGTTTAACATCAGTATTAAAAAGTACTTTCTTCAGTAAGTGATTACATTTGACTAACATGGAAAAATGCTGTTTTGTTTCTTGCCATCATTGAGATTTGTTTCATTGAGTCATTTTAGTGTGTTGTGTAAAACCACTGTAAATATTAGTTTTTTGGTTTTGTAAGAGATATTGTTCTTGACAGCTTATTTCGTAGTGTGGTGATATCATAATTTATGTTAAAAGTTTTACGATTTTTAACAAAGCTGTGTTAAAAACAACTGATAGAGTACTTTAAAATCTGAGAGACATCAGCTAAAAAAGACTAAAATTCAGCCAAATTGTTGAATTACACACCCTACTCTAATTGCTGTAATGTCAAAGAGGAAAGGAAATACTAACATATTAACACCAAGTGTACAGGAAGTGTGCCATAAATCAGATCAAAAAGCTATTTTCTTATAGCGTATTTGTTTAGTTCCTCATTGTAGGAAGAGATAACAAAAATTTTCAGTGTTTCAGATATTAAAAGTACTGCTGGATTTATTTTGTAACTCTTTTTAAAAAGTGAATGCCTCCTTATACACTACTTTTTCTTTATAATAAAGAAGCAAACTTTGTCATAATTAGTCAGGAGTAGCTATATTGGATGATACACCTGCTAAGAGAATGTTGTTAACACATTGTAAAATATTTGCTACCTCTACCGTATTTTTTATTCAATGATTGAAAGCCAATAATAAATGTTTGGTTTATTTCTGGATCTGTAAATTAAGCTCCCCTGTAGAATATCAGAAATAAGAAAATGAAAGCATTACTGAGTTCTAGGCACCTCATTTCAGATAGACTTTGATAACACATGTGCCAATGAATTACCCAGCCTACTTTGACCATCAGTAATTGTTGACCTGTAAATTAAATACAGTGAATAATAATATCATGGGTTTTTTGCTGTTTGAGTTAATTAAAATGAAAGCTATCACAGTCTCCCCTTCTCATACAGTTCTCTTTGCTTCTTCCTCACAGTAGCACTGCTGGTAAATTAACTGGACAGGGGGACAGTTGTCTGTGTGAATACTGACCAGGGACAGGTGTAATTTTTACTGGTTAGATTTTGTCCAGATCACCTTCCTAAATTTACCTACTGCCTAGTTAGAGGTGTGCTGGTCCAGAGGTGATGGCAGAGCACATGGATGAGTGGGAAGGGAGGGTAGAAGAGCATTATCACTGATGTAAACTGGGTTAAGTAATTCCCTCTAATGTTGTGGTAGTCAGTCATGTATGTTACTTGTATGTACTACTTTAAAGTACTGCTTTTGCCTCTGTGATTCTGTGATAGGCCTTCAGCCCTTCTTAAAGTAAGCTTCTGGCAAAACTGGTGGTCCTGACCTATGTCTGTTAAAGCCATTCAAAAATACTCTCCTTTGTGTATTCTGTTGCACAGACATGGATGTGAAATTATTTTGATCAGCTTACTGATATGAGTTGGGCTTTCTTACTGCTAGAGTTAACGCAGAGGGAGCATTGAGGTTGTGGAGGAGGGAACCAAGGATGAGACCATCTCTTTTTGAGCAGTATGGTCTTAGGTCCACTTATACCCCTTGTGAAAGGACAAAGTTGTTGGGTTTGTTTGGGTTCGTTAGTTTGAATTGAGACAATACCTAAAAAGTTGACAACTGGGAATCATTTATTATGTTCAGAAGTTTATACTTATGGCCAAATCCAGGAGTCTTGCTGGACATTTCTAGATAATACATACACCAAGAATCCATAGTTGGAAAGGAGATTTCTGAAGTTGGTAAAAAGAATATTAGTTAGTTACTGTTTTACACAGTTAAGAGCTCAGAGGAGCAAAGCTAAACTCCTAGTAGCAGCTTTCAGACAAAAATTGTTTTTCGTCCAGTGCATACTTTAAACTGAATTATGCTGCAGGATTTTACATTAATTCAAGAAAAGGTAGCTTAATTGTTAAAATAAAATTTCACTGGAAGTAGGTAAATGCTAATACAGCCTGCAGGAAATGGCTAAGTTGTGTGAAGCCATACCCAGAGAAGCATCCTTGTGTGCCTGCCCTGTTTTGCATTCTTTTCTTCTGTACCTGCTGCTGTCTGCTGTCACAAACTGAGTGATGGAATTAGACTTTGTTCCTGATCCAAAGCAGCTACTCCAGGATTTTAGGCAGACTATAAATTAGTTTGCTATTAAGTAGCTATTCGTTACCAATGGCTTTCTGAGAAAAGTTCTTGGAACCAATACACTCTTGGTGTTCATCTCAAGAGGAATATCTGCTTTGTAGTTACTCCTCTGCCCTCAGAATGAGAGACATGTAAAATGAGCTGGAATTGCTAGTTAAAAATTTAGGTAATACTGAAAATGTGCGATACAGGGTTGTTTTTATGGAAAAATATTAAAAAGTTGTAGTGAATATCAAACACATCATCTTTCATTGTTAAAAAAAAAAAAAGAAAATATTTTCAAAAGTGAAAACTAGAAATTTTCTCAGTGTCTCACAGGCAACAATAACTGTATTTTTTCATTTATTTTACAGAATAAAGATCCCAAAATGTCCCGAGTTGCACTGGAATCTTTATATAGGTTATTGTGGGTTTATGTTATTAGAATAAAATGTGAAAGCAACACTGTAACTCAAAGGTAAGTTCATTATGCAAAGGATTTTAAACTACTGATTGTTGCAGATTTTTTCCCACCTAGTAGGAGAGGAGATCTTGAAGCCAGCTAAGGGATGGCTTAGTTGAGTAAACAGGGTTTTGTCTTAATAGGGAAAACAAAAAGACCTTGATTATTTTGATGAAGAGAAGGAATAGAGTCTAGAATTATCTTTGCAGGGATAGAAGACGGCAGAGAGATAAGCAGGAAATTTATTGAAGTTAAAAGGCACTAATGGTACCAGAACAAATAGGGTATGAAGTGGCCATCACTAAGTGTGGACTGGAAATGAAAAGTTTTTCTTTATGAATGTGCATAATGAGAATTTGGAATAGTTATTCAGATTTTACCCCTTCTCCTGACTGTCAGTAACTAGTTTAAAACAGGATCTTGTTAATTTTATAAATGAATCCATGATACTGCTGCCTGTGACAACTGGGGCTGTACTTCCTGTAGGTGGTACTACCTATCGTATACTTCTGTATTATTTTGTAGTAGCCCCACCAACACACTTCCAGATTTGAACTATAACATCTCTGCTGTTATAAGGAGTTACTTTTAAAAGGCTTTTTTACTTCTTTTTGTTTCTAAATTCTCATAGCCGTCTCATGAGCATTGTATCAGCACTTTTTCCAAAAGGATCGCGTAGCGTGGTCCCACGAGACACACCTCTGAATATATTTGTGAAGATTATTCAGTTCATTGCTCAGGTAAGAATATATTTAGTTAGAGCTGTAAGAATAGAATGAACATTATTTGGAAGAAATGGAAATTTATGGTTAGTTTTAGAATTTTCCTGAATATGTATAACAAATGAAATAACTCACTGTGTTTCTAATAGTGGCTAAATTATTCTATTTAAACTTCAATAACTGTTGCGTATGAACATTATGATGGTTAGTATTTACATTTGCATTGCACTGTTGTGTATATATATATAAAGTACACTAATAAAATTAGTATATCCATTATGATATTTTTATAAGGGACAAAGCATTAGAGCAGTAGTATCCAGTTATATATGGAGACTGCCCTCTGTAGATAGAAAAAGTATACAATTAATGCAGTAGTGTGTAGTTATTATTGCATTATGATTTGTATTATTTTAGGCGCTTCTGTTATCCTCATATTGAATTGCAGGATATAATCTCACAAGATAAACTCTCATTCATCTATAACATTATAGATTAGAGACATGTTTTCCTGTCTTAGAAATTGGTTGTTTGTGCTTCAGCTCCTAAAATGATTTGTGTTTGGTCATATAGGGATGAGGTAGGACACAGAACCCTTCACTGTTAAATTTTTTTATATTTATTGTATTTGTATTTTAATGGTTTTTTCGTTTCCATGAGCTTTTCTTTATCCCTAATTTTTAGTTTTCTAAAACAGTTCAACTTATTTGTGGAAAAGCGTTTGACCTGAGCAGAATTGTCTGGGAATTTTTTCAGGAGACATGGTTCAACTGTATCAGAGGAGGAGCTGTGTTGAATTGTATTATATTAAAAAAAATAAAAATTAAGTCATAAAAATAAATATGAAAAAAAAGGAATATTTTTTAAACTTTTTTATTTTTTAAATCTTTAAGACAGGATACCCAGCATCTGTGCAAAGCCAAGAAATTGTGTGTATTAACAGAAAAGAGATGATCATATGAATCTATTTTACTTTATAGGAACGTTTGGATTTTGCAATGAAAGAAATAATATTTGATCTTCTTAGTGTTGGAAAATCACCTAAAACCTTCACTATTAATCCAGAGGTAAAAAAAGCTCATTACTTGCATGCCATGAGAACAACATAGGGGGATTTTGGGGAAAAGTGGTTAACTATTTTTGAGCCAGGATAAAAGCGGATTAATAAGTATCTGAAGGTGTGTTCTATTAAAACTAAAGAAGTAGTTGTAGTCATGCACGATTGCTGTTTCATTTCCAGTAGATAAGCTAGCAGCAGTTCTGCAATTGGGACTTACTTCAACAAAAATTTCAGAAAGTATGAGGTTTTTTTACAGTATAACTCTAAAACCTTTCTATAGGAAAGTCATACCCAGCCCTTATGTTTCAAGACCCAGTCTAACAGATGAGACATTTAAGCAATGTATGTCGTCAGTGTGTTACCGTGGAGATTCATCAACTCCTTTAGTGCTTAGCACTATAAAGTATTCAGTATCTTAGCCTGGGCCCAGTCAGCTTATTTGAAACAGAGTTGTGGGGAGGCATGAAAAGCTTAAACTTTATTCTTGTTGCTTTCACTACCCTAATATGTAATATTTAAATAATACCTGTCCTACTGGAACTGTACTGCTGCCTATTCATAAGAGAGGAAAAATGCAAATTTTATTTTGTCTCTATTATACTTCAATATTATAATTTCTTCTGTTTTCTCTTTCCTTTTTTTGTCCTTTTTTTGCTCTTGAAGAGGATGAATATTGGCCTCAGAGTCTTCCTTGTTATAGCAGATAGCTTGCAGCAGAAAGATGGTGAACCACCAATGCCAACAACAGGAGTTGTTCTCCCTTCAGGAAATACTCTGCGTGTCAAGAAAATTTTTCTTAATAAAACGCTGACAGATGAGGAAGCAAAAGTTATAGGTATGTTGTATTCTTTTGTAAGTTGGCATTCCAGTATGTGTGTTTATATTCTCAATTATTCTCAAGCAGTACATTTGTGAAACTTTAATTATGTATTTATTTTAATTGTTAACAGGAATCTAATGAGAGACTGTTTTAACAGAATTGCTTTGATTCTTTTGAGAGGGCTACTAGACAATATTGACCTTCTGGTGTCTGAGATGAAATCCATGGCTTTTCTTAAAGTGTTTTGCATTGCCAAATCAGCACAAAGAAGCATGAGTGCAGTTAGTGTGGTAAAATAGCATGGCAAGTTTTGTTCCCTTGATGTCACTCTAAAATGTCTCAAGTGTCTCACAGCTGAGTGAAGTAAGACAATTTTAATCCCTGTGCTCTACTGATATTCTGTGAATGAGGTAGTAATCTCTAAAGGGTTGTTTCAACATGTAAAATTTAAACTAGAACTAAAAAGCTTGGAATTGAGAAAACAGAGAAACAACTAATGGTTGCTTCAGTGTTTATGTTCTTTCTGAAATACACTATTTTCATATACCACCTTATATTTGTATATATATATATATATATATATATTATATATACATGCATTTCTTTTGACAGCTAAAGTACGTTTTATGTCATCTGTTGTACAATAAGAAATTTGTCCAAAATTGAATAAGTGGCACATATTTTAATTAAAATGTAAAATTTATTAAGAACAAATGAAAGAGGTGATGGAACTCTTTGACTTTTCAGGAATGTCCATATACTATCCTCAAGTCA
Source organism: Pseudopipra pipra (assembly GCF_036250125.1). Lineage (NCBI taxonomy): Eukaryota > Metazoa > Chordata > Aves > Passeriformes > Pipridae > Pseudopipra > Pseudopipra pipra. The sequence goes on from NC_087552.1 coordinate 49,332,875, forward strand.
GAAAAGCACTGGATAGCATTCTTAGGCATTTGGACAAAGAAGTTGGAAGGCCCATGTGCATGACTAGCGTGCAGATGTCCAATAAAGAACCAGAAGACATGATTACGTATGTACTGCATTACAGTATTTTCACTGTCACAGTAGCATCATATTATTTTTATGCTGCAATGTTGCAGATGCCATCATTAATGCATTGCAATAGTGGGTTTTTTACTTGACTAATAAGTGAATGTTAATTTCATTAATTAAAGCTAAAAATGTTTGTTACCTCCTTAGTTTTGACATGAAATTGAAAATAAATATATATGGTGTACTGAAGTAAATTTTCCTGTTCTTTTTTTGGTTATACACTCTTTTTATAGGGGTGAGAGGAAACCTAAGATAGATTTGTTCAGAACTTGCATTGCTGCTATCCCAAGACTGATTCCAGATGGCATGAGTAGGACTGACCTCATTGAATTGCTTGCAAGGTAAGAGAAATGAAGTTGAGCTCTTATTGGATGTTCTTTTTTAAATGCTGCATGTGCACGTTTGTCAGTGCACTCACTATGCAGTATAAGTCCACTGCATACAGATTCCATCCTTCCTGCTCCTGACTACCTTCTGCAGTTGGTTGAGTTTTACTGGCCAGAGTAGCAGGAGGTAAATGTATCCTGCAGATCTTGCACTTATTTTTAGAGATAATTTTTGAGAAGCGGGAATTTATTTCTGTTGCTTCGGGGGTTTTTTGAACGTGTCTTATCTTTTTTTTACAACTATCATACTTTTTCCCCTTTTTTTTCTCTTCCTATTGCTAATACTATAAATCTTCATAAAGTCATTCTTGTTTGACATTACCAAAATGTGAGACAGGCACTTAAGGGAAACTATTCTTTTTCTCTACGAATCCTGCATTGTTTTTCCATTTTTTTTGATCCAACACGACCTGTACTCTTCTGTTTCTTATCTCAGTTTAAATTGAATGTGCCTTATTGGTCCTGATAAGTAGTTGAGATTTTTTTTTTTATTCTTAATGCAAGAATGGTCTTGGCACAGAAATACAGGATAGCTTTTAGCTTTGAAATTATAAATTTGTTTCAATATAATGTGTTGAGTTACATATATACTAAGTTAGTAATAATGTGAGAGAATAAGGTTCTTCTAACTTCTAATTTTTCTTCAGTGTTAAAAGGCATATAAAAGACATGAAGCATTAAGTAATAATACAGTACTGGGATACATTTCTTCTACCTTAGTGGGCTGAGACATATTTTTAAGTATATATGCAAAGAGATTTTTTTGTGAGTTTTTTTCTCATATCTAAAGTAAAGCTTTAACTGCAAAAATTATCTGTTCTTTTCAGTTTTAATTTGAAGAAAAGAACCTGTGCATCATAGAGTGCCTGTGTACTGAGCTCTAAGGTGGTTGCTCAGATGCATGCAAAGATGTACCTATGTGAAAGACTTGGCAGTCTCTCCTGAAAATTGTTTGTATTAAGTTTTGTGAAACCTTGCAATATTTTGCTATAGCAGAAGCACCTTCTGTTAGTAGCCAGTTTCAGGTCTATTCAGTGCTGATAATGCGTCTATGTGAAAGTGTTCTCTACGTTGTACAGCAAAGAAGGAAGAGTTAACACTGAACTTTAAATGATGAAGGCTGATAAAGAGTGTGTGTATCTAGGGTGATGATACCAGTATTTTTTCTAAACAGGCTGACAATTCATATGGATGAAGAACTTCGTGCCTTGGCTTTCAATACTCTCCAAGCATTAATGCTTGATTTTCCAGATTGGCGGGAAGATGTTCTTTCAGGATTTGTATATTTTATTGTGCGTGAAGTGACTGACGTCCACCCAACGCTTCTTGACAATGCAGTAAAAATGTTAGTGCAGCTCATAAATCAGTGGAAACAAGCAGCCCAAATGCACAATAAAACTCAAGATTCTCAGGTATATCTATATCTTTGATGTTAGAACACATTTTGAATCTACGTACAATTTTATTAGTGGACTTCATTGTTTTTATTAAGTAATAAAAATTCAGCTAACTGTCTTACAGTGCTTGAAGACTTTTAGATCTATTTTTTTAAATCAGCATTTCTACCAAAACAAAATTAGTTTCAAAAACGCTAATTCATGACTACATTTTTGCTTACATCAGAAGTCATCATGTGTAACTGGAAATAAATAGGAGTTATTAAACAGTAGAACTAGGAAAAACCCAGCATTTTTTACTACCCAGTAGAACGAGGTCAAGTAGTTTGATTTTATACAGTCTTTTACATAAGAGTATTCATATTTTTTTTTTAATTTTGCTCTCACTGCATCATTCTCCTGAGAAAGTGAAATAAAGACGTTCTCGTGATATATGTTTGGGTAAATTCAAAGAGATAATAAAAAACCAAAATGGCTAATACTATGTTATTCTCATAATGCAAATTTGACCAGTAGCCAAACAAGATCTAAATATTTTATGATTATTTTACCATCTCCAGTAGTGGAACTATATCTTAATTGTGTTTACTTTTTTTCTTCATTTGCTTAACTTCTGTGATTTTTTTCTTAGCGTGGTGTATCCAATGGGGCTGCCCATACCCTTCCTCTGGAGAGGACCCTTTATTCCAGTGTATTTCACGTAGTGGAAGGCTTTGCTTTGGTCATCCTTTGCAGCACCAGGCCTGCCACCAGGCGATTAGCTGTCAGTGTTCTGAGAGAAATAAGGGCCTTGTTCACACTTCTAGAAATTTCGAAGGTAAGAGTTGATGACCCGTTCTTACAACTGCTTAATGAAACTGATTTTATGTTGACTTTCTTTGAGCTTTTTATGCTTTGTATATTGCAGAGTGATGATGAATTGGCTATAGATGTAATGGACAGACTAAGTGCTACTATCCTGGAAAGTTTCATACATCTCACTGGGGCTGACCAGGTAGGACAATTTTTATATTAAGTTGGTTATAAGATGACATAATACTGCAAAACTGTCCCAAATATATTTTAAATGATAGTGTCACTATGTTCATGCTAAGTTTGTCAACAATTTAGCACCACAAACAAAGAGAAAAAGGCAAAAATCTTGACGAATATTGTGAGGTTGACACCACCATTGTACACTTTCTGACCGACAGTGTGTCATTATCACCACTGTATAAACGCTGACAACTCTATCTGGTTTTTCTTATCTTGCTTACTGATTGCAATTTCTTTGAAGCAAAGGGCACTGCCTTTTTCTGCAGCAGTATAGTTTCATAATGGTCGGTGTGTCCTTTATCCGTGATGAAAGCCATAATAACTGTCAGTGAATAACAGCTGAATTCCATACTTATGTACTTATCATGAACTCTTAAGTATCAAGGAAACCCTTCTGATTTTAGGTTTAGGAAACAAGTTGGAATTCAGTAATAAGACTTTGAGTACAAATATTTTGTAAGAATGAAATCATTATGAGTGAAAAGGCCTTTTTCTAGAATTTGCTATTTCCTAATATCTAGTTCCTTCCCAGACAGCATGTTTATATAACTGTTCACATTAAGAACTTCTGTAAAAAACCCACAAAAATTATGTGTTTTATCTGTTGCAGATGTGGTTTTGACAGTGATACTTTATTAGATATTTAACAATTAAAAGAGATTGCTACATAATACACATGGATATTAAGTATTGCCTTATTCTCTTTTCTATGCACACAGACTACTTTACTGTACTGTCCCAGTTCAATAGATTTACAAACTCTGGCTGACTGGAATTCCTCCCCAATCAGCCACCAGTTTGATGTGGTCAGTCCCTCACATATATGGATATTTGCACATGTGACTCAAGGCCAAGATCCATGGATTATAAGCCTCTCGAGTTTCATGAAGCAGGAAAATCTTCCAAAACACTGCCCAACAGCTGTAAGCTATGCTTGGACGTTTGCTTATACCAGACTCCAACTGCTGTCTCCACAAGTGGATATCAAGTAAGTTGATTTCTAAAGTAAGTGCAGTATATTATATTGGGTATTCTTTCAAGATTTATCATCACTGTAAAGTCATTATTGTTTGAGCGAGGTGACATGTAGGTTCTTGATATTTTCTGTGGATTTAATTCAGCTTTATATAACAAAAAATTACAGCAGATTTATCTGGATAAAAAGTTATCTGCTGTGAAGATTAATTCATGCCTTTGGCCATATTGTAGTTCAACAAATTTGAATATAAAAGCGTACATTATTGATGTACAGGTCTGTTCTGAAAAACTTATTCAGAGTTTACTATGTTAACAATATTGGAAGCAATGGCATGTGCACAATTGAAAAATAAATTCAGTAGAAAACCAAAGTGAAATGTGGTAAGCTTCATTTATTCTGCTGAGCTTTTTTTTTTTTTTTTTTTTTTTTTTAATAGCAGCCCTATCAATGCAAAGAAAGTGAATACTACTACAAGCAGTGACTCCTATATTGGGCTCTGGAGAAACTACCTGATTCTTTGCTGCAGTGCAGCGTCTTCTTCAAACTCCTCCACTTCCACAGGCTCTGTGAGATGTTCCCCTCCTGAGACGCTGGCGTCTACTCCTGACAGTGGTTATAGCATTGATTCAAGAGTAGGTTCTTCTAATGCTTATTGTAAATAAGTCTACAGGTATTTGGAAATAGAAACACCAGAGCCTGTAATAACTGTCATGATTAGAAACTGGGATAATTTATCTCAGAATATTTTTAGTATACGTTAGTTTTTCATCTGCTTAGGGGATAGCATTTTAGTTCACTTTTCCCAATCTGTGCTGTAGAAACTTTTCTGCTTACATTTTTAAGGCAAATCTTACCATGTAATAAAAACAGTTACCCAGTCTCAAAGTCTTAGCTAGCTGTAATAAAGAAATGTTTTGTTCACTGTTAAGGGGGTGTTTTTGCTGTCAGTAGACTTCTGCTGTTCTGAGCAAAAAGCCTCTCACTTTAGTAATTGAAACAGCAACCTATTCTGGCATGATGTACTGCAGACAGTTTTCTGTCTGCCTAGCTTCAGAGCACCTGCAGATTATTTTTTTCCCCCTTCTTTTCTGCTTTTTGCTCGTCTCCTTTTTGGCTTCCTGTAAAAGGTACAGTAGACGTGAAGATAATTCTTGGACTATGCAGCAGATTTTTGGCAGAAGCAGCCTGTTCCACTTCCATCTTGTTATCAGGATACTTTCCCTAAATCTGAAAAACTGTAGACTTGAAGGCTGTGATCTCTTTGAGAGCTGCAAGGGACTCAAAGGAGTTGGACACAAAAAATCTACTTACTTTCCCCAAGGACGGCAGATACACCAAACATGCATAGCATCTGTGTATCGTGTTGAGTCATTCATTGTCATCTGACAATGAAAATAGAGTAATGCAAGAAATAGTTAATACTACTTTACTATTTCAGAAAATCTTTTTCCATGTCAAATATAACTTTCATTTTTATCATTTTGAGTCACTGATCCAATGTGAGAAGACAGAGAAATTACAGCAGGTATTTTCATGTCACCATTTGTTTGGCAACTATTTCATTCTGTTTTATTCTGATTTTCTTTTTAGATTATTGGCATTCCATCCCCTTCCTCCCTGTTTAAGCACATAGTTCCAATGATGCGCTCTGAGAGCATGGAAATTACAGAATCCCTTGTCCTGGGACTTGGCAGGACCAACCCAGGAGCTTTTAGGTAACTGTTGTGTTTGATTCTGCTTTTACGCCAGTTGATTATGAAGCTAGGGAATCAGAGCTCATAGAAAAAGAGTCACTGTTTTTTTTTTCAAGAATTTTGAAAAAGCTCTGACAACTGATTGTCTTGTCTTTTCTAGCATTTAGAGGTGTGATATAGATTGTTAGAGATGTGAAAGAATTTCATGTGGAGGTCATGCCTGCATAAAGAAAAAGAAGTTAGTTGAAACTATAAACAGCTAACTTTTATTGATATTAAAAGCTGCCATTTTGTTAAAGAACAGACTGTGTGAAGTAATAACATTTGAAATGTTATTTATATTCAAGTTTATTAGAGTAGATAAACTCTCCTTATTGGCATTGCCAAGTGCTCTTTATGGAGGATGGGTGAAGAGTGAGAACATCTAAGGGGAAGAAAACCTCCTGGGAAAGCCATCAGGTGTTCTGTGACAGCAGCCAACCTCATATAGTGAGAGTTATGAAGTTGTACTGTGCCTAGCAACCAACTGTGCTTCTTCAGAAAGAACCAGGGATCACTTACATTGTTGGTTTTGAATGAGATGATGTTTCTCTCCAGTCACTTGTGTCCTGTATTATTGCAGATGAGGAGCCAATATTGAATCTGTAATACCAAGTCCTCAGTTTTCATATTCTGCTTTATATCCCTTTATAATCTTATAATTTTATATAATATCTGACTTTGCTCCCCTACCAGGAGCAAAGCAAGACTTTGTCTCATGACCCTGAAGATCTGTTTAAAAGTTTAAATCGTAATTGTGCTCTAAAGCCCAGAAATGCTTTCAGAGATAATTTCACCTTAAATCCTTGTTTTCTAAATTAGAAGCCACTCATTCAGCAAATTACAAAAAAAACCCCTGATTCTTAACAGTTTGACCATTTCTGTATTCAGAACATGTTTTGTTTCTCAAAACACATGTGCTCTCACCAGATGCCAGCTGTAACCCACCCTTTAGCATTACAGCTCTGCACTGATTTGTTGTTTAGCTTTTGAGTTTTTAAGCACTCTTCCTCCCCACTTTGTATGTTTACTCAGGAACTTTTTCATCATAGATTATGTATATGCTCAATCCACTTAAACTTAATAGAATACTATTTTTGTTTTGTGTAACTGATCACATGAACTTGTCTAGGTATCTCTTGCTCTCCTTTGTAAGTACAACCAATATATTTTTACCTTAGTATTTTGTCTGCATAGATCCTTACTACCGATCTCCTTCACCTTTCCCTTTTTAAAGAAGTAACAGAGTCTTAGTTTGGCAGAAGGAACTGAGTAGTAGTAAAGACTGTGGAGTTTCAGAACAAATGGGGAATGTAAGCACAGTGTCAGAACCTGTTTCAGTTTTCAAAGAGACTGGTCTGACTTCTGTCAGTGTAGTGTTACTGGACTTAAAGAACAAACTTTACTTACAAGTAAATGCATCATGACAGCTGAAAGAGCATTGTATGATAAGCTGTCAACATCTTTTTTCCCTCCCTAATAATACCTGTTTGCATATCTTTGTGAAACCCTTAGTATGAAAATTAATGACAATGGTTTGTGATAGAAAAAAGCCATAATACTTGGAGAATGCAAATGTAGGGGTAGTTGTTGAGACATCCATTTAGTAATCTGCTTTAAATTAGGAAAATATCTTTCTAGGAAACTTTTCTTTAAAAAGCTACAGGTAAAGAAGGAAAACCTAAGGGTGTTTTCACTTGTGTTGTAACACTAGTTACTGAGAAACATCTTTCAGTTGACATCTTAATTTGATGTTTGTTTTTATCCTTTTAATTATTTTAATTCAGGGAACTAATAGAAGAATTACATCCTATAATTAAGGAAGCACTTGAAAGAAGGCCAGAGGTAATTGGATAATTTCCATTATATTCAATACAATTTTAACTGTCTTCTCAGAGAGCAGGAATATTAGTTATATTCTTTAATTTCTGCAAGTAAAAACTGTCAGTATACCAGATAAAAATGTGAAATGTTGCTTTTTAAATAATTGTCAGGTGTTTACATTAGAAGAGCTTTGTGTTTATTTTGAGCTCTGTATTATTCTTAAATACTAAAAATTTTCCAATGAAGAACTTGTTTTATAGAAAGTTTTAGAAGTCTTAGTAGGTATTCATAGAAATAATAATCTCTGCAAAAAACAAAGTCAGGGATGATTACTCAGTATTTTTTATGGTAACTAATGTTTTTATAAGTAATAAATTTATAATTACAGATGATGGGAAGGAGCTCTCTTCTGTTTGAAAATGTTACTAGACCAAAGTGTATTTTGTCAGTCTTGCATGCAAGTCATAGGATCATAAAATTGTTTGGGTTGGAAGGTCATATAGTCTACCCCCACTGAAATGAGCAGAAACATCATCAACTGCATCAGGTTGCTCAGAGCCCCATCCAACCTGACCTTGAGTGTTTCTGGGGGTGGGGCAACTACCACCTGTCTGGACAACCTGTGCCAGCATTTCACCACCCTCATTCCAAAAAATTTCTTTCTTATATCAAGTCTAAATCTGTCCTCTTTTAGTTTAAAACCATTGCCCTTTACCATATCACAACAGGCCCTGCTAAAATGTTTGTCCCATCTTTCTTATAAACCCCTTTTAAGCCCTAAAAGGCTGCAAATAAGGTCTCCCCTCAGCCTTCTCTTCTCCAGGGTGAACGGCCCCATCTCTCTCAGCCTGTCTTCATAAGAGAGGTGCTCCAGCCCTCTGACCATTTTTGAGCCCTCCTCTGCACCCACTCCAATATGTCCATGTCTTTGTTGTGTTTGAGGACCCCACAGCTGAACCCAGTACTCCAGGTGGGGTCTCACGAGAGTGAAGCAGAGGGACAGAATCACCTCCTTCAAAATATGCAGAAAGACTGCCGTTTGTACTTCATTGTTCTATATGTTGCACTTTGGGACAGGAGACTGACAAACCCATTATTTTGATAATACATGTAATAGCAAACCTGGTATATCTCAAGAGTCGCAACAGGGAAAAATTTTGTTCATTTTTTGGTTATAGAAATTGTTAGCAATTTGGGTAACACCTCTAAAAAGGTTAGCACCTCTGACAATTGATGCTGATTGTAGTAAAGATATATTGCTTTTACGTTCCACGCTGGTGTTATACTTAGCTTTTCCTCTGCTTCATTTAATTTTGTGTTTCCTCTGTTGATTAGAACATGAAACGACGCAGGCGTCGAGATATTTTACGAGTACAACTAGTACGAATATTTGAACTGTTGGCAGATGCTGGTGTCATTAGTCACAGGTAGGGGAAGCACTGATGAGAAGTTGTTTATTTTTGTGAATTGTCATTGGTATTCTTATGACCCAGTATAACAAGCTTGCAAAATTAATCTGTGAGTTTTAGTATACCACTAAATAGATAGATGTGGTTTTATAAAACTTGGAATTTTATAAAACTGACAGTTTTATAAAACTGGCTTTCTATTCTGTTCCTCTCCCGTGCTCTTTGTCACTGTGTTCTGTGTTTTATTTAAAATGTTACTATTCTCCAGGACATTGCTTTGAACAGGCAGTGTGTTGTGTTCCTTCTTGTTTGTGTGTTCTCAAAGGTTGCACCAGTTGTGCAAATTGGAACTATTCTGTGATCAGCCAGATGAGTTCTTCCTCACCTGGAATGCTGATGCTAGTCAGCACATCCTATACAGAGAAGGCTGCTGCACATTAATATTGGACCTTTTTTATTTCTGAGGAATGAAGAATGTTAACTGGGTTATTGAGGGTTTTTTCCTCAGTTTATCCTACTTGTGTAGGGACACTTTGAAAAAAGAAATTCTGGCATATGTTTTACAAGTCTGTTGGAAAGTTTTTTCTAAGTTGGTGGAATCGTGTAAGAGCAAGTAGGCTAGGAAATGGTCCCATTCTGTTAGACAAACAGTACTTAGACATGTATTTATCAACCTTAGTGATATAGTCAGTGTGACATTCTCAATCTTTAAGCAAGCTGCTGCAGAATATTTCAGAATGTTGCCTCAGAAGCATTGCTACAATGTCTTTCAGCATGGTCAAATTTCAGCGTCCAGCCGTTAAAATCATACTCTCCCTTCTTATCTTTTAAGGTTCTCCCTAATGTTTAAGTAGCATGTATAAAATATGCCCTAACCACAGTCTGCACCCTGAAACTTTGTCAGCTTTTCTCTCTGAGGCCAGTCTGACTCTGTGGTAGAAGCTAACAAACAATTACAGGTTGCCATAGGCATCACCTTGCCTTCCGTGTGCGAGGAATGCTTTTTAGATGTCTTTAGTGCAAATGTGGAAATGTGGTGGAGGGAGTTGAGGGGAAAGGAATCACCCTTCTACCAATTGTTTTTCAAAGTAGGGCAGCTTTGAATCATGTAGTCTTTAATATCCTTACTTAGTTTAGTACAGACGTCTAGTCAGATGCTAAAACCATGAGGATGGGAAATGAATACATAAAATGAATAAATTGCTTTCACCTGCTTGTCATCAACAGCGTGTCACAAGGTACCAAACATCTTGACTGACTTCCAAAAATCAATATGGCATAAAGATGACTATCGTCAAGTAGTAGTAATTATTTTTTCTAGTTTACAAATTGTGTGGGTTTGTAGGAGGGTCTTTTTTGGGGGGGTATTTATTATTTTTAACATACGTCCCCAGTATAAGAACTAGTTCTGTAGAAGGATGAGTGACTTCTGATAGTGAGGTTTGATTATTAGTTTGCTTTCACTGGAGTTCTTTATTTTAAAACTGAAATTGAAGCTGGATGAAGAAATTACTTTAAAATAAATATTTGCAATGATGAGGGTTTTTTAAAGATCAGAAAATTTGTTTTCAAAAAAATGTATGTAATTATCATGCTATTTGATTTTTTGAATTTATTTTATTTTTAAGTGCAAGTGGTGGCCTTGATAACGAAACACATTCCCTCAACAACACTTTACTTGAGTATGTCGATCTAACAAGACAACTCCTAGAAGCAGAAAATGAAAAGGATTCTGATACATTGAAAGATATACGATGCCATTTTAGTGCCTTAGTGGCAAATATCATACAAAATGTTCCAGGTATGTAAAAATGCTTTAGTAACTTTTGATGACTATATTTAATACAAAGTACATTTAAAAAACCAAAAACCAACCAAACAGAAACTAAAGAAAAAGCCATTTTTTATCTGAAGTTTCAGAATACTTTCATTAAAATAATTTATGACATCAGTTTTGAATATAACTTTAAAAGCATGAGTTTTAAGAGAGATTTTTGGTACTATTTGGCAAAGTTTTGTTGGTTGGCTGTTGCATTTGAATTCTGTAGACTAATAAATTCCTGTGCACTAGTGGCATTAAACAAGACAATAGTAAAGCTACATCCAACAATTATGATGTTAAAATAGTGCGTTTACATGGATTTTTCCTTTTATATTCATTGTTTGGGTCTGTTTCTGTGTTACATACTTTATTTTAAAGAATGACAAGGGGAGTGTGTCTAACTTTGGGCTTTTCTTACAGTACACCAGAGAAGAAGTGTCTTTCCACAGCAGAGTCTACGCCACAGTCTGTTTATGTTGTTCAGTCATTGGGCAGGTCCTTTTAGTATCATGTTTACTCCCCTGGACAGATACAGTGATAGAAACATGCGAATAAACAGACACCAATACTGTGCATTGAAGGTATTTTAGCACTTTTTAAATTTTGGAAATAGATTGTTATGTTGACCTAAGCAAATTTAATGCTTAGGCCATTCATGACTTAGTTTTTTTTTGCATGTATTTATGACAGTTCAGCTTTTTCCAAACTGTGAACTACTGCGCTTGCTATAGAAATTTCTTAAAACTACTACTGAATGTTCACTTCCCATGACTTTAGTCCTCAGTTGCCTAAGGTGAAAGGCTTTCATGTAAATGTACGTTAACAATGAAACTGGTGTATTTAACTCTTCAGTATGTTAGCATTTCAGTATTGACCCTTTCTTGTATTTCAAAGTTGAGAAAACTATGATTTGATAATTTCTTGAATAAAATGTTAAACAGATTTTATTAGCCTTGGTCTTCGTCCCTTGACAGGTTAGAATTCAGTTTTCTGATATTTTAATGACCTTAGTAAGAGTTGTATATGAGTTACTAAAATGTAGTGGTTTTCAATTGCTTTCTGAAGGCTATGTCTGCTGTACTGTGTTGCGGCCCTGTTGCAGACAACGTCGGGCTCTCATCTGATGGCTATTTGTACAAATGGCTGGATAATATTTTGGATTCACAAGATAAAAAGGTAATACAGACAATGTCAACATTGGTTTGTAGCTATCAGCGCCTTCAAACATACATGCTTTAATGAGCTTGCAGTCAGATTTGCCTAAATGATTTAGAGTGGCTTAAGCTCAAAGCTGTTGTAGTAGTGCGTAGTTTTGCTCTGTCCTTCCTTTGTGTGTATTCATCCTGTTGAGGAAGGTAATCCCTAATCACAGTCCAAGAACAGAGAAACAGGATGGAAGAGGAAAGGGCAAGGGGTGAAGCACTGTGTATCATTTTTAAACTGATCAGTTAGTTAAGTTGTAGTAATAAGTAGATGTTTCAGAAATTTAAAGGAGATGACATTTTGAACATGAACTGAGACTGTAGAGTCCGTTGGGGTCCTGCAGAGTTAGGAAGACCAAGCTTTTCATCTAAACAGTAAGGCAAGCTTTCAATTTAAAAGGTAGGGCGTCCATTGCCCTATAATTCTAGGATTGTATAAAAATACAGCTCCAGTGGGCTGCTTTGATTCAAGAGAAGATGCAAGTTTCTGTGTAGATCTATCCCTTGTATTCAGCTGGAATTCCTGCATGTGTTTAAGTGCTTTTCTCTGTCTGATGCTTTCAGGTCAGTGTTCAGTGTAAGATGTGAAAATAGTAAATAGCTCAAGCTAGCCTTGAAACTGAGGGGAATAAAAATCAGGAGAGCTCTCTAGTTATTTATGTCAATAATTTATGACTGTGTGCAAGTTGAACGTTAAACAGTGTAGATAGAATTATCTGTTGTTACTTTAAGCTGTGATGTCATTGTTTTTGTATAGAACACATTTTATGTTTCAAAAGGTTTGGGTTTTATTAAATATGTATTTCCCTACTTTATGCTGTTTTGTAAGTTAGTCTTTTTTTCTACATTTTTAAATATGTATTGACACTTTCTTGGAATACAGGTTCACCAGCTAGGCTGTGAGGCAGTCATGCTGCTCTTGGAACTCAACCCTGACCAGAGTAACCTCATGTACTGGGCCGTAGACCGGTGCTACACAGGTTCCAAGCGTGTAGCAGCTGGCTGTTTTAAAGCCATAGCCAGCGTGTTCCAAAACAGGTACTACAGCATTTTTCAGAACTTTAAAGCTTTTATTTTCAAAGTGTGCTTTCATATAGAACTGCACTTTTTTGTGCCCTAGAGAGAAAAGATCACCACTGTTTGTGTGTATGTGTCACTAGAGAAACTTTTCAAAATGTTATGTTATCCCATATTATATCCCTTGTAAATTAAACTTAAATTCAAATTTTAAAAAGCCAAATGTAATTTTACTTTTTTCACACTTGCAATTTATCCCTAGGGATTACCAGTGTGATACAGTGACCCTCCTGAATCTGATACTGTTTAAAGCAGCTGATTCTACTAGGGCTATCTATGAAGTTGCTATGCAACTATTACAGGTTTGTAAACTAATTCTGGTGTTTTTTTTTTTAAATAAGAATTGTCCTGTACATTAAAAAAAAAATCTGTTATTGTTTGCTTCTCTTCAGTAATGAAATACACTGTATTTTTTTTTTCTTCTCTATTTCAGTACGTAGTTAGGCCAGATCCTTACCTGGCATAAATAGACTTCAGTGGAAGTGTGTCCATTTCTGTGAACTAAGCACTTAAGACCTGTATTTTCATAATACTTTCTTTTTCAAGAAACAAAACCTAAATCAAGACTCTCTTGATATGGCCCTGAAACAGATAGATATATATATATATATATATAGATATATATAGATATATATATATATATAGCTCCATTTGTCCAAAAGCACGTCGGAGAGAAGCATATTGCTTCCCAAACCTTCACTGTCTGGTGGGATAGCAGTCAGTTTTATGGTTTTGACGTTAGAACCAAACATTTTTTCAGCTGTTTGTGTGGAGAGATGACAGTGAACTCTTAGCCATGTAATTTACTTTCATATATTTCTTTCTGAGGTCATTTAGGGGTAAGCTTAATCTTACAGGCAGAGCATTAGTGTTTAAATAAATCTGTGTTACTTGTGGCTCAGACTGTAAGTCTTGGGGTTTTTTTCAGAGGTTTTAGTTGTCAGCTAAATTCAACAGTGAAGACCCCACTGAAGTCACACCCCTGTTGATATGTCAGCCCCATCTTTCTTCTCAAGTCGACACCACTGCTTAAGATGAGCCCAAATTGATTTTTCAATTATCAGAGTCCTTTAGCCTCCTGCTGCACCTCTGCCACATCAAAGATTATGTTGTTCCTGTCCATGTCTCATAGATGAGCAAAAATTGGTATTGTTTGGAAATACAAGTGTTAAATAGTATTTCACATTTTGTCATAGATAAATTTATGTTTAATATGGTATTTTGTGAAAGCATATTTTGGAACTTTATTGCTGGAAACTCATGAAGTGGAGTATATCTTACTAGTCTTCTTTGAAATTACCAATTTTAGCAGATACTTTAGATGTACAGAGATCCTCATGGATAAGAAACGTTAAATGAGAGTAGATACTTTAAGAAGTGATTTTTAAATAGAGGTGTTCATAGTAGCTCTATACTTAGCTTCAAATTCTGTTGTAGATCTTGGAACCAAAGATGTTCCGTTACGCTCACAAACTGGAAGTTCAGCGGACGGATGGGGTTTTGGGTCAGCCTTCTCCTTTACCACATTTGTATTCGATGTCATATTATCAGCTGTCAGAAGAATTAGCAAGGACTTATCCTGAACTGACGCTTGCCATCTTCTCAGGTACAATTTTAAAACAAAAAAATTTCATCAAGTCAAAAGCATTGTACAAAATTTGTCATTCTTATTATTCAGTAATTAATTTATATGTAATTCACTGAAATCAGGACAACAACATCATCATAGCTAATGGAACAATTGAACTTACTGAGTTACAGTTATTGTTCACTTGTGTTTTAAATATATTCAAGGGGAAACAACATGAATCAAAAATATTTTTCCTAATTACTTTCTAATAACCATGAAAACTCACATTAGAGAAATAATTTGCAAGTGTTTTTTTAAAATCATTCTTTCATTGTTCTCTGTACTGTGTTCTTGTTTACTGTAGATTGCTTAAATACATCATTTCATAGCATTTTTAACAATTGCAGAATAATAACCTATTACATCGATTAAAAAACCCCACTACTAGGACTGTGATGATGAAGAAAAAAATTTAAGTGCTTTTTTGCCGAAGTTAGTATGTTTTTTTGTACTGTAGATTTTCAGTTCCCTTCTCCAATTACAGGAATTCATATATATGTGCATAGTAATGTGGTTTCTTCAACGTACTGTTGTTTGTTAGCAGTGTCTTCAGTTAGCTCTGCTGAAGACTTCAGACTTTATCATTATGAAATGGCACTGGTCATCTCACCAAAAAATTGCATCAGTATCACCATTACCTTGTATCAGTGTGGTATGCTGGGCTCATGATGGTTGTTATTAGCAAACCAGTTCTCATTATTGATTTGCAATTCATGTGTGTACCTAATTTTTGAATGGCAGAAGTAAGTCAGAGAATCCAAACAGCTCACCCAGCTGGGAGACAGGTGATGCTGCATTACCTGCTGCCATGGATGAACAATATTGAGTTGGTAGACTTGAAACCCTTGCCAACCATTCGTCGGCAAGATGAAGATGAAGAAGATTGTTTGAAAGACAGAGAAATGATGGTGAACAGTAGACGATGGCTACGAGGAGAAGGCTGGGGATCGCCACAGGCTACAGCTATGGTTCTGAATAATCTGATGTACATGACTGCAAAGGTAAGATTAATTACTTAAGTGCTTCATCTTCTTCCAATGGATTGTTCTGTTTAGGATATAAGAAAATACTGTTCAGAGATACTTTGTCACCAAACTTTCAAGAATTATTGTTCAGATTTGTTGAGTTGCTTATGTATACCCAAACAATACCATTTAGTTTTGAGGTATTCTGAGAAATACGTAATATAAACGTTATAGTAATTGTTATCATCATGGCTGGGCTTCGCAAACAAAGATTTGGGGAGGGCTCTACCCACGTTTGTTGCAAGCGCAGTGGTGGCTAAAAAGGCCAGTATGAGATAGGCATGTCCGGTTGCAAAAGGTACAGCAGAAAGACTCCTTAGGTGGTATATTCTACAAGGCATGAATCTTTCTGTGTTGTCTTTTCTCCTCGCGAGTGATCCTGCATGCTTTCTCAAAAGCATCAGCAGCGTTATAGATGGTGTGTCTCCAGGCCTCCCGATTGGAGGCCAGAGTAGACCAGTTATGATGATCAATATGGCCAAGGCTGAGATGTTGTTTCAGGGAGTCCTTGTATCTTTTCTTTAACCCAAAATTGTTATATATAGTAACTGTATATAACTGGTGTTTTGCAGTATAGATGTCTAGCTGGATAGAGAATACCAAATTGCCTGTATACCTTTGATCTCAAAGTGAAGTTTTGGAACCGATCTTATTACCAGGGGCTAATTGACTCTCCTTCTTCCTGTCATAGCTGCTTCCAACAGAGAAGTAATATTGGACACATGCAATGCTTCTGCCAATTCTCATCATATTATGTTATATATGAATCCTGCCGATGAGAGATCATGTTTTGAGCTATAAATTAAAAACTCTTGTCAGTCTGTGGTCTGTGGAGTTTTATTCAAGGTCGTCAGCATCTGAGAGAATGGGTCTCTACTAAATTTCCCAGAATGATAAAATTGTTAAGAGTTGAAAGGGAGCTCTAGAGATTATCTAATCCAACCCCCTTGCTGAGGCAGGGTCATCTAAGAACAGGTTACACAGGAACGTGTCCAGGTGGGTTTGGAATGTTTGTAGAGAGGAAGACTCCAAGACCTCCCTAGGCAGCCCGTTCCAGTGCTCTGCCATCATCAGTGCAAAGTTCCTCCTCGTGCTGAGGTGTAACTTCTCATGTTTTAGTTTATGGCCATTGCTCCTCATCCTGGGATGAGGAGCACCACCAGAAAGAGTCTCTGGGCACCACTGAAAAGTGTCTGTCTTGACACCTCTTGGCACCCGCCTTTGAAATATTTATATGCATTAATGAGATCTCCTCTCAGTCTTCTCTTCTCTAGACTAAACAGGCCCAGGTCTTGCAATCTGATGTATTATATATCAATAAAATAATATAGTATGAACATATATCTTTAGGTATATATATATACATTTATATCTATAAAAGAAAACAGTTATTTCTAGAATGTGTTTATAAACATGAATATAGGTGAAAGCATCACTCTGGAATGTTAAAAAGGCAACAGTTTCCTACAGGATTTGTGTCTCCTTTTTCTAGAACATGTCCCACTTGGTCAGTACAGATCACGTTCCAGTACAATGTTTTCTGATGGAGTTTTCAGAAGATCTCTCTATTTTGTTTTCTAGTATGGTGATGAAGTGGCTTGGTCAGAGATAGAAAATGTCTGGACTACTTTAGCAGACAGCTGGCCAAAGAATCTGAAAATAATTTTACACTTCTTGATCAGTATCTGTGGAGTGAACAGTGAACCCAGCCTTTTGCCTTATGTGAGTATGTGATATGTCTCTCCTCGGTGCTTATTGATATTTTAAAAATTAGGAGTGTGTCTAGAAGCAAAGATCACCAAACAAGTCTGAGGTAGGATTTCTAGTATCAAAATCTCCAACCCCATATTTTATGACCACCAAGTACTATGAACAAATCAAATTCAGCTCTTTCATTTGAGTTACTTTTGTGTCAAAATTACAGTATCAATTTTAGTTAAACTCAGCATTTTCATTAGAAAATTATTATTGGTTTTGCTAATAATAAATCAGGACCTATAATTTTATTAAGTTCTTCCTAAGGGCAGCTTAAGTTCTTCATAGATTGGCAGTTGTTTTCATCAGGAAATCTGCAAATAATGTTTGCAGCCCAAAATCATTGCATGTATGGATTGAACAAGGTGACAAAACAATCTTCGAGTCAAACATTCCTGCATCACTTGCTTGCATTCGTGCCAGTGTTGATCTCAGATGTTGCTGAAACCTTTCTAAGAAAATCTTTTGCTTCTTAAATAATTTCCAGAAGACTTACTTTCAGACTTTATTTTCGGACTTACTTTCTTACTCTTGTGATATGTTTCCGATGCTTGCTGCTGTTGACAGCTGGGAAAGCAATTTTGTTTGCTTTTAGAATTAGAGTAAGTTCCATGTATCCTCACTTGCAGTGCAAGTAGATACTAATTTTAACAAGTTGTGATATTCAAATCTTTTGTATATTTGTATACTTTTTTATGGCAGGTAAAGAAAGTTATTGTTTATTTGGGTAGAGATAAAACAATGCAACTACTAGAAGAGCTGGTGAGTGAACTTCAGCTTACAGATCCTGTCAGTTCAGGAGTCACCCATATGGATAATCCACCATATTACCGCATTACATCCAGTTACAAAATCCCCTCTGTCACTTCAGGTAAGAATTTACTAACTTAACTAACTTAAACTAGTATTATTGTCAATTATAAACATGCTGCTATCAATCAATTATACTGTTGGAGTTAATCTATAAATATTCAACAGGAGTGCAACATTCTGCTTCTAAAAATAAAGTAAAAAATTCATTTTACACAATCTGAGTTCTTATTAAAGAGTGTCTGATAGGTTCATATAGAACAGGTTTGTCTTAATATATGTATCAGACTTGTCTATGTTCAGGCCTTGCACTGTTTGCCCTCACTGTATGACTTTTATTTCTATTCAGTCAAACAACTGGGAAAATGTATATAATTTTAAATCCATCTCAGTTGTTAAATTTCAAGTTCTGTTATAGATACAAGCTGCACGATCTTAAATTGTTTCAAGAGGATTTAAGTACACTTACTTAGGAGAATTTATTTAGAAATAATTAACAATTAGAAATAGGTCAGTCATCAAAAGAACCCAAACCCACTGAGAATACCAGAAGTGTCTACCTCATGCTTCAATCCCAGAACACACTGAGAAATCTAGGGAAAAGCTGTCTTGTTTTGGTGCAGCGTCTTTCAAAGTGAGCCACAAAAGACATTGGTGTGGGGAGGGTATCTAAGCAAGGACTTAACTTTTGTGCTGCAAACTGTCAGTATTATGAAGCAGCATGGACCCATCACATGGGGATTTTCTGGATCACAAAGTGAATGCGTTGGCACTTGTTCTTGAAAGTGTTTAAAAATATGATAAAAATTCCATGGCTCTTGCACTTAGTGCAACTTGGAATAGCAAAGGCTGTGAAGGGGGCACGAAATTGTTTCCAGTTGTGGTCATCAATTCAGTGTGATGCTTATAAATTTCTCTTAAAAGGAAATTGATAAAAGCTTTACTGTAGGCTATTAGGTTTTAATCCTTAATCTGTTTGTGGTTTGACTTAACTGCATACTCAAAGTCCAACTACATTTTACAGATTACGATGAGGTGTGGCATACAGGGAATGAAGAAATAGGTCTCTAGGTTCTGTTTCAAAAACTGACCTTTCTACTTAATTTAAATTGAAGACTCAGAGATTCCTGGAATGGATTATTTTTAGTTTTTCCAGTTAGTGAAATTATGGTAGCAGCTCACGATCTTTTACTACATATGAAAGTAATTTGTACAGCTCAGTTTGTATTTGTGCCAGTCACTGTGGAGTAAACCTGATTAAGGCTTTTGGCAAGGACAAGTAAATAAGGGTCATCATGTAATGCTTAAGACTACTTTTCTTTTTATTGACCAACTTTTTTCTTTGAATATAATTCACAGGTACCACTTCTAGTAGCAATACGATGGTAGCTCCCACAGATGGCAACTCTGATACTAAACACATAAAAGACAGTATCGAAGAGAAGTAAGTGTCTCCTCAAAGAGCAGTTATTAGTTGAATTACAGGAATTCCTGATAGGTACTATACTTGCATCTCAGTGGCTCCAGGTATGCTTATGTTGCAGGAATTACAGGCCAGTTTTAATCAGCAGAACTGGAATACTGTTTGGGATTAACAGTAGCAGTCTCAAATGTAGTTTGAACTCAAAAAACTGTAGAGGAAACATGCTCTTACACAGTCCAGTGTAAGAGTAGCTAATTTAGGCATCAACAACAATATAGCTGTAGCAATAAAATGCCTGGTCCCATAATTTATTCAGTTTCCTCTACAGAGGAGTATGAACAGAAATATAATTTATATATTGGATAATCTCTCTGAATCCCCTTAGCTAATGTTGCTAGAGGAGATGTGTCTTACACAGTGGAGATCCTTTGACATCATGTTGATTGTCCTTGTAAGATGAATTGTTTTTTGCGTAACGTTTTTGGTGAAATACAGTTTTACTGAGATACCCTGCCTGATGTTTGTCACAGAATATCAGTTACTAGTGCTGCTTTTTTTGTACCTACAGTTACGGGCATCTAGACATCTACAGCGGGTTGAACAGTAACTTAAACCGCCAGCACCACAGACTAGAATCTCGCTACAGCAGCAGTTCTGGAGGATCATATGAAGAGGAAAAAAGTAACATTTTTTATTTTAAAATACTTCTATGAATAAAAAACCAAATTTTCTCAAGTTAATACTTCTGCTGTAGGTTGTGGAACGTAACGAAAAGGGCATTATCAGTGGTTTTTTGCATAAACCTGTTGAAAAAGAGTTTTTGCCTCCCTCCATCCTAGTACTACTATTGAAGTCTGGCATGTATTTGATTAGGATAAAGTTTACAAGGAAGTTAATATGCTTTCTTCCTTCATTTGTCCTCTGGAATAAGTCGTGAACGTCTTCCCAAATTAAATTATTTTACTTTATTTCCCTTGACAGTTAGGCAGACGAAACAGAGAGAGATTAGCAGCAGGAAGATGAGATTAAAAAAAAGGTGATGGAAAAGAAGTTTTAAAAAAAAAGAAGAAAAGTAGAAGTAATTGTTCTTTAAAATTATAGCATTCCTTGGCCTGTTTAAAAAAAATGGGTACAAAACCTTCTTAGAAGCCATATCAAAAGAAAATATAGCAAGGGAAAAGGGTCTCATTATGTAGGTCTAATTTTCAAGCTTGTTTTGAAAATGTGTTTTCGGTTATTTTATATGATTTCCGTTTTGGTTTTTTCTGAGACGCAGTGGTAAGGATAGAGGTAAAAATGTCTCCATTATATTTATGGAGATATTTTTTTAACAGAGGCTTGTTAACTGTGGCTACTTTTGTACCAATGCCTAAGATACAAAATCATCATGACAATGCTAGGAAAAGCTAAACAGATCAGATCATCAGGCAAAAATGAGGAAAATGGTCAGACAGTAAATGATGCGTTACATTAGTGGGTTCTGTATACTTGGTCAGAGTACTTGTTTGACTGAAACTCTTGTTTCAGCTAAGAGGTTGTTAGTAATTAAAATGACTTTGTAAAAAATGACTTTGTACTCTAACCCTGCATGGGATGATCAGATATATTTCACTCTGATCCAGATCATTAGAGTGCTCCCACAGGCTGTCTTCTTAGCTTTGATTCAATTTTTGTTGAGTTGATTTTGCTGCGAGTTGTTTGAGCATGTTACAGTTTCCTTACTTTTCTTGTGCTCCTGAACAACAGGATGTAAATTTCTGTTTTAAGATTTAGATGTCAGTCTGGAACACAGCATGTTCCATGCTCTATTGAAGTAACGAGCGTCCATTAGGATCTCCTTAGGCACTCCTTAATGACTGACTTTCTGCAGACTGTGAAGGTTAGAGTGAATATGTGGTTCTTAGTGCCTCTTTCAAGAAGGTGAAACCTAATGTCCGTTACAGAGCTTGTTGTAAAGACTGGGCATCCTAATGCAGAATCTGCTAAACCTTGGGTCAGTAACCTTTTGGGCAGCCAGGTGTTTACTACTGCTCAGATAGGCAATGGGCCAGTTATCACAGCTGTGGTCATTTTCATTTTTGTTTGCTATTTGTGGTAGCAACACTGAGTATCCTGAAGCAGAAGATCTCTCACATCTTCCATCAGTAAGAAGTTTGTCACTTCCGGTGGAGAAGGTGATAATGAGCTAATACACGTGTGAACATGTGAGACTTCTGCAGCTATACTTCCAAAAGAATCACTGAAACATTGAACTGTTGAGGCAGTTTCCTTACTTGTTTCTATCCTTGACTGATTGTTATGAAGTCCAAAACATTTCCTTTAAAAACAGAAAAGTATCTTGAATGTGTAACACAGTATACTGTCATACCAAATAGCTGTTTTTCCTCCAATTTTGAAGCTTGTTTCATCAAAAACTAAATGTCTTTTTGTGTTTTCTTGACAAATTTACTGATTTTCTGAGCAGTAACTTTTGTAAAGCAGTGGGATTGGGCTATGCTGTTGTAAAAGTGCCAATTTCTGAGTTACCCCATATATCAGGCTGATGTTATCTGACATGTAGGTTTTTACTATCTGGCATGGTGGGTTTTTACTAGCAAGACGTATGAGGAGGTGCTCTTGAGAAGCACTTCCTTAGGCTATAGTGGAATGCTCTTCAAAAGTGAGTTCAGTACGATCTAAGGTGCCAGCCTTGACTAACTCCCTATCTGACGTGAGGTTTGAAATTCAAGGAAATTACATTAGATCACTTTGCCTTTTTTTCATCTTTTTTACAAACCTGTTCAACAAAATCTTACTCTGATATGGGTGTGTCTTCTGTAGAATCATCCCTATGCTAAAAGAAATAACCACTTTTTTTTTTTTTTAACTCTGTCCAACTACTACTGTTTACAGCTGGTTTACCTTTCCCTGTCCCCTATCTCAGCTTTTCAAGAATTTAAAAATATTTCTTTAGAAGACTATATGATATGGAAATTTGTATTTTATGTGTATTTCTGGTTTAATTTTCTGTTGTGTTAGGTGATTCAATGCCTCTCTATTCAAACTGGCGGTTGAAGGTGATGGAGCACAATCAAGGAGAGCCTCTACCTTTCCCACCTTCTGGAGGTTGCTGGTCACCACTGGTGGATTATTTGCCTGAAACTTCTCCTCCAGGCATGTCACTTCACAGGTAACTATTTTGACAAAGCTTATGGCAATTCATTGTGTTTTAGTTTGTGTTGCACAAATAGAATAATTTGAAGATAGCAGATTAAAAGACAGTAGATAGTACATTTGTTTTCTGTGAGTTTACTTACAGGTCTAGCAATTTAGGGTTACTCAGCCTTTTAATTTGGAGGATGGAGGTTTTTCTGTCTTAGTTATGAGTGTTCATCTTTTATAACACAACTTAATGAATCTTTATAGACTTAAGAATGAATACAGGCTAGAAGCATATGAAGCTCTTTGCAGCTCTTCATAAAGTTCATGTTACATTCTTCTAACTAATTTATTTTTGTTTGTTTTAGATGCAACATAGCAGTGATTCTTTTGACGGACTTGATAGTTGACCACAGTGTAAAGGTGGAATGGGGAGGATATTTGTATCTTTTGCTTCATGCAATTTTTCTAGGTAACTAACTTCTTACAGAAATATGTATAGTAACTTAGGAATTCTTAGCTGTTCTTTTTGATATTTAAATTAATATTTGCCATTGTATTGAAATCTCATTAATTTGATAATATTTACAGTATATTTAAAAATTCAATTAAATATCTTTCAGAGTGATTAGTATGAATAAAGATTTTTTTGGAGTTGTTTAAAGGCACTTTCTATTGGATTTACTTTTACCTCTTTCTCCTTGTAGGCACAGTAAAATTCAATTTTTTTCTTTGTATTTCCATGTGTAGTAATTTTCATTCAGAGCACAAATTAATTTCTTACTTAAAATCACTCTGTACTTTAACCCTGCATGGGATTATCATATATTTTTTGGTCTGATCACTATACAGTTTGTTAAACTGTATGCTCTTGTTTCTATATTGAAGCACTGAAAAAACATTGGTTAGTGAATTATATATCTATTATTTGGTAAAGTATAACAGACCAGTTTGAATACTGCAATTTTTTAAATAATGTAATTCAGTGTGCCCTTTGAATATAATAAAGCCTTGCCATTTTCCTTTTGTGTTAGGTTTTGACCACTGTCACCCTGAAGTCTATGAGCATTGTAAACGACTACTTTTACATCTACTGATAGTGATGGGATCTGGCAGTAATGTCCAGTCTGTTGCTTCTGTCCTACTCAGAAACAGAGAGTTCAATGAGTCTAGGGTGCTTACTGTCAAGCAAACTACCCATTTAGATTATACTTTCACAGGTATGCTTTTGATTTATTATGTCTTGCTTGTTAAAATGACATGGGAAGTTATCTCTTCTTCCAGGCATTATTAAAAATTCTCTTATTTGTATATCTTCCTGAGCCCTTGGCATTAAAATATATTTCTTTGGATTTTAATGAAGTCAAAATGAATACAGGTCACATTAGCACTTTGTGCCCAGTCATCAAAGTAGGGAGCACAGTTGAGTGATTAAATAGTAGTGGAAACCAAAGAGGGAGCTCTATGGTTTGGATCTTTAGTACAGCAGTTTTTGTGATGCCCTTGAAATTAAAAAACAGGAAAGTGCATTCCTTACTTGTTTATAGCAACTTGAATTTTTTCATTTTTGTCAGCTGTAATTGCATTGTTTATTGGTTACCAGAATACTTTTTTGACATACTACCTTCTAATGTTCACATTAACATTACAATATTGTAATTATACAGAACACTATATGTTTTCTACGTATCTCTTTATGAAGGGAATGTTTTAATGATGAGAGCCTATTGTAGTTTCTAAAGAAATCTAAATTAATTCTTTTTTTTCTGAAATGTACTATTTCATATTATTTCAGTAGGTGGCAGCATATTGCCACACAATTGTTCATTCTCTTTTGTTCACATTTGAAGTGGTTTTATTACTAACCAAAAAAACTCATCTGATTTGTGAATTTGGGTTTTGTAGCAATGAGGAATTAAAAAGTGTATAGTGGAAGAACTCCTTTATGTGAATCTGTTTGGCAGAACTTCATTGGTGCATCTGTACAGTGATGTATACAAACCATTTCCTTCATAATATTTGCAGTTTTGGGTCAAACTGTCTAATTGTGACACGATATTCTGCTATTACTAAAACTAAAATGTCTGATAGAAACTACAGTAAGGTCAGCATCAAACATTTCCAGCTGGTGATTAAGATAAGGTGTTAAGGGATATGCATGCCTAGCACAAGGCATGGGTCTTAACAAAAAATTTATCTGCTCATTATTAGGAAGTAAGTTTCTATAATTTGTTTAAACTTATTGAGTTGAGATGCCTAAGAAGCTGATGAGCTGTCATATTACTAGTACAAAATCAAACATAATACAGTGGTTTTAAACAGGCAATTCCCTATTAAAAGTCATGTAAGTCAAGTGAAGACTTCTCATATAGCAGACTTGTTGATTTCATTGAAATTACTGCATCTGTTAATTTATTCTCTTTAAATTATTCTCATTACATTTGCTAAGTCAGTGATTTTTTTAGAGGGCTGTTTTTTCTTTTGATATGTTTAATATTAACTGTCAACTTAAAAGCTCATAATTACCTTGTTTTTATTTCAGCAGGTGTTCATGATTTTATACCTGATTACCAGCCCTCCCCAATGACAGACTCAGGGCTTAGTTCAAGTTCTACCTCTTCTAGCATCAGTTTAGGAAATACAAGTGCTGCCATTTCTCAACTGCACACCACAATCCTCAACGAGGTTGACATTTCAGTAGAGCAGGATGAAAAAGTGAAAACTCTAATAGAATTTATTACCTCAAGGTAAGATATCAATTTTCATTTTTGTCATGACATGTATTTTGTGGAAAAATGGCAAACCCCTTACTATTTAGCATCATACTGTCTAATTCTGTTTCTGTTTTATCACCAGTAAGTGATTTTATCTAATACAGCTCTAACTTTCCATCACTTCCTGAGAATTTTGTCTTAACTTCTTGTATATTTGTGTAATATTGGGCAGTTGTCAAACTTCTTTCCTATTCATGTCTGCAGTTCTAGATGGTTTCTTTTACATGGCAGGTAGTAGATTCTCTTGCAGTTAACCTTAAAGTTCAAATTTAATTTAAGTACTATTAATGACAAAGGCTATGTTTTATGTTCTGTTTACTCTCTTTTTATATTTTTAGGAAAAGAGGCCCACTGTGGAATCATGAAGATGTTTCAGCCAAGAACCCTAGTATTAAGAGTGCTGAACAGTTAACTGTGTTCTTAAAGCATGTGGTATCTATATTTAAACAGTCTAACTCAGGTATGTTGGAAAACAAGTCAGTGCATGATCGAATGTCCAAGTCCGCAAACTAAATGAATATTTTTTTAATGCATGTAAACATACAGGCTATCTATAAAATCACTGTAAGTAATTGCTTACTGCTTCTAAAAAATATATTTTTTTATGTGTGGCACATTTCAGTTCATGTATCTGTTATGACAGATTTAAATCTAATCTTTTAGGAATGAGAAAAAATATCTTATTAATTTGTTGTGAACACATAATATTCAGGTCATAAATGCTTTAATCTCTGAAAGTCTTTCAGTATTAACTATACAAGTTTATTTTCCTGTAAAGATTTTTGAAACTAATACTGTTTGAGAGAAATATAGAGGATATGAGGGTATTTTAAAGTTAGGAATGACTTTGGCAATTTACTCTTCAGTAAATTCAAGTGGATTTGTTTTTTTATAAAGCAGCGTTGCTTGAGTATTTACTTGCTTTTGTAGGAGGATATCAATTGGAACGCCGTCTCAGTGAAGTTGCTTTGCAAACTGCGCTTTCCTGCTCCTCTCGACATTACGCTGGGAGGTCCTTTCAGATTTTCAGGGCTCTGAAGCAGCCTCTCACTCCATCTACACTTTCTGATGTTCTCTCCAGACTAGTAGAAACTGTTGGCGATGCTGGAGAAGAAGCTCAGGTACTTGAAATTTTCCCTCCATTTTATTAGAAAGCTAAGTGGGCGTGAAGGGCATGCTTGCATTACTAGTTTAATGACAGCAAAATATGAAAGCATTATTTTATTCAGTTGCTTTTTATGTTTAAATATTTCAAATGTCAAAACAGTTTTAATTGTGATTCTTTCTGAATTTTCACCTAATTAGCTGATGAAATGATGAGTTGTGCACATTCTCCTCTACAGCAATAGGAATTTTCAGAGAGTTTAATCATCTCTTTTCTGAAAACACCTTCTCTTTCATTGTTGTACAATACTGAGATCAGCCATATAGAAAATAATTTAGGTTTTCTTCAATGAAGAACTTAACCTGAAAAAGTGTTAACAATCATTCAACTTAGTGTCCTTGTACATCCAAAGAGTGGATCTGATCTTCTAATTCTGCAAAATGAGTGTCTAAATGACTCCATCCTTCAGTTCATCTTTAAAAATAATGCAAACCAGAATGAATTTGGTGAATACTTAAAAATAAATGGAAGTTTTTCCTTATCCTGGAGCTGTACTGCTAATTCGAGTCTCATCAGGATTGTGTTCTAATTGAAACATGAAATAATTTAGTTACTGATACTGTTTTTTTTTTATTTTTATATTATTACTCAGTAGATTTTCTGTGATATTCCTTGTGCATACTGCATAATTTATAATGGCTTGTGACTTTCCCCAGGGTTTTGTCATAGAGCTGCTTTTGACTTTAGAGTCTGCTATTGATACATTGGCTGAAACCATGAAGCATTATGATCTGCTTTCTGCCCTTTCTCAGTAAGTTCTTTTATTAGTCAAGCTACATTATGCTTATTTATACATTTGAATTACTAAAAATCTGTATTAAAAATGTAATTAAATGTTTTCTTGTTTTCTTTGCAGAATAGTTGTATCCGTATAGTGAAATTGCTTGCTCTTCTATGTTTTTATTATTCTGCCCCAAACAAAACTTCTAGATTTCCTGAAAAGGATCTTTGCTACCTTTCCAATTCACCTTCTTGGGTCCAATTTAATTTTACAGAATAGGTATTCAAGGTGCTCCTCATGGCTCAGTTCTTAAATGTGTGGTCAGTTCTTCTGAAGCTTCTCAAAAATATAGGCACTGTCTTAGGCCTCAATTTTGTTGTCCATATATGAGAAGTGTAGTTGAACAGTCTGAGTCATTTGTGTGTCTCATCACAGTTGGGAGTGATTAGCTCAATGGCTTTTTATCAAACTGAAAAATATCCCTGAATGTACAGACATCTATTCTTTGTTTGACTTCCTTGCAAAGTTTTTGAAAATGTTGAAATTTCTTGGAATATATTCAATTTCTCAGTATGAGAACTGGAAGATGTTGGTTTTCCTAAGTCAGATACTTCAGACAGATATATGGTAATAAGCAAATTCATTCATTTCTCTACTTTTATCGCATCTATAAGTAAGTTGGGATGCTAGCTCATCACTTACAGGTAATCTTTTACATGCTATAGGCTAATTTTTCTGATTTTGCTGTGATTTTTTTGTATTCTGGGATTGTAACAAATAGATTAGGTAGAAGAGATAACAGGATGCTACAGTCTTGTCCTTATGTTGTAAGGATATTTTAATAATAGATACAGAAGTTTTGTGTTTACATATATTATAATAATCCTATGGTGATGAAGCAGAATATTCACTGCATGTGTATGTGATTAGTGTAACGTGTTTTTTCTTTCTTTCTTTTACTAAACTGTATGTTATTGAAGTATTTTGCATGGAATAATATGTAATATTGATTTTTATTTTAGAACCTCATACCATGATTCTGTAATGGGAAACAAGTATGCAGCTAATAGGAAAAGCACTGGACAGATAAATCTAAGCACAAGTCCCATTAATAGTGGCAGTTGTTTGGGATACTACAGCAATACAAGGAGTAATTCCTTGAGACTGAATTTAATCAGTGAACGGAGAGGCGACCGGCGACGGAGCAACACGCTGGATATAATGGATGGAAGGATAAATCATGGTGGAAGTTTGGCCAGGACTAGAAGCCTTTCCTCCCTGAGAGAGGGAGGAATGTATGATGTGCAACCCACTACTGACCCTGTCAACTTGATGGCCACTATATTTTGGATTGCAGCTTCGTTGCTGGAGTCAGACTATGAGTATGAATACCTTTTGGCTCTCAAGCTACTCAACAAGCTTCTTATTCACATGCCTCTGGATAAATCAGAGAGTCGGGAAAAGATAGAAAAGGTGCAGAATAAACTGAAATGGAATAACTTTCCAGGCCTTCAGCAGCTTTTCCTGAAAGGCTTT
This sequence comes from Pseudopipra pipra, assembly GCF_036250125.1. NCBI lineage: Eukaryota > Metazoa > Chordata > Aves > Passeriformes > Pipridae > Pseudopipra > Pseudopipra pipra. Next base: position 49,361,845 of record NC_087552.1, read on the forward strand.
ACTTCAGCATCAACACAAGAAATGACTGTTCATCTCCTCAGTAAACTCATCACAATCTCCCGGCATGCTTTGGTGGATCCTTCTCAGTTAGCAGGTATCTTTTGCAAATATGTAATAAAAAAACTTTTTTTCGTCAAATTAAGTGGAATCAAAATCAGAAGTAATTAGACATTTGCCTTAAAGAAAGACTTCAGTTAAATGTTTTTTGCAGTTGTCGATATTAACACTGCTGGATAGTGGGAATACATTACAGACCATGATTGTCTGAGAAGAAAGATTTCACGTAAACTTTATGTATTGGCTATTGCTTACAAGTGAGTTTCAAGAGCAGTGTATTATTTTTCATGATCTTGTGCTATCTCAATTAGTACTGTTTACACGTTTTTATAAACAATATGACTAGTTCCTAAAACTATCCAGTTTCATGGTAGTTTTGCTTAATTGGTCCAGTTTATTTTTGTACCTAACACAGGCACATCTATATATATGTTCTTCATAGATACACACTTAGATATGTGTATATATAGTTTATATGTTTATGTGAATGTATGTTTCATGCTGTAAGGGTTTTAAATACCGGATAACTCCACATTAAATTAAGTAATATTAAAAATCTTTAGGGCTCATATAACTGTGTTTATGTATGTGTTTAGGATTTCCCCTAAACATCTTGTGCCTGCTTCCTCATCTGATACAACATTTTGATAACCCAACACAGTTTTGTAAAGAAACAGCTGACAGGATAGCAAAGGTATGTAACATGATGCTTGGAAAAGTACCCAGGAGGTTATACCAGTGTTGTTTCTGCTTTGGGTTTTTATTTTTTGGCTCAGTTTATGTAATACTTCTACATGATTCTAATAGTAATATAAATAACTATGAAATGTTATTTTTTAAAGATGTGACCCAACCCTAATTTATATAGCTGGACATCATACCAACCCCTGAGTTTCTGTTTGCCAATGAAAAAACACATTTAGCTTATCTATAAAATTTAGATTTCAAGAAAAAATTTTCTTATTGATGATATCAGTTACTTTTTCTCACTTGTCCGATTTTTCCATTTGTCATTTAAAATGTAAACATAATCACATTTTAAGCGTTAATTTATTTCCTAATTTACTTATGAGAAGGAAGTGATCCTCACCTTTCGGATTAGTAGATGGAGAAGACTAGGTTTTGTGTTCTTTCTGTTACTTGTACACAGCGATTAATCCTGAAATATTTCTGAACTGTAGTGGCTGTTAAAGCAGTACATGGTGCAGACCAGCAGTCGCCAGCCAGGATGGTGTTGTGCTGGCCTGACAATCTGCCTTCTAAGGAAGAGTGTGGAAAGGGGAATAAGAAAGTGCTGTCTGGAATAGGAGATGCCCCTGGCTGCCCAGACTGTCATATGTGAACCCCTAAACTGTGCACAAGCTATCTCAAAGGAATACATGCCTGATGCAAATCCACACATTACTGATGTCCCTGAAATACTTGTGTTACTAAATCTAGGGTTACTAGTTGAGGTGTGTTTGGTATGATTAATAGATAAACTTGGAACATGGATGCCACAGTACCAAAATTTAACAGAAACTGTTAGTCATGCTTGTGTGATTAGTTCTATTTCAGTTATTAGAAAATGGAGTGAAATCTGGGAAAAGTGCATAATGACTTGTGAATGCTTGGATTAAAAAGATTATAATTTCTAATATGATTAAATATATTTTTGCTTTTCAGGTTTGTGCTGAGGAGAAGTCACCAACTCTTGCCAATCTGGCTCATATGATGAGTTTATACAGTACACACAGTTACTCCAGAGACTGTTCTAACTGGATTAATGTAGTGTGTAGATATTTGCATGACTCTTTTTCAGATGCCACATTTAACCTCATAACTTATCTTGCAGAGGTAAATTTTTAATAAAAGTGTATCTCATGTTGACAATTTCTTGCCATTTCCTTACTTTTTATGATTCTGAATACTGGGGGGAATAAAGTACATCTTCCATAATGGGAAAATAATACTAAAATGTTCTAGGATGGAAAAGGAATGACTACTGCCATTTTGGAGTGCAGTAATTTAAATGTAACTTGCAGTGATAATTCCTCTAATCTAATGAAAGAGCTCCTTTTGTGATAGGAGTGTTTGGTAGTAGTAATTTGTGTTCTGTACTACATGAATATACACTGTCTTGGCTTTTGCAAAATATGCTTAATGCACATTTTAAGAGACCTTTTTTAGCCAAGTGCACATTTAAAGATGTCTCTATCACAATCTAAAAAAATAATTGCAAAGTTCAATTGTAAGTATTGCATAATATATAAAAGATAATTTAAATTACTGAAATCACTGTATAATTCTGCCAGCTGTTCATACAGGAAAGCTGTTATTACCTTTAAAAAGTACCTTGTGTGAAAAGCTTCTGTAACAAACGTGGATAGTGCCTTCCTAAATCTTCATTCGTGAAGCCTAGCCATGATGATGTGTGAAAAGCTTGTAGAGCTTGTCCTTGAAGTGTATAATTTCAAACTGATGAAGATATTTTTAAAATATTTGTTCATTCTTACGAATGACTTTATATGTACTTCTTTTGTTCATAAAACTGTGTTAACCAACCTTCTTAAAGACGTAGCTGCAATTGTTTTTCCTACAACTTTAAGGTTTCGAATTTGTATGAACACTTCTATTTAGTGAGAAGTGTTTTATTGTTAGGTGCTTTAGATCTGTGCTAACAAATATGTCAAAATTCAGTGGGAAAATTAATCAGGACAAAAACCATTGTTCTATTGCATTACTGGTTTTTAATGCTAAAACAAAGGTTTGAAAAACAGGAAGTGGTACATTTCAGTTTCTTGGAGGGAAAAATAAATGTGTGTGGAAGTTAGCTATAGTTTAATGTTTGCTTTCATTTTTTGTTACCATTAAAAGCCCTAATTAAATTTTGTGTTTTATAAAACTTTTTTTAGCTGTTAGAGAAAGGGTTATCCAGTATGCAACAGTCCTTGCTGCAGATCATTTACAGTCTTCTGAGTCATATTGACCTATCCACAGCACCAGTGAAGCAATTTAATTTGGAAATCATAAAAGTTATTGGTAAATATGTTCAGGTAGGTACTCCGAAGAACTGTAAAAGGCTTTTCTGCTTATTATCAAAGTGGTATCAAAATTACGCTTGAATTTTGGGCAGAATTTATTTCAGATATAAAAATAGTTGTTTGAAGTAGGATTCCATAGGGTTATTTTTCCTATGTAGTTTATTCACTAGATGCTTATGTATTGTCCAGTGTGATTTGCATCATGTGGGACAAGTTATCTGGTTGAATGTACATCTGTTCGCAGATACAGGCTACTCCTCATATGCAGTTAAAGGAGATGATCCTTCAACTACTAAAATATAAGGAAATGTTTACTGCTAAGCTGCACAAATGTTTTATTTATGTGTATCTGTTTTAAAAAGAAAGTTTTATGGTTAAATGCATATTTAAACCACTTTCAGTAATACATCTGTGAGGAACGTTAAGGTGCACCTTAATAAAATTGAGTGCATTTTTTGTTAGATAAAGTCCCCAAAAGATGAACCATAGTGTTTTGCCCAAGGTAATTTGAGCCTTTGTACATGGAACACAAATTCACTGAAAATCTGTTTCACAGAAGAAAGTCTAGCATCTTGCTGAAAGATTTTATAAAAATGCCTGGAGCATAAAACCATTTCAGTGCACAACATTCTCTTTTTTTATCCCCTCCTTTTCTTTTTTCTCTGAATTCCATTATTGCCAAATGTATTTCAGTCAAATGGTTTAATCATAATTAACCAGGAAGAGTAGTGGTCCCTGGATGTTTTGTTACTGATGGATATGTGCTTTAGATATTGTGCTCCTGTCAGAGTACATTAGGCAAAATGGAATGATTAGCGTTAACTATAGTTTTTATGGCCTGGCAGCTGCTTGCTTTACCTCTGACCTTTATCTGAGCTTTCTGTGCAAGCCCACACTACCATGGAACGTAATCTTAATTAGAAGATATAAGCTTTCAAAAGAATGGTACTAGCGAAAAAATATTCCAGAGAGGTTACCTTAACTCAGGCTCCGCCTCTCATATTCTCATTTTTTTTCCCTGGCTTTTTTTAAGCACTCCATTGGTTTGATGGAGTAAATGTTTTTACTTTTGATTTGTAAATGTTTTCACTTTTTTAAGATCTTTTATATTTCCTCATGATTTCAAGCACAAAATAGTTTTGTTTGTTTCAAAATCAGTTCACTCTATCCATAATGTAAAATAATTAAAGATACCAAGAAGTGGCAGTTTTTAAATACTATCATTTTTATCTCCTGGGGCATGAAGGGCAGATACTTCAGGCAGTGGTAAAAACCAGTGTAACTACAGGGACTGAGGGACATGGGACAGAGTCTGGTGTGGCTGGCATCGTGACTTGGAGCTAATGAGCCTGCCTGGCTGGCCCTGACCACCCACATGGGATGGCCTGGTACCTTGCCACTGCTTTCCTGGCACTTCAAGGTCTGAAGCTTCCCACCTGTGCTAGCACCTTTAGCCACGTGTAAAGGATCACAGGTTTTGATTTGAGGATTCTTGCAAAATCCTACTGTACGTGAAAGTTGCTGTCTTGGTTGAAGTGATTGTTTTGTGATTTGTGTATGTTCTCTTTAGAGTCCATATTGGAAGGAAGCCCTTAATATTTTGAAACTGGTAGTGTCTCGATCTGCAAGCCTTGTTGTGCCTAATGATATTCCGAAGTCTTATGGAGGTGACATAGGTTCTCCTGAAATCTCTTTCACGAAAATTTTTAATAATGTCTCGAAGGAGCTACCTGGGAAGACCTTAGATTTTCATTTTGATATATCAGAGGTAATTATTACATTTAAATAACAACACAGTAATGACTTGCTGTTGCAAACTCAGGTGTTATTTTCTGTTAGCCTTCTATGTTTACATGTTTTAAAATAAGTATAAGTTGTAAGAGTGGCAGAGGTTGAAATTTTTCATACTTGTAATTAGAGTCATACTGGAAGATAAACTTTGAATTCTTTTATGTTGCGTTTTTGCCTTTTCTCCCTTTTGAATGTCTGGAGAGTTAATTACTAGAAGTCAATAAGATTATTCTCAAGGGTATTTCAGCTATGTCAGAGAGCAGAATAATGCAGATGGCTGCTACTTGCAGCTGAACATTGCAGGCTTTCAACAAATGAAGGGTTGTGCATTCAAGGACAGAGAGGATTAAAACCCTGTACAGTTTTGGCATGACTTTGGAAGGGGGAGGAAATATAGAAGAGAGAGTAAGATACAAAATACAGGAAACTCAATGTGAGAGGGACACAACTGGAGAAGAACCTCCTGTGGTTAAAAACATCACCCCTACCCCTTATAAGGGTTCAGTAGAACTGAGAATAATACAGCTGATACTTATTCTGTGTCTGAAAAGGGGAGTGGCCAAGTGACTGCATTGTAATATAGAGTTGTGAAAATTGTAGAAACTTTAGAAGTGATCAGAAGTAAGGGCTTCTGATTGAAACTAACCCCAGATAATGATTGGAGATACAGATGTCTTAGGAGCATTACTTGAATTGGTAAGTAAATTCACTACTGGAAGTGCATGCAGATAACTGAAAGACAAGAAAACCGAGAGACAAGATGAATTCCCACAGAGTTCACTGGAATAGCATTTGCTGTTGAAAGAACTGAATTTGATCTTTGTTTTTTCAGAAGTGTGCATGTGTTTGTGATGTTGCTGGTCTGTGAAAACAATTGTTAATGGCAGGGAATGATGCTACAGAGAAGCTTTGCATATTTTAAACTTGGAACACAGTTGGTTTTAAAGTGTGCTTAAAAATACAGTTTGATCCTCAGCATAAAATGTGCATAATTCGAAAATACACAAGTGGGCAGAATGGCAGCTTGCTGCGTAGGGTACAAATATTCAGCTTTGTATTCCCCAGTGTACTGAGGCTCAGTGGATTAGACATGGGCTTTACAGAATGCTTACAAACAGGACAAGCCCTCCTACATTTTATATAATGCTAAATTCTAAAATCAAGTATGTATTCTTTACTAATATAGATTTGAATTTTAAGAAAGTGTTTGTTGCCTTTGCTAGACACCAATTATTGGGAATAAGTATGGTGATCAACACAGCGCAGCTGGTAGAAACGGGAAGCCAAAAGTCATTGCTGTCACCCGGAGCACTTCTTCAACTTCTTCAGGCTCCAATTCAAATGCACTAGTTCCTGTCAGCTGGAAGAGACCACAGCTGTCTCAGGTACGTTGTGTCTCAAACACTTTATACATATATTGGAGACAGTGTTTATGAATGTATTAAAAAAACCTACTGAAGTGTATTGTGTCTTAATAAACCAGTAAATGAATACAGCATAAACTAAAAGCTAATACTGGCAAAAAGAAAAAATTTTAAGATTCTTTTTAGAGGATGTCAGCATGCACTGTGACTAGGTAAAAATGCAAATGTCATGCTTATGTGATTGCCTTTGGTATATTTTTCAGAGAAGGACTAGGGAGAAGCTAATGAATGTACTTTCTCTGTGTGGTCCCGAATCTGGTCTTCCCAAGAATCCTTCAGTAAGTGGTGATGGTGATTTGTTTTGGTTTTTAAACTCAAGTAGTGGAATGCTATTGCATTTTTAAGTATTGGTGAAGTTGTGAACAGCAGGTTTTGACAAACTAGTTTCGGTTCAGCAGTTCACAAATCCAGTTGAAAAATTAGAGATGGAATCATAAGTAATGAATTACTGTTACTCCTCAAGAAGTCCAATGGGCATGGTTCTTTATTAACCAGACTTCAAAACACTATTTAATTTCAGCCAAAACTAATGTTGCTGTCTCAGTGACTTTAGGTCAGTCTTCTAGGGAGAGGGCTATATGTTTTGCCCTGGTATTATCAGTATAGCTGTACTCGTGCTGGCTGCCTGTAATGCCATTAAATGGCAGGAAGCAGGATACATGACTTTAGGAGTTAGAGAAACTGGAAGGTTTTATTTCTATTTTTTATCTTATGTGCAGGTTGTGTTTTCTTCTAATGAAGACTTGGACGTTGGAGATCAACAAACTAGTCTAATTTCAGCAACAGAAGAAGTGATTCAAGAGGAGGAAGTGGCTGTAGAAGACAATACCAGTGAACAACAATTTGGAGTTTTTAAAGACTTTGACTTTTTAGATGTTGAATTGGAAGATGCAGAGGTGAGACCTTGGGGTTTCTTCTGTATATTTCCATTTGAGAACATTTTAAAAATAAGGTTGTGTTGGTGCAATTCTAAGGAATTGGTAGCTCTACTAACTAATCCAATTCAGAAGAATTTATGACATCATTGAGCTCATCTAGATAAAGAAACCTGTGTCACAAACTTCGCAGTGTTAAGTTGTTGCAAATTGTTGGATGGTTTCTGGGGGAAGAGATGAGATTTTTTGGGGGGAGTTAAGTGAAAGAAAGTGCAGTGATATGACAGTATAAGCCAATTACAGCATGAACACCTGGGTATCATACAGTAGAAAACTTAATTATGGAACAATATGTTAAGAAAATGGCATAATTTTTGTTTCTGATATGTTTCTGGATTTTGAAAACATGACAAGGCTTTCAAAGTGACAAACTGTACGATACACTATCTCATCATATATGACTGACTTGCTCTCTATGATTGCTTGCACTGACTTTAACATTATATCTGGTTTATTGCAGTTCTTACATTTCCTCCATTTCTCCTCCTGTCAAAAAGAGATGGGGGAAGTAAAACAAAATTAATTCTCAAGTATTGAGAAATAGTAAGGATTCTGTTAACAATTGTTACTTGCTTCAGACAAGAATTTGCTGAAGCTTAAAAACGTCAAATGCTTTGTAGTTTCTCGCAGTGGTTTCATTAGTCTATGCAAAATATTGAATTAGAATGGAGACCCTTGCTGGTCATGAGTCCACAAGCTGCTAAGAATATCTGCCTGTCTATTCTTCTCCTGATTTATCTAGCCCTTTTTACAAAATCCTGGGGTTTTTCCCCCTAATACTTTGGTTTTATCTCACTTTCCTCTTGCTTCCTGTGTATTGCCTCACTGCAGCTAATATTTGAACCTTCTAGGGAAAGTACAGGCTCATTATGGTCTATTGCATAGATGTAACCACACACTACACAGACACAATTTCCTGTATTTAACACAAGTAGTCAAAGCAGTTCAAAATTGATGCTCAGTAGTAGTAAAACATGATTTTAATACTAGATAGGATTCTGCAGGTAGGATGCCAAAAGTTGGAAACTTGCCAAACCAAGTTAACCTTTAACTTCATTTTCTGTGTTATTTTAATAGCGGATCATAATTAAGAAAAAACTGTTTCTTTCTTATTACTTACCTGAATGAAACATGTAGTACTATACTCGGAAAAAATGTAAAAGCACAGATTGTACATATGTAGGGTCTTCCATATAAATTGTGCACTTGATATAAGATTTCTGCCTAGTTTTGCACCAAAAATATAGAATATTCTTTATTGCTAATAATTAAATGTCAACAGTATGAACTGGGGCTTTTCCATTAAAATCTGAGTAATATTCAAGTTGAACTTAAGTGGTTCAGCCTGCAGTAGTAGTACTTTGTTGTAGTTGGAATTCTTTTGCTTTGCCATAACTTTTCATCTTTTTTTTTTGAGCAAAAGAAATCACTAAGAGAGAAAGAGACTACAAAATATTTAGTTTGCTTTACATATTTAATGCATCATAGTGATCTCCTAAGTCACCACAAGATACTCTGTTGGGGCAGTTTTGGAACCACATTTGGGGCTAGATGTGGTGTTTTAGTAACTGTCTGTAGACTGGTGAACTTCACCGGGTTTTCCATATTACTTAGATGAATTGTTGAAGGTTGACAAAATGTGTGAGAAAATCAAAGATCGTTATTGTACTTGGGAATTAAAACAGCTATGTCTTAAAGTTATGGATTTCACTTAGCATGGTGGTTATTTGAAACCCAGATACCTTAGCTTTAAAATGTGCCAAGAGAATGGATCCAGCTATTGGTGTCCAGGTGCACTTTATAAAACTGACACAAAGTAGCTGGTAAAACAGTTAATGACAACATCGTCCTTTCTACACCGTGTATATAATTAATGTTGGTGGTGCTTTGTCAGCTGGATGTGGTCAGTATAGATTCATGTGTGTTAGTGAAAGAATTCCATCAATGTTTGTTGAAACAGTTGCTTTACATGTTACGCTAGAGAAAATGTATCATGAGCATGCTGGTTTTAGTGTTTTGTCATCAGTTTGTTTATTTTTTTAATCAATCTCTCATTAGAAAGAGACATTAAATACTAGCTTTTTGACTAAAGCTTTTTTTCAGAGCTTGAATCAGTCTTTTACTGTTGGCAAATCTTATGTAATAAAACATTTTTCCCTGGTTCTAGAGTATCTTTCAGTGTTTGTCCTCGTTCTTTCTAATTATATGTGTTTTCCTTTTTGCTAACCAGGAGCTGCAGGTAAGTTGCAGCCTGGTGCCCTGGCTTGTTCATCTGTTGTTGTCTGTGATGTGTTTGTTTTTCTAGTCAGATTATAAAATCAATACTGGTATAGTTCTAGATTATATACTGAGTTACTTTCCAAGAAGATATTAAAAAGATTTCTACTTCATTTGCCATATATTTTAATTTATATAAACATTTTAAAAGGTATTTAAAATTTTAATAAAATTAAAGGGCTGATTGAAACTCTGTTCATAACGCATTCAGTACTTGTGTTCTCTCTGTTGCATTTGTGTATTAATTTAATTATGCTGAAATTCCTACATACATATGTATGCAAACTTTTTTATTACAGGGTGAAAGCATGGACAACTTCAACTGGGGCGTTCGTAGGCGCTCTCTGGACAGCATTGACAAAGGAGACACACCGTCCCTTCAGGAATGTCAGTACTCCGGTAGCACACCGAGCTTGAACTTGACCAACCAGGAAGATACTGATGAGTCTTCAGAAGAAGAAGCAGCACTGACTGCAAGTCAGATACTGTCTCGTTCACAGATGGTAAGTTATTTTTGGATGTGGCACTTAGTGCCATGGTCTAGTAACCACGGCGGTGTTGGATCAAGGGTTGGACTGGATGATCTCAGAGGTCCTTTCCAACCCGGCTGAGAACTTAAGCTTTCCCCTTGCACTTTTAATGGATGAGTGTGGCTCACACTTTCAGACTAAGTGACATAATAAGGAACTAAATTAATGTGGCTAAGCTTCTTTTTCATAACAACATCAGTGAAGGAAAAATGTTATGTTACCACATTGGTGGTACATAACAAATTTATCATTCTAGTATAACATTAATTTTCTTAATGTTTTTACACTTACTATTAATACTGTCTATACACTTACTATTACTTTACACTTACTATTTTTGTTTAAATATAAGCACAAAATTGCATGTGTTATATAGTAAGGTTGTGTCTTTGCGGATTCCTAGCTCAAAAAAAACCCCAAAATGCTAAATAAGGTCAAGAGATTTAAGTGGTCATGTGGAGGTCTAACTTGTGTTTAACCACAGAGATTGCTAATTTAATTACAGATTTTGAAGCCTGTGTACTTATAAATGAGGAAAATTAAGAATGCTGGCCTCTCAGAAATCTCTATTCATTATATAAATTTATGAGAAAATTGACTTGATGGGGAGCAGCTCGATGGGTATGTTGCTTTTCAGACTTTAGGCAAAGTTTGTATTAATGTTGCCCCCAATAAAGTGCTCTGCTATTCAGTGGTTTTGGTCTAGTATTTAACCAGTGCCAAAAACCTATAAGAACAAGAAGGGAAATAATTTTCCTTAATGGAAAAACTTCTTTTCAGAGTTAAATGTTACAGAAATGCATGTGATGCTTGTAATGGTTTTAGTGTAAAGCTTTTAAATTTATAATATGTAAATAAATTCAGATAGCTAATGATACTGAAACAGCCTATTTTGAAACTAATGCATTTTCCCCCTGTAATTTATATGCTTACTGTAAAGAATTTCATGTTTTTTTCTTTTCTGTCTTAGTTAATCAGTGATTCTGCCATAGATGAAGCAGTATCAGATCATGCTGGTTTATCACTTCAGTCTCAAGATTCCACTAGCAGTGTGGGAACAGAAGAGGTGCTTCAAATCAGAACTGAGACCCCAAGTTTGGAGGCTTCTTCTCTAGATAACTCTAGCAACCAGCTGCCTGAGGTGGGGAGAAATGTGGGCTGGTGCATGGCTGATTTGGGCTCCTTCTAGTTCTAGTAGCAACTTCAGCTTTCTTTTCAACTGAATTTTCATCTGTTACACTGATTAGTTGATTTGCTTTTAATATTTCTAACCTGTTGGCATGTTCTTACGAAATGTTTCCTCAGTATGAAGACTACTTGAATGGACTGAGGGAACTTACCACAGGTTAAAAATATTATTGAAGGCGCTGATCATGATCATTTCATGGTGCAGAATGAAATAGGCTGATATTCAAGATGCTTTTACTTGATATGGTTGAAATCCTTCTTGAGCAACATTTTCTTTCAAACTCCTTTTTATTTCCCTTCCCCCTGCCCCCCCCCCCTTTTTTTTTTGCTTTCTTTGGGTTAATGTGATTGGTGCTATATGGGAATAAAACCTCAGGCCAGCTGTGTTAGGAGTTGGTTCCATTAAATAATCCTTTAAAAAGGACTACAGATGCTAGTGGTATACTTTTTCGGAAAGGCCCATGTGGACTCAGACAGTTTTCAAGCTAATGGCGGCCTGCAAATCTGTGAGTACTTCAGTTTATTGTTTTTAAAACTTTGGAATAATTTAAAATTTAAAAAAACACCCCTAATTTAAAACAAAACTCTCACCTGCTACAATTTTTGTAGAATTTAAGGTGGTTTGGTTTAGATGGACTTTCTATCTCTTCTGTTAAAATTATTTATGCTACTAGCAATCATATTTTTATTTGGATAAGCATTGCTAATCCCATCTTTAACAATACATGCAGTTTGATTGAGTTTTCCAGAAAATTAAGCCATTCCTATGTGTATTTGACTAACCAGTGCACTATGTACACTTGACTCTTCAGCTAACCTGGTGTAAACTGTCTACTGACTAGTTCAAGTGACTGGGGTTTCTAAACAAAGGTTTGTAGTTTACCTGCTCACTACCTAGAAAAATCACTTACTGATAGACACACCACAGATGCAGCTAATATTTAATGAAGAAAACTGTAAGAACAAAAGATGTATTTGGAGTAGAATAAAGGGAAAATGGCTGGTTTCCTGTGATAAAATCCTCACCTTTAAAGGTGTAATATTTTGACTTTTATAAAGTACTTTTCCCCACATTTTTTCATATTTTCTCGTTATGATTACTTATGTGCTTTTTTTATAAAGTGTTTTATTACATTGCAGTTGATAAATTGTCTCAACTGTAGTAGAATACCTGTGCTTAGATTGTCCAACAAATTGTCGCTTTGTAGGCTTGTCTACAATGTGCATTGTTGATCCAATGGAATTTTAGGTGGGCAAGAACACTTAATCTGGATGATTTTTTCCACATAGGACAGATGTTTTAGTTTAAGATTTCAAAAGCAAGAAGCAGTATATAAGGTGGAATTTTATAGGACAAAAATTAACCACAATAGAACTTGTCTTCTCCATTATTTGCTTGTGGTACATTCTCAGCTGTAACTCATTTTTACATTTTCATACTTCTTTCCAAGACTGCCCATGCCCTTAGGATTCATCATTCTTCTGCAGTTCCCTTTATAAAATCACTATATTTCTATAATCCAGGTGAAAATATTCACACAAATATTAACTAGTAATTTGCATATTTTCAAAAAGTGTACCCCTCATATGTACATCTACCAGTCATGACCAGTGCAGGTCTGTATCCTGTGTTAACGTCTATAACAGAAATGGACCATTGGTTCAATCCAAATTACTTTGCTGTGGTTTTGTAAAAGTGTTCTGCATTCCTGTGTGTCTTAGCTGCTCAGGAGGACAAAATGGCTGTTCTGTGCAATAAAATTCGAAATTTAACAAAAGAGTCATTAGAAGTGAAGTTGTGTCAAATGACAGCAGTGTCACGTCAAGGAGTACCACAGTGGAAGTGAGATGGTTAGGATCACTGTGCAAGAAAATTATATCATTCTGTTCAAAGCTGAATTGTCTTTTCTAATACATGTACAGTTATTTATTCTGTCAGAGGATCTGTTTTGATTGATGAAAACCACAAAATGATGTCTCTGCTTAGAGGCTGACCAAAGGTTTGTTGACCAGCTTTGGATATACCAGTAAAGGAAGATCAGCACTCTAAGAATGAAAATATGTGATAATTTGTGCCTTTAGGAAATAGCAAGTGTTACTTTTATTCCACAGAGAAATCCAATAAAAAGTTTCAGATTAATTCAGCATAACTTTAATAAATCTAAATTCCTCTGTTAAACATAGTGATGCTAATGAATATGATAATGCTATTGAAGGAAGAGGGAAGGGAGAAAGGGTCATTCTGATATTACCTACCTGAGTTTAATCATCCTCTCCCTGTAACTGCCAGTGATTGAAAGCCTACATTTAGAGATTCAGGGTTAAACCCTTAAGCTGCCCATATTTGAAGTAATGTAAAAATAATAAAAACAGTGGAATGTCCCTTTTCCATTGTTCATCTATTACACTGTTGATCGGTAGTTATGCTTTAGAAACTTGTTAAAATGGAGAGTGGAAAGGACAAGAAATGTTCTGTACTCGTTGTAGACTCCAAAGGCAAGCACGAGGCAGTCATTTTGATCCTTACCTAGAAAAGTAAAGTATGAAAGTCTTGATTGTGTTTGATGTCAGTGTTTGAGGCTGTTTGCTTATTTTTCTGTCAGTATTCTCTTAGCAGATTTAAATGAGTGTATTTGAGAGGTTGTATTTGCTCTGAATAAGTCACATTCTAAGATATTAATGTTTACCAGTTATAAGCATTACAAGTAGACTGCCTGTCTTTTTTCAAGTAAAACTCTGTGAACAAGGCAAAGAGCTGAACAGTTAAAGTATAAACCCTGAGACATGCTCAGTTGGTTGGTGCATGGTGCCAGTAACACTCAGGTCATGGGTTTGAGTCCTGTATGGGCCATTTACTTAAGAGTTGGACTTGATGATCCTTCTGGGTTCCTTCCAACTCAGAATATTCTGTGATAAATGGATATTTGCAAACAATTTTTAGAATACATAAGCCCTGACAATAAAATTAATAAAAGTATGTGTGATTCACAGGACGGCAGTTCAGCAGTAAGGGATGAACAGGTTAGCACTGCTAGTGAAGACACTGGGTCATATCTGCTACACGAACAACAAGACTGTCTGGTCTGTCATGAATCTCTGGAGTTGGAGGAGCCCCCAGAACTGGTAGAGGCAGCAGCTCCTGAAAGCTATTCCGAATCTGTCTGTGAAGAGGATGTCACTCTTGCTTTGAAAGAGCTAGATGAGAGATGTGAAGAAGAAGAAGCTGACTTCTCTGGTTTGTCTAGGTAAGATTAATATTGGTTATAAGTAACAGAAATGACATGTTATCGGTGCATGAATCAAGGAAAGTAGGCTTTCTTATGGTGTGGAGTTTTCCATTAATCTCCATAATACAAGAATATAAAATGATGGTTTGCATATCCAGACTAATTGGTTGATTCATTTTGCCTCAGTACTTTGCTCAACAGTTGTTTCTGGTACAGATAAAACAGCTGTGTGGGAAAACACAAGAATTCTTGAGTAAAAGAAATCTAGCACTTTTCATCATCATCAATGGTTTAGAAATGCGAAAAGAGGTCAGAGGGTGTTTTGGACCATTTTCTTGGCAGGCAGTAGCTGCAAGCAGTATAACATGGAAAAACCCTTGAACTGCTCTGACTTATGGCACCACCCAAAGACAGGGGAAAATGTAAATTTTTTATTTTTTTTTTTTAGAATCAAAGCTTCTGTAGAAATCGGATCAGTTTGTCTTTGAATTTGCCCAGGGTTTATTTTCATTGTTAAGATTAATCAGTCTCTTGTGTATTTCTAAAACGTTTTAAAGTAAAATAACATTTTTCCATTTTAATATAGAGAGGAAAAGTTAAAATTAGTCCTAGCTGGTTGAGTTGTATTTAAAAGGAAACTGTAAGTTCCTTGAAGGTAACAGTCTAAGAAGGAGGGAAAAAAAATAAGAAACCCCAAACAAGCAAATAAAAACTCAAAACAAAAACTGCAAACCAAAATAAACAGAAAAAAATCCAAATTGTTCTTAGGCTTGTTCATACTTAAAATTTGTTCAGAAGTTTAGACTGAATAATACAGAGACTTGATTTTATATAGGAACATAGACTTAGCATATATTCTGTCAGAGAGATCACTTTAGGAGCCTTTTACAGAAAAGAACACAACAGGACATGTAAAAGACCAAGTCATTTGCAAAGGTTGAAATTCAATCTTGTGATTCCAATATGCAACCTGTGGTAATAGACCTTGTAAGAATTAAAGGCTGGTACCATTTAAGAGCAGTTATTCCCTCATGTGCAATTGAAAAATCTCTTAAGGTTTTAGTTTATTTGCACTAAGCCAGTGAATGAAAAACCCCATGGCTCTAGTTTGAAGAGTGGCATAGGTGATAACAGTAGTTAAAAAATATCTGAAAATCTTTGTGAAACTTTGCTTACAGATTAGATTCAAAAGACTTGTGTCTTAGCTTTTGAGCTTTGTGCTACTCAAATGAAGGGATCTAAAAACAGCACCCACACTTCTTGTTCAAGACATGTTTAAGTGTTAAGGTGTACTTAGCGCTGCAATGAATGAGGCAGCTGTTAGAAAGAAAAACTGTATGTGTTGAAAAAAATTATTTTAACAAACTATCTGTGTACTTAGAATCCTCCTACACTTATTTTTGCTGCAGGAGTTCAATTATACAAGAAGAAATGTCAAAATGTATCATACCTTGTAATACAGAAACTTTAAGCTAATCATTAAGTTAATGATTCTAAGTAGTAGCATTGATTAACTTATAGCTGGGTATTTTTATTGGATGTTCGGTTCCTAATGGAAAGTATGACAGCAGAATGCTCCATTAAATTGATTGACCATAAAAATTAAAGTGTTTCGATCTATCTCCATTTGCTTATGTTACTTTAAACAGTTATAAAATAGTATTATACTGCTAAATGAGCTCTTGTGTTTCCCTTAAGGAAGGCCAAAATTTGTTATGTGTATTGGTGGACCATCTGTTCAGATAAATAAAAATTTGAAGAATTGAATGTTAATTCAGTTATTGGGGGCAAGAAAAAAATGCCAGTTTCTGAGTATATATATACAGTGCTCTCTATAGCTACATATAACCTACAGATAGCCCTTTGTCCGTAGATAAGCTTAGAACTTACATGTTTTAATAAAGTTTGGAGATATTTGAGAGTATATGCAGTTTTTAATATTGCAGTAGCAAAAGGTTTTGATTGTTAACTCTTTTCCTGGTTCATAGTTATCTTAGTTGATCCGTTATTTATTTTACAAAGTGCTACTCTGAATCCAAAATTCTTATTTTTTCTTTTTACCGAAGTGAAGGGGGTTTTTTTGCTAAAAAAAATTGCTGAGGAGTTAATTTCTGTTGTTTGTTATTTGTAGCCAAGATGAAGAAGAACAGGATGGTTTCCCAGAAGTACAAACTTCCCCACCTCCTTCGCCATTTCTTTCTGCCATATTGGCAGCTTTCCAGCCAGTGGCATATGATGATGAAGAGCAAGCTTGGCGCTGCCACGTCAATCAAATGCTGTCCGATACAGATGGATCATGTGCTGTCTATACATTTCATGTCTTCTCAAGATTGTTTCAGGTCAGTGAATTGCCAGTGCATGATTGCTTATCTGAGATCCTTCTCTCCTACTTTTAAAACTGTTCTTCTCATTGTAACTGCAAAAGCCACAAGATTATGGTAGCGAGATGCCTTAGAAAGCAAATCAAAAGCAGACCAAAAAACACATTGCTAGAAGAATATTAAAATGTCGTACACTATTTTTCCATGTGATATCTGATGTAGTCATTGTCTAGGAGTGATTCTGCTCAGGAAATAAAAAAAAAAGGCTCAAAAAACCAGTTCAGTGTTTCTTATAAGCTCTTAGTTCAGGTTGTATCCCTTCTTTTATTTTTTTGGACATCACCCAAGTTCTGTGTTGATTGCAGAATTAATGTCTTCCTCCTGGTTTTTTTGTGGGAGTCATTCTGATGGGATCACAGCATGACAAACATTAATGAATTTATCTTGCATTGTCTTGTGAGAAAAGGTTTTTTTTCTGCAGAGAAGTAATCGAAACACCAGGAGAGCCACTAAAGCTGGAGGTTTCAAATGCCTCTCTTTATTTGACTCATAGATCTGATATCCAACACAAAATGCCTAGGGCCAAATTTTTCTGGCTCCCTCCTCCTTATGTGTAGCGGATGGATTCTTTGCAAATTCCTATGGGATAGGAGAAGCATAATTAATCCATTTTATTTACAGGCAATGTGCCAAATGAGCTAAGAGCAGATTCAGAACTACAGACCAAGACCTTATGATTCCAGCCCTTTCTCTTATCTCTAGTATTAATTTGGCCTGCTTCTTGGGATGTCATAATAAATGAAAGCCCCACTCTAGCACATATTTTATCCAGTATGCATGGACAGGTTTAGAGTTAGTACCATGAAGTAACTTAAATCTGAAGAATTCATACTCAAGCTTATCCGTGGAATAACTTGCTTGCACATCTATACCCATTTTCCATTTTTAGTTGAACTAAGTATTTTGCCACAGCGTCATGAAATTCCTGTTACTGAATGTAGACTTTTGTCTTTTTGCTTCATCTACACATCAGGGATTTGGTTTCTCTGTATTATACCAAAGCTTAGCTACAGTTGCTTTTCACACATGCATTCATTTCCTGGAATTGGTAAAATGAGAGGTCATATTCTTTTGTGTTCATTAAACAGGGAGCCAGGGAGAAGGCTGAAACATTCTGTGGCTTGACAGGATAGTCCTCAGTCAGCTGGAAAGGTGGATACTGTGGAAAAATGTGCAATAGCAATCCAAGGTTCAAGCATGGGCAAAGAAACATTTCTGAGGAGTTGTTCCTGGATGCAGAGGAGGGTTAAAATGATTAAATTACACTCTAGAGGCCTTGTTTGATTGGACCTTTCCATTTTGCCTTCTGGTTCCTACACTGTGTTTAACTCTGCAGCTGTAAATATAATCTTTATATAGTTTATTTATAGTATGTAACTTCTAGGATTTATGAAATAATATATAACAGTGCATAATGTTACATTAGGCCAAGCTGATGGTCTGCAAAATCAAACATGATATATATAGGACTGATTTTTGAAGAAGATAGGAACCATGCAGGTGGCAGTTGTGGACGCAGATTGTGCTATACAGGTTGTATGCTAACTCGTAAAACTCTATTAGATACTCTCAGAGTGTATAAACACTTCAAAATAAGTTGAACTGTCTGTATTGCATAAAGACAAATAGTCATCCAGCTATACTAAGGCTAAAGGCCTAGATGTGAAAGGAGTAATTGTCTTTATAGGTCCAGGATTGATAGCATTTTCTGGAGCTAGTTTTACATGAATATCGAGAGCAAATTACATATTAGTTTGTCACTTAGTGATAAAAATACATGCTGTCATGATGGAAATTTGCTCTGAAATTCTTAATCTAAAAAGCCAGAGGAGTAGTAAAATACAGTATAAAATAAATGTTTTTCTGATTTGTTTTCTAGACCATTCAAAGAAAGTTTGTATCTATAACAAATGATTCAGTCAGCTTTCTTGGTGAAAGTCTACAGCGCATTGGAACAAAATTCAGAAGTTCTCTGGAAGTGATGATGATGTGTTCAGAATGTCCAACAGTCTTTGTGGATGCAGAAACAGTAAGAATCTCAAACTTACATGTTGGAATGTGTGCATAAAAAGTTTTATGTAACATACAAAATAATTTTGTTAACATTGGGGAAAAAAATAAACTCTTTATAATTGAAATCACAGAGGAATTAAAATGTTAAGTGGCCACTATGTATCATCAACATGTGAAAACACAGGTGAGAAATGCGTTTTCTCACAAAATAACCTCCAGCTGTAACAGTGAACAGTGAGGGAACTTACTGATAGTAGGTATCACTTAAATTCCCTTGTTATTTTTTGCCTTCTCTGCTTGTTCATGTTTATTCTATGTTGTCTGCACAGATGAGAAGAAGGAAGACTACTTATCTAGCAGCAGTTTGCCTTTTTATATTGTGTTATGTATATATTCAGTGATGCATGAGAAACATTCTTGCTACAAATATACAATGAAGACTTTGAATTGTTTGCTACCATGCAAGTTGAAATCTTGGTTATAAAAAACATTAATGCAAGAAGTCAGCTCAGTATTCAGCAACCATAAAAAAAGCTATACTAGAATTATTAAGAAAAGAGACAGCAAAACAAGAAACATCGTTGAGTTAATGTACCTATTCCCAATATACCTACATCCTGAATTTTTTGTCAAGTTCTGATCCCCTGATCTCAGAGGAAATGCAATTGCACTGGAAAAGGTTCAAGAAGGATCACAAGGATTATAAAATATGTGGAATGACTTCCATCTAAGATATGAGTATGCAGGCTAGGATTTTTCAGCCCTTCAGAAGAGAAATCTATGCATAGGTGTCTTGATTATCATGGATAAGTGATAGAAATTATTTTATTTGATCTTAATTTATCTTAATTGATGTTAAGGATAATCAAATTAAGCTAGCAGTTCTTCATGTGGTACATAATCAAACTGTGAAATGCTGTCATTTTCTACAATGTCTGTTCATGTTTTCAAGAAGCAACTAAAGAAATTCATGAAAGAAATAGCCCTGGATAGATTTCCTGAATATGTAGAACAACACATTGACAGAGACTAAGAAAGCATTCTGGGGTAGGTGGGTCACCACATGCTTGCCCTTCTCTGTGCAGCTGCCATTAGACATTGTCAGCTGCAGGGCTGAGGTAGATGGATGTTTGGCCTTGACCCAGTGTGGGAGTCTTCTCCTGACCTTTTTTTACCTTGGTGCTGAGGGGCAACTCTTACGTTCTCACTTAAGAATATGAGGACTTAAAAAGCGTAATACAGATAGTGTGTTTCAAGGGAACCACGTGTTAATGTCTTTTGTTTAACTTAGACCACTTTAAAGCAGTAGAAATTAACCAAATTAACAAAAAAAAAGAAATTTGTTTGGGATAAGAAACCACAAGAAGAGTTACATTAGTGTCTATCTAGAACAGTATGTGTATTTTAAAAAATAAATAAGTAAATACATATATAAAAATACAAATATTAAAAGGAATAAGGAATATAACATATATGCATATAAGTATATAAGTATATAGACTTGTGTGTTTGTGTACTTGCATATGTATGCACATACACACAGTAGTGTTGTTACATTAACAAGTACTGTGTAAATAGATCTTTTCTTTCCAAATAATTTAATTGAAATGAACCTGCTTGTCAGATTACTTCTCACTGATAAAGTACAGAGCTCTTAATGTGTGCAAGGGATGACCAGTGTGAGGAAGGAAGCATCATATTAGAGGCGTGTTTATTACAGGAAGTGGCAGGAGAAGGATTAAGAAGAAAAACCTAAGTGAAAATAAAACTACAGGGAGAAATGTTGTGGAACAAAGCTGAGGCGGCAGCCCCTGGGGGAAAAAGGGATTTTGAAACCATGTTGAAAAAGAGAAAGTCATTAATGGTAGAAAATTCTTCAAATATCCAGCAGTTCTTGCTTTGACAGTTCTGGTTCCTATAGACTGAAGAAGCCTTTCCTGGTAGTATAGTTTGTATGCTGAAAAGGGCAGGTAACCCTCAGTGGATGCTCCTTAGGTTGCTATAGGAGCACACCAGCAGCAGTACCTTTTTTTCCTGCTACAGACTGTTTTACTTACACTAGTGGTGTGTAATGTATCAAATATTCTTTTTTATGAAAGATCTAAAAATTGCTTTGAAATCTCTTTCAGATGTTAACTAGGTACTGCTCTTCTTATTTTGGAATCAAAACTTTTTTTCAGTGATTTAACATATACAGTCACATGTGTTATTTCACTTACTCAAAGGTATCACAAATGATGTGTACCCAGTTAATTTAATTTTTTTTTCCAAATGTGGACTTGGGATTTCGTACTATATAGTTTAGATATTAACTATATAGTTAGATGTTCCATGGCTTCAGAAGTGATTGCTTTTATCTTCCAGCTGCTGTCTTGTGGCCTGCTAGAAACATTGAAGTTCAGTGTTCTGGAGCTCCAAGAACACTTGGATACCTATAATGTCAAAAGAGAGGCAGCAGAACAGGTGAGTCTCTTACATTTCAAAACAAAAATATTAGAACCTACTTATTAAGAAATTGTTATAGGTCCTTATCTCTCAACACAGGTATCTAAAAGTAAAGTGTGGGAAAACATTTCTGACAGTAATGGGGGCTTAAACAGCTATGTCATATGTAGATGCATAAATTTAGGGCTCATCTTACAGCTCGATCTCATTGAGGCTGATGTTTATGTCAGTTGTTTAGAATAATACAGTTTAGTTTTCAAGGTATATGTAGGTAGTTATATCCTTTTTCCCAAGAACCGCAAAGTTGAAAATTTCTGTAGCAAGAGTCTGTATATTTGTTTTTGTGAACATTAGTGTGAAGTTCAGAAAGTAAGATACTAACTTCAGAAAACTGAAACAGGTAAGATTTCTATTTCAAGAGCCAAAAGAAATCTATAATCAGTTTTGCAAATAGATGGAGAGAGAGAATATATGAGCTTTTGTTGTAGAGATGATGATTCCTGGGAAAACTGAACATGCTGAATTTTACTGATCTCAGCAGCCTGTGAGGCTGTGACAACAGCTGTATAGGCAAGTTTAAATGATGCAAAACAGAACCAGAATTCAAGCTGTGATATCTTAGCAGAGCTGTATTTTTCAGCATGAGTGACTCCATGTTTCTTGATCATGCCGAGTTTATTAGGAAATTATGGCCTCTACCTTGCAAAGAGTGCTGACAGCTCATCTGTTCAATAGACTAGACATCCACTTTTTTGTGGAAAGGATCTTTAAAGAAACACAGTTTCCTTGAAACCAATGCTAAAGTATGCCACACAGCCCTGTTAGTGTAGATAAACTGTTTCTAGGATCCAGGCCAGCATTTCTGCTAAAGAGTTGCTGCATTTTTTTGCCTTGTTCTGTGGTAATAACAATTTATTTGATCTAATATAGTGAGGTACATTTTGCATTGTAGGCTTAATCAGAAACAAAGTTCTCATCTAATGACTAACATTATTTTCCTTGATGTAATATTTAATGTCTGGCAATCTCCTATGCGTAATGCTGTCAGCATTCCTAAGAGAAAATGATGTATTTTATTCCTCATTTTAGAGAGCAGCATGGAGGCACAGAGAGGCTAATGATTTGCCCCACAGTCAGACATGAAGATTTGAGGCAGAGTAAAAAGGGACTCGTGTGTGTACTTAGAACGATGACTATACAAACATGGAGGAATTTTACATAAACTCTTCAGCCTTATTTATCATAGCAATAACAAATGGTATTGTTTGGTTGATTTGTCAAAGTATGACGACTTAAATTACTTCCCTTTCAGATGGCCATGAATTCACTAAATGTATTTTTAGCTGATTTTGCACTGCTGTGTATCATATCAACATAAGAACTTCTTTGTATTTTATTTTACTAGGTAAACAAATATGGGTATCAGTTTGATGGCCTCTGTCATTATATCATAGTGAAGGAGTGTTGTTTTTCTGTAGTGGAGCTGTCAAAAGGGAGTCCAGTAACATGTTTCTGTGGTCAGCCTGTCTTCTGCCACAGGATTTGTGAGTGACTGGAACAGGAAGAAGGTTCACAGGGTGAAAGGAATTGTTCTGAAATAACTGAGAACGTTTTGTTAGGGTTTTCTTTTTATTTAATAATTTATAAATAGAAAGGAGCAGTACTGCAGAAGAAGAAACTTTTAGCTTTGACCAATCTTCTCTGACTCTTGATAGAATGTCATTTAGATAATTTCATGCATTATTTAACTGTTTATTGAGCATGTTGATTTAGAGGTAGTGACTAATTATCTCAGATAATTAATGTTTCTAAAACTTTTTTAGAAGTATTTCTCTAGCTGTTGGTCCTTATTTTTTGGTGTGTCTGTTATATAGCACATGCAGACTAAGACTCTTCCAAAGCTCCTTTTTAGATTTTATTTGGTTTTTTATTCTGTCGTCTTAGGCAGAGTATAGGGAGTGATTCAGCGAGACTTCCTGAAGTAAAATCTGAATTTCTGTTGTTGCAGACAATTGTGCTATGTATCCTATCCAATCTGAAAGTATTAAGGCAAAATGCTTAATGAGCTTATTGCAGATCCTTGCTTTTTTCATAAAAACATGCAGAAAAATGGTCAAACAAAGTGGTTTGGCTGCTATATAATAAAGTAAATATAAATTAACAGATAGTTAAATAAATGTAATTTGCATGTTCATCTGGTATCCTCTAGAATCAACCACTGGAAAGTTCTGTATGTTAACTTCTTTAATGAAACTTGTTGTTTTAAAGTTTAATAGATGATGTTTGTCTCTGTCATGCTGTGTGGAGTGCTAGCATTCACATGAATCAGATTGAAAAAGTAAGAGGCTTGGGCTGCAGTTGCTTGAAACTCTTACCTATGTACCAAGATAAGACAGAAAGGTACCTATTGTACAGGGTATGGTTTAGCACATCTGTTTAGGGGTTATTCTGGCAAACCAGCCTGTGCTATGATCAAGAGCAATCCCAGACTTCCCTGGGTTATGCTTTCAGCAACACTTCACCCTATATCTTTGTAGGAGATATATGGGGAAAACATAAATTAATGTAAAGCAAACATATAAAGAAGGTTATTTTGTCACACAATCTACTGCTGTTCCCAAAGAGAAAATTTAGGTCTTTCTACCGTGCTGAACGGATATTCTGTAAAAATTCTTAGCAAATTAATTTTGTGACCTTTTTGGAGCTATTCTGTTTTCTTGCAAGGGAACTGCTTTGACTTCATGTGTGTATTAGGGACAAGAATACTGAATCAGATAAATGTAATAAAAAATACAAAGTTATATACCTATCATAGCATTCTGGGCACACCCTTTATTCAGACTGGTTTTAAGATTTAAAAAAGATCTTAAAAGGGCAGTGTGTGAAAATAAATACTAACTTCCCAATTGCTGATATTATTTGTTCCAGTGCAAACCTTTTCCATCATTACTGATGGATGCTGTCTGATAAAGGTAAAATGAGATTTGCTGTGTATGTTGGTATCCATGTCACTAATTGAAACTGACACCATGGTGTTTAGAGAATTCCATTTCTCCTCTTGATAAGCACACAGGCCTAGTTAATTCACTAAGTAACCTTTATTAAATTGAGCAGATGGGAAATCACATTTTTCTTTTTCTTGCATCAGACAGAGGTTAGAAAAAGGTCACTAAGATTTCCTCTGAGACTCAAGATATCAAACACACACACAGTATGCTAAATTATTTTTCCTTGGATGTATAGAGCCTGTTCTTCATTTCAGAAGATATTTTGCACTTTATCTCAATATGATACGAATATTCCCATTTCAGTAACACACAAATTACCTCATGCTTGCAGTTGTTTACAGTGTACAGAAAAATATGCTGGGCACTGTGTCAATGAGGTGATCAGGTTGTATTGTCCAAGAACATAGTTGACTCTCTAAATGCTTTATAGTAACATGATATTCGTGTGAATGCCAGTACACATGGAGGTTAGTTTTTGATAAATTTGCATGATTGGGTAAAGGTAGAAAAGATTGCCCACTGAAATTAATAAACTTGTTGTCTGCTATAGGAAATGGGGTTAAATACAGCCCTGAGTGGAATCTGCAGGGTCACATTGTGTAATGCAAGAATACTTCATTTCCTTGGCTTGTATGAACTGGAGGTGATGCTAAACTCGGATTGAGCATTTGGGTTTTTTCTTTCCATCCAGTAAACCTGCACTTGCATCTACTTACACAGGAGAGCTCTATTTCCTTCCATTTCTAAAGCAGTCAGAAGAAACAGAACAGGCTTTCTCTCTAATGTGAATTAGTGCTATGTTTTAAATGCTGATAAATTATGTTGGGGTAAACCTTGTGCAGCAAGGAAAGAGAAAATATGATCTCATGTAATAAAAGGGATGTTTCTGCCTCCACCCTCCCACACGTCTCACTGCAACAGTATCCAAAAGGGGGGGTTAGTATTTATGCTGAACTGTACTATCTCCATCTTGGATAGGGAAGGAAATTTACAACAGAAGGGACACAATAAAAAATACAAGTGATATATCAGAGTGGATATCATTACTGCAAACAGCACTGGTAAACAATTGATTTCATATCACAATTTTTCACGTAATCCAAGAATGTGCAAGACTTGATGAAATGTCTTACACGGTTTTAGCACAGTCTTCAGTTTGCTCTGTTTCAGAAGATGTTTAATCTTGATTATATTTATTTTGCAGTGGCTAGAAGATTGCAAAAGAACATTTGGTACTGATGATGGTATTCATGGCACTAACACAGATGCCCAGGTAGGTGTACGTCATTTTTGAGTCTCAGGATATGACATTAAAAAAAATCATAATTGCACAAAAATTCCAATATTTGTAGAGAGATTAAAAATGCATGAAAAGCTTTTCATTTCAGTTATCATCCTATCTTTTGGAAACTCAGAATCTTATGAAGTGGTAGTCTAATAAAAACAGATCTTTTTAATAAAAGTTGGCAACCTTGGGTTCTAGACTTAATAACACTGAGTAGATAAGCAGACTAGATACCATCTGTGTACTAGCAAGTCTGCTTTTCTGCTGCTGTTTCTAGAAGGAAAAAAGATTAGCATTCTAATTATATGCTCAGATAAACAGTCTACCCAAAAACCTCTACAGAATTTAATATAATTAGTAATATATAAGTACATAAGACCTTTCTGGAGCCATTATTAGGGTGAAAAGGAACAGGGATTAAAGTAAGAGTATGGCAAAAAGCTCACAAAACACTTCTCAAGATATCATCTAACAATAGGTGCAGTGACCTATTAATACTAGTTGAATATTTTCTATGTATTTGCATGGCAGTCATCCATGTTAATATTACTAATTGCTATGGTAAGTGATGGCTTTTCCCCAAGTGGACTAGGACTGTTTTTATTTTAATATAGAATAGCTGCATAATATTGACACTGTTGGTAAAAAAGCAAATCCAAAACCTGACATTAGTAGGTACAAGGAATCTGCCATCTGAAGTCCTGTAATAAGAACAGTGAAAGATGTAAGAAAGTAGAATTGCAGGTACCAGATGAACTTATCTTTTGCAAAAATCCCAAATCCAAGCTGAGAAAGGAGGAATTTTATTTATTTTATTCAACTTAACTCTATTCATTGATGCACTTGGTCATGTTTCTGCTGCTAAAAATATAGTCTTCAACAACATAAATGTCTGTGGTGTCTTTGGACTATTTAATCACAAAATGCACCTGAATTTTTAGAATAGCGAAACGTGATAATATGCTGTTGATTTTTTTTATTGCATTGAAGTTGCACATTTAAAAAAGAAATCATTCATATAAGTATAGGTAATGCAAAACCAGCAAAATAATTTGCTACCATTTGCAAGGATTTTTGCAAGGAACACACGGTATTAGTGCATTTTACACTTGGTTTAAATCTTCGTATACTGACAGGTACGTGTTTAGAAATAGGAAGCAACATTTACTATTACAATACAGTAAATGTTCTATATATTAATAAAAAAAGCAGCATTTATGTATTTCAGTCCATATTTATAATGTTGTTTATATACACCAATAAACTGTTGTAACATTTACCGTGAAGGTAGATGTTACTATTCCCACTGTATAGCTAGAGAAACTCAGAAATGGAAGAAAAGCAACATGCAGGCTTTCAAATAGCTTGTACAGAAAAAATCCAGGATTCCAAGTGAGGCAGTTTTGCTTGTTCTTCCCAGTTTCGGCAGGGTTTGAAGATAGCCTCTGATTTTTTCATTTTGGTTTTCAGTCCTAGCCTGCAGGGCATGCTGGTAATTCTTTATGTGCTGCTTGTACTCGCAGGTTCAGTTAAAATCATTTTAATATATAGTGTCCATTGAGAAGGCAGAGTCCTCTTATCCTGCTTTATAAATACACACTATTTACAGAAGTTCTAAATTTGCTCAGAAGAACAGATATTTTTCATTCACTAACACAAATAAGATTTTCTTACTAATTTTTAGCACTGTGGTTCTTACAGCTAAGAAATAGTGAGATTAATTCTGTTCTGGCTTGTGCATTGCCAGCAGACTTGCAAGTAAATCTAATTATTCAGTTCTTGCTATTAGTACACACAAGCCTGAAAGAATGCACCTGGACTCTGGCTAGACTGTTTCTACAGGCAGGTAGAAAAATCAGATTATTTCTCAAGTAAGCATGTATGTGAAAAACACTGAAGCAGCACAAAGACATTTTTAAAAGAAAATCTCTCTTGAATTTTTAAAACATCGCTATCAAGGTGTTGGAGGAAAGAGATTAATTATGGCTTACAGTAATAATGAGACTTGGCTTTAAGAACACTGGAACTTAATGACTAAAATTATTAAATAGTCAACCCTGCCATTTCTCAAATCTGATTCTCTGTGCTTCATTAAAGTTACTCATCAAATTCATGTTGACTTTAGCTGTTCAGAATCTTCACAGTGTTCTGTGCATCAGAAGTTTTTGCTTATATAATAATTGTGCTGTGTATATAATAATTGCACAGAGTGCAGAACAAAAACATGCAGTGTAACACAAACATGCAATGTTACAGCCTGTTATAGCCTGTCCATCACATAGCATATAATTTATTATACACATCATGTACAATCATGTGCTTAGTAAAGCTCAACTGCTTCTGTCTGTTGCATCTTCATATGTTTCGCTCTCAGGCACATGCTGTGGGTCCGGTGGGGCTGTCATGTGCAGGGCAGGGAGTTGGACTTTCATGATTCTTGTGGGTTCTCTGTCATTTGGTTTGCTATGACCACTGTATGTGCTTAAATGCCATCAACACACTTAGTGCTGTACAAAGCACAGAAGTGAAGTTCATGTCCCTAAGTCTGACAAATATATTTTCTGATGATTTTCCCTCTTTCCCGAACATTTTTCTGAAATAGCTTTTAAAAACCAAGTGCAATTACATTACAGAAATCTCTCAGAGGTGTTGAGAATTGAGTTTAGCAAAGCCAGGAATTTTCTAAACTGAATTTAGAATCTAAATTAACATTATATTTCAAATTTTGAAAGGCATTATTTGTGCTTAAACTCTAGTGGTACAGAACAAGTAAGAAGCATTGTACAGATGTCCAGACCTAAATGTCTTTGATTTTGATTACCTTAAATTTGTGACCTTTCAGACTACACAATGTATAAAGACCAGGGTTATGTGTTACTTATGCTGTGGGACATCAAAGCCAATGCTATCTGTCTTTAATTATAGCAGCAAGTAGTTTCATCTCAAATTCAGTCTATTAACTTTTTACATTCAGGGTGTATTTGGAGCATGTTACTTGTATTTCTTCCTCCATTTTACCTGGGACATCTTTTACCCTAATTAAAATTATTTCCTACACTAATTCTTGCTCTTTTTTCTTTCTTTGTATTTTTGTGACCTGCTCATCTTCTTGCTTAGCAAATGGAAATTCTAGCAGTAAGTGATGGTTCTTGATTTATCAAATACTTAATCATGCCAGTCACCAAACTGTGTCCATCTGTCTCATCCATTTGTGAAATAATGGTGTCTTGTCATAGACTATTATAGAAATGCTGTGTGCTTGAATTTTGCATCATCTAACCCATTGAGCTGTTGGTCCTTTGTAGATAATAGGATCCCGTAGATAGTAGAACATTATAAAGATTATTCCATCAGCAGTAGCTTTTATGTCTGTATGTAAAGCAGTATTAACACTGTCTGCACTTTTGACTAGTGTTTTAGATGCATAAAAATGGAACCAAGACAGTGTGTAAGTTAATGCTGCTATTTAATTTCCTTAAGAATATACGACGTCGTATTTTCTAAAATAGAATAAAGGCTATCTTTTATAAAGGAAACATTATTCTTGCCTCCAGGAATGGAATTATTCTCCCCTTATTCGTCAGGCAGTGTAAGCTAAGGGCCAGGTTATATACTGTGCTTACAATACAAATACTCATGGTTATGAAAGACTCCATACTTCCAGACCACAACTGCTTCTTATGGATATTAGATTTTGAATTTAAAACAGTAAAATATCAATAATAAAAGTGATCTATGAAACACTGTCTTGTTTTCAAGATATGAAATCTTGAAATGATCCAGACATTTAAAAATGCCTTTTGAATCACTTCACATTCCACCCTATGCCCCTTCTTGGAAATGCAACTTACTAAAACATAAACTTTAAATCTGTGTGAGAGGGGCTACCTGTAAATCTAGAACTCAATGAAGCTTTCACCTGCTTTTCATTAGCTTCTTGCTATGTTAGTTTCAACATTTTTGGCATTTTCTTTAGTACCCAAGTAACTACTTCTAATTTTGCCCGTTCTATACTGAAGAAGTTGTGACTTATTGTTTCTTGTATTGGATAGTAGAAGTTTTTCACTTCCTCACTATAACAATGTTGCTTACTTTTGTAGGAGCTGGAGTTGTGTCGGAGGCTATACAAGTTGCATTTTCAGTTGCTGCTTCTGTTCCAAGCCTATTGCAAACTCATCAGTCAAGTAAAAACAATCAAAAAAGAAGCAGAGGTAATGAAAATCATGCCATTTAGCTTGTAATTGTTGACATTTTAAAGTCAAACAATTTAAAATACACTTGGATAACATTTTCATCAGTGGGACATCTTTTTAGAAACTAGAGGAGGGTACCAGCTGTTTTATAGCCAATTATTAAGATTTAAGTAGACCTTACAAGAACTTTCTGAGATGTTCAATTATCTGTGTTGATTTTTGTACATCTTCAAAGCTCTTAAAAAAACAGGAATGCGGGGAGTCCAGTGATGAGGATTTTAAATATTTCAGTAGTGCTCCTGGTGTATTCTAATCAAGCTACAATCAAGGCTTATCAACTGCACTCAACAGCGTTCTGTGACAAAGCCCCTTTCCATCATCCTGGTGTTTCCTATTGCAAACACCATCATTTGCTACCAACTGATTTATTTAACTGTGTCGCTGCAGCCACCGTGCAATTCCTCTGCAACCTCAGTTCCCATCCCAAGCACAGTTAGTAGCATGTTCTAGATGTTTTATGCCTGATTTTTAGTTGTAGTAACTTCAGAAGTAAAAGGTGTCCTTCAGCTGTGCATGTGGTATGTACGTGAAGTTAATTGAGTTAATCTGTATGCATTATGCTATTAATAATATCTTCTGAAAGTTCTCCCCTGGCTCTGGAATGCAATAAACAGAGGTAGCAGGAAAAAAAATAGGCTGGGTCTTACTTGATATAGTAGGGAGGAAAATGAAAAAGCTGGGTGAAAGTCTTTGGCTTATGAGTAGCTTCGGGAAAAAAAATGGTATGTTCCTCACTTGTATTTTCAGATTTTTGTAGAGACTGCAAATAAGTTTTTTTCTATGTGAAGAATGTTGTGGAAGGTTGGCACAGTCCCACAACAGTCCCACTTCTTGCCTAACTTAGTCAGATGCAGAATCATGTTCTGAGAGATGCCCTTGTGTTTTACTCATGCATTGGTGCTAAAGCCAAAGATAGTATTATTATATACAGGCTGTATTACAATTCCTTTGCTGGGTTACCAGTCTTCTTGATTTTTTCTCCATATCTAAGCTGTCCTTGTAGTAACACCATTCCTATACTTTTCTGTAGTGTTTAACTTTTCTTGTCAGTTTGTTATTAAGTAACGTAGGGGAAAAGAAATGTGTTTTTTGAAATTAATTTTAAAAGAACTAGGAAGGAAACTCCATCAGGGGAAAGCCCAAATACCTGACATAGATGCTTGGGCCATTACATTAAATTAACTGTATACTTGAACAACTGCAGCAAATATTTGGGTGTACTTTTTCTGTTTCTCATTTATTAATGTAAAGGGGGGGAATGTAAATCTGATCTGCTGAAAATTAAATTGGCTGAAAATAGTTTAAACAAGAAAAGGTAACTTATACTTGTTTTAGGTCATAAACATGTCCGAAGAACTTGCTGTTTTGGAGAGCTGTCTGAAAGAGGCTGAGGCTGCGTCTGACAGTGGTATTGAAGAAGTTGAAATTGCAGAGGCTTCCCAAGCTAGCACAGAAACAGCTATTCACTCTCTCATTGAAACCCTGAGAAACAAGGAGTTTGTGTCAGCTGTAGCACAGGTCAAGGCTTTCAGGTAAGTGCTTAAGGATTGCTTTCAGTTGTTTCTTAGTGGACCTTTTTAAATTAAAAACAGGGATAGGCACTATTCCAGGTTTTTCTCAGCTCTTGCTGGATGTCCTTTTTGAAAAGGACAAGGACTGTTGTTTCATTAAAGCTCTTGCAATTTAAAAAAAAAAGCAATACTACTAGTACTTGTTCTTTAGAAATGATACAGTTAATTATCAGGACTCTATGGAAGAAACATTTTTCTTGCATTTTCCGATGTCTTCTGTTCAAGTGTCTGTTTAAAGAATATGTAAACATTTAATTTTTTTAATGTTTAAATCCATATTGTGTGTTTACAGATCTATTTGGCCCCACGACATCTTTGGCAGTTCTGAAGATGACCCAGTTCAAACACTGCTGCACATATATTTCCGTCACCAGACACTTGGCCAGACCGGCAGCTTCGCAGTTGTAGGCTCCAACCAAGACATGTCTGAGGCCAGCTCAAAGCTGATGGAACTTAATCTAGAAATTCGAGAGTCTCTACGCATGGTGCAATCCTATCAGCTTCTAGGGAAGATCAGACCAGGAATAAATCTTGTGAGCACTGGATTCTGAACAGCTGTCATTTAGAAAAGAACTGATGATGATGACACTTCAGACTATTATTGAGCACCTTTCATGAAAAACATAAAAACAAGCTTCCAGCAATCCTGACAACCAACACAATTTTATCACAGCAAGAAACTGTTTCATCAGAAGTAAAAATCTGAAAATTGAAGTGAACATCCTACTTGACTGCTCTTTCTACACAGCAGCCTGTGTGGCAGTAGTATTTTTTTATTAAATTTATCTATAAAAACTACATGAAAGGAAAAGGGCTTAAATGTAATGCATACATATGCATTATTTTCTGTTGTAACAGAACTCTAACTGATATTTGCAGTAACAGCCTCTACGGGTTGAATCAGTATCGCAGGTGGGATGATGCTAAAATCAAGGCTGGTTTATTTTGGCTGAAGACCTGCAAGGCTTCCTGGCTTTTCCAGCAGTAGTAGATATAATCATCAACTAATACCTAACGAGACACTTTGCAATGTCATGAAGAATGTGCAGTCCAACATGAGTAGAATGACTTACGACTGCAAAAACCATTGACTTCTCAGTGTTTTATTTGCTTTTGTTGTCTGTAATAAGGAAATTATGTGTGTGAGTTAGAATGTATGGCTATGTGACAGTTTGTTTTTTGAAGGTATGGATGATTGTTAAATAAGGTCTCAGAGCATGCTTAAAAGAGCTGCAAGATTATTTTTGAAGAAATTTTATTTTATTAGATCTAATCCTCATAGTGTGTAAATGTTAGGACATTTAATAATATTTTCAACTGGGATTTCCCAGTGTTTCTAAAAGAAATAATATATCTGTTAACTTTATTGGAATGCTGCTCAGTTCTCTGACCAGTGCTTATGTTACAAATATTGATAACAACTAACCAAAAAGTAGCTGCCTGCAGAGACTTTAAAATGTATATTAAAGATATATGCTGCCCATCAGCAATTCTCATTAGAAGTTAACTTATTTTATTCTGTATATATTCTAGAAACTGTATAGTGCAAAACCAGTATTTTTCTTGTAAATTTGTGCAATGCACTGTTAAAACAGTAGGTGTATAAAGCTATGAGGGGAAGGGGGGTTCCCTCGTGGTAGTCACATACAGTACTTGCAGTCTGAGTAGTCTGCAGGGTTTGAAGAGTTTGAATGCACGTATATGCGTCTTCATGGCTCAACTGCAGCCTAAGGAATTGGGACTATATGGAAAAAAATAAATTACTGACTACCAAAACATGCAAACAGGCAATATATTCATAGTTCAGTGTCAAAGTCTGTAGCATAAAACAAACTGGATTCTGTTGAAACCAATAGCATTTTGTAGAAAAAAAAAAAAAAAGAAAAAAAAAACAGAAAAAAAGAATGTAGTCCCACTATTCCTGTGATTTGAAAGGAACACCCAGTATTTTTATATACATCTCTTACCCACTGTGATTTTTTTTAAATGGGCTCTAATTCCAGAGTTTAGAATGTAGAATTGAAATTCTTAGCTCTGCCTTTTTGAGGGAATTAGACCCCACTAGAAATGTAATTATGCTGAAATGCATTAATTGAAGGCACTGTGCACACTGTTGGACTGCTGACAGTAGTTATGTTATCCTAACAAGTTCTGTAACTGGTCAAGGCACATCCATATTCACTGTATTTTTTTTCCCTGTCCCTGATAAAATTGAATTATTTTGATGGTTTTGTGGTACTGTAGATGGTGTTCTTAATTATTTAATTAGTATTTACCAGGGATAAGTAGTTTTATTTAGGGGCACATTACACTTTTATTTACATCATCTTTTACCAGCTTTTTTTGTAAAAATAAAAGACATTGTATCTGTCATTTTGTGTATTTTTACAAGCTAGAGTTTAAATACTTTAGCCAAGCAGACCAAACACTGACAACAGAAACCTGGGTGCCCTGAAGTCATGTTTTTTTCCTTTTATGTCCTGTCATTGCAGCAGCATTTTCCTAGGCATCTTCTGAAACTGTTAATGGATTTCTCATGAAACTCAAACCTGAATTCATATGTCATTCCTTATGCTTTACATCTTCCTCCATTTATAATGGCTAGTGGAACCTGCCCTATGGAGCAGAAGCACACCAGCTGACTGTGTTATATTGCTTTAACTTTGTGAAGCTTTTCAAAAATTATTCCTCAACTACTGCATAAACTGCCACCCTGCATTACCTGATGCCAGGTATGTTCCAAATCTGAAGCTATGGTAAAGCTGTCTAGAAAAAAAACAAAACATCAGACAGCTCCAGTAAGATGCAGCAAATATAGCACTGACTGAGCTAACATGTGCAAAAGAATTCCATCATGAAAAAGCCGTACAGGGCAAGTTCAAGATATCTTTGAAGAACTGGCAACACGAAGGCTGTTTCTTTCCACTTTGCATAATCACATAGGTCAGGAGTTGCTTTCCTTTTTCTTGCTGAGTCTGGGAACCAGTGCCCATGACACACAGTGTGTGCTGTCAAGGACATGACAGGGCAGTAAAACTGAAAAGGAACTAGAGAAATACAGAACTGTACTTTAGCATCTAGCAGTAAAAGCATTGAATATATTTATGTACGAGGGATGACATGTAGAGCTACTATGGAACTGAGGAATGCTACAGGATAAAGGAAAGCTTGTTTAATATGGCTGCCCACTGCCCTCTACTCCTCCAAGTCACAAAACTTTGCAATAGCTAATGAAAGCAGGGGTGGCTCTTTGCTGCTACCTGCCCTGGGAGCCTTCATCAACTGCTTGCTTGGACAAGTTGCTGCTGAAGCACCAAGTTCACATCAGCTAGGCCTGTTTTACATCTTATCAAGCAGAACCAACTGCTGCTCTGCTTAGTGGGGATGACAACCCTGAAGTTGTACTAAGTTTCACTTTAAGCTATTACTGATAATAATCACGTAAGAGTCACCATTTTCACAGCAAGTAAACCTCAGAGCAACGCTTGTGAGAATACATGTAAAAGTAGGAAGCACTTGACTGCTCATATTGCCATTAATTGCCATATGATTTGATACTGACATGGCACAGAGCTTCAGTTCTCAGGCTCATTATCAATGTGCACAAATTCATCACCATCAGGAACAGACCATTAGAATGGGGAAGGCAAATAGGAAAATGTATTGAAGAACACCCTTAGAGGGGAATATGCTCAGAAGTTAGAAGACATCCTAGATCATAGCTGCAACTGCAAGCTGAGGCAGTGTGGCTGGATGGCTTGCAGAGAGGGCCCCAACTGATTCCTCCTCAAGCTGGAGACTTGCCACTGCTCATTACAGTACCTACAGGTGAGTACAAGGCACACACACCCACAGAAGACTGCCCAGCTGCAGGTGTACTTTTCAAGTTGATCAGAGCAAGGATGAAACTTGCTGTGAAAGCCTGAGTGAGCTGGTAAAGCAAGGGATATTTACTTTCACTGTCATACAGGGAAAAACACTTCAGGTAGAAGTATGAAATAAAACAGTATTCTGCTCTGGAGGGGATAGGTCTGCTCGTTCCCAGAATGCCTCATGCTGCTATAATAATGAACGCAGCAAGAATAAATAAAATTACTTGGCAATAAATTGGCACTGAAGCATTAAGCCTTAGTCACTGCAGCAGGTTCAAGGGGTATATTGAAATAAAGCAGGAATTTACAGCAAGATGAGTTAAGCCTACAGAATTAACACTGCCCCTCAAAACAGACATGTTTGTACAAGGGATATTGTTTGCCTATCCAGCCATATACTAGCTTCCACTTGGAGATGCAAAACCACCTGGCCCTGAAGCTGCTGTACAGCATGGGCTCAGAATAGTTCTCCCTTTAGTCTTTAAAATAGTGGTCTCAAGTAAGCTAGGTACAGATGTAGACAAATTTGTGATAACCAAGATAAATCACTCTTTTCAAAGAGAAGCTACCTCTAGAGTCCTGCAAAAGGCTTTGTGCATTATGGTGTTTTATTTCAAAATTAGTGTTCAGTAGCATTCTCAGAAAAGTATGTTTTCCTCTAAGTTTACCCAACTCCTTAGCTAAAGGGTAGACTGGGGGTGGCAGTGTAGGTTGTAGTAGCTTTTGAATCTGCTCAGATAGTGATGCTGTAGTTAGTCCCAGTCAGTTTGTAACACTGCTGAAGTATGACGTCCCTACAGAGGGCATCACCACTGAAAACACCAACGGCCCACAGAGAGCATTATCTGGGAGTAAACAGTGCTGGTTCTGTCATTACTACCAAACACCAGGAGTACAATTCCTATTTGCAAACCCAACCCCAGAAGGGTGTGGGAGTTTGATCCTTGCCTGCCCTAATGGCAGGCATCTAAACCATAACTAGATCAAACTCCTCAAGTGTAATTTGGTAAGTGCACAGCTCTAGTCCTTTATCTACGAGTTGAAGAAGAAGCCAGGCAGAAGTGTCACTTCTCTTGATAAGCTTGCACAAGAAAGATGAGCAACACATTTACTAAGCGACTATAATATCAGTGACTCTGTTCCTCAGCATTTTGTGAAAACTATCCCTGAAAAGCTTTCTTTGGTTTTAGTCTACAGACAAGAACACCAGCTTAGCTAAATGCAGACCAGCTGTACCAGTAAGAGTGACCTAGTTCTTACATAGCTTTTCTCAATCATTTTCTAGTGATGAAAAACAGGTGCAGGATACTTTCTACATGGACTAGAGGTGGGTACAGTAAGTGAATACTATTATGTGTTTAGTTCATGAATGATGGTCTACTAACTACTGTAGATGTTGATTTGATGTTAACTTCAAGTGTTTGACTAGTTCAAGAGTAGGAGCAGTAACAGAAACCATATCCACCTGAAATGCTACAAGGTCCTGAGCCAGGTGCTTCCAAAACCATCACTGATTTACAAAACACTTGTGGGCTCTTCCCCTGTGCAAGTTACAGAATTTGCAATATGCACCCTCTGCTGAGCACAAACCCACCTGATCATTTGAGTATGCTTTGCAGTACTTTTATTTTCATGCTTTCCTAGCTACACCTCACTAAGTGTCTTCAACAATACCAACAACAAAAAAAGTCTGCTCTACTTGCAGTTTTCTAGAAGAGCCCTAAACAAAACCAAAAAAAACCCCTGTCCCACTCAGATGATGTATTTGAAACTGAATGTGCTATCACAGGAGAGGCGTTTCCCTTTGCATCTGCCACAGAGGTCCTGGCGGTGGGGCCTCTTGGGATCCACGTGGCGCATCTTCACGGGGCAGGTGCACCGCGTCTGCTTGCAGCTCTGAGGGAGAAGGCGGCGGTCGGGGAGGGTGGCCAGACCCAGGGGCCGCCCGGCCCGCGGCAGGGAGAGCGTCCCTTACCTGGCAGGTGATATCCTCCACACGGTACGGGTTGTAGGACTTCTGGCAGGTCCGGCAGAACTGCCGAAAATAGACCTGGGGGGAGGCCGGAGTCAGCAGGGGGGCGGCGGTGAGGGGGCCGCGCGGGGACGATCCGAGCCCTACCTTGTTGGTGCCCTGGACGCACCAGACGTAGGCGCTCTCCCAGCGGATGTTGCAGGCCTTGCAGTGGTAGTACCCGTACTTCTGCTCCAGAAACTGCCGGGGACAACTGTTACTCGACGGGGCGGGCACCTCCCGGGCCAGCCCGGCCCCGCTCCACTCCCCCCCGGCCACCCCTCACCTGGAAGCGCAGGCGGGTCTTGCCCGCCGACGGCTCCCGCTTCTGAGGTGCGGCCGGCGGCTCTGCCGGCTCTGCCCGCGCTGCCTCTGCCACCTCCACCTCCTCCTCCTGGCCCGTCTCCGTCGCCGCTGGCGGCTCCGGGGTGGTGGCCGGGCGCTGCTCCAGGGGCTCGGCCGGGCGCTGCCCCAGCGCCTCGGCACCACCCTCGGTGGGCTTCTCCCAGCTTGCCCGCACGGCGGCCGCCTCCGCCTCCCGCTGTTCTCTCAGCGCGGCCGGCTCCTCCTCGACGGCCGCCGCCGCCGCCTTGTCCTGCTGCTGCGGCCGCTGCTCCGGCTCCGCGCTCGGCTCCTCCAGGAAGGCGGTGAGTCTGCGGGACGCCATGGGCGAGTAGACGGCGATGGTGCGGGGGAAGCGCACGGCGCGGGTGCTGGTGGTGGCGGGGCTGCCCAGCTCCTGCTCCGCCTCGCGGGGCCGCGGCGCGGCGGGGCCGGGGCGGCGGCGCATCAGCGTGCGGGGCCCGAGCGAGCACTGCACCGAGGCGTCCTGCCGGGGGTTCACCTGCACGCCCACCTCCTTGGTGTTGGCCTTGCGGAGTCGCGGCGTCAGGTTGGGGTTGACCTGGGACAGGATGGCCTTCAGCTGCGCCCGCTGGTAGTTGTCGAAGTACTCGGCGGCCGCCGCCGCGTCCCCGTAACCCGAGAAGTAGCCGCTGCCCCGGGGCCGCCAGCCGCCCGCCGCTCCCCCTTTGCCCTTGGGCGGCGGGTAGCGGTAGGAGTAGGGGTGGTAAGCGGCGTACAGGTAACTCGCCATCCCCTCCTCCGCCATCGCACCGTACCCAGAGTGCCCTCCCTACAGGGGCGGCCTTAAATACCCCCGGGGCGGGGACGGGCTTCCCCCGCCCCCGACGGGCGCCAGCTTTTCTGCCCCTTCCCGTCTCCGCCTGGTGCTGGGCTTCGGGCAATCCCCCCATGCCACGCACAGCGCCCCAGGTGAACCGGGCAGCGCGGCTTTTAATTACCCCCGCGGGATTAGACAGAGGAGAACACGGATTTGGTTCGGCTTCGCCATGTATTTGTGGTGAGAACAACGAGCACAATGCTTTTACAGCAGGTGGGAGGCACAGAGATACACGCGCGAGGTGGTTTTTCCCTTCATCCATAATGGCACCGAGTTGGCTTTGCCTTTGTAAGACGCTGTCTCCTTCCTTCTACCTATTCCTGCTGCACTCAGCCGGGCAGCAGCCTCCTTACATAAAGTTTTACAGTTACTGGTCTGCATCACAATGATACTTTTTACCTTCCCCCCTTCCCCCATTTACTTTTTGAAGAAGTAGAACTGTCATGGTAATAAACACACATCACCTTGTACAATGGGAGCAGCTGGAGAAACAATGGAGGCTGGGCAGCTCCTCGAGCGCAGCCCCAGCCCAGTTGCAAGCACAACACACATTCACATCCCAGGGAGTCACCTCTTTATCTCGCCTAAAGCGCTGTCTGCGTTGGCTCCATCTGAATGGAGTTGTGCTCCTCTGTGGTCACTGTGCCATATGAAGTATCGGCTACCTCTTCTTCCTTCAGTTTCTTGTAGGAAATATCTGTGTCTTCCTCTTCTCCAAGTGTATCTTGCTTGTAGCTGTCTCTTCCATACATCTTGTATACCAG
The DNA here is from genome assembly GCF_036250125.1 of Pseudopipra pipra. Lineage (NCBI taxonomy): Eukaryota > Metazoa > Chordata > Aves > Passeriformes > Pipridae > Pseudopipra > Pseudopipra pipra. The sequence goes on from NC_087552.1 coordinate 49,401,083, forward strand.
TACAAAGAGTCCCGCTTCTGCCGACTGAAAAAGCGCATAAAGCAAGGGAAACATGTACATGCCCCCTATGAGCTCCGGGGGGAAGGTGAGTTTTAGGATGGCGGTGCAGAGCTGGACGTTTTGGCATCCTGTTTCCAAAGACACTGTTCTCCTGCAGTGTGGGGGCATTTTAAAGACCGTGGCTAAGCCATATCCCAAGGCGTACCCTGCTAGAGGCATCAGCACTGCAATGGCGTAGACAGATGCAGGAATGTGTGCCAACAGATCTGGGCCCAGCATGGTCCCAGTCAGGATGAACAGAATCACTAGAGTCACCAAGAGAGACCACAGGGAAATCTGGCAAAAGATACAGACATTGAACATATGGGTTATTGGTTTAAAAAGCTAAGCATAGCAGGTAGACACTTGCTAAGAGAGCCTAAACTGCGAAACATGGTTGTGCTGCCCTTCCTGGGTTTGCTCCTGGCTCGGGATTTTGGTGGTGTTTGATCATATCCCAGGAAAGGAAGGGGCTGAGGTCACCCTCCATCATTTTGCTTTGGGATGACTTGCTGGGAATCAAGAGAGCCAGGGCGTGTGCTTCACTCTTCCTTTCACAATTAAGCTAATTTAGTTGCACATTTTCAGGAAGCATGGCCATGCCTGCAGGTTGGTCTCACTTGCCCTGGGTGCAGCGGAAGTGGGGAGAAAGCGGAATGCTGGGGAATGCTTCTGGTAGAGGGTCCAGGATGACTCCCAGGGTGCAGTGCCACGCTGCCCTCCTTTCCGTGCACTGTGATAGGGGGTAACCTGCCTTTTCTCTGGCTTTCCGTCTCTGCCCCACCGTTTTATTTCAAGACTGTAAGTCCTGGTATTTCACCTAAGTAGTTGAATATGCCTGTGTGAAGCTACTGTCGGTTTGGAGGAACCAGAAAGGTTACTGCCGTCTGACCCCCGTCCACCGGTGCCGCCCCCGGGCATCCCCCCGCAGCGCGGCCGCCCACCTCCCCCCCGGAGCCTGTGCCTACCTTGACCAGGAGGTCGGCGGCGCGGGGGTGCCGGTACCGGATGAGCACCCCCAGGCCGATGGGCAGTAGGGTGCTGCCCAGAGTCAGGCTCACTGCCCCCAGGGGCAACAGCTGCACTACGGCCGTGTTGATCCAGTGGCGGCTGTAGATCCAGAGGCAGAGGGGCATCAGGAAAAGGGCCAGCAGCGTGGAGGAGGCCGTCATGATAATGCTGCTCCGGGGGAACCAAAGAGACACGGGATCACCGCCCGCCCGCCCGGGGAGCAGTCGCCTCGGTAAGAGGGCTCTGCAGCCGGCCGGGCGCTTCTCACGGCAAGAGACCCCCCTTCCCCGCCCCGGCCAGGGCGCAGGCAGGCTTTTTTGGGGAGGGGGCAGGAGGCGTGTGTCAGGGTCCGCGTAAGATCTGCCCCGGGAGAAGCAGGAGAGCAGTGCTGCAGATTCCCACCCGTGCCCGCCCGTCCGTCCGCGCATCTGTCCATCCCGCTTCCACCGGCGGCAGGTGCCCAGCCAACCCTCCTCGCGTCCCGGGGCCGCCGCAGCCCGGCCGGCTGGGGGTGAAGGAGAGCGGGGCGCCTACCTGAGATTCATATCCCCGTCGACGAGCACCGACATGAGGTTCGACAGGTTGCCCCCGGGGCAGCAGCCGCACAGCAGCACGGCCACGGCCGCCACCTCGTCCAGGGCGAAGATGAGGGCGAGGAGGAAGGCCAGCAGCGGCATAGCCACGAATTGCCCCAGCAGCGCCAGCAACAGCCCTACGGGCCGCCGCAGCTGCTGCCCCAGCTGCCCCAGCTCCACGGCGCAGCCCAGCCCCAGCATGGTCACGCAGAGCCCCAGCCCCACCAGCACGCTCAGGCCCTGGCTGAGGGAGCGGTCCCCGAAGGCCTCGCCGCTCCCGGCCAGCGACCCGCCGTCGGGACCGCCGTCCCCCGCGGCCGCCGGGGGCTGCGCGGAGCTGGCCATGGGCTGCGCGGCCCCGGGGAGCCGGCGGCTCCCGGCCAAGCCCCAGAGCAGGGAGCGGGCGCCGGGGGGGCCGTCAGTGCGGGATGCGGGGACGGCTCGCCCCGGCGGCCGGCGGAGCCCGCATCCCGCCCCGGCTCGGTTCGGCTCTCTGGGCGCTGCCGATGCGCTGCGGCCGCGGTCCCTCGCCGCTGTCTGCTGCAGGCGCCGCCCGCTCGTCCCTGGACCCACGCGGGGCCACCCCCGGCGTGGGCGGTGTCTCGCAGCCGCCTCGACGGCAGGCACTCCCGGCCGCCAGCGCCGCCCGGCCCCGCTGGAGGGAAGCGCAGGCGGCAGAAAGGCTCACGGCCGAAACTCCCTCCCCGGCGCGACCCCGGCAGCCCGAGTCTGGAGCCGGCACAGCCACCTGCATCCTCCCGAGGGCCGGGGCAGGGCCTGACTCTTCCAGCGGAGGAACTGAGGTATCAGAGGATTTACTTCGACATCGACATTAAAATTAGCGTCAATTAGCGTCGCAGTGTCACCCGATGTGGGTGGGGAGCACCAGACCCCTCTGCTGAGGGATAGCCAAGCTTGTTCCCTCTCCAGGCAAATGGCCATCTGATGTGAAAGCTTCGGGAATGCATGAGGAAGGATAGAAAGCCCTTTTAGGAGGTCGAGGAGGCACTGCTTTATGCTGATGGGGTCCCAGAAGCTTCTAAGGAGAAGAGGTACCTTTTAAAGGGTGGTAAGAGGAAGCAGGCAAGCTCACAGGCACACAAGTATTCAAACCAGGGTAAGAAATGTAGTCCACCACCCAAAAATCACATCCAAGGGTGATTATACTGTTTTCAGTCATAAAATTGTGCTTACAGCATTTACTTTTCATTTAATAATTGTGTCACCCTGTTCCTTCAAAAATAAAGGGCTTCATAGGATGCCAGACTGGACTCGCAAGGGCAGGAACTCCCAAGAGAGGAGGGCAGCCTCCGAGGTGACTCTCACTCTTGGCACCGCTACTGACTGTGTCTCAGGAGTGTAACTATCTTTTTTGCTTTCACCTGGAGGATTTAGAAGGATCACAGCCACCACTTCACATTACTACTCCTGGCTGGGGGTAGCTGACTCAGGCTTCTGCGCTTAATGTGCGGCTTTACTCTGCATGAAGCGTTTTGGGTCACAGCTCAAAGGGGACACACTGGATTTAAGGAGAGAGCCTACAGGAGCTGCCCTGACTGGGTGCTTTCCTTAAGCTCTGTCAGACAGCAAGTGTCTCAAAAATTTATTTGGGTAAAATTTTGGACATCCCTGGGATTCAAGTAAAAATTATTTGTGGCTTGAGAGAAAAACAGATTGTTTGCCTATAAAACCTTTAATTCTTACTTGGGGTACAGGTAACACAAGAAGTGCAAGTGGTACCCAGTGATAAAATCCTGGGTACACTACTTTGCCAGAATGAGGCCAAGTTCAATACTGTTCTGCCTGTGTTTGTTTCCTTGTCATTAGTCTAAGGAGAGCTCAGGGAAGATGAGTCATCAGAGCTGAACGACCAAATAGGATCCAGATTGCTTCAGTTCATTCATATTTTTGGACTCTGTGTGCTGCTAGAAGAGGGGAGCACAGGATCTTGTTGGCTTTTTGAGCCAACAGCATTCTCTGAACTTAATTTTCAGGTTTGCATATGCAGAAAAGTGCTTGCAGTATATTTATCGTGCTTCATAAAGTCTTACCACTGTTATATCTTTTTCCATCCTTCATGTAGCCAATATTCGGCTTCACAGCGTGCAGATCATTTGCTTATCGTACCCTCCCTGGTTTGTCAGTAATGCCTGTTCGGTTCCCTGCGGTGCAGCCCAGCTGAGATCACCATGGGTAAGCCCGCCTGGATCCACTGTGCAGAGCACAAGGCGGCTGCTTATCAAGCAGGTGTGAAGGGCACAGGCCAGGCCTTCTGCTTTATCTCCAAGTGTCACTCTCCAAACTTCCTACTGGAGCAGGGCTGGTCATGGGAAGATACTTTTGTGTCATAATGTGTGACATCTATCATACAGGCAGTTACAGGAGGAGTCCAGTATTCCTGGATACAATGAAGTAGATATGTGCTCTTTCAGAGCATACCCGGCCAGCATAAACTTCAGTTTTAAGGGACACTGAGCTGTAGCATTTCTGGTGGGAAAATACCATGAATGCATAGCAAGAAATCAAGACCTCTTGAGATTTTTCTTATAATTTATCAGCTAAAATTAAAGTTCAGCTCTTGTTTTAAATGAGAACAGTAGTGCTGTCTTCAGGGAAAGCCAAGTCTGAACCCAGCCGATGTGCTTTGCTACTTGTCTGTCCAGAGAGTACCACGACCTTCAGTGGCACCCAGCATATTTTCACGTCCAGCATGTAGAATGAAAAAACATGGTAGCTGCTGCTGGGCACAGTTCTTGTCTCCTTAACTTGCTGCAGGCTTTCCCAATATGTCATCATTAAAGCACAGTCTGGAGTCTGGAGTGATGCTAAGTAGCTTTGCAGCATCTGGCTGCAAGGCAGTCAGCTCACACATAGTGAACACCTCGATGTATCTGAACCCATGGCTAATTCCTTCTCTGTTTTCTTTTGTGGAGGGCAGGAGAAAGGCTACTGCCTATGCTGCTGTTATTGGAAGGCACAAATTAAATATTTGAATACAAAAAGACTTGGCAAATAAACTTGATCATTTATCATTTTCAAATTATTCCTTGTTAGTCCTTCTGTTGAAAAATAGATGAGAGGATAAGAGTTAGCAAGAGCAAGAAGAAGGAGGGAAAGGACTCACTGAGATACAAGCTTGTTGTAGTTTGTAACTGTTATAAATAATAGTGCCTTGCATTATTCTTGGAAGGGGTTGATTTCCATAGAAGAGCATGTGTGCTATAAACTGGTCTAGAGAGGCAAAGTCCCTCAAACACTAGGAATTTTGTGTGCTGTCTTACAACAGGATTTTTGTGCCTTCCTGTTTTTTAACTGGAATTAAAGGATAAACTTGTAAGGAGTTTTGATAGTGATTTAAGAAATTAGCAAAGCAACCTTGCTGTATGCTCAGCTAGGGACTACTCCAGCACATTGTGTGGAGATGCTCTTGGAATCACTTGCTTCTCCTGACAGAGATTAAAAGCATCTGGCATAGCCCAGGACTATTGCAAAATTGCAATCACTGTGTCTATGCAACAAGGTCCCCTTGGTGTCCTCCAAGGGAACTCGCTGAGAGTGTCGTTCACTGAGCTGAATTTGAGGCAGCAGGAGGAGATTCAGTGTGTGCAGTTGTCATGACTGTCACTCCACATGCTCAAGAGCCTCAGGCAAGGATTAATTTGCAAATCTCAAGCAAGTTATAGGTAAATCAGAGTCTTAGACTTGCCTAAATCCTGAACATATTGCACTTCGGGTGTTTGCATGCTGTAGTTATAAGCACTACCTGAAAGCAGACAATGGCATGGGGTGGGAAAGCAAAGCGTGGTTACCCCCTCTTTTTCCACTCTTCTCATTTCAGTGCAGTATCCACTTCAGCTCCCTACTCCTCCCACCTTGGCTCATTGTGTGCTGTGCCTGGGTCTGCAGGGAGCAGCGGGACTGAACTGCTGCAGGCTGGTGTCACCCACCCATAAGTTGTGCTCTGCCTCTCTGCACATCTGTGCCAGCTGATTTGTGGAGCTGTGCCGAGTATTTGCAGAGGAAGAGAGGCCTCTGAAGGATAGTCCTGGAGGATGGAAAGCTTTTGGGCAGCACATTTGAGTGGTGGTGCTACTAAAGAGGCTGGGACAAAATACTGCCATGAAAATGATGTGCAGGTGAGACCTAGCAGGAGTAGGTTCTGATTTTGAGGGGATGTGCAATCCCTTCATTTCTACTTTACTTGCTATGCACCTAGGTTATGGATAAAAATAAAATTAAATTAAAGACTTAGTAGGAGAGTAATAATTTTCCATGGGAAAAAGAAAAGTCTTTGCTCTTGTTGTCTGGAATTAAAATACTCCTTCAGGTGTATAGTGTGATCTCCTACACACAGTTTCAGGTAATCTTGTGGTAAACTCCATGAAATGTATATGCTTGATCTTATTTATGATGTAGATTCAGAGTGGTTATTTTTATAGCTTAGGAGAGTTGGGAATTGGAGCCTAATTGTGCAGAGATACTGGTGCTTTTGCTTGTTCTTCCATGGTTATCTTTCTGCTAGGAACAACACGTCAGCTGGTCTTTTGCCGAAGTAGGTCCCTCTCTGACACCTGTCTCCCGCTCCCTCTCTCAATAGCAGCAGCACAGAGGAGACTTTGCACCTTTTGGCACCTCCACCAGTAGCCCACCTCCACTGAGCCAGCAACTGTAAGATCTTAGCAGACAAAATGAGTTTTTCATTTTTAAAAATTTATATTGTTTGGGAGCTGGGTCACTAAACAGGCAAGAAAATACATTTTTGAAATAAGATGAAGCATTGAGATTTGTCCAATTAAGTCTTTCCTAAAAAACCTCCCCAGCCAGACATAGACAGAAACTGCTTTGGTGAGGATGTACCGATCGACCGACGTTGCTCCTACCCTGAACCACTTGTGTTTCACTCAAAGTCAGAGTGCAGTTGGACAATATAGGTGGAGAACACACAAGAGCCACAGGTTCCCTGTTAGTTTATTGATCCCACAGATGTCTGTAGTGCAGAAGGAGTAGGACAGACCTGCCTTCCCTCCTTCCCAGGCTTCTCTGCTACCCTTCAGTGTGACACCTGGCCCCATTGCAGCCCTTTTATGCCTCATCCTGAGCTTGCTTATCTTAAACTCCCCTCTGTCCCATCCTTAGCAGGGTGTCTCTGCTCAGTCCTGCTTGTTAAACCTCCAAGATAATCAGCATCTTTTATCCCATGGCGAGCATCCTTGAGTAGACCCTGGGTTGAATTTCAGAGTGCAAAAAATGAGATAAATGTTTCCTCTCCTCCTCAGCGGGAGTCATTGCTGTGTCCATTTTCTCCTCTTACAGGTGGGATCCCACCAAATCATCCTTGTCTTCTCCTTGGCTCAGGTGGTAAAGGCATCCAGGCACCCTCCTCCTCCCTCCGCTGCTGCGCTGCGTCTGCCTCTCCTCTTCCTTGCTGCCTTTGTGATTTCTACATTCTCGGGAGTGCTGTCCCCTTCTCTCATGGATTCCTCTTCCAAATGATGCCTGTTTCAGTCCAGCCCAGCTCCTTATTTATGCCTCCCTTGGGAGCAGTGCTCTCTGCAACTCACAGCCTCTGAGATTTTATTAAATTGAAGCGGTGTGGAAGGGAAACAGCACAAGCCTGAGCTGTGCTGTCTCCTTTGTGTCCCTGCTATCTGTTCAGTCTCTGAGCAGTTGGGAACAGATCCTTTCACTAAAACTGTGAGTTAGCAGGCAAGGGCAGAAATTATTATAATAAAATCCTCCTGTTACACTTGGTGTTCCCTCATGTTTATTTTTAAGATGTCTGAAGACCATTAATCAACCAGTAAGGGCATGATGCCTTGGGTCGCAATGTTCCAATAATTCATAATTAGAACTAAGTGTTTGAGGCTGCGTGATCTGCCTTTTAGAAGCAAGATGAAAAGGTCTTTTGCCAACCATCCCATTAGAAAAAGGCTTCTGGTCCATGAAAAGAGATTAAATCAGGGGATCATTGAAGAATAATTTTGTAAATTGACTGCTAACACTCAGTTGTTGAGGCAGTTTTACCCCTACAACTGTAAAACAGCTACTAGCAGCAAGTTTTTCTTTAAGCAAATAAATGCCTTTATGTGAAATACCTTTACCCAAATTCAAATAAGAAAGGATTCTGCCTCAGACATTGTTCCATTTTGTTGTCATTTGATCTTTTTCTGGAGTTGGAGTATTATCAGCATTAAGATGAAAAGTCACAATAAAATAAATGACCTGATGACTAATGCATGCCTGGGTCCAGAAGAGCCAAAATTGGCATTCTGCACAGCCAGGCAGGGAGAGGAGGTGAGATGAGCATGACTCTGAAAGCAGTGGATTTAGTTTTAAAAGTCAAATGGTATTTTGCACTGCAGGCATAGTTATTGCTTTGCACAGGTTCTTGCAGGCAGATGGTCTTAGGACTTTAGAGACAGTGTGTCTTGGATGTCACAGCCCTGATTTACCCCCCTGTGAGTTTCATGAACAGCCTGTTCAGTATCTTCAGCTGTGAGGGACTCTGATAGCTGTGAGGGGGTGGCGGTGTCATCAAGGTCAGAGGGCACACTGATGATGGGATGTACACAACCTGGTGAATGGTGGGGCTTTAGGATGGGTATGTAGTTCCAGGTCCATCTGGGTTTACTTGACATCCATTGCCCACTGAAGATCCCAGCCCCCTCCTAATTTCCTGTGCTGGAACCTGGTATGAGTGACATAAATCAAGGGAGATAATATGGAGGTAGATCACATCTCCATGTGGCTTTGTGCCTACGAAATTTATATTTTGGGTTTTGCAAAAAAATGCCAGATCAGAGTAAGGGATACCAAGACATTGTCCCATAGAATAATTTAGGTGTCAAAAAATGCAGAAGTAAATTTAATAATTTACAGCAGCAGTTGCTTCATAAGTATTCATTTAATTGAAGAAAGACATCCAAAAGAAAAATTACATCCCCCACCTGCCAAAGCTTTCTCCATATTAAAAGGGATGTTAATGGTGAGCCTCATGGGAACGGTAAGAATTAATAGCATCAATATTCTGTATCTCAGGTTACAGGAAAAAGAATTTTGGCACTCAGGTGCCATTTGTATCGTGACATGGAAGGTGCCTGGATGTGGACTAAGGCTGTTTTGTGTTAGTAACTGCATAAACATAGAGTAAAAATGCTTCTTGTCCTGCTGCCAAATTTTTACCAAATAATAAAAAAGAGTATCTGTAATGCTGATCAGCAAAAAAGAAGCCCTTCAAAATAGGTGCACCATTACCTATATTAAATCTCAAACTGTCTAGAAGAAATCTCAGGCAAATGGGAAGAAATAAATCTCAAACATAATAGGAATCTCTTAGTACTTCTTTTAGCTAATGTTGTATATTAATCCTATGAAAATAGCCTTGACACAGTGTTATGTGCACTTTTAAAACTGTGATGAAGTAGAATATTTTTTAATAACATATGATATCAATAGAACTTGTATGTCACTGCAACTGAGGCAGATGTACCCTGGGTTTTGTATACCTGTTGATTTGCCAGGGAGATGAAAGTGTGAATGTGTTCATCAACAAGATCTTTTATTTCCTTTTTATAGTGCCTAGGCAGAAAGGCTGGGTATGAAGCCAGGGAATTTGTTGCCTGGAGTGTCCACTCTACCACTAGTTGAGAGTAGTCTCTTTATAATAGTATCACAAGTCCCCAGAAATACAATGGGTTTAAGCTGCTGTAAGAGAGGTTCAGATTAGATACTGATGGGGCGAATAAAAGCAATGGTGCTGAAGGCTGGATGGTCTGGGCAGGCAGCGGCGATCTCCCAGGAAAGGTCAGGCAGACATCTCTGTGGCAGGGTGAGCTGCAGCTGCTGACTTTGCCTTGGGGTGGCATGGCAAAACCGAGTGACCTCACAAAGCTCCTCCTGGCCCCTGATTACCTGGTTCCCTGATACCTTGTGCAAATGCTCTTTGTCCTCTGCTGTGACACCTGCCGGTATCGATAAAACTTTGTGTCTCTCCCTGGCATAACTGCGCTCACGGTGGTAGCTGCTCCCAGCACGGTGGGCATCACAGGGATCTGGCCAAGCTGGAAACGTCAGGTGTGGTTCACATCCCAGAAATGAAGTCTGTGTCCTGAACTGCTTGCAAATTTTATTAAGCTGGCAGCATCTTGCATCCTGCCTGCCAGAGAATGGGCCTTGGACAGAGCTGTTTTGGATTGGATAGTCAGAGGAAGGAATAAAAATCCGTCAGCCCTTTATTTAAGTGTGAAAGAATTGAAGAAAAACAAAAGATTGGAATAAACACACGCAGAAGGGCCGCCTTAAGAGCGCCTTTCCTCTTCTCAGTCTATTATAATATCAGAAAACAAAATATTAGTAAATTGATTTTAATATATTAAAATCTACCAAATTATCAAAATAATACAAACAATTAAATATATAACATTTATTACATATATACTGTTTAAAGGATATAATTTCTAAATAAAATATTTGAAACATGTATTTTACCCATATATACTTGGGCAACCTAAGTGATGAGTAAGTATCAGTAGGAAAGTCTTGCTGCTGAAGTCAGTGCCACCTGGGACCAAAGAAGTAGCTACCCAGAGGGGTCTGTAAGGTATTACTGCTCAGCATTTCCACCCAGGTGTGAGTGTACTGTGCAGTAACTCCAGGCCCCGAAGGAAAGTCCACCCAAACAAATCCTGCCCTAACCCCTCCAGGCAAGGGAGTCCTGTGTGGGACAGGCACTGAGGGTGGTCAGGGAGATAACAGTCACCACTTCCCATGAACATATGGAAACTCATTCTCACAAAGCAAGTTGCTTCAAACTGACACCAAGAAGTCCAAACAAAACCAGGTCCCAAAATGCAAGATGCTAAGCAAAACCAGCTAGGGAAGGATCCTTCCCTCTTCCCTAAAGAGTTTATTATCAAGTGCAAATATTCAGGGTCATTACATTATTGTTTTCATGTAGAGGTGGAGAAGTTATACATGGGAGTAATTAATTTGCTTAAGATCATGCTGAAAATAGTGGCAAAGCTGCATACTGGCAACAAGTGTGCTAAGCTCCAGCAGGTACCCTACTCCTGAGGAGGCAGCATGTACAGTGTGATCCCTCATCACAAAAAAAATTCTGTTTCTCTGCCACTGTTAAACATCCACAGAATCAATTTTCACTTGTAGCTTCTTGAAGTGTTTGAGTGGTATTGCTGAGACTGTCAGTAGGATGTGCCATAAGCAATGGGCAATCACCTTCAGTTTCTACAGACACACATGAATTCTGCTCCCAGGGAGACTCTGCAGGGAGGATGACTTGCTGGGCTCCTCCAGCAAACAGCAATAACCAAGCATGGGGATTTCATTGCAAGAACTTCTTTAAACTCCCTGATTCAGTGGCACAGGAAAGATGTCAGTTGGTGAGGCTGCACCAGTGGTGACTGGGAGAGGGTTCTGGGGTGAGGTTGGGCTGTGCAGAGGGTTCCCAAGTCCAGGAACACTCAAGCAGCAGCCTCATGAGGATGTGGAAGCTCTCAGCAGCCAACCAGGTGAGGAGGAGGCAGTGCCATGAGGGAGAGGTTTAGGTTAGATACTAGAAGGGGGTTCTTCACCCAGCTAGAGTTTGGGCACTGGAACAGGCTCCCCAGGGAAGTGGTCACAGCACCAAGCCTGACAGAGTTCAAGAAGTGTTTGAATGATATTCTCAGGCACATGGTGTGACTCTTGGAGATGGTCCTGTGCAGGGTCAGGAGTTGGACTCAACGATCCTTGTGGATCCCTTCCAACTTGGCATATTCTGTGATTCTGTGATTCTATGTCCAAGCACTTTTGTCCCTTCAAGTGGAGAGGCTGCCTTGCAGCTCCCTGTCCCTGCAGCATGCCAGAACGCACCATTAGCATCCCAGGCCTTTTTACATTCAAGACATTTTTGGCAGTGATCTTAGCCTTTACTAAATAAGGAAAGACATTATCGAAGAACTAAGAAGGAGATTTTAGAAAGACCTTAAGTAACCAAAAATTTAATTTTGAGGGCATAACGAACAGTAAAAGCAATTGGCCAACCAGCGTACTGAGCACTAATATAGCAATGCAAATTCCATTGTTGCTTGTGCAAAGATTCAGGTCACAGCTGAGCTCTTCCCAGGAGATTTCTTGAATCATATGCCCAAATCTGGAAGCCCTGAGAAGCCAGGCTCTGCAAAAAAAGGAGACTGGCCCATCCTCCCTGTTGCAGAGTAGAAACAGCATGGGTTTGCAGTCACTGCTGCTGCCCCAGAGCTGAAACAATCCTGGTGCAACACAGGCTCCCAACCTCTCCTGTAATGTCACAGCTGTGCCAATGGAATTGGTGGGTCATTGCTACACTTGGGTTGATTGGAGGAGCTGCTCTGGGGGTAGGCTATACTTGAGTGCTGTGCTAACTGCCATGGGGAGAAGAGAGGGGCGTATGTCTTGTGTAATCCATGCCATCTGTGAGTAGCTTAATACAAGCCTTTTTACATCCCATCTTGAGATGATGCTGTGTGGTGCTACCACATTTAGTTGGAAAAACCCAGACCAGTAGGAAAATATTTCTGAAATCTTAAGCAATTTCAGGAGGTTTAAATCCACCTGACACTGAGTAAAAAGTCTAACAAGGATATTTCAGACACCACAAGAGGTGGTTTATATGTCCAGCTGTGCATGGCTCCATCTTCCCTCAGACTAGGGCTTTCCTGGCATAAATGAAGCTGTTAATTACACTCAAGACTTTGTGGACAATTCAGTGCAACCTCAGGGACAATGAGGTGAATTGAAGCTGAACTAGACCGAACTTTAGATGGAAAAGGACAGAGAAAGCAAGACCTCCCTCTAGTGTCTGGAGAATCCTGGGCAGGAAGCAAGGAGCAAAAAGAAAACCCAACAGTATTTATAAGAGTAAAAAAGGCACAAAAGACAGTAAAATAGAAGGGGTAAGGAAAGTGGCTTAAATGGGCTATAAATGTAACCTACCAGTTGTTTCAAATTTTGAAACAAGGTTCCTGGTAGGCAGATTTCAGTGATTTGCTTTGGTAATGGATGTTACTTCACAGAATCACTGAATATGCAAGTTGGAAGGGACCCACAAGGATCATTGAGTCCAACTCCTGACCCTGCACAGGACCATCCCCAAGAGTTACACCCCGTGTCTGAGAGTATCACCCAAATGCTTCTTGAACTCTCTCGGGCTTAACTACCTTCATAATGAAGAGGATGCAGAACGTGGGAGCATGCAGATAGAATCTGCTAATGCAAACAGGTGAGACACTTCAGGGTGGAGGGCAGCACAGAAAAATGGCCTGGGCAAGGAGTGGGGGAGATGGACTGAGTCAAGGCCGTAGGGTATGTGGTTTGAGCCCCTGACAAGAATCCCCTATTTTTTGTACTTCAGTTCTGCTGTTGAGGCACTTGGGCCAGGGAAAGGAGCCCTAAGCTGATGAGCCCTTAGCCCTAAGCCCTAACCCCCCTCTGTGAAGGGGTTGAAGGGAAAATAAGGTCCAAAATCAGCAGAGCCTCCTAAGCAGTAGCAAGTCTTGAGCAGTAGGCTGCAAGGTGGTTTTGGAAATGGAATTTTCCATTTCTTCTACACTCAGTGGGCCATTGGACAGGAGAGCTGACACTGATGGCTGTATTGCACTCCCCTGGGCAAATTTTCATGTAGGGATAAATTGTAAAGATGAGAAGTACACCACATATCAAATAAATCCCTGCGTTCTGCTCTGGAGATAGTAGCCTGAATTTGCCAGCCCTTATCAGAGCTTTGTGTTGCCAAAAGCTGCTTTACTGCTGGAGAAGGCTGAGCTGGTGCTTTACCAGATCTATGATTTTAAGCAAGTCCCTTTAATATTCCTCCAGTATGTTTGTGCACCTGGGCAGTACCATTCAGGCTGAGCCTGAGCTAATGGCAGCATAAATAGTCACTAAATCTTTGTTGATATTCTTCTGAAGGGAAAAGAAAAATCCCTAAACTCTGACATTTACAATAGATGTTACCTGCTCTCTGACATTTGGGCTCATAAACCGAGATCGACCAAATTTCTGTTCTTAACTTACCCCACTGTGTCAGACGAGATATGAACTGACTGGCCGGCCCTTTCTCTAAATAGCAGTGCACCTGCCCCTCGCTCCCAGCACGTGAGTTAAGGAGGACTGGTATTATTTCAGTGATGATGAACTGAGCCTCAAGAAAATAAATGAGGCATCCTTGGAAGAGCAGGGAACTGAGGGTCTTCTATAGCCCAGTCTTGCACCATAATGAATTTTTTTTGATCCCACAGACACAGGAGGTCTGTGTGCACTGCATCAGCAGTGCTGGCTCTGCACCAGCCGTGCATGGTGTGAGCAGTGGCTGCTGTGGCTACACAGCTGCACCCTCAGCAGGATTTCAGGGAGGGGCCATGACCGTGCTGCCTGTGCTGCATGTGCAGGCAGGGGCATTGAGCGTCTCAGATGCCACAGGTTCCTGCCAGCAAGACTGGGCATGGATGGAGGGTCATGCTCTGGACTGCTTTCTTGAGGCTATGTGATGGTGGTGGTGCCACATTGCTGTCACTGACATCCAGGCATGGCTTTAAAAGGAAGAGAATCAGGACAAGGTTTTCATAACTCCTATAAGGCCGATCACTCGAAGCGGCATTAACAGAGGTTTTATGTCTCCATTAGCCCGGTGGGGAATGGATGAACAGAAACAATATAACCTTGCTCTGGGCTCAGTAGTTGGGTGAGTAAGTGTAGGGGTAAATGGATGATTGTAGAGCTGAAAAATTTGAGGCTAAGACAGGAGCTGAAGCAGAAGCATGAATGTAGAAGGTTTGCCTGATCTCCCCCCACTCCCCTTTTCTTTAAGAGGGAACTCAAAATGGCTGCTTGTGCTTCAATGAAATTTTTATTTCTAAAGGAGCAGAGTGACAAAGCTGTATTCATGGTGGCACAAGATACTCCTGTCCTGCTGACCTTCATTAAGACAAACAGCTCTGAACAGGAAAGCTTACATAGGGGTCCTTTAACTCGGTGTGTCCCAGGTTCAGTCAGCCAGAAGTACAGCCTTACCCTCAGCCCTGAGCAGGATGCAAACCAAACTCCTTGTAATCCAGAACTTGGTCCAGCATCACTTTCTCCTGTCAGCATTTTGGCACCCACGTGCAGCACAGAGAGAGCAGGATTAGCTATGAAATTCACACAGTATTAACCCTGCTGAGTGAAAAGGAGGTAAGGATCAGTCAGATAACTAAGCTTTTGTGATGGGTTGTTCAGATTTGTTTTCTGATAATGTCTGAAGAGAAACAAATAACTTAGGAAGAGCACCGTGAAACAAACAGAGGAGACTGCTAGGAGTTACAGGGTGGTGGTGTTATTAGAGCAAGGGCACCCAGTGCAGCCCAGCAGCTGATCTCTGTCCATGGCCAAGTTGGGATGCCTGGGAAAAGGCTGGGGAAAGACCAGCATGCCTGTCCCCCTACCCTGACCACCCTTCCATCACATTCTAACCCAGATATTTCTTGATCACCTTTGTTGCTTTAAGCAGTTAAGGCCACAGAGAATCCCAAGTCAAGCCGCTGATGACCCACTCCCATACTTAATAAGCACCTTTTTCTCTTGGGCATGCCAGAGGCTGGGAACAACACAGAACACAAGTGTCCTTATTCACCTTCCTGTTACTATATAGATTTCCATGAAAAAATCCCCAGCCCTGTTGCTGGAGGAGCGTGGAGGCAGCTGGTGTCAGGCTTCTGGAGATCATGTGCTGGGTGGGGGGGAGCAGTTTGTCTGACGTTGGATCAAGCTGTCGGTACTAGCAAGGCTTTTAATCAGCCTGTCATAGCAGGGCTGTGAAAAGTTGCAGTTTTGGCTACAGTCTCAAGAAAATCATGGCAAAGAGAATGAAAAAGAACAGAATGAAAAGAATATATGGTCTGTCGTGCTCATTGTGCATGATCATCAGCAGTTGAGTACTGCTTGGGGCTGGACTACACAGTCACCTTCTCAGTAATGCATATACCACTGACCCCCAATAGGTGTATTTCTTTTGAATCTCCCTTGCTGTAGCTGCCAGTGGAAATAAGCTCTCAAGGATAATTTAAAAGCAGCAAGGAGGGCTGAACATGCTGGGGGAGAAGGCATCACATGCCACTCTCTTTTAAGCTTTATTTTTTAAGTTATTAAAACTATTTTCAAAAGAAAATGGATTTACATTATTACTTATACCTATGCTGATGATAGGAGCTCCGATTATAATGAAGTATCTTCTTTTGTTTAGTCTTAGTCTGGTGAAAGATATAATCCACTTTTTTCTCGTGTGAGAGTGCCATACTGCATAGAGGATCTGCTTTTCTGCTTTCCAGCTTTCAGATCTAATAATTTTTTTTTTTAATTCACTGTTTGTAACAGGCAGATGAAGCACCAAGTTCAAAAATAACTTTGCTGGCAAGGAATCATTTTAGTTACCTGTTCCTTTAAATCCTACTGAAGAGGTACAAATTGGCTTAATCACTACAGTTACGTTCTGTGTTCTTCTAAGTGCTTAACTGGTCCCAACAGAGTTTATGATTTAGTGCAAAGAGGACAGCGACAACACAGAACAACTCTGTGTGGTATCACAGCTGAAAATACTGTTGTAAAAAATCTGGAAAGCGAATCTGGTGGAATTTGCTCCTTTCAGTTCTTTAATTCTTTGAGCCAAGAGCATCTTCTTTCCCGGGAAGTTGTGTGTAAAATATGGATGCCCCTGAGAGCACCTGAATCCCAGCCTCACCTTCCTGAAGCAGGATGAGTACAGACAGCTGCCTGTAGGTGTCAGACTCAGACTGCACAGCAGCATAAATGCAAGTTGGGAGCAGGTTGGGGTTTCGTTTTGTTGGTTTTGTTTTGTTGTTTTTGGTTGTTGTTGTTTTAAATCAAAGCAACCTTGCATCTCACCTGTTATATTTAAAAAGTAAAAATTTGTGATAGTTTCAGTCTAGGCCTTCCTGGAGACCAGCTTGTAACCAGGAAGGAACTAAGGAAGTGACCAAGGAAGTATTCCATGCTATTCCTTTACGTAAACTGAGGTATAAATAAAGCCAGTCAGAGAGACCTCTCTTTCTCTTCTTCCAGCGAGGTTTGAGAACGGTGGGTCCCTGTCTCGGTCTTGCTTATCTGGAGCTGAGGCCTACAGTGACTGCTGTTGTCTGCCACGTGTGAGGGGAGAGTGCTGGGCTGCGTCCAGCTGTCCTGCTTTTCTCAAGGGAAGTGGTGAGATTCTGTTAGTTCTTTATTTTGTCGGTTACCGGGTTTTTCAATTGTGCATACCTGTTTTGGTTTTGTCCATTTTTGTCCCTTTTTGTCCTTTTTTCCCTTTTCCCCTCTTTCCCTTTTGGGAGCGATTTGGGGTTCCTGTGTTCATATGTACATAGTACCTTAATTGTATATCTGTAATATATGTAATATATATATATATATATTTTATATAGCTTTCGCTATTTCGTTTTTTTTCTTTTCTCTCTTCTGGGAGCTTTTCTTCTGTAGTCTGTGGGGTTTGACAGGAAGCCAATTACAACTGGCTACAGAATATTGGTGTCAGAAGTGGGATGGTGAACCCACTTGCAAACTCGAGGCCAGAGTGAGAGAACTAAAACAGAAGGAAGATGATAAGAAAGTTGTCTACATGGTTGATGCAGATGTCCTGAAAAAAAGACTGCAATCTCCGAGACTCAGGAAGACAAAGGTCCACTTCGATGATAACAAAAAGGCCTCTAAGAAGCCAAGTCCAACGACGAATGCTCTGATCAAGACCAATAGAGGGGCCCTGCCTTCTGCCAGGAGAAGGAGAGGGACACAGAAGATAATTGGGTTTACTGGGCTGTGTGGGTTCGGTGGCCTGGCACATCGGATCCTCAGAGATACCGGGCTTTGATAGATACTGAAGCCCAGTGTACTTTAATGCCATTGGAGCATAAGAGTACAGAGACTGTTTCTATTCCTGGAGTGACAGGAGGGTCTCAAGAGTTGTCAGTGGTAGAGGCTGACACAAGCTTGACAGGAGACCAATGGGAAAAGCATTCCATTGTGACAGGGCCAGAAGCCCCTTGCATTCTTGGTATGGACTACCTAAGAAGAGGATACTTCAAGGACCCGAAGGGGTACCAATGGGCTTTTGGTATAGCCATGGTGATTGAAGAGGAGTCCAAGCAATTGTCTGCTCTTCCTGGCCTCTCAGAAGACCTTTCCACAGTGGGACTACTGCGAGTGAAAGATTAAGAAGTGCCAATAGCCACGACAACCGTACACAGACGACAGTATTGGATGAACCAAGATGCTGTGATCCCCATCCATAAGATGATCTGGAAGTTGGAGAGCCAAGAGGTCGTCAGCAGAACACACTCACCCTTCAACAGCCCCATCTGGCTTGTATGTAAGTCTGATGGAGAATGGAGACTTTGACTGTGGGTTATCGTGGCTTAAATGAAGTCATGCCACCGTTGAGTGCTGCCATGCCAGATATGTTGGAGCTCCAGTACGAGCTGGAGTCCAAGACAGCAAAGTGGTACGCCACTGTTGACATTGCCAGTGCGTTTTTCTCCATTTTCTCCTGGCAGAGTGCAGGCCGCAGTTTGCTTTCACCTGGAGGGGCGTTCAATACACTTGGAATCAACTGCCCCAGGGGTGGAAGCACAGTCCAGCCATTTGCCATGGACTGATTCAGGCCACACTAGAGAAGGGTAAGGCTCCAGAACACATCCAGTACATTGATGACATCATTGTGGGGGGGGACACAGCAGAAGTCTTTGACAAAGGACAGAAGACCATCCAGATTCTCCTCGAGGCCGGTTTTGCCATCAAGAAGAGTAAAGTCCAGGGACCTTCCCGAGAGATCCAATTCTTAGGGGTGAAATGGCAAGATGGATGATGCCAGATACCAACAGACGTAATCAACAAGATTGTAGCAATGGCTCCGCCCACAAACAAGAAAGAGACCCAAGCTTTTCTGGGAGCCATAGGCTTCTGGAGGCTGCACATCCCAGAGTACAGCCAGATTGTGAGCCCTCTTTACTTTGTGACCCATAAAAATAACAATTTTCAATGGGGTCCTCAACAACAGCAAGCTTTCAGGCAGATCAAGCAAGAAATTGCACATGCCGTGGCTCTTGGACCAGTCAGGACAGAACCAGATGTAAAGAATGTACTCTACTCTGCAGCTGGAGATACAGGTCCCTCCTGGAGCCTCTGGCAAAAGGTGCCTGGCGAGACACGAGGGCGACCACTTGGTTTCTGGAGCTGAAGCTACAGAGGTTCTGACCAATTACACCCCTATGGAGAAGGAAATCTTAGCAGCATATGAAGGCATACGAGCAGCTTCAGAGGTAACTGGTACCGAAGCACAGCTCTTCCTGGCACTCTGATTACCAGTGTTGAGCTGGATGGTCAAAGGGAAGGGTGTCTTTCATATGACGACCCAAACATGCAATTCTTTGCTTTGTACTGGGGCTTGGCTAGTGCTTATCGAGCTGCCGTAGATCACTCTCAGAAGGTTAAGGTCGAGACAGAAACCCAAACCATGCCACCTGAAACCAGTGATGTCCCTATTGGGTCCACAGAAATCAGGGTCCAAACACAACTTGAAGTCAGTGCCGTCTCTACTGAGTCCACTGAAACTGGGACCCACACCCCACTTGAAGCCAGCATGGTTTCTGTTAAGTCCACGGAAATTGGAACCCAAACTACTACATCTAGAGCCAAAGTTACGATTGAGAGGGGGACCCAAACTATAAATTCTGAAATCACTATTGCCCCTATAGTGAAGAAGGCATGGATAAGGGAGGTTATAGAACCTACAGGCCCACCTCCGTGATTAGTAAGAAAAGAAGAAGAGGCGGCTACAAGAGAAGAAGAAGAAGAGTTAGAGGGAGCAACAGGACCTGCCCCGTCCACGTCTCTAAGGGAAGAAGGGGCTGCTGCAAAAGAAGAAGGAGCGGCTGCTAGAGAAGGGGCGCACTCAAAAGAACTAGGAGCATGTCCAAAGGAAAAAGGAGTGGCAGGACAGAAGGCCAGTGATATGCCAAAGTCGAAATCGGACTACACATTAAAGGATTTGGAAGAAAGGGAGAGCTTGCTAGGGCCTCTCCCTCGGTATGAGGGAGAATTATTCCTACGTCCAACTAGTAAGTCTGAGGGACGACGTAGTTACCCATCCTTGTGGCACACTTGGTCTCCACCTCCACGTGAGAGACGCAGAGAGAGAGAGGAAGTGGTCCCCCATGGAAGAAGCAGAGGGGAAGTCATTTGAGAAAGTGAAATTATGCGATCAATGACCCCAGCAGAGCTCCGAGACATACGAAGAGATTACAGTCGCAAACCTGGTGAACGAATACTCACCTGGCTGTTACGCTGCTGGGATAATGGGGCTAGAAGCCACAAGTTAGAAGGTTTTGAAGCGCAGCAGCTAGGGTCTATGGCTCAAGATTGAGTCATTGAACAGGAAATTGGAAGAGACACATTCACGCAGTCTTTGGCTCCGGATCCTCAATGCTGCGAGGGAGAGGTACCCATTTAGAGAGGAGCTGGTGAGTTCTCCAAGAAGGTGGACTACGGCAGAAGAAGGCATCCAGTACTTATGGGAATTGGCTACGCTTGTAATCATTTATTGTGACCTAGACTACCACCAGTGGCTAGATCCAGAGAGCATTCCGTGCACGCAGCCAATGCGGAAGAAAGTTAATTAAAGGTGCCCCTGGATCATATGTTAATTGCTTAATAACAATACACGATCCAAGAACGACTGAACTGACCGTCGAAACGATGTGCGCTCGGATATGAAGCACAGCAGAAAATCTGGAAGACTCCTCTGACTTCTGACACAACTCACCCTAGGGAGAGAATGGAGAGGCCTTACAAATATGAGGACAACTACACAGATAGAGATTACAGAGATGACAGAGACAGACCAGTGGAACGGTCTCAACCACGATTTCGACCTCGACCTCGATCTTGGTCCTGGTCTCGTTCAAGATCTCCTCCCCTCATATGCAGAAGGAGAGAAAATCCCAGACGTAGATCACATGGTCAACTGTGGTCCTACCCATGCCTCCAAGAGAGACCAGATATTGAGTTATATTTAATAAGTAAAAATTAAATCTCAAGTTTGCTCCTGTTCTCACCAACCAAAAGAGGGAGAACTACAGACATACCACTGTCATGTTTGTTTCCCACACCAGTTTTTCTTTCTCAGAAGTATTTGCATTAAAAGGTAAGTTTTAAATGATAAAACTGTGCGCTCTGCAGTCACCTCATGACCAGCAGCATAAGCATTTTCAGCCTTCTGCCTCCTTATGTGTTCATTCTTATTTTATTTCACCACTGCAATAGACTTCTAGAGGGGAATACACTATCAAATATAACGGGACCTCGCAAACCCAAATGAGCTGACACACCTTCCTCCAGAATAAGAGAACTGAGGAAATACTGTTTCTAATCTTGAGCCTTCCATATGGTGATGATGCTAATTATAAACAACTGTCTAATATAGAAGAGTTTGTTACAGAAACCTAGTAAAAGAGAAGGGCGACAGACTATTAATAACCAGAGATTTTGAGACTGCTCTATTTTCCAGAAGCAGTGTGAGGCAAATGGTACTTGACTGCACAACTAAGAAGCAACAAAAGAGGGGCAGTGAATACCTTTTAGGAGTAGTAGGTGTGGAGCTAGCTTTACATAAATAGGTTAGCTAACTAGGTGGAAACATTTTAACCTACTGGCTTAATTAATAAACAGGGCCTATGCTGCAATAAACAATTAATTACCAGCTTCATAGGTTAAATTTTGTTAAGCAAATTTAATATTAAGTGGCTACCAAATAGAATTAAACCTCTCTTAATTTTATTAATAAAAAGATAAGACAAAGATGGCATTCACATTACTATTGCATACATTGCTTCGCAGCAAAATGCAGATTACAGAAAGTTACCAAGTTCAAAACAAACTTCTTGCTTTTATGTGAGCCAAAGATGGAGGCATTCATGTAGGAGCTAGAAAAAATGTGTACTTAGCAATTCCAAGAGGGCTTACTAGGTACATTTTTACATTGCTCAATATTCTGCATGAATTCCAGAGTTTTCAAAATCAAAAGTTTGTTTCCTGTGGTGGTCTGAAGTGAGCATGAATCCTGCAAAAATGGAAGGCAGCTTGTATACTTAGAACTGCACATACAAATCACTCTGGATGGGAATTCGGAATATAGTTTTTCACACCACTCTGAACTATGCACTGTCCTTCCAAAGCAGAGACACAAGTCCACCTCACTCTGTCAATGAAATCACAGATTTCACCCAAATACAATGTTGTACTCAGTTCATGAATTACAGGGGGCAGAAGTCAATGCTGGTAACCTCTGGGAAAGCAAATACAGTTCTTGAAAAACAATGCAACCAACCAAAAAACCAAAAAGCCATAAAATAATAAAATAATATCCTCTAAAAACTTTTTAAAACACTTTGTTTAAAATAATGATTCAGGAAGTATTTTGTGGTAAGAATATTTTATATTTTTTTTTACACTTTTAACACTTACAAAAACATTCAAACACAGGAAAGAAATTAAATAACTTTGGGAGCAGAACAAATCCTTCTGCCTACACACATACATCAATTCCAAGCTGTTGGCACAAAAAGTAATCCACATTCATAAAACCCTTACTACTATATCAAACATAAGTTAAGTAAATCATAGGCACTATTTTATCAAATCCATGTTTCCACAATTCTGCAATAAATCTCTAAACACAGAGCCCCATGATTTCCTGATATTAATAAAATGGTAATGCACAAAGGCTTTCTAGTAAACAGACAGTCTGTCTTCTCAGGAAGTCATTTGCTGTATTTCGGGGGGAGCAGCAGAGAAAAAAATCCCTATAAAACTTAAGCTGAATTTACCCAAGCGATGAATTACTTAACTTAAGGAAACGTACACAATTTGATGCAGCCATGGTAAAACCCCCAATATCGTCATCTAAACTGACTTTCAAAAGTTAAAAGTCAATCAAGTGTTTGATAAAATCCACCAATTAAAATTCACCTTTCTTCAATGAAGACTGCAGCATTGCTTTGTAAAATGCTGAAATATAAAAACTGGGGCTTTAGTGAGAATATGCACATTTGATCTAGTTCTCTCTTCTGCTGAACAGTGACATGAGAAACTGACATCCACTGCCTGTACCAGCGGGTGACTCAAGGCTAGATTAGTGGTATTTACTGCTCTGTACTGGTGCAAGGTAGTTTCTGCTGAAATCTGACTGAATTACAGTATATTTGATACTCCGACTTCAAAGTCTTAGCACAGATCTTGGTCTGAGGTGTGAAGTCATCCATCAACCCAAAGTCTGCTTGAGTATTTAGAGCTGCACATTAAGTCTCCACTCCTTTCTATTTGGTTTCTTCCAAGTCAAGTAGTATTGCATGGCTTTTCATCCAGGAATATGTTAATGCTGGCCTAAAATTCAAGTGCTAGAATTTCAGGATTAGTTATCCTCTTAGTGGTGGGAGTCAAAATACAACAGCAGTCCCAAACTCAGATACTAATGGGGTTGAAGGCTACCTACCATCCAATCCAATTTGTAGTGTTGTCAGTCATTGCACAAAGGATATACCATTCACATTCTCAAACTTAATCAACTGTACACCCAAAATACTGAAAAAGCTTCAAACAAAAATCCCTTCCATTTAACTAGTCCCACCCAATACAACTTTAGTTACAGATGTTTGCATGATGTCTTCCAAAACAGAAAACAATTGTTCAAATGCTAAATATATCAGTTGTTCTGAGCAAAATGTGTTAGAGTAAGTCAGAGCCACCAGAGGAATTTAATAGCTTGTAAACAGACATAGCAGGTTTCATACTCTGTTACCAGTAATGTAAGATACACATATGTAAGGCAAAGTACATATTTAAACACACTTACATGGGCAATATCTTCTGTAAAAATATTTACAATTTAAAATAAACCAATTTAAGAAATGGATGAAAGTAAAAAAATAGGATACAGAAAACTCCCTCATACCATGGAACATCACCTAAATGAATATCATTTGGCATCAAGAGTCAACTCATTTCCTTAAAATTTGTATGTTACAAGTGCATAGTTGTGTTTCCTTCTCCTTAACTATCAGCATTTACAGTTGCTGCGGCTGCAAGCATAGCAGTATGATATTAGAACAAATTAACATTCTCACTTGCTCTTTCCTTTTTAAGGAAACCTGCTATTAAAAAAGTTTTCCCCAAATATCGAGCCTTATGTTAAAAATGTGGCTACAGTAGCAAAGGCCATCTTTCCTGAGCCAGGAACTTTAAGGTTAGAAAGATTGTACAACTGATATTAAGCCCTTTTGGCAATCAAACATATAAGAGCATGTAAAGCCAATAAATCAACATAGGAAAGATGCAATCTATACTATTGCATTTGTATGTGTCTGCTACATTCAAACCTTTTAATATGATAAAAGCCACGGCTACAACCCACTGTTCTGCCTAATCCTCCAGAGTAACTGCTGATTCTTCTTGAAGGATATATGTACCACTTGCCCCAACCAGGATCTCAGACAATTGTTAAAAGCAACATTTCCCTAGCACTGTAGCAATCTGCAATCAGAACATTAGCTCTGATTAATGTAGCCTTGTTTCAATAGTACATATTCACCAATCTTTCTGCTGAGTTAAAGAAGGCTGAAAATGATATCTTGGACAATGTAGGTTGACAGTTATCCTTGCTGTTTTTCAAGGTGGGCATTTCTTTGGCATTTGTTCGGTTTTTGCCCAGACATTGGCCACTCTCATAAATGCTCATACTGATACATTTTTAGCAAGCAAGAAAAAAACCCCCAGAACTGATAGCAATTTAATGTAGAAGTGATTGTATGACCACCAAACATCTGATGTTAGATGTTATTAAAGTGCTGCTTTTATAATCTCTGCCAGTTTGTGCTAATTAGAGACAGAGAGGTTTGGAATTTTTACAAATCCCAAGAGTCACATCTGAACAGTTTGTTTAATCAAGCTGTCTTTTAGCCTGGTGAGGAAGCATCCGTGAGCACTGGAACTTTGCATTAAGCTTTGCAGTTCAGTAGCAGCCATCTTTCCAACTCTCATCTTTCACGTTGCCATAGGTTTTGGGAGTGGGTAATGATCTAAAATGAAATGAGATATTTTTCAGTTTCATATATAACTGTTGAAGTCTCCATCTACAATACATAAGAATTTAAGCGTTTTATAAATAATTGAAATACATACTTCATTTATTTAATTCTCTGCAATACAGTTTACTTAACATAAACTCCAAAGTATTTTCAGTTTCAGATTGTATGTGTTGTATCTTGGCAACTACCATGTCAGAAAAAAAGGCTGAATACATAGGCAGACAACTTACTGCTATTATACTCTGTGAAAATGCAAGCTTAATCTGCTGACATCTAAAATAGGCCACTTTTTCAGTCACGTATATAAACAGGGAAATCCTTGTTTAGAATATTACATTTTGCTTTCATCAAAATCTTGACATTCACAGATAGAATCATAGAATCAGCCAGGTTGGAAAAGACCGCCGAGATCATCAAGTCCAACCCTTGATCACCCTTGATCCAACACCACCATGGTTACTAGACCATGGCACTAAGTGCCACATCCAGTCTCATCTTCAAAACCTCCAGGGACAGAGAATCCACCACTTTCCTGGGCAGCCCATCCCAATGCCTGATTACCCTCTCCGTAAAGAATTTATTCCTAATATCTAACCTAAACCTCTCCCGGCAGAGTTTAAGACCATGCCCTCTTGTCTTACTGAGAGCTGCCTGGGAGAAGAGACCAACTCCCACCTGGCTACAACCTCCTTTCAGGGAGTTGTAGAGAGTGATGAGGTCTCCCCTGAGCCTCCTCTTCTCCAGGCTGAACAGCCCCAGCTCCCTCAGCCTCTCCTCATAGGACTTGTGCTCAAGTCCCTTCACCAGCCTCGTTGCTCTTCTCTGGACCTGCTCCAGCACCTTAATATCCTTCCTGAACTGAGGGGCCCAGAGCTGGACACAGTACTCCAGGTGTGGCCTCACCAGCACTGAGTACAGAGAAAGAATCACTTCCCTGGTCCTGCTGGCCATACTGTTCCTGATACAGGCCAAGATGCCATTGGCCTTCTTGGCCACCTGGGCACACTGCTGGCTCATGTTCAGCTTCCTGTCAATCCAAACTCCCAGGTCCCTTTCTGCCTGGCCCTCTCCAGCCACTCTGTCCCCAGCCTGTAGCGCTGCAGGGGGTTGTTGTGGCCAAAGTGCAGGACCCAGCACTTGGCCTTGTTGAACCTCATCCCATTGGAATCAGCCCATCTCTCCAGCCTGTCCAGGTCTCTCTGCAGAGCCCTCCTGCCTTCCAGCTGATCGACACTCCCCCCCAACTTAGTGTCATCTGCAAATTTGCTGATGGTGGACCCAATTCCCTCATCTAAATCACCAATAAAGATATTAAACAGAATTGGGCCCAACACTGATCCCTGGGGGACACCACTAAGTGACCAGCCACCAACTGGATGCAGCACCGTTCACCATCACTCTCTGGGCCCGGCACTCCAGCCAGTTCCTAACCCAGCACAGGGTGCCCCCGTCCAAGCCGTGGGCTGCCAGCTTTTCTAGGAGTCAGGAGAGGGAGAGGGTGTCAAAGGCTTTGCTGAAGTCCAGGTAGAACACATCCACAGCCTTCCCCTCATCCACCAGGTGGGTCACCTGATCATAAAAGGAGATCAGGTTGGTCAGACAGGACCTGACCTTCCTAAACCCGTGCTGGCTGGGTCTGATCCCTTGTCCATCCCGTAGGTGCTGTGTGATTGCACTTAGGATGATCTGCTTCATAACCTTGCCAGGCACTGAGGTCAGGCTGATGGGCCTGTAGTTTGCCAGGTCCTCCTTCTGGCCCTTTTTGTGGATGGGCGTGACATTTGCCAACTTCCAATCATCTGGGACCTCCCCAGTGAGCCAGGACTGTTGGTAGATGATGGAAAGCGGCTTGGCGAGCTCTTCCGCCAGCTTCCTCATCACCCTAGGATGGATCCCATCTGCTCCTATAGACTTGTGAGGATCCAAGTGGCTCAGCAGGTCACTAACTATTTCCTCCTGGATTACAGAGGGGCTATTCAGCTTCTTATCTCTGTCTCCAAGCTCCAGAAGCCAGTTGTCCTCAGGACAACCTGTCTTACTGATACTTCATTATTGCATTGTGTACAGATTCTGCATTACAGAATCATAGAATTGTTTAGGTTGAAAAAGACCTTTAAGATCATCAAGTCCAACTGTTAAGCCAGCACTGCCAAGTCCACCGCTAAACCATATCACCAAGTGCCACATACACATCTTTCAAATACCCCTAGGGATGGTGACTCCACCACTTCCCTGGGCAGTCTGTTCCAATGTCTTACCACCCCTCTAGTGAAGAATTTCTCCTAATATCCAATCTAAATCTCCCCTGGTGCAACCTGGGGCTGTTTCCTTAAATAAAAAAAAAAAAAAAAAGGGAAATTTAGAAAAAAAAATAGTTTAATAAGTGAAACACGTTTCTATAAGGCAAGTTGTGATTTGGACAACCACACTTCACTACTATGAAGTTCCTGGCAAAACAATCACTTTTTATTACACAAAGTTCCATACTGCTGAAGCACAGACTCAGACTGCAAAACAGTCGATACTGTGAAAAAAACAGTTGATACTGTGGCAGTCACTTGGCATTCCCCTGCCCAGCACTCACTGCAGAACAGAACTCTTCCACTTTGCTATTTAGCACTGTTTTATCTTTTTTACAGTATTGCAGACCAATTGTTTTTCCTTTCTGTTTAAGGAGATTCTTACTATTTCTCATATTTTTGTGTCAGCTTTTGCTTGACACCGTCAGTGAAAATTCACAATCACAGTTAATACTCAGTCTCTCTTGCAGCTGTTTTTGAAAAGACACTGACATTTAGCAACTCCTACATCTGGGTACTAGCACAATTATGTTTAAGTTGAAAATTCTGTTTTGTCCTGTGGGTTAACTGCATTGATTTTTACTTTAAGTTTAGCAAATGCTATGGATGTCTCCTCTGTCCTCGTGCATCTTCCTTCTGGAATTTTCTAGCTACCCAAGGAGAGAAACTGTTCTTACCATGGTACCACTGCTTCAGTTATGAAGGCAAATAGTTCTGACTTCAGAGTATGTCACTTAGTGACAAAAGTGAATTTTCACTTGCCAGCTATATTTTCATAACTTTTTACCACATGCAGGCAAATTCTTGCTGCCGTCTCAGCCCATACTGACTTTATTTACTTAGTTCAGTATCTTACATTATTAATTTCACTTTCACTCCTTCACCTTCACTCTCCCATTCAAGATCCTTTTTCTCAGTTTGTATTCAAAACTATTTTGGAAACACATGCAAATACTTCACATGGAGGTCTCCATATCTGTTCTGAAGACCTTGAGATCAAAATAACTATTGCAGGAAGGAGCAGCACAAATACATAATGTACAAAATTCATTATGAAAACTTAAGACTGCCTGTCCCAGACTCACCTGCGAACAGGCTGTGCAAGTTTGCTACGAGGCACTGGGATGCCCCCTGTGGAAGGGGCACTGGGTCTGGGCAAACCACTCCTCATCCCTGCTGGTCTGGTAAGAGTAGTACTGTTAATACTGCTGGCAGGGCTTGGCAAGCCTGAGCTCTGGGCTGCAAGAGGCCCTGGTGAAGAACTACTGTGCGTCAGCTGTGTGACTTCTGGAGAGGCAACTGAACCAGGTCCATGGTTACTAAATGCTTTCACTGGTTGTCGCAGAGCCAGGGGAGACGGTGCCGCAGGTGAGCGGAATTTACTTGAAGAAGGTACTGGAAAATAACATACAGAAATTACTTTCAGCTTAAATTACAGTATAACTGAAATTAAAAACTGGAAATTACTTTATGTGATTATACAAACAATATGGAATGTATAATGGAATACAGCCAATCAAGCAGCAATGAGAAACAGGAATTCAGATTTCTTCTTTGTCGTGTGTTTTTGATATAACTCCAATACCCTGTTTGCTTACTACAAATATTTATTTATCTGGATTTATAAGTAATCCTAATAAGGCTATAACTGTTATATCAATCAAATCAAAAGAAGCAGAGGAGAAGGTATTGGTTAAGAAGAAATTTAACTGCTTCAGAAATATGTGAACCTAATTTTCATCCTGAAAGAAAATGTTGAAGAATACAGTATTCTAGCGTGAGACAGTCTTTAAATGGATTCAAAGTGTACATTAGACTTCAAAGATGAAATTCTGAGTGCAGAGCATCCTGATGTTTCTTTATGCTGTTCTTTTTAACCACTGAATTAGAATTCATCTAAAGATATGGTCACATTCCACATTTTCTGGCAGATGGAGAAAAAAAGTTAGGGTCAGCTGTCCTGGTTTCAGCTGGGATAGAGTTAATGTTCATCTTAATAACTGGTATAGTGCTGTGGTTTGGATTAAGGATGACATTAGCCAACCCCAACACCAAAGAGGTAAAGGTGCTACTATGAAACTTAAACCAGACAACTATAACAATTTATAGCCTTTCTCTTCTTACAAACATTATCTAAATTATCAGTATAACTAATACCTGTTTTCAAATACTTTGTATCTAAATTAGTATGCAAGGTCTTGATATCAAGTCGTTTCTCATACTCCACAAGTATGAGAAATATTTTCAAATTATACAGAATACTTAATTAACCCATAATCTTAATAATTGTATGAAATTTCACCAGCTTTCAAACTGATTAAGGTTGGTCAGAGTCAACATAGGACAATCAAATCAATTATGGAGCTAAAACAAAATCACATTTACATTTATTAGATTTACATGAACTATTCTTTCCTCAACTAAATAGATGTTTTATACTGAGACCAAAGTTGCATCCTCTTTGACAGATGTTGTACATAAAGAAGCTGGTCCTTAACACAGCTTTTATTATCATTTTCAAGGTAGATCCACTAAGAACACGAGGAGTGAGAGAAGAGACAAGTAGTGACAGGAATGTGGCATCCTTAATGGGGTACAGAGGAAGTAGTAATTTTCAGGTTGTATTTTGAAGCCATTTCTTATAGGGGATATCTAGGAAGATTAATATGTGCCTCATTACAGATGTTAATTGGATTTGATTTCTATCCAAAAGGGCCTTTCTGCTGACCAAATACAGCACGAAGCTGCTGATGGGAAGAGTTGACAAAAGAAGGTGGCAGAGGGGTCAAAAATACATGACAGTTGCTAAGTAGCAAGGAGAATAAGTAAAAAACCTTAAAATAAAACCTTGGCATCAAGCCAGAGGATGGATTAAGGAAAGCATTAACAACAGAATGACTGGACAAGACTAGCAGCAAAGTGCTCCTAGGACTAAGATAAATTACATATTAGAAGTTTTTAAAACATGACCTTGCCTGTAACATTGGTGCAATCACATCTGCAGAATTTCCAAGTCACTCTACAGTGTACATATAGGGAGCTTTTATCACTGAACTTCTTGTTACAATACTTGCTTGAAACACAAAACCAGCACCATATTAGTGACTACTAGCAGAGCAATGCCAGTGTATAAAAACTGAATACAGCTTTGGGCCTCTTACAGGCACATCAGGGAAAAGGTTTTTAGGTACAGAATATAAGCAACAAAAAGCTGTAACTGAAGAAAGCTTGTCACATTCCCAGTGAAAGTAAGCATCCAGTAAATTAGTCCTCTCCATTCTCTCTAGCTTTCTGCTGACCATATTCTACCATGCTGCCAACTTGAGCTGTCAATTCATAAAACATTTCCTGTCAGCACAGCACTGCAGACATTGCTGAGAACTGTATTCATTCTTGTACATAAAGGAATGAATTGTCTTCCAGAGCAGTCCACATGATGCAGTCTGGCAAACTGCCTAGTAATTCTGTTCTACAGATAAAGAATTTTGTCTTAGAGCAGTTTTGGATATTCATTAAACTCAGTTTGGCCTATTTGTAAGACAGGGTCACAAAGAGTGAGGTACCGCCTCAGTCAAAGACTATTTGATAATTGTGTATCCATGTGCAGTATTGAGCTGATCCATGTTTAATAAAAACATGTAAACATGTTAAGGGTTGTGCTTAATAACTTCACCGAACTCCATCTCCTTAGAAACTAAACTAGAACCAACTACAACTATAACATCTGGCAACCAACAAAAAAAACCCAACAACAACAAAAACAAACAAACAAACAAACAAAAACAAACAAAAAACCAACAAAAACAAAAAAACAAACAAAAAAAAAAAAAAAGAAAGAAAGAAAGAAAGAAAGAAAAAGGCACTATGCAGTCATGACATTTAGATTTCCTACTCTCTCTGGATTCTGTCCTGGATTGTGGGCAGGGAGCACAAGATCTCCATGTGGGAAAGTAGGATGCTCTGAAGCTACAAACTTATGTGACTTGCACTCCAAGGCCAGTTGCTGCACACTGACTTGAAAACAGATTAAACTCTTATTCTTAATTCTAAATCACAATCACCACGATGAGATGATTCAGACCAACATGAAAGAACAGATGAGGTAAAACTATGGGAATAAATAGATTGATCTGTCATCTCAGTACAGGAAAGATGTGGACCTGATGGGAGCAGGTACAGAAAATGGATGAGCACCTCTCCAATGAAGAAAGGCTGAGAGAGTTCAGGGGTATTCAGCCTGGAGAAGGTTCTGGGGAGACCTTATTTTGGCCTTTCAGTACTTGAAGGGGACTTACAAGAAAAATGAGGACAGATTTTTTTAGCAGAGCCTGTAGAAATAGGATAAGGGGTAATAAACTAAAACAGTATAGATTTACATATATATAAAGGAAGAAATTATTTTCTGTGGGGATGCTGAGGCATGGGAACAGGTTGCCCAGAGAGGTGGTGGCTGCCCCATCCTTTCAAGTGTTCCAAGGCCAGGCTGGATAGGGCTTTGAACAACCTGGTCTAGTTGAAGATGTTCCTGCTCACTGAAGGTGGAGGTAGTTTGATTAGATGACCCAAAGCGTTCTATGATTCTATGATCTGATTGATACTGGACTGCTGTATAAGCTTTAGCAAATACTGTGAGGTAAGAGTTAGTTATTTGAATGTATTTTGAATTCTTTTACACAAAGTGGTAAAAAAAGCCAATGTCTGTGTGTGTGAAAGGTGTCAAGCTAGGTAATAAATAGTATTTTAAGAAACTAAAATCAATTGTTGCTCAGCTGTTCATTCTTCTGAGACAAAAGTCTTGCTTCATTACTGCTAAATAATTCTATACTCATGAGGATCTCAGATGAAAGAAAGAAAATCAATACATCAAGGACTACAAAACAGCAAATAACTGAAAGGGCAGAAAGCAAATAACTGAAAGGGTCCTCATGTGCAGTAAGGAATGACAGCAGCTATTAACTGGAATACATAACTGGCAGTGCAGCACGCTCTGTTCCTCATTCTCGACGGTTAATAAATTTTTACAAATAGTTAATTTTCTGTACGTTCCCACAGCTTCAGACTAGACCATTGACCTAATGAGTGTTCCAGACATCCAGAAGAAGGCATAGCCAGCTGGAAAGAAAGCAAGACAGCTTTGCAGAGGAATCGAGATGGTGGGCTTATGCCAAAGGAGAACACTCTGAGAACTTTTCTTTATTTGGTATGAAGTATTAGGAAAAACATAGAGACTTCCTATTAATCCATATGAATCTGTTTCACAGTCGTACTTCACTAAAAGTTGCATGGAATGAAGGTGACTCAAAGAAGTCAGCATTGTACACCACCGAGAGGAACATGTACATTCTGTCAGTCACCCTCATGTCTGCACAAATGACTCTTACAGTGCTTAAAGGGTTCTAGCATCCAGAGGGCTTATGAATTAGTCTCAAGTGAAATATGATCCTTAAAATGAGATCTTCTAAACTGTAACAGACAACAGACCATGCTTAAAACCAAAATCAGTTATTTTCTCTTAATTGTGAAACTGAGGCAGTGTCACATAAAAGGCTGCCAGAGTTGATTAAAAATCAGATAAAACTTGTCTAATTGGATTAGAGACTCAATATATTCCATTTTCTTTTCAAAAAAAAGGCAAGTTCAGCCATTAGGAAACTGGAATATTATATACAAAAGTCTCTAATTCCTTGAGAAAAAAAAAAAGAAATCTAATTATTGTACCTTGGGGTTAACCTTCCAGTTTTGTGAGGAAAAGAGAAACCAGAAGCACACACAAAACAAGTTGATATTCTGTGCTCATCTTTTCAAGGATAAACTTATTAGGTTTTGGTTTTAGCACAAAGTATGTATATTTTTACCACTTTTGCTTTAAAAACTGTATTTTGCAATTAAAAAACTTCCTATCCAAATACAGGCCTAATGAATATGGATTTAGGAGTGTACTTTTCTAATACAGATTTCCTGATTAATGCTAGAAAGTCATAAATCCTTGGATTTTTATCTCAAAATACAATCTCCTATATGATGCAGAGTTTATTTTTAATATTTAGACCAAAAAGTTAACTTTCGTATCGCAAGGACCACTTGGTTAATCTCGACATGCAACAGCAATTTTATTAATCTAGCACATGTGAGATTTAATGCAGGTGAACAATTATCTGAGATTTGATGGAGCTTGATAAGAGGTTGTAAGTTAATTACCTCCTTTTGCAGATGGAGTTTGAAGAAACTGTTTGGTTTTGAAGGCAGCACGAGGCAAATTTTTCTGCCTTTGCAGAGCTGTTGAAAGACAAGAAGTGTTATATTTGTCTAAGAAGATAAGGAAACTAAATTTACTGGAAGTTTCAGAATTGCATCCACTTGTGAAGCATCAAGGAACAGAGTGAGTTAAACACTCAAAAAGCAGTTATGACTCTGGAAGTAATGGGGTTTTGTGAATGGTTCTTGCTCTTAATGACGAAAAGTTACAGAGGAGTGTGTCAGAAATTTTGCAGTGCAAAATGCGCAGATTCAGTAAGAGTAAAGCTTCTTGCAGGGCAAAAAGCCCAGAAATGCAAAAAAAAAAAAAAAAAAAATTAATACACCAAAGGGAGAACAAGCCACCTAGCAAACATGCTACAGCAATATGAGTGCAAGATTAGATACAAAGATGAAAATTAAACTGTCATATTTGACCTAGCAAGACTAAACTTTTCATTTTAATAGTGTTTTCAAAAATATATTAACACTAAAGAAAGGCATAAATCTTTGTCTAATGTGATCATCATATAAACAAATTGTGTTTTCCAGTTATGGAGACGTAAGCCAGATGTCTTTTTTCCCCTCTTCAAAAGGGTATGCAAGAGGACTCAAACTTAAAATGAAGACTTAATGCTAAGAATTATCAGCTGCCAGCATGTACACAACATGACAGAAACTATTTTTTATTGCTTCTTTGCTCCTGTGTCCTGCCTTTTCTCTAGTAACATTCAAGGGCTGGTATTGCCTTGAAATGACCTCACTACCTACCAGTTACCAAGAGAGAAGCCAGCATTCCAAGAGCTGCAGAGTCTTGGCATGGAGAGAATTACCTATTGCCAAAAGGAATGCATTGACTCCGTATTTTCACCGCAGCATATTTAAGGGGGGAAGGAGGAAAGCAGTCAATGAAATAAAGCTTTGCCTTCAGACAGTCTTTGTAACATGATGTGTGAATAAACATCTCTGCTCACCTCAATGTATGGACTTTTATACTAGCATAAAACTGATTGCACTAGCAAGGCTTATTTCCATAGTGAGAAGGAAGAAAGATGGGGGAACAGCTGTGCATAAAGATCCTGACCCTCAGTAAGGAAGCTCAGTAATCCTATCACCAGTCAGTGAATATCACAATAAAGAAGGTAGGAGAAGAACAATTAGAATCCTAATAACATTAGTTAATCCTTTTCTAAACTTAATAGCATATAATAATTGCCATCACCTTTCCTACCCTTCAGTTAGTGCAAACTTCACAGTATTTTAAGAACTATAAAAGAAGTTCATCATGTGTTTCAACATCGTGCTGAAAATATGACTAGGGGGTCTATTCAGTTCAGTCTTAATAACTAACTAAAACTGTCATTTTCAACAAACAGCAAAGAGGAATTAAAGTGTTTATAAACACAGTAAAATGCTGCCTGTGCATATTAAGAATAAAAGCCTTATTCCTTCTACCAACTAGAATCTAATATAAAACAGCATGTGGCAATATGCAATTCTGATTCAACTTCTGGCATAAGGTCTTCCAATAAACTTTTTTTAAGGTATACCCATCCACAGCCAATAAAGGACAGTAAGACTTTTAAAAATGAGCACAGTTCCTAGAAATTACTGAGGCAGACCAGTGGCCAGAGTGTTTCAGTCCTCAAGTATTCCACTATACCATTTTTTACTGAATCAGTGTTTTTGTTTTACCACACAAAATGAAGAACAGCTTCTTCCTTCTTATTTTGAATTTGTTTTGCCCTAATTCACTCAGATTTAAATATGCTACCACACATGGCACTTTCTTCCCCCATCATTATTCACACTTCTTGCAAGTCAGAGATGTGGGATGATATGGAAAGAATTTTAAATACATATATATCAAATTCCTTCCTTCTCAATGGAGACTCCATGAAACAGACACTCAATAACTAAACATTTCTGTGCACCGAACCACAGTGCAAAAAACTTAGGCAGTACACTTTGAACAATGCTGAGGAAACATGCAGTTTGAGATAAGCATGTGGATAAGCACACTTATCCACACCATTTGCTGCTCTTGAAGTACTCTGTATGCTGTGGCAGTACCTGTCACAAATGGTGTGCACTGAAATACAAGTGGTTACTTTTACTTCTGATCAGCCGAACTAGAATAGTTAGTTTCCTCAAAACTTACTCTTCCTCCTTTTGCTCTGAACATGCCAAGCAGTTGGATCTTGGCAAGCAGACTGTCACTTTATTGATAGTTTGAACAACCTACAGCTCTTTGAGAAAGTATTGTATTTATCTCTGCTTAAAGATTTAAAATCCATGTGCTCACAGTGCCACTAAGTACAAAAGCGTCACACAATCCACTAGAAAGCAGGCAGCTCCTACATGGAAGCCATCCTACAAATTCTACAGCTTTGCACAATCTATGTGGTGCAGAACCCAAGTACAGAGACTTCCCATCACTAACACTTTAGACAATTCCTATTCCTTGGGGAGCACGACACAAGTATTACTGTATCTTCCAGGGTTTTAATGTGAAATATTTACTGACTTTCATATAAAAAAGTACTTTCTGCATAATGGCATGGAGAATCAGATGTAAATGAACATTCTAATTGTTATAACTGTTATTTCATTCACTCAATCTCTTTTCAAGAATAATTTGGCTTGTTCACTGCATTGCACCTAAAACTTTAAATGTCAAATGTTTTCATGTTTTACAGCTGTACTTCTAAACATATTATACGTCTTCCCTCTTCTGTGTAAGCAAGTGTGTTCAATTTGCCTATATAACCGTAAGAGGAATAATCTTTTCAGAAACTTACTGGATTCCTAGCTCATTTTTGAATGCCAGCAACCATAGCAAGTTCAG
Organism: Pseudopipra pipra; assembly: GCF_036250125.1. Lineage (NCBI taxonomy): Eukaryota > Metazoa > Chordata > Aves > Passeriformes > Pipridae > Pseudopipra > Pseudopipra pipra. The sequence goes on from NC_087552.1 coordinate 49,437,246, forward strand.
TATTGCAGCCACAGCACATGTGCAAGTAAATTATGAACCGCAAATCCTTGACAAGGAGAAAAGTAGTGACTTCGGGTGGCAAGCCAGCGTCCTTGCAAAGGTAAGCTCATGCAAAACTAGCAGGTGTATGAGGAAGCTTGAAATCCCAAGACCCAGAAATCAATGCCAAGGGAAAACAAAAATTTGCTGCAATTTAACAGTGCTTTGTGCAAAGTGACAAAATACAAACCAAATAAAACAAAAAATATACAATAAAAAGGACACAATTCTGGAAATTTTTATACAATGTACATTTTTGCAGAAAATTTTTTAATCCAGACTAAGCAAAGATACTTACTCATTGACTTCATACACAAACCGTTTTACGATTGTCAATAGCAAGACTCTGACAAACATCTGTAAGAGCAGGGAAACTGTAAAAGCTAGAAATCTGGCCTTTATTAATGATACTTAACTTACATTTAAATGTAAGTTGGTCTAGAGCGGTTCACATTTGGGGAAATATTCCATGAAAGGCAAGCAAATTTGCCTAATAATTTCTGTGATTCTTAATGCATCCACAAGTTGGAGAAAAAAAAAAAAAGAGCATATAACCATAGTCACACCACTTTGGTTCCTACAATGAAGTAATTGACTAAATATTGACTATTGAGACTTCTGTTGTCTGATCTATCCATAGAGTTTCACCATGAATATACTTTTCATTCTGGAAACAGCCTTCTAGCTAACTAAGTTGCCCTCTGGGCTCTTCCCTTCCCAATTCACTCTACTTTAAAACACCAAATAAAATCTGTACAGATTTTTACTACAAATAATTTTCCTTCATTTTCTTTCAGGTCGTTTTGATTATTCTTCCTATCACAGAAACAGCACAGCTGGAGAGCTACTGTCCAACTGCTCTGAATACAGTTTGATAAGCCTGAGTAACAGGTAACACTCCTGCTTTTGAATTACACACATGCCCTTTCAGTTGGAAATCCCACCTTCTGAGTCTTTGTGAATGGTGGAAGAAGGAGGACAAGGTAAAAGGAGGCTGTAGTAATCTATATGAACAATCATAAAGTCATGCTAACTTTTTTGACTACAGTAAGTATCATGTACCTGGGACTAACTGTCCACACAACCTTACATCTGGTCTGAGTCTGAGACCAGATTTCTATCTGAGAGATAGAAATCATGCAGTATTTGGCATAGTCTGTATTCCATATTCCATACTTAACTGTATTTGGCAGCATCAACACACTGTTTTGAAAGTTTTAAGGAGACCCAACTAGGTTTACCAGTATGCCTCCATTGTTTGTTGGGTTAAAAAAACTCTATACTTTAATTCACAAATATTATTTTACATTTCCCATCAAATATTTAGATTACTGACGAACTTTTATCAAATAACTTTTATAGTTCAAGGCTTTTCACATAATATGTTCTTCCCTTTAAAATGTCACATAAGGTTATTAAATTCAGAAACTTGTTTCAAAATAAAATGGTCAGTAAACATTTAAACAACAGGAACTGGCAATATTGGCATATAAAGAAACACTGAATATTTAAGTTTCATTTGCTTTGGCTTCTTTAAGGTCACTATTTTTAAGAGACTTGTGAGATTAGCAGCATTCTCATATCAGCAGTTCACTTTTGGACAAAATAGCAGACAGTAGTCCAGCAATGGGCCAATTTGTTTCATGGGACACAGGTTCATTCAAACCTTTTCTAGGAAGTAATTGACACTTTAAAAAGTAAATAAAATCAGGAACTGGATATATAATTTCCAGGTGCCAAAGAAAAAAAAAAAAGGAAAGAAGAAAAGAAACTGCAGACAGGTTAAACTTAAATTAACATTTTAAGATCAGGTTTTAATAGTTAAAAAAAAAAAGGGCAATAAATATCATACAGGTGTTTTTTCAGAGCCTAGTAAAAAAAGTTTCTGAAATGTCCAAATACTGTATTTATACTCTTTATATTACTTCTGTATATATTTTTAGGAAACTATGAATGACACTTTAATAAGAAATCAGACTTTTTTAATATAATGAGTACCAGATTTTGTGTACCAAAAAAGCAGATTCACACAGGTCTGATTAAAAATCAGGACTAGCATCTCCAGTGTGGCATGCAATGTTTCATTTTGCCATGAAACTGGAAGACAGCTGACTACCATCACTTAATTCTGAAATTTACATTGAATTGGCACTAAAGGTACTTACTGGCTGAGGCTTGAGGTTGAATGCGAGGTATTCCTCCATTTGGCACTTGAAAGTTTGAGTCACTTCTGCTGTTTTTCACAGACTCAGCTTGGATGTTAGATGTCCTGGACAGGTTTGGAAGACTACGCCTTAGTTTTTCTGTACAAAATAATACAAAGATACCACAACATGTAGTGTGATGCTGGACAAAGGTCAGGTTGTGAATCTGTAGCTGAACCCCAAATCTCACTGATGCAAAATGTTAGCCACATAAAACTACACCGTGATTTAAAAGCATATTTTGTTACATTAATTCTTCTCAGATCTATCACATACAGAATATTTATCCATCTAAAAAAGCAAGAATGTACATTTTTCACCTGTGGTGAAAAAAGTCAAGCATATTGTGTTTTGAAGTTGAAACATAACTGGATTATGATTCTCTGAGTTTTGTTGTACTATTATGAAAACTGGATAGACAAACCTAATTTGCAGTTTTACACAATTTTTGAATTATTTACTTGCTTATAACAGAATGCTTGCCTGAAGAGTAAAAACATAGGTATTTGAGTAAATTTTTGAGACTGCCTAGTCCCACATCAGCCCATTATACAACAAAAATCAGCCACCCACTTGGAAAGAACCTCTTCATACACAGCATTCAAAATTATTGAAGTGTCCAGTTATGCTTCATCTTTCACATATGACTTGACTATCTACTCAGCTAATACTGATTCTTCAAGGGCCTACTAACATTTGTACCATTGCTCGCAGAATACAAAAAGATGCCATTAAATATTTCTCAAGTCTAATGACATTCTGTGTTTCTCCAACCCATGCAGAGCTGGGTTGATGACATACTTTGGACAGACGACTGCAGATGCTGTGACAGGATGAGTGGCCAACCTGATTCTGCAGAGGGATGCAGGGAAGAAGTATATTAACCATGCACAAGCACTAAAGATGAAAACAAAACTAAATCTTCATCAGCTGAATATTCCTACAAGTGTACTTTCGGCACGTAGCAATTTGCACTGCAGTTGGGTACACTGCTGAACCCTGTCAACCAAATTTCCCTTCAAGCATTCTAGCCAAAAAAAAAGAAAACCTGAACAACTTTTTTTGGCTGCTGCTGTATCAACTCTGAACATCCAACAACATTCAGCTGCACAAAAATCACCGCAAAAGAATTCCTTGGAAGTGTTTCAGAAACACATGATCACACACTCTATTTTGATCCTTCTAGTATGTGGGATACCAGCTTTTGGTACATTGCCTCTCACGGGATATTTCTGTTGCAGCTCATCTAGCATGCATTAAGACTTTCATAAAATCCCAGAAAAGAATGGGAAAAGAATTCTCAACAGGTAATCACAATATAATTGATTACCTTTTGCGCTGTGGATACCTAAAATTTCCCCAAGCCACTATTACTAATAAGGGGAATTCTTACTATCTGTATGTATATCCTTTCTAAATTTAAGATTTTATTTGCCAGATAAAAACTACGCTTGCTGAAATGGGAATATGCTTGCAAAATTTCAGCCCAGTTAAACGAGTTTCTGCCAGATTGCTACCAGGAAAAAGTACATTCAAGAAAAATCCTATCAGGATTACATTATTTTGTTCTATGCCAATATGGTATAAGTACACTGAGTTTACTGCAAGCTTTATTTTTTATCATGCAGCAGTTTACACAGCTTTGAGATATCTAAAATATTCAACAAATGCATGAGTTAAGTACTAATATTTTTAAGGCCACATTCATTGTCAAAGAGTTGAGAGTCCTGTGCTGCCTGAAGAAAGCATTCAGCTGTCTCACAGGCTACAAGCACGCATAAATTGCCACGTTATCCTTATCTGACCACAGTTACTTTCCTCTGCATTTTGTTCTGTCATCTGCAAGGCGTAACCATAGTGGTCAATGATAGTTTCCCTGCTTTATTTTTGTGCATTTCCCTGCCAAAGATAGACCTTGGTCACCATGAAACTCAATTATATTCAGTGACTGGATAACATCTAAAATAAATCATCTGACTATAAGGGTTCCCCAGCAGAACTGATGCTTTGTTTGCTCTGCTTTTTCTTCAACAATTCAGAGATTAAACCATGATGTTACACAGCCATATAGCTTTAGTACTGCACACTATCTGAACTACTTGTGTAACAACTTTGAGATAGTTTTTTACCTTCGCTTTTGACATTACTAGTCTGTAAGTCTGTAGGATGGCCTTGAAGTGAAAGACGAGGTTGCTGTAAACGACTAATCATAGGTTGTGGTGACGCTCGACTGTACTCTATGCTTCGAGCAGGTGAGCGGGAGCGAGGTGAATTTCTTGGAGATTGTTTTGGTGAAGGCCAGGGAGAACTGCGAGGTGATGGTGAGAACCTGCTAACAGCAGGGTGCACTGTGTGATGTGTGCCATCTTCCTCATCTTCTAAGCTCTGCGCATCAAGCTCCTGGTCGCTGAACGTGCCTCGCCTTGTAGAATTGCAAGAGGAACCAGAACTACGCCGAGAAGCAGTTGCTGCATATTCTTGCCGGAGGCCTGGCAACAATGAGAACATTGTTTACTTGCTTCCAGCACACAGATGGTTCACACTAGAGACAGTGCCTACAAATATCTATGCAGTTCTCAACTCAAATTTGGCTCACCTTTTATTTGAAGCATTACATGAATTCAGTTTAGTACCACCGCCTCCCTAAGATCTTGCTTTATGGTGAACTTGCCACTGGCTGCCGCATGAGAGGAGCCCCGAAGAAAAGATACAAGGACTCCCTGAAACAACATCTTAGTCTTGGCCATATTGATCACCATAACTGGTCTACTCTGGCCTCAAATCGGGAGGCCTGGAGACACACCATCTATAACGCAGCTGTCTCCTTTGAGAACACACGCAGGATCACCCTTGAGGAGAAAAGGCAACGCAGAAAGAATCGTGTTCTGCAGAATATACCATCTAAGGAGTCCTTCTACTGTGCCTTTTGCAATCGGATATGTCTATCTCGTATTGGCCTCATAAGTCACCAACGTGCCTGTAACAAATGTGGTTAGAGCCTTCCCAAATCTTCGTTCGTGAAGCCCAGCCATGATGACCAGAAAGTTGTCTACCAGCTAATAATGACTTGAAATAAGTAGGTGAGCACATTCCATTTCCTAGTACAGCAATCATCAGTATAGATGTACTGTGTACTTACTTGTTCCTCTCCTCTCCCAGGCTGGATTCTAGCAACACAGGCTACACCTTAGTTTTGGTATCATATAACATCATATAACCATTATAGCAGCCACAATGAAATGTCTCTTGCAATATATCAGTTAATGTAACCAAACAAGCAGCATGATAAGCTGCCCCCAGAGAAACTGGAGTTGTTACATCAGTGGTCTCCGAAGTGTGGTGCCCACACAGCCAGGAGTACACAAAAGAATCCACTGGTGGACAGGAGAAAAATTTGTACAACCAGTATGTTAAAACAGCATTTATTTTTGTCTTTATCTCATACTTTTAAAAGTTATAGTGTTGCATATATTTGTGCATTTTTGTGTATCTAATATATTAGGGTAGCACACGTACATAATTTATAAAAAATACATATATTGGGCCTTTGGTTTTGGTTTTTTTCACTGATAAGGATGCACAATAATCAGGAGACCACCCTGTTAGACAACTGAAATTATTACCACTTTCTGCAAAGTCAGAGGGACAAAAAGACAATCTCAACTAAAGCTATAATAAAAGAGAGACATCTACATAGGTGCTTTTTAAACTATTTTTTGCCGTAGTGATTTTACATTTTGGTGATTTAAATTACGGTTTAAGCAGTGATGTCAACAAGACTGGATTACATCAGGAAGGCACATATCTCCTGAGAAAAATGGTGACAGGCAGTAGTCCATTCTAACCACCATCCTTTTAGCAAATACTCTATCTTACAAATTCATACTCTCCAGCATTTTTTGTCCATTGTCTCTAAAGAACAATTCTGCACAGCAACTTCCTTTCCTTAGCCTGGATGCTTAAGCCCTCAACCATCTTTCTTGGGTCATCTACACCTGTACATTCACAGTAGAATCTACATCCCTTTTCCATTACTGCTAAGCAAGTGCGACTGGAATTATTCAATGAAAAACCCCAATGGCTCCACTTTGTTTTCAGAAAAAAAGCCACTTACTTTCTTCCTGCATTCGTGCTAAAATTTGCACATCTGTAACATCATTTAACTTGTAATTAGACCCAATAGAGTCTTCATCCATCTCTGATGCACTTAATTCACTGTCCAGAGAGGACTGTGGACTTAGCGGAGGATTTCTATCTCCCGAACTTTTAAGATGACCTATGGAAAGAAAATAAAGTAACAGGAAATGTTACTTAAAAGAAAGGAAAAAAAAGGAAGCTGCATTTCCTTTCCCAGTAAAAGAACTACCAATCTGAAAACAGATTATTACTGAGACATTTAGTCTGACAGACCATTTGAAACATTTGATTGCTAACCTAGGGTGAAAATATAACTTACAAAAGCAGAGCTTAGCCATTACCTTCTAAAAACGGGCAACTTTATAAAATCATTGCAATGGTACCTAAACAAATTAGTGACATATAGTCTGTTCTATCATACCATGTTTCAACTGCTATGAAGTTTGCACAGCTCTACAAACAAAAGCAACTGCATACCTGGTTCCATTTGTGCTTTCATTCTCACCTCTGCTTACTACCTTGTAAGACATGAGTTTGACTAGATCTTTCTTAGTGGTAAGGACATGCTGGTCCAATGAATATTGATTCAGTTTGGAATGCTTAAAATACAGTTTATCTGAAAATACTATCTGTTCCACATACACATCTCTGCTAAACTATAACATGGAAACTAGAACAAGGAAAAACTCTTCCTGTTTTCTGCCTTCTGGCTGACATCCCATTGCCTGTTACATCTCTGTCCTCCCCAGGCAGACACACCATTGTAGGACATAATGCAGAGCAGAGTTAGAGAGATGAAGACAAAACCTGAGTAATGGTTCTGGTGCAGTGCAGGCTTCTCTACAAGTCCACACTGAACTACAGATAATTGGATTGTCAATGCAGTGCTTTTTTCACCTTCCCTGTAAGCTAACTTTAGTTAAAGTATATACAGTAAGCCAACAGTATGACTTCAGAATAGCGATATGTTCCAGGCATCAATTTTTATCACGCAAAGAAAACATCTATGGTGTAGAATAAAGGCAGAAAACATCATCTGAATTTAGTGTTTACACTGATAGCTGCAAAACCTTGTGGAATGCCTTTAATTAAAAAATGCGTCTTCTTAGATTCTATAGTTCACATCTCAGAAGTACTGATGGATACTTTACATACCAAATGTTTCAGTCAGTAAACCAACTGTTTACTAACTATTGCAACTGTAGCTGCAAAGACTTCTCAACTACCAGCACCTAAGGTTTGAACACCTACCACGCAACTTACATGTCAGTCAATTCCAAAAGCCACTTACTGACCTTGGGACTCCACAGGACTAAGATTCTGTTTTAATCTAACTGCCAGTATACATCAGTGATTTTTTGGCAAGTGGACATCCGAAGAAAACATTTTAATAAGTATCTCACGTCAGAAAGTCTGTAAAAAAGACTTCCCTAAAAAGCTTAAATACTGCAAACATCCTACAAAAGACTGACAAAGTTTTGGCTTGTTTCTTACTCTAGTTCAATGCAAAGTCATCTATCTGAGCATGTTTTTCAAAGGAAGAGGAGGAAGAAGACAGCAAAAGACTAGACACACAGTCACACAGACATTTACCTGAGGTACCAGGAGGTATGAGCTGTTTCACTAAAGCAGATTTCACTGGTGTTGAGGAGGGAGAGTTAAAACCACTGCTGTAGGGGCTACCGGTATTTGGACTATAGGAGCTCGCGTAACTGACCGCACTGAAAGGACTGCTGTACAAACTCTGTCTCTTGAGAGCTGTAAGAAAGAGGAGAAAAGTGATGAATTATACTGAAGAACCAATGAAAAATTAATACAATACTATATGGTATCTTCAGTGTGATTTAATTTCTGTACAGTTCAAGTAGAAAATTTCAGACACCAGGAAGTTTTTCAACTGACTTCTTCGCCCCCTAGATATAACCACATTGTGAAAGGAGTAGGAGAAGACGACAAGATAGTGATAAGTACTTTCATCATAACAGTCAGATCTAAGATCACTACAACTGATCTCTTCAAGATGTCCAGTGTTGGTGCTGTGAAGCAGGAGGACAGTAGTAGCTAAGTTACACTAACGTACATCTGATGCACAATTGCATGCAAACCAGAGCACACCACGAAGTCGAGTTCTCCAGAACTCACAGACCTGTGTAGATCACACAATACTTCCACAGAACTAAGCAATACCACCTACAAAATTTCCCTAAGCATATGCTAAAATGAAAAAGCATTAAGCCAGGCAAATGCTTCTGTTTATATTTCTGGGTACCATGAACCTACCAGGTAAGGCAAATTGACTGTAGGGGTTATTCCCTTCTGTTCTAATGACTTTGGACTTTTTATCCACAGGCTTCAACCTCATATATAAGATCTAAATTGGGTACTTTCCTTTGCCATTTATTGTAAATATTTCAATGCTAAAGTACTTTCAGATAAATGTTAACCACTAGAACATTTTCCATATGATACTGCAATTCCCCCAATTGCCAGGTGTATGATTTGCATAGTTACTTATTTGATTATTTTGCTCAAAAGTTTTACACTTTATTTTAATATAATAAAAAATGGAATTTCAACAGGGGAAGTGGGTACCTAAGGAAAATCTGGCACTTTTGGAAAAAATCAGTTCCTTCATTGCTGAAAGTATATTTATACAGGAGTGTATAAAAGATCAAATTAAATCACAAAACATTAAGCTGAAAGCTAGAGGTCCTAACTTGATGGTATGTAAATCTAGGTTAGATTAAGTTGCAGCTCACCTAGCTACAGAAAGTAAGCTATTTAGAGAATGTTGTGTGACATTTCTATTAGTGAAAATGGGCTTCAATAAGCACAGTAGCAATTAGGCTATGGATAGTAGTGGACAAAAAAAAAGGAATTGAGCTCCAATTTATTTACTAAAAATCACTGCTGTTTTGACATCACAAGAAGTTGCATGAAATGCTGCTTTCAGCAGCAAAGGCTGCTTTAGCTCCTCCTACCTTCTTTGTTCTTACTCGCTACACCTGTCCAGTACAAACAACGGTGAGGCTGCACTATCATCTGGCCTACTAAAGTGGATTTAAGTTAAAAATATCTAGAGTATTTTAACTGATTGCATCACTAAGTAAGTTTTAGTAGTGCCCTAAAAAAACATGTCATCCAACCAAGCCAATGGCAGAACGTAGCAGAGGCAAAACCAGCAGAAATTAAAGTTGACTTTGAAGCAAATTCCTAAAACTGCAACTTGTGCAAAGGTACTTTCTAAACCAGTTAGTGTTACCAGTATTTTAGTTAGAGTGAAAAGACAGTTATAGATGGAGGATGGAATGCTTATATTTCAGCTTTCACTGCAAGTTTTAAACAGTATGCATTAATTTCACCAATTAGTGAATTCAGTGAATTCTAGCAAGTATTCTTGAGGTACCTCCACTTTATTTTGAGTGTCAGAAGGGAAATATCCATTTTATTACAAAGCTCAGTTAACAAAACCAATAATTACAACTCGTTGTATTGTGGTTGACTTACAAGAGGCCACTCCTTTGACAGCAAGTTCTGGTGTTCACATAGGAATCCTAAAGCATCTATTCCAACTGAATCTTTTTTCTCACGCTAAAAATAATTTACTTTTCATCTCTTGCAGAAAGTGTCAGTAAAAAACCTCTAAAATGTAAGACTGCACAACAGTTCTTTTGTACTTATTACATAGACAAGTATTTTAAAATACTAACACAAATCAGAAAACAATTGTATTACAGTATAACCTTCAAAACAGGCTCTTTGTACATACCAATAATGATACAAAATATTTGATCACACAGATTTTTTTACATGAAAGTAAGTATACTTTTGCTACATATAAAAAGTTTGCTCTGGTACGTGATGAGCCTTGATATGTACAGTAGTTTTCATCCTAAGTAATGCAAACTTCTACCTTCCTCAGCATTTTCCCAGGAAAAAAAAAGCTGGATTCAAACTCTTTTCTGGCCCATAACTCCTAAAGGTTTTCCAACAGGGATTTCTGTAACTCAGGAAGACATTGCTATTTTACAAATAGAGATGTGGTCTTTATTAGGAGTGTCAGACAAAATCAGCATGACAGATAACTCATTTTAACATTTAAATGATCCTATATTGGATAAAACACTAGCTTACAAAAGATTACACATTAGCTCTCAAAACATCAAAGGGGAGGGTTGATGATCAACAATTTTATTTTAATGAATTTTCTTTTATAACATTCAGAAACAGTATGCAGCATCTAATTCCTTTTAGTTAACATTTTGTTAAAACAGTCATGAATCTCTCTTGCTGTAGAGAAAATAGGAAAATTTGAGTGCAGAATATACCTAAGGTTTCCTCTAGTCTGAACATGCTTCCAACACTGAGCAGGACTTGCTCTGCAACTGTAAACCTGAGCTAAATAGTGACAAGGCACTGTGCATCAGTAACTGCCCACAGTAGTTTGGAGCTGAGAGCTGCTCTGCCCTCCTTTATTATCACACAGTGGAAAATAGGATGGAATATGAATATGTGAAATACGAGAGAAATAGCAAAAAGATATTAAATTAGAAAGAGGTAACAACAGGAACTGACAACATTAAAAAGAGTCAATGCAAAAGAAACATCAGCAAGGATTTAGGAAAGAAAGTAACAGTAGTGTAAAAAGCCTTATCCACAGAGACTGGAACCAAAATCGATAAACTGACGCAGTAGGTAGTAATAGGTTAAGTGATGGGTCCATGAGGAATAAGTGTTATGTAAAATGCGAGTCACAAGATAATCCTGAAGTTGTAGGGTAGAAAACACAAACAAGGTTACAAGCAGCACTACTCATCTCCTCCAGTGGAGCTTCCTGCTACCCTGTATCTGTAATAGATTGGTTGCTATAAAGGACAATTTTCTATTTTGTTACAAATTCATTTTTTCATGCAATCTGCTCCAACCAGCAATATTAGTGCCTATCTCTCCTATCATTAGTATTTTCTCCTATTAGTACTTTAGATGAATTGTAATATTCTTTCACGTATCACTGCCAGAGGCAGATTCTCAGGTCTAAGGAAAAAAATGAGGTGAAGTTACCTAAAGACATTGTTTGAATGATTAAACTTTCAAATATGTGCATTTCATAGGGAAGTTTCCTGCCATTCAGCTTCAACTATGAATTTTTAAAGATATACCCTAAGGGTAACAGAATTTGTGGTACTTCTGGAAGACTTCTACTCACTAATGAAAAGAAGGTAAACCATGAAAAGAATTAGGTCAATCAACTGCTATCCACTCTTAAATATTCAGTAGTATTCAAATTCCCAAACTTGGATCATCATTTGTAAATCCCTGTGATCTGGGTACTTTTCTTTGCTTAGAATTTCAGCCTTTGCCTGTAGCAAATCATGTTAACTGTCCAGGAAAATTGTTAATAGATGTCCAGGCAGCATAAAAAAGGCACAAGAAACAGGAGAAGATCAATGGTGACTCATATTGAGGGCACTTTTACCACTATGCCTATGATTGTTATAAGAATAAAAAATGGATTCAAATTTTATTAAGAACAATTTTAGCACAAACCAGAAAAAAAGACTGAATTGCTTCGGAAAAGGATCCAAGGAAGGGAAAAAAGTTACAGTCAAATAAACTCAGCACAAAGTTTACATATAACCATGTAAAGAAGGTGGTAGTTGGGAACATTCCTGGAGGTGTGTGTGTTCACTTATTCCTAGCTTAAGTCCAGCTGTTCTGCTAACTACTGAACATAACAGTTAAAAACGTAGCAGAGTGCAAAAAAATGGAAATACAGGGAGAGAACAGCTATTAATAGCAAGAAAGTAAGTTGTCTCAGGAGAATATTTTAAAAAATAAAAATAGGTTCCAATAAAGAAATTAAAATAAAGCAAGAAAACAGATGGACAGAGAATTCTTATCAGTCCTTCAGCATTTTGCTGCTAGTCTGACATAAAAAATGCTGGTAATAGAAGGATGGAGAATGTAGGCTTTCATACGCAATTTGTATCAAGGAAGAATCACAAACTTTGGGGTTTTTTAATCTGATTGTAACAAGATCTTAAGTTACTGGGGATGGGAGGAAAAGAAATCACTATTACCTCCCCAAAGTATTCACAAACTTAAGCCTCCATTTCCTTAGATGAAATAAAATAGATAATCTAGCAGAAAACCATGTTAACATGCTGTCAAGCACCTAACAATTATGAAGATAGTTTAATACAGGCTTCTATTTTAAAATAAGACAAGAAAACCTTCAAGTTAAAAACACTGTTTCTTCCTGAAAACGTCTGCCCAAATTATGAAGATAGTATAAAACTGAAATCATGACTCACAATCTATGCTGCCTTTTCATTCGTTCATACAGTTCAGAAAATGAGTCGAATTAGTTACGCCTTGTAAAACATAACAAAAACTTAAGACCCAAGTAACTGCTGAATGTCTTATCTCACAACTGTCAGCTAATTTTGACTGTGTTTCAGAGTAAATACATACAACACAGTGGTTTCAGTGTGCAGGAACTCACCTGACATTGTTTGTTCCAGCCTGTGGATCAGTGACTTTTTAGCACATTCAACGTCAGGACTTGGGTAATCCAATACCTGCCTGCACCAGACTAATGGACTGATACATTTTTGCCCTGGAGTCAGTTTCTTCTTTGGAGATGTATATAACCTGGAAAACAGGGGGGAAAAAAATAATCTATGAGGACAAACAAAATGAGCATAAGATCAGGCATGCAACAAAATACCACATACTATTTTTATACTCTATCTATACTATAATACAATCCCAAAAGATAAAGAAAGCACAAATTTTAGCTTACAATTAACTTTTTTGGATACAGCATAGAAGTGATAACATATGGCTACTCAAGGACTTCTGGCAGAGTGCTCTGCCTATCTTGCTATACCAGGATATACCAACTGATATGCAAGGGAAAAAAAAGAAGCCTTTTCAGACACTTTAGGTATATGCATCATCATGGCTGGGCTTCGTGAACCAAGATTAAGGAAGGCTCTATCCACACTTATTACAGGCACGCCGGTGGCTTATGAGGCCAATATGAGATAGAGCACAATTTCACTATATCACATAAATGCACTAACCAGGATTATCTTTTCAGATTTAAGTAACATTCACCTGAAAGAAGGAAATAAAGCACTATGCAATAGAGAACTCTTGTTTTCCTAACCAAAGATGTAGCAAGCAATTATCATCTTAACAGCCAAGGAGCGGTGCTAAAGTGCACAAAACACAACTATTATTTCAGTAGCCTTGAACAGTAAGCATTTTATTTTTATTTGTGATTTATATCCTACCACCTGATCCTTTCATTTTCTTCAAACACAGAACAAAAGGACTATCTCTACCCTAAAGGGTATACAGTCAAGCATCAGAAACAAGGAAAAAGAGATAATGCACATAGAGTAGAGAGAAACAATGAGATCATATTGTTCTGAGGACATGCTGAAGCCTTTGTCTGTCAGCATCTCCATTAATTTCTTTTAACATCAACATTCCATGATTGAAGAAAGTAGTGTTCCAGTTTAAAGGCTCAAGAAATTTAGCTGAAAAGTCTCCTCATTCAACAGAGAGAGTAAAAGAAAAGTCAGAACCAATCACACACTCAAAATAGGGAAGCTTAAGCCTTACTTTGGACTAGAACCAAACTTGGAAATGTGCTTCAGCAAAGACAACAGTGAATTGCAAGATGCACAGCCAGAACTAGAGCTTACGCATAAGCAAGAACAGCTAAATGAGTGTTTCTTCTAGGAGTAATGACAGACTTCATGTTCCAAGTGAATATGTCTGTATGCCACACACTGTAACTTAGAAACATCTGACAGTCTAATCAGCCATGTTTCCTTACAAAATAGACAGCAAAAAATTGTTTCCTTTATGCCAATGACACCGGCAACACACAGGAGTTATTTCCCACAATTTTGTCATTACAAGATTATTAGCTGATCTTTCCTCTGTAATTCTAGAACTGGAACTGTTTCTTTTATAATAGCTTTAAAAGATTATTCTTTTAATTACTACCATTAAGTTCACTTCTTTAAAAAGCTTCCCAAGAAGCATAATTATAAAACCACCACGAATATCTCACCCAAAACATGATCTTTGTTTAGAGTTCACTCTGAAACACTCTGCCCTCAAACACTGGAATTACCAAGCTATGCTTGCAAATACAGGAAACAAGATTTTTATTAGCTGCCAGGTTTTCAAACAAAAAAGGAAGCTGTTTGTAACAAGGCAAATAGCCACTGCCACCTACTGTAGTTCAAGTGGTTTATGCTCTGGCCAGTATCATGTTATTTTGTAGAAATCCTAACAATCTTCACAGGCACTCTGCCCACAAGAAGAGCTGAAAGCCCATCACATATTTATAGCCCTGAAGATCCTTGAAAAGAACAAGAATCACTTAATTCTTACAGTTCTGTGTAAACAATTACAAAATTTTCTGTACTTTCTGCAATTATCTCCATACAGTAAAAAAGTAATGTTTAACATTTGCTATCTCTCTAACAGTCTGAATTTACTGTCTTTTTAGCATTTATTTGCCTATACTCTTTTCTGTCCTAAGGTATGTTTATACAACACAAAGAAGTGTCAAAGGCAACAAAGACAACTTTTGTCCTGTACAGGCCACACTCCCTCCTAGCTCTCTGGATAGCTGACGTGCCTTGCTGTCTTTGAGAAGTTCCATGCGCATTTGAAGTGCTCACAGTAATAACCCGTATAAAAGGCATTAAAGTGCATGTCCTCTTTGAGAGACATACCAAGGGAGTACCTTCAACAAACCTACAAGATTGCTCTAATGAAAATTGCACCTGGTAGTTTAAGCTTCAACACATTCTTTTCTGCAATTTCCAACTGTTGCATTTGTTTCACAAGTAGTTTATTTATTGAAGCAAATCCAGGCTCACACAGCTCCCACTTCTCCACCTTCCTTTCTAACCAGACATATATTGCATATTCTCCCACCTCTTTCCAGTCAACTGCTTTTCCTTTAACAGCCTTTGTTTCATAACTTATACTTCAAGAAAGGACAGAACTTCAGGATATACATATTTCATGCAACTCCACTGCTTCATGACATGCACATATACATTGATGTGGTAACAAAACAGCTCTTTCAGGGCAGTTTCTTGAACATCATGCAATTATGAAGCCTCATTACAAGGCAGTGATCTTAATTTCCCATCTGATGAAGAAGAGCCAATGTCAAGTTTTGAGACTGACTTAACTCTACTTGCTTTGCCTAATTTGGATTTAAAAAAACCCAAAAGGACCAAGGACAAGACTAAGAATCAGTGATGCCTCTACTACTTCTTCCTCTCTTCCCAACAGCAGGAACAGAAAAAGAACACAGACTATGAAGTATGCAGAAATAACTTCATACAGCTAAATGATCATCTTTGTCAGACTACTGTTTGACCCAAAAGATATAGGTCCTCCTTAGCTGAAGAGCTTTCCAGAAGAGATCCCTCTGTACCTGTTAATGCATTCTACAGCAATGCAACAGCATAGATTGGCAGCACAGCAACTTCAAGACTGAAGACAACCAGAATAACTTCATACATCTTTAACCACTATAAATCACTTTCTCAAAACAGGAAGTTGAAAATGACTGAGGAAGCTGACAACTTACAGTTACCACCCATACTACAAATGTTAACACACCAGAAACCTACACTCCATTCTCCACAGGAGAGTAAAGATTCTACAGTCCAGTGACATAAGGTCAAGTAAAAGAAAACAGTATATAAAAAGAAGGAGCAATCCTCAGGAGCTTTGATCTATTTTGAAACAGCATTAAGAAGCCCAGACACTATGATTCTGCTGCACACAGTAATACTTCCTTCCCTTGGCTGTCACTAATGAACTACGCCACAGCAGCACCAACCTGAAGCTGAAAGCAGCCAGGGGCTCTACTGATTAATTCCAGAAAGAAGCAGCACAGAAAAGGACAGAGCTTCTGCACAAAGACTACTGTCACTATAAGCACATACGATAATGTCAGCCAAATAGGGCAAGCTGTAGCATGTTGTACTAGGGCAGCTGAGTTGGAGAGGGCTTTGAAGAAAGAGGACATGACACTGTGGTAGAAGTGGAATATCTGTGTAGGGATTACCTCACTTGAGGAACACCTCCTCATGCATTAAAATACAAGAGGCTAGTTGCCTCAGGCATAAAACCAGAAGCCAATAATCTAGTCAGGAAGAAAGGAAGAGTCTTGGTAGCAAAATTCTTCTACTGCTCAGTAAAAGAGTGAGGGAGAAACATGCAAATGAACATGAAGTCACAGATTTGAATTAGAAAGATGGCAAGTGGAAAGAACTTGAGTTAGAGCTCATTTATTTTAGCTACATTAGCTTTAAGCAAATGACAGCTACAACAGCTGTAATGAAATGAGAGCAGACAAAACATGATTCAGGCAAAAGCAGGATGAAAAACCTGAAGACACGAGGAAGAGAAAAAGTTGAAATCTAGGGACAGAACAGTAATAACTTCCTTTAAAATACAAAAATGAAATTGCAAAATGAAAAGCTACTGAACATAAATAAATCAGGAGACAATAATACTGGACAGTCTTGGAAACAGATCATTTTGAACACAACAGTGTCAATCTAAAGTCTTTTAGATCAAGCTAAAACTTTCAGGAAACCCTACCTGAAGCAATTTAAATAAGTAAAATTTAAAATGGATTTTGAATGAACAGGTAAAAATCTGAAGAGAATCTCTGGTCAAAAAATAAAAAAAAAAAATCCAAAAATTAAGTGACATTACTGCACATATCTGGCCCACAGATTTTCCTTCTCTCCCACCCCAGGAAGTACCTATGCTACAGTTATAACTGGCTGAGATACACATTACTTAGCCTGTAATTACTAGTTTTCAGATGTACTTCAAAGAATGCTTCTAGTTCCCAGAGATGCACCAGTTACAGTAAACTTCAGTCTATTCATATCAACTCCAGGATATGAATACTACAAAAATGCTTCAACAATCTCATCAAATCTTCATATTAAAGCAGCACATCTCAGCTACTTGATGCGATTTTTAAGTAGAATTAAGAATATTTGAGAGATTGCAAAGTGCAATTTGGAACACATCTACCTTTCTGTGCCCAAAAATTAAAGACAGCTGTGCCCTGGCTAGTTATAGGAAATTACAGGCACGATTCATTTCCTCATCCAAAGGAACATGTTGTTGTCTGAAAGACATGACACAGAATGGGAAATGGGGCCTTCAAAAACACCATCATGCAGCTTCCCTAGAATTGTCACACAAACTGTCCAACTGTCCACTGAGAAGCTTTTCATAAGGAATTTGTTAAAACATGTGCTCTAATGTGGCATTGTTGATACTTACATGGAATAGAGAAAAGCTGAGAAGTTCTGTGTCCTATTAAATGTGTTTCAAGATAAAATTCTGTTTAATGACTAGGCTTGAGAATTCTAACAACACCTACAAGTAGTAGAAATAAGAATCATATCTAAACAAGATATGACTATGAAGTAAATTTCTGGAATATCATTAAGACAGTAAAATAAACTTGTATCAAAGCTTTTATTATATCTAAATATCAAGAACGTTTAAAAGTTATAAATATCACACAAGAAGTTAGAAATGGAAAAACGTTCTTCCTCGGGATTCTTCCTCCAGTCCTCAAGTATCGGTTACACGATAAACATGGATATCTCAAAGACATTACTGAATATTATTTGATGTTACCAGTTGTTTCACTTGATTAAACTGGCAACTTCTGTAATCCTTGGTTCTTCTACGTGCTTCCTTTCATATTATCTTCCTAGTTTGTGAAGACATTATCTGAAATGAAAAGCATCAGTTTCTCTTTTACCTAGACCATGGCACAGATATTGATTAGAACCTGTCCAACTTCCAAGAGCCCTAAACCACATTAATACAGTGAAATTTAGCAGTTGAACAGGAAATGCTGCAACGTAATTTCAGCAATGGGATTTCATTCAGGTGGAGCTCTATCCTAAAATATTCATGCTATACTTTACTAGCTCACTATGGTAAACTAGGATTCCAAAACAATGGTAGTCCCCAAGGGACATCAAGCAATACGAGATGGAAGACAATCACTACAGATGACAATCATGTATCTCTAAACAGCCACTTAGCCAACTAAAGACAATGGATGGCTAGAACAGAAACATAAACTATTATAGAGAGGTGCAAATTAGAAATAGCTGCAGAATGAGAGTGAGTATAATAGTAAAAGTATGTGCCTTCCATTTTAACTAGTCAGGATACACAACCAATCTGAGGTCTTAAAAAACACTGAAACCATTACTTTGAATTACTAGGTTAATATAAACAGCTCACCAATAATTTAATTTTAAACACAAAATAGCTGCCTTTTGTTTGTAAACAAGCTCAGTCAACTGGCAGCTATTTCAGCCCTACCAAGGAGACTTTGGACATGAAACCAACACGAAAACTGTTCAGTGCCAGGCTAGTTTTTACAGCACTGCCATTGAAAGAGGACACAACTGCCCTGAAGTTTGCTGAGCAATTACACATACAAAATAGATACATAGCAAGCTCTATACTCTTTTATGCAAATGCTGCAAATAAATTTTGAAGAAAAGCACTGCGTGTTTGGCTCACATTTAAAAGAACTCATCTCAGAAAGTCTAGGTGACCACAAAGCAACCTACAGTGGATTCACAGCTCATTAACTAATCTACAGTAATTGCCCACGTGCACATTTATCCTGCAATAAACTTGAGACAGCTCTCTTTTTAGAAGCAGCATAGAAAGCCACCCTGCATGCTGTTACCCAGGTGTCTCAAACATGCTACACATCCACACCCAACCTTACCCAGCAAGTCAGGCAAGGAAGGAGCTACATACCACTTCTCTGAAGTCCCCTCTCCTGGCCTTTTTTCTTTTAAATTAATTAATAAGAAAAGACCCCTTCAGATCGAAATTTGAAAAAAATTAAGTTTGATCCAATCTGGTTCAAGAACAGCTAAACAGGAACACCCATAAAATAGATTACGAAAGTCAAGGATAACTTAAGGAAATAATTAGCAGGCCTAAAAGCAAAGCCTCCATGGGACTGGGTACAGCTCAGTACTGCATGCAGGTGCAGATGTGCCCATTTGCAACCTTTGGAACTCTATCAAGAAGAAAGTTTCAGCACATCAAAGAGGATTCAGAAGCATATGGACAAGAAACTCAACCCAAATTCACTGAAATATTGTTAATAATTTACCACATAATTTGAAGATTGTCTCATGTGCTAAAATGTTTAAAACTATCTGGATTTAACTAACCACAATGAGGAAGAACAAACGAGCAAAAAAATAAACAGTCCCAAATTTCACCAGTGCTGCAATGCTGTTTTAATAGCTAATGCTGCTACTAAAGCAGCAGTATCAAAGTTCCTTTGCTTGTTAGCTAGTTCTATCTTTTCCTCTACTTTTTCACTTTACATTTCTGTCCTGTGTAGATTTGTCTAAATGTATTTAAAGAACTAAAAGCTAAAAACGAGCTAATAAACTCCAAAATGTAGATTTAAAAAACCATGTCACATTCCAGTATCAATTTCAGTCACAGTATCAAGTGTTCCATCTTAAATTCACAGCCACTAATCTCATGTGAGCATTAATGTAAAGCAATGTAATTTTTGCGGTGAAGAAAACTATTTCTTCTGCCATTACAGGGCTGCAGACCATTTTGTAATGGAGTATGAAAATGTCTGTATTACACAAAACAGAGAAAAGAACAGAGAAAGCCAGAACCCTTTATCATCTATTATCACCCACAGCAAGGTCCTTCTGAAATCAGAAGTAAAGACAAATCTAAGCTTCTCTATGCAGATATGCAAAATAGGCAAGACTAATCAATTTTTTACGCACAAACGATGATTTAAATTTAGTTTGTTTCCACAAAAGATTTCCTCAGCTGCTAAGTGATCTTTGACTTTTACAGTGTATAATCCTATATTTTAAACAGGATTTTGGGTTAAGCAGTAGTGACTCAAATCCATTTGAACCTGAAGGAGTTCATACTAGGTTTAAATTTCATCAAGTACATTCACCCTTTCAGTTGATTCAATTACTTTTTGAGAGAACTTGCATAACCAAGACCTTAAGAGCAGGATCTTTATGAAACAGTTTAAGTGAAATCCACTTACTCACGTCATCCCTCCTATCTTCACAGGCTTGTTTCTTTTTGATTGCTCCACTAGCCCTCTGAAAATTTCAAACTTCATTTAGAGCAATTACCTCCATTCATCAAATGCACAAAAACAAAATCATCCTACCTTCATAAGAAACAAAAATGGTTTTGAAGTACTTAGTGTCTCAATAGTTGAATTAAAAGGTGTTCAGAAATTCCAGGAACTTGACTTCCATTTTTATTGAGCAGTTTAGAACAAAAAAATCATCAGTCAGTCTAGCCAAACCACATTTATCATTAACTGCATATTAAACTAGAGTAGGAAAAGACAATTTTTTTTAATTACACATTCATAGTTTGTGATGTGTGCAACAATAAGTAAATTTTAACAACTACTCTTTTCTAGGTGTGTTTGTGTCTCAGTCAGTGTCCCACATCTGAGACTGAATTAGTTGCTAAAACATATTTTAGCATTATACTTGCCAAAACACTAGTAAAGAAATGAAGACATGCAAAAGACTGCATTTAAGTTTTATTATCTTTTGAGGACTGGAACCTGCACAGAAACATGATGGTGCCACAAGAACTGGCAGCATGAGTAACATGCCAAACACCTGACACCAGCAAGAGCAGTGACCAGCAAAACAGTGCTCAGCACTGCGGCTGCCCCTCCAGTGTCCAGAACCCTGTCAACAAAAACACAGCACTTATGGCACCACTGTCACCACACACTCTGTTATGACATTAACTCTCACTGAAGAGATGCAAGATACTGCCCATGATTTAGGATTAACATATAAAGCTATAACGTCTATTGTCACTAGAGTTCATGACACTGACAAACTCAGCCATCCCATTCTAAACTTACTGTGCAAATTTACTATATTCTATTTCCATCAAGGGCTATAAGCCAGCAGATTACAAGGCATACACTGAGAAATAAGAGTAGCTGCCTTGTACAGACTTGTCATTTGGGAGATGATGCCTTGTGTTAATTTAGCGTTGGATGAGAATAAACTTATGCTCTCATACTTCTCCAGTGGATCAGGGTGGAAGTCAGGCAAATGACTTCTCCAAGGAAGTGCACACACTGTCTCCTCCCTAAGCAACTAAAACATTGCTCATGCATGGAATCATTCCAGCATTTTTAAAGGCGTTTCTAAATCTGAAAGACATCTTTGTTTGTTTTTTTAAATTTGTCTGCACGTTTGCTTCCAAAGACCTTTTAGATCAACCTACAACCAGTTCTGCCCCAAGTTAGATTGCTTGTGTTACACTTTTCCTCCCTGTACATGCTTCCCTTGCATTTCTCTGTTGACACTGTGCTCCTCCCCACTATTTCTCCTGCAGCTCTAAAGCTGCTCAACAACTGTCATAGGAAACTTCAAAACGACAGCTGGACAACAGCGTGATGTTTCAAGAGAGCAAACCCTGATTCTCAGTGAAAGCTCATCCAAGTGTAATAATGACAAGGAGAACAGCCACCTGCAGGTGTTTCTGCTGGAGCAGCAGGGTAAGCAGTCCATTTAAAAAGACGAATCATCTAAGGGAAGCCGTGGTCCTACGTCGTTAGCAACAAACGAGAACACCTAAGGGCAACACGTTTATGAGATGAAAAAGTGTATTACGTTTGCTGCCTTCACAACTGAAAGAAATCAAGGCATAAAACACGCCTGATACACGCCTGAAGCGTAACAGTACCTGTGGGCAAATTCTGAACTACCCAAGAAATTTCCCACAAGTTTCCCAACGCCTCCACACCTCCTGAACTCGCGGAAACACTGAGGGCTGATCCTGCGGCAGCACTGGAGCCGCTCCGGTCTCCGAGGGACTCGCTGTAACGCTGCCGCCGCGGCCGAAAAGCAGCGCGGAGCCGCGGGCCTGCGGGGAGATGCGATGTGCTGTGCAGAGCACGACACCCTTCCCCGGCAGGCTTCGGTACGTCTCTGAGAGCTAATTAATCCCTTCACCCCGCTCAAAAGGCGAGGCTGCCTCCGCACACAAAGCCCCGAGACCCCCTCTGACACCAGGGACGCGCCTGGAAACGGCTCCTTCCTCGCAGGCGCGGCGGGGGAAAGGGACGCGGAGCCCTGGCCGCCCTCTCACCAGCCCGCCCCCGCCCCATCCCCACCCGGCCCCCTCCTCACCAGCCGGTCTCGTCCTCATCGCAGCCGGCCAGCCGCTCCAGCTCCTCTGGCCTGAGCACCGCCGCCTCGTCCAGGAGGCCATTGCCGCCGCCGCCACCCTCGCCGCCACCGGGCTCCTCGGGGGGCGAGCGCCGGGCGGCGGCCCGGGGACTGAGGCAGCGGCCGTCGGGCGACGGGGAGGCGCCGGGGGGCGGCGGGGAGGGCCCGGCGCTCGGTAGGCGCTTGGGGCTGGCGGGAGCGGCGGGTAGGGCGCCGTGGCGGCTGCGGAGCTGCTCGTTCTGCTTCTCCAGCTTCTTCACCAGCTCCTGCAGCTTCCGCACCTCCGCGTCCGCGTTCACGCCCGAGCCGACGTCCTCCATGGCGCCCGCCAGCAGAGCGGCGGCTGCGCGGGCAGAGGCGGCCGCGCCGCCCCGTCTACGCGGCCGGGCGGCCGCGGCGGGGCAGGGCCGGGCCGGGGCGGGGCCGGGCCGGGGAGCAGGACGCACATCCGGCCGCCGCCGCCATGGGCGCCGCCCCGCACGGCCCCCGGAACCGCCGCCGCTCGCACCGCCCCCCGCGCCGCCCTTCCCTGGGTGGGGCGAGACGGGATGAGGCGACATGGGGTGGTGGCGGTTTGGGGCCAGTCACGGCAGGGTCTGCCGCACCCCCGCCTGGCGCTGTCTGAGAGGCTCCTTCGGCAGTCTCGCTGCTGAGGGAACAGCCTGGCCTGGCCTCCCGTCCGTGTCGTGGGGGCCGCAGATCCCAGACAGGGAGTTGTACGGGAAGCCCCGGGTTACCTTCCCAAAATGTTCAAAACCTCTAAATGATACGAGGCGTGCCCTTGTCCAAGGCCCTGGTGGTGGTGTTGGGCCCGCCCTATGTGACAGACATGTGAACTTAATATTGCTTGAGCCTTTCATGTTACATAAATAAATGCATATTCATTTAAAAATTGACATGACCTTGCTATCTATAGCAAGACTCTTACACTTTTGGGTTTAAGGAATTAGTGGAGCTAGGGGGTTTGTCACAGAATTACAGAATGGGTAAGGTTGCAAGTGACCACAGGGGGTTATCAGGTCCAACTTCCCTGCTGAAGCAGGGTCATCCTGGAGCACATTGCACAGGATTGTGTCCAGACAGTTCCTGAATAGGAGACTCTACAACCTCTCTGGGCAAGCTGTTCCAGTGCACAGTTCCTCACAGAGTAAAGAATTCTTCCTTGTATTCACATGGAACATCCTGTGCATCAGTTTCTGCCCTTCGCCTCTTGTCTAATTGCCTGGGACATTTTGCGTCTTGGAACATACTGTGTTTCCAAACTTCATCTGCAGGCATTGTGGGGATGCTCTGTGTCCCACTTCCCCATGCCACTGAGAGACAGTGCCCTTTGTGACATCCCTTCACAAGTTTTTTCCTCTTCCTAAGCTCTACCTACTTAACAGCTTCATTTTGGAGCCTGCACTTGCTGGCAAGAGGAAGCAACCAGCACGTGGGCCAGAGGAGGGCTGGGCTCTGCAGGGACTGGCACTGCAGTGAGTAGCATTTACCAGGCTCAGGGAGGGAAGAAAGGAAACAAGACTGAGGTGCTTAGACCTGTGAGGTGTGCTGAGAAGGTGCAAAGCTTAGGGGCAGTAAATTCCAAATGATTTGGGTTGTGTTAGGTATGGTGCACGGACTGCTGGGGCGTTAGAGCTGCTGCTATACAGCATCCTTATGGATGGGGACAAGACTAGGGTCGATTCCTTGCCTTATGCAGTACTCTCCCCTTACACATTCAAAGATTATATTCTCTGTATGTACAGCATTACTCAAGAGTTTATGCTGGGGTAGTTATGTAGTTATACACTGTTACTGTTAGGTCCTCACCAGAATCCAAGCCTTTGATTCATAAATACAATTTCTGTCATTGTTTCCCCCAAACCAATATCACCTTAAGTATTTAAATATTAAAATACTGCTAGGCTGGTATCTTTTAATAAAGCAATTTTAATTACTCTTATGGTAATCTGTCTTCATTATCTGCTAGCAAAAAAGAAACTTTTTTTATCAGCAGCAGACTTTGCCACAGATTTTGTATAATTCTCATAGCTATAAAACTAAAAAACAGTTTTGGCCCATAAGCTGAGACCTTTGGTACTCTGCTCACTGACACCACATTAATAACCATCAATAGCAACTCTTGGAGACTGGTCTGTAAACCAGTTTGTAAATCCAGCTCATTCTTTCTTAGGTCTGTACAATTTGGTACAAAGTCAAGTGTCTTAAAGAAATCCAGATATATTCTGTGAGCACAGTTACTTTATTAACAGAACTTACAATCCTTCGAAAGGCAAACAAAACATTATAAAGGTTTTTGGCAGTAAGGATCTTCTGTGACACTGACATTTCAGTGACACTGCTGACAATTCAGTGGTTGGTGGGTCTTAACCTATGCAGGAAAGTTTATTTTAAATTAGAACATTTATAGCAGGACCATGCAATATAGCATTCTTATTCTTCTTTAAGAATATTCTTCCTCAGACCAAATGTCAGTGGCACAATAAACCTTCAGTCACTTGCATTAATCTTGCTTTTATTGTAGCAATACAAGTCTAATCCTTTCTATCCTGCAGCTACTGGGATCAGGATGGGACTGGTGGCTGGAGCTGGAGTGTGACAGAGTGTGAAGTGGGGCTGTGACAAAGGGCTCTGCCAGGAGACATAGGCAGTGTGGAGAAGGACCAGGATCAGAAACAGACACAGGCTTCTGGGAGCTGCTGCTGAACTGCAGTGATTATGTCATGTTTAAGGGTCTCCTCTGTGATGTCATGGGGCAGGTCCGAGAGCTCTTCAGTGGTCAGTGCGCTGCCTGCATCCTCCCTCCTCTTTTTCTTCCTTCTTCCTTCCTCTTTCCCCAACCCATTTTATGGTCTGTCTGTCCCCCAGATTCCCTTCTCCAACTTTCTGCCCCCTGCTGACACCATTACTCTGCTCCCAGCAGCTTTTTTCTCCCTACAAGATACACTCCCCATAGGTGTGTGGACGAGGTGGGGGGGAATGTGAGAAAAAGGTTTCAGAACGGCCAAATCATCTGCTATTTTTACAAAGAGAAAAGGCAGTTGGGATGAACAAAGGGAGTAACTGCTTAATAGTCACCATAGTCTATGGTTGAATAACAAAGACCATGATCCTGCTTTCTCATTGAGTGTCCTCATGTTCTGGGAACTGAGGAGCAGCAAGTCTTGGACCAGAAGCGTCCTATTAAATAACAAGTCAATAACAGGCTCCTCTGAGCTTCTCAGTCATCAGATTCCAAGCCTGCACTGGCCAGATGTGAGAGACCACACCCGAGCAGAGGCCCCATGGTGATTATACACAAATAACATTGATTGATTGTAATGCCACAAAAATGGAACCTTTCCGTTGTGTCACAAGAGCGAGAGAAGTTCCTCTGCATGTGAAATTAGATCTTTGGCAGATTTTTTTTCTGAACAGCTGCAATTTGCACCCGTGCTGTCTTTTCCACACACACTCAGGGAAGGGAAAAGCAGCCTTTCTGCAGCAGTATTTTCCACATCTCAGGACCATGGGTGCTTCTCTTCTCTGACTTGAGGCAGGCTCTTAACGCATGTGATGAGAGGAAATGAGGAGCACTCCCTCCAAAGGAAAAGAAGCCTAAGCAAGGCTCCCATATCACTCAAGTAATTCAGCACACATCCCTCTGACAAGTGGTTCCTAGAAAAAGGCCACCAGGAGCCTTGTTTTGATGGCCTTTGAGCTTCCTAGCATGGACATCCCTGTGGTTAGTTTCTCACAGCTGTGATTTGCTGAATTGTTGTCTTTACATCTGGTAACACTGTCCCATTTTGAAACTTTTATTTCACTTTTCACCTGAGAGAACAATCCCTTAGGGGGAATAGTACATGAAGATGGGCAGATGCATGGTGGGAAGTTAACATTTGTAGCAAATATTTAACTTCACGCCTGGAAAACTAGACTGGTTTTTAGGCAGCTTTGTTTATTCTCCTGCAGAAGGGTTGTTGCCTGCCAGACTTCTCAAAGAAGGTGTTCAGCAGGCCCACACATGTTTGTGTTAGGCAGTGTTTATCTAAACCTTTGACAGAATAGAAAATATCATTTGTCATTTTACTGTATAGTATGTGCAGACATTGAACACAGAGTGGAAGAAATATTCCCTTGTCATAATATGTCCCTGTCAGAATTAGTGTCAAAACTGTTTGTCTGGTTCTACTAAAAGAATCAACATTGTAACTTCAGTTATTTTTAAAAGATATCTCTGAGTACATCTGGCCTCAGCAGTCATGAAACAACACATTTATGCCTTTAGAGTTGACTTAGGTTATTTGGAAACTCAAAAATACAGTCAGGGGCTCTGCACACATTGTCAGTACCTTTCCTCTAGAAACTAAACAGCAGTGAGCTTTATAAAAGCATCTGTGTGTAAATATGCTTAAAAGTATTTATAAACAATTTTTAAAGTATTTACTGCTGAAAATATCATTGGTGAGAGACCCACAATCAGTAGATCAGTCTTCTTACCAAGTTACAAGCCTGCCTGAAAGGCAGGCAAAATTCCAAGTAAGTTCTGCCATTGAAAGCACATCTATCTTTGGTATCATCAAGTATAAAATGTAGCTCTTTGGCATGAATTTATATGCCTGTTCTTTTTCTGCACAGAAAAAAAAGATGTTAACATCTTGACCACAACCTTCTTAAAACATGTGTTTTATGCTCTGGAGCCAGAGCAATTCTAGGATACTGCACAGATTCCTAATGAGGCTGGTATTCATGCCATATCATGTGGCTAGAAAATGAATGAACAAGTATGTACTTCAACCTTTATAATTTTAATAATTAATTTACTGATTACTCTTTTCAAATGTTATTGTTGTAATAAATATTTTGTATCACAGAATAACAGACTAGCTGAGGTTGGAAGGGACCACTGGAGGTCATCTGGTTCAAGCCCCCTGCTCAAGCAAAGCCACCTAGTCGACTGTGTCCAGGCACCTTTTGAGTATCTCCAAAGATGGAGACTCCACAACCTTGCTGGACATCCTGTGCCAGTACTCAGTCACCCTCACAGTAAAACCAAAATTGTTTCCTGATGTTCAGATGGAGTCTCCTGCATTTCAGTTTGTGCCCACTGCCTCTGGTCCTGTCACTGGGCTCTGCTGGAAATAACCTGTCTCCGTCCTCTTTGCACCCTCCCTTCAGGCATCTATATGAACTAGTAAGATCCACCCTCCATACCTTCCCTTCTCCAGGCTAAATAGTCCCTCCCAACTCTTAGCCTTTCCTCACAGGAGAAAGGCTCCAGTTCCTTGATCTTTGTGGCTCTTTCTTGGACTCTGGTATGTCCAGGTGTCCCTTGTAAGGAGCCCAGAACTGCACCCAGGACTCCAGATGTGGCCTCACACCTGGCCTTCTGAGTAGGAGGGAATAATCACCACTCTTAGCCTGCTGGCAATACTTTATCTAACACAGACCAGGATACCACTTGCCTTCTTCACGGCAAGGACTTGTTGCTGGCTCAGCTTCAGCATGGTGTCCACCCCAGGACCCTCAGTCCCTTTTCTGCCAAGCTGCTTTCCAGCTGGGTGGCCCCCAGCATAGACTGGTGCAGGGGGTTGTTCCTTCCCAGCTGCAGGACTTTGCATTTCTCCTAGTTGAAGTTCTTGAGGTTCTCCAGCCAGCCAAGGTCCCTCTGGATGACCCTCTGGTCTATCAGCCACTCCTCCCAGTTTGGTGTCATCGGCAGACTTGCTGAGGGTACACTCTGCCCCATGATCCAGGTCATTAATGAAGACACTGAACAGGAGTAGACCAATATTGACCTGTGGGGCACAGCACTAGTCACCGACCTCCAGCTAGACTTCATGCTACTGACCACCACCTCCTGGGCCTGGACAACCCATATAATGTTTGAATATTCACACTAAGCTCATCATCATGGTACCTGAGTACTTTCCACAGGCCTAGTATCCTTTGCTTCTTCCATTTTTTGCATATCTGCATGTATAGTTCATTAAAAAATGCAAGGTCAGTTTTGTCATGGAGTTAGCTACCAGTATTTCACGTTTATCCATCACTTGGAAATAGCTTTGTTGCTCTTTAGAAAAAACTGCTGAGCTCAACATACTTAAAATGCTGTGGTGAAACTGAAGTGTCTCAGAACATTGGGAAAGGATTTTCTGTTGTCAAGAAGATACATGATTAATGTTCATTTGCAGAGTGCAGTGATTTCATTCACTTGGGTAACATTGAGTGAAACCTTATATGTCTCCACCCGTATGAAGCAATCTTCTCTTCTGTCATTCAAAAAAAAGTTTCTAAATTTGCTGAGAGCTCTCTCGACATGCCTTTATTAACAAGCCAGTGCTGGAAGGAAAAAGATTTCATTGCATTCAAGAAGTTCTTAAGACAGTTTTCTCTCTGCACCTTTTTTAGCAGGAAAAAGCACCAAATCTTCTTCAGAAAGTAAATGAAAAGTCAGCAACTTTTAAATGTGTTGGAAGTTTGAAGTGCTGTATTTACATGCATACTGGAAAAGCTAGTATGTTTTAACTGGTTTTTTTGCTTAGATTTTTATGAAAATTTGTTACTGAAGAGGAGAGAGGGTATACACATAGCATAGACCAAACTTTGCAATTAAATTAGGTTTATGCTGAATTATTAATGGTTTGTATTTAATTAAAGAATTACCAAAGAAACCTGTGACATTACCTTGGTACTTGAGTCTGGAGAGAAAACGAGAATATATCATTTGCAAAGTGGCGTATCACTGTATTATTAAAAACCTACATGGTAGGGTTTTTTTTTCCCTTGATATTCTCTGTTTGGAGAAAGCATTTGGCTGTTTTGCACAGTACTGAAGGAATCCATCGCCATCTAGTGGCATCACGTTGGGTCTGAGTCGGAATCGAGCACGTAAGAGCCTTCCCAAGGTGCTGTACTAGGACTTAAGTCCTTCCAAAGGACTTGAGGTTGATAGACCTCGGTCACCGCTTTGGTAGCTCAGGGCTCATCCCTGAGGAGGTGTCTCAGAGAGGGTACAAATGTGTCCAGAGAGTTGCTAGTGGGACAGCTTTTGCTGTACCTGTGAGTGGGAAGGTAGCATAGGTATGTTCATGCTCTGACCTCTGCACTGACATTTTCCTGCTGAGATTTTGGGAGCACTTGAAGAGGAACCCCTGCTCATTCCACGGTGGAAGAAGTTTCTTGTATTTGGAGAATGCCGTAAAGTAAATCTTAGGGCATAACCAATCCCAGCACTTGCTGATCTGCTTTCTTCAAGGCCAGTATTATTTTTTGTCTCAGTGTCATGATTTTTTTTCTTCTGAATTCTTGTATGGTAAATTTTTTTATATCAAATGAGGGCTGATTTTACCCAACAGTGGTAAAATAATAAATAATGCATAGGACTGAGTAAAACATTCTCTCTGTGGTCTCCTGCTCAAAGAAACCAACAAACACCAGGGAGGAGCTGAGTTAGCCACTGTGGCCTCTGTCAGCAAGGATGAGCAAAAGGAAAGGCCCTGCAGGGAAACCAAAAGAAAATTAATTTTTTTTTTTTTCCTGGAGCATGTTTCTTAGTGCCTAATTAAGCTGCATACCTTTTTCCTGAAGTCCACAAGAAGAACCATCATTAGATTTCCCACTGCAAGATTATTATAGGGTTTGTCAATCAGAGGCAAATTGGGAAAATATTGTTTAGAAACCTCAATGGATTAGAAGAGCAAGCTATGCAGGAAGAGTGGGCAGGAGACTCCTTGGAAGGGGTTGCAGGCAAATAGCCCTCTTATGGTGGCTGTCAGCAAAGTCAAAGGAAAATACTCTGATCTTGAAATGACAGGTCACTAACCACAAGTCAGTAGGCTTGATACTGAGATTCACCCCTCTAATTGTAGGTGGATCTTGATGAACTATTTGGTGTAAAAAAATTCAGTACAAATTTATTCCATTATTTCCCTATTAAATTATTTGCTTACCTCCTAATATTATCACAACATTCACCAAGCTGACTGGGATCTTTGCTTTTCAATAATGACTAAAACAGCAAAGAAATTCAAGCAAATAGTAAGAGGTACCTTGGCCATATAAACAACAAAAAAGGAGTGGATGCCTTATAAATCACAGATGTGGTTGCAATTAAAGGTAATCTTGGTCCCACCCCAAACTATTTGGCTAATTATTTGGCTCAGCATGAGTAATGATAATATTGCAGCACACACAGGTAAAACCAAAGATGTTCATGAGAATGGGCGTGGAAAGAAAAATTGTTGTGTGCAAGATGAAACTAAAGGGCAAAGAGCTCAGCTCTCAAGGAGGCCCAGTAAAAGAAATAATAAATCCAGTGGTAAGAGTTTTAATGCATTTACAAA
The DNA here is from genome assembly GCF_036250125.1 of Pseudopipra pipra. Lineage (NCBI taxonomy): Eukaryota > Metazoa > Chordata > Aves > Passeriformes > Pipridae > Pseudopipra > Pseudopipra pipra. The sequence goes on from NC_087552.1 coordinate 49,468,287, forward strand.
CCAGACAGCAATACCATATGATTAAAAGAATAAAAAATTAAGTAGCAGTATTTAAGGAAAAAAGTGATGCATGGAAATGTATTTGGATGATTTCAACTGTCTACAAGAACTCAACATTTTGTGAAAGAAATAGAGATATGAAGGTAGATAAAAATTGGAGACATACTTACAAAGCTGGATTGTGCCAAATTAACTTGGTATTTTCCTTTGCTAAAATACACCATGTTTTTAGAGAATGGAATTGCAATAAAGGAAATCCATGTAGATTTCAGTAAAGTGACTGACATGATATTATATGGAAATCAGTGTGATGATGCAGGAAAATCAGAGGGAAAAAAACAGCTGGAGAGCAAAAGCAATGGCTGTACTTACAGGAGACTGCTCAGGCAATAGGGGATGATTTGTGTAACTGTGGATTAGAGACTGACATCATTTATCATTTCTGTTAATTATTATGTCCAAATAAAATAAATAATTAATCAAATACACTGGTGATAGAAAGAAGATATCTGGCATGCACAGTAGTACTGAACTGCCATAAAAAAAAGGTCTCAATTAGCAGAAGTCTAAGGCAATAAAGACAAGGGGCTTAAGAGACTAGGAAGGATTTCTTCAGAAACTCCAGGTTCATCAGCTGCTGAATAAAGATGAAGAGAAAAGCCTGCCTGGAGATATTTATGCAACTGTCTAAGCTGAGACCTTATGAAGAGTACTCAGAATAAGTCTGTCACAGCGAAGAAAGATAACACATACTCAGAGAAGTTCAGGAAAGAGAACCTTAAAATGACCAAAGAAATAGCAATAGTTTCAGTATAGGCCAGAAAGTGTCTTGTTTAGCTCAACCAGATGAAACCAGATGTGGTTTCACAGAGCAAAAAGGGTCAACACTGGGGAGGAAGAACTATGCAAGTCAAAGAACATTGCCCCAGGAATATATTTTCTAGCTTCCTCCTCATTCAAGTTGCAATTCTACACAGTCTGAACATTTCCAGTGCAAGCAATACATTACAAGCAATACATTGGTGCTATGCTATAACCAAAAACTGATCTCATACTCCCTATTTACTCCTATTATCAGTGGGAATTAAAAGCTTGCAGCATCAGGATCCCTCAGGTCCCTTTGTAATTCAGGTAAGTTGCAAACTTACAAGATTCAGTGTTGGGTTTCGTTAATGCATGTAATAACTATGAGTGTGCCAGTACATATACCACATTGCAAGTGTCCACTGACATATATTTCTCTGTATTTTTTATGTACATATATATATGTATGTATGTATTTGACTTCAATCAAAATGCTAAGATGAGGTATTAGAATACGGTAAGTAACAGCAATGGAACTATTATACCATGTTGCCAGGTAAAATACCAAATTTATAATACTTTTAAACAACTGTATTTCTCTACCAAAATTAAAATGAAGAAATAATATCTGAACATGTAGAATGTCATGGAGAATTTCTTTATTGAGGGCTTGACAATAACAAGCACAGCACAACAGGTTACCTTCTGTACAAATCCTTCTCTGTAAATATCCCTGATCCTTTGCAGTACTGTATTTTGGACACATGCAATTTAACTGATTTTGTCATTATCATCTTGAAACAATCTTTGGAGTGTACCAGTGAGCTGTGACCTTCTAAATGCCTTTGTTGCTTAGTGGAAAGGCTGAGTCATTCATTGTGAGGGATTTGTGGAGGATGCAAAATCAAAATATCTGGGATATATTCCACGCAGGTGTGGCTGCAGTCAGTGGTGCTCTAGAGCTAAATATGAACCATGATTACGCTTCCTCCAGGAGAAAGGAGCTGTCTTGGTCTGAGGCATCTGGCCCCCATCACAACCAAACCTGCATGTTAGGGCATGGTAGGATGCTGGAGTCTGGTTCACTGAGACACATTTTACATTTCCTCTATTAACAGGTCTGAACCTGTTCCACTGCTGCAAAATTCTTTAAGTACAGAAAGCCTGACATGAAAGCTAAGCTATATTTAGACCTCAAAAGATGTACCAAAATGACAAAAGTCAACCCTTGGTGGAAAGTTCAGACAGAAAGAAAATTCAAAGGCCTCTTATTTTTAACCACGAATGTAGCAGTTTGTCTCAATTTCCCAGCTCAAACAATGTGTCAGGCTGGCAAGAGTGAAATATTTTCTATGGGCTCAGTTCCTAGTATTGTTCGCAAGCCAAATGTGAGGCGAGATAGTAATGTGTCAGCCCACTCGTGGTCATGGCACAGGCATCTCTTACTAGTGACATGCTTGTGTATTAGAACAAAGAAGCACGTGAAGGCAAAGGACTTACAGACTTCTTCCTTTCTCATAAACACTTTGGCAAGAAAATTTTGAGAAAAACGTTAAGGTTTCTCCAAAGAATATCATTATTATTATTTTTAAAAAATACTCTCAGTGCTCTTCACAATTGATTTTTTTCCTAAGAATTAAGCATCTAAGCAGTGGTAGCTAAATAGCTCTCTGAAAATACTGGATTTATGACCGAATCAAATGTAGCACAGAGGGGTACTAATTTGGGAAAGTGGGATTATTATCTGTTGTTCATATTGCCATATTTCTGGAGTTCAACGCGATGAACACATTGCATTGTTTAAGCTTTGCTTTCATTAGATGGTATAACAAATTGTGTCCACGTGCACACGTGTGTGTATATCTTTGTGCCTATACGTGTACATACATACACACATACACCTATTAATTGCATCATATTTGCAGATCATATTGGACCTGAAAAACTGTTAGAATGCTGGACTTCAGCTTCCGAGGTTGCAAGGAAACAGGAATGAAGCATGAAGGGGAACTACCCTCTTTATGTTACTTGAGGCTCCCTAATTGCCCCTATACTTAAATATTAAGAGCTTTTAGGGACAATGAAGCCAATTGTTTTCAGCAAGACCGTAGCTGTGGACATGATATTGCAAAGGATGCAACATTCATCTCCACTCAGCTTTACTCATAGCAATGAAAATTCACAGGGGTTGAATTAGGGGGAAAAAAAAGTTATATTTTCTGTCCCTACTTTATTTAATTAGTAAATATAACTTGAGAAGTGATCATCAGTTAAATAAAACCTTTTAACATCAAGTTACTAATTCTTTAATAACAAAACAAGTGCTACTTGCTGTAGCTCTCAGTTTTGAAAGTTTGTAACATTAATGTCTGTCAATGAAGACTGGAAAAATGGGGTTTAGAGTGAGTGTAGGATGTCAAGTTCACTCCAAAATAAGTTCATGTAGGTGATGATCATAGTGGATTTACTCTATCATTACTGGGGTGCCAGCCTGATAAGGGCATAAATTAATGTTGTGTGGCAAAATTCTTGGACTGAAGGCTGCTCTCATACTACTGATTGCATTTGTTGAAGCAGGCTTACATAGTCAGCCAGATACATGACATATTTTATTTTGCAATTGTGTAAAAGGAATCCCAAATACACTAAAGCTCCAAAAGCAAAGCCGTAGATTGACCTATATGTAAATTCAGAATAATTTAACTAGGAGTGTATCTACAATAATGTTGCCATGATCAGAATCTGAACTTCTCTTGGGGATTAGGATTTTGGCGTGGTAGCTTTATAATCAGTGTGGTTCAGCTACTTTTTCTAATTAAATCAGTGTAACATGGTTATATTACACAGAAACCTCTCGGAAACAGGAATATTTTTGCTTTGTGTTCTAACCTTATGCAGTCTTAACGTGATACTTTACATACAAACTAAAATTGCACATTGACACCTACCTTTCCACAGTATATTCTAGCTAAACAGACCACATCCTGACACAAAACCTTCTTTCAGAGTTTTTGCTATAAATTTGGTGTAACTCCACTAAGGTCAGATGTGAAATTCCAGTTTTGCTGAGCTCAGAATCTGTTCACTGTAGCATGCATACTCACTGATTATATTTTGCCTTGCCGTCTGTGTCTGAGAGCTAAACTTGCTTTTGAATCCTAAGAGTTGTCTCTTCAAGCAGGCTTACTGTTTCCTTAGCAGCAGCACGTGAGGCTTCTAAACCACACATGATGCTATCACAGTGTCTGAGGCTGCCCTGCAGTGTCACCTAGCCACAATTTTTTCCCGTGGCTCCTGTTAGCTGCATGCTGCAGATAATTCACACTGCCTCTATGAGCTGGCACAGAGTGAATCCTACTGAATTAAGTGTGGCCCTTCTTGGTTACCTCCTATGGGTCTTCTGAGAAATATCTAGAGGCCCAGGAATCACAAGCTGAAAACTACTAGAGCTGAGCAACCCAACACTCTAGTCCACATTCTTGCCTTTTTAGATAGCTATTCTTTGTATCAGTACTGGCAAAGAACTCCAGTATGCTCCTCAGCACTACTGTGCTGACCCTGTGTGTCAGGTAAAATGTGCAAATAAATGAAAACTCTTTATGTTTTCTTCCATGTTATATATATATATATATATACATGTTACTTTCCTATCATGTTATTACATTAGCACATCAAGCCACCACTTAAATCAGGCTGCACTGTGCTGGAGACAGGGACCTGTTTTTAACACCTAACTCCCTTGGTTATAGCAAGTTGCACTGCAGCATTATACCATAGTAGAGAGAAAGATGAAGAAAGCTTTGACAAATGTGTGTGGTTATATGATTTTACCAAACACTGTGGTCAAGCAGGCCCACCACTTATTAAAGAAGTTTCACAAAGTCTTTTGCAAACGTATGGGTCTTGGTAGCTTTAGAGAGGTGTATGCATGGATTTTTGAAGGCTAACCCAGCTTGATTTACATTTCTTTTACCTTTTGATCCTTAAATCAATAACTGTATTACTGTTCCTTGCAAAGTCTTGTGAATTTTACTCCTGATATATCAATAACCTGAATGTTTGATAAAGTTTCTCCCCAGTTTCTTTTTCCTACATGGAGTTTATCATTCATTGCTTTATGACTCCTGCCTAGACTGTGGATATGAAAATCCCAAAATGTCAGGTGGCTGCATAGGCTGCAAAGGAGAATCTGGCATCAACTGACAACAGTTCACACTGAAAGGATAAAAAGTCATTGTGCTGAAAATCACCTGGAATCTGTGAGAAGGTTAATAATCCCAGCTAGATCAGTGAAGGTTATCATCATGGTAGGTCACGGCCCACGTCTTCCCAGCAACCCTGCAGCAGTAGCTGCGTCCTCCCACTTGGAAACACTGGCTGCCTAGTCCAGAAAGCGAAGTTCCTAGCCTTTTATTAAAGAATTCAGAAAAGAAGGTTTTGTTTAGATTGATGCCCCTTTAAAATAAGAAGACATGGAACATCTTCATGGTCTAGCCATTGTGGTGAAAAAGCTGTCTGTTGTTATGGTGGTAGAGCAAATATGCTGGCTGCAAAGAGGAAGCAGAGGGATAAGGATTGTTCAATTGTTTGAATTGTTTAAGGAGTAAAGTAGGCAAAAGTGGATAGAAGTAACACTCAGTAGCAGAAAGTAGCTTGCTTGTCCTCAGAGCTAGGAAGGAGATTTCCCAAATATGTGGCTGTTATGCAGATGTCTGGCATGTTTGGGGCTGGTGTACCCAGAACACTTCATGACCCAGTGGTCATGAACATCATGACCATGATCTGCCCATGATGGGATTAAAAAATTAAACAAAAAGTATCCCCTCCAAGAGTAGGCCAGATGACCTATGTCCTTGTCTTTTTGATGATCGTGGAGATGGGACTTGCCAAAGAAAAATTACAGTGCTTCTTGTGTTCCTAATTTTCACTTCTGGACCAGGCTGGTAATCATACATCCTGAAGCACAGCTGTATTGGAGATGTATGCACAGACTCATTGAAACACAGCAGTTACGAGTTTTGTAGTTGGCACTGGCAAATACATCCCTCTCTGTATACGAAATGTCTGTACCCTCAAAGACATGCCCTGGTGGAAGATCCAGCTGCTTTCATCTCCCTCCCGACTTTTCATGAATTTCAACCGATTGCAGCAGTAAAGGCTTTTGAGGAACAGAGAAGGTTAATTGCCCTTAGTGGAAGACTGAGAAACAGGTCATGGGCTGTGCAAGGTGCAGATTAATTGATGGTGGAGAAAGTGCTAGGACGATCTTGTTGAGTTACTGCGAAGGCTTGTGGACAGGCAATAAATATTGCTGCAATAATTCACAAGTCTGCTGTAAAATTACATTTATTTTTTTTATATCTATGAAAGGTAGGATCCATTCAGCCCAGCATACTACCTTCTATAGTGACCACAGATTGATGACAAGGGAAAAGCAAGACAGGGCAAGCCTTTATGACACCTGCATACAAGTATTCCTTAAGGTTCTGTCTCAGAAGGCTTCCTGGGTCTGTTGTGTTGGATCTGTCTAGTGGTTCTCAATAGATCCCTCTTCCAAGTGTCTGTCTTGAAACTTATCTGATCTGCTTCATCTGTAACATCACTCAAAAATGAAGAAGTTCCACACATCTTTCAGCTGCTGCCTGGTGAACCTGAATCCTTTTGTTTGATTACAATCTAGCTCTTACCAGCTTCACTGGAGAACCTCTAGGTCTTGAATTAGAAGAGACAGTGAACAACAGATTCACTCTTTCATTCCATTCAAGATTTCACAGACCTATATTGCACCCCCTTTACACCATCTCTCTTATAAGCTGGAGATGATCCATTCCAGTCATTTGGAGTGATAGAAGCCACAGAAAGTCCCATTAACATATCAAATGTTTCCTTGGAGTAAGCTCCAAAAAAATACACAGAAAAAGAAAGTATAGGGTTGCCTTTGAAATATCTAAAGGCAAAGACTGAAGAATTGATCATTTCATCAAAGTTCATCCTTTCTGAATGAGGAAGCAGATGAGTGGAGAAGGAAGCAGATGAAACCCTGTGATTGTGTAATGAAATGGTACAGCAGGACGCACTCTCTTAATGCTCCCAGTTAAAATTTCCCCAAAACATGCTCAAAGTGTCTGCCAGCAATCCATAGCTCACTTTGCAAGCCGGTCTGCCAGAGAGCCCATGGCTTCCCTGACACCTGGTTTCTCTTCTCCTAACCAAGTTATGTTCAAATACAGTTCTTGTGGTTTTCAGTTATATTGCTGGACTCTCCACCCACCTTCAAGACAACAATATTGACTACAAGAAAGAATATTTTATGGTATGGTATGGTATGGTATGGTATGGTGTGGTATGGTATGGTATGGTATGGTATGGTATGGTATGGTATGGTATGGTATGGTATGGTATGGTATGGTATGGTATGGTATGGTATGGTATGGTATGGTATGGTATGGTATTACTGTCCACTGTTTAGAGTTACTTTCAGTGGTACAATGGAATTATCACTCACAGAATCTCTTAAAATTGGTACAAAGTTCTGGAGAAAGGAAAAACAGCACATTTGCTGATAGGGAAACCAGACAATGAAGAATTACTGTAATTTTTTCTCATTCACAGGGTTCCCTCTTAAAAGTGAGAAAAACTCTTGTCTGTTATCTCTGCCCACAGCAAGTGAGGGAAGAGAAATAAACAAAGGAAATGCCCAGTAACTGAATTCACAGAAGCCTCTAGGAAATGAAGAAGGACTGAAGAGGGTTTGACAGGCATGAAAAGAAAAAAGAGGAAGACCCTCTCTGTAACTGGCAGAGATGCCTCCCTCTGACTAAAAAGATTGCAGAGAGTGGCTTTTTGAACTCAAGAGCTCACCCAAAAGAACAACACTGGCTTGAAAGAGAGAATGGGTGTGAACCATGAGATGATAAAGCATCAATAGGTGAATAATTGCTGAAAAATATGGTCTATTAAAATTGCCATTCAATTTGTGTATTTGTCTTTCTCTCTTTGGTACTTTACATTACATGGAGGCCTGAGATTTCACAAGCCTCAGTCTTTCCCAAAGTGGAAACTTCCTCCTGGAGAGGGGCAGTTTGGCACAAGAACTCTTCACTGCTATCCTTTCCTTTGCAGTAGAGCAAAATCAACTACTCTGGGAGCTGAGTGCCTTTAATCCAAATGAGAGGCATCACTAGGGCATTTCAGTTCACTGAGTCCCCAGGGACTTATCAAAGAAAAGGCTTAATCAGTAAATGCTCTGATTCCTGTAGTCCAGAGATGGATGCTATGATGCCCCGATCAAAAGGGGCCCTTAACTTCTAAGAAGAAGTAACCCTAAGCTCTTCTGCAAATAGAACCAAAGTCCTGAAATATCTCCTCTTTTTTTTGCGTTCCCCAAGCTTACATAATAGTTCTGCATGTGAAATTTTAGATAAATGAAATAATTTATGGTTCCAGCTTGCTGCTGTTTCTGCAAAGTGGATTTTTTTAAAAATCCTGAACCCAAAACATGTCCCTGAATGGAAAGTTCAGTCCTCTCATGGCTGTAAATCAGATGTATAAAGGAAGCATAATATTTGAACAGTACTTTTGCTTTTTAAATACATTAGTTCAAGATGTACTAGTAGCCCTGGTGATGAATACTTTTAGATATTTATGAAGTACAGAAGGAAAATAAGACACTCCTTGCAAAATGAAAACTTCCCCAAGTAACTCTGCAAACTCTGACACAGTGCAGGGGCTGTAATGTCTCTCAAATTGAAATCACAAATGAGAAACCAAAACTGTGCAGTAGAAATCCAAAAGCACGGTGCTGCCCCACTCACCAGGCCATGAGAAGCCACACAGAACAATGGGCACTGCTTTCTTCACAGTTTTTTGAAAAGATTTCCCAAAGTTTTCCCAAAAACTCTTGAGACTATTTGAGCCTTTCCTCAATGCATGTGCTCAGCATACCTTTAAGAATTTCCTGAAGGCTGCTAAGTACATCCTCATCTTTTACCACCTGACCTTTGTAGAGTTCTTTTCATTGCTCTCACAGCTGCTGTCCAGTCCAGAGCAGTTATAAACCAAGGCAAACACAGCTAGTCAGAGCCCAGCTTTCAGGCAGTGACCAACCCTCTTCACTCCCTCAGAGGCGTACCCTTGTCCTCAGAAGCAGTGCCATCCTGTAGTTGCTTTGGTCTCACTGTCCTGCTGATGTCTTTGTCTGCCATTGTGGTAGAAGACAGTGGGAGGGGAAAAAGAACATTGTTAGAACTGAGAACTGCAACCTCCTTAAAGCTTGGAAACAAATTTGGAATCCACACATCCACCACAAATGCTCTGTTAGTTGACCAATCAACACCTAAGTGTTTATCCCCAGATCAGTATTTGTAAGAAGGATACCTTCAGCATGGCAATAGCACATGCTTTGGACCACTGAGATGTGCTCTGCTTTCCCTTTGCTGCTACTGCAGCTCTGGAGTGAAGTCTCAGGAATAATGTAGCTGCTGCTGGTTGTCACATTGTAGTATAACACATAATGACATCTAGCTCTCCGCTAGACAACAGTTCTTCCTAGAGCTCAGAAATGCCAACTTATGGGGTAAAGCTATTTAAGGTCCCTCCTTAAGCAACTGTTCAGTTTTATTGCCTTTTCCCTGTGCCACAGGAGCAGCAGACAGGGTGAGGAAAGCTGTATCTGCCATTGCTTGAAAAATGAAACAATAGTTGCGTGTTTTGCAAAACTGACTGCATCAGTAGCAGTGGGTAAGGAGGTCTGCATGGACACCTGTGTGTGTGCTACAACAAGTGTGTGGATATAGAGGGGAGGGAGGGTGGTGAGACAGGGCTGGTGCTACTGGTCATCATGAAGTGGCTGCAGGGAGACTGCCTGTGTGTTTACACCAGAGAGGCCCCACACACTAGGGATTCAGCCCTGTGACTCCCAGGGCTCACAAGTAGTGTGACAGGCATAGGAGATGTGGTCACACTGCCAAAAGCTAAGTTGGAGGAAATCTCCCAAGTGAAAACAAAGACTCTGTAAGTCATTTCCTCCAAGCTGAACAGAAAGACATCTGTGTTGATCCAGCTATTACACACTAGTCACAACAAAACAATTTGCTTGCAAGCAGTATAGACTCTGCTTGCTTTCCTCTAGACTAACAATTAGAAATGTGAGAGATGTATTTCCAATGAACTTTACATTACTCTCAATGAGGTTTTGCAGAGTGACAATTTCTATAGGTCAGGCTGGGCGAAAAGAAGGAGGTAAAAAAGACAGCCTGCGCAACATCTCATACAGACCCTGAAGTCTGAAGTTCAACCTAGGCACCTGATGGGTCCAAAAAGCCACTTCAGTTATTCTGGCTGTAGATGAGTGTCTGAGGTTTGGGGTGGCTGGATGCTACTCTTATGTATGGATAATTATGAAGGAAGGCATTGTCACCCCGGGGGCCACCGGGGCAAGAGCAGATCTGTGAAGGGCATTAAAGAAGAGCAGCCTTGGGGTGAACAGCCCACTCGGGATGGGGGAGTGCTGTGCCCACCGCCTCCCTACAGCCCAGCCCGCAGCCCCGCGAGCGCTCACACTCACTGCGGTTTGGAACGAGAAATGTCTGACCGAAGCACCGCTTATGCACAATTTAAAGCCAGCTGGTGCCAAGCACCTACATTTTGGGGGAGAGTTTGCAACTGAGCTGTGTAATTTGCCTTTTTCTTGTACTTCACCGACACGATTCCGGGCAGCTTCCGCCGGCTGCGTTGGATGTGAGACACCTTCTCACTCGAGCTTCTCGCCGTGCTGCACCTGCCCCGCCCGCGGAGGGCGCCCTGGACGGCGGTGCCGCCCGGGGGGGAGCGGGGCCCGCGCAGGAGCCGCCCCCGCCGCTTCCTCCGCCGCTGCCCCGCGGGGAGCCGCGCTCGGCGGGACGGCGAGGAGGACAAAGAGGAGGTGCCTTCCCGAGCCGGAGTGGGGCACTGCGGTGCCTGCCTCCCTCCCTCCTTCCGCCTCCCTCCACGCCGCCGGCGCCAGGGCTCCTTCCGCGGCGGCGGGCGGGACAGCCAGGTAAGGCAGAGCCGGGGCTGCCGGGCAGCGGGCGCTCCTCGCAAGGCAGAGGGGCCGTTCCTTCCTCCGCGCTCACAGGGACCTGTCTCGGGGGGTGCCGGATCACGGAGCCCACCCTGCAGCGACCGCTGTTTGCGACTTCAAAAGTGTGGGCGCCACAAGAGCAGAGGGACCGCTTCCTCGACGTCGAGGTGTCACTGGGACCTGTAAGCGGGAGCAATGACAAAAGCTGCCTTTTAAACCTTTGCTTAAAATTGCTGTAATTTGTGTAATATAAGGGTTGTTATCTAGGCTATCAAACGCATTTGAAAGCCAACATTGCTGAGTATTTCCTTCTTGATGTGACTTTCTTCTCTCTTTCCTTACATCCATGTAACCACTGTGCTCTACTAAGACTGTTCCGCCTCATCTCAAGGCAAAAGTTGCCTTGTGTTTGAGTTCAGTCATCCTAATAATGCCCCCTGCTTTCTATCCAACAGCGAGGTTATCCTTTCTTGGCGGTGAATGCTCTTACAGTGTGCTGGGATACAGCATACCTGCTGCTTGTGCAGTAAGTGACTGGACTCGCATGGTGCTTTTCTGCAGCCTTCCTTTCTGCATCCCTGTAACTTGGAACCAGTAATTATTTGAGCTGTAAACTAAGCTTTTAGAGTAGGCATGGCCACAAGCTCCCTGCTTGGAAGGATAGATGGATACCTTACTGTGACAAATGTTAATCTGAAATACTTAGGATTGTTTTATGAGTCAAATAAGCGAGACCGTAGCTTGTGCAGATGGAAAAACTGACTGTAGCAGAAATGCAGATAAAAAGGTGTGTTGTGCGTACTTGCTTCTGGAGCATATGTTTTTATTTTAGAGTAAATGTTGCTGGTACCTTATCTGACTGTCCCACCTTTGATAGAGGGTGAAGTTTCATTTAATTTCTCAGAACCCTCCAGTGACTGGAAAATGGGTTATTACTTACTGCTGTTATATAAATGTTTAGAGTATTTTGGGCAATCAAAAGCAGCACACATACAAACAAGCTCCCAGTTAACTTGACAGGGTGCCCGGAGTGACTTTGCACGTGCTCCTCTTACCTTTTGGCACACCAGCTGTGCTGCTCGGATCATGCCACCTGTGCAGAAGAGGCCCTTCAGGTGTCCTGGTCTTGTTTCCTGGGTACTGCACTTGTAGGTGGGGAGGTAGCACAGGGTGTTACTCGTAGCCATTTGGTGGTTATGGTTTTTAAGGAGACTGCAGCAGGAAAGAGCCCAGTTGCTGTCAGAATCTCCTCTAGTAGTCTTCATGTTTCTCTAGGTTTTATTTTATGTGTTTTATTTACTGAGAAATTACGTCTTATCATAAAATAATCACATTTATCTCTGCATTTAGTCCTTGATGAAAGGGTGCTTTACACATTCCTCTAAATTTCTGAATGAATATTAGGATTGTTTTGAACCAAATGATTTCTATGTGAGCTTGTCTGCTGAAACCACTGAAAACAGAGCAGTATGGTTATATTTGGCACCTTTTTTGTTTTAATAAGGTAATGTCGAAGGTGTGAAAATCAAAAACATACTGCCAGTTAGCTCTCTGTCTTGAAGGAACTCTAGTTCTCAGCTGCAAGACCTGATTTTATTAGCCCTTCAAAATTTATAGGAGTGCCACTTTTTTTTTTTTGAATGTTAATATAGAATTTTAAAGTCTTTGAAATCTTTTTTAATTTATTGATTGTGAGGCAGCTAGAACTATGTCCTAAATTAAGTCACATTTTAATTCTTAGCTGTAGGCATTCTGGATTTTGCATTGCAATGTATCCAGTAACCTGGCTGACTGCCTACAATGGATAAAAAGAGAGAAAAATAATAGAGCTGATAAAACAATATCAGCTCCATATTTTTTCATTTTGCCCTGAAACAACATTGTATTCAGATATGCGGTGATAGTATGATATCCTGTAATTAAAATTAAAATAACTGGGAAGTGGTTACTTCTACAAAATCGCTTGGAAGCATCAAGAATGTTCCCCTCCACCAAATGGAAGTGAAACCTCTTGTAGATTTAATTCCCTCTGTGTTGTGTTAGCTTATAAACTGCATACAGAAGATAAGGTGCGATGGTGTAAGTTTCATACAAATATTTATACCTCAAATATGCAAAACATGTTCTGTTTTTTAAACAATAGAAGTCTGTGCTGCCTGCTGTCAATGCAAAGATCATGGAAAATAATATTTAGCTTTTGTTAACCTTTGATGTCTGAGGTGTTTTTCTACTTTTGCATGGTTTGAATTTTTTTCATTAAACTATTACCTATTCACTGCTGAACTTGGAACTGTGCTTTAAAAGAGGGCAGGTTTGTGTATGCAAAAAAATCAGTTGTAGCAGTCTACAATGGCTCTCCTGCAGAAGGAGGATAAGGAAATACCACAATAAAAAATGAAAGATATGGAAAGCAGTACTTGGACAGAGTGGAGTACAGGTTGGCATGGTGAAGAAGGCCTGAGGTGTTAGATTTTTTATGTTTTAAAGCACGTATGTGCTCCTGAAGTACATGTATCATATATTTTTGGATTTGTGCTACCTATATTTTTATTATTATATAGATGCATCTATTTCCACACAATTATCAATACCTTGGCTAAAAATTGTCAGGAATGATCAGTCTGTTTTTGCACCATGGAAATTAGAATGATGATGTTCATTAAATGACCTGTGGATACCCATAGTTTCTTCCATTATGCAAAATGCAAGGGAAAGACTCTCACTACATCAACTGCATCCTGACTGATCTCCTTCCCATTGCAGAGGTATCAGCTCAATTTACCCTCATTATCCTGGCTAGGGCCTCATGCTAGCACTAGGCATTAGAGATATACTGATACAATGGGGGCACAACTCTCTAGAAACCAATGAAATTGCACCTGTGTTTCAACAAATGGTCAATTGGGTCTCAAGAAAGTATTTTTGTTAAGAGGGTGTTACTTCTAAAGACAAATCATGAGTTTACTCTGCTACCTGTTAGGCAGAGGAGCATTCTGCTCTCCTGCTTCTGGTCTTTTTTTCTAAGTGTATTTTCTAAAGGAAAAAGCATTAGGAAAGCAAGCGTTGTGCAATTTGAGGGAAACTAATGTTTGGGTGGACACATATTCCTTTTGTCTGGTGAGATAGAAGAGGAACTGGGGAGCAGAGGCTTGTGACTCACCACTGCCCCGTGGCCATTACAGTGCTGGCAGTTCTCAGTCATCCCCTGCCCCAGCTGAGGCACACGGGCTGTGATTCAGAGTGAGGGAAAATACCATGTGAGATAAAACTTTGAAAAACAGATAGATAATTTCTGACATGTGGGAAGATGAGTTGCATTGTAGGAGGTGCTTTGCAGGGAGGGGAGAAGGTTTTTGCAACTTCCTGGGCATAGAGGTGGGCTGGAGTAAGGAGAGATCTGTTCCTTGCAAGCACTGTGAAGTGGCCACTGTGTTCAGATGGGATCTTGGGAAAAAGACTCCTGGAAGTAGATCTGTCCATCATGGGCAAGTTTACCTTTCTTAGGAAGAACAACATCAGCTAGGAGCAGTCTTTGGTTTTGACAGTACTCAAACATTTAGGAGAAAAAAGATATTGCTGAAAAGATACATCTTGGTTGGATGACTGTTCTGTAGTCTGAGTGGTTCAGTGAAGATCATGGCTAGCTTGGTGTGGTCCAGCCTTGGTATGGTGGGCAGGAGACATGGTTTTCCAGGGCCTGCTGCAGAGACAGGAGTTGCTCTGAGAGAATCTGAGCCTGGCCGACAGCCGATGTACAAGAGCTGTTCCCCATCTGCTGAGGCCAGCCTTGTAAATCAGCTCCTGGTGACTGGAAGAAGTGTTTGGCCATGTTTGCAGTCACAACTCCTCTTCTTAGGCAAAGCACCAGGCTGCCAACTGGGCTACCCTATTTCAGCTCTTAAGGTAAAAATCCTGTGCAACATTAAACAAATGCGGGAAAAAGAAGAAAAAAACCTGTAGTGTGCTGAGGTATGTGGGACCTGGGCAAACTCTTTCTTGGCACTCTTGCTTTTCCTCATTCATGCAGATCTGTGAATGGGTGCCACTTTGCCACCCATAGGGTATAACTTCATGTATGCTCAAGTAGGTCACAGCTGAGTTTCCTGTCAGGAGGGTTTTTGTTCAGCCCTGTGCCTATTACAAGCTGTGATCTGACTAACTTTTAAGATCTAGGCCTTGTTTCCACCTGAATGTGGGGCAGCAAAAAATGGCTTTGGGTGGTAAAGGAAGCAGCATCTGGGCAGGAGACTGGGACCCTACCCTTTGAGTGAGCACACTTTATGTTAGACTGGGACAAATTCCTGACCATTTTTGTTTATTAAACAAAAAAAGGATCTTGTTGTTTTTTTTTTCTTCTCCACAAGATAGCCACATAACTTGCCATCAGCCCCAGGTGATATCTAATAACCTTTTGTTTTAGCTGAATGTTGTAAATCTGTCCTAGGCAGCCCTGTGCACAAATCTTATCAGGTTTGCTGTGCTAGCCTATGAGGTAGGTGAGATAATCATAATACATAAATTCTTAATGTATTCGAGGTTGCTTCTTGTCTTGTGAATTACAGGGTGTCCTATATCACAGGCTCAAGCTCCATATCCTGGCAGAAAGAATAACTGTATGTGTTTTCCCTGCCTCCTCTCCCCAGTTATGAGCATCTCTTTCCAGGTGAAGTTGCAAATCAGATCAATTCCTAGTGGCATGGTGGGAGGAGCAGAAGAGAGGGGGCCTCACCCACTTTGGATTGTGTGACCCTGTGGGAGTCTGTTTTATCACTGGGAACTTTGGGGGAATGACAGGTGAAAGGCTGTGGGGTGTGAGAGCAGTGAGAAGAGGGCCCTCGTTCTGTGTCAGGGGCTGCAAATGGCTCCTCTGTCGCCACAGTGGCTTTCTCTTCCTACCAGGGCACTCTCACCAAGCATGAAGGGGCTTGCAGGTCTCTGATTAAAAAAAAAAAAAGTAATGGGCAAGCAGCAAAATTCCCTCAATTTTGTTTAGTACTTTTCTGCATCTTTTAAGCTGAAATTAATCTGAAAGTCAGTGTGATGCCGATACTCCCCATGAAAACCTGAGACCTAGCTGTAAAGGACTGTCTTATCTTACCTTTGCAGTGCCTTAACTTTACTCCTTGTGATTTTGACCTCAACAGGAGTAGATTGTGGCAGCCCAATTTCTGGTGATGCCTCTTCTGTAATATCCTTATGTCTCACTGTAAGTAACCAGAGTGGAGTTATATACCATGAAGCATTAATGACCACATTGCATGTCTCAAAGACTTAAAGCTGAATGTTGTTCCTTGAGACAATAAATGTCTTGTGACACCTGATAAGTGCCCTCATTCCCTGTTTAACTCACAACAGTTGAAACAGCTCAACATCTGAGAACTGACATCATGGAGAGCAGAGTAACAAACTGCTTTGCTAGAGATGCTCACTACCTTCCATTAGCAAGAGGAAAGGGAGAATATGAGACTACAGCACTGTCTCAGTTGTGTTTATTTACAGATTCAGTAAGAAACTTTTCCCCTGAATTAATACTTATATTTTGACGTGAGTGAAGTAAAGTCCTTTGGTATTCCCTGTTGCTTAGGCTGCACTGTATGTGAAAAAAAAATTCTTTAAGGTCATAGCCTGGCTTTTCAGTCCTGTATGTGGAAACTTTATTAGTAAGTGGCTGAAATGCAAGTAAAAGCAAGGAATTCTTTAACTACTTCCCATGCACAGGCAGGTGTTCAGCCATTCCCAGGAAAGCTGGGCCCCATCATGCATAACAGTTTCTTGGGAAGACAAAAGTCATAACTCCAAACGTCCCCCCTTCCTCCTTCTTTCTCCCACTTTATATACGGAGCCTGATGCTATATGGTACAGAATATCCCTTTGGTAAGTTGGGGTCAGCTGATCCGGCTATGTCTCCTCCCAGCTTCCCATACACCTCCAGCCTCCTCACCAATGTTGCAGTACAAAAAGCAAAAAAGGCCTTGGCTCTGTCCTAAAACTGCTCAGCAATAATAAAGCCATCTCTATATTATCAACCCTGTGATCAGCACAATTTCAAAACATAGCCCCATATTAGCCATTGTGAAGAAACTTAACTCTACCCCAGCCAAAATCAATCCACATAACAGGGTAAGAGACTCTGGAATCATAAGATAAGAATGCTGACCTTGCTAACGCCACTGCTTTGCCAGCTGTGGGAACAGTAGTACAACATCTCAGCTGAAACGTGAATGGTCATTTATTTTGTGTTCAGTCTCTTGTCCTTGTTTTGTAGCGGAGGGAACATATCCTGGTGAAAACGATATAGGGGAAACTTGACAAATGGGAACTTGCAGTATTTCCTGTTCCCACTTACTGCCTTGGGTTCTGACCTGTAACTTCAGATATATCAGCACTGTCTGTTGGGGCTGGTCAGTTGCTCAGTAGGTGCGAAAAAGCAACACTTATCAAGTGACCTTATAATACTACCTAAAAATGAAGACTTTGAGGGTAAATATATCCATTAATCAACGTGAGATGTGGCCAGTACTTCATCATCTGAGTCGTCTTCACAGCTTTTTCTTCAATAGAAATTCCCCAGTTTATTATTGGAGTATTTCTTACTGGGCAGCTTCCATGCAGTCTAGAGGGTGGAGAACAAGTAGTTCTTTAGTAACTGGAGAACAAGTAGTTGTTTAGGGGAAAAAAAGTTCTTGGAGTGTTTGGAAAAAGAAGTAACTGAGGAAGTATTAGTCATTCCCTGTGTATAAAGCCAGTCACAATTTGTATGTATTACAGTCTTTTAGTTAGACCATGTCAAAAGAGTGTCTTGAATACTAAAATAAATTAAGCTTATTTTTTGTGTAATAGATCACATGCTCACCTGAGATTGTATAACATTTGAAAAAACTAACTCAAATTGTGAAGAAAGTGAATTAAATGGACTCCTTTACTATAGTTAAAAAGAAGGATACCCTCAGGCACTGTTGATCTCTTTCCTTTTTATATTTTTCTTCCCCATAGATGTGATTTGTTTTGCTCAGATTTACAGTTTTGTGTACAATAGCAATTGTCCTCCTACTTGATGGTGAGCTTTAGGGTTCCTAAAGAGAGTTAGTTCAACCTCTGATTTAATAGAGCTTTTATTTTTCCAGCCCTCTAAACCTCTGGCTTCCTGGAGAATTAGGAAAAGCTTTAGCACAAGCATCGCCCATTTCCTTTGCCAATTTCATCTTTGCCTGTTTCTTTAGTAAGTGGGTGTTACTGTTTCTCTTCCCTTCTTATCGGCAGGGGATTTTTGGAAAAAAGGCTGAAGCAGCAGCTCTGCTTTATTAAAAGTCCACCCAGTCCCACAGGCCAGCGGGGTACTGGTGGAGGAGCCTTGGTCTGCGTAGAAGCGAAGTATCTAGACTGCTCTTCTGGAGCTTCTGCTCCTCCAAACCAATGCCATGCCAGTTTGGAGATAGTTCTTCCGTTTCCCTCTCTGACACTACTTTGAAAAAAACTTGCCGGAATAAAGAGGACTGTTTCCTTTCGAAGGTACATAAACATGTAAGGGGGACCATATATATATATGGTATACCATATGTCTCTTCCCAGTTCAGACCCTGACCTTCCCTTCCTGTTCTTACTTTATCTTTTACCACTTCTCTGTCAGCTGAGTGTCAGTTGTATTTGTACGAGTAAACCAAACCAATATTCTTCACCAGACCTTTATGCTGCACAAGTGAAGAAGCAAATCTCTTTGTGCTCTGCCTCATCTGGCCAGCTCAAATTCCTTGCAGCATCCTTGGTGATGGCACCACAGAGGGCAAGAGCTGCTGAATGTCATCAGAAAATTAAGTCTGCCGTTTCCACTCTGCTTTATACACCGTATTTAGAATAAAATAAACCTGGTCCACAAAGTTTGTACCTGGTAAAGTCTACCATCTCCTTTTTAAGGGTTAATGTCAAATATTGATGTTTCAAAGTCTTTTTTTGTGCCTTGCTTTCATGTGTCCCAAACTAACTTTCAGCTTTATTGTCTTGCAGCAAAGAACATTACAAATGATATAAAATGAAGGCAAAATAGTCAATGCAAGTTTATAGATATTACAGAGCTTTATGTGGAAGAAATAAGAAAAGCTATGAGTACTGGGCTCTAGAGGAATGAATAAAAATACAAGAAGTTGATGAAGATAGTGAAAATTGATCATTCCATCCTTTGTATGGTATCCCATTATTTGGTTGCTAACTCAAAGTTATTGCTAAATAATTTAAAGAAAAAAATGCCCATGTCAACATATTTTCTATATCATGGATGGTAATAATGTAATTTTTGTTTCATAAAGCAGAGGTTCCTTTCCTAAATAATTTATTCAGGAAGAAGGTGCACTATAAAGCTGTGAAAGGATAATGTAGTAATTGGAGTGTACTGCTTACAGGAAATCCAAGTAAAGAGCAATAGCTGAGTTTATAAATGATTTGGAGACATGTACATGTCATTCTCCTAAATCATCACTGTAAGGGGAAAGAAATCCTTTTGGTGCTCTTACCTCTTTTCCTGAGCTGTTCTGTACACTTAGGCTCTACTTGTCTTTTGCGATGGTTGATGAGTTGATCCTCCAGTTTGGTGTGATGAACCACCTTGATGCCAACTGACCCTATCTAAGAGGGACCATCATTTTTCTTCATTGTTTTCTCTGCTTACCCCAAGTACATAAGTTAGAATGCTGAAAGGAAACAAATGCTTGTATTTTGTAAAATGTAGTGAGCCTCTTTCCAAGGAATTTTGGAAAACTGGTTCTAGTTGCAGTAAAATACTCCTTCTGTGTGCTTACATGAGTACGTTTCTGCTGAATAAAGGATATTTTGCAACATCATGTGGTTATCTCAGAATCTTCAGTCAGAGTTGTCACTGAGTTGCCCCTTAGCCTGTTTACTTTTTAATCTAAATTTAGTGCAGGCAAATATGAATCTAATTTTTGTAGGGTTTGCTTAGATATAAAATTAGCCAGTTATTGTTTGGCTGATTTTCAAAAAGAGACTAAGGTTTTGCAAACCTTTGGGTATAATTTTGAAATTTATTAGAAAATAGTACCCCAAAATTGCATTTCTCTCAATTAAAAAAAATCCAAACTTGCATATGATAGAAGTTTGTTTGGTTTCTGAGAGTCTGCTGTTAAAAAAAAAAAGGAGAAAAAAGTAAATATAAGTTGTTTTTTTTTTTACTTCTGCTTTTTCTGGCAAATGATATGTTCGAAATATCATGATAGTATTTTCCCCCTCAATTTGAATTTTAAAATTATGACAGATTTTGCTAAATTATATTTCTTTTGTATTTGTATTTCTGTGAAATTTACTTTTCAAATAGGCATTAATAACAGTTGTATTTTATTTTTTTGGAGTTTGAATTTGCAACCTTAAATGTAGGGCAAAAACACAACACAAGAGTATATTTTGCAACCCTTGCTTACACTGAGTAGTAATTATTCAAATAAGCCTGTGCTGAATACTTATGTACGTAAATATTCACATGTAACTCAGTTTGTAGTTTCGTGATAAAGCAACAGAAGCTCCATCAGAAAAAACAGGGTAAGGAGTTCTCCTTTTCTTCTTCCTTCTGTCTGCACTGTTTCTGCTCTCTACCCAGAGCAGCTCATGTTGCCTGTTCACTTACCCCACTGCAGCCATTTGCAGGGACACAGTATGACCTTGATCAGCAAACTTATCTGAATTAATTTAAATGAAGGAGGAAAAAATATTCTGAAAGACTTACATATTTGAGTCAGAATTACAAGGCACCACCTGTGTATTTAAAATCGACATTTTGATACTTTTAAAAATTGAATTAGTGAATAATGTATAATTTTTATTAATGTACTGCCCCAGAATATAAGTTTTCAATGTTAAATATACAGATCTGGAATTGCTACTGGTTTGAATTGATGTGTCCCAAATCTGAAAAAAGCTATTGTGCAGGATGCATGAAACCCAAGTCAGAAAGCTGAGGATGTTGACTTGTTAGAATGGGCATCTTGAATGCTCATCAGCTTAGTATAAGACTTTGCACTAAAGGACCCAAATTCCTGGGGAAATGATAGTATTACTAATGAGCTGTTGAAACTCAGAAAACAGTTACACCTTGATTTTATTTTTGTTTTGAGCCACAAACAAATGTTTCCTGTTGGTGTTTGTTTTATGGCTGTTGTGGTGTGTGTTTTCCAGAGTGCCTTTTTTCTTGTGAACTCCTCCGTGACTATGTGTGATACAAAGCTTTGTGCCATGAAAAGTGACAATACCTTATTATATTTGGATCAGAGAAGCCCTGGTCAGATTGGGATGCACTTTCTCTTTTCTATTTACTAGAACTTCCACTGGGACTTTCATACATTTATTGAACTGTTCGAATGTTGCAGGTGCTTACCATCCAACCAGCTTACGGTGACTAATTGTTTCAATAAACAAACACAATCCAGGAGCTGGGAGTGGGAACCAGAAGATATATGGGTAATGTTGAAACACCTGAGCTTACCACATCACTTAGTGCCTCAATTTTCCCTAGTGAAAACTGGGAAAGCTGACATGCATAAGAAGCTCTGTGTACAAATGAAAATGTACTTTGTGCACCTTGACCAATATTGACCTATCAGATTTATATGAACAGTTGTTTTCATTTGTTTTAAGAGAGGTGTGTGGTGACTTCATGGCTCTATAGGCGAATATTTGTATAATGTGAAGATAGTGCAAGTTGATGCATGTATTTCGACACTTAAAGTTGAGAATGTTTTCCCACCCTAAAAAAAAGCTGAGAATCTGTAACTCTTTCTGATTTCAGTCATAATTCTGAGTCTTCAACATCTCTGCAAATTAGATCATGTTTGTTATCATGTAGCTAAGGTTGGCAGGGAACAGGGCAAGTTCTTGGCAGAAGTCATACTGTTAAAAGTTTATATGGGTGTCAGCATGAAATTCTCACAGCTGTTTATAACAAGATAACAATGTGTCACGCAAACAGCTTCATGTTCTGAGGGATGTCTGGGAACAATGGAGTGTTTGGGGAGGAAGTGTGCAGAAAATGTCTAAAGCTGTATTGAAGAAAAGCAGTGACATATGGATTTGATAGGTGGCAAGGGTGACTGTTACAGGGGCTTCTTAATGGAATATTGGAATTTTGGAAAAGAACTTCCAGAATAATGAGTGGGGGTGCAGTTGTCCTGAGCCTTATTTATTGAAACAGAAATGTGTCTGGAGCCACTGACTTGGAAATAACCTCAAACAAAACAGCTTTCTGTGACCAAATGCAGATTCAAAGGCTGATCTTGTGACCTAGGAAACTGGTTCTAATCTGCTGAGATCTCCATAGCAGGGCTAATTCAGTGTAGCAACCTGGTGCAGACATTGACCAATTACATTGTTGGTATTTTTATTTTTTAACCCCAATTTTGTCAAAAGGATTTCTTTTCTCTTGTGTAATGTTAATGTGACCAAAGAGGACTGATGGGAAATAAAATATTTTAGCATTATCAGTATTGAGAAATCATAGTTAATTTTGCATCCCTCTTGTGCTCTCCAGTGCAACAGTCTAGGGATCTCTGAGATCACAGTTTCTAAGATGAATAATAATTATTTTTTTCTTAAGTGCCAATGGAGAATTTTTACTATGGAGAACAGAATAATTGTTTTGAGTAGGAGAGCCTGTGATGGGAACCCTTAAAGTTTTGTGTGCATTAAGCTAGTGTGAAAGTTAATACTGACTTTTAGTTTTTTGAACAGTATTTGTATTTTCAGTTTGTGGTAGTATTCTTCCTTCCACAATTACCTTTAAGATTGACAATTTATTTTTAGAAGGGCAATAAATCAGAATTGGACAGCTTTAGTAGTTACAGAATATATTCAAGACGATTACTATTAAAAAAGATCTTGCCTTCTTCCCAGCAGTATGATGTGACCAACAAAATGTATGTGTGTATACATATCAAAAGAAGAGAAATAACAAAGAGATTATTGATAGCAATCACAATTTCCAGTCCAATTATAGTCTTTTACTTATGCATCCTAACCTGGTCTTATTTTATGGTTCCATGTAAACTGCAGAGTAATTTTTTTTAGCGTATGCAGAGATATTCATTGAAAAGAAAAGGATATTTTAAAGCAGGGAACAACTACATCCAGCTGTTGAAATGACAGGAGTATGGGATATGAGAGCTTAGCCAGGTGGTGCCATGGGCAGGGCTGGCAGAAAGCGAAAAAAAGGGAAAGGGAGAAAAGGATTTCTGGAACAGCTTCTCCACAGGCTCTCCCACACCTTTCATTCCTGCCTCTGTGCCACCTCATTTGATGAGTCCATGCAGGCAGCTGTCTGTGCTGCATGATGAAATGTCTGGTTGGATCCCTTCCCTAGCTTGCTTCCCAGCCCAGTGGGAGGAACGCTTGCACCAGCACAAGGCAGGGTGGCACAACAGGGCGGCGGTGAGCAGGTGAGGTAGAAGGTTGGCTGTGTCTAAGCTGGCATCATTGCAAAGAACAGAGAGATTGCCTGACAATGTCTCTGGCAGGACCCTGTAGCCAGATTTGCAAACAAAGTAACTGTGGGTGAGATTTTTTTTTTTTTTTTACTCCTACGTCTGTGCTACGGGTATCAGTCATGCTGTAGAACTTCAAAGCATCTTGACGTTACTGAGCGACCAAAACCATCAGAAGTAAATTACTTGATTTTGATGGTCAGCATGAAGTCTTTCTAAACAGAAGATGGAGGGCATATCCTTAACGTTTTTTGAAAAATAAAATTTTGTTCTTTGTTTTTAAATTGACGGCTTCTAAACTACCATTTGTGTCTGAAAATTTTCTTTAATAATTGGAGTGAGTTTTCAAAATTACTGTACTGATGCATCTCGGGCTCAAAGGCTTATAGTAAATGGGGTTATGTCAGGCTGATGACCAGTCACTAGTGGAGTTCTCCAGGGCTTCATCTTAGGCCCAGTGCTCTTCAACATCTTCATAAATGACTTGGATGCAGAACTGGAAAGTATAGTAAGAATGTTTGCCAATGATGCTAAATTGGGAGGAGCTGTTGAAGGCAGAGAGGCCCTGCAGAGAGACCTTGACAAATGAGAGGACAGGGCAATCGCCCCTATATGAAGTTTTAACAAAGACAAGTGCCAGATTCTGCACCTGGGATGAGGCAACCCTGCATGTACATACAGGCTGGGGAATGAGAGGCTGGAAAGCAGCATTGTGGAAAGGGACCTGGGGGTCCTGGTCGATGGCAAGTTTAACATTAGTCAGCAGTGCCCTGGCAGCCAGGAGGGCCAACCCTGTCCTGGGGGACATCAGGCAAAGCATCACCAGCTGGTCGAGGGAGGGGATTGTCCCGCTCTGCTCTGCACTGGTGCAACCTCACCTTGAACATTGTGTGCAGTTTTGGGCTCCACAATATAAGAAAGATATTAAGCTGTTAGAGAGCATCCAAAGGAGGGCAATAAAGACAGTGAAGGGCCTTGAGGGGAAGCCATATGAGGAGTGGCTGAGGGCACTTGGTCTGTTCAGCCTGGAGGAGACTGGTGGGACACCTCATTGCAGTCACAGCTTCCTTATGAGCGGAAGAGGAGGGACAGGCACTGATCTCTTCTCTGTGGTGACCAGTGACTGAACCCAAGGGAATGGTCTGAAGTTGTGTTGGGGGAGGTTTAGGCTGGGTATTAGAAAGAGGTTCTTCACCCCAAGGGTGATTGGGTACTGGAACAGGCTCCCCAGGGAAGTGGTCACAGCAGCAAACCTGTCTGAGTTCCAGAAGTGTTTTGATAATACTCTCAGGCACATGGTATGATCTTGAGGCTGTCCTGTGCAGGGCCAGAAGCTTGACTTTGATGATCCTTGTGGGTCTCTTCTAGCTCAGGATACTCTATGATCTTCAATTTTATATATAGAACTCTTCTCACCCATATTTTCTGTGACATAGGCTGCAGTGTACCTTATTTCATCCCAGTCACGTACAGCTTTTGGCTTCCTGGGAATGCGCTAGTTCAGACCTCAGCTGAGCAAAGCCTGAACTTTTTTGTCTAATAATTAACTTCTGTAAACTTCCAGATGCTGACAATGAGCTCCAGCTTTCTGTATATTCAGGCAGTTTCATTTACAAGTAGAAGCTCTTTTTACTACAGAAATCTCCAGCTCTGTGATCCTCCAGAGATGTAATGATTTATTCCTCTCGTCTTCACAGGAATTGATGTTCAATGGCTAGAAAGAGAGCTGACAAGGGGCTGAAATGAATATGACTACCATCCTACAAGAGATTTTGATTAAAAGATCACAGCAGAAGAAGAGGACTTCCCCCTTAAACTACAAAGAGAGGCTTTTTGTACTTACGAAGTCTATGCTAACATATTATGAAGGTCGAGCAGAGGTAGGAGGCACAGATTTATACTACCAAGTACCTTTGTTCCTTTTTGCTTTTTTATAATATTTGCTTTTTTCCTACTATATGTCATACTGTCATGAGCAGATGGGGGAAATGGTCATTGGCAGGAAGGAACGTGAGCTGCCATTTCTCTTATTTACAATGTAAAGTACCTTTGTTCCTTTTTGCTTTTGTATAATATTTGCTTTTTTCCTACTGTATATCATACTGTCGTGAGCAGATGGGGGAAATGGTCATTGGCAGGAAGGAACGTGAGCTGCCATTTCTCTTATTTACAATGCAGGTTGACAGAGGTGTAGATAACTTATCTGGTAGTCAATTTGAACCGGTTCTCAGAGCTGTAGTACATTGCCTGGATGGCAGAAATAACAGAAAACAGCATTTATAGCTGGTCATCAAGGCTGATTTCTTTCTCCAGAGTGTGAAAGCAGTGATTTTTCATCTAAGTGGGAAAGAGATGGAAAAACTTAAAAATCATAGTTGCTTGTGGCTGTGTTTACTGTGAAGGCAATTACTTTAACATCTGGGAATTAACTGGATTCGAACAGGAGGAGCATTTGATAGGAGCAGTGCGTTGCAGACCAAGTCCCTCAGAGATGAGATCCATTAGAGTGGATCATGCAACCTAATGATTGAAGTGAAGCTGGAAATAATTTCTCTTTAACCACACAAACAATTCATCCCTGTTACCACTTTCTGTGTAAATTCAGTTACACAAGAAGTAACTAGTGTAAACTATGCAAATCCTCAGACCAGCATTTTTTCAAATGAGCTCCAGACTCAGTTTCATCAAGGTCACCTGCCCCCAGCATGCCTTGTCATATCCTTAGTGCTGGGGGTGCGATTTTCCACTTAACTGAGGCTCCTTTCCATATTTGTCACAAATGGCTACAAAAGCTAGGGTAACATGCTGTTACTAACATGTTGGGAAGCCATTTAACAATAAAACTTAATGGAGACAACCCTACAACCTCTTGTGTTGGCTGTTTTACCTCTAGTGAAAGAAGAGGGTACAGGAGAGAGCTAATGCTTACTAAGCATGTGTCTCTGCCAGACCTTGTGGTTGCACCAGAACTGAATTCACCATGCTGTCAGGATGACAGCAGTCGGTGTAGCTGCCATTCTCTGACACAGTCAGGGATTAAGAACAAGATCATAGACTGGCTGGGGTTGGAAGGGGCCCCTGGAGGCCCTCTGGTCCAAGCCCTCTGCTCAAGCAGAGCCACATAGAGCTGATTGCCTGGGACCAGCTGGCAGTTGAATATCTATGTCCAGATGGCTGTTGAATATCTCCATGGATGGAGTTTTCACAACCTTACTGGGCAACCTGTGCTGGTACTTGGTCACTCTCACAGTAAAAAAACCATTGTTTTCCTAATGTTCAGATGGAGCCTCTTGTCTTTCAGTTTGTGCTCACAGGCTCTGGTCCTGACACTGGGCACTGCTGGAAATAGCCTGTCTCTGTCCTCTTTGCACCCCCCCTTCAGGCATTTTATGTCTCTCTGGATGGCACCATGACCCTCTGGTGTATCAGTCACTTCTATTTTGGTGTCATCAGCAAACTTGCTGAGGGTACACTCTGCTCCGTCATCCAGGTCATTAAGGAAGATATTGAACAAGACTGGACCCCTGGGGTACAGTGCTAGTTACGGGCCTCCAACTAGACTTTCTGCCCTCTGGGTCCAGCTGTTCAACCCTGGAGTATGAATTAGTGTGTTTTTACTGACTGTGGAGTTGAGATATGTATGCTTTCCCTCTCAGAGAATAAAGAGGTGGGGGCTCTTAAACATGTCTTGCATGCTTATCTTGTGTCAGCTCATGTTCAGAACAAATAGAAATCTAACAAACAGGTTTTACAGGTCTACTTGTCACCCTTTAAGAAGTTACCAGTTCCAGCTTTCCCCTTCCAGCTTTCCTGATCCTCTCCAGGTTAATGTCCTCTGGCTAAAATACCTTTCCAAGAGACTGACTTGTGGATCTGTCTGAGAGGGGGTTTGAACTATCAGCTTTGTTTGCAGTGAGATGGAGTAGGGCTGCCCATAGTACCCTCAGCTGAGGAGGCAGTAACTTCTTAAAATGTTCCAGTTTAAGATACAGACAGTTGGGCTGAAATATTATACCTACACTAGGCCATCAGTTTGCTGCTGAAACAGGCAGGTTCATCTCACCCATGTCCTAGCCTTGCTAGCCTCCCCCATTGACTTGAATTGGACCTGGCACTTCTTGGAACCCATACTGCTCTGAAAAATATTGCTAATCATAGAATGGCCTGGGTTGGAAGGGACCTTGAAGATCATCTTGTTCCAACCTCTGCCATGGGCAGGGACACCTTCCACTAGACCAGGTTGCTCAGAACTCCATCCAACCTGGCCTTGAACACTTCCAGGGATAGGGCATCCACAACCTCTCTTGGCAACCTGTTCCAGTGCCTCACCACCCTCACAGTAAAGCATTTTTTCCTAGTATCTAATCTAAAACCCACTCTCTTTCAGTTTGAATCCATTCCTCTCTGTCCTGTCACTTGTAAATATCTCTCTCTGTTTTTCCTGAAAGTTCCCTTTAGGTACTGGAAGGCCACAACTAGGTCAGCAGAAAGATATTTGATCTGGTTTTATTTTTTCTGGATTAGTGTTCTGCTGGGTTAGCAGGCTGCATAAGCTGGGTGCAGGATCTAACAAGCACCGGAGGCTGTGCCAGGCAGTGGAGGAGAACAGGATGCTCCGATTGTTGACATCAGCAGGTTGCTAGACTGGCTCAGTCATGACACATAACTTTCCAGCCTAAAACCATTTTTATTTTCACTGTTCTTCTCATTTTAGATTCTTTTAAACATTAGTCAGCATTTTATTTTATTAACAATATTGTTTGAAAATAATGAGCTCTGATCCTAGAGAGGCATACTGAATATTTTTTTCTGTTTGAAAAAAAAAATTACTGTGTGACTAAGATCTCTGTGACACAGTGGTAGTTATTCCTTTATGTCACTGGGCAACTTAAATGGATAAAATGTTTGGGGGTTTTATCATTTGTTTGGTTATTGTTTGTGGGTTTTTTAAAGTCCGTTACAGTGGCATTAAATTTACATTTACAGTAAGACATGCATATTTTGGCTGAGGTAATTTATATAAAGGGGAAAAAAGTTACTAGAGATCAAAATAATTCTTTCCCCTCTGAATGCTTGGGGTTTTATTGCTGAAATAAATGTGAATACTGTTTGAATTTAAAGACATGACAAATTAAAGGATGGGTACAGACTGATCTCATTTCGGGCTTGGCGATATTCAAACTCCAGATTGGTAAAATAAGCGTGGAAATCCCAAGCCAAGAGGATCCCACACCCTCATTTTAATCCCATCACTTCAGTAGTAGCAGTCTGCCAAGAGTGACTGAGTTCTGCTCCTCTAGGCAAGTGTATGATTCCCAGAGTGGTTGTTGGCCAAGCTGAAGTATTTTCTTTTCTTCCATTTTAACTTCTATGGGAGTTCAGTAAAAAGTTCAAGAAAACCCCAGGGTTTGTGGGCTTATGAATAATCATACCCCTTCTTTTTAAAACCAAGATTAAACTAAATCTCGTTAACCAGATTAGTCAATACTCAAAGTATTGGGGCTGGTCAGGATTGTAAATAAGGTGACAGAATTAGATATTTGGTATGTCTGATGACAGAAATGGAACATTTATGGCAACAGAAAGCAGTCAACCATAACAAATATTATTCTTGTAAACACTGCTGAGAGATTTAATTGTACTTTGCAGCTGGTAGTCAAGCATCACTTGCTCTTTGACCAAAACTGCACTTTACAGAAGCATTGTTTGTTTTGTTCTGTCCTGTGTCCTGACAAAGTGCCATATTACCTACTTGGAGCAATAAATTATTATCTCTCAAACATGACTACAAGCAGCAGGCTAAAATCTTGTTTTAACTTGCTCATAACCAATTTAAATCTTTCTATATGTGCTTTCAAGCAGATCAGGCTCCCTGTCATGGTACAAAGTGCCCACAGTGAAGCTGGAACTGCACTGCTGCTATGAGAAGGAGAATTATAGTTTCTGCATTTAGAAATATTGCACTACTGTAGGTCATGGAGGAGGTGTGTGAACTATCAATGGAACATAACTACACAATTGGTGAAGAGGTTGAATTTCGAGACTGATTTCAAAGTACAGAATCCTGAGGAAGGAGAGTCCTGGTTTAGGTCACCTGTGCAAAGCTCTACAATTATGATTGATGCAATGAGAAACCTACTTTGTGTAGGAAGTCAGTAGGACCTTGGCTCTTATGGTTTAATTTCTTCTGGGCATTATGCTGTTGGATAAAAAACTGAAGAAATATCACTTTTAGGTTTGTTAAAAGGATGGACGCTAAGAAGCTTGAAAATAAAGATACATCAGGAAGAAACTTGCCTTAAGCATCATGGAGATGAGCTTTTACTGTCAGTAAAGAGGAATATTCTGTTTAAGCTGGGATGTTTTCTGGTTTTGTTTTGATTTTTTTTTTCTTTTTGGTCATGAGTTCTGAGAATCAGTAAGTGTAACTGTTGGGGAAATGCCATCATTGCACTATTGAGCAATATTGGGCTAACAATAATTACAAGTATATAAAAAGCTGTGTTAATATTGTTTCATGAAGCCCTTAATGGTTTAGCTGCTGTCATTATTAGAAACAGTATTTTCTGTATTTTTTCCTTAATGCTGCAAAAGTGGCTAATGAAATCTGAATGTGATGGGTTCCGTTTGTAATGAAGATAAAAGTTCACTGTAGTAAGAAATAACTCAATCGGTCTCCAAGCACAGAGTACTGGTCATGAATGTATAAAAATAGGGAAGAAGTAAAATATCTTCCTATTCTCGGTATGCAGATGTACTATAAAACTGAATACACTACAGTCAGAAAGACTTAAGATATGTACAGTGTTCTCAAATATGCATTGTAGACTTACCAAACCAGCTTTAAACACATTTATGTAGACAGTAGTAACTGTGGCGATTTGAAAGTGGGGGCGGGTAGGCATTTTTTCACAAACTGGCCCTTGCTCTTGAGAACTGCTGCACTATTCTTACTGGTGTCAGCTGGAGTAATAGATTGCAGTGCAACTTCTCTGGATAATCTGGTTGTATAGCAAGGGCATATAGTCTTCTAAAGAGGAAACACTAACTTGAAGTATTTAATCAGAAAATCTCTTTTCAATTTTGTGTGGTTTGAAAGCTCAGTTTAATACTTCAGGTGTGCTTCTTTTCATTTTCCTGAAGTATTTTCTTCCAAGAAATCAAAAAAAATACTAATCAGTAGGAAATTAATAAGCAAAATTAGGCAATTTTGAAGTGAACCTACTTGTTTGAAAATCAAGTATTTCATGAAGTAATAATAATAATAATAATATTAATAAATCTCATTTGGAATGGCTTTTTGTATTTTTGAGCAGTAAAAAGTTAGCTAAGTTTTAATATGACTTTTTCCAAATTGCTAATTTCATCTTGAATGGATTGCAGGTTTGAAATCCAAGGAGGCATTTGTGGAAATAACAGCACGTGTGCATGACCCTAGGTTCATTTGGCCATTTTCTGTTGAAAGTGACCTCGTATCTTTCATAGTCAGTTTAAAATCTCTGGACTTTATTTTCAAAGGATTGGTGCATTTACACTTTCTCTGTGTCTGTTTGGAAAACCAAACCTTAGTGTTTATCAAGGAGTCCACCTTATCACTGAAATTTGAAATGCATCAGTAAATGTCAGCTGAACAGTGGCAATTGAAAGGAAGACTCACTTTACCAGTATGCCTGGTGGCTGGTGCCCCACGCTGCAAGTGCCCCACACACTCCTTTGCAGAGTGGCTTTGCTGCTGCAAAGAACAGCATCATTTATTCCTCTTGAGTTAACCAATAGGACAGACCACACAAAAATAGCACCCAAGCTACTATGCCCATCAGAATGGTCCACCAAGTACTCGTGGTTTATCCTCTTTCTCCTTGTGTGGCAGTAAGTTTGACTGTTGTGAATTCTTTCTCAATGAATGTTGAGAAGGTATCTCTGAATTGGGAGAAGATGATGGGGCAGTCTGACAGCCCTGACTGGAGCAGGCTTACTGCTTCATTAAAGAGCCATCATAGTAAGTAATGTGTACTTCATACAAGTTTTAGTTAGCTTATGCTGACAGAGCATCTCGCTTGAACTTAAAAGTGCCACCAGACTACAGGTTTTTGCTCTAGTTGGCATTTTAGGCAAGGGAAATTCTTTGAGATGAAGGAAAGATAATAAATGTAGGTGTTAAAGTACTTCTCATCAGTGGAGCAGTTAAAAGGAGCTGGTTTGCGCAAGTGAGATGTCCTTCTAGTTTGTTGGTTTGAAAACTTTTCGTATGTTTCTCATGAGTGTGGTGCTTCCTCAAAACTGCCACAGATCTGGTTATAATTTCAAAGATTCTTATCAGTGTGTGGACTGTTAGTATCCTTCATATCTATTGAAGCTGTGGAATGTTCCCTTTCACCATAGTATTTCTCTGTGTCTCTCATCTTGCTTAGCAGTGATAATCTTTAGTTTGAAAGTGTGCTGATGTGTGTGGTTTGGTTACTGTCCTCCCACACATAGCATGGTGTGCTTGCATTAACCTTTCCAGCCCACAGCAACTTGCACTGACCATGAGTCTGAAGCTGAGTGTTTATTAACACTAAATTTCTTTAAGCTTTAGTGTTTTTATTGTTTGCTCATGTTTACTGTATGTATTACAGTTCACAGCAATAAATGGTTTATCCTGGATTTTTCGCTTTCAGACATTATAGGCTTAATCCTGGTCCCTGTGGTTACCCTGCATGTGTTTGGAGGGACAGAGGTCTGTGGTGTTAGAGGGAGGACAAGATGGGGGAGACTTAGTGCTGCAATACCTGCTAGCTCTGGAATGGACGCACAGAGGATATTGGATAGCCCCTGATGGAAAACATTAAGAGTCTTATTTAGAAGGATGTTTCTGTGCAGTCAAGTAGAAGGCGGCTTTCTGATGAGCTGATCTTGGGAGGTGCAGAATGCTCTTGTCTTCACTGGAAGTAGTGGTATTTGCCATCAGGATCAGACTTGTGTGAAAACTTTTTTGTATAAACAGCAGAACTGTTACAACTAACAAAAACCAACCAGGTTTTAAATGAAAAAGGCAGAATAAAAACTTGAACATTCTTGGGAGTTGCTCATTTTGATAGTCTCTTCCTAAGGAAAAAAGGTTCTTCTCTAAGAGTTGTGTTTGGTTCTTGTAATTTGAATAGAGCGGAGACAGAACCTATTGAAATTACTGTGGCGATATTTTAAGGAAGGAAAAATAAAAGCTCTGGGGCCCACTGTAAAGCTGCAGGTTTCAGGGTAAAATTGTGTAATTTCATTGCCACGCTGCTCTTGCGCAAATACTTCCTATGGAGCATAACAACATTAGAGAGTTCCAAAAAGCTGTGCTACTTACTTTTTTTTTTTAACAGAATATTGATACATTCTACTGTTGTTTATTCCTATAGTGCTTATCCTTTATTATTTTTAACTCACCCTGATTTAGGTGATTTCATTAGTCATTGCGTTGGTGATTTAATTATTTTATATAAATGAAAGCACATTAAAATGCTTCTGATCACTTACTCTTTTTTTTAATGTAAGATTTTTTCTGAAATGAGTACATTGACAGAGCTTTTTTTGTTCCAAGTCACAGGTCATAACGATAGAGCTTTCTTAAGGAGAGAAAGATAGAGCTTGCAAGTTTGCACAATAAATTTTTTCTGTCTAGTCCTGGAAGAGGATTGTGAGTTGGCTGCTGTTTCCCACCTAGGAAACAGAAGTGGATATACACTTCCACATGAATCACACTGAAGTCCTTAGCTGTACTTACTGGAAATTTTAAGCAGGGGCAAGTGAAAACTGTTCAAGTCAGAGAAATAACTTAAAGCTATTCATGTGGGGGCAGCTTAACAGATGCATGGGAATACTCACTTGTAAAGAGCAATTCATAAAGAAACTTAAGTTGTAAAGAAATTGGTTATGTTGTACTAATGACTCCCTGTTCTCCATAACATCCAACAAAAGAAAGGTCAGAAAAATCAGACATAGGCGAAATTGAAAACATAGGTTGTAGTTGTTGAGACACAGACAAGACATGGATATTTACCTTATGACTAGAGTGGATCAGTCTTTAAGGGGTTAAGAAGGAAGTGCTGGAAGATAAATGAGAGAAGGGTAGAGAAGACGTAGTTTTAAAAGAGTGCAAAGGAGAAGCTGAGAAACTGTAATCTATGAAGATAATTTAAAGAAAAGTGCAAGAAAGACTAGGCTTGTTGAAATTACCTGGAAGATACAAAAATTGCATATCAACCAATGAAGAAACAAAAAATAATCTCAGACATTTCTGCTCTTTCTGCCATGTGGTAACAAGTCTTGTGGGTAGCAGAGAAGAAGCAGATATCCTGTGTTTTCATTCCAATAAGGGTTTTTTGACAGTGATGTATGACACATTTTCACATGTACTTCACATTAGAAATTACCTATAAAAACCTAATGTAAATCTGATTGCAGAGCACATGGGAAGCTGGTACAGTGTTGAATAAGCATTGGTGTCTTGTTTTCAGATTGAAAGCTTGTCTTGAATGGGGTGTCCTGTTCTGCATTGCAGTATTTTCTCTAGTGATTTTGTTGGAATAGAAGCTTGCTGAGTTCTCAGGTGACATAAAACTTGAAGAAACATTTTAAAAAACAAGTCTAGAAATCCAAGTGGTATGTTGGGATTAGGTGTGTGGTGGGTTTGGTTGTTTGCTTTTTTTGTTTTATAGAATGTGATTCAATGTGGACAAGTGCAAAAGGGACCAGTGTTATTTAATATCTTCATTAATGACATAGACAGAGGAATTGAGTGCACCTTCAGCAAATTTGCACATGACACCAAGCTGAGTAGTGCTGTTGACACACATCATGCCATCCAGGGGGACCTGGACAAGTTTGAGAAGTGGGCACATGGGAATCTCATGCAGTTTTACAAGAACAAGTACAACCCCCAGTACCAATACAGGCTGGGGAATGAACAGATTGAGAGCCCTGCCGAGAAGGGCTCAGGGGTGCTGGTGGATGAGAGGCTGGACACGAGCTGGCAATGTGCACTTGCAGCCCAGAAAGCCAGCTGTTTTCTGGGCTACATCAAAAGCAGATCAAGGAGGTGACTCTGCCCTGCTACTTTACTCTGGTGAGACCCCACCTGGAGAGCTGCATCCACCTCTGGAGTCCCCAAAACAAGAAAGACAGGACCTATTGGAGTGAGTCCAGAGGACAGCCACAAAGTTGATAAGAGGGATGGAGCTCTTGTCCTATGAGGAAAGGCTGAGAGAATTGGGATTGCTGAGCTTGGAAAAGAGAAGGCTTTGGGGTGACCTAATTGCAGCCTTCAGTACATGAAGGGAACTTACAGGAAAGATGAGGGCAAGGCTATTTACAAGAGCATGTAAGTGACAGGACAAGAGGGAATGGGTTCAAATTAAAAGAGAGTAGGTTTAGATTAGATATTAGGAAAAAATTCTTTACTGTGAGGGTGATGAGACACTGGAACAAGTTACCCAGGGAAGTTGTAGATGTTCCATCTCTGAAGGTGTTCAAGGCCAGGTTGGATAGGACCCTGAGCTACCTGGTCTAGTGTAAGGTGTCTCTGCCCATAGCAGGAGGGTTGGAACTAGATGATCTTCAAGGTCCCTTCCAACCTAAACCATTCTGTGATCCTTATAATCAGATGTAAGGCATTAGCTGCAGTGCTGCATCTGGTTTAGGGCAGTAAGTTTCAAGGAAGATTTGGACCTACGTGTGAGATTCAAGAATAGGAACAGTGGAAAGGATAAAGTTCCCAAAAGCCAGTGGTGAAGAGTTGGTTGAAGGGTTGGTTGGTGGAGCAGCAATTGTTGGAAGCACAGAGTGGTGATGGACAAGAATCTCCAAAGACATATAAAAACCTCTTAGCTCTGTAGTTGTGGAGTCCATCATCTGAACCTTGAGAAAGTAGATAAAGCAGCTGGTGCCTTGACTAGGTGACCTCTTGGGTCCTCTCTTGTGTTCTGGTCACTCACCTGTTGATGCCTGTGAACTTGGGTATCCTCTCTCTTTGGCTTGGGTTGTCCAAGTCTAGTGTTAGACAGCATGAAGGCTGTGTTAGGGGGGTGGCTGAATGCAAGATGTCACTTACCCAGCAGAAGGAGCAGTGGCCCTGAGAGGGGAAAAAACAGGCCAGAAATGCTACAACTAGGCTGGGCAGACTCAGAGCTCTGTGAGGACTTAGAGAAAACCAAGACGAGAAGATTTTTTTGAAAGAATCTAAAGAGATGTGCTGGTTACTTTGACAGCTGGAAAGTTGTAGGTTATTTAAGGCCTGATATGGATGGAGACCTGGCTGATTTATTGTGTCCATTACTCTTGTGTGGTTGCAGCAATGTATCATAACTGCAGTTGTGTACATTTGACTGACTGCCTCTTGGTTGCAGGAGAAGAGTAAATTATAGAAAATGCATTATAGTCATGGTTAGGAAGTTGCATCAGTTCTATGATGGATAATTAATTTTTGTGCTTTTCAGTCTCTCCAGTGCTGGTGGCTGACATCTGCTGAGCAGCCAGATGATGGTAACGGATTCTCAGTTTCTTAATTTGCAAGACAGGTGTTTTTGTGGGTTTTTTTTTGTTTGATTGTTTTTTTCCCCCTTTAAATTCTTCTCAGGAGTCAGATATTGGATCAGGTCGAGATCAGAATAGTAGTCACCTCTCGCTTTTTGTATCAATTCTGGCCATTTTGGAAAGGTAAATAAAAATATTTGATACTAGCTTCTCTTAAAATAATATTTAAAAATTAATTGAAAGGAGACACAGCGTTCTTTAACACCTCTGACACACTGGAAAATATGGGAATGGAAAATGTGGCCATCTAACACCTAGCTACAGTCATTATATTTGCATAATGAGGAATTGCTTGCCTCAAGAGTGAACTGCAGCAGTATACAGTCAGTGCTTCTTATTGCTAAATGGCAATACTATTAAAAAACCAAACAAAAAACCCCCAAAGCCCAACCTCTCCCCCCCAAAACAACAAAACAAACCCAACCAAAAACCAAAAATGAAAATACCCTCACATTTGGCTCTGGAGCCAAATATTCTGCCACAGAAGCTGTTTGTGGGCAGTGTTGACTTAGCCAGGCTTTTCGAGGTTTTGTAAAGTTGTAGAGCAGCTCCATAAAAGGAGATGTCAGTAAAGCTGTGACCTGCTATAGCTCTGAGAGCTCAAGTTCCATGGGTCACATGCTGGTGACCTCAGGATTTCCTACATGGGGGTAAGCACGGGAGAAAGAAATAATATGAACAGCAACGAAAGAGAGAAAGAGACGGCATGGGGGAGACAAATCTTGATATCTTGACAGCTGGGCTAACTTCTGCATGTTTTCATTGAGGTTTTTTTTTTTGGAAATGTAATGTTCTTTGTGTATTAACACCCCCCCACAAACACACTTTTGTGAAGGTAAGCAGCACAATATCTTCATCAGCAAAGAGGAAGAAATATTTTTATCTGATAGTGAGGGTATGGGCTTCTTAAGGTGTAAAGTTGCTGTAATTAGCAGAGGAGTAATCCTAAGTGTACGGAGGATCAGCTGTGTGACTGTACACTTATTTAACACTTAGATTTTTCTTGTCTTCCTGTATTCTTAGATTATTTCTTTTAAGGAATTGTGTAATGATATGTTTGTTCCATATCTGAAAACATACGTCTAGTGTTATGATTTCTTAATATTGCTGTTTTATATGTTTTAAAAAAATAGAAATAACTTATTCTGTTTGGATTGCATGGAACCAAGACTTAATGCCTGGACTGGCCATTCCCATTGTGAGCAAGGAGCAGGGCTTCTAAAACTGTAAATCAATTTTTTGAAGTATAGGCAAATATGTATGGCATTTTGCATTTTGTCCAGCTTTGTATAGTAGTTTCTATATAGTCACTTCCCTTTTGTTATTTTCAGCAAGCAGGTACATTAAAAAAAAACCACAACAAAACTCCAACCTTTAGTGCGACCTTGGAGCACATATTTTACCTATTTGTTATCCTTATTGGGATATAGTATTTTTATACCTTTATTACTGTTCTAACCATATTTGCTTCTATAGGCCTCCCTCTAGAGGTGTATATCTATCTTCGGAAAAGAGGTGGAGACAGCATATACGAATGTTCTGGTGAAATACTACTGTTTCTACAGTGCATCTAACCTTTTTCTACTATGTTAGCAATCTTCCACCTTCCAAAGAACACCACTTTAAAAATGTCCTTCTGCCTCCTAGAATTTGGCATTGGCAAATGGTTAGCCATTGTACTAATTGTACTAATTCTGCCTCTGTAGCAGAAGTCACTTGTTGGAAAGAGTGGTTTGGGTGGATTACTCAGGGCAGGTTCATGCCTGCACCTCTGCTTCCCAACTGGTTCAGGGCTTGAGCTCTCCCTTAATTCTGCATTTCATGTCTGCTGCTTGCCTGGGTCTAGAGCAAGGCATTTGGCTGGTAGAATAAATGTGACATAGTGATGGCATGCTAGGTGTCCTATTACAAAGGGAAATCATTTAAGTAGGGAGGAGAGAGGAATTGCAGTGGTCTCTCTAGCACTTTTCTTGAGTCATCCTTTCCTGCTCCAGTGCCTCATAGTTTTTAGTGAGTAATGCTGAGGTAAAACAGAGCTTCACTCTTGGCAATTTGAAGGCTGGTGGCCATTAATAATAAGTGTTGCTTCTGATGTAATCCGAAGCATGTCTGGAGCAGTAGATTTGTATTTAATTTCACATATGTAAGCTTTTTTTGAAAATCTATAAAATATGCAAAAAAAGAATAATCTTCTCTGATGTTAGGCCTAATTTGCTGCATTGAGTTGTGAGTCAACTTTGAGGTGGCTTAATTCAACATCTTGTGGTGAAGCAGACTGAGCCATCTTAAATCATAAAAATGTAGAAAGGGATGTCTTTGCTTTGCTTCTCCGGGCTTCTGCTAGCCTTGGTCGAAGAAGTTCCTTCAATACAGACCCCAGCTTGGCCCAGACATGTCTGTCTTCTGCTTCCTGCCTCATCAGGGACTTGTATTGCCTGTTTAGCATCCCAGTTTCTCTGGAAACTTGGTGAAACATAGCAGTAGCCACCAAATGGTGGTAGCACTTCAGCAACAGAGTCAGTGACCAGATGAGATGATGCATTGGCACCTATTTCCTTCACCAGTTTTAATCATAATTTAAAATCAGCCAAAGGGAAGCTCTTCCTTCTTCTGTACTCAAGTTATTTTTTGTAAAGAAGAGTAGATTAAGCCTATGATTACAACTGATTGGAAACTTTCTATATGAAGAAGTGGTATTTTTCACTAAGCAATTTTACTGTACTCTGCACTTTCACAAGCATAGATATTTATATCCTCTATAGAGATATTTTTCAAATGACTTCTGCAGCTAAAACAATATCAATTTTTAAATGGAAAAGAAAGCAAGAAGTCTCTGCTGAAAAGGAAATTAAATAATTGGTTATTTTTTTACTAATATTTTTTGTTTTTCTCTTCTAGAAAAAGTACAGAAAAGGATCTGTGGATATTTCAAGGATTAAATGTGTAGAAGTTGTAAAAAGTGATGGTATTATTCCCTGTCAAAATAAATATCCATTTCAGGTATGTTTCTTTTATATAAAATATATAAATTACAGTGCTCTTTTCAACAGCGCCAAGTCATTTGGATGTAACTTCCCTTAAAACTGCTGTCACTCCTAAATACTGAGCCTATTTTCTGGCTCTTTGGGACTGGTGGGAGGTAGTTCAGGATCAGTGGTTAAAACCCATCCCCAGCAAGCTCTGCTCCCCCTGCAGTCCCCTCCCTTGGGAGTTGTGCCTCATACACTTGGTCTTTTTCTTTTCCCCATCCTTTCTCCTTGAGTTTTGACTGGAAAGTCCTGGTCATCCTCCAAAACAAGTAAGCTGGCAGCCCATTTTCTGTCTTCAGTCTTCCACATTAAATTAACTTTAATTACCATTAAATTATATAGAAATAAGAAAATCAAGATAAAACTTGTTGCTTTTATTTTCATTGTGAATTGAATGGAAATAAACACAGAAAACAAATTGCTTAGAGGGCAAAAAGAAAACTAAGGTGGGTTGGATACTGTGCCTCTTTACTGTAGAAGGAATAGTTGGAGTGAGGATGAATTCCACTGCTGGAGAGGGGACTGATCCCTTTCTTCCAGAGCAATACAAGCAGTGAAATAAAAAAAAGGAAGAGTCACCCCAGGCAGTACAGAATTGCAGGGAGTTGTGAAATGGCTGGATAAAGGATGTCTGATTATTAAATAGCTATAATGATTGAATTGAGCTGTTTTTAGAAAACACATGGTGAAGAATGAACAAAGCAAAGCGTGAAGCATTTTATGGAATGCTGTCAAGATAGATACCATTACAAAATCCTTCCTTATTCTCCTGGAAGCATCATATATGAATAATAAACCTTAATAACCTTTCCCAGTTTCTGCATTTTGTGCCTCAATACACTAATCTTGCTAAATACAACAGTCATTAGTCTTATTCTGTTTCCTCTGTTTCCTGAGGCAAAAATAAGTTAATACTACAAGGTAAATGTATTTTGATTATTTCTTTCCTCCCTTCAGGTTGTATATGACGCTAATACGCTTTATATTTTTGCACCGAGCGCACAAAGCCGGGATCAGTGGGTGAAGAACCTGAAAGAAGGTAATGGGAATTGCTTATACTTAACATCTGACATAGGCAGATGCCTTTGCTTTAGCTGTCTGGATGTGTTGGAGTTAACTTGGTGCCGTGTTTTGGATTTGTGGCCAAAACAGTGTTGAAAACATACCATGTTGTAGTTGCTGCTGAGCAGTGCTTGCACAGCCTTTTTCCTTCTCTGTCCCCACAGTGAGTAGGCTGGGGGTGGGCAAGAGGCTGGGAGGTGACACAGCCAGGACAGCAGAACTGGGCTGACGGAAGGGATATTCCAGGCCATATAAAATTGTCCTCAGCAACAAAAGCTGGGGTAGAGGAAGGGATTGGGTGTTTTTGCTTCCATATTGGCCATTGCTCAGAGACTGGCTGGGCATTGGTCTGCTTGTGGGAGATGGTGAGTGATTGCCTTTTGGGGTTTTTCTTTCTTCCAGTTATTAAACTGTCTTTATCTCAAGCCACATCTCTTGCTCTTTTTATTCTTTCCCCACCCTGCTGGGTTGGGGGAGTGGGCAAGTGACTGTATGGATGCTTAGCTTCTGGCCAGCATCAACTCCCAGCAAATTATAAAAATAAAATGTTAGAGCTTCTGTTGCTTATATCCACCAATTATAATTTCTTACTAGGCCAGCTCATCGCTTGCATACACAGAGTGTGATAACAGGCACTGGGAGTATCAAACATCCAGACTGATTTGATTTTGTGAAGTCCAGCTGCAATCAGAATTTGACTCTCTGGTTTTGCACAATGAGTAAATCATCAAAAAGTTTGTCCAAGCTAGTTAATGGCATCACTCAAAAGTTTTGTTTGGATGCAGCTAGATAAGATTGAGGGCCATGTAAAATGATGTGATCTGATAAGTTCTATCACAGTGAGTAAAGCTTTATTTTCATGAGCCTCTTAATGCTCTCTTTCACCATCAGATGCTCACATTAATTACAGATGGTCTGTAAAATGATAAGAAATGATTTCTGGGCTGGGGATCACAGGTCAAGGAGTGACTTCTGAAACTCAGCAAGCCATAGCATGGGGGTAAGGAGCCTTTCAAACCAAACTCAGGAATTGTGCCATGGACTAGAGATAAATGTCAGCTATATTTCCCTCCAGAACACTGTTTGTAGAGGAATTTGAGGCTCTTGCAGCAGTAATAAAGGACCAGACAGAGCTCCCAGAGCCTTCACTGCTGCCTGAATGATTCGTATGGTGCAGATGGGCACCTGGGTCTCTTTTCATGGGTGCACCAAAACCCTGCTGTGGTATGGCTGTTGTAGGTGGGGAGTACAGCACTCCATTCTGGAGTAAAGTTATGTTATTACCCTAAAAATATCCTCTATGATTGTTGTATCACCTCCATATAAACTTGCAAGAAAGCGCTTAAGAGAAGCAATGCTAAAGTAAGGGCAAAGATATTGTAATACGTATTAAAAATTACCCTCTTGTAAACTTTTTTTTTTGGTGTCTTTCATTGTATGTTCTTTTTCTTCTTGTAGAAATAAAGAACAACAGCAATATAATGGTAAAATATCATCCTAAATTCTGGACAGAGGGAATTTATCAGTGCTGCAGACAGACAGAAAAATTAGCTCCTGGCTGTGAAAAATACAATCTTTTTGAAAACAGTAAGTACATGTGTCTTCATATGAAGTTGCTCTGGCATATTTTTCTGCTTTTTTATATGATACTGTCATCACCCCTGAATGACCTGGATATTAGTCAAATTTATAGAGCAGATTCAATCATTGATACTGTGCATAAAGTAAGTCAAAATGTTTGTTTCCTTTCCAAGTATTTTGTATAAAATAGAAAGACCAGCAAAATGTCCTTGCCAAAAAAAAAATGTTTACAGAAAGTTGAAAGGAATCATTGAGGTTGCATTTCACTTGATTTGTTTCTCCCATTTCAAACTTATTTGACCAAGTGTTTGTCTCAGACTGAGGATAAAACCTGATGGTAGAAAAGATTCAACCAGAAATCTTGTCAGCTCTTCAGTTATTTATTAAAACCTCTATTAACCCATGTGAAAGAATAATACCTGTATTACATTCAGCATTACTACACCAGGCTAAAAACAGTACAAGAAGGTTTAATGTTTTTACAGACACAGGACTGAATTTTCTCAGAGATTTGTAAATGTCCCAGTATTAACTGGGATGAGCTGTGACTTCTGTAGGCATGTGCATCTTCCAGCATCCAAATTGCAGATTCTGCTTATTCAACAGTGGATGCTCCTGCATGCACTGCTGTAGCACTGCAATATTGTCCTACAAAGGATATAGTTATTATTTTGTCCTTGGTTTAAGGAAAATTCCATAGTAGGAAAAGAAATGGAGCCATTGCTTATCTCCCATTTAAATCAGTGGCACTCAATGATTTCTTATGTCAGTGCCTTAAATGGTAGTGGGTGGGGACCTGTGGATTTAGTTGCAGTAAAAGACTAAAGAATAAACAGTGGCTCATGGCTGTTCTTATTCAGCAAAATGTAAAGCATGACATACAGCTCAACCTTGTATTTGCTGAAAAAAAGCAGTGCAGGAGAAAAATACTTCTGGATCAGAGAGATGTAATAAAAAAATACATACAATTGTTATGCCTTGTTTAGCAAAGCAGGGGTCAGGGGCATAGAAGAGCAGTTCAGGGCTCTCTGTGGCATTCTGTGGTGTGGCACAGACTTTGCTGAATCTGTGGTGAATGCAACCTGCTGGCTCATTTAGGATGTTTTTACAAGAATATTTAATCATTTTTCCTCTTGCTTAATTGGAGTTGTCTTTGCTTTTCTAAGCCATCCTGGAGGCTTGTTGAGGTATTAAAACCTTATCTGAAATTTAAACCTTTTACTTAATTTTTAAATTTATAGCTAAATGGATAGACATAAATCCTCTTCTGTGCTTTGTTTCTAGATGTAATGAGATTGTCCTCTCCAATGCCAGAAAAAAGTGTGGTAGGTAGAGTCTTTAAAATATTGAATAGATAATTGCTGCTTTTTGAAACAGTGCTTAAATTTCTTGAGATTCTTTCCATATCCTGGAGCAAAGGTCTCTTTCTGTACACATCAGTGGGCATCATGCTCTGTCACAGGGTGAAAAAAATCCCATTGAAATTTAGCTGTATCTATTAGCTGTGTCTGTACTTCTGGTGGAAGATGTGGCCAAAAAGCAAATGCCAGCCAGCTTTGCCCTTTACTGGCATCTGCGGAGCTGCAGCACGAACCAGCCCCATGGGTACCACCCCCCTGTGTGATTTACTGCCATGCATCCAGCTGCCTCCTTGGGCCACCACAGCTCCCCCCTGGGACAACTCAGGAATATCCCAGCTTTTGCCTCCAGGATGCACTGGTGTGATGGTAAAGGTGGGTGGGGTGAAAAAATGGAGCAGATTGGGATGATAATAATGTTGTGTTGTTTTCAGCGAAGGCCTCCACCACCTGTTCCTCCAGTTGAAGAAAATGGCAATGAAGAGGAGGAGATAGTGGTAGCAATGTATGACTTTGAGCCTACAGAACATCATGATTTAAGATTAGAGAAAGGTGAAGAATATACAGTGATTGAGAAGAACGACATTCATTGGTGGAGGGCGAGAGACAAATATGGGTAAACACGAGTTCCTTATTTTTTTTATAAAGTTCATAAGGCTATTTCCGTGTTGTAGTAGTTCATATTGACTATATGTCATCAAATAACTGCACTTTGGACCCCAGCCCTGAAATCTCATCCATATATTCTCACACAGAAACCAATTTTAAAAAGTGCGGTACTCGATAGGTTTTGGGGCCTGTGTGCAAAGACGGTTGCAGAACTGGATGCTTTTCCAGTTATGTTTTCTATCTGACTTCATGGTTTCCCAATTAAGGCACCAACCATCCTGTAAAACCTTGCTAGACTGGTACAGTACTCCCGCTTCCCTGAGGAGCATCTCATTAGGGAGCAATACGGTTAACACTCTGCTCAGCAGGCTCCGACTTCCAGACTTGAATAATCATCATAGTTTTATTTAATAGCTGTATCTTTAGAGGCAATCTTTGAATGAGTTGAGAGTTACAATTGTAATGACTACAACTTTACATTCCCTGAATTAAAATTTTTCCCTGTGGTTTTAAAGATGAAAGTTTTCATGCTTCAATATGTATCAGGTTCCTGTTGCCTTATGGTACAGGTAATTATGAGTTATCAGCCTGTGGCAGGCTCCAAAACTTATTTCCCGTGACTGATTGGGACTTCTGAGTGCAGATGTGACAGAGCAGCAGAGGGTTACTCTCCTTCACCCTTTCTGCTGGTTTTGTTGGACACTTCTGCTTCCCATGTCACTTCTCCCAGGGTGCTGAAAGTGAATGTGGAAATGCTGCTGTGGAAAATTAGTTCCTGCATAATCAGTAGTAGAGTGGGTGGGTCAGTAGTATATAAATTGTATTGAGAGACCTCTGGTAATTAGCAGAATGAAACACTGTCTTGTAGGCATGCAATTTTACATTTTTTCACTCAGATTATGTATCATATATCTTTTAGAAAACAAGGATATATTCCAAGCAACTATGTAACAGAAAAGAAGTCCAACAACCTTGATCAATATGAGTAAGTGAATATTTGCATTAAAATTTGGAATGTCATAAAATCAAACCCATGCTTCAAGAATGACAATGTATTTTTAACATTTTGGAA
Source organism: Pseudopipra pipra (assembly GCF_036250125.1). NCBI lineage: Eukaryota > Metazoa > Chordata > Aves > Passeriformes > Pipridae > Pseudopipra > Pseudopipra pipra. The sequence continues at coordinate 49,512,893 of NC_087552.1, forward strand.
GCAATTGTTTACATATGATAGAACTTAGAGGTTAAACAATTGAAATAGGCATTTTTTTTGAGATTCTCCTCATTGATTATGTTGTGATTTTTAATGTAAGATCAAGTCAATGAGATGGCCATCAGGCATGTAGTACTTAGGCTATCACTGTTAAAGCAAAGAAAGCCCTCCTAATTCTCTGGTAGACAAAGGAAAACTTTAAAGGAAATTCACCCATCATAACTGTGCTGAATGTTGTTTTAATATTAAAGTGACATCTCTATCCAAAGTCTGTGGCAGTAAGATAGTAGAGCAGAAAACAGTGGAAATCATTCAAAGTAAACATAACAGATTTTGGAAGGCAGCTCGAATTTTCAAGAAAATACGTAATTCAGTGCATTTTAAGTCTCAGTGTATGTACTTAACAGCTATAGATGTCTAGCTTTTAAAAAAAAATGCTTTTCCCCATTAATATTTAATCATGGAACACTTACTTAAGAACGTCTGGATAAAATTTAACACCAAAGTATCCGAGCCTGTTATTCTTGATATTCAAATATCAGTACAGCATAAACTGTTGTGCCTGAGAACTTACAACATATTTAATAACTTGTAGATAAAATGGAGCTCTAAGAAAATAATAATTAAAACCAGTTTAGAAAACTACATTAGTAGCTCCAAAACTCTACTCTCAGCTACATATGGCTCCTACTCCTGTGTTTTGACAGAAGGTGAAATTTTGTCTGGGATTTTGCCCTCAGCTTCACTAGAGGGAATTCTTTGTTGCTTTCTCATCTTAGAGGCTCTTGATAAGACCTCTGCTCTGCTCTAGGCTGGGCTTCAGGGCTAGCAGAAAGGGAAGGAAGGAACTGAGCTGCCTTATCTGGTCCAACCACTTTGTGCTTTTACCAACTTGGGGCCGTAGTTCTGAGTCACTGCGCAATCCAGGGAGCATTACTCCAGGTCATCTACCAACTGCAAGAAACCACTATCTCCGGAACAGGCAGAATCTGATTAAAGGCTGCTGTGCCACTTCCCTGCTTGGTTGCCACCATGACAGCATAGCTCAAAACGGTTGCACCACACCATTTGCGAGCTGCCTGTTTTTCCTTTTTTTAATGTTCTCTGTGACTGACTGACATGTTGGTGCTTCTGTGGCTGCTTTAACCTGCCCATTCAGCACAGAGCTCAGGGATGTGTAACTGTGACACTTAATTTCAGCCTCCTCTTTGCTAGGTGGGTTCTCCCTGGAAGCCCACAACCATGGAGTTATTGAATGACATAGCAGTCTAGCAGCCAACTCCACAGGTGGCTTGACCAGTGTGCAGGCAGCTGCTTCCTCAGGGCTGCCAACCTGCCCTCAGATTGCTGTTCACAGCAACTGCCATCAGCCTGTGAATGTTTAAAAAATGTTTTTTCTGAAAATGTGTATCAGTTACCTGAGTTTTGTTGGCTTCTGTGGGATCTCTCTGGATTTGTTTCAGGGCATTCGTATGGGATAACTGCACAGTGTAATAGACACTGATTTTTACACATTGTCAAAGGTTGAATTCTTGATCTTCATTAATTATAAAACTACTGAATCTGTAGCTTCATAATACTTTGCTAGAAGCTTTTTACGTAAATCATGCACCTTGGAGAAGTTTTATTTACTGATGTTGTGTTGCAGGTGGTACAGCCGAAACCTGAACAGAAGCAAGGCAGAACAGCTCCTCAGAAATGAGGTGAGCACAGCAGCCTTGCAGTATCAGCTGTGTGTTTTGCTTCAAGTAGCTTCTTTTGTTAAAGCAGAGGCTTATTTTGGCAAGTGCATATCCTAGAACAAGTAAAAAAGTCATGTAGCTTAAAAGCAGTTTTACAAAACCGTCAATGTGCATGTGTTTCAGGATAAAGAAGGTGGTTTTGTGGTGAGAGACTCCAGTCAGCCTGGCCTGTATACAGTTTCCCTTTATACAAAATTTGGAGGGTGAGTTTCTGTTCTGCTCTGCATACCTTGTCTTGCCCGAATCTATTTGTATCTGTATCTAAATCCATTGGATGGGGGAAAGCCCAGGAAAGAACTCAATAAAGAAACAAGGGCTGATGTGATAGAAAAGATGGGTGATTAAAATGAAATTCTCAACTCCATGGTTAGGCCACATTTGGTTTAAACCAGAGGAGACCTAAACCCCTACCCAGAGAAGGAAATTTTTCTCTCTCACCCCATTTGGTCTTTTCCCTCCTTCCAGCCTGTGTTTGTGTCAGGTGTGTGAGCTGGACTGGGGAGCTTGCTGGGCTGAAAATTAACCTATTCTGGGTTAATCTTCAACTTGGTTTGAGCACTGAGATGAGGGCGAGTCACCAGTGCTTGGGATGTTTGACATTCAAGCTGTTCTGAAAGTGTGTGACACCGGGCATCTCTGTGGGCCCAAAAAAGTTTCGTTTTCCTAGTCAATGCACTCCTCTTAAAAAGGTCACAACAAATGGCAATGTATTATTATTAATTTATATTATTGTTATTATTTTTCCAGGGAAGGCTCATCAGGAGTAAGACACTATCATATAAAAGAAACAGTAACATCACCAAAGCAGTACTACCTGGCAGAAAAACATCTCTTTAACTCCATTCCAGACATAATTGAGTATCATCAACATAATGCAGCAGGTAGATGGACTGGATTTTTCTGCCACTTGATTTGAAAAGGAGAGTGAGGCATTTTAGGGTTTTAATGAAAATTTTTAGGTTTTTGTAGATCCTTCTTTTCAAGGGAAGTCATGGAACACTGCATTTTCACATTATTTCAATGCAGACAATCATTTGAAAGGTTTTATATAAAGGGGTGTGTGTGTGTGTATATATATATATATATATATAAAATGTATAGATATGTTACTGTCCCCAGAGTAACAGAAGAAATACTGTATCAAGTCAGGAATTATTCACTTAGCCCCATATAGTGCCTTTATCAGCTCCCTGTAACCCACAGCAGATGGACAGGGATGGTACTTCCCCAAAATACTCTCCAGGCACTAGATTTTTACCTGCTGACTGCTGCCACTTAGAATGATCTAACCTTCCTATATAGCAAATAGATGGGGAGAACAGTAACGTGTTGTTCAAGAAATCCCTATTTCACTTCAGATCTATAGCTGATGGCTGGTGCTGGTGTTTGCCCACTGTATAATAGAAGAGTTTAGGAATTGAGTTCAAGGCACATATACTGATACAGTATTTTTTTTTCAAGTCCAGTCTGTGCATAAATTTTCCTTATAACCTATGGTTTCCAGATCTTTACATCAAACTCTGATGACCCAGCATTTCCTGGTGATATTCTGGAAAATGCCTTTCTGAAAAATACACCACAAAAACACAAGCCCACTTTTCATTTATTATAAATTATTTTTCTACATATTTTTAATTGCTTCATTCCTTTTGTCGTATCAAGTTTTGAAAATATATTTATGAGAATATATTCAGCTAATTCAACATGCGACATATAAAATCCCTATGTGAAACATGTGGGATTCATATGTCTGAAAGAGAAATGATCAAGTAACATTGTGCATTTTAGATAATCTTTCTGATTTGCTTTATGAAAGGAGTTCTCAGCCTTTTTTGGTGCCAGCATAACTGTAAAGCACAAATATGTATGCATATATCCATATCCATCTCTCACCAGTAAAGAAGATGCAACAAGTTAGATGTAGTGAGGGCTTGTGTAATTCTCACAGCCACTTAGAATCAAGACAATGCAATAACAGAAAATACGGTCAAAGCTGTATATAACAATAAGCTGACTGTTAATCAGTGTTGGAGTCTGCAGTGAACAAGTGGCTGAGTTGCTGCCTGGCACTATTTCAGAAGTAAACTGTGTCTTATCATTGAACCTCAGGTCTTGTTACCAGGCTGCGTTACCCAGTGACCCCAAAGAAGACGACAGCACCAACAACGGCAGGATTCAGCTATGGTGATTGCGTGTTGTATTCACCTACACATATTTTTTTCTAATGATTTTATGTTAAGAGTTTCTGTGATTTTATGTTAAGATGCTAAAATATTTTCTAAACATTTTGAAAAGGTCCAATTCTTGTACTGTGATTGGCTATACTAACTTATACTGGTCCAGGTGTATCTTTGAGCCCTTGCATGGAGTATCAGTATGCAAAGGCAGCACAGCTGGTTGTAGGTGTGTGGTGCCAAGGGGAGCAGTGAGGAGAGGCAGAGCGTGTCACTGGTGCTCCAGGGGAATTCGGTAATTTCCTCCATGCTTTTGTGGATACCTTGAGCTCTGTCTGATTAAAGAGTTGTGCCTTTACTTCCTTCATTAGCCTCCAGGCTTCTGACTCCATCTTGGACCTTTGATCTTTGTGGAGGGGTTAATTTTTTAAAATGTAAGTTTGCAATAAGCTCTTTTTAAATGTGCCACATCAGATGTGAGCAGCTTCTACACTTTGGCACAATTTTCTATGGTGGCAGTTTGTTGAAATCGACTGAAAATATCAGAATGTAATTGCTGGCCTCGGGAAAGTTTGAATTTTGACTTCTGTGTTGGTCAGAAGTTGCTTAAATGTCATGTCTACCTAAAAGTTTGTTTGTTTTGTGAGGTATAGGAGTGTTTGGTTTTCAAGTTAATTCTAACATGTTCTCCCTAAAATCCTTAATTTGCTGTTAATCCAGTTTCCCTTTCCTCTTCCTTATCACCTACCAGTTCCTTAGCTGTTCCTTGGTTTTTTTAATAGAAAAATGGGAAATTAATCCCTCGGAACTGACTTTCATGAGAGAACTGGGGAGTGGTCTGTTCGGAGTCGTGCGCCTTGGGAAATGGAGGGCACAGTATAAAGTGGCCATCAAGGCAATACGGGAAGGGGCAATGTACGAAGAGGATTTCATTGAAGAAGCTAAAGTAATGATGTGAGTTGTGTGCTTGGCTCTTTTATTTCCAGTTCTAGGTCTCTGATGCCAGATACTGATTATAAATAAAACACTTGGGGTAGGTGGTATTTTTGCAGTTTTGTGGGGTGGAGAGCTAGCACTGTGTGGAGGAAGTAATAATGACATGATCTCAATCTTTTCAGGAAGTTAACACATCCTAAATTAGTTCAGCTGTATGGTGTGTGCACACAACAGAGACCCATTTACATCGTGACTGAGTTCATGGAGCATGGCTGCCTTCTCAATTACCTGAGACAAAAACGGGGAGTTTTGAGTAAAGACATCCTGCTCACTATGTGCCAAGATGTATGTGAGGGAATGGAGTACTTGGAGAGAAACAGCTTTATCCACAGAGACCTGGTAACATCACATTAAGCAATATACTCCTCTTTGAAATTTTTATTTTTGAACTTTACTATTCCTTTTTGAAACAGCCTGTTTGTAAACAACTACTTTTGTTCTTGCAGAAAGTTCTAAGTGGCTGAAGTTGGCTCTTTAGGGTCTAAGCAAGTCTCTAAAACTGCTCTGTGCAGAAAATGATGACACATTTTTCTCTCCCAAGAAAATGGAATAAAATCTGTCTGAAATTTTTATAAAGACTTAGTAGGTATTTGTGCTAATGTTATAGCCTCTGTTCTGTATTGATGCCATTTTCACCACTCATGAATCCCTTGAGGCAATAATTTTTTTTCTGGTGATTTTTTACAAAATGGTCTAGTTGTCAAAATAGTACTATCAAGTGGAGATGCACATGTAGTTTTTATAATGAAAATACACCACTGAACTCGGTAAATGTGTGAACTGCAGTGAGGACAAATATTGTTGTAATTTGTCTGCAAAAGACTGTAAGTTTTCATCCCACTCTAACCATTCCCTTTGCAGGCTGCCAGGAACTGCTTAGTGAGTGACTCAGGAGTGGTCAAAGTGTCAGATTTTGGAATGACAAGGTATGTCTGAGTGTGCCAACATATTTATGGGAATTTGGAAAAATTCACCTAATCCTTGTATTTAGCCCAATGGCAACATAGGCTGAGCAAAATTACTTGCAAAAATGATTTTTTTGACCTCTCTAGGGAACAACCTTTGGTGTTTTTTTTTCTTTTTCCCAATGTCTTTAAAGCTTGTTTTTTAGGTGATCATGCGCTGATTTCCCTACTCATTTTAAAAAAGGCATATTAGAGCTTTTATCAAACTTACAGCAGAAATAATGGTTAATCTGCATTTTGGTAAATAAATATTAGTAAGAGGCTATTGGGGTAGATCCTCTTGGGGTAGATGGTTCAGAGTTGCATTGTGCTAGCTGAAGGGCTGGGAGGTGCTGAGATCTGGAGGGGAGGCTAATTTCCTGCCCTTATTGGCACCGGTGAGGGTGATGTGGGTGAGGCAGTGGTGGGGAGCACTCTTCCAAGAAAGGTGTTAAAGCACCATGGTTTGACCATGCTCTTGGCTTTTGCCACCTCTCTGTGGTGCCGACCTTGCAAGTCCCCTGACATCTGAACTCACACTGGCTGACGAAAAAAAGAAAAAGAAATTTCTGCTTCTGCCTCATTTTCTCTCGTAATACAGATGTTTAAATTGCAGGCAGCTTAGACCTGTGTAGCTAATAAATCACAAGAAAGGATTCTGAGGTAATATGAAAAATGAACTGTGTCTTGACTTAAGCCTTAGTACTGCCCCAGGGAAGCTATTTTTATCGTGTGATGCTAACAGTCATGGCCATTAGGTGGCAATGTGAGCTTCTAATATTCCAATCCAAAACTAAATTATAATTTCACAGAGCCACAGAATATTCTGAATTGGAAGGGATTCAGACAGGGATCATCGACTCCAGCTCTGAAGTGAATGGCCTGTAGGGGGATTGAACCCCTCACCTTGGTATTATTAGCACCATGCTCTAAGCAGTTGAGCTCATCTCAGGGTTTTTTGCAGATTTGGAGGCTGACTGAAGGATATGTCTGCCTTTTTCTTTTTTTTTTTTTTTAGGTATGTCCTTGATGACCAATACACAAGCTCTTCAGGGGCTAAATTTCCTGTGAAATGGTGCCCCCCAGAAGTTTTTAATTACAGCCGATTCAGCAGCAAGTCAGATGTCTGGTCGTTTGGTAAGAAATGTTTCATCATGGAGAGAAAGCACTAGTTTTATATTTTATCTATAGCCGTTAAACTCCAGTTATTGGGAAGGAATCAGACAACTGAGAAGAAGCTGAGAGAAACCATTTGCTATGGTTTTACGATCAGATAAAGTTCCACAGACACCTTTAGTACTGTTATTTATTAAAAACCATGCTACTAGAATAAGGCATTTTCAGTGATGACAGATGTGAACAGTTTCTAGAATATGGATCTCAAACTTTTTATCTATCAGAAATCCTAAGTCCAGGGCTCAAAATATACACATATGTTTAAGACTTTTCTTATTTTCTTTAATTTTTTTCCAGGTGTTTTAATGTGGGAAGTATTTACAGAAGGAAAAATGCCCTTTGAAAAAAGCTCCAACTATGAAGTGGTAACAATGGTTAGCCAAGGACATCGTTTGTATCGGCCCAAACTAGCCTGTAAGCCGGTGTATGAAATGATGATGATGTGCTGGCAGGAGGTATATACTTTTTGATTTTTTTGTCTTTGAATTGAAATAAAGGTCAATCTAGCAACAGTAGTTAATCTTCTCTAAAGCAGCATTCTGAGTGTATCCAGCTCTCTGAGCTGTTCATGTGTTTATTCATAAGACAAAGATCTCCTCCTGGTTTGCAGATGAACTAGAACTGTGATAAGAAAAAACACTGAAGACATTTTTATGAAATAAATGAACTGTCAGATTAAGTATGCAAAGGCATTTAGTAACAAAATTAAATAATTGCTAAATCTATGCTGATTGCAATTATATCTGCATTCAAATAGTGGTACCAAAAAAAGTAAGGTCAGAAAGGCCCAGAGGTGGAGAATCTGATTTTGTATTGCCTCAGTTTATTAGTCATTACAGAACCAAGTTAGAATGACTGAAAATATTTTTAAAGGAATACTTCATTACCTGATTATGAATTCTGTAGGAAGTAAAGATTAACTTGCAGTTGAATGTAAATACAAATTCCAACGTTTATAAGGAAAGATAAAAATATACTCTACTATTAATTTTCCTAACCCAGAAAGATACTGAATGTACAATTTTCACAGAAGTCAAAGGGGCAGCTAACTCAAATTTAATACTTTAGAAACTAAATTAGAATGGAACAACTTTTGTAGTATTGAAACAGAAAATCTCTAAGAAGATAGGTGCATTTAATGGGCTGTCTCTATTTTTGAGAGAGTAATCAAGGAAACCAAGAGTGTAGAGAGCTACATAATTCAACAAAGGCAAGTGCAGGGTTGTGCACCTGAGGAAAAATAACTCCATGCATGAGTACAGCTTGGGGGCTGAATTGCTGGAAAGCAGCTCTGCAGAGAAGGACCTAGGTGTCCTGGTGGACAACAAGCTGTCCATGAGCCAGCAGTGGCCCTTGCAGCCAAGAAGGCCAGTGGGATTGTGGGGTACATTCAGAAGGGTATTGCCAGCAGGTTAAGGGAGGTGATCCTACCCCTCTACTCAGCCCTGGTGAGGCTACATCTGGAGTGCTGTGTCCAGTTCTGGGCTCCTCAAGGCAAGAGAGACGTGGAGCTCCTGGAGCAGGTCCAGTGGACTGTGACAAAGATGATTAAGAGACTGGTGCATCTCTTTTAAAAGGAAAGGCTGAGGGAGCTGGGACTGTTCACTCTTGAGAAGAGACATCAGAGGGGACCTCATCAATGTCTATAAGTATCTGAAAGGAGGATACCAAGAGGATGGAGCCAGACTCTGGTCAGTGGTGCCAAGCAAAAGGGCAAGAGGCAGTGAACAGAAACTGGTGCACAGGAACTTCCACCTGAATATGAGGAAGAACAACTTTACTGTGTGGGTGACCGTGCACTGGAAGAGATTCCCCAGAGAGGTTGCAGAGTCTCCCTCACTGGAGATATTCAAGAGCCATCTGGACACAATCCTGCGCAATGTGCTCTAGGATGGCCCTGCTTGAGCAGGGAGGTTGGATCATAAGACCCTACTGTGGTCTCTTCCAACCTTATCCATTCTGTGATTTATTTCCAGTTAGTCCTTGCCACAGGGTCAGCTGTGGAAAAAATGCTCTTTTCAAATAATCAAGATGACATACTCTCTGACACTTGTCTTGGAGAAGAAGGTGCTGGAATAGAGAGCAATTACTTACCATACCAACTGGTGGAGATCTAAAACTTACAAACCAGTTGGTTTACACAGCAAAAAATACATTAAAAGCAACAGTGCCCTAGAGAGTTGTGGAATGACAGACATGTCTGTGATTCAAAAAAGCATTACATTTTGTTTGTACTTGGTAACCAGCTTGAAATGGAATAATAAATTACTAGCAAAACAATGATAATTTATTGCTAATGCTTTTATTATTATTGTTAATGCTCTTTGAATGTATTTATAGGACTTATATGAACATCCACAAATTGGTTGAAAATTTGTTCATTTCAGAAAGGGTTATTAACATTAAAATCTAAGCAGTGATTATGTGGGACAGAAAGGATCTTTGCAAATCACCAACAGAGCACAAGTAATGGCAAGATTCTGTCAATCTTTCTTATGAAATATGACTAACTGTAGGTACCTCAGTCCTCATTTAATAAATTTATTAATGGTTTGTAGACTGAAATGAATACTCAGGCTTTAAAATTCATCAGGTGATACAAATCTAAATGTAACTAAATGGAGGAAAAGTGCAAGCTATCCAGGCCCTCAGGAGATGTGAAATTAACTGTGTCAGGGAGGTCAGCTTCTAGGATTGTGGCAATACACTGAGGTAATCTCTTCGCTGACTGCAGGAGCAGCCAGACAGGCTAACTGGATGATGAAAGAAGAAGAATAAAATACTAAAGCAAACATTGTGGTCCAAGCTATCAAGCCATGCCAGATGTTTCTTTATCAGCACATGTGCATGTGACTGCTTTCGGTCACAAAGAACAATCATGCCTCAAGCGGCTTTCCAGCTTGACCTTGTCTTTCTTTTCACACACACTAATCTTAGCTCTGGCTGGTTCAGGACCATAATATTTTTGCTTTAGTATTTTATTCTTCTTCTTTTATCATCCAGCTGGCCACTGTTGTCTGTCTAGCTGCTCCTGAAGTCAGCAAAGAGATTACCTCAGTGAATTGCCACAATCCTAGAATCATAGAACCATTTAGCTTGAAAAAGAGCACCAAGTCCAACCATTAACTCAGAACTGCCAAGTCCACCATTAAACCATGTCCGTAAGTGCTACATCTACATGTCTTTTAAATACTTCCAGGGATGGTGATTCAATATTTAAATAAACAAAACAAACAGGATGATAAAACACACTGAGGAACTGTATGGAAAATAGAGTAAATGAAAGATACTTTTGTGTAAGTCTGTGACACGGTCTCATTTCGGAGGTCTAAAAATAAAATTGATGTAAATGAGGCATCAGAGAATGACACTCAAAGTTCTTAGGAGCATAAAAAACTTGCATAGAGAAAGATTAGAGCTGTTCATTGGGGGAAGGTGGGGATGGGGAACAAAAATTAAAAAGGTGTAGAACTATGCAAAATAATAAACTATATGAAGAGTAGTCCAGCAAGACCTATTTATGCTTTTTCAAAGCATAAAGAAAAGGTGTTGCTTACTGAGATTAGGTGGCAGATCCAAAATCCAGACAAGGAAATATTTTTGCATTTCATATCTAATGAAATGGTAAATTCATTGCCACAGAATGATATCATGACCAATATTCTATCAAAATCAACAAAACTTTTTTGATTTCTGATCACAGCTGTGCATGCTTTTTATTTTTAGAAACCAGAGGGACGCCCGACTTTTGAAGAGTTGCTTCGTGCGATCATTGAGATTGCAGAGGGGGAAGATGCTTTCTGAAGAAAGACAACAGCAGCATAAGGACAGAAAAAAACCACTTTCCAGAGATGGGGCTACATAATTTCTTTTAAAGAGCTTGATCCTGTAAGCTGCTGGGTGTCGCTAAACAATGTGGGGAACCTGTAACATCTAATCCACTCAAGCACAAAGGAGAGTTTTACATGATGTTGGGAAATGAGCACAGTGTCTTCAGCAATATTAACAATCTCTATATTTTCTCTGAAAAGTCAGCATTGCTTAGCTGGCAAGTTGAACTCTTCATGGAGGGAGACAATGTGACCAAAGGTCAGGAGCCTCACTTGCATTTAGTGGGTAGGTTTCATGTACATACAGTCCACGTTTCTGAGTTTCTCTTTACACAGACAGTAGTATTAGTAGTGATTTGCATGCTTAAAAATGGAAGGTATCCATAAATTACTATTTACTGACATTGAAAAATTTCCAGAGATTCTCCAGAAACATTATTTTTCTCAGTTGATGGGTGTTTTATAGCACATCAAGAAGATAAAACATGTCTCTTTCATTTGCACATAGTAGGTTGTTGCCAGCACAGTCTTCAGTTTAGTGTAACACTCTAAAAGCCTTGCTTCAGAACTGAGCCGTGATATTCCAAAGTCATTCTAAGCTGTTTGGTGAACCAGAGACCTCCCATGGTTAGTCTTGATGTCACTAATGAAAACTAAGTCCAAGACTCAGCACAACTGGCTGTCAGTGTACCATAGTACCAAGTTTTGAATTAATTATAAAATAATTTATATGCTGTATGTAATGTAAATATATAAATTCAATGCATTTATTTATATAAAGTGGGGGGGGTTGTCTTGAAATTTGACCTACCCTCACTTGAATACACAACTCTATATGTGGGATTGTAAATGAAACAAAGTAAATTTTCAAGTGTGTTTAAGGAGAACTCTTCTGTCATCTGTACATAGAGTGATCTAACCCTTCTGTTCATAACAAAAAAATGTCATACTACACATGTAAATAAACTGAATGTTAACTATTGTTTGGGACCAATTAATTTGTAGCAAATAATTTACTGTCAGTACATCATAAGTCAAACTAATTTTTCACATGATTATAGTGTTATGATAATCCATGTATGTGTATATTTCTCTGTGTATACACACTCTATACTAAATACATAAATGGTAGAATGGATATATATTTAAATTAATTTGGCCATAGTGAAATGTTAAGTGCAGAAATGCCTGAACTTTCTTTAGAAGTTACCTGCCATGTCCCCTCTGCTAGAAGCCAGTGTCTCCACAGCCTTGCTGAAGCCTGTTTCAGTTAATCTGACTTTGTGCAAGTGGATATGAGGAGTATTTACACTCCAGTTTTGCTGTAGCTACCTCCTGAGTAGCTTTATTACACTTTCTTTTTCTTTTGCTACTTCTACTCTTGTGCCATGTATAATAGGAAATATATTGCACAAAACCTTTGTAATTTCTTTTGCAAGTAATCAGAGAGGAGTATGGTGGACTTTATTTCCAATTGAATTATTAAAGGTAACTATAGTTAGCTTAATGCATTCTATCATTTTTGCATTTGAGTATTTCTGTAATCAGTTTTGGAAATGCTTAAATCCCTCCACTGCTTTGCCTAAACCTTTATGTTCAGAAGGAGGAAGCCTCCTCTCTCTTGGAAGAAGTGCTTTCTTTTTCTCACAGTATTCCATTGAAAAGTTACAGACTGTCAGAAAAGGTTTAAATGCCTATCTCTTTTTTCTTAATGACAAAGTCTCAGAAGATTATTCCAACTATGCAGTCCAATCTGTCAAATTTTTGAGTCCAAGCCATTCCCCAATCAATATCAACAGCATGTATTGTTAAGAGGGAAAATCTAGGGGTTTCTACATGTAGTAGAAAAAATGATGTGGAACATTTAATGTAAGCCAAGCTCATCTTTCCTTTCCTAACTACTCCTTTGAACCCCACTTTCACCATGGAGATCCTGCAAAGTATGGTGTTGCCAACACTTTCAACAATACATCATGAAGAATTTTACAGTAGTAAGTAATGTTCTCTTAAAACACAAACGAAGCATAGGAAAATCAGAAGATAAATAGTTTCCAATGAACCTTAAGCCTGTTTCTTTAAAGTAATTAAATATTTATCATTACTTTGTATGATAAAACACACCCTAACTATGTGGACTTCTGGCAGTAGTTTTCTCAGTGGGGTGGGTGCTCTGAATCCAACACTTTCACCTGCCTTTTCACAGTACCTGAGTATAATTTCTGCCTACCTGCTTTTGGATTTGATACTTAGGATGTCAGGAACTCTGAGGGACCCAGTGTATCAGTGAATGCACTTTTTTAGTTGAATGTAGCCTTAGGTGGCTAATTTTAGAAAGGATCAGAATGCCTTTGGAGGCAGCTGTCTTGATGACTCCTGATGTATTCAAAGGCAGATTGAAATGTTGTACCATCCTTTCTTCTGGATGAGCTCACTCACCCTTAAGCAACTTCAGTCCTTCCTCCCCTTCTTATTGTTACCGATTTTTTTCAAATGTTGGTGTCAAAAATCCATCTGAACAGAACCAAATGCTGTTATTTACATCTATTGTGGCTTTTATCCTTTTTTTAAAAGAAATACTTGAACCTATGATAACAGTTTAATAACTTTTTTTCTTTTGCAGTAAAATGTTACTAGAAAGCAGACACTTTTTTCTCCTTCTAGGGCCCCCTTCTGGGGCTTTTTTTTTTTTTAATAAAAGGTAAGTAGGTGTGGTCAAGCAATACTTGTGGTTTACCATGTTTCATATCAGAGCAAAGAGCTCAGCTTGGGCTGTTTCACTGGCACAGCTCATGAAGAGAGGTTTCCATTTTCATTTGAATATAAACAGATAACCAGACATGATTCTTTCTACCTGTAAGTAAACTTGGCTGCATATTTTTGATCTTGCAGTTTTGTTTTGTACAACAGCAATGTACTTAGCAATTTAAGTATTTAAATATTACTGTAAAAATACAAACCTGTTTTCTGCACTGCTAAGGTGATCTCTGTTCAGACTTCTTGTCTTGACTTTCAAAATGAATACACAAATATTAATCCATTGTACGATGGATTCAACAAAGCAACTACTACTTTTACATACTGACAGATGTTTCCACATACAGTTCTTAAAAGCAGGAACTGCATAGACATGTGTAAAAAGTTTGGTAGAACTAAAGCTCTCTTTCCTCCAGCACAGACTTAACTCACAGAAAAAACAAAGCCTCAGCTTGCACACATGAAAAGCTGAAAGGTTGTATTTTAAATTGTTTTTAGAAGCAAACTGTACAGTGGCTTTCTATCAGATTATTGATTTTTCTAGTACTGTTGAAAATTGACAGACCAGATCAGGAGGCACACCATGTGTTACAGCAAAGATCTGGGTTTGATGGGTGAAGCTGAGTTTGTAGTGTTGAACACAATTAATGTGCTGCCTCACTGCAAGAGCGAGAGTTTCTTGCAAAACATCCTAGAAGAGTGCAAACCTTAGACATGGACTACAGCACTTTCAACGTTAGTAGTGCTTTGAGAAACAGTGATTCAGAAAATATCAAGAAACCTGTGAAATAATAAAATGATAAAATCCAAATTATAAAAATTGATCTCTAAACTTGTTGCTTTTATCTTTGATGCTACTTCTCCGAAGCTGCCAATTAGAGTGAGTTACTACTGAAGATTGTATGTATATAAGTATGTATATAAGTGTGGGAATTGGCCACATATACAGACAATGTTATCAGCCCAAAGCATACTGTGGGTGTTGTGGGACTGTATTAGGCCAGGATGTGTTTTCACTTTCTCTCTTCTTATGGGACTAGCTTTCAGTTTCAATTAGAAGAAACAAACAAGCTTTCAAATGCCATATTTGCAAATAACTGAATACTTCATAAACATTGATTAAACTTCATGTCACTGGCTGAAGTAAACAAACCCAAGAATTTTTTCACCCACAGAGTTCACTGTTTATGAAACACAGTTTTAAACAGCTGAGGGACAGTTTGATATACACTGGAAAATTATGCAGCAAATAAACTGCATTGCCCATATCTTTTAAGCCTGGTTTCTTTGAAGAAAATTGTCCCTGTCAGCTGGCTGTGGTATTTTAAATTTCTGCATTTTGCAGAGCTGTCAGTGGGAACTTCTATAAAAAACTGATGGTGTCTTCTGATTACTGTAGGCTCACCAGTTTCCCACATGATAGGTTCATCACAGGATGCAACAGTCTAAGGGAAACTGCGCCACAGCTTTAAAGACAGTCCTAAACAAAACACTTATGAGACGGGTCTCTTCCAACTAAGAACTGGAATTGGTCTTATCAGTCTGATATCTGACATTTTCACTTCTTTTATTTGTGCAAGATTTGCTAAGTTACATACTTTAATAGAGAAAATAATTACATTTTCATCATGTAGTAAGGTTGCTTAATGTTTTGAATGCTAGGATGCATACTCTCACCACACTTGGCTTTTCAGTTGGTAACAGGCACTGGCAAAAACTTTCACAAGGCATCAGAAGAGACACTCTATTTATTCCAGGCTGGATTAGGTCATTGGGATTGACAACACAAAAATGCCAGAAGGCAAAACCAAATAAAGTGGAAGAGACTAATGGGACCACACAAAGAAATATGTGAAATACAAAGCAGCAAAATTCTGAAACCTTGGGAAGCCTATTTCAAGTAACTTTCTGAGGCCTCTGCAAACTACGATTTCTGTGGCAGAGAAAAATAGGACACACTGGAATGGGATATAAAGTTTATTTTCTGTTAGTACAACTGAATATGAGAGGAACCTTGTCTCTCCAACCTTGACTCTCATGCTTCTTAAGAGACTGTACATTGCATACAAGAGCTTGAGCCTGTCCTGCTGATGCTGTTGCCCTCCCACCCGCCCATGGCAATGCATGATGGTGAGACAGTTCAGGGAGCTGAGCCAGCAGAAAGGGATTACCTGCTGGTTTAGCATCCTGTCTTGCTCATGTTGAAATGAGATGAACAACAGTGTAGAGGGAAAGAGTATGGGACCATAACTGCTACAACTTGGCTCAAACTGCTGTGTGAACACAGATTGTGGAAAGCAGGTCTCAGTTTGAGTAGCGGAAGTCCAGAGAGATGTGAACCATTTATTTACCTCATTCAAATCTTCTTAATGCCTTCTGACCTATTTAATATCATATCCTCCCTGCTGCACATACAAGATATATTGGATTGGTTTCTCTTTAAATGTTTGATGTCTGTGATGATGTATCCAGTGTATTTTTCTCAGGATTATAAGACACTTGATATGTAAGAGCAAAACATATATCTGTCAGCACTTTAAACCTGGGCTAATGTATTTATTATATTAATGTCAGCAACAGAAAAACAGTTTTATTTCAAAGAACTGAATGAAGTATGTCTCCTGTAATAAACCTTTCAATAAAGAAAAGCTTGTCATACAAGTGTTATTTTGTATTTGGCTTGAATGATCTAAAAACTATGTCAGTGCTGAAGCAGACAGTTCTCCACTTTCTGTCCCTGATGAGATTCTCATCCCCCTCATTGCACTGGATGGAGCTTGTGCAGGATGGTGTGATCAGCCAGACCAGTACTAATCTGGCTGACAAAGTCTCTTTTTTATTTTATTTTTGCTGATTTAGTAAGATGATTTAACTCATACACGTGGCCTCATAATTGCTAAGACATTGTAAGGAAGACAGTGGGTAGTAGGAAAGCTCTGCTGTCTTTGGTGGCTCCAAATTCAGCCTTAATATTTGCTAGATATTTCACAGGAAGACAGAGCTAATAGTGGGGCTAAGCACATATGGTAGTTCTTAATTCTGTACATTCTGTGAACAAACAAACAGAAACACGGAAAATATGGAAAATGTTCTTGTTCACAGATCACACCATCCAGTCTGTTTTCTGCTGCTGCTGCACAGTGCAAGAAAGGTATGTGAAATGCTTAATCTTTTCAGTGATTATGATAATCAGAATATCTATACATAAAGGACTTCTTAAAATCCCTCTATTTTCAGTGGGAATGAAATATGCAGAAGTTTAAAGACACTGTACTCTGCATATCCTTAATGAAGGAAGGCATGTATATCCTTGGATATTTTTATGTGAATATTTATAGATACGCATTCACATAAATGCTTCATGTTTGTCAAAAGCAGAGCAAAGAGAACAAAAGTGAACCTGGATCCTGACACTGGCCTGGAGACCCATTACTCAGCCTCACAACCAGACGTTTCCTATGCACCTACTTGGAAGTGCAGGGTAAGAAATGTTTTGGGAGGTAAAAAGGGAGAATTGAGCTGATTTGACATACACTGGCTCAGTACCAGAGCAAGCAGGGGAGGAACTAACTCTTGAGCACATAAGGTACTTCGTCGCATAAAAATTACAGAGTAAAAGTAACTGAAGATTCATACTGATGTAAATACAGGGTCACGGTGAGGTTTCCCAAGCTTGCTGTCATGAAGAAGGTGGTTCCTTCTCCTACTTTTTGGTTTGGGTCACAGAGATGGAAAGGGTGGGACTGCCTTGATGGGCAGATGCAAGCTTGCCTTGCTCAGCTGGCATGTGAAATGTTCACCTCAGTTTTACTAGATCTAAGTTGAATTAATCTGAGTCTTCAAATCATAACTAAGTGCTAAGCTAGAACCTCCCCTGATGCAAAAGAAAACTTGCTAAGTTTCTGATAACTTGCTCAGAAAGTCTGCAGTGTCCTCTGTGTTGATTCTCCAGACAAAGGACTGAATTTCCAGACATTGTAACTTTAATACTGCTCTGTTTTAACACCAGCTGAGGAGTTGTCCCAGCATTCCTACTATGTAGAAGTCACCCCCATTAGGTAGATAGCTTATTTATTATTCACTGTACTTTCCATTATAATTTTTGCTTTTGCACCAACAAGAGGAAGTAACAACCATGATGAGTTCCTCTTATTTACTGAGAGAGTATAATAGCAAGGGAATTAAGCAAACAATAGTAGAGAGAAAAGACTAGTTATGAAAGATACTTTTATTTTTCAATAGCACAAGAGGCAATTGCAGTTTAAGAACAAGCCGTTACCTCCTCTACCTGCCGAGGCCTTGGAAGACTACACCAAGAAACCCAGAGTTATTGCACTCTATGATGTTTTTGCTAGAGGGCCTTCAGATTACCTCTAAAGAAGTCAGAAGAATACATTATCCTTGAACAGTATGATCCCCACCGGTGGAAGGCGAGAGACCAACATGGGTAAGAGAGTGGACATCTATTTCAATCTCCCTACACAGAAAGAAAAAAGCCTAAAACAACCTCTGCAAATGCAGGCACATAGAACGAGATGTGAGACAATTTAGGGACAGGTTTGAAAGTGTTCAGCTATGTATGAGGCACACAGGTTGACCGGGCAGGCTTTCAGCAGTGTTTGGCATCCCAGAAATGGACAGGGAATCTAGAATCTGCTGGGAATTCAGAGTTAAGCCCTAGACTCAGTAATTTCACAAGCAACATAAGGGTGTTTGAGGACCATGTGAATAACTGGGTTCTGAGCCATGTGCAAATCCAGCTTTCTATACTTTGTGTTTTACAATGGAGTGTATGTGTGTAAACACTTTGCAAAACTATAGCAATCATGGAGATGTGCCTGAAATAAAACCTCTGGTCCAAAATACCTCGGTATTTTAGAGAGCTAGATAACTTCAATTAGGATCCTTTTCACACTTTATGTTTGTTTCATGTTATTCCCCTTTCTCCTTTGCATTTTCTTCAGCGTATCTTGTACTCTGATGTTGGGAGTGGTTATATGTTATATAATAACCATCTCCTTTCCGTTCAAATTTCTCCTTTAAATACTTTAAATGCTTTTTTCTCAACTCATATTTCTAGCGAAAGTGTACAGATTGTGTTTTGTATATACAAGCAAGCACACACTTTATATTTCTTCATATAAAAGCATTGTATAGGCCAGAAATGAAGAGGGTGGCTTCTGATTTAGCAGAGTGGAGACGGAAGGTTCCTAGGGACAGAACCAGGAGCTGGTGATGAGCTCTTGAGGCAGCTGTGGCTGAGTACGTGAGGCAAGACGCAGGGAGGGCAGGATGCAGGGAGGGTGGTCAGGAAGTGTGATGCATGCTGCTCTAGCAGGGAAGTGGTTTTTCTCGTTAGTGATAGCAGCAGCCAAAGTGGGGAAAGAAAGCACACTGTATTCTGACAAGCACTGGCCAGAGAAACATAGCTCTGCCCTCACAGTCTTCCCTCAGAGGACATGCCATATTTTATAGCTGAGCTGATCAAATGACTGACTGCTACCCAGAGAGTTTGTCTCCTTCCTTCTTTCCTCCTGCAAGCCCAGCACAAAGCTCTCCACTTTCGAGTTTTACTGGCTGTTTTTTCTGCAGGATTAGTAGAATGAATCAGCTCACTTAGGAGGCAGATGAACTTGAAAGGCAGTGAGCGGCTCAGAGCAGGAGGTGGTGGGGACATCTATCTTGTGGCTACAAATCATGAAATCAGCACAGCCATGCTGCTTACCTTTCCCTTTGGTTTTGCCTCCTGTTTCCAACCTCAGGCTTACAACACCCTAGCAGTTCATAACTAAATACTTGTTTTTCAAAGGTCTGTCCTGTACCATGGTTGCACTGTTCTCCGAAAGGATAAGATCAGTATCAGGGGTTTGGACTCATCCAAATGAGTCAGAAAACACAGTAAGAGACCAAGGGGCTGTCAGGTCCAGCCTGAGAATAATGGACCTGAACGGCTCACTGTTGCCAAAAAGTGGAGATCAGTGGTGTGGCTCTAGGACAGGTACTCACTCTTCTGGGGAAATTGTGAAGAGGTGATGGGAACACAACCTAATTATTCAGAGCCCACACAACTGCCACTACAGGTTATTTTGTGCTGGTATTTCATATGTTCCTTATTCAGTAGCCTCCCATGTTTCTGTGCCTGCACCAAAATGAGAAAATGAGGCAAAGAGATTATTTATTTCAAGTGACCTCCTTTAAAAGGTGCTAAAGGTGCTTTTAAATGATAAAGCATTATGCTTTCCCTGAGACCTGCCCCTCTGTTGTGGGCTCAGGAATGTTAATACTGAGAAAATGTGCACAGAGTTTTTCAGTGTGTAGGGGTCAGACTAGTAACCTTTTAAAGTGTTGCCCTATAAAGGCCTGCATTAGACACATAATTTCATCTTATCTGGGAGGTTAACTCCTATAAGCCTGGGCAAAAAAAATTGCTTTAGTGCCCCTACAAAAACTTTTGCCTCAAATGTGATGAACATTTCTTTCTGTGTTGCTTTGGTAACAACGTCCCAGATATCTGTGAAAATGGGCAGTAACAGTAGTATTTGTGTGGAGCAAGTGGTTGGAAAAATGGATCCTGTTAAAAGAAGACTAATTATTGCTGCTGGTTTTCCTGCCCATGGTGTCCTATCAATATACACTCAAAAGATGACAATAACAACCATCCTGTCAGTCTTACAGATGATATCAATATATTTTCTTCCAACATAAACAATCCAAATCATTCATTTAAACAGAAATCACTTTAAGTGCATAGCTTTCAGTATTGGTTTCTGTGTGCATCTTATACTAAATTAGTGATATCATTTCCTTGTTTCTAAATTGACATTGTATTTTTATGAGCCAATAATGCTTGCCTACCAGGCTTCCACTTCTCAATAAAATCTTTCTGTAGGTGGCTCTGGGAAAATTATGAGCAGGCTGTTATTAATACTCAGATAAATTTAATAGCTGCTATCATCACGCTGGCAGTAAACAAATGAAAATGCACTAGAACATGCTTCAGTGAAACTGGTGCTTAACTGTCAGCAAGAAAGGTCTGCAGGACAAAGGTCGGGCACCTACAGTGTAATTACTTCCCGGAACAGCTACACCCATAATTAAAGACTGAGTAGGCCACCTTAGTCCACATGGCATCTGTGAGCTTAGGTCAAATTCTAACCGTATTCAAACAGGCAGAAATGGGTGAACAGCGAGAGCCACCCTTGTCACTGACCACAAAGAGATGTCTGCTGTTTTTTACAACAAAATTTTGTGCGATAACAATGAGACCTAGAAGAGCAGTAAAGGTTAGAAGGAGACACTATAACACCTCCATAAAGGAAACATCTGGTCAAAGGCTGTAGGAGCGCTGAGCATTCGTAAAAATTTGGCTGATGCTTCCTGATCAAACACCAGAAAACCTGAGCAAGTCTGTATTATGGATGGGAGGAAAAAAGGCAGAATTTTGAGATTCTGTGAGCCAGCACTTAGGATATATCTCTATAAAAACCCCACACTGTTGACAAACTGAAATGTATTTTCAGAAAGTGAAATTACTTTCCTTGTTTAGGTACTCCTGAGGAGCAATGCAGATCAATAATTTGTGTGTACAGGTCTGGTGACATTTCTCTCCAGTGCTACTTAGTTTTCAGACCAACTCCCCTGTCTCCTGCCACTCTAAAGCTTCACAAACAGGGAGGCCCTACAGACACTAAGGCACATCACCACTAGCACTCTTCCCCGATGCACCACCAGCCTGGATCCTGCTCAGCCTCCCAGTCTTGTTCTGAACCTCAGCATCATTTTAAAATCTGCCAGAAAGGAGTCAGCTATGGGAAACCTGCTTTGCTGGAAGGATGGTTTCTAACACACTTGCTAGTTTTATTTTGCAGGAATTTAAATAGTGAGAGAACGACGTTTTCTAGAAGTATGTAATTCCTCATACAGCTCCAGGATGCAACTCTGATGAGCAGAGGTAGAGGTTTTGAATCTGTATTCTTTGGGATGAAAATTTTTTACATCACAGCTCTTTCAAGCGTGGCTGGAAAGGCAGCTAGAGGAAGATGGGAGAACAGATTTCTATAGAAACTAACAACTGGTGTACCTCCTTCAAAACTCAGACAGATTATTTAACCTATTCAAATCTTCTTGACCTATCTACATTTAGTCAGTGCAGCTTTGTAAGGAACTTAATTGCCCATTAATTTGTCTGGAGGTATGGTAATTAATGAGCAGCTGCCAAGATTTGTTTTGTATCAGCATTTAAAAGCCATAATTTTGATAGCAATGTATTGTCTCTGAGGCTTCTTTGTTCTTAATCATTCGCCCTACTTACCAAAACACTTCTAATTACTTTATATAATATCCTTCATTTCACTGCCTGGAAAACCTGACAACTCGCTGAAATACTCTCCATTGTGACTGCCTGTGAGAAAGAGATGCCTAATACATCAGCTTCAGGTTTTCTTCTCCAGTTTAAAAATATGAATTACACTTTTTTTTATCCATCCCTTGTTTAAAAAATACAGATAATTTAGTATATAAGCCATGAATAATTTATTACAAGAGAAATATTAGCATAATTTCACTAAAAAATCAAAGTTATTCCAAACTAATAACTAAATATAAACACTTAAAAAATAACATCTCTTACAGAAAATGTTTTTTATACAAAAACTTAATCAGTAATTTACTTCTTAACATGACAGACTTCCTGTACACCATGAAAATAAGCATTAACTTGGTTTTCTGACATTGTAAGAAAATAACATTCTTTTACTGGTAGTTGTTATTTATGTATAAAAGCAGATAGACAGGCCCAGTAGAAAATAACAGAATTTTTGCTCGGTACAAGTTAATTGACTGTCAACAGTTGGTATAAAGAATGTCCAGACCCTTCTCAAAGGAATTTTATTACCTGTCTTTAAAAAAATGCCAATACATTCATTCAGGAACTGGACTGGTTGCTTTTTCTTACTAATAACCCATTTGGTCATACCACAGTGATGACTGTACAAGCAAATAAAGGGGCCACGAGCTATGGAAAGGGATTATTTTTCTCTTTTTAGTGTAAATATTTTCTTCAGTTGTTCTTTAAATGGAGTAATTCACAATGAAAAGCAATTCAAGTTTTTGTTAACAGACAAACTGTAATAAAAACTCCATCTTCAGTCTTTTTATTATTTGCATTACCTGTTTTTAACCACAAAGATTTTGAAGCTTGAATCTGGCCAATAAAGCCACAGTATCCTCTACATTAACTAAGAAGTAATGAAACTCTGTTTGTAGATTTTCTTCCCTAAAGCTTCTTTGACACATGCATTTTAACAGCAAAGAATTACTGCAAGTCTCATCACCCAAGAATCTGAAAAATATTCCAAAGCTGTATGGATTATCATTATATTTTCAAGGCAAGTACATTTTTTGAGCAAATGTCTCTTTTGCTGGGTAGCATTGCTGCCATCTCCTGCACTATGGAATGTAATCTCAAATTAGGTAATCACAGTTGGCAACCGAAGACCCATTGCATAATGACATTATCTGAGCTTCTCTTTACACCAAGACTACCTGCAATATTTTATAAAATACCATGAGAAGAAGAACTGGACACACTTTTCAGTAACACATTTTCCATATATGCTCTTCATCGTAAAAATGAGAGTTTAGAAAGAAGGTGCAGGGGATTGATACAATTTCTACTTCTTCCTGTAGGCATGTCAACTACAAACCTAGTCAAGTGAAAAAAAAAGGTGCTTATAATGTAGAAATAACTTTAAGCTAGTATCCCTACTGTTACTTTCTAGTATTTGATAGCTTCTAAAGCATCATCAAAAATAATTAACAAGTGAGATGTTTCATAAGTATCTTTCAAAAAAGGAAGTACTGAAAGTTTGCACAACACAAACATATGAAATATCAGCAGCAACCCTTCTGTTCTTACATCTAAATTATGAGCTTTCTTTGGTGGAATAATTTGTTATCCATCCAAACTGTCCTCTTCTACTACACTTTTTGAACATTGGAGAACCTACAGTCTGCTTCATGAGGGAGTTCTGCTTGGCATATATAAATGATTAAAATCAGTTTTTAACGGCTGAAGTGCTAGTAACTTCTGGAAAATGTTCTAGACTCACATTTAAGAATCCAAAGATTGGAACTATTATCTTTCTGGTGAGCTCATAATGACCCACACATCCGATAGATGAAGATACTTTCTTGCTCACAAAGTGGAAAACAAAGGGGATTGTAATGAGTAAATCAGGCACTCTGCAAGCTGGTTTTGTGAGATAAAGATCAGTGACCAGAATTGAGGAGCATTCTGTGGTACAGATACCAGTCTTCTAGGCCTCTGGTAGATTATCATATTCCTAAACATTTAATAGAGGTGAAAACTCATTTTTAGAAATGATGAAAACGCCAAACTAAAAAAAAAGATGTTTTGACATTTTCCACCCCTTGTTTACAGCCCATCCTAATATTTTTAGAAATAGTGCATGGTCTGTAAGATGGATTCTAACAGAATATAAAATATCAGGACTGTTTTATTATTAATAAAGAATGATAGTGTTCCAGAAAATGAGAAAAAAACCCGAAAAGCTTAACTAAGTTTTAATTTGCAATATTAGGAAAATGTACGGAAATAAGCGAAGTCCCTTCTTAAACCTCAAAGTAATATAAAACAGAGTAGAAATTCTTAATTGTACATTCTGTTTCCCTTCGGCCTTTGAATACTTTATTCTTTCATTTCATGTAATTTTTAAGCCAATAGTAAGTGTTTTCAGGTCTCTAATGAATTTTCTTTTTCTTGAACTTGATCTTAAATAAAAAGGTACAGGCATATTCAGGGATTTGCAATCCACTCAGGATTCCTTGAGTAGAAAAGGATTTTGAAGGAGACAGGTTACCAAAAACTGTATTTGATAAATTCTTTTCATGACATCTATTCAAGGTTTTCATAGGTGACCAAAATGGAAAAAACTTGTATAAAATTTTATATTAAAGGCTAAAAGGGTTTTCTTCATATTGTGTCTCCAATAAATATCCTTCATGTAGAATATCGACATGCTTGCTTGGCAATAAATTATAAAAACATAAAGAAAGCCTGAAATATTAAGGCCATCACCAAGATAATAGCAGACTACTTGTCACTTCAGCAAGTATTACTCTTTATCATTACAAGAAAATTGCATTTTGTAAATGTGGCTTACAAAGACTATTAATTTTTTGCTAAAATTCTCCAATAGGAGATGCTGCATAAAAAAAAGGACAATGTTTTTCATTGTCTAACATACAATCACCCTCCTGTTTCTGTCTGTCATATTAATTACTGAACATTTTCATTTCATTCATTACTGCCAACAGCTGACACACAGAGGAGTGGCCCGCACTTAACAGGCCTCACAGACCATTTTCCAGAAGACTGCAGAAAAAAAGAGTAAAAGTCTAGTAAACATGGGTAGGCTTAGTTGGCAACTCATGACTTTTTGATGATGAGCACTGCTTAGAGAGTTTCATTGACTGAATAAAACGTCGTCCTCCTCATATGCCAAAGCTGGATCTTCCATGCTCTCTAGTAAAGTGTCACGGGTTTCGTATCTACGGTGTGGTAGTGATGGTTCTTTGGCAACAGTGGACATCAACTGATTCCAAGTGATGTTAGTATTTTTGAAAGCATGCAACAGGAAAATGCCAATAAGGATACTGCAGAATCCACTCAGGGTTCCAATGATATCACCCGGTTGCATACTATTCCACTCCTTGAACAAGATGATGGAGCATGTCAGAACTGTCGTAGTGAAACACACGTAATAAATAGGTGTCACTAGAGATGTATTGAACACGTCCAATGCTTTGTTGAGATAGTTGATCTGAGTGCTGACTGAGAGCACCAAGATGCCCACCAAAATGTAAACCAGCGGATGCCGATAAACTGGCTTCTGCTCCAGCATTTGTTTAATGGCAATGCCCAGGCCTTTCACAGATGAGACAGAGAAGGCACCAATGAGCGAGCAAATTAAAATGTAGATCAATATGTTTGTCTGACCTCTCTTTGGAGCCACGACAAAAATCAGGACAACGGCAACAACTGTTATGAGAACAGCGAATGTGACAAATGCTGTAAGAAAGAGGAAAGGGAAGAAGAGTAATGCACATGAGACCAGAACTACATCCAAGTACATAAAGTTATTCAGAGTCCTGAACACTTCTCTATGAACTGTAGCACACATTCACTGCAATAGCATACAGACCTGGATCTTGCAGCTTTCTTTCCATTTCATCTAGTGAGGTGACCTCTTCCTCCTCTGGGGCGTGAATAACCATGACCGTTGACCCCAAAATGCTCAGTACACAGCCCAGCTTTCCGTGAATATTCAGCTTCTCATTTAAAAAATAGGATGACAATATAGCACTGTTTGGTAAAAAATAAATAAAAGATTCAGCTCCACCAGCCACACGAGACATTCAAAATCTGTCTGTGTAGCATGACAGTAACTCAAAACCTCATTTGAATTTGGATATATGATCAACCAGCCTGAAACAATCAAATTGTCAGGAGTTTTGCAATAATGTTGGTCATGACCAAGGAGGTCAGGTCAGGTTTTAGGGACGTTAACAACCCTGATCACTTCCCTCCAGGTTGCAAAGAGTACAAATTGCTCAAGGAACTTCTCATTCCTGATTGCCTGGGCCAGGAGTATGCACTCTCCCATACCTGTAGCTTAACCACACAAGCTGGATTTTTTCATTAAAAAATAGATTAAAGCACTTCATTTGCCATTAGAACCAATTCACATGAGTTTTGGAAACTGTTTCTCATCCCTCCCCGGACTCTCCCACCGAGGCACAGTTTCTGCCTGGCTTGTCAGGACTCCCCCCAAAGCACAGAGAGGGCACGTCTCCCCCTTTGAAGAGGGCTGACCCCAGGATCTCTAAGGTGTTCAATATTTAACCTAAGGACAATAACATGGCCTAAATGAGACCACCTCACAGGGCACAATTAGCCTGTTAGAGCATAACCTTGGGCACAATGGTGTGTGGACGCGCTCCCAAATAGCTTTTCAACCCACTGATCAAAACACAGACATTTTTTTCACACAAAGGTAACAAGTTCACTGAAATGAAGTTCTCGCGACCTCTCTGTTTCATGAAAATTAGAAAGATTGCTACCCTCATCAAAGGAGGGTGTAATAAAACTCAAGCTGTTTTGCAAAGCAGCAGCCAGGCAGCCAGTTAATCTGCATCTACCTACATGCTGATTGCAGCACAACTGAGTTACATTAGTTTTGCTATGATGGAATGGCTGCAGTTTTAGGAATTAGATTGCTGCAAGCATCTTATTGTTTTGGGTTTTTTTTAATATGTGGCCCAGGTTGTTTTAAACACAACGTTTCATATAGTATACTCAGATCTTAAAAATAAGGGTTTTATACTTAAAAGACAATAATTTCATTTTGCTAATAAATTATTTCCCAGAAAGTTCTTTGTAAGCATAGACCATGTCTTTTCTGCTGCTATGCTAGCCACATTAATGTATGTACTTAAGTACTTGGAAGTTATTTGTTTCTTCATACATAAGAAATAATAAATTTCTGAAGAACATTCATGTTTCAAAAGAGCCAAAATTTTATTTGCCTTCTTTCCTTAAGGACTTGGAAAAGACAAAACAAAACCGAAAGTGTGCCTTAATATGAAATTATCCTTCTATAAAAATAAATGTTTTTGAAAACATTTTAGTGGGGGAATACGATATTTTCTTTTAACGTTTTGGTACAACTGAAGAAGAGGGTAAAGTTCGGTTCTCTAGGAAGAGATAAATTACAGCCGTCTATCACTGTGCATCAACAGTATACCTGGTATACGCTGACAAGAAATACTTTATAATATAGGGGAAAGGCCATTCAGTGGTCTTTGGAACAAGACTTCTAATTCTGTCTACCCAGAAAACTCAGTTCTAAATAAGCAGATGATCTTTCCACAAAGGAATAAAAAGCATTCTTTGTCCATATATTGCTTTTCTCTACTTTCAGCCAAAGACAGTATTTTTCCCTCATACAGTAAATGGTTCATTTGCCAAGGTTTGCTCCCAGTTGGTACCAACCTTATGAGAACACTCAGTGCACCCAGTGGGGTAACTAAGGTTGCAGGTGCAAATGCATAGGCAGCAAAGTTTACAGCTTCTCCTAATCCCACTGTAGAAGAAAGAACATTTGGATCAGATTAGGAGGGGAAGGGGATATAAAAGGCATACTACTGTCAATATTTTGTATGACAGCTATGATAGCAAATATAAACCAAAATATTTTTTCTACACTATATATGCAAATTTTCATTTCAACATTAGCTGCACAACCTCTTCTGGAAATAATAAAGGCTGAAGAAAGCTAAACACTTTTCTCCTAAGTACTCCTATAAGCTGGACAGATGAATCCCATTGTTTTTGATAGGATAATAAAGAAAAGGTGGTTATTCTGCAAGAAGCTCCAAAGACCAGATGCAGTATTTGAGGGAATGGCTCAAATCAGAAAGGCTTGTCTTGAATGTGATTGCAAGGACATTTCTTTTAAGTGAAGGGAGTGAAAAATCAGGGAATAAATCTCTTTAAAACAATCTGCTTTATGTAGCATTTACATATAGGCTAAGAAGAAAGAGGTGACTTACTTGATAGCAGTCCAGCCCACCAAAGCCCTTCCTTCAGATAAGAATATCCACCTTGTCCTGAAAGCAGAAAAAAATAACCTCATCTTAGAAGAAAGAGATCACCACCTTATAATAAAGAAAAGTACAACTTCACATTTGCACCTACAAAGTACTGAAAGAGCATGTTATCTGGGTGCGACATGAAGAATACTTGATTTTTACTGACATTTTATTAATCACTCTACTGTTTTGTGACTTGGACTTCTGAAGAATGATATCGACTAAATACACATGGAGGGAAAGTTCCAAACAAAAATAAAATGTCCATAAAGATTGTTGGTGATCTTAAGAAATGCTTCATTGTGCTGTCCCAGCTCAAAACCAATATGTTCATAGCATCAGCAATTTTACTTTAAATCAGAAGAAATTAAAAATGCCCCTGCATGCATTAATATTTTTTTTTAAAATATATTGAATATTCAGTAATACATCTTTTTCAAATAACCAGATTCTCTGGAACAGTATACTGCAATAAACACAACAAACAAAATAAAAACTGCTAATGCTATGTATTTAAATTCATGTAAAGGGAATTATGAGATTAGTCCAATTGTTCTTTTTCTAGATCTTCATCTGTTGACTTTGATAGGGATAGTTGTACCAACTGTAGAAACTCATCTAATAAATATCCTTTCTACAACTCATTAAGTTAAAAAAAACCCCAACCCAAACCAAAACCACAACCCCCCCCCCTAAACCTAGCTACCATCCTAGGAGTTTTCATCTCAAATGAGGGAGGAAAAAAAATGGAAAAAGAAAGAGAAAGACACTTCGAAGGCTAAGATGAATGGAGTATTTTATTTGGTAACTAACTACTGTCAGTGACGAAATATCATCAGCTCACTGGATTTAATATGCACTGCAGGTCCCATAGCCCTAGGAATTCTGAAATCCTAGTCCCTGTAATCACACACAGAGAAATAATACTGTATCTCCATCCCTCACCAAGACAGGATTTCTGATTCAAGTGCAACAGTTTTAAACATGTATTCTGTGATTCAAACCTTGATTTTGTGTTTTGGTGTTTGTGTCTTCAGCAGGAGCAACACAGGCACTACCACTTACCAGCTCGGGTGACTCCTCTGTCTGCCAGTTTCAAAAGTCCTTTTTTCTTCAGTATGAAACTAGAACCATTAAAGATACTGGAACCTATTGACAAAGCCAAGCCAATGTAGAGGTGATACCTGCTTCCAGCAGGCACGGAAACGCTCCAGTTTGTTTCATTGACAGTCCCTTCCATAGAGGTGAGGAAAGGAGAGTGTGATTCAGACACGTTGATGATCTGGCACCATGCTTGGCAGGAGTCACAGCAAGCAACAGAGAGCACAGCACCTGGGAGGAGAAAAAAGATGACAAATGATCCAGGCACAGCACTGGAAAAACCCTGATGTCACTCTGCTCACTCCTTTCTATGTCTTCTCAGAGCACTTGTCCTTTCTAACTGTACAAGTAACACACAAAATCCACACAACATACACAATGCCGCCCTGAGTCATTACCCAAACCTGCAGTTCACAGGTGCATACATTATTTGACATATATATTTTGCACTTCATTGGCTCAGTCAAGCAATTAGGGCAATACCAAAGAATGCAACAATAAAATATGATCTTCAATGTAAAATTCTACTTAAAATCTTAAAAGCTAACCTTAAACCTCAAGATGAAAGGGTTCTTTTGTGTTGTGCAGAGACCACATTCCCAAAACACAAACATAGAGCCAAATCCATGATTTCAGACTCTCCCTGTTAAGTAAGTCTCCCGTTATTCCAGGCTTCTGCTTTTACTTTTCTGGCTGAGATTGAGAACAACAAACAAAAAACAACAACAGCAACAACAACAAAAAAAAAGGAAGAAAAATCTATACAGGGAGCAAACTCTAGGTGTATATTCATTTTATTAAAACTGTTCTGTGAGTACTGTGCAAGCCAGATCTTTTTTAATCCATCCAAGTTTTCAGGTGAAAGCCTCATTGCATGTCACAGCAATTTTCATCTAACCTCAACATGCCCTGTCTGGAGGGAGATCACAGCCCCACAAGGGACAGTCCCCTCAGCTATCCCTGCAACAGAGCTGCAGAGCCAGGTGGTCCTCAGCTGAGACTGACCTTCATACTCTCAGCCAGCCAAGCATTATCAGCATCACTGTGATGACAGTCTGTGGGAATGATGTCATTGTTATCAGCTTAGATGTGTTTTTAAAGGAAGAAGAGATATTGCATTTCCGAGAACAAAAGGAATTATTATTTTGCCTAGGGAAGCAGGGGACAGGCAGCAAAGCTGCAACAGGGCTTATGACAGTCTAGGCTGATGTCTCCCAGTTTCTCACAGTAGAGTGCATCACACAAACAGCGTGGATCAGAAAACCTAGACTGGAATAGCTTTTAAGGACAACTTTTTTGGGGAAAAAAGGTTTATTGTGAGGACATGTTAAAATATGAAACAGCTGATGCAGAAGTACAAAAGCTCAGTCCACTGTGATTCATATTCACTGGATGCAACAAACAATTTTGCTTTCCATGTTTTCCCTGTAATTAAAATGACACATGAAGGATTCATCCTGCTGAGTGGCACTACCAGTAATACACTTTTTTTTCCCCCCCCCCCTCTTTTTTCCCAACTGAAAAAAAAACACTTGAGGACTTGGTAGAAAAGGATGTGCCTCTGTCTGTTCATATCTAAGCTCTGGAAATATTACTGCTATGTCAAAAGTACTTGACTTTTGACAAGTAAGCAGCCTTGGGTAATTCATCTAATACTGTTTAAGAAGGAATATTTAAAACATTAAAGGTCTTAAAAATAGCGTATCTTCATTTGCAGTTGAAAATCCTGATATTGACACTGGGAGATACCATCCTTTACAAGTAAGGAAGTAGAATGAGTATTTGCTCTCAGTTTTCCCATGCCATACTGTGCAACAAACATACTACAGGAAGCTATCCTTTGATTTGCAAGATCTGCAGTCACATTTCCTTGTTTGCCAAGAGAGTTTCTATATAACAGGAGTTGTTTTGTACTGCTATGTCAGACTTCATAAAAGTGGTCCCACAAAATGGGTATGTTCATATCCCACAGCTGAAGATTAAAATCTTAAAAGAGCTTAGATCAGTGTGCAATTACTTTTGCATAGTATGTAAGATAAATACTATTCTGCCATCTTATAATTATTAGAAATTGCAATCGGATAATGCAAAAGAAATGAAATTTGCATCTGCACCTGGAAGTAGTTTAAAATCCTAAAGTATTAGCATAGTCTTAGAAGAAAAATTTGCATATACTTAAGTTTTGACATAATTAATAAAGAATAAATTACAAAAGAAAATTGCAAACAAGTCCCTTAAGCATAAATATATTTTCTCTTAGCTAACAAAAACAGCGAAAAGTCAAAAATGTCCCTGCTTATGGCAGGAGGGGTCCAACTAGATGACCTTTAAAGGTCCATTCCAATCCAAACTATTCTATGATTCTGTGAAAAAAAGCAGAGCAGTTGCCAGTGAATGAAATCCCTTATCTCCCAATATCTGTAATGATGCTAAACCAAACTGGTGTGAGAAGCAGAACATTTACAGAATCACAGAATTAAGCTTGGAAAAGGCCTCTGAGATCACTGAGTCCAACCTATGACCCAACACCACCTTGTCAACTAGACCATGGCACTGAGTGCTACATCCAGTCTTTCCTTAAACACCTCCAGGGACAGTGACTGCACCACCTTCCTGGGCAGCCCATTCCAAAGCCCAATCACTCTTTCTGTGAAGGACTTCTTCCTAATGTTCAACCTAAACCTAAGAAGAGCAATTTTGAATGGTTATAATCTCTGCTTATTGCGCTGAGCAGCTCTCCCTAGTTTAAAAAAATAAGTAATTTGTTCCACTTGCATGTAAAGTGCTGATCAAAGAACGACCCAAGAGATGGAAAAAGGAGGCTGATCCAGGAATTAGTTACTTTATTGCCGACTGTGAACAGTCTGAGGATCACTTGGAAAGGCTGAGGAAGGTGACAAACCGCTGAGGCTGTCTGCCTTGTTCGACACACAGTCTCTAGTTAACGTAGGTTCCTCCCATTTCCAAACACGAACCTGTCAGCAGAACCCCTCCTTTCAGAAATAAACTCTCCCAGCTCAGGGAGATAGCAACGGGAAACCAGCCAGAGTTCAGGCAGCCGCTGTTGTAACTTCTAAACTGTTTTTACAATTCAGCTAAATCTGAATATTTTTTTTCCCAAACACCTAAATAGTCTCTATCTGAACTAGCAGAATAACCAGACTAATGCCACACTCTTCTTATGTCAAGTCTAACTTGCTGTTGTTCTACAGTTCTGCAAGTCTAGGACTGATGAACCCTGCAGTTCATTAGCGACAGCCAACGTGGCTTTTAACTCAACACTGAAGATACTGGTCTTAAATCATCTAGAAAACTAATTGCTTTGATTAGACACATAATTTGACCATTTCTATTGAGCTCACGAGTCAGCTCAGCCCTGGCAGAAGCACGAAATGCCTTTCTCAGTCACCCAGGAAATACCAAGCCACCTTCGCCAAGACCTGGCTCCTGGGGGCCAAAAGTGGGTGCACCGAGAAGCAGCAAGGAATTCTTTCCTGGCACACCTCCACTCACAAAAATGTATTAAAAAAAAAAAAAGCGCTTGAAAAGACGCTTAGACACGAGGCAGCCACGGGAGAAGCTCGGGAGCCTTCCTGGCGCCGGCAGCGCCTCGCTCGCCGGAAAACAACTGCGTGACGTGAGGGCGGAGGAAAGTGTTACGTGTGCAGGAGTGACGGTCCCGCACCCGCGGTGCGGGCGCAGGGGCAGCGGGGGGGCTGCAGGAGCGGCGCCCGGCAGCGCGCACACACCGCGCCCTCACCTCCGCCCACCGCCGCGTCCGTCCCGCGCAATCCCCGCTCCCCAGCACCAACCCCCGCAGACAGCCCGCACCGCACCGCCTGCCCCGCACCGCACCGCCTGCCCCGCACAGCGCCGCGGCCGCGGTTCCCCCGGCTGCCCCTCCGCGCCCGCACCGGCACAGGCACCGGCACCGGCACCGGCACTGACCTGCGCGGCAGGACGGGCGGGCGGGCAGCGTCTCTCGGTGCCCCATGGCTGCGGGGCACCCCCTCCGCGGGCTCCTCGGCGGTGGCGGCGGCTCCGCCCGCCCGGGCGCGGCCCGCAGTACCTGGGCGCGCCCTTCGCCCTGCCCGCGGCCCCGCCGTGGCTGCTGCAGGCGCAGGCGGCATCCGCGCTGCTCATCCGGACCTGTCTTGGGGGACGGTCACTCCAGGAGTGACCCAGAATGGGCTTTATAAGTCGTTATCAAGTTCCAGGTCTCACCTGGGGAGTCCTGCGGCCCCACCTGAACACTGAATTCGTGGAAGAGAGGTCTGGCCTGGGGTACCTTGGCAGCATTTGTGTCTAGTGGGAGTTTTATAGATTTAATTTTCATCCTCTTCGCACCTGGAAGAAGAGATGATTAGTCTTGATGTGCAACCACCTATGTGTGTGACAGGCTGCCCGTGCTCACTCCGGCCAGTGGATCTGCGAACAGTCAGAGGGATCCCTTGGCCAAACTATGCCGGTGTCGCACAACTAGGGCAGTGCCTGATGATGCACACCCTGAGATGACTCCCTGTGGCTGAACGAGTGCCAAGGTGTCATAAGAAACAATTATCTTTATTACCCAATCGATAGTTTCAAGGTAGAAGTGTAACATGATTAAGTAAAATACATTTACAAAACATATGGCTTAATAAAACATTACA
The DNA here is from genome assembly GCF_036250125.1 of Pseudopipra pipra. Classification (NCBI taxonomy): domain Eukaryota; kingdom Metazoa; phylum Chordata; class Aves; order Passeriformes; family Pipridae; genus Pseudopipra; species Pseudopipra pipra. The sequence continues at coordinate 49,546,935 of NC_087552.1, forward strand.
TGTTGCCCAGCAAACTTCCTGGACAGTCTGAGGACCTTTAGTATGGACAAGGACTTCCCAAACTGGAGGCAAACAGTTGAAAATTTAACACATCTCTACAGAGCACCACAGGGACATGCTGACTTGAGACTAGCGGAGTTGTAACCATGCTTTGCAGCGCAGCACCAAAACTAACCATCATTGGGTTTGAACTGTTTTACCACTGTGCAGACTGCTGAAATATGGTGACAGTGTTAGCAAAACCTCTCCTTGCCTTAGGTGTTCTTGACTTTGCAGTCCTGGAGTTAAACACAAGAGGTCAAATTCTTAGTCTTATTTTTTATTTCTATATTTATTTTTTAGCTTAACCAGTGCTCTGTATGTTATGAGAAAAGGAACATTGCATTTGTAGCTAACAATCCAAGTCACTGGACAGCTGTAAAGAACTTGCAATCTATAATATAATTACAGAAGGGAGTGGATATACTGCCTGTGTGTGTACACTACACTGTTGATTAACACTTCATACTCAAACTTGTTTTGAAGAATTTTGAGACGCCATCAGGAAGAAAGAAACTACATAAAAGCAGTTTATCAACATTGATATATTTTTCTTTATTTTCAATGATGTGTAAGGGTCAAATGATAAAGAAAATAAAGTACTGATATACAATCTTAGCATCTAACATAAAGAAGATGCTAGTTTACCATTCAGAAAGAGAATGGTGGTTGATTTAGAGCAATGCCTGGATCATAAGCTAATGCAAATCAGCACAGCTCCACTTAATTCCATGGATCTATGCCAGATATGGCTAAGGACACATCAGCCTTTTTTAGTATGAGGTAACAATATGCATGTACTAACAGTCAAAGCAATTTTGTGGCAGTTCCCATTTCTCCAAAAGAGAAATAAGGATGTTATGAAACCCTACTATACCTTTCTGTGTTATTGCACTATTTTTTTTCCATTAAATGTATGGAAAATGCAAGAGAAAATTTATGTTAAAATTCTGTTACGTAATTGCATAATTTCATTCATTATGTAATGAATGAAAGATTTCCTGAAACTTTCCTTAAAATCAGCAAGCACTGACTTTAATTTTTGGTTTTCAATAAAAACAGAAGCACTGAATATCTAGCCAGCTTCAATCTTTTACATTTATAACTGAAACAGTCATTGTAAACCTCATTTTTTTGCCTTAGTAAATCCCATCTTACCTCTGTGTTAGCCACGAATGACTTAATTACCATAATTTGTGTGACTTCTTGGCTTTATTATAAATTCTTTCATTTTGTTTATGATTGTTTTCTCATGTGCATATACATTGAGTTCCTTAAGCAGTATTTAATTATATTATCATAATACTGAAGATCATGACAACAGGTTTCACCACAATTAGAAAACCTGTTCACTGTGCAGCTAGCCCAGGTTGAAGCAAGACCTATCTCTTTTTTTATTATTATTTAGGAAAATTATCTGTGGCATTTTTAAGTCCTGTCATCATTGCTCATCTTCCCTGTTCTGCATTACCCTGCCTGCAGTTGCTGCTAGTGACCGGGTTCAAACATGAGCTCTGCTCAATACAGCAGCTGCAGATAGGTTTGTTACCCATCCTGGCACATAGCCACACAAAAATTACTGAGCTAGATTTGTGAGTGAAGCTCTGACCATGGGAACTCCATTTGCCCCAAATGCTGGTGATTTAGTGCAGACCTGCAGGAGCAACATGTGAAGGAATTAACTTCAGTTGAGACAAAAAACTATCCCTATGTTGAAGTTCAAAATTATTAGATTGCTGTACTTGTGGAGAGATTAATTCTATATATGTTGCCTTAAAAATGCCCAAATAGTGCCACCTTAACTCCTACTATACTATGTGCTATACTGTACTATGCTACAATGAATGAAAGACAAACAAGGCTAGATTTATTAAACCTACTTTATCTACAGTGCATTTTCTACCATTCTTATCATGTATTGATGATTTTCTTTTATGTATAATTAATCTCAGTTGAACCACCTTTGTATGTGTAAACATTTTAGCATAATTATTTTGTGCAACCAACCCAGATTTCATATGTTATTTTAACTTGAAATAAAATTCTGCTTAACAGAAACCCTGACTGTTCAGAGCTTCTGGCACTCCTGCATGGTTACTACAATTATTCCTTATCCCAATGATACAACTGATTGAAGATCTAGTATTTTCCAGAGAGTTTTCTGGTAAGCCAGTCCCTCTGTTCCTTGAAGGTTTCAGGCTGGCAGGTAAAGAGGTACCTCAGGGGAGAGACACCCACTGAATGTGGGAGGCACAAGGATAGCCTTATTGCAGGTTCATCTCAGGGCACCGAAAAAACTGCTGGGCATGGCCAGACAGATTTCAAAAGTGCTAATCCCTGCTCAGAGTAGTCATGCAAAAACTAGGTTCTGTGCCTGGAAGATGCTAGTGAAAGGCTTTGACACAGTCTTGGAGCTGTGTGGTGCTGTGCTGTGTGCCTGAGACTGTGCTTGCAGTCTGTCCAGTGTATTGTAATTCCTGCCTCATCTGTACATGGGAATCTAACACAGCAACACAAATCTTAAATTGCTTGTACTTCACTCTCCCTCACACACCACTTAGCCCTAAAGTAAAAATACAGTACCACCTACTGGTGGAGACACCATTGGCACTGATGGTTTTCCAGTCACCAAACCTCATTGGAGCCGACTGTGCTTCATGACAGTGAATTCAACATGTGTGTATTAAATAAGCCACAAACTCTGGAGCCTTCTCAGCTACAGCACTTCCGACATGACATTAATTGCTTAAATTACATAAGCACTACAAAAGACAGAACAGTATTTGCAGAAAATAAGACTGCCAAAACTGTAATTCCAATCCAGACACTCATCTGTTTACATAGCTACAACGCAGTAGGGTGAAAGGCAACATTGTGCCATTAAAACCTGCTTATTTATAAATAATACATATGTATAATGTATCTGGTGTTCTAGTTATGGGTATCTGAAACAAGATGTGGCCTTAACAGGATTGAGAAGAATTACAGATGATGACAATGCAAGATACAAAAATAGATTAAAGTTGGCCTACTAAAACAATAATCCATTAGTACAGTCATTCTCCCATCAGTCAAGGTTACTTCACTGGAATACAGAATGACCAGAAAAATATCCATGAAAAAAATTGACACTAAACTAATATAATCATCAGTGAAGTCAATGACAACTATGTAATGGGCTTTTAAGGGAGGGCAGAATTGACACCACTGTGTTGAGCTCACACAGAATTTGTCCTGCAAACTTCTTTGCAAGTAGGTGAGGTCCTGGCCACTGTCAGACAAGGAACTGGCCTGGCCCAGTAGGACTCATCTTCCTCTGTTTGAGAACTCTGAAAAACTCCATGGTAAAACAAATAAGAAAAAAATAAGTTAGAGTTGTTTTACGGGAGTGCTTATTTTATTAGAAAACTGACTGTTCTATACCAGAGTAAAAAAGGTATGCATCTCCTTTGTGACACTCAACAGGGCACATGTCCCAGACACTCAGCGACACCACATATTTACAAAAACACTGCTCAGCATTGAACATTGACATCTTTCAGATTGCAGGGCAGGCAAAAACCCATGAGAATAACAGAGGTAAAACTGATCATGAGTCAATACTAGTTGATGCAGTGATCTTCTGAGATTCCTTTCATATCTATGATTTTAGGAGTGGAGCTATACTTCAGCCCTTCAAGGACAATGGTGAAATATATGTGAGAAATTAGAAGATAATTCACTTCTTTATCTATTTATTATGTTGGATATCTTACTCTAAATTGGTGTATCTGGCTTCAATGTGAATGAGATTATGCATTTCCTTGTTGCCCATTACTCTTTTACTTAAAACAATTTTTATTCTTTAAATTTCGAAAGCATAATCTTTTTTTCTAGAAAATGGACTGACTGTCTTAAAACTTCATCATCATGGCATTTTCCACTAAATATACATTCACAGATCATGGGATTTTTTAAGCATCAAAATATGTTGTGTTAGATTATTTAAGAACTTTAAGTAGTTTGAAATCGAGTTTCATTTTCTTCGGCCATATGATATACACATTAAAATAAACAGGAAATTTCCATTTGCAGTGTTTTGTCTATTCCAGTAAAGACCCGTCACTGCAGTAAAAAAGCATCTGCAATATTAAGAAAACAGACAAACAGACAATACTGAATATATAGTCATTTACGATATTTTTTTTTCAGTTCCAAGACAGAGCACACTCCAATATTTATCACTTCTTGTGCATGTAGATAGGGCTAGTAAGCTTCTGCTCAGCCAAGGGATAATAGTGACTGCCGTTGTCACTTTCATCTCCCTCTAAATCTCAAAATCCATCACTAGGTCAAGGAAATCCTCTTCTACTATCCATGTCCTTCCTTCGGAATAATTCAGAGGGACTGCACATGGAACTGGCTCTTTGAGAAATCAATCGTTAAAGGATTTATTTATGAAATGTTTATTATATTTAGATTTTGTGGTGGCTCTGTTCATATACTAAGGAAACGTGGCTGATTTAAAGGACTGAAATCTCTATTAGAAGCAGCAGAATACATTCCCAAGGTAAGCACACTGTTGAAGTTGCTTATTGCAGAACTGCTAAGGACTCCTGGCGTGTTAGAAAAGAAATATCTTGCTGTAGCACACAGCAGATTTTAATGTTAATGAAGATTTTTTTACTGCTTTTTGTAAAGAAAAAAATTAGATCTTTATACAATGCCAAATATTCTTACTCAAAGCATTTTCTCTCTGAAAATAATGACTACAGAAGTGAATGGAGTGGGCCAGTAAGAAAGGGAGAATTACAGAATTACAGAATTACAGAATTTTTAGGGTTGGAAGGGACCTCTGGAGATCATTTAGTCCAACCCACCTGCCAAGGCAGGGTCGCCTAAACCAGAAATAGGTAAAAGAGCAAAAGAGATGGAAGCTGATCTTCCATTCGCCACAATCCTGTGAAAGGATAATAATGCCTTCATGTTCTTGCAGCCCTAAAGACTTTGATGTATAGTAATTAATATAGTTAGTTTTCAGGTCATAAGGCTTGAAAACTTGGTTGTTTATCATAGTAGTTACATTTAAAAATCCAAGATAGTAAGAGAAAACTATTGTGATGATGCAATAAGGACAATATGGTAGAAATGTAAAATATCTCTAAAGAAAACATCTATCTGTATTACCTTTTGAACTTACTACCTGAATGTGATAATGTGAAAATCAGCATTGCACTATTAAAATAAAAGCAGTGAAACAATTTGTGACAATGTATCACTAAGAAAAATATGGGTGACTACAGAATAGTAGTGATGGTAGTGCTGCAATTTAGTAAAAAAATCTAAAATATTGTTTAAAAAACATGTATAATAAAATAAAAAAATGCATTAAGGTTAGTTCTGGACCCACTGAGTTTAATATGACATTTTTTACTATTCCCAGTATGGGGGATTTGTCACATAAATACTGTAATGAGGTAACCACAGTCCCCAAGGGATTGCAAACCAGGACCAGTTACTGTCTGTCCAACTTGCACATGCTGCGTTAGCACTTCTGTGTCTCAGGCTTGGGAATTTAAAATCTCTACACAATTTGCTTTGAGACTAGTGGAATTTGAAGATATTCTTGTGCTACACATCCTGACTGATTGAGAAGGAAAACAACCTGATGCAGCACTCACCTAAGCCTGACATTCAGATTTAGTATTTTGAGACTACAGCGTCGTCAATACTTCAACTTCTGTGCCGCTTAATACATCCAGTGCCTCAGTAATAGAAAATGTCCAGTCCTTCCCCAAATAGCAGCCCCTCATTCCCAGAAGTCCTACACATGGCTGCCATGGCACCTTTCACAGAATTCAGAAAGTATCATACAGTGCTTGCACTTACAATAGACACTAACAGAGCCAGAGGAATCTGTTTACTTGCAAAAATGCACAGAAAATCCTATTTACCTGAAGAATAGGGGAATGTAGAGAATATAGATTTCCCCTCAACCTCCAGCTCTGGATGGGTGTGATCTTTAGATATGTTCTATTTTAACACACTTTTCATCATCTTGAACCTCTAGTACAACTGCAGATCAGTATGTCTGGAGAGCACAAAGATTTTTTTTGTTGTTTTTCTTGAAACTAAAGAAGACTCAAAGACCAAATAGAGACATGAAAAATGAGTGCCTATGTTGAAATGTGGATACTGGGAGTCCTAACATGAACTAACTGGGTTAGAACCCACCCTGTCAGAGAAATTATTTCCCTTGAGATTAATGCATTTTAATTTGACTGGTGCTGAGTTGGACACAGCTTTATTTTGCACCATTATTTTTGTGGCTCTGTGGAGGATATAAGTTTAATCAGGATGGAATTTTGTGTGACAGCATTAGCAGAGCTTTCAGAGCATCTGTAAGCAGACATAAAGCTGCTTAATTCAACTTGGCGTAATTTCAATCTTCACACTTTCAAGTACAGTTTATCTTTGGAGTAAGTCAGTGGAAACTCTGTTAAAGCTTTTAGGCATGTGGTGAATCTAAACTAATATTTACCATGTCTTAGAAATTTGGAATCTTTTAATGCCTATTTACTTTAAACCTGATCCTTGTTCTTAAGCCTTTAAAGACTGACCCGCAGTGTTGGACTACATTTAGGACTATTCATGGAAGAACATGTCTTAATGTTCAGTCTTTATCTTTCTGTTTTGTAGAATGTTGTATTGCTGTATTATTTTTTGCACCATGTGTCATTCATGTCTGATAAGTGCTGGAAACATGGGTTTCCTCTCTTAATTCCTGTATTAAGAGTATTTTTATTTTCGTTGACTAATAAGGGAAGTCAGGTAAGTCTGTCCATAATATGGCAGCTGTATCATCCTGCTGCTGTTTTGCAGTTTGCTTGACTACAGAATGGAAGCACTTTAAGAATTATTCATTCTATGTCAACTGACTTCACTTATCAGTGTTACAGCCACTCATTTGTCAGTTTGTGTCTTACAGACATCTCTGTATTCTGATTTCACATGCACAGGATATTTTTACTGCAGTGGATAGCATCTGTTTTATAATCCTCTCTAAATGGCCCTGTCAAGAGCAGATCACACTTATTGACACAATTCATGCCCAAAGAGTTGGCAGTCTTAGTGATGCCTACTGCATTGTAGGAATAAGTGATGAAAAAGGAGAGCAGCAGTTAATTACCCCAGTGCTAGAAAACTGTGCAGCAAAATGCACTGTATTTTTTATAAAATATTTTCAGTATGTTTTTTATTGAGATGAACAAACTGAGCAGCAACAGCCACTAACATTTTTATTTAGGTCTTTACATACTACCTGCTATGTGCATTAGGAAATTACTACATCAGTCTTAACTTCCTATTTAGAGAACCTACTCATTGCTCTCAACAGAGTATAACTCTTGGGTATCAGACATACTGAGATTTCTTTGGACCTACAATCAGTTGATTTTAGTCTGGTTTTCAGTATGCCACCTGTGCATGAATCTGTTTATCCATTTTGATACATTAAGTTTTGAACCTTTGGTTCAAAACCAAATGAAACAGTGGTCAGTGTTTCAAATACAATTGTCTAAATATTTTCAAAGTATGTGTCAAGGCTCAGGAGAAAGACCTAAATTAATGCTTCCTCTAAGACAAATATGTGTTGAACATTCTCTTTAGCAGCAGTTGCCTGGTCATTCAGCACAATGAAGGACCCACAGTGCTCTTTCTTGTCTGATGGGAGCCTCATGGGAGACAGGAAACTGAAAATATTCTTGTTGGTCTTTGAGGAAGCAAGGATGTAAAGTATTCATCTTTAGGGAAGAAAAAAAAAGCTGCTTCTTGTTGTGAAATGGCTTGATTCTTTTTTTTGTCCAGTCTTCCTTAATAGCTCAAGTTAAGACGAACTTGACCATGAAGGTAGGAGTGATTGAGGCCCATCATTCCCATACAGTTATTCCAAACGTAGTAGTGCACGACACCAGTAAGGACCCTGGATTGATGCAGAGAGAGGAAAACAGGTATGTCAAATATACTGTTTTGTGTCAATTTGTTTTCTTTTTAGTTTGATAATATGCATAGGATTATCTAAGCACAGATGCTTGCCATCATCTAATTTTCTTCACTACTAGTAATAAACTAAGTCTTTAAGATTATGTATATTGCTTATTATAAACATTTAGGAGATTTCTTTTTATTTCAGCAGATATCACATAACTTGTTATTTTGTTGTTCCCCAGGCAACGATATCTACCTGGTGTATTTGCATGCTACAATATTAACAATAATAGTAATAAAGATGCGTAAGTAACTTCGCCATTTCATAAAGTGAGAGTACTGCAATATTGTCTGTTTAAGCAGAAATGAAGAGTAATAATATATATCTAATAATTTCTTTAGAAACAGTTATGTCTTTCAGGTAATCCCAAAAGAGATTGCATGTATATTTTAACTTTATGCACATCAGCTATGATGAGCATTCTCAATAGCAAAGCTACTGGTATTGTATCTATTAATTTTAAATAAAAGTAGTCCTAGGTGAATACAATAAGCAAAATAGTTTTTTTTTGAAGGTCAAACACCTAAGTATAATGTTATCCTTACTGAATGCAGATGATTCTAATAAATAAGTAAATGTGGAAGCAAGAGGTATGTGCATTCCATGATCTATCATATTTTTCTTTTTATTAGGGAGGAGAAGAAAAGAAAAAAAGAAAAGAAGAGGTAAGACAAAGAGTAATTATGATACTTTTGCTAATATATTCAATTTCTTCTAAAGATGTTTTAATTTGGTCTTTAACAATGGAAAATGTAAATCTATTTTCTAGCAAGCCAGAAAAAAAAAAGGATGGAGAAACAGAAAAGAACAAAGAAAAAAAGGAGAAAAATAAAAATAAAGATAAGCCCAAGAAGAAAGAAAATATAGAAGAGTAAGTATTTTTCATTTAGAATCTGTTATGCTGTCTAATAAAATTGCTTTGATGTAAAATTGAATCCACTCCTGAACACCCTGTAAAGATGTTTATACATCTAGTGAATGAGTGTACAGACTGCTGTTGTTCTTTCTAGAGTAGAGTTGTTTTGACTTAACTTCATATATGGATGACAGAAATATGCATGCATGGAAAAAATTAATCAAGACATATCTCCTTTGGATTTTGATCATCTAATATCTCTTGGATAACACCCTGCAGCAAAAGCTGTGTCATCATAAAGCAATCTCTTCCACACACAGATCTTCCACACACAAAGGCACCTACAAGCGAGTAAACTCTTCTATGATCTAAAAGTTTTTACTTTACCTTCTCCTTGGTAAATTCGTAATTTTCTGCCTAAGGACAGAAACTTAAAACAGTGCAGCAGGAACTTGCGTTGTATGATTTCCCATTCTTTGGTTTCTCTATGTAAATGTTTTATCTTTCTCAGAGCTAGAATTTTCCCAGTGAGAAAGGAATGATAGGGATGATTTATCTCACTTATGTAAACATTAGTAGTCACATAATATTTTTTTAAGATGATAAAATCAATTATCAGACAAGACCGTTATTTGGGTAGGAAAAAAAATTAATTTTAAAATTACATGTGCCACTATAAACTGAAGTGGGACTGCCAGGGTAATTTTGCCCAGAAAAATTCAGATTCTAAAGTTTGTGTCCCAAGTCATAACAGCTTCATATTTTCCATGCACTCAAGCAACTCAACTTTAATGAAGACCATTTATTTTACAATAACAATTTCTGGAATGCTTTCTTCCTCGAAAACTTTGTGTATTTCAAGTCTCTCATTAAATCTCCTTTTCTTCCCCCCTGCTTATCCCTTAGGAAGAAGAAAGATATTTTCACCATTGATCCAGCAGGAAATATATATTACAACTGGTTGTTTTGCATCACAATGCCTGTCATGTACAACTGGACCATGATTATTGCTAGGTGCTGTACTCCTTCAATGCCTATAAAGAACATCTGGCAAATCTTAATATCCCTAGATAAATAAAAAGTATTTTATTCATCACTGATTTCATGCAAGTATTTAACTTTCATTTCATGGTGATTTGCTTTTGTCTTTTCCTATTCAGAGCCTGTTTTGATGAGCTTCAGCATGACTACTTAGCAGCATGGTTTATCATTGATTATGTTTCTGATGCCATTTACGTTGCTGACATGTTTGTACGGACAAGGACAGGTAAATATACTCAATGATTAATTATTCTTTTTCATTTATTTGTGTCAGGTTTTTTAAAATAGTCAAAAACACTACTGCTTGATTATCTGAATACCCCGATGAAGTGCAAGAGTGAACAAAGACATTGAGCTAGATCTCTGAAAGACTGTAGCCTGTGACCTGTAAAAGTAAGAGAAACTGTAATGTATTACTCAAAGAATACATAAAACCTGAAGTATGCTAGGTACAAGCTATTCTGCCTGCAGCTGACTCATAAAGACAAAATAAACATGGCAATGCAGCCAAGTGAGGATTGGGGATTCTGAAAAACTCACACCTAAATCTGTTTTTTGTGTTAAAGGGGTATTCAAATACTCGCTTGATTTTCAAAATGATTGAGCAAGTAAGACATTCCCATTAACTTCATCTGCAACTGTTTTAAAATCTTATCCTATATTCAGAGCTATTGAGTAGATACAGTCAATATGGAACTGAAATTCCTGTGTCCAAATTCTTTCTCTTATTAACCAACCTTTTTATAGCCTGTGGAGGTTTTTTGGGGAGAGTGAGGTTGTTTTTTTTTTCCCAGATGTTCACCATAGTGGAAAAATGGAGGGAAAGAATCAGAGCTTAAAATGTTTATCTTTCAAAGGTGTATAATTCAGCTCAAACTGAACCATACAGAACTAAGTTGAGTATTTATAAATAAGAAATGGCATATTAAAAAGTAAGAGAAGTTACATTCCATCTGGAATTGGCACTCAAAATATTTCTTCAAAGTACATTTGGACTGACAATAAACACAGCACATTTGAAGTTGTAGCCTTTTTTTATTATTTACAATTTTATTTTAGGTTACCTGGAGCAAGGTCTTCTGGTGAAAGAAGAACAAAAGCTTCGAGAGAAATACAAGAAATCTTTTCAATTCAAATTAGATTTTCTGTCAATCATACCAACTGATCTCTTATACTTTAAGTTAGGATTGAATTACCCGGAATTAAGAATAAACAGACTACTCAGAGTAGCTCGGATGTTTGAATTCTTCCAGCGAACAGAAACAAGGACAAACTACCCGAATATCTTCAGGATCTCTAACCTTGTCATGTACATTGTGATTATTATTCACTGGAATGCCTGTGTGTACTACTCGATCTCAAAAGCCATTGGATTTGGGGCTGACACATGGGTCTACCCCAACACCTCTGATCCTGAATTTGCTCGTCTGACTAGAAAATATGTCTACAGTCTCTACTGGTCAACACTGACCCTGACTACTATCGGTGAAACACCCCCTCCTGTAAGAGATTCTGAGTATTTCTTCGTGGTTGTTGACTTCTTGGTTGGAGTATTGATTTTTGCTACCATTGTTGGTAACGTGGGCTCTATGATCTCCAACATGAATGCTGCCAGGGCAGAGTTTCAAGCAAGGATTGATGCTATCAAGCAGTATATGCACTTTCGGAATGTGAGTAAAGACATGGAAAAAAGAGTTATAAAGTGGTTTGACTACCTGTGGACAAACAAAAAGGCTGTGGATGAAAGGGAAGTGTTGAAGTATCTGCCAGATAAACTAAGAGCAGAGATTGCAATCAATGTTCACCTGGAAACGCTAAAAAAAGTTCGGATTTTTGCGGACTGCGAAGCTGGTCTGCTGGTTGAACTGGTTTTGAAACTCCAGCCACAAGTATACAGTCCTGGAGACTATATTTGCAGAAAAGGAGATATTGGACGAGAGATGTACATTATCAAAGAAGGCAAGCTGGCAGTAGTTGCTGATGATGGAATTACCCAATTTGTGGTCCTAAGTGATGGCAGCTACTTTGGAGAAATCAGCATTCTTAATATCAAAGGTAGCAAAGCTGGAAATCGAAGAACAGCCAATATTAAAAGTATTGGCTATTCGGACTTGTTTTGTCTGTCTAAAGATGATCTTATGGAGGCTTTAACAGAATATCCAGATGCAAAGGCTATGCTGGAAGAAAAAGGCAAGCAAATCCTAATGAAAGACGGATTGCTGGACATTGAAATTGCAAATTTAGGAAGTGATCCTAAAGATCTTGAAGAGAAGGTTGCCTACATGGAACGATCGATGGACAGGTTACAAACAAAGTTTGCCAGGTTGTTGGCTGAGTATGACGGTGCACAACAGAAACTGAAAAAAAGACTTACACAAATAGAGAAAATATTGAAGCCAGTTATAGAGGAAGAGTTTGCAGCCTTAGAAGAAGCAGATCCATCCACAGATAAACCTGGATTGTGAAAAGCAGATTAAAACACTGGAGGCTGCCAGTAAGACTTAGGGTCAAATCCTGAATGGGGCTGAATACATTAATTTCTAATATTTGTGGGACCTGACTATTAATTACAAAAAGTTATTTGTTGAGGCAATGTTACCAATTTCCTACAAGAAGCACATATTTGGCAGGTTTCAGGCAGAAAAAGAAGAATCAAAAATCAGAACGGAAGATAACATTTTGCTCTTGCACAAGCAGGTGGAATTATCTGCTAATGCATTATGTACTCTATGTAACACTCCTCTATGGCAAATGCATTCAGTCTATATACAGTCATATACCAGCAAATATTGGAAGTTTTGCTGACTATTTTAAAATAATTTCTTCATGTCTGCCTATGGAAAGAAGGACAGTTTTGGTAACAACAATATTATTTGAGGTCATTAACCTTTATATTAAACTCGTGTGTAAATGAACACATTTTATTATCTATTGATTACCATAAGATTAAGTATGGGATATTATATCAGGAATTAAGTATATGCAGATGAGAGTACTGAAGGCTGTAAGATTTGGAAAATACTATTACTTTATTGATTGATTTCTTGACATGTAAGTGGTTGGTTTGAAATGGTCCTTTTTTCAGGCTAATACATGCAAGGGCTGGAATAGAATAGAGACAGGAGAAAATACAACTTTTTTCAAGCATTAATGTGACAGATATGAGTGGTGCAAAATCTAGCTGTTCTTTTCACAATAATAAAAAATACTTAGCATTAAGGACAAATACTTAACATCCATGTGGCTGCTGGCCATGGACTATCAAGTTTTTATAATCTGTGATGAAAAATGTGTATGTCCCTAATATGACACTTGTGGATGCTGGCAGAGTGCAAGGGGCAGACATGACTGGAAGAGGCCAAATTCTCCCTGCAGTATCTTCTGTAGCTGTTGTTGGGGAAAGAATACAACTAAAGAGATTATTTTTTCCATTGATAGGGTATATCTTTCTTCATAACTATTTCTAAGTAGTAAAATCTACTGTTTTATATGTTAGCTCCATTTTCAACTACTTTGAGAAGCATTATCTTCTTGGATTTTCCCCCTAATTTATGTCTCTTTTCATTGGCAAAAATGTTTTTCTTAGTTATGGTCTCAGATGGGTATTTTCAGTAGAATTTGATCATAGGCACTTAGCATTGGATAAATTTAATGAAAGGGAGTCAAGAAAGGGACTGTAATGAGAGAATGGATAATTCTGTATTTAGGGCAATTTGTTTACCCTGGGAACTTGGACTGCCACTCTTAAAAAATACATAGGTACATGTTAATGTCAATAATATATCTACACATTCATTTGCTCCTTAATGAGATGGAGATATTATAAATTGGATATTTTATAAAGTACATTCCTTTCTGGTTGTTTTACTTTTTGTAATGTTGATGTTTTCCAGAATGCCAGAGATTTATAAATAACTCTTGATTCCACTGCAGGGATTAAATGTTATGAAGTACTTATTGCATAGGATATATACGGAACGACAAGGATAAATATAAATATGAAATGGCTTTCATCCACTGTTGATCCTGTGCTTTGAATGACAAATGGCTTAATGAACTCATGAGGGGAAAGAATATGCCATCCTATCACTAAAGACTCTAACCCTGCACACGAGAACAAGCATTATTTTGTCATTTAACTATATTGTGAGTGTTGGACTTTACAATCAGCATTATACCAACCCAGGCCTTGCATATAATTTGCAATCTGTATGCCAGCAGCATCCTAGATGGCTACACCATGTTTCACTAGGCACCTGGAAGCACTTTTCTCCTTTGTTGAAGTGTTTAATACTTTGTATTTGAGAAATGTGTAATATGATATTACTTTTAATTAATAAAGACAGATATTTACTGTTAACAGGTTTTTTTAATTGATCCTTCAGTCTAAGACATGAGTTGTATTCACTAGCTACCTCTTTCTTAAGAATAAAAATTCTTTAATTTAAAACACTTTGAAATAAAACAGAAAACCAGAATTGACTTCCAGTAGTTTGCTTACTATTTTCAGACTCTTTATGACTGGAAATGTTGTATTACTCAACTTTTAGGAGAATATCTTTGCTGAAAAAAAGGCTAAATACGGGATTTTCTCTTAGCATATGACAACGTATAAGTGCTAAAAGGAAATGTCAATAAAATTAAAACTATTTTAACTTGTCCTGCAGTAAAACTTTCTGGATATACTTAAATAAAGTTTCTAAACAGGCTTTGTGGTTGGTTTTTGACTCTCATACTTTGAAGAGGAGCTATGAAGCAAATGCAGGCAAGAGCTGCATGCCAGAGAAGGGGCTGCCAAAAATTTACTCTGGAGAAAAGGATGCTTTTGGGGGGGACTTTATCGCTCTCTACAACTACTTGAAAGAAGGTGGTAGTGAGGCGGGGGTCAGTGTCTTCTCCCAAGTAACAAGTGACACGAAGAGAGGAAATGGCCTGATGTTGTGCCAGGGGAAGTATGGTTTGGATATTAGGAAAAATGTCTTCACTGAAAGGGTTGTCAAGCACTGGAACAGACTGCCCAGGGAAGTGGTGGGGTCACCATCCCTGGAGGTATTTACAGATGTAGCACTTAGGGACGTGGTTTAATGGCGGACTTGGCAGTGGAGGATTAAGAGCGGGACCAGGTGGTCCCTGACCTATCCTAACCACAAGGTCTGTCTGGGTGACTCAGTGACGGGCAGGGCCGGGCCAGGGTTGCGGTGCCGGCGCCGCCCCGCCCGCCGCGCGGGGGGCGCTGGGAGCTGTAGTCGCGCTGCCGCGGGAGCACCGGCGTCCGCGCCGCCTCCACCGCCGGCGCCGGGCGGAGGGGCCGGGCCGGGCGGGGAGGAGAGGGAGACTCAGCTCCCCTCGGGGTGGCGGTGCCGGGACCGGTCTCTCTCCACCGCCCTCCGCTCACCGGCGGGGCAGGAATGGAGGCTGCCTGGCGCCAGGGAGGCCGGGGCCGCGGCCGTGGCCGCGCCAGGCCCGGGGACGGACTCGCCGCCCGCGCTGGGGCGGCCGCCCGGCCCCCGGCCCCGAGGGCCCGCGGCAGTGCCCGCGCTGCGGCCGCAGGGACCATCGGCGAGGGGGCCAGCGGTGAGTATCGCGTCCTGTCCCCCCTACCCGAGCTGCAGGGTCCCGGGCGGGGCAGCCGGCGGTGGCTCGGAGCCCCTGCAGGTGGCCAGGTCGGGGCTGTGCCCGGGACCACGGGGAAGGGAGGCTGGCGGGCCCCGGCTCCGCTCCGCGCTGCTCGCCGGTGCTCGCCATGTGCCGTGTGCTGCCTGCAGGCTCCTGCCCGCGGGAGATGCGGGGCCTCGGGCAGTGGCGCAGGGCTCGGGGCTGTGTCCTCCGGAGGGAGCACAGCCGGTGCTCCTGAAGCAGAAGAGTAAAGTGTGAAGTAAAGGATGAAGTATCAGTTTCTTATCACGGCTGGAGTTGCCCGGTAGGGACACGCATCTTTAGGTGCTCTGGTTAGGGAGCCGCGTTGCCGCGGTCTGGGAAAGGTTTGGGCTTTTGGTGCGCGGGGCTGCTGTGAGTGCAAGTTAATCCTTGTGAAATACAGCACGAAAGTGCCAAAGTCGGAGCTCTTTTAAGTGGCAGCATAGTTTCTTAAGAAAAGCCTTAAAACTAAACTTGACAACACCCTAGTGAATATATTGGGTGCAATAGTCTAATACGGAAGACTAGGAGGTACTTAAGACCTGCGATCTGCTGAAGACCTTTATATCTCCGTGGAATGTTATCTTAAAGGCACTTCGGTTTATTATGAACTCTGTTGAGTTACATAATTTTGTACCTCTGTGTGAGAACCTTCCTCTATTTCACGTGCAGTAACTTCAAAAAAAGCTTGTATTAAAATACCCCATTGCTTTTAATGCTGCCAGCTGTGAAACGGCATGAACATTCTATTGCAGTAAAGATTTGTCGAATTTGAGGGACATCAGTGAAAGTCGTAATTTAAGACATACCAAATGCAGAGAGAGTTACCTGTAGGGTATCTGCAGATCATAACAATTGTCAAGAATTGTGCAGTTTCTGTTTTTCTTCCTCATGCTCTGAAAGTTGTGTTTTTGTAGGATGTGTGTGTGGTTTTCTAAGTATCCTTTTCATAAAGCAGCATTATAGATGCATATATTCTGGTATATTTAGTTGGGTTTGTCAGTAGTAATTGATAGATAATAGTTCCTGCTGTGAATTTTATGGATTATGCACAGTAAAGAAGTAAATACTATTTATCTGTTCTTGTAAGGTATTGAAAATGTAACAATGTACTCCCCTTAAAAAAATAAAATCAGTAAGTTCTTTAAAAAAAAGGACAGCTGAAAGTATGTAGAACTGAATGTAGTGTTATGATTAACTATCATGGTATTAATCATCGGTAATATTTTCTCTTAATAGAATTATCTTCACTGAAGAAATTTGATGAAATTAAGAAGGCTAATCAGGCTGCAGCAAAAAAGCTAATTGGAGATCAATTAAGCTCCTCGTCTGAAGATGATGATGAAGATGCTGAAGTGAAACAAGGAAAGATTTTGGACAAAACGTTTAACATTTACACCAGTCAAACTGGTAATTTTTTTTTCATTTATTGACTTTTATTTTGGTATGAAAGCATAAACAATGCTGTGTCATTGTCTCTGTTTTAGGATTTTTCCATAATTGGAAGGAAAGCACTCTATACTGATGTCTTGCATTAAAGAATATTTGTTCCCAGCCATGCATGCTGGCAGTATTTCTTGTCTTTCCATGCAGAAGCAATGGTATAGTTTTAAACTGTATTAAATGTGGTTTTATAATAATATGACTGGCCTTTATTCAGAGAAAAAACCCCCAGCAGTCTCAACATGTACCAAATAGCAGATCGAACGTTACTGATTGTTTTAAAAATCTTTGTACATTAAAGATGGAGATGCAAGTGAACTGGAACGTACAAGACAGTACATGAATGAAGCTTTTCAGTCAGGGGCTATGACATGTCTCATCTGCATTGCTTCTGTTAAAAGGAACCAAGCTGTAAGTACTTTCAGTAATCTTTTAGAATGAAACAAATATAACTGTCTGAATAACATGTTTTTAATTATAATACTGAGGTAATTCGTGGGATTGTTAGCTTTAAAATGGTAAGAGTACTAAATGCAGCACTTGGCATCTTTGGATTTTGGAACACTTATATATAAGTACTTATATATGTAGCTTGTAATAAGAATATGATTTTTTTACATATGTTTGTTATCATAGTGTAGAATAGTTATTTTTAAATTTTAAGGAGTAGCAGATGTAAAAAATAAGTGCTCGAAAGCCAGTGCTTACAATGGTGTATCCAATAAGCTATGGTGTAGCAAACACCAAAGCAAGAAATACTAAGAAGTTAAGAGATACTATTGTTAGATTTATAGCAGGGGAGCTAAGATAAGCTTTGCTGCCCCAAATGCTCATCAGGTGAAAGAAGCGTGCACGTCAGAGAAATCCAGCCTGTTTCATGTAGGTACATTTTATATAGCAGAGACTTGAGGACAAATATTTTTTCACTTTTATTGTTATGTATGAACTTCTCTTTGACGTTGACAGGCTAAACCCTGTTTCTAGTGTAGTTACTTGACTCAAAAACATGTTTTCAACTCTATGTTTAACATCAAAAAGAAGTGCAGAAAACGGTTTAATTTCTTGCAATGAATATAGATGGACTACACGTACCTGATGAAACTATAGTCAGTAACTTTTTAAAAAAATGCAATACGTTTTGTGTGAATTCTTAGCATACTTATCCGTATTTTTTCAGACCATAATGAATATGTTAGCTTGAGTTTGAAGTTCTGTGTCTCCTCATAATCTTATCTCGGCAGAAGTGAGATGATTTGGTAACCTGGAAGTCTTTTATAACCACTGGTTTGCTAGTTATCTTGAATTTCAGTGTTTGTTTACTTAATGACTCCTGTTTAGCTTTAGTTTTGCAAAGTTAGTTACTGTACTTCTAGAAACTTTTGTAATTGACTTTGTCCTCTATAAGTTAATGGAAAAATTCTCCATGTTTTCACAGTGTAATTTTATAACACTGTCCAAAATTATTTAAAAAAAAAAATACAAGTTAAATTTTCTGCTGCACTTTTCTTATCAAATTGCAATAGTTTAGGTAGAGCCAAAGTCACCTTTGTGGTGCCAGGTGGTGTAATAAGGGACAGTGGAACAAACTGAGGCTTGGAAGGTGCAGACTGGGTACTGGGAAGGTAGTATGACACTTGGAGTAGGTTGTCCAGGATGGTTGCAGAGTCCCCATCCCTCAGGACTTTCCAACTTTGCAAGGCAGAGTTGTTGCTGAACAGAGCTAAGTTGGCAATAGTCCTTCTCTGGGCATCAGTTTGTGCTACATGACCTCCAACAGTGTGTTTAAATCAACATTTTTCTGATTATCTGAGTATTTTGGCCTCCATAGGCCTTGGCAAAAACTTCCCCCGGGAGTCGGGGAAGAAAAGATTTATAGGTATGAATCTGTAACAATAGAACTTCCTGTATTCATCTAACAATGGGTATAATCTATCTCTGAAAACCCATTTTTTAAAGGGAAAAGTGAAAGCTTGTATTTCTTTAGATACTACGGATGTTCATCAACAGAAACAGAAAGAAACCTAATTTAAATTAATTGACATTTATGTCTCCTCTTTAGGTCTGGAGCTGCTGTGGGTGCTTTTGTATATTTCACCTGGTGTGTATCCAGAAGTGGGCCAAGGACAGCCTTTTCCTTGTGTCGTCTCCTTTGACGGATGAGGATTTTGGGAAGAAAGATTATCCCTGGCCATGGTGAGCTTCTTGTGGTATATCTACAAAGTTATTTCTGTTGTGAAAACTATATGAACTGGTGTTACTTTAGAAAGGAACAATACCTGTAAATGATGTGCATACCAAAAAGCATTTTTAGAAGACTGACTTTTCTATTGATTTTTAAAATTATCTTTAAGTTTTCATTAACATGATTCAGGAATATTTCACAGTGATATTAAAAACTTACTGCATCAAATCTGTTCTCACTTCTGAGAAGGTAACTTATCTATCTTATGTCTCAGCTTCTAATATTTATTCCTGAATGGCTTTGCATATTTGTCCCTTTTAAAGTTGGCAACATGAAATAAATAAGTTTTAAAGAAATCCTAAAATAGCAAGATGTAGGGATTTATTATTTACTCTTTTAGTCTCTGTATAATTTCAGCATTAAAGCCAGTCTAGCAGTTTTACTTGAGATTGTATAAAAAAGAAGGTAATATTGTAGCTGCATGAATAAATTTCCTAAGTGAGTTTGCTTAGGAAATAAAAGTATCAAGTTTTTGGTTGGCAGCATCTCAAGTTGATAATGCCTGTTGTACTATAAACTAGTTTTGTGTTTTAGCATAATGTTTATAATGAAAAAAATTCAAGGTGAATGGTATTTTATTTTACATTCAGGCACATGCTAAAGCTATGCAGGCCCTATTGAGAAATGCTTTATGGTCTGTAATGTATTGTATCACGGCAAATTGACGTTTTATTTGATAAAAATGACTGCATAGGTCTTTCAAGGTCCCTGTTCTTCTCTGAGGAGTAGCTCCTTGTCTTTTGTCATTTCCCAGTGTAGCCAGAAATGTAAACTGCTTTGTTTCTTCTTCCTAGTGTTGCCTCCCTCATCCATGGCTTGCACGTGAAAGCCTGTAGAGCCTGTGGCACTTAAAAGTTCCAGACCTCTAATGCCTATCTACCTTTAGCAATAATGTATTTTTTAATTTCTTTCAACATCAAGGGTAACAAATAAAGGTGTGCTTCTTCAATCTAAATTTTTTCAGATAAAATTCTAATTATTATGCATAGTTTTAGTAGCATCGCTAAACTTTGTTTTACATGACTTACATAGATTGCTGTTAGTAAACACCTGTTTTTTAATCCCTTTTTTTAATTAGTTCTGTTTAAGTAGGTTAACTCCTTGTGGCATACGTTGTTGTGGTATTGCCTATCATACAAATTCTTCTGATTCCTACTGTGTTGAATTCTTATCTGTGTATAATCTTAAAGAAAAGAGATTGCTGTGATGGGACAATTCCTTAGACGTTCTAATGAATGCACTGTAAAATCTGACATATAGAAAGACCTTCAGTGTATATTATAAATTTAATTATATTATTATTGGTTATAGTAGTTGTAAAAATGTTATTGGTAGCATTGTAACAATCTTGGGAAGCCAAAATGATAAGAATTGCTTTTTCTTTTTAAATTTTTTTTTTAAAAAGTTGCTTTTCTTTTCACTCCTTTTTCCCTTGTTGTAGTCCAAAATGTAGGTTTGAATACAAGCGCTCTGAAACTCCCAGTAGGTATTACTGTTACTGTGGAAAAGTGGAGAATCCAACAGTGGACCCATGGCTGGTACCTCACTCCTGTGGTCAGATATGTGAGAGGGAATTCAAACCTTCTTGTGGTCATAAATGTTTGCTGCTTTGTCATCCAGGTAAATCCTTTGCCTCTCTTGGTTGCGTGACCTGTATTTAGGTAGCTGTTACACAGTTTTACTTAAAATCTGTTAAGTATGTTTAAAATTCTCAAGAATAAAAGAGATGTAGTTAAGGCTGCATTTGCTGAATGGCCATTAGCAAGCTATTCTTTTTCCTGTAATTAGGACCCTGTCCACCTTGCCCGAAGATGGTCACAACAACCTGTCACTGTAAGAAGGCTAAACCAGTGCCCCGGAGGTGCAGTGCCAAGGAGTGGTCGTGTCGCCTGCCGTGTGGACGAACACTGCTGTGTGGACAACATACTTGTGAGAATTCCTGTCATGCAGGTACACCTGCTCTCTTAAACTTCGGAGGAGTAGTTGTTTCAATTGTTAAGATACATCATCCTTTTGCAACTCCTATTCTTAATGTCACTTTGCAATTACATACAGGAGATTGTCAGCCTTGTCCACGTGTCAGTAAACAACGGTGTATCTGTGGAAGACAGGCAGCAGAAAGACTTTGTGCAAGTCCTCAGTGGCAGTGTGATCAGGTATGCTGAAGCTATTCTTTTTAACAGATTTCTCATCATTATAAAATTTGATTACTTGGTGTAATTAAGGATTGGAAAAACTCAATTCGGTAAGAAAATAATTTTTTTTTTTTAAGTTTTGAAATTGCAATTGAACATATAGGCAGCAGTGTTTGAGAACAGATTTAGTTGGTTGCCCAGTTAATTTCTTGTAGTAGCTAAAATGTCACTGTTCTGGAATTGTTCTAGGGTTAGTGTAATAGAGAATTTGACTTTGCATATTCTGCTTGTACTTGAGATTGAAATTTCAGCTGTTGCCTCCAAAAATAAGCATGAAACCACAGCTTAGTAGGCAAGACTTTCATGGTTATTTACTTCTAGTGACTAGCAGAATGAAAACTTTGTGATTCATTCCTTGAAGTATATTTGTAGCTCATGCTTAAGATCAAGGCTATGGATTGATCAACTGTAAAAAATAAAAATAATTTAAAAAAATTAAGTGGCAGATGGGAGGCTGCACCAGGAGGTACTTGGTCGTTCTGATCCCAGTAAGGAAGGCACTTAGCCTCTGTGAAGTATTGGTTAAAATACAGGTTATTTCAGCTAACACTAAGGGAGTATAATATAAAATATAGTGTGTCCTTTTAGACGTTCGGAACCCCAAGCTGTGCATCATCAAATGAAATGTGAATCTGCAGCATGCAGTGCAGACCCCATCTGTAAAACGAGCTTTCCCATTTTGGTCATTGAAACTATTGTAAGATTTTGTTACAAGAAAGCATCTTTGATCATAATTTCTACTGTCAAACAGAAAGGATGTTTGGGTGAGACTTCTTGCTACACTTCTAGATAAAGGCAGCATAATCACTGGTACCAAGTGGGAGCTGCCTCCAATCTCCTCTGCTACAGTATGTTTATCCTACAGCCAAGGCGGATGTGCAGTATAATGCAGGCCTGAAGGTTAAGCTGTATGTGCAGCACAGCACAGACCTGGACTACTCAGGTTATCTGAACCACTACCTCCTCAGTATACATGGGTCTTTCAGACTAGGATCACTGCAGGGATGATCAATTTTATATAGTGAACTCATAAAATATAAAATTTGTTTGCAAAATGTAAAGAAAGTTAAATTCCATCCAGACGTGTCTCCTACTTTTTACCCTTAGGTTGCTTTGTCTTGGTGTGTAGTTCCATTACACTTCATTTACTTGTTTTTTCTGAGTTTCTCAGGTGTGTAGGAAACGTTTGCCATGTGGTAATCACACATGTGAACAAGTTTGTCATGTTGGTCCCTGTGGAGACTGTCCTCGTTCTGGGAAAAGGTCCTGTCCATGTGGAAAAACAAGTAAGCTACATTTTTTTTTTTTAATGATAAATTAAAAAAAAACCTCATCCAGTCTTTGACAATGAGTAGTTTAGGTTAATTCTCTAGGTCCACAAAAAGTTCTTACAGTCAACTGTGACACTGTATTAACTTTTTTTGCATAGCTTTCAAAGCTTTACTTAGTACCAGGGGTTTAATTTGCGATGTGAATAACTGAGTAATTCTGGAGAAGCTTTTTAAAAAATGAGAGAGAATTGGCATTTGAACTCGTTACACTTTGCATTTTTTTCCTAAATATTTTGGCTTTTTTTTCCTAAATGTTTGCTTGTACTTCTGTCTTTTTATACAGAGTTTACATTGCCTTGCACAGAAGATGTGCCCACCTGTGGTGATAGTTGTGACAAAGTTCTGGAATGTGGCATCCATAAATGTTCACAGCGCTGTCATCGGGGTCCCTGTGAAATATGCAGACAGGTTAGTCTTGCTGTAGCAAGTTCACATTTTGTTAGGGTTTTTGAACTGTATGCCTGAAACAGTGCGAATCTCCTAAGGAAAATGAAGTTGTATCTATCACAAAATCTATGAGTTTATGTTCATTAAAAGCAGCACGTTCTTTTTCTATTCGCCTGTCGCTCCAATACATTTCTGAATAAGTAGTTGAGCATTATGTATCTGAACTGAGGCATAGATGAGTGTTTTATTGTTTGGGCCTATTTTTGGTTTGTTGTCATTTTTTTAATTAATTATATCCTAAAAGACAATTTTTCCCCAAATTTTCTAGCTTCCTTGTGGCTTTGTCATATTATGATATTCCTTCATTAGTGAAATGGAAGGTGCTGTAGCATAACAGCTACAGCATAACAGCTTTATTTTCTTGTTTTCTTACAAACAAGAAAATAAAGTTTCGGTCTGGTCCAAACATCCATGGAGCATCTGTGGTCTGGTCTATAAACCCATTGCTCTCTGGTCTCAGTTGTCTCTTCCTGAGCCAGCTTTGGCTGCAAAGTCTATGGTGAAAGTAGTTAGCACATGACAGCTGGGATGAAGGTCAGATAGACCTGCTCACTTACATTTTACCTCTATTCATGATGGATGAATCTAGTTTACTGTGCAGGAGGGGTTCTTTTTTGGATGAATTTGTGTTGTGTTTACACTTGACATCTTCCACTACACACTTGCTTGGTTCCTTTGAAGTGACTTCCCTCTGAGTGAAGAGGCTACAGTGAGGTGTTTGCAATACCAACTTAAGGTCCCCAGGTAGTTACTTCACAGATAGCTAATCTGCTCAGAGCACGTCATAAACTTCCTGTTGTGACAGAGCAGTGTAAATGTTACTTTCCCTTGTACTTTACAGGTAGTAGTAGATCGTGTTGTTTTCTTTTTTTTTTTTTGTGTGTGTTAAAAATACTCTGCTTTTTTTATCTGTCTTGCTGCCCAGGAGGTTGAAAAGCAGTGTCGCTGTGGAAAGCACACTAAACGCATGCCATGTCATAAGCCATATCTGTGTGAAACAAAGTGTACGAAAATTCGAGATTGCCAAAAGCACCAGTGTCGGAGAAAGGTGAGTGCCCACAGATGATCTTTCTCAAATGTATTGTTTAGA
This sequence comes from Pseudopipra pipra, assembly GCF_036250125.1. NCBI lineage: Eukaryota > Metazoa > Chordata > Aves > Passeriformes > Pipridae > Pseudopipra > Pseudopipra pipra. The sequence continues at coordinate 49,571,282 of NC_087552.1, forward strand.
TAACTTTTTTCAAAATTTAGACATAATATTTTATACTATATAAAGATCTCATTGAGTTATTGCTCCACCTCGTGTTAATGTGTAGAAAGAGGTGTTTTCTTCAATGCCATTCAAATTAGTTTTCAGTGTACTAGAATTCTCTGAACAGCAAGTCATCAAGAAAAACTAAGTGGCCTTAAAAACTGAGAGGAGATTTTGACAGCTCTCCAGTTCTAGAAGGCAGTTTTGCTTTCAGATTCTCTAGTAGTTACTCATGCTTTATGCGTTCTGTAGTAGTTAAACCCATTTATTTCCTAACTTTGTAGGCAGAGCTGGAGATCTGTCATAACTTCGTAAGGAACATACTCTTGTTTTTCATAGCCCAGCATTCCATCACACCTAATATGCACCACTGCAATCAGCACTAGTCTGACAATTGGGAATTGGAGTTTTGTTTCCCTTCTCATTTGAAATCAAAAGAATGATTGATAGTCTCTGTCTTTTCAATTTACTCATTAAAGAAGGCCTGAAAGTTGTGTGCTGTTTCTGAATTAATACATTATGAAAGTTGGACTTCTTATCCCAAACAGGCATGAAAAAATACAGTTTTATTCTCATGTGTTTTTTAATATTATTGTTAAAGTGAATTTACTCTGCGTGAAAAGATTACAAAACAAGTAAATGCAACCTTGACATCTTTAATTTATGATAAAAAAATCCATGTTTCTCTTCCTAATTGTCATCCTTCCGTATACAATTTGGAAGGCGGGTACCTTTCAAGTTAATAAAAATGGGGTTCCCTCCTGTCCTGGCATCCACCACTGTAGTGGTGTGATAGTAGAAAACTGATCCTAAAGTTATCTGAGATTTACTATAAAGATAAAGGTATTTAAAAAAATTATTAGCAATATCTTTGTGCTATGGACAATATAGCGTAAAAGTGGAAGAAATTGCAGAGTAATGGGGCAAATTGTTAAATGTTTTATGTGTAATCTTCTGAATTATTTTAGATTAAAATATTACAAGAATCTGAACTTTTAAATGTTTTTTTGAAGCTCTCTGCCTTTTTAGTATGTCGAAATGATGCTTTCAAATGTGTGTTTTCTTGCTATTTTATAACTTGAAATTTTTTAAAACCACTGTACAGGTAGCCTCCTTTCTGGAGGAAACTTGTCTAAAGTACCTTGACATTTTTTTAATAAGTGTAGCAGAAATGAGATGGTAGAACTGGAAAAATATATACCAGAAATTTCTAAGTTTTCGGTTATAGACCTTTTTGGGGTTTTTTGTTTTTTGTTTTTTTTTAATAGTGCTGTTCTGGAAATTGTCCACCTTGTGATCAAGTCTGTGGGCGGACTCTAGGCTGCAGAAATCACAAATGTCCTTCAGGTTGCCACAGAGGTAAGAACAGGTGAAGAATCCCTGTAGTGATGGAATATTGTTTATTTTTGCCAAATTTTATGCTTGTGTGACTCTGTGTGGTCCTTAATGAATTCTCTCGCTTGTTGCATGTGGGCTTTTTGTGGGGGCAGTGTGTTTGAAAGTGCTGGTTAGAACTTAAAGACCTATATAGTGGCAACTTGAATTTTTACCTGGTGTTTTTGCTTAACATTGTTCCTCTTTCCAGCTGTGTAATTCAAAAGCCATGGCTTGCCTTTTTTTCACCAATAATTCTGTTCAAAATTATTCTTTTCACTGATTATGCATAACAAATACATATAGAAATGACTGTTGCTGGTTGAGTCTGGATGATTTTTAAAAATCCTAGAATACAACATGTGGTACAAGTGGGCTTAAAATTTAAAAATAAATATGATGGAATTCGAAAGTATATTGGTATTTTGCTGTTGAAAGAAAATAAGTACTTGTTACTTACTGTATGAAGGACAGCAAAAAAGTTTACTTCTGCATGCCATGACCTTGGTTAAAAAGATGCTGGAAATGACCAGAATTACCTGGCAGCTTTTATCCTGGCCAATTGCTTTGACATTTCCTTGGTAGGGGATTAAATTGGAATGACTGGAAAATTATCTGCCCTCTCAGCAATTTCCCCACAGAAGCTGCTGCCCTGCTGAAACAGCAGCTGAGTAGCCTATATAATTTCCCTTAGTATTCTGAACTATAAATTGCAACAACTCAAGAACTAATTCACAGCTTGTACAACCAGTCTTCCTTCTGAGGGAGTGACTCTTTAGAGGAGAGTACAGGTCAATGTGGTAGTTGTCCCAGTTAACTTGCTATTAAATCTGTCACCACAAACTAGTTTTTTGTTTTTTAGTCTGTGAACTGTGTCCCTTTTCTTCTTACCTTTCCTTTCTTCTCCCTCTGCCCCGTACCTCTCCAAAATCCTAGAAATACATAATTTTTTGTGTACTGTCAGAACAAAACTGGTAACATTGTGTTTCTGCATTAGTTTGTTTGATAACTAAATCATAGAATAAAATTCTCATTGAAAAACTAAGGAGTCAGTGTTGCATTATAGGATAAACTTTTACGTTGAGCGATGGTTTATATTTGATGCTGTTTGCATTTTACAGCCTGGCTAAAAATGACAAAGATTTCTAATAACTAACATGAAAACAATAAAGCAGTATCTGTAAGAAAATAAAAGTGATCTTTGAGACTGTAAATGTCAAATATATACACTTTGAAGTGTAATTTATCAAAAGAGTATAATTGTCTATTTGCTAACTAAATTTGCATATTATGAAGCTAGTAACTATGATATCAGATGATAAACTTATTTTCTAAAACAATTTTCAAAAACTTCTCTGTGCTTTAACAAATACAGTCTAGTACAGACTGTAATATCTTGATGAATGTAAATATTCCTAATCAAGGCAATTATTTTTATTTGAAAATATTTATATTCATGTTTCTCCTTATACACCAGTATTTTAATAGCTACTGAAAGTTATGATTAATTATTTTATCTTGAGAATGTAATACTAGGTCAGGTTAATTTTGCAATGAGCTGCCAGATCTCAGGGACCACTGATTTTAAAGGAAATATATACCTCCTAGAAAATAACTTCCCAGAGGTTGATAATAAGCAGTTGGCCTTTTGCAGGGGTCCCTGAAAAAAGGTAACAATCTATTATGTGTGTGGGTTGATTTTTTTTTTTTTTAAATTCTTTTTTTGTTATGTTTTTCATGCTTGCTGAAATTTAGAATTCGTTGCCAGGGAATAGAAATATTAGCCACTCTGAACAGCATAGCTTTAGACCTTCAGTTTATTTTGTAAAAATAGCTTGGCAAACCGGAGAAGTGGGCCCATGGGAATCTAATGCAGTTTAACAATGCCAAGTGCAAGGCGCTGCACCCAGGTCGTGGCAAACCCTGGTATCAACACAGGCTTGGGAGATGAACAACTTGAGAGCAGCCCTGCTGAGAAGGACTTGGGGGTGCTGGTGGATGAGAGATTGGACATGAGCCAGCGATGTCCACTTGCAGCCAGAAAGCCAATTGTATCCTGGGCTGCATCCAAAGCAGCGTGGGCAGCAGGGCGAGGGAGGTGATTTTTTCCCCTCTACTCTCTTCTTTTGTGAGACACCACTGGAGTGTTGCATCCAGCTCTGGAGTCCCCAGTACAGGAGGGACATGGACCTGTTGAGTCAAGTCTAGAGGAGGGCCACTGAGATGATCAGAGGGATGGAGCACCTCTTCTATGAGAAAAGGCTGAGAGAATTGGGATTGTTCAGCCTGGAGAAGAGAAGGCTTTGGGATAACCTAATCGCAGCCTTCAATACCTGAAGGGAGCCTACAAGAAGGATGGAGAGGGACTTTTGACAAGAGCATGAAGTGGCAGGACAAGGGGGAACGGCTTCAAATTGAAAGAGAGTAGGTTAAGATTAGATACTAGGAAAAAAATCTTTACTGTGAAGGTGGTAAGGCACTGGAATAGGTTGCCCAGAGAACCTGGAGATGTCTGATCCCTGTAAGTGTTTGAGACCAGGTTGGATGGTGCTTTGGGCTAGCTAGTGTAATGTAAGATGTCCCTGCCGATGGCAAGGGTGTTCAGAACTGGATGGAACTAGAACCCAAACCATTTTGTGATTCTAATATAATTTAATTTACTTTGCAATATAAAGACTGTAGTACTTCCATCCTTTGCTCTTCAGCAGCCTGTTGTTATTGAGACATCTGCTTCTTGAAGTGATGCTTCTCAGATCCTGCTAACAAGTCAGAATTGCTTAAAACATTTGGCTGTCAATACTTCTTTCAAAGCATTGCTTCCTTTAAAATTTCAGAATCCAATAGGGTTAATAAGCCAAGACCCACATCTAAATTTGCGTTTTTTAGAAGATTCATATTCTTACTATTAATTACTCAATAATAAAACTTGGCAATTGGCTCTTGAAGAAATGGTGTGAGAGAGCTATAAATTAAAACATGGGTCTTTTACAAATATGTTTTTAAAAATATATCAGATTAGTAACATGAGAAACTTTATAGAGGTGAAAGATCTTTTCAAAACAGCATATGCTGAACATTTAATATCATCCAAAATCTGCAAAACCTTACCAGTTTTTCAGTGTATCTTACCTTTTTGAATTTAGATGAAAGATGATATGTCTTCATATGTATATAAGACTGAAATACTAATAGAAAAAGAAGTATTGTATGAGCCAAATAACTGGGCTTCTTTTCAAAATGTCATACTGTTAATGTATTTGTTTTTAGGTAGTTGTAATCCATGTCCAGAGTCTGTAGATGTGAAATGCAATTGTGGAAAAACTGTCATTAAAGTGCCCTGTGGCAGGGAGCGTACCATCAGACCTCCCAAATGCAAGCAGCTGTGCAGGTCAGTATAGAAAGTATGTGTGTTTTTTGTTCTTGTCTCTTATTCTAATTCTATAGTCCCGCTCATTTCTTCCAAGTCATCTCTGGTATGTTTTGAAGTACCTCCATGAGACAGTCTATCTAGAAAAATTGACTAGCAAAAGGAAAAAGAATATTTTCTGCTGGGGTCTAGCAAGATTGCTTAGCGCAGAGTAGAATTTGGATTGAAACAGCTGTTTGAATATGTAAACCCAGCTTTGATTTTAGTTTTATTTAGAACTCCTGTTTTAATTTTATTGTAATATTAACCACTGCTGAAGTCGAGAAGAAAAAAAAAACCCAAACCAAGTTGTTCATTTCAATTCTTTGTGTATTGAGCATAATTGCCCAGTGACTGTAACTTCTTATTTTTTGCTGTCATATTGATTCCTCTTGGATTTTATTTCAGTCGACCACCTACCTGCCACCACTCTACCCAGGAGAAACACTATTGTCACTTTGGGCGGTGTCCTCCGTGTCGTCAACCCTGCCAGAAAACCTTAACATGTGGTCATTTGTGCCCTGTTTCCTGCCACGACGAAGCTCTTGTGAGGCAAACTGGCTCAGTAAGTAAATAGTGAAAAATGGTGTATTACTGTTGTGAAGAATGAGCAACAGTTCAACCTTAATCTTATGTTGGAGGCTTTTGAAGTTCAGAGTAAATAAAAATCAGTCAGCATACTGCTCAACGCAAAACTAAGTGGTGCTTTGTTGCAATGTAAGTGATTTTGTAATATATAATTGAATTTGCAGTTTTCAACAATTATAATTACTCAAGAAATATAAGATTTTTGTTAGAGTTGTATTACAAATGTTTAATTCCAAATGTACGCAATTGCTTTTAACATAAGAGCAAAAAATAAATTTACCTCTGATATTTACTTAACCATCAAAATTTGCACAAGACAGAAGTGAGAAATTGTTTGGCATTTTTTAGCATGATGCATGCACTGCATGATGGTAATTGAACTAGCTTACTAATTTAAATATTTTTTATATTTTTACCTCTATTAAATAGTTAGGATTGATTGACTCTTTTGTTTGGCTTTGTGCTTAATTTTTAGCAGTAAGGACCACATTTTCTTATTCCTAACTAGACTAAGGATGAAACAGTAATTTTTTTATGTGTAGGGGGTGTTGAGATTTCCATTAGTAAAAAGTTAGTTACTAGGAAGTCAATTTGTTAGAACTGGGAACTCTTTAGATGATGTGTTTATTTATGGTCAAGCAGATAGTTGTGTTTGTGTTTTGTATTCACCTAGTGTCTCTTGCTCTCAGCATCAGTCTGCAGGTCCTTGGGAACAGCCATCTGAGCCAGCTTTCATTCAAACTGCATTACCGTGTCCTCCCTGTGAGGTTCCTATACCAGTGTACGTATTAAAAAAGGAAAAAAAAGTTTTTACGTGGTAAAAGATTTTTTTCTTTTTATACTGTTGTAGAGGTGGACATGAAAATAACCATATTTTCGTCTCCAGATGCAAAAAGCCTATGTGAACACCATTCTCATAAAGCTGGGAGCACTGTTGGTTCTTTAAGACATTTCTCTAATGTGTGCTCACTGTGTGAAAGGACTGATAGTAAGGATTAGTTTTTCTAACGTGTACTGTGTGCAATGCTACTTTAAAAGAAAATGCAAAGTTTGATAGTCGTCAGTGACATGACTTCTTCTGTGTAGTTTCTGTCTTGGTTTATGGGATCATAATATTCTGCCAAATGAGTTGCTGTTTTGTTTCTCAGTTGTTCAGTTATGGTATGCTATGAATGATAGGTTCATGCTTTTCATCCCATCGGCTTGTTTCCTTTCTGATTTTGACTTGTCCAGAAGGTTCTGTTCCTTGAGTTGAACTGAATCAACTCTTTCTATGATGGTGCTGAGGATATAGGGGAACACAGGATGATGACACTTTTTCACCATTCTTTTTCAATGTGATGGAGCCTCTGTTTACATTACGGAGAATTCAGTATTTATCTGAAAAATGAAATGCTGGTGGGGATTTTGGTTTGGTTTTGTGTTGTGGTCTCTTACTGTTTTAAACCCTGCATACTTCACAGGCATTACTGCCTTTTTGGTTTTTAAACATCCCTCTTTAATGAGGGAGTATTACGTCCTCATTTTGTGAAGTGAGAACTAGATGGAGGAAGATGATAAAAAGATCCATTTAACTTGTCAATGTAGATATGTTTAGAACTTAATATAGGATTGTGCTATAATAGGTTTTACTTCTGTTCAAAACTGTGACCATACAGTGCTTGTGATACTTGAGTTCAAAGTTCAAAGCCAGATTCCCAAAAGGTGGAAAAGGTCAGATTATTCTGACCAGTCTGGCTTCAGTGTTTGTGTAGAAGCCTGTAGCAACTGTTTCGTGTAGGTATTCAGTAGAAGTCAGTGTAACATCATGCATTTTGTAAGACATCTCCTAGTTCCTCTGAATTTCAACATCAAAATAGCCTCCTTTAGTCTGAAGACTTTTCCCCAGAGGAGGTAAGTCTGCTAAGTGAGAAGGAAACTGTACTGGAAAAGTTGTATTTAATTTTCTAACTAGAGGAAGCATCGTTACATTTCACAGTGCTTGGAGCAAATTAAGGTTCTGTTAGCATTAGATCATACTAATTCTGGAATATCATAACTCTCTTGATTGATCTTTGCAATTGTAATGTTCTTTTTTTTTTTTCCTTTTTTTTTTTTTTAAATGAAAGTGATATGGGAGACGTTTCCATTAAGAATTAAGAAAATAGTAATAAACAAAACCATGGTTATAAAGTAATGTGTTGCTACAAATCAAATTATGTGACAACTTCTTAGATCATTAGCAGAGCTTCTGAAATCATTGCTGGAATAGTGACATTTGAACAAATATGATGATGGAGAATAGTTTAAATAATACTGCTCTGTATGAATGGATGTTAGTGGAGATTCCATTCTTCACTGCTGAAACTTTGCAGTACTTTCTGGGTTTTTTTCTAGTAATTTGGTATCTTTGAACAGGAGCAGGTAGAGATTTGTTATGCGTTTGGTATTTATTTCTGTAACTGGTTAAAAAGGGAGTTTCTGGAAAACTATTTGCTCTGTTAATTTTGAAGGACCATTGAGGCTTAGGTCATCTAGTCCAACCTCCTGCTGAAAGCAGATCAACACTGAATTCAGAGCAATTTGCTCTAGCTTTGTCCAGCTGGACCTTAGGAAACCCCAAGTAAATTGATTCTGCAGTCTTGCAGGACAATCTTTTTCAGTGCTCAATTATACTTTTACTGATTTTGGTTTTATTTTTCCTCCACTATGTATCCAGTCAGAACCTCACTTGTTTAAGAGTATGATTGTCTCTTGCCTTCCTGCTATGAACCTCAGTAAGGAGCCTGGCTTCATCTTCTTGGTAACTTCCACTTAATGCTAAAAGATTACTATTTTATCCCCAGCCAGTAGCCTGCAGCGTTGCTGGGATTTAGTCAGTCACAGATGCAGGATTTTGTCTGTCTCTGTATTTCATGAATTTCCTCTCAGCCTGTTCCTCCAGTCTGTCTAGATCCTTCTAAATGGCACCTCTGCCCTCAAATGTGTTGACTGTAGTAACATCCTTTAAATGTTACTTGCAAAATTAGTGCATTTTGTCTCTTCCAAGTTACTAGGGAAAAAAATAATTAAACAAGATAGGTCCCAGTCTGAAGAATTCTGTCTGCAACTGCTGTCCAAGTAGGATACAAAAACTAGCTACTACCATTTGAGCCCAGTGGTCCTGCTAGTTTTTCGTGTGTCTGATAGTTCATCTGACACCATTATAGCTCAACTTGAATGCAAGTTTGCCATGGGGAATTCCTCACTCACAGATTTAGTAGTTACATGGCAGAAGGCAATCAGGCTGGCTGAGCAGTTTCCCCTTGCAGTTGAACAGAAGTGTGCTGCAATGGAATGCAGAAATCCTAGAAGCCCAGTTAGCTGGATATAGGAAGATTATTGTGGATATAAGGTAGTTGAGCTGTACTGAATGAAGAACAGGCTCCTGTGCTGCATCTGCTGTTTCTTATACTAGGTGAAAGACTGATTGCTCTTGCTAGTATCCTGCTGTCCTAAAGACCATCTGTAGCTATTGTTAGTTGTTTTGTGTCAGAGAAGTTATCAGGGATTTTTTTTAAAATACTCTTCTGGAAATTTTTAGGAACTGATTTACAGGTATTTTAGCTTGAATATTCATGATTATTTCAGTGCTCTCCCTTATAAGATATCAATAGAGAAATCAAGATGATGATGGATATGAAATGACAGGTAAAAAAAAAAGGTAGCTTTCAAAGTAACTTGAGTAAAGGATTGATTTTGGTGTTTGAATGAGTCACAAATTATTTAATACCTTCACAGTTCAGATCGGAGTGCAGGTTTTCTTACCTAGGAACAGTAGAGCTTTCTAAAAGGGAGAAAACTGTAAACCTAAGAGTAGACTAGATAATTCTTTGAAATAACTGATACTGATCTATTAGTAGAGACAAAGGAGAAGATATTTGGAAGCAAAGCAGGTTATTTTCTAAAATAAGTTATTGATTTCGTATACAACTACAATTAATTTGCACATGAAACAGATTTTGGGATTGCCATCATAAAACACAGTAATCAAAACAACTGTTGGAAAGGAGGGGGCATTGAGCTGCATAGACAGATGATTTTCTATTAGTTCGCACTTTTTAAAAATAGATTGCATTGATTTTTGTGTGAAAAGCACTGTCACTGTTTTAAATCCCCTAAAGAAGTACATGTTTTCTAAATCTGTGATTTTTTTCTCTTTAACAGGGAGTGTCTTGGACAGCATGAGGTGAGTCGTGGAAACTGCCTTATAAAGTGAAATATGGCAGATATTATGTCAGTCTGAAAAAAAAGCACAAAAGAGAAATAATAGATTTTTTAATACATATTTTTAAACCAATTAAGTACCTTATCACAAGGGCTTACATATCAGAAGGTATTTTAGTTCCTTTTTGAAGAATATGTAACTAATTGACTTCATAGAATTTGTGAACAGAAATTTAGACTCATGATTTACGTAGCTATTCGTGTATTCTTGCAGTTGTTAACAATATGTTGGAATGGTTTTGGGTGGTCTTTTTTATTAGATGCTTCTGGTTTTTTTCTGCCTCATTCTATGGTTATTAATCTCTCCCTATTACATACTTTCCTTAGCGCTCCTATAAACTGCTGTGTATATTTTAAAAAGACAAGGAACATAATATCATACAGGAAGATTTTCATGTGACTTGGATCTAAGCACACATGGATGAAATCAGACAGTATAGTAGAAACTTTTTAGTGTTACTTATTAGGTTGTCTTTTGATGAAAACTAGCCTTCTCTAGTTTTAGGTGAAGTCATTGTCTATTTTGGCTTACATGAGAAGAAAATCTAATTGATGCTTAAATAACTATCATCATTATTCACAGTAATTTCTAAAAGTTATGAAATTTAAGGTCAACTCATTTTTCTTGATTTTAAAAGATGATTGCTAAACTAATTTAAAAAAAAGCTATTGCTATTATGGCTTTGTCTACTAATCATCATCATCATCTAGTATGTCTGGCATAAATTCACTATCAAAGTCCAACTAACAATATTATAAAAAAACCTAGAATCATTTTAAGCAAGTAACAAATTCTAGAAAACAGTAAAAACAAAAAATTTTTTTTTCTTTGACCTTCTTTAATAATCTCTTGATATGTATTAAAATGGTGGATCAATTATGTTGTGGCAACATCTTCAAATGTTGTTACCAAAGTTCCTGTCTCTGCAGTCTGTGCAGCATATGTGTTAACCCATCTGGGCTGTGAATGCAGCTTCCATAGAGCTACTTTGCAGCTTGTCGGTTCCTAAAGAAAAATTTGCAGTGAAAATGAATGAAAAGAACATTCTATACTTGACTTTATTTAGATGTTGATGCTGCATGACACTCTATACTCTCCGCCAGCAAAGGGCGGTTCTGCCTTCCTTCTGAAGTGCAGCAGTTTCTGGAATGGAGTGAATTTCCTAATCTTTGAGATTTTCGTGGAAGTCAGGGAAGAGAATGACTTGTTAATGTGTGCGTGAAGAGGGTGCTTGCAGTGTATTTTATGCAGATTGTATGTTTTTATGTTGTTCTGAGATCTCTGGAAAGAAAAAAATTAACATGTAATGTCTGTTCAGTGTTTTACAGCCACATTGGCTCTGAACAAGTAATCCCACCTCAAATTAATTTATTTTTGTTAACAAGAGCTTCCCTTCTATAATAGTTTCCAGCTCCTGGAAACATTTCACTGGGAAATGTGAACTTTTCACTAGTGACAGAAGTAGCAATTTTCTCAATCAAAATTTTGCTATGAGTAGGTGCACATTGCTGTACTATGTTACTCCTTACGTTGATGTTGCTATACCTCCTGTAATGGAGGAGATAGAAAGAAACTAGGAATGAAGAAAATTACAAAGTCTTCTTGTATTTTAACAGAATGCCTGCAGACAATGAGTAGAATAGAGAATAAAAGCAAACACCTTAGGACTTTTATAATAAACAAATCTTAGTTTCAAAAGTATTTTTAAGGCATTGATTTAGTTTGCACTCTTCCATGTCCTGGCATTTAGAACAAGCAATTTATCACTTGAAACAACAGACTTAAAACTAATTTCCAGATGATATAATTTTATAAAATCTCTGTTTAGTTGAAGTATGATTCTGCATGATGTTTAAGCTAAAATAAAATTTTTTTTTAGCTGAGGTCCATAGCCTTCTTTCAAATAATTTTACTCTGTAAGTTTTGGTTGTTTTTACATATATTTTTTAAAAAATAAATAACTCTTCATTCTTCTACATGTAGGTTCTTAAAAGAAGCTCTGAATTTTGTTTCAAATTGTATGTCAGAAAAATAACCTATCATCAACAGTTGACGCCACCCCAAAAGGAAATCTCGACGTTTTACCTTTTTTTAAAACTGTTATAAACATTGGTATTTCGTAGCAGGGGTACACATATGCTCTTTTAAAGACTTTTAAAAAATCAAATTATTCTAAATGTCTTTGTGGAAAACATTAAGTAAAGCTGATACAAGGTAAATGCGGACAAAGAAGGAAATCTTAACTGAATATGATATGAATTTATCTGCTGTCTATAATTTTCTTGTGGTGGCTTCATTAAATGTTCTAGAGGAAGGAAGGTGCTCTGATTTTGTTTCCTTGATGAGTATTTTGAATATTGCAATTGATGTATCTGTTAGTTGCTTTTATGCATTTGGGAGATTTCCTGGAAAGCTTCTGAACCTTGTCATGTCCTTTATTCCTTTCCTTCCTTTTTTTTTCCCTGTGGAATATCTGTAGTGTGAAAATGATGCCTTCTTATTTTCCTTTTTTTCCTATTCAGCTTTCATTAAATACTTCTGGTTCTCATCTGCATTCTTTATTCTTCGGCTCATCAGCCTCCTGGAGTTTGCATCTTCTTTGATATTTGTCTTTGTAGTAAGAGTAGCAACCTTCATTCAGCCATTTCAGAAATGCATTCCAGATGTAGAAAGTACAGCTTTCTTCTGCTTTGTCCTTTGGATTTATTAGTAGGATCCACAAAAAAATGACTTGTTAAGAAATTTAAAAAAAAAAAAAAGTCAGTCTAAATTAATTGAAATTCTTCAATTTTTGGCTACACTGTCAATTGATTTCAGAAGACTGTCGTATCTTTTATTGGCCTCAAGCTAAAGCTATGCTGGATGCAGCCGGAGGGCTGGGATGCTCCCTGCAGTCAGCGATCTGAAAGCTGCCATTGTTGTCTGGCTGGCTTGTGTGCTTCACTGTCCCTGGCTGTGGTCAGCAGTGCCTCTCAACTGTGTGCTCGAGGGATGCTACTGGAAGGGATGCTCCACTTCTGCCTAAGTGCTTCACTTTAACTGGAGTTTGTGGTTGTGTCCTTCTCTGATGGAAGACTCAACTCCTGGTAGAAAGAAGTCTCATGAGCATTATGGAATGGTGCAGCCATAGAACTTATCTGCTGTTACTGCTCTGATCTACTATCACTGCCTGAGCCGCAGCAGAGCCAGTAGTCATTAAAAACTGAGTGGCAATGGGGGAGCAAGGAAAGGTAGGGAAGTGGGAAATGGCAGATTGTAATGTTTAGTACATCTTTTCTTTCATTGTTTTACCTTTCAACATCCTTTGACTACTTAATGTTGCTACTGAAAGGCAGTTGTGGCTCTGAGGAGGGACATGGAGGAGAATGAGAAGGGGTAGGATATTAGGAATGTGAAAGGCTATGGTAATTGATGTGTGCTTGCTGGGTATAGTACTATTTTCTGCTTCAGACCATCATTTTATTATGCCTACTGCTGTCCTTTCCTCCCTTGGTCACCAGAAACATAAGCCATCGGAGACAGAGTTGTGGGATGTTTGAACGGGGCAGTATGAACCAGGTATTCAGACTATTTGCTGTGGTTGTATTAGTGCTTTAGCCAGCATTAGGTTCAGCCATGACGTAGGGATGTGAGAGTGGTTGGATGTGATAGCCTCAAGGTTTTCTCCTATGTATTCCACGCAGACTCTTGTTCAATCTTGAAGGGTCAAGATGAGGAGTTCAGAAGTCTTCCAAATGAATCGAAGTTTGCAGTAACTTGGAGTAGTACTTTTTGGTTCAAGCCCAGAAAACACTTATCTAGGCAAGTGGATTCAAATCCTCCTTTGTGTATTATTGCTTTAGGATTGAAGGAAACCAACATGGACAGTGCTGAAGGGAGGCTGTCTCTCGCTCTGCCCTGTGGGGCCATCCTCTCTTCTCTCATTTCAGTGCCTGTTTGTATGGTCAATCCACTAGCAAAAGACAAGAAATTTTTTCTATTGATTCCTTTTCTTCCATTTTGGTTATTTGAATTGTCTTGCTGTAAAGACAGATGTGTGGTAGGACTTGTTCCAAGTAAGTGGTAGGAGTGTGCAATGAGTATTGTGGAGTTGGAAGAGAGAAAAGGAAAGGGTACCCTGCAAAGCTGTTCCATCAACTTAAGCTGCAACACAAAATCACACCCCTGGTCTAGTCAAAGTGAGTTATGTCACATTAGCCTCTTGTGTAATAACATCACAAATAGTTTTTCTCTTCAAAGTGATCGTGAAATTAAGAAAAAAAATGAATTTTTTTGACAGCATCACAGAAACTAATGTTTTTTTCCATGTGAACATTATATAATGGTTGAAAAAATGGGAACAGCAAGTTTCCTCTAATCTTCTGTCATAAAGGAACTTCTACTATTCAAATTTAGAAAAGTAACCTAGTTAACCTACTTAGGAGTTTACACTCGATTTCAGTATTGATGAAGGTAAAAGGCTCCTAAGTAGATGCTCTGAATAGTACTACAGAGCTCTGTTAACTGAAGTGTTACCCTCAAATTAGAAAGTACAAATGTATCATAACACATTAAAATCTTAGTCCTGTCATGTACCATTTCTTCTTCTTACTACTCCTGGTAGTTACATTTGATGTAGTCAGTATTTGGTTTATAGAATTTCTGGCTTGCAGGTTGTTTTCTGTTTGTCAGACTGTTTTAGGTGTATGATGACTGTTTAGGTGTATAATATTTTGAGTGTATGATGACCATAATACAGTTACGCCTGGGAAAGCAAACTGTAACTGTCTTCTGCAATAACGGTAAAACAGTTTAGGAACCTTTAATGGAAGGTATGAGTTTAATTCATAAAGACGAGATTAATCACACTAAGAGATTTGAGAAAGTAATAGTCTGTTTAAAAAAAACCAAACAAACTATGCTGCAAAAGTTAGCTTGTTTAATGAGTGTAAAACAAATGTGTGTGGTTATGTTATCTGGACAGGAACTTAAATAATACTTCAAAAAAAAAAGATCAAATAGAATTGGACTGGTGTTTTTTCTTTTAACAAAGATGTTTAAGAACCAGAATTTCTCAGTAATGATTTTGTGCCTCTGTGTGTATGTGTGTAGGTATGTATCACACACAGTCTCGGTGCAATGTGTGTATATATACCCTGTCTGTATATCTATATTTATTTATTTTTAACTTTTAGGTTAGTCCCTTACCCTGTCACTCTGCAAATCCCTACTCATGTAAAAGATACTGTGGGAGGCTTCTTGATTGCCAGAATCACACCTGTATGAAAGAATGTCATCATGTTACTAAACTGAACAGTAGTGCAGATGCAAAGAAGGTAGGTTATTTTCCTTTTTGCTTTTTTTTTAATGTATTTTATATGTTGTCTTCAGTTTTAACTGGAAAATAAAGAAATTGCAGCTGGGAGGCACAAGATCCCCCTGGCATCCAAATCCCACTGGGAGACTTGCTTGTGTGTTGTTTCTGTTGACGCTAATCTGTACTTCCTTAGACTACAAAATGGAGACTATTTTATATTTTGCAAATTCTATACATTTTATGTTGACATACATTATTTTGATTACATCAAAACCTTATATGACACTCTTGACAAGTCTCTTCTAAAGTTATCTTTTGTAACTGTCAAGATCAAGTGAACTACTGATAATCCCTATATACAAATGCACTTGCAATCTATTGGGGCAAGTACTTACTGAGGAGACTGGAAAGCAGGTTGAGGAGGCTGGCAGATCTTTAGGACAGAGCACTGGGAATGTTGCAGAGTTGCTGAAGACTTTTTAAAGCACTGGCATGATATAGTCACGTTTATTCAGTGTCTACTAGAAACTGCCATTTATGCAATTAAGAAGCTGTGGGTGTTGCTGAAGATAATATGAAACAAAAAAGAAGTAAATATAAAGCTGAAAATTGTTCAGATTTTCAGTAGTAAAAACCACATAGTTTGTGGCTTGAGAGAGTCATGATTTGAAGGACAACAGCTTTTCAAGTTTTTTGAAGCATTACTTCAGAAGAAGTTACCACATGGGTTCTCTGGGCATTTAGAAAACTGAGAAGCATTCAGCTGGGTATAAAGCTGAATAACTTTAACTTAAATAGGATGATACCCTGTGGATTCCAATCCTGGAAGTGGTGGTGTTTTCATCTAATGACTGTATATATTGTAGCTACCATATTACTCTGTTAATGATTGTGAAACTTTTGTCTGAGGAGTATGGGTTTTGGTGCAACTGGTGGAACAGTAATCTGTAGCAATAGAGCGACGTCAGTAAATACTGAGAGTGACAGTTAAGCATCTCCAGTTATGACTGTAAGAGGCTGTTTGCCTGCTGCTTCGGCTGACCCCATTGACATGTGAATGAGTCAGGACTGTTTCTAGCTCTGTCTTGAATGAGGCAATACATTCTCAGAAAATGGAAGCCTGTGTACCTGTGAAGTATGGGTAAATCTCATTTCTCAATTTTCTTCAATTTTTTATGAACTCAAGTTGGTTGTGACCTTTAGAGCTTTTGTTCTGTTGTTTTGGTAGACTAAATTGCAGATGTAGTCAGGGTTGATTAAATTTCTTGCTTGTATGTCTGAGCAGTGATTTTTCTGTCTGGAATTTAGGTTTGTTCTGCATGTTGTGTTAGAAAATGTTACAGAAAGGCCAGCTGTTTGCTTTTACCTACTGTTAAATGTTGTATCACAGTTTTCTAAATGTTTTTACTTGCTGTTGTTTTTCTTAGATTTGAATTTTTGGGAGTTAAGTTTTGTAAACAGTCATTGTACAATGGTTCCTTTTTAAACTTCAGCAAAAGTTGTTCAACTGTAGAAGCAGAAGAAGAAGGAACTGAGGAAAAACAATTAAAACCTTAAATACTTATGCTTTTATTTTGAACAGCATAAAGTGAAACGTTGACATGGAATAGTCCTTTTGGGGAAGTATTATGTAGCTTCATTCTTGGAGAAATTTGCTTTACTTTGGCTGACTTCTTTGAAACTGAACATTTATCAGTTGATAACTCCTGTCAATCTATCTGGGTGTATTTGATTGCAGACTGGGGTTCTGAATGAGTTGTTAAGAATATGAATAGAAATGAAGCTTAATTTACTGTGCAGATTTTCATTATCTTGTTGATCACATCACTTGGAATGAGGATGACACCATAGCTCTTGTAGGCTTCATGTGGTCTGTGGAATGGAAGCAACACCTTAGGCAGCTCCCAGCATATACCTAAATTAATACTTTCTGGAAGATTATACGGAATATCATACATGTATGGAAATGGAATGGCTTAAAGTTTGCTTCTTAAAATTAAGTAAACCAACCCCTCCACCCCTGTATTACAGAGCAGAATGTCATGACTAAAGCATTACAGTAACATGATGGGTGGGAAAAGTTAGTTCAGAATACGAAATTACTTCTTTTTCTAACAGTTTTCCGTAGAGAATTAACAGGCTTAATGGTAATTTTCCAAAGCACTAATATTAAGGAGATTCTTTTATGCCCAGGAAGGAAAATAGAACTCTGTTTCCTTGACTGACAAACACTGGCCTTTCTACTTTGCTTTTCAAAAATGTATTTTACACCCCAACTCTTTCTTCTATATAAAAGCTTGTTAATGACATCTCACAAACAAACATTTGGCACTTTCTTTAGTACTTTGTTTTCATTTTGTTAGGCGGGTCCAGAATGTTCACAGTGTGAAGAGGAGTGTACCAAGCCCCGGCCATCTGGCTGTCCTCACCGATGTGTTTTGCCTTGTCATCCTGGGGATTGCCCATCATGTCTCCAGATGCTTAAAATAAAGTGTCACTGTAAACTATCAGTACTGTATGTTGAATGCTTGTAAGTGTCAGAACACAGCCCAGCTTTTCATTTGAATGCTACTAACTGGAAACCATTTGAAATGTCGGGGGATGGGAGCTACTGTTACAGCAAGTTATAAAACTTCTCTTGAAGATTGTAATTAGTAATATAATGGGGTTTCTATTTAAATGTAGCCAGTTTTATTGGTATTAACTAAAATTACTATAAATGCATGGAGTCTTATGAGCAGAAATTATTTTTATAATGTTTTTATAATACAGATAATATTTTGAATTATGAAAATATTATAGTAATTTACGTAATGTTTGTTCTATATGTGCTTCTTTTAGAGTATGTGAAGAAGAATTTTATAACAAGAATTAGAATTAATGTAGTTAGTGTAAAAGGTCTTTGCAATTAGTTGCAAATTGTATGTCCTTTAAATACAGCCATTGTCCTGCAATTTCTAGCTGTTCTAATGGAAAACTCCTTAATAATAATTTGTACACTTTTAAAATCATTTATGTGTGTGTGCATAGAGGGTAAGCTAGACTTTATGAAATATAAGATGGAACTTGTGGATTTAAGCACTGTCTTTTGTCTATTGCTCTGAAAATAGTCATCATATGCAAGTATGTTCTCCTTTGTTCATTTTATTTAAAGTACCTCAAGTCCTCTAAATTCATACAGGTTTGTCTGTAAAATAGGGTAGTTTATATTAGTCACACAGGATGTGGACAAATGAGTTTACTTTTCTTTGCAGTGAGATATACTTAAAATGTACCCCTAATTGTATTGACTTTTGTTGGTTTTAAATTGGAAATTATCACAAATACATCTTTCCTTTTACAGAAAACTAACATGTGCTGATTTAAAAGAAAAGGAGCGTCTTATTTCCTGCAAAAATCAATGCCCAAAAGAGGTAACCCATATTAACAAAGAGATACTTGATTTGATCAATATGTCGAATTTTGTGGATATAGGCCAAGCAAACTAGAGAAACTTAGTCTAAATGAATATGCTAAATGATAGATGCAGAGGTGGTTAGTGAACTGTACTTGCAAGACATGTGGAGGCTGTTTAATTAGGAAAAATACTGAGAATTGTATTTGCTGTTGTTCTCATCTAAGTGCAGCTCTAGCAACCCCTGTCTGTGCAACAATTTGGGGGCAAAGAGTTTTTATACTTAATAAGTGAGATGAGGTAATAATGCCCTGGTGTGTTAGTGAAATCGATGTTAAGTACTATGAAATAGAATACAAGCCAGGTAATCTCTCTACTGTATCTGAGTATATCTAAGCGGCTGTGAAGAAGAGAAGAATAATATCCTCACTGTATGATGTTTAGACTATGCACCAATGGAAATAGGCATCAGTAAGGAAGTTTCCTGTTGAATACTGCTTTTGGGTAGTAAAGCTTGTGGAGTAGTGCAGGAACTGCTTGGAGAAGCTTCCGAATTTTCATCAGTAACAGCTTAGACATGTTTCAGGATTTGTCTTAAAGCAGTGTTAAACACAACTGGACATGAGAGGTGGGTCAAATGACTTGTCCCTTCCAGTGCTGCTGTTATGTGCTGCTCACGTGCTTTCAGAAATCCGCACGTTGCTTCTTATTTTATGTTTGTTTTTTAGTTGTAATTAGTTGTAGTGGGAGTAACAGCCCTTTCTTTATTCCATGTCCCACTGCAGGGTTATAAAATGTATGAAGGGGAAAAACAGGAATAGTCAGGAATATTTTGGAAAGTGCTTCCACTGCTAAACTCTCCAGAATTTCTGAGAAATTCTTCTTCTCTGCAATAAAAATGCTTGTACTAAAGAAAATATTTTATCCCTTAATCACTTTGTTGATGTGATTTGGCCTTTTAATGTGTAGCTGAGTCTCTGTCTCGTAATTCAATGGCACTCATAAATGCTTTGATTTGACCCATTCTTGTTCCCTGATTCCACTTAGTTCCCATATGCTGGATTATTTAGGATGTCCTCTAGTCTGAGATCTCTGTCTTCTTACCAACATAATAAATGTAGGTTCAAAACTTTTGTTTCATCATTTTCTAGTGTCAGAAATTTGACATTTGAATCCTTGTCTTAATTAGAAAATTTTTTTTGCTTTTGAGTAAATGCATAAATTCACAGGATTCTTGCTGCTTTCCCAGAAGTGTCTGTTTCTCCACTTTTCAGATAAGGCTGTGTTAACCCCAACAGGAAGGCTGTGCTCTTGTGCTCTGTGCCTACTTGTATCTTCTGCTTTTTGCCCTTGTAGATGCCTATCTTTTTTTCTGGAAATGAATGTGCCTGTCACAGTTTTCTCATCTGGATGTCTGAAAGCCCTCTTCCTGGCAAGGGAACACTGAGATATTATTTCATTGTCCATTTACCTCTTAATTTTGTCCTTTCACATCCCTTTCTGTTACTTTGGTTTTATTTGCTCCAAGACTTCTCTTTATTTTCAAGAGTGCTTATAATCTCTTATCATGAACTATGTGTTCTGTACTTCAGCTTCTCTACAAAGATTTATTTTCTCCCATATCTCATCTTTGATTAATGTAACTGTTGTGATTTTTCTGAACATATTCCCCAGACTCATTCTGGGATTTAAAATCCACCTAGTAGCAGTCCAGGATTTTAGCTTCCAGTTCAGAATTGCCCTGTTCCACAGATGATGTCCTTTTTACTTAATTCAGTGGGATGTGAAAGAAAGCTTAGGAAAACAGAATGTGTTATTTTTATAAAGCTTTAACTTAACAGTGAGGTTCTTATTTCTGTAATTATCTTAAAAAATAAGGTTTTCTGCACCTTCTGCTATGCAAAGAATCCTTTTAGGGTAATGGATGATGTAAAAATGCATACTTTTCCCTTCCTGTGATTCTAGCTCTAGCTCTTACTGTCTTTGATGAAACCTAGAAGTAATTAGTACCTTCCTGATTCAGGTAGTTCATATCTTTGTGTTACAGTTCATCCTACTTTCTTCAAATCCTACTTGAGTAACTTGGTGTGTACAGTATGAGGGTTTTACCATTTTTTTTGTCTAAAATATCTGTTCCCATTTCTCTGAATATTGAACAGTGCTAGGGATGTTTGTTTCTGTTTTATAAGTGTACAATATTTGTCTGCAACTTTGAGAAAATTAGCTAGCTGTCTCATAATATAAATTATACTGGTAATTCTCTTTCAAAGGAATAATTGATAAACACAATTTGAAGGAGCAGCCTCAACAGACATCACTCTGCCACTGCCATCACCACCCCTCCCAGGCAAATCTAGGTCAACCTCATTTTGCTGTTTGTAAGTTTTTGTCTCATGAGACAAGAACATACAAATACCTTGGCCAGTTTAGAGCATTTGAAGTTTACAAATCTAATATGTCTGCCCAAAACTAAAATGCAAGTGTTTTATGTACAGTTCTGGCAGCCTCGAGTAAATTTCAAATTAGTGTTATATGAGAATTTCCTTATTTGATGTCAGAAGCTGACCTTGGGTCATTAGCAGAGCTCACTGAACTTGATGTTTGCTAAAAATCAGTGCACTGTCACTCAAAGCTTACCATAGTGCAACTTAGGTTCAGTAGAATACAGTATTTTACTGAAGTCATAGTTTTGAGATGTTTGTGGTTAATGGAAACTGCAGTAGACAGTATGCTACCATATTTGATTTACAGGTACCATGATACATTTGAGGATAAAGAAAAGCAATTATATTGTCTGGTGCCTTGAAAAAAATGCTACAAGAACTTGAAAATCTTGAAAGTTTTCATACTTTTGTTTTGGCTATGGCAATATAAAACTATAAAAGTGACTCGTAGCATTATATAATACAGCCCGCATTTTCTTTCTGCTTTAGGGAGAAGCGGTGTCTTTGATATTACCACAGCTGTTAGATGATCCTTTAATTAAAAAGTTAATTCTCTTGTTTGGTAACAATAACAAAATATCCTGTTGAAGGAAATGTAATTTTTTTTTAGTCGGGGTGATTAAATTCTTATGATCATGCTTGCAGGTGTTTTGTGACAATTCTTACATAGAAATTTTAAGTCTGTCAGTTTTCATTGCTTATGTATTGCTGTCAGCATTTGTGAATCTGTGTTTAACACTTTATTCTGTGTAGTTAGTATTTCTTAACAAAATAGCCATACTTTGTACTTTTACTGTGCACTTTGCTACTGTCTAGGCATGAAATATGGGACCCCATTGTGATAAATTTATTTTAACATCATGGTGCAGTAGAGACAATGTAATTTCTTCCCCTGTAGTTGGCACTGTTGAGGTTGCACCTTGAATCCTGTGTTCAGTTTTGGGCCCCTTACTACAAGAAAGACATTGAGGTGCTGGAGCATGTCCAGAGATGGGCAGTGAAGCTGGTGAAGGGTCTGGAACACAAGTTATATGAGGAGTGGTTGAGGGAGCTGGAGAAAACAAGGCTCAGGGGGGACCTCATCACTGTCTACAATTACCTGAAAGGAGGTTTTAGCAGGTGGGGGTCCAGTTTCTTCTCGCAGGTAATAAGTGACAGGACAAGAGGGAAACAGCATCAAGTTGTGCTGGGGGAGGTTTCAATTGGATACCTGGGAAAATATCTTCACTGAATGGGTTGTCAGGCACTGGAGTAGGCTGCCCAGGGAAATGGTGGAGTCACCATCCCTGGAAGTGTACCAAAAAAATATGTGGATGTGGCACCTGGGGACATCGTTCAGTGGTGAACTTGTTAGTGTCAGGTAAAGGGTTGGACTCAGTGATCCTAAAGGCCTTTTACACCCTTAACGATTCTATGATTCTCTAAATTTTAGGAGTATGCATATCTTTTAGTTTTTTTTAATAAATAATTGAGGCATTCTGGAAATAAAATTTAATGTCGTAAACCCACCTTGCAGATGTATGTGGGTTGCAAAAATTTAATTTGGTCTTTGTTTGGAAATTGTAAAATTGTCTTTTTTACTTACCTTTTGGGATTGCGGTTCAAAAGTGCTGTTTTCTTTACTAGCAGGTTATTTTCTTTATTATCAGATGTGTATTAACAGGTTGTATTTATTACCTTCTGTCAGAGGTCAGTTAAGCCTCCACAAATATTGATGGGTTTTACCATCTTCAGATATAATGTTAAGATTTAAATGCATTGGCTATGGGGAAAATACTTGTAGGATATTTTTTGGGTTTCTTTTCAGAGCTTTTCTTTTCAGTGGATTAAATCCCTTCTTTTAAAGGCCTTGCCATAGCAAACATAAAGCCTGTTCTTTTTTGCCTGTAGTCCACAAGCTATTGACAAGACATCTTGTACAGTAGAAAAGGATCTAAAGGGATACACACTTTCTTGTTTTAGCACTAAGTAGTTCAGCATGGAATTTAAAAACAAGCAAAAAAAAAATCCTTTCCCATTACATTTTTTTATCCAGCAGAAGCAGCAGAATGATTGCTTTTGTTTTCTGAGATCATGGGTAAATGTTATTTTGCTACGCATTTTACTGCAATGTTGGTTTTGCATTGGAGGGAGTAAAAAAAAAGTTTCTCTGCCAGCTTCATTCTTGTCCTGAATCCCTGTGGATGTGAACTGTGTAGCTCTATGAAGGGTACTAAATGTGTACCTTTGTGTTTCGGTATTGGATTAAACATCTGCCTATGCAAATTTTGCTCTAATGGTGTAGTAATACCTGGAGGTTGAGATGAGGGCTACTGTCTTGGATTTGCAGCTCTGACATCATTCATAAGACTGTTTGTTTGGGCTTTGCCACTATTAATGAAAATGTGCCTAATGAGAACAGAAGAGTAATCTGGAAGTAATAGTTCTAGCCATGGCTTGTTCTGGCCAGCTTAAGATGACTTGCAGGTGAGACTAGATTGAGTTATTGTGTATGATTCTCTTAGAGAGCCAGGAGAAGGGCCCTCCTACTGCACAGAGGTCATGCAGTAGTAAATTGGTTTTGCAGAGATTGTGGTCACTAGTGAGCAGGCTCCATGTTCTGGCTGGTATTCTGACTTCGGTGGCATACAAGGCTTAAAGACAAGTTTCTTCCCTCGTTTTTCCAAAATGAGGCAAAATAATTTATTTCAGGCAAAAATATTTGCTGATGATCAGTTGTACCTGAAAGAAAGCTAAATTCCTTCTTTGATAAGGTGACCAATTTATATATTTTTCCCTCAGATAAAGCGAATAGATTAGATCTGCTATGTGAGGCTTCAGCAGAGCAAGTGAGTCAATGCTACTCAGTAAATATCTAGTTCAGATATAGGAGAGGTTTCATACAAGGATGAAGGTGGGCTAAAGAAAACAACTGTCTGTATTCGATTATTTTTTTTGAAACCCCCCCCCAAAACCCCAAAACAACAACAAAACTAAAGCAAAAGTTAGAGCAAGAGATATAACAATAAGGAAGGTTTCCCATGGACTGAACTGACAGTTGACCTTTCATTGTTTTCAGTAATGACCTTGTCACCAAATAAACATTGCAGTTTTCTGATGAAAATCTGTACAGGGTTGTCAGTATGTGAGAACTGAGGAAGTGCATCTGCAGAACACATGTATTTGGGGCATGATACAGAAAAACAATGAGTTAGACATGTGAAGCTAATAGTAAGTTCCCAGGAAACAGCAGAAATTCTTACTGTCACAGCATGAGTAGCTGGAGACAGATGCAAATGAGAGGCCAAGATATATTGAGGAAGATACTCTAATAAAAATGAGGTGCAATTAGGGCATTGTACAAAGTCCTTCCTGCTGAGATGTCATTTGGAATATTACATGCAGTTCTGGCTATGTAGTCAAGAAACATTGACTTTAGCTGGTTGAAATTCAATGAAGGGAATACTGTGGACATAAAGAGCCTTTTATGAAAGGACAGTAGCGAAATACTTCAATATGAGGATAAGAACTAAGGGGCTTAGACTGGCTAGAACAAATCTAAGAAATTTAAAAAACTCTTGCATGTTTTGGTGAGCTCCTGGAGCAGTCTCCTTAGCAAAACAGTAGAATGGGGTCAGAAGGGGAACTGTTTTCATGGTAAGACTTCATCCAGTCCTGGAAGGATCATAGAAGGTGCCTGCCTGTAGGAAGACTTGACTTCAGGACTGAGCATGGTGACTTGGATGTTGCTTTTAAGCCTGTATGAAATGTGCTGAAACAATGACTAAAAACCTGAGCCTAAACCACAAAGTATCTGTCAGTGTAATAATAGTTTGTGACTGTCATGGACATAAAAACATGAATGTCTGTTCCATAATTTTTAGTTGGAAAGTTTCATGTTCTGTTTAGGTATGTGTTTCATGATGCTAGCTCAGATGTTGAGCCAGTTCCTGTGGACTTCTGAGACTCCAGATTTACTAATCAAGGTTTATACACCTGAGTTTCATAATTATGTAGTATTCTCATTCTTGTGGATGAAGTGATGTAGTAGGAATACATTTTCAATTTTTAATGAATGTGAAAAACTGTATCTCAAAAATGTATGCTTTACAGCATTTTCCAGGTTCTGTTAATCTCTTGATGACAGTGAGGAGGTGAAATTTCACTTTTAATGAAGAACACTGTCTAATGCTATCTCTGTAAATCAGTTGCTTAGATATGTCCTGTGAGGTTCCACCTTCAATTATAAACAGTATTGGGTTATGTAATTGAAAATGAAAAATTATTATTATGAAGATTTCTTATGGGCATGTGTATGAGCAAGGAATATTTTCAGTGAAGTCCTTAACAGAGCAAAAATCTGCTTATTTTCTTGATGTGTTTTGTCTAATACAATGCTGGGAGCACTGCTACATTCTTATCAATCAGCATATTTAAATTATTAACTCAATTCTTAATACCGTTATTGAATGATAATATTTTCTTTATAAGTGTTAAAGATTGTACTGGCAGTAAAAGAAGTCTTTATCTCTCAGATGGCAGAAATGGGATAATCTGCCAAATGCAGAAATGGAGGATTTTGTGAAATTTTGGACATGATAAGAATATTGATGACCTGTATTTTAATTATGCATCAGATGATTCTTGCATGCAGAATTTCTTTTGCAGTGTTTTTGTTTCTAATTCTTTCCTTTTTCTTTTATTACTCTGTCTAATCTACAAGTAGCTACAGTATAGTTAAGTTCAGTTTTCAGGGGTTTTTTACTTCATCTATTTGTATTCCCCCAACATACAGATAGCTAGGGTAATTGTTGTATACATTACTGTGGAGGTGACTGCTCTTGAAACATGTGAAAGGAGAAATTGTTTTTTAATCAAGCTGTGCCAATAAAAGAAAAATTATTTTTCTGGAACTGAAATACAATAAATTACAAGCAAACATTTTATTGGTGTGGGAGTTTAATTTGTGTGTTCTGTTCTTTATAGTTGCCCTGTGGTCACCGATGTAAAGAGATTTGTCATTCAGGTAGCTGTCCTCTGAACTGCAACCAGAAGGTTAAACTCCGATGTCTCTGTAAGAGACTGAAAAAGGTAAATCTCTAAGTTGCAATTTGAGAAGGATGTACATATTTTTTTACATGTTCCTAGTCTTGTATGGATGACTTTTGTGGATGGTGCAGATTAGAATAGGCCCAGTTACTCTAGTAGATCTGTAACAGTTCACATCAGCTGAAGATCTAGGCTGCTATATCAGAAGATTCACTGGAGAATATAAAATCTTGCTAATTCTAGCAAATGATGGCTGCCTGACTTACAATAGCTTTGTTTTCAAGCACATTTCAATTTTTGTAGCTTCATGGGAAGACCAGTCAGATGACCTGGAGTGATTTGAAGAAAACAAATTATATTTCTCTGGTGATACTGCGAAAGTTTATATAAATTGGAACTAGAACAGATGTTGTGAAATGAGAACTGATGTTATCAGTTTAAGGTTCTCTGTAAACTTAAAAGCAAGTACAGCCATCAGCACCCTCAGTTTCTAACAAAGATAAGAACAAAGTAATGAAACAAGTTTACTATAACTGTATATTATTATGAGGGAAAAGTCTTGAGAAGTCTTGACAAATAATTATATCTTGATGGAAAAAAACCCATAATCTGGCTTAAGGAAAAGGCATGTAAATTATTTTTCTGGACTCATTTAACTTCCAAGTGTTCCAAACAGGTTGCACTTCCCTAGAATTCTGAGGCTTCTCCAAGATATGTCTTGTGCATCCTGAAGTCTTGCAAATGGGGTGTTGAGCAGGGGAAAGGATGACATATACAGAATAAGTGCTTAAAATGGATCAGTCTCTGCTTACAGATAACCCCTCCTTTTTTTTTTTTTTTAATTGCTTCAATATTAGGAGAAGTGGAGAATGTGTGACTGAGAATTACCTAATTTTTTTGCCTGCTATGACCAGACCTTGCCCTGTAATCTGAGCCAGTTAAGAGAAACGTATATGAAATGACTAGGGCTCTGAATGGGAACTCATTCTGCCAGAGGTCCAGAAAATTATCTTATTTTGTCTCAGGCAAACAAGTGAGACATAAAGAAATGAACATTACAGCTAAAATTTTATCTAGGAAAATGAGTATAAAAGACAAATTATTCTTAACAGGAAATACAGTGCAGCAAGATACAAGAAGGCCAAGTTTCACTGGAATGCGATGCGTTATGCAAGGAAATGAAGCGGAAAGCATCTGAGGTAATGTATCCGTTGTAGCTATAATTTCTTCTCAGTGCTTCAAGAAAAGTAGAAAAAATGAACACAATTATTTTTCAAGGCAATACCAGCAAAAACTACAACATAAGTGGATGTGGTGTTGAATAGCAGCTATTTTTTTCAGACTTGCATTTGTGAACACTGTTAATTAGCTCAATGAAATACTGTTTTAAACAGTATTCTGTTTTTTGTTTGTTTGTTTGTTTTTCTTTTTGTTTTTTCTTTTTAATTTGTGGAAACTGAATCTTTCCTCTTTCACTGAGAACGAATGATGTTCAGTGATAGTAAAACACTTGACAAAAGTAGTTTATTGTGTCTATTACTTTTTAACATATCCAGACTGGAAAAAAATCTTTTAAAAACTCCAGACATTTACAGAGATAAATTAGTTTGCACAAGTGCAAAACAAACATGAATTTCTGAAAACAAAGTGCATTACCTCTTAATAAAACTTTTCGTGTCTAGCACTTAGTGAGTATGCACTTCCAAGGAGTTGTGTCTTTTACTGTACATTTTATTAAAGAAATAGTTCTATAAATGTTTTTCTAATACTGTGATTATAATGGTTAAGGTTCCCTCTACCAATGTATGTTATACCTATGTATCTTCTACAAATATGACCACATCAGTGTAAAAAGAAGTTTTCTGTTGCCTTTTTTTCCACATTTGTGGGTCGCTTTTTCTTTTGTAGCTGAAATTTTGCCATTAGATGGCAGTGAAATACCAGGAGGCTAGTTGTGTAGTTTTTTTGCACACCAGACTTTCAGATTTCAGATGTGCATGGCTGAAAACGTCTTCTATGCACTTTTCTAAAGGGACTCTGTCATTGTGCCTAGATTAATGAAATTCTCAGTAATGCTTTTATTTAATACAGTGTTTAGTAATTTAAACATTTGTCTGAAAACCTGCAAATAGGACTATTCTACTGACCCTGCCCTCAGTGCACACTGAGCTACAGTTTGCTAAAGCATGGGCTATTAATAGATTTTACATCTAACTTTTCTGAGATAGTGATTTGGTGGTCCAAAAAAGGCCCAAAAATTTATACAAGAAGGCAGACACGTAAACTTCCCCCATATACTCTTTCTGTTACTACTGTTACTTAGTGATCTCTGACGGTGGGGATTTAAGAGAGTGAGATGCTGTCCTCTTGTCTCTTGGTCTTTGTTGGATTTATCTCCTATTAGCAGGCTTGGTTGTTTTTTTGGCATCTATAAATGTCCTGTACACTGAAATTTTAGATTTAGCCAGATACTCTGTGGGAGTAGAATACTTCCCTCTGTTGTGAGCCAACCTCCTGGTAATTTCATTTTATGCCTTTGCTTTATGAAAAATAATTACTGATATTTTATCCCTATTTGGCATCTTTACACTATTCAGGATTTGGTGTCCTGTTAGTCACACGATAAATCCTAGTTTTGCATCTCTTTATATGGAAGCCACTCCATCCTGTTATCTTTTGTATATGTTCAGGCTTCACATTCTTTTGTTATTTCTGGACCAAAACTGAATGCAGGAGCTAAGATTCAAGAGCATGGTGTTTACATACTGATGTTTCTTCTGTACCATTTTTTCTTAATACTTTGTAGCATTTAATTTACTTCCTTGAACACAAAATATTTCTGTAGAATTATCAATTCTAACTCCCATGACTTCTTTTCATATGACTCTTTGATAGTGGAATGTTTTTAATTACATTTGGTTTGTATTACACCAAGAGCTTTAAAGCAGTTTTGTTATGCATTATCCAATACTTGTTGTATTATTTACAAATATAGAGGTTTAATTTGCTCTAGTAGTCAGGGAATATTTAGAGTACTTGGAATGAAATACGTGTGTGTAAATTATATACATACATAGGAATTATCTGTATGTGCGAGGTGTACTGAATTGAGGATAAAGTTGCTGAAAACTTAGAATTACTGTCTTTAGGAATTCTGCCAGTTGATAGTAAACAAACTCTTATTTTAAGGTTTTATATTTGTTGGTTCAGCTTGCCAAGTTTAAGTCAGAAGTTCAATTTACAACCTTTTGCACCCATTATATGTTCCGTGTTTTTCAAATGTGAGATGATACAGCTTTTTCCAAGAATATTTTGTAATCTCAGTAAGTTAAGAGCTCACATCATGGAGCATCACATGATTGCATCCTTTTGCTGAGAATCATTCTATAGGAGTAATTATGACTCCATAAGAAAATAGATTTAGTTGCTGTTTACAGCAGTTGCTTATCACTTTGTATGTCTGGACAGATAAAAGAGGCAGAAGCCAAAGCTGCTATTGAAGAAGAGAAGCGAAGACAACAGGTATCAACCTTTTTTTCTTCCTCACCCACATCCTCCTCACCTTGTTCTTGTTAGTAAAAAACTTAATTTATATGCAACTAAATATATATAGTTTGTAATGTCATATGCATAGTCATTCCTGTCAGGTGTTACTGTACTCTCTGTGCTGTAAATTATTTACAATGATTAAAAGGCCAGGTTTCCCAAACAATTTTCGTAATTCTATGCAAAATGTTTATTTTTAAAATACTAAGTACTCTTTATTTTAATCAAACATTTTATACTTCGTAAACACCCACAGAATGCTGAGTAGCCTCTGAAGAGATTTAAATACTGGGTGAAGCTCCTCTTCTCCCTCCCATCATAAAGGAGCAAGGACAGCTAAATGAGTCTGTGTCTTTCAAGGTCTCTGAGGCGGGGGGGGGTGGGGGGGAAATGTGTATTTATTGTAATTGCTGTTGGTGGTGAGGGTATGTGGTCGGCATTGTAATCCACAAAGCTTCTGTGCCAGCTTCCAGGAGATGCTGATACTAATCATATTTCAGGCAAACACTGTTAGCTCGTTGGTGGTGATGGCTAGGTCAGGTTTGTCATTTGGAGTCTGTAACAGGCCTTCCAGCCAGTTCATGCATGTTTGCCTGAGTGAGCGTTTGACACCAAATCATATTCCAACTCCAGTGTGTGTTTTCTGACTCCTTTTACTCAATTGTCACAACATTTATGTATTTGGGTTATACTTGTGTTTTCACCTGCATGTCACTCTGTTTTTATCACAGGGCACTGGCTTGCTCCCTGCTTGAAAGGGGGCAAGGGAGGCTTACTCACAGATCCAATCTTTTCATGCCATTTTCCCAATGTCATTAGCATAGACAGTTTCTCTCTGGACCGCAGCTTCTGTTATGCATACTTCGATAATTCTCTAGGCAGTTAATTAAAGCATTATGTCTACCAAGCAATGCTCTAGCAAGGCCTACTTTTGCTTTTCAAAGGGGAGTGTGTCTACTCATCGTACAAGAAAAGCATGGAGTTATGCACCAATTGTCCAGGGGACTGGGCACTGTTTTGTGATCATCTTGCAATGTTTATTGCAACATTCATACCTCAGCTGTCTACACTGTTAATCACATATTCCTTCATATAACTCATAAACAGTTCATCTAATTCTTCTTCTCTAAGCTGACCCTGGAAATGTTAGTTCTGGCACATAGGTCAGAAAGCATGGGTTGCACATAGATGTCTGAAACATATTGTTAGGTAGAGGAAATCTGTACCTGATGGTTCTGGAAGCTAAGTACTAAAGTGTGCTAATGGACATTTTCACATGTAAAAAATATGCATACAGTTTTAAAGCTAGAAATTCAAACTTGCTCGTGTTTGTCTTGTACCGAGTGTTTCATGCATTCCAGAAGGCATCCCACCCATTTACTAATGATTTCTGCTGCAAAATCACTTACTATAATCTCTCTAGTAAAGTCTCAGTAATGAGGCTCCACTGAAACTGTAGCAGATTCACTCCAGCAGCATATTGTGCAACATCATTTTGGCTGGATTCTGCAGCAGTGATTGTTTCTCTCTGCAGTCACACCACCATTGCATTCTGCTTGTACATTCACAGGAGTCTCACAGTTTCAGCCCAACAGTACCTTTGCGCAATATATGGCAACTGCTCCTGTGTGTGTGTTTTGTGATGGATGCAGCATAGAAAACTTCAACTATACATAATCAAGCTTATTAAAAGGTTAGTTAAGAGTGGCTAGTTACTACAGCACATTAGGAAACGTTAGGACAACAACAGTAAAAGAAAAAAGGGACAAAACCAATTTACAAAAAAAAAATGATAACAGTAACTAATAAATAGGCTCTAGAACTGCACACAAGTACTAACCTCAACTGCTGAAGACTTTTTCTCTAGCATTGGTTCCTTTCCAGTTTGATCTCATAATCTGCTGTCTGGTGATGGAAATTGGAGGATGTTACTGTTGTAGGGTGTTGGGTCACACTAAGCGTATTTTTGAGTATACTCCCTTCTGACAGAAGTTTGCACCTTGTACCACCTTCCTGAACTCATTAGCACATTTTTATAGAGACTGTTCATCTGTTAGTCACAGTTTCTTAAAACCTATTTTGAGTAATACTTTAATAAATCTTTTATATACAAACTAGTTAGTGCTCTGGTAAGGCACATTTGTATTTTGGTATTTGCTATATTTGGTAGCAGCTTTTGCTAATGCCATTTACAGATGGAATCACTTGTCTCTTAGTGGAAGAGAGATGGCTTGGTTAGGCTTCTCGTCATGGCCCTAGCAGCCAAACTTTCCCTCTGCTTCTAATTCACAGGCACCCTGTGAGGCCAGGATTTTTGCAATTGCTAGAGGTGGAAAAAAGATCAGTGCTCTCTATGTCCCTCTCTAGTGTAAAAGATTTGGTTTCTAGCTAACTGTTTCAATACTGAAAGTCAGGGTCTCAAACCCGAAGTCTAGGTTATGAAAGATTTTGTTTCCTTTTGTTTTGTAGAAAGAAAATTTTTTAACAGATCCTTAGAAAGTACAAAAGTCACTCATGCCTGTCCCTGTAAATAAAAATATATCCTCGCTTTCAGAATATACACTTTATGGCTGCATAGTCATTGTTATTTGCATTCAGGTAGCTGCATTGTCCCATGAAAATGTTACTCCTTTCAATGCAGGAAGAATATAGAGAATAATACATGAAAGAGCTAAATCCAGTGCCTGAGCAACACTAAACTAGACGTTATCTGGCATCATATACGGTTTATATACCATATACTGGGTATACAGTTTAAATAAATGCATATCATTTTACTTTTAATATGTCTATATACAAAGAACTTGGGTTCTTACTCTAAATAAAAATTCTAAGCTTATTTAGCTTGAAAAGTTAAGTATAGTTTGAAGACTGGACACAACCATTACTTTATTTTTCAGAGATCATTAAGGTGACACTTTGGGAATGAAGACAGTTACATAAAATCTGTAGGTAGCTTTTCAAGGATAGTGATGACTTCTCTCTCGTATTCTTTGCCTAGGAATCCTTTTTCATTCTGTGTTTTGGTTTTTTATGATGTATTTATTTTTAGCCAGGTTTTTATAAAGTTCACTGAGAAAGCAATGCAGTGCCTGTTATATAATTGTTCGAGCCCTGTATTTTAATTCAAATTGCTGCAATTCACAAAGCACTCTGCTTTTAAAACTTACAGATCACAAGTATATAACTATAGAAGCCCCAAATTTTATTTAGTGTCTGTGTAACGTGAAATACTGTCATGTTATCTATAAAACCTTAAGAACTCTGCCCTTGCCTCCAGATTTTGGATTTTGAAAAACTGTTCCATTAAAATACTTTGCTTTTCTAAAGGAGGATTAGCTAGTCGAAAGTAATCTTGTTTCAAATAGGCTGTGTGACTTTGTCTGAAGTTTCCTGCCATATCGTCAGAGAAGAGCCAACAATTTCTGCCTTTATTAGGTACAAAGGAATACACATCAAAATGGGTCTCCTCCTGCTAAGTGGTATCTGGTACAGGAAGGGAAGTAAGAGCTGCTTTGTGAAACTGAAAAATATTTGCTGTCAGGGAAGGAAGACCAAATATCAGGCAATCATCTTGAGTTTCAAGAGAAAATTTTATTTACTGGACTACTACTCTGCGCATTTCCCAAAACAGTCTTATTCTTGTTTCTTTAAAGCACCTACCTTACTGTCTTAGTCCCTCTTCCTGGCAGCACTGTAATAGTAGTCTTGTAGATTTATTTCCTCTCATGGCCAAGCTTTGTGTCTGTTCACTGTCCATGTTTCCTCTGCTTCAGCTCAGTCTTGTGTCTTTTGCCCAGCCAGTCCCGGCTTGCTGCGCTCTGCTGCTCCCACCACTTATCCCTTTTACTTCATCTAGCTTCTCTGCTCCCTAGCACCTTGTCCCATGCTTTCTCTAGCAGCTGACAACTTGACTCAAAAATCCAGATAATCGTTGGACCTTTTCTGGTTTTAGTCTGTCTCAGATCTCCTTTAGAGCGTCTTTTCTGATCCACCTAGCAATTAGGAGGCTTCTCATTGGAGTTTCATGCCAGTCTTCACTCTTTATTCTAGGCTGCCTAGTTCAAGTTTTACTGCAGCTTTGTTCCCTAAAATCAGTTTTGTCTGTATTCTCTTGGTGCTCTTTTAAAAGAATGTGGAGGGCGATGAGGAACAGGGATCAGAGGATCCTATTGTTTATTCCAGACGAGACCCTGAAACTACCATTCTGGGTTGGAAGCCTAGCATTCTTCTTATTTTTGAAATTGCTCTGCTTCTTTTTTGAGCCTAAGGGCATATGCTTCCTATTGAAGGACACTATATACCACCTACAGTCATGAGTGACTAAATGTTAAGTTTTAACACTTAGCAAATCAAATATTTTTGTGCATGTCTAAGATGCACAATAGCTATTATCTAAAATTTAGCTAAGCATGCAAATGTAAAGAATTGAGGGAAATATGATAGATTTTTAGTTATTTATGGTTTTATTTATCTTTAGCAGAGTGCATCCTTATTACTGGAGGAGATCTTTGAAGATTTCAGCCTGTGCTCTTATTATGTTATTATAATAGTGTTTTTTAATACGAAAAAATAATGTATTTTTAGCATATTTCATGGAAGTAACGATCTCACGTTAGCCTAATATACTCAGCCTGAGTTGAAAATTGAATATAAAACTTCAGTTGGCTGCATTTTTGGCAGCGTGTTTTATAGGAAATTAAACAATGGTTTAATGCTTGAAAGGGAAGTGCTTTGTAACTGGGATGTAGTCCTACTGTCTCATCTGTAAGAGATATATAACTTCCATTGGCTGACAGTTACTTTTATTAAATGTTTTTTTGGAATGTTATTTAAAATTTCCTTATTTTTAATTCTGACACAAATGTCAACTACTTGTGGTTCTCTTCATTTAGGCTGAGCTGGAAGCTTTCGAAAACAGATTAAAAGGGCGAAGAAAGAATAAGAGAAGAAAAGACGAAGTAGAAGTTGAACCATCATTGTGGCAAAAATACAAGAACCTCATTATGTTGCCAGTGTTTGGAGTTGCTGTTGTGATGGTTGCATGGCTCATGGTCTACAATGGCTGAAAACAACTTAATATTTAATATACCTCAGTTGGACTTTAGGTAGCTATTATTCCTAGAATGTCAATCTGTGCGTAACAGAACTTAACATGCATAGATTATGCGTGTATACTATTTGCCAAGAAAAGTGCAGAGGAGGGAAGAAATGTCACCTTTTGTGTACTACATACACAGCACGAAACTGAACTCAGACACTGAAAGTAATAGTAGATTTTAATCTACACTGAAGTGCTGATAGTTTGTCTGACTGAGATCTGTTAACATCTCCTCTATTAGTAGTGTTACTTTTCCTTGTCTCCATTTCATAATATTAAGAATAGTTTGGTATAAAATGCTTTACTGAATATATGTTTCCTGTAAAATCAGTTCAGTGGTTTACTGAAGATTAGTGTTCTTATGCTGGTCTTTATGTTGTATCACAAAATAATTTCTGTGCTTCATGTCAGTTTTAATTATGACAACTAACAGGGAACTTTGGATCACTTAGTCTTGAATATTCTGTGGCCTCGTTCAGAGAAAGGAAATATATCACAGCTATATCACAAACAATACAGTGGCCCCCTTACAGACTGCAGACTGTGAGGTTTGCTTTTTCATTGTTTCCCCACCTCCGCTCTTCTTTCCTCAAGATCAAACTAATTGAAAAGTTCATTTAGTGGACAGATACATTGGCTGAACATGGATGTAAAGTAGTTTCAGAGTACAGGGGTGCCTTTTTATCACTTTCCCCAAATGCCAACAGCAGAAAAACAATTCAAAATTGAACTTAAGAGTATCACTTGACTGTTTGTATAGATAAATGTCACAGTTGGCAATTTGCACAGGTGTGTGAAAACATAATTGAATAGTGTCATAATACAGTTAGATGTCATTCTGAAACCATCTGGATGGTGCTTGCTAGTCACATAGAAACTATCTAGCTAAACTTTTAAACGTTTAAATATTTTCTTACTGACAGTTTGGAATACCTTGCTTAAGGTTATAAGTGTTGGTTGGTAGAATTGAGAGGTTTTTATGTAGCTTCAGGATTATCAGAGAAGCTATGTGGTCTCAGTTGAGAGACTGCAAGTTAAATTCAGGAGCAGGGAGAAATCAGAAAACTGAATTTTTAAACCTCTGCTGGAAATTTTATGCTGATACTCAAGCATTACAGGTAGCTACAAAGTGATTACAAGCTCCTGAAAAAAAAAAACGAGGTACAAAGCCAAAGGGCATTAGTTGCCTTGTAATTCAGGCATATAATTTCATCACAAATCCTGCAAAAGCAATGGGACCATTTCTGTTAATTACTAGAGAAGATTGCAGTTTGCTTGAAGCTCTTTTGGTTGATTTTGACCCACTTGTAAAGGGACCTGGTATTAATTTGAGCATATACCCAATTGTAATTCTGATTCAGCAGCAGGATAATAAAACAGAAAAGCTGCAGAAAGTCAGTAGCTTTTGATTGCATAGATCAACAAAACAGGGAGAAAATCAGTTTCTTATCAATTTTTCACTGACGTTTGGTGAATGAGGAGGGAGGTGAGGAAAACTTGACAATATTTAACATGCATTGATGCTAATTTATACTGCTTTATGGGGCTTTTTAGTTGACTTTTTAGAAATGCATATTAGTTATGTGTCAGGCCATTAGTCTTTAAAGTTGTAGAATTGAAATTAAGCCAGGCAAAGTTGCATCTCTATTGAATTTTATTTTCTAGTATAAGAAATAAACCAT
The DNA here is from genome assembly GCF_036250125.1 of Pseudopipra pipra. NCBI lineage: Eukaryota > Metazoa > Chordata > Aves > Passeriformes > Pipridae > Pseudopipra > Pseudopipra pipra. Next base: position 49,607,408 of record NC_087552.1, read on the forward strand.
TTTTCATATTGTTATTTTAATATTTTTCTATAATATTTCTGTAATATTAATGCCTGGGAGATAATTCCAGATAGAATAATGTTTTCTTTAAATGCTATTGTGTGACTGCTTATGCCAGTAACTCTTTTCTCACTGAGAGGGAAAGAAGAGATATTTTTGTTCAGCTGAAGTAAAATGTGATGGGTTGTCCAAAAGTACAAAAAGATACCTTTCTGGATGAAATATGCAGATCAACATGAATGAGACCATTGTGGAAACAGAGTTTTATCTTACATGACTATAACTAATTTTTTCTATTTACTGCTACCTTTTGCTTTAAAACAAGTACAATGGAAAGTTTATCCTTGCCTCTACAACAAAGACGAGAAATATCTCTCTAGAGAGCTATAAAAATGAACTACACTTGTTCTATGTTTGAAGTAGTTCTTAGTATTCTTTTCTGCATATTTTGTAGTATTTGTGTGAATGCTGAAGAGGAAAAGGCTTCTCATTGATCGTCTTTATTATAATAAGAAAGCACAGCAATCTTTAAAAATTCATTCTGTTCATACAGATGTGTGTGGACATATTCCCTTTCTTAAAGGATTAGTAACTCTCCTGAACCTTGCATATGCAAGACATACCTATTTTTGAAATTTTATTCAAAATAATTCTGTATATCTTATCCAACCATCTGCATTCTGTTGGTCTGCCTGCTGAACCAGATATTTATTTCTTGGCCTAAAAAAAGTGTGGGGATTCAAGCATTCTGCAGTTTAATAAATCACTAGTTTTCTACTTGGTTCTTGAAATTATTTTTACAGTTAATTTTTTGCCTTTCTTTGGTTGGAGCTGCATGTTGTCAACAACCTTTGAAGTAAAAGGTACCTATAAAATCACCTGTTATTTAGTATTAATGAAAGATGGTAATTCTAGAAAAGAACTGAACTGAAGGTAGATAGGGGTTTTTTTAGCAATTTATATATAGCATACTGTTACATAATGTAATGAGGAAATATTTTGGATGTTAACTGTTTACCAAAAAAAAAATATTGATAAGTATACATTAAAACAAATTATATAATCTGACCTGCTGTTGAAGGGAAACTACAGTGATAGAAGCCTGACAGTGATTTAACATGGAGAATATTTAGCCATGGGTAAAATGAAAAAACCTGGGGCTCTTCCTGATTCCAGATGCATTCTGGTGAACATTTATCTTTCTGCTGAACCAAGGTGCTTACAGGTTGTCAGTATATTTGGGATGGGAAACTCCTTGGACAAGTTTGTTCCCTGTAACAATATCAAATCCATTGTGTGTGTTAATTTAATGTAAAAAACAAGTCAGACAATAAACGTATCAAAAACAACTTGAAAAATTGTTTGTTCTCAAGGAACTGGTGTAGTGAAGCAGCAAACCTCCAGGGTAATGAAGACTGACACACTGCAGTGGAAGTTTTAGACATGCTTTTTTGTTCCCTTCTCTAGCTGGGATAGTTCTTACTGCTTGAATTAATGCTGGAATTATGTAATCGTGTTCCTTCATATTACTGGTCTGACAAAATTGTGAAAATGGGTTGGGGAAGTTGATTAAGATGAAACATGGGAATGGACTGAGTAGCTGATTTTTTTTTGCCTCGTATGGAGAAATATAGCTGGTTATTAGACATTTGTGCTGATCGTAACTACTAGAGAAGGAAATGTTACTATGCAGATAGCCCCAAAATTTGTTCATAAAAGCATCTGTGCTTGATTGTGGCTTTAAAGCACTGACTTTATCATCTCAGTAGTTCAGGCTCCAAAACATATCTGCTCTGTGCCAGCTTTTCTGAGTGATGAGCTTGTGTGTTGTGGGGTTAGAGCACAGAGATGCTGGGTCTGAAAAATGTTCCTGTGCCAGGCAGTGGAAGCTTGATATCTGTGGCAGTTGTTCTCTGGTGCTTTAGGGTGGAGCATTCTTGCGTGGACAGTTCGTGTGTCACCCTGTCCTTGGTGTAATTTATTTGGATATCCCTCTTCTGCTTCGGTTTCATCCATTACCAGTTGTTATCTATGGACATTCAAGTTACTCCCTTTTCTTGCTTCATGAATGTAAATTCGTATTCATGTCTGCTCTTATTTAAGAAAATCAGTCAGTTGCTCTAAAGAATTAGGAAATGAAGAACATGTAGTGGTTTGTATTTACTAGGAAAGGAGGGTAAAAATCAGAGAAAATCAAATGAAGTCAAAATAATAATAAGATAATGAGATATTCTTCTTTCCACTAATGGTTAGATGTTAATGAACTCCTTGAACACTGCATTAAAATGTTCATATGCCATGGTACTGGAAAACAAGTTTATGGTATGGATAGTGTATGAATATGAGCTCTGTGATGTATCAAACTGAGTCATAAGGTGAAACGACAGCTGTGTAGAAGTAAGTCGTACTCTGAGGGAACTGTGGCTCAATTCAACCAAGTATTACTTAGGCTAAATAATTGTTGCTCATGCAGTGATTTAAGTGATAAAATTGCCAACAAAACCAGAACTCAGCTTAGGCTTTCTCTGTTTACTGTACACTGAAGCTGAACCTTGTTGTGAAACTGCAATTTCAATGGCTCTCCTGCTAGAGGAAATTAGTATGAGATTAGGAGTCAAGATTGGCTTGGGGGTTGGAATTCACAGTTCTCCAGCTGAAGAGAAGCCATCCTTCAGCCAAAGCCAAGCTGGCTTTGTCAAGCTGAGCTTTGTCCTGCACCTCTTAGATTTAGGTTTTCATTTTCTATTAGAATTTTTGACTACCTATTATTAGGGCTACCTAATCTCTGTATAATACTGTTATGAATAACAAATTATGGTTTGATTCCTCTTTTTATCAGCATTATAGCACAAAATATTTGTTGTTTTACATTAAGCAGTTTGAAGATTTTGCATAAGTGCTCTTGTTGTTTCTCTTTCCATGCTTTTCCTATTTTTTGTGCAATTGTTTTAAAACCAAAACCACTGTTTTCCTCCAGAGTGGACTTTGGTTGGTTAGTTAAAAAAATGCAGAACCATGAGCAGAAGTCTCTTAAGTACATTTGCACTCTAGAAGCACAGAGTGCCTTGTCTCTGTACCATAAACTTTGCACTCAAAGTAAGAGGGCCTAAGTCATAAGGTATTGAAATACAGACATCTGGAAAAGAAGCTGGGGAAAAAAAGGCTAAGAAGTGTTCACCTTATTTATTAGCTTATTTATATATTCTATATAAACATATGGAATATTATATGTATAAATTTAGAAATATAAAAAAAGTCTATATATGAGGGTTATCACCCTCACTGATAGCCAAGAGTGGTGACACAGCTAGCAGCCATATTTATGGTGAAGTGGTTGTTCACTTTTTTTTAATGTTTTCTAACTCACATTTTGAACGATAGCATTTCAGAAGCACTCGGTCATGCACAGTAAAATACTGGCAGCCTTTCTCGTTTACAGATGTCATCTCAGAACCCAGCCGCTGTGCCAGTGACATTTTTGTGACTCTTGGAAGGGTCCTGAACTGTTTTTGTTCTGGTAGCACCCACTTCCACTGATTTTGTCCTGGTTTTTGTTTTGCGTTTTGTCCTGTCGACTTTATCATTCTTGAATAGTGCTTGTGAGCTCCCTTATGTGCACAGACCGAGACTTGACATCTTTGGATACGGGGAAGAGAGGATAAATATATCAAATGCAAGTCTTAAAAGCCGATGTCTCATGGGGGTGGGGCATTTGCTCTGTAATTTGCAGCTTCAGGTGGCACTTGCCTCTTGCTTCAACATATTTGCACCAACCAACACCTCCCTCCAGCTCCGGATCGCTGGGGCGGGTCACGGCCTGATCCGGCGCGGGGACAGATGTAGTGTCCCCGGGTCGCCGCTGTCCCCCCGCGCAGCGCTTCTTCGGATAGGAGGGACGGGGCACGGCGAACTTGTCGCCAGGGAGCTGGGACCGGAGCCTCCTGCGGGGAAGGAGCTGGAAAAAACTGTCGTCGGCTCCGGGAGAGCCTTCTCCCGCCGGAGCCCCTTCCCCTCCGCTTCTGCTGTGCCGGCGCCTCTTTCAGCTCTCTTCGGAGCTGAGGATGGGCTGGGAAAAGCGAGCCTCCGTGCTAGGGAGGAAAGCGTTGCAGTCCCTGTGCGAGCGAAACTCTCTGTCCCTGGGGTAAAATGAAAACATGACCGTAACGTAAAATGAAGCGCAGTCGGAAGGCAGGCACGTTCTCTAGCGCCCAGGGATGTCCACCTGGGAAGCGCCGATGAATGAACGGACCCACGCTTGCCATTCCCCGCTCTGAACTCTGCGCTTCGACGCGACGGGCCGAGAGTACCGGTAGGTCCATGGGCTGTGCTGGCTTCTGATCGCTCCGGCCGCAAGTGCTCATCCAGGGGGGCCGGCGAAGCGCCGGCGAGCCAAGGTGAGGGCTGCGAGGGGCGAGCTCCGGGGGTTCTCGGCCCGCACATCGTCCCTGGCCCAGGCTTGTCTTGCCACCTGAAGCCCTACGCGGCGTGAAGAGGCGTCCCTGATCGGTGGCGGAGAACGGGGGGGAACAAAAGCTGTGCCCACTTCATCCGCCGTCCCTGAGGGACGGCTTTAGGGCGAAATTAGCAAGTGGGCTGTCTCTCAGCGCGTCCCAAAGGGGTAGAGCCTTGTGTGCAAAAGGGGTGGGGATGTGGCTCTTTCTCGCGGAGGTTTATTATTATTGGGTGGAGGAGGAGGGAGGGAGAGTCGGCCGAGAAGACAAAATGCGGGGACTCCCCCCGCCCGGCAAGCGTGTCTGTGCGGGAGGCGGGAGGAGGCGGCTCCTCGGAGACCGAGGTAGAGAAGGGTGAGGGGGACAACCAAAGTGGAGAGGGATCAGCAGCAGCCAGAGCATGCTCTCCACGCAACAGTTCCCTGCCCTGCCTGCGGAGGAGGAGCGCTACCGGCAGGTCCTCTCCGCCAGCCGGGTAAGGCGAGCCTGAGGGCGCTCCCCTCCGTGCGTGGGGCCGCCTGGGGACCAGGGGGCCGGGGAATTGTGAGGGCGGCTGCTCCGCTGCTCGGCGACCCCTGAGCTGCGGGCGGGGGCAGCGCGCTCAGGGGACACTCCCGGCCGCCGCTGGTCCTGCGGGGAATCCCCGTGCGCGGCGCACACCCTGCGCTGCCACGGCGTGGTTGAGCGGCAGGTTCCTCGGGCAAGAGAAGGGCGACCCGAGCCCGCCAATCTGTCGTAGCGAGAGCGGACCTGTGGGTCGCAGGCAGGGACGATGCTCTGCCCCGGGTGGCGCGGCCCGGGGGCGGCCGGGGACAGCGACCGCCCGCGCCCAACCTGCCGCGATGGGGCCGTCCCGGAGCGCTCCAGTGCCGAAACTTGCGCGGCTGTGCGGGGCCGCGCTCAGAGGCGCGGGTTGCAGGTGAGCCGCTCGTTGTTAGCGTCTCATGGAGAGCCGAGAGGCGCCCTCTCCCCAGTTCTCTCACGAAGTCAGCGGGGATGATCAAGGGGGTTGATGTGCCTGTTAATTGCTCTGCTGCTGGAAGGACTGCGGAGGAGGTGGCCGAACCCGAGGGCAACAGGTCCGGCTAGGATTTGCAGGAGCAAAATTTGGATTTAGCCTCTGACAAGACGGTCATGGCAACCTCCACCGGAGACCGCGCTCCCGGAGAGCCGATGCACCGTGACCCCGGCGCGGTAGTTGCCCCCCTCGCAGGAGCAGGAGCTGACTTTACCCTTGCGTCGGTGCAGCCTGGGATCGAGTGGAGGAACACCTTCCCCTCCTCTCGCCCCCTGCTACGGCTGTCTGGCGGGATGGTACCGCTGGCCGCAACCACCCACAGGGGGAGGTCATCCCATGAAGCAGTTAATCCTTGCAGGGAGAATCAGCACACTTGTGTAGTTGGAAGTGTCCGAAGGGGATAGCGCGGGCGTTGGCAGCGTCCCAGCACGCTCCTGGAGGAGGGACGAGGGGGCGAAGGAGCTTTCTTTGGCCGCCTTTGTGGGAGAGGCGGCTGACGCGCTAGTGCGAACCTGCAGGGTCAGGCCCTCCAGCTTGCCCGTCTCTCCGCTACCCGGGGCGCAGGTTGTCCCCCGGTGTCCCCGGTGCGGGTGGCGCTGACAGAGGAGCAGGCACGGCGGGGACCGCAGGTGGAGAACGGGGCCAGGGGCAGCGTTCCCCGTGACAGTGCCGGTGTGAAGCCCGCGGCTAGCGAGCGGGAGCGTCCGCCGGCAGGGCTGGTGTCATCTCTCTCCGCCGGCAGGGCTGGCATCCCTTTCCGCCGCCGGCCAGGACCGGCGAGGGGGAGCACAGGAGTGCTCAGCCTGATGCGTGGCACTTGCTGAGAGGGCGTCGGAGCCTCCTGTGCTGTCACAGCGATCGTGCGCGATCGAAATGGCACTGCAGCTGGTTTCACAAGTTTGTAAATACGGCAGTATACTTCGGTAGTATCGTTACTGCACTTGATTTAAAATGCAGAATCTTTGGACGCATTTCATGGCAGGCGATTAATTAATTAACCTTTATTTTAAATTATTAGAAGTCTGGCTGAGATGGTGAAACTCTTACGTGAAATCAAATATCTAGAGCTTTTAATGCATTCACGGGGTCTCTTGTGAAGTTTTGGCTTTCAGCAGTAAGAATATGGTAGTGGATTTTTCCATATGGCCACTTACACACTCCCTGTGTTCCTAAAAGATGGACCACTCAGCAGGATTAAACTTTTAGTTTGTTTTTATAATGAATGCCCTAGTTGGAGATCTCTGTTATAAGCTTCTCTGGTATTGTGACACAGACAGCTATGAATTAGTGTCACTGAGATAATCCAAGCAATTATAATCCAAGCAACTGTAGTAATACAGGGAATTAAAGAACCATTCTGCTTCTGTGTCTCTGTAAAAGCTGGTGACATCTCCAGAGCATCTTGGACATCAAGGTTTTTCAGGAAGCTGAGGCCTCCTCCAGGTGAACAAAGAAATCCTAAACAATGTTCAAGCCTCCTTTAGATAGCAAATGCCTGTGACTTCTCTTCTCTGTTTGTGGAGTACCCCAACAGGCAGATGGGTTCTCTCAGATTCTGGCTGTGGGGAAGCCCGGCCCTTTCACCCTGCATGTAATCCTCATTTAGCATGCATTTTCAAGGAAGCTACCAGCACTCATTTTCCTGAGAAGCCTCTCGTGGTGGTGAGCCAGGCAGCCCAGCTCACTTGCCCAGATTAGGATAGCCTGCTTGTGCACTTAGTGTCTCATGGGACCATCAGGACAAAATACTGTTTTTCCTGTCTTTTGGAGCTGTAACTATAAAATACTGAACAAAACTTTCACTTCTTCTCCAGAAGTCTTTGCTGGCACTTGAAAGTCTGTAGGTAATTTGAGTGTTTAGTGAATCAGAAGTACTGTTTGAAATGTGTCATGATTGGAGGTGTTCTATAAAACGTGCAATGCACACAGGGCAATTTAATGTATCTGTATTATTGGTTGACTATTAGTTATGTATTAGATGATGTCTGCAGATACAAATGAAAGCCAGGACTGTTTGTAGTGCCAATAATTATTTAAAAAGGCAGGAGTTGCTTTTGTGTTGCCTTTTTTTTTTTCTGCTAAGCTTATATACATATTTAGGTCTTAGCACTCAGCTCCCTTGAGGAACATTACTATTACTGTCCTGCCATTATACTAAGTCCATGTATTGCCAGACACATAGTTTCTTGTCATTACTTGTGTGGCCATACAAGGAGCGAGTGCAGAGGCTGAGGTGGATAAGCACCTAGGCAGAAATCTCATTTGTCTGGAGGAGAACAGTCCTTCCTAGAGAAGGTGGAACAGGCAAGGGAATGTTGGAATAATTATACTGGGCAAAAAAGCCAAGCGGTTCCTGCTCTCACCACTACTCAACTACTCCAACCAACAAATACTGAACTCTGAACATACTCTTCAGACACAAGCAGGAAGACAGTGCTTCAATCGGTGTGTCTCAGTGGCCGTTTGAGCTCTGTGAGTGTTTGCCATGCTGAGGCCCAGCAAACTGAGGTCATTCCAGTCCAGTAGGCACAATACAAGCACTATAGATGCTTCTTTAAGAGGTGGGAACTGTGGCTTTGCCCCCACCTGGACCAGGAGGCCCTGGATACCAGGTATCTACTTCCAGGCTGAAGATCACTTGCTGTTAGGCAGTTACATGCAGCAGCACTCCTGGTCCGGTCTGGTCAGTTTTTAAAAGATGGTGGCTATGGCTACATCGTGTGGGAAGAGTTTGAATCCTGTCAGCGTGTCAGGTATCCTCAGCAAGTGCTTACAAGGCCAGATGAATGTCTTGTTTCTGAATGCCAGCCAGGGTTTGGCAGGGGTGGATGTCGGGCCACTTGCAGCAGAGCAGTTTTAGACTTGCACATGCAGCCTAGGCCTGTCCAAATGTGGCTGCCAGACCCCTTCCTGATTTTTAAATGCCTTCAGGATGAAGCAGCTAAGTAAGCAGCAGGGCTTGAGACGGACAGTCTGATTACAGTTTGAAATTTTCATGTTTGTAGTCTGTCCCAGTTTCTTTCCCTATAGAAAAGAAATGGACCATATAAATGGCAAGCTGGGTACATATGGTTCTCCAACCGCAGGAGAGAAAGGTGGATAATAACCCCTTGTGAAATGATGGGTTGTCACAGAAGGACAAGGAAAGCTCGTTGTAAAGGTCTTCACGCACAGAACTGCCTCTGAAGACAGTATCCAATCTGCTCCAGCCTGACTACTCTCATTGGCTCTGAATTTTTAATTCTAGTGGCCCTCCACAGTCTCATCCAGAACTGTACTGAGCCTCAGTCTGAGTGGCAGGGCATAAGAGCCACCCAGCAAGTGCTGGGATCTGTAACTGGGGAAGTTACTAGGTGTGTGAGGTGGATCCTCACTTCCCGAGAGGCTGCATGAGGAAAAATGTGGGGAAGAAAGGAAAGGAGGAGCGCCTGGGCCTTGCCAGGGTGGCTCACCTCCTTGGCTGTCGTGGCAGCCCCCGTGTCCAGGCACGGCCCCTCTCCCCGGCCGTGAGGGGCGGGCGGGGGCGCGGGTCAGGCCGGGTAGTTCTGGGGCTTCCCCGCCGCACACACCCGCCTTGCCCGGCTCTGCTGAGGGGCGAGGGGGGGCTGCTTCGCGGGGGCCTCTCCCAGTCCGCAGCCCCGCGGCAGAAGAACACGATGCCGGTCGCATCCCTTCCCTCAGTCCTCCGCCCTCTATAAATAACTCTGGCTGGGCTGACCTGTCAGATTCCCCCGGCAGAGCGGATCCCCTGACCCTGGCCGCCTGCACTGGAAAGTCTGAATGCAAAACATGCCGTAGTAAAAATAGAGCGGCCGGGGAGCCCCGCCGACAGGTCCCAGCGGCTCCCGGTGCCGCCCCGGCCCTCGCCGCCCCCCTGGAGCTCCTGGCTCCCGTCAGCGCTGAGAGCTCCCCCCTGCTCCCAGATCCATGTGCGCTTTTGTGCCCCAGTGGTGAGAATGCTTTTCTCGCTGTCAGATGGAAGTTTCGTTTCTGCTCTGGAACAGATAGTTCCCTTCCAGGTAGCATTTTAAATTTCGGCTTGTCTTTCTAATCAGCAAACATGAAAGAAATGGGGATAATGGCTTAATATCCTAAATGTAAAAATAATAATGAGACGACTGTCAAGCAAGAGCTTGTCTTTTCAAAAAGAGATGAGAGTGTCACTATTTCTGAAGTCTGAATTAGATTCTGTCCTTGCCTACCTTGTGCAGACAACTCTTCCCCTGGAGGGATAGGGTCTCCTTGGCTGTATAAATTATAAGCCATTATAATTTAAAGCAATGCTTGCAATTAATTTGTGCATTATGCTGTTGTTTCTGGTTGTTTTACCTGTGAAATCTGAGTATCTGGAGGTTAAAGACAGAAAGTGCTGTCTGACTGCTGCTATGGCTTCTCCTTGAGATGCATACATGTCACAGTTCTTGGCCCTCAGTGCCTGCTGGAGCTCAACCTAGTGTGGGGGGGTGGTGGTGGGATGGCCTCAGCACTGCACATCTACTCTCTCACCCCTCACCCCTCCTGTGGTTGGGGGAGAAAATAAGAAGAATGAGAAGCTCATGGGTCAAGATAAAGGCTGGGAGATTGCTTCCTGATTACCATCATGGACAAAACAGACTTTGATGGAGTAAATTAGTTTATTACTGATTAATATTTAATTACTGATTCAGGTATTATGAAACAACAACAAAAGAAGAAGCAAACATTAAAACGCTTCAGGAAAACACCTCTCCTCCCACCTTCCTAGGCTCAGCTTCACTCCAGACTCCTCCCTCCTTGCTTTCACCACAGGTGGCACTCAGTCCCTTCAATGAGGCAATGAGCAGTGCAGAGAAGGACCGTGGTTCTTCTCTGCTGCTCCTTTCTTCTCACTCATCCTCTGCTTTGGTGTGGATCCTCCATGGGCTGCAGTCCTTTTGGGAATATTTGCTCTACCATGGAGCACTCTATCCCGCTTCCCCTATTCCCAAATCATGAAGGGATGAACTGAATATTGTGTGCAATTTTGTGCACCACAATGTAAGAAAGATATTAAGCTACTAGAAAGCGTCCAAAGGAGGGCAGTGAAGATGGTGAAGGGCCTTGAGGGGAAGCCGTATGAGGAGTAGCTGAGGTCACTTGGTCTGTTCAGCCTGGAGGAGACCAACTGGTCCCAGACTTGTCAAAGTCTATCTTTCCCTTCTTCTCTTCCTAAAAACTGTAACACTCGGTTCTGCCATATACAGAACCTAGTGTTTTAAATACTAATCTTCCATGACTGATTTGTTTGATGCTAGAGAGAGCTGACTTAACAATGATATAGCAGTAGCAGTAATTGCCCAGAGCAATTCCTATACTGTTTGTCACCTAAAAGAACTAGTTTCAAAATAACCTATACTGTCATTCCAGTATTACTGTGAGTTACTTGAGAATGTCATAGACTTGGGAAGCATTTACTAAGGAAAGAGACACTAATTTTTTTCCCCCTTTCTGCCTCTGAATGAAGCAGTAAGAAATCACTTCCATGCTCCTTGCATTGTTCATCTCATTAGATTTCAGAAAGTAGTCAGGTCATTCTCTTGGGAATAAAAACACTGGTAGCACTGAGGAGTTTTTCATCCCATGTCTCTCAGACCTGCAGCTCTGCATTAATTTAATAATACAGCATATAATTGTAAAACACAGTTGTGTCTGCTCCGGACTTCCATGGGCAAGTGGTATGACATGGAGATTTCTTCTATTGCTCCTGATTCTCATGTCATATCTTCTGCTGAATGGATTATTTTGCCTATGTTAAAGTTGTCCTGAAAGTAGTGAGATCTGGAGATTATAGAAACAGCACATACTGCAGTGCTCAGACTTTGTCCAGCTTCCTGCCTTTTTGTATTACCAGGAAGAAACACAGACAGCTGAGGCCACCTTGCCTTAGCAGCTGGTGCATTTTTGCCAGGACATAGTATTGAGGGACAGTTTATTGTTTAAAAGATGCTAGTTTTCTGCATCTGCAAATATGGTCCAAATAGATAATATATCTGAAAGAATGTCAGGAACTGTAGAGTAAGTAGGTATCTTTCTTTTGTTTGTATGTTGTTTTTTTTTTAATTTTATTTTCTCTCACCTTGTTTTTTCATTTATAGCAACTGTGTAAAAAAAGAATTAACTAATAAGTGCCTTTTATAAGCTTTGGTTTGTCCCTGATCAGCCATTTTAAGGGAGTAAGTTTAAATAATTTGTAGTGCATGTAGACAAGGATGGAAAGGAAGTCTGAAATGAAGACTGAATGTGTTTAAAAGTTGTTAACAATTCTTTTTCCCTATAAAGTCAGAGATATGAAAGAGTGTTGATGGTGGTCTGGAAGGGCTAAGAACCCAGATGGTTTCCATTCACTTTTTTCTCATCATCGATAGGAGTATTCTGTGACTCTTGGAGATTTCCAACGAAAATGTAAATGAGAGGAAACCTGGCATCTGTTCTAGGGATGACAAATTGAATATTCCTAGCCATAAATACAGTCGGATTTTTCTTCTTTGACAAAATAATTCACCGGATTGTTATTGTTTCAGTGACTTGGAAGTTTTTATTCCATAAATCCTTATGTGATCCATAAAACTTTAGTACTACATCAAAGTCATAGTCCAGTGTGTACACCAATGTAAGTGCCTTGTTAACCCACTTAATCTTGAGTTTTCTGTATCAGCTCCTTTTTTCATATTTTCAGCTATAATGAATAGGTTTAATCTCTAGTCACCTCTCCAGTTATTTCTGTCAAGATGTCCTGGTAGTTTCAAAAAATATCCTCCTCTTTCTGTATTTTCTTCTACTGAAGCAAAATATTCAAAGATGATCTGTTTCTGAACAAAGTGATATCCTATTGAAAAATGAATGAGTCACCTCTAAATTTCATAGGTAGTAGGTTATCAACCTTTGAGACGTTGTGTAAGTCCATTTTCATCTTTGGGAGGAGACCAAATAAAAATCCAGCTATGCTGAACAGATAAAACTTTGCTTTTACACTGCATCATGTTCTTTCCTTTGATTAATATTGCTGCTGGTCTTATCCCTGGTCCAAGGTTAGTTCAGAAAAAAGTCAGTAAAGTTAACATTACACATTCAAATAATAATTTTTAATTTTTCTTAGCAGATGTTTATAGTGTAAGAATAATTACACATTTTAGTGAAAAATTAATAAGAAATGCTTGAAACATAAGGAGACAAATGCTTCTAAGAAGATTCATGCATTTTTTAGCTTGTATTCTAGTTTAGCATCCAATTCATGTAACTGAAAACTTTTGCTTTTAAATAAGTTGCACAGTTGTATAATCAGCAATACACATGGCAGATACATAAGGTAGTGATCACCTTCAAGTTCAGAAGGCTAAGTCTACTGATCAGGCAATAATGGGAAAAAAGGTTATGTCCAATTATGAGGTCTAATTGCCTTGTGTGGGAGGGGGATTCTGATGGGATTTCTACACAAGGGGTGGGTGATTGATACACTGAATGGGAGCCTGCCTGACAGGCAGGATTTCTTTTTGTTCCTTCTAGTTTTCCAGGCTTGAAAGCTGCTTTTAAGAGGAAGTTTTCCTCTGACTGTATGCCTCCACCCCCTCAAAATGTTTGGGTTTTTTTCAAAATTTTTTTATTGTCACAAATTAGGCCACTAGGATTTTTTTTTGAAGTTTTTTTAATGATTTTCAATTTTGCTTTCCGGTGCTAATGGCTCTTCTCCAGACATCTGCTCACTGAATTCCAGGCAAAACAGGAACCTGAAGTGAGTACTGTGTTACTCCCTGCCTGCTGGGTTGTAGTTTTCAGCAGTGTGTAACCAGAGGCTTGCCACCGCTGTTCAATGTGCTTAGCAAACCTCAATGCAATGAACATCTGGGTAGTCAGGAAAGCATTAGAGTAGTGTCTGGGTGTGTTCAGAAAAACAGCATGGCACTGTGGAAACTTCTATGCGAAGTTTTCGCAAGCCTTAGCAACTTAAAGAAAACTAATAACCCCTAAAGCTTAAATTCTGCATTAATTAAAGATTACTTTCCCCAAAATACTTTCCCACTGCCTGCTAAAGTGGGCTGAATGGGTGTTCATGTTCTGGCATTGAGAAATATAAGATAATGCTAACCAGAGTCTAGTTCTTAAAATGAATGCCTTCAGTTTTTGAAAAATCTTTGATGTCTTCCATATGTTTACTGAATCTTGCTCATATTAAGAGGCATGGCAACATCACACATCTTTGCCACCAGCTCTGAGCGATGAAGAAGAGACAGCTTAGAATTGTAATAAGTTTGCCATCGGCTGTACGATTTCCTAATCTGAACATTCTTGAAAATTCAACAAAGTTCCATTGTGAATGTGGGAAGCATCCCCATAGTAGTCACAAGTTTACATCAGTGAAATTATAAATAATTGTAAATATATATAATATATGTAAACCATCATCAATTATGCCAAAGCAGAATCATTATTCAGCAACACTTCTTTTTAAAAAAGAGGAGATTAAAACATACTGGTGCTGAAGAGTGATACTGCTGTTCTCTAGTAGTGATAAATATCCTTTTTTCCCTCTCTTCTAATTAAAATTTTAAAAAATGGTCAGTACTGACCATATATGTTGGCTAATGGAGTGTCTAATTCTCATTTATACTGAGATGGAGAGCAGTTAGTAGTGTCATGTTCTTGACACATGGAATCCAAGAAGATTCTTTTTTTTCCACTTGCACCCTTTTATATGAAATGTTAAGCATTGATCACCTGTAATGGAGGATCAAGATCAATAGTTTTCTTGTCAATAACTTTCTGATTTCTAAATAAAATATTTTCATGGAGACTAAGTATTACATTATTTATTTCTATTTATTTTGATATCAAATAGATGTTTTGAAAGTGCCTTTGTAATGCACTACATTGCCAGGATAGAACAGTGGAGCCTTTTTCAAAAGAACTAGATGGAATGAGAATAAACTCCTCAGAACATCAGATCTCCTGGCTGTAGTGCCTGTGTCTCAGTGATCAACTTATTTCCACCTCCCTCAAGCCTTCAGAAAGGAAAGAATGAATTATGAAAGAGAAGTTGCACCAGAAGCAAGCTCTCTTAAATTGAGCATACCCTGTAAGATAGTAACTTGGATGCTGGTAGCACCACTGAGAAATGAATCTGTCATCCTGGACAAAAACAGATTTGGAACTCAGTGTTTCAGTGGCTCTGACAGCTGGTTGTACCTCAGCTACAAAATTTGAAGTGAGGGTGGGTTATGTCTGAGGTGTCTGCAGTCACACTGGACAGCACTGTAAGCACTCGCTAAAGGAGACATAGCTTGGAAAGTGGCAGTGAAGGCTCTCAAACACATCGATAACTGGAACACCATAGGTGTGTTTGGGTTTTGTCTCAGCAAACTTACCCCTGGCTCTATCACAAACTGAAGCTAGAGCAGCATCAGAACAATTGTCACAGAGCTGCATGTCACATACCTGAATGTCACCTTGTCTTTTCTGAGCTTCTGCCTGTCTCCACAATTTCCCAGTCTCAGAGTTGTCTCCGTGGCTCACCAAGCTGCTGAAATTGTCAGGAGTCAAGAATCCCAAATTTGTGCAACAGAAATGAAGAATACGACATCAGTATTCATTAGTGTGAATGTCATCACTTTTGGTGATGCCTGGTTTGCATTTTTACAGCACCATGTCTCAAATTGAAAAGTCACCTGAACAGAAGTGGTCAGTGGGTCCTTATGGTAGTCTGAAAGGCAAAAAAAAATCACCTTATTTTACAAATTGCATCTTCTTTAACAGAGATGGAGCATCACTGACACAGTTACACTTTCATTACTTTAAGTGAAAATGTATGTCAGGAAGGTTAAATGTCTTTCAGGTTTCTACTTCAGCTAAGGAATCCGGCTGGACAGGGCATCTAGGACCAGCCAGATGTTTCTTCTGGAATGATGTGGCCAGCTTTATATGACATCTCCCTTACTTGGATACTGTGTATTTCAGATTGGTTAATTTCACAAAAGGGAAAGGATGTCTGATCATCAAAATTAACTTTGAATTAATTACTTCAGCAATTTGTAATTTGTCTGAGGATATGGAATTTCCTGGGAGAAATTACAAGGAATTACTTGGACTATTGGGAAAAGTAGTGCATTCCATTGTGCAAATAGCAATTCATGTGATAACATCCTTCTCATATTTGCTGCCTTGCTGTATGAAGAGGGTTGTTTGGGTTGTTTTATTTTTCTGCCTTACTGTATGTGAAGGTTTTGTTTTGATTTTGTTCTTTGCTGCATGAAAAGTTTTTTCCTATGAATGGCACTATTTACTTTCAGAATAAATATGACACTTCTGTTCTTAAATTTGTGTACACTGGAATTTGAGTACTATTTGTATTTGCAGAAAAAAGCTGCTTAGTATCTAGTTTCTTTTGCTGTCAACATTCATTCTTTAGGGTCCATTTCAGTTTGGCTCTCTGATTCCTGTAGCACTGAAAATGAAAGATTATGCAACTTTTTGCTTGTTTGTGTTTTTAGCATGTGACTTTGTACATTTGGAGGATTTACTTTACACTTTCTATTTGTTATAGTGACTGTTAAAGTATGGTGTTATATTTCTTGACTATAAAGTAGTCAGAGATGCATTGCTGACTCATAATATTCATGTGAACAGGACAGAATTGAAAAAAAATGTAGACCATTTGCAGCTTCTGTTACTTGTTCCCAGGCATTTGAATATTATGAGTCCATCAAGAAAAGCTCTAACAATGAGTATGGTTAAATTTATATTTATATGTCTATCTATCTATATATATCTATCTCTATAACGCTGCTGATGCTTTTGAGAAAGCACGCAGGATCACTCTTGAGGAGAAAAGACAATGCAGAAAGAATCGTGCCTTGCAGAATATACCACCTAAGGAGTCTTTCTGCTGTGCCTTTTGCAATCGGACATGCCTGTCTCGTATTGGCCTTTTTAGCCACCAAGGTGCTTGTAACAAATGTGGGTAGAGCCCTCCCCAAATCTTTGTTCGCAAAGCCTGGCTATGATGATGATGATATATATATATATATATATATATGCTGTTTTGTGCTTAAACATTGACACTTCACACGCTCAGTTTGTGGCGTTTATGGCTACACTCTGTAGCCGTAAGAAGTGGGAGCCATCTTCCCTTAATGGGGAAGGGAAAGCTGTAACGGCTGGTATGGTCCTGTGAATCCAGTATCTAGAGCTTTAAGACCAGTATCATGAGAGCTGATAAAATCACAGGAGATGACAACTGAGTACTGCTTCAATATTAGAAGGGGAACAATATCAAAGATATGGAAAGAACTGCAGATAGTTTTCATAATCTAAGATATTTTCCATACATGAACTATTGCTTGGCTGAGCAGCAGATTCTTCAGTGGCATTATGAGGACTTCTACAAAGTCATCTGTTTACTGCCCCCTAATGACATTCTTTCTGCATTTCATGGTTGTACTTGTCTTGTTTCCACTTCTTTCTGGTATAAACACTATGTAGTACTTTGGTAAGGCTTGCTTGAGATATTTTAATGCTTCTGATACAACGGTTGTCTTCTACATTTCTGTGTATAGGCCCATCATGCACAGAAGATACTGACAGTAGGCAGTTAGCCCTAATGATATTTCTTTATTGGGAGAACATCTGTTAGGTTTTTGGTGACTACAGCAGGAGATATTTTTGTCAAGTGCTTATACCATGATTCAGGCTGTTTTATAGACTAGTAACTTAGATACTTTGTGTCTAAAAGGAAAATTGCATGCCACCATAGGCTTTTTACCCATAAATCTTAACGTAATCTGTCATTTCTCTGCTTTAACATGACAGGCATGTTATTGAAATGACAGCCATGAGATCAAATTCTCCCCACATCTTGCAGAAAATAAGCTGTGAATTTTGGTCCAATTAATTTTTTGTATTTTTGAAGTCAGATGGGACTACGCACTTTTTCCATCTCTTATTTTTTTCTGCCTCTGTAGTCTCAGAAAATAAACTGTGAGCAGTCTGATCCAGCAGTCCTAGATAAGCCTAGGATTTTTTAAAAATCTGCATTGAAATTATCTCAGTGTTACTTTATGGTCTATTTCCTTTATTGCAGTCATTATTGAAAGAATGGCACTCAGTTAAGGAATGGTTATTGTAATTTCATTAGGGACAGAACTTTTTAGCTGTCAGAAGAAATTATGGTTTTAAGCATTTTCTCTTCTGACTATATTCTTGTTTAATACAAAACATGATTGTATTAAAAGCAAATGACCTGTTGCCTTAAAAATGAAACACTGACATTTCCTAACTATAGTATACACAGTATTAAATTCAGAAAAATATTTCTTAAATCAAGTTTTCTAACAACAGTGGTAGAAAGAGAACTTGCACCAGTATTCTTCAAGTATGGAGAGTATGTTTTGGTCCAATGCTGTGCTAAATCTATTTTATGCTATAATCTCCAGCATGTAGGGTTGATTTCTTTCAGTGGGCCCACAAGGATTCTAATTCTAGATCTTCTTGTCCTTCCCTTGGAAAGGGAGATAAATGTGTATCTACCCAGCACCTCAGTCTTACAGACTTAGAGAATGAATCAGAGAAACTACAGAGAGAGTTGAGGGAGACTGGTTTCCTATCTTGGCCACTAATGTAGAAGCTTGAAGTGAGCTAAGGGAATAAGAATGTTGCACTTCTGTTTCCTTCTACAGGCCCATTTTTCTCTGAAGATTCCATTATTTATGCCTTTAGTCCATTATTTGTGCCTCTATTCCATTGTTTATTAGAACTGAGAGAACAGAACATGTCTGAAGTTTGTGCAGATACCATTGTCATACTAGAGCTCTTTAAACTGGTGCATATATTTGTGTATTGGCAAGAGGAAAAGAAACACTATCGGGGAATATATAAAAAGTAGGTATAATTAATGCATTTATGTTTCTTAAACTCTCATTGAAGGTGTAGGAACCAATAGCACCATCTCCAGTTTTATTTTCATGTTCATCACAGAAATTGATGGAAAAAACTAATGTAGCTGTTCAAGTGATAGAAAATTGGCAAAATTGGAAAACTGGAAAAATTAAGCTTGTGCTTGCCAAGTCGCTGGTGATGATTTTAAATAGGTTTAGTGTTTTTCTTGAGGTCTTTTCCTGTAGAAGGGAAAAATACAACATGCTGTTCAGTTGCCTATAAATATTTACTTTGTTGTTTGTGCTGGTTTAAAGGTAAACCGACAGGAGAAATGAACCCAACTCAAAAGAGATTATAAATCAGAGCTACAATTTAATAAAAATGATACAATAAATACAATTATACGGACAAACAATTAGTTTTAACCCCCAAAACCCAGATGTATAACCCAGTACCCTGGGGCACGAACAGAATGGTGTTCATTGGTCCCCGTGCTGAGCCGCACGTGGTCCCTCTGAGTCTAAAGTAAAAGGAAAGGAAGACCTGTTGGTGAGGGTGCTGGTTGCAGTCTGGTTGAGAGTGGTGGTTGCAGTCCGGTCAAGGTTCTGGTCCTCCTCTGGATCCGACAAATGAGCCCAGAAGTCCCAAGACCCCAAGATTATACACTCTGGTTCGAGTGGGAATGCCCAGTATCTCCCCCAGGGCAGGGGGTTCCACAATGGGTGACTGTGAGTTGTGAGATATTTTTGGAAACCTTGATGGCCCATTAGCAGACATGACCCCTCAGGCTGGGTTTGGAGGTGCTAATGACTTCCCGGAGGGGAGTTATCACACCTGAGTCATTGGTGTGAGGATAGGAACATCCTCCTATCTCACAGGCTTCTTAACACCCAGCTTAGCCTGAGGGGTCAGGTGTGCTCTGGGCAGCTGCTGGAAATGGTGTATTGTTAACAGTTCCTGGAAATGACATAGAGGGTGTAGAATACACAGTTTGGGTTACACCCACACCGTGATGAACTTGTCCCAGCTGCTCTAACTAGGACACTGTTCTACAGAACTAGCAATTCATGGTGTTTAGAGAAACATGTCTTATCACAATGCAGTGTTCTTTTCTTGAGCAGTCACTGAAAGCAAATTTGGATACAACAGTCCATTCTAAAATCTGGGGCAATAAGTTGTCAATGCAAAGACTGAGATTTATTGTTGCTTCCAGGAGTTGACAAGATGGAAAACATTCAATGTTCTCTTTTAGTATTAAACATTTGTGTAAAATAAGTAGTATTCACAATGCCAGTAGACTTTAGAAAACATTTCTCACATAAATAGAAGAAGTTCACTGTTTTAATTGGCACACACTTAATGTTTCTCCTAACTCTGAGGCATCTATAGAACAGTGGTGGTAACACTGCTCTCAGGTATACACTTGTGCTTGAGGTTATTAAGATCTCTTGGACCTCCAAAATATTCAACATCACCCCCTCCTCACAAAAACAGTCTAAAAGTAAGGATGGTTATAATTTTGTTATTTATTGATAAGGATTTTACTCCTAAGACAAACTCTTTGGGGAGTCATGGGTCAGAACTTACCTAGTACTACACTGGATAGAGTTGGGCACTTTTGCTTGGGATTTGCAATGAGTGCATCTTGGCTGGGAGTCATTCCTTTAGGAAAATGAGCTGGATATTATATTTGTTTGTCTTAAAGAAACTCACAATCAGCTCCCACGTGCCCTAATCACTGGGCTGTGTAACGATGGTCCTGCTCCTTGTTGTCTGCTCCAGCAGAAATGGGTTCTTTCTTACAGAATATCATGATTGCAAAGGATAGGGTGCTCTGCTTCATGAGGAGTCTGTGTTCATGTGGTAATGATATTCTGCTGAATTAAGATATATTTCAACTTCCATTTGTGCCAGTCAGTCTGACAACCTGCTCTTTACAGAAAGGCACGCAAAGCAGAGCCAGATAACACACAGAGACTGGCATTTACGAGCCTAAATACTATGCATGTTGTAGACCTCAGTCACTTGAGATTCTTTGGGGAGAAGCTGTCAGGGTAATGGATGCATTTACACTTGGTTCCTGTCACCATCAACTGTGATGTGATTGATCTTCCTGACAAAGAGGATAAACTACTAGTCATCCTTTGGGAAGGCATTGTCTGGAATTAATAATCCTATCACCTAGATTCGCCTTATCACAGGGAAAATTTTATTTTTTAGTCAATTTCAAATAAAAATGTATTGACCTCATAACAGCTTCAATCTTGCTGTTAAATATTAACTTGGAGTTTTGGTTTTGCTTCTGTTTAAAAAGTATGACATTTCTCCAGTATATGAGATCATAGTCTTAATGGAGCTAGGTTTAAAAAAAATATTTATAAAATACATGTTTAGGCTTTTGCAAAGGTTTGAATTTTTGTACTTTTTGCAGATCAGTTGAATTCAGAAAATCATTTTTCTTCATTCTTCTTTGTTGCATTCATAGAACAGAAAATATGAGCTGCAAACTCTACAGAATACTGTAATAAGTTATAATTTTGTAAAGTACTTAAAAAATTAGACGGCATTATTTTGCATGGTAAGTGGAATGGTCCTTAACACTTCTGTTGTCACTTAAAACAAAGATTATAATAGTTCTTTAATTCCTTAATAAGAGAAACTTAAGAACCTGGAGGTCTTGACTAATTAGTAATGGGTTATTTTTAATTGTAGATAAAACTGTATTTAGCTTTATTGCTTAAATTTATTATGTATTTTCCATTTGTTTCAAATGAAATGCCTATCCAACTTCCAATTCATCAGAACTGCTTAGAAATTTCAACGAAGCTGTAAGTCTGTGGATATTGGATAAAGTTAACTAAATTATACGGATTACACTAGGCTGTCTGCCGGAAAGAAAGTTTACGTACAACTTGTCATTAACCTATAAGCCATTTATAGCATATATTTAAATCATGTAGCTGTTCTGTGTAATAGGGAGGGAGGACTGCTATTGAAAACATTGGAGTTACTAATTGACACCATAATGATAAAGTTGCTTTTTTGTTTTTCAGGTCTTAGGAGCAGATGAGGATAATATGGGGGATGGTTGCTCTCAGAAACTGGCTTCGGCCAAGTTCCTTCGACTTTTGCTCCTAATACTGATTCCTTGCATCTGTGCCCTTATCCTTTTGCTGGTGATTCTGCTTACCTTTGTAGGTGAGTGCTAATGGAGTAAATTGGCATTTTTCAAATTAAGGAGACTAGAACTAAGACCACATTCTCAAGTGCTAATATAACTGTGGACATTAAACATGTATTTTTAGCACATCTACCTAACCAATTAATCTACCTAATGACTGCTTGTTGCAGAGAAATAAATACACTATTTAGATTTATATATTTAAAACATATTTAAAGTACCAATGAGGAAACCATCTCTGATTTTCTCAAGGTAGCATTTTCTTTTGAGAAGCATGTAGCATGTAGATAGTTTTTGGAAGTCATTTTACAAGTACAAAAAGATATTTATGTTAGAGCTTTAGATCACTGTCACTGGAACTGAATATTTATCCCTTTATGTCATACACTTGTATGCAAATCTGATTCTTATTTTCAAGTGAAATTTAATTTATAAATAGCCACAAATCTTTCTGAATCTGTTCTACAAAATATTACTGTTTTGCTAAGGAAAACTATGTTCATTTCTTCTAAATATGGAATATGTATTAATGCAGAACCCCAAGCATGTTTTGTGGAAACTGGTTCCAGGTATATTAGATTTCATAATGGCTTAGTCTGTTACATAATTCTGTGTCTGTTACACAATTAAAAGGTGCTAGTTTATTACCATAAATATTTTAAAAATCTTCCTTTCGTTACCTTTAGAGAAGGCTGACATATCATTAAATTGCTTCAACTACAGCATGAAAAAGACAGTAATACTAAGTTAAAGCATTGCTTTTTTAGAGAAAAAAAAGTAAAAAAATAATCTGCTTTCAGTGCTGAGGGGTGTTGGGCTTTTTGCCTTTTTTATTTTGTTAATGAAAATATTTTCTAGTTGGGCTTCCCTAAGTACTTCAGAAGCACACCTGTAACAAGTGTACTGTAATGTGTGAAGTATACAGATATATATCAATTGATATATATCAATTTTCTGATTTTAAATACACCAATTTCAATACACGTCAAACAGTCAAACAGTTAGCAAGGACAGGAAGAAACATATCTCAATAGCACTGTCAAGACAACTTAAACCTGTTTTCTCAATTCAGTCTGTAAAGGATTTGCAGCAAGACATTGTGGACCTGTTATTTTCATTTAGTTTAAGCAGTAAAGGAAGTAAAAAAACCTCCAAAGCTAGTGAATGTTATGATTGACAAGTAAATCTTGGGTTGTATCTCTCAACTAAGAACAGTCTGAAATGGATTAAGATCAAGTCTGGCAATTAGGAAATATGATGCCATTCAATTTGCTTTCCTTATGTTTAGCATTCCATTTGTATCCTTCATATCCTCTGCCCTAGATTTTCATTCTTTAGTGAGAAAGCAGATAAAAAAGCAGGTGTATTTACATCAGCTCTACTCAGTCTCCTCCTCAGGCATGTATCGACATAACACTCTTTAAAATGCATTAAATCCTCTGAGAAATGGGACCTGTTCTGATCCTACTTACGTAGCAAAAATCAGGACTATCTCCTCTTAATTCAGTGAAATTACTGTAGGGTAAAGAATAAGGCTTGGTGTTATAACCCAAGTCTAAAACTGGCAAAGCTCCCTTCAGGAGCATCCTTTGAATTAACATATTATAATTTAGTATTCTCAGCAGCTTTCATTTTCTATGCATTGGTAGCTTAGAAGCAAATATGTTTGATGACTAGAATGAAATGAACAAATTCTGTGGACCTCTTTAAAGTGTGTGTAATATAGTCTGTTTTAGTTACTCAGAATACACTATATCCAGAATAGTACTTCATATTCATTTCAGATCAATAATAACTGAATTCTGTTACAGTCTAATATTGATATGAAGTCTTACAGTGTATGAAAGAAGTTGATAGTCCTGACCAGCTAAGAGAAATTATTTAATATACGGGTAATTACAGTTTTACATTTTTTTCCAAAAATGAAGGAGTTAAAATCTGTGGTTGTCATTCTAGTATCTTTCATTGGTGCAGAAAACATAAACAGAAAACTCCAGTCTATCCTTAAGAACCTTATGAACTTTTTTAGATTTGACTTTGGTAATTAATTCATCAGGAAATTAGACCTTTTATATTTTGAAAGAAAGTGTTTTGTTTCCTGTGGTAAGTTTGTGGGTACTTATTCTTTTACTTCTGTAATATTTTTTAATTAAATGAGGCATATACACATGAAAAAGTGTGCGTGCACCTGAGAACTTTTCATTTTCCTTTACATCTCTTTTGTTGCCTGCGTGTCATTGCAAGCTCTGATGTTGAAGAAACAGAAAAGTTGCTGTGGGAGAAAGGTGACAGGAAGGGCAATATGGTTATACTGTAGTAATGGAAAATATCCTACTTGAGGTGTCATGGGGCCCTGTTTTCAGAATATGACATTAATCAATCTTGCAAAAATTTTTTACCTTCCAAGTATTCAAGATCCAAAGCCCTTGAAAAAGTAATTTTGTAGAACTGTGTACAAAGAAATGACAAAGCAAATTATGAGTCGAGATACATGTGATTTTGACTAAAAATGCAAGAAACTTTTAGGTCCATAGAAGAAAAGAGCAATCTGAGTTGTTTAGTTTTGATTTCTCTTAAGTGCTTACATTCTGGCTCTGTATACTCTGCTATCTCTCACCAGGAGTCAACCTCTAGGAGAAAACCTTGTAAGGAATGAATGTTGTTTCACTCCTGGAAGTAGAGGCATTACCAGTTACTTTGAAGGAAGTCTAGCCTTTAGACCATGACCATAGTAATTTGTTGAAAGGCTGTGGTACATCAGAGGAGAGAAGGGAGTAGGAATATTGCTTGCATTGAACTGTCGAAGACCTAACATTCCAGATCTTGACTGTGAAGACCTAACTTGGCAATATAAATTTGAAGGGGGAAGAAAAGGCTAGATTATATATCATTAAGATTACTGATATCTTACAATTACACTTGACTCCTATAGACCTCAAGAGCCTTCTAATAAGACTGGTCCATAATTTTTTGCTGGGGATTATAGTTAGTGTAGTATAGTATGGTATGGTACAGTGCAGTATAGTACAGTATAATTTCATCACTTTCCAGAAAAACAAACAATAACTGAATGCATGGTTTGAACAGCTAAATGTTTCTTGAAAATGGAGAGATGTACGATCCCCTTCAAATTGTGTTAGAATCTGTAGTCTATGTCTCATTTTGCTGAAAAAAACCAGAAAAAAATCCTTAAGTGATGAATAGTATGCAAATATTGCAAAGGTGAAAATTAGCATATTTGTTAGAATGAAAAATTTCCAACATTTCATTCTTATCCTTGCAGAAAGAAAGTGTTCTAAACTACTCGAAACATTGTTTTTAAAAAGTCCTTCATAGCTGGTAGGCATTATACCAAATTATGTTTATTTTATAGTGATAAATGCATTCCACGGTAGATGTTGCATTCCTCCCATCCCTTCACATGAGTGTCCTCAAATCATACTTAGATGGTCTTCTTCTATTTCCTGCTAATACCCATCCACAACTAATGCTTTGTCTATTTTTTCTGTAGAAATCAGAACAAGTGTTATGACACACATAAAGAGGGATTTCATCTATGTCAGACTTTTCCAGTCCAGATGTAATTTTTGGGCACATGATCACATTGCAGGACCATATCAAATAAGCCTGCCTTTCAGGCAAGCAGCATACCCTTTTATCTATGCACAGTGTTAGGCATTTATGCATTTTGCAAAAATAGTATTTTAAATATCTCTTAGTCTGCCAGCCCTGGTGGGAATGAAGATCCTTCACAGAATAAACATCAGGAAAAGTTCATTTTAGTAGAACTGCTTGGCTTAGTTTTGTCAGCTGAGATAATACAATTAGGAAGGCCTTTTATGTAGAAGAGGTTCATTGTGTTGTCCACCTGTCAAGAAGAGTTGTTATCACTAGGAAACACTGAAAATAGAACAAAAAATGGCATTGTTGGAAAGATGGGTTGAAGAAGCAAACAAGCCTTTGGGGATCTCAGTGAAAGAAGTAGATGACCTTATAGGTAGTGATAGACATAGCTTTTATTTGTAGTTCCAGAAAATGAATAAAATAAGTCTGAGTGAGGAGAGTACAGAATCCAGTTAGTAGTATCATATTTTGCTTCACAGTATTTATTTGTCCGAAGGGGTTTTTAAAATTTCTTTCAAGAGTTTACCTGTCTTGAAATGTATTGTCTGCTATTTTGCTGAGTGATACAGAAATACCTAATCATTTTAACTTTAATTTAAAATCATTATTAATAGCTCTTTGGGACCAATGTTTTAGAGACTTTTTCTATTTTTTGCTGAGTGGAGGAGAAGAGGTGAGTCCAGGGAGGAGCAGAGAGAATGTGAAAAAATACCTTCAGCTATTATGCACTTTGTCAAAGGAGTTAAAAAAGCTTGTTTTAACTTTTTGAAAACTGCAAAAAATCTAGTGAAGTTTGAAACTTGAAACAAAGTAGGCTTCTGAATTATAGAAATTCAAGGCTTTATTTGGAAACAAAGCATCCAAAAAAGCTACATTTAAGTAAGCACAATTTCTGAACACAACCACTCACAATTCCTTAGGCTTTAGCAAATTATATTAATATTGGTACTTATTTGTGCATCTGCAACACATTCATTCTTCCTGTTTGGCCTGACCAGAGGACTCAAACAAAGAAACTTGCTGCTGAAATAATTTGCAGGTGGGAGATTTTCAGTTGCTTCTATAAAATACACACAGTAAATTCCTCCAAATCCCAATGAATTATTTGAATTATTTGAAATATTTGCTGGTGGAAAAACAGGAACCTTAATATGTGTATATATATATATAAAGTTCCCCTTGGTTCTTCCAGTAGAAGTTCGACATAAAGATTTATTCACAATCAGGGATCTATGTTTACCAGCGGTAGTTAAATTACATAATCCTATATATCTCTTTCCATTTTAAAAGTTAGTGAATATAAAATATATTAAAAATGTATTGGTTCCCTTGAAGCTTCAGAATTAGATTTCTGAAGATGTTGACACTATGAAAACAAGAGATGATTCAATTTAAAAAGAGAAAAAAATAGTATTGTCAGTCTTGTTAACACTATAATAGAACGAAAGCACATTAGAGCTACTTGAAATTGCACTCTATAGTTTTAAATGTGTAAGAGTTCTATAACTAAATGACTATAAGTAAGGTTCAAATATTTGAAGCTCATGGAACCATTTGTTTCTTTATCTATCCTGCAGTAGCCATAGCTTTTGTTTTATGTGCTACTGTTATTTTCTTGCTACATTCTTAAATTTAGTTATCTTTAACTTGGAAATAAATGTTACTTTTAAATCTGTGTCATTATATTTATTATTAACCTGCCAAAACAGATTGGTTACACTTGTTCTTCCAGGTGATGGATGGTAATTGTGGTGCTTTTTTCCTTTCTTCTAGGGGTGTTAGAAAAAACATGCTTTTATTCAAATGGCACTGAGGTCATCACAGTTAATGGTGACTTTGAAACATATGATGATCTTCTGCCAAACATGACTGAAAACAGTTCCAAGACTGATCTCACAATGGATCTCAGCACACAGCCTTCTTCCTGGACCACCACACTTTTATCCCACATTGACCAAATGAACAAGAACTCAAACATGTTTAGAGAGTCTTTCCAGGAAAATTCATTTGGTCTCCCAACTCAAGCCACAGTGCTCAGTCGTCAGCCTACAAATGATGCTGCTTTGTCAGAGGGCTCTGAAGACAACACCCAGCTGTTTGCCACTGCAGAGGAGGTGACTTTGTGGTCTACAGATGCATCCTTTAACAACATAGAGAGGATGACCACTCCACCAGTATTAAGTCCTACCCGCCCATCTGCATCACAAAAAATGTATCAGAAAAAAAGTAAGTTTACTTTTCATTTGGCTCCATAATTCTGACTCAAAACCTACAGAGCATACTGTTGGCATGCTTTCCAATGTGTTCCTGTGAGTTCTAAAGCATGTGTCCCTTTTGATAATTTGTCATGCACATTACACGTTGCAAGCCAGTGGTTTCTTATCAGAACATTTGATCGACCTGTTGAGGAAGATGCAGTAAATTCTTTCATGTATGAAAAATTACAATACATTTTTCAAATGGTGGTAATAATTAATGCTTTCCAAGGCTGAAAATGAGTTATTGCAGGCTGTATTAAGTTTGTAGGTTGAATTTTCTGTTTCTTTAGAACTGTGTATGTGACAGATAAAAGTTGGGAAATAGTTCAGTTTTGTCTTTTCCTTGTTCTTTCTGAAGTGAAGTAAAAGTAGGGAAAACTTTGCAATAAGACTTTCTTTTTTAAAACCTGTTACACAGAAAATATTACTTTTGAAAGTGTTACAGTGATATGTTATTTTCTTACTCCAAAATTAGCTTTTAAAAAACCAACCTTATTGTAAATCACTAATTTGTCAGTTGTTTCTTCTTCCCCCTAGACTGTAGTGACTTCACAGGCCATTTGAATGGTGCAGGCTTTCTGTAGGTTCTGTTTCCTAAGTGATGTTTCTTATACAGATTTATCTCTTTTTCTCTCCCTGCGCCCCAAACAGAGCAAATATATATAAATGCACACTTGAATCCTATTAGTGATTCATTTATTTACTTCTTTTGGCAACTTGGCTAGTTATGACTGTGCGCAGGAACAGCAACAATGCATAGTGAGCTACACCACAGATATTTTCATCATCATAAATGAGATACCTATTTTAGATAGATGTAACAGTATAAACCCCTTTTCCCTTATCTTATTGTGTTGGAACGAACTCTTTTGAGATCTGTGCATATGTAATAGCATATGTATGTGTATGGGACGTGATATTTTTCCCTCCTACGATGCTGACGCAAGGTAGTGCTGCAGTGGTTTAGGACAGCCTTAGGCCTGGATTTCTAACCTTTCAAATATTTGGGGTTTGGTATTATATAGAGAGGCACTTTTAGCCTATGAAGGACTTTCTAAGTATGTGTTCTATTTTGATATGTTCAGTACATTCCAACAGCATTATGACTGCATGTATATTTGGTGAGTGTGACTACTTGGAATTTTATTGTGAGGTAGTTTCTTCTGTGTAAAGAGAAAAGAATAAAAGCTTTTCAAAGACAAATTTGAAATACCACAGGTTTCTTAAAAAAACAGAAAAAAACAACAACAACCAACCAACCAACAAACATCCCAAACTGAGATATTTGTAGCTAGGTTTTTCTCTGCCTATCAGAAACATCAGGAATTAGTATGCTACTAATCAATAACCTCTCAGTCTTTGATTCCACCTACAAGTGTTTTGCTTATCTGTATTCGTGTGGACGTTAGCTTAATTTTGTGTGTAGATACATAAAAATATGTTTGTGTATATATATACATATACATATACATATATATACATGCACACATACATACAAATATGTATATTAGGGATCCAGAAGAATTTGATCTTAGAGTAATTATGTGTTACCATGGCTGTCCAAGGCATAGAGGACTAAAAAGCAGGGGATTTTGACTAGCACATAGTACCCCTCACTACCTTTCTTGTTCTGGCCTTTGTAAATTAACTCCTTATATTCATCTTTGGTCTCTTTGATCTCTCTTTTCCCACTAAGCTTTGCTTCTTGGAGAGAACCGTAAAGTAACAGAGAAGGTGGTCTAATGTCTATAGGAAGTTCTTATGTATTCTAAAGTGGAGGGAGATGAGGTATAATTGGGAGATGAGGTATAAACCTCATCTCATAGCAAAACTGGAATAGTCTGTTGGAGTAAAAATGATTTTTTTGGGACAAGTAAAATTTAAAGACCACATAGGAATGGTAGTAGTAGATCAAATTACGTCTCTCTTGCTTAGTGTCTGAATCCAACTGTGAACATTGGCACATGCCTGAAGAAGAATAAACTAGGTCTAGCATACTGAGACACTTCAGCATTACATGGCAGCAGATTCCAGTGGTCTGCAGTGAGTCCCGATAAGCATTCTCCCATGACTGATGTAATCACTTTTGAACCCATGTAAAACAGAGATTTGAGCTTTTTAAGTGTATCGCATAAGGAAATTAACCTCTAAATGAAGTGTGAGGCTGATGTTCTTTCATGAATGCACACTAGCAAATCATCCATCAGTACAAATTTCATCTGGTTCAAATGTGGGGAGGTGAATGCATTTCTGTTGATTTAGTAAGCATGAATAACTTGGACTTTATGCTGACTTTATACAGGATGTCGAAAGACAAATGAACAGAGACTGCCAGTGCAAAGCCAACTAGACAAAATTCTCTGAACAGATTTGGACTGACATTCCTGTGGCTGTTATGTTTTTGGTCTAATACTAGTATCCCTAGCACTGGATTTGCTTTACTGGTGAACCACAGCTTCAATAAAAGACATTGATTAGAGAAATTATCAGCATTGTGACCATATGTTATTCAGTCAAGACTTCAAAATAACACAAGTAAGACATTGCTGAGTTACTAACTGGAGAGGAATGAAATTTAGCACATATGACATCAATTATTTAAAAAGTCCTTGAAGCAGAAGGAAGTTCTTTGGCAGAAATTCTAGTAAAGAGTGGGTTAGTGGGTAAATAGGAATGAATGATACAAAAAGGAAGAGATGAAGAAGTTTATTTTCATTTTTCCAGGGAAAGCAATGCCTCACACATTTATTAGAGAGGAGTCAGTGAAAATGCTGCTTAATACAACATACTTGTCTTTTCAAAATGCTGTTAACAACAGTCATCACTGAGAAGTCTTAAAGACACTCTTCTTACACACTACATGTTCATTAAGAGACAGGAGGAAAATTAAGAATCAGTGGTTAGGCTCCAGAGTGAAGAGGGCTACTGATGGAGTCTTACAGACAGTGTTTTCTGATCAGGCAAAACAGTGAATAGTGAAGTAACATTTCTGCTAATACAGATTTGTCTGTCTAAAATGAATAGTTGGGAATCACATAAAGGTCTCATAGGGAGACAGTGACTGATAAAATGTGCAGATGACTTTGTGCTGATAGATGCAAAAGAATGCTGGAGAGTGGGGAACAACGCTGGCTCTGTTGAATACACTGTTGGACTCTCAGCTAGCGTTGCCACCAGAAAAGGGACCTGATGGTTTGCTGCAGTCAGCATTCTGGCTCCACGACTGTCAAGAAGGCAAATGGTGTTAGGCATTGTCATGAAGTCTACAAAGGACAAAACAGAAAATCTCACTACATCACTGTATAACTTCAGAAAGATAATAGTAGAATCAAAAAAGGCAAATAGCAGCCAAGTAGACCAGTAGAGACATGGAATGACTTAGATGTGGGGAGGCACTACATAGGAGGAAGACACTGTTTTCCTTCTGGAAAACAGCTGGCTTAGGAGTAAGTGACTGTGGTAGACATTCATACCATTTTGAGTGTGTCTTGGTGAAACAGAACAGTTACTCACTGTTTTTCATTATACCAGGAGTTGCCCTTTTTTTTTTCCCATCAGACAGTAAGTTAAAAAAAGAAAAAGGAAACAGCATGGAACTCTTTGCCACAGGATGATGAGAAAACCTGAAAGTATGAAAATACTTGGAGAACCTCATGACTGGTTGGTCTACTGGTGCTTTTAGACACAATAGTCCAGTGGCAACCTCGGACTTGTGAAGGCTCAAGATTTTACATTGCCAGAAGTTGTTGTTATACTCCTAGATGTTTGTTCCTTATATTTGCCCAATATTATTAGAATTTTTCTTGGAAATATAATGCTGGCCTCTATCAAAGACCAGCTTCTGAGTTAAGTGTATCCTGTGTTACTTCTCTGTTGGAAAGCAAGTGAAGAAATATGTTTTTTCTGTTGAGGCATTTGATTTTGTGTGAGTTCATGTTTAAATGTTTTCTGAAGGCATGGGCCATGGTCCTTGGTCATGAGAATGGTTCATTGGAGAGTTTTCTGATAGCAAAAACATCAGGAAGGGAGTCTTAGGTGAATCAATAGGTTTAGTAGTGTTTATTCTTGCAATTTAGAAGTATATGCAGTATATTCTGTTCATCTGTCAGTCAATGCTTAGCAGAAAAAAACCCACATTAAATAGTAATTATCATAAAGAATAAAGGATGTTTTTCCATGATAAGTATTAGCACAACTTCATTGACACTTCTTTCTCTTTGAAACGAAAGCAGACTGCAGTTAGGCAGTAAAGTGAGAGACTGCATTCAAATGAAGCAGACACCCTGTGCTGTAATACTGCTAATTTGAGGGGACAGGAAGGAGAAGAGCGAGCAAGAGTTGACATTCTTCCTAGAAAAACATCTAGGAATATGCACTGGGACAAGAGGTATTAATATGTGATTTTGTTTCCTACTCTCACTAGTGTACACGTGCCTATGTATATTTAACATCCCTTTATTCTTTCGTGCCGCTTCTCCCGCCGCTCCGCCGCCGCCGCCACGAGAGGGCGCCGCTGCCGCGGGTCCCGAGCCCCGCGGGGCCGGAGCGCGACCGGGAGCGGCCCCGGGAGCGGCCCCGGGAGCGGGGCAGAGGGCGCTCCGGGGGGAAACGCGGGCACCGGCCTCGCCTGCTGGGAGAGGCCGGGAATGGGCGGCTGCGGAGAAGGACGGGCAGGCACCCCCGTGTGTTAGTGGGCGGTGGCACTGGTCGCAGAAGAGGTGGCCTGCAGAGGCTTTCGTCTGGGGAGCAGCCCGGCTGCACAACTCCAGGGTGTTCCGGGGACTCCAGGGAGAGCACTACACCTCTTAGACATTTCATTAGGAAAAGAACGGAGTAAAGAGCAAGGTGGACGGAAACAAGGGACAAGTTTTTTTCTATCTATGGCTTTTTTCATCTGAGGGTTATTTTGAATGTGCTTGACAGAGTTAGGAAAAGGCGCGCGTGCCAAATGACCATGGGTGGGTTCCTGCTCAGCTCCTCCCTGCACTTGCACAAGTGTCAGGAGGGTGAAACCCCTCCCAGAGCCCTAAACGGTTTCTTGGAAGAATAAAATGGAAAGGTGTCTTCGCAAAAGCGAGGCAGTGTATCTGATGATTTGTTAGGCATTTATGTTTCCTTGCTTGCATCTGTTACTTTTTTCCTAAATAACAAATATTCTTATTATGCAGAGGAACCTTGGGTCTTTTCATGTTTCAAGCACACGTTTGAAACTGGGCAACGTAATTTATTTGCAGTCCCCTGCTCAGTCTAGAGGTTATCCTAATCCTCTGTATTGTCATTTAATTATGTTCAATTCATACATGAAATAAACATCTTTATCTCTACCCAGCATTTCTTGCTTTCTGTTTAGTTTTCTGCCACTACTAGAATCTACAAAGAACTAATCTGGCCCAGCTTTCTGTTTGGTAGGAAAGAGCGATATGAAAACCACTGTGGGGATGGCTGGACATGGTATGTCACAAGTGACACAGCAACAAGAAATTCCATTCCTCTCTCTCCCTACCTTGTAATGCTCATACTAAAGACATTTTTATCTACTGAAGCTAAGGTATCCAGTAACTGCATCCAAAGTCAGTCCATAGGTTTGTGTCTTTCTAATCCCCAGTATTTCCAGCAGTGATCTGATAAATCACTTTGTCTTTTAGCTCAATTTATGTATAATTAGTCATAAAAGTTGGAATAGGCCCAATTATATAGGAGCAATAGTAACAACAGACCCATGGTAGATTTTTGGGGGTATTCTTGTCCTCAAAAAAAAAAAATTCAAAATGTTGTTAAAACATGATTTTCTCTGGAAGGGAAAATGGTTTTGGTTTTTCAGAATGGCATAGAAGAGCATGAGCAGACCTAAGTGTCAGACCAGAAGTTTAGCCACTCAACTGTATTTTTTTCATGCAAATGCATGCATAAGTAGACTGATATGGTAACTATTAATTTTGTTGGTGCTTGAGTTCATGCTTGAGAGTGTTTTCCAGCAATAGCTTCTGTTTCTTTATCTCACTTATACCTACATTTTCTGTCAAAATTAAAGAAAGTGAAAAAAGCTGCTCCAAAATTCTGGCAATACAGTCCTCATTTAAAAATACATTTTTTTCACTAGTCAAAATAATCACTAAAACCATTCTGCTTTTCCTCTCTAGCAGAAATTTAAAATTATAATTGTATTTAACATGGAAAAATTAATGACTTAGAAGAGAAACACATGGTGAATTTTCACTAAATTCAATAGCCAGAACCTGGTTTTCATCAGTCTGCCTGTTTTTCCATTGTTGTTTTTATGAAGCATGGGCATAGCTTGACAAGAAAACCATTAGGTTTCTGACATACAAGATGTATTAGCTGAAATCCAAAAGATACCTAAAAACCATTAATCACTATATAGAGTATAGAGCCATTTTTCATAACCATAATGGTATGGATGTATGTACTTTTAAAACTTTAAAAAATGGAAGACTTTCAGCTTTATGCCTTTTATACATCCGCTATGGGGTTTTACACTTTGTTGCTTGCATCTTAAGCAGATGTTTGTTGTCATATTGAACCATGGACTGACCAAGAGGCTAAACAAGATGTCAAATGCTTCATCTGGAGTGAAACTTTCAGGAATGGGAAGGATGAAACAAGGCTTATCATAAGATAATTGTTTGAGAATTGCAGCCACTGACTTTTGTTTCAGACCCATCAGCTTGTCTGTAACTATTTAAAAAAGTATTTGTGTGGTCATTTCAACGAAAAGATGATGTTAATACATGTTTTGTATACAATATATGTATATTGTGACTGATCACTTAGTTTCCAAAGGTATACCTTACACCTGGTAGCAGCATGTGACTTTATGGTTGATTAAAGCTGATCTGTTTTAGGCTTCTGCATGGTCTGTTATGGATTATAATAGATAGAGTGCAGCCAGGTGTGGGTACAGAGCCATCATTAATAAAACCAGTAAGTTCTAAACTCTTGTCCAAATATTGGAAGGTCAAAGCATTGATACAACAGAAAGTGATTTACAGTCACTGTCTTCTTTTGCAATCGTGAAATTCAAAACCAACATAATTAATACCATGGCTTGAAATTGTTGTGGGAATGGGAATTTGAGAAAGTAATAAATATCCAAATACAGTTAAAGATTAATTTAGCTGCTAATCCATACACAAAATCTGTCTTTCTCACCTTTATTATGATTGATAATTAAAAAAATTATACTCTTCAATGAAATAAAATAGCAGAAATTCATACTAGAAATTAAGAAAATCTTTTTCACCAGTTTGCTAGTGTAGAACCTGTTGCCTGTAGGGGCTGTGGGATCCTTATCCTTAGGTGTTTCCAAGACTCAAAGTCATGGATGACAATATGCTGGTGGCAATGTCACTTGGAGCAGCAAGTTGGCTAGAAACCTCCAAAGGACTCTTTCTACCAATACTTCTATGATTCTAAAGTATAAAAAAATTGGGAGTAGAACATGAGCATTTTGCATGGTTGAAAAAAGTTTAACATTACAACTTTTTTATTGATATTTGATGTAATTTAATCCTAATTTTCATGGGAAAACTTGTAGTTTCTCTCTAACTGACACAGGCAGTTAAACAATGAGCTATGAGAGAATTGAAGGAAGGTATCAATATTTATTAGTGGATTTACCTGAAAGAAATAAACGGACTTACCATTCTGCGAAGAGCAGTTGAGGTACAAGGATTTAAAAATCTCAGTTTGCACACGCAACTTGAAGGCATAATGTTCATAAGATTTTAATGCGACCTGAACTGACGCACAGTTGTAAGAAAGTTAATCGTGTTAAACTCTTAAACACTTTCCTTTTACACATCAAAAAACAGGGTCATTTTTACCTCGAACTGCTCAGGCTGTTAAAGTTTGTTCGAATTCTTCCTTGTTCACAGAACAAATAGTGCAACTGGAACTCTAAAGAATAATTCATTAATGTAGCCAGCTAGGCTTGTCTGTGAACAGAAGTATTTGGATTCTAGTGGTAGAAAAAGAATTAGGCCATCACTGAATATTTTAAAAATGCAGTCCTCAAAAGAAAATTCCAGTGATGTAAATGGGAGAGTCAGTAGCAGTTGAATGAAGAAATTGATAAGAAAGTTGTGTCTCATGTCCTGCCACATATATTTTGCCAAATGTGCTATCAAATTCAGAAGATCTAAGCTGCAGTATTTCTGGCTAATGCAAATGCTCCTTTACAGACAATGGCTATGCTGTAATGAAACAAGTACCTACATACCTCTGAAAAATATAGTTGTGCGTGTTTTCCATAGGGGAAACAATCAATTTGTTAGACCGATCAGTCCTTAGTTAGCCAGGGCTTTGAAGACCAACACTCGGATCTTAAGCTTCCCCTGCAAACTGCCAAGCAGAAAGCTTCAGGTCACAAAGCATAGGTTGTGTGTACTTGCACTGTTGCACTCTGTAGTGTGGTGCTGTATTCTCCTCATAGTTTCCAAATAGATTTCACAGGGAGGGGTTTGCTGTATTAGTTTTGTCTGAAACTGAGGTGGGTATAGTTACCATTGTGAGATACACTTGGAAAAAAGGAGCCTAATTTCTTACTAAATAGATCAGAAGAGTAACGTGGCTATTCTAGAAAGGTAATTAACCAGAGACAACTGGGATGGTTCAGGCACAGCCTATTTCTATGCTGATCTATTCGTAACCTAAACTATTTCAAGTCTTTTACAAAGGACTGTGTTTTGGTTTTTTTTGTTTTGAACATAACAGTATTGATACATAATTAAATGTTGTCAATCAAGCTAACATTCATTTTCACTTATTGAAAACACATTTGTTAGAAAAACCCACAGAAACAATCAACCAGAAACATCTGGATACCTGCCTGAGTCCGGTGAAATCTACCATTTTTTAATCCCTTCTTTTTTTTTTACAAAGCCTATCAAGAGAACTAAAGTCATGCACATGTTTCCAAACAATAGCAAAAACTTAGTATGCCATGGAAAGTAGCTTTTAAGGATAGATCTAATCCTGAAATTAATTTCAATATGTCTTTTATTTATTTAATAGTAGATTCTTAGAAATATGTCTCCAATTTCACTAAAGAATCCTGTAATTAGGAAATGACTAATCAAAACACCAGACCTAGAACACAGGCCAGCTTGCACCTCATGGTGGGTAGGTGTTCAGCCTCAGCTCTGGCTCTTCAGCTTACCTGCTCTCAGCTATGCCTGCCCAAGGGATTAAAGAACTATGTGCCTCAGCCAAGAAGAGCAGTGTCTGGAAGCAACTTGCTGAAAGAAGTGGGGCTCCAAAAAATGAGGTGACTTGGTGAAACGTCCAGCCTTTTGCAATGTTCTTTGGTCAGGAGAATAACTGAGTTAGAATTTATGACATGCTCTGAGCAAGAATTGTCTGGGGCAGACAGGGTGTGGTGTTCTACTCTGTAGCAGCTGGTGCAGATTGCCTTAAAAAATAATTAGATAACACTTCAACTCTGATCTAAAATATGAGTTGTATTCCCCTCATGGCTAATCCCCTCTCTGTGACCTGGGAGATAATGAATTTCTTTTCTCTCTACTGCAGGTGGTTAGTAGCCTTATCACCTCTGCCTTTGGTACCTGTGGAGCACAAGGGCGAGTTGACAGTGACTCATTTCTTTCAAATTGTATAATTCATTAGCTGAAAGAAATTAAATGCAGAGAAATTGTTTTCATCTAGTCCTGGTGTCTGACTTCTATTTCAGATCCACAGATGGGATTTGCTGTTCAAAAGCTTGTTTCCATCTTCCCTACATCTCCCCAGGTATTTGTTGTCTGCTCAATGAGCTGACTTGGCTCTAACACTGGCTGAGTTAACCTCCCTGGGTGGTTTGGCACAAAAGTTGTTTCAAAGAGAATGGCAAGCACACATGGTGGAGAGGAAGCAGTATTGCGCCATTGCTTCAGTTGTTGTCTTGTGAAATGTTTTTCTGTCTGTGTCAATTGACCTAAGAAAAGTCATGACCTTCTGTTAGAAACTTACTCAACAGTACCTTGCTTGTATCTTTAAGCTGCCATTACTGTTACTGAAACCTGAATGTGAGCCCTCAGGAGAAATGAGTTTGTCAAATGTCTACCCACATGTAAATGTAACAAACTTAATACCGCTTCTCTTGAGAGTATGTCTGTGCTGTATTAAAGCTGTATAAACGCACTCCTGTTAAGCCTTTCTTTAGGGATCAAGACATTACATTTCATATGTAAATTGCTTCTGATAAACCAGATTTCCCAAAATCTGCAGGATCATTTATGCCCCTTATCACCTAAAATAAAAGCTATCAGTGCTTTTACTTAAGTACTTTTTAATTCATGTTTCCCTTTTGCAGTATACTATAGAGGATCTCCGTTCTAGCAAAGGAGAAATGTTTATTTTTTGCACGTCAAAGAGGAGCTTCTTTTTACATTTTTTCTATCCCTTCATCATTTTTGCATTTTGGTAATGGAGGTATTGCTGTTCATGCACACTTTTTCTTTGTATTGTGTACAGATACAGTATTTACCAAAGATTTATTGGCTGTGGTAGCGCTCTTGAGACAGAAATACTTGTTAGCTCCTCAAGGACATTTTAATCTTGTCAAGAGAGGCTATTAGAAATGAGGACCTTGCTGTTGATAGTTGATTGCAATATTGTGCTTTTACAACACAATGTGAAATTAAGTATTCCCTTTGTCTTTTCCTTCACTTCCTGAGTGCTTAGTGGATACTTTCAGGTATGAGCTCTCTATTTCCATGGTACAATTAGATAGTTTGTTGGTTGCAAAGGAAAGAAGAGGTGTCAAGGAAGTGATGATTCTGTCACCAATGACTCAGTTTCTATGAGGATGTTAAAAAATTTGACTGTGATAAAGCAGCCCCCTATAGTTTTACTGAGGTTTTTTTTTTAACAGAGAGCAGATATAAGAGGGAGTTAGCAACAAAGCGAATGCTGATCTTGTGACTTTTTTTGGCAAATAGGCTGTGTGGCAGTAGCTGGCATCAGGTTAGGAAAACATAGTTGTAGAATAATTTACTCCCTAGTAAATTTCCATCTTTAAAAACTAGAGGTTAATTTTAATCTTGAAACTACAGATTTTACGCTGGGTTTTTTTTAGAAAGTGAAAATATAATAAAGGAATGCTTTAGTTGTGTAAGAGCACCTGTGTTTTAGTTGTAAGACAATGGAAAATGTTGCCTGGTGTACATCAGTGAAGAAACCTTAAGAAATAAAGGCTTTTGAACCATGAGATTTGCGTTTTATAACATTCTTATTAACTACAACTTCTTTTTTGTGCATGGAATAATTATTAAAATTACTCTTATCTAGATATCACAAAATACAGTTGCAGAAGTGAATTGTGTCTGTTTTTCTAGCAGAAGTTTTGACCTAATCAAAGGCAGATGATGTATTATGTACATTATGTTCCTTTTTAGGTGTCAGCCTGAGTGAAAGTTTGATGTTTTGATTTTATGCAAATACACCTCAATAGGTACAGAAGGAATATGTGCAATTGAAGAGAATCCTGGCAGGAACCAGAAATGAGTAGACAGTGTTGAGCTTTTCTTCGTTCAACGTGTTACTTCAATGTCTTTCGCTGCACTTCCCTGTTCACGAGGAATTTGGAACCTGCTTCATTTACAAATGTCTCTTTAGCAAGCTTTTTATTTTTCCAGTATTATGGTGACAATGTGTCTTGGCTCACGTTAAATCTCAAGGAACTACAGAAGTCAAGAGAGTGGCACATTTAAAAAGGGAAGTCAACTATTGAGAACAACACTTGAGCATATGCTCAACTCATCTCTATTCAGAGAGCACTTCAGCACATGCTTGAAAGATGCTCTCAGTAGAGAAGGTATCTAGCTTCAAGACTGAAATTCCAAATAAGCAAAAGTCATTGCTTTTAGAAAAAGCAGTTGGCATCTACCTCCCCTTTTGATTTGAAAAGGGTCTGCTGGTACTCAGTAGTTCTGAAAAAATTGTCTGTGTAGTCTATGGCTACCTTTTATCCCCACATCCAAGCATATGAAGAGTTTTAAGCAGTTTCTTCTATCAGGATCTTGAGAACAGCACTAAACTTAAGAATTCCCTTAATCACCCATGGTCTGACAGAGATGCTCTGCAACTTTTCCCAAACTTGTGACCTCTGATTTGAGGCATCCAACTAATGCTTATTAGAATAGTTCACCTCTAATTACATGATGCTTCAGTTTACTTTGTGCATTGTGAATGTTCAGTGCCTTTTAGAACTGGATGTCTCATTTTGGATAGCCAATGAAAGATGTTAAATCTTGATATGTCTGTCTCAAATATTCAGTTTAGTGATTCAATATATGCAGGAAAATAAAGTTAAGAACACTCTTTTTATTTGTAATGCTTTCATTAACATCTATAATTTTGAGCTGCTTATAAAACAAATGTAATCCTCTCATTTAGATAGATTTAATTTTGGAAGCGTGACTAGGTACTCTGATTAAAACAAGTGTTCAATTTGTTATTTAGATAAAAGGACATCGGCAGTGACTGTGACCTAAGTGTTTCAGCATTCCATGAGGGAAAAAAATAGAACCACATGACATAAAACTATAATGTTTTTCAGAACTAAGATAATAATGCAAAAAAAGCCTCCAGTTACTATAAATTTTAAAATAGGCTCAAATGGTTTGTATCTAAATAGCTTATACCCTCATAAATATTTTTGAAATTCTTGTGTAAATGAGTTTTAAAAATCTTACCTAAACCATAAGCCTTTAAGTGAAGAAAAGTTGGATGAAATCCAGGTAGCAGAAAATAGCAAAGAAACACGAGCAAGGTGAGTTGTGTTGAAGGGTAAATTGCAGTCATGATTGAAAGGTAGTATGTATTCATTAGAAGTAATGATTGTTATGTCTTGGGTAGGGGAGAAAGTATATAAATAGGAATATACAAACTGTATGTGAAAATAAGAGGTGCATCGACAATACAAGATTGTTGAAATTACAGCAAGAAGCTGACATTGTAATACAGAAACTGAAGAGAAGATAAAGATGGAATATGAAAGGAAATGTAATGACATGGGAAGTTATATCTTATGAAGAGAAATTTCCACTGCATCCAGAATAAGAGATACTCTGGGAAGGAGACAGTAGGGGTCTCCAATAGATGGCAAGAATCATTCAGACACTGAAGAGCTTGAAATTGTTGAAGAAATGAAATGCATTCTTTGTCTCACTATTTACAATAGCAAATTTAGGACAGATGCCTGAAAGATAGGCATTTTCAGTAGTTCTGAAGGGGAAATACTAAGGGAAAGCAGAAAAAGAAATTAAAAAAAAAGATCCTTTCTGATTTAAAAACAAAGCCCAACTTAAAACTATCCAACCTGAAAGTAGGAAGAAAACTCTGACTTAGTTTGACTGATACATTTTGAGTTGAATGCCCAGAGTCTCTGTGAAGTTTCTTTATTGATTTCAAACTGTGATTCAAAATATGTCCTGACACAAACAGCTGCAAAATAGCCAACAGAGCACTTTTTAGAAGAATTGAGAATTTAGACTGAGGGAAATAGTACTAATGATACAGAGATGTTGA
This sequence comes from Pseudopipra pipra, assembly GCF_036250125.1. Taxonomy (NCBI): domain Eukaryota; kingdom Metazoa; phylum Chordata; class Aves; order Passeriformes; family Pipridae; genus Pseudopipra; species Pseudopipra pipra. Next base: position 49,648,370 of record NC_087552.1, read on the forward strand.
TCAGGCTTGAAAAGAATTGAAGTATTTAGGTTTTTTTTAAAGCTGTTTCCTTCCACGGCTTGATTTTGTTTTTCTATCCATGCTATGTCTTTCTCCAGTTTATAAACTTAGGTAGTCCATATAGCCTGACACAGAGACTTCTCAGAATTTTATCCCATAGTGGCAATTATCCAAATGATCTAAATCTGTTACTGCATCTTTGATGTGTCCTTGTCTTTTTCTTGCTTCTGTCTAGCCTTCCATACAGAAAGATGACCTACAATTTCCCCTTCTCTTGGACTTCCTCTCCCAACATCACTGAATTTTTTCCACATGACTCTGAGTCCAGTGTCTCTATTTAAATTTTGTTTGGTTGGCATGGAGTTTATCTTCCCTGACTTGGTCACCTTCACACCTCACCTTCACACCTCACCTTCACACAGTGAGAAGCACATAAAAATTATCCAAATCTGACATGGCTAAGTGGGATCTGGGCTAGCTAAATAAAGTATTTAGAGAGAAGTACAGCAATGCATGAGTCAAAACTAACTTCATAGAATTGTTTTAATGTTTTCAATTATACTTTCATGTTACTTGAATTTGAAAAGAAAATTTTTATTAGACTATAGTGGATTGCCTTTTGCAGGCTGCCAGATATCCACCCAGCTGCTCTGTTCTCTCACTCCCTCCCCTCAACAGGACAGTGCAGAGAGCAAGATGAAAAATCTCTTATTTTGAGTGAAAGGCAGAGAGATCATTTACCAATTGCTATTAGGTGCAAAACAGACTTGGGGAAAATAATTGAATATATTGACAGCTAAAACCAGAGTTGGATGGTGAGAAACAAATAGAAGAACTAAAACACCTCCCCACACTCTTCTTTCCCAGCCTCAATTTCATTCCTTCATTCCTGACTCCTGTACCTCCTCCCTGACGTGAGCAGCACAGGGGGATGGGGGATGAGGTTGTGGTCAGTCCATAACAGTTCCACTCTGCTGCTTCTTCCTCATCACGATTTCCCCTGCTTCGGTGCTGGATCTCTGCAAGGGCTGCAATCCTTTCAGAACAGATCCTGTATGCGGCCTCTTGAGGGGTTGCAGCCCATCAGGATAAGCCTGCTACAGCATGTGTCCTTCACGGGATGCAGTTCCCTCAGGACAGAGCCACCTGCTCTTTCGTGGAGCTCCCCACAGGCTGCAGAGTGGATGCCTGCTCCATCCCAGGTCCCTTCCATGGGCTGCACGGGAATCTCTGTTCTCGTGTCTGAAGCACCTTCTCCCCTCCTTCTCTCACCTCGGTGTTCACAGGATTATTGCACACACTCACATTTTCTCACTCACTCTGTGCAGGATTTTGCTCTTTGTTAAACATACTTTCCCAGAAGTCCTGCCATCATGGCTGAAGGCCTCAGTTGTGCCCTGCAGTCATCTGTTGGTGCTGGCTGGAACTGTCCGTGTCTGTCATAGGGCAGCCCCAGCCCCAGCCTGCAAACCCCCACTGCCACCCTGCACCTGATACTGAGAAAGCTGAGACAAACAGGCAAGTTTTACCCTAAATCATGATGAGGAAGCAAAACCCAGAGAAATAAAATGAAAAAATTATCTCTAAATTTTATTTTAATGATGAGCAATAAATTACATCCATGAAAGACAAAACAGTGATTGATACAGTGAAAGCTTTTGTCTGGAGGGCAATGTGATATATTTCAACTGTTGGTGGAACCATCAAGTCCAGAAGACACTCATAAGACATTACAATATACTGGCTGAATTTTCCTGTGACAGAAATGCTAATAATACTTTATTCTATCTGTATCAGGTGTTGTAATTAAAAATATCTTTTCCTTCAGGCCTTACTTTTCTTGTAGTGTTAAAGCTTATGAGTATGGCATTGCTAATACTTCAGTTTTATTAATCTATTATCATACAATTAGTTTTGCAAATTTCTTAAGATCCATTATCCTGCATTTAAGTGTACTTTTCCAAGGGGTTAAAGAGCACCCCACTAGTGCTCTTCCTAATTGTAGAAATGTTAGTTTTTTCCTGTAGATTATGTATGTATTCTTTTTATTTTCTTCAATAGTGTAATGTGACTGTGTGCTGTTCTGTAAGGATTTGTTGATGTTTTCCATATTGTGTGTCCTGGAAGAGAACGAATAGGAGCATGGAAATAATGCCAGGAAGAAACTGAGAATGTGTTTAGAAGGGAACACTCAACTGGCATACACACTCAGCAGCCAGGCTGCTGTGTCAGGAAATATGAATTGTGGAAATCATGTTTTCAAGTTAGCATTCATGTGATAAAATTGCAGAGACTATGGTTTAGTTGTGAAATAGTTGATTTTAACTCCCAATATTCGAACTAAGGAGAAAACAGTTTGTAGATTTCTCTGCTGGACGGATCCTGAGATGTCCAGTAATCCTGGATGGATTACTTATTGGGGTGCTCTTCTTGAGTTACAGAGAAAACATCTGAAATGCAGTATTGGATGGTCGGTCCCAAGTGAACTATACATGAGAAATTCATAGCTGGAGAGAGGCCAAGAAAATCTGTCCATATTCTGTTTTATTTGAGACGAAAAAGGTAGCAAGATGTCATAGTAAATTAAAAGAGGTATTAAAATTCTTGAAGACAGTAATGAGTTCTGGAAACAAGTTTTGCTGAAAAGACCAGATGCTAGATGAAATGCTGTGCTCCTTTGATCAGGAGGAAAAGTCCATGGCAATCCAGATATTCAATAGCATTAGGACTGAGGAGGTAAAAAAGGCATTATATAGGTTCATATCCTCACATATGAAATTGTGGAATCAAGCAGAGTCACAAGATTATTTTAAGGCCAGGAGAAAATGGCAACTTCGGATTTGGAAAAAATGGATTTGCTTGATATGGTCATTCCCTTATCCAGAAGTCTGCAAATTGCTGCCCCAGGCAAGTTATAGATGTTTCTAAATTAGAATGGAGGAGTTTGGTTTCATTTTATTTTTTTAAATGGGATTCTTAGAAATTTTCAAGACATTTTAGGATTAAAGATGAGATTTCATGCCACGTTGGTAGAATTTTTGCTGGAAAAGAGCCAGGTGAATGTTGTCATTTTTCCTTGGGTTTACAGAGGCTTTACTGGTGAATGTATGGGCTGTGACTGCACAATTAGTGCTGAGGGTGTATTAAGTCAAGGTCTGTAATAAAGTGTGTGGTGAATTGAACACAGTTCCATTTTCCATTCTGTAAAAGTTCTTCTGAATAAAAATGTTATTTTCTAATTGAAACATCAGCAAACTTGGCGTGGGATATGAAAATCAGGCCACATACTTTTCAGGCCACATACTCTTCTCATATACTGTGTTATGCTTTTCATAATCTAAGACAGAGGTGCATGTTTTGCATGTCTTCTACAAAAATCTTGATAAAATTGACTCTAGCTAGGATGTAGGCCAGTTCACAATAGCTTTAACTGAAGACATCATTTAGCTGCATTACATTTAAGATGGCTGATGCCAGAAGGAAAGATCCCAGATCTACTTTTACAGTGCAAGTTAGAATACGCATGCATTCAGAATGCAGAGTTGCATCAAATTTATTAATCTATTTTTAGAGTAAAGGTGTTGTTTTATTTCTCATCAGATAGGAATTTACTCTGATGACACATTTCAAATATTCCTAGTCCTTCCAAAGGGCTTTTTGGTGCTTGACAGTAATGACAATGTGCAAAAGCACTGCTTCAGCTGCTGTGAACAGCTCTGATCTTACCCACTGGTTCCTGCCACTGCACTGCTCCTTCTCTTATCATGGAACAAATGTTTTTGCTGCCAAAAAGCTGTTCAACCCAATGATCTGATCCAAGTGAAATAGTTAATTTTTTCCTCTTTCTCTCCCTTACTCTGTGCCCACCAAAAAATTAAAATGTGGAGCAGGGGAAGAAAGAAAAGGCTGGGTTTTCCAGGCAGTCTAATGTACAGAACTAGTTCCTTTCATGGACTCAAAAACATCCAGAAGTGATAGTCACTGCTAGGTGAGGAACCATGACCTTGTCATTACAGGTATGATTGAGTGTTTTAAAACTAAAAAGATGGATTAAGCTTAAGGTGCAGTTCTGGTTGCATTTCTTTGGGGCTGCCATACACATCGTCTTTTGGAAAAAAATGTGGGTTATTTTCAGTCAGCTCAGTCTACTAGTTCAGTGTGCTTTTGTGCAGTCAATAGGTGGTGTAATCTGGGAACAGTCTGAAGAGGAGAGAGGGAAAGGGCAAATATGCTGTTTAAATTAGTTTCATCAGGACTGAATATGAAAATGCAGTCTTGCATTGCAATTGTTGGAGTAGAAGGAAGCCCTTCTTTTATTAGTTCAGCCTATTTGGCAATAGCTTGTGATAAACAGAAAACTCTTAATTCAGATGAATGTCAGAAATGACCCATATAATTAGGAACCATGATGTTCTGATCAACAGCTTTTTCACGTCGTTATTCCCATTCACTACTCTTTTTACCTCCCCCTAGGTATTGCCAAAACTAGTTTATATTCTCCATAATTGTAGCCTTACAGTACCTGAAGGGAGCCTACAAGAAAGATGGAGAGAGACTATTTACACTCTACCCTGTCTGATCATTCTGTTGCAAGGACAGGTCCTGAGTTTAGTCTCTCTTTGTTTTAAAAATTATTACATAATTTTTATGTAATAATGAAATTCCTTCTTGTCCATGAATGTTGAATTCATTGCTCTGTTGTCCAGGCACTGAGTACTGCAAAAAGATCAGCTCCAAGGAACTGTAGCCCTTCTCTGTCAGGACTGTGTGAATTTTAAAAGCTCTAAAGCAGTCTGTGCACATGATCTCAGCCATAATATCACTGCTTCATGGCACATGCCATGGCAGGGACTATTCTGCAGTTGTGTCTCAGGAGACACATGGTGATCTTATGAATAATTTTGTTGAAATTTCACTTGTTTAAGCTCTGTGTGCCTCCCATCCCCCCACCCCTCCCTGCCTCTCCCCAGTTTAGGATAATTGGTTTTATGTTATTTATAGTCCAGTTTTGTACAGAATTAGAAGATTATGAAAATATCTAAGTGCTTATTTGGTTTTCCAAACTAAGCTACCAAGCTTCTCTGGTTTCGTTTTTTCTTTTTCTTTTTTTTTTTCCCTTTTTTTTTGACAGTATTACGATAGCATTAAGGAATGTAATCTTATTGTGAGATACAGGCATTACTTCTGTATTATATGTACTGACTAGTCAATTCAATATATGCTTTAAACCAACTATTAAATGGTGATACTTTTGTTCTAAATATATTGTTCTGATTTCACAGGTGCCTGCATAAATATCACCAACAGCCAGTGCCAGATGCTGCCATATAACTACACCACTGTAACTTCAATTCTTTCCATTGTCAAAAGTATTGAAATGGAAAAGTTCCTGAAGTTCTTCAGTTATCTCAGTCGACTCAGCTGCTATCAACACATTATGCTGTTTGGCTGTAGTCTTGCTCTTCCTGAATGCATCAGTGACGGTGATGACAGGTATTTGGGAATGAAAATCTGTCAGTGACTAGAGCCAATTGTGGTAAAATACTCTCTGTCTAATCAGACAAGGGAGCCTATGACCTTCTCATTGCACAGTTCCTGTCTGTCAAAGCTATTGGCAATGTTTCTGCCATGATAAGCCAACTGCAATTGAGTTCCTCTGGAAAAAAAATTGCCACTGTGATATTAGGACAGTCAGGATTATTTTCCTAGAGAGGGCTCTCCAGATTTCTTGTACCTAATTTCTGCAATCTGAGTGTGCTGAAATGGAATGCTTTTTAACAACATTAACACCTTGGAAATGTCTAGTATTGGCATAAAGTGTTAAGCTTCAAATTTGTTTGGTGTTTTCCTTCAAAGAGATTAATGTTTTAAATATATCTTATGGTATTAGATTAGCAGGATGTATTCAGAGGGACATAAACTATTCTGGAAGCTTAAGGAGCATATATTTTTTCCACATTTACATAATTTTACAGCATTAGTATCATGTGCATGCACTTTTTAAATTGAATTTGATTTGAAAAAAAAGGATCAGTGATTTTAACAGTGCTAAAATCAAAACATGGCACCAAAAGGGGAAAATGAACTATTTTTTTTAATATATGTACACAATCTTTGATATTTCTGGAGAGGGAAAGAGAGAGGGTGGATTTCTTCCTCCTTATTTTCATTTTTTCCTGATTTCCAGTTTCTCCACTGGGAAATTCAGTGGAAGAGTGTATGACAATTGAATAAGTGATTCAAATAACATAACAAGAACCAGAAAGTCTGAAGCTGTGCTTTAGAAGGACTAGGATGCTTATGAAAAAGGTTCTGTGAGAACTGGTCTAAAATATAGTTACCAATGAAAGGTGCAGTCTCACTCCAGGCAATATGTGCTTGCCATTTCCATTGCATCAGAGTGATTCCTGGACTGGCAATTAAGCTCACTAAAGTGACAGAAAATTAACCGAGAATAAAGGTGTACAGATGATTATATGAATAGCATTAGGGTGGAGTAAAAGCAGCACAGGTAACAGTGGAAAAAGACTGACCATTGGACTGGCAGAATGGTTTAATCCAAATTCACCTGTGTACATATCTTTGTTAGCCTACCAAAAGCTATTTTCAATTAATCCTGTTTAATTGAGTGCATTATTAATTATAGCCCCTCCACTCCAATTCATTATTACAATTTTTCCAGTTAAGGAATCTGATAACATACAGCCTTAAACTACCTGTTGTCCCTAGAAATCATTGAACAAATTAAGAAAAATGATCTCAGGTAAAAAATTGATGCATTTAAGCGTTCAGCAACAGAACAGGCTGTTTCTCTGTTGCTTCACTTATTCTGCCTTGTTTGGAACTTGACTTTCACAAACCTTTTGAGAGTGAGTGGTATGTGTCTAAAGTGCAAAGCTCATAAATCAATCAAATAAGTTGGGTGGTGAAAGGATAAGTCTTGTACCTTTTCTTTTCCATTGCTTTCCTGAAGATATGTTTCTTACATGGTTTTACATTATGCCTTGCTAATTTAAAGAGCATAGAAGTTAAACTAATGTTTGAAACATGCAAGCTTTTGCTCTGTTTTTTGGCAGCAATCAAAATATATTGAGATTCTAGAGTCAGGGTTTTTCTTTTGTGTGTTTGGGGTTTTTTTATTTTTTGTTTTGTTTTGTTTTTTTTTTTTCCCAACTGCAACCTTCTCCTATTAATTTTTAATGTCAAAACTGGAACTGGATTTCCATGCCCTGTTTTATGTCCTGGACATCACAATGCTCCCTCTATTTTTATTTTAAAATCCTCTTTGTGGAAACTGTTCTGGCCCCTGCAGACTTAATGGGGAAGAATGTCCAATGTGAGACTGTCAGTGATGCAGGATTGTGTTAGACTCTGACTTCACTTTTAGTAACCATACGTCTCTAGAGTGTTCCATGGGTGTCACTTGAAAAAGCAGTCTATGCAGTTGAAGTGGCAACCACAGGAAGAACCATAAGAGTGGATCAACAGTGTGCTGGTCAGTTAAATCTAGTCTGCCAAACCCGAGTTGTCCTAGTTTAACTTCTGGTTTTCTCTTTGAAGAAGGATATCTTTTATTCTGTAGGCAACCAAGTGATTTTTGCGATTACTGTCTTTCTTGTAGCATCCAATTATTGCAGTCTAACAGCCAAGAATAATGATTTTAAGAGGCATCATATCTGCATAAAATAGTTATTTAATACCTTCCATTCTCACCCCAGCCCCTTCCCCTTCTCTCACTGCTCCCCATAACTCTTAAAGTTCTTGGCATAATAGGGGCAAGTTACTTTGTGTGTTTTGGGTGCAGATACAAAAACTGAAAGACACAGCCCTGTTTTAGGTATGTTGAATAGGGGGATCTGGTAAGTGGAAATGCACTGAAGGAGAAGCAGAAGAGTCACTGTGGAAAGTGTCTGATAATAATAAATGGGGATGTGTTGATACGCTGTAGAGCTTTTCTGGGATTATGGTTGCTTTTTATTATACAGCATCATAAAACATACACTAGTATGGTGCACAGTTGTTATTGTCATTGTCACCAATTCCTCCAGACAATTACAGCTGTTTCATTGTAATGTCAGTGCATATATGATCATAATTTTTTATCTATTGATAACTTTTTGTTTTATGGAGCAATTGTTTCTAATGTATGTAAAGCATAATTTGACAAAAGTTGCTTACACAGTACAGAAGAAATGAAACTCTTGTGATGCTTAGACGTCTATTCTTAGGTATTGTTGAGAGAGTCTGTGCTGGCAGCTTGCAGCCATGGAAGCAATAATGCATTACAAGAAGCATTAAGAAGAAAAGTTACAAGCCCTAATCTTTCGCATCCAGTGAGCTGTCATTACATATAACTTTTCTCTGATGTTTAAACTTATTTATGTCTGTTTCCCATTTATCTTTCATGTGTTTATAAACATTGTATTCATTAACACTCGAAGGAGACTAAGTTTCTAGGCAGAGGACTTATTCACTGTTTGTGTAACACAGTGGAATTTCTTAATAATGCCAATATACTGCTGCTCTTCGAAAAAGTTCTGTATCTTACTGCAGTAAAAATCATGCGTGGCAGTAAAATATATTAATTTTTAATTTAATTTCAGCAACTGGATCTACAATCAGCTAGCTCTGCTCTTTTACGAAAATATATAACAGTATTTTTATACTACTTTCCACTAAACATAAGGTTTGAAAGTGCAACTAAAACCTGTGTGAAAATGGAACATGGAAAGTTGAAGTGTAGTAAGGCTTTCTGCTTGCTTATTACTTGTCCATAATTTGTATACTAAGTAAGAGCACCATGCAGCTTCCACCTTCTTGGGTGAATGGATGAAATCTTTCCAATATGACTTCAAAATCAGCTTTAAAAAACCTGTCTTGACACAGTCCAGCAGCACTGCTAAGAGAACGTGACAGTCCTGAAAAGTAACACTAGTGGTGCAAGAACACCTTAAACTAGTTGGAGTGCTGAACTAATGACTTCTAAAACATTCCCAGTAGTAAGTCTGTCCTTTTGGGTAATAGTAGCTTGCAACCATTTACCATCAAATGCAACACTGGTACTTTACTTGTTATAAGAAAGATCTGTCCTCAGAGCAGTGATGTAATCTAGTGAATTCTCCCTTACTGCTGGAAGACACTGAGTGTGGGCCAAAGGCCAATTACTGCAATGTAATGAATGTTTATTTATAGTAATTTACTCGTGTTGGATTCTACAATTCAAGAAGACAAAAAAAATCTGAAAAATGTTGGTATGAAATTTTTTCATACTTTCAAAAGAAAAACAGATGTTTTTTAAAGCCAAAATTGGTGTAAAATTTAAAGATTCAGAATCAATAGAGAAGTTCGTAGTGGGTCAGCCTATAACTGCATAATACAAATAGACTTACTGAATGATGCTTTCTATTATTTCTTGCCCTCTGTGAATAATCACGTTTCATCAAAAGGCTTGGTAAAATAGTAAAGATATGTAAGATGCTGAAGGCCTACGTACATGGTTTATTTTGACTTTTTATGCAGGGAATGAATTTGAAAGTTATGGATTCTCATAATACCTCTTTGCTGTCATGCTGCCTCCTAAAACAGAAATAATACCTTGAGTTAATCCTTCCATTAATCCTCTGTGTAGAAGTGTATTCCAGAAAGGTGAGGAAATGCCTATTATTGATAGATCCCCAGAGTCTCAAATATTTGGAGATCAAACTGGATTTAAGCTCTACCTAGAAAATGCTACTAGGGCAACACAAATTAGAGGGTGTAATATACTCCCAAGGTAAAATTCTAAAACACCTTCCATTTATGTATCTTTTTACTCACTATGGTCTTTTTCATGTCAAATATCTTTGAAATAAGAGTTGTGAAGTGGCTTGTCTTCAGTTTGGGCTCAAAGGTTATGGCTTTTTATGTTGGATGCTGTACAAACATGCACTGAGGGGCAACCTCCTGCCTCTGGAATTTTATAGCCCAGATGAGGAAAACCACTAAAGGATAGGAACAGAAACTAACATTGTCACATTAATAGCTAGAGAAGCTGAGACTTAGCAAGAAATTTGCAGTAGAGCAGAGAACTGAACCTATAACACTTATAGCCTATGTCTTCAAGTACAGCACTATTTTTCCTCTTGATTAAAGTCTGAAAATTAATTTCTCTCATTATCATTTATTCACTTTACTTGTGATCTAATATCTCATGAATGTAAGGAAAAACTCTGCCATAATTTGACTTTTTTCTTTTCTTTCCCCCCTCCCCGCTTAGGTTAATTCTATATGGGAAAATAATATAATGAAGGGAAAAGGCTTTCTTTGATTTTCAGACTCCTTCTTACAAAGGAGTTTGTCATGTTAATGTGTATATGTAGCAAATGATTTGTTATGCTGTAGTATCTATGCTACAAAAAACAGCAGCCAGGTAACGATTTGTAGAAAGTGGAAGAGATCAGAATAAGGCTACATGGTATGTTTGGGGTGGGGAAAATTAACTATTGAAAATTAGGTTAATACTAAATCGGTTCTAAGAAGCTGTGAATATGTGACTGTGTATGCAGTCAAATGTTTTTTGAAGAGCTGCTCTACTACGATTTATAGTGGCAAATTCAATTCTGTGGGGTTTTTTTCTGGTCCATTGTCTTGATTTTTTTCTGTAATTTATAAAAAGGAAAAAAATAAAAAGTCTCATTTTCATTGTGGACATAAACTAATGAAATACTAGGTCCAAAAAACAAATCCAGAAATATGTGTGGTGTCTTTTATTAAAAACCAGAGACAGCTTGAAACAAATTTAGGGTGAAGTACAAGGTAGGAGAGGAAGACAATTTTGTTCATTTTCTCTTAGAAAAAGGAAAAGAATTGAAGTTCATAGAGTAAGAGATATCTGTCTGTCATGATTAGTCCAACCCATGAATGAGATCAGTGATGTGGCTGTTTCCCTTTTTCTGCTTTTGTGAACTGCAAAAAGTTGACTGATCCCATAGATCCTGTTTACATAGCTAATGAGAATTTTTATTTTAAGACTTTGAACAGGAAGCTATCAGCATATATTTAAGTCAATATCTATTTTGCAAAGTCTACTTTCAGATACTTATGAAGTGGCTACCAGTAGTTTCCTGAGTTTGCAGTCTGCCTTTTCACACCCTGTGGGAGTTGCTTCATCCTCTTAATATGCTTTCTTTGTGATGGTGCCTCTTTAGCCCAAGCAAGTTAACATGACTGACAGAGGCTATCGCAGATGGAGTTTGGGCACTGGTTATCTAGATACAGAAGATTAGAAACTTCAACTTTTTAATCATGAATAAAGCAAAGGTGATGTTCAGTGGATGAAGTGCTTTATACATAGAATGTTTGAAATCAATGCCTTTTGTTTTAAATGTTGCCATGTCTTGGCTTTGAGCCCTTCGGAATCCATCAGACCCATTACGTACAAGAAAACATATTTGTAAAATCTATCTCTGGATACCTAACTGAGTCATAATCCACTCTTCAGTTTTTAAATTGAGTTGTGGTTAGTGTAAGCACAATTGTGATTTGAAACAAACAACTATGGAAATCTAGGTAATAAAAAAGATGTATAGTCAAATCTTGTCAAAAGGGAAAACAAAAATTAGAGAATATATTTGTGTGGGCAAGCATTCACAACTTTATCATCCTGTCTTTCTCTCCATCTGCCAGTTATTAATTTTTGTGTCTTTCATTGTTGATTTTAAGCATTCTCCTAAGAGAATTGATACTAATATTACTGTTTAGCAGAAAAAATGATGAATACACAGGGTCTGTGTTACTTGAAAAAGCCCAGAAGAGCAGAACAAATGAATACTTTTTTCTTTCATTTTTTTCCTTTGTACCAGTCAATAACCTTCAAATAGCTGTGATTTTATCAATAGTTATAATAAATTGCATGGTCTATTTTTTTGCTAAGTAAAACGTTGAGGATAGAGTTGCTAAGGGCAGATAGTCAGCATGCCCCAAGAAACATTTTGAAAAGTCTTTCCTACACAATGTAAATACTCAGTTTCAGCTCCAATCTACCATCAAATTGATGGCACACTAATTCAAGGTGAAACAGAACTGATTTACAGCAAGACAGTGAAATGGTTGACAGTGTAATATACTGCATAGGGATTCAAAGTAGCAAAACTGTCTGCTTAAGATGTTTGTGCAATAGCACTAGACAGTTCCTGTATACTTTTGAGAGTGTTTATGTGCAGTAACAGATGTCACATGCAAATTCATGATTTAAACCATGTTTCAGGGAATGTGCTGAACAGACTTGAATTTCTAAAGATAAGGACTCAGTGAGTAAAATCAGGGAGCCTTAAGTTGGAAAATTGAGTAAGCAATAAATAGATACATTGATTAAAGAAAATCTACAATATGCAGGTTCAAAAAGTGACAGAATATTTGCACAGAGAAGGGACCTAGAAGAAAACAAATCCTCCAATCCCAACTTCTGCTCTGAGGAAAGATAATTTTTCAGGAAATAGAATTTTATTTCTGCTATCCTATGTCTAGAACATGATCTTCATGGGGCACAACCATGATCTTTAGTTAAGAAACAGCTGACTCACATCTGACTTCAAAGAAAGGAATGGTCACATTTTTCTGAAATATTGGAGTGGACCATTTTGCCAGGAAACAAATGAAGAAACCTGAAGAAACAGCATTCATAAAGTAGCATTTCTGAAGATACATCTTTCTTCTCAAGACAGCCCATATTACTCACTAATAGTTTTATACTTCATGAGTTATCTTGCTAGTCTTGGGTAACTGTTCCCCGTAGGGCAGAAAACAATGTGCTAACAAGATTACACTTTGCATTGTCCTCAGAACTCAGATCTTGAAGTCAACATGTCATACTCAGCACCTTAAGAGCCACTACTACTTAGTCCCAAGCTCAGACAGTATAAAGGCGATAAATATAAAGTTGGCTTTTGCAAGGAGTGCTAGGGAGAGTGTAAGTAATGATGTGGCATGGGCCAGAATGACTGTATTTAAAGTTGATCAATATATTTTCTAGGAGGGCCCTTTCTTCAGATGTATATAATTTGGGGGGGGAGGGGGTAAAGAAAAAAGCACTTGAAATTTGGCAGGGAAGTTGCTCTAGTAAGCTCACTCTTCATCATGGCTTTTAGAAGAGGAAGGTAAGGGAATTAGAAAGAAAATGTATTTACTTTATGGGAACTTTTGTTTATAAAGTTTATGTACCTATGGATATGCCTGCAGAAGTTTATCCCCAATTTTTAGTGTACATGTCTGAAAAATTACGGTGTCTCTGAAAGCTTTTCTATCACTGTCATGGCTCACCTGGTGTGGGTGGGCCTAAAGAATCTTCATGTCCCTGACCCTCCCAATGGCTAGGTGTGGCAATGGATCAAGGTACAGGCCCTTACCTAAAAGGGTCTGAAGTTAACTCTCTGGTGCCAACTCTCTTACAGTAATGTGCCAGTAGATGGCAGGTGCACTGTAGGGTAAGGGCAAACCAGGGGCACAGGGGACAGAGAAATAGGATGCTGGAAAGATTTTATTTTCCCCCTTCCCTGCCCACAAGTGGAGGCTGTTTAAAATTACAAGTATGTCTAATTTGTAAATTACTCAATATAAAGAAGGAAAGGATTGCTTAGGAGATTAATTAAAAAAATTAAAAGTTAGAAAACTAATATAGAAATATAGATAATGGCATTCTACATTGGCTGGAATGATGTATGTATCCAACGCATGTGAAGGCAGCATTTACCATAGCAGGCAGCATCAAATTTCATGCAGTGTTTCAGTCTCTCCACTGATCTAATTTCAAAGCGCGCATGTTGGGGGAATTATGGACAGACCAGAGCTAAAAAGTTATCAGACAGAGAAACATTTTTGGGAACAGTCTGGGCATGGGAATGTCTGTTTGAAAACATATTTCACAATGCTGCTCAGAGGGGAGGAGGCAGAAAAGAAAATCAGAAGGACTGATTATTTCATGAAAGCATATTTTACTGATTGATTGCCTCCAGCCCTGTTGTTTTAATGATTTGTTGTGTGTATTATCTCTTATAAGCTGTGGTTTCTGGTTTCTAAGTTGGTATGGTAACTAGGGTCATAGGTTATTCTTCATCACATGCAATATATTATTTCTTATGACTAACTACTGATCATTTATGTAACTGAAATAAACATTTACAACAAATCTTAAAATTAACATGGCTTTTTGTTCATGTTTGTTTGCTAATTTAATATATCTGCTAGAAAAACTCTTCGTTTTCAAAAAATGAGATTGATTTCTTTTAATAAATTGCAATAATTGTAAGAAAGGAGCTTTCAGTAGAATCTTGCAACATTTTGGGACTATCAACACTGATAGTTTCCTATTAGACTTGTGCACCTGGACTCAAACTAGAAACGTATAGATGACGTAACATCTTATCTAAATGTGGTAGAAGTCATCTACTAGATACGAGTATACCCTCTTGTGCAGAAGTTAATAAAAAAAAATGGGTTTGAATTGGATAGTAGTCAAAGGATTCTCCAAGAATTCATATGCTGTTCAGCTCATGTTTGGCCTCTTTTAGCGCCCAGCTTATTAATAAATAACTTTTAAACCATCTGCAGTCAAAACCTAATGACGATTCAGTTAGTGAGACATAATTACCTCTCACAAGTTAGTCTTTCCTGTAAGAAGTTATTGTTGCCCTGTTGGAGACTCTGGTGGTAGGCACCAGGCTCACAGGCTGAACAGGACAGGCAAATTAGAATCACAGGTGTGGTGGGGAAGAACCTCTGGAACGATTCTTGCTCAGATCGGGACTGGCATTAAATTCGATGAGACTCCTCAGGGCCATTTCCAGTTGAGTTTAGATGATCCTTAAGGATGGAGGTTCCACAACGTCTCTGGAGAAGATACTCCAGGCCAGTGCTTCATGGTAGATTTTAAGTTGGTATAATGTGGTAGTGGTGCTGAACAAACAGTGTTACCCTATTCCCCTGCTTGTTATTCCCCATCTCCGCTGTGCCTTTTCCATGTCCTGGCAGAAGTATTTGTTCAGCTCCATGACAGATTGGATTTGGAAACCAATCTGAATTAAAGTAGGAGTGACTGATCTGATCCATTGTGTAATACCATGAAGTGCCATGCTGGCACAAAGAAGTAAGGAAGAGAGGTGGGGAGAGGTTCTGGAGCCAGGCTTATGAGGGGTAGGACAGCTTCTTTCAATTAATGACATCTGCTCCTGCCAGCTTGAAGTGTTTGTGAAACAACTGTAATGTGAACTTGAAGTAGCAGGATAATGGATTATAATGATTTTCTACTCGACAAAGAGGAGCCTAAAGTGTCAGTGAGTGGGAGGTGTGTCTGCCTTTAGGATTCCTGACAAGATGCAGCTCAGAAAGTTTTAACTTGGGCTAATTCTTGAAGTCTTCCTCTGAAGTGCACAGGGAAGCATGGGTTCTGGAAAGCTACATGAAATTATTTATAGGTACTTATCACAGTGATCTGTGGAAATGGGAGGCAGACCTTTAGGCACAGTATTGTTTTGGGTGCCTTTATTACTCATATGATACAAAGAGTTAGAGCAGCTGTACCGTGTATGATTTACTGTTAATCCGGAATTTCTGTAGCAATACTGTGGTTGAAATACCCGTGTGTGATTCAGAGGACTTCTGTTTCACTGTGACAGCTTGTCTTTTCCGAATGTGAATTTTGTTTACTAACATGAAAAGATCTTGTAACCTGGATTTTTAGGCATATTAAGAGCTGCCTTTTTTTTTTTTTCCAGAAGAAATTCCTATAGAGTAAAGCAAATAAACAGTGTGTGCTCACATCATTTTCATAACAATGTCATGCAAACACCATTTAAATATTAGAATTAAATAAAGAACTTTCAGAAATTTGACCTGGTTTAGGAGAAGTTCTGGCAGATGGTACGAGATTGTAAAAATAGCTCATAATTGTAGCAAAATTCTTCATAATATTTATTTAAACTGATTCCTGGCTGAATTATAGCTCTAGTGAATTAATTTACTACATCTCTCCCATTTTCACTGTCATGTTTGAATCAAGTAATGGGATCACTGAGAGAAATCTGGAAGGGCTGGCTGCTTTAGTCAGGACAGATCATCCCAATTAATTATGGTCATCATAAAAAACACATTAAATGATTTTGATAGCTTTTTTGTGGCAATAATGTTAATGCTATATGGTAAAATAGATATAGCATTTTGTCTAAGTATGATAAAGTGCTTCTGCTCTACGGAGTATATTTTAGGTGTTTCTGATGGTTATGGTATTAAAAGCTCAGTTGTGACATGTTTCTGTCATATAGAGAAAGTGACTGAAGAGTCAGAATGGATTTCTGAATTTAAGTTTTTTGCTGATTCATTGAATCATAGAATATCCTGAGTTGGAAGGGACCCATGAGGATCATCGAGTCCAACTCCTGGCCCTGCACAGGACCATCCCAAAGCATCACACCATGTGCCTGAAAGCATTGTCCAAATGCTTCTTGAACTCTGTCAGGCTTCATGCTGTGACCACTTCCCTGGAAAGCCTGTTCCAGTACCCAGCCACCCTCTGGGGAAAAAGCCTTTTCCTGATATCCAACTTAAACCTCCCCTGACACAACTTCAGGCCATTCCCTTGGGTCCTGTCACTGGTCACCACAGAGAAGAGATCAGTGCCTGTCCCTCCTCTTCCCCTCACGAGGAAGTTGTGACTGCAATGAGGTCTCCCCTCAGTCTCCTCCAGGCTGAACAGATGAAGTGCCCTCAGCCACTCCTCATACAGCTTCCCCTCAAGGCCCTTCACCATCTTCGTTGCCCTCCTTTGGACGTTCTCTAAGAGCTTAATATCTTTCTTATATTGTGGTGCCCAAAACTGCACACAATATTCAAGGTGAGGCCACCCCAGTGCAGAGCAGAGAGGGACAATCCCCTCCCTTGACCGGCTGACAGTGCTGGGCCTGATGCCCCCCCGGACATGGTTGGACCTCCTGGCTGCCCCTCCTGGCTGCCAGGGCACTGCTGACTCAGTCGTGACTCCTTACTTCGGTAAAAATCATTTATCTGGGTTTTTTCTACAAAATAAATAATTACACTGACCAAAAATTCTAAGCTGCATTGTAGAGATTGTACCTACCCATCCTTAAGGATATCATCTGATTTTGGCAACATTGTCCAAGAAGCATTGCTAGGCCTGGAAGAGATGATAAATACAACAGCAGCTGTTGTAGAAGATGTGAAATTCAACATAAGCCGCTGCCTCTTTTATTCATTTCTTAATGGATAAGAGCCTTTTTAATCTAACAGTATATTTGTATTTGTTCCCAATTCCACTTTCAACGAAATCAGGAATTTATATTTCCTTCCTCTGTCTGAACAGTCTTCAGACTTCAGTGTGAGCTCTTTGTTAGGTATGGTACTCTTGGATATCAGATCTCTTCTAAGACTTTTGCAAATATAACTCTTTAGCTGGCTCTTTTCTGTTGCCACAAGATATGGCAACTATTAAGGAATAGTTAATTGGACCTGTAATTTTTAGAGAAAAAGTAAAAGGCATCTGTATGGACCCACAGAAGGGATTGCAGTCCAATTTTTTCATCTTATTTGGTTTTGAGACTTTTGTGTTCTCATAGCCTTTAAACAGACTGTATGTTCTTCCATGCTGCAGGCAACCCATTCAGTATATCCATCTTTTTCATCTTTTTCATTCTCATTGTATAAAACAAATCTTTTTCAGTCCCTTGGAAAGGGCATTCCTCTTGTGGCTCATCTGTAATTGCCAACTTCATGACAGCAGTTGGAGCATTCATGAGTGAGAACTGGCTTTCTGCACCAGCTGTAAATCCTTATATTCAGTCCCTGTAGGGCAGACGAGTGGACACCTACAAGCAATTCAGCCAATTAATACAAGGCCTTAATCTTGGCTAGGCAGCTGGAACCATTCTTCAGGCTCTTACCCCAGGGGAACTGAGCTGCTGCTGCCTTTTACCAGGATCACCTTTGAGTGCTTTTGTTCTCCTTTAAGGTGTTAGGGATTTCTCATACTGTGGGTGCTAAGTAGTCCTTTTACAGACTGATTTTGTGTTTTTGTACTTACACACAGGAACCTGCTTCTAGGAAACACTTCATGAATTTGAGCTAAAAACAAGAAGTAAGGCACATACGGCTAGCTCTGCACTGAGAACCACAAAATGTTAAATGGAATTGAGGTGCCATCCTTAAATGTTGCTATATCGATTCAAAATAATTTTGTCAAGTGAAATAACCACAAAAATCTAAAATAATCTTGCTTTCTTTTCAGATTTATTACTGTGTAAGGAAGCAAATTTCACATTTAAACCCATCTCTAGAGACAAAATACATGAGAAAATGCAAAATTCCAATTAATTTGCAAGATAAAAATGAAAACTGAACAATGAAAGACAAAAGTACAGTATTTTCTGGATTATGTGAAAGTGAAATGTTAAGCAGCCCATTTGTTTACAAATCCATGAATCAAAAAGCAATGCTGAGGGTTTTGTGAATTTGCCTTCAGTGACACTGACTGTGCTGCTATTTATGTTGGTGTACTGTGAGAGGGTACTGAGAAAGATTTCACAAGAACTATCACTGCAGAAAACTGTAATCCTGGGTGTGGGTATTTGCCCTACTGTAGAAACTTCCTTTTCTTACATTTATGTTCTGTGGAAGTATTTATTGTTAGAAAATCCTGAAAATTATTAAAAACAATTAGAACTAACAATGACTGGTGTGTCAGCTCGCCACATCAACTTGTTTGATTTCAGGGCTGCAAAAACACAAAGAATAACCTCAGTTTTCTTCTTCCCATAATTTTTTCATGTTTCATTTTGTCCTTGTAGCCACCCCCCTTGCCCCAGCAGTCTCTCACAATTGTATTACCACTTCCTTTATTTTGTCTCAGGCCTGAGATCTATCACCATTCTTAGCCTGTGTGCCTATGAATGATACAGTGGATTATTCCGCAGTGCTCTGTGGCATGGCTGTGGATGACTAAAATGTCCTCTGGCAGCCATGCCAGTTTAAATTTTTCCTTAAACAGATTTGGATGAAAAAATAATCCAGCAAAATACTCTACAGTTGTTTTCAACTTGGCTCAATACATGAGTACAGCTTATTGTGTGGCCACAGGAACAGGTATCCTGGAACAACTGAAGGGATGAAGCTGGGGAAAGAACAGTAATGAGGACCAGCAGTAGCTAAAAATGTTCATCAGTCTGCCTTCAGTCAGGTTGTCTGTTGAACTGCAAATGTGACCTTTAGCAGGAGCAGTCAACAGTTGTGTAGTCTCAGAGTGATCTTTGTGCTGTATTTGCAGCTCTGGCATGGAAGTTATTTATCCTCTGTTGTTTTCATCTGTAAAATTGCAGTAATGAATTTCTCAACAGAGCATGGCTGTGGCAGTGCATTTACCTGTGGAGATACTAATGCGAAGACACAAAAGAAATGCCACAGAAAATAATGAGCTCTAGATATATTATCAAATTTACTAAGTTGCATGGGGAGTCCCCAAAGGATGGTTAATTGTATATTTTATTTAATACTGTTGTTGACTTTAGCAATTTCTACTTCTCTGTCTCCTGCCATCTTGTTCCTGCTTTGTCTGTATCCCTTCAGAGGAACCAACTCAGTTGTCAGATAAGAAAAAAAGTGCTTTTTTATTTGTCACATTACTCTTAGCTGTATCAGTTGTTTGACCTGGCTTACTACACAGCCAGATATAGGTAGGCAGGTATACAACAGCTGTTAGAAATAGCAAAACTGAAATCAGCTCAGAGTCAGATACAGGCACTTGGGAACAAGAGCTGCACACGCTGCTGCTGCTTCCAGAAAAGATGTGCCCTCAGTGGCTGCTGAGGCTGAGGGTCAGACCCTTTAGCTACCTTGAACTAACTTTAGAAAATGTGTTACATTCTGCAGCAAGAGGAAAAGAATTGCCAAAAGGATCTTCCCTCTCTTTACTGCTTCTTGTAGAATATTTCTTTGATAATTTCTAGTACTCAAAACAAACACTAAAGAAATAGTCTACTGATGAGCCCCATGCAAGGTAATGTGATTGCAAAGAAGAGGAGTCAGTATTACAGAAAGAGTAAATTCTGAAAAGAATTAGTCTAAAAATGTAAAAGATCTTTAAGTAAGTGATAAGGAGTAGATCCCTATAGGATTATAATCAGCAATTTGAATTCCAATTTAAGTGAACTCTAAGTGATTGTCATGAAGAGGAAGTAAAATCATCTGCTCTCAGGCACTATGTAGCCTCTTTGGAAGCTTAAAATCATTTAACATAATAGTTTTAGAGTATATACTGTATTGTGTATAACTACTTCAATGAATATTTGATATAAAACTCTTTTGATAAATAGCTTCTCCAAAGATACCTTCTACAACTTTATAACCCTTATTTATTCTCTTTACCCTTAATATACTTTTTAGTAAACTATAAAGAACATTTTTATTTCTTCTGGTGTCATACAATTCTTAATTTGGGTATTTCTATGCAGCTGAAATAACTGAAGGATGAATTTTAAGTGGGAGGAAACCCACTTCTTTCATCAAACTCTATTTTCAGGAAGAGTTTTTTCCATTAAAATGCTGAAGAGCAGAATCGCACCCTAATATGTTATAACCTGCTCCTGGCGCCAAATCAATTCTCATAAGATTGCCACAGACCTGCCAGTTTACTTTTAAAATTATTGGTCTCTGAGTAGTTGTAAATAAGACTAATCAAGATGGAGATTTTTAATAATATTTTCATCTTTCAGTAAATTATGCAATATGTCCATACTAAACTTGATCATTATCCAGAAGTACTTAATTTATGGAGCACACGTGACTGAACTTTAAAACTGGGCCAAATATTGCAGTAATTGCTGGATAATCCCATGTTTTCTGATTTGTCAGAGCTTCTCTAGAGACTGCAAATTCTGCTTGGCTTATTGGATCACTATGTGACTGTGCTTTAGAAGACTGGTAATTTCTAAATTATTTCCCTGTCTGGGAAACTGTTCTGAGCCTGATTTGGGCCTGATTTTGGCTTAAATTTAGCCTGAAAGTCAAGAGATTATGTCACATCCAATGAATAATGAAGATTTGGCACCTTTTTGGAGAGGTTCTGTAGAATGCAAAATTCTTCAAAACTGTTAATTATTATTTTTTCTCTTTTTAAAAAGCTTTCACAATCTACTACAGTAATAATAGTTTTTATTTTTGTTCTCTGTCTCTTTTCTTCAGTCGAGGCCTCTTGCCCTGCAGGACATTTTGCGAGGCAGCAAAAGAAGGCTGTGAACCAGTCCTGGGTATGGTAAATGCTTCTTGGCCAGATTTCCTGAAGTGCTCTCAATTCCAAAACAAAACTGAAAATGACACCAGTACAAGGGTATGCTTCTCACCACACCAAGAAAAAGGAGAGCACTGTACGTTTCCATTCTTAACTGTTACACTATGTTCACGAGTTCTTATTTAATGATGTATTTTTGTTACTGTGCAGGAAACATTCTATGTTGAAATCATTATTTCCTGCTACATTACTATTCCCTTCATATTACTGTGATAAAGTCTGGTTGTCAGTTGGTTATAATTTTGCTGTGCTTTAATTGTTTAGTCTGAATTTTTTTCAGACTTGTGTTGATTTGAGGCTTTTTTGTTTTGCATCAAAAATTCGGAGCTATTTTGAGGAAAGAAGGTAGGAGAAAAGTAATACAATCTTTGAAAACGTTCTTAGTTTCTCTCTGCTAAGCTCTAGTAAATACAGGTTTGCTATTTGGAGCAGGAACCTGATATACAGACCAAATTTCAAGTGTATCTCCTTTCTCCTTGCTGTAAAAATGATCCCCAAACTGATCAAGAGGTAGACTTTTCAAAAGGCATGGTCTTTATATGCCCATGCGTAAAGTCATAGAATCATCTAGGCTGAAAAAGATACTTAAGGTCACCCAGTCTAACAGTTAACCCAGCACTGCCAAGTCCACCACTAAACCATGTCCCTCAGTGTCATGTCTACATGTCTTTTAAATACCTTCAGGGATGGTGACTCCACGACTTCCTTGGTCAGCCTGTTCCAATGACTGACCACCACTCCTTCAGTGAAGAAAATTTTCCTAATATCCAATCTAAGCCTCCCTTGGTACAACTTGAGGCCATTTTCACCTGTCATATTGCTTGTTACTTAGGAAAAGAGACTGATCCCCACGTTGCTTTCAGGTTGTTGTAGAGTGATAAGGTTCCCCCGAGCATCCTTTTCTCCAGACTAAACATCTCCAACTCCCTCAGCTGCTTCTCATAAGACTTGTGCTCCAAAACTTTTTGAGCCCAAAACTTAATGCAGGTGTGGCCTCACCAGTGCTTAGTAGAGGGGGAGGATCACTGCCCTAATCGTGCTGGCCACACTGTTTCTGATACAGGCCAGGATGTCATTGGCCTTCTTGGCCACCCGGGCACACTGCTGGCTCATGTTCAGCTGGTTTCACAGGTCTAATGAGTTTTGATCATAGAATCATGGAATCATCAATGTTGAAAGAGACCTTTAAGATCATCCAGTCCAACCTTGAACCCAGCACTACCACTGTAATCCTTAAACCACTAAACCATTTCACTAGATCCGGATGTCTCTTAAACATATAAGGAAGTGAGAAGGAGGCATCATCAGTCGTTCATTCCTCATGAAACCAATGATACATTCTGGGGGGAAGAAATCTCAGAAGCCCTCTGAGGGCTGCCATTCGTATCCCCACTCACAGAAATATTCCAGCTCTGTTTTCTCTCTCTCAACTGACACTGTGTTAACTCTATTATTTTACTTGATTTGACCAGCCAGCATAACTGATGCTGTTAAAACCATGGAGGAAAGAAACACAGTATCTTACATGAGAAATAAAGCAACACAATGATCTGACTTAGATTAACGTGGAGCTCCCAAAAGAGCCCTGAAGTTATTTTTTGGGTAACTTGAATGGTAAAATACTTTCAAAAGCAGCAGTGAATATGGTGCTTCTGCTGTTTATAAAACAAAACCGTGTAAATGACAGTATAGAACTGTCAGAAAATGTTCACTTTTGTATTTTTACTCGAGGCATTATGAATGAATGTCTGTTTCCTTTAAAAAACGATGCATAAGTGGCCTGAACTGCACTTCATAGCCATGAGATT
Source organism: Pseudopipra pipra (assembly GCF_036250125.1). NCBI lineage: Eukaryota > Metazoa > Chordata > Aves > Passeriformes > Pipridae > Pseudopipra > Pseudopipra pipra. The sequence goes on from NC_087552.1 coordinate 49,671,500, forward strand.
TTTAACAAATCACAGAATTATAGAATGATTAGAGTTGGAAGGGACCTTAAATACCATCTTGTTCCAACCCCCCTCCCAAGGGCAGGGACACATTCCACTAGACCAAGTTGCTCTGCCCCCCATCCAACCTGGCCTTGACGTTTCCAGGGATGGGGCATCCACAACTTCTTTGGGCAAGCTGTTCCAGTGCCTCATCACCCTCACAGCAAAGAATTTTTTCCTAATATCTAATCCTAGCCTACTCTCTTTCAGCTTGAAGCCATTCCCTCTTATCCTCTCAGTACATGCTCTTGCAAGAAGTCCCTGTCCATCTTTCTTGTGGGCTCCCTTCAGATATGGGAAGGCTGCAATTAGGTCACCCCTAGGTTCACACTGGTATTAATTTAGGGGAATAACTTTGAGTAGACAATTGAAATACCTGATTACAACCAGGTATTTATTTTTCTGTAGGGAATGTGAAGCTAAATACATCCAATTGAGCTTTTTTTTGAGAAAAAGCTTTTAAAAACAGGAAGACATCATCTTTTTTGTGCCCTTATATTTCCTTAGTGCAGTGAAAAGAAGAGAGAGATGATCTGTATATGTGTAACATTGATGCTGACCAGCTGCAAAAACAGGAATAGTGGAATAATTTTTGAGGGAGATAAAAGGTTTTTCAGGATTGTGGTGGTCTTTCATGTGAGAAAGCATTCACAGTTTAAAAAACTATTTCCTGCAAGCATTAATTCTTTACTTCTTTTGAACCTGCGTTACATTTTCTTATGTTCTTTGATTTTTATTCTCCCATTCTGCCTCCCCCACCATTTATCTCTGCCTATATTTCTGTTCTTTGCTTGTTTCTTTGCTTGCAGTTTCCTATGTGGCCTTTTTAGGCCACATCCTTTGAGTGAAAGAGAAGGGTCTTTTGTCTTCTTTTTCCCACAGGGTTTTGCATCGTAAGGAAATAGAGAAATGAACCATTTCCTGGGAGTAAGTAGTTGCCAGCTTTTCTAATTTCATGATCATGATCCTATTCTCAAAACTTTCTGGAGTTGACAGGAACAAGATGCATGCACTGTACTGCAGGGTATATATGGTATAGGGAGCAGAGGATGAAAATTTGCAGGCAAGAGAATACAGGGATTCCTCTGTGTCCCATTGTGTTATTGTATATTGGGTCAGATGCAGATGAAGAGTCCATCTATCTTATAATGCTGACTCCAAAAGCTGAAAAAATCAAATGCACAGAGAAGAATAGGAGAACAGAGAAAGACAATGTGACAATACTTTTCCAAATGCTCCTGCATTTTGCATCTGTTTGAGATCCAAAGACTTTCTTTAACTTCTGACCCACCATAGATGTTTATTCCATTGATATGTCCCTTTGTTTTATGGACCTATGCACATTTTAACATGCACAGTATCGTGTTCCAAAGTGTTACAACTTATCAAAGCATTGTATGAAGAGCATTGCCTTTTGATTGTTTTAATACCTCCTAAGTTCTTTTATAGCATTAGGTAGTGAATGTTGTCTCCACTTTGAAAAAAATTAGCATCACTTTCCATGGTGATTTTCACAGCATAAAGAATACTTTATCTGTTGTTATACCTTGAAATGCAGATTTTGAGGATGGCAAAATGATGTTTATTTCAGTCTGTGCTGTCTGCAGCTTTCCAGGGACCTGCCCACATAATCTTCTATAGATGACATTCCTGTAATCTAGCTGGGAAGTACAGCACATAAATGGTCTTGCCTCCTCAAAACCACTTTTGATAGTACACGAGACACAGGTACAATAAAGCACTCTTTGCTGCCCATAGTGTTTAGTCAGGGATTTTGGAAGCTATTCCAATTTGTAAATCTTTCTGGGTAAGGTCTACAACAGGTAAATTTCTCTGTCAGCAAGGATTACTTCCATTTTGTTTGGGCTTTTTTACCTAATATTTTTTCTTCTTCAGTAATTCAGGTACACATATATTTGCATGATTTTATTAATAAATGTGTCAGTTATTTACAGAGGTATCAGTAATTAACATTTCCCAGCACATTTCTTTAAGAATAACACGCTTGCAATTTTTAATAATTTTGAGTGGAACGGTTCATACTTCTCTTACTTCAGACAACTATCTCAGGCATTATTTCTTTTGTTGCTGCTGCTGCCTTGTTTCCAGCAGTCCCAGCATTTCTGAGTATGCAGCCATTTGCGTGTGTTCAAGAAAGTCTTACACATGGTTGTATAACTAAATCCTCTAGGTTTCAGATCAAATATCAAGATTCAACATTCAACAAAAATGTTTGTTTTACAACATTTGACAAGGCTTTCGTAATTTCCAATAAATTCTGATTGAATTGTCAACCTACTAAAAACTTTTTGGACAAACTTGATAGAAAGCAGAAATTAAATTCATTGGACATACTGTTCAAAGTGTATGTGCTCTCCTTGCCATGAACACTGCATTGACTGGACCAAACATATCCAGTCATCACCTTGTAGAAGACTGCAAGAGGTGAGACTAGTGTTTCTAAAAATTTCTTCTGATTGCTTCCATATGCTAAAACTGAGAGAAACAATAGTAATTTCAGTCTTCCTCTTTTTTTGTGTATAACATACAAAACAAATAGGAAAATACTGACTGTAGGTATGACTGTAGAAGTGGTTTGGGGTAGGAGCAGAACAAGATGGGGATGCATTAAGGAGGCAGAGTCAGATGCTACAACACAGCTTCATTCACAGCCCAGAAATGAGTATGGGACCCCCAGAATCTTTGCTCTTCTAATCTGTAAGAAAAATAACCACATAAATATCCTTCCTGTTTACCTTTGTTCTCCCAGGCCAAATTGGCATATTCACACAAAAGGTAGAAGTCCCTTACTGTTGCTTAGTACCAGTAAAACTCTGTACTGATGGGGATCTGTAAGCAAATCAAGATGGTTCCTTTTGAGCTATTTCTGCTGTTTTTCTTTTCGAACATGCAGGAAACTCTGTAAAAGCCCAAGTTATAAGAATGTAAGATTACTGAGTCAGTTAAAGTTGCCTTTCCAACCTTGAAGACGCTTTCTTGTATGATAAATTACAATGTTTTGATTGTGTTATCATATTCTATTTTTACCTGACATAATTGTCTGAGGGATAAACACTGGTCTCTCGGGAACTAGAGCCCATACTGAGGAAGTCTGTTGTTTCTAGGGGCCCCTGTAGAGCTTACTGACTGTAGCAATAAGGAAGTGCAGTGCATAAGGCAGGAAACTGGAGAAACACCAAGATTGGCTCATAATAAAGAAAGTGTGATTTTATCATATGGAATGAGATTCTTCCCTGTCACCATTGCAGTCACCATGTTCAGCAAGGCACTGGAACAGAAGTGGACTCTTCATTTGTATAGCTGTAGTTTATTTGCAGCTGAAACATGCTCTTGCAGCTACAAATAAAGGCAAGAATTCTTTGAACATGTAAAATAATATCTGTCTTTACTCTCCAGGAAAAAAAACACACACGTTCTAACATTGGTCAAATTATTATTCGTTCTAACTTTAATATCTCACTGCCTCATTTTTGTCCCCTGTAAAATGAGACTGTAAGTGCTATCAAATCTCATGTTGGTTTTAAGACTATGATATTTTGCAGTTTGTAATACCCTCCAAAAGTGATAGAACGCAGGTAAGGGTGTAGCTCTTTAGTTAGAAGTTAGGAAACCTGTCCAACCACACAGTGTGTTGTGAGGGAACCTACTGAGGAGCACAGTATGAGGTAAACAATAACAGTGTGCAAAAGGATGGTGCTGGTGGTTTTGCCCTATCTTGCTTCTGATTAAGAGTCACAAAGATTAAATGGCACAAACTAGTTGAAAACCTTTAGTTTAAAAAAACTATTTTGGGCACTTTTCTGTGAAGTTAGAAGCCTTCTTTAAAATCATTGCATAAACAGCTTTCACTGCAATAAACATGGCCTCATTACACAACTAGAAAATGATGTTTGTATTGCAAAATCAAAACTATGTGCTGTCCAAGTGGAGAGTACACCTGGGAATGTAATAGAAAAGATTTTGAAATTATTCCTAAGTTTTTATTACAAACAAATTTTTCATAAAGGGTGTGTGTTTCAGTTGACTAAGTCTTAAGATTGCCCTGTTGCTTGAGGATGATAAAATAACATTTCGAGCTTAAAAAAGAATGTAAATATGTTGGAAAAAAATAATCCCCTGCTGACAAAAGTTAAAAGTAATAATGAAGGTACTGAGGGTGTGCGTGTGAATATCTGTTGCCATAGTGTGATAGAAAGGACTGCTGTTTTAGGACCACAAATTAAAAATCCAGATAAATAGTTGCAAGTAGCAATAGCGTCAGTGCAAACTGAAGCTATGTGTCATTTTTGAAAAACGCATATTTAGGTAGGTCCAGTGCTAAGTGATACCTCACAGCATCCACAGTTTATCAGTTTAATCTTGAATATCAGTTTAAAGTAGCATTAACTTTGTAGTGTTGATGCTAATGATTTTTCTCCTCATTCTGTCTTCTCTTTTGCAGCACTGTGTGGAGGAGAGGAGAGTTTCTTGTGTGCCAGTGGGATCTGCATCCCAGGGAAACTGCAGTGTAATGGCTACAACGACTGTGATGATTGGAGTGATGAGGTCCATTGCAGTAAGTTTCTTAAACCTTGCAGTGTTCTTTTGAGGCACTGAATCCCTTCACGGAAACCTGAACACTAAAGAAGGCTATTGGTACAGAATAGGAGCTTTGCACGGTATTTGCATATACTGACATTTGGACTCCTGTCTGTTGCCATTGATTCTGTTCACCTTTGCTCACTCAGGCTACAGCATGTGGTTTTGATCTGTCAAATTTTGTGCCTTGAGGCAGATATTCTGCAAAGAGCCATGTGGAAGTTAGAAGTGTTTGGGGGCTTTTTTAAAAATGGATCAATAAGGGAGTGCTTCCGATAATCAGCTGAAGACTGTTAGCTGTAGGTTTTTCCTTGTCCTTGGCACTGGTTTTAGAGTAGATGCAAGACCATCTGTTTAGAAAGTTCTCATCTCAACCCTGGATGAGATTTACTTAAATTAATCCCAGTATGTGGTGTAGTAGAAAAGAAAAATGAATATACATATGTGATAACTTAATTTCTTATTTATCTGTCTGTGGTAGTGCACATCTTTAGAGTTCCTATGTGTTTTTCTTTGTGAACAAAAATGTTCTTGGACTACAAACACTTTTAGAAAAGCTGAGCAAATGTACGGTAGGAAAATTATGAGAAGGGGAAAAAAAAAAAGAAAAAAGGAAAATGTGGGAAAATTATTAAATAGCGACTATAGTAGGGCATGATGCCACAAAACAGTGTTGCTCATTCAGACTTTGGAAACCATGCAGTTTACACTCACCTCAGAAGATTTATTCTTATTAGTGATTTAAGAGCCTGAGCATTCCAAGACTCACAAAGCTACTTCTAAGGAAGTTATTGCTAGATTTTATCTGGGATACTCCAAGGAATAAATGGCATTAATTTCCTCCTGGTCTCAATATGAATGAGGCTAGAGCTTGCTTTTCCTTTAATAGCCTCCATTTATTTAATGGAGATTGAGATAATGTCTGTTGTGTAAAAAGTATTGCATGTTTATATTTTTCCTGTCAGCATTAGCTTCAGATTTAATGTAAGCTAAAAACTTTAAAAATGCCTATGGGACTATGGCTCTCAAGTTCCATTAGAAATGGGAAAATAAGAAATTAGTAACAAAAGAATAAATATATTACATGTCTTGAAAAAACAAGCATAAATTTCATGAGCTAAGATTGCAAGCTCTAAGATTACCTTTAAAAGAATGCCTGTCTGTTTAATGATACAGGGTTTATGTGGGGAGGATGTCTTCTATTAGGATACTTAGTAAGAGTTGAGGTGAGGGGTCACATAAGACTTTCTTGACTTACATAGCAGAAATAGCAAAACTAAAGGAGGACTTATTTTCCTGAAAGCTTGTCTGATAAAAGATGCTAATGTTTCTTGCCATTCTTGCCCCTCTCGAAGTCTTAAGTCACCTCATTAAGTTATAGAATAGATTGCTCAGAGTCCCATCCAACCTGATCTTGAATGTTTCTAGGAATGGGGCATCTACCACTTCTCTGGACAAGCTGTCCCTGTGTTTCACCATCCTCATTGTAAAAAATTTATTCCTTATGTCTAGTCTAAATCTACCCTCTTTTAGTTTAAAACCATTATCCCTCGTCCTATCGCAACAGACCCTGTTAAAAAGTCTGTCCCCATCTTTCTTATATGCCCACTTTAAGTATTGAAAGGCCACTCCTCCAGGATAAACAGCCCCTACCCTCTCAACCTTTCCTCAAAGGAGAGGTGGACCATCCCTATGATCATTTTTGTGGCCTAGGTCCATGTCTTTCCTGTGTTGAGGACACCAGAGCTGGGTGCAGCACTCCAGGTGGGGTCTCACCAGAGCAGTGTAGAGGAGCAGAATCACCTCTCTTGACCTACAGGCCACTCTGATGCAGCCCAGGACGTATTTGGCTTTCTGGGCTGCAGGTGCACATTGCTGGTTCATGTCCAGCTTTTCATCCACCAGAACCCCCAAGTTTTTCTTGGCAGGGCTGCTTTCAATCCACATTCCTCAGCCTGTATTGATACTGGGGGTTGCTCAGACCCATGTGCAGCAAGTCACTCTGGATGGCGTCCTTCAGGAGTGTCAACTGTATCATTCAGCTCTTGTGTCTAACCTTGGTGTGTCATCCCACAGCTTGTCACAGTCAAGCCTGATACTATCCTCCTCCCCTCTCAAGTCTAGCTTAAAGATCTAACTCATCTGTCAATGAAACCCACTAGTTCCTGAGCATTGACTGACCTTCCACATCCAGAGCTTCATACCCATTGTACAGAGAGAAGCACCTGGGAAGGCGAGGTGGGCAAGAAGGAGTTTCACATGCTACCACAAGTGTGGACTTGCTTCCAGTCCCTCTTTTCCTTTAAGCTACTGCCTTGTGCCTGACAAAGGGAGGATACATCTGCAATTGCAAAATTCTTATATTAGAAGGATTTATGCTAAAATTTAGATGCTATCAGCTTGGAAAGACATCTCTGTTTTTTAGTTATAAAGTTACATACGTTGGGGATGGAATAGTCTCTCCCTGTGCAGGTGACTTTATCTGAGCTAAGTGTCTTAACCTGCTATATGGAGGATGAGCTAAGAAATAGAGCAACGCATGATTTGTCTGATTTTAAGCACACTATGCTATAAATTCTGTTTTTACTTTCTAAGATGACGTGAAACTTTTAGAAAATATGAATATTTCTGTGAGGTGAAGGAAAGAAGTGATTCATATTCAAGTTCCAGAGCTGAGGTTGCTTGAGAAACTTAGGGCATTCACCTAGGTGAAACACTTGGCTGACATTGATCTTAAGGGATAGAAACCCCACTGCACCTTCTGGGAGAGTTTTGCACCTATAAGTGTGTAATACACTTAGAAGGACACCCTGTTTTCAAAGTGGGACCATTGTGCAATCATAAACACAGGAGTCACATGCCAAGAGGAGAGAAGCACAAAGGACTTCCCTGGTTCCAGTGGCATAGCTTCAGTAGGAAGGAAGGATTCTCAGCTGTTTTATATCCTGGGTTTCTCCCTGGAAAGCTACATGTCAAGGAGAAGCCTAGAGGAAGGCAGTGAAACTAGATCACTCACTTCCCGACTGTGTGCTTTGAAATTAAAAGTTGTTTCTAATGGGACCAGACACCACAAACCCTGATTTCTCTTCTACCCGCATTCTCAACTACAACATAGAGTCCATGTTTATATTGAACCTCAGAGTATTCAAGTATTTTCAATATTCTCAGAGAATATCTGTCAGGCCTTTACCGAAGCCTTCAGTCATGAAAACAAAGCCTAAACTGATTTAGGGCTGGCAGTGATAAGAATTGCTTGATGAGAAGGCACCAAGGCAAAACTGAGCTGAAAACTGTGTAAAGCGTGAAGCTCATTTGAAGCCATTGTAAGACCAAAGGCAGGTTCAAAAGCAGGGTCTAGGAATATTGATTTTGCTGTTAGAATCCTCAGTTCCATTTAACAGCCACATTGGGTGCTCAAGACTGTCCTAGTAATCTAGATGATGAAGCCCACAACCTTTCTTGACAACTTTATGTGTATAATTTAATCAAACAGTTTGGTCCATATGCATAACTAGAGCACTTGGTTAAACAAAAAGACAATTAATAGGAACAGAGAAGAAATATCTGAAAATTTCTTTGATTTTTCATGTTCTTCCGTATTAAATTCTCGTAAACTGATACACACCAGTATTAATGCAGACCTTTGTAGTGTATCTTTAGCTAATCTTACTTTAGTCAGTACATTCTAGTGTTCATAGTTTATATGAATGTTCCAATGTAATTTTAACATTTTACAAAAATTTGTTTTGTAGACTGCAGTAGTGATGTATTTCGTTGCAACACGGGAAAATGCCTAAATTATACTTTTGTTTGTGATGGATATGATGACTGCGGAGACCTTAGCGATGAACAAAACTGTGGTAAATGAAAGTTTTATGTTTTTCTAAAGTCTTTAAGATATCACGATTGCCTAAACCAGTCATCTTTTCTCTTAAACTACTACAGGAGTAATAAATCCTGCTGTTATTCTATTTGGACAAAGTGAAAACAGCTCACAAATTCTATATGCAATTTGAAAAGGTTTAGAGGAAAGCTCTGGGTCAATCCAAATCTTGAAGGTAGTGGTATTTATAAGAAATATTATGATTTTCAGTTTGTTTTAAACTAATGCCAAAAGATGTTATGTTTGTTTCCTTGCTAGCTCGACTGAATTTAACTGAGATTAAAGGAAACCATAGGAGGCTACACTCTGGTGATGCCAACTGTTTTATGGCTGAACTGTTTTTACATAAGCTTCGTAGTGAACTTAAAATTCTTAAATTCTGTTTCTTCCAAGTTCTGTTTTCAATCATCTTTGCATGTTCTGACTCATTATATTTATCTATCTACCTAAACCTAACTGTCATAGGAGAAACAATGAAGTTTTGCCATAAAAAAGAATAATCTTCACATGTAAATACTGGAAAAATTTGAAAGCCTTATTTTTACTAATTTTTGTTCCTCGTCCTACACCCGAGATAAAATTAAGTTTTCTAAATTAATTATTTAATAGTTAAAATATTATTTCTTACTTTTTCCTTTTGCTTTTCTAAAGAAAATACAAAGAATTTATACTTCTGCTCCAAATTAAGCACACTCTAAGATCTTTCACTACTCTTTTGTCAGTTTTGGTTGTTTGGTGGGGGTTTTTTTATAACTCATCTTTGTTTAAAGATGATTTATATTTTCTAAACATTAATCTGACTCTTATAATTCCTATCTTGATATAGTTTTTTTATATAAAATTTAAGATCTAAGTCTTTGTACAGTCTATAAGTGGTTTTCATAGCAGATTTGGAAGACTGGACTGTGTCTACGCTCTGTATTTATTTTGGTGTGAAGTTAGCCTGCTCAACAGAATGCTCTTCTTTATTTGTGCATTCAGATAGAAAGACTAAGATAAAGATTGGAGTAATTTCTTCGTAAATAATTCTTATGGAAAATTCCAAGTGGCTGCAAGAGACATAGTTTCTGAAGTCAAGAATTTATTTTCTTTAATGTCTTAGTAAAAAGGTAAATGTACAGAATTATTTTCTCTGATGTCAGCTGAAAATATTGGCTAACTGAAAATCATTCCATTAGATGATAAACCAGAAGATCCTTTAACGTGCTTAACAAATTTTAGAACCTTATTTGCAAATGGTAACAGCTGTGCACCTGAGAGGTGGAAGGAGTGCATCGCTATCTCTGTAGGCAGTAGAATTCAGAACATATATAACTACCATCTGCAAAAAAATCTGCAGGTAAGGAAGATGTAATTTACTAATGCAAAATGGCTCCTTAATAAGAATGATTAACTAATAGGCATAGAGCAATTGATCAGTAATATAAAATACACATATGGTAACTTTGCATCCTTTTTTCCTTCAAATTTGCATTTTATGTAGATTGTAATCCGGTAACACATCATCAGTGTGGAGATGGAAGATGTATAACAGCTGATTGGGTATGTGATGGTGACCATGACTGTATAGACAAATCAGATGAGATAAATTGCTGTAAGTTCCCTTAATCTCTAAATTATCTTTTCTTTCTTTAAAAATTAAAAAAATATTTAAATTAAAATTAAATTAAAAAAATTAGGATAAGTAGTGCAATTACTTGTGAGGCAAAACTATAAGCTTATTTGATTTCAGAAGTTCACACTTGACAAATGTCCATTCTGGTAGACAGCTGCAGCAAATTAAACATTTGTTGCCATTGTTGAGAAATATACTGCTTTGTGTTTCAGCTTCTTGTAATTACAGATTTAGCTTTTTGTTAATTTTAATGTTCCCATTAGATGAGTAAAAATTATGTTGTTTTCTTTTTTTTTTTCTGAAAAGCTAAGCCTTCATATAAGTCTGTTGCTAATACCTGACATATAGTTTCAGTCTCTGTAGTTAAATATCAGCACAGCTATCGGGTATTGAAAACATAATGAAAATATCTCCTGATGTTCAGTGCTGAGCAGTGTTATCAGCTCCTCCTAAAATAACTTTAGGATGATGTTCAAAAATAATGCAGACCTTCATTAACCGAAGTTGATAAGAATATTGTCTTTTTTTATTTTTTTTATCTCCAGCATGTGACAGCCAGGGTCTCGTGGAGTGCAGAAATGGGCAGTGCATTCCTAGTGCATTCCAGTGTGATGGAGATAATGATTGTAAAGATGGAAGTGATGAAGAAAACTGCAATGAAAGTAAGGATATGCCTCATTTTACTTTTCTTACCAAACCTACCATTGACTTCTGTGCTCTGAAGCATCTTTAGCTAAAGCTGTCTGACAAATTTCTTTGCCTTTCAAATAACATGTGCTAAGGCTGATTGGTGTCTGCTTTCACACAGGAATTTGTAAGCAGACTTTTATTAGTACTTAAAAATATAAAAAGTTAAAGAAATGGAGGTGGTATTTAGCATAGTATTTAGTTATCTAACGTGATCAGTTGTTACTTGAAATAATGCATATTCACATTGTCTGGAGCAGTCAGAATCTATTGTCACAGGAATTGGTGTCATTTGAGGAGGAATTTTCTCATGAAAATCCTTTTTTGTCATAACTTGGGAATCAGAGAAAGGATGTTTCCATAAGTAAAGTAATGATTTAGTGTTACTAAGGGAAAATATATGAGAATGTAAGTTTTTGCAGCTACTTGATAACTGTCTTATGATGGACTGTATGAGAGAAGAAGAAACCACACAATTTCTTGAGCCCCAGAACATGGTTTCCAAAAGACACTCAGAAATAAATATTGTCATGTTATGATGTATTTCAGCATTTGAAGTTATTAAAGTTTTTCTCTTATGAATCTTATTTGAAAGAAATTAAAATATTTAACTTTATTTAGAAAGCTAGTGCTGTCAAATATAGTGTTAATAGGGCAAACTACTTAAAACTTATTAGAGCAGAACAGGCCTATTTTCATAAGATAAATATACAATGTGATTATATAAGCTTCATTTCTTTAGGAAACCAGTTTAGAAGAAATCTTGACTAAGCGTTTCTGCTCAGTCTCCTCTGTTCATATAAAGTTCTTGAGATCTTCCTACTCCACTTTAAACATCTCCATTCCAAAAAATACCTGAGAAGTTGAAACACAGAAAATAATGTAGTTGTTTTTCTTTGCTATTAATGTTGACATTGTAAAAAAGTTTTGCATGAAATTTCTTTCAGTTCTGACTGTGGCAATCTAAAAACTCAGGACCAAGTTTTGTCCTCAGTTCTGACTGTGCACTTTCACAAAATGTTCAGTTTTTATTCTTCATCTTTCTCGATGTCCAATCTGAGGCTTACACTATGAATTCTTTGATCCTTCATTTCTCTTGCATAATCTGGGCTAGAAGTCAGTGGTGTCTTTTGTTTTCACTGCTTTTTTTCCCCTGTTAATGTTGAAGAATGTTTAAAAATCTTCTTTTGCTAAGATGAACAGGTATAGATTAAAAGATTCAATATTTTGCAGTATTGTGTAGAGCAAAATTCTTTATGCAACCATATTCCATCCATCTTAATTTGCATGGGAATATCTTGTCAGACTTTGGACTTTATCACCTTTAGTTCCTTGCAAAGTCTGTGTAAAAGGAAGACAGAATTCTTGTGCCTAACTTGCTTACTATTGTATTTCTTACATATTTTGTTGTTTTCAGCAACTACAGAAAATATAATAGGATATACAGTTACTACAAATACACTTACTACTTCTATGCTCTACAAATCAAAAAAAAAATTTAGATATGCCTAGCAGAGTCAGTGAAGTAAGGGCTAAAGTGATCTGGAGTATTGGTTTTGTTACAAACACAGTAAATATGTGAAATCTGCATAGAAATCTGAGGTCAAGGTGTAGTGACTTGCCACTTGCTTATATAAGGATACAGGGACCTTGTGTCCTAGTACAAGTGTATACACATAGAGATTACAAATGGCCATTGCTTTGTCTATATCTGAATTAAGAAAAGTGTTCTCCTTCACTACATACCCTAAGGAAATCTAAGGTATAGCATCTGTGAAGAGTACTGCTCTCATTCATTTTGTGACAATAGAAACCCAGCATGGATGTATTCACAGCTGCTTCTGTGATCCATTCAAAAGACAGAGTAGACTTTGTTTACGGAAATTCAGCGTTGTCTGTGCTAGGATCAAAAAAATCTACATTGTGGCACATGAATTTTTAAAGAATTGAGAAGCTCTTCCATTGTGGGATAAGAAGAAGTTGGAGCAAACTTTAAAAAATAATTTTAATGTAAATATTTGGGATAGCTTTAGAAGTCAGGCGGCTTTGCCTGCCTTTCAAGTTCCATTTTGCAATCAGATGCACCTGTAAAATAAGACAGTCAATTGCTATGGCAAACAAATTGCCTTCATTGCTTCAATATATTACGTGGATGAAGGGAACTAAATCCACATAATTATGAGTAGATATGGATACGTCATCAGTTCTTTGAAAAGGTTGTTATCAAGGTCATTGAAATAAGGTATTTCTTAAGCATCTTCTGTATGCCCCGTGTCAGGATGTCATAACTGAATGATTAATGTTCATGGGCAGTAGTGCAATATAAACTCTGAGCAATAGTGGAAATAGACCATTTTAAACAGGATGAGATGGTAAAATACCATACATTCAGTCTTTCTGTACAGAATAGTAGATTAAATGACTGATTTTGCACATGAAAGACAGAATTTAATGGTTTGAAAAGGAGCTAGCCTCACTATAAGAAAGAGAAAAGTCCAAGGATTTGTCACATAAACTAACTACCCAGGTAGCATGCTCAGAAACTTTTGATAAAATGCTGGGTTTAGTTATTCTGGATATCACCTTTAGGACCGTAGGCTTTTTTGGGTTTCTTTTTGTTGTTTGTTTTTTAACCAGTCAAAGAAGGACAATAAAGCTTCAGCTCTGATGATCTTTCTTCAGGATATCTAGTACTGTCAAGCAAAACAAAATTAGAAAATGAGAAGCAAATCAACTGAATGGCATTGAAGAATAATTCTCAGAGAGTATTCTCTTTCAGCTAGGACTTATTGTTCTTTTAAAAACATGATTTACCTGACTTTTCATACTCTGCTAGAGGGTCATGGTAAATGTCCTTCAGAGACATATATCTCTTATTCAGAAACTGGGATATAAATTCTTACATTGAACATAGGGGTAAAGAAAGGTGAAATCTGGACAGTAGTGCACAACTTTCTTCTTTACAACACATCCTTACTACACTTGAAATACTTATTCAACTATGTAAAGGAAATACTTAATTGTTACATAAACAGTGTATTTTCTCACCACTACACTTCAGTCATTTTTATTGGTCTGGTAAATAATTTGAACAATAAACTTCTGTTTCCCTCAGATCAAACCCTCTGTCAGGAGGGAGACCAGAGGTGTTCTTCCTGTCCTGATCCCTGTGGAGCTTCTTTCTGTGAGATGAGAAACAACCAGGCAAACTGCAGTAAGTAGGTCATGTGCTTCATAATGTCACTGTTTTAGGATGTTTTAGATTATAATGAGGATGCAGGGTAGGACACAGTGAGTAATACTTTAATTTACTAGCTAATGTGTGCGTGCAGTGATTAAGTTTTGAAAGGGGCAATGTAGAAACAAAAGGATCATCATAAGTACATATATTTGACATGGAGGTTTTTTCCTTCTGTGAATTTTTATATGTTTTTAATGAGTGTTTGCATTTGCATTTTTTCTTAGCATTTAATGACATTCAGTGCTTACCTAAAGTAAACAACATAGTGTAAGTGTAAAGCAGAACCTACCGGTTTATTTTCAAAATATAAAAAAAGCCACGTTGCTGTATTTAGTAGCCTGGAGAATTTTAGCCCCTTTATGAAGGAGTCATTTTGATATTCAAACTGACAAAACAAATTGTTCCTCTGATCAATACCTGTTGTAGAGTATCAGGGTCTTCAACTCTGTGTATCCTTATATCTATGTCCTCTACTATACCACTCCACGCAAGGCTCCTGTACTAACTGTGCACTTGCTTCTGAATAGCTGTCTTTCCACTTGTGCAGTGCAGCAATGTGAACAAGTAATGGAGGTTTATTTGTCTAGGTTTGAAACTGGGGCACAACTATATTCAAAATTATTCAGAATTAATTAAAACTTAGTGTTGTGTTAACACAGTCGCATCAGTTCAGGTCACCTTGGCACATGGGCAGGCTTGGCTTCGCTTATATACGAATGTATAGCTGTGATTGCTTTGTGCTGAGATTATCTCTGCAAGGTATGGTCTGGTACTATATGGTAGCTTGTGTGGATAATCTTATTCCATTTAGGATGGAATGAATGTGGGAAGGTCAACTAGTCCAAACTCCATAGTCTCTGTAGAGCTGTGACTATCACCTACAAGTGTTTGTTTGAGACAGGCACCATTCATGCTGGTGTCTTTAGATGCTGCTGAAGTAAAGATATAAGATACTTTATAAAGAATAAATGCTTTACATGTACTTCTTTCAATGCTTTGCCTAAGTTTTTGTAAGGGAACAATCTTAAGTACCATGTTTAGCATTAGAAGGAATTTAGGTTACACCTTTGGTCAGCTAGCTCAAACTCCTCATCAAATCAGTGCCAATTGAATCATGTGGCCCATGACTTTTGCTGCTGATCTTTGAGCATCCTTAAGGTCAGAGATTACAGAGTCATTCTGAGAGATCTGTTTCAGTGTTATGCCACTCTCGTCATTAAAGTCTATTTTCCATATAAGTAACTGAAATTCTCTGTGTCACAACTTATGTCTTGCCTCTCATTCGATCCCTTCACACTTCTGAGAGTCTGGTTCCGTCTGCTTGACACCTTCCCATTAGGTAGCTGTTAAGGGTAATAAGATCTCCCCTTAAGGATGATCTCCCCTTAAAGATGATCTTCAAGGTCCCTTCCAGCCCAAACCACTCTATGATTCTATGATTTTTGACATTTGATATTTGAATTCCAAAACAATGTTCCTACTCCATATCATGGGAAAGCCAAAAGCTTTTTAGTGTAGATGTTTCCTCAAGACTTTATGGGCAACTCTCTGTAATTCTTAACGGGAGTAACAAATAATTAGTCTTTTGAATCATCTGTCTTTCTCCCTTGCTGGTCTAGTGAATATTTAATTGTTTATACACAATGGAACAGCAAGACAATTTGGGAGAGATTTTTCTTGCATGACATCTAGAAGAACTATTGTCTTTTTTCATATTATATTTTTCCTCGCATTTTGAGTTATTTCATCTTTGGTAAGAAGTGAGAGTTCTCATGGAAAATTTCAGTTTTGACAAACCAGTACTTGGTGGTCCAAATAAATATTTGATTGGAAAATTCCAAAGCATGGCCACATTTCACAATGTTGAATACGATGGATGTTCTCCGTGTATGATAATATCTGATCAGTTTAGGCTGGCATTATAATGCATTTACAACATATTTAGGATAACGGAACAAATATTTGAAGGGAGAGTGTAAAGAAGACAGAGTCAGGCTATTTCGGGACTCAGTGACAAGATCAGAGGCTATTGGCACAAAATAAAACATAATGAAGCTCTGACCATAAACACTTTTTTTTACTGTGAGTCTGACTGAACACAGGTTGCCCAGAGTGGTTGTAGAGAGTCCATTCTTGAAGACAGGCAAAAGCTGCCTGGACATAATTCTGCACAACCTGTTCTATTTGGCTGTGCTTGAGCAAGGGGGGTTGGCCTGTAGAGGCCCCTTCCAACCTCAGCCAATCTGTAATTTTCTGAAACATCCCATTCACTTCAGTTACTATGTTTGGAACTAATTCCTATTTGATAGATACAGCGAGTTAATGATAAACACAGAAAGGTATTAAATACAGGCGTAATCTATTTGGTGATGTCTTGGGTTTGCTTCATTGTGAAGAAAAGGAAGTGGCAGTAATGTGAGGAGAATTGAAGTCATTGAGCCTCGTATACCTCAAAGATGCAACTGAGGCATTTGAGACAACAGAAATAGTTCAGTATTGATGGTATGCAAGGATTTAGCAGAGAGGAAAAGCTGTACATAAAATGAGCTTTGTGATCATCAGATTAGAAGTAACAGTAAAAGAAGTTAAAAAAGGAAATACAAGACCAAGAAAGAGTGGACAGTTCTGCTGATCAGCTGAATAATTGACTGTTGGATCTTCTCTTAACTTCCTCTCAAAGATCCTGCTATGGGACGACACAGTTGCCACACTGTGCTGGCAACTGATGCTAGCAACTGGCTGGCAGAGTATATTAATCACGTTAAGTTATATTTTCTTCCAGAATAGTCAAATATTTCCAGTCTTTAGATAAAAAATCACTTTTGAATTGTACAATTTTTCATGGAAAATTTTCTCATATATCCAGACTAAATAAATTTAAATATTTTCAGATTGGTCTCATTGCTAAATCAGAAGATGAATTTCAGTCTGAATTGAAGTGAAATTCTGTAGTTTTCTGTTGTGGTGGAAAATTGAAAAAATACATTTCTGACTTCCAATTTGAGAAGAAATACAAAAGCTGTGCAATTTTTTAAATCCATGATACTAGATCAGTTCAGTATTTGTTGGGATAAACCCCTATAAGTTGGACAATTTTTGTATATAGCTATAGTCTCTATAATCATATAGACCTGTAGCTGTTGCATTCATTTTGCCCTTGCTTATCATTCTCTTTATTATTAACGATGTCTTATCTGAATTAAATTATTAGCATGTAGACTGTCTCTTGCTTAGTGCTTGTGCAATACATAACCTAATTGTCCCCATTCTTCCTTCAGATCTTAGTATGCAAAAAATAAAATTAAAAATCAAATTCTATATTCTGTTTTCTATCCAGAGATATTGTGCAGTCTCTGTCACTGGAGATTTTTTCAAGACCTGACTGAATAAAGCCTTGAGAAAGCTTATTAGTCCTCAGAGCTGACCAAGCTTTGAGCAGGACGTTGGACTAGAAACTTCATGAGATCCTTTCCAACCCAGATGTCCAATGATATCTGTCTTCATAATTTTGTTAATTGCACTGTCAAGATGAGGTGTGTTATGGTAGCATTGTAAGTACACCAGTAGGAAGTGTGTTGCTATAAAGTACAGGAACTCTCAAAAATAATCAGAAAAGATTATTGATCTTTTTGATTTGAAAAGAAGAAATCTGTTTTAAAGGATGGTTTATTGTACCACATTCAAGTTAAGACATTGCTCAGGAAATTAATGCATATTAATAAGGAAATATCAGTCTCAATAGTTTTGTGAGGTAGGCAGAAGTCAAACCCACCTTTACTGGCATGAGAACTCATATGGGGTCTTGAGCTCTGGAACTTGTTTCTAATGCCTGGGAGGAAATTCCTTGACTAATAAATTTGTTAAATACGTATGTAATTATTTCTGCAGTATTTAATTGAATCTCACACCATTTGTGGTTTTGTTTGTTTTCTTTCTGGAACAGGTCAGTGTGAACCAATTACTCTGGAACTTTGTATGAACTTGCCCTACAACTATACTTACTACCCAAACTACCTGGGCCACAGGACGCAGAAGGAAGCCTCTATCAGCTGGGAGTCTTCTCTTTTCCCAGCCTTGGTTCAGACCAACTGCTACAAGTACCTGATGTTTTTTGCCTGCACAATCTTAGTACCGAAATGTGACCCTCACACAAATCAGCGGATCCCACCTTGCAGGTACTATACTATACTTCATTTAATTCTTGACTTTGTCTGTCATATTAGCCTTTTGCAGTTCTATGCTTCCACTGACAACGCCAGAAATTTTGGGTTGGAATTCTGTAGCAAATGACAGAGAACTGTATTTTATGATTATTAAATGCAGTTCATTACATGTGTTTGTTTAGCATCAAAAGTATTCAGAAAAAGGAAAGAAATGGCAGATAGTTTATTTTCAAAATGTATATATAGAATAAATTAGACTATTTCAGTTGGAAGAGACCTACAATGACCACCTAGTCCAACTGCCTGACCATTTCTGTATTTCTGCCTCTTTTATTGGGCCTACCTTGACAGTATTTATCAATTAACATTTACTGCATTGAAAGAAAAGTGCACTGAAAATTGCAATGCATGTCCTAAAATTCCCTTGCTAGGGATTATTAACTTAGAGTATCTCAGAATTTCTAAGACATTAACTCAGTTACTTTGTGCAATTCCATTTTGTCTCCTCAGGACATTATGTGTACAGTCTAAGGAACGCTGCGAGGCTGTTCTTGGGATTGTAGGTCTGCAGTGGCCAGAGGATACAGACTGCACTCAGTTTCCAGATGAGAACTCAGACAATCAAACTTGTCTAACACCAGATGAAGATGTAGAAGGTATCTCCTATACATATAACAGCAAATTAAAGTTTTAAATAGGTTCCCAAGTTCATATCTTCTTTTTAATTATAATATTTAAACTGTGGAAATTATTCCTAACTGAGTTTCATGGAATTTGAATACCTGAAGTTTGCAGATAAGAAGAAATTTTCATGAGAAGTCTGTTTGAAGGAAGGTTCAATTACCCTCGATCTGTGAAAGTCAGTGTTTTGAGATTTGCTGCCAGCACAGCAACTGCTTGCTTGTTGTAATATTTCAATTTTTTATCTTCTTAGATGATCTAATAATGTTTTTCTAAGCAGGAGGTAGACCCTTGACAGTCTCTAAAAAGCTGATTCACTGTTGTTGCCCATCTTGGCTCCAAAACAGATATTCCTGGAAAATCAAAGAAAAAGGAGGAGGAGTTAGTATTCTTTGAGAAAAGGTCTAATTAATTCAGAGGTCTTATCGAAGTTCTTTTGGGTTCACTTACTACGAGAATTTTATGCTTATTCTGTGCCTGCATTCTACTGACTACCAGTGTTGGTTAGAAAGTCTTTCGTGGGAAGTGTAAATATTTTGTGGAAAAGCACATGTAACAAAAGAAATTAAGTGTCTGAGAACATTTAAAATGTTTGTGATTATGATGTATAAGTGATTTTCCAACTTAAGCAGTAAATAACAGAGTTATTACAATGTGCTGAATTCCTTAACTTCTCTTCCAGTCGGTGTTGAATCCAAGAATACCACTGGCCAAGACAATAGGCATTGTAAACTCAGTTATTTTCATAATGAACTATTCTTAAATGTTGGCAGTAAAGTTCACATACCTTTAACCATTAGAATGTAATTTTCTAAGGCTCCCAGTTTAGCTGATGACATTTCTGATACAACTGTTTATGGAATGTTAAAATTTACCCAAGGAACTACATGGTATTAAACATCTGAGGGATTTTTCTGGAAGGAAAAAAAGAAGGCAACATATGATGGAGGTTGTACATCAAAGTCAGTTACATGCATGATGTGAAAAAATGAGTGGGTTTGTCAAAACCACCTAAATAAAGCTTTTTCATAGAATCATAGAAATACAAAATAGCTTGGGTTGGGGGGGACCTAGTGCCAGAAGGGATCATCTAGTTAAAACCCCCCCTACCATGGGCAGAGATGTCTTCCACTAGACCAGGTTACTCAGAGCCCCATCCAACCTGGTCTTGAACACTTACAGGGATCAGACCTCTCCAGGTTCTCTGGGCAACCTGTTGCAGTGTCTCAACACCCTCACAGTAGTGAATTTCTTCCTAATATATAATCTAAAGCTACTCTCAGTTTGAAGCCATTCCCTCTTGTCCTGTCACTACATGCCCTTGTAAAACATTCCTCTCCATCTTTCTTGAAGGCTCCCTTCAGGTACTGAAGGTTGCAATTAGGTCACCCCAAGGCCTTCTCTTTTCCAGGCTGAACAATCCCAATTCTCTCAGCTTTCCTCACAGGAGAGGTGGTCCATCCCTCTGATCAACCTGGTGGCCCTCCTCTGGACTTACTCCAGCAGCTCAATGTTCCTCCTGTGCTGGGGACCCAGAGCTGGATGCAGGACTGCAGGTGGGGTCTCACAAAAGCAGAGTAGAGGAGAAGAATCACCTCCCTCAACCTGCTGCCCACACTGCTTTTGATGCAGCCCAGGATACAATCGGCTTTCTGGGCTGCAAGTGCACATTGCTGGGTCACGTCCAGCCTCTCATCCACCAGCACCCCCAAGTCCTTCTAGGCAGGGCTGCTCTCAATCCATTCATCCTCCAGCCTGTGTTGATACTGGGGGTTGCCCTGACCCAGGTGCAGCACTTTGTACTTGGTCTTCTTAAACTTCATGAGATTCCCATGGACCCACTTCTCAAGCTTGTCTGGGTTCCTCTGGGTGGCATCCCATCCTTGAGGTCTGTCAACTGCACCACTCAGTGTTTTGTCATCTGAAAACTTGCTGAGGGTGCACTTACTCTTTTCATCCATGTCATTAGTGAGGATATTAAATAACACTGGTCCTAGTAAGGACCCCTGAGGGATACCACTCGCCACTGATATCCATTGGGACTCTGAGCCATTGCCCACTGCCCTCTGGATGTGACTGCTCAACCAGTTCCTTAACTACCTAACAGTCCACCCACCAAATCCATCTCTCTTGAATTTAGAGAGGAGGATGTTTTAGGAGACCGTGTCAAAGGCTTTACACAAGTCCAGATAAATAACATCTGCAACCCTTCCCTTGTCCACTGATGTAATGACTCCATGGTAGAAAGCTACTAGGTTGGTCAGGCAGGACTTGTTCTTGGTGAAGCCATGCTGGTGTCTTGAATCACCTCATCCTCCATGTGCCTTAGCATGGTTTCTAAGAGAATCTGTTCCATGATCTTCCCAGGCACAGAGGAGAGGGTGGCAGGTCAGTAGTTCCCAGGGTCCTCTTTCTACCCATTTTAAAGATAGGTACCTCAAGCTTCACCTGACTGCTAAGACTTTTCTAATGTCATGAAAAGTGGCTTGGCAACTACATCAGCCAGTTCCCTCAGAACTCTGGGATATATCTCATCGGGTCCCATAGACTTAGGTACATTTCTCAGGTCATCATGAACCTGATCTTTACTTAGATTTGGAGGCATTTTTCTGCCCCATCCTCATCTTGCTGTCCCTCCACTTGAGAGGTGTGCAAGGAGAGGTTGCCATTGAAGACTGAGGCAAAAAAGTTGTCGAGTACTTCATCCTTCTCTTCATCCATTGTTAACAGTTTATCAGCATTGTTTACTGTGGGAGGTTACGCCTTCTTTGACCTTTTCTGGTTAACATACCTGTAGAAGCTCTTTCTGTTATTCTTTGCATACCTTGCCAGGTTCAGTTCCAGCTTCACCTTGGCCTTCCTCTCCCCATCCCCACACAGCATAACTTCATCTATATTCTTTCTAAGTTACCTGTCCTTGTTTCCACTGCCTGTGCATTTGCTTCTTTTCCTTTAGTTTGACCAGCAGTTCCCTACTCAGCCATGCCAGTCTCTTGCCTTCCTTGATGGATTTCTTGCTCCTGGGGATTGCTAGCTCTTGCACTCAGTGGAAGACTTCCTTAAAGATCATCCAGCTCTCTTCTGCTCTCTTGTCCCAGAATGGTACTCTAAGATGAGGCACAAGCAAGTGGACATCTATAGGTGGTTTTATTAATTTGAATAAACATGAAATTGTCAATTTTTTTTTTATCCTGAGGATATGTCTTTATTATTTCTTATATTCATTTCAATGCATCTCAAAACACCACAACAGTGAGAAGAGCGGCTAGAAAATCCATACTCTCAACCTAAACGTCGTATGCCAGTTATTTGTCAAAGCAGTGAAATCTGACAGAGGGCAGCATGTGAGGGAGAGCTCTGCAACACGTTGTTCCATCCCATTCACAGCTCAATCATTAAGTGTCTTGTCTGCTACATAGTTCCAGTCTAGTATCGCACAAGCTTTTTATTTCATTTACCCTTCCAAAACAGCAACAGTGATAAGTGCCCATGTCATGATTAAACTTGAGCTTATGGAGAATTGTTTCTCCCTGTTTCTTGTCATTGACAGAGTGCTCACCCAGTCACTTCAAGTGCCGTTCTGGGAGGTGTGTCCTGGCATCCAGAAGATGTGATGGTCAAGCTGACTGTGAGGATGATAGCGACGAGGACAGCTGTGGTAAATAAATTTAACGAGTTGGAATGGAGGGTAGCTGCAGCATTAGAAAATGAGTTTTGTTTTTCCTTCAGTGTTGGGTTTTTTTAAGACAGTTTCAGTAAAAATACTTTAACAAGAATCCTTCGTGATCAGTGTGAATACAACTTAACGATATTTGATAATTCAGATTCTGCTAACCACATTCCAGGATGTTTGAGTATTCCTTCAGTAATCAAGCTAAAAACATTCTGCAGATTTAATTCTTTTGACATTGCTGGAGATTCTACTGATAACTCCCTGGCAGATTAAATCTTGAATCCATAAATGTAGTTTCAAATTTATACGTGACAATGTTTTCACTATGATGTATCAACAAAAGGTCTGTGTTGCTGAAGTGGACTCTGTACTGCAAGGTCAAGAATTACATGTTTTTTCAGATTGATCAACTTCAAGCTCTAAGTGCAAGCACAGAACCACAAAGTTTATTCCCCAATATGTTTCTGAGTTTACTTATAGTAGAGAAGCTTTTGACTTTTAACCAACGGAGAT
Organism: Pseudopipra pipra; assembly: GCF_036250125.1. NCBI lineage: Eukaryota > Metazoa > Chordata > Aves > Passeriformes > Pipridae > Pseudopipra > Pseudopipra pipra. The sequence continues at coordinate 49,694,597 of NC_087552.1, forward strand.
GTATTGAGCTTGAGAATAATCAACAAATCTCTTGGTCACTGTGTATCCTTGCACATGCTGGCAGGAGAATTTTGAGAGGGAAAAAGCAGTTTAAACTGTTTCTTTATGTGACTAAAGGGTAGCCTCCATGGAGGTCTACATGCACACCTGGCATCTCTAGGGGCAAAGAGAATAATTATGCATCACTAAGGATTTAGAGAAGAGATGTGCATATAAGTAAAGATTGAAAAACATTCCAGCAGAGCAGGGCTAAGGTTCACAAGCTGTTTTTTTTTCTTTAACAGAGAGCGGGTTAAGATGATAGCACAGTTTATATGAGAAACAAAACTATGGCAGTAAGAAAGTTTCTACTCAGATGCACAAAAATAAGATAAAATCAAATCCAAAACCAGAAAGCTGAAGCTAGGCTAAAATTCAAGCTTGTCAGCTCCATGGAGTGCTTATCTTTTAAAAGCAGGTTGTTTTAATGTTTGCAGTAACCAAGGGGTTATTTATCACTAAGGTGTGATGTGTTCTCAGTCTCTGGGAGTTTCCAAATCACGCTTGTATTCTCTCTCCTCTATCTTTCTTTCTTTCTTTTTCTTTCTTTCTTTTTCTTTCTTTTTCTTTCTTTCTTTCTTTCTCTTTTCTTTCTTTCTTTCTTTTTCTTTCTTTCTTTCTTTCTTTTTCTTTCTTTCTTTCTCTCTTTCTCTCTCTCTTTCTTTCTCTTCTTTCCTTACTTCTTTCCTTCTTTCTTTCCCCTCCCTCTGTAAAAAGAAAGAAAGAAAGAAAGCTCTCTGAAATACAGTTTAATACTTGGTGATTCTCGTTTGGATTACGAAGGAAAGTCAGAGGTGATGATCACAGTGAGTCTTTCAGAGTTTGTCATCTCTTTACCTTTGAATCAATTGTCCTCCCTGACAAACATTCTTTGTTGCCACCAATTTTGAACTCCTTAGAAAACTAATTGTTATGTGTCTTTTAGTATAATTTTTTTCTCCTAGACATTAACGTTTGAAATATTGTTCTAATATGTAACATTCATTTCTCGAGTGGACCTCTCTCTGTCTCTACAGTCTAGACAGAATGTGACAAGCAATCAGCAGAATTCTTATCAGTTTCTATAAATATGGAAGACTGTATCTGCTAGGAAATTACTGCTGTCAGCGTGACATTACATTGACCAGGGGTAATACTGTTACTGAAGAACAAAAAGTCCTTGTAGAGCTCCAGAAGTAACTCTGACTCATTCATATTCCATGTGTGCAGGACAAAATCAAAAGTTGATGATCTTATCATGTGTAAATTGCTAGCTCAAATTTTATTAGATTTATTCTTTGGAGTTGGTTTTATAACATTAAGTAACACTCAGCATTTAATTAAAAAACCTTATATTTGAAGTGCCTTAAATGATAGGCATAGAACAACCTCACAGTGCAGGGAGAAAGCAGTTGGAAAAGAGTAGCTACAGCTCTCATATGCTTAAAAAAAATGTAAGTCCAAAAGATGTAAGTAAGAACAGTCCAAAGGCAATGTGGTATACTCTACCCATGCAGAGCAGAGCTGTATTCATCACCCACTGTCTCCTTCTGTTAGGAGTCCCTGTCATACTTTCGTGTGATCTTTGTGACAGAAAATCTCACCCATGCAATTGCAGTTAAATCCTAGGATTTACTTGTCATTTAAACTGGGATTTGGGGGAAAAATTAACCCAGATTTCTGACAATGAGACTTCTGAGTGCATTTCAGTAAAGTGTAGGGAAAGTAATTTCTGAAAAATATTATGAAAGACATCACAAGAGTTTGTGGTATTAAATATAGTTGATTGTAATTGATTGTATTAATTTGCTGGCTGCTGAACAATACCCCTGGCAGGGAGCAGAAGACCGTCCTACAACTACTAAAGAAATTGAGGACATAACTTTCAAAACCAATACTGTCTTTCACTATTTTCTGCAATCTGGGTGCTGACTGTAGTATTTTAGTTGAGAGAAAAATTTGGTGGTCTTAACATTAATGACTTAATATTAATTGCATGGGAAATGTATACATGAATAACAAATGGTAACTTCCTTCATATTTTGAAAAAGAATGAAGGTAAGATCATATGTGAAACCCTGTCTCTTGTCAAAACATATTTTTGAGATGGGGACAATGTAAATATGGCCAAGTTTTCCTACCTCCATTTTCACTTCCCTTTCATTGTCATTAAATTAAAATGCATGTCACAAAAATAATTAGAGATGAGATAGAAATACTCCAAACGGTAGATGGCCTCTATCAACAAAGCATATTTGAACACTGAATTCAGTAAGTAATGAATCTTTTTCTAGGGAATTGTCTCTGTATTTGTCTATGCTGTACTCAAACATAAGTTTTGGAGAGTCATGCTACACTTCACAGTGGAACACTGTGTGATGAAGGGAAAAGGCAAACATTAATTTAATGAATTGTAAACACTACTAAAAAATTGCAAAGTTCATAAATTATGGGGGTTTTAAACTTCCTTATTTTCATATTGTCTAAGTTTTGATTTGGCTCCCCACCAAGAACCCAAGACCCAGCACAAAAACCTCCGGCAAAGAGCAAAAGAGAAAAAAAACTATGAAAAAAACCCCCAGACTAGCCGAACTATATTAAAATATATATATATTTACGTATAGTACAGTTATATACAGTTGAAATACTCTATACAACCCCAGAAGGGAAAGGGAGAGGGAAGGGGGGGGAAAGGGGACAAAACCAAAACAGATATGCACAATCAAAAACTCAGGATCTAGCAAACTAAAGAATTAGCAAAAGAATATCTTACTACTTTCCTTGGGACAACAGAAATGGTGCTGAACGACCGCCGGCACGCTGCCGGACCCGGGATTGGCAGAAACAACAGGCCTTGTAGGCCCAGCCAGGCCTCAGCTCCCCCACAGGAGCGAGACCAACCTGCGGGAGTCTGCTGTCTCCAAACCTCGTGGAAGGGAAGAGAGGAACGGGCTTCTCTCTCCGTCTATTTATATGTTTGGTTACGTAAAGGAATAGGATGGAATACTTCCTTCCTTCCTTCCTGGCAACCAGGAAGGAAGGCCTAAACTCAAAACCATTACGCATATCAAGTTCCTAACATGACTACATTCTTTGTTCTTTATTAGAGTAAAGATTCTGTTTGGTTTCAATTAATTTTTCATTAATAGTTAACACAAATATTGTCAAGAAGGAGACCTGGCAAATGGATACTCAAGAAAATTCTTTTATCATGAGGAATTAGTTTCAAGGGTTAAGGCTGTTTATTTCTCTGTGCTGTAACATTTATTTACATGTTTTTTCCAATCTAAACAAAATCAAGCACTCTACATGTCCAGTTCCAGCAAAAACCTGAGTACACTTTTCCAGTAATCCAGTAGTGATTCTCTGGTTCATATTTGTAGAATTCACTTCTGAATTAAAAATTCTTGGAAACAGTGTATTTGCTTAGTAACTTAGGGCTGATACACTGCCGTAGTTCTAGGTCCAGGCAAACAGAGGTGCTGCTTTAAATGCAGTTTGTAAATTTATACCTCAACTATTTGCATGTAGGGACATCAGGGCTGTTACTTGAATTTGCACGTGGAATAAAATGAAAAGCATCATTTGTAGAACAGGTCAAAAAAGGCAATCAAATAATCTGTTTTAGTCAGGAGAACACATAGTTTTTATGGTTTCCTATAAAACTGGAGTGTCAGACATGCAGGACATTAGCATGTCTAAGTATTTAAACTGTTATCACAATGAAGTGCTTTATTAGTTGATGGAAATAAAAAGTGGAATAAAACAAGAGAAAACTCTTTTCTAAAATGTAGTTTGGACCATTCTTAATTTCCTCTAGATGACTAGCAGGAATTTTACTGACAAAGCACTTTGACATAGTTTTGTAAGTATTCCTCTTGAAATCAGAGAGGCTGGTTAGCAGGACTCTGAAGAAATAATAATGCCCTGTGTACCCTGCATTATAATGCAGGGAAAATTGAAGATTCATGTAGCTTTCAAATTGGCTTGGTCTCAGAGCATGGAACCAGGAGTACTGTTTATGGTCAATACTTAACAACTCTTTCTGCCTTTCATTGTGATTCTGCGTTAGGTTCTGTGTCAGCACTGCCAGAAAAAAAGTATATATTTCTACATGTTTTTCCTGGAGACACCACACTTTCATAGGATTTGCTTTTGAAAGATCAAAGGTCTGCGTGGTATGCTTTTAAAGGAATTTTTACAGACTTGAGGATTAGAAAAGTTCTTATATTATTAGTAAATGTATTTCAAGAGTAGTGGTGTATGGGTTTTGAGCTAATTGAGCTTGTGCCTAAACCATTGGTTATAGATATGTGCAGCATAATATAATTATTATTTAAAAAGCAGTGAAGTATTTTGAGGTGTTATACATTTTAGATCCATTTATCAAGTGTATACTCTGACAATCTTTTCTCCATTTCTTCATTAGTAACTTGGTACTATTCTTGGTACCTCCTAAAGTTTATACTGCAAGTGAAAATATTTAGTGTGTTTCAGGACTTCTAAAGAAGAAGAAAACAGTTCATTTGATATTGCATGCAAGTGTTTCAGAGCTGTGCTTCTCTGCCTCCAGGTTGTAGAGAAAGGGGCCTGTGGGAGTGTCCTTTGAAGAAGCTGTGCATCAAACACACTATGATCTGTGATGGTTTCCCGGACTGCCCTGACATGATGGATGAAAAGAACTGCTGTAAGGACTTATGCAGTTTATTAGTCCCATAAAGGGCTAATCACATTTTTGGGATGTTAGGGTGCCAAATAAATGAAAGTAAAAACGTTTCCACATATAGAAAGGCTTAGTCATTTCCTCAGTTTCCTTTTAAGTATTTCTATGGCACCAATTTGTCTCTTTCCTCATCTTGTGTCCTCTGTTGTTCTCATACCTGGATCCTTGCTGTCCCTTTGGTCACTCTGGTCCTCCCTATTTTTTATTCTCTCTCTCCCCCTCCTTGATTTTGTGTCTTTGTACTTCTTTTCTTTATTCCTTGTAGCCTTTTGACTCCTTTTCTCAATGTTTCTCAATATTATTCCATGCAGGCATAGCTACTCGCTGCTCTTTTTTTCTTGATTTCTACTTGATTTTCCTTCTGATCTCTTCATTGGTAAATTTCATTTGTTTCACTTCTTTATTTGATTTCCCTTCTGATTGACAGTTCTTAGATTCCATCTCCCCACGTGGCTCCAAAGACTTCTGCCATCTAAACTGTAATAACTGTCAAGGTACAAAACTTAGTATGGTACACTGATGGCATGGGCACACTGTCCATGTGCACAGTGTAAGCTGGCTCAAAGAGCTGACAGGGTGCAACAGGCTCCCTGGTCCACTGCAGGGCTGTCCTGTGCTCTCTTGCCACCGTGCCACTGACTAGTGGGATGGGCAGAGGGGGAAGATCTGCAAGCAGCAGCTTCTTTGCAGGCTCCCACTCTGTGTATGAAGCTGGGAGTGGGTGCTGTGAGATGTTAGCTTCACTTTCATGAATATATTAGTGGTACCCTGAGTTCTTTTCTTTTGAGAAAACCTGGTGTGTGGGCATGTCCCCAAGACAAGGAACTAGAAAGACATACTGGGTAACACTCAGCCTGCACAGGGAAGAAGAGATGGTTGGTTGGTGAAGTTGGTTGAAAACTGAAGTTTTCATTCTCTGGGTAATCCTGGTATTTTGTAATTTTTGCTGGGATGTTAGGATGCAATTTTATGATTTAAAAAAAAGTTGCTTCTGACTTCTGTTGTCAGGGACAGGGTAGTAGGCACATTTTATGTACTAAGTGGAGAATATTAATATATTTACCAGAATGATCAACAGCCTGCATATATCATTAAATTAACCTTTTTTGTGAGGGGGAAGAGACTGCTCTCAAAACACTTCTTAATCTGCTTTTAATTATGAAGATTATACCATTTGACTTCCAAGCTGTGCGCTGTAATCTAAAAAAGTGAATTAAAGTGATTTACTCATGGTCACACATTAAAATTATGGCAGGGAAAAGATTACAGAAGGGCTAACATTAAGCTGGTTTATAATTACCAGAGTAGGTTTCTTCTCTGCTTTTGTATTGGGGCTTGAATATTCTGAATGGAAGCAAAGTTTCCCCAGCTGAATTATGCTCTCTCTGGAAGGCAGAATTAGAGAGCTTTTTATGGTTATGCATGCTTTATTCCAGAGCCAGGGTAGGCAGCACTGCCTGCTCTGTCTGTATAGTTTTCACTGTTGAGTATACTTTCTGCAGTTGTGTTGTAAACAAATGCTTGGATTGTATGGCAGTATAAATGCTGTACATAACCCAAACATAGACACAACTGGAAGGCACTTCCTTCCATGTATTCTCTCCCTCTCTGCCCTACCCCGGCTCTAGAATTTTCTAATGATAGAGTTTATAGAAGCTAGAAATGTGTTAGTGAGGAGGGTACTGTAATGCTACACACCTGCCTTTTGGGAGTGGGTTTGTTATGATTTGGAGAAAGCTGGAAGTCACTTGCATATGGAAGCTCTTGTAGTTCCTGCACTGAACAGACTCTGGAAATCCCTATCTCATGCTGTCAACTGGCAAAAAACTGTGGACCAAAAGCATTTCTATCTGTACAGCAGTTCCCCATCTCTAAAGTGGAGATAAAAATAAATCCATAATTTTAAAAAGCAAAGGAGAATCCAAAAATTGATATAGAATTCCTGTGGATGAGAGGAAATATGTATTGATTACAGTAAAATATTTTTTCAAAGAACATGAATAATTAAACAAATATGGAGTAGTCTACAAAAAAGCATGGAACACAATACTTTTACTTAGAGTTTCTGAGAGGCTTAGACAGGTTTCATATGACAAGGCCACAAATGATATTAAGTAATTTTGCATCTTGCATTTCCAGCCACTCTTCCTTCCCTTTGAGTTGTGATGCCCTCTGCCACTGCATGGCAGCAAGCACCTTCTGCCTCAGTGATGTCCATGCTGAATTTTGTGCCAAATCTGTCTCACTTTCTTGCTCCCTAAATCTGGTCTTCACCCTCCTTGTTTGTTTAGTCTCAATGTAAACTTCACATTGATCACTTACTTCTGAGAGGGAAACATGTTTTTGTCCTTGCAGCATTTTGTGAAGAGAGTGAACTTGAATGTGCCAACCATGAATGTGTGCCACGTGAGCTCTGGTGTGATGGGCAGGCAGACTGCAGTGACAGCTCAGATGAATGGGACTGTGGTAAGTTTCCCCTGTGGGGTGCTTTCAGTTGATGTTTGGGTGATGGTAGTAGTCACTGGTAATTTGATTTAGAATACAATTGCAGTGGTGGAGGGATGCTCCTTCTATTACCAAAGGGAAGACTGGATTGAGGTTGGGAAAGCATCCAAGGAAGTGGGCAAAAGAGAAAGCAAAGACTCGGTGAGAGGTGTCACAGTGCAAATATAGAAGAAAAGTGATATGGCAGGGAAATGTGTAGGTAGTGTGGAAAATGTAGTGGATAGAAGAGCAAGTAGGAAGATGCTGAAGACTAGGAAGGCCATTTTGAGAAATTTTTTGTACATCATAAAAGCAGTTCATAAAATTTGATATACTGATTGAGAAGCAATGGTGATGATCGTTCTTGTAAACAGTAGTTGTTTTTTTCTATCTCTACACCCACAAATTGTTATGACAGGAACAGTATGTGTTACCAAGAGTGAAATCACTCTTATGTTAAGCAGCATTCATCCCAGAAATTATTTCAGTGGGATGTACTATCTGTGGGGTGAAACATCATTTTACAGGATTAAATGCTACCAGTGTCTCATCCTGTTCAATATTAGCAAGATTCTCATAGCCACGGTTGCCTTGGTTTTAAATTGCACAGCTATTCAGCCTATAAACCCAGAAAAAGTGCTGGCATCTTGGAAAACTCTTTTTAATGTAGTTGTATGTTTTCAGTTTGCCATTTATAAAACTATGTGAAATAACAGTGAAATTTTCCTCCTTTTTTCTTTCCAGTTACCCTGTCTAAAAACATGAATTCCTTGATGTTCCTGACCATTCACAGATCAGCTACTGATAACCATGTTTGTGCTGATGAGTGGCAAGAAAACTTAAGCCAACTGGCCTGCAATCAGATGGGTTTAGGGTAAGGTCAGTAGTTTGTAGTTTTGATAAATTTCTTAGGACAGTTGGAGTGCTGGAGTTAGATATTATCATTATCACTGCCATGTTAGACTTAGTGTGGAAATCATTCAGTGAGAAAAGAGGTAAAGAAATTTTGTAAGCTATGGCAGGAACAGAAGTTCACTAAAACCTAGGTGCTTTCACCACTTTATAAAGATTGCATGATTGTTATAAAAGAGTGTGTTGAACAGATAATGTCTTGCCAAGTCTCAATATTTGAACTTGCAGTTATTGCTGAGGCTCGGAATTGTTTGGCAATGTGATACTCTGTTTCTTCCCGAAGAATTACAGCAGACTTAGGAAACACAGGAAAATTTCTCTTTGTTTATTTGCATTCTGCAACAAATACTTGTGAGTTAGGCAAGCGGATATATTTAGCTTGGGTATCTTTGAACAATGAATTGTTAAAAATAGAGCTTTCTTTGTGGAACTCGGAAAAAGAAATAGCCTCTGTATGTCTTTCTTATTGCACGCACACTAATGTAATAGCTGCTTTGTGGAATAGTTGATACGAATATAACTGTTGGGAAAAAACCAAGTTCATCTGTTCTGATATCCAGCTGTCTTCTACTAGGAAAAGACAGATCTGATGGTATATAAGGATATCTTTTGTCAGTGTCTGATCCCCAAACTGGATTAAGAATTGTCTTTTCTATTTGTCTTTCACCACTACACATACTGACATGTAATCTTGTTCTTTGTACCTTTCTCAAAATACACAGGAGAATAAAGACCCTGGGTTACACTTAACCTACTGTATATTGCCTTGCACTGCGTGGATACTTGACATCAGTTGTAGTAATACCCTGCATTCAAGAACATCTGTAAATGGATTGCCTGCCATTCTAATACACAAAGATTCTATACTCCTCTAGCTAGTTTAGTGTATCTAAATAATATCATTATGCTTTAACCTTATATAACATCCTAATAAAGCTTAAAATGCTTTGATACCTTCAGAAATAGTTACTGATTTTACAACTTTGTTTTCTAAGAACAAAGCACTGATCTTAACATTAAGAATGTTTTTCTTCTTCGTAATTCAGTTTTTAGAATCACAGAATATCTTGAGTTGTAAGGAATCGATCAGGATCATCAAGTCCCACTCCTGGCCCTGCACAGGACACCCCAAGAGTCACCCCATGTGCTCCAGAGTATCATCCAAATGCCTCTTAAATTTTGTCAGGCTTGGTGTTGTGACCACTTCCCTGGGAAAGTTCCAGGGCCCAACCACCCTCTGGATGAAGAACCTTTTTCTGATCTCCAACCTAAACCTCCCCTGGCACATTCAGGCCATTCCCTTGGGTCCTGTCAGTGGTGACCATAGACAAGGGATCAGTGCCTACCCCTCCTCTTCCCCTCACAAGGAAGTTGTAGACTGCAATGAGGTCTCCCCTCAGTCTCCAGGCTAAACAGACCAAGTGACTTCAGCTGCTCCTCATACGGCTTCCCCTCAAGGCCATCTTTGTTGCCCTTCTTTGGATGCTCTCTAACAGCTTAATATCTTTCTTATATTGTGGTGCCCAAAACTGCACACAGTATTCAAGGTGAGGCTGCACCAGTGCAGAGCAGAGCGGGACAATCCTCTCCCTCAGCTGGCTGGTGATGCTTTACCTGATGCCCCCCAGGACACGGTTGGCCCTCCTGGCTGCTGGGGCACTGCCGACTCATATTCAACTTGACATCATTCCTAATGTAAAATTTGCTTAACTTTCCTATGATACTTGCTGCTAGGAAAATGAAAAAGGTGTTTAATTATCACAAGACCCCTGATTCCTTTCTTTTTACAGAAGTGTGCCTAGGCTTAAGGCACATGAGCATGAGTAGAAACCTATACCTTCTTGCTTCTTCACTGATGCTTGCTAACAGATGTTATCAATCCTACACTTTTAAGAAACATAAGAGACAAAAATGATTCTTAAATCTCACAAATCCATTTTCCAACAGGGTAAGAAAGATAGTTTACAAATCAGTTTTTCTACAAGATCTTTTTAGTAGTGACAGTAGTTGTGTGAAGGGCAGTGGGAAATTCCAGTACAAATCTGAAGAGTACAACTTCAGTCTGACTCCAGTATGAATTTCTAATTCTTTCTCACAGTTCTTCAGAAAACCAAACTAGTGTTTGTCTTTCCATTCTTAGTGCCTGATTTTGTCAATCACCTGAAGCTTGATTTTCTTAGCTATTCTCCAAGTTTTTGTCAAGTGGCACTGCCAAAAGTACAGTAAATTATCTTTGAAGAAGAGTTGTAAGAAAAACAAAGATTATGATGCATTCAGCAGAACTGATTTCAAAAAGTAGTAATACGAGTTAGTATAATTATTCAATTCCTTTGTTAACATTGCATAGGGGTTCAACGAAAACGTCACAGAGGGTAGCATTTGCTATATGGTGAAATGGAAGACCAAATTATAAAATGGAGTTTCATGCCACTCACTGTGAAATCTGTTCTGAAGCCATAAACTTCATCTGTTGGCTGTTATGTCCCGTATATATTATTTATTTGACTTACAACAAGAATGTCTGTGAGGTTGATAACACTGGTGTATTTAACATGGTCTTTCCAGTCACCATTGAGGGTACAGGTAAATTAGACTATATATTGCACAGAACTCAAATAATGATAAAAACACTCCTTTTTATTAATAAATAAATAGAAAATATTTTAAGCAGTTCTTTTCTTCAAGTATTCCCAATGAGAACAACTTCATTTTACTCTTTGAGAATATTAAAGCTGTGAATATACAGATTCTGTCCATATTAGAGCACAGTACAGAAACACCCAGTTTTGCAGTTGTGCAGATTTCTTTAATAATGACTTCTTGAATACTTGGTTTTGATGTAATAGTTCCCTTGTTTATTCTTAGAGAAAAATAATGCACATCAGATATCAAAGTTAAGACTTATTAATGTCTTAGACTGGGAATTACAATGAATGGTAACATATGACATTTTCATTTTCTGTAAAGCAAACTACTTTTCATAACTTTGCCAAATAAAAACTCCCAATTGCTATATAATGTGGTAATGTTTAATAAACTAAAACAGTGTCTTTCTAACAGCTTTTGGATGTTCTAGTTATTTAAAAATAACATATTTTTAATACTTAAGTCTAAATCAAGCTGAAAAAACAGATGAAGATAATTAAATGACAGTGGTTAAAGTTGGTTTAGTTTAGCTGATAGTGGTAACACATTTTGCAGAATATCAATCCGTCTCTTTGGGAGGTATAAGCATTATGTCTGAAGCAGCATTAAAATTAATTCTATTCTGCCTATTGCGCAAAGTGCAAGCAGTTTTCCTGGCTGTTTGCCAGTAGTAATTCCACAGATGATGTGGTTCTCCAATTTTTTACTGCACAGCTCATGCAATGTGTTGTGTGATGCATGATGCAACATCACAGAAAACTGCAAGTTCCAAGCATTGTCTGAAAGACTAATGGTGGCTGTTGCTCAAGTTATGCAATATGTTTCCCTCTAGTGCAAAAAGAATGTTAGATATGAAGTAAGCTTTTGTTTGTAATGCTAAGAGCCTAATGGGAATGTTCAGGTCTTAGGTTTCATAGTTTACAGCCAGACGGGACTATCATATCACTTGATGCAACTGCCTGTTCGTCTCAGGACACATAAATTTGTTCAGAGACCTCCTTCTGAATCCCAGATTTCAGTACAGTGAAATTAAATGCAGACCCTGGCAATTAATTTTCCTGCTAACACAGATAGAAAATGGAACAGCAGTTGCCATCAGTCTCACATCTGTCCTGGTGTGTGCAACAGAGGCTATGCTGCTGAAGGTGGGTGTAGCGTGTAGGTTCAGAACATTATGTTAGAAGACTGTAGTTTTGTCTTGGTGTTCAGTTGAAGAAAACTGCTTTCGTATACTTGGAATCCACATTTTTATTGATGAAATAGTGACCGTAAAACCATGGTCTGCTCAGCTCTGAAGTTTGACAACTAGGATGATATAAGAAATATAATAATGAAATATAATAATGTTAAACATCAGCAGCTTGTACCCAGCACGAGTACAGGAGTATTTTACCTCATCTGCTTGTTCTGGTCTAGCAGTAAGAGCATAAAATCACAGCTGTTTACCAAGATACTTGTTTTTAAAAATCTACTGTAAACTCTGCTACCTCTTCCTGCAGCTGCTGCTCCTTTTCTTGGAGGCTGTGTTTCCACTGAAAGCAGTAGCTCCTTTTCCTTCTTTTCCTCTGCTGTAGCATCTACTGTGTGTGTATTTATGAAAGGGAGGGACCAATCTCTTCTTACTGTCTGGCTTTTTGTCTTTCCTAATACTTTCTCACTCTCTCTCTCTTTTGTATGGAGTTCTTTACTAATATTTGACAACTGAGCAGTCAAGCTGCTAGACCAATAACCTGTTGTTCTTACATGAACTATTATGCTTTCTTATTATGATATAACTGTTTCTGCAACAGGGATAACGGAAGCTCAGTTTAATGTCTTGATTGTCTAAAAAAATCAAAGGAAAAAACCCTGAATACTTCTGTCATATAATAAATTTGAACTTCTGAACGTAACCTACTTCATTTTCTCCAAGAATAAATATGACATTTAGTGAATCAAATTCCATGCCAAAGATGAAGTATTTGAACTCATTAATTGTCTGGATTTCTAGACCCACTCAACAGAATGTAAAATATTCTTGACCTACCTTGAATCTATTCTCATTGTCCATGGCCACAGTGTGTTCTATTAATTCTCTAGGTGATTTAGCAAAATAGCAAATTCTTCATGTTCCATTTAATTTTTTAAGAATGGAAACTAATAACTTGTTAATAAAATTTACTGAAAATAACATCACAAGCTGTGGTAGATGTAGAAGGCTGTTTTAGTAATTTTGAGCAATTGTAAACCAATGTTAAAATATGCAGACTTTAATCAGTGTATTAGAGTTGCATTAGATTAAATCTGATAGATTATGTCTCATCTTTCATGTGCATATGTAGTATTTTAAAATTATTTGGATAAGGCTTTTTACAAAGAAACTTCAGCCTAATAATGCCTGGCAAATTGTGACAATTTCTTCAATTAATCATAGGGTCAGCTACCTCATATAACACTTTTTAGCTCCATAATCAGATAGTTGTTGTTTTTTTTTTAAGTAAAAAGAGAATTGTTATTGGTGATTTAGTATCTCAAATGGCCTTGGAGCTGCCTGAATGTGCTCCTGGGTAACTGGCCATAGGTGGCCCTACTTGACCTCCAAAGGTCCCTTCTAAGCCCAGCCATTCTGTGATTGACTAAAAGAAAGATAAATGAACACTGCCAACAAAGGAAATGTTCTTAATTCTTATTCTAATTATTGATCACAAATTTTTTTAAAAAATATTTTATGTCACAGCTTGTACAAATGACATTATAAACCCCCCTTCATTTTCTTTTTTTTTCCCTGGCTTCCAGGTCAAATTTACTCACCTTAACACTAAACAGATATTAAATCTGTCTGCACTGAAAAGTCTTTCTGGAATCTGCAAGTTGAAGTGGTTTTGGGGTTTTTTGGGGGGGAGGTGTTTGGTTGGTTGGTTTGGTTTGGTTGTTGGTTTTTTTTTTACTAATTTGTTATTACCAGTAGAACTATGAGAAGACTTCTTAGTGAATAATAATTCTGTCTGGGGAAACATTAAACAAAGAAACAAGTGAATTTTGTTCAAATTCAGTGAACAGCTTCAGCAGGGGAAAAAAGGTTGAAAAGTCAAGTTATTTGTTTCAACTTTTTAAAATGAAACATGTACAATTTTATGTCAAAACAATATTTTTCTCTAAAATGCGTCCTTCATATTTTTAAAATTAAAACCTAATTGACCTTAAATGACGGAGTTTACATTTAATTTGAAGTTGAATTAAGACTTCCAGCTAAGAAAATCTAGATTTTATTTGAATTTTTAAATGTAGATGGTCCCAAATGGTCTTTTTTTTAAGTTTAGCTACAAAATCATGCTTTATGAGACCTATAATTTACAAACTCAAGCAACTGAGTGTTGTGGTGTAATGCCAGCCACCAGCTCAGCCCCATGTAGCCACTTGCTCACTACTCCCACAGTGGGATGGAGAGACAATGGGGAAGAGTAAAAGTGAGAAAACTTGTGGATTGAGATAAAGACAGATGAATAGGTAAAGCAAAAGCCACACACACTCGTGAGCAGCGGTGTATTCAGCCCTCTCCAGGGAAATAGGGTCCTTCACAAGTAATGTCGACTTGGGAGGACAAATGCCATCACTCCAAACGTTCCCTTCTTCCTCTTTCCTTGTGCTTTACATGCTGAACATTATGCCATATGGTATGGAATATTCCTTTGGAGAGTTGGGGTCAGCTGTCCTGGCTGCATCCCCTGCTGAATCCTTGTGCGCTCCCAGCCCTCTCTCTGGTGAGATGGGGTGAGGAGCAGAACAGGCCTTGACTCTGTGTAAGCACTGCTCAGCAAGAATAAAAACAACCCACTATTATCAACACAGTTTTCAGCACAAATCCGAAACACAATTCCATACTAGCTACAGAGAATTAACTCTATCCTAGACAAAACCAGCACACAGAAATAAAGCAAGTAAAATTGTTGGTAGGGTTGACTAGTTTATCAGTTAGAACATAAGACTTAGGGATTTTGAAACCTGGAAATATCACAGTGATTACCTACTTTCTGCTAGAAATTTTAAGAACTATTTAATCATACATGTTTGAGTTTTCTATCAATGCAGCGAATCTTTTTAATTTCCATTTTCTATGTTTCAATATGTTTTCACATTACAATTTCACATTTCTCTGATTTTAATGCTGTAAAAATCAAGGTTTTGATCTTTTGCTTTATATTCTATGGCACGGCTTAAGACCAATTCTGCTTAAGACCAAGAATCATCTTAACCAGTAAGTACAGACAGGAAACAGATGCTGTGGCAGCTCAGAAATAGGCCTAATTTGTTTTAAATTACTGCCCATACATACATTATTCATTGCTTTCTGGAATAACTCAAGGCTTCCTTTTCCAAGCCTTTTGTCACAAGAGGTTTACAACAATGGAATTGTAGAAGCTGAACAGATGCATGTTACTGTTACTTTGAAGGGAGAAGTAATCCAGTTTATGGATTAAACTTTATTCTAAACTTGCAATTTAATACATTTGACAGAGGTTTCCAAAATGAAGTAGGGAGAATAAAGTATCCCAAACTGTTACAAACAAAATGATGAACTTCATAAACTAAAATTAATCCCTGCCTTTTATTTTTTTCTTTATTTTTTATTCTAATTTAACATGCAAATCATAATGCTCATTGTGTTCCAACATAAACTTTGACTGTTGTGCACAGTGATCAGCAGGTAGCAGGCTTGAATGCTTTTTATTTAGTATTTCCATTGTACAACTTATCTTATGAAACATTACTTTTCCCCACTGTGAGCACATTTATAATGTAGAACACAGACTGGATTTTTCTTTCTTAATTCTAAAAATTCCTCTCCTAAACATGTATAAGGGAATTGATAGTGTGAAATTAAATGTATTAAAGGAATTTTATACTAATTTTGAAGTTGAAATTGAAAAATAAGAAAATGTAAGTTAGAATTTCCCACTGGCGTAGACATAAGTGCTACTGAAAATTGAAATGTCTTGGTTTTTGATTTTATGAGTGACTGATTTTACAGATTATTGATTTTTTTTTAATTGACTTAGATTAAAGGAAACTTTTTAGATTAAAGAAATTATATATGTTAGAATTTTAAGTTCATTAGATCTAGCAGACATCTTCTGTGAAGAACAAGACTAACTTGGCTGAGGCACAAGCTGTAGAGTGACCTGAAACTGGAAATGGAATTCTAGAGGGAGTGAAGATGTAGTTCAAACTTACAGGAAGTGGTATAGAACAACAGCAAAAATATCTGGAAAAAGCCAGGAATATTAAACAAAGCGAACAAACAAACAAAAAGCAAACAAGCAAAAAACTAAAACAAAAGCACAAGGAAACCTTAGGAAATCATATTATGTGTCTAAAGTGGCAAAGACCTAAGAAATGGGGCTAGAGTAAGAAAATAATAGGGAATAAAATACTTTTCAAAGTAGCTAGTTTTGTCGGAATTCATCCAAGTGCATTTAAAATTTATGGCTATGGTTGATCTCCATTATGGCTGACAGCAATGGAAGCCATGATTTTGAGAAGTGTGAGAGAATGGAGAATACTATTTGGTATGCCATCTTCCGTTAAAAAGGATAAAAGAAGAAGATGCAGAGATTTACAAACTAGTCGCCTAGCTTCAAATACCAGCAAATATTTACAGAAGTATAAGGTCTTAATGACAGACAGAATGTATTTGTCAGTAACTAATCATGTCAGAGTCCCTTAATTTATTCCTTGAAATAGCAGAGACACTGTGGATGGGGAAGGAACTGTAGATGTGATATAACTTTCACACTATGTGAAATTACTTTTGAAATAAATAAGGAGATATGGACGAAGATAAAATGATATGAGACTGTTGATGATTCCTTGTCAAACCATAAAGATGTACTGGTAGGGGGCTAGACACATTCCAGTGTGTCTGGAGTGATAGTGGTGTTCTGAGTCATTCAGAAGAGAGAGTGGTGAGTACGCTTGATAATTTCTCATTCAGCATCAATTGGGAGGATATGAAAGCATTTTGGAGAGCAGAATTAGAATTTAAAAATTTTTTGACAGACTGGAGAAATGGCCTGAATTAACCAGGAATGTTTATGAGTAATCCCTCTGGAGTATTCAGTTTGTGTTAGATTTTGACTAGACGAGGAAAGTTCAGAATAGGTCACAGGAATGACCAGAGACCTAGAAAGCATGGTATATGAAGAAGGGTTGGAAACTCTGGGTAATCAGTCAGGGGGAGGTATAGGGGCCTTGGAATATGTAAAAGGTTGCTGCAGAAGGTAAGGAGTAACTCGTTCTCCATTTCCATTGGAAATAAGACAGAGTAATGAGCTTAAAAGACAGGCAGGCAGATTAAGAACAAACATTAGAAAAACATTGCTTGCATATATTGCCTTGAAACGCTGAGGATAGGTACAAAGAGGGCAGAACAAAATCTGTCAGGATTTAGATATGGTCGATCTTATTTTGGATTAGGGGAATGGATCAGATGGCCTCGTAAGATTTCTTTCGGCTGAATTTTCCGATAGTTAATTATTTAGTGAAAGAAAGTCTTGTGGAAGAATTTTTTCATAGATCCTAATTCTGTTTCATTCTTGAAAGCAGTGCGGAGGACCTAATGAAAATCTACATGGAAGTCATACTTGTCTTTTACCACTAAGCCTGGTATTTCTATCACTTCAGATATAAAGGAGGAAAAAACCATAAAACATTGCTGTTTGTTGTGCATCTGTTTTAAACTTACTTAAATATGACACTTTTCATATAGTCTTGGAGAAGCCCACAGGCTGGGACTACAGGAACCCTAAAGTATGTTCTTTGAGTGTTATGTTTGAGCAGTTTGAGCTCAGAAGCTCTAGCATAGCTCTTTTGGATATAAAGATTTACTCCAGACACTAGACACATGAGACAATTAAACTTTTGTGGTCTGTTCCGATTCTTAAAACCCCAAGGGTTTAAAAATAGTATTTCAGTACACTAATAGTTTCATCCAAATAGCACCACGAGATGTTATAAAGTCACGTGGATGCAGGCAGGATTTGTACATTATCTTGGAAACCTGGTGAGGGATCTGGTCCAAAAATCACAACTGAAAAGGTGTGAATTATTGTTACCATGGTATGAATGCCTTAAGTTTGCAGATATCACTAATAAACTTACTGAAGTAATGTAGATATTTCAGATATCTACACGTAGATATTGATTGGATTCTATGTCCTCAGAGGTCTTTTCCAGCCTAATTGATTCTGTGATTCAGTGACTGTACCTTAATGTTAAAATACGCTCTGATGTGTGTAAAGTCTGTTCTGGTAACTTGGCCTTTTTTAAAATTCACCTCTTCAGTGTAGGTACTGGTCACTACAGTCTATTTGTACTGTGCAACAGAATCATAAAATCCTCACAGTAACACACAGTGGGAGAAATCTAGTTCACGTCCTATTTGAAGCAGGATTATTGCCAAAATGAGCACAGCTCAATCACTGCTCTGTTTAGCCAAGTCTTAAAAACCTGGATAGATTGGAATTTCACAGTTTCTCTGTTCCAGAGCTGCTTCACCTTCCTAGTGAAAAAATATTTCCTTTTCATCTTCTATGAATCTCCAAAGCTGCAACTGTAGGCCATTTCCCCCAGGTTTTACCATGCAGCACTTCTGGAAAAATTTCTTTCTGTCGTGTTTTAACTCCCGTTCAAGTAGTTGAAGGTTTTTATTGAATTGTCCATTACCTTCTTCTTCACAAGAATAAGCAAGTCCAGTTCCCTCAAACCCTACTTATGCGTCACTGCCAGAGTGCCCTAGAAAATTTGAAAGCCATTTGTGTGATCCTTTCCAGTTTTTGAATATCCTCTTAAACTGAGGTGGCTCAAAACTGCACACTGTGTTCCAATATAAATGGTTTCAGTCAAGAAACACTGTTTCAATTTTGCTTTTTATTGCAGTACAGGTAATAATTAAAAGCACTAGTTTAAAATTCACACCAAGTTTCTGAACAAAACTGTTCCGGTATGTGCAAACCAAAGGGGAAAAAAGAAAACTGCAGAGAAGTGAAAGAGCCTTCTGAAAGTGTTTAGTAAAAAAAAAATCTTTAATTGGTTTGCCTGAAATCCTGATAGATACTGCAACTTCAACAGGCCACTGAGCTATAAAACTGGCAGGAGAGCTAATTTTGAACTTGAAGCTTGATGTGTAAAGGTAATTAGCAGCTGCAACCTTATTTTTTAAGAGTCTGAGAAGCTCCATAAAGCCAAATATTCTTGTGAATTGTGAGTTCATGTGGCTCTGTCCATTGAAAGATCCTTCTTCCCTTTTCTTTAGAACATGTCTACTCTAAGAAGAAATTGTGTTCCTTCCAAGAGGAACTGAGTAGAATCTGCTGCCTGCTATGTTTCTGGAGCACAGGATGGGTCTGGCTAAAATAAGTCTCCACTGCTCCACCTCTCTCCTTTTCTCTGAGTGATTTATAGTCCCTGGTGTAATGTAAACTCCTGGCCCAGATGCCCTTCTGAAAGTCCCACACTCAGAAGCTCCCACCAGCCCAAGTCTTTAATCCTAACATTTTTAGCTCGTGTTCTCTCATTCTCTGGCAATTCTGGGTATGCTCTGGTCTCTACACAAATGCTATCCATTGTCTCCATCCTTCTTCACCTAGAAATTATGATCTTAGGTCTCCTTCATTCTGGTTATTTCTAATTAAATAAATGAAAGGAGACAAGTGGCAGCCCTTGCCTATCTGAAAGAAAAACTTCTATAAGCAGCATCAAGGGGGTTACACTATAAGTGTTCCTATAAAGCATTCTAAAGACACAACTTAGGCTATACTGGTTTTCAATGTAATATATCAAGATGTGACCACCAAGGAAAAAAAGGCATAGCCAGAATCTTACTTTTGACTAAGTATAATACGTTGTATAAATAATTATAAAATTTCGTACAGGCTTAAGTGTCTTGTAGGTTGTTACCTTGATTTAGAAGTATGTATCTCCTACTCATCACTGTAAGCTGTAATTCAGAGCTGCAGGTCTCAGCAAAAAAATCTGGTATGTGGGGTAATATAGTTTTAGATCCATCAAATGGCATGATATTTCCACCTTTTGGACATTTTTGAGTTACATATTTTATAGGTCAGACACTGTTTACAACTACATAAAATATCACTGTACACATTTAAGAAATGATGAACATCATTGCTCACAGAAGATCATAAGGCAGAATGTCATCTTCAGAGAAAACACTTGTGTATGTTTTTTGTGAAAAAGAGTGAGAAATGTGGATATGAAGAGAGGAGAGCTTTATGTGTTTGCTATAAGCAGGTGCTGAGAAAGAAAACCCTTTTTGCGGCAAGCAGCTTTCTCAAAATGAGTTAAAACCACAGTCTTTAAAAATGCTTGTTAGTATCTGCCTGCACATTCTGTTTAGTAGATCATGGAATGATATTTGCTTAATATGCCCAGAGAAAGTTCTGAAAAATAAGTCATGTAACAGGCAAAATCCAAGGCCGTGACCTCAAAGCCTAGTTTATTCTGCCAGCTCTGTTGAAAACATTTCCATATGGTTACGCTGAAAACTTTACCATAAAACAGAATTCTTTGATCTCTATTACTTTATGCAATCAAGGGTAAAGGATGCTGGAGTTTTTTCAAGATTTAAAAAGATATATAGTCAGTTCTGAAAACTGAACTTAAACTAGTAACAAGGTCCAAACCACGACACCTGGCTGGCATTCCTGGGTACTGTCATGAGAAATTGGGTTCAGAGGACAGTTTTAGGACAAACCATTTTTTCTGAACTTCTCTCATTCTCTTTTCTGTGAACTAGGATTTAGAACTTGGCCTTTGACTAGTGTTCAGGAGAGCAGTCATTGTAATTCTTTGTCATTGACAGGGATCGATGGCTAATTGTGGATGGTTCTGTGCTGGAAAGTTGCATGACTTGTAAAGCCATATAGAAATGCACTCCTTTTTTCCACTTGGCAATCAAGACTTAGTAAAATAGCAATTTCTTCAGGGGCTTGAGTCTATCAGGCAATAATTAGACTGAGGAAGTGGATATATGAAAATATCTCCTGGTGAACTGTTCTGACTTACACATATACTTTTAATTTGCTGCAGAAGGACAGGTTTGACATCATCACCCATGATTTGTTCTGTTTCACAAAGCAGACAGTTTGGATTTATAGATACTCTCAAGTATTATTAACAAGACCTAGACTGCTCTTTACTGTTAAATTTTAATGGATTTCCAAAGACAGAAATATAAGAAAATAATTTTTCTTTCACCGCTTTTACATATGAAGATTTTTTATTATTATTATTTTTGGAGGCAAGAAGCTTTTAAAACAGTATGAATGTGTGCACTACAGTAAATGCCACCAGAAGGCTCCTGTTGTTCCTGATTCTAGTTTGGGTTCTTGTCAGAAAGGACAAAGTGGCAGTCATACGTTGGCTGGCCTGGCTTCTCAGGGTGATTTCATTCTCCTAACTGTGTATCTGCCACACATGGCTTTGCCATAACATTCGACTGTGTATCTTTGTAGTAAACAGAGGGCATTAGGGCCTCTTCACTTTCTTAGCTGTAACACAGAAACCTGCTGGAAGTTCTATCAGTGTCTTTCATTTCTTTCAGAGGACCATCCAAAACAGAAATTGTAGTAGAGAATGAGGAAATGCAACACCAAAAATGGCTGAATCTGCACTCAGACTGGAAGAATAAAAACGCATCCACTTTACATGCTCTTCTAGTGAATGGGTAAGTAACACGTAAATAAGATCTATTTCACTGCTGTGGGTAGTCTCTTACTAACAAACTCCCTCTTTCTCCCAAAGTAAGCTCTTTTTTTCCAAGGTATCTGTGTATAAATCCCAGCACATACTCATGTGAGTTGTTAAGATACACTCTGCAATGATTTTAGTGTCTACAACAACTGTAGTCTGAGTCTAACTTCAAATCCTCAGGAGGCCATTCTGCTAAAATAACAGCACTTGAGTAATACAGAGGTGATGCCCCTGAAGCACCTGGACCAGACAGCTTCATTAAAACTCTGCTGAGCAAGATAGTCCAGCAAAATCTGCAGCAACATCTTACCATCCTCTTCATCCCGTGTAGTCTGGATTCATACATCTGGAGCAAACACAGCTTCTTCAGCAGAGTCTGTATCCGCTTACAGTAGGTTTCCTTAGCAGCTCCTCTGGCTGATGGTATATTCCTTTCAATTAACCTGACTAAACAGGTAGTTGCTAATGAGAACCCAGGATCTCATGGTTCAGACGTTCAAAGTGTGACTTTGAGACTGAAGAACCAAAGAAATCCTGGGAAAAACTGGGAGAGACACCTAATCCCCATCTACAACTGCATTCTTCAAAAACCAGATGTATAGTTTTTGTTCTCTCCTTCAAATGTCTAGGAGATTTCAGAACATCCTTCTTCCATAGAAAATCCTTCTATTTCACAAGAAAAGACTGTCTTAGGTAACTGCAGAGATACAATATGTGTGAAGACATAAATCTGAGGAATAAATCTACTTTTCCTTTGCTTGACTGTTATTTTTGTACTCAAAGTTTTCCCTAATGGCAGAATACTAAAAAGAAGCTAGCAAGAAGCAACTTTTGTTTTCGTACATCTCAACTTTGTACATTTTTTGGTTTACATTGGTATTTTCCCTATTCAAATTCATTTTTATTTCTTCATGTAGAAAGGCCATTACGAGATGGTGCCTGACACTTGAAGGTTGTCTTTTTAACTCTTTTCCTTTCTCACTGTGTTTTTCCTCTAGCCTAACAGTATCTAAATGCTTTTCTCCAGGGTAATACAAGAATAAACACCTTGGGTTGTGACCAGATGCAAAGGCAGATCCACAGTCATATTCTGTTCAGTCACTAAAGTGCAAAGCAGAAATTTCAAGGTACTTTTTGACATGTTTGAAAGAGGTCTACTAGGAAATATATGAAGGAATGGACTTGGAGCCTCTGAGTTACAAGATCTAGTAGCAAAGATCTAGTTTTGCCCAAAGTACAAGTTCAAGGAGAGAAAACATCAGTAATGAGGATTATTGATAAATCTGTTGCATAAATGAAAGTAATATGTAGGAACAGATGTTTGAGTCCCCCTGAATCCAGAAAATGCGTAACAAGAAGGGTTGCACTTGAAGGGTTGGACTTCCTGATCTTTATAGTCTTTTTCAACCTTGTTGATTCTATGATTCTATTCTATGACTCTAAGAAGTGAGAAGCTAAAACCTTGCATGAAGGGTGAGGGGTTTTTTTGTTTTGGCTGCATCAGGCATCCAGTCCAGATGACTGGGAAGTGCTCCTGAGCCCTGCAATCTAGGTGTATTTATCTGGATCAATTGCACCACGTAAATGATTTGTGCTGTGGAGTATGTTGGATGTTTAAAGGGCTGTTGGGCTCCTGAACTAATGGAAACTTGGGTAAGAACTAAAAAATACACCACTAATTCATAAAGTTTTGACAGTACAGGCTATGCACACATAAAACTTAACGTTTTCTCTTTAGAGCTGCCATTTAGAGCAGGCTGTCTGGTAAGTCAAAGAAACAAGTGTAAAACATGATCATGGCTGTTCTCAGTTGTATTCTGTGAATTTTTTTAGGGAGTGCAAATGTCTCTCAAAATTGTGCACATAATTTTCTGTCCTGAAATTGATTGTCCACATCTACTATCTCTGGAAAATAATTTTATAGTCTGTGTTTTCAAGAACAGAAACAAACTGATTTGCACAGTATGTGAATGAGGTACATGCAATGTAGGGAAAAAAGGTCTGGTCAAATACCAGATTCAAGGCAATCTGGTGAGGTGGCTGGCACTCTATTGTTTTGCCATTATTACTATCTATGACTTAAAATCAGATGCATCCTCTTTTTAGGTGATTGCAGTTTTAAAGACACTACTTACTGACTGAGATTAAAGCCTTCAAAGAATTACATGGGGAACAGGTAGCTTTGCTTCTGCCAGAAAAGCATGTACACAGTAGGAATGAAAAAGTAGTGGAAATACAAAGGCAGTCAGCTAGTTCACAGAATCACAGAACATGCAGAGTTGGAAGGGATCCACAAGGATCATTAAGTCCAACTCTTTGCCCTGCACAGGACTGTCCCCAAGAGTCACACCACATGCCCCAGAGTATCATCCAAACAATTCTTGAAATCTGGCAGGTTTGGTGTTGTGACCACTTCCCTAGGGAGCCTGTTCCAGTGTCCAGTCACCCCCTGGGTGAAGAACCTTTTTCTAATCTCCAACCTAATCCTCCCCTGATGCAGCTTCAGGTTATTCCCTCCAGTCCTGTCATTGGTCACCACAGAGAAGAGATCAGTATCTGTCCCTCCTCTTCCCCTCATGAGGAAATTGTAGACTGCAATGAGGTCTCCCCTCAGTGTCCTCTTCTCCAGGCTGAGCAGACCAAGTGACCTCAGCCACTCCTCATACGGCTTCCCCTCAAGGCCCTTCACCATTTTCATTGTCCTTCACTCTCTAACAGCTTAATATCTTTCTTATATTGTGATGCCCAAAGCTGCACACAACATTCAAGGTGAGGCCTCACCAGTGCAGAGCATAGCAGGACAATCCCCTCCCTCGACCAGCTGGCAATGCTTTGCATGATGCCCCCCCGGACACGGTTGGCCCTCCTGGCTGCCAGGGCACTACTGACTCATATTCAGCTTGCCATCGACCAGGACATCCAGGTCCCTTTCTGCAGCACTGCTTTCCAGAATCTCATTCCCCAGCCTGTATGTACATCCAGGTTGCCCCATCCCAGGTGCAAAATCTGGCACTTCCCCTTGTTGAACTTCATATGATTGGTGATTCCCCACCCCTCTAATTTGTGAGGTCTCTCTGCAGGGCCTCCCTGCCTTCAAGGGAGTCGACAGCTCCTCCCAGTTTTGTGTCCTCTGCAAACTTTTTCAGTATCCCTTGCAGTCCTGTGTCCAAGTCACTTATGAATGAAGAAAGATGAAGATGAATGAAGATGATGAAGATGAATGAAGAAAACTGGGCCTAAGATGGTCACCAGTCTGATGTCACCCCATTCACTACTGACCTCTGTGCTCGAGCCATGAGCCAATTGCTCACCCACCACATGATGTGTTTATCCAGCTGTGTGCTGGACAGTCTGTCCAGAAGGATCCTGTTAGAGACAGTATTGAAAGCTTTACTGAAATTCAAAAAGATTACATCAACTGGCTTCCCTTGATCCACTAGGTGGGTTACCTTGTCATAAAAAGAAATCAGGTTAGATAAGCAGGACTTTCCTCTCATGAAGCCATTCTGGCTGTGACTGATGACTGTGTTGTCTTTCAGGTGTTTTTCAGTACATTCCAGAATAATGTTCTTTTTGTGCAACAGTGCTCACTGATTTAACCAGGATTTCCCCTCGCTTGACAAAAAAGTCACCTCTTCCGTCTCTCATATGAAAATTTTCAACAAATGATAAGTTTTTGTTGTTTTAATGCTTACTTATGCAAACTTCCTGGATTTTTTCAAAACACCCAAACTTTTAGGGCACAAAACTTCTAAGGCATCTGTTATCAAAGGCATTTCAAGGAAAATTCTGTCCCTCGACTGTAAGGAAGAGGAGACTGGCAATCTCTGTGCTTTCGGGGGCCATAAATTAAGACTTGACAGACTGTACATCCCAGTCGACCTCAGAGTTGGATTCATGCCCAGGGAGCAAGGTAGTCTGCAAAATGTGTAGCATCCCCTCCTGAAATGCATTGTAAAGCTGAACTAATATTTTGAATTTTCACCAGGCAGACGCTGGAAACCATGAATGATCTGGCATAAGAAACTCCTTGAGTTTCTTTTTACAGTTTGGGGAATTTTTAACAGCTGGATTACACTGAGTACAATACCTGTGCTGATTTTCAAATTACTAAAATTAATCAATTAATTGCGATTTCTGCCATGTTTGTGTTTCCATATTTAGACAGATGTGTCAAAGCAGAAGCAAAGTGGCTCTCTTTTGCACTAAAGAAGGTAAGAGAGGAGTGCATATAAAACAGATGTTGTGTTAAAATGTGTTAAATCATTTTGAGAAATGTGGATGTTTAGTGTGGCTTCATTCTGAAATTTTTATTAGACCTCTGCAACATCCAGTTTTGCACTGGGTTTATTTTTCCCTACTCTTCTCAGTTTCATCAGATTTTCTTATATTTTGACTATTGGATCTGTGTATTGAGGTAGCCCAGTCCTGATACCACAAAACAAATTTTGTCAGCAGTCAGGTTCCAAAAATTAAGTTCATAACACTTCCTTCTGAAAGTATCCTTTACCACCAGAGTGGTTAGCAGGCTATCTGCCTGGGAGTTGAAGCTGTGATCTGTTTAGTTGTTAAGCACAAGGGGACAGAAGAACCTGAAGTAGAAAGTTACAGACCAAGTCTGTCGGCACAGCAGATTTTGCAAGTTTAAGTGGTTTGAAAATGCAGAAATTCATCTGTGAAGTTCGTCTGTGATGAAATCACGTTCTACAGACAAAGAGAACTTTGCTGCAGAATACTTAAACTATGAATTAGCTTGACTCAGGAAAAAGTAATTTCGAGGCATGATCTAACTTTGGGAAACTAATCAAAACAGTTGCTATTTATCAGAAAAAGGAAAAAGCTCATAGGAGCCTGTCAAAGGTGTTTGCCTCTCATGTGTTACTTAAAGTACACTTAAAATTCCTTGCCCTCCAAAGTTAAGTGAACACATTAGGAATTACAAGTTACGAAATAACCATTGCTCCAATTTATTTCTTCACCACTAACTTACCAGATACATGCAATGGCAGCATATTCTCCCTTGGGATGCTGATTGCAGAAACTGGTGGTGGTCTTTTGTTCTCTAAATCACAGTCAGTATTAACAGGATAAATAACAAGTCTGGCGTCTTTCAAGTCCAGAATATAAAGTGAAACAAAAGTGAACGATTCTTTCAGAAAAATAACTGTCAAGTGGGAATCTGGTATAATTTCCAGTGGAAATGGCTTGTAAAGTGGAATGGACAGATTACTGGAATGTCTTCAGATCTTCAAATATTTTTCCTTGGTAAATTCCACAGGCAAAGCAAATTTGCTTCTGTGTAGCTGAGGAAACAGTGTGACATTAACCTCACACCTGGCTTAAGAAAAGCCTTGTTACTGCTGAGCGGATCTTCCAGGAGTGGTTCTCATGGAAAGTAGGCTAACGTTGCTAGCTGACAGGAGGACACAGATATGAAACCAGGAAACCTCCCCAAGAGCAGTCCAGTAACTCCTGAGAGAAAGGAAGTCAGGATGCCAAATTTAGCTTGGTTAATATTTCAGGCTGAGCCAGTCAAAATTAATATCAGGAGAGCAAATCCTTCGATACAAAGGAAGAATAAAAATGGCTCAGTATGTTTAATACTGTTGTGCAGTTGCTGATGACCTCATTTACTGTATTGTACAGTAAATTAGTTTAATTTCAGTCAATTAAAATTGCAGTCTAATTTCACAGCTCTGTTAAGACCAGTCTGTGCTGTTCTCTTGCAGCCAGTCTTGTTCGTGCTGCCCCTGTGGTAACGTTAACGCTTTCCCGTTCCTCCCCAGACTGTGGCCGCCGCCCCGCTGCTCGCATGAACAAGAGGATCCTCGGGGGCAGGACCAGCCGCCCAGGCCGGTGGCCATGGCAGTGCTCCCTGCAGAGTGAGCCCAGTGGACACATATGTGGCTGTGTTCTGATTGCAAAGAGATGGGTCCTGACAGTAGCACACTGCTTTGAAGGGTGAGAGAGCTCAAGATGGTTTTACTGCTCATATGAACTTGCACATGTGAATTACCAAGTCCTTCCTCCACTACCAAGACACACTGGGGGGAGGTGATGATCTCTGCAGAATGGCCAATCATAGAGGCCTGCTTTTAAGAGACTAAAAGGGAAAGTAAAAGGTACAAACTAGCATCAGCTTAGGTTTTCAGATGTTTTATTATTCA
This sequence comes from Pseudopipra pipra, assembly GCF_036250125.1. Taxonomy (NCBI): domain Eukaryota; kingdom Metazoa; phylum Chordata; class Aves; order Passeriformes; family Pipridae; genus Pseudopipra; species Pseudopipra pipra. Next base: position 49,722,293 of record NC_087552.1, read on the forward strand.
TTGCTGGTGTCTCTACTGATGAAAGTTCAATGAAGATGCCCTGACTTTCAGCAGGAAACAGGAAAACAGGAAGACCAAAATACTAATCCTATAGCTCTCCTACAACTGCCATGGATTTAAAAAAATCATTCTGTGCATGATTGTACAAAAGACCCTGGAAAAATGCTGTGGCCATTGGTAAAAATGAAAACTGAGTATTTGCTCACAGTACAAATGACATACTGAAGTCACTGCCTTTTCTATTTATACAGTTCACCCTTTTATTCGGATTGTAATCATTAAGAAGTCAGTATTAACCACTACTTGATGCCTCCTGGTATCTGAGGCCCTGTGGTGTATGAACAGTCAGGCGTGCAAGGGATGTTTACATGTCTTGGAATTGTTTTGATCATGTCAGCTTTTTGGTGCTAACTGATATTTCTTTTTGATGAACCACATATTTTGGAGGGAATTTTATTACCTTGTATCTTTTGTCTTGTGATAAAGTTTTTAAATTGAGTTTCTAAAGAAAATTTAAATGAGTGTTTTCTGCTGTAGTTAGCAAGTGCTTTTATGGTTGCTTAATCTTGCTTTAAATTGGTGTTTGCTCATTGGAAATTATTTTAAACTACTCTAAACACCTTTCTTTGTGTTCAAGCCTGCCGAAATCCTCTCTTAAGCAAAATTCTCTTGACTGATATTTCTTTATAATGTTAGTCATTCACTTTTTGAGTAATAATTTAAATTTTGTCTTTTTATTTCTGAAAGACTGAGTTATTTGGTATTTGTTGGGGTTTGTGACTTTTGTGTCCAAGCCAGAAGACATCAGGCGTATCTCAAGACGTCTGTGAGTATCTCAAGGTGTGAGATATAAGATACCATATTAATGGAAATGCCATTGGATAGACCTCGGTTCTGACTAACACATCATATCAAGCTCTAAGGATGTTCAAGAACTGATTGCATTCAAAAAGAAGAAAAGTAATAATCAGAAACTTGATCATAGATGACTTTCCTCCTAAACAGTGTGGTAAATGTGTATAATACAAACAAGAACATAGTATTTTATCAGGTTTTGGGTCCAGAAGGAATTTCTCTTCTTTCTCCATCTATTTTTAAATATACTGCTAAAATATTTCCTAACCTTTGGAAGAACTTTTTCTGGTGATCTAAAATAAAGAGTGGGACAGAGATCGATCCTTCCGCAATATTGGACTGATACTGAATCTCCTGAATAAGAGATTTCTCCCATTAGTGAAAGATAGAAAAAGCAGCTGTCAAATTACAAAGTAAAAATTCTCCCAGTTTTGTCAGTTGTAGAAAGACTGCCATTACATTTTGGAGCTGTGCATTTACCCCTCACGTAGGGCTATATAGTTTCTATGGAGCTCAGAGTATTACTTGTAACAAGTTTCTTTCACATTTGTGTTCTAAAGACCTTAAAGTACTAACATTCCAGTTTAATAATTCATTGTGCAGTTATGAACTTTTTTCTCTTCTGCCTTTCTGAATAGATTTGAGGAGTCTGAAATCTTCAGATTCTTCATTTGTAACAAGCCATTTGTAAGCCTAATGTATCAACAGCAAGATCATTCTTGAAGTCACAAAGTTTTCTTGATAAAAAGTATTTAAAAATTTCCCAAACCAACCAGATAAGACAACAATTTCAAGAGACTTTAAAGTGCTCTGGTGCCTTATACAAAATGCTCCATTTTGCAAAGTATTTTATGAAGTTAATAAGAAGTTTGGAATACAAAACATGAGGAATATATAACAGTAATGTAGTATTAATACAGATAGTCATGGAAAGAGCTGCATTAAACATCATGGTCTTTGCTAGTTTTATTATTATAGTCCCCAGAGTTTTGTCAAGATTGTTTTGAAATGCATTATATTAAAGCATGCAAGACAGTAAGGTTTTTTCTTAATTGTAGGACAATACATTTTGGCTGTGACTGCTTATTGCTCTAGGCAGTGCTTTTCTCAATGGTCATAAAAACAAGAGCCTATGAATATTCTTAGCACTTAATTTCTGCAACTTTATGGAAAAACTTGCAAACTGATCATGATGGTAAAACGATCATTATAGTCTGAAATATCAGAATTTTCATCCAACTCTTAAGATAAAAAGAGCCTTTATTTAGCAACCAAATCTCTTGGCAAATTACAGGAATTACAATCCTGTTGAGTACTGTCAAAAAGCTGAAATTTTGCATGCTTTGATTTACACTGCTTTGAATCCTTTGTCAAAGGTTCTCAGTTATATGGAGCTGTCTTTCAGCAGTTGTGAGAACTGCTGACTTTTTTGAGGGCTTTTCAAATCACAGACTAATTAGGAACCCATGAAGACTAATTAGGAACATACAAGTTGTTCTGTGACCAGTTCTGATCAAGAGAAGCCTTTCATAAAATCTATGTTTTTCACTTGTGTTTCAACTGACACTAGTTCAGTCTTCCCAACTTGTATCATATGTATCACTGCTTTGTGGTCTTGTACATTTACCAGAAGAGTCTTAAACAAATGTAAGAGTCAAAGTAACCTTTGATCTTAGGCATACAAAGTATGCTTGGCACAGATTGACTGCCCAATAAATAAGGGATTTTTCCCATGGCCATCATAAAATATTTAATTTACATAATAGCATTGCTTCTCTGAGACTCCATAGGGATTTCAGCTAGACTTACTGCTGTCAGCAGCAGACTACTGAACAATATCTCATCCCAGTAAAATTTGAATGTGCCCACCAGTGAGCATGTGAGCAACTAATACTTGGGCAGAATCCAAGAGATGATTTTGAGATCCTTTAATACAGCAACTAAGAGATGGTTACATATCTTCTAATGGAGTGAGTTTCAATGCATTTGGTTACAGACAGGAAGGAAATGGAAAGCAGTGTCTTTTGTTGCTCAGATCTTAGCTGTAAGGAATGATGCCTAAGTGTTTCTTTTTTCTTGTACTATTTGTATGTGCATTGCTTTGCAAAGTGCAGTGTGAAAAAAGGGAGAAAAAATTCTCAGGTATTTTATCTTAAAAGAAAGATCTTGATTGAAATTTCACATTTTTTCTTCTTTTTTCTTTTTTTTACTAAGGAGAGAAAATGCAGCTGTTTGGAAAGTAGTGTTTGGAATTAGCAATCTTGATCATCCATCAGGCTTCATGCAGACCCGATTAGTGAAGACCATCATCCTCCATCCACGGTACAACAGAGCAGTCGTAGACTACGATATCAGCATCGTGGAGCTTGACAAGGATATCAATGAGACAAGCTATGTAAGACCTGTCTGTTTGCCCAGCAAGGACCAGTTGGTTCAGCCAGACACCTACTGCTACATCACAGGCTGGGGACACATGGGCAACAAAAGTAAGATGAGTATTTCTGGGATGTTAGGAAAGACATGTGAACCTTCTACTGAGTTACTCAAACGAGTGATCCTGTTACAAACCTTCATCCATTTATACTATTACTGGGTCTTAGTAAATACCAGGGAACTGGAACTACTCTCAAAGACATCAAGTTGTGATTAGAGCCTAGCTTTTCCAAAGCAGCAGCCTCAATTTATGCTTCTTAATCCTTATTTAGACAAGTGGTTTGATTTTTAAAAATGCTGAGGACCTAGAAACTCCTGTCAAGAAAGTCTGAATTACTTATCATTTTACTGGTCTAAGTTGTATTCAGAACTGTATTGCAAAGGTATCGCATCATCATTGCAGGTGGAAACATTCCTAGCTCAGTGAAAGCTGAAGGCACTGAAAGCCTGAAGGAATAGGGTCTTGAATCAGCACACTGGATCACACTTTGTACTTGTGACACAATTTATTCCATAATCACAGCTGTTGGTTTTGTATTTGAACAGAATGTTAGTGTGTTTTCTTGTTCTTTGGCTACTGCAATCCTTGTGTCCCATGACAAGAACTGTTATGTAAATCTTTGTTCAGGAAAAATGATTCTGCATGAATCATATGCAAATTAGCCTGCCCCAACCCTGTTAATGTACTAGCCATTGTGTTTCTCCCTTTGCTATTATTATAGTAATTACTAGGGATGGCTTTTCTGTACATGGAAGAAGGAAATTTTCCTTTCCATTTTGCTTCAGGTGGGACTTCAGCTGCAGTGGCCAGGTCAAATGGGGTAAAAATTAAACTGCACACGTGAGGAGTGCGTGCAGGCTTTTACTAGCAGCTTTATCCATCTAAAAATATCTCTATGTAATGTCAGGAAGAAAAGCCCAAAAGAACTCTTTCACAGCACTGGTAAATGGAAAAAGGTTCTTGTTCTCTAATGTGGTCAGTGTTGCTTTTAAAGGTTTTATGTTAGGAAGCATCAAAAACCATTTATTACTGCACCACCTAGATTGAACAACTTGATTAGAATTCGAGCTCACTCAGTTGTCCAGTCTACAAAAAAGTCCTTTATTGTCTCCTGAAAGTGATACAATCATTTCAATAAGCTTCAAATTCTGATTCCCTGATACATTCTGTAAGTCAAATTTACACAAACATAACTCAAAATGGTTTTGATTATACCAGGCTTTACCATGAGAAACAAAAGAAACAGGGAGATCCTGCCATGGAACAGTGAATCAAACTTCACCTTCCTCATATGACTGTTTTCCAACCACTACTGCCCCTGTCTTAGAAATCCCACACCATATCATGTCAAGGTGCGAATGTTCAATAAACAGCATCGCACTAGTGCTCAGTCCTTCTCCAGAATGCAACACATAATGCTCCTGAGCATGACAGTCACAAATCCTGCAATGCAATAGTGCAAAAATCCACTGGCTTTCACCTTGGCTTTGTGCTAAAGGAAGATTCTTCACTCCTTACATTTAATATACATAGAGCAATATTAAAAATTCATCCCAATGAAAATGTTTCTCATATCTCAAACAGCCATCATAGCTAAGTATTTGTGTGTTTGCATATAGTTTAATGCTTAATTCTGTTTATCAGTGCCTTTCAAGCTTCAAGAAGGAGAGGTTCGCATCATTTCCTTAGAACAATGCCAGTCATACTTTGACATGAAAATCATCACCAGCAGGATGCTGTGTGCTGGCTATGAATCTGGCACTGTGGACTCTTGCATGGTAGGCTTCTCTCTATGGAAACAGTCAAAATTGCTTTTAGAAATCAAAGTAGTGTGATGTTTATTAAGTATAGCATACTTTATTATAGGAATGACAATCATCATTTTAAACAAACTTATTACTATTATTGTTACTACTGATGTAAACAATTTCATGATAATTAAATGCTGCTTGAAGACTCTAGGGTTAATCTATATTAGTTAACTTTTTAATTTGTATGAGCCTTTTGCAGGTAATTTTTGGTACACATGTAATAAATACTGTTAATGCTGTGTGCTGCTACATTGTTCAGCAGAGCAGCTGGTTTTTACAGCTGAGTTATTTACTAAATGCAAATGGCTGTAGGAACTGTGACGTAGCTTTAACCATGACTGCTAGCCACATGTATAAGAGACTGATTTTCCCTCTTCTGTTGCAGGGTGACAGTGGAGGACCACTTGTGTGCGAGCAACCTGCAGGGCGCTGGACTTTGTTTGGTTTAACATCCTGGGGCTCTGTCTGCTTTTCCAAGGTTTTGGGACCTGGAGTTTACAGTAACGTGTCACATTTTATTGAGTGGATTGAAAGACAAATATACATCCACACCTTTCTGCTAAATTAACTCCAGATGGTAAGAATTGTGCTGACAGACAAAAGAAAAAAGGAGTCAGCACTTCAACACTAAAGGTTTTGCAGTCCAGAAACTCTATAAAGTAGTTTCAAGCTCTATCTGTTCTTGTTGTGGAGCTATAGAACAAGCAGTTTATGTTAATGATGAACTCTCTGATGATGAATATACTTTGGGGTAGAATTAATAATCCTTTGGACTTTTCTTTTAACTGTGTTGTGGTGCTATTCCAAACACAGCAAAAGGCTTAAAAGGAAAGAATCAGCCACTTTCTGCCTTTCAGCTATTAAAACTAAGTAGCAGCACAGGCTAGGAAAACCTTTTTAAATAACCTATTTTAATACTATTCAATTAGTAGCACACACATTTTCACTCACTTCTTGTCATGAGGAAGGAACTCTGTGCATTCAGATGGCACTGCAGGACATATATTCACAAGGACAAAAAGACATGGTTGCACCGTACGTTGGAGGGTGTGGAAGAGATTGATGGGTTTGTACACCCATGTGGCACAGGACACATCAAAGCTCATATGCAGGTCTGCAAAGGTGTGTAGCCACATGCTCCCAGTGTGCCTGTCTGGCACACTGCATTCTGTCCCTCAGAGTGGCAAACTTGCATGGGCATAACCCTGTACTGTCCTGACTTCACAGCTTCTGTTCCCAGAGCCAGCTTGGGCATCTCGGAGGAGTGATGGAGGAACCAGTAGGCCAAAAGACCCGTAACTACCACCTGAGGCACCCAAGACCAAAACTTTATTGTTCACACTCTTTAGACAGATTCTACCACTTTATTTTCTGCAGCTTCCAGTATCCTAATATGTCCAGGAAACATCCATGTCTTGGCAGCAGTACAGTGATCAGTGCATTTATCAAACCTGTGCCCCACTGGCTTTTCTCTTCATGTGTGTTCAGCACACAAAGCGTGCAGGGACCTTCGCCAGCCCTCTAAAAACATGAGAAGGTTGCCTATGCCACTGCAATGGTTTCCCCTTCTAAAGTCAGCTAGTTTGGACATCTGGTGAGAGATGGAATATGCAGATTTAAAATGGAAAAGATATAGTATGGGCACTGTCCATAATATTGGGAACTGAGTATTTTTTGATAGGTCTCTTCTAGTGCCTTGCATTTAAAGTTTAATTTTGACTAACAAGAGTAAAAATTTGGGAAAAGGTAAAAAGCAGAAAGAAACTTGAATAATAGGCAGCTTGAGATTCCAGCTTCTGTTCAAATGAGTATTAGAAATACATGAAGCTAAGTACAACAGCTTTACCAGCAAAGGCTCAAAGAGCCTAGCTCTTGTGCTTGGTAGCCAGACATGGAGTGCTCTGTGCAGTAGTAAGAGACTAAGTCTTGACTCCAGGAGTCTGGTTGAAAAAGATTATAATGGAGCTTGGCACCTCTTCATGGTGCAAGAGGACAGTGTGTCTTATCAAATTCTGTAGGTGATGTCCAGCACAGCTCTCAGCTTTTGGGAGGCCAGAGAAGGAAGAAGTCAGGAACCGAGGATTACAGGATGAATTCCACTGGGGAACAATGTGTTTAAAAACTGTTTTCAGTGCTGTGCCTAGTCCCCCACAAATCCAGCCTAAGGCACATAATTACCCTTTCTGCTACCTCTGGCATGCCCCCATAACAACATGGCAGGGCCTTGTCAATACCATGACTGCCATATGTGGAAACGTGCACTGAAAGACGTCGTAACACATGGACATTTCAGGTACTAATAATCATGTTGCAACTTAGCTACATAGATCTATTGCTTTAGTGAAGGTTTACCTCTTATCTCCATATCTTCTTTAGCATGACTAACATTAGAACATTAGTCATATTAGGCAGCGCTGTAGACATCAATATTAATACATATTCAAGATTTATGTTATGGATTCTGAAACTAATTGATTATTGAATCACTGTTTCATGCTCAGAAAGAAAACCCTCTGAGGCTTTGCTAGGTTTTGGTTTAGTTGTTTGGTTTCTTTTTATTTTTGGTATCTTAAGGATTTTTGGTTTTACTGTAACACTTTAATATTCTTCTTCCCCCAGCTATAAATGAGAAAAAGCAGCTGTGACCGTGTTTTTCCAGTGCAAGTAGATTACAGCTGAAGCAGGTTATTGATACCTTTGCCTCAAGGATACCTAGGGTGGAGCTCTCAGTCCTCACTTCAGCTTTCCTCTGGGGCCAGAATCTCTGCAGCTGTAGGGCAGCAAAGCTCAAAGTCCCGGAGCCGGTTACCAAGAGTTCCTTGAGAAGGCGGCCCCAGGGATTGCCAGAACCAGCCAGCCCTGCTGTCCCTCTGACATGCCTGGTAACAGGTTTCAGCCAGGTCTGTTTTCCAAAGAGGTGCTGTTGCAGAATGAACAGCCCAGCCTGACTTCTCTCCACCAGATGAAGTGGTTATCAGCTTTGAATATTGTAAAGCACTGGAGTACATATAATCATTCATGTAGATATTAGCATTACTAAATGATAACATGTAATTATACATTTTAATTAACTGGGTTTGGCCTGCCACCAGTTTCCAAGCAGTCCCTCCCAGGAAATGAGGGAGAGTCCTGCTTAAACATATGGTCTAGACCCATCCTGTATGGGATTCCTATGAAGAAATTACAGGCTGAACCCCATCCCAAATGGCTTTAGGAGGGAGCAGTTGGGTCTTGTCCTTCCACACAACTTTGTCTGACACAACATTCCGTGTAAAGAGGAAATTTGTAATTTTATAAAGGTATTTTTATACTGTTTTTTTTACGTGTGCACATGAAATAGGCAAACATGCTCTTCCTTCCACTGTAGCAAGTCTTTCCCTGTGTGTTGATCATAATTACACTTTTTCTCTTACAGGTAAGGTAACATTTGTCAGTTTTGTTTCTACCACAGCTGTAGCTCCAAATGGAAGCAATGCCACACAGTCAAGCCGATGTGTGTCTTTCTAGTTGTACTAATAAAAATTTACAATCATTTTCCAAGTAACTTCTCTGTTGAAAATGTGTTTCAAACTTTACAGAGACTAAATGGTAATAAGGAGATGTGAAGTTATAACTTTAGCAATAATGCCTAAAAATAGCCTCCAAAAAGCATTTTTGTACCCTTAGCTGGCTTTTTTTTAAGCAGCCCTGACAGGCCTGTAAGCACTGCAACACTTGTGGAGATTCTGGCACTACTATCACTGTAAAACTTTCAGTTTCTTCTGTGTGTATGCTTCCAGTACTAGCAACAGACTGAGAAATCTGAAAAACTAAGCCTGCAATCTGAACACATTTTGTTCTATGGCTATTTCTCTGGAATACAAATAGTTTGAAATAACAATCTTCTTTTAACCTGTACACAGCATTTCAACAACATGCAAACATGCTGAAATCAAAATAAAAAGCACACAGAAGCTTAAAACAGTTAAAATGTATGTTTTCACTGCAGTAAGGCAGCCAGGACCATGAGGGCAAGAGTAACACAACCAGAATAAAACAAGAACAAATAATACAAAAACCACACTGAAATTCAGTTGTGAGAATGATCTTAACACAGTCACATTCAGGACTTGCCCATTAGCCTTCGCAGAGAGCCAGGGATGGTGGGAGCAGCAGGCACTCACTCTGCCTTGCCTTCTCCTCAGCCTTGAGCTGCAGACAGTGGGCCTGAGAAAAAACATGGCTTGGGCTAAACATTCAGCTGAAATTGTGCCCCAGGTACAGACCAAACCTCAGTGCTGCCAAAACACTTGCTCAGTAAAGGCAATGGCTGACTGCCTCCTGCAAATGTTTAGCACAGGCATGGCTGCAGTGAAAGAAAAATCAAATATTGCACATCACAAAGGCAGTTAAAGCTGCTCTAGGTGTAGCTTCAAAGTTTGGGCCAATTCAAAGTGGTTGTTTTGGTTTATTTTAAAAGGACAAAAGCCTAAATGTACATGACATCTGGAAGGCACCTGTGAGATGATCTTAAAAAGCTTGTTTTCAAAATGGAAAAGTGAGGTCATGCTGTGCCTAAGTGCAGGAGTGCAGAAGCAAGCAGGGGATCATGATGTTTTCAGTGCTAAAAAAAAATAATAAAGGGAACATTGAACTGTTGAGAAGTATAGGGAGAGCAATTTGTTTGCACCCTTCATTTGGCACCACTTTAGATATGGCCAATTAACATTTTGAAGCTTTTACTAAAGACTCACTACCTTCATCTTCCCTTCAGTAAAAGACAGCAAGTGATCACAGCAAACAGCCCTCAGGTATTTCTGCTGCTTGTCCATCACAAAAATACCAGCCAACCAACCAACCAATGAACCAACTCCCACCCAAAAAACTACCAACCAACCAAAAAAAAACCAACCCTCCAAAAAAGTGTTTTATGCAACGGATAACAGATAATTTTATCACCCAGACTGCTTGTCAAAGTCCTCTACTAGAACACAACCTATAGAGGACAATTTTAAGCAACAGGCAGTATCAAATACATCAGCGATGCAAGACACAAAATAAAAAAAGTGTGTGTTATTTTGCACCATTTCAAGTGGTACAAAAACACAACCTCAGCAGAGAGAAACATTTAAAAGTATCTGAAGTTTCACAGTAACCCACAGAGCCTGGCACTTTTGAGACCCAAATGAAATCAGCTTTCATCCAGTTTAAGATGTGTCCTGCACTAAGCTGTGAGTAGTGGGGTGATCATGCTTGTAAAGAGTCACATAATAGCAATTTAAAATGTCCCAGAGGCATCATGCAGCTGGTCTAAGGGCTGACAGATGACTCCAATTTATTTTTCTTCATGTAGTTATTTTGATAACTCCTTACAGACAGGTTTTGGAAGATCTTACTCTGAATATTTACAGCTTTTGTGTAAGACCCATGTGAATTCCTGACTCCAAATGATCTACCTGACAAATGTGCTGGTAGGTTCTGCTCCTGCAGCAGAGGCAATAAGAGGGCAGGTCACAGGCCAAGTGTTGTCCTCCAAACTCTTTTTCACAGTGAGAGAAGGGGACAGAGCTGAGCCCTGCACTCCCTCAGATCACTGCTAAGTCTCAAAGCTCCTCCATAAAAGCTCAACAGTCATAGTCACAGACTCACAGAACATAAAAACAATCTGCCCTGTAGACACAAGTGCCATAGGTTTAAGGTGCAGATGATTCATTCAGGTCAGACAATAGAAACAAAACCAGTATTTGACTTCTAGGGCAGGAAAGCACTGGCCTGGCCTGTTTCTCTGGAGCTCTTTACAACAGGAGAACATCTGCTACGAATTGCAAGGGTAGAGCCAAGCTTGCCTTGGGGCTGTGCAGTAGAGTAGATGATTTCACTGCATCCCAGTAAGTCTCTTCCTGTTTGATTCTGCCCTTGTATCAGCTCATCTCCCTGCACAACCTGCTGGCTGTTTTGCATCTTCTTTTTGGACACCTTGCAGCTCCCATGGCTTGTAGAGAAAGCTGAGATGTTTCACTTGAACAACTGGAGGCCACTCCTAGCAAGGTGTCCCCACAGAAAGAAGGATATTACAGACAAACATCTGAAAACATAACTGCAAACCAACATGCTCGACATGATCTCTTAGAATTTGAATGTCTGCCATCACTTCAAAGGTCCCCACTAACTTGATGTTAGAACTTAACAAAACATTTTGTCTTATGTTCAACCAGATTAAAAAAAAAAAAAATTCAGAAATAGCTGTCATCACTGGCTCCTTCCTCTATTTTATTTCTACAGAAGAAAAAACAAAAAGGTTATTTTTCTCTTTTTCTCCTCACTAACACTAGGGATGGAGTCAGCCCTAATTACATTTTACCTTTTGAAAACAGAACTGTTTTAAACTTTTGGTAACATGTGGTGACCGGCATTTGAATGAACTTAGCATGCCCTCAGTATCTGCCCTGCATAGCAGCAGCTGTCTCAGACCTCACAGAGTTTGTTTAAATTCTTGCAGAGATCTTAAAAGATGTGGAATATGTAATGTTGATCATTGATGTGTAAAGCTCATGGTTCAATTAAAAAGCAGAGCCCTTGCCCCAAACACAGTGCCTAAAAATAAACACAAATCTTGGCAATTGGAAAGCAGAAACTTTCAGAAAGTAACAGAACCAAAAAATGGGCTCAATACTAATAATTCATTAGCAGCTACAGTTTGAGGAAATTCTTTATTTCAACAGGTGTTAGTGGATACAAAAAATTTTCCTAAGTTCCTCCATAAATCTGCCATGTAACTGGCAAAGGGAAGTAAATGGAGGGAAGTAAAATGGTAGCCATATTTTAGTCTGGAATCCAGAAGTAGCCATGTGTACCTCAACCACCTTTGTTCAGTGTGCTGAGCAGTGGGAAAATGACAGAGGCAGGACTCATCTACCTCCAAGAGGAGATGAGCAACAGCACTCGGATGTGGGATATGCAGTCGGCTATACCTTCTTCTGAGCAGCCTTTAGAGACCCTTCAGCTGATTATTATAAAAGTCTGGAAGAATGTAAAAACACCTGAGAGTAAAGAAGAGTGATCTCATCAGCTGGAAGCTGCTATCTGTAAGAGAAAGCCTGAAGACAGACCGGAGTTACCCACTGCCAGACAATTCTGCAGTGCAGGCAGGAGGCAGTTTACAGAAAAGTCAAGCAGTCAACATCTGAATTGGGTGAGGAGGAAAAGAAGCCCTGTCAGTGGCGAATAATGTGGAATGGTACATGGAGTCAAAATGGAGGGATGCAGTAGGAGGATGAACTAACACAGAGAACAAAAGACTGCACTAGGATTTGCTCTTTTCGTGAAGAGAAAGGTGAGGGACACACATGACACATGTCTCTTCTGGGCTGCTCTCCTGATGGTTAAAAAGGTGTTTGGCCAGCAGTGAGATGGCCCATGCAATAGCCTGGTGAACAAACTGGACCATAATGGTTATAGAAATTACTGTGTACACACACTGCAACAAGTAACTACAAGTCTTGAAACAAGCCAACCAGTAACATTACATCCCAGCCCTTCTGCTTACTTCACACTTCAGCAAATGGTGAATCCCAGGGAATGCCAGGATTCTAGGGTAGCACTGCAAAAGAGCAGGATGACTTACCTTAACTGGATCCTGCAAATCTGCATCCATGCAATACCATTAGGTATTATGCAATGTTGCATACAAGAAATAAGCAGTATGCAAAGTCTACTGTATGAAGATATATAAAAAACAACCCAGCCTCTGAGATCTTGAACATCTTAATAAATTATTGAAAAGTTTTATAAACAAAAAAGCTTTTAAGGAAATGTGTGTGTCATCTACCTTGGTTGAAGAAAACAGAACCACAGTGTAGCATAAATCAGCAGTTATTACTCTTGTGTTTAACCAGTTAGCATTCCAACTTTGTAAAACAGAGTAAAGCATCTTCTTCACACAAGAGAGAATTCAAACCTGCTTTTTCTGCTGGAGATACAGCACTGCTGCCCACTTCAGAAGCACACACAGAGACTTTGGCACATGAATTAATACCACCAAATGTATCTGTATTAGTTTCCTTTGATAAGTTCAGAAATTCAGTCTTTTTAGAGTTCAAGTCATTTGTACTCCCAGAATCATCCTGAATGTCTAGTAAGGAGGAGGTGTCCTCTACTAACCCATCTCTTGAACAGGCCTGAAAAGGTGTTTTAGATATCGGCAAAACACTGTCAATGGTTTCTTCCTCTGATACAGCACCTGCAGCTGAACTGAAAGACACAGAAGTAGCTTGGGACTCCCCTCTATCATTCACATCGCACTCATCTTTCCATCTCTTAATTGCTTCTGTCTGCCCCTCGAGGGTCAGTCTGTCAAGGTGCTTGGCTCTCAATAACGGAGATGGAAACAATGTTCCTTGGAGAACTCTCAGAAAATATCTACAAAATAAACACAGTTACAAATAAGCTGTTTAAAAGCAAACTCAAAACTGTTTCCAGCTACACTAAAGGAAATTGAACACCTTCAAGTAACCCTGAGGCTGCAGCAGGCTCTGGAAACTGTTAGTCCAGCAACTGCACCAGAACATGCCATAAAACTGTCATTTTCAAAGATAGATATTATCTCAGCTGCCTTCATTTTTCTGTCCTGAATACAGTTCTCCTACACACTAGTTTCTGCACCAGTATGCACTGCCAGCTTCAGCGAAGGCCAGGGTTCCAACTACACTGGAAGTGGAACTTTCTCTGTATAGTGTTGGCCCCGGGAAAAATACATGAAAATCCGTGCGCAGTTTACTTTGCATTTAATTCACCATGAAACAAAATTGAACAGCTGTACATTGGAAGCAGACACCAAGCTGAATGTTTTCTCCTGCCTTGGCTCTCTACAGCCCTACCAAAAGGTCCCAGAACAGCATTTATCTACTTATTTGTCATGTAAGGGAGATTTACTGTGTGTGACAGAAAAAGCTCTACTGTCAGCACCTCCAAGCTGAGAAGCAAGGATGCAAAGAAAAGAGCAGACATGTTTCTTGTACCTCACAGTTTGTCCTTCTGCTGAAGTGTGAACCAAAGCTATCAGTCATATCAGATCAGTCATGATCCCCAGTGAGTGTAGCAAAACCCTGGATGACACTACTAAGACACAGATCAAGCCATGTTCACAGGGGACATGAATGCTTGGTGGCTATTGCAGGCACCTACAGGCACAGCTCTGCCAGCTTTCCTGCTGGCAGCACTGACAACTTATGCAGCCTGTACAGCAGCACTTGACCCAGACAGGGTGCTGAGATTGTGTCTAGCCATATAAAATTACATCAGATGAGGAAGAAACAGCACTTATTCTCCCCAGCACTTCTTAGTATTTGTCTGTGCAATTCAATTTCAAGTCTAATTCTTTCTGAAATGAAAGAGACAAAACACAGAACAATGAACAAATTAGCAGAGGCACTTCACTGATAGGCTGCAGATGAGTTCATGTTCAGCCAGTGAAAGGAAGATGGCTGTGGCTACTAAGGAGAGCTAAACCGAGAGTTTGATCAAGTCTCTTTCATTGGTTTTCACACTGTTTTCCTCTGTTGGCTCACTCAGGTGTCACCCTGCTCAGCATGCTGGAGTTTGGGACCTCCACCCAATGCTCCTGCCTTTCCAGAGTGAATGAGTTATTGAACTTGGACTTCTGCAGTGAGGCAAAAAATATCAGGGCCCCTTGTGAACCTAGTCAGTGTGTTTTCACTTCACAAAGAAGTCTGTACATGCATTCTTCATTCTAAATATTCGTGTATATACTTGTGGCATAAATTTCAAACAGAAAATCATTTCACAAATAAACACAGACTAAGCACAGTACTTATATGTCCGTGCACTAAGCATAGTACACGTCCAGCTTTGATCACCGATTTGTATATAAATTATGAACTCTGTGGTTAGAAAAGTTACTGTTTCTTTCCCCTCAAAGACAATATTTAATATAATGTAAATAACAAAATGTTTTTTTATTACTGAAATTCACTAAAAAGCTGTCCTTGCATAGGTTGGTCTGGTAGAGTCATGAAATTTTCTTTAAATTGTGGGTTGGGGGGGAAGACCTCTAGCCAGAGATTTATAACATCACTGAGTCACAGAAAACTAATTTTGGTAACAGCAGAAATCTGTGATTATAAAACAGAAACACACCTGGGTAGCAGAGCAACACAAGTAGTCAGGAGGAAAACTAAGTAAAATACTGGGTCTGTTATGTGCTTTTCCATGATCCAGTAAGAATTTGATCGTGGGTTGTGGGTTTTGCAGGTTGCTCCAAAAGCCAGAGTGAAGATAAAGTAAAACAGGATGCTGCCAACTATAACTACTGTATGTATCCAAGTCTGCAAAGCAGAAAAGGAAAGAAATTAGATTTAAGCTCTAAAACAGGAAGACCTATAACACCTGTATATGAGTACACTGGCAAGCATGAACGTGCATACTCTTCCTCCAAGGGCAGCTGCTGAATGTACCAGAGGATACATCTGTTCAGATAATATTCCCAATTTCATACAAAACGGTCCAGAAAGAATGGAGCTGTCTTTCCACAGTACACAGGTACCCCAACCACTTAATTTATCTTATTCTAATAAATCATAGCTTTTCATTCTTTCGTGAAAGACATTTTTATGCCATTTGCCACCTCATCTACCGGCAGCAAAGAAAGCTTTCTCAAGCAAACGGAGGCCAGATCTTCACATGACCATCACCTTTATGTATCTAGCTTGAGAGGTTAATTAGCTTTCTACACTGGAGTTTTCTGTAATTTTACACCTAAACGACTATAATAGGAAACAACATTGTCACTGGTCTGACAGCTGCTGACATTCAAAAACGCCAAACAAAACCCATTTAAGTCAAGTTCTCTATTCAGAGCGTGAATACACTCATGCTATCCATATATTCTCAATAAAGACATTTTTATCATGGCTGCCACGCTCCCAAGAGAACAATGAAATCACAACTTGAAATTTCATCCATTATAAAACAATCCTAAAAATATTTTTCAAAAAAAGTCAAATAAATAATAAAATCCATTAACCTGCGTCCTTCTACTGTAAACATTAATGTATTTTCTTTAAAATTATGCCAAATAGCCAAATATTACCCTTGTAAGGGCTATAACTTTATCCAAGGTAACGCAGCTGCTTCAGCTTGCGCAGACTTAATTAAAAACTGCAATAATGTTTCCGTACCATACTGGTTTTCCCATTCTGGCATCAAAATACCCCTCCGAATTGTTCATCCTAGCAACAGAGCAGATCATCAGCTCCAAGCATTCAAAATCAACAATTCACATTGTTGTCTTTGAGATGCCAGCTTTGAGAACTAAGGAAGTTTCAGTAGATCACTGGTTGATTTTATCATTTGCAAAACTGAACTGACATCCCCAAAATCCACCATACCCTAACAAGGCAGGATCCTTTCACTGTTTACAAATAATTCTGAGGCCAAACTGTATTAATTTTAGTCATATAAGTAATTCTATTGGTTCCAATGAGAGGTGCATTAGAAGAGCTCACATGGTCACATAAGTATAATATTTAGGTTTTGGCCCTTTTATATGTATTCTGTTTTGTATATGAAGATCTTTCTTCCATTTCATTTTATTGAAAGCTGTATGCACATATTCTGTTAGGAATATACTGTTTTGGAAACAAAGTACTCACCACAGACTTGCACTCAATGAGAAGGTGAAACAGTATTGTGAAGAGCGCTGCTGTGTTTATAGGGTTTCCAAAAGAAAGAATATCTATGTCTGAGTCATAGTAAGTCTGCAAAGGAAGACAGCAGTCAGTGTAATATATTCTTTACATATAGTCCCAATACAAAGTGTCATGAATAGTTTCAATACCATACATATTTGCATGCACACATTTCACTTCCATTCCAATGACGATCTTCTTAGTATACATTTATATATCAGGAAGAAAAATCAAATACTTATTCTCTGATTTGCCTAGGTTTTAAGCATGTCAAAACGTATAAACGTATTCTGTATCCAGCACTTACAAAGTAAGGCACAAAAAAGCAAACCAGACTTTGGTAAAAAGCATCCAGCAAGGTTATCCAGAGAGTTGAAGGCACGTAAGCCTGTGAGAAAAAAACATAATGGCATTGAAACAAACTGAACAAATTGCTGCATCCTTAACTAGCTTTAATTTGGATTTGGGGAAAGATTACATGCAGAAGTAATTCCAGTTAGTTTCCCAATGAAAGAAGCATCTTTTGTGTTATAGTTATTAGAATGAAGATCTCCCTCCAACCATAACTGTTAGTATTTAAATCAGCAGCCACCTCTGGGAACTCTGATCTTACAGTCGTTTCTGTCAGAACAGACCTACTAGAGCTGTAGCTAACTGAGTACTAAGGAAAGGAGGGGGCTAGCAGACAGTGATGTACCCTGCACTTTACCATCACTGAATGCCAAGTCTCACTTTCTTCTTTGTCCAGCCCCTTCTTTTTGGTACATGCTCTGCTTGACTTCTCTAACAATGTTTATGTAGTACATTGCTTCACCTGAAGTCTTTAATTTTTCTTATCATCCAAATGTCTGATAAGATCGGGTCTATGACTAAAAAGAGCCAACAAAAATTTTCTGAAAAACAGATTTTATTTGTGCACATATTGCACAGGCCTAGATGTTTTTCTAATAGAGAAAGTGCTTTAAAACAATGTTTGTTTGAGGTGAATCATGAAAGAAAGATAAAAATGGCTCAAATGCTGACCATTTCAATTTGCTTCAGGCCAAGCACTCTTTAACCTACCACAGATTTCTGGCTCATCATGTACAGCTGTGGGAGCTGCATGAGTATCTCTGCAGATACATCTTTGTCCAAGACACCGTAAATGATGGGTGGCACCGATGTAAAAAGGAGATTGAAAAGAATCAAGATCCAGTAGTCAGTCATTGATGTGCCTGAAAACCCACAGAAAAACTGGTACCAAAATAGGAGGTTCACGTAGGTCTGAAAAGTCAAAGATGACATGATAAAATGTTACTCACAGACAAGTGTTTTAAAAGCCAGGAGAAAAACAGGCAGATCCTAGGTCTGGTTACAGTAATCTGTGGAAAACTAGGTATAAATGCTACAGAGTTCATGCCATCTGACACTTGAAAATTATATTTGACCAGCATGCAGTTTTACACTTCAAAATCAGACATGACTTGTTCAAATAGTCATGCTGCCACCACATTAATAATACCCATTACCCACTGTTTAATCAAATCAGACAATGGCTTTGAGTGGGAAATTCAGTCCAAAAAATAAGAGTCTCTGGTCTCTGCAGACACTGAGAAACTGAATTGTTTGACATATGCTTTTTGATCTCATTCACAATAGGAAGAGAAAAAAGAAAATAAAGCCGCACTAAACTCCTAAGTGCCCCCGAATATGCAAACTGTGTTTTCTATGGGATTGGATAGCTACATACCACATTCTTGTAGAAGTAGTAAAGCACCATGTTGGCAAGCCTGGTATAACACCAGTGACCATGGACAAGCAGCAGCTTCCTGAGGTGTCTAAACTGAGAGATTGCAAAGTCACTTGCCATCACAGCCTGCAATGCACACGAAGAAAAGGATATGCTACATCCAAACCGTTAAAGACAAGCTTCAGATACTGCCAAGTCAGCAACTTACCTGCTGTTGGAAATACTTATTTTATGATTTTTTATATATAGCGCTTACAAGGTTACCCTCACTCAGATATCCCCTGCCATACAAAACTTTACAACTAACACACAGAGCTCAGCCCAACATAGCATAGGCAGGAACATAGCTGTTGCCATTATTACCACACAAGTGCACAGAAATCACTGACACTTAGGCTGCTCATTTCCCTGCAGGACATGAGTAATTGGGAGCTCAGTGATAGGCAAAAAGATCTGTTGTTTGGAGCTTGACCTGCAGCATTCAGCTTCTGATTGCTCCTGGCAGAATGCTGAGACCAGGGCGTGAGCTCAGGCTGCGAGTTCAGGCTGCAAAGTCTTGCCTGTGTAAGGGTGTAGATTGTGGAGCTGCTGGGTCTCCAGTGTACACTCCAAAGTGATTTAAAATGGAACCTGATGTCATTTGCAGCTGTCTTTGGATACACTACCTGCATGCCTTCTTGGCCCGATATTCCTACACCAGTGTCAGCCACCTGGATCATACTGACATCATTGGCACCATCACCTATAGAGAAAAGAGGGAGAATCAAAACTAGCTTTGCAGGCTATCACATCGCTCTGGATATGGCAGGAGAGTTCAGAGAAAAACATTTTTATGGCCAACAGTGCAGCCTATGGAAAACGCTAAGGAAAAGAGGATTAGTAAGTGGAAGGCCTGACTGAACTGAGCTATATTCTCCAAATGGATAATAGCTGTTCCTTTTGCCAGAATCTAGTTGGCATGCCAGAACAGAAAATATGGGTGTTTTAAATCAGAGCCAGTTATATCCCCTCTGCCTTCCTATTTTGGGGGGGTTGTGATGGAAAGGAAAACCCTCTTACTTGCTGCTTTGCACATGTTACATAACATTGCATGACTGATGCTGTTCTTATTGCTTTAGATTACTGTAAGTTTATGGACTAAATTTGCTAGTTCAGAAGACTAACAGCATCTTATGCTAGAGACAACTACGGTTCAAAGATTATCTTGCTTGCAAAACAAATTTTGTTACAGACACTAACAAAATACAGGAGAGAAGAAACTGGCTTCTACTTCTTTTCAGAGGAAGAAGGATAACCACAGGACTCACCTACAGCTAACGTCACTGCCTTTAGCTTACTTCGCACCAGCTTGACCAGGACACTCTTCTGTAGTGGTGTGGCTTGGCAGCAGACTACAGCCCGACATTTTTCTGTGAGTTCCAAGAAAATATTCTGTAGGCTGTCATGAAGGACATGCTCTAAAGTCCTTCCATCAATAACCAGGCCTGCACTGAACCCTGGAGCTTGGGTGGAGGGACTTGTAGAGACATTTCCAAGCTTCTGACTGGGGGTTTTTTTGGCAGAAGCATTCTTCTGGATGTCTTCTAAAATTTTGCTCATTACCAAGGCACAGACATCCTAATTAAAGACAAAAGAAAGCCAACTTATTAAATATTGTTTGTATTCTGGCTCCCTTTTCAATTCATAAAATACTTACGGAGAAAAGGTCAAATGCAGCCCTTGTATAGCATTTCTCTTTAATCCAGAAAGGCTCAGACATGAGCCTGAATAACCCTTTAAAATCACTAAGGATGCAGTCCGTTGTTAATAAAAGGGTCTGTGATATAACTTTGCTCAAGCAGATTGGCTTGGGTATTGCATAAGGAGAAGGGAAAAAACTGAAGCAAGTCAGAAAACCTTCACAGACTATCAGGAAAAGCAACTGTTAAGGATTCTGTAATGTTAATACAGCTTTCATAGAAAACTTTTGCTCCTTAGATTTCTTTCGTCTAGCATGCAAAGCCAAAAGTGCATTTCAAATCAGATTACAGGTGAGCTGCAGTGAGTTGTTGAAGAACTGGCCTGGTAGAATTTTTTAGCTTGTCAGAATCAACATAAGATGCCCAAAAGTTTATTGATATCGATATATGTAAGTCCATGCCATATAGAAGAACAAATGTTCTCATTATTTTACTTTGAAATGCAACAGTATCAAATCCTATTTTTTGTTTCAAAACCCAGTTAGAGGGAGGAAGAGCACTACTCCAAAAGTGGCTCAGTTCCCACTGTCAAGTAAGATACTCATTCCCCAGTCGGGAAAAAAAACCAGAGAGAAGTGTTACCAGATATCAAATTCCAAGCTTTCCTCAAACACAACTGCATTAACATCCTTTATTTTTCACTTTATTTTCCCCCCAGTTACTACTTGCCACACTATCTTTTATGGCATCTTAAGAAATACAAACTATACTTCTTAAGTAACGTGTTTCTCTTAAGAGAAACAAAGAAAAATGAAAGATCTTAGAAAATTCCTCCACACTTTGGAGAAGCCTCAGGTTTTATGGCTGCTCTGAGGAGGGACATTTCATACATTGGCTTTACCAGCAATCTCTTTCGTAAGCAATCCAAAATTGATAAAAATCAATTGAAAACCAACTTCTTATAAGCAACCACAAGAGGATGAAACGATGAAGTAGGATTAAACTTGCTATCCAAACCAGCATTTTTAACCACTCTTTATCACACAATTCAATTACTGGGTTGTGAGGGAGAAGGTGGTTTTTTCTCTGATAAAAGTGTTGACAGATTAGTTTGAATTGTGTGCAATGTACTTCAATGAGATTATTCCTTCTATATCTTTGCGAGACAATCAGGGCTGAAGGCAAGTATTACAAAAAGCAACATAAAACTTAATTCAATAGAATTTGCCTAACAGTAATTCTCCTACTGCTAATATGCTCTAACTCACAGCCATTTGAAATGTCTAATAACATAGAATCATACAATCATTTGGGTTGACAATGAGCTTTAAGATTATCCAGTCCAACCATAAACCTAACACTGCCATGTCCACCACTAAAACAAGTTCCTCAACACCACACCTACACACCTTTTAAACACCTCCAGGGATGGTGCCTCAACCACTTCCCTGGACAGCCTGTTCCAATGCTTGACAACCCTTTCGGTGAAGACACTTTTCCTAATATCCAACCTAAACTTCCCCTGGTACAACCTGGGGCCTTGTTAACACCCTAACTTATCACAACGGGAAATTAAGCGGTCTTAACTGAAATAATTAATCATAATTTAGGGACTGTATATAAAGAAACAAATGTTACATACATAGAAAAGATTTCACATGTTACCCACATGGAAGGAAACCATTAGTTTTCCAGTATTTTCATGTTCCAAGAAATCATGCTGTCTTTGTTGGGTTGAGAAAGCAGAGAACATTTTGTTTCTCTATGTTGTCCTGTGGTACAGCCTAACAGAATTTTTCAGCAGAGAAGAAAATCTAATTTTCCACTCACCCTACTTTGTGATTTAAGACTGAAGATTCTGTCATCTGGTTCCAGCAGCTTACAAGCATAGGCAATGTTGACAGCTGTCTCTCTCTTGTCACCTGTCAGCATCCATATTTTTATTCCTGCTTTCCGTAATGCCTGTATCGTGTCCGGAACACCCTCCTGCAGGCGATCTTCAATGCCAGTGGCACCTTAATTTAGACAAGCAGAAGGATTAGTGCTGCTGTATTTCCAAAATGCTGCAAGAGTGACAGGACAAGATGGTTCTCTGCATACCCACATCCAAAACTAGACACCCTACTGTGAAATGCTTGAAAATGGGAGCAAGATGGGGAGAGAGGAAGGGAGGGGGAGGAGTGAAGGCAGGAGGGAGAGTGGGATTAGGGGATTAAGGGAGGGAGGGAAAATGGAATTAAGAGAGGGTGGGAGGGGGGAGGGATGCAGGGGGGGAAGGATGCAGAGAGGGAGGGTGGGTTGAATTAAGGGATTAAGGGGGGGAGAGGGAATGAGGAAGGTGGGGGGGATGGGGGAGGGAGGGTGGGATTGAAGGAGCTGGGGGGAGGGAGGGACAGAGGGGAGGGAGTGAGTGATTAAGGGAGGGAGGGAGGGAGAGTGATATTAAGCAAGCACCTTGGCTGTATGAAGCCATTTAACATCCGTGTTCTCACTTCCATTTAACATTAGGGCCAACCCATACTGGTTACTGTCACACCAGAGATACAAGTAGAAAAAAATGCTTTGGCCTGCAGGACAGCAGGACCCCACAGCAGCTAGACTTCTCTCTGCTGGCTTTAGTGACAAAGGGTACCTGTATATCCTTAAAATGACATCAGTTTGCAGCACTCCTCTGGCTTCTCTCCAGAAACTGAAGCCAGTAATTCCAGAACTCTTTTTAGTATCAAGGTTTATGGCATTTGCACTAAGCAGATATGGCACAAAATGAGGGAAGTAACACCTTTTTACACAATAGGACCCGTCTCTCTTCAGCTTCTAGGTTCTAGCATGAGCTGCCTTTACTGCCAGTCTGCAGTTGCCCTTTTACACACCTTTTGAAACATTTTTTATTTCATTTCTGCACAGCTGAATGACCTTCAGAAGAATGGTTCCTGCAGAAGCATGCCTGACTTCCCAGCTCCATATTATTACAGGACACAGCACAAGTATACCTGCTGTGCCACAAATGCAACACTGATGGAAAACACATCCAGAAGTGGGATATCTCTGAATGTTTGCATAGGCACGCCTGTGATTTGTTATTATCATTTCATATGCTTATTAAAATGATATTTAAAAACTCTAGTGAACACAGAAAAATACAATAGTAATGATTAAAAAAAAATCAGTAAAAAAAATGTTTCCCCTTTACAAACAACAGGAGAGTACCAGCTGTCTTCAGAGTGTTTTACTAGTACAAATTTACTAGCGAGATCTATGAAAATTCAGGAGTGACAATAAATTCTAGGTCTGTAGAAAGCTATGTGTTACACAAATTGAGATTAGCCCAGCTCTCTACAAGCAAATTCCAATTATGAACATCATAAGCTGTTTCCTGGGGACTATAGCATTTTCTACATACCGAGCAAAGTTAGTTCTGTCTCAAGCCTCGTGGCAGATTCAAGCAGCAGCTTCTCCCTGTTGTCAATACTGGTTTCTGCTAAAAAATGATGATTTAACCACTCTGCATATTCTGCATCACTCATCACCTACACAGGGAGAGAAAACATCCGGCATGTATCTATACTGTGTTTTCAGTGGTGCCTCGGAAGTGTTCTCGTGGTTACTTCTGCTGCCCACATCCTGAGCCTAGAAGTGCAGCCCCTGGCAGAGCATTGCTCTGACATGTGCTCCAACATGTCCCTGGATTTAGTACGGTGTTCAGAGAGTTAGATTACTTACCCAGCCTACTCACTGGGACCCTGCGGGTTCCTGGAGCTGCCTGCCAGATTTCTACTTAGACGGAAGGCAGCAGTCCATGGACACAGTATTCTCTCCCTACTGCTCTTTAACTGCAGCACTGAGACAGCCACAGAACCACTGCACAGCTGAGTACAGCTCGATGACTGTGCAACTACACAGCTTGTTCTTTCACTTTACATAAGGCTTTGTAAAGAGGCTTCTTGCCTGTTTCAATCCCTAAGGAAATTTACTTCTGATCAGCTTTGAATTTAAAGTGGAATCTCAAAACATCACTTAACTTGTGCATCTAGAGTTTGTAACATTGCAAACTGTTTGTGACATCCAATAAAACAGGTGTGACTTAATTTGTTTTCTGTGCCTGAAATTCCAACCAGGGTAAGATTCGCACAAGGAGGTCTGCTTAGGACTCTTAAAGAAAAATCAGAGTATTTAACAACCCCTGTTTCATAATTGGGCTGTTAAGCTGCTTGATCCTAAATTGACAACAACTATGGCAATCCAACAGAAGTCAGGAATTGATCTGGGTTATCTTACAGATTCCTTCTGAAAGAACATAAGGATAAACAAAGTGGGGCAATGGAAGAATCTGTTTAGAAGCTGTGATGTTTGCTCCACTGGTGATACCTCTCAGGCTGGTCACAGACTGCAAACATTCTTCAAAGTATGTATTAAAAGGAATACCTTCTTAGCAATACACAGAGTGCGCAGTCCTCTTCTGGCATAGTCATCCAAATGCTGCTGAGTTCTCTCTTTAATCTTCTCTTCAATTTCTGAATTATTAGTACATGCTATCACACAAAAAGAAGAGAAAGCAAATTAAACATGTTTGTTTAGGCTAAATTTTGTGGAAAATTTTGAAGGTCTAAATACATTTTTAAAACACCAAAATGTTTAAACTTTTAACTATGAATGTATCTTCATGTTTGCACCATGTGCTGTCTCTATAGTGAGCATGCAGTGCACAAGCATGCACAAGCAGTGCAGATGAACCCATCTGGTACTGATACGTCTTTGCTTTGTATCAAAATCTTTTTCTAAAAAAAATTATTTTCTAAAATGAACTGGGCCACAAATACTCAAGAAGCTTTACTGTCACTGGTCTAGTGGGAGGGACCCAAAAGGGCAGCTACTGAAAAGCTTTGATAAAAATAACTGTTAAGGGGTGGACTATTCAGACAGGCATTCAATTCACCTAACTTCGGAGATGCAAAAGTTAGGTTCCAAGTTTACCTTGAGAAACAAAGTAAGGAGAGGCACCTCAAGAATGAAATTACTCCCCGAGTAAGATGAAAGATTTTGGAGGTATTGTATCTGTCCCATTGCCTACAGAGACTTTTTGTCTAAACTTTAGATGGCTTATGTTGGGCAAGTTAAAATCCACTCTTGAAACTGGAAACATTCCTCTTCCTTATGCATCATACAAACCAAACTTCCTTTTGCAGAAAGCAAGCCTTTAAATAATTCCTTTATATTACTTTTCAAACCATAAAAACAAACAAACCCCACCACCACTTTGGAACATCTTCTGAACTTAAATATACTTAGGTATTTATTTCTAATATACACAGGTAATATTTTCTCTTTACTCCCTTCAGTTAAAAATCAGTGACCATTTGCTATGGTGTACGAATAAGTCAGAGCTTAAACAACGTGCATGGTGCATCCCTCCTGTGGTCCATTCAGAAACATTTACCTCCACACAACTGGGCCCAGCAGATATTATTATTACATCTAGAAACACAGAAATAATGAGTGGCTGAGGAAAAAAAAATCAAAACGCACTGAGAGTTGACATCTGCTCCTGACACCTCTCTCCAAAAGTTGAGAAACGCTAACACAGGTAAAGGCTAGAGAGTATCTCATTCTAATAAACACTACTCACTGTGTAGCAGAAGCCAACTCATGCAGATGACCTTACTTTGCAACTGGAAATACTTCAGTTGGCTCCAAAGGGTCTGCTTAAGACACCACTAAACCCTTTGATTAACAGTTGCTTCTCTCTTTGCAGTTCCCACACCAGCACACAGCACAGATATATCTAGGTGACATGCAATGCTACCTTTCCGGGCTCCCCACAAGAACTGTTCACAGATAATACTTCTGCTTGCTCACTTGTCTCCTCTCATGAATCATGCCATCTTTCACCTGTACTGAAGAATGTACAAGGTGAGCAAAGAATTACGAGTTCTACAGATACCTTCAGATGCAGTTCTCAACAAATCCATCATGACTGAGTCTGCGCCTTTTGTGTACACCACCACTTTGTTGGAGACCGGATGCCGAACCACCACTGACATCCTTTTCCGCAGTGAATCAAAAGGCAGGATATGCAGAAGCTGAAACGTTAAAGATCCCAGACCTGCAAAGTCCACAGTTACTTGATCTGGAGTCCTAGACTGTAAAACGCATTTATAAGCCCTGGCAGCGTGAACCAAAGCAGCTTCATCCGGACTCTCGGCTTCATAACATAGTTTAGGTAAGGGAGATAACTCAATAGATGACACAGCACTGTTGGGTTCACAGCCAGCTACATTCACCATATCTAGTTCCTGAGGCACTTGGGAATTTTCTGGGCTGTCAGTATTGTGAGGTTCACCAGCCCTTTGAGCAGCTCCATCTAAAGCAGGTGAGGCCAGTTTCATTCTGAAAATAGACAGTTTTCTCACAAAACTATTGGGGCTTTCAGATGATGACTCCTTCACACTTGGAAGTGGGGAGGAACTCAGTCTCCGGACTGACAGCCTCTGGAACATTTGCCTGATATCCTCAAGCGATTTAATAGGCATCCTACCCAGTGAAGAGACTCTCATCTGGAAAGGAATAGTTAGAGAAAGCATTTACGTTAAATTCTTCATATTTTATTATATTAAAGAAGGACAGCTTACAAACTATGTATGTTTCTTAATGAATGCAGTATTTTAAAATTTACCACAAGTTTGACTGCCTGTATTAAAGATGGGCAGTTCAACTAAACATATAAACACACGAGTACACTAAACAGCTCCTGTAAGCTGTAAAAACACTTCAGGTCTGAAAATTGGATGTGTTTCAAGTTTGATTCATGACTCTACACAATACATCTTTTTAAAACTTTCAGTAACGAAAAGAGTTAGTATGACATTGTAACTTTTAAAAGTTGTGGCAAACTGAACTGAACACTTTAATCCTTGTTCTGAATTAGAAGATATTTGTGAAGAATAAACCAACTCCATACCCCTCACAGTAACTAGCTACAAGAATTGCTAGAAACACAGTACCTTATCAATACTTTTTCAATGTTTTAAATTAAAGGTCAGTTCCTCTTTCCTCAATGTTACAAAATAATTGGCTTTCTGTTACTTAGAACAGTTAGTAAGCTGACAGCTTACAACAGAGGAACAAGGCATGCAAGGCTGACTCCTTTGTCACTGCTGTTGAAAAGCTAAGAATGAGTTACCAGAAAACATGTTCTTTTGCCACTGAAAAGCATAAATTAAGGACAGACTCTGGCTTCAGTTCTACCACCACTCCAGCAAGTTGTAATGTGTCTCCGTTCAACATCATGGAAACAGAGACTAGGAACATCACCCCTCCCTAACGCAACACTGAAATTTGCTATTGCCTTGAGCTCTTTCATTCATTCTCTAATTGTGAACTCAGAAACTTCGTGCCACATTGCTCTTCTCAACCTTCCTACCAGTGCTTGGAGATCTTCTACTCTGCTAGCAATTTATTCAGAAATATCTCCGAATATTTCTGAATATTCACCTGTACACTCTCACCTGTATATTTTTCTTCATCGCATTTAAGGAATAGCTAACTATAAACTATGAACTCAGGTGCCTCATCCACACATGGACCTCTAGGCTTCCTATGACACTTTCTGGGAATGCTTGGAAGCACAATAAAATACCAGGCTTATTTATACACAGGAGGTAGTTCATACCCTACAGGATATGTTTTGGGAATGTCTCCAGCCATCATTGTAGGTTCACTGCCTAGATGGACACAAAAATCTAGTCCTTCACATGCCATTAATATTTTTTTCAAAAGACAAAGTGAACAAATGGAAATCACCAAAGAATGGGGGAAGGAAATCGAAGTTGAACTTGAGAATTATCCTGCAACACAGTCAAAACTGGTAAAAAATGGGGTTATGAAAATCCCACCCTGAAAAAAACCCAAAGATTTGAAAAAAATAGTAGTATCTTTAAATATAAAGTTAGATTGTGTGCTCTGAAAACAACGAGTAGTCACTCCAGATTACTGAAGCAGGACAATCTAGCAAATGCACCGTCAATACAAGGTGAGACCAGTTTGTCACAATGTAAAGCATTTTTTCTTCAGATTAATATACTTAAAAAATTGATCTTCCATATTTTTGTTGAAGCTCTATTTGAATAGTCAGGAACAGGGAAGAGTGTTCTTAGTTCCAATATTCTGGGAATCTCCTGAGATTATTCTTATCTTTCAGCCAAGAGTAACCTATTTGTAAAGGTAGCCTAAGTGTTGGTGTATTCTTAAAGGAAGCTATGCCCATATCTAGGAAAAAAACCCAGATTATAGAAAAAAGTTACAATGGCAATTCAATCTCAAAATTTTGTCTTGTAAAAGTTATGAACAGTCTATACACAGAAACAAAAAGATGGAAGCCAAGTTACCAACATTGTTTTATACATTAACTCATTGCACTCTGTAACTTTACAGTAATTCCCTTCTTTTTCTAACAGGGCAAACTAAGAGGATAAAAGGATAATTTTTTTATTGTCAGTTAATTGTTTTCTTCCTTTTGTAATCAAACCAAAATGGAGTTTGGTTATTTGTAAATATGGCCAAATAGCCAAAAGTGAAGCCTTCTTACCTTCTGACGTGGCTGATGGGGGACTGAAACCACAACAGTATTACAGATTGCCAGAGCAAGAAAGAAGTCAGTGATGTACATTGTCTCCAAAGATAACTTGCTGCTAGCTTCTTCTGACTGTTGATAGGAATGAAAAGAAATTTGACTGAACTTCTCCAGCAGCTGTGTGTCTGGTATAACATCCGTTTCCTATTATGAAATGAACAATGTCCATTAGGTTATAAGATTAATCTCAGTCTCTGAAGGTTAAATCAGTTACAGAAGAATGAATGAACAACTTCCCTCCTGTGCTAAGTTAGTTATACTAGGAAACAGAGAAACACTTTGGTGCTTTCACTGCCTTATGCTAGTCTATTGAAAATGGAAAACTTCATGCCCAAAGAGGTAAACAGTAAGGTCTTAGTTTACAGACACTTCTACAGAGATTAAGTATGATGAATGCTATTTAGACACCTTCAGGTACAGAAGTAGAGTTTTTGCCTCTCATAACCTCAAATAAATATTGATCATCTAGATATTTCCTATTAAAAACAAAAGAAAATTCTAGAAACTTCTTAAAATAAAAGAACAAACTGTTATTAAGATGAAGTTGGCAATTTCATCTGGAGTGGTCATGGACTCACAGCAGCAAGAACCAAAGCATAAACCTTCATGATTCAATGAGTATCTGCAATGTCAGGTGCAAATAGGATGCTGCCAAGCCATCATGACAGGCTCTGATTTTGAGGGGAGAGAGAGGGGATTTCTTAAATGACAAGTACTCTTGATCAAATGAGGGTAAAAAGATACTCCCTAATGAGTTACTTCAGAAATTTAGCATCAAACCCAACAGCTTTTACTTACAATGGGACTGCTGAAAGCCATGTGTCCTGAGTGGGGACCACCACCTGCTCCATCTTCCCTTATGAATGCAGGGTAACTACCAGACAACTGGTTCGAAGACTTTCTGTTCAAAGGTTCACACACAGCTCTGCAGTTGTGCCTCTGCCATTCTGACATATGTGTTGCAGAGCCACACTGACAATCAACCGAATCCTCGTGCTCTGAATCCATCTCTTGATAGGATTCCAACCTCTTTGCTAAGGAAAGGGAAACAAAATTATTGTTCCATGAGCAAAAAGAAACTTGTCTAAAACACTGCCTAAAGGTTCAGGAACTGAAATTTTAAAATAAGGAATTTAATATATAGTTAAGAATAATCCACCATTAATCCACAACCTGTAGGAAGCCATCACACTGACTTCCTGTTTGAGACACTGCACTTCGAGAGCACTATTCCACTGGACTGAATCCAGAAGAGGAAGCAAGAATGACGAGGTTTCTAGACAACGTGTCACATGGAAACAATAAAATTAGCTGGAGTCACACAGTCTTCAGAAGGGCACACTGATGGGAACCAAATAATAGTCTTCAAGTGAAGGGCAACTGCACCACAGATACAAATGCGGTTCTATGCCCCACGAATCTAGATAGGAAGGTCAGTGCTGTAAAGAACCACTATAGCAAATGGAAACACTCCTATGCTATCATGTGCTTGGTCAAGAACATACCCGAGTGTTTACACTGGAGCTCTCAAACAGTGTTTGATGACATGTCACAAGCTGAAATCTGAATCCAGAAAGCACTGGATCAGTGTACACTATTCAGGTTTCAACGTTTTACCTCTCACTGTGAAAACAGCATGCAATGAGCATACACTAGCAGTTCAGTACCTAAAATCCACAGAAAGCATGGAAAAACTGTTCTGAGGACTGTGCATTGCGTATTTATTTCATTGAAGTATGAATACAAACAATGGCATCCTAGGAAAAACAAAACATTAA
The DNA here is from genome assembly GCF_036250125.1 of Pseudopipra pipra. Lineage (NCBI taxonomy): Eukaryota > Metazoa > Chordata > Aves > Passeriformes > Pipridae > Pseudopipra > Pseudopipra pipra. The sequence continues at coordinate 49,752,889 of NC_087552.1, forward strand.
CACACAGACTTATCCAGCAACACCTCTAATTCCCTATTTCTTTCTTATTTCAAGTGGTAGCTACTGTACAAGAAAAAGTGAAAACTGTAATATTATTCTGTTTTATGTAAACATAAAACCTATCCACAGTTCAGTCCCCAGCTCTGTTGCTCAAAATGAGATGGAAATAGGTTTGTTATGTCACTTGTGAGTCCTTTTCCTCCTAGCAAAGCACAGGAGCTTAGCTATGTTCCAGAAATGAGGTACCAGATTTGCTACCCTGTTAGGTTTTCCATATTTCCTGTTGTCTTCTGTTTCTGGAACATAAATGAAAGAATCCTCTCATCTTGCCATTCTGATGAGCCAAGGAAAGCAGAGAGACCAGAGCTTACACCTTCCTTTGGAGGCCATCTCCCTATTGTCAACATGAAATTAGTAATGTAATTCTTTCAAAAAACAGATAGATGGGAACGTAACAAACTGTGGCTCTCCACAACTACCAAATACAATATCCCATTTGAGGCATTGATACCTTTTACTAGAAAGCAACACCAGTGACTTAGTATGTGTTTGCAGAGGCAGGTTTGGACAGCATGCCCATTCCATTATGCTTCTAGGCTGTTGAGAAGAACTGCATGCTCTGTCTGAAGTAACATGTGGCACCTCTTGTAAAACCACACTGCTCTACTGCCACGGTGCAGACAGAACACCGCATGGGGGCACCTCTATGGAGGACTATACTGAATCACAGGCACTGCTGTTGTGTGCTTCCCTCATGTGCTCCCTTTACCCTGGGTCATAGATATAAACACAGAGATAAATGTCCAGACTAGGTGGCTTGTATGCAAAAGACTGTACTGTGTTGCACTGCAACTCTTACCATGTGTAGCAGGAGCCTTGCAAGCAGCAGCTCTATGCAACTGAACAAATACAAAGCAGGGCTAAACCACAGGACCTACCAAGATTTCATAAAGTGATTTTCAGGGCTCATATAATTTCTAATTTGTTAGGAAGAAACCTATGCTTATTCTCCAGGAAAAAACCAGGGTGCAGGAGGAAATAATTATGAACATAACTAACACACTAATAATTTTGGAAGATAACTCTATGTGAACTACACAGAGAAGCACATGTAGACATACTTTTCCTGGCACACTGAGACCTGAATCAGCTACAGTTGCATCACTCACACTACTGCTTGGTTTCTCTTCTGAGATACTTTTCCTTCCTATAGGAAATGCTCTGAAAATACATTCTACTTCTTATCTGAGTTATTCATTCACCAAGTTTGAGACTTAAAAATATTTTTTTCTCACTTTACTGTAGTCATCCTTCCCAGTACAATCATGCAAAGCTAAAGAATTATCTGGACAGCCACACCATAACATTTTCAAAATATGTGCAGAAATTGCTGTAAAATTTGTTTGCAACCATCTGGTCCTGTGACAAAAGGAGGGCTGAACTGATTCACTGCTGTGGCCAGCAGGGTGTGCCTTTTGCTCGCAGTTGTGAGCAGCTCTATCTGGCAGCAAACCCACCAATACCACAAAGGGAGTTTAATACACAGCTGTGCTTCACATGTCCACCTGTCAGCACCTCCCCTTTGATCTCATATGGAATGCTTGCATTGCCCACCAGCAAAAGAGCAAAGGTCTGCAGCCGCTAATACTTACACATGGTAACCGTAATAAAAACTCCGTGGTTTTATATAATTAATAAAATAGCTAATTAAATAATTCGTGTCACTCTGCCCAGTTTTCTCTTGTGTCTGGAGTTGTATCTTCTCCTGGCTCCCATAAGGCTTCAAGCTGGCTCTCATGGTATGTATACTGAAAGATGGTACACTTCTAGACAATAAGATAGCAACTATCTGTTAACACCACCTGGTAAATTTTTGGCTAACAATAAACAGGCGTGTGTAAGATATAAGTAAGAATACAACAGTCATTTTTGATGGAGGTACTTATCTTTGCAGCATTAACACACATATGGACACATGTGATTGACCTGTACCTTAAAATTACTGTTAAGTAATGTATTAATACTGTTAAGCATGTAATTCATTTATGTTACTGTATCCTCAAGGGCAAAAGTATGTTGAATTGCAGCCTTAAGATACACTATATAAAGCTGGTACACTGCTATGTCAGTCAACAGTATGTTTAAACCCTAAATGCTACTTAAGCACTGGCACTCTAGTTGGGGGAAAAAAAAAAGAGAGGAAAGACTAGATGGGCAATTTTCCAGTGTTCTGGGTTCTGAATATTTCAAGGAGAGAAACAAAACATAGTAGTCATGATTTCTTCCAGAGCAAGTAAAGGATATTACATTCATGGTATCAAAATGGTATCATGTTGGAAAAATGACCCATGTGAACACAGGTTTAGTGTCTTACCATTTTCCTCATGGCAATACTCCTGTCCTGCAATGCTGCATCTCCGAAAAACCATTTTATTTTCAGTGAGGGTTCCAGTCTTGTCAGAGAAGATATATTGAATCTGGCCAAGGTCTTCAGCAATATTCAGTGCTCGACACTGAATAGTTGAATCTGTCTTCTCATGGTAAAAATCAATGTCATTCTGTATTAAATAGATCTGTCCCAATTTGACAATTTCGATTGAAACATAGAGAGAAACTGGGATCAAGACCTGCCAAAATAAAACATGGAGATTAAATAAAACCAAAGTCTTTGGCCAGTTACAAATATAAAGTAGCTCTACTGAAGCCTAAGAGTTACTCAAGGGTATAAATGAGATCAGAATATGACCCATGTTCAAAGCAGACTAAAGTTACCTGTAATAAAATTATCATCGTCCAGAACATATAGAACCCTGCTAATACTGGAGGAACCGATTTCCCATCTGGCTTGGGGATGTTAATAAAAGGTATTTCCGAATACCTGGTTAACCAAATTCCATGGCCTTGAAAATAAGAACAAGATAAAGTGAGTCAGTTGTACGTAAACTGTATCACAGTTCAGGGTCGTTGTGGTACCTGTTACACTCTGCAGTCCTTTCTAGGTTTTTAAACTACCATTTTCTTTCTTGTTTTTTTCTTCAACAGGAACCCAAATATCAATGCATAGAAGAAATACCTTACATGCATTTCTATCAACAGCACATCTATACAGCATATCTCAGAACTAAGGAAATATTAACTACACAAACACTTCTTTTCCCCAAAAAAACCCCTCTGGCAATTAATGGCTATCCTTGCTTGTTCAGGTTTTAGTCTACCTGTGAACATGTCATCATTATTAAGTATAGTCTGAAGAAGTATTTTTAAACATATTTTAAACACCTTTATGATCTGTCAGAAAAGTTAGTATGTTTAGATACACTCAAGGTCACCATTTAATCAATCCCTAAAATATCAGATCATTACAACTCTAGTCACGCTAGGTCTCTCACCTCAATGTGTACATCACACATTATCTGAAAAATCCCAAGAGAAAGTAGGAGTTCTGCAGAGCGGTAGTGAGAGAAAAGAGAAATCAACCAGAGAAACAGGTTCCAGACCTAAGAACTCACATCAGAAATATACTTCTTGACCACATCCCAGATTAAATATGACAACATGAACTAAAACCTGGCAGCATCCCCAATTTTTAGGGAATTACACATGGATAAAGACTGACAAAATGAATCAACCCCAAAATAAAACACTAAGCTGAAAGAGGAAAATAGTAGGAGTCTGGTGATTCTCACTTACCTATTGCTCCAGTTAAACACATCAAAATTAGAAGTAGAACACACCAAAGAATATCAGTGTTCACTTTTCTTTCCAATTTACTGCGCTTGTAATGAGGGCCGTTGTTATTCAGCATGGCTTTGGTTTCATGACCTGCAACCAAAAAACAGGTTGAAATTCTCTGATGACAGGTATCAGAACCACAAGTGCTTTATATTTCTAAAGCTCTGGGAAACAGAATATTTCTATTGACAAATATTTGAACAGTGATTATAAATACGAGCAAATTAATTTCTCATACAATGCATCAATTCTGTTGTGAAGAAAACTGAACAAGCTAAATCAAAATCTGTCATGTGTACATCACCTTTTGTCACTAATGTTCCTTCCTATAGAAACAACCTCATTCTTGATCCCTCTATATTATTTCTAGTGTTTTCTACAAAATCCTACACCTCTGTTACAACTATCTGGCTGGATACATCATATTGATTAGTTTAAAAACCTCTGCCCTTTGATGCAGAACACTGAAGAACAGCAATAGCTTCAGTTTCAGATAAGAAAAAAATCCTAAGCAAGCCAAGCATTTCCATGTTCACTTCAAAACCTGGGTTTACCATTGCAACTAATAGTTAAGGACAAGGGCCTGTTCACACACAACAGATCTGTTCTTCCAGTAATAATTAGGCATATCAGTTTTTTACATTGTTAAATCATAAGCAAACTTCCCCCAGACACGAGTTCTTAACATTTCTAGCTACAGCTGCCTTTTGCTGGATTCAAGCTTTTACTCTTCCAATTCCACTTTGCATGATACCGTTTTTTAGGGCACATAACCATCTTCTGTGCAAGGCAATCTGTGAAAGCCAGGGTGGTTCACTAACCTGCATAAACCACTATGCCTACAACAGCTTCTGTGTTTCTTACTGTGCATCCTCGCAGGAGTAAGTTTTCCTTGCTGAGAGCCACTCGATCCTTGTTTGAATGCTCACTGTAAAAAAAAGCACATCATGTCAGCTGTAGGACTCCAGCAGTTACAGTCAGGCTTTGCAAAACCACTGGGGAGTAGATTTCCCAAAGAAGCTGCTATCACTGACCCCCATTCTGACATTACTGATTGGACTTTTCAAAGGAATGGAGTAACATGCAAGCAGATCACCCTTGAAAATCCAAGTATGAAGGCACTGCATTACAATTTTCTTGTGTTTATAAGCCTAGAATTTGCCAGCTGTCATATGAGAAGTAGGCAACACTATTGAAAAGAGATCCAAGACAAACACTGGAAGTTTGAAACCCTATAACTTCTACTTGGATTACCAGCATCAGAAAAAATTTGGAGAAAATAGAAAATACGTTTAAAATTCCATTTTAAACATATTGAGAGCATCATCACTCCTGTGGTATACTTTCAGTGCAGGCAGGCCCCCTGTAAAGGTGCTTCCTCAAACTAAGATTTATACATATTTATTTATCTTCTCAAATATCTAATGTGTCAGTGTGTAAAGGGAAGAATATAGACATAACTCTCAAATCCTGAAAATCAGTTACCCCATAAAACAGCACTTTGTTTTCCTACTGTCTACAGAAAATCATAAACCTGTAAGAATCATAGAATGGCTGGGGTTGGAAGAGACCTTAGAGATCATCTAGTTCCTTAAGGTTCCTTCCAACTCTAACCCTGAAGAAAAACCCTAACCCTAATCATGAACTAAACCTGACAAAAAAACTACAGCTAGGCACACTGGTGAAAAGGAGTTTGATCAAGTGATTGATGGTTAAAGGAAACAAATCAGAGCAGGAAGGGAAGCCAGTCCTTTTGATTTCCAATTCTGAGCAATGCAGTTTTGCAATCAGGCCATGCTCCAGATCAAATACTGTAGAGGTCACACATTATGAAGGGCAGATTTGAAACAGCTATTTCAAGTATGAAATACACAATTGCAAAACAGCCTGAACTAAGATGTTAAAAATATTCAATAGAAAATAAAAAGCATCAGTTCACAATCTGCTGCTCAGAAAACCCCTCTGGAGCTCTATCTGTTGGGCTGCACTCAGAAAGGTAGTGGTGCAAACTGATTTCTATCTATATTGTTATTTTTTAAAGCAAACATTACAAACTCTCTGAAAATTAGTAAGAATGAGAAAGCAAAAGACAGTAGTTTAAAGAGCCATCAAACATACTTACACAAAGCCTCGGAATCGACTGAGGTTGTTGTTAGGACTTTCACACTCTATTCTACTGGAAAATTTCTCTGGATCAATTTCAGAGACCTAAAGCCACAGGAACAAAAAAAAAAACCCAAAACAGAACTCAGACAAAATGAGATAGAACTTAAAAACATCATAAACTCGTAGGTTCAGATATTGCTATCTTTGAAACTGTAGGTTGTGGGTGGTGTTGATGGTCTCCTACCCTGCATAAATCAGACTTACAAATCATAGAACGACTTTCTAGTAAATATCAAGCCCTGACAAGTACCAGTTGCATTGCTGATATTCTGAGAGCACTGGAAAGGAGAAAATGGGTGGAAGAGTAAGGAAGAAGAAAACAACAAAACCAATAAGAACATCTAAAAGGAAGAGATTTCCCATAGTTTTTTTTCATTATATGGAAAATAAAAGAAAAAGAAGAGGCACTGTCTTCTCTGCAAGCAGTATTTCTTGCACACAGGCATTTTTCTCCTAGTACCACAACCAGGATGCTATTTGTGCTAACACAAAGAAAGCAGGTAGAACTTTGTAATGATGTTTGAGACTTACGAGTACCAAAGCAAAGGCTGTTATGAAAGGCCAGAGGTACACGTTAATGAGAAAAGCCAAGCAAAACAAAATCCTGTAGTAGTAAGAATGAAGCATGACAAGAAGTAAGAGAAAAGCCAAAAGGCCTTATTTTTGGAATTACCTGCTGTTGCAATTTAATTTCAGTTAATGGCATATGACTATGCCTCTAGTCTCCAGTATAACACAGGCTAGCCACGGGTATAACTGAGTCATTTCCAAACTGAGTACCTGCCACTAACTCTTTGGAAAGAACTCTTTGGAAGTTCTACTGTTTAGAAAAAACAAATACACAATTCAAAGTTTCAAACTCCCAGGTATAATTCTCTGATTCACAGGTGTTACTGAATACATCTGCATAATTACAGGTTTCTGAGAAGGCTGTACTCCCACAACCATGTGGCTTCACACTGGCAGAATAGCAACTGTGAGCTTAAAACACGACCCTGTAAGTAGAATTTGAAACTCAGAAGACATCATATTATTAGCAAGTACTTTGTTGGCTTGTTAAAAAAATTTTTACTATGTTTTTCTGTATTGATGTATTTCACTGTATTAACCTGAAGTTGATTAACTCTCGTGGACAGCACATCATGCCTTTGGTATTACAGACTCACTAAGTAACGGGACTTAGAGACAACTTCTCACTTCCTCACCACTGTTGAAAATTCAGAGGCAGTTCAGGTAATTTTAACTCCAGAGGACTAATCAGTCTGTTGTTATGGAGACAGCACTGAGTCTCCTCCCTATTGTTTTCAGCATGGTGTTTCAGCAGCAGAACTCAGTACCAAGTGTGCTGAAGACTACAGAAATGACACAATTCTTTCATCTTTTGATATTGTCCCCTTCCTATTGTGCCAGTCTCCAACATTTTGACTGCTAAGTATAACATTAAAGTATTGTATGGAGTAACAATATATTTGAAATACAAAAAAAAAAGTGAAAGAGAAGATAATATCTGCTCTTCTTTTTAGGTCTTTATACAGCACAGAAGTCCCCTCTAAAAAACTCAAATTTCTCACCCACAGCATGCTATGCACCATACTTGACTTCTTGACATTTACCTGAATACGTAATTTCACCGGCTTGCATTACTTCAAATAGATCTGTCTTTCTCAGGGTTAGGTGACCACATAAATATTTTCTCCAAAACAACTCCAGTAACAAATTATAACTGTTACCTAATAACTTTGTTTTCAGATGCAGACTGCTGAGCTATCATGAATTAGGCAATGTAGAGGGCTGAGTTGATTGGGTTTTTTTAGTTGACCATCTGTCTTGTCAACTTTCTTAGGTGACTAAAAACACACAACTATCACCTGCTCTGCATATCCTTTCACCACCTGTCTCTGCTTCAGATTGGTTTCTCCATCAAGGCCTGCTGTTTCAATGTAACAGATCCCATCCAGGTCACTGGAATATAACAGCACCATGTCAGCAGGAATGATTTCATTACGTGAAAGCCGGATGAAGTCTCCAACATTGACATTTTTCCAGCATTCATCTATGTATTTCTTCTCCTTCCTGAAATACACAGAAGAACAGTGACTTTTTACAAATGCATAATCTAATCTGAAAGTTCAGACAAACACACTGGAACTAGAAAATGTCTCAAATAACTATTTATGCTTCCAACCATTAAAAATCTCTGATAGGATAGTGCATTCAGCTCAAGCTGAATATAATTACAAAGAATCAACTCTGGAGTCCAAGCCATTTTTCTGGGAATTATATTCAAGACACCCTCTGAGAATTATTTTAGCTCTATTTAAAATTCAACACACTTGCTTCCTATATATTCATCATTCCAAGAAAGGAAACAGTGTTTTCAGTATTTCTCTTTGGGCCTTCACTTTTTCTTGAAATTATGCAACAAGAACAGCTTATTCTCTTCTGATAAGGCCTTTCAAAAATGTCTGTCTCCCAAAATAACAAATATTTACCAGTAAGGAAAGAATATTCAGCAACAACTTCACTCATGCTCTGAATATAAATGTTTGTATTTACAGAATTTTATAGTATTTTTTTTTGTTAATTTTTGAATGTAAGGTTCAAGGCCAGATTGGATGGGATTTTGAGCAAACTGGTCTAGTGGAAAGTGTCCCTGCCCATGGCAAGGAGGTGGAACTAGATGATCTCTAAGGTCCCTTCAAGCATTCTATGACTCTGTGAAGGTACCAAGACTCTGTAATACTCAGTGAAGTCAATAAAAGCTCATGCTTGTCAGGATTGAGTTTGAAATTCTTTATTAGTATGAAATATCCAGGCATGAAGTAAATAAGTTTGAACCGTTTTCAACATTCCATTTATAGCTGCTGCTGTGTTCTCAGCTGAGATTGTACACAGCAGTTCATTGTAAACACAGTGAAGTTTAGAGTGGTAAACAGCATGCAGGGTAAAAAGCAACAAAGAGTGCTTCAGGAGTTAGCCAGAGGCACACAGCAGCAGGTTAATGCAATGTGGGTGGATGAAACACACCTACAGTGACTGCTACAAGGACTGCACAGGTCTGGAGCAGGTTTCTGTAAAAACTATTACTGCCCTCAGTGACTGCTTTGTTTCCTGCCTTGCATGGACTAACCCAACAGCAGTGTTTAAAGAGAGGAGCACGTACTCTCCACAGTCTTCATTTCTCAGTCATCCAGACTGGTGTATGGTTTGGGCTGCATTTTCTATTCAAACAGAAACAGACATTCCTAATGACAAAGAAAATATCAGAAAAACATTTCCTGTATTGAGCTTTTCACCCGTACTTTTCAGACCTGCATTATCTGATAGTATCCCTTAGAAAATACCTGTCTACAAACAGATGGCACAAGGCCCACACATTTAACCACTGTAATGATGACAGTTTCTCCACTGAAGATAAGGAGGTGTTTATATTGCTTTCAAAGTGCAAACAAAGCAAAACCAGGAAGCAATAAAAGCTGACAAAAATTAAAGTGATATAATGCACAACTGTTTTCTCCTTAAGATGCTCATCACTAGTCTTCTACACAGATGGAACGCTGGCACAATGGAAAGCATGTAAAACTTAAAGCTACAGCCATGTCTATCAGAAGATGGATGGATTAAAAAAACTGCAGGAATCAACTTTTCATACCAGTACATCTCCACTGAAATAAAGACAAGAAAAAAAAAAGGAGTTGAAGGAAAAAGTTCTAAAGTAAATTAACAAACTCCAAATTAATTATATAGGCAAAGGGTAGGAAGAACTGCTGAAACACAATATGACACTTACTGAAGGTATGACTTAGGCTTTGATAGCTGCAAATCTGCTGACAAAGTAAATCTATTCAGGAGACAGAGATATGAAAACTAGTAATTTTTGTTAGTTTGTTTGCTTAGAACTACCCTTCAGGTACAGAAAAAACCTAAATCAGCATAACTTTCTGTGTAGGCCAATTTACCCCACTATGAAGGCCAAACGAGTCCAATTAGGGTGCAACACCAACTGGAGCAGAATGCCCTGGTCACTCCAAAACAGCAACCTTTTACCTCACCCTCCAAACAGGATGGAAAGGATTTGAGAACCCATGAGGACAGTGGAAGATTACTTCCTCAGTCAGCTTGCATCTAGAAGAGTTAGAGAAAGGGTGGAAACAGAAAGGTAAGCAAGACAAAATAAGATCATAAGCAAAGAAAGCAATGGCATCACTAATGCAGTAAGATAAAAATATCAGGTGAATAGTTGTCAATTTCTGTCCCTGACTTCTACAGAGATTTTTCAAAGTGAATTGGAACTTCCAAAACCATAGAAATATTTGGAAACTGTAGACCTTGTGACAAAGTAACCCTTTGATTTATTCTTGAAGAAATTATTTACAAGAGACTAAAAAAAGCACAAAACACCAGCACTCTCACATCCCTGTATTTTTTTCTAACTACTATGCACTTCACAAAAAAGTACAAAAAACTATTTGTCCATGCTGCCAGTGTTGAGATTAGCCCGCAGGTGATGGAAAATATTTCCTCTTTTAAATCACTACCTGTTTATTGAACATTAGACTGAAAACGTATGATGCTGCTTTTTACTTGATCAACTTGAATTAGTCCCACTTTCTTTATGCCAGACTGGAGTCTGGGAGAGGAAAGAAAAGCTAAAAGTAAGGAAGAATCTTGTAGAAAGGATTTTTCTTTACAGAGCTCAGTTCCACAAAGAAAAACTGATTATTAAATTATGTCTGGATTCCAAATATATACAATGATTTGCATAAACATGTATTTGTAAAGAACAGTAATTACAGCACATCTACTCACAAGGCTTGCTATGAAAAAGAAATATACTTGAAGAGCTCTGCAGACGAGGGAAGAAGAGAAGAAAAACATATCAGCCAGCAACATCTTCTATCCTACTTCTGATGCAGCAGGTGGATCATGCACATATTCTCTATCCAGTTCAGCACAAAGTCTAACAAAAAAGTGTGGCTGCCTTTAGTGGTAGGTCAGCAGGGAACTAAATGGATTTTTCCATCATAGTCACCTCACCACTGTTCTACTAAAATGACATGAACTACATGATGTTAACAGATGCTCAAACAGAAATGCCTTTATACTTCATGATTCATAGCTATTTAAATGAGATCCTACTACTTTAGAATGATAACTTGCTCAAAATGCACAAGGACTTGATAACCATTTAACATCACAGCAACAATTATAAACTAAACTAAAATGCACACTAGCACATCTTACTGTTTATTGATGTTTCACTACTCCACAAGTGAAAAATGAGAAAGGGGAAAAAATTCTAAGCAATATTATCACATTTTCAACACAGAAATAAACTTTCCTAGAAAAATCTGCTTCAGGCTCTGTGTATTTAAGACCAAATACAATAAATCTGATCCATCAAATGGATACAATCCACAGCTCTAAAAAGTAGCAGGCTGAAAACTCTGAAACTATGGATGTCAGACATTTGCTATAAGCAAAAGCAATTAAGGAGTAGGGGGTGGTGTCGGGTTTGTCAAAAAACAGAGAAACTAGCATCTAGGTGCTCAGATAGACCTATCGAGGCACTGAGACTGTCATGTTTTGTCATGGAGAACAGAGCACAGTGAAACTGGGTTTTGTTATGAAAACCCTTAGCTTTGTACACAAGCAAGCCTCACAACAGTTCAAGAAGCAAGGATCATCGGTCTTCCTGAAAATGCTTCATCACACAAATTATCCTCAGGTACAAAAAGCTGGCCTACCAGCTTTCAGGCATGACAACTATTGCTTAGTTATGTTGAGATAGCAAGAAGAGCTGCTATATTAGGCACACAGAAGCCATGTAGGTGTCAGTATCTGACGTGTAAGTAAAATCACAGACAGAACATACAATGTATGCAACTTTTCCACATGAACAAATGCATAGCAAGAAAATGACTGGAAATTGTATTCAAAATTACCTAGCTGTTCATCACGTTTACAATTACTATGTTTGATAAAATGCATGCACTGCAACAGGGGATTCTTGTTAAAAAAGTTAAGAAATTCTGAATCCTAATGTGAGATTAATGGAAGTTTAAGATAAATCAGCTCACGTGTAGTGAGCAATAATTTTTTGTACCATTTGTAGCATTTAATTCTCCTGAACCATGCCGCTCAGCTTATTTTTAAAACCAGACTAGACTATATAAAATACTTCATGACAAAAACTAAGGAGAAAAAAAAGTTACAAAGCCAAAACATTTAGAAGCACAATAAGGAATTTTCACACAGGACTAATATGGCCACTGATTATTACACATTTTTGGTGAAGGGGGAAAAAAAATCAAGCCAGAACAGAAGATCAGAAATTAATTCTGTTTCATTAACATTGGTATGAGATTACAAGTAACACAGAATCTTCAGGAATATGAAGATTGAATACTTCAGCTTTCTGGCAATGAATTCTTTCAGGGTACATGACAATTCATAGCCAGAAATAATCCAGCTTCTCCCTTAAACCTTCTCCGCAGACATGAAAAAGAAAGAAAACACTTATCTTCCCTAATAGCCCAATTTCTTACTTGTTTTGAGCTCAAATTTTTATAGGTTGAATAGAATGTTTCTGGGAAAGCTGCTATATATATTTGTGTTTGCCAACAAAATCTGTTTGGTTTTGCTTTGTGGTATAATACGATAGTCCAGACTTTTATGGTTATGAGTTAGTTCTTAAACTACCAAGAGAGTGTGGCAAATGCTAGAAAGCTGGAGATTCCATCTGCTAACTACCACATTACATTTAATAATTATATAGTACCAGACTGTAAATACGCTGCATGGGTTAATTAAGGTTACCTCTAGAGTACAAAGTTTAGGGTTTGGCATAAACCTAAACTAGCACATTGAGATTTTAGAAAAGCTTATTTTCCCTGTATTGCCTTCACTAAGAAAAGGTGTGTCTTTAATGAAAAGAGGAAGATTTAAATGTGGTTTCGTACTACAGCAACTACAGTATGTTAAGTGTTGAACTCTCAATCACTCCTCTCCAGCACCTCTCCAGGTGCTATTTGTGATGGCTACCACAACACATTAAAAGTGACATTTTCCAAAATACCTGTTTCCCTACATGGGAACAGGGCATGCAAGAAAGAAAAAGGGTTCACTATACTTCCTTTATCTTTGTATTTTACATGCTCAGAATATCCTTTCATGACAGGTATAAAAGAAAAACAATTATGTGGGCAGCACCAACATACACTAAAAGAATTTTTTGCCAGTTAATTTAGAATATCATCAGTTTGCATTCCTATCTTTTTATTATCCCTGTATAATAACTGCCTATCAGCAAACCTCTTGCCACTAGCAGATTCCACTCCTGACTCGCACCCACAGTCTGCAATATTGCAGTCCTGCACGGTGAAACAGATGCTAACATTTGTACCAAACTGTGATGCACTCAAATAGACAATTATCTCATTCTGCTTGGGTAAATGTTATTAAATTGTAAGTACAATATGATACCATTAATGAGCGATAAACTAGCAGCCTCTGAATTTCCATGGTGCTTACAGCCATTTTAGAGGAACTAAAAATACACCTTTCAAAACAAATGCTATGTACAACAATGTCAAAGTCAAACTTGTCAAACAACAACTAGTCAAAGTAGCTTGGTTAACACAGTACAAACTCATCCATGAACACGCCTCAAAGCATAATTTTTTTCAGCAAATTTTACACTAATTTGATACCCATTTAGCAAAACTGGTGATTGAGACTCAACTAGACCCTGAGCAACCTGATCTAAATAGCCCTGCTTTGAGCAGGGGGTTAAGATCAGATGACCTCCAGAGACCTTTCTCAAATTATTTTATGATTCTATGAGTATTCAGAAAGTAAATCAAAAGAATTATCAACAACTTTTCACATAATAGTCATAATCAAATAACAGCAATATACCATATAGACAGTTGCCTCTTACCTGCTATATACTTTGGTTAGTAAGTTGTTTATCTGTTTATCCATTTTGTATCTTGAGTAATCTTCCAAACCATCCTTCACTGCAATAATTGTCAGAACCCCTACCAGAGGTAGCATTGTAATTTCTTTTTGGAAAGCTTCCACCAGAGGAACCCAATTTAGGACAACTAGAAATAGGAAATACAAATTGGCAACTCTGAAACAAAGAGAAAACACAGGAGTTAGCCGTACTAGCAGACAGTGATACTTATTTCCCCACTCCATGCTATATAGACATTTAAGTTAACAGCAATTATCTTTTCTTCACCCCAACTGCAATTTAAGAATTAAGTATCCAGAACTCCGTTTTCACTCTCCAGTCAACAGATTACTTAGCTGCACTGCTGCTTAATATACATGACCAGACAATGCAGAAACCAAGAATTTTCCTTTATTTTCAAAACTGTCCTCCAGGCACAGGTTTTCTAGTAAAGCACTGGCAAACTTCCACTCTCTCAAATTTCCAGGTCTTTTAAACTTAATTTTATCATCTCTCAGGGGAGATGGCATGTCTTAAAAAGGAAGCCATCCTACAACCTCCCTGCATAACTTTACAAATCAGCAGTCCTCCAAGCAGAAGGAAGATGAAAAAAAAAACTGGCAAGAGACAGACATGAAGGAAAGGGAAAAACACATTTACAGGAAATGAATTGAAAATCCTACTGCAGATTGGTGTGTGGCAGTGCTCCAAGAAGAAATAGTTCAATAGTCCAAAGAACTGAATAAGTGGAAAGTACAAAAGCTAAGAAGAAAAGGATTAGTCCAACACTAATATTTAAGACACTTTGGCCAAATAACACATATCTTTTCAGAAATGATAAGCAGGTCAGGAGGAAGAATAATTTTTGAACAGAAAGCAACACACACACATTTAAATAAAAAGATTCCACTTCAGAAGAACTACCACAATCAAAAAGGAGTTAATTACCTGTGAAATTGTTCAAATAAATTCCGTGGTAAAAAATTCAGTAAAGTATACTTAGTAGTCCGTATTTTGTTGTTCATGTATAGTTTTGATACTTTTTCATACTCTTCTTTAAAATGTCCCAAACAGGGTATCACTATCCTATGTTTGCCAGTAGTTTTTGATGATTGATGGCACTTGCTACTTGAATTGCTGCTGCTGCTGCTTTCCCTGCCCTCTGCTGATATCAGTCGCTGCCAACGGTATCGGGCCCAGCGGATGGGATCTGCCATTGCACCTGGAAGGCTTTATAATCCAAAGAATGTTGTCTACCTAGAAATGTTTTAAAATACAGCAAGTTACATAACAATTCTATAAAGGCTTTTCAACTAAAAAGTCACGGTTACAGTTTTGAATAAGCCCAGAGAAAAAGTGATTTTCATATTTCGACTAAGGAAAACCAACCCAGACAGTTAATAGGTTATGTGAGGCCAGGAACTTCTGCTTCAAAGCTTGAATTTCATCTACTCTTTCAGGATCCTAGAGTTTGATTACTCTGTTTAAAATGCACAATTGCTTTTTAATAGCAGCCCGCCCACCAATTTCTCATGCTACAGTATTATAAAAGCAGACAAGATGCTAATTCTGCAGGGAACAGCATTTTCAAAGGAATCCTCATCTCAGACACTGCAGTCCATACTGATGGTTAACAAACTTTATTAAACTCAGAATTCAACGATCTAGCAATATGAATCTGAGTACTGACACAAAGTGAGGAATTGCCAGTGAAAGGCACTAAGTAACTACCATGAACAAAAACCTTTTTCTATTGAATTAGAAACAGGTTTGAGAATTTCTAACAACTGACAGAGGATGAATAAATTTCATGCAAATGCTTCTCCTCTATCCATCTAGCCAAGCTCTAGCATTCTACACAGGAATTTATCTTCCTAAAGAAAGCTGAAGTTCATAGATGTAGGCGATACTCACTTTTTCAAATCACCTAATGCAGTCAGAAAAGGCCTCTTACACACACAAACAATGCTTTAGTAGAAGCTCAAAAGTGCTGGTTTTTACAATGAAGTTTTTTACAATTTATGAACCTTTACACCTTAATGGTTGCTACATTTCTTGTACTATTTCTTCCATAGAACACCTTACAGTATATTTGTTTAAAACTATAAATTGCTTGAGCCCTAAATCATCAGCACTTCTCACTGCAGATTACTTTCCTTCCATCTGGTATCTTACTAATTGCATACATTCTAGCAAAATTTTTTACTAAATCCTCCTCCTAAGTTCCCACACAAAAGCTGCCTCTAAAACTTGCTGGATCTTTCTAAATGAAATCTTTTTACAACAGACCCTAGGCAGTCATCAACTTAATCCTGATTTTGGCTTTAATCAGTTCAACTTTCTATTCATGTGGTATCTCTCTGCCATTGACAAATGCCACTGTCCTGCTCAAGATTCCTCCAAAATGTTCCTTATAAAAGCAATTTTCCAAACTACTAATCCATTTTATCCAAACTATCTTCTCTTACATACTGTCCTTGATTTCTTCTTTTTCCTATTACAATTGTAGAAAGCTTGAAACACGAACACAATGCCCTCAGTAGGTCCTCTAACAATGAGACAGTATTCATATCTCTATATCAACCTGTTCTATTCTTAAAAAGAAAATTCTCCAACATTCCTAAAGAGCTTGGTCCTCTGCGCAACCACCCTTCAAGCTCCCTGCTGTCTCTCTGGCCTCTTCCTCTCATGAAATAAGATGGTACATTTTTGTCCTATCACCATGAGATGTGGATAGTTATTGACTGTTACAATCTTAATGTCTCAGAGGATTGTTACCACGTACATTAAAATCACATTCCTCTTTAGAAACCATGATCTGCATACAGAGGAGAGAATAACAAACCTCTATATAGCATCTCCTCTCAGCATTCCCTGGCAGTACCCTACTGTTCTTCCAAGGCCCTTCTGCAGGGCTCCCTCAGGCAATGTAAGGGATCAGTCTGATAAAAAGGCTTTCTGTTTTTCTCAGTCCTAAATCTTGTGGTCCCAGTAACCACTGGACTAACAAAGGTTGCATGGGAAGGAAGCTATGTCTGGGACTTCTCAGAGAAGAAAGAAGAAAGTTGAGAAAATTTTCCAAAACACATGGCATCCTCTTATTTGCACAGAACGCAGCATCTTCTGCCTTTGCTTCCCCTAATCCTACTGCCTGGGAGACAGTTCCCAGAGGGACTGCACAGAGGTTACTGACCCATTTTAGTCAGGGTCAGTCTTTCCACCAGAAATGGAAACTCTGACATGTAGAAGCAGCTACTTCACACCAATTAACTGCTTTTAATGCATGGCTACTATATAGTCATACATATGAACACTGATCTGTACACACATGAAAGAGATGCTTCAATTCATTTACACTGAGCCTGAGAACAAGTCTGAAGCTTGAAAGGTAGCAAAGTCTTCAAAAATGTTTAGGTACTGTTGAATGTGCTGCTGGTGGCTGGTGGCTATGAAGAGTCTTTAATACACCTAGAGCTCTCAAAAACCAAATTAACACAGACCCACCTACACTGAAGTCAGGACTGAAGCAAAGAACAAAGAACAAAGTATTGAAAATTAAAGGCTTTAAAAAGATGACTTCCTAAAAAGAGGTACAAATGTTGGCAGTTCAGCTATTAAAAAGACCCCAAACATCTACATTTTGGATGACATTCTTAAGTCTTGGCCATTTTGAGAAAACACCACTTCTTCACAATCTCTGCTGTGACAACTCAGTAATTTCTGACAAACAGATCTTATGCAGTGAGGGACCTTTTCAAATAAATGTTCGTTTTAATTAACAAAGTGCTGAATATTCAGGGAGAGTTTTAATATGATTTCTTCTATTAAATTTATCAGACTCTCTCAAGGTTCTGCCTTTAGCATGAATCATACAAGGTGTGTCAATTAACCACACTTTTGCTTGAAACAACTCTTTGCCCAGTAATCTGACATACCTCTACATATTGTTATAATGTGCAATGTCCTTGTAGAAAACTTAAATAAGTAAATGCTGCAAATTTTTTCAGGATGCCACAAGTGAGGTATTTGAGAGCAGGTTAGATTTGTAGTGAAAATCATGTTTGTCTTCATAAGACCAAGCAAACAAACATGTGATACTGATGAAGAAGCAGTAAAATGAACTCTTTCCAAAATTCCCAGGGCTAAAGGGAGTGCAGAAGTTTTAAATAGCAGATCCTGCTCATTCAGTGAAAATTATACAGGCTAAATAACCTATATAGCTAAAAGACACCTGAAAAATTTCAAACCCTCCTAAATTCTAGGTCTTTTCAGTTTTCATAATTTATTATCTTTTTTAGTATTTGATACCCAGTGACCACTACTTTAAAAAAAAGGGGGAGGGGGAACAGCAGAATGGAAGAGTACTGGACATTTTAACATGACAGCATGTTAAGATGGAATTCATCACTACTGGATCTGGAGCTGAAGGTTTAAACTGCACATGCAGTGTTGCAGAAGAGCAGTCATCCCTCACCACATACACACCCTTGATCCCTGACACAGCTCCAAAACCTCTGCCCCACCCTTCCTCATCCTTATTCAGAGAAGCACAGCTTAGAAAGGGACAGGAAGCATCACATTCCGTTGTGTGCACTGCATATTTCTGCCGGTATCCCCAGTATTTTAATGTAACAACTTTTAAGTAAACTTTGAAGATTGTATGTACCAGAAACAACTAACATGAACCTACCACACTGGAAGCATTGTATGAGAAACAACAAGTAATCTTCTATGATCAGAAAGGTGAATCAGACAATTAACCAACATCTTGGGAAAAAAGCATCTGGACCTCAGACTCTGCCACAATGCCCTCTGACTCACCTGGGATTTGACAGAGCTACTACCTGCAAATGATTTTTTTTTAAAATCATTTGCATCACCATTTTAAAATAGGATTTATGAGGTGTCAAACTTTAGAAATCTCTTCTGCTTTTTTTTCACTATTTAGAGTCATTTTATTCTTCTTCCTCATTAAATTTGGTTCAGAAAGTAATGAACACCTTTTCTTTGGTCAAAAGGAGTTTCATCAACTTCATGTTAGATATTATCAAGGACTAAGTTGCCGAAGATCAAATAAAAGCTGTTTTGAACAATTTTTCTAAGAAATCCCTTCCCTTAAAACATTACTTGACCCTCTTGTTATGCTATTTTTCATTTTAAATTCTTGAGTTCTCCAGCTAATGTGAATTAAAAGTAGTAATAAAAAATGGCAGATAATTCTTTAAACACTGGCAAAAGACCCACAAGATGAATTACCCTGAAGAACTAATTTTAGAATTTTATTTAAAAAAAATGTTTATGTTTAAAAAACCCAAGAATAGCTTTCAACTATTTGAAAACAGGAAGCCTAAATGATCACATGCCAAGTTTTGAGGACAGTGTCATACAAGCTAGCCCATCCTCATTTGCATACTATACACTCAAGTGAATACTACTTGATCTTGCTGAACAGCAAGAGATGATACAGAGGTAATTCAGGATGTCTTACACTCAAAAAGAAAAGTTTTTGTAGCAAGCTTACTAACATCACATGATAATGATGAAATGTGGAAGGAATTATCTGACACTGGACATATATGCTTTCTCTCTATACCAGTTCCCTCACATACTCTGATTGCTTCCTCTTCATATCTGAGATATGAAAAACTGGAAGGACTAGATATGGTTAGCATGAAATAGCTGGCTGTCCTATCTTTGTTAAAGCAAGGCACAGCAGTGTCATTTTTACCACAGGACAGATCAACACTATCCATGTTTAACCATCCTATATCACAATAAAAACAGCCTTTGAGAACCCTCTGCTAGTGGTAATACTGAGAAAACCCCTTCTTTAAATGGTCTGTACCCTGAAAGAAGGGTCTTTCATCATAAAGCCCAGTATAAGCATTCTCTTGCGTGTGTATTTCATGTCCATAATTTGTTTTCTTTTCCAATTACTTGCCTTCCATTTTCTCTTATAAATTCTGTCAGCTTCCAGTTCTGCAAAATATCACCTGCATATCTGCATGCACAGCTTTGCTCCTAGCTTTCCTGCAGGGGGACTGAGCTGAGACAAAAAATTCCTTAATTCCAGTTACATTATTGGTAGCCTTTTTCAAATCACTGACCTCTCCCATACTGGATCATTTCTTAATATTGTCACCAAAACAAATGCATAGATAATTTAGTCTATGTTTATGCTCTGGAACTGCACCTTACTATTATGTTGTGGTCATCTGCTTACATGTCACTTTAAGTGCCTTACCACTTACCTTGCCTTCTCCTGACCACTTCCTCCCTTCTGACAACATCCTTCTCTTTTGTTATGATCTCCAAATAGCTAGTCCTCGTTCTTCTTTCAGAAAATTCTTTGTTAAATACACTTAGCAAATGACACTTTTGACAAGAATGTTTCTCAAACCATGTTTATGGTGTGTGTTTCTATTCTGTTTCTTCTCAGGCAATGTGCAATAGGCCTTCTGTGTCATCTGTGCTGATTTCCAGTAGGAAGTAATAAATCAATTCTTAGCAAACAGAAATGCAATCAATAAAACTGCACTATCTTACCTGAAAAATGTCTACAGCACCCAAAAGGGAAGCAATTCAGACAGTGCATCTCCCCAGCAACATCCCTTTTCTTTGCTCTCCATCTGAATATTTCAGGATGTTCTCCAGGTCTGAGGTTCTGGGTGGCCAGGGAAGATTAATAATGCTGACCCAGATGCAGGTCACACTACACAATGCTATGGAAGAGTGGATCATCCCTGATCCACACAAAAGTCCCACTTAAACATCGTAGTAAATGTTACTGTGCAGGTTCATTAGCACTTGCGTCCCTACACTGACAGAACTATACAGGCTAAATGTTAAAACCTCCTTCTAATCATCTTTTAAAACTCAGAAGCTATTAGACAATGGAGAAACTTAAGAGAAGCAGGGCCTGAAGATTAATTTACACTCTGAAGAACAAGTTCATCTCTTCTCCTAAGGTTTGCTACTTTCTCTGTAACATGCGATTTCACAAATTTATCATGTGTCTTTGCAAGCCAACGTGAAATACGCAGAGACACTCTAATATGCCAAATAGATCTGGATAAGACTTGTGCTGCCAATTCATGGGACAAGCAGCCAAAAACCTGCAGGAATCAAAACTTCAATTTTAAGAAAAATATGTGGTTACTTGCAACCACATATTCCGAGTTATATTTATAAAGGGGATGCTAAGAACTCTTGAATTAAGAGTGGAAGGCAGACGCTATTATGAAAAGTGAACTGCTGTGGCACTATTTTGCCATGCACTCCTACCTACAAAGTCTAATTTAGTATGGGCAACACTGAAAACCTGCAAGCTTTGAAAGGCCTTGGATCTTGGAAAGGAAATTTCTTGGCTGTGAGTATGGTAAGCCAGCCATCGATAGCTGTTCACAACTAAAAAACAATCAGCAAGCTGCATAAAAACCCAGGAAGTGCCAAGGCCCTGACACAACTTAATAGTAAACCACACATGCAGTAGTATTGGTTCATGTGCTACAGTATGGGAGCAGTATAAAAAACAAAAAAAATCTCCTTCTCCTTGGGTAAAATTATTTAGGATGCCAGTCAGATCTTGTACCTACAGACACAACCAAACGATGCACTAACAAATTTCAGATGAGCTATGTATTTCTGCTCCAGGTAATCAGCTCCAAAATAGAACTGAAGGCTGCTGAAGAGCGATCCTGTGTGCAAATATTAAACCTCCTTTTCTTCATTCATTATTGAAATTTATACTGAAAGTACCTGTTACAGCAAGAAACTGTACTGGAGTTCCTAAAATCCTAGATTAGGTCTCTGACTGGTTTTTCTTTTCTTCTGGTTTTCTAAGACACCTACACTGTCAGCTATTCAAGAGTTCCAGAAACTCCCAAGGCATCCACTGAGGTTTTCAGGTCTAGTACTCTAAAGGTTAGTGAATTTTTGATAAAACCTACTCTTGTATAACCTCAGGAATACAATCAGGTATTTGTCACAGAGCAATAAAACCTGCTCACTGTTTGGGGATATTTTGAGAGGAATAACCTGTGAATCCACTGTAACCACTAGAGAGTTTCTGCAAGACAGCAAAACATGAATCTTGAGATGGTTTTTCAGGCCTGAAAGCGAGAAGTGACCTACAGCAATTCAGGGCTCAACTGTAAACGTGTATCTTCAAAAGTTTTATTAATAAAAATGAAGCCAAAATATATAGAAACCTGAAAAAAATGCAAGGAGTTAAGAACACTCAAAGTCTGACCCTAGTAACCCCAAAACTATTTAAGACACTATAGTATTAGCACTGTGAGTAGCTGAACTGAGTTAAAAGTTAACATTGAATGGAACAGCTCTTGCTTCTACCTTCTGCTCCTATCCCTCCTTGATAATCGATCTGCTACTTACTGAACCTGGTTCTCACTGATCTGCAAGATCTTTTACTAACTCAAAGACTGGATTTCCCAATCCATTGTTACAGCTGTGAAAGCACTTGTTGGCACAAGCAAAGTGGGACAGGAATGTCAGATTAGAGTGACTATCTTTGAGTTCTTATGTAGAGCACTTGGTCCTGATTTTAGCCTAGTTTTCATAAGAAATATATATCAGCTTTGGCTATTGCCTTTGAAATTCAGATTATCCACAGCAGTGGCAAGTAACAGAAGAATGTGATCCTTGCCTGTCAGTTCTACCTTTTGCTCCTGTAAACCATAATGCCCACAGCCTAACTGTAAAGATTCAGTCTAAAACAATGGCTTCAGACCAGCTTTTGGGGTACACAAGAGTTAAGTGATTTAAATTCCACTCTGATTTTAGGTAAACCATTTAGTGCCTCTCTGCTGCAAACCACCATTTATGAAAACAGGAATAATGACAATTCACTTCTCTCTTGGTGATGACATGAAGACAAATATGTTTTAAAGAAGAGGTTTCTCAAAACTATGGTCATTGGTGAGTACACAAATACCCTATACATATTGATTTAGTACCACAATAACAGTAATTTTGATATTAAAAGCACCTTTTTCTTCAGTAGCTGTATTTCTGACAGGAACTTTGATTTTTCTTTCCCATCTTCATGAATATTTTTTCATCACTAAGCCCAGTAACTATTATTGTGGTCCAATCCTGTGAGTGCCCTGTGCCCTCTGCACCCCTGGGTACTTCCCTGAAGCTCTAGGAATTTCCCTGTGACTTACACGGACTTAAGTCTACTTCTTTACCATAAATCTGTAAAGTACTAAAAAGCTTACACCTCAGTCACTACCCCGAGCTATTAAAACAATGGCTTTTGTTTCTGGAGTCAAAGTCTTCATTACCTTTCTTTCTGGTCTGCTGCCAGAGCAGCTCAGTCGAGGAGATTAAAATACGCGGGGGTGGCTCGTGGCGCAGGGGGCATTTAAAGACATAAAGGCACAAATCGCCCTTGTACCCGAGCCCCGCCGTCGCCGTGCTCCGCAGGGGCCGCTCCGGGCTCCTCAGCGCTGGCCCTGCAAAACGCCGCCCGGCTCGGGCAGAAGGGACCTCTCTCCCTGCGCCACCGCTGCCTCCACGTTTTCCCGCGCCAGGTCTCGGTCCAAGTGCCCAGCACCGGTGCTCCCCCACGGACCCGACCCCGCAACCGAGCTGCCCACCTGAACCCCCGCCGAGCTTACCGATGGCACCGCGCACATCCCAGCAGAATGGCCGCGCCCGCCGCTCCCGCCCTCCCGGCCCGCCTCCTCCCGCCCTCGCCTCTTCCCGGCTCTGCTCTTTCTCCCCCGGAGAGTGACTGAGGCGGGGCACCCTTCCCAAAGCGGCTCCTTAGTACGTCCTACTGCTCCGCGAAAGGGCGGGGAAGCTTTGCTCGTTGCCGTAGGGTCCGTGGATGGCGCTTACCCATCCAGAGGTTAGTTATTGTTTTAAGGCTTTTTTTTTTTTTCTTTTTCCCCTTGAGGCCTCAGCAGATGGAGGCTGTGGCAGGACTGTGGCTGTGACAGAACCTGACGCTCTTGACAGCTTGTCAGGGAAATTGATGTTCTTAATCTTTTGCCATGACAGTCTGAAGGCAGCTTGGCCCATCTAAACATAAAGTTTTCTAGCCACTAGGCTAATCGAGGATAGCAAACACTCTCTTGTTTTCTAGGAAGTAAGCCTCTGGATACTGTCCAAATTGTCTTAAAGAGATTACTGCCATCAGGAACCTCAGTGAGTTGTTTCATCAATAGTCCTTTTGTAGTCCCACACTGTCCTTTTTGCTCTTACTGTCTACCAGGGCACTCCTGAAAGCTGCCTCTTACAGTGAAATCACATGGCCTTTTACATGAAGAGAGAGGATTCCTGCTTCAGCACTGTGCAACAAACCAACAGGAAAGGTTAATTGCGGATCCCTTGGTCCCTACTGAAATACACTGGGATTACCAGTACCTGTCCGGTGTCAACAATGAATTCCTAACACAGAGTTGGGAGGGCTGTGCTGAGCAGTGGTAGTTGGCTGTGCTCTCCTTCCCATGTGCATGGTGTTGTTTTCCTCTGTTGTCCTGCATTTTAGCAGGCCCCGCACCCCTGACCAGACACTGAAAACATTTTGGGTATGTTTCAGTGAACAGCAGCTGATGATCTGTTCTTTGAAGTGCTCATATGGCCAGCAGGAATTTCAAAACACATTGGTGCATCAGATGGAATAAAAACACATCTACATGAAGGAAGGCCATAAGTGCTGTCTTGAAATGCAGGTTTATTCTTCTTGGCAGGAAAAGATATAGAGTTTTGTTTCCTTGCAGGATCCACCACCTTTGCTGGATCAGGTGCTGTAGGAAAGAGCAAGCAACTCTGAGGAGGGCAGAGCAAGCTGCTGCAAGACACAAGGTGATAGTAGGTGTGCTAAAACCACTTTATGTGGTTTAATTGGTTGACATTGATTTATTGGAACTTTCATCTTGCAGAGACGTTTGAGAAAGAAGAGAACATCACAGAGCTCATAACAAAATAACCGCCTCTACTGTCATCACATTGGAGCTGTAAATAATTCATATGCAGAGTCTCACATTTCCCATTCATATTTTTTCATGCATGTGAGTCTATTCTGTAAGCCTACAACTACAGAAAGCATTATTTTGTTTCCCTTGTTTGCCCAGCAGTAACAGTTGCCTCAATTAGGCCTGCACAACAGTGCAGTGCAAAAATACCCGATCAAACCATAAATGAGCTAGTTTGGCTGCCACAAAAAACACAGCTGCCTATTGCAGCTAATTAGATGTGTTGAAGCAGAGCATATGAGCTGTTTGGAGAGGTACAACTGGTCAGGTGCATGAGAGGCATTGCTGTCTCCTGATTTGGCCATTACATATAAATATTTTCACTTTTTTCCTTTCGTACAACTGTCCAGTAGTATGAATGGTCTTGATCCTAAGCATGCAAAGCAACCATCCAGAATGTCTGAAGTGTAATTAAAACTATCTTCTCCCAAGTATCCTATGGAAGAGTAACTACAAAGAGCACAGTCACCAGAGGTAATGCTTCATTGAGAAATCTCACTGACAGCTTTTCTATGTGGAGGTAATAACACTGTCACCCACACAGATATATCCTTTTTTTTTTTTCCAGAGAGGTCTGCAGGTGTCTTTTATATCACCTCCTGAACATCCATATGCCAAGGGGAAACTATGGGCATTGTGAGAGCTGTTGATGACTCCTGAGCACTTTGAGAGCTCTTTGTGTACTTCAGCTCCCCTATCTGTTCATGGCTGTGATAACTCTGCAAGTACAAGCATGAACTGCTCATCCTTCTGTGCTCACATTGGCACTGTTTGGGACACATGAAAGAGAGGAACTTATGTCACAGCAGCTGTCAACCTAACAGGTTGGCAGACTGAAAACTTTCCCATGAAGGTGTGAAAGGAAGATGGAAATTTGTCATAGCATGCTCTCAAATGTTTCCCAGAGCACCACAAGTTAATGAAATGCTAGGAACCTGGGTATAATTCTCCTATGGAGAATCATACCCAGTGATGATTCCAGTGCCGAATCCACATAAATAGCAGTGCCAGTGGGGATTTGAGTTTGTAGACATAGATGGTTATCGTTACTGCAGTGTGGATGCTCCTGGATCAGCTTAGTAAGTACAAGGTGCATTCATATCAGGTCAGTGGATGTACCTGAGAGATTCGGTGTGTATTTACAGTGTAATAGTGACATACTATGATATACACTCTAGTTTAAATATTGAAGATGTGGTAGCATATTAGTAATAATTTATAGCCAGAAAGGGAATTGATTATTACCCAGTAATTTGTTTTTCACGTTTTTCCTCCTTAACTCTGCGGTAAACCCAAATAATTTAACTGCACCTGAGATTTTGCCAAAAAAACCTTGAATTTTAAATGACACTGAATTATTGTTTACCAGATCATTGGCTAAATTATGTGTTTAGAGTCCTAACCAATGTTGCCAGTGCAAATTAAAGCTGTCTGTTGTGCACATCACCAAGGTAATTTCTTACTACAAGATACTCCAAGGTCCTCAAATATATTTCCTGGCAGGACCCCTGTCAGGAAATCCTGACAGGAAATCCTGACAGGAGGACAGACACACAATGAAGGAAACAGCTGTTTATTTGTTTAGGCTATGTGTAGCTAAGACCTTTATTTACCATACACTGTCTAAATCTGTATTAGTTTAGTGATTTCATTGTGAGGAGATTGGGTTTATCACTGGAGTGAGCATTTTATAAATAGTCATGAATTTTCCTTAGTTGCTTCCTGTGACACAAGAAGGTATTACTACTTCCATGTTACAAATAAAAAGCTGAAACAAGGTAGAAAGTGTTTGTTAGTGATTCTGAAACAACATACTGAGTTTGAAAGATCTAACATTTGTTTTAATGTTTTTACAGTGGAAGATATGTTCTGTGTATGTTATGTACATTTTGCAAATCTTGAGAGAGGTAGACTAGGTATGTAAATATTATTGTGGGAACTTTCCTGAAAGGCACCTTCAGGGTCATTAAATGCTTGTTATTGCAAACATGCCATGTAATCTGGTTCATAGACCCACTGAGCTTTACCTTAAAAGTAGTTAAGTATTTTGCTCACATTACTGTACTAGAAAACTATTCCAGAGTATGGCTGCTATAAGGGTTAAGAATTATCTTCCAGCTTCTAAACTCAAACTTATACCCATTAGCTGTTATATTAGCAGTGACCACTGTTTCCATTAAATAATTCTTTTTGTTCCTGGTGTTTATCAATCCATCTTTGTTTTGCGAAAGTAAACCAGATAAGAATGAATTATATCAAACTGAATGAAGGCTAACTAAATTTTGAATAAAAGTGTCCAGCCAAAGGTGTATAACAAATCCATTCAGAGCTTAGTTACAGTTGGATAAATTGCTGATACAGCTTGTGTAGAAAAGTTTTAAGGGAGTCACTGACTGAAATATTCATTCATGCAATCCCCATGCTTTGCCTGTGGTTTATACCATTGTGTTTAGGCCACTGCAGAATGCCAGGAATCAGGAAGCTTGTGTTATATCCCAGTTTTGGAGGGCAGTTATTAGCAGTCAGTAGCGGTTGTTGTTTTTGGCATAGGACTTCCTGATTACCACTCACTGTGGTTTAGCTGTCATGTGTGTTAGGAACTTCCATCCTGAAAGTCACTAAGATGATGAGATTTTTTGTTCTAGAGATTTTCATTCTGTTGCTGTTCTGCAGAAAGTAATTATCAACTAGAATTCAACAAGAAATCTGAAAGTCTTTCACTTTTAAGAGACTCTGACTTACCAGGACAAGCAGAAAATCATCTTAAATGAGACACTGTGGTCTTACTGCAGCTCCTAGTGCAGCAGGAATTTACTTCTTATCTTGTCATTTGTACTTTATTCACTAGGGAAGCTGAATTGGTAATCTATAGTGAGACTCCAGCTTCTAACAATCCTGGGTCACTACTCATGAACTAACATGAGAAGACACAAAAGTAACCCTAAAGAAAGGGAACACCATCTAAATCTGCTACTTCTGGACTGATGGGAAAGTGTGTATGGTTGGAAAGTAGTTCTAGCTAAGTGGAATTGCACGCACAGGAGCTTTGATGCACTTGGGTCAATTGCTTTATTCTTTCTTTTTCTGTTTATTTTGATGTGGCAATTTCCCATGGCTAATCTTCAACCTTATCTACAGCTGTAAACTTGTCATTAGCTTGTTTACACTGTTACAGATTCATTGTTCATCAAAACACTTTTGATATGCACTTATGTACTTATATGCCTTCCTTTTCATTGTATATGTAAGCAAGTTGACGTGTTGATTTTATTTGGTCCACAAAATAACCTTAATTTTACATCTTCTTTTTATCAAACCACTCTATCAGCTAATGAAATGACCTGAGTCAGTGATATCAAATGAACTATTTAGTAAATATTGCCTTTTTTCTCTCTCTGCCTGTAGAAAGTTATTAACCGGGCTATAATATTTTTCATGGTTTTAGTTGGTTTTTTTTCCCCATTAACTTTTGTTTACAGCTTTTCTAACTCAAATACTGCAGGCTGCCAATCAAATTTTGTCAATATTCTAACATAGGTACTTATGTCACAATTACTGTATCCATTTCTTGAACAAATAAAAATAATCCAGCAGATAGATATGAAGATATCATTTAGACTTTTGATTCTCTCAGGTATTTTCCAAAAGGGAGAATTCAAGGCTGGTTTACCATAAGATGGTTAATATAATTTTAGGAAACCTTGAATCAGATCAAAAGTGTCCACAAGACACCACACTGATAAAAGCTCATTTTTATGGCTCATATATATTTAAACAATTTTGAAGGAGAGACTTTGTCCCAGCAGACATTATGTCTGATCATCTCACCTTCTAGAGCCAGTGTAAACTGATATAAAGTGTAAACCAAGATAGACCAAGACCAAGCCAAAGCACAAGTACGACTTTAGTTAACTTGGAAGAAATATTACCACGTGTGTGTTTCTGATCCACTTCGTTAGCCCAGTACATCACAGATCCAAGTTTAATTAATGAAAAGCCCTGGTAAAGATAAGAGAGATTTATACTTTTAAAGGTATTGTATGTCAAGTTCAAACTTAGAAGAAAGCCTAGGGTTTGCTTTTAACTGGCACTATATGTGACAATATTAAAACAACTGCTCTTTGCTAGGATTTTATGTCATATAATGCATTTTAAATAACATATGGAAAAAACATGTCATGTCCTCAAGTGAACAATTTATATTTTCTTCTTATTTTCCTCGTATAGGTAGAATAACTATATGAGGAAAACTAGGAAAGTAAACATAATTGTAAATTTTCTATTTTAAGTCACTCAATATTTCTCAAAAAATATTCTCGAAACTATGAAATGAAAATTTCCTACTACATTCTTTACTGTATCTTCTGGAAGAACAAGTAGACTGTGTCTTCACTATGCAAAGAAATTTTCTAGAGAGTGCTCCTCCAGACTTTGCTCCAGAGTAACTCTAAATAACAGCAAATGTCAGCTACTTCACTGAAAATAAAAAATACTTCTACTGATGCTGTAACATCAAACCATTGCAAACCTGGTGTGAGCAAAATACTAATCAAAATACTATTGTCACCAGCGTCATCAGTGACTAAGCCACAAGAAAATTGTCTGCCAATGTAAAAAAGTGCCTCTCTTCTTTTTGTATCTTTGCTAATTTGAGACACTCTCATGCTGGGGGGAAAAAAAAAAAAAAGAAGAGAAATTACAGTAATATGATTCAAAGCAGAATTTGCCTCAGGAGTCATGGAGGACATGGGTCAAGGCGATTATACAACTGCAGTGACAGTGTGACAGTTAGCAAGGTTTGAAAAGTTGGTAACTATAAGGAAGTTGTCCAGGACTCTTACAACTCCTTCCCAAAATCCACTTTTCACATTAATACTTGAATACTTAGCTTTGTGAGATGATGTTACTTTCAAATTATTTGTTTTGATTTGTTTTGGTGAAGTCTATTAATTATTTCTCTTATGCAAAAGACAAAAGCAGAAGTAGGAAGTAGAGATGTGAAAAGCTGCCCCTTAATATATTATTTAGAGACCCCAAAGAAGTCCAGACAATCTGGCCAGCACAATGTGCTGCCAAACTGGACACACACTGACAAGACTGAGAAAGGCCATTTGACTTGGGAGCAAGTTGGCTCCTTTTACCCTGGAAGGGATTGAGTCAAAAAAGCACCGCTGGGCTGTACTGGCAAAAGCACTCTTACTGTGGATGTAGCTGTATAAACAAACTGCTTTTTCTTAGTCTGTCAAAATTACCTTCTCTTTATATGCCTTGGTTGAAACAACCTCTCTCAGCAAAAACAGAATGTTGCCAGCGTAACTTTCACCAACTTTCATTGCTTTAAAATTGCTGCAATAAAAATTAAATCTATAGTAGCTACCATAGTAGCTCTCAACTCAGAGTAATATAATGAATACAGTCCATGAACTCCTTGTGTAGATGAGGGGAGATGTACCTAATAGGGTGTTTATTACTTTAGGAATACATTCTCTCTGCTGCTATTACGTGTTGGTACAACTTGCTATGCAGCATATTCCAGCACCTACTAATTGTCGTTTACTAATAGGGCTAATTTACCTACAGGGCATTTTCTTTTCTGTTTTATGACGTCCAGAGATTATTGAAAAGCACCAACACACTCTTACCATTCATTATTAATACTGAAATCTTAAGTTTAGGCTTAGAGAAGGGAGGGAATATTTGGCTTATGGTTTTACTGCATCTGCCTTAAATGGCATTACTAATTTTCTGTTGTTGTCGTCGTCATTCCAGACGCTACAATCATTACACCTACACATTGTGAGTAAAATTCCAGTCCTGACACATACCTGGTATTCAGTTCACTTA
Source organism: Pseudopipra pipra (assembly GCF_036250125.1). Taxonomy (NCBI): domain Eukaryota; kingdom Metazoa; phylum Chordata; class Aves; order Passeriformes; family Pipridae; genus Pseudopipra; species Pseudopipra pipra. Next base: position 49,783,594 of record NC_087552.1, read on the forward strand.
AAATTCTTAAGCATGAAGAAAGAGACATAGAGGAATAGAAATGGTGGCAATAGATTTTTCCTTATAAGATGATAGCAATAGAGCAGATAAAAATAAACTCTCTGCATGTTCCCTGAGCACAGTGTAAGAAATAATGGGCCTGAATTGTAGGAAAGGAGAGTTAGGAAAATATTCATAGATACTCATGTAGGATGGAAGACGAAAACTCCTCCCTCTCCCATCAAAGAAGTTTATGCAAAGCAGTGTGTCGGGGACAGGGGAGGAAAGGCAGAATAAGTCTGTGCCTGTCCAGCTGTTTACAAAAGATGGTGACCAGTGTTACTTGTGAGCAGAATCCCAGTTATTGACTCTAGTTTTTCTTGAGTTATGAGCTGTTGCTTTAGTGGACATATGGCTCAAGCCAACTATAGGCTCCTTGGACTATACAGAAGGTCACTCTTCTGGTCTGAGCTATTTCCCTGCCTCTGTCCTGCAGAACACTGGGTGTGATACCAGGTTCTGTCTCTTCCACTACCTCAGCCAGGCAGGTGTCAGAGATGCATATAGTTCAGATATTTTACAAACTTATGATATTAATTTGTTTGATTTTGAGTAATATGTATGAGATTTTTCCCTATCTGGTACTTTAAGTATTTTTGGAGTGTCTCCAGCAATAGGAGTTCCTCTCTAAAAATCTTACCATGTAGCAGAGAGATCTTTTGAATGATCTCTTCATTGTGTTTTTGTCTGTGAAAGGCAATACAGAGTTTGGTATATAAATTGTGTGTCTCTAAGGTGAACCAGAAGAATCTCCCTCAGAGGTATTGCTAGTTCTTCAGTGCAATCTGTCAGAAGGACAGAACTGCTGCAGAAACCAACGAGAGAATTTTGAAATATCAGAGTAAGAAGTGAAATCAAGAACATTTAAGGAAGTTCCTCTTGTTACATCTCCTTACTGGGAACAGGTAGAGAAGATAGACAAGTGTAAACCTGTGGACATAGACTGTATCCATTATGTATCACATACTGTACTCTTCATATCTCAAAGAATAAATACATGAGCATTATATTTACAGAGTGGGAAGAGGGTGGAGAAGAACCAAAACATCTCATGCTTTTGTGTGTTTAAAATTTACAAGTAAAATTATTTAAGAAACCAATTTGTCATTCAGGAGGAGTCATGACTATGGATTATGAAGAGTGAATAGCTGATAAAGTATGTTCTATGCATCCGTGTCACCTTGTTCATCCAGCTTCACTTACTATGAACTTCACTGGCTGGTCCGAGTGTAAAAATTAGAAACATTATTTTCAATCTTCTTCAGCTGTAGCATATCACATGTTTATATCTAAGCTTCTACAAAAGCTTTCAAGATTCCTGGTTTGATAATTAAAGAGGTTCCCTGATTGATATTAATTTGTCAGGCTGTAGTTTCAGGACCAATTTCATCTGATCTAAGTATGGGCTGCCAGAAGGGGTAGTTCTGTCTTCCCCCTCAGTACCAAAGAGGAAAAAGAGACAGAGGTCTGTTTCTTCTGTCAGAAGTAGTGCTCTGTTCCAGCCTGGCTGAAATCTAACCCATGAATAACATAAACCAGTGCAAAAATAACAATTTGTTTTCAAACAAATTGCAGTTTCTTCCTGTGCTGGCATAAGGGTCAAGGAGAAGAAGCAGAGCTGGCAACAGGGGCAAGGGGACCAGTGGAACTTCCCTTTTCCTACATTTAGCTCATCATAATCTGAACTGCAACCTCATGTTTCCACTGCATTTAAAAACACATTTACTGTCCCTGTTGTGTTGGTAAAATACACAGATATCTATTTATTTCTATTGACATACCTATTTAATAGTTCCTTGTGGGACAGTTATACCGGTGCTTGGATGCTCTCCCCAACTGGATATATTTAGAGCAATGTAATACAACTCTATGCTACTATAATATTAAGAACCTCTGATTAAGTTAAGATAATGCAAAGTTCACTCTGCATTTCTCTCTCATAAAATGATTCTTTTCTTGCTGCCCTGGCGCCTCTTGTCTGTCTACTCACTGTTCTACAAGTTTCCCTCCCTGTCTCTGATTTTGTGGTTATTTGAGAGCTTAACTTCAGAGGGGTGGGATGGGTTGTTGCTGCTGTGGTACAGAAGCATGAAAAGCAGGTATTTTTAAGGGTTAAGACCTGATGGCAGATCCAAGTAATGCAGGTCCAAACAAATTCCAAACTGCCAGAGGCCAGCTTTATATCCCCTACTCCTTTGTAGTTGAACATGGGCTCTGAACCATGGATTTAGCTAAACCAACTCTGGTTTCCTTGCGCCATCCCCCTTTGCTCTTCATAGGCCATTAGGCTGAACCCAAAATATTATTTTTAAACTACATATCCATGAAAAGTGAAACTCTATTCTTCAGACCTGCAAAAAATTAGCTGCTTTGAAAGTGTTCACTGAGATAGTGTCATATGGGATGGTAGTTTCCTATCCTCTTATATCTGTTCTTGTTTTCATGTGTTACATCTCTGCTCTCTTGCATTTTTCACTTGTTTGATCCCTTTCAACTGAGTGGGACGCTCACTATCTTTCTCCTTCCTCTGTAATTTATTTCTTTCCAAGCCTGGATCACCTTCGTATTTCTCCTGTTGTCTCTGGGTCTGTTTTGTTTGGAGCAGATGCTCCCCCTGGTGCTCTATTTTGTAGTGTGCAACACAGTACAGTCAAAAGAAACTGGATAGGTTTACAGTTATCTAACAAAGCGAATTCCAAGGGAATAAGGGAAATAATGATTGAAAATTAATTTTTTATTTGGAATTTCATCTATTCCTGAAATTAACAGCAGCTTTGAGTAATTTCTCCATAATAAAACTCAATAAATTGTCAAGAAGCCTTTTCTAAAAGTCTAATCTACTAGCGGTAGCAAACCCTGAGGGAGACTGAGTTGAAATCAGTTCTTCCCCCTCTGTTTCTTCTCCAAAACTCCCATGCACCACATTGTTCCTACTAGGCCACATGCTCGGAGAAGGTGCTGCAAACTGACTTAACCAGCCTGGGTTTTTTCATAGACCTTATATCCACCAGTACAGACTTGTAGCTGCTTTTGTATTCTTACAGCCCAGTTGTTTGACTGTAAATTAGCCCAGTGATTTCAGCGAAATAAGGTCTGCCTGCTCTGTGCAGTTTTCTGTCTTCCTTGGGATTTGAATTCTTACAGCTTTTCTCGTACAAGTGCTCGGGGCAATTTTGCTTCTTTGCATTTACATTCAATCAATTCAAGGCACGGAAAGGTCGTTGCTAATGCTAAAACCTGTTCCATAAACCTCCTCCATGGTCTGGTTAGCATTGAACTCGCACTTTGGCAAAGCATTAAAAAGTGAGCTGTTCATGGAAAACACTACAGCAGCACGAACTTCTGTAGTTAGTGTTTCTCTTAACTTCCTCAATTTAATTTAGATGATGTAGTGCCTGTCGCAAGCCTTGAGTTTCCTCTCGCGCCACAAGCTGGAAAGTTAATCTGTTAGGAGTCAAAAAGCAAACAGGCAGAATGCAAATATAGTTAAAGTGTTATTGCATATAAGAGCTCGTAAAATCTGGAAGGTCTCGGTGCTCAGGGTCTGACGAAGGGTCGCACACAGAGCACCCCTTCCCACTCCAATCGCGCCGGGCACTGCCGGGACTGGGACTCGAACCGGTGACGAGAGGGCGGGTGTTTGCCTGTGCGCATGCGTGCCGCCGCCATGACGGTCACGTGGCCGGCGTGAGGGTTTGGAGATGCTGCAGCTGCTGGAGAAGCTCCCGGCGGGACGGGCCCCCGAGGTGGGTTCTTCGCGGCCCCGGGCGGGGAGGGCGGTGTTCGCCGCGGGAAAGCCCAGGTGCCGCTCCCCGGCACCTGTAAGTGAGGCCGGACCCGCAGGCGGCGCGGGGCTGCGGAGCGGGACCGCCCCCTCCCGCCAGGCCGCGGTGGTGGAGGACGGTGGTTTGGGAGACCAGAGATGCCCACAGGCTTGGAAATCAGCACTTGGAGCTGTGCTGTGCAACCTGGCCATCCCGGTGCGGAGGTGACTGAGGTGCCTTTGGCGTGGCAGCTCCGCTGCTCAGCGGTGCTGTGTAGTTGTGCATGCCAGTTACAGCCACATTCAGGGTGAATCTGAATCATGCTGTGATTTCTGTGGCCGAACTTCGTGAATGGACTTTAGGGCAGAAGGGGGGACAGTTCGTATTCAGGGACTACCTCTTAAAGACTTTTTAGAATGCTGCATTCAGGAAGCACTGAGGGAGTACCCAGTGGATGGAAGGGTGATAACTGAATTGCTTGATCAGTCTCATAGCTGGTAGATTAACTGTGATAGAATTATATTCTCAAGTTTTGTATCACATTGTTTCAGTTCCTTCATAAAGTAGTTGATGGCATATGTGGCCGTGCGTATCCTCGATACCAAGATTATGGCACCATTTGGAGCTTGTCAGAGTGGATGGAGGTTTTAGAAGAAACAATGGCCTATTTCAAAACTGCAGTTGGCAAAAACATATCTGATGAAGAGGTAAGGGTTCATCACTATTTGGCTTTTGACTTTGAGAGATCATACTGGAGTGATTAGTTTTGCAGTCTGTTTAGTCCTAAAATATTTTTATAGTGTAGCATTTGAATAGTAGTGGATTAAGCAGAAGATAAGCAGCATTTAGAAATACACTGCTAAGACTTTTAAAACAAAAAGTGAAATTGATGCTGATTTTTGGATATTTGTTAAAATACTGGTTTAATCACTCAAATTCGTATTTTGAGTACCACCAAATTAAATCTGTTTAACTTAAAATATATACCTGTGAATAATACTGTTTTCTAGCAACAGAATTTACACTCGTTTGGCTTTCTTTGTTCGTTAGTACTGCATTAAAGTGGTTTAAAATGTTGGCTGTATGTAAATAATTTGGTTTTTTAAATCTGACAGTGAATGGAGGACCATGTGGTGCAGGGACTATAATTCAGGGTATTCCAGTATGTAGGAACTTTGCAAAAACTTGTTCTATTATTAGAAATCTTAATTCTTACTTTTTGCATATGCCTCACATTTTGACTACCTGCTAGTAGCCAGGTCGAAAGCACATGTGTAGCCATAGGAAGTCCGTACATCGGTATGTCTGTTTCAGCTGAGCTAATGTGTTTGGCCTGCACTCTGATGCTGAGAAACTTTTAGAGCGAAACCTGAGTTATTTGTGTGTGTGATTTTGTTTTGATTTTAGGGTAGCATCTAAGAAGGCCGATAAAGCCTGCGTTCTCTGTCATCTTTTAATTTAAGTGAGAAGAACGTTATTTTTTTCTTTATATCTTGCTGTGGTAAGCACTGACTCTTAACTATCAAACACAGAGAGCAGCCACTAAAGGCAGCGTAAGAAAGATGGGGCTATGCAGTCCAGTATAAGAGCTGTCAACTTGGATATCTAGAGCACAGCTATTGCAGGTGATACATGTTATTTCTGTCGTTCATAATTTAAGCAATCACGGTTTTTATTATTTTTGTAGGCTGCTCAGCAGATAAGTGAGTTAAATTCAGACTACCAAGAAGCAATCACAAAATGTCTGAAGGGTAGAAAGGAAGAAATCAGGAATGCCCTAGTGGAAAGCGTAAATGGAATATCTTCTGCCCAGCTGCAGGATTTTGACTGGCAGTTAAAGGTGAGAGTTGCCTTAATGTTGTTTGAAAAAAATGTTCTACAACACAGAAGTAACTATTGATATAGTCCTCCTTGGCCTGCCCCCTCTGGAGTATGGTTCAATTTCTGTAAGTATGAGAAAAGCTCATTAGTGAGCTTTTCTCATAGTTACACATCAAAGACTTGCCAGAAATTTGTATAAACTGCAAAAGTAATTTTTTCATTTGTTTTATTTTGGTTTTGCCCTCCTTTCTTTTAAAGCTGTCCCTCTTTCCTAAAGGGACACATTAGGTGCTATTCAGGAACACCTGAAAGTTTTGTATGCTTTTATGATTTTGGGGCCTGAATAAAGTGTATTTTGACTCAAAGGAAGAAGAAATATTTACTTAATTTTCAGATTAGCTGAGTGATTCAGGATGATTTTTCCTGACTTTTTAAAAATTTTTAGTTTTTGCAATAAACAATAATTAGTTTGAAATAATTTATGTTTAGACTTACTATTTTTGTGGTAAACCAATGATAATGGTGTTGCCTAAAGCAGGATGGTGCTGAAGACAGCTGGTTTAAATTAAGCTCTATCAAATACTTAAAAAAATTACTTGTACTGTTTATATTTTTAGTTAGTCCATGAGAACTCTTAAACGGAGTTGTAGAGCTGTTGAATAGTTTTCCATGTTTACAAGTGTTAAATAGTTTTGGCAGCAAACAGCCTTTGAAATCAAAGAGTAATGCCCAAACCAGACAAGTTTTTGCAGGAGCCAGTATGGCATCATAACATGCTTTGGATGAACTGTTACTGGGGTTGGTCTCTTGCTAACTGCATTTACTGCTGACAGAAATACAAACTAGACTTATGTGAATTCTTGGGGTTTTTTTGTGACTTGTTTTAATTTTTTTCTTCTGAAGGATTTTTTGAGTTTCTTTCTATTTTGCAATGCAAATTTCTGGTACATGTCTGAACTACTATATTTATTTTTCTTAAAACCACTTTTTTTTCCCCCCTTGAGCTGATTATGATTTTTTTTTGCTTGCCATGATTGAACTCTACCAAAGACATTGGGTCTTCTCTGCTGTATCACATTCTGTTCTCTAAATAGATAAGATAGTATCTTATACTACCTTATAGTGTATATATAGTGTGTATATATATACTATAAGATAGTATCTATTATATATAGACCTATAGTATTATCAACTGATCTTTGTTTTTAATACACTTTAAAAGCCTTATCTGTGCTAGAGTGGGTATAATAGGAAAAAAAAAGAAAGCACGATTGGTATGTAGTCCTCTTCATCAGTTTGTCAAATAGGATCTCTGACAAACAGTGTTTAATCAGCTGTAGAGAGTGTTGAAAAACACATGGAAGTGCCCTCTTTCTCCTAACTGCCCCATTCTGTATGACTCTTCTTGTTGAAAACCAAAACAATTTGAGTATGGTGATTTCAGAATTCATATACTTCATTAAAGAGCCATGATGAAATGTATCCTTTCTTTTTACCTATATTATCAAAATGTGTCAGCCCAGTAATTTTAACAAATTGTTTTTGAGAAGCGTATTGCTGTGAAGAGGGTTTTTTAGTATTTCAATATATTGTTGGTATTAATGGCCAGTCTTCGCAAGCGAAGATTTGGGAAAGGTCATAAACCCTTCGAGCCTGCGCAGTGGATTTTTTTAGGTGAGACACAGCGTGCGCTGAACTGAGCCCACCCTTTAATCCTGAGGTTCATCTGCCGGGGCCGAGCAAAGCTTGGACAGTGGCAGTGAGGTCCCCAGGACGTAGCTGGATTGCCATACAAGGCTGACGAGCTCCAGCTGCCCGGGGGGCCGGGAATTGAACCCGGGTCGCAGCGGTGCGAGTCCTGCACTCTAACCACTAGACCACCAGAGGCCCCCATTGTTGGTATTAACAAACAAACAAAAATCCCAATAACAAGGAGGAGGAAAAAAAATCCAAACTGCTGAAATGACTTGTGAGAAGTTAATTTTGTTATGCTGATATTTGTTCTGGTAGCACAAATTGAATTTAAAGTGCAGATGTGTTATTATGAAAGACTAAAAACTTACTGGCTCCACCTTACACTTTATTGTTGTTTTGTCAATCTGCATAGCTTGCTCTTTCCAGTGATAAGATCTCCATGCTGCAAATGCCACTCCTCAATCTTGATTTGGATGTGAGAGAAAATGGTGAAATTAAGCCGATTTCTATAGAGATGAACAAGGAAGAGTTGCAGAACCTAATAAATGCACTGGAAGCTGCTAATAAGGTAGCTTTTACTGATATAATTGTTTGTTCCCGACTTCTCATGTACTGAGTTTATTTTAAGCAAAATTCGCAGAATTGTAGAATAGTTTGGGTTGGAAGGGACCTATAAAGGTTGTCTTGTCTGACCTCCTTGCAGTGAACAGGGACATTGTCGACTAGATGCAGGGGTGGGGCATCCACCACCTCTCTGGGCAATCTGTTCCAGTGTTTCACCACCTCCATTGTAAAAAGTTTCTTCCTAATATCTAGTCTAAATCTACTTTCTTTTAGTTTAATACCATCACCCCTTTCCTGTTCTGAAAGATTAGCAAGAATTCTAGTGTTCCCTCAGCTTCGTAAATTGTCAGTGTCTGGGTGTGCATATGGGACAATTTTTTGGTTCATAGTGATTCCTTTAATTTCTATGACATAGTAAATCAGGAAGAAAGTTACAAAGATTCCAATGCAGTTACCCAAGAAGAAAATTTCAAGTGAAACAATAAAGTTTCACTTGAACTGATCTGTGACACTGGAGAATCTCAGATTTCTTAATAGAAAAGACTAAGGAAAATGAGGATTTGAAGAAAATAGTGTTCTAATGAAATTACAGCCCTTAACAGCTTTCAAACCTTGCTTTCTTCTGCATTTGCTTTCCTACTAAACTACATAGTAGCTTGTCATGCAAACAAGGATTTTTCCATGCCAGATTTAAATCCCCACAAGGTATGGGATGTTATCATCTCCTTACTTAGTTTTATGTGTGCAGAAGGAGGAATCCACTTCAGAAATGATCCCTGATCTCTGCTTTGTGCAGAAGGAATCTCACTGGACCTGGGCATTGCTATTCTACTTTGTGACTACAGGCAGCTGAGGAATGGATTGCGTGCAGGAAAGGGTAAAGAAAGTTATTGGAAGTGATAGTTGTGTGAGGTTGTAAAAGAGAGCTGAGAGAGGGATAGTGTGCTTTTCAGAGCGAAGACATGGTTATTCAGTTGCATATTACACTGAAACAGAAAGCAAAAAACTGCATTTCATAGACTGGTTAAGTTTTGGTCTTATCCAACTTTAATCTCATTCCTTTCCTTTTTTTTTGAAGGTTGTCCTACAACTGAAATGATGGAATTCAGATCATCAACAGTATCTGCTAGTGATGGCTCCCCAGTTGATTTGGGGGAAAAAAATGTATTCTCTGCAAAGTAAAAAGTTGTTGGTGCTGTAGAATACTAAAGTGAGAAGGCTGTTATGACTTGTGACCAAATAAACTACTCATCCTTTGATAAAAGTAGTAAAATCTTGTATCTGTTGGATCAGAAATATGAAAATCCAATGTACAGTTGCTTTTAGTACTGAAGATTTATAGACCTTTGGAAAAGAATCACTTATGACATGTGCCATATTTGTTTTGGTTAAACTTTGATGGTGACCACACAGGTGCCTAGTAAAACTAAGGCATCTTACTTGCATACTGTGTTACCTTATCTGAAGTGCCATGATAATAACTTGAGAGAGTATTTGTAGCATTAATATATTTATATTGTAAATATGGAAAATAAAGACCTGATTCTGTGTGTGAATAATTGCAGTAATTTTTTTCTTGATTTATTAGTCACTAAACTCACTCTTTCTATATGCTGGGGAAAATCACCTTAAAACCAAAACCAGTGTAGAACCACAGAATAGTTGAGGTAGGAAGTGAGCTCTGAGGGTCATCTTGCCCAACTTCGCTGCTCAAGCAGGGTCATCTAGAACAGGCTGTGCAGGACTGTGTCCAGATGACTTTTGATTGTTCCCCAAGGATGGAGACATCAGAACCTCTCCAGGCATCCTGTTCAGTGCTCAGAAGTTGTGGAAAAAGCACTGGATCTTTATTCAGAGTAAAGTGTGGTGGTTTAGCTTTGTTTTTGTATCGTAGTTGATGGCATTTCACTTAATATTTTCAGAAAGGGGCCCAGTGCTGGAGAGGAGCTGACCTACATAGACTGTGAAAAAGATATTTGCAGCTTACCTAATACAGCAGGTAAATCCTGCTCTAAATTTTCCTAAAACCAGATGGAGTTTGGATTGTAGTTACAAAAGTTAGAAGCCATAATACTAGAGAGGGATACACCAGAAAATCTTATGCTTTCTACTATTTGTTAAACCATTTTTCCGTATATAAAGAGCAAATGATCTGTAATGCTGACATAAATGCTAATGTGTGGTTCTCATCATGTATGTCTATACTAGGCATGTTTTGTATATATAAAAAAGCAAAGTATTTATGACCTACTTTCTTTGTAGTTTCAAAACTGAAGACCCTTCTTGAGTTTATTCCACTGTATTTTGTTGTGCTGTAGGTTTTCATGTAAGCAAAGTTTAAAATAATACATTCATACAAGGAATTGGACTTCAGAGTACTGGTCTGAGGAGGAGGAGGAGAAGAAACTCTCTTGTAGAAAGGCTTCTGTGAAAAGGACTTTAATAGGCTTCATGAATAGGAAACCTAAATACATGTATAACTAGGATAGAAGTTTCGTGGGTCAGAAAACATTTTTGAAAATGTGTATCTGTGTAAAATATATTGTTTCCCTTTTATTTGGTACAGGTACATTTAGTCAGGTGTACATGTTCAGTCCCAGGAATTGAAGAAAGATCAGAAATGTGGAGAAGTAGATAAAGAATTGTAAAGATGAGAGACTGAAAAATGCATCTTACAGTGAAGGGACTGCAATCTCTAACAGATACAGCTTGATCATAGTCTTGAATTTCCATACACAACAAATTTGATAATGGATCAGATAACAGAAAAAGACTTTGTATAAGTGGTACGAAATTCAAGCTAAAAAATCAGATTGGAATTGATAATTGCTTAGCTTTTCTAGAAATCTGAAAAGAGTTACTTCAGGTTGTCCAGTAGCCTGTTCAGGAGCATGCTATTTTTTAATCGTGAGTGTAAGGAATAAATTTGTCATGTCTATTTCTTTTTTTATAGGCGTATTTGTATTGACTCCATTTTTTCCTTTCTTCTAGATCTAGTTGCTTCATAGGAGAATATGGCCTTATGTGTTTAAATGCTTCATGGATTGTTTGATGCATACTGAAGCTGTAACTCTGCTTTAGCTTTCCTATGATAAGCGTGTGTTGCTAAAAGGCTTTTGTAGAGAAAAGAGGCTTTATTTTTTGGTAACTGATTTTTATTGTTGCCATGCTGTTTTTATCATTTAGGATGGAAGGACTGAAAACTACTTTTATTTACAGTAGCAGAACCAATAAACAGCCATTTATTTCATACAAGTGTACACTATTGAGTTTGGGATGTCGTTTGGACAGAAGACACTTATTTGTGAGCTGATCCACTGACACAATTTATAGATGTTGCAGATACTTAGAAAGTCTGTACTTTGAAGAATATTAAGGTGGTTATTTAAAACTTATTCTGTAGTATGTTGCTGAAGAGAATTTTGTGTTGCTACCTCTTAGTTTCAAAGATCAACTTTTCAAAAATGCAGTAAGTTCATCAAAATAGTTGTGTTTTCTGAACATTAAAAGGTCACAAATAATAACTTCCATTTTCACGTTCAACTAGCGAAACTTGTATTGCAAAATCTGCCACATTGCTCACTGATAGAAAGCAATTTTTAAAAATGTAGATGGTACTTTAAATATTTCTGACTTTTTCTTAGTGGTAAAGTTTACATAGTTTCATTTTAAATTCTATAGCAAGTTATGTAATGATGGCTTTACAATTAAGGGTATGGGGTGGTCATTTAGTCGTTAGTATCGTCCTATATTTGTCCTGTCCTTTACTGCAGCACTGAACAGAAAAGGCTGAAAAATAATTTTTCAATGATTTTTTGCTTTAAAAAGAAGACAAGTTTCTGTTATGATGTGACAAGACTAAATACGCAATTATATGCTTTTTTTGTAGGTGTTAGACTTTATTGAAAATCTCAGTATTTTTTAAAATAATGATAAAAATTATGTTTCTAATAGGGGACATAACAACACTGTATGACTGGCTAGAGAGGGAGAGGAGCACCAGTTGACGAGCAGTTGAGAACTAGCAGCTAAAACATGATGATCATGGAATTGCATTTGAATGTGTGGAATCGCATCCTGACCTTACATCACTACAGAGAAATGAACTGTCCTCATAAGGCACAAAATGGCCTCCAGTAGGTGACCAGGAACAGGACTAAAGAGAATGGAGAAGAGAGCTTGCTGCTCTGTACTTTGTACCATCTATCCGAAAATGTTTTTTTTCTGTCTTTGCTCAGAGTATTAGTTACTTCTGGAACAAGCAAGGTCTCCAGTTGTGACAGATAAGGCATTTGTGGAGACTGTAGCAGACCAGATTGATGGAAAAAGCTAGAGATTTCACAAACCCCGTTATATGGGTGTCAGCTTCAACATACACTTCAAGGAACGCAGGTAGACCCAAACAGGTAGCAAAGAAGACAAATGTACGCATCTAAGACAAGCTCGTGGCCAGGAGTGCCTCTGTCAAGTGTGCCCAGCCATGCTCCCTTCCCTCCTGAAGAATAGGAGGACAGGTAAAGAAGTTGGCATCACATTTCCACACAGAGGTTTTCATAAAGTGTGGAGCATGGCCATGCACGTCAGCCCCTGGAGACAACTAGATGCTGGGACCAGAGCTAAATAAAGTAACAAAAGCTGAGGAGAGCTTGTGGTGTGAGGAGTGTCATTCACAAAGACTAAGGCTGTGACTGAGGGGGAATCGGGAAAATCTTCTGAAGGCATAAGAAGGCTTAGGCCGAAGGTGCAGGAGTTTAAAGAGACCCCATTAGATGAAATAATTTTTAATTTTGTCTTTGCTTATCTGCTCACTTTGCCCATATCTGTATTTTCCTATGTTCTTTCAGGCCTACGGTCTTTCTAATTAACTGACTACAGTGCATGGAATAGCTTTAGTGTTTGCACAATACACCACACTAACTTGTAAAGATTATTCCCAGGAGATGCTTCCCCTTCGTCCTGGGGGACGGGTTTCAGGGACACGGGTTCATATTCTCCCAATGTTTACCCTGCAGAGCAGCTCACTTCTGGGTCCTGCAGTCATATGGCCAAAAAAATCCCAACCAGCCATCATGAGCATGTTTAAGAAATCTCTGTGGTTTTGCAGGTACTGTGTACAGACCTCTTAAGTATGTAATTTACACCAAAACCAAAAGTTTGCACATATGAGTGGTGGGTTAACGTGAGCCTTGTCCTCTGCTATAGCTAGCTGCTTTGTTGAAACTTGTAGGAATGTCGTATCTCATAGGTCCTTACTGTGCTGTTATCTTTTGGTTGAAATTACGAATGGATTCGTATATTATTGAGACACTCCCAGGTAGGCACACAAATATACACACTCAGGGACAATAAAGCTCAAGTCCTTGGGAAACTGAGCCGAAAAGGACTTCCAGTTCAAATTGAGTGAGAGCTGCACAAACCGTATGGGGATTTAGCTGAAACATAATTAGCAATAGGACCTACTTATGCTGATCTTGAAGGCTGGTTCCTAGGGGCAAGGAAATTAACTACTGAAGTACAACTGTGAGGGAGCTTAGCATTTCAGCATTTTTCACCTTTATTGTGCAAAACCAACCGAATTACTCCAACCTATTGATGGGAAGAGATTGTTTCTTTTGTACTCACTAATTTCTAGCTCCAGATGGCAATGTAACCCATGAACAGACTCATTTTCCATCCTATGCCTCTAATAACCACTGCATTCTCCTTGCTGCCAAGCTATTGCTCTCAAGTGAGAAATGTTTTCTTCTGCTTTTTTTTCTAGAAGTTGTTGTACCTACAGTCAGTGGCTCTTGCCTCTGTATGTGGTGGAGTCACTAATCTCTGCTGCCAAACTTTGCACCAAGAGCTGGCAGGGGTTTCCTGACTCAAGATCATGGCTTCCTGCTCTCCATGCAGATAGGCCTTAGTGGGTGCCACTCAAAATGGGCTGCAGGGCTGGGATTTGTATCAGTGGCATGTGTTAAAGGTCTCCTGGTACATAAGGGTGGACCCTCCTATTTTGGAACATGCAGTTCTTAAGGAGTTCTGTATTTGCGCTGCTCTTGTTTTGTTAATGGCTTTTACTCTGCTCCATCCTTTTTTTATCCCCTTGGAGTTGTAAAATGTAACTGCTTTTAATCCATGTGCCTGTCATCTGTTGTGTGAAGTAGCTGGTTGATCCATAAACTACAAAATACGTGTATGTAGATGTTAAAAGCCTACAAGAAAAAATACTGAAGACCATTAAAGCTGGTCCTTGCTCTTGTAATCAAAGATAAAGGATCCTTTTTTTTTTAACCCAAAGTCTTGTCTTGTTTCAATGTCATATTGGGTGTTAGTTCTTCCTGAATGTTCACTGCAACTGAAAGGAGAGGTTCTAATGTCTCTGCAGCACTTGAACAGCCAGGTTAAATTACTATCCTATGGTCTATCTGTGACTATTTTTAGGAAATCAGGTAATGTAAAAATATGGGTCACTGGCAGTTGTTATTCATACAGTCTATTACCTACAAGTCTGCAGAATGTATTACTTTCTTTGAATTTAGTTTTGTATATAACCACAAAGTGGGCAAATTCACTGGTTTGTGAACTTATTCCGTTTGCAAAGTCTGGTGCCAGTTCACTGAATTCAAAACTATTTGTTTGGAATGGACAGTACGTATGGCCCTACTGCTGTCTCCCTCCTGGGGCCATTTTTTCAGTTATGGAAAGTTCACTTTTCTTACTTCCATATGTTCTCTGTATTATTTATTTTACAATACTAAAATAATATAGTTAGTTGCCACTCAAATATTCTTATCTAAACACTGCTTAAATTTGACTAAAAAATTAATCAAATTGTCCCATGTGGAATTCTTGCTTAAAAAATATTTGGAGTTGTTTCAGGGTGGGGATAGATGTACAAGTTGTAGCCAAGTTGAGCCATTTGACTGAATTAATATTTGTCCTGAATCACCTCAAGCTGTACCCAGTGGCTGATTAATCTGATAAAATTGTGCAACTCTTTAGTAGACTGGAGGTTAAAGGTTGTATGAGAGGAGAGAAGACATCTGAGGAGACCACCACTGTGCTCCATTGAACTTGGGATGAGGTTGGGACTTTGGAGCCCACAGAAAAATTGATAGTCTTAAAGACCCCCATAGATTAGCAATGTCAAATGCCTGGTTAGCAGCCCTATATTTCTTGTAAATTAAACCTATTCCTTTTCTTGTTTGTTTATTCTATTATTCCAGACTCTTTCTGCAGAAGCCTGCTGCACAAAGGGAAGGATGAGAAGGTCCAGGTATTGCACAATGTGACAAACTTTAGCATGTAGGAAGGTTTCATTTGTTATTATATTCTGATTAAAGAAATTGTCAAATCAGTTGGCAATAAGGTAGTCAGCTGACCTTACTGCCAGGCAATGAGGAGCTGCTGAAGAAGCTTTCCACATCACTCATTTGTATCTGTACCAATGTTTCTTTCTGTACAAGCTTCCATGGGTAACAATCACTTTGGTACCTACATAGACTCTGTTGGCTTGGATATCTTGACTCTCCTAAAAGTATGAAACATTTTTAATTAAAAAAAAAATTAACTGATAATAGTTTCAATAAATTGCTATGTTAGACAGCAGTGTAAACACTGTTAGGAAACAATTGGCCATAGAGAAGATGACTGACCTATTGCTTCTCAATTGCATGGACCTTGCTAGAACTTTACCTGTGGCTCCTTGGCTGGAATTGGCTGTGTTAGGCAAAAAGCAGCCAAGTGCGGAGAGGCAGCTCCTCAAAAGGAGTGCACCCAACATCACTGGTGTGCCATAAGACTCAGACACATCTCCTGATCCTCAGTGGAGTAAGGAAATCTGTAGGAAACTATATACAGAAATTTCCTCAGATCTGTTCCTAGACATCTGCCAACTTAATTTTGGGTTTGATTTCCTCTTAGAGCATGGTGCTAATAACACCAAGGTTGTGGGTTCGATCCCCATAGGGGCCATTCACTTAAGAGTTCAACTCAATGATCCTTATGGGCCCCTTCCAACTCGGAATACTCTGTGTGATTTTGTGTGTAACTTTTGGGAGAATGTTGCAATTACCAGCCACAGAAGACCTGGGAGTCAAGAAAAGTCTTGGCCTGGGGTATGTCTCAGTATTGCTTCCAGGAATGAACATGTGTTTGTTTTCTACTTTTTAATACAAAATTGCATATGGCACAATTGTTCTCATAAATTTCAACATTATTACTTTGTGTCCAGTTAGATCAAATCAGCTGATTCCTTGCTTGGAAATTCAGTGGAATTTCTCTCTGCTACCCTTTATTTCTTTTCAAGATCCCGACTTCTCTGAAAATGTCATTTGACTTTTCCTTGAATGATACTTCTCACACACACTATGGAAATCCTTCCCAGTATAACTTTTTGAAATGATGTGTGGTATAACAATTATAATCCTCCAAACTGTTATTTCTTCAAATTTCTGTACACTCTAAATGCTGAAAGATAGTGACATAGATACTGCTTTGAATTGTTTTACTGTGTTGTTTGGAATCATGCTGCTGTGGGCTGCCAATATGTGATAAGAAATACAGTGGGACTAATTTTTATTCCACTTAAAAAAAAATTAAAGTGGCTACAGAAAGGTCATTCGTGATGCATAAACTTTGTAAAAATCAAGGTATAGCACTTTTGCTGAAGGTGCTTTTTAAGAGCAGATCTGTAGTATTCTGATCTGAATGCTATAAGGCTGAATTTGGGTTGGGTTGGGGTTTTTTTTTTGAAAGCTTAAATCTAGAAGTGTTCCATGGCTGGGTATCTTACATTGAACATGTAACATTATAGCTACTAAAGTTCTTCAGAATTAAAATTGAGAAGGAAAAGCAACAAGTCTAATTAAGTCAGTCTGTGGTAACATTATTGCATAAATTAGTGGACATAATACAGCCAGTAAATAACATTGAAAAGAATAAATGTTATGGGAAAGACCATTCTGGACCACTTGTCTATCAAGTTAACATCAGTCAAATCAGGGATTTTGACTTTGATCTGGGATGCCCTTCTTCGTAAGTGTCCTTTTTTATGAAGCCTGTGCCTATCCAGAGCACTCCTGTTGTAGAGGTCTCTGCTGGAAGTGGCTCTTCTGTACTGCAGGTTGGCACTGTCATATGTGTACGTGGTGGCTCGAGGGTCACGGAGGCTCATGAACACATCTGAGCTGCTGACGTCATTTCGTGTTTCAAGTGGTCTAAGAAGCATGTTTCCATGGGGATCAACCTGTGTCAAGGAAGGAATGTGGATTAGACAAGTTGCTCAGCCAGCCCAAGGTGTATCCCAGATGGACCTTCTGGCTCTACTACTGAAACACTCCTGCAGTGACAGTTCATGTCTGGTACAGCATTCACAAAAGTGAAAAGATACTGAATACACTTTCCTGACTAGTGTGAAATTAGCTAATAAACATCTAAGTACCTTCCATCCTGACCTGGTTTCTTGGTCTGGGACCTTGTAATTCGGTTAGTTATCTCATCCTCTGTGAAATAAGACTTTTCTAATTTTATTTTTAACTTGGGTCACAGTCTTTATGAAATTCTGATTTGTAATGTCTGGTGACTGGACACTTGAAGGTTTCATGTACACAAGGTGAAAAGAAAATGTTACTGTTTAAACAATTTTATACAGATTTAGTGCTGAAGGTTAATTTCAAAGAGTTTTGTAACAATGGGTTTATGATAGGAAGAGCACAAAGGTACAGTTATGTAAAATGTTCATGATGAAAATTGATTTTGGAAATCATAGCATATCATTAACTTGTTCCTGTGCCTTGTCATAATCCATTTTACTCAATGAAACCCTACATTCATTTGCATTTTTATGTGTTAGTACCAGAAGCAGTTGTTTCAAATATATTTGTCACTTACTTTATTTGTGCTGTTATTTAGTCAGGGCACTGTTTTAGGTACCTATGCAATGAACTGGAAACTAGAACCACTATGTACATCTGGTCCAATATTTTATATATATATATGTATATATATAAAATAGTTTTGTGTTATTGTCTTTCTTATGTATGAATATAATTAACCATGAATGGCAGCATTGCTACAAAGTGTTTACCTTTTCACAAGTCTTTAGTTTTCTACCTGTTTGTAGTAAAACCTCTTTTGAAAATTTTTGGTGTTCCCAGGATGAAGACTTCTGACTTCTTCATAAAGACTTCCGAGATGTTTCAAATTCACAGATATTGAAACATCCACTGTAGCTTGTATGAGGGAAATACACATCAGAACACAGGCCTCTTAAATGAAACTTCAAAGACTTCACCTCGAGGCTTGAATACTAAAATTGGTTTCAGTAAGCTGTGGTGTTTGACCTATCCCAAATATATTACAGTCTAGACTATGTCTGTGGATGCCTTTATATCAAGGAATAAAATAGTAATTATAGACAACATCTGGTGTTGTGAAGCACCAGTGATATGCAATGCTTTGTTTGCACTCTGATCTTTACATTTTTAGTAAGACATAGCAGAGGTAGGAACTGATATAATAATCTACAGCAGATTTGAAGTATGTTCAAGAAAAATCTCCAAGAAAAACACACAGGGAAACCCAGTCTCTGGGGTTGCCACAGAGGATAGCTGAGAGCCAGAGAAAGCCTTGGTTCCACCTGGCAGTGTGGAAAGATGTTCCTTCCCATCGCCAGGAGAAATCTTCATGCAGTTACCAGATTAAGCACCTGCTACCTGAAAACAAAGCAGTGAAAGGGCTATTTGTACAAAAGCCACACAAGAGATCTGTGGGGTAAAAACGTCTTCTAAATGGAGTATAATTCAGCACAGACAGAAAATGCACTTGTCTGGTTTAGCAACTGATTCTGTATGTGCTGAAAAGAGCATTCAGTGGGAACACCCCAGTTCCCACCACTGCTTTGGTGGGAAAAAACTCATATATTCTGGGTTAGAGAGGCCAGCTTGTCACAAATGAGCATGCTATTTTCAAATATTTACTTGAGATATAGACTACCCAGTTTATACTTTTTAGGTCAAGCCTTCAAATTTAAGCAGAAGGAAGATTTAAACTAGGGTTTCCTGCTTTCCAGAGGACTGCCATAACCATGGGACTATTCATTACTCCAAAGATCTGACATTTTTTTTTCAGTGGAAAAAATAATGATCTCAGAGTTGTCTCTGTGTAGAAAGAGATATTTTTTTTTTAATACTCAGAAGTTTTGATAGTCAACCTTTTCGTCCCAGTTTTATGAAATAGCTCTTTGAACTGTCTTTGATTACATAAGTTAATGTGTAAGCTAATTGACTTTAGTCTTATAATAGTAACAGTAATGCAAGCATCATTAAGCAGTTATTATGACTTTTCTTTTGACAAGACATCTCTTAACAGCCTACAATCTGAAGTGATTCACAGGGATCTTTCTTAAACTAATATGCCCTGACAGTTTATTATGAGGCAAGCAACGTATGAATTCCTACTCTAAGTGTTCTGAATGAACATGTTATTTTTAGAATAAGTTTCATTTAAACTATTTTAGGTGAGGTGATTTGTATATATCATGAAACAATTTGGTCTTTGAATTGAAGTCTTAGCAATTCACAACAAAAGGCCTTACACTGATCTTGACTAAATTAGCTCAGGGAAGTATAAAGTCTCTTCTTATGTACCTGGTCAAATTCTCTGTGTAATGTGAAGCTTGTGGGAAACAGTTAGTTTCCCACATAATTAAAAACCCTTTCAGTATATCTTGAAGTTCACTTCAAAATGTTCTTAAACTTGTACAGCTGAGATTTTGTTACTGAAGCTTAGTAATTCTATTAATTCCTGCAGGAATCTGGAAAATGTACAACTTGTTAAGAGATCCCCAAAAGAGTCTTGTTATTAGTTTTGTCTATTTTTATTTTTGGAATGAATTAACAGCAAATATATGCACAGTAAATGCTGTAAATTTTCTGTCTTAAAATCTTTTCTCCCTTACTTAATACAAGGTTACTGAGGCCTTTCTCTTGGCCCTGTGCTGGAGGAAGCCTGTGCATCAGAACCAGAGAGCAGGTAGGTACTGCAGTTGTACAGTCTTTGACATATTTGCATCAGATGGCATGGCAAAAAATTGGCATGGAAGAGACAAGGCTCTGTCCACTGAGTTTTCTGACCCAGTAGCTGTCTGGCTGCTTGCTTTGGAGTAGAGTATCTCAGTCCCCTGCTTATGGAGGAAGGAAGAGCCATATCAAGCCTAGAGTACTTTTTCCTTGCTCAGATATGATACATTTATTCTTTCAAATACCACCGTGTTGCTCTTTAACTACAGTGCCTTAAATTTTGTTACATAAACTGACCATGGCTCAGATGAAAACAAGATTTCTTGCTTAACAGATGTTCTGAGCCTAAATGTGTGTTTGCATGAACACTTTGGTTTGTACAATGCATAAATCTTGCCTAAAGTTGTAGAAAGCTGAAGAGAACTGATTTTTTTTTGGTCTTTTGAACATATAATGAAGAATATGTGAGGAACATGTCAAAGGATCTAAAGCTGATGCTGTGTTAGTCATCTGGTATAATTATCGAAGTTTATGTATTCTTCAGGTATATGGTGATGCTTCTTGTAAGAACATTCATATCTGTATTGAGAGTGTATCTAAATTGAGTATATAAATTTTTAATTTTCTCTTTGCAGTGGAACTACCTAAAGCCTAAATCAGCACAGGTACATATATATGAATTTTTTAAAGTGTATGATGTGTGCTGAGGAAACATCATAAAAAAAAAAGTAATAATTTTGCTTGTATGTTTACTTAGAAAATGAGTTTTCTGCTGAGGGACATCAAATTATATTTTAAGTGTAAAACAGTAAAGTAATAAAAAGAAAATCACCCCAAACAACAGTCCTGTGTTGACCACATAACAAATAGCCAGTCAGCTCTAGGGGAAGAATAGCATGTTGGCATTCCTTGAAAAAGAGTAGGTCTCAAATGTTAAACGCTGTCTGGAATGAGTTTTTACCTACCTATTTTCTTTATCTTAACTGTTGGGAGATAAAAGGTAAGAACTTCTGTTTTATCTCAGTACAAACCCATCTTCCTCTTAAGATGAAAGATTCAGGGCCATGTTACTCATACAAGCTGTCTTGTTGGAACAAATGCAGTAGTGTTATCACAATCTGATCTGCAAAGAAACAGGTTATGCTCAGCAGGGCTATACTTATTCAGGTGGGGATTTACTTGATCTTTGAGCTAGTTATGTGGTTATGTATTCCCCTTTTTTTTCTCCTTCCAGTAGCCACTCTATTGGAGAATCATGGTTTCCTCAGAACCTGTGGCTGGCCTTTGGCTTTCTATTCTGGATGCTTTGTGGTTCACAGAAGGTTTGAAAGGAAGGTGTGATGCTGTGCGGGCTCGGGGAGCGAGGGACCATCTATCACTTGCCTTGTGTTGTCATTTATGAACCTTATGATGGCTCAGCCCCTTTCCCACTCACAATATGATTGCATTCTACCTTTTTCTCATATTTAAGAGAAATCTTCTCTGTAACATTCACACTATCATTGTCTGGGGAAACAGAAGCAGTTGCATGCATGGACTATCTAAATATTTTCTTGCAGGGTGCTTTTGTCCTATTTATCCATAATTACGGTGGTCTCCTCAATGACATCTAGCTTCAACAAATGAGCAAGGACATATAAACAGTCTTTATGCTTTATTCAGAGAAACAGAAATATTGTTTACTACAAATTAATATTTTTTGTATATTAGAAATTAAAATGGCATAAATTGTGAAACTGGAAAGACACTATTTCCACCTTCTTCAGTCTGTAGAGAAAGGAACAGCCACATAGGAAACAGCAGTTCAGTTTCATTGTTCATCTGGTCTTCTCTATACTGTTAATATCATGGTCAGTTTGCTGAGTGTTGCTCACACATCTAATGCTTTTGTTATCTGGTGAAGGAATTTGAACTCTTTTACTCATGGGAGTTGCATATCAGATGGAAATGATTAATATCTTCACCTGGCACAAAGAGATGAAGCACTGTTACATATCATCTATTGGTTAGAAGTCTCTGTATGGATAAGTGATGTGGGTCATGAGCAGAAGGGAAAAAATTATCCTATAGCTATATATACTTACAACTGTACTTTTATGCTCCAAAAAAACTTTCCCCTGCTCTGGTACAGACATCATAACACCAGTGAAAAATCTCAAAACACGGTGGAGAGGATCTCAAAGCTGTTTTCACATAACCTTACTGTGTCCCACTTCTTCAGCCATGTACATTGTTCCTGCCAAGGACAGAAATACAACTGTCGGACATCAGCATTTCCATGCTGAGTAAAATGAATGTTCACAAACCTGCACTGTACAGGCAGAAAGCAGTCTGTTCACTTAAAACACTCTCAGCCTCAAAATGGAATTGCTGTCTCAAGTGTAAGCACTTACAAATCCTGGTACAAAGCATGTATGCCATCTTTTTCTGTCAGAAAAATGCTGGTGGTGCTCTGAAAACTTTTGATTCCATTCCATTCTGAGTACCAGCCTCAGTTAAATCTTTGCCATGTAACATTTAGACAAAAGCTTTTAGTTATGAGTTAGGGCCTTTTGTTAGTTAAACAAAGTCTCCAAATATGTAGGAAAAAGAACTTACCGGCACTCTTATCCTTTACACTTTCTCATCCTTTTCTCAGTTCAGTGCACTGGGGCCCATGGGGACAAGGCTGACCTCTGAAGAAGCATTGATTCCCTCTTCATCCTGAATCCTTGCTGTGCTGCTTCTCACCTAGGCTGGGTTATCTCAGGAGCTGTTGAGGTGGCTGGTCTGTTTGTGAGTTTTGTTGGGTTTTTTCCCTTCCTTTTTTGCCATAGAAAAGCATAGACAGTGTCTGCGTGCAACAATCCATAACAGGGTGGCTTATCTCCTCTGCTCTGTGGAAGACAGTACTTTGTGGGACCTTGGAGACTGATGGTTGCCTGAACTGATATTGTGCCCCCATTGTAATAAAGCATCTCCTATACAAGGGGACAGGAGGCAAATGCGAGTAAGGACTTTTAATGGGCTCATGAGTTCACTGAGGCTGAGAACATGACAGCTTTGTTAATGATGCTTAGCTGTAGTGGTGTGGCTGCTGGGACACCAGACACACAAATTTAGAACTAATAAGACATCACAGAATTTCTGAAACACACTTTCTGATATGTATGTGAAATTGCGACCATCCATCAAGATACGGTCTTACCTGTTAGAGTTTTATGTGTCGGTCTCATTTTTCCAGCTGAACAGAGGGCTCGAATAAAGTTTTGACCAAATGTTATTGCCTCAGGCCACAACAGTACAGAAGTTTATAGGACAGCCTGGGTAAGATCTCGTTAATACTTGGATGTAATATATTGTAAGAAAAGCAGAGAAAGGAAGAAGATTTTTGGCTCATTAGAATATGTATTTTCCTCTGAGTCAGACTGGGCCAAATACACCTGAGGCTTTGAAGGGTTTATTTCTGAAAAACTGGGAAAAGTTGAAATAGGTTTATAGCAGTTTGCAAGTGCTCAGTGATGTATTGCAAAATTAAAATTGTCCCTGTAAAAAAAAAAAAGTCCGTAGTATTACTTCCTAGACCTTTTCTGGCTTATTTTTTTTAAGAGAGGGTAATTGAGGTCTGCTTGAATTTAGCTGAAAGAAAAATCCTGACATGTGAAAGCTGTTATAACCTAGCAGCGGCATCCTTGTGTTCCTGGAAGCTCTGTCATGTGGACTTCATTCAGGGCTCACTGAAGCAACAGAGTCTGTCTTTGCTTTTTGTTTTTGATGAAGTTTCTGTGTGTAAAGAGGAACTTTATTATAAACATTTCTTCTATACCACCTTCTATATCAAAGAAATATACAGATGAAGTAGTAAATATTTAACTTCCTTGTACCCTTGTACCCTTGTATTCCTTCTCTGCTGCAAAGAACTGTGTATCCTGAATACTCATTTGCATTTTATGTGGTTTCTTACTATGTTTTCAATTGAAGATGGAACAGACCATACATTGCTGTATTCTCTTAAAATACAATTTTTCTTTAGGCAATCTTAAATGCTTTTGCACGTGTTTCATCTGCATTTATCTCTATCATCATATACATCAACATTGTCACAGTAGAAATAATGATTGAGAAGTTAGCTTGGATGTTTTACCTGGACTCTATTTGTTTCCAGTCTGCTCTTCTCGCCTGGAGCACGTCCTGCCCTGCCTGCTGTCTTTTTTTGATGTTGAGGTCCTTTCCCAAAGAATATGTAGTTTACAAGGGCATATTCCAGCAAGGCCAGGAACACAAACACAAAGCATCCCATCAAGTAAATATCTATTGCCTTGACATAGGGAATCTTTGGCAAGGTCTCCCTGAGGTGGGTGCTGATGGTGGTCATGGTCAGCACAGTTGTGATTCCTGCAAAAAGAAGAAAAAGACATTGACTAACAAGACAAGGAAGGAGATTCAAGTGTGAAAGGCATAATGGCAGCATTATACTCCCATATAGATGGCTTAATTATGTGATCAGATTCTTAACAGCCAAGGGAATGCATTTTGCAGGACTGGAAAGGAAGATATCCTTGCAGGTCTGCTGATAGCACCTTCCTTGGCCTTCCATGCAATGGAGGGGGAATGAAATAACTTTCAAAAGCCCAGACTATCTTGATACAACTTGCCTTAATTTTTACAACAGCTTGGCTAGGGAACATGGTGTTAGCTGACCTGGATAGCAAAGAGTCGATTGATGTTTTTTCTATGTGGGGAAATGCTTCTCACTTTATTTACATCAGTAGCCTTACTTGATCCCAGAGGGTGACTTGCATTGATCTGGAGATCTGGAATAAGTATCTAGCTTTTGATTGAAAATAGAGCATTGAAAGGAGAAAAGGAAGCTAGTATATTTCCACTGATATCAGTAGGATCTTCTGTATACATTTCAATCATGCATCTGGCCTGAGAGGACACTTTTTAACATCTACATGGATTGTTCATGCAGCACAGTGTAGATATCCTTAAATACCTGAATTAGACTTTTGCGCTTCAGTTTGGAAGCAAGACATTTTTGTTCTGATCCAGAGACCATTATGACAACTGGAAATCAGTCAGGATCCCAACTTAACTGCAGAGCAAGAGCTTCAGATATAGGCAAGGTGGCACCTGCCTGCCTTCCTGACAATGAAGGTCCTACGCTGTATATGTAAGATCACAATTAATGATGCTGCAATCAGCAATATGGAATTGGTGCCACTGTATTCAAAGGCAACAAGTATTTATGCAGTTCAGTTATTTTGAGAAGAAGTTACCTAGAGCAACTCTGGCTGCAGAGGCATCATAATTGATCCAAAAAGATACCCACGAAAGAATTGTGATTAGCGTGGAAGGCATATAAGTTTGCAAAATGAAGTATCCAATATTTCTTTTAAGCCGGAAGCTAAGTGATAATCGAGGATATGCTCCTGAAAGAAAGAAATCATATAATAAATAATGCCTAACTAAAGTTAGACACTGATATTTCTGGGTTGGGGAAGAGAGGAGAGGGTTTTTTTAACTAGCCAGTGCTTACCTGTTGTAAATTCCACTCTCTTTGATACCATCTTGTAATCAACGATAGAAAATTGTGGGAGCTCAATGTTATTAACTCCTGTTACTGCCGACTCTCCTCCATTCCAGTAAAATTCAATATCATCAGTAGTGTATCCATCTGAAACAGAGGCAAAATTTGGTTATTGACTTTTCTTTTTGTTTTACTATTTTGCTTAAATAGTTGAGGTTCAAGTGGAAGGAACTGTCGTTAACCACAAATTCAGCCTTCTGTTGTGTGACATTCCTGTTATACAGAAGCCATGTAGCCCCCTCCATACCCTGGGGAAGCATCTAGGTGTAAAAAGGGAGAAGACAGAAAACAAGGACAGAATTTAAGATTAAAGATAATTTTTTAGCTAGCGAAAATGCAACAGTTTTCCATTCAGGCTTGAGTTGCTCAGTTTGCCAATAGACTGATACAACATCAACAAAACTTTTAAACTCTTTTTGGAGGAGCTCTGACAGTAAAACCAGCTTCAGTTCCCAGCTTTTCATTTGATTTCCTATGCAGGCTGTGGCAAAATACAGAGTTGGGAGCCAGTGGAGGCAAAGATGATTCTAGAAGAATTAAGGTGTCTGTAATATTACCCGACAGTGTCTGTCAGAGCTGAAGGTAACCCTTTGATATTCATGAAGAATTTTATATTTTAATTAGACCATGCCAACTTTGATCTTCTGTTATCACAGAACTATTGCTTTTTTACTTCAAAACTAGCACCTTTCTTCTGTTTCCTTTTAGCAGTGATGTTGATTATTTCTAATTTAATTAAAAATTAATTTGCCATTCTACCACTGGGAATGTTAACATTATTGTTATCATTTTCAGAAATAGTTTGATTGAACTAAAAAGTGACTGAATTTCAAAAAAATCTCAAATTGACAACATTTTCAAACTAATATTTAAACAGGTTCCACTTTATTGCATTTTTCTAATTTCTCCCTGTATCTACCAAAGGAGAGAACAGCTTCTCATCTATTTTTAAACTTTTCCTTCAGGTGTTAGATTTAATCAGGTTTAAATCATATAACAGAGATCAAATAAAAACATGTGTTTGAACTCAAAGCTTTAGAAAACTTGACAGTAGTTTTGCCAGCTGAACTAACCATAGCATCAGAAGCCTCTACAAAAGTAGGAACTTATCCTTTCCTATACACCAGTAATACAATATCTAGCTAGGGAAATTAGTCTTGAGATGTCTTTCCCTATGATGGTGCTTGGTAATAACCTCATCTCTGGAAGGCTGGCCACATACAGAACAGGTTCATGGTTTCCCTGGTGACAATCAGAGAAGCTCTCAGAACTTGCTGGCAGGCTCCAGAGACTGCTTGGAAAGCCTGCAGTTATTGAACAGCTATCTTTTGATGCAAACACACAGTGATGGGCTGAACAAGGTTAAATGTTCACATATTTTATTTGTGAACTGTTCAGAACCATGGTTTTCTAGCTATAGGAATTGCTCCAAAAACCATACTAATCTATGTAATATGGATCACTGCTGTTAGCTTAAAATGGTGCTTTTCATTACTTATGCTAATTTTTTTTAAATGAACCATCTCAAGGCTGTGACATAGAGCTCTGTATGGCTGGTTTCCATTCCTTTTCACTGCAAAAGGTCAAAGTAGCTCTTTACTAGTGGGACTTCAGTAGCTGCTTTAAAGGCTTTGTACACAAAACACAGAACCAACATGAGCCAAATGTAGGGTGTAATACAGAATAATTGAAAGAGGGAATGAAGACTGCTAAAACTGTTTAAAAGGCCGAGACCAAGATTGGCAAGGAATTGTTAACTTCATTTTCTTGCAAGTCTGTATTATAAAAAAAATTCTCTTGAATGATTTCCCTTTTCAGAAAAGATGGTGCCAAACAGAGGAAATTGGAACTGTCATCTCATACTGAAAAGGTATACGTGGGCTTGGTACTACACAGATATCCTCTGCATGAGGTAATACTCATCCTTTGTCTTTAGGACACAGAATAAAGAACAAAATTGACATCACTGCTTTGATGTTGTACTTGCTGTAAAGTCACAGGTGAAGATTTAAATGTGAGAATCCTGAATTCTACCTCAGGGTTTGGAAGAAAATGATGACCCTGATTCTTCTGTTCTGTGCCATCATCACCTAAGGCCCATTTCACACCCTACCCTTCAAATCTGCTCCCATTGTGCCACTTAGTGCTGGGACCCAGGGCAGAGAAGGGAGCTGTCTCCAATCCTCAGCGACTCCTGACTTTGTATGCAGCCTCTACAGGCAGCCTCTACCATCCTCTGCAGTTCCTCTGACTTTTTGATGAAAGAGGGAATAGTTTGGGCACCTCATTGCAGCTAAAATTCCCTTCCCCAAAGGTGAATTATTGTAGATATAGTTTTTAAAACCCACAGTGGTGCCAAATAAACACCTGGAATACCACAGGTCAGATTTCAAAAAGAAAACAAGCGCAACCTCCTACAAAAGGATTGCACAATGTTATTGGTACATTGTGTGCTGATGCTGGATCTTAACAAAAAGAAATTACGTGAGTTCTGTAATGTAGACAAGTGTGCTTTTCACTAATCTTGGAAAGGTTTCTATGACTTTGGCTACTAAATGAAAAGTAAAACTAGTAGGTTATAAAGTCAGTTGAGCAAAAGCAAGAACGTTGCCTGGAAGATACCAGCTGGTGACAAGCCATCACTGCTTGGCCATGGCAGGCCATGTTTTTAACCTTTACAAACTTCAAAGAGACTTCTAAATACATCAAACAATGGATCTAATATAAGCATCTGCTGTTTTAAATATACTGATTTCTTCCTTGAATTTACTCATTTGAAGCTGAAGCAAATTATGAGAAAGGGATAGTGATGTTTTTCAATCAGGAGCATTAACATTTGTTAGCTCTCTTTTTAGAAGAGTAATTGAGCAGGAACATCTTCCTGTGCTTTTATGTAGAGCGAACCTCAGTACATTCATTATTTCCTTGGCAGTCATTGTAATAACTCTGCTAGACACTAAGAAGGTGTAAACTCTCCCTGGGCAGTCCATTCTCTGACGTGATAGGATTGTTGCTGTGTGATGACCTTTATTATGTGTTTTGCACATTGAGCAGGTGTATGAGAGGCATTTCCTGGCTGGTGGTGACTCACAGGTGCAGGGCTTGGAGGCCCTCATGTTCTATAGGTGTTGACATGCTATTTTCTTTCCTTTCCAAACCAGCAAACTTGAGAGGAAGACAGTTGACTACAGTTTAAAGACAGGAATTGATCTCAGCTCTGAACAGAGTTAGCAGAGGACAGATCACTTCTTCCTTTTGAAGTGGACAGTGCCTTTAAGAGAGGAGCTGTAGTGACGTAAATTAAGAAACCTTCAAGTGTGGAGCAGCACTGACTTCTGGCTAGCAGGTAATGACAAACCCTCATTTTGGGCAGCAAATGCTTTGGCATTTACAATGGAAGAAAAGCTATTTCAATGATAGGAAAAGTGTGTTTTGCCTGTGCAGTGGCCAGTGTAAATGCTGAGTTGTTCACTGAACTTATCTGTACTGCCCACGTATTCCCTCTGCAGCTCTTTTTCCATGTAATCCTTTTCCCTCTGTGCATGTATCCATGTCACCAATTTAAAGAGATGCCTCTGCTTTTGTGACAGAGAGCGCAGCACTCTCAACTGGACAAGGATGTGCGAACACAAATTTCACAAGAGTCAGATATCGAGAACCGAAATATTTCAGTTACGTTCACAACAGCTGTCAAAGAGCAGTTGCAACTCTAACTACAGAAGTCCGGTACTATTTCCCCCGCAGAGCATCGCGCCGGCCGGGTACCGCTCCCGGCGGGCTCGCGGGGGCGCCCGCGCTCCGCGGCCGGGCGGTGTCGCTGCGCGGCTCCTGCGGGATCCGCCGGCCCGGGCGCGGAGCGTGAGCCGCGATCTGAGCACATCGGCTCCGTATTTCTAGAGCAAACATGGCCTGATTTCTGGGCCGACATCCCTGACAGTCTAGCTCACTTCATCAAACAGTTTTCCCAGCAATTTTGCGTCTAACTTTGTTGACCTAAATAATAAATGATCACTAAATTTATTTATTTTAGTTAATAAATGTCCCATGAAAAATATTTGATCTATTTAAGCCTTTGTGAGCAAGATTCTTTTCCATCTTTAAAACCATTAAAAAATATTTCATTGCCCAGCTCAAGATATGAAACTTCTGCTTACTAGAAAATATTGTCCAGAAATGAAAATACAACCCTTAATGTGCCAACACTTTTTTTTTTTTTTTTTTTTTTTTTAACTTCTAGGGCAGCAGCTAAGACTTCAAGTGAGAACACTTGGTCAGAAGTACCACAGATCTAAAAAGTGTCTACATACACACACAGCAAGAAATAGATTATGTATAAATCTTGCTGTTCACAGAAAAAATATTTTGGAAATGTTGCTGACATTGTGATATAGCTGAGGTTAACAGTGTATTGGATGTCACTAGGCTGTTTTATTTTCCACTGCAGCACCTACCATCTTAAATACCTCTGGGATAAATAAGGATCTGTGTTACTTTAGCAAATTAAAGTCATGGTTCCACTATCTTTACCAATTCAACAGAGATGTCCCTTTTTCCTTCTTGTTCTCCAGGGTAGGCAGCTCTGAAACACACAGAAGCACAGTTTCGTCTTAGGATCTGTGTCTAAATAGGGTTTTTCAAAAGTCTGCATCAATTGTGTGTGACCCAAATCTTTTGGCCCTGTGTAAGGATGTGAGGCTGGAACCCAATCCTCCTCCATCCCTCCTGGACCATGCCTTTTGTAACAACTTAGTCTTTGTTGCTAAATGTAGTCTTATATTTTTCTTGTTATTATTCCTACGACTGTATTCAAAGAGGAAGATAATGCATTTCTCCCACACACCACTGAGGTGGTCCATACAGTGGTAAATGTATTGTACTATTTCAACTTAAACCTAACATATGAATGGGGCATCACAGATCTGAAGATGTGGTTTGTAACTGTAACTAGTTAACATTAAGGTGAAAGAATTGCTTGAAAAGACTCCCTGCCACCTGTGTTTGAGCGTGTATTTCCATCTTTCAGTTACCTTTTTTTTCACTGAGAAATATTTTCTATAGGCAGATGGCAGATTTTAGCTGGAGATATAAGTCAGAATTTAGCCTTAGTGACACTGACCCAAATGAAAACTTGGCTAGACTGCTGGAGTACTCCAATTTCATGGCTGGGCTTCGCGAACGAAGATTTGGGAAAGGTCTCTACCCACGTTTGTCACAAGCGCACTGGTGGCTAAAAAGGCCAATACGAGACAGGCATGTCCGACATGTGCTCCACATTGTCAGTTATTTAAGAAGGTTTCTCAAATAAAAATAAATTTTATGTATGGAGCAATCTGTTCCATCCCAGTTGGAGACATCACTTCCTATCCATTAGAAACACAAAATAAATGTTATTACAGCACAAAGTTACTCTCGCAACATCATAATCTAGTTCAGAGAGTGAACCTTGCCTTAATTTGCAAGTACTTTTAATGTTGGTTTATTGTTACTTGTTATAATTTTTTACCCCTTAACTTTTTAAATCTCATTTGCCAATGAGATTTGATAAAAGCTTCAAAGTCCTTTGAGAGAGAAATTGTTTGGTTTTGCTTAGTATCTCCATAATGGCTAACACAGCAGGACTACAGGATTCTCTGAATCACTGTAGTCTCAGTAGAGACTCAATAGAGGGAAACACTGAAGGACTCTGGATAAGTAGTCAAACTTGTACTGAAAATGCCTTACCAGTTAATTTGGCTCCTTCTACTGGAATATGCCAGTGATGTCAAAGGACCTACTGAGCCTAAAATAAATATAATGCAATGAACAATCAGAAATGCACATTACTATGTTTTACCTGGTATGTCTTTCTTGTGCAAGAGTACCTTCTGTAAGGCATGCTGCTATTTTTATTTTGTGTCGTTTACTAATAAGCATTTAATTATCAGGAAAAAAAAAACAAACCAAGGAATTATTAGGAAAGGAAAACAAATGTAAAATTCTTTGTTTGCATTTCCATATAAGTTCCAATTCCTGTTGTGCTATTTCTTCATTACTATATGCAGTTTTGTTTCTTTCCCCAAAATCGCAGCACTAAGTTGGCTAGAAAGAAGGGCCATGGAAATGATGAAGAACAGACTTGCTTCCATGGAAGAAAGGACTGTCTGAGTCATTATTCTTTAGCCTGGAGGCAAGGTGGCTGACGGAATGTTATGATAAAAGTCTGTATGATCCTAAGTTAGCATGTGAGCTTGAAGAGCACATGATTATTTACAATCCATCAGACTTCCAAACCAAGAAAGCAACAAATCATAAGTCTAGTGGTTAGTTTGACAGAAATAAAGGGAAATATAGCACACAGATAAACTGCAGAACTCACTGTGTTCACTCATTGACATGAGTGTCAGAAGTTTAAACTTGTTCAGAAGCTATCAGTCACAGAATAAAAATCTATCCAGGTTATTAAACACAGTGATACTATTTCTGGCTTAATATAGCAATGTGCAGAACACTTACTGGAGGTGTTTACTGGGGAAATATCGGGATGTATATCCTATGTTCTGTTCCAGCTTCATTGATATGTACTGCTGACCACTCTCAGAGACAAGATGATAGGTGAGATAGACATTTGATCTGAGATAGTATAGCAGTTAAGGGCCTCACATGTTCCTGCAGCCTGATTTGTCCATCACATTAGTTTCATATTTACAATACTTTTCTTTCATCAGTGGAGTGATGACTTATAGCCCGATGTTGAGGGCATCTGACTTTACACATCTCTGTATAATTCCTGTAAATCGAAGTGTGATTAGGAAGTCTTGTTCATGCTCACACATTTTGTGCAGTAAAAAGCAACCTGCCCTTAGTAACTGGGCTAAAGTGGCTAAAATGTCACTGAAAACTCAGAAGTCTCTTATATGCAAATGTTTAGTGAGCAGTGCCGGTGATTTAATTTTGGACTTGAGACATTTTGATGACCTGATGTCTAAAAATTTTCAACAATGATATATTGCTTTTAAAAATTTTTTAGCAAAGCAGATGTGCGGTATGTGTTCCTGACTAGACTAGATACTCGTGTAGAGTGGCTCTGAAGCATGAAGTTTTAAAATGGCATGTCAGTTACTTTGGTAACTACATATCCTGAGGATCTCTTTGTTTAATTGCTTCCACGTGTCTCACTTCTTTGCCTGGATCCTCTTCTCTTGTGGGGTTGAAACCACCAAAGTTCTGAAGTCACACTGTCATGTTCCTGTCTAAGGGCTAGTCAATAGTGATTAGGGCAGCAGCTATGTATGAGGAGGTAACCCCAATATTCTCCTTGCCTTGCATCCTGTTCATTTGCTGTTGGTACCAGATTGTCCTTGAGAGCTTGGAACTGGCAAGAGAGGGTTTGTTTTTTTTCCAGAAGCAAGTGTCAGAAGTCCAAGTTATCTTCTCTTCCTTTCATTCTGAGATGTCTTTTTCCTGAATCTGTTTTGAGCTTTCTACTTCTCCCTTTCTTATTCTCTTTTTGAATGGACACTTATACTGCATACCAACTGTATCTCAATCTGCAGAAAGTCGAACCAAAGCTCCTGACTTCTCCAAGAGAGGTTTTCTTGCTTTTTACCCCCTCTTTCTTTTTATCTTCTACCCTTCATTCCCCCGTGGTTTGATGGTGGGGGGAAAAAGCCCCATTTTTGGGAGCAGCAAAATGCAGACAACAAATTGTTTCTACTCCAGTCCCGGCAGCGCAGGCCAAGAGTGCCAGAATCAGGATGAGAGACATCATCATGTTGGGAGAGACCTGACCTATCCTGGAAGCTCAGTGTTGCAGTCCTTTACCTCGTTTTCTAGCTCAAAGGACTTCCATACCTTCACATGAACCTGACAGAGGTAATTTACTTGCAGTACTGTCAGGAGCACATTTTATGTACAGTTTATAAGTCCAATAGAAATTACTCTTTTCACCCCGCAGTTTCTTCCTCTTTCTCTCTCATCAGAGCTGCTGTACAATAGCTGGCTATCCCTGTCTGAGCTATAACCATGAAATTTTTTTTCTGACTTCAGTTGCTTTACAAAGTTAAACAGGGAACAACACTATTTATAAGCACATTATGTAAACATTAGCAGCAGAGGTCCAGCTGCTTAGCATTCAATTAATTTAGTTCAGTCAATATTGCATGGTACACAGTTTTGTCTGCTTGTTTTGTAAACACATCTTGCCCTTGAGCACTTATTTCATTTGACTAATTAAGATCTACTTCTAAGTGCTCTCATTTTGTTGCCAGGCAGACTCACTCAATTTTAGATAAAACTGTTGTACTTGGTGAAAAAGGCATTTGAAATCCAGGTCCATCTGGTTGGTGCCATAGTGAGTCAGGCCAAAACCTGCTCTTCTTTAAGACAGTAGGGTCTCTGCATACCTCAGGACTCAGACTGGAGATTAATCAGGACATTTTGTATTTCTTACTTATGCCAGCATGTCTTATATGAGTACACCTCATATTTCTATGCAATATCGTGTTCCCATCTGAGATGGTGAAAAACCTTTAAAATTTTTATTATTTAATTCAGGTGTGTAACTTTCTCAGATAGATAAATATGGAGGCAAGTATGAGGCCACTGTACTTGGGCTTTTTATATAAGTAGCAAGAATGAAGCTTTCATGATGGTCTGCCCTTTCTTTTCTTATTCCTCTCCCCACCAAGGGAAGGCAAGGAGTGAGTGAGTGGCTGTTTGGTACTTAGTTGCCAGCTGGAGTTAACCCACAATACAGGCTCACTCACTACTCTGACTATGTAAGTAGCTGAATTTTCAAATCATGAACAATTGTAGAAAGATTTAAAGTTATCCTGAGCTACATTAAAATTTTCATTCAGACAAAATTAACAATAATTGAGAGGAAAAAAAAGTACTTTTCTAAACGAAATTAATTTCAAATACAAATACCAACTACATTAACTTTTGAAAATGAAATATTGACTCATTTTAGAAAGTATATTTTGCAATGCACATGTATTGTACATGTACTTCACATTTTCTGTGTGCATATTTTCCCAAAATAATTATTCACTACTGAATTGATATACTTTGCTGGGGAGAAATTCTTGCCTGAAAAGTACCATGTTCCCTTGGGCAATGAACAGGCTGAGTTCAGCAGCAGAGTGCAGTCCTGCACCAAGAAGATGAATGCCTTCTTGGACATCAAGGTATCTGAGATACTGCTGTGGTTGTCAGTTTTCCCTAAGCACTGAAGAATGAGCAGGGTATTTTTGTGACTAAAAGCATAGGCTGAATTCAAGGAACAGGCTTTTTAGGTGGTTGATGTACAAAGTCTGCTTGGTATCTGCAGTTTTGTGTGGAGGGAGGCAGACATGCAGCACACACTCATTGGTGGGCTAATACAAGGTGTAATGGAGGGGCAAGTGCTCCATGGAGGGAGAAGATCCAAAGTCTTATAATCAATAGATGCTGAATAGTTTGCTGTGTGCTTGATCTTGTTGATACATGTTTCTGGCCACAGTAAGTGTATGAAATATTTGAGTTACAGGTTCTGTTTCTTGGACCCTAAATGTGAATACAAATAAGTCTGTCACGGTCTGTGTGGTTTGGATTAGAAATGGTAAAAGTTTAAATAAAGTTTGTTTTCCCAGGAAGAGCTCTCCATAGGTAATTTAGTGATCATAGAATCATAGAATCACACAATCATAGAAAGGTTTGAGTTGGAAGGGAGGTTAAAGATCATCTAGTTCCTCTGTCAACCCTGCCCACCCCTCCCAAGGGCAGGGACACCTTTCACTAGACCAGGTTTCTCAAAGCTCCATCCAACCTGGTCTTGAACACTTCCAGGGATGGGGCATCCACAACTTCTCTGGGCAACCCATTCCAGTGCCTCATCACCTTCACAGTAAAGAATTCCTTCCTAGTATCCAGTCTAAATGTACCCTCTTTCAGTTTGAAGCCATTTCTCCTTGTCCTGTCACTGCATGCCATTGTAGAAAGTCCCTCTTGTAGGCTCCCTTTAGGTACTGGAAGATGCTATAAGGTCTTCCTGAAGCCTCCTATTCTCCAGGCTGAACAGCCCCAACTCTCAGTTCTGTCTTCGTAGGAGAGGTGTTCTCCCCCTCTGATCAGCTTGGTGGCCTCCTCTGGACTTGGTCCAGCTGGTCCACATCCTTCTTATGCTGGAGGCCCCAGAGCTGGACATAGTATTCCAGGGTGGGTTTCACAAAATGATGCAGCCTAGGATGTGGTTGCCTTCCTGTGCTGGGAGTGCACATTGCTGAGTCATGTTGAGCTTCTCATCAAACAAAGCCCCTAAGTCCTTCTCCTCAGGGCTGCTCTTAATCCGTTCTCTACCCAGCTTGTATTTGTACTTACACAGGCATTTACAGAATATAAACGAATAACAGTGGAGGAGGTTGGTCACATGAGGATTGGAGATGAGAGGAGATTGGCCATATATTCTGAGTTAAGTCACTGAGATAATTAGCCAAAATTGCACCTCACCAGCAGGAACAGATTGCAAGACTGGAAAGCAGTCTAGCAACCTTTAGGTGCTACTTCAATAGCTCAGATCTGTAATTAGAGTTACCATGCAGTCTTTCCATTTTCCCTGGACATCAGCACTATGGCTATGCAGCCCTGATCCTGGAGTCCAGTGCCTCAGGTGAAATGAATCATTGTCTAATTCAGTTTCCATCTACATGCTGATGGACAGTTGTCCCTTTTACAAATAAGGCTTGCTCTCAAATGGTAACATGTATTTGAAAGACTGAGGGAGACAAACACGTATCTTTCTGCACAGATGTTTCCTGCATGGCCAGGGAGATCTGAGCTGGCAGTCTGGGAAACTTGGTGCCGCTGTTTCCATGAAGATTGAATTTCTGATGAATTGAGGGCTGCCAATCACCAGAAAAGAGAAATTCAATGAAAAATTGTATCAGTATGAATGAAGTCTTCAAACACAACTGAAATAATCTACGTTTTCTTGAAGTTTCCCACACACTGTGGTTTGATCTAACAACCTGTGTGCCTTTGTACAGCCTACTCTTGCACTTAGTGTTTGTTGCGATAAGTTTATGAGGAAGATCAATAAATAAATAAAGCTGTTAGAAGTGGTAGGAGAAAGCTAATGGAAGAAGCATTAATAATTTTATCTGAAAGGCTCAATTCTGTTCTCCATTCTGCAGAGCGGTTTCCTGAGGGCTGGAGGACTTGCATGTAAGTATACTGCCCACTTAATGAAACTACTTATATTAATGCTGTCCCAGGTCAGGTAAGCCGTCTTCCCACATTGAGATTTGAGGCACTGTGTTTTGTTATTTGTATTACTGCAGCATCAAGGAACCATAGGTATAGATCAAGACAGAGACTGGATAGGCACTGAGCAGATAATTTCTCAAGATTTATAATATCTGTAAACTTCAGTGCATTTGGGGCAAGGCTTCATTTTCACAAATTGAAGTGAATCCATGAGTACCAGAGCCTTCTTTTATACAGCAATTCACATCTTGGCAGAAGACGAGGAAATACATAAACTATATTTATGGCTGTAACATTCTAGGACAATTGCATTATCTCAAAGCACAGTGTGCCAGCTCTTCCAAGACTGTGATATGAGCAGGTGGAGAGATTATTTTTCCTTCAGCTCTGACTGCAGAAGTACTGACTCGTTTAAGAGCACAGTTGCTTCTGGAGAAATCAGCCCCTCACCTAAGTGCATCCTTAATTTTTTTTTAAACAAGCCCAGTTTTTCCTTTTACTATTCCCCTAGCCTGGGGGCTATCAGAGGCTGAAGACTGAGACTTGATGAGGCTGTGCTGAGAAGTGACTTGGCTCCAGCTTTCCTGTCCTCTGTGGTCACCAGGGGACAGTCTGCATCCTGTATTGGTACCTCTGAGGCTACTGAGATGGCACTAAATGAGAAGAGCAGTTGGTGAAAATAACTGCATTCCTCTGTGTGCAGTAGAAAACTGCTGAAGATATACCAGACTTGACTAATTTCATATGTTCATGTACTGGAATAATTGAATGTCAAAGATTTGCTATTAAAATCTATATATCTATAGAAAGACAGCCTATCCATCTTTTTGAAAATGAAAAAAGAAAGTCATATAGACTGTACTATCAGCATCTGAGTAACTTGTAAATTTGTGTGTGGTGTAAAAATACATTGTGAAAGCAACATAACTGATTTATAATCCTCTGGGGAAAGAAATCTTCCCAAAGTGTGGAAACAGAGCAGTTGCTGTGGCTTAACACTAGTGTGCTGTGAAGAATGAATTATTTTATCTTAGTGACTGACTTAAGAAATGAGTGGTAAGGAATGGCTTAAACTGAGCCAAAAATACATTTTAAGTTTTGATGGGGAAAAAAAGGCAAACATGCAGTCCTATTTGGCTAATTTCTCAGTTTCAGTATCAACAAGCTATTTGTGAATCTGCCTCTCAGAGTATCTAAAAAACAACTTGCTCAGCTTCACAGCACTGTGCTAGTCTTTCTGTTCCTGTGATGCTTAAATCTCCTACTGTGGATGCTCATGCTGTAATTTTAAAACCTCTCCTGTTTTTCTGCCAGCATGTTCTCTGCAACTCAGAAGGATGGCATGTCAGAAGTTAATGTGGATCTAACAGATTGTTGTGTGCATGCAGAGTCTCCATGGCTGATCCTTCTGAGAGTGTATTTGCAATGATACAAACTCCATGTGTGTATTCTGCACAGGGTATATCGAGTAATCTAGGGTGTATTATCTGAATGTCTTAAGAAATTATTAAAGTGAGTTTCAAATTGCAAAATGTGTTGCCCAGAGAGTAGTCACTTTGTTGTCCCAATTGGCTGTATATGGGATAAATTCTGCAGCCTTTTGTGCTGCTCTCCATTCCTGCTCTTGCTGGGATGTTTCCCATGGTACTGTCTTGCTTATTTTATGAGTGTGTTATAATAAAGTGTGCTTTTCTATTTTCTGCTGTTAACTGTCCTTCTGCTGGGCTTTGTGGGAGGGAGCTAGTCACTTGAATCTGGCGTTTGATCCAGAGAAAAGTCTTTGTGAAATAAGGCATTTTGTGCATGTCATAGCACAGGCAGCAATGGGAGTACAGCAGGCATGGATGGAGACTCACCTGCACACTGGTGCGTTGTGAACACTGTGAGTGGGATGAGGTGCTAAGAACAACCTATCACTTAGAGGTGGCAGATTAAGTCAAGATGTACAGGCTGGAACCCTTTTGCCTTTTGCATTCAGATAGTTAATCATCTCAGAAAGACACACTCTTTGAGTGATCTGAGTTTTGGAACTCATACCTCTCTCTCTTGTCTTAGTCCACCAAGTTTGAAAGAAATTTAAGGCTGAGTATGTATTTTAGAACAGTTAAAGGAGTTGGTCAGAAGCAGAAGAGAGCTTTTATTCCCAGTGCTATGCTGTAATAACCAGAGACAAGTCCAAGTGGAGAAAATGAGAGTTTTTGCAGGGCCCATGGGAAGGAACACATGCCAGAACATGGGTTTATGGCTGACAGGTCTCGTGGGGGAGCAAGGGCAGTCTGACAGGGGGTGAGTGAGAGAAGCTCTCCCTTTACAGATGTGGCAAAACCTAAGCAAGTGTGGGGGGGAGAGCTACCCTCATTAGGAACATCAGAAATGGAAGCTCTTAAAAAAAGGCATTGAGTTGGTCATCCTTCCAGCCTTTTTTTTTTTTTTTTTAATTGGGAAGGAGCCTTGCAACTGGCTTTCAAAATACTCCAATAATCTCCACTGAGAAGGGAGAAATTATGCCTTCTGTGGAAGCAATTTGATATGCTTGGTGAGGAGAAGCAGGATGAGAACAGATGCCCTTTTAGTGGTTTTGGATACTTTAGGGAAAATACGTAAGTGGATCCAGCTCAAAGATCTTGCAGCCTTAGGTACCAGAGCAGTAATATTCATTAGTGAATTTTTATTGCCAGGCATGAATAAATTACTAGATATCTGGTGCCTGCAGACTGGCAAAGGAAGAGCTGAATAGGAAATCTTGGATTTAAGACGGTTTTTCATCTCTAAAAAAATATCCCTATTTGTCTGAGGTGTAGGTTCGTACATCATTGGTAGTTTAAATGCAATCATACCCTGGATCAATGCAATCTTGACTCAAGCAGGGAACTGTGATAAATCTGTTCAAATCTCATTCTGTCAGATAGCTCTGTGCCAACAAAGGTGATAATGGATGTTCAGGTATGAACTCAGTTGTGTTTTTCTGACAACAAACTGTGTAGAGGTTTGAGTGGAGTATTTTATTGATTTACTGTAATATCACTATAAATTGGTTGTGCTTTCATCGAAGCATTGCATATATTTAGTGTTAGATCTATTTCTATATGAAGAACAGACAGCCAAAAAACCAGCTGAATCAAGGCAGAATTGCCATTTTTTATCCAGCTAAGTAAATCTTCCTCTTTTCCTCAGCTGTATTCTCAGGTTTCTGTGAGCTTGTTCAGTTCACTCACGCAAGTGGTGTCTAAGAGTGCTGCTGACAAGACTACAGCATGGTTCATTGTTGCCGTGTCGATCCCTGAATCATGCTGCAGCTTTCCAGTTGTCATAGAGACACAGATTTTTGAGACCAAAAGGACAGTTCTGATAATCTGCCCAGACCTGTTGTAAAACACATAATAGCTTGCCAATAAGTAAATAACTTTGCCAAATTGCAGACCAGCCTGACCCTCCCTCTCCTGTGCCAGTGAAACATATTTCACCGAAGTCTGGGAGATGCTGTAAGTAAAACCCTAAATGGGGATTTAATTTATTGTCAGTGATGCTGTTGGCACACCATTATTTTCTGATAAGTGAAAGCCAGGTGCAAGCTTGGTCCACAAGGTCACGCTGTGACTGTGATACTGGCGACCTCAGAGGGACGAAGAGTATTAGAGTAATAACAGTATCTGTCTTATCTTGTAGGTAGTGTGATGAGGTCAGCACTTGTGATTGTAATGAGAGATGCTAGAGTGGGGCAGCTGTGTGCAGTCAGAACTCTGACAGACAAGCTCTGGGTGATACAGCTGTAGCAGTTTCAGTCTACTGTTCCTGGTTGTTTGCATCCTCCTCCCATCTGCTGCTTTATCAGCTAAGATTTGTGTCTGCATCTCACCCATGCCAGTCCAGAGCCTGTCGTAGCTGCTGCCAGGGACAGCGGACTTGTGCCAAGGCACTTGGTTCTGAACTGTCATAGCAACTGTAGCCCTTGCCAGAGGCTACCTGGTCCAGCAGAATTAACAGCTGGGGGATTTAACATCTTAAATTGCCAAGCTGACATCCATCAGAGCTCATGTGAGAGTGCCAAGCAGTCTGTGTAACCTCCGGCCAAGTATTAAGTCTCCTCTTTCCCAATATATGCTAATCTGTGAGAAATGGATTGTTACAGATCCCAGCTCTGCTGATGAAGCAGTTCCAGTTATAAAATCCCTTGATTTTGTACACTGAAGTTTCCAGTGGCCATCATGGTATTAGGCACTGGAACAGGTGTAAAATGTCTGATATGGTCTCCCCACCTGCCACTGCAGAATTTGGAATAAGGTGAACTGCCTGAGAAAAGCTGTGAAAAATGTGTGTGAAGAAACACGTGCAGCCAAAATGTTCTCCTCCTAAATGTATACATTTCTCTGGTTGACAGCCGTGCATATATGGCTTCCACAGTCCTGTAAGACAGTTTCTGGAAAGCTGGAAATGCAATTTTTTAATGAAAATAATCTGCTGGCTCAATATAGACATGCATTATCCATGCCTTTGCTGTACTGCTGGGGAGGTTTGATAATAGGGCAGTGTTTGATTCCTTGTGCTCTTTTCCATTTCTGTGTCACACAGTTTTTTTGCTGCTATTTGCAAGGCCTGAAATTACTCACTGTTAAGTATTATTAAGGAGCAATTCTTAGCATTTTAGATTTTCAGGGATTGTCTTTGGCTAATTTCCACAGCATTCCTGTGAGCTGGAATGGCTCACTGCCTTTCTGCTCGCAAATAGTGTGATGTTCATCTATTCTTTGAGCAATTAATCTGTGGGACTTCCTGGTTCCTCTGGAACATGCTCCTTCTGCAGCAGGAGTAAGTCACCCTTAAAAACACACGGAAACTCAAAAGAGGGCCAGGTAGTGTGTACTTCAGCATTGCTTCGGCACTGCTGCAGAGCTACAGAGTTGTTGTGGATGCACTGGGGAGCACCCAGATTTTGGAGAGGAAAATATGTCTCCAGCTTGCTTGTTTCAGAGGTAGGGAAGCACCCTGGGACAGAAAAACGACTCTCTCAGAAGTCACCTGCCTACCATCCTTTAGGAATGAAGGAAATCCTACAGCTCTCACAGTACAACAGTACTGCTCTGGAAGCTGGTGTCACATGGGTTAAGCCATATAACTGTACACAGTATAAAAATGAACAAAACTACTTTCCAGTGCTTTGAAAATGGTTTGTCAGTGCCCATACTGCACAGGTTCTGTCTAGTGGTGAGAAATGCTGCTTGCCATTACACAGGCTGTTCCAGAAATGCTTAGTGATTACAGCACCACCTTCCCTGGCCCTTCTATTTAAGGAACAGTTCTGCCCTGGGGTTTATTTAATTCCTGTCTCTCCCAAAATTGAGGTGGATAAGCCTTTCTACCAAAGGGATGTTTGTATACTGGCAAAATAGAAAGTTTAATAGCTGAAGGGTGATGCAGGAGCTGGAAGGAGAGCTTAAGGGTGAGATTCTTATAAACCAGTTCTGTCATGGAAGGAAACACCACATGCCTAATACATGTGGCATGAGCAGAGAAGCAGTGTCATGGTTATCACCTCTTTAATCACCCTCTCCATTCTGCCTCCTTGTAACTTTCAAGTGGATTAGCGGGTAATACTAAATACAGAGTACACAGGACAACTGGCTTACTTGTACTCAAATGCATAAGAAAGAAGCAGTCAGCCAGCCCTTCTGAACTCTGTTCTTCCAAGTATGATCAATAATTTTCAAGAGTTTTAGAGGTGCAGAGGAGAAGATCTGTGGTGCAATAGAAGTTATATTTTAAGTGGAGAATTGTCAAAGATACCAATGCCCCTGATGCATATACTACCTCTGGGCTTTCAGTAGGAGGCAAGCATGTCTGTGCTTTTGTCATTCAGTTGATAGTAGAACTGACCTAAGTACTCATGAGAAATAATTCAGTCTCCATTTTTGACCTGTTGGCAATTTGTGATCAGCTCAACAAGTATTAACATATCAACATATGTATCTCTGGAGACATGAATTATTTATGTGGGTGTTCAAAAGGTCAGAAAAGCAATTTTCTTTTGGGGATGTACGACTGGCCATGTGATTTACATGGTATTCTCTCATCCCTGATTGTGTTAGCATTTTAATTGCTTATTCCGTCTGATCCCAATTTTGATTCTTGATGAGGTCTCACTGATAGTAATTCTCACTGAACATTTATCCCTAAAAAGATTCATTTATGTGAAAGCTTGTGAATAAAGAGGTGTAAACCAGTCAAGTATCCATCTGATTTGTTATTTGAGCTGCTAGCTGATAAATGCTTATGTACTTTGATCAGTTTCAGTCATGATTGAGACGGAGACTTCAAATCAACTACCTCCCAGCAAATAATACAGGTATGAATTCAGTATGAAGGCAACTTCAGTATCATCACCCATTTTGATTGCTGTGGTACAGTATATATCCATTTCCTCTGCTGATCAGGTAGAAAAGCTACTCAGGAGATGTGTCATGCACTTTATTTTGAAACACAATGTATGACTCATTCCCCAAATATATCCACTGCATGCCTTAATAGTTTTAAGCCAGAAGATGAGCTAAGCAGCAGCAAACAACATCAAGAAAACTGGTTTGTGCCAAAAAATGCAGGGGACTGCAAATTCCAAGAATAGGATGACAACCATGTATCCTAACAAGCAACTTCTTAGGTCCCGTAAATTGGTGCATTGTGACACTCAGACAGAGTTTTGAACTATCAGGAAGTGACTGGGGAGATCAGTAGGGTGATGGGCAGCACTGGAAAAGGAAGCTACAGTTGCCTACTGCCTCTGCTTCTTGGGAAGGAAAAGAAAATGGCTATATATGTGTTCATACACAGGGGTGTGGGTTTGTGGTGCTTCAGTCAGCTCAGGGCGATGGAGATATGGACAGGCTAAATGAAAGCAGATGTACGAGGAAGATTAATGCATGTTGGTCTAACACAAATATTCATCACATGAACACCAACTTGGCCCAGCTTGCCATGCTACTGTGTCTGTTGATGGGGTTTAATATGGTGCACAACGAGTATGTCCTTCCAGACACTTTCTTGAACGAGTTGAATGGTGAACAAAGAATAAGCTACTGTGGAGACTCTGCACTGCAGCTACTGAAGTGTTTCATGGGGAACCATGACAAAACTGTCTCCCTGCTTCTCTTTCTGACATGTCAACATGCAATGCCAAAACACTAGGATCTTAAAAAAACCCCAAACCAAAACAAAAAAACCCCACCATTTTTAGATCTCTAAAGGAATAAATGAGCAGGTAGTGTTCAGACAAAGCTCTCAAGTAAAAATAATTATCATTAAGCTGCTTGTGAATGTTTACTTGATTAAAATCTTTTGCTGGTGGAATAAAAGGTTTGTTGTTTTTAACCCGACAGAAAATTTATAAAATTACTGTAGAGAGACTTTCCAGGAAAAGGAGGAAAAGCAAATAATTCTTGGGAAACCATTTTGAGTTTCTTACCAAACAATATAAAATCTAAATTAAAAGCTGCCCTTCCACTGACTTACTTCAGTATGGAAAGTAATTTTGAAGGTATTTGGCCATTTCAATGCCTTAAATAAGGCATTTTTTCCGGTGGCATTAAGTAGAAATTATAAATTACTATAAACATTGGGCCGAGAGCTCCTCTTTTGCTGGGCTCTTGTGAGTCTATGAGTGCTCTAGACTGACTGTATTTTTTTTTCAGTGCCTGACAACTGCCACTTCAGATATGTTGAGATGTACAGTCAATTAAA
This sequence comes from Pseudopipra pipra, assembly GCF_036250125.1. Lineage (NCBI taxonomy): Eukaryota > Metazoa > Chordata > Aves > Passeriformes > Pipridae > Pseudopipra > Pseudopipra pipra. The sequence continues at coordinate 49,828,005 of NC_087552.1, forward strand.
ACCTCTGCAGTTCAGAATAAACTGAAATCTTTCCCAACATTTTCTAAGGCTACAGAGTTATCTTGTCCTCTTTGGTTCAGAATTTTTTATTTTGTTACAATACTACTAAACATTTTATATGCAATTATTCCATTGTTTTGACGCTGCGAAAATGTTTTTATTTGTCAGATAAAGACAAATAAAAGGCAACTGAAGAGTAATAAAATTCTTTTGAAAATTGATGCTGTGAGGTTCTGGGGACGTCAACCTCCTTTCAGTTCACAGCAAAATCTTATATCATGAATTTCTGCAAAATGAAAACTGTATTTACTGGACTGCTCAGAGATTTTATTTCCTTGGGATGTGCTACAAACAATATAAATATTGCTTTTGTTAATGACATAAATACCAGGAAATTATTTTCATTAATCACAGATCAGCTTTTTTCTCTGCTTATTTAAAACTTCAAACTATCCATCAAATATTAAAATTGTTCTTTCTCTGCAGTAAATGGAAACAAAAATGCTGTACTTGGGGAAATCTGTTAATCCTTTCTAGAACCTCATATTTTAGAGAGAAGTATTATTACAAAAAAAAAAAAAGATTTCTTGACTCAGCACAACAGTTGCAATGTGAAAAATGGAAATTCTGTGACAACTGCAGCATTATTTTGCCTTGGACTTTAAGTAGTCTCAACCAGTTTGTTTAGACAGACTCCTTTGCAGTCAGTGGCAGCAGCTGGTCTGACCAACAACAGAATAAAGATTCTTTTCAAAAACCTTTAGCAGGTATTTCTCTAAAAGCTACTATCATAAAGGATATAGAGACTGTGTTAATAACAAAAATTTGTAAGTGCACACCTTGTTCCTATGCTCATGGAACACAATGACAAAGCTCTCGTTAACCTCAGTCCTGAAGGATCAAGTTGTTTCCTCTTATAACCTGCAAGTGATCTGGTGAAAGCAATTGATCAATCCTGCCACCACCATGTGGGAGAGATGTTAGACTTATGTTAGAGATGAATGCACCAAGGTGAAGTAATTAGTTCAGGTTCTGCAGTGATTATGCAGTGAAGATGGACAGTACTCAGTTGCTGTCCTCTGAGCTAATCATCAAGAAATAAACTCTTCACTTGCTCAACAAGAGATTTTGAAAGACATCTTACAAGCTTGGATCAACCAATATTGTGAATGAAACATATTTTGACTTATGCATTATAGAAATACATTGGGTATGTTCAGTGTGCAAGCTCACTGGACACACAGTGTTTCAACAACCTGCTCCTGTTTTGCCTAACCTGTCAATGTCTTTCAGTCCTCAGCTGTCATTTGGCCAACCCTCTCCCTCCAATAACTTACAACTTTCAATTTCTAGTGTGCAGTTTTGTTCATCCAGAGGATATCTGCGTAGGTCCATCATGCAAGCAGCTGTTGTTGTGATCCTGTAAGAGGAGGGGGAAAAAAATAATGAGACTTGAAACCACATTTTACTTATTTGAGGTGGCAAGATTTTTTATAGTGGCTTTTCTCTTTGTTTAAATGTAGAATGGTTCTGCACATGGATTCCTGGCATACAGGCTTCTTAGAGCTTGTAAAGCATGATTAAATAATTTATACAGCACAATATACTGATTAATGTATAAAGCATCAGAGCATATGCTGAATATTGTAGAGCAGGATTTTGACTGAAAACCTTATGTGCAAAAGTGCTTTGGAGAACATTCAGCGATATTTCTATTTGGGCATCTTATTTTTAATGTTCTTAATTCAGACACCTTCAAATTGTTTTGTGAATTTTTTATTTATAACTCATACTGCTGACAGCTTTCTTTTTTCATTTTATTGTCACTTACTGTTGTTTTAATTTTGTCTGTGCACTTTCATCCATGTGGTAGAAATACTGGTAATATCTTATTTATCTTTAATTATCTTTATGGTTTCATGATCAGTTTATCATTAACTATGACAATTGAACATCACCTCTTAATAATGGCATGAGCCAATCAAACGCTTGTGACATATAACATCGTATGGTGGCTACTTCATGAATGTTGAGAGTAACTGTGATTGCAGGCTGGATATTTCAGATCCTTGCTCCTTCTAGAGGGCATGTGAGTTGATACATGGTCTCTAAAGATATTCTCCATAGCCTAAGATTTTTTGAAAAGCAATTCCTCTCCCTTTGTTATACCATAAATCACAGAGCATCTGAACAAATACTTACTGATAAGCCTGTGACATGTGGGAGGAAGGTTAAGAGACTTCATGAGGATAGGGGTCAAATTTTAGCTTTCTTAAAGGTCCCTTTAAGAAAGACAATCATATTGGTGTTTTCAAACTCACAAAAGTTTTTTCCTCTTTTTTTTTCTTTTTTTTCTTTTTTTTTTGGTGATAGATGGGTTCTTAAATGCTTACAAAACTTTTGAAGCTGTGAATGGTCAAACTTGATTTGTAATTTTATTGGTCTCTCTCTCCCCCTCTTCTCTACCAGAGAAAGGCAGATAACCTCTTTTCTTGATGTGGATTCGATCCTGTTGTTCCAGTTCCATGTTAATTAATACCACAGGAACACATCTTGAGATTTTACTTTTGATGTGCTGAAAGTCAGGCACACTTACATGCTGTATTGGGGTAACAATCCTTGCTGTCACCAACTGCTTTACTACTGTGACATGCTTCAAAATATCCTAAGTCTACAAAATTCATCTGTCATATCTAAGTATAAGGACTAGAAATGGCTGTAATGAGAACCCATCCATGAAACCATTCTGGAATATTGTGCAAAGTGCCATGAAAACGGTATATTTATACATTTTCTCAGGCTGATTTTTGTCACATTAAATTGAAATGCATGTGTCTTAACAGGTTTTGCATTTGTCATAAAAAAGGCCAAGGGTTTCAGCTGCGGTAGGACCTCGTTTAGATTAGGCATGTACCAACTACACCTTACTGACAGGCAATGAGAAGACATGCAGCACTAATTTGTCAGACGCCTGCTTAATAATGCTTAAGATCATACGTAATAATATACTAACATTAGTCACAGTTAAATGCTTTTTTAATGAAGGTGTCATAGGGTAATGTTTTGTTCCCAATTAATAAATTGGCTTCTATGGTAATTTAGTTCACCTATATCAACCAGATTTTTTTATGTACAGAAATAGAAGTTGACATAGTGTTTTCTAAACCACTGCAGAGGTGCAACACAACCCTGCGTCATCCTCAGACTGCTCTATGATTTCAGGAACTCCCGTTAGGCTTTGGCTTTTGAGTAACGAGTTGAGTGGTGAAGTGTACCTTGACTGTGCCAGAAACTCTTGCTTGGCTAAGGTGGGGGTGGCACTGCCTGTACAAGGGACTGCTGTTGCCTGACCAAAAAGAGGAATGAGAGATAATCATCCATCCCCTAACAGCTTTGGAACCTTATTTACCTGAATTGTAGCCTGAGTGAAACAGTACCATTGTTACTGAACTTTTTAAAAACTCCAGTAATTACCAGCTTGGATTACAGCCAGGATGGAAGACAACAAGCATTTTGGGACTCTATAAGCGGCTGTTTTAAGTGAGGCCCTTTGAGCCGTCCTGGAGTGTAGTGGGATGCAGCAGCATCTCTCTCTGAGAGGGAAGCCGTTCAGAGCTCACCAACTCTCAAATTTGCAATACCGGCAGAACCGTCACTGAAAACTGATGGTGGGACACGGTCTGACTCTCCCCCCCCCTCAAAGTTCAAGTCTCACCCACTGAGAAATGACAAGGCATTTGACCTTAGTATTTCACTGAACTTGAGGGGAATTTTTAACAGGTATACCTTGGTAAATTTATGTATACACAGATTTATGTCTGTATGTATTTGTGTGTGTGAATTGACTGAAACACACGATAGCAAGTCTGACAGTAATGTTGCTTCTTGGATCCATAATTAAGTCACTGTGTTAACTGTAGTAAATTCTACTGAATCCTTTTACCAATGTTAAATTAGTCAATTATTAAGTGCAGCTAAAGCCTTTAGACTAAACTATATGGTACTGAAATTGGACTCAGCCTCACCGAGGATCTATCAGGAATTTAGAAAGCAAGGGGCCCCTCTCTGAACTTTGTGACTCAACAGGAGGGTGTCTCTTATTCTTCTTCACCCTTACTCTTTTGCATCTCCCAATTCTGAGTAAATAATTCTGAATTGATTCTAGTCAGATTTTCCTTTGTATGCTTCATCTATGCAATAAATAATAGAGTAAACCTTTCCATAGCACTTTGTGAAGTCGTACATTCATAAATTTATATAAAACCTTCTTTTAGTAATACATTTAACAGTGATTCTTTGAGTTACCTTAACGACTCATTTGACCACAGTGTTTAAGTTATTTCCTATTGGCCAGTGTATCCGTACAGCTGCCTTCCGCAGTTTTTACATAAGCTACATAAGTAACAGCAATTAGCTATTTTTCATAACATCATAACATAACATCAATGCAAATTAATAGTGTAGTAGTAAATAATGCAATTGTTCATACCTGGAATTTAAATACTCTACATAATTTTTCCCCCAGACATGAATTCTGACAACTGCATTGTCTTCTCACTATTTGTGCAGTTTTTGGCACCCTGCATCGTTTGGTGTTTCTGATCTCTAATACAATCCAAGAACAAAAGTTAATGTATGTGTTACTAAAACACTGTACTGCTAATTGCAGGTGGGGTCTGGAAGTAAATGCTTGGATTATGGAGCAGAAAGTTAATAAACAAAAATAAGTTAATTTTTTCTGGCAGCAGTAAGTGATCCAAATCTGTCTGGCCTGTCTATTGGTAATATCTCATCCTTCATCCTGGTTAATCACTCCTTGTGATGCTACAAGGAAAGGTAAAACAAAGCACTTCATCTGTGCTCTCTGCCTCCCTCAGGTATGTTTTGCATTCCGTATAGGATCTGTGAGGCAGCCTCTGTGCTTTAGAACTATTCTTCATACTTTAGGGAAGGTTCATACTTTGGGGAAGGTGGGGAGCAGCTTTCCCCTCATGACTCTTGCAACCCCTTAGCAGCAGTGCTGAATGCTACTGTGGCTCTCTGGTGCAAGAGCAAGCAGGTGCTTCCATGGAAGAGGGAGTTAAAGGGCTTTTGCTGAAGTTTGCAGAGACAAGGGCTGCACAACCTGAGACAGGAAAGACAGTGTGGTAGGTAGTGGAGGGTATCTGTCAAGAAGCTTGAAACTTGTGGCTTCCAGCATCAGGAGAAAGGATCATGCTTCCCTTGTATACCCACAGCTTTGGAAGTGGTGTAGTGCCCTGGACAGGGGGATGATAAGCAGTATCTGCCCAAGGATTTGGCAGAGCCAGCTGAGCCTGAGCTACACAGCCATGTGAATGGGAAAAGGTCAATGGGAGCTGCTGGAGGCTCCTCCCTGAAGGGAGGACACAATGTTGTCCCTTCTAAAGCTGGAAGTGCTTAAACTTTATTGGGAATCTTAGGCTTCCTTCAAACTAGCTACTTGTAATTGTAGTAGGAGTCTTCACTATCCAGCAACATTCATTACCTGTAATTCATAAATCTGCTTTTCAAGCATTTCTTTCTCCCTCATGGTAGAGCTCAGCTGTATAAAATTGTTAATGGCATTATGCTCTGGATAATCACAAAACTTGTTTAAGGAGAGAAATTAAACCCAGATGCAATCATAGTAATTGTCTCGACGAAAAAAATAAAATCTTTTATTATACATACAGTAAAATCCCAGACCTGTTAGTGGTTGTACTCTCTCAGAGGAGAGAGTAACTGATGGCTTGCACATCAGTTAAAAATAAAGACATTCAAATGCAGAATACAGGAGTGTAATGGCAGGAAGGGGAAGGAAATACTCTGAAGGTAGGGCAAAACTGCAGTAAAACTGTGTTCAAGAGAATTAGACCTGAAAGTCCCTCACACAAGCAGTTTGTGGTAATGGCTGAATATCATGAGCCTCTGTAAATGTTTAGGTGGAGGATTAATCCTACATTTGAAGCAGAACTATTTATATTTCAAAGTAGGATATGTTTCTTCCAGGCTTTCCATTCTTAAAATATGTTTTAAATTCTGGTGTTGGGGCTAATGTATTTTGTTTGTACAGTGACTTTGACCATACTGTCCTTACATTCTTAAGATTCATTTGGATACAAATGAAAAAAAATGGGATTATGCAAAGAAGGCAAGCAGTTAGGTAGAGATATATGATTACACTACTTAATTTCATTCATGTCAGTACTCAGAGATTCTGGGGTGGAATGAAGTCTGAACTGCCAACAGACAAGATAAATAGCATTTGCATAAAAGCAAAATTAGCTGATTTTTTTTTTTTAAATTGTGGCTTGGGGTTCAGGTTATCTGATCCACTGCTTGGCTTTGATGCCTTACTCTCTGAATATCATATTCTTACTGTAAAAGTAAGGGTTTTTTTGCTAAAAATTATATGAAAGAAAACACTGACACCCAGTATTTGCAAAACTGACTTCCTTAATAATAAGTAATAAGTAATACTGTCAGAGATTTCCCTGCAGGGCAACAGGTTTTGTAGGAACAAATGGTAAAACTTAATATTCTGGGTTAAATCATCAATGAGCATTTAAAGTAAGTTCAGAAAGAGTACAGGAAGTGGATTTTTGGTTTAGTACTTATAGTGTTTCCTCAAAATGCTGCCAAAAAGCTGATTCTCAATTCTTGGATAAGAAATAGAAGCAATATTTAAGACAACCATAACAACTAAATGTGAAGATGATCAGAGCTAAACAATGCAAATTCTGTTGTGAAATGTTTCCTTCATTTGGAGGACAGGTATCAAATTTTAATATGTTTATTCTTTTTCTGTCAGTCAACAGAGCATAAATTATAAATATATAAGAATTTATGAAGTGGGATGGACTAATTTTTTTTCCTTAAAAGCTAAATAAAATCTGCAAATCAAATAAAGAATAAACATGTTTCTCTTAGATACTGCAGAGCTGGGTTTCTAGTATATGCTGGAAGTAGACTTTCATATCCCAGGTAAAACATTACTTTTATTAAATCAATGTAATTTAACTTCAGTGGTATCAGGGAACTTAATCTCCTGGCAACTGTTTGACCTCAGAACCCAGACCCATATCCTTGGTGTAATTTGCCTAATTTTTCTGGAACCTAACAGAATTTTGATGTTTAAGATTTAATGGGATGTCTTGTAGGGAAAGTCATTGAAGGATTAGAGGAAGGTAGAAAAAAATGTACATTTAATCTGCAAATTTTTTTCTCTGTCCATGCCATGTATAAGGTTTACAGTTGTCATGCTTGCTGACATTGTAAATTTCCAACGACTCCCACTGGCCTGCAGTGCCGTAGTCTCCTCCTCCCCTGACGTCATGTTCCTTTCCTCCCAATCTACCTTTTAGTTGCCTACATTGAACTTTGAGTGAAATGTGAGTAGCTCAGCAGTAAGGTTGGTAACCTCAGGTATCAAGGTCTTGAGCTAGTCTAGCTGCAGACAGAAAAGGACACGTGGTGAAATTTTGCAATGTCTTTCAAGGGGTAAAACATTGCTTTCAAGACAAAAATAACTGCAGTGGTCAGCAAAAAACCCCAAACCAAACAAAAAACAAAGAAACAAAAAAACAACCAAAAACCAAGCAAAAAAACCAAACCCACAACAAACTATTGAAAAAGATCAGAAGATGAAGTAACTATAATAGTACCACTGACTAGTCCTGTAGCATAGTAATGGACAGGGATTCGTCTATTCGATTTGTGTATCCCTGCATACCTAGTAACATCCCTGAGAGTGAATAGGCTTGTCAAATGTAGAGAAGGAATAGTTGGTTTTCTCTGAGATATAAATACAAGTGTCTGTTTCCAAGCAAAAGACAGGCATGAGAAGGTAATCTACAGGGTGTCAAATCAATAAACTGCATGGCTTGTAAAAAAACCCCGCAACCTAATGAAAACATGACTGTCCCTACAGCTCTTTCCATTGATGTATTTGCCTCCCAAAAAGCTACTGAGTTGCCTGCTTGGGCTGCCATGTTGTCCTATAGCTCCCCTGAGACACTCCTTATCCCATTCCTATTTCCCCCTGGTCATATAAATTTAACATCTGCCAAGCCAAATAAGGCAGAACTTGCCTGAGCTGACTGTTGTTCTTGTTAGATTGGTTTAACATGGTTCATCAGCTGGGCTCACTGCTGGGCCCTAAAGATGGTTAATGGCACCATCTCTGAAGAGAGTATTATGATGAAGGACTGATGAAGGCAGTGCTCACCTTTTGTCAAGGTGATGAGTTTTGTCAAGTTACTCCCACGTCAGTCTTATGCACCACTGAATTGCCACAGTCAGCTGATTGATGGTAAGCTGCTTGACCTTTGTCTCAGAGGGAAGTCCTGGAAGAGCCAAAATGCTATTCTTAAATAATGTTTCCTGTCTATCTCAGCAGCAGAGCCTAATCCCGTGTTGTACATTTAGTATGTCTTAGGCAGGGGAAAGCCACTGAGTTAATGCACAGTGTGACATTCATCTGAGAGAGAAAGAATGGTTAGTGAGTGTGTCTTTATATGTCCAAATAGTTACTGATCTGATGCAGATGTTGACTGGAGTAAGAATATGCCTCCTTTTGCTGTTGTAGTCACTTAAGTTTGATTCAATTAGTATTCTTTAACACAATCCAGGCACTAGTTTATTACATCAGTTTTGTGCCAACAAAACTATGTGGTGTCTTTTTCACTTCCTAAAAAACACGAGTTCTCTTGGAGGATACCTGGTAGCTTGGTGAGGAGAAGGTGAAGCAAGAAATCAGAAATCATCTTGAGCCCTTCCCAAGACATCTGCCCTTAGTTAGTTCTGGGGATAAGATAATGGGCTAGATGGACCTTTGGTCTAACATTTGACCATAATTTTTGATGTTCTGACCTTTGACCAAGTCAACAACTTAAGTACAGGTCTACCCCTCACCATTTTGTGGTCCATCGCAGGCAATCTTTACTTTCCCAAATCCTTCTTTTCAGAGTCTGACTCACCTAGCACATTTATATATATAGCCTGCATATGCAACGAATGATTTTGGGGTAGATCTTTCTCAGGGAAACAAGGTCTAATTTCCTTTGCAGGATCTAACAGACTGTAGAAGATGGGTGAAAATAGTCTGGTCTTCTACAGGAACTACAGGTACAAAGCAAGATTGATTGTATCCATGATATTTCATTCCTGTATGCCCAGAAAATGTTTTCTATTTCCAAATATTTGATCTAGTCTCTTGCACCTGTGCACAAGTTATAGCACTGCTCAGTCTTTAGAGCTCTAATTATATGAGTAGTCCTGCTGAGTTACCTACTCCTGTGACCTGAAATTCTGTCAGTAGAGATTGTGGGATCCACAGACTAAGGCAAGTAGAAGTGGGTGCAGTGCATAGTAACCTTTATAGTGCATATTGCAATATATATTTTTAAAAGCCTGAATCATGAGATCATGTAGACAGGGAGATGAGATGTGGACATTGTCACAAAATATCTGAAAAAAATTCAGAACTCCTTAATTCTTTTTTAAATATACCCAGTGACAAGAAGCGCAAAATTAAAAAAGAGAGTTCTTGGACTTGTACACTGTCAGAACTGAGTCACTGGCATTTTGTGAGTTGGAGCAGGTGTAAATAACTAATGCATGCTTCAAGGCAGAGGAGCTGCAGGGCTGTATCCTTATCTCTGGTAATTCCAGACATTCAGGATGAGCAAACTATGAAAGACTACAGCATGAGAATCAGCTCTGTGCTACCATCTATTCAAATGGAAATACTCTTATGCTAGACTGAACTGACTGTGAATTTGAAACCTGTTATCCATTTGCTGTTTATTCTTTTTCTCCCCTCTTACAGACTGTATTTACCTCCTTTACTGTTTTTCTTTGTTTGCTTTTGTTTTATTCGGTTGTTTTTTTTAATGATGAAGCGTTATTTGCTGGAGAAGGTCACTGCTGATCTTCCTTTAAGCATTCCAAGTTCAGAAGTTCCTTGAAGCACTTTAAAGCTTATGAGTTTTCTAATGAGGGCTTGCAATAATGGTGTGATCTACAGGACAGTGCTGCCCAAGAACTGTTTGCAGCAAGTGATGTCTTTAACCAGAATCACTGTCTCTTCCTTTGATGTTGTAAATGTAAGCTGATTGTATCATTCTTTGACTCTTCTTTTGAATGCAAATAGATGTTATCAAGTGTGTTAAGCATGTGTTAATGCTTATGGAAAGTTTTTTGTATTTTATGTTCTGCTTAGCAATTTCTTAAAAAGACCAGAGCTGCAGATCACTGATTTTTTAAATATTTTTTTCACAGAGAACATTGACTTCTACAGTCAGTGCCAAGTAGGAGTGTCTCAAAGGTTAGATAATTTTCAACTTAAGTGCTGTAGGCATGAAAATATATTGGGGAGGGGATATCACATTTCAGTTCTCTTGGAAGATTTACCTAAGCACTCAAAGTAATTGTCAGTAAATTAATCATCATTACTATATTTAAAGGAATAAACCCTTGATGAATAGTCTGATTCTCTTCTACAGAGAACAGTTACATAGTACTATCATAAAGTAGGGATGGGATGAGAAAATTGCTGGCTTCTGCCACAAGAGGAGAGTCTGAAGGTCCAGGGCAGCAGTGGAAATAGGAAGCAGTGGGAAAGGGAGAGCTTAAACATGGAGATGAGGAGATAGATGGTGGGAGAAAAGGTCTGCAAGAAAATATGTTGCTCTGACTGAAAAAGAAACTTCTAAAATCAAAACCTTAAGCAGGATATGTACGTCTTATAGATAATGTAAGACCTTATTTCTGTTCAATGCAGTGTATCAGAGATAATTCAGAGTAGAGTGAAGATGAATGGCTTACTTGTAAATATCAAGAAATATAAAAAAATCATTAAAATTTTAAAGGGTAACCTTTTAAATATTAAAAAAAAGCACTATCTTTGATTCTTATAAGCCAAATTTCAGGACAGAGAGAATTTTTACTGCACAGCTATAAACCCAGGAAAATAAATTTTATTATATATCCCAAAAGGACTATAACCATAACAGGGCAAACAAGATGCTTCAATAAAAAGTGTCTTAGAGTTTGAGCTGAAATTTACTGCAAATAGTAATTTAGTTTGACAGTGCAAGGATGTTGCAAGATATAAAAAAAAAAGAGAGTGAGCCAGATGGGAAGTGCTTAGCATAAAGGAAGGTCCAAGGGAGAAGTGAGATAACTGGTTTTCAATCTGGTTTTCATTAAAAAAAAAAAAAAGGTGATAAATCTGTAACTTTTTCCGTCTCTCTATACAAACGTCCTAAAAAGGACTAAATGCAAGTAGGGTGATGTTACTACTGAAATTCCTCAGATGCAGGTAATATCCACAGACAAAACCATTGTGCTCAGGAGAGAATAGATGTCCGCTAGATGGCAGCAGTGATGCTAATGTAATTTAGTATCTTCACCTTTTGGGTTGTTCGTTATTTTGTTTTTTATTCCAAAATAAAACCAAATTAGACACCAACATATGTACTGCGTGTGAAAGAAAGACACGCACATGTTCAGTTGTCCCCTCTTCTTTGGCAGAAGCAGAAATCAGGCAACACAGTAGCAGAAACTAGGCAACATCTTTCACACCCAGCCTGGTTTGGAAGGCTTCAGGATGTGCTTGGTCAAAACAAATGGTAAAAAACATGTTGTTTCAGGCACCAGACATACTTCTGTGGTTTTTTGTTTGTTTGGTTTTTGTTTGTTTGTTTGGAGTTTTGCTTGGTGTTTTTGGTTTTTGGTTTTTTTTGAAACAGATGACTGACCAGGCTAAGCGTCTGTTTAAGATGTGAATTGCTAATGTGTTTTGGCTGATGGTAGATGAGCCTCGCTTCTTTTTTTTAGCTATACAGAAGAGGAAATTGGTAACTAATTAGCTGCTGAGAAATTTGACTTAAGATTTTTTAGGACTTCATGTTGAACATTGTTTGAAACTACAGTCCTTGTTCCTAGAAGAGTGCAACAGAGAGGGAAGGCAGCATTTTCTAAAGGGGTCCTGTGGAGAAAAGAAGGAAAGGTAAGATGCAAAAGGATCCCTGATGCAAAAGAAAGAGGGCTTCCACTTGAATCTGTCATTATTTATATGGCTACACTTCTTTATAGTGAGCTCACCTATTAAATCCATTAATGACGTGTATCACCTAGGAAAGAACGCAATAGCACCAGTAAATGGCTTCTTATGGTATGACATTGCACTGCTTTACGTTTTTAATTGACTGTAAGGCCTAATACTCATTAAAATAGGCTTTTATCACTTATCTAAAATTATCAAGCCTTTACAGACCACTCAAGCAATTCTTAATATAAAGTATGATTGATTTCTCAGGTTTTTTCTCAGGTCTTTGGTATTCATGGTTTTCCAGTGTTCTCCCATCCTGTCCAGACAATAAGTATACCTCATTTGTTCCAGATAGGTAGTTCAATGTGAAAACTAATAATTCCAGTCAGTAAAGCTGGCAGAGTAATTATTTCTTGATACATATAATGTGAGGAAACTTGAGAGCATCTGAAGAAGCTGAGCTGCTGCAGTTAGTCTATCATGTGTGGTGACTTTTGTTGGAGAACTGAAAGTGAAATGAAAACCTGCACTAGGACCTCAGTGAGAGGATTTTTTGCTGCCAAAATATTGACCCCGTTGGCAGTGTAAAGAATGAACAAAGAAATTAGATTGCCTTTTTGCACTCCTCTGACTTGGGAGGGATGCTGATGTGATTTTTGTGTAGAACACTGACTGATGATCATGCTCTGTCAATGGATTGTAATTGGCAAACTCGATAAATCAGAGAAGAAATTAATGTTTTTATTGCATTTGTCCCAAGACTGATTCTGTGACAGGAAATCAGTTTAAAGAGTGTATTACTTCAAAGGATCGTTGAAATAAACCTAGGACAGTGTGGTGTTTGTTATGCCAGTACAGCTTTTTTGTTGTTCTTACATCTTATTTTTCTCTGAATTTTGCTGTTGAGTCAGTTAAAACATTATAGAAATAAAAATTATACTCTGACATTCCTTTTAATTAGAAAACGAGTTGAGACGTAGTGGGAAGGGAAAGACCTTTGGGTTGTCATTCATACTACTGCAAGTACTGCCTCATGATGTTTCTTTCAGAACCTGATTAACGTGTCTTAAAATACTTGGGAGTAGTAGGGCAAACTACTAAATAGGAAGTTTTTGGGGAACAATGTTTTTCTGATAGTTAACCCTCTAATTTGGCACCTGAATTGTTTTATGGATGATGTGTACTCCTTTGCCTCTGGGACAATATTGTCCTGTGGCTTACACAGCACTTTTCCCTAACAGTGCTTACTCCTTTCTGGACAAGTATGTCTCCTCTAAATGCCTCTTCTGCTGTGAGAAAAAATTCTTTGTCCTTGTTAGGCAGACATATGCCCTTTCCCAGGTTCATCAGCATTACATGAATAGGTTACCATCCTCAAGTTTATTCCTTCTTCCATGGAAACTAAAATCTATTACTTTCTATCAGCAGAGCTACTAACTTGAATAGTCTCTGTGAACATGTTTTTGTTGACTGGTAGTTAAGTTGGGTAATGTGGTAACTAGTTCATAGTGACTAAAAATAGATTAGGAAGTGTTCAGCAAATCAACCTTTGTTAGCATCTATAAAAGCTGTAGTCTCTAGAAGAGAAATGGTCATGGTTAACTTGGAGGAGACTGGGAGAGACCTTAAATCAGCACGATGTGGATTAGGAGATAACATATCTATACATATGTGCACTTCTCTGTGTGCACATTTTATATGAGCTTGTCCTTTTCATCCAGTTCTTCAACTGGATTTGCATAAGATGGAGAAGAGAGTGAGCCCGAGAGAGTGAGTTCCTTAGTTGTACTTAGAGCATCCAGTTGTCTCCTGGCTGCCAACACAGATGAGTCATATGCAGATTTCATCTGAGCAGCTCAGAGCTTTGAAAAGAAAATCGTTGTTTGTGCCAATGAGATATTTTTATCTTAAAATGTCTGTTAACTAAACCAGTTGAAGCCAGGTAACACCTGAAAAGCGAATTTAAGCAATATAAAGAGTTAAGCACAAAATGTAGAAGCAAGCTTTAGCAAGGCACATAGAATTCAGCATTAAGAAAGCGGAGGCAATAAATTCACTGAGGTACAGGTCGCTCTGACACAAGAGAACATAAACATGAACAGAAAATGCTAGTACACACAAAAAGAGACATATGGGGAGGAAACCAAAGAGATAAAGAGAGGGACATGCCAAGAAATTAGGTATTGGTGCCAAATACCGAAACTCTCTGCCAAATTCATAAGGAAGCTACCCAAATTAGGGAAGGTTCAAAAGTTTAGGAGGATGATGATGAAAAGGACACGAGGTTCATGATGAAGGAAGACCGGAACTCCCACCGAAGTTCTCCCCAAATTAAGGACCACGCCTCTAACTCCGCCTCAACTCCACCTGTTATGAATATTAAAAGTAGATGTTGCAATGTAATGAATATTCATAATATATGATGTAATTGCTTGGCAAAACGTGTATAAAAGTTGGATTGTGTGTTTCTCGAGTTGGAGCAGTTTGTCCAGGGCGACCTGGCTGCTCCCCGGCCGTGAAATAAATACCTCCTGCTTATAGACTGAAATTCTGTCTCTGAGCAGTTTCTCCGCGCCTTGTTTTGGGGCATAAAATTGGCTTCAATTTGGCGAGCCAGCCAGGAGAGGGGGGTCTTCCTGAGCCAGGACCCAAGGGGCCGGGACGCTCTCAGGGCCCCCCGACTGAATTTTTGTCGGCAGAGTCTCCCAGACCCCTTGGATCTGCGCAACGGTGGACAAGAACCTCCTGCTTCAAATTAAGAGGTATTTATGTTTTGAACTGCAGTTTATAAAAGAAAGTAATTAAGTTGGTGGGGATAGGACGCTATCGCCCAAAAGGGAGCTGGGGGACGCCTCAGCATTAGCCCTAAAGCTGGGTTAGAGTCCCAGGTATTGAAAGTTGCAGGTTAGAGTCCTGCCAAGAAAGGGTTAGAGTCCCTAAACGGGTTAGAGTCCCGGCACTGCAGTGTAAACAAGAGAGCAGGTTAGAGTCCTGCCAAGAAAGGGTTAGAGTCCCTAAACGGGTTAGAGTCCCGGCACTGCAGTGTAAAATTGTCTTTTCTTTGTAATGCTGTGTTCACCCTTTATGTTTCTGTGTCTTGTTTGCAAATGTTCTTGCTCTAATTTACCCTGATCATTCTTTGTTTGTTTGTTTGTTTTGTGTAAGATATTGTCTGGTAATGCATTGGAAACTGTGCTCGATTCAGAAAATTAACCATTTTTAATTCTTCCGAGGCTGTTTGAGAGTTTCTAGGAGCTTTAGGACCCAGAAAGCTCCTTGTACTAGCAAAGAATTCTTGGAATGCAGTTTCTCTTGCTAAATGTTCTGGTTTTTGTCAACGAGTAAAACGAAACTAAAATAAGCTGTTTCATTGCTTGCAGCAGTTTGTTTGTCTGTTGTAAAAAATTAGATGTTGTGTTTTTCATATATGGTATAGTTCTTAAGACGTCTTTTTAACTCTATATGGGAAATGATTGCAATCTCAGTTCTATAAAAGTGAATAAGCTCTTGCCGGCACGTATAAATCCTAGGGTTAAAATCTGTCCTTTCTGTTATTGTTCACTGTATGTTAGAACTTTGTGTAGCAATTGTGGTAAATATATTCTGGGTCCAAGAGGAACACAAGAAATAGCGCTCAATCGTACCCTTACCTTCTACTGTATACGCTGTTGGTCAAATCAAGATTTGGCAGAAACTAAGTGGGTGAGATTTTATTGTTGCCACACTCATAGACAGGTATTTGTAACATCTTGGTTGCATTTTCTGTAAGAAGTGTGTTTTATAGTTTGCAGCAACATCCTGTGAGTTTGTGGTAACATAAATCGGACAGCCGACAGCAAAGCCATATCTCTCGGTCTGCGGCGCCATCTCGCGACCTTGCTCGGTAACGCAGATTGCTCAGATAGAAACCAGAAGGTAGGAAAGTTCTCCTATATCAAGTGTGCAAGTGTGAATGTGAGTGTGATTGAGACGCGGCTCTGCTGCGGGGCGAGTGGGAGTCCCGCTCTGCGGTTCCTGTTCTCCGCGAGGAGCCAGGCCAGAAACGGACGAAGCGATTGGAGATTGCGTACATGAAGTATTGGGGCAGAATCAGAAATACTCTAAGACGGTGGAATAGGATAAGGAAAGTATTGCGATTTAAAGTAGAATTTACTGACATACCGAAAGCTACACAGTGTGAACACATTGGTGGAAGCCTAGCCCGATTGGACATAGAAGCACGAATTCAGAGACAAGAATTGCTTGACATAATAGAATATCACGTAAAGGAATTCATAAGAAAAATAGGAAAGGAGAGTGGGAGGTTGGGATACGATCCTCTAGTATTGGAAGAGTTCCTTGGTTGGATACCCGTTTGGGAACACGATCCCCAGATTAGCTGGTATATTACTGACGCACAGATAGTAGAAAAATCTGGAAGAGCACCCTATAGGTTTGTCTGGTAAGCCCCTACCTCTCACAAACCTTATCCATCACTACATCACCAGGCCCTACGATAATAATGGGAAGCCAGCAAAGTAAGGACATAAATATGAAAACCCCCCTGGGGTGTATCCTAAAGCATTGGAGAGATCTAGGGGGAGCCCCAGGAGGAAACATAAGCAAGAAAACACTCTTAAAGTACTCCACGCAATGGTGGCCTCTGTATAAACTAGATGATGATGAGAAATGGCCACCTGAAGGGACAACAAATTACAACACTATTTTACAACTTATGTTGTTCCTTCGTCGATTAGGAAAGTGGGATGAAGTGATTTATTGTGATATGTTTTTCACGCTCAGGAATAAGCCTGAGTGGCAGAGAGAATGCGGAGTAAATGTTGCACCGCAGGACCCCTTGGTTTTAGCTTTGGAAAAGGATAAGAAAAATTTGAGACCAAAAGAACGTTGTTGTGATGCTTGTAGTATCGGGCAACAGTGTCTTAAATTAAAAAGAAGGGACAGTGAAGAAGAAAGTAGGATAAGTTTATGGGAGTACCAACCATATGCTCCAGGATACGGGATACCACGACCAAAGCGGAGAGAAGGTGAAGGAGACACTAGCCTATTAGGAGATATTTCGCTAGAGCTAGGAAGATCCAGGACCGGATCTAGTCCTCAAAAATCAAAAGACAGTTGGGAAGAAAGTAGCCCATCAAAATCGGAGAGCCCCCAAGGAGAAAGCAGCTCGCAGGGACTGAGTAGTCCACAGGGATCCGAAAGTTATAGAGAGGAGAGCGATAAAGAGAAGAGTAGCCCCACGAGACCAGAAGATTATGGAGAAGAGGGTGGCACATCGAAACCAAAGGACAGCAGGAATAGGGATACCAGTACACCGAGAAAAGAAGACAGTATCTACAGAGTGGAAAGTAGTACACCAAGAGATGCTAGTTATGAGAATGAAAGTAGCCCACCAAGGCTAAGAGGTAACGAAAAAGGGGGCGATTCCCCCAAGGTAGGATGTAGTGGCATTATAATTCAAGGGGAAAAGGAAGACAACACCCAAAGGTTAAACATAGTGATTCAAATAGATGATAAGAGAGATACCAGAGGGACAGAAGAAAACGAAGAGAGCAGCCCCGGACAAGCTGAGCGTCGACAGCGTCTCCTCCAAACCCAGAAAGAGAGGCGGCTAGACTGTGTGAACCATGCCAGAAGGTTGGGAGAAGATGACTGGGCAGGAACAGGAAGTGAGGACGAAGAACCGAGACGAGGGAAAAGAAAAGAAAAGAGAAAGAATAGAATAGACACTAGAACCCAAGAAGAAGACGACCCTGGAGAAGGAACTAGCCACCCACACTACACCAGGTCTATAGCTCGAAAGGAAGCAAAAGAAAGAATCGAGAGAAGTTATACAGTAGCTCCCCTCCGACAGATAATGCCTATCGCAGGAGAGCAGGGACGAGTAAAAGTAAAGATGCCATTTACAACGAGTGATTTGAACAGCTGGAGAGAAGAAGCCCGGAATTTTAGGAAAAATCCAGAAGGGGTGGCTAAGAGGTTCGAGTTGATTGCAAAGAACCTAGATATCGACTGGAGTGATATAGAAGTAATGCTGTCAGAATTAACAGAAACGGAAAAAGAGCTAGTATTGAAAACAGGAAGAGATAGTGCCGCCGTATTGCCTGAAGAGTTAGAAGTTGTATTTCCAAGTAGGGATCCGGAGTGGGATCCAAACGACCCCGATTCTTATGGGAAACTGGTGCAATATAGGAAGCTAATAGCATTAGGTCTGCGGAAAGCAATACCTAAAGCCATTAACTGGGCAGCTTTGTATGATGTTAGACAGGGAAAGGATGAAAGTCCCTCAGAATTTCTGGATAGACTCAGGACTGCCATGAGACAATACACACCCTTAGACCCAGCATCAGAAGAAGGGAGACAACAGCTACTAGGATTGGTAATGGGGCAGTGTACTCCCGACATTAGAAAGAAATTACAAAAACTTAAACATCCAGCAAATAGAGATCTAGAGACATTGATGAATGAGGCCTGGGAAGTATACAACAACAGAGAAAAAGAAGAGAAAAAAAGGGAAGATAAAAGAGTTGCTCGGATCGTAGCAGTAGCAGTGGCAGCCCAAAATACA
Organism: Pseudopipra pipra; assembly: GCF_036250125.1. Classification (NCBI taxonomy): domain Eukaryota; kingdom Metazoa; phylum Chordata; class Aves; order Passeriformes; family Pipridae; genus Pseudopipra; species Pseudopipra pipra. The sequence continues at coordinate 49,846,628 of NC_087552.1, forward strand.
AAATTCCAAGACACAAGTGCCAGGGGTAGAGGTCGTGGTTACCCTATGAGGGGGAGGGGAGGATTCAAGCCCCAACCCATCAGAGTAGGACCGGATCAATGTTCCAATTGCTTTCAGTTAGGCCATTGGAGACGAGACTGCCCCCAGCTCGGAGAAAGGCTTGCAAACACTGCTGTTGCACAACGGAGCAGTGACTGAAGGGGACCAGTGAGTCGTTCCCTAGCAGACCCACTGGTTAAAATGGAGCTAGAGGAAGGTGAAAAAGAATTGGATTTTCTGATAGACACAGGGGCAACATTTTCGGTTTTAAATCAAGAGTTGGTACCCAAGAGCGATGAATTTGTACAAGTTGTGGGAGCAACAGGCCAACCAGAAAAAGCTTATTTCCCAAAACCTATTAAATACAAAATTGGAAAACAAATGGGGATCCATCAGTTTCTGTACTTACCAAATTTTCCAAAACCTCTACTGGGTAGAGATTTATTGGAAAATTTGGAAGCCGTAATAAAATTCAACAAAGACCCAATTAACCTGGACAGTGTTACCTCAAGGCTACAAAAACAGTCCAACAATCTTTGGGAATCAATTAGCCAGAGAATTGGAACAATGGGAAAAGCCACAGGGGGATGGTACTCTTCTGCAATACGTAGCTGATCTGCTGATAGCAACTGAATCAGAAGAAGAGTGTGTTAAATGGACTATTTCTTTGTTAAATTTCTTGGGACTAAGTGGATATCGAGTCTCTCAACAGAAAGCGCAACTGGTGCAAGAAAAGGTAGTATACCTGGGATATGAGATCTCCAGAGGACAACGATCCCTAGGAACAGCGAGGAAAGAAGCCATTTGCCAGATGCCCAGACCAGAGACGGTGAGAGATCTACGAGCCTTTCTGAGAATGACAGGTTGGTGCCGTTTATGGATCTATCAATATAGAGTACTTGCCAAACCATTGTACGATTTACTAAAAGAAGTAAAAAACATCCTGGTTTGGACTCCCGAAGCAGAGGGAGCCTTTAAGAGACTGAAGCATGAACTCATGAAGGCCCCAGCTTTGGGCCTCCCGGATGTAACAAAACCTTTTTGGCTGTTCTCTCATGAACGACAAGGGACGGCTTTAGGAGTCCTGGCACAGCAATTGGGACCACATAAAAGAGCTGTAGCTTATTTCTCCAAGCAGTTAGATGAAGTAAGCAAAGGATAGCCCAGCTGTCTAAAAGCAGTGGCAGCAGTAATCATAAACATAGAAGAGGCCAGAAAACTCACGATGGGCCAGAAAATGACTGTATTAGTGTCCCACACTGTGTCTGCTGTACTAGAACAAAAGGGTGGCCATTGGTTGTCGCCTTCCAGATTCCTAAAGTACCAGGCAATCCTAGCTGAATCAGATGACATAACCATTCAAGTAACTAACATTGTGAATCCAGCCTCATTTCTAGAAGGAAGAATGTCAGCAGAACCAATAGAGCATGACTGCCTAGAAACCATCGAAGCAGTCTACTCCAGTCGCCCGGATCTCAAAGAAGAGCCATTTGAAGATGCAGACAACTGGTTCTCGGACGGCAGCAGCTTCGTGAAGCAAGGAGTAAGAATGGCAGGCTATGCAGTAACCACAACGGAAGAGGTAATCGAATCAAATCCTTTACCTGCAGGGACCTCAGCCCAAAAGGCAGAACTAATAGCTCTCACCCGAGCTCTGGAATTAGCAGAAGGCATACGAATTAATATTTGGACAGACTCTAAATATGCCTTCTCCGTCGTGCATGCTCATGGAGCAATTTGGAAAGAAAGAGGACTGCTAACTGCTCAAGGGAAAACAGTCAAACATGCAGAAGAAATTCTACGATTGTTAGAAGCAGTCCAACTCCCAGCACAAGTGGCCATAATGCATTGCAAAGGACACCTAAAAGGTAACACTGTTCCAGAGATAGGAAATAGGAAAGCTGATGCAGAAGCTAAATTAGCTGCTGCAAGAACCAAGGAAGTGGTTATAACAGCTCTAATACCAGAAGAGCTAAATACCGACTTCCAACCAGATTATCAGGACTCAGATCATAGATGGATTCAAAAAGAACAAGGGCAAATTATTAGACAATGGATGGGGTCAATTAGAAACAGGACAATTAATAATACCAGAGAAGTTAATGTGGCAATTTGTGAAAACAGAACATGAGAAAACACATTGGAGTTTAGACCCGCTTTACCAGTATTTGCAAACTAGAATAGCAGGGCCAAAATTATTCACTACTGTAAAACAAGTTACAACCCAATGCGAACGATGCCTGAAGAATAACCCAAATACAGGGACCAAGATACATCAGGGAGCAATAAATCGAGGTAAATTCCCAGGTGAAGTATGGCAGATTGATTTCTCTGAACTCCCAAGAAAAGGGGGGTATAGGTACCTATTGGTACTAACTGATACATTTTCTGGGTGGCCTGAAGCATTTCCCTGCAGAACAAACAAGGAGAGGGAGGTAACTAAAGTTTTGTTAAACGAAATTATACCACGATTTGGAATACCAAAGAGTATATCCTCAGACAGAGGTACACATTTCTGTGCAAAAGTTGTGAGAGCAATAAGCAAAGCATTGCAAATTAAATGGCAATTACATACGCCCTACAGACCACAAGCTAGTGGGCAAGTAGAAAAGATGAATCATCTCATCAAACAACAAATTGCTAAAATATGTCAAGAAACTAACTTACAATGGTATCAAGCTCTGCCTATTACTCTGATTAGATTGAGGGTCAAACCTCGGTCGAAAGAAAAGTTGAGCCCGTTTGAAATTCTGTACGGTAGACCTTATGCTATGCAAGTTGTAAATAGTGATGCTGTAGACCAAATAGGCAATCAATACATATATGATTATGTAATTGCTGTAGGAAAACATTTTGATAAAAATGCTGCAGTAGTAATAGAACACCAGCCCAAGCAACCTGACTGTAAATTGCATCCGTTTAACCCCGGTGATTGGGTGTATGTTAAGAATCTTCTAGGAAAACCCCTACAAGAAAAATGAGAGGGACCTTTCCAAGTGCTGCTGACCACCTTCACCGCGGTTAGGATCAAGGAACGACCTACATGGATTCACTACTCTCGAGTCAAGAAAGCTCCAGAAGATAAGCAAGAAGACCTGGCATCATGAATCCGGCTCTTTCAACATTAATCATTGGACTTCTGATAAGTATAGTTTTATCCCAAAGCTCTACTTCTGAAGGACCGTGGTCTAATGCTTACATAGAAGTACATGTCGGTGATTCCGGTGATTTCCCAGAAATGGAGGTTTATATTTTACATAACAAGCAACCCTACACGCCAGACCAAGGCTATCTCATAGCACAAAAGGGAGACCAATTTCAAATAGGGTGTCGAGAAGTTGAGGGACTAATAGGAAAAACAGATAAACTAACACTGATAATTAAATTCTGGCCAGATGAATCTAAACAGGATTTAATCACTTATAGCCAAGTAAAAAGAGGCCAGCCCATTGTTTGGATTCAACGGACGGGACCAATCTCATGTCAGTGGGATAGTTTTGAAGGGGGCAGAGCACAATGTGAAATTCTATTCGAGTTAAATCACTCAGTGACATTCACCTGTAATAGGGAGGGAAACCCTCCAGGTAATTACACCGTTATAAAAAGAATTTCACTAGCCAAAGACCCAATTGTGAACCCATCTCGTGAAATCACTCCACAAGTAGAATGTAGAAGAATACATAATTTCACTTTGATAGGACCTCAAGTAATAAGACAGTCAAATGAGTTGAAGTTACTACTAGATCCTACATATTCTCTAAAGAAAGTACAGATGAACATTCAGACAGACATTACACACTTACAAGAAGATTGCCAGCCGTTCGTAAAGCAAAGCCTCAAAGGCTGGAATGCCTGGTTAGCGACTAAGTCACTTCACAAACGAACACAAAGAGATATAAGTGGATGGGTTGGCACAGGGTTTGGTATAATGAACACCATAGACCAAGAGGTATTACTAAATAAGTTGAGTACCGTCACTTCCAATCTAGGTAAGCTTAAAGTACCTTTAAGCTCATCTATGCTAACTTTAGCAGAAACACAATCCTTAGTAGTTAAATTGATGGCTCTAGTAGCTGACCACACCGCTGAAGATTTTGTCAAAATTGCTGATTACGCTGGAGATACTAGCAAAGAAGTTGCACTTGCTATCCAGTGCGTTCAAACACAACAATGGATACAGTCAGTAGCGGCAGGAATATTGAGAGAGGGGATGTCAGGTATACTACCTCAAGAAATAAGAGAAACAATATTAAGAGATAGCTCCACTACACGATTTGAAATAGACCACCAGGCTTGGTGGCAATTAATTAATTTTACCTATGATCCACAACAAGAACATGTTGAGGCCTATGTCCTCACCATCAGCGCTGCAGAAGAGAGAGCTATCTTCCCCATTCTAACATTAGGAACTATACATCAAGATGCCATTGTCAGACCTGTAGATCATAATGTCTGGGCGAACTATGACAACACTAAGAACAAGTGGCAATCAATTAGCACAGAAGCATGTATTCCTAAAGGACAATTAGGTTATATTTGCGAAAATGCCATAGTAGAAGCTGAAGACTTATGCTTAGATGCTGAAGACGGTATATGCACTTTTGAAATGCTTCCGCACAATAAAACCCGATCACAAGTATTCTATATAGGAAATGGATGCGCTTGCATTAGAACCCCTTGTGTTGATGTAGTTATAGATAATTGTCTTGAAGTGACTAATGATACTAACTTTTGTATATGTAACTTCACCAAAATTGTAGGTTGTGACTTTAGCTATACTGCACCCATAACCACACAGCAGTTAATCGAAGCTGAGTACACTTTGTATCATGAAGTACCCAAACTACAGATAGGTATGGATACTAAGCTTCTCAAAGAAATGCTTATGCATCCTGAGGTAAGAAAGTTAGCTCAAAAGGTGAATCAAACGACCCAACGCATGGTGTGGCAAGTAGAGCATAATTCAGAGGGTATAAAGAATATCTTGACGAAAGTTACACAAGTAGGTCAACATCACTGGTGGGACATTTTCACAGGGTACTCTCCAACAGCAACTCAAGTCTTTCACTACCTAGTACACCCCATATTGATTATAGCTATAGGCATGCTCTTGTTAACCCTCATGAACATATGCCTGTGGTGTAAGTTAAGGTCCATGGTCAAGAGAACCCAAATGATCTGGGCAATGATAAAAGCATATCAACGCCCTTTAGGATTAGAACTTGACGAAGGAATTCGTAAGTTCTAAGAAAAGGGGGGAAATGAAGCCAGGTAACACCTGAAAAGCGAATTTAAGCAATATAAAGAGTTAAGCACAAAATGTAGAAGCAAGCTTTAGCAAGGCACATAGAATTCAGCATTAAGAAAGCGGAGGCAATAAATTCACTGAGGTACAGGTCGCTCTGACACAAGAGAACATAAACATGAACAGAAAATGCTAGTACACACAAAAAGAGACATATGGGGAGGAAACCAAAGAGATAAAGAGAGGGACATGCCAAGAAATTAGGTATTGGTGCCAAATACCGAAACTCTCTGCCAAATTCATAAGGAAGCTACCCAAATTAGGGAAGGTTCAAAAGTTTAGGAGGATGATGATGAAAAGGACACGAGGTTCATGATGAAGGAAGACCGGAACTCCCACCGAAGTTCTCCCCAAATTAAGGACCACGCCTCTAACTCCGCCTCAACTCCACCTGTTATGAATATTAAAAGTAGATGTTGCAATGTAATGAATATTCATAATATATGATGTAATTGCTTGGCAAAACGTGTATAAAAGTTGGATTGTGTGTTTCTCGAGTTGGAGCAGTTTGTCCAGGGCGACCTGGCTGCTCCCCGGCCGTGAAATAAATACCTCCTGCTTATAGACTGAAATTCTGTCTCTGAGCAGTTTCTCCGCGCCTTGTTTTGGGGCATAAAAATGGCTTCACAGTATTGATAACTTTGAACGGGTAGGGGGTGGATATTTAGTAATTGGATGTGTTGAGAGGGGAATATTTTCACTGTTTTTGTCTTTCAGTAGTGATAGCTGTTTTACAAGGTGGGTAGCAGTTCTGCATACCAAAAATGTCTTATGGGGAAGAAAAAGGTACAAAAATTGTAAGCAGTTCTAAAGTAGAATATGTATATTTAATTTTTTAACTATACTTATATCTTAAGAGGTAAGAACAACTTGCTCCAATGTTGATGCTTTATACTATTTTATTTGGGTTTAGACTTTCTTTATATAAAAAATACAATTTCTCTTTACTTTTACACAAGGATACTTAGTGTGTTCTTATATTAACTGAATGCTGTGTGCACCAGTGATCCAGCAGACTGATGTGTAGCATCTTGAATGCACAACATCTGTCACTTCATAAACAGAACATGCATACTTCTTATACACAGTGTTATTTTGGTAATTAAATATATATTATTTGGGAATTAAATATATATTTCATAATATAAGGAAGGGTGCATGTTTACGCTTGTATAAATGCTTTCCCTGTGATATCTTGGAGGACTTTATTTTGCCTATTTGCTTTTTTTTGCCATTTTTTTTCAATTTCAAAACATACATTGATTTTAAAAGCTTCATAGAAAGATTGCCTGGTCCTACTCAAAATCCATTAGCCATTCTAATTTCTTCTTGATACAGAACATTTTCAGAACATTGTGATACAGAACATTACATCCATTGCAAATGGATGGAATACATGACAGCCAGAAAGGTGGACCTGTTGAAGCAGGAGAGTAAGAGGTCCAACTAAGTACTTAAAGTTCAGGTTGCCCACTCCATGCCTCGTTATGCAGTACAGTCATGCTTTTTGATACTTACCAACTTATAGGGCTGACAGGTTTTAATATCTGAAATCCAAGAAGGTGTATGAATGAAATCTCTTGGTACTTCTTCACACATTACTTTTGATTGTAGAACTGCATTTAGAGCATTCTCATAGAAAGGCTGGCTAGACAATGCTTGATTTTCACTTAAATCATGAAGGTTAGACATGTTCTGAATGGTGGTGTGCACTTGTGGAAAGTGAGGAATCTGGATGTTATGTGAATGTGCAGATGTACCGGCTATTGGCTCTGTGAGCAGAGAGAATCAAAGCCTTGATGAAAGAAAAATAAATGAGCAAGTTTTATGAACAAAAGCCATGAGCAGAATGAGGACAAGACTTGTTTTCCTCAGCTTCTTATATATCAGGACAGATATTTACATATTTTGAGAGTTTCCTGGCTTAAGTTTTCGTGTTGACCTATCAGGCCTTCTTGTCACCTTTTTTCTTCTGCCTTGAGTAACCTCACAGCACCAAACTTGTCTGAGCTCAAGAAGAATTTTGACAACACTCTCAGGCACACAGTGTGATTCTTGTCACTGTCCTGTGCAGGGCCAGGAGTTGGACTTTGATGATCATTCTGGGTCCCTTTCAACTCAAAATATTCTGTGCTTATGTGATCTTTAATATTCTGCAAGCTTGGACTCTGCAGGCATTTGTTCTCTCCTAGCAACATAACTGCATTTGATTTCTACTTAGTTGACGTATAATTCCTCACAGTCAGTATCTGCTGTTGTGCCCATTTCTTCTATCTTTAGCTTTAAGAGCACAGTATGAGAGATTCTATTTAATGCTACTGTGCCTTTATTTATACAATGCTCATGAGGACAGAACAAGTAAAAATCTTCTTAGATGACAGAGATGCTCTTTACCATAGTGTTAAAATACTGAAATAAGATTGAAGCTCATACAAACAAATTTTTCTGCTCATGTCATCTGAGTCATTAAGGAGAATTTTCATATAAAATCAGGTTGTTTATAGTTTTTAATTCTTCCTGTTATTTTGTCATAAGCTTTCTGTGTTGCATGGCTTCTTGAGTACCAAGAGATGGTTGTGTAATTTTACTTTTTTTTTCTCCTAGGACAAGAGAGAAATACAGTAAGGCATTGCTGCTTGACTACTACTGTGTTGTATTTTCTACTGGATTTCACAGTTCAGAAGTTCTTCCCTGAAATGTTGTGATGATGTAAGTCATCCTGCTGGAGTGGGAAGGGAGAGCGGAAGATGGGAGTGAGTGAGTGGAGTATGGTTTGGGAGAGTCTCGGTGAGGGCATTGAATGGTGGAGTAGCATTTCTTAAACCACGACACCCTAGCAGATCAAGATGCAAAAGGAATGTGTAATCACAGAATCACAGAATGACAGAATATGCTGAGTTGGAAGGGACCCATAAGGATCATCAAGTCCAACTCCAGCCCTATGCAGGACACCCTAAGAGTCACATCATGAGCCTGAGAGCACTGTCCTAATGCTTCTGAATTCAGACAGACTTGGTTCTGTTACCACTTCCCTGGGCAGCCTCTTCCAGCATCCAACTACCCTCTGGGTGAAGAACCTTTTTCTAATATCCGACCTAAACCTCCCCTGACACAACTTCAGGCCATTACCTTGGGACCTGTCACTGGTCACCACAGAGAACCTCATGAGGAAGTTGTAGACTGCAATGAGATCTCCCCTCAGTCTCCTCCAGGCTGAACAGAACAAGTGACCTCACCTGCTCCTCATATTGTATGGGGAAAGATTTATACTCCAGGTTCAGCCCCTTTTTTGCTCTTTCAGAATTGTCTGAGAGGGCAAGAGTTCCTTGGGTGAAGAGGCCTAATGTGGCTTGACCTTTTTTTGCCTTCTCTTAAAGCTGCAAAAGCTATCACACTGTGCTCAAATACCATAGGTTACCCAGTGGTTTCACAAAATGATTTCTTTTCCTTGAATGAAAACCTTATTTTTTATTGAAGGAAGGAGTCCGTAACTTTTATAATAGAGGGGTCTAAAAATGGGTTTGGAAATGTTATATTTTAAATGTTATATACTGCAGCTTCTACTAGTTTCATGCATTCTTCCTGAGTCTAATTTAAAGCTGCTTTAGAAGGAGGAATATTTACATATACATTTTACTTCTTGTTACCTTTACACAAAGTAAGTGCATAACTGGCATAGTGAGAAGAACTATGATAAGTTTTTTTCCCTTTGATCTTTTAACTCCTCTTGCTATGGTCAGGACCGTCTCTTTGAGTATGCTAACAGCTCTCCAATTTAGCAAATAATTTGCTTATACTGATAAAATTTTCTATGGGTGACTGAGTATAGCAGAAGATCGAGTTATTCCTCATGAAAAAGAAACACAGTGCTGTGCAGTATTCAGGCAGATTTACTTATAATCTTGTGAGCATGCAGGCCTTTGATTTTTTTTTTCCAAGAAAATGCTTTGATATTTTCACTGGCATCTTAAACATAAGCCTGACATTTTGCCATTAAGAAATAATAGAAAAAGGGAATTAAAAATGGAATAAAAGACCACTAGTGAATGAAAGTTTATACATATATATCAAGCAGTCATCACCTCAATGCTCATAAAAGACAGAAACTTTCATTGCCATTGAGAAAACATTTCCTGCTTATAGGGAGACCTACAAAACATCCTCAAATATTAATCTGGAGACTAAGATTTATGGCTGTATTGTTCATAACCAGAAGAGTGAAATCATATTGGTACAAAATGCTTGTGGAAAAGGCTGCTCTTTACAACCCCAGGTGGTTTAATTGCACAGCGCTCTGAATGGCCGGCTGTACCTGGTAGAATAAAGCAGGTAGTGACTGCTGAAATATTTAAGATAAGTTTTTCAGGAAAGAAAATACTGATGATCTGTGAGTTCAGAGCAATTGTTCTAACATGTACTTAATCTGAAATCTGTTGCTTTGGTTAGATCTAAAGATGAGCTTGTGTGCCTGAAAACTTGTCTGAAAACTTTTCCATATTTTTTCAGTTAAATCAGGTGGTGAAATAAAAATACTATTTTTCCACAGAAGACAAAGATTATTTTTGATATTTTACTTTTTTTTCTGCAGTCCTGAAATGTTTTAGTGTCTGGGCTGTTCTTGTAAGGTTTTTTTTGTTGTTGTTTTTTTTTTTTTTTTGGTCTGTTTTATTCAAACTGAATAAACTGATTTCTGCTTATAGCTTCTTTAATGATAACCACAAAGATAATCCACCAGTTTGGATCCTTTCTATCTAGCACACAGGCTGTCCATTTGAATCTTCATGCATTTCCCGGAACTAGGGATATTTTAAAGAATTTTAAGTATTTAACTAATACTAAGCACATGCATTTGTTATGCAGAGAAAAAATACTTATTTTTCTCATTTGTAGTAATTTGCTGATGAGAAATTAAGCATTCAGTGACTCTAAGGTGATCATATGCCATATATTGCATAATTAAATATTATTGAAACGTCTGTGACACACCTTCAAAACAAAACCCTTTTGTTTTGTTTTCTCAAGGTAGAGTCCCAGCAGGGGGCTCCCAGATAACAGAAATCTTTAGCAGTGTTAATGCACACTTGGTGCCCACACTTGGATAATAGCATATATTTTAAAACTTCCTAGAATTTGAGTTATCTTACTGTCGGTTTTGTTGTTGTTGCTGGTTTTTGTTTGTTTGCTTTTTTTAAGCCTTTTAGTTAAAGCAGATTTTAGACGGTGAACTCCTCTGGCTCATCTTGAACTGTTTCAGTAGGAATTGCTTTTCCCTGAATCCGAAGCTAGACGGTGAAAAGTTCAAATTTTTACCTTAGATATTTAAAAAATCTGGCTGATATTGGTCTTGTGCCAGTTTAGGCTTAACTCCACCTAACAACCCAGAGAGAGAGCTTGGAATCCTTATGCACTTCAGTAATTTTCTGCAAATCGGTTAAATTTATAGCCTATATCAAGAAGAGGCAGCATTAATTGTGTTAAGAGCAGAATTATTAGTCTCATGTAAAGAAATAATTAAAAAAATGAAATATTGCTATAACATGTTAGAATCCTGCAAAAAAAAAAAAGTGCTAATTTTATAGCTTTTTCATTTACTTCTTTCAGTCTCAACAGCTGGAGACAAGTAAACCAACAGCCAACTGTATTTGAAATTATGCCAGCTGAGATCAATGGAATTTTCTCAGGAAGCAATCTGACAATTCTCTCCCCTCCCCCTATTTTCAAAAAGAATGACAAGAGATTAGTCAAAAATATTTCTTCAGAATCATTTACTCAGATATTTAAATATTTCTTGTAGAATATTTTAGGACCAATAAAAACAGAAATTGAGATTTTTTTTTTTTACTGGACTCCAAAGGTGTGCTACACAGATGTTTTCTGAGAGAAGAAAGTAATGGGACATGGTTAAGACATTATTTGAACTAAATCCTTACCAATAAATTCTGTGCAACTTTTTCTTTCTGTCCCTTGATCAGAAGATACTAAAACTAATAAACACAGCATTGAAGATGGATGGGTGATTCACTTGGATAACTGTTAGGCCTTTTAAAAACTGTTAAATATTGTCTCTTGTTTTACTAAAAAATCGATAGCCTTAAGAGATATGATTTGTTTGTAAAAAGGCTTACCAGCAAATCTAAGAACAAATTTGAAACATCTCACATGTGTTAATAAACCTCAAAATACCAAGATTTCCAGAACAGATTTACTTTCCAGGTTCTCAATTTACACAAATATAATAGGAACAAGACTGGAAGCAGATTTATGGTTCCAATATAGCCATTTGATCACACTGTCTCACATAGCTTACAAATCCATCTATCTACAGACTATGAAAAATGCTGCATTTGCAGCCTCTTGTGACCACGCTCTCAGAGGTGGCTAGAGAGACTCCGCTAAAAGAGACATCAGCAGCATGCATGGGAGTATCAGATAGTTAAATTTCTCAGGCCTGAGAAGTGCCAAGGCGTTTAAACTTCCCCCAAATTTCTTCTGCTTGTGCCATGATGCATGGGAGATGTCAGTTCACCCTTTGTATGTAACTTATCTTCTCAGATTATAAACTCCTCTGTCTGATGGTAGTATAAGAGGGTGTATATATAGCTCCTTGGATGGCTGGTGTCCTGTTGAACTAAGCCTATTGTCATGCACATGGCTTGGAAAAATTTCTCTTTGGCATTTTTTTGTGAATATTAAGAACTGGACGCTTTTCACATATGAGAAACACACAGTTTTGCAATCAGTAAGCACAAATAATTTGTACTTGTTTTGACTTGGTTTTAGCTGTTTTTCCAAGAAGAAACTAAGCGCAAGAAATGTATATTCTTACTGACCTGACTCTAGAAAGGACCTTTGTGTGGTTTTTCAGTGTTTCTGTTTTATTTAATAGTTTGGGGGTGGGGGTTGTGTGTTTGTTTTCTGTTGTTGTTGTATTTGGGAGTTTGTTGTTTGCTTTTCTAATGGAATTTCAAGAATTGGAGCCAATGTCTCTGTCACTGGGACATGTTGTTTGGTACCGAGGGTGGAGATTGTGACTGCTGTGTTACTCTGCCTTGTGAGCACGTACCTCAGCCGAGGTGAAACCAACCACCCGGGGTGTAGACAACGCTGTATCCAGGCTGGGGGAGCTGCAGCTGATGTTGCTGCCTCATAATTTACCCAGAGGTTGAGGAATAGTTTACTGTCAGCTCAGACTCCTGTGTAGGTGACTTCCATGTAAATTTACCTACTATAGGTTTAATTGCTGAGTGAATTTCAAGTTCCTTTGTCCACACTTTTGACACTTGCTTTAGGACTTCTGATATTTCTAGATTCTTCCTTGAAAGAACGTGTCTAATTTTATTTGTAATATAACTACATAAATTGTATTTGAAGTGCCTACCTCCTCCTGTCTGCTCAGGTAGACTTCTCAGTCTAACAAAATGAGGTCAGACTGGCAGTTTAAGGTGGATTTGTATTACCAATGCTGTGGCAATACTTGGTAATCTTACCATATTAACGGTTTTATAAATTAAAACATTCTAGTTGTCAAATATTTTGCCTCTTAAAATGAGGTCATTTTGGCCCTAGAGTTATAACACCATATAGGTTGGTACTATAGCAGAAGTGCCAAATAGAGGAATGCACTATTGTGTTTTCTACTATAATTAATTAATTAATTTTATATTTAATAATTTTATTTTAAAACTAATATTTACAGTTTATTACACTCAAGGGCTTGGCTATTATCTGGATTGTAAATTCTCTTGCAACTACTTCTAAACTTGGCCAATGATTTTTGAGAATAAAGGCCAATCCACTTTTTAAATGGAGATATTTATACAAGAGTGAATGTTAAAAATACATTGGCTTAAAACATTTTTAATGCATTATTATTTGCATCTTTGCATTGTTGTCAGAAAATGGTTTTTAATTGGTTTTAAAATTACTTATAAACACTGTATTTGATTGTCTTAGGGAATTAAGCAATGCAGGGTTGCTCTTGATACTGATATCCTTAAACACTTCATATGGCACCAGCCAACCTTCTGCATGCCGTGGCACAGAGCAGACACGGCCTGAGGGCTGTGAGCTATGTGAGCAAGGGTATGTTTCTGAGAACAGCAGCACCCACAACCTGACATCTTTTATTAATTTTTCCTTCTTCACTATTATGTTGTTAGCGAATGAGCTGTCCCAGCATTTGTTCAGGATTTCAGCAGCTTTCAGGTAGTGTTCATTAGGAAAGTGCTTGTCTCTTAGAGAGAACATCTAAATTAAGACTCTTCCCTCTTTTGGATCCTAGTGGATTCATCAGTTTGGTGCAGGTCTGGTAAAATATTTGCTGCCTCCCCTAGGACTTCAATTTACCTGCCTGATACTTTTGTTGCACAGAAATGGTACAGATTGATCCCTCATCCCACGCCCCTCTGATTCTTGGTTTTCACTGATGTCATGAATCAACATCAGTATTAAATGAGAGGTTGGCTTTGAGCAGCTAAGAACTTACATTTCGTCCTTCAATATTAATTGTTCTCAGCGTGCTCAAAATTAATAGTATGTAAGTTGGAAACCTGCAGCAAAGCACAGCTTTAATTACTGTCCCTTTAAAATTTTTATTATTAAAGGGAAGTGCTTTTTATTAAGCTTTTTAAGTGGCTTTTTAAGGAACTTCAGGACCTGGAAAACACACACACTGTGGTACTTACCAAATGTATTGTGATATGAAATGTACTAAAAGTATGTTAACATATTAGGATTTGGTATAGATCTATGTTGTTATGTACCTGCATATAGCATTATATAAAAACATATACTAAATAATCTGTACTGCTAACAATATATTCCAGTGCTATAAGTTAAATTGCAGTAGTTTTTTGAAACACTTTTGCCTATTTCTTTCAAAAATACAAGTAAGTGTTGTAACTGCATATGTCCATTTGGTGTTCTCTGCAAAGTATAAGCAACAAGAACTGTGTTAAAAATCTAGTATTTCAGGGAGAAAGCAAATATTATGACATTATGCAAATTGAAGCAGTAACTTCCAGAAGATGCAGATTAAATATGTGCTGCTGCAAGAGTGTGTATCTAACTGGTCACACTGATACAATAGGAATTACATAGCTCGGTTGTGAAAAGCTTGTGAAGGTTTTCTTTCTGGTTACTCAATTATAAGATATCTCTGCATCTGAACTTTTAGAGTTTGTGAGAGGAGAAAACTGAGATAATAAATACACAACAGTTCCTTTCTCATCTGACACCTACTTGCTCAAAGCAAGTAAAGAAGGAAATACTTGTAAAAATGCCCAAACTATTATTGGATTAAGTGATTCTTAGAATGTTTATATAAATTTATTTGAAATTCCTCTTGATCAAAAGTACTTCAGTGCTAATCTCTGCCATTAATTTTTTTTTTACTTGATTTTTGTCTCCAAATGTGTTTGGGCCAACTATGACAGCATTACTTATACACACTAGAGATAAGATTTAGTGTGATTGGAGTTCTTTTAAAAATTATACATAGTTAAAAATAAATAAGTTGAAGACCTTTATATTCAGAAGTGCAATTTTGATGCAGGCTAGGTTGACAGTGGCAGAGTAATAATTTCAAAGTATTGGAAGGCATTTGCACTTCTAATATGGCAGAAAGGGAGGACTTGCTCAAATTTAGTAGGCAGAACGCAGTCTGTAAAATAGAGAATAAGAAAACCAATTTATACCAAGATGATAAGGTGTGATGAGATAATGTAATCCATACTCTGCAGTGACTCTCATCTTTAAAATGAAACATTTTTAAAATGTTGTCTAATTATTTTTTAATTGTTCTTTTGATGGTATTAATGAGGTTAAACAGTTTCTAAAAAATATTACTATACTTAAATAGTTGACATATCATTCCAGTAATCTGAGTTTGATCTAGAATCTGCTTGAATTAAGTGGTCTTTGAAAAAAGCCTAGTGGGCTTTGCTCTACAAAATGTTTATTTACTTCTTCAAAGTGCTGTACTTGATAGCTGCAATCAATTACAGCATCTAAAGCTTGTGCTGAAATTCAAGCCTGTGAAGCTAGTTGTGACTCCACCAGAATGCTTATGTACTTAACTACTGATTATAAGAGCCACTGCTCACATATTTAAAGCTGAGTACTTGCATGTTTGTTGTTTTTCTTTTATACACTCTCTAGAGAGATGGATTCAACCTGAAGCATTTCCTCATCTTCCCTAAGGTATGTATTAAAAAAAAATATTATGTGACATGGAATAAATATAAAATTGGGTGAAATTGGAGGAAAAGGTTCCAAATCAAATACAGGTAATTATTTGATAACTCAGTACATGGAGTTTATGGCTGAGGGAGCTGGGGTTGTTTAGCCTGGAGAAAAGGAGGCTCAAGGGGGACCTTATTGCCCTCTACAACTACCTGAGAGGAGGTTGTAGCCAGGTGTGGGGAGTTGATCTCTAGTAACAAATGATGGGATAAGAGGAAAGGACCTCAAGCTGTCTCAGAGGTGGTTTAGATTGGATATTAGGAAGATTTTCTTCACTGAAAGGGTGATGGTCAGTCATTGGAACAGACTGCCTAGGGAAATGGTGGAGCCACCATCCCAGGAGGTATTTAAAAGACATATAGATGTGGCATTTAGGGACATGGTTTAGTGCTAGACTTGTCAATATCAGCTTAATGGTTGGACTTGATGATCTTGAAGATCTTTTCCACCCTAAAAAATTCTATGATTCTGTGATCATCTTACACCAGCTATGTTATGGCCAAGGACTGAGTTACAGACTAGGAAGAGGAGATGACAACAGGATTCACACAGACGATTCAAACAGTCTGCAAGCAGTCGGAGGGACAAAGACAATCCTTCTGCCTCAGGATCAATTTGCTGTGTCCTCTTCTTCCCTTTTTTCCCTTCCGAGTTGAAGAAATGCTCCTGGCAGTGCATTGCCTGTGATAAGGGGTCCTGCTGATTGCCCAACAGGCACATATGCTTGTTGAAAGGCCTGTTGGAAGAAAGTTTGCAGCAGATAAAGTGTGACCTGTGACAGGCTGAACAGGCGCCCACAGTGTGCATGTGAATGCCCCCACTAATCCCTACCCCTTCCTAATGGCTATACACTGAGAATGTCTTCATTGACTGTGAATCCTGAAAACTGACCCTCTGAGACTGAAATGTTCTGAGAGGTGGAAGAAATGGTGAATAACCGATTGACTTATTTTTGCAATTCTTGTATATCTTTAGGTTTTAAAAATATGAAGGAAGACCCAAATTGGTTGAGTCTTAAAATGCTCACTGCTAAATCTTTTGCAATTGATACATGGAAGAAATATTTTTTAGCATTTTCAAAACTATCATCTAATAAAATAACTCTTTATAGTTTGTTCTGTATTTTTACGAAGTGAAACAAGTGTAGCTTTTCATTTCAGTTAGATGACATGTTTTTTTATCATTTAGAATAAACTGCAGTATTTTTTTTTGGCTGGAGCTGTTTAATAACACAAGTAGGACAATCTATTGAGTACCAGTGTAAGTGGGTTACTTGTTGACATGATGGGTTGTCCTCAAAAGGACTCAATAACTGACTCTTTAAGAAAATTCCTGAAGGTGTTTAGAGGAAAACCAAAACTCCATAGCCCCAAATTATGGCAATGAAAAAGCAACCCACAAACTATTAAGATTCCCTGTAATAAAAGATGTAAACACGGGTCTATCTAATGTCTTTAGTAACATTCATAGCTATATCACCAAAATAGATGCAGTCAAGAACGGAAGTTCCCACTAAAATTCACTTTCAAGATTATATTTAAAACCTAAACATTTAGCAATTAAATATAGCTTTTTTGTATTCCACCTCTATGATATGCTAGATGGGCTTCCATGGATATTGCATGAATAAGTGGTTGGTAAATCCAATGTTGCATCAGCTGATTTGCATTTGTGAATTGGTTGGAGGTAGGTGGATTCATCTGCCAGTGTTCGCATCACAGAAGATTTTACTTGTGTAAGAAGTGGTGAAATAAGTCCTTACATTGAAGGCAAAGATCATTCTTCCCCTTGTCCTCTTGCAGTTGCAGCAGTGTCTAGCAAAGTTGCATCCTCTGCTGTAGCAGTTTAAAGATGGAGGTCTCACTGAAACCAGAAGTTTTCAATGCTCCAAGCCAGAGCTTCACATCTTGTCATGATATGCTCATTCTCCCTGCCTTGAAATAAAGACTTGCTCTAATGGAATCATGTTGGTGTCTGAATGTCACAAGGGAGAGAAATCTGTGTAAAGGTATTATTGAAGGTATGTTATGCTTCTTAACAACTAATATTTTTCAAGGATATGCTTCTTTCAGCACACCAGATGAAATTCTGCTGTTTATTTCGAGGCAATGTCATGATAAAAGAACAGATGTCTCCAAAGCAACAAGATGTCATTGTTCTGCTAGTGAAAATCTGAGAAGAATTAAGAGGTGTCATAAAATACTAGGAAAGGATGATTTAAATCAGAGCTTCCGTTCTTGACATCATGACATAAGAATCTGAACATAGAATTCAGTACAATAAATTATTAATGTTTTCTTAAATATCTCAAAGACAGATTACATGTCTAGCATCTTACTTGGAAAAGGGTGAGAAACGAGAAGCAAAAGAAGCAACAGCATGTGTTGGTTTGAGAATCTAGAGATTCGGGAGAGACTTCTAGAGGATCTTGCCTGAATAGGCAATAAAAGTAATGGGAGACACTGCTAATGCCAAAAGGGTTAGAGCTAATGGGATCCAATCACTTACTAAAAATGGGGGGAAAAATTAGGTATAAATAAATAAAATAGTATTCAGTATTTTACCAGCTGTACTGGGACCAGGCTAGAACTGTCTCATACACCATCCTCACAGTGCTGCAGGTTTGCACATTGACTCAAAGAGAATTTTTTTTTTTCTCTTAGGAAGCAGGTGTCTACACCACAGAAAATGATAATAGCTGCTGGTGGGAGTACTTGACAGAAACTGAAGACTCACACACTTCAGGTACATAATAATTAACAGTGACACTCAACTTCCCTGACATATTTGAAATGGAATTCAGTGGAAATAATAACGGAGTTAAACGTGTTTGTGCGTGTGGTTGCTTGGGTAAAAGGATGAAGGAGTTATTTGATTAGTAAGGTTATATATGTTTCACTACTACGAAAAATTAACAGAAGTAGAATTTGCAGCAAGAGACAAAACAGCAATGCACAATTTTAGAGGGCAGAAGGTTTAGGAGTATTTTGTGTCTGCACAAGTTTATAGCATATATCATTTTTTAAACTGTGAGGACATGGCAGCTGAAAGTTACTGGAAAAAATAGCTAAAGGGGTTGTTCAGTTCATCATAGAAATAATACTATAATGGAGGCATACTGAAGTGATAATGCTTCGTTACATGATCTAAAACCAGTGTATTATGTGCATGTTTCCGTTGTTTATTCATCTTAAGAGCCAAATGACTAACCTTGGTTTATTTTTCCTCAACTCTGTTGAGACTGAACATTGCATCAATGACAAACTGCTGTGTACATGGATGCAAGCAAAGCAGGTTATTTAGAGCTGCTATGATTGTTCCAATTTCTTTTTAAGGAAGCCAGTATAATTTCATATCTGAGCCTGAACAGAAACATTAACTCAACCAAAAATAGAAAAGTTGTTTGGGGAATAGGAGGCATGAGGGAAAGGAAGCATTTAAATCATCCTTGAGGGATGGGTTAAAACCCTGTCTAATTTGTTGGGAACTCAGACCCTGGTCTGTAGTGTAATTGGTGTTGTCTTTCTTGTTCAAGTCATGCCTGGCCAACGATCTGTCTTCAGCAAGGAAAATGAAACTCACACGTCACAACCTATGAGAAGTTTGGTGATACTGTCCTCCCTCTCCCTACTGCACAGAAACTAAGCGCAAGTTAATATGCTACACGGTCTCTTTTCTACTTGTGAGACTAAGATCAGAGTTGTGCTCAAATTTCTAACGGGCAATGCTGAATTTTACCTATAAACATTTTCTGTAGTGTTTTCTCATGTTTTTTTTATGAGGCATATGTGTCATCTAGCAAATAAAAAAATTGATGTTCGTATGATCTAAAGGTAACCATAGGCTCACAGAAGCATATTTATTACCATGAGGAAAGTGACCACTAATGCAAGTTTAAAGCAATAAGTCACACGAAAATAGTTTTAATGTTTCCTAACATCATTTTTTCTCCTGCTCATTTGCTAGTTTTGTCTTTGATCAGATCCCTCTTGTGGGATGGGGACACTATATGTGTGGTAACTACAGGCCAAAGTCTACTCACCAGATGCATCTAAAGAGCTGCCTTGTCCCCGGAGAAAACATGGCACACCAGCTCAACCTGTGAAAAAGACCTGACAGCTCAGCACTTTTTTTATGCATGTGGTTGGTGACGACAATGCTGTCAGTGGATACGGGCACACCGAGCAATACTTGGCCCTGCTGCATCCTGAGACTGTGCTGCCTTCTCTGGGGTGAGAAGGTGGAGAAGCCCAGAAACCTGGGTGAGAAGGTGGGGAAGCCCAGAAATCTGGGAGACTCAGAGTTGCTCCTGTGGCAGTGTATGTTAAGGGCATGAGGCAGGGGTAAGGGAGGAAAAGGGAATCGCATAGTACCAAACTGCAAGCGTGTGGGATGTAGGTTACCCTTTATATTAGTGTGGGGTTTTCTGCCTTTTTTGTTTTGGTTTTTCTGTTTGGTTTTCCTACCACAAGAAGTGATAGATATTGGCTGAGGTATTAACGTGCAGAACTGCAGCTGTTGCAGGGTTGCAGAACTGTTGCTTAACTATTCAAATGTGAGTGGTTATTCGATCCTATGAACTAGCAACCTTGTTATGTGAAGCTGACCATCTTTGCTGCTGCACTGGAGGTTTGCCTGATCACCTCTGAGAGGACGAGCATGGGCAAGGTCACAGCTTCTTGGCCATGCTGCTGCTTTGTGGATGAAACACATGAGAGGACTTGCAGCAGGTTCACCAGATGTGTTCACCAGAGCAGGTTCACCAGCCTCTTTTGCTATTTCTGCAGAAGACCGTTATTGATATCCAATGTACAGCGTGTGTGTGGAAGCATATGCATGGCATACATTTCAAGGTGTAGTTTATATTGTATATACAACTGCCTGTAAGGGAGTGCTTGCCTCTAATGCCCATTCTTGCCACTTTGCAAATTCTAGAATCTAAATAAATTTACTTCCTGGCCTTAAAGGAAAAAAAAGAAAAAAAGGAGAAATATTTTGAAAAGTTATCAGGCCAAAAATTCCTCTCATGGTAACTGCCCTGCAGGAGTCAATTTGATTGAAAGGAACTGTAGGAGGTCTGAAGGCAATGGGAAAGATGTATTTTTCAAATGCTCTGTTTAGCAGATGTTAATGACAGCCTTTAGTTGAACAACTAATTCCTCATGGGTCCCTTGTTTTCTTTTTCACAACTGAAATAGCAGTTTTTCTGTACCAGAACAGATCTAGCTGTATTAAACTGTGTGGTTCTTGATAGCAACTGATGCACCGCCTGGGAATCCGATAGGTTCAAAAGCAAACTCATGATTAGCCAAAATAATAATTTTTAAATAATTTCTTGTTTCTTGAGAAGCTTGAATTGATAGGTTGGAAGGCTTCCTCTGCATGGGTAGTGCTGTGTTTTAAAAGGTTATGTTTTTATAGGCTAAAAGGTAATTTCAAATTTCTATTTTCAGTAAGCTCTAAGTTATACTTTCCCAAATATTATTTTCATTTTGAACTGCTGCAGTAGTTTGGGGTTTTTTTCTAATTCTATCTTAGGTACATTTTTGAGGTATTTCAACTAAGTTTTATGCTTTATAACTTTTTTTCTGATTAACTGAACTATGCTTTCAGGTTTATATTCTCCAGACATTATTTTTATTGTCGAATGACAAGAGTGATCAAAGGTTCTTTCAGACAGACAATGTTATTTCCAAGCAAAGCTACCTTAACTTCAAAAATAATGCAATAAAGCCCTACTCAGGCTCTGCAAAATTCTCAACATAACAAACAGCTTGGCATAGTTTTAATTTCACATCTGTGTACCTTATAATCAGACTGTGCCTGTTCAAACTTCAGAATATATTTTTATCTACAGGGGTGAATATGGGATGCACTGTATGAAGAAGCAGTTGTGGTGTGAAGAGGCAGTTATAAACCAAGGAAGATCAAAGAAAACCTATACTCAGACATAAAGACAATATTTAAATAATTAACTCAAACTTACAAATATCTTCTTTTTATTCCCTACCAAATGTTGGTCAGATTTCTTCAGATGACTCCAAATTTTAATTTCACATTGCCCTAAAGAGCTGTTGGAGAAATTTTAGAAGGAAGTAAGTGATGGTCTAAACTGTGATTGATTACCAAGTGATAACCATAATAAAGAACTCTTTTAGTAGTTTAAATATACTCAGAAGAGCTGAAAAAAAAAGAGGCATTAGACTTTGTCAGTTATGGATATAGTTATTAAAGATAGTGTTGATGCTCTGTGGAAGATTCTTGGGTGTGATGTGGTCATCTAGATGAAGTATGTGCTGACTCATACAGCTGCACTGAGAAACTGGGAAAAAGGAGAGGAAAGTGACATTGGTACTACCTGCACTTCTGCCAGGACAGTAATGTAGCTGATTAAGAAACCCAACGTACCGTAGGCCATAAAGGACTGTCCCATCTGGATGGAGTCGAATCATTCGGTTTTTCACTGTCACCCCATGGACAAATGATTTCTTGTCATTCTGGAAATATGTGTCCGGCACCCAGAGCTGGTCAGCCACTCTGTTGTCCAGAGTTAGGTTCAAAGGTATTCCAGAATAGGAGAGCCTTTTATCCCTCCAGGACTGCTGAAAGTACATGGTCAGGGTGTAGTCCTATGGAAGAAACAAGAAGGGCTCTTTGTATTTTCATACCGATTAACTTACCAGAAGTTTACTTTTAGATAAGTCTCAGTAACTGAGTTTCAGTAGCAACAGAAAATCTAGGGACCATTAAGGTGTTGTTGTCATTAGCCATGATCATAAGCCTTGGCTTGTTCAAACCTCACACCACTCACCAGTGGCAGTGACTACCACAGGCTTTCAAAACCTCTTAAGTCAGAGGGAATACGTTTGCTTTTCCAGTCTGTGGATCAAACTTGGGTTTTGATTTTTTTAAACATTTTTTTTAATGTGAAAAGAGCAGGGTTTAGGTGACCTCAGCCAAATAGCATTGCATAGCACTGAGGACATTCTTTTGATATTCACTCCCCTTATCCTGATTGTCCCCACAATCCAGAATGGCCAGCAGTCCTTAGACTTCCTCAGAAACAGCAAATATGACCTTAGAACATAATGGATAACTTCCCATTCCCCATCTGCTGGAGCTGCCAGATGCAATGACTTTAGATAGCCAGGCACACCTTGCCTCAGCCTGAGGAATGCAGTCCTTTCTGTCCTTGACAACTGGATTTTACTGCATAGAAAATCAACACCTTTTCTTGACTATCATGTTGTAACTTAGGTGAAATACCGTTTATGCAGCCTTTCAGCTTTCCCTTCATCTGAAATGAAATTGTTCTAAAAGGCTTCTAGTCTGATTTACGCTGTCTTATCTGTTTTTCTGGGAATTTGGTCATTTTAAAGGTAGTCAATTTTTTAAAGTGGTAAAGCTCATGTACTTTCTAGCTGATGGAGTTCTTAGAAGATGACTAAAACAGCAGTATGTGGACTATTAGTTTTCTCTTCCTCATCTCTTCCCCAACCCTGTTTTCAAGTGACAGGTCACACTTACATATTTTTTTAAGGTAGAAGTGCATCAAAATTGTAGCTATTATTGAAAAAATTGGTCAGGGGTAAGATTTTTTTTTTATGTGATAGAAAACCTTACCTCTGTCATTCTCACAAATCCTGGCGTGGACTCTAATTTTTGAAGAAACAGCATAAAAAGTGTCTGATACAATTTGCTCTCTTCATCTCTAATGGCTTCTTAAGACTGTATCGTTGCCATGAAATCAAAGCAGAGTTGTTATCTTTCATAAAACCTTTCTACCTGAAATGTTGCATCTAACAGAGCTATGGACTTATCAGTACAAGTTAGTAATAAAAATGCTGTTCTTCCTTGTCCTTGGTCTGTAGTAATTTTTTGTATGGATGAAATATCAGTGGTTATATAAGATAGGACAATTACATCCATTGTGAGCACAGATCCCAGATTTGCAAGGACTTCATAGATATGCCCTTTTCCAGGCCTGCAAGACAATTGCTACCTGCAACAAAGACAAGAGGTTATATGCTGAAGGAATAAGTTTTTTTTTCCTGGCCCAGGCCCTAGGAGGAGGTCAGGACAGCTTCTTTGCTTTCTAGACCATGCTGGTCAAGCCTGGAACTACAAAGAAATGCAGTGGAGTATATGCTGTGTGTTGCTGAGTGGGTCATTTATAATTTAAACAGCGGTACAGAGAAACATGGATACCAAGGAGGCAAGTTGGTTAGAAGCCTCACCTAAAGAGAAGTTAAATCCCTGCCCCTTGTTCCTCCTTGTATAGCAATCATTTGGGAATTGGATGAGAGAAAATGAAAATTAAAAATAAAAACCAATCTAAAAATCAAACAAGAAAAACCCAAATGAATATGAAAAAACCCCAACATCACAAGTCTTCATTTTTCATATGTTTTATCTGTTTTATAACCTGTCCTACTTCAAGCCACTTCAGGTAGAAAAGCCTTCAGAGATGACTGATAATAGTTAACCTCAGTGCTTCACCAGGTATGATCTACATCTTCTGCTTGATTCAGCAGAGCCTATGCAGGCCTCAGCACAGATGGTGTAGAAATTCCAATTATACACAATAATCTTTTCTCCTTGTTTTCCTTTGTATTTTCACTAGGTCTTAAAGCTGCTTTTGTAGAACTGTCATGCTGTCCTGGAAGAAAGCAAACAATTGAGAGGGTGTCTATGTGATGGTTCTCAAAGCTCAACCAAGAGAGAAAAATAGCCAAGGTAAGCTACAAGAGATCTTAAAGGATGTGATCAAGTGAAAGAAAAAGAAATTCTGTGTCTTGGCTATGACTATTAGAAGAAAATGAGTTGCTATTTTTAGCATCATAGCCTGTGAAGAAACTTTGTTTCATCCAGCTGTGCTACATCCCAAATACTGTGGTTGGTAACACCATGGTAAGAGAGAGTGATCCTCTGCCCTGCAATTGTGCTACGCTATGGAGAAGCACACAGCAAGCCAGCAAGTGCTAATGAGGAAGAAAAAATTCTGAGCTTCATCCTAAAGGAATGTCAGTGTTTCTTAACTGAGGAAATTATCAATTTTTTTCCCATTCCCCAGTACTTGAGGTTGTTAATCATTTAATATTTTAATGAGGAAAATAGTCTGATGTCACGATTGTGAGAGTCCCTGTAGTTGTAAGTTCTTATTTTAAAAAGCATAGTTAAAGATTATTTTAATGAAAAGCAAATTATATCTCAGCTATAATAACCCAAATTCTATAGCTATAAATTTTCTAACTTTTTTACATGAAATACAGCCTTATCTTTCTCATATCTCATCAGTGAAGGATAAAATGCTGGCAGGTCATACGGCTAGTCACATCTTGGAGGTTTCTGTATTTTTTATATTGTACAGGGGTGTGAATGAAGTGAAAATTTAATGACCACTTGTCTTCTACCCTGTAAAATTTGCTGGGGATTTTGAGGTTTCAAGCTCTGGAGTATATGAATAATTTCCAAATCTGTCATATCTGTAGTGGTAATTGGCTGCAGAATTTTTTTAGCTTTTATGAAAGCTTCCCAAGATTCCCATCAGTCTAGACATGGAAATAAATCAGACTAGGTTTAACTTTCATATTTAAGAATTTCTATTCATGAGTTAAAAAAGCAGGGCTCAATGTAAAATTAAAAAAGAGAATCTGTTTCTGCAGCTAACTGTTCTTTTAAATTATTTGTTTTTAAAAATATTTCACCTTTTTTAGAAACACACTGAACATTTTTTGTGCTGAACTGTACTTTCCGTAATTAAAAAAAAGCTGTAATGCTGCATAAAAATTATGATATTTCAGTAGATTTAATTGAGCTATCTATGCTTTCCAGAAGTGCTTCCCTACTTTTTCAGGGCATAGTGAACCGTTAGAGGGGTAATGTTAGAGCACCAATAATAATGCTGTTTTGATGTGTATCTGGTTTAGTTTTGTTTTTTTTTATGTAACAAATTTTGCTTCGTTAGAATGAGATTTTTTTTCCCCTTTCTTAGTACTTGTGAAAATTTCTTATTTCTTTGTATCAAACTGGAAATGTGTAAGTGAATGTAACTCGATGTGTACTATAACATATATAGGTATATCTGTACAGTGCTTTAATAAGGTGCATTAGGTTGCTAAGACAAATACATGCTCTTCCTAGGTAAGAGAGGTTCTGTGAAAATGTGAGTAAGAGAAACTAGTCTATTTTACTCAGAATTGCAAATTATTTTGTAATCTGAATTTAAGCAGCCTCAGAAATAAATACTGGCACCAAGCTTCACAGTTCACTTGAGTATTATAAATTTCTTGTAGGAAAGAAAATGAATGGACCACCGAAGCATATTGTACTTGAAGTTAGAAGAACAACTTAGAGTTCCAGTAAGGAATAGACTGGACAGTTCCCATAAGTTTCTTTTTATTTCTATAATTTTTTTGTTCCCTATTCTTTTTTTTTTTTTTTTTTTTTTTTTTTTTTTTTTGTTTGTTGTTGTTGTTGTGCAATATGTATAGATGATGTAAGGGCATAACGGATTTTTTTTTTTCCTGTTAAGCCTCCAGGCACCTAGTGTTTCTTAAAGAACAACTGGAGGGAAAACAAAGGAATAGAAAAGTTTCTTACGGGCAAGTACTCCACAGACCAGTATATATTAATACATCTCTTGATACCTCTTTTAAGAGCAAATGTAGACAGCAGTAAGAGACAACCATGTTTTCTCTTAGCCATTTCTCTCTGTGAGGCAGCTGAAAACAAGTTTTTGCTAAAAACCCCCAACTAGTCCAGGTGGCTCATACCTGTCTATCTGCATCTGAGGATGCCAGTTAGTGTTCAAGTCCAGGTATTGGCAACTACAGTCCAAAGGTGTTCTAGGTATTATATGCTGTTCTTGATGAAGTCCAGGATGTTCTAGGATTCTTCTCCTCTGAGCTATGCAAAAACTTGTCTATTCATATGCAGGCATGAAAGGGAATGGTGGAATGACATTTGAGGACTGTGACATTGTGCTCAAGTAGTGCTGTCCTCATCCTCTCCGTAAAGCAGGTTTAGAAAGCACTCCAAGGAAAAGAAATTTCAAACTTTAGCTTACATTCCAAAACACTTCATCCAGCTTGGATTTGAAGCACCAATACACAGGAGTGGGACTGGGCATTTGGACAAAAACTGTACTTCCCAGGTTCTTGTGGGGACTGTGTGGAAGATGGTGCCTTACTGACTGGAGGACTGACTTGCAATGAGGTGGGCATAGATCAGCTTTGAGGGTTTACCATATGGAATCTGATGTGAAGAATAAAGCAAATGAAGCCAAAAATGTGTTGGATGAATGCAGGACTTTCGAGTTCCTGTTAAGGCAAACCATTGTGGAAGAGTGAAGAATTAATTAAACCACACTTCCCTTGCTACCTATAAGCAAGATAATTGGAAAGCAGCCTTTTTTCCAACAATGGTTGTTCCTGAAGTACTTAATTTTTTTTCTTTGTAATTTCCAGCTAGCTCAGCAGCAGTGAACTACGAGACCATTATGAAGTGCCTGAATGTCTAAGGAGGATGACACAGTGCTAAAAGCTCAGAATAATTCCTTGTGGTGTCAGTGCACAGCACTGCAGGTGAAGCTGACCTGATTGTGATCTTAGGAGCAGATGGGAGAGGTTTGTTGAATTTTGTTTTGAACCCTATTGTATAAGTGATAATAGTACCAGAAAACTTATAGGAACTGGACAAAAAGTTGAAAAGAACACAAACAGGTGAATATCAGTAATGTGCAAATGGAGTCACAGGATGAACTAGCTGAGCATGTGAAACAAATCCCACAAACCTTTATTCTGTGATGTGCAGGGCCTTACGGTAAGCCAAGCTTCTAAGTAGGAAATCACTAGTGAAGACAGACAACCATGGCTAGATTCCTTGGCTCCAGAAGATGCTTAACAATGTAGGATGGCAGATACATATATCTTAATATGAAGTTGAGCTAACTTTATAAAAACAGTAACTGAATTTTTTTTAATGCCTTAATATATATATATATATATATATAATATATATATATATATATATATATATATATTTACAAATTTATTTCTCAGTAGGAATTATTTCTATTTCTGTGGGTCTGGTGATGGAAATCTATTTGATTCTTCCCGCCTTGTTCTCAGTCGTCATTCTACTGTATCAATTTTCTTTGGTTTCAAGAGAAGCAGATGGAGGTCAAAGTGACATGCAGTGAGTCAGTGACTCTACCTGGAATAGAAGCAGTGATTACATAGCTGCCAGATCTTTAGACTTGTATATCTACAGTCTAAATCTTAGTGTGTCTTTTTGGTGTGGTGTGCTTTTTTATTATTTTTTTATTTTTATTGGTTAGTTGCCTTTTTTTTTTTTTTTAGTTTTATATGTAATTACTACTTCAGGTTTTGGTGTTTTGAGATTTGTTTAGGTTTTGTTGTTGTTTATAGTCACAGCCTATATTCACAGTTCATGGTCACTGCAGCTAAGGCTACCTCTGAGTTTCTCATCTCAAAAAAGTTCTTTTTTCTTGTAACTATGAGGTCTAGCAGAGCACATTTTTTTGTTAGCTTCTCAGTTACCTGTGCCAGGAAATGGTCATCAGTGCATTCAAGAAGTCTTCTAGATTACCTGAGCCCTGCTGTGTCTTCCTTCTGGCAGATTTCATGGTGGTTAAAGTCTCCCATGAGGAACAGAACTATGCACATGAGACTTCTTCCAGTTGTTGGAAGAAGGTCTCATCTGCATTTTCTTCTTGGCCAGGATGTCTATAGTAGATATGCACTACTACAAGGCCATGTTGTTTTGGCTGCTATTCTTGATCCATAAACTCTTGTTTGGCTCTGGACCTATCCAAAGGCAGAGCAAAAAGCATTCCGGTTGCTTTCTCACATAGACAGCAGATCCGTTTCCTTTACTTTCCAGCCAGTTCAACAACAAATAATTCTCGTTGCTGATTTCTTTGCCAGTTCTGTTGCCTTGCTTCCTCCTCCTGTATGCTCCCTTCCATGTTTTAGTTCATTGAGAAGCTCCTGTCTTAGCCTGACAGCTTTTCTGCTAAAATTATGGCCTTCTTGCACGACAGGGTGGATTGTTTCTGGTTTTCTTTAAAATTCAGACTCCATTGTTTCTGCCTGATGACTGCTTGCTGGGGAATTTTACTTAGCAATTACCCAAACAAGCCAAATTCTACTGTCCTGATGTCCTGAGTCCTAACTCTGCTGCTCACTGTCCCAGCTGTCCTCCAGATCTGAATTCTGTCACCTTCTGATCATTGTAAACCAAGTGTGCTGTAAATACCTGTGTTGCATCTGTGATACTTTTACAAAAGGCAGCTTGAGAAAAAGTCCCCCATGTGACTTCTTGTGAGCTGCATAATTTAAATAATATTAAGCTGCTTACATGATAATCCATCATAGTTGATGAGTTTAGAGCAGCGATGTGGATTTTCTGTGGAAAAATTGCCTTTAGCTTTTGCTGGGAATCAGTTTGCCTTTAGATGCATGTATTGTTGACAATAAATCCTCAGAGCAGAATGCAGGGTATTTTTAGAGTGCTGATAATAAAGGACCTTGTTTTATTTTTATCTTACTAACAGCATAATCAATTGGATAACTAATGAAGTTGGCCAGTTTAATATGATTAATCTGATTAAAACCCTACAAATCCAGTGCTGTTGCCAGTCTCATGGGAATCCACATTTCAAAATATTTTATAGTATGTGTAGGCATTTTGGGAAAGGAAAAAAAACAACAATCAAGAGCAAATAACTCATCAGTCAGTTTGAAAGCATCTGAATAGTACTCCTGAGTACTGATTAGAATATGGAGGTGCAGGCTCTCTTTCCTCCAAAATATGTAACTAGGGAGAACATGGGATTAGTAATTATTTGAAGAACTGAGTAGCTCAGAATGTTGAAACTGGTGCCACTACACTGAAAATCTGGGGAAATGTTTTCATGCAAATGACTTTATAAATACAAACCTCGAAATCAGTTTTCTTTAATGCTTACAGCAATAAAACCTCTCTCTGAGTCTGAAGTTTCAGAAGACTTTCACCTCACTAAAGGCCAGACAACGACTGTTTTCATCCCTTCCCATGTGAGAGCACACATCTGAATAACTACTTAGGAAGTGGAGGGAATTGATCCAGGTTAGAGATGAACTTTGTCACTACTATTTTGGCATGCTGTTTTTTATGTAGGTAAATTCCCTTATCCTGTACACACCATGGCTACCTGAGCATTGGTAATGAGGGAGGAAAGAACACTAGGAGTGAAGTAGGAAGGCAGAGCAGCTTCTTTGCAGAACAGCTGGGAAAGAACAGTTCTGGAGTGGGTTTTGCAGCCTCAAAAATGAGGCAACAAAAACTTAAGGACTTGCAAAAGATCATAAAGCACATGTACCAGTGTTCTCAACCAAGGCAATTTTCATGTTTGCTAGTCAGAGGAGGCCAGGATGAAGCAGAACGAGTTAGCAGTGTGGTGCCACGCATGGGGCTACAGCACAGACCAGCTTTAGTAGCTGTGTACAACTGTTCCACAGCTTCAGGTCAGAGTGACAGAGGCTATTGCCAGGGCTGCACCAACCCTGGTCACTCAAGGTCTGTGGGTTGGCATCTAGTGGTCTATCTGCTCTCTAAATCGGCTACGTAACTTTATTAGTGTATTCACAGTATTAAAATACCGCAGGAGCTCAGCAGCCACTTGTCTGTTTCAGCATTATCTCACCTTTGTTTGCTTATTTATTAACTTGGAAAAAGAAAATTTGCATCTAAAACGTTTGAAAAAGCCAGGAAACCAGTCTTGACTCTTCAGCTTTTCCTTGCTTACTACAGCCTGCTAGAGAACGTTGAGGTGTTGTTGTGAAGCTTGTCCAGCATGGTGACTTCTGAGAGGGGCAGACTGGAGCCTGGCTGACAGAAGAGTGGTTTTGGTTTGTTGAGTTGTTGTTTGGGGGTTATTTTTGCCTGTCCTTCCCCTTCCAAGATAGTAATTTTTTGGTCCATCTTGAGATGTCAGCAGAAGTACATGGAGCAGTTCTCTTGCACACAGCTTCACTTTCCTTGGTGCTTTATAGAGAGACAGGATGAAGCTAAAATGTCTCAGAGATCCATATGTGATGATCACTGATGCAGAAGGCATAAGTTTGGGTTGTCCAGGTGTCCTGAATTTATTGCAATTGACACAATATAGGCTAGAGGGGCTGAGGGATCCTAAATCCATGGGTTGTTGGCCAGGCAATGTTTTCTTATGTGGCTTCTATTTCTGGAGACATTGCAGTGCCTAAACCATGTCAACTAAAACTCCTCATGAATTTTTTTCCATTTAGAAACAAGAAAACAGCTGCTTGTTACTGCTAAGTTTTCACTGTTTCGCAAATGAGACAATTTCAATACAAGAGAGGAATGGAAATTCAAGTGTGTTTTCAGGAGTGAAAGAGGCATTTCAAATGGTTCCTGTGCATTTATCTCTCTTTCTACAAATATGAGACTGCTTTTCTGTTTCTTTTCCTTAATTCCTTCACTGTATAGTAAGGCTAATTTTCCACTAAAATACGCTTATATTCAGCCAGAGAAGTTCTACATGCAGCTGGCTAAACTGAAGCCTAGGTCTGTGCCACTATCGTTCAAAACTAAAATGTAGTATTTTCCTAACTATGACTTTTTGTTGGACTGGCTTAATTTAATGCAGAAGTAATCAAAATGCTGTTGTCAGAGGTGTATGAAGTGTAGAGGTCCAGAAGGTTTTGCTTTTGCTGAGAAATGAGGTGTTCGTGGACACAAATGGAAGGCAATGTCAGTGAAGCAGCACTCCTGGCAGAGGTGTAAATTATGGGACAGATGTAGACCTCCTCTTGTCTCCTACAAAGAGGGTCTGTGGCAAGGAAGGGACGATAGTAAGAAACTGAACAGGGGAAACTCCTGGGACAGCAGATCAGCTGTTTGGCAGTTTTGTTGCACGGCAAGAGGTGACTAAGTCATGCCATTCATGGTATGAACAGTGATGCAGATGATGGAAAGGTTTTTCTTCTTTGTGGCAGTGAGTTTTGCTGTTCTTCAATATGATAAAATACCTCTGCCTGGTGACTTCTAACCGGAGAGAAGGCCCTTACAGGTGATCAGCTTTGTGATTCAGCACAAAGTAGGATGCAGCACCACGCCACGCAGCAAGAAAAGCTTTGAAGCAATATGGCAAGTGGCTTCAGTTAAGGTTTGTGATGACACGGAGTAGGTGTAGTCAAGTATGGGTTTAGTAGAATGAACCAATTCAATAAATTGCCTGTTATTTGCTTTACCCAATCACATAAAGCTTGATTAAATAGTTACAGAATTAGTGGATTTGCATCAATAGACACTGAATGTTTAGAGATAAACATGCTGGCTATGTCACATGACTTTCCAGATGGGTATGTTATATCCGAGTGGATGTGTAGTTTTTCATTTATTTATAGCAGGAATGACTTTTAGATCTGTTAGGTTATAGTAATAAATTTATTGAACTACCAAATAATTTATCTTCCTGTTTGCTTTCAGCTGATTACAACATCTCAAGGTATCTCAGGATAATATGAACATCTGTTCCCTGGAGATTGACTCTTCACAGACAATAATCATAGAGCTAATAAATGGAGTGGAGAATGGAGTACAGGAAACAACAAGGGACAACTCTGCCTTTATTCGCTAACTCCCACCCTAGTATTTCATTCCTTTCACTAGATTGGCTTTCTAACAAACCCTACAGCAAACTTTCCAGATGCAATAGCCCCTTTTCTTCAGAACAGGATAGAAAATCAGAGAGTGGCTCTGGCACTTGAACATCTTGCTCTAAAAATTTGTGTTACCAAATCATCAGAAGCAAATAGTCCTTCCTCCTTTTCCACCCATTCTGAACCCTAGAGCACAAGACCAGAAGCAGATCTCATTCCACTTCCCATGAGTGTTCTCATGGGAAGATTTCCCATAATTTCTCATAATTTGAAATGAGCGAAATAGGTTACTCTTCTGGTATGCTTTTCAGTTTGCTATTTTTAGTGATAGAAGTAAATCTGACACCTAATTTGCACTTGTTAAAACAGGCTTATGAAAATACATTGTAAATAAATCTTGGGAGGAATATAAATTAGCATGGTTCAGGGTAAAATAACTTCCCTTTTGTGGGTCAGAATGAAAATAATGTTGGGGGAGATTGTTCCACTTCTGTGTGTTGGAGGATTCTTGTATCTTTTTATGTAGCACTGGATGTTGGCCATCACTGGAGACAAAACTTTAAGTGAATACCAAGTCTTGGGCAGGATGACAGCCCTCTTGTTCTAAGGCAGCCAGATGAACGTTAACACTTGGATCTCCTGGATTACAGATGAGATACAACAGACAAATAAATGTCTGTGTACTGAGCAATAAAATAGCTGCAGATGAGCTCTGTGGTTTCTGCAAGACACATGGACATAGTTAATGTACTTCTACAGAGAATGTGTATGGGACAGGATGGAAGAATAGCTTGGTTTTGGTTGTAGCAAAATGAAATTCAGTAGGCTTAGTAGGTATGGTACATGGTCTGCTGTAATGGTAACTGCCACAGTTTTATAACATGGATAATACTCTTATGTCTCAACTCCAGGGGAGCAACTAAGACAGCTTAGTCTCTGCCCAGCACTGAATTTTTATCATATATCCTCTCCTATATCAACCAACCTGATGCTTGGAAAAAGCTTTTCTCTGATGGGATATCTGTTAGGTGGAAGATAAGTGTTCTGTGCGAGAACAGTGCTTTTATTTCTCCCTTTCTGTATTTATAGGAACAATTCTTCTTTAATCCTGATTTTAGTCAGTTTTTAATCATATTCCTTCTTCAAGTTCTGTATGCACAGATTGCTTGTCATAAAGATACCTATTTTTTACAGCATCAATGTAGATTCAGCAGTAGGTGTCAGTTTAATATTGGATGAACTGTTTAAATCTCTCCCCAAACCTTTTCCTTATTCCTTTCATAGCGAGTCAAAGTCTAGCAACTGAAAGGTAATCACTATGGTTACAGTATCCAGTTCTAGCAACAAATGCAACATTTAAGTCTTAACGCTTGTAGCAAATGTGTATATTTGAGACACCCCCGGACATTTGGGATTGTGTTTGCAAGTGTTAAAACAGACAGTGACAGTTTGAGATAATTCCATTGCAATGCTTTTCTTGCAAGACAGTGGTCTGCTTTTATAAGTGTATTGCTTACATAAGAAGTGAAAGAATACATACTAGTTTAAAATGCAGCTCAAAGCAGTGTTGCATTTTTAAAGTCAGAAATATAAGATTTAATCACTGCTTGGTTAGCACTCTGTGTCAACACTGTCGACCAAAAAAAAAAAATGAATCTTGGTTCCTTCACAGCTGCAAATATTATCAGGACATCACCATGGGCCATTTTTAGGCATTATGAGAACTATGAACATTATGAAGCACCAGAATTTCACAAACCTACAGCAGATGACTTTATGGCCGAGGTGGTTGGTATTTCCTGTGTTGAGGTCTCTCACCCCAATTAGTAATGAAATTCCATCCATCTCTTTACAGATGGCAGAAAATCACTGATCTTCCACAGTTCTCTCTAGTAGACAGGTATCCATCCATAAGGCAAATTAACAACCCAAGACTGGAATCGCTTAGGGAGATTTGCTGAGATGCCCATGCATGATATCCGTGCCTCAGTGCTGTTAGTGCAGTACTGGGGGCTCTGCTCAGGACCAAGTCTAATGGGAAAATCTAGACAAACGATGCTTTTATGCTGGCAAATGTCTCTTCTGGCTGTGGCTCAGACATAGGAATGAATCTGGATAGGAAATCTAATCTAATCCAGACCATTCTATAGTTCAGGTCAATATAGGAATGTACAGGGTTGTCTTTATGCTTAATGAATGGGGAAAAAAAAAAGGTGTAGAGTTCCCTGAGAACTGAATTTCAAACATTACTTCAGTAACTAGCAGAGATTGAGAGACTGTATCACAAAACATGACAATGTGGGGTTTGTTATTGCATTCACAGAATGGCACTACTTGCTAATCTCCAAGGGCTCATTCTCCTATAATATTTCATATTATTTTACATTATATTTGTTCATTTTGGAGAAGAGAAGGCTTCAGGCTGACCCGATTGCAGCCTTCAGTACCTGAAGGTAGCCTACAAGAAAGATGGAGAGAGACTTTCTACATGGACATGTAGTGATAGGACATGGGGAAATGGATTCAAAATGAAAGAAAGTAGGTAT
The DNA here is from genome assembly GCF_036250125.1 of Pseudopipra pipra. Classification (NCBI taxonomy): domain Eukaryota; kingdom Metazoa; phylum Chordata; class Aves; order Passeriformes; family Pipridae; genus Pseudopipra; species Pseudopipra pipra. Next base: position 49,881,448 of record NC_087552.1, read on the forward strand.
AGATTAGGTATTAGGAAAAGATTCTTTACTGTGAGGGTGGTGAGGCACTGGAACAGGTTGTGGAGAAGTTGTGGATGCCCCATTCCTGTTCAAGGCCAGGCTGGATGGGGCTTTAAGCACCCTGTGAAAGGTCTTTCTGCACGATTCAGGGGTATGGGAACTAGATGGTCTTTGAGATCCCTTCCAGCCCAAGCCATTCTGTGATTCTATTATTCATTCCCTAGATAATTTTTCATAATGAAGTGCAGAACTAATTGGAATTTTTAATCAAACCTTTAAGGAAATCCCATTCATAATATTTTCCTACAATACAGTTTTAAATAGCACACCATATTTTTTCATTTCATATATGATTTTTTTAACTTTATGATATTATTTTTTGAGACTTTGAGAAAATAGAAATCTTATATAATGTTTTACTGCAAGTAATCTTTTATATTTAGTGACTCATCATAACTGTGGCTTATTTTAGGCCTGAATCTATTAAATATAATACCAGATGTAGAATATTCTCCAGACAGCAAGTCTTTGAACTTTGTAACTAAGTCATCCATATCTCAAGCAGCTAGTACACATTTACCATGGAGTTTGTTTGTTTTGGTATATAAATTAGGAGGTGTCAGCTGCTCTTGCTCTCACTTGACTTTTAAATTGAGGATGTTTGAAAGGGCTCATTGTTTCAGATTAAGCTTCATTCGTATCTGAGTTCTGAGATGATTAATTGATAGCTCCTTTTGCCCTAGAGTTTTTTTTGTTTTGTTTTCCTTAGAGTAACCTTAAGAATTATGTTATTGGTTTGTTTGTTTTGTTGTTTGGTTGTTTTTTTAAGACCATAAGGGACAAAATTAGAAACAGCTGGTCATGAAATAAAATGCAACACATGCTTACCAACTGTAGACCCATGTCACTTCTTGTTTATTCTCTGACTGATTCAATAGATAAAAGAAATGTGGTGCACCTCAACTATCTAATGTTCAGTAAAACATCTTTGATTGCATGATTTAAACTGAAGAAGATGGGAATTAGAACAAAACCAGTGTCGTGGTTTAACCCCAGCTGGTAACTACACACCACACAGCCACTTGCTCCCTCTCCCACTCCCACTCCCCTGCCCCCAGCAGGAATGGGGTGCAGGAGAATTGGAAGGGTAAAAATGAGAAAACTCGTGAGTGGAGATAAGAACAGTTTAAAAACAGAAATAAATTAATAATATTAGTAATAAATTGTAGTAAAATGAAAATCACAAAGAGAGGGAGATAAAATCCAAGAAAAATAAGGGATGAAAATGAAAGCAATTGCTCACCACTAACTGACCAATGCTCAGCCAGATCCCCAGCAGTAGCAACTGCTGGCCAACTTCTGCCCTAGTTTCTTGCTGAGCATGATGCCATACAGTCTGGAATATCCCTTGGGTCAACTGCCCTGGCTGTGCCCCTTCCCAGCTCCTTGTGCACCCTCAGCCTCCTCACTGATGGGGTGGCGTGAGGAGCAGAGGTGGCCTTGCCTTTGTTGTAAGCCCTGCTCAGCAATAGCTAAAACATTCCTCTGTTATCAGCATTGTTTCCAGCACAAATTTAAACCACAGCCGCCTACCAGCTACTGTGAAGAGAACTAACTCTACCCCAGCCAAAACCAGCACAAACAGCAGAATGGTTAAGATACTGGATAAAAGGGGATGTGCCAGTAGTGTGCAGTGAACATAGAAGAAACATGCCAAGGGAGATTACAGGAGAAATCTTCAAAGGATGAGATTTGGGACTAATTTTTATTTTCTGTTATATTTTTTCTGCCACAAGAAAAATCAAACTGTGCCAATGATATTTCCAGCTGATATTAAAGTAAGGAGCCACAGTTAACATCAGAGAGTATTAGAATATCACAATGATCACCTTGAATGTTAGGGCAGTAGAAGTGGGATTATATTCAATACCGAAAAGTCATAGACTAGGAGACTAATCACAAGGATTTATCTTATGAGATCTTGTTGAGGAATGGGATAAAAAAAAGATGAAAGAGCTGAATATTTATCTATATCATGTGTCATTGTTATGGAGATAGGATAGAAGAAACAGGATTGTTATAATCACTAAATGTTGCACTCCAGATAAATCAGAAACAAGCTAATATTACTGTCCATGAGCACAAGGGACTGGGAATGCTGAACATTGTCCTGGTCCTTCACAGAAGGACCATTTAATTAAAGAGGAGATTTATTTAGTCTGGGGCAGTCACAGAGAAGGGCTGTGGTGATGGTCAGGTCAATGGACAGTGCAGTCCTGAATTTCAAGTCCAGCCTTGTGTGACAGCAGCAGGCTTAGTTAACTGGAGTTTGGGAAATCTGCATGCTACTGTACAGGGATGCTGATGCCCTCTTATATGAGCTGTTTGTTCTGCCAGGTAGTGGTGGGCTGTAAAAGCCAGACTGGTCATTATGCAGGTAGTCAGAGTACAGATCTGTGACACACTGTGGGTCTGAGCTATCGCCAGCTGAAAAACTTCGGAAAGGTGTGGGAAATGCAGAGCATCAGCTTAAAGGCCACAGATGTGGACAACTTTTACATACTGGCAGGGCTACCTTCTCTGACTTCCAGCGTGATACATTTGCTTTTACATAGTGATAAGAACCGATTGTCAAAAATGCACTTCTGACAAATATGCTGCTTTACTGTCAGCATCGGAATGATAGCTGGTAATGCTGAATATGCCTCTCCTGAAGCAGATGTTCCCTCACTTGCGTGGTGTAAGAGCACAACTCATCCCTTCCTCAGCTTCAGCATTATCCTGATAACTCCAAGGATGCCCGCAAGCTCTTGTGAGGCCTGGCTGCTGTGTGCTACTCCCTGCTGGCAAGAGACAGCAACTTAGGAGACTGCAACTTCAGTTTAGGCTGCCCGGGCACAATCTGGATGTGGCGAAGTGTCCTGTTGGCAGGGGCTGTCTGTAGCTGTTTGATTGGAATTATCATTTACATCTTTATTAAGGTATCCTGGGGAAGGTGATGGTTGAAAAACAGAATAAAGGCAGGACAGTGAACATGGAGAAGAGGTGAAGGAAGCATGAAGTACTGTGACAGGAAAAAGTGGTCAGTGAGGGATCAGCAAAGACTAGCTCTTCAGAGAGCAGAAAAATGATCAGGAGGGATCAGAAAACAGTTCAGGAAATCACTTCTCTGAATTATATTTTAAGTGAAGTAAGGGAACGACATTTCCCTCCACAAAGTTTTCACTTCTAAGGAACAGGAAAAATAAAAATACAACAGAAGGAAATTAAGCAGGACTGTGCTGGGAAAGCCTCGGAAAAGAGAGAGGCAAGATTGCACGATTGTGCATCAGAGAATAGCAGCATCAGACGGAGGCATGAGGTGTTTTGGGGGCTTTTTTTTTTTTAGGTCAGCAAACAAATGGAAAAATTAAAAGAATTTTCAATCATTCAAAAGTAAAACCTTAAGTTTTCTTACTGAAAGTTCCTCTAAAATATTTTTAATCAAATGACACCCCACATTTGCTTTGTTTTGCTTTTTCTAAACTACTTAACATAATTAAGTATAGATGAATATGCTATAAAAATATAATCTTAAAAATCAATATACCAGGCTGTTGACGCAGTATTTTTTTATATTAGAGAGGTCAAAAGACTTCATAAAATGTGAGAAGAATTAATGAATAATTTAAGAAAAAATATTTCTGTTCTGAGAGCCCTCCCCAGATTTCCACCTAAATGATTCAAAGTGCGTGGGTGTTCAGCCTCTTTCTAAGCTACACCTACAAGTTTTTATATGAACTACAGAATCATGCAGGTTGGAGGGAAGCTCCAGAAAATCTCCTCCAGCTCACAGCATATCCAATGAGATCAGCCTTCTTGGGGCCTCATCCACTTGAGTTTTGCATATCTCCAAGGATGGCTACTCTACAACCTCCCTCGGCAACTTGTTCTGGTGTTTCATTGCCCTCAGAGGGAAAACCTTCATCCTTATGTTCAGTCAGAATTTCTCATGTTTCAATTTGTGCCCCTTGTCTCTCATCCAATCTTTAAGATGTGTGTAACTTAAATACAAAAAAGCTCATGTACTGAACTAAAAATTTCATTAGAACTGATTGTGATTGTTAATGATATTACATGAGGATACTGACTTTTAAATTCTTCTTATGTATTCCTGCATGATGTGTTAACATTCTTTTTGAACAGGAAATTTCTCATTGTTTAGAAGCACGTTAAAATAGAGCTATATGTGACAACATAAGACAATCTGTGTTTAGAAGTTTCAACTGTATTGTAATTATCTCTAAAATATCTTTTGCTCCACTGAGCACTATTTGAAATTTTGGCTGAAATGCTTAGCTTTAAACATGTAGACCAGAAAATCAAGTAGATCAAAGGGCTTTTGTAATTTGCTAAATCTTCTTCATTTATAGGTTCTCACAGGAAAAGTTCTCACAGATATGTGCTGGGCTGGTAATTTTAAACACTGAACTGGTGGGGAATATCTGTCTTTCATTAATGTGTAGGTAATCCAGAAAATTACTTTCATTCACATAAGGTATTTTTCTGAGGTAATCTTCTGCATTATTTTACTCTGTAATATTCTAGTAATAGCATGTGTGTACTTGCATGATATTTTTCTTTTTAACTTAAGGTGTGTCAGGAAATAATACTGGGGATTAATTTTTTTAACCATGAAATGCTGTCATATCTCAGCAGAAGCATGACAGAAATAGAGCTCATGATCATCTAGAACATTTCACTGTAATCGAATTCTTATTAGTAATGAAGAAAATAATAGTGAAAGGCTTTGAGTCACTTTGAGTAATAGTTATTAAACGTCAAACATGTTTTACTTTGTTTTAGATTCTTGTCATATTCCCAAGTATGAAAAAATCTGAGGGCTGAGGAGGAAAGGAAAGCAAAGCAACTTTTGCTAATATACTTTTAGCAAAGGACTGTTGGGAATCAAATTTTGTATTTGCTTGCCTATAGGGATGCACAGGCGATTTGTGAATGTATTCAGCATTTTCTTTAGCTGGTAAGTAGCAAATAATATTTCCTTCTGGCCAATGCACATTGTATAAAGGAATAAGAGTGTAGCCTAAGTACAGGAATGCTTCAGTGTATATCTTGGCATAAGAACTGGCTTCCAGCTAAGCTTTTCATAATCATCGGCAAGCTTATATAGAGGAAGATCTGACATTTGATTTTAGAATAGTATGTCATTTCCCTTTCTTTTCTCTAAGATATATCATACTTCTTTAATAAAAAAGACACATTTCCCTAATAGAAGACACTGATATTATGATAAATGACCATAATAGAAGCCATAGGGACCAAGATAGTGTTTGCATTATTTTCTCATCTGTTTGTAAATATTATTTAATATCAATTTTTACTTTGATGTGGCTGTTTTGTGTGACTATGAGTAATAAGAGTTTCTATCCAAGCCAGAGTGCTCCTGGCTCTCTTCATCTCCTGAGTATATTCTGTAAAGCCACTGAGGAATCAAATAAAACTCGAACCTGTACAAATTCAGAACGTGGTGCATCCTGCCTCTTGAATTTGTCTACTAACACTGATTTGGTTAGGATAACAGATAGCCTGGCTTTTGCACAAGCTTACAGAGTTTCTACAATTACATTGCAAAGAAAGGCTACAGAATGTGGTGGTCAAGGCAATGCAACATTTGTATGGGGACAAACTGAAAGTAAAATTGTCAGTGGAGATTCTGGGAAAGAGGAAGATCGCAGAAAAAAGGAAGACCTTATTTCAGTCCTGGGAAAATCTGAAAGGAGAAATTAAAGGAGAAAATTAGCAGTTTTACTTTAAATTTAGGAAGGTATCAGTGCCATACAAGAACTGTTTCTGAGCTTCTCGACTTATACACATTGTTAGTTTAAAATACTGAATTGCTCTGTTAGAACTTTAGAAGCTCTAATATGTATTTTAGGGATGTCCACATGAACAAATTACTTGATCACCTGAATTTTGACACTAGTTTTCTCAGGTACTTTCTATAACTTTTTGATTACATTCTCCTCTCAGAAGCAATATTTAGCCTTGATTTAGAACAAAGCTTTTGTCTGCTGCCACTCAATCATAAGCTACTGAGCAAGCCATTCCTTTGTTTCCTTAACCACATTTAGAGGCAGTGGGACCTGGATCCACATCCTTTTCTTGAAAGAAGTTAGTATTTCTGATGGACAAGTAACTATATACCTTTATGATCTTAGCCATGCCCAGCAGAACAGGGCTAAAGAGCTCTGTCTTATGCACTCTATGAAGGCTTGTAAACACCTAAAATATAGTGGGAAGATGTAGGTAATATAGCCAGCAGCAAATCCAGAAAAATTACTATTATAAGAAACTAACATGGGATTCACAGACCTCCTTAAGCAATGAAGAACAGCACACCAGCCTTTCACAGAAAAATCGGGAGAGGCAGGTGGTGACTGCCTTTGGAAATCGATGCTCTTTTCTGACAAATGCATTAATATATAATGGCTGGTAGCATCAGCTGTAGGCAACTTCCTTGATCTAATAAAGACAACTCTTACATTTCAAAGATGCTGAAATCTAAATTTGGCTTTTGATGCCAGTCTTGATCAATATTTTAATTAAAGAAACCTATCATCCTTCCTTTAACTACCACTTTCCACTGTGTGTGGCCACATGTAATTTTTTGTCCTGCAACGATGAGGTAATTTTGAAAATGCTTGTTGAGAGAGACAAATAGGTAGACTTCTTTTGCAACATTAACAGTGAATCCGACGCTACATTCTGTGATTATGCACGCTAGCTATTTGACCATTGTTGCGAGTTTCCTTAACGTGCTTCTATTTCCCTAGCAACTGAAGCAGAGTTAATTAGCCTGGCCTAAAGTTCAAATACCCTCATGAGTATAAACAGTTCAGGTGCACTAGTTACCAAGTATTAGTGAATAATGATCCCATCAAGGAAATTTGTAATATTACAGAGTGAAAGAAGCAGAATTTGCTGAATGTTTTGTTCACAAGAACTTACATGTTAATGAGCACAACTTATGTCTGACAAGGACCTTTAAAGGAAATAGGAGAATCATATTAAATTCAGAGATATGCTTTTGATGTCTGTTTTGTTGTACTTCTGGTAGATTTAAAAGTCTGTGCATGCTGCTTTGACTATTCCAATAACCTGAATTTCGAAGCAATTTGTCTGAATTTCTGGAATTGTTTCATTTTTTGTTATTTGCTTATGTACTCATAACTGTTTTTTATTTCTTCATAAGACTGATGTCTTTTATGTAATGAAGTTCACATGTGAACTGACTAGTTTTGAATGTACTAGAAGGCTATGCCCAGTATCTTACAAAGCAAAATTTCAAATTACCTTTGTTCATGGTAATGTGCTTACAAAGACAGTATTTAGAGGGGCTTTGTTTTGGAGTAAAATGGTAATTCATCCCCTGCAACAGCTCACCTTATTAGTTCCACTATGGTTTAGTATTTTATCCTAAAACATGCTCTGAATACTAAAAATGTCCCTTTTTACGAGTGCATCACACGTGAAGAAAAAGAACATTCTAAACATTTTTCTCAATACATTAAAGATGTACTTGCCAGAGATATTCCTGCAATGATGAGTAGCAAGATTACTACCAAGATAAAGTGTGGGGGGGTTATTCTTTTTGATCCTAAGAACTTTAATTTTTTTTTAATTCCTTTTCTTTCACTTTGTTTCCAAATTCCCCTCTTATGGGATAGTCTATTCTTCAATTTTTAGCCTTTTACTATGTGAATATAAAAATCTTCCTTTATCATGGGAATGACTGTCTACTGACTACAGAAATGACCAGTATAAAAGTCCAGGCTGTGTCAAGTTCATTTACATAATTTGTTTTGTAATGGACTTGATAAAAGGGGTTTTAGAAGATGAAGGAAGAAGAAACCCTACAGAATAGTGATGGGCCAAGGTTAATTTAACTTGAAATGAATCCATAGGGAGCATGATCTCTTTCCACAGAGGAGAGCAAGTTTTTTTGCTACTCAGTTAATCCTTTCCTGAAAGCATCACTGATCCTGAAAACTAACAGATCACCTTGCCAGAGGATTTCTCTTTCCAATCAGTGACACAAGGCTGGACCTTTAAAGCACGAAGATTACTTCAACATATTTTTTCTTAGTTTCCTAACATTATGATATACTTTTTGGCTCATTCTAGCTAGCACATCTGGTTTATATTTTTCCCTCTGTAAGAAAAGCCTGAAGCCCACAATCTGCTAGATGTAAGTTATAAAGCTTAGCTTTCTTGTAAGAGTTTCATACTTTTCACAGAACTTGGAAGATACTGCATGGAAAAGGTGCCTCTAGCAGTTATTTTCCAATTGCACAAGGATCTACAACAGCCTATGCAATTCAAGAGAATGAGGTTTCTGTTATATGTTTCTAACTCAATTTTCTTCACTGTATTCAACATATTTTAGCAGTCAGTGTTAGCTTTAGTGGATAACTTTAATTTCTCTTGAATATGAAAGTAGAAAATATTTATATTTCTGTCAGTTTTGCCTTAAGTCAAATTTATGTGATTCATGCTCAAACAGACAACCCTTCTTCCTGCTTCTTACGTTCTCCCAATTTATTTTCAGCACCATCTTACTGGGAAACAGTATTATGTGTAGTTATAATGGAGTTCACAACCTGTACCCTGGCCCACAGTTGACTTCCAGGTGAAACTGAATACTAATCTCCAGAGCTCTAATGGGCAAGGGCCTGAAATTTTGCCTTCTTGTGCCATATTGTCACTAGTTCAATCTATGTTAAGCAGATGTTCTCTGCTGTACCCTCATTAGACCTGGTCTATTAGTCATCCCATCCAGACAACCTATTCAAACAGCCAGTGGCTTTCATTTACCAAACCCATACATTTCCTTTAGGAGGACATCCAGGTGAACTGGAGAAATAATAGGTCAGCATAACCGTCACAGTCTGATGAGACTGGAATGTTTACTAAAGAGGATGAGTTATGAGACAGACCAAAATTCTCTCTCTCAGCAACTGTAAATTCAAAATTAGGGGGCTCTAATCGAGGAAGTGTGGAAAAAACAGAAGAAATAACAACCCTTTATTAAAAGATATATGTATGTTGGCAAAAACAGTAACAGAACACAAAAAGCTAGACAGTAATCCTAGAAAAAAACCAAACAAAAAAGGTCTGACTGAACACTTCTCTGTCCTTTAGCGCAGTCCTAATCGTGGCCTGCAGGGGGCGCTGTTGGGCTCTGGGGTCACCACGCGGGGAGGGGGGTCTGGGGGGTGGTCTCGGATCGCGGGAGAAGCCGAAAGGAAAATGGAGACCCTCCCGCCAATGGGAGAAAGGCAGAAGGGAAAGCAGTTCACCCCACGGGACTCACTGTTCCCAGATGATGGTGTTCCAAGGCTCGCCCCTTCTCTCCCAGCAAGCACAGACCTCTCCAATGAAAAAAAACCAAACCAGTAGATCCCGGCGGGAGTCATGAGGCAGTGGCGGCGCAGGGCCAGTGGTCAGGCCCCACAAGGATGAAAGAACAGAAAGACTGGCTTCCAGGCTTTTCCTCCAGAAATGCCCGGATACAGTCCTGGCGAGAGAACTCCGTGGTCTGACCTGTCCTCTGTCTGGGCGGCTGGCTCCCCAAATCTCCAAAACCTTCCCTCCCTCACTCCAGCATTTGATGGGCCATTAGCATGGAATGCAGTCTGGCCAGCCATTTCGTTTGTAAGGCTAATTGATTCCCTTCCCCCTTCACTATTCGAACTCTGTTTCTCTTACAGCGAAGCAGGGAAAGAAAAATTTCTCTCTCAGATTTATAACCTATAACAACGACCTTCTTCCTGCATGAGCTGGTGACAAAGTCCATTTGTGGCCTGGAAAGCAGAAGAAGCAACAGGGTGCCCATGACCCTCAGGCAGTCTATGCAGCTCTGCTGTTTACAATGAATACACCAGCACATCTGTGATCTGTTGGAAGGTGTGCTATAGGGTTAGTCTGTGTAAAGTCCTTGGTACAGAGGCAGGGGCCCAGCCTGTTTTGCTAGCTTTCTAGATCACCCCAAAACACGTATCCTCTTGTTCATGGTGAGGGCAGTGGCTTCAGGCTTGGAGTTCATTTTTATGAGTAGACTTGAGTATTTTCACATGTTTTGATCAGCAGAGGATAGGAGAACATATCTATATTTGATGAATACCATAAATAATGGAAGCAGACCATTTGAAATGAACAGTTTTGTGGTTTCCTGGAGGAGTCAGTCACTGCTTTCATGTTTTTAGGTCTTCATATGGCATTTGAGGAGTCCCAATCACATGTTTGTTTTGCAATATTTCAGAGCTTTTGCTAAGGGTTCTACTTGATTTGACAACACAGAAATTACTTGGTGAATAAGATTTTCTTTTGACTTATGACCGGACTTTGTCTTAAATAATGATGTTTAAAATAAAGTACTAAATGTTGCCTTTTGGGTTTCTCTTCTTGTGTTTTTGCTGCTTGGCATCTGCCACATTTATTTTTCCTTTTCTGCCATTTCTATCTGGATGCAGTTAATAAAAAATACATGCCCAAGGTATCTATCTCTGCACCATGTTTCTTTCAGCTGGTCTGGCTGAGTTTATATCAAGCTATTTCTCGGTGTGTTCCTTCAGAGATTTCTTGGTCAGCTGTCTGAGAGTCACAAAAGTCACACAGGAATTTCTCCTTCACTTCCACCCAGACAAGTGGTGCTGCTGGGCAGGAAATACTTTCTGAAACTCAGGGACAGGAATATACACTTTTTATAGAAGTTCAGAGTGTTAAAACCAGGTGGTGTTGATACTGGTCAATACAGAAGTAGCTGTCATTTATTTTTTTTTTTTTTTATTAAAGCCCTAAGAGTATAATTGGGCTTACCATGGTGAACTGTTCCTTCATTTTCATTACTTATCAGCTTTCTTTATTGTCTGTAGTTTGCATTCAGTTAACACCAGCCTCTGATGGACAAAATGCCTCTCCAACTACATGGCATGAGAGTTCTGTGTTCTCACATTTTCCTGTCTTGTATATTTTCAAAAACCCATCAAGGAAAGTCCACTCTTGTTCACTTGCTTGCCCACAGTAAGTAGACCACAAACATTCTGATTAAAATCCTGTGTACACTGGGTATGTGGGGGAAGGAGACTTGAAACAGAAGAGAGTTACGTAGCCATCTGAGATGAAGCATGCCTGTAAGAAACAGCTACACTTAAGACAAATAAGAAGAAGCTCCGATTTTTATGGAGTCCCTTTCAGAATAATACTTACTACCTGAAAGACAACACTGTCATCAGTCACAGCCAGCACATCTTCACGAGAGGAAAGTCCTACTTATCAAACCTAATTTCCTTTTATGACAAGGTAACCCACCTAGTGGATCAAGGGAAGCCAGTTGATGTAATCTTTTTGGATTTCAGTAAAGCTTTTGATACTGTCTCTCACAGGATCCTTCTGGACAAACTGTCCAGCACACAGCTGGATAAACACATCATACAGTGGGTGAGCAATTGGCTCATGGCTTGAGCACAGAGGGTAATAGCGAATGGGGTAACATCAGACTGGTGACCTTCTCCGAATATCTAACCTAAACCTCCCCTGACACAACTTCAGGACATTCCCTCAGGTTCTGTCACTGTCAGCACCTGCCCCTCCTCTTCCCCTCATGAGGAAGTTGTAGACTGTGGTGAGGTCTCAGTCTCCTCTTCTCCAGGCTGAACAAACGAAGTGACCTCAATCACTCCTCACACGGCTTCCCCTCAAGGCCCTTCACCGTCTTCATTGCCCTCCTTTGGACACTCTCTAATAAATAACTTAATATCTTTCCTATATTCTGGTGCCCAAACTGCACACAATATTCAAGGTGAGGCTGCCCCAGTGCAGAGCAGAGTGGGAAAATCCCCTCCCTCAGCTGGCTGGTGATGCTTTTGCCTGATGCTCCCCAGGACATGGTTGGCCCTCCTGGTTGCCAGGGCACTGCCGGCTTGTATTCAACTTGACATCAGCCAGGATCCCCAGGTCTCTTTCTGCAGCACTGCCTTCCAGCATCTCATTCTCCACTCTGTATGTACATCCAGGGTTGCCCCATCCCAGGTGCAGAATCTGTCACTTCCCCTTTTTGAACTTCATATGGTTGGTGATTGCCCAGTCCTCTAATTTGTGAGGTCTCTCTGCAGGGTCTCCTTGCCTTCAAGGGAGTCAACAGCTCCTCCCAGTTTTATGTTGTCTGCAGACTTGCTTAGTATTCCTTCTAGTCCTCCATCCAAGTCATTTATGAAGATGTTGAAGAGCACTGGGCCTAAGATGGAGACCCGTGGAACCCCATTAGTGACAGGTCACCAGTCTGATGTTACCCCATTCACTACTACCCTTTGTGCTCGACCTGTAAGACAATTGCTCACTCAGCACATGATGTGTTTATCTAGCTGTGTGCTGGACATTTTCTTTCATATTTTCAGTGGTTTGTTTTACAAGCCAGAGTAAGACTAGACATAGTATAGATTCATTGCTGCTAAAATATGTCATGATAATGCCCCGATTAACTACACAGGTGACAGGTAAGGCTGATTAATCCATCGTCCTCTACCATAACCAGTTTCAGAAATTCACTATTTTTATTTTCTGAATGATTTTCATAAGTCATCCATGGTTGGTGTCTTCAGATGCTGAAAATACAGACTGTCAAGCTGTATGCCAAACTCTGAAGGGGGGGAAAAAATAAGGGCAGGGGGAAGGATTTAACAGACTATTCAAAACCAATCCCATTACATAATTAACAAACAATTTTCACAGAATCATAGAATCAGCCAGATTGGAAGGGACCTCTGAGATCATCAAGTCCAACCCTTGGTCCACTACCAGCATGGTTACTAGACCATGGCACTAAGTGCCACAACCAGTCTCATCTTAAAAACCTCCAGGGATGGAGAATCCACCACTTCCCTGGGCAGCCCATCCCAATGCCTGATTACCCTCTCTGTAAAGGCTTTCTTCCTAATATCTAACCTAAACCTCCCCTGGCACAGCTTAAGACCATGCCCTCTTGTCTTACTGATAGCTGCCTGGGAGAAGAGACCAACCCCCACCTGGCTACAACCTCCTTTCAGGGAGTTGTAGAGAGTGATGAGGTCTCCCCTGAGTCTCCTCTTCTCCAGGCTGAACAACCCCAGCTCCCTCAGTCTCTCCTCATAGGACTTGTGCTCGAGTCCCTTCACCAGCTTTGTTGCTCTTCTCTGGACCTGCTCCAGCCCCTCAATAATTCCTGAACTGAGGAGCCCAGAACTGGACACAGTCCTCCAGGTGTGGCCTCACCAGCACTGAGTACAGGGAAAGAATCACTTCCCTGGTCCTGCTGGCCACACTGTTCCTGATCCAGGCCAGGATGCCATTGGCCTTCTTGGCCACCTGGACATACTGCTGGCTCATGTTCAGCTTCCTGTCAATCCAAACTCCCAGGTCCCTTTCTGCCTGGCCCCTCTCCAGCCACTCTGTGCCCAGCCTGTAGCGCTGCATGGGGTTGTTGTGGCCAAAGTGCAGGACCCAGCACTTGGCCTTGTTGAACCTCATCCCATTGGAATCAGCCCATCTCTCCAGTCTGTCCAGGTCCCTCTGCAGAGCCCTCCTGCCTTCCAGCTGATCGACACTTCCCCCCAACTTGGTGTCATCTGCAAATTTGCTAATGGTGGACCCAATTCCCTCATCTAAATCATCAATAAAGATCTTAAATAGAACTGGGCCCAACACTGATCCCTGGGGGATACCACTAGTGACCGGCTGCCACCTGGATGCAGCACCCACTCTCTGGGCCCGGCCCTCCAGCCAGTTCCTAACCCAGCACAGAGTGCCCCTGTCCAAGCTGTGGGCTGCCAGCTTTTTCAGGAGAATGCTGTGGGAGACGGTGTCAAAGGCTTTGCTGAAGTCCAGGTAGACACATCCACAGCCCTCCCCTCATCCACCAAGTGGGTTACTTGATCATAAAAGATCAGGTTGGTCAGACAGGACCTGCCCCTCCTAAACCCGTGCTGGCTGGGTCTGATCCCCTGTCCATCCTGTAGGTGCTGTGTGATTGCACTTAGGGTGATCTGCTCCATAACCTTGCCAGTGCCAGGCACCAAAGTCAGGCTGATGGGCCTGTAGTTTCCCGGGTCCTCCTTCTGGCCCTTTTTGTGGATGGGTGTGACATTTGCCAACTTCCAATCATCTGGGACCTCCCCAGTGAGCCAGGACTGTTGGTAAATGATGGAATGTCTTCTTGCAAATTAATAAGCTGCTAGAAGCAAGTAGTGTAAACTTAACAGTATCTGTGCAAGACTGTGGTGAGTTAGTACTAAGTATTTCTCTTGTTTCTTCTTGGTCTTAACTTCTCTGTGCCTCACTCAGCTCACTCACCTGTAGAATAATAAATCTTGGCTAATTCTGAGGCTTAATTAATTGCACTCATTAAAGGACTATGGTTATTACATTGTGATATGTAAAATGTCAGATTTTAACTGGTAAGAAATGAAACATCTTAATAGCTATACATGAGAAGAGATATGTCTCTTGAATGCGCTTTTACCTTTTTTTTGCAGGAGTAATTTGCAAAGCAGAAAGGAATAGAAACGAAAAAATAAATCAGTATAAGTTTTCTTTTGCTGCTAATTTTGCAAGACTTCTTTAAAGTGGGAATGTGTAGACTTTGGAAAGACAGCATAGTGTCCTCAGCCTAGAAAGAGGATCTGGAACTCAAATATTGAAGGCATCCTGTTAATCTACCACCTACTATGATATACCAGCTGAATCTTTTGGAAAGCTATAGCTCTGATACTAGAAATGGTGTCTTTGTAGTCAGTATTATTTTTTTTTGAGACCTTTTTTTGCTTTAGAACCAAGTAAAAGTGTATTTGTCATTGCCTGGGGAACTGCAAGCACGTGGCTCCTCTGAAGGCCCACAGGCTTTTAGTACATTTCTGCTTGAAATTTTGGTAGACTTGCAATCCCGAGCGATTTTTGGATTGCTTAGGAGGGAAACTGCCTTTTCATCCTTTCAATTAGTTTGTATATAGCAGCTACTCTCAACTCAATTAGTATTTGTTACTTAAAATACTCCCTGCAGCTATCCTACAGTAGCAAATTAACATTTAGTTAAGAAATTTGCAATTTCTTGATGCAAATCACAGAGGGAAATATACATATATATACACACACATATATATACACAAGTATATATATACACACATATAAAGAGTGGGTTTTGATACTTCACTGTGGAACCATTTGATTTAAATTGATGAATGCCCCCATAGGAGGAGGTGTTGGAAAAGGTTTGAAAAAGCCTGGGGACAACAGGAACAAGGTGCCAGGAATCCTAAAAATGCATAGGTTCTGTTCTGGGCTATAACAAAAGGAAAATACAGACAAGGATGTTGGAAGATTGTGGTCAACCCCTTGGTTGAGAACTACAACATTATTGTTGTGGACTCTGTTAATAGTCTAGGCTTTGCTGTAGAGGTTGGTGTTGAAGGAATAAGAAACACAGGGAATAAACACAAGGAGATAACAGTGGATACTGTTTACCTGGACTTCAGTAAGACTTTTGTCACTCTTCCTTAAGATCCTCATAGAAAAGCTGATCAAGCATGTCCCAGATGAACAGACAGTGGTTTGGATTGAGAGCTGGCTGAAGAGCCAGGCCCAGAGGGAAGTGATCAGTGGCACAAAGTCTGATTGGAGGCCAGTAACTAGTACTGTAGCCCAGCGGTCAATGCTGAGTTCAGTCCTGTTGAACATCTTCATTACTGACCTCTATGACAGGGCATGACACCAAACTGGGAGGAGGGGCTGATACACCAGAGTTATGCCACCATCCAGAGGGACCTTGACAGGCTGGGAACCTCATGAACTGTACCTAGGAGAAGTGTAAATTCCTGCTGCTGGGGAGGAACAACCTCATTCACTGGTACATGTGGGGGACACACACTCACCTGGAAAGCAGCTTCAACATCAGCTGCAAGGTGCCCTTGCTGCAAAGAAGGCTAATGGTATCTTGGGCTGTGATAGACAAAGTGTTGCCAGCAGGCTGATGAAGGTGATCCTTCCCCTCTATTCAGGACTGGTAAGACCATACCTGGAGTACTGTGTCCAGTTCTGGGCTGCTCAGAACAACACATACATGGAACTACTGGACATAGTTCAGTTAAAGGGCCACAAGGATGTTGAAGGGATGGGAGCACCTCTCCTGTGAGAAAAGGCTGTGAGAGTTGGGACTGTTTAGCCTGGAGAAGAGAAGGCTCAGGGGTGATCTCATCAATATCTATAAATGCCTGAAGGGAGTGTGCAAAAAGGACAGAGCCAAGCTATTTCCAGTGGTGCCCAGTGGCAGGACAACAGTGATCAGGAACAAATTGAAACACAGGAAGTTTCTCCTGAACTTCATGAAACACATTTTTTACTGTGCAGGTTGACTGATCACTGGTACAGGTTACCAACAGAGGTCATGGAGTCTCCATTCTTGGAGATATTAAAAAGCTATCCGGGCATGGTCCTGCACAACATGCTCACAATGGCCTTGCTTGAGCAGAGGGATTGGACCAGATTACCTCCAGGGGTGCCTTCCAATCTCAACAATTCTGTGATTTTTATCACAGGAAAGTGAAAAGTTTACAGTTTTTAAGTAGTTTCAATTCTGGATGTTTGTGCAGCCGCAACGTCTACTGTGAAGAATTTGGCCTGTCTGACTTAGATAATCACCCTTCACTAATACACGTTTATGCAGTAGATGGAACTGTTTACTGAGATAACACAAGAGGTGAATTAGGCCTGAATGGGTTTATTTAAGCTGTAGTGCTTCACACATTCTGCTAGCACACTGTACGCTGCATTAGCTGCTTTCTGCCTTATTACCCTATAAGGTTCTAAATGTTTTGGGACTTTGTTATTGCAGAGAATTGGCTTTCCACATCTGATACCTCTGCTGCTGCAATTAGTGTTAACGGGTGAACAAACAACCAGTTTTAAAAGAGAGGGGATAAAGCAGAAACATCTCATGAACAGTAATAACCTATATAACTTTTCCCTTCCTGTCACAGCAAGCTAGGAAGTGGAAAATGGAAGCAAATAACCAAGAATGTGACATGCTCTGGGGACTTTAAACTGACATGTGGTATTAAGAGGTATCTATTATAAGTGAGGGAAATTTCCAGGCATGCATCTTTAGAAATAACCGGAAAATCTTGTAAATGTTATTTTGCAAGTGTTATGTTTGTTTAAATTCTCTGTGAAATTTCTAAGTACTTGACTTGTTTCCTACTTCACACTTTTGCACTTTATGAAGACTCTAGCTCAAAACTTCAGTGGCAGAGACACTCTCAATATTGAAGGGGTACACTGGGCGTGCAGTGAGATCAATTAGCTAGAACAGTTTCCAGAGTTACAGACTTTTTGCTTTGAACTCTCTATATAATTTCTGTGGTTTGAGTAGAATGATGGTAATCTGCATAGTCATTTTGTTTCTGGTATTGATGTCTGTTGAAAATGGTGTTAGCTCTGTTGTTGTGCCTTATAACACGGGGTGGTAGAAAAAAGCATCCACGTATGTGTCTAGGAAGCCTTTAGATAATCCATTTTGAAGTGGATCCAATACAGAGATGAGCAGCTCCAAACATTAGTATGATATGAACTAAACTCACTCTTTGCACTGAAAGGGAGCTTAATTAGATTTTTTAATTTAATTTAAAATTGTAGAAATCACAATTATTTCAAACTGGTTTAAAAATAAGGAAATGAGTGGAACTTTCTGTCATGTGGCATACATTCATACATAATGCAGCCGATTTATATTCTGGAGTGTGGGGTTTATGGTGCATTCCAGCAAGATTAATGGGTAAAACCTGTGGTAATGAAGAACTGACCAACTAGTTTGACATTGAACTGTGTACAAGGAAGAATACATCTAGTGCTAATCAGGTAACACATAACAAAACGATGTTCCTTAATCACTTGTTGTGTTATTAAGAGGAAAGTCCTATGAAGACAGTAGTAGTCACTGAAGTAGACTTTAATGTGGAACATTAACCCAACAGCAGGAAATTAGAGATTTAGAATTTGAAATGTCTGTAAAAATGTTTACAAAAGAGAAATGGGGAGTTGCATAGTACAGTGTGCAGCTCTGTTAATCCCTGATTACAAACAAGTTATTTCAAGACTAGTGTTCCAAGTAACTCACAGCTGAACCTAACCCAAGACTGGCAGTTGATGATGGACCATGTAATACCATAATAAAAAAAGAGCACTATAGCAGCAGTGAGAATCAGAGGAAATCTACAGCTGTTATGGATATAAGAAAAGTCTCTGTTTTCTTTGAACTCTTCCTTTTGTGTCTAATATCACTCCTGAAAAAGCTTCAGATTAAAAAAAAAACCCACAAAATCTGTTGAGTATTTTTTTTTCGGTTACAACAGTAGCCCTTGTAGTTAGAAGGAACAGATTCACACACACACAGGGGACAGATTTCTAAACAGTATAACATCACCTTTTAAAAACAGGAGTAGGTGTGGTTGGTGTGCAAATTCTTGGTGGACAGCTGACCAAGGTGTTGAGCACTGGAATGGGGGAATGTGTTGTATATGCAGTGAAGGCATACCCTAGTATGTCTTGAAAGACTCTGACTGGGTGCTACTGGTTATAAAAGATGTGACATGCAAGGAGGCTACATTTGGTAAGCTGAAAACCCAGGTATACTCTGAAAAACTGGAAAGATACCAGGGCAAAGAGATTATTTCTGAAAGTATTATGTGCTGAGAAAGGTGCTGAAATTAGCTGCACTGAAAAGGGAATTTGCAGGGGGACAGAGGCTAGTCAGCCTCTGAATCAATTTTGTGCCTGAAAGAAGTTGAACTTAATAAAAATATCCAGGAAAATACGGTTTAGTTGTGGTCAGATGTGCCATTGCCTTTTACTTAAGGTACTATGTACCTCTGTTATGAAGAACTTTTAATGAACTAGGTCCCCAAACAGCAAACACCATTGGCAGTAGGATGTGAAGAATTATTCAAGCAGGATAATCCTGGCAGAGTTGTGAGGCTCTGCCTTCAGAAGTGCAGCGTGTCTTGGGTGGAGGAGTACTTCTGTCAAGGGGGTACTGTACAGTCTGGCCTGAAATCACAGCACCTAATGACTGTGAAGCTTTTATCTTGGTGAAAAAGCAAGTTTCTGGCCTACTTGGGAAGAGTGTCTGTAACATGTGCAAGGGAGGTTTCAGATGCACTTGAATTGTGGCACTTGTTGGAAAGGGTGTAAGGCAACCTTAAAAACTCTTGTTCACTTTTAGAAAGTCTTTAATGTGGAGCCATTACTTTCAGATAGTACACAGAATGCTTAGGGCAATACACTGAAAAATAAGAAAACCAGCAGAAAAATACGACGATTACTGCCAAAAAGTTTTTTTGAGAATATTTGGCTTCTGGTTGAACAGAATTTAGTAAGCAAATAACTCTTTTCCTGACTGGAACTGATCGAAACTGCTGGAAGCAGGATATCAGTGTTGGGCAATTTGGGATCACTTGAAATATCAACCTGAGTTACAGCTCCCACTATAATGGATCTGACCGAAGACATACGGCCTGTGAGAGTTCCCTGCATTGCAAAATGAGGCTGTTTGTGTTCTTCTGTCTCTGGCAGCCAGGATTTCATGGCTTTTGTCTGCCCTGCTGGGGAACAAAGCATCACAGTGAACAGATGGGGCAGCTAAGCTGTTCCTTCAGAGACCTTGTGCTCACCTTAGACCTGATGCCCCTGGTAGCTTCTGTACCAGCTCACCCCTCATAGAGTGACTTTTTAGCCTTGAATTTCTAACTTGGGAAGACAATGATCTATAATGTATTGCTTAGTCTACTTTTAAAAAAAACAACAGAAAGGACAAAATGACAGTGATACGAATCAAGGGAATGGGTAAGCCATGTTAACATGCTTGGAAAAAAAACAAAGCCCAAGAAAAGCCATTGTCAGTGTCCAAGTTCCTGGGCTGTCACATTCAATCATACAAATCTCGGTGATGTTATGTCTGCAGAAGATGTGCTTTATTATTTATAAAAGGCTGTGGATTTGTGGATTTGTGGATTTGTGTTGGTGCTACCATCTTTTTTTCCCCTAGGCTGTTTCAGGTCCTCTGAGAGCTCTGTTGCAGAGCAAGTCTTTTCTCAGATGGTCCATAAACTTCAAAGTCACTTTCCTGTATGTGCTGCTGCAATGCTTTTTTTTTGAGTTAACACCACACTGAATGTATACATTGAATGCAATACTGTATGTCATGTATTCTCTTAATGAAATCAGCCAGAGGGAAGAGCTTTCTGCTGTAAAATTTCCTTATTGATCTTTCAGAAACAGCGAGCATTCAGGACCAGGTAGTGATTTCCCAGAAATATGAACAGCTGTGTTTGGTGTAGGAGTGATGGATTAGGCAGACTTTTAGAAGGTAGGCAAAGGAAACATATTATACATTAGTGATCACCTCGTATCTACTTTTATTTAAAAATCTGTATACACAGAAATTTTAAGCAAGGACAGCAGGATGCAGCATGAGAACAGATGATCAGCACTCGGCAGTTGTGAGGACAAGACACTGTTACCTAGCAACTTCTCAGAGCTGTCTTTTATAAATCCATCCTGTCATGGATGCCACGTATATGCCACAGTTGGTCTTCACAGATTTTGCACTACTTAGTGCTGCAAAATATATCTTCTGAGCGGTAGTATCCTTGGCAGGTATTAAATCATGTCAATCTAGGTTGTTCTTGCCCTACCTGCTTCCACAGCAAGACAAGGGCTGTGGATTTGTTCTTTGCGTAAGTTACCATAAGACGCTTGAGTTCAGAGATGGGGCAGCATCTGTGGAAGCTGTTACTCAACCTCCTGCCTTCTTTCTTGTACAGACTGAGAAAGAACGGACAAATGATCTGTGTTGATTCCCATGCCTATAAGCTGCTCTCCAGAAGGTGATTATGAGCTATAATTTTGTCTTCCTGAGGCGAAGAACCCTTACTATGGCTCAGTATTAAAATATGACATGAATAGGTACCAATATCCTCAATTTTGAAAAGTGCTGCTTTTTGTACCTTTATACAATTCTCGGACAGAGATAATTCGACTCTGGACATTCTGGATGTCACAGGATTACAGATATTCAGCAAGATTGATTTAAGGCCTTAACTTTTCTATCTAATCTTTGCCTATTAATCACATTTATTTTGAGATATTGCAAGTACACAATTGTTTCCAATGGCATACGGAATCAGCATTTGGAAATGGTATGTTTTACTCCTTTCAGTATTTTGATGTGTATGTTGTAATACCGTAAAAAGAGAGTTGGACACATTATCCTAAATATTACAGGGAAAAAATACTGTGCTGATTCCTGCATTAGCTTTTTAAATTGCTTTCCATTCTTTGTTATAAACAGATGGAATGCAGCATCTCTTTCTTCAACAAGCAGTTGTCTTTAATTTGATGTGTTATGAGCTGGACTATTTCTCTTGGATTCTCTTAGAATACAAGTAGTTCAATGAGCTGAACTTTCTCTACAGCTCCTTGAAGCTGACAGACACCACATCTCTAAAAATAATTACATTAAAAAAGAATTTAATGTTTTGAAATGATCAATTGTAGTAGTAAAATATTGCGGCTTGTGACTTCCTCAGTTACTTTAAGTGACTCTATATTAACTTGTAAACTATCAGAGACACTGAGAGAACTGAGGTCCCACTCTGGCTTTATTTGCTGAGTTTTTAGCATTCTTTCTATGGGAAAAAATGTCACTGGAAATTGTCACTATTTATAAGAACCTTGTATGGAAAGGATAAGATACAATCCTGTCACAGTAGTGGTGAATTCGACCTTAAACATGTTTAGTGACAAGGAATTGTTATATTTATCTCCCCACCGCCAAGATTTCTGCCTGTAATAGAAAAAGCAATGACTGTAAAGACAGGAAAGATTCTGTCTGTCTCTTCCTTTAGCTGTCTTATCTTTGCGTCAAGGTCTTGATGTACTCAAGAAACAGTCTGAAAAAGTGTGATGTGATTAGTTAAAGATGCACTAAAGTTCTATATTCAACACTAATATCGAATGTGAAATACAGGGTAGAGAATAGGTAGCAGCTCTGGGCAAAAGGATCTGTGGCTCTCAAAATGAATGTGGACTAATGTCAAGCTGTTGCAAAAGAAAAAAAGGCATATGCTGTAGTGGGATGTGTGAAGAGAGGGAGAATCTGCAACATCTTGTATTTAACAAAGTATAGAGCAGACACAGAGGGGATAAGCTATCAGTCTTCAAATACATGAAAGGCTGATGATGATTTGACTCGTTGCTGACTTTTTGACTTGCTAAGTCAAGACATGATGGGCTTAAAATGCAGCAAGGTAGATGTCAGTTAGCAAGGAGAAAACTTTCTGATACTGAGGATACACTTCACATCAGTTACTTCAGGATGTTACATGGAATCAGTCACTGGCAGTTTCTAAGCACCTATTAGCCACATGTGTTGTACACGTACCATAGCCCCACTAACCCTGTCTTGCAGCATTCAAAGAAATCAACTGTGTGACCTGTTCAAGCTTTTCTGGGATTATGCCAATATGTATAACTGTATTAATTCATTATCAGGTAGTATTTTGTTAGAGGCAGGAAGAAAGGTAACAGTTTTTAAGTATATTAATTTATTTTACAATTACTCAAATATCTATTCATGCCAACTCCTAACAATCCAATAGTAAAAGCTAACAATAACATCTAAAGAAGGTGTCCTAAATACACACAATCTCTGTAATACAAATTATCCTGTTACCAGACCTACAGGTCATCCTCAGTTTAAGTCTTGTTTTTGAGGTTTCCCCCCTGCCAAAACCTTTATTCTCTCCTAACTGTGGAAAACTTCCTACAGACAATTCCTTTAACCGCCTTTACCATGGCACACAGTCTTTCAATCTGACCATGCCAGATGGTAAGTTGTAATAAGGATCATTCTTTCTAAGTCATGTACCCAGGGGATGGGTACTGGAGTGAAAAAAATTTACTCTTTCATACAGGCTGGATTCCTACATGCTTTTGTTTTGGCTCACTTGTTTTCTTTATCAATGTATTAAGTCTTATAACTTAGATGATAAAGACTTTTGAGTCAGAGCTTCCACCTACTCTTTGATTAACACCTTGCACATGGAGTTTTTTTCTCTGTAAAGGTGTCTGTGTCTCTCTTTGGTACTTTCTCTCTTGCCCTTCACTTGCTCAGTGTGCCTAAGGCAGTGGATCAGATCAGCTTAGTCCAAACGATTTCAGCTCAAACACCTGGCACATGTGAGTAGAGCACTCATTCTGGAAATGGCTCTAAACAGCAAAGCTTGATTAATTGTTTAATGTCTGATTTCCAGTTAAACATTTAACAAATCTTATCTTTTACGGTATGCTATGCACAATATGTGGCACATGAAAGCAGACAGCTGTTAAGATGCACACTGTGCCATTTGGCATATTGGCCAGCCCGCCAGAGTGCAAATGAAGCAAGCTACCAAGCCCTGTGTGGGGCTGGGACACCAAAGGGACAAAAAAAGAGGGCATAGTAGAAAAAGAAAGCAGAAGGGTAGTAGCAATCACAGAAGAGGAAGTGTTTTAGGAGCCACGGGAGGGGGCTGCAGCCATTGCTTATCAGGTGAAGCCTTTTAATATTGAACCTACTTGTTTCGAGTTGATTACTCATTGTTTATCATCTGACTTTTTTGTTACTGCATCATATATCAGCTCCACATGAAGAGAGAAGGTGGAGCCAAGATAAAAATTTTGTTCACCAATCAGTTGCTGAGCAAAGTGAACTGAGCACAAGGTAAGTGCTAGATCACAGCATATGATCATCTCAGGGAAGCTGCTCTCATTCACAGTAGAGCATCAATTACTTAGAAATGCTTCTTTTGGCCCAGTGAACTATACTAGAAGAGAGCAGAAATTTTAAAAGTGTTTCAGAAACAGTAGTCATTGAGCAACCAGAGGACCTTGACAGGAAAAGGAGAAAAACCTGTCAAAAGTACAGACCTAAAGAGGATTCTTGGAATAGTCTTCCTCCTAGTAAAATTCATGATGAAACACTTGGTAACATATAAGAAAACAAGTTCAGAAGAAATGGTATATTTCTAACATGGAACTTCTCCTATTGTTCTTTCTCTAGAAACTGCTTCACTCATTATACAACTATTTTAAAGAAAGTCCTTGTGGTAACAAATCTGCATGCAGTCTATTTGGTCCAGCTAGAAACTGGACTCAGGGAATCTGGCTTTTACAAGCAGAAATGAACACACTTCCCTGTTTTGAAGGTTTATCAACAACTCAGTGTTGCCACTTGCAACATTAACAGTTAAACTACTATAGATAGCAGTAAGGTACAGTATTCTTTCCTATCAAATGTAACTTGATTAGTATAGTCCTTTTCATATTTTTGTGTTTACTTGGCATAAGTACTTTTTTTTTTGTTACAGAAAATTTTATAGTTTCTACTTTTTTTACTTCATATGTTATGACGAGTCTCTTAACTGCTACCATTCCTTCAAATTTCAGCCCCATAAGCCTTGAATGATGTCTTCTTCAGATGAAGGTAATTTTAATTTGAAATGCACACAGAAAAACGGTACTTTATTTTTTTTAACTCAGCAGTGCAAGTCTGACAGCATCAGGTGCCCCTAAGACCTATCGCTTCTATGACTTAATTACACAAATTAAGTCTACAAATTATACATGAAAACACCCAAAATGAGTGTGACTTGTTCTGTCTTCCCTTGACTCCACTTCCATGCTTTAGAAATCAAGTGCATGGGTAGGAGAAGTTGTACTATGCTCCTGTTCATTCCCTGGCTACAGTGATGGGGCCACAGGGACTTGAGGCCATGGCACGAAACACGTCCTCCCAGCACTGGGATGGGTCTGGGCACACCAAGGCTGTGGCTGTAAGGAGCATGGTGAGGGATGGTTATAAACAGGAGACACAGAAAATAAAGATGCTATTAATGAATGGCAACATTTAAAATGGGATGAAGGTTGGAGAGTTTGGGAGCAGTTTATCAGTTGTCTTGTCCTCCTCTTTTTATAAATACTCTCCTTTAAGAAAATACATCATGATGCTCTAATGGACTGATGTTTATTGAAAATCAACAGTTCTTCTGTGCTTATGGTAGTAACATTGACAAGAATTATTTCACTAGCTTTTATATGGATGGCACAAGCACTTCACATAGTTAGCAGTAGTTCACAATTAGAAAAATCAAACCCTTGAAAGTCATTCACACATTTCCCCTCTTTATACCACCTATGTTTTTGTGGCAATGTTCTTAAAGCTCATGCTGCCCATTTTGATTATATTCAGATGAACATTTTTTACTCCACAGAAAAGATGGTTTTAATGATACTTTATTGATGCGCACAAGGAGGCATGAAATTAGCTGCAATAAATAACACTATTTCTTTCCAGGAGGCTTTAATTGCTTTATATTCTTATGTAACTGGGACCACTCTGTGTGTGGGTGTGTGTTTAAGTGCACATCAGTGTGTTTCTGTCACGCCATTTCCAGATGACAAATATGGAACTGGAGAGTATATGCAAATAGAGCTTTGCCACTCTGCTTTATATTGTGAGTGGAGGAAAATGTCTAATAACATTTGCAACTGATTCAATTACCCTGGCTTGTTGAAATATTTTATTGTTGATTCTTGATTTTTTTTCCCTTGCTCACTATTTCATGTAGATTGTCTCCCTCATTTAACAAATCACCTTTTCCTTTACGTGAAGTATCATTTCACTTAACAGTAGAATTTTTCACCGCACCTTTGACAGACATTTTATGCATCTTAGAATGGGGATGAATTGATTGGTAACTTGCTGGGCTGACATGCTTTTCTCTTATGACAGTACAAATTAGCTTAGATTAAGATTTGGATCAGATTCCTAACACCTACGGGGCCGTGCTTTGACCTAAAGATTTCCACCTTGGTAGAACACAAATAAGGCTCATGGTTTAGTTTATACATCTTGGGCCTTCATAATTTTCCTTCCATAATCTGAAAGGGTTTTGTCAGGTAGCAGAAAAAATAAGAGAGCTAACATTAAAAAAAAAATAATTAAATCATTAATAGCTGCAGCAAATTCTCTATTTGAAACCAAGCCTAACCCTTTAGGGAGATACTGCTTTCCTGAGATCGCAGATGGCAGGATCAGTTCAGGCTCTTGGTTCTCTTGCAACCTTCTCTTTTGGAAACTGAAGTAACTCTTCTAGGATGAGTTTCAAAGTATATGCACAGGCATCTTGGTCTTTCAGAGCTGACCCTTACACTATTCAAAAACAGTGAGTGAGAAGACTTCTGGAGTTAGAGGGTAAGCTGTATGGAAATTTAAGCATAGGAAATTTAAGCATATTTGCTATGTAAGTGCTCCTTACGGATTTGGCACAGTGAAATCACATCTTGTTAATTGTGGAGGATATGTGCAGCGATAACAAATGGATTCTCCTTGTGGCAAAGCATGATCTGTAGCCTTCTGCTGCGAAAAGTACATAGAAGATGCAGCATGAGCTGGTTTTTATCTGCCCAAGTAGTGAGTTGGCTGCAGGTTTCATATCAGTGCAAACACAAATAATATTACTGCCTTAAGGATAAGATAAAATAACTTATTAATTTTGACAAAATTCAGTTTCACAACCACAACAGCATGGCTCTGTCAGGCACCATCTACCTACGTGGGCTGTGAGTAAAGGTTGAATGAGCTCCCTTTCCTGACCCTTGTCTCAGCTGTATCTGAAGTGGCTACTTTCTCTGCCAATACTGAGCTCATGTGCCCAGACCTTGCCCTGTTGTCTGGAGGAATGTGAGGAGAAGGCTGCCAGTTGTCTCTCCCTGCCACCATGCTGCCCACCAAGGCAGCTTTACCTACGCAGCCTTTTCCTTCAGTGTCAACACTGGCCAGGTGTGTGTTGCCAGAGAAACTTGCATTCAGGGGTGCACAGGGAGAGGGCAGTTGAATGAGCTGCTCTTGGGAGAGGGTGTGAACCTGGAGCAGAGCTGCGGTCACCGTTGTGAGACTACAGGATTTCACTCCTATGCTTACCACTACAAATTTTCTGTGTCCAGCACTTGCTTAGTTTCGGTAACAGCTTATTTTGCTTCTGCCTTTGCCATTGCTGACCATAGCTTTCAGAACTCTGTTTTAACCTGTACTGTCTGGAAATTGCAAGCCAGTAAGTAATAACCATTATGCTCCCGTATGTTGCACCAGCAGTTAGGAATCATTTGGTGATGCAGTGGGAACTACTGACTTCCTGCATTCCACCCTCTTTTAGCACATGCAGTCACAAAGGAGCAGGATGCTGCATATGCTTTAGTCTGCAATTCCCAGTACAGCCACTCACTCAGAGCTGCCAGGGGGATATTTCAGTTAGAGATGCTGTGTATTTTGATGATGAATCTGCTACAAGACTGGAGGAAGGTAACAAATAATCTATCACCGGACACATTCCTGTTTATAATCTTTGTGGCTATTGCTGCATTGCTGTTAGATTTTAGCACCTTTGTTTGGGAAGAGACTTCATTTTACGAAATCTGTCATCTGAAAAATAAAGCCTGTGCATGCCTACGCACATTTGGTACAGAGGGATTTAAAATATCCAAACAATCTTCTAAGTGTCCCATCATCTGGGACACCTCACATTCTCCATGTATGCTGTGGAGTATGTAATTTGGCCATGCAGGTGCCATTCCACTTACTCCACTACACCAGGGCAGACCAGACACAAAACACTGCTGTTCATATTTGGTCCCATGAAACAGAGTGAAAAAAGCTGAGAACAATGCTCTAAATTTAGTCTGTTTAGAATGACATACCACTAAGTATTTCCATCTATTTTCAAAGCTCCAATAAAGCAGCATGGCAATACTAGTAAATGTCATTAGTTCTTTGAATTAATAGAATTACTGTTGGCAACCAACAGTAATAGATTAGAGCAATTCTCATCTACTACATTAGACTAATTCTTGGCAGTGTGAACATAATGAATCTGAGGAGTTTACAGTGCAAGCATCCAACTAAAATTTGGAATATAAATTCTCAGCCTGTAATCACTTCCTTTTTTGCCTCTTTTCACTTTAGTAGAGGCAGTACGATTTTTTTTTTTCAGTCAGAGAGTCATAAAATTTCTGTTTAAAATTTTTATCGGTTTTCAAAGACGCAGTTCATTAGTTAATGTTATTTTTTTTAATAATCCTTTTCTTTTTAGCACAGGTCATTTTCAAACTTCAAGAAATCTACCTGAAATCACTTTTTTTTTTAAAGTCAGATAGGTTATAAATTTTCATTACCCAAATAAATTGGAATGCATCTTAACTGGGCTGTGAATATTAAAGTACTGAGAAACATTTTCAGAAAAACAGTATCTCAAGCATATCAAGTGTGTTCTTCCCCCTTCCCAGTGTTTAATAGCTGTATTGATAAAAACAGCATCATCACAATAGCATCATCACTGTGTAACCCTTTGAAATGCTACAGAAGCTGGTATTTTGTGACTTTAGCTCTTAATTTCTCTGTTGTTGGTATAACTCCCTGGAATAAGTGAAGTTGTTTTGATTTGTGTGGGTGAATGAAGTTCTGCTGAGGCTGTTACCACTGGAATGGGCTTGGGAATTTGATTATGGTTCCTTCTGTTTGTGAACTGGTCTTTGCTGTTCCTACTCTCTGTCTGGGCTACAGTCCAAACACTACGAGTGACAAGAATTAAATCTGAAGAGATTCAGAAACTCCAAACTGGTTGAGAAAACAGTCTGCTTTGTTTCTTCTCCTATTCAGGCTAAATTTTGAATC
The DNA here is from genome assembly GCF_036250125.1 of Pseudopipra pipra. NCBI lineage: Eukaryota > Metazoa > Chordata > Aves > Passeriformes > Pipridae > Pseudopipra > Pseudopipra pipra. The sequence goes on from NC_087552.1 coordinate 49,910,297, forward strand.
CTTTTTGAACAATCATACTGAAAAGAGAGAAGAGAGCAACTCTTTCTACTTGCTCCAAATAGATGCTGGTAAGACAGCAAGCAAACACTCCCCGACAGCTTTTAACAAATTACTTCAACTGTTGAAGAGGACCATTGAGACCTTATAATAATCACACCTTTGGTTATCAAGGTGTGATTATTAAATGGCACTAATGCAACATGCCAGAAAAATTGATCTATGTCACAGGTTATGAGAAGATCTGTACAGATATTGAGTAATATCTGTGCTCTTTCCCCAATGGCAGATTTACGTACAGCTGGCAACTTCCTCAGATTTGAACACAAAGCAAGCGCTAAATCTAAGGCTGACAATATCCTGCACAGCAAAGGGGAATCATCAGTCACAGGCAAACTTGCCTGAGACCACAGTGTGCATGGAGAACCTGACAGTTGGCTCCTTCAACACACAGGTGGTGAAAACTAGGCTTTTTAATGGAAAGTTGAATCTCTCCGTATACTCTTAAACCCATGCATCCCAAAGGCTGGGCACCAGGGTTTTATTTTTTATTTCATTTTCCTTTATGAGCTATTTATGTTTGTTTGTCTGATACTTCATCTTGCTGGCAATCACTAAAGGAATGTCCCCGAAGAACTGAAGAATTAACGTTCCTTCTGTTTCTTCTTTACAACTAACCTTCCAATACCACTCTAATGCAGAATCAGAGTTTTCTGCATGCTGAGCAAAAGGAGTGGATGAACCTATTGTTTGACCAAGAACAACATAACGGGGAAAAAAAAATGTTCAGCAATTTAGAGATAGGGAAGCCCAGTATTTCTGAAAGGTCAAAATTTACACAAATGATAAGCAATTCTGAAACTCTTTCACGCCCTTCCCTTCAGTTTTCATGATTAAATCAACTTCTGTATTTTCGGATATTCTGAAGCAACCAAATAGTAGTCTGCACAGGGAGAACTTCCCAGAGGAAAATACTGAAAGCAAATGCAAGACAACACTGTCACTAAGTGCTGTACCAGAAGATCTTGCCCTTCTCTGTCTGTGTTGGCTACTCTTCCTTTAGTTTAATTTCAGAAGGATTTTTACTTTGATATTGCTGAATGGATGATTAATGGAAAAGAAAGCAAAAAACAGTTGTCTCTTTGCAGTCCAGCATAGAAACAAATTATATCACTGGTTTGACAAATGTGTCAGATTCACTCAGTAAAAACAAAACCCCTACTTTTTTCTTGCTGTTGTATAATCAGTTTACATATTCCCGAGACTTATAGAAAAGACAAACATTCAGAGACTTGGAGACTCCATAAAACCCCCTTTCTTTTTGCTAACGTGTGCAAGTCCAGTAGATATTGTTAATTTAATTCTCTTAGGCTTATAATCAGCAGAAGAAAATTTATATGGAAAATGCATTTTTGTAGGCATTTTCTTTCATAAAATAATCCTCTTAACCACTTTCCCCTAACTGTTTGAGCAAAAATTAATTCTCAAGAGATTAGGAACTTGAATTATGAGCATTCAAAGAAACTCCTCTGTGATCTGAAAATATTGGAAGCAAACCATAGTCACCTAATAAAACACGAAAATACAGATGCAGAAATATATCACACAGAGATATAAATCCTTCTTTGTGACTCTAATTCTTATGCTGTGAAATTAATTTAGGTAATTCTGCTTTCAAAATGAAATCAGAGGTATCATAAAATATCAGTACTTTAGTAAACTTGTTGAATGTTGTTATAACTGGTCATGTTGGAAATCTCAGATCTTTAGCAAAAAAAATAATATCACTAGATAAAATGCAACTGCAACTCTGCAGCTGATTTAGGAACTGAATCAGGCTATCTAGAATCACAGCCAAAGAACAGCTTTCCTTTCTAATCCTGGTTTAGGGAAAAACAACACTGACTTTTACATGGTCCCTAACAACTTCACATATGATGTCTTTGATTACTGTCCTGTGCAGTTTCTTATTGCCAGCTAACATTTCTCTGCCTGACTGATAATTTTGACTAAGTAAATGTTTAAATAACTGTGGCCAGCTATTCCTACCTCTTTTGGAAATAACTTTTTTTTCTAAATACCTTGTTTTGAAAGGTTGTTTTGCCTGGACAGTGCAAGATACCCATAGTTTTCCTGCTACTGATCAACTACTGTATTCCAACAGATGCAAATAGCTGTTGTGGAAGACAAGGGATAGATTAATGGGTTTTGGAGTATTTTTGGCAATGGATTTTCTACGCTGGCAATTTGTCAGCAGGAAATGCCAAGTGAAGAAAACTCGAGAGGATCGTACAGGAGAACCTATAATACCCATTTCAAAACATGGCAAACATAAAGAAACAATGGCTGCCAAAGGTACAGGAAGAGTGGTTCATAAAATCTTCAGGATAAAATCTGGATTTCTGCACTGCATTAAGTTTTCTTTTACTATCTAGTTCACAGTGAGAATCCAGAGATTTTTGCCATGGAACACTGCAAAGGGAGATAGAATCACAGAATCATAGAATCGAACGGGTTGGAAAAGACCTCCAAGATCATCAAGTCCAACCCTTGATCCAGCACTGCTGTGGTTACTAGAATATAGAAATTGAGTCATAGTATTTTGATTACATAGAAACTGAATCACAGTATTTTGATTACATTTTTTAAATCTTGTATCTCTGTGTAGAAATAACAGGGAAGTTAAGAGTAAATTTTTTAACACTGCCTAATACTATGTTCAGTTGTTTATATACTCTCTGGTTTGCAAAACATCTTCTAGAGCAAGAAGGCTCTAGAGTAGAGTTGGGAATTTATGCCAGTTCCAAAGATTATAAGGTCTGTTCACAAGTATGGTAGAGCTACAGGGTTGATTTTCACCTTTGGGATGAAAATTAATCTGTGAATTTTGCTTTTGCTCTGTCTATTTAGCAACAAAGAGTTAAGTAATGCTTTAGCTTATCCCATTCCATTTTCCAATGTTAACTCCAAGTCTGTAGCATAACCTAAGCCTTTTGTGGACCTTTAAGTTACTGCTAATCACTAAATAAATAAAGGAATTTAGGCAGCATTTTTCAGGACAATGTTTTCCCCACATACTTCTGCCCAAATCCTCCTGCTCAAACCCCTTGTTATGCAGCTACCTGAGCAAACACCTCTAGCACTGTTTTTTGAAACACCAGTTCTGGCTTATTATCATTTGAGATACAGGAAGGAATGAGAGTAAGAGATGGGAGCCATGGGACAGCAGAATGCAGAAAGCTCTTTTTTGATGGGAAAATTTCTTGGCCACCTTTTCCTATCCAGCTAAACATAGATGGTAAAACATTTTATAAAGTAAAAACAACTTAAAGTGAGAAAGGACACCTAACTAACTTACAAAAAACCCTCCAAAACAAACAAATTACACTTTGTATTTCTCTTTAGATTATATTGTGCTTACAGTAGAGATTTAATCTGTGTCCAGACAGTAGAGATTTAATCTGTTAACAGAGATGGATGAAAAAGAAATTGTTTTTATTTTGTTTTTAATGTTTAATCTCTTCTGAGAGATTTTGTTGCTCAGAAACCATCTTTTACTTCTATGAAAAATGTACTTATTTTTTAAAATATGATCGTACTATGATCATATATAATATATTGTATATAATACACCATTTAGTATTTGTATTCCAGTCTGGCATGCTCTAGGTACATTATTATCATATTATTTACACGTTTTCTGCTGATCATTTCTGAAATACATTTCCCTGATTCTCTTTTATCATTTGACTCTGTGAATACAAATTGTCAATAGGACTGTCTGGGTGTATAAAGACTACAAAGAAACTGAGAAATTGCCCAAGTCTGCTATCAAAGTATTATATCACTCCTTGTTAAGGTGAGAATCATATTCTTGCTTGATGCTTATAATCCACTTTAGAGAAACACAATGCCCACCCTCACCAAACTCAGAAACATGCTGGAAAGAAGACAACTGTTTTGTTTTGGGGTTTGTAAGCACTGTTCTTGATCTGGGTCTAAGCTATGTCTCGCTGTCCAGACTGAAGGCTCACCAGGCATTTACTTTTCTTGCTTCCAATGCCATTTTAAAATGTCAGTGTTCTCCCTGGAACCAGATAAAAACCATCGAATGACATCTAAATCACTCTCAAAGTGCAGGCCAATTTCAGTAAGTCCATAACTAAACTCCAGCTGGGTATCTTCCTACTGTTTGCCAGAAGTCCCCCCTCACATTCGCCATGTTTGGTTTGCTCACCTCCATGACAATGAATGAGACACCCAGTGACCTTTCAGCTTGGCTGCCCCATTATGCATATCTTATGCCTCAGAAGATATTGAATCTGAAAAAAGAATCATTTGGTGATAGCCTACTGCTGCATATTCAATGGAAAAAACAACCCTGAGAAAATGAGCTGGATTGCTGACACTAGAAAATGTGTGTTTACTTATCTTATTGTAACATATTTTCACTCAGTCTTGCATGAAAATTCATTCATGGCACTGGTGTGGAAAACAATATAAAAGTTGCCTATCTACTAGAATTCATACTGTGGAAAATATACTGCCTATCCAAGAATTTGATTGTTTCAAGTCTGCAATAACGCCCAGGCTGACCAGTCAAAGCCTTTTATCTACATCCTTATCTCAAAGACATTGGTTCCAAACTTACTTCAGTCAGACCAGCTAAGAACTTGTTGAGAAATAATTTGTGTCAGTAAAGCATCTTGTGTGATAAAGCATCTTGAATCTCTTTGCTCCTAGCTCTTTTCACAGAGGAATTTATTATATATAATTTTCTGGGATGATACAACCAGAAAGTTGAGTGAATGCGGAAAGTATAAACTGGGTGCTTGTACATTTAGGTAAGATTGCTTAGATGTAAAAACAGGCAAGAAAACAGAATTAATAAAAGATAATTCATAGTATAAAAAAACAGTAGGGCTGTGCTGTAAGGCACAAAAATTACAAAGAAATGTGATTTGAGAATAATACACTGAATTATAATTACGTTCCATCCAGCATCTGAAAGATCCTTTATTCTGGAATGCATACATATGCAGAAGTTGGCTTTTGAAAATATACTATGTTGCTTGTCCTCTTTCATCTGAATCTGATTCACTCATTTCAGACTAGTTACTGCCAATTCATAATAGTGTTGATGAGCATGGGTTCTGATCCAACATTACTGTACAGTGAAAAGTATGACTCCAAAATAGACTACTCCTATCCTCTGATCTGTAATGGCATTACATGTTAGTTGCTACATTTTCTCAGTGACATGTATGAATATACACCTAGGAAGCAGCAAGGTAACCAAGCATATATTTCCAGCCAGCCTAAGGCAGATCCTTACAGAGACTGGTACTTGTACTGACACATGATGTGCTGTTTCATTAAAGATATCATATCAGAGAAAACCTTGAAGAAAAAAAGCACTATGAAATGTAAAACAAAGGAGACAAAATTACTTACCTTTTTGTGAAAGAAGCAGGTATTGGGAAATGTGATACAAAGTCATAAAATGAACAGATGAGAAATAATGTCCTGGAGTAAAGGGGAACTTCCTGACTGAGATAGGGAAGCACTGCTCAACAATGTTCTGATTTTAGTTCCTGGAATCTTTTAAACTGGCTTGGAGGAAGCATAGAAAATACACAATGAAGAACAAAATTCTCCTTACTCAGTGGATGGACCAGGTAAGATAACTTCTCTCCTTTCATGTCGATTTCTACACTTTCCTCTTAACAAAGGTAGCAGGTTTTGTCATGGATCTAAATATCTTGTCATTCTTAATTCCTGTTATCTTTAAGGAGCTATTAACACCGGTTCACCCAGGGTGTTATCCAGGTTATCAAGGGACTTCTTGCCAAGCTAATGAAAATTTTCAATTGGCACACACCAGCCATATTACCTTCTTTTGCCTTTGAATGATCTTTCTGGTAGAGACATGGCCAAAAAATGAGTCCAAGAAGCAATTTTATGCACCAAAACACACCTAATATCCATACAGTTTTTAGGTGTCTTTCAGTTACTTGTCCAACTGGGCCAGTAATGCTAGAATCATGACACTAAGGATTGCTGGGGGATTGCTCCTTGCTTTGAATTTAAGGAGTGGCAGATTATAAAGCAGGGAAAAAAAAAATCTTTGTCAAGGTCTTCCTACTGCCTAACTTTATCTTCCTAACCTTGAAGAAATATCAGTATAAGCTTTGCACAATAGGATTAAGAGAGAGAGAGATGAGGTTCCTTCAAATAAATTATCTAGGAGGGAGAAAAACTTTCCTCTTTGTCACTTTAAGCAACCTGCATTACCTCTCTGCTTAGTAGACTGATAGACTGAAGATATTTGGCACTACTACACTCAACTATCATTCCAGCACATCAGAAGCAGTGCTTTGGAATCAAAGTACTTGACCTGCTCCTCTACCCAGGAACTAAAACTAGTATCCACCTCTTTGTACTCTTCAGGGATGCCTGACTTTAAAAGTGCTGCTCCCAGCATAAGACACAACTTACCAAGAGGCCAAAGGGCTGCAACTGCAATGCAGAGTTGCTACTCTGCAGAGCACCTTGGGCCTGCCATAACAGAGAACCCAATGAAGTAAGTGTCCTCTCAAGAAATAAGAATGGCAGGTCTGGGAAGACTTTTTCATTTATCAGCCACACACTTTCCATGAAGGCTATTGTTTGTTAGGGTGCACTAAAAATCTTCCACAAATACTTAAAGAAAAACATCTTTTCCACAGAGGAGAATTTTTGCTCATGTTAACTGCCCTGCTAAGTGTGTGAGACAAAAACCAGAATTTGTGTCAGTCTCTATTGCTTCTTCCTCCCCAAATACCAGCCTTGCAATTTCTTGCAAAAGACAATATGATCACGGAAGGATATATGTGAAAATCTGCCCACCTCTTTAAAGATCAGCAAAGCCTTCTGGTTTTTTTGTCATGTTCCAAAAACTGGGAAAATAATGATCTGAAATTTAATAAGGTTAAATAGCCTATTAACAGAATAGTCATGCATGCTGCTTACTTGTTCTACTAATCACAAGATATAGGCATTTAGTGGCATCAAAAACTGAATAAAGAGTAAGCTTCATATTTTGACATCTGATTCTTCTGATAAATGAGTATCGTTATCGTCTTCTCCTGTCAAACCATTCTCCAAACAATATGTTCTTAAATATTAGAGTGAATATGTAAGCTAAACAAATAATGAGTACATGAAGATTTCCCAAGATAGCTCAGAATCATGTGTATTTTTAAATCTAATACTGACAGAGTATGCATGATGCTGTGAGGTGTTCAGAAACTTCTCTTTCTTCTTCACGCTATGTTCATCTGTAAACCAACAGTACTGGGCAAAGTCTACTGTGCTGACTCAAGTTAAATTCACAGCTGCCTCTTGATATATCACAATATGTCATTCAGCAATACCACTGAGGAAAAGGTAATTACCATGCAACATCTTGTGCTGCCTTGGGATTTCTGACTGCAGAAATACTATTGTAGAGATGTAGGAACAGACCAGCTGGGTCATAAGCCATGATGCTGTATTGAAATTACCAGTCATGAGGGATATATTCTTTTTTAGCTGCAGGCCGTATGCCTTTTCTTTCTACCTGACTGTGTAGAAACTTGCTCACTGTCCAAACGAACACTCATACAATGCATTTAATTCTCATAATATCCCTGTAAGGTAGAAATCTTAACATAGAAGCAACTGAGGGCCAGATGAATTGCTGCATTTCCACAGTCAGCCAAAACAAACAAACAAACAAACAATCCATGTAAGGACATAAATTGACACTTGGGTTGCACTTAGTCTCTCCCCTGAGATGGATTTTTCTTCCCTAATGTAAAAATACATAACCCCTGTAGGAACGGATCTCCTACTGAACACAAGAGTGAAATATAAGACACCAGCATCCGAAACACTTTATGAGCATGACCCAAGCCAACTGAATTGCTGCCTTTTTCTTTGAAATCAGGACCTCCACTCACAGCTTTGTTCTGCCCCTACAATGACTGTTATGATTGCCAGGAGGAAGAAGTGTTAACACTCACACACTTCCCCAGTTTCAGCACAAGCTTCAAAGCTTCTATTATGGACCTATTTTGATTTCTCAAATATACAAATAAAGTCAAAGATAGTTGATTGCTTATACCTACAGAGAAAAGAAGAGATTCTTACTTGTGACTTTTAAAGCTTGTATGCTGTTCTGATAATGGTGTTGTAGACATGAATAATAAAAAAGAATATGCATAGGTGGTTGTTCACATTCCTTTTGTTTCCACTGGAGGTGGCTCAGCATAGAATAAAGAGACTGAGATCTCAGACTACTTCAGAAAGACCGATAGCTTCTTATATCAGCATTTAAATTACAGAATAGTTACGACTGGGAAGAACAAGATAATCTAGTTCCAACCCCCCTGCCATGGGCAGGGACATCTTTCATTAAACCAGGTAGCTCAGAGCCACACCCAACCTGGCCTTGAACACTTCCAGGGACAGGGCATCCACAACTTCTCCAGGCAACCTGTTCCAGTGCCTCACCACCCTCACAGAAAAGAATTTCTTCCTAATATCTAATCCAAACCTACTCTCTTTTTGTTTGAAGCCATTCCCCCATGTCCTGTCACTACATGTCCTTGTAAAAAGTCTCTCTTCAGCTTTCTTGTAGGCTCCCTTCAGGTACTGGAAAGCCGCAACTAGGTCACCCCTGGAGTCTTCTCCAGGCTGAACAATACCAATTCTCTCAGCCTTTCCTCATAGGGGAAGCGCTCCACCCCTCTTATCCTATTGGTGGTCCTCCTCTGGACTCGCTCCAGCAGGTCCACAACCTTCTTATGTTGGAGGACCCAGAGCTGGACACAACACTGCAGGTGGGGTCTCACCAGAGTGGAGTAGAGGGGCAGAATTCCCTCCCTCAACCTCTTGGCCATGCTGCTTTTGATGCAGCCCAGGATATAATTAGCTTTCTGGGCTATGAGAGGACATTGCTGGCTCATGTCCAGCCTCTCATCCACGAGCACCCCCAAGTCCTTCTCAGCAGGGTTGCTCTCTCTCTGTTTAACCCCCAGCCTGTACTGGGGGGGTTACTGCAACCCCTATTTAAAACGTTACGTTATTATGGATGAATATAGCAGCAGGAACAGGAAAATTGTAAAAAAGCTGCAAGGAAAACCAAGCTGACTGCAAGCCAAGAATCTGAAATGACAGAGAGCAGTATAGAAGGTTTTCAGCATTGGAGGGACAAAACGGCCATTGGGATCAGACACTCCAGAAGGAGGAGAAATTTTTAGGTTCATATTTGAAATTGGTTCACTGAATTGATCCAATATAAAAATGTCCTCAGAGATAAACTTTCTCTGATAGACCAGACCATTTCACATTGGTGAGAAGAGCCATGATGATTGCTGTGAGTTGATGGTTTACTACTTTATGTTTTGTCTTTATATTTTCCTCACATCTGCTAGTCCTTCTCATCATCTGCTTTGTACTTACTCTATGTTTCTACTAGGAATAATTAAAAAGAAAGAATGTATTATATGAAATGTAAATAATCTTTAACATATCAGAAATTCATACCCTCAGTGTGCTTCTGGAAAACAAACTCATTTCTCTTGACAGTGGGAACTGAAAAGATCTATGTTCAGGATTCATTTCCAATTGACACCACAATGACAGTGTATTTGCTCCCTATGAGTTTAGAAATCCATGGAGCATTGAACAAGCTGTGAAGTCTGCCACTGCAGATTTGATTCCCAGCATGTTACTGATATTTTGCAACTTATTTTTTTCCCCCTAGTTGGTTCTGGCACAGTAGTTAAAATAAACCCAGAATGGCTGTTAATCTCATGTTTCGTTTCCTTCATATGACACCTGTGACAAAGCTGCACTGCCTGTGAAATGCACTAATATGTATGAAACCTCTGAACCTCATCCATTTCTCTCCTTGACCAGTGTATTGTTTTGACAAGTGAATTGTTTATAAAAAATTGGTTCAAGAAAGGATAAATCATAATGGAAGAACACAGGGTGGGAGCGCATTATTCCACGCTTGGTTAGTCTCTCATGCTGTGAAGACTAACACCATAGAAAATTATAAAGAAACAAAAGTTTAAAACCAATGTAAACCAGGGAGCCGGACTGCTCCTGCAAGCTGCTGAGTAAACTGTTGAGCTGGTAAAGCTAATATGTACTTCATTTTAGTGGTGTGAAAAATATTATCTATAAGCATATTCATTGAAAACAATGGGTCTATCAGCACCTAGTTCATTTGGATGGGACCAAATGCATTTAAGAATTAGTACTCCCAGAAGCTCCTGAAATACACAAGCATGAAGATATCTACCTCCAGCAGACTTCTACTCATGTTACTTCACTTACACTTAAAAGGCTCTGCAGGTTATAAATACGCTGGGAAATTAACTATACTGCTCTTTTAATATGATAAAGATTCTGCACAATAGTTAGACACTGTTTATCTGTTTAACTTTGCTGTATCGTCAGTTCTTTCTATAGACAATTAAAAAAGACATGACTGAAATTCTTCCTTCTCAGTCAAATGTATTGATGAATTTTAACAGAGAACATTTATTCCAACCTTTAATTAAGTTTGGTAGTCTGAAATCAATAATCTTTGCTTTGAAACTACATACTCTACCATGAGTATTTAAAACCATACAACTTAATCTTGCCATAAGGTTGATGTCTGAGTGATAATGCAGCTTTCTAGAATGCCTTTCAGTCTTTTAAATTGCCTTTCCTTGGTTCATGGTGTAAACCAAACCATCAAAGATTTGCCCCAAAACAGGATGAAGCAAACCTCAGCATGAAACTGCTTTGGCCAAAAGCAACCTTTTAATCTTGAAAGGGTATTATGAAGGTTGATAGGCAAGAAATCTAATCTACATTCTCCAGCCCATGTAAATCTTAATACAGAGCTACTGCTTAAAGAAAGAGTCAAACAGGCTGCATTTTCTGGTGTTATTCTGCTAGATTATTCAGTGATTCCTACTACCAATTTCCTTGTGAACATATTTGCAGTAGTTAGCATTTGGGGTGGAAATAATTTCATTTAAATATGTTTTGGGAGCAGTGCCAGAGTTACAGGCATTTTTTTTTTTTGTCCATTTGAGGGAAAGGGAATTTTACAATCATGAAAATACATGCCTTGAGATCCTGAGTTCTCTTTCTAGAAAAAAAGGAGTATCAAAGAGCATTAAAGTCTAAAATCTTTCTGGTAGCCATCTTGGACTTTTTCATCATCTGCTAGAAGCTCTTAACTGTTTTTTCAGTCTTTACTAATGCTCTGAAGTACAGCACACTTGACATGAATGAGAGATGAGACACCCTAGAGAACTCTTCCAAGCAGCAGCTGTTTGGAACACAACGATCAACAAAATACATCAGCTGGGGATACTTCTGAATGAAGTCAATCTTTGGGTTTGATTTAACAGTTTCAGCTGTTGTCAGAGTACTTGGCATCCTGTGAACAGGAACAAGTCTTTCTGGTAACAGCCTTGGAGCTTGTTACTGTTCTTCCACTGAGGTTGGTATCTTTTCCCACCTCACAGTGAACTGGTGCTGTGAATGTTCCCTCTCTTGGTTGCACAGCTGCAGCTCCAGGTCTGTACTGAACTGCAGTTGGCAGATATTTTATTAATACAGCCTAGAGCAGTTAAGAAACTTTTCAGGCAATAAAGTAAAGCTGATTACAAAAAAAAAGAAATCACTAAGTTTTGCAGAAGCTTGAAATTTATCCCTTAAATTTCCTCATGGAGAAAAATGCTTAGTTTGGAAGATTCTCTCCAGAATCAGAAGGAGCAATGCAATTGTGAAAAATGAAAAAAGAAGCTTTTAATTAAGCCCCTGTCCTGTCCTGCACACAGACACATCTTTCATCTTCCTGGTAGAACTTAAAATTTATTTTTTATGGCTTTATATTTCTTTTTTTTTAGAAAGCAGTTTATTTTGGGGAATGGGTCTTTTGTGTTAATCATTGGCTCTTCCATTATTAAAGAATCATCTGGGACCCTGAATGTTTCAAAAGGCTTGTGCCACTGAACTGTGGGATTTGTGCATGCTAACAGATCACAAGCTGGACATTTCCAGTGGTCACAGCACAGCCATGATGTTTGATGTGGGTGCACAAAACAGGCAGTGCTGGAGAAAACCTTGCATTTTCTCATCCACACAACTAGAAGGCTTATCTCATTGCAAGTAACTCATTTAGTTAAATCCTAGACACCCCAAACTGAGTGCTAAAGCTTCCACTAAACAGGGGGAGGGTGTCACTCCATAATTTCAGATAATGCCATAGGCACCACTGTGATACGATTGATTAACTGCAGATTTTAGATCTGGGTGGAGAAGTGTTTTGGGGCACAGTTAAGAAAATGTGTGGTCCTTTCCTTTGCAGATGGTTACTTGCTCACTCCAGCGGAAGAGATTTTTGACAGTTCATCACAATAATACCATCATATTTCAAACTTAAAGTTGGTTTGGGTTTTGTTTGTTTGTTTACTCCATGAAAGAAACAAAAAGGTAAAAAGCAGCTACTAAAAAAAATGTTAAAATCAACTGATTCTAGTTATTTTCTGTCTGTTGTTATCTTGTGCTATTCTGTTGAATTCCTAGAATACTTTTTGAACAAATGGGAAGTGTGACCACTTTATTTCTTGTCTTCAGAAATGTAAACTCTGCACAAGTTTTATTATCTGGCTAGACTACAGGCATGTCACGATGCCCTGTGGTGTCAGGTGTTAAATCTGGGCTAAAAGATGAAGCACACATATCAGAACTGAGCTTATCAGCTCTTGAGAAAAGCTGAAAAGTGAGGATAAGCCACCTGCAGTGGCTAGAAAGAGAAACAACTGTGGGAGTCAGGCGAGTTGCCCTTGCAGTGAATTGTGAGTTTAACACTAGATAAAAGAATTACATCTTCTCTAAAGGGCATTCATACCTAGTTTGTTTAAACCCTGAAATCAGGGAAGTATTACACCAGTCAGGCTAAAAAGAAAATTGGAATACAGTTTGTATCAACCCTGAAGCTGGTCTCAAGTTCATTGAATTTCTTAAAACTTAAGATAGATCCACTTTCTGGATCATATAAAACAACATTTACATTACTGCTTTATACTTTTTGACTACTTGCCAATTTTGTTGAAGAACCTCTTATTCTTGTCAAATGAAAAATGAGCCAACAAAACTTCCAGTGACAGTGACCCAGTCGTTTAACCTCAGGCTGCCAATTTCTACATTCATTCCATGTTTCACCCTTTAATATAATTACTCCTGTTTGGAATAGGCAGTGACAAAATAATTTGACCTTTATGTATTACTACCTGATTAGTTTTTCCACATGTGCTGAAAAAAAAAATAATTTGCCAAATATTTGTATTAATATTCATTTAAAAGTGCTTTTGCATGTCCTCCATGTTCTTTAGGATAGATGCTATGTAACAGAAAAGTAGTTTTTTCTTCTTTTGCCCTACAGCTAAGCAAATTTTAATTAGTAATTATTGAGCTTTATGTCTTTTGAAAAAAAAAAATCAGTTTAATCTGTATGAATGTCGTCAGGTAAATATATTTAGACCAAGGAGCATTTATTGTCACTATGACTACCCTGATCAATTGCGTTGCCACCCTGGTTGAACTGAAGGAGTTTTTGACTTTTTAGTTCTATATGAACCAGACTTAAGATCACAAACAATGAGACTTGGATGCTCTGATTCAAAGAGGCGTGAGATGGAGTTCATAATGCCAATTTGGTTTCCTGTTGTAGAGTTTGTTTCCTACATTGAGATTCACAATGGCCACTAAGCTAATTCTCAAGATATTTAATCAAGACAGGGAGAAAGAACAAGACCTGTGAAACTCTAGCTATATCTGTAAACTTAGTCTTTCTCAATCTGCAAAAAGTGTCTTAAGATAACCTGCATCCATATGTCTTTCTACCATTCTTAAAGCTGGAGTCTAATGCATGAGCACTGGCCTGCCAGCATTAATGGTCAAACCTTCAGTGCCTTGGTTACCCAGCTCAACTCAGTGTTTAAACCCCCAGATTCAGCTTATCTTGACTAAACATCTACCAGTATAGGATGCCACAGCCACCTGGCTGGCATCAGCCCTAAAGTAAGGTGAAGGCCTTCTGCTCTTCTAGGCCCTGGAGGATTCCATGTCCTTCCTCTGGATTTACAGGCAAATTTGAAAAACTTGTTTGTACATATATATACATATATATGTTTATTAATGTTAAGGGAAGTTCTGCCTCTGGAGTCTGTTAACCAATTATAAATGTAAGAGCCTTAAGTACTAGTGTAGAGAAGCTAGACAACTGAACATTCTTTCCATGTTTTCTTTAACCTCTTTTTGCTGAGACACAAAACCTTCAGTCTGTGATCATAGAAACTACATCATCATTAGTGTAAAATCAGTAGGGTAGGTCAGTGTTCCCAAAATAAAAAAAAAGGCTTTTTTTTATCTGCTTCTTGATGTCTCTTTTAACTGCTCTAAAAGAAGTTATTTATCATATGAATTTTTTTTAAACTTTAAAATATGTACAGCTATCTTTTGCCTATTATAAAGGTTTTAACACTTTCTCTTCAGTAAGAAATATATTTTAGAGAAAATTAAGTCATGAACCACGTGATTTTTTTTAGAGTCTAGTCTTGACTGTTTCCTAGTAGATACAGCGATATGTTATTTATTTGCATGCCCTGAAGCTTGACAGTAGTTACCATCAGTCATGCTATCCATGTTTACTCTTGATGTACAAGCAGCACCTTCTGTTAACCACATAAAGGTATCAGAGTAAACCAGACATCACAGCAGCTTAATAGGTTTAGTCATAGCACGATTCTTAATGAAATCTTTATATTAATGTATATGTCCAATATACTTCTAAAGGAACTCTATCATGGATGAAAGTTAGCTGAGCAGTCATTAACTGAGACAAAGGGAAGGGTCACCTTGTACCTTTGGAAGAGAATGCTTCCAGTAACTGTAGCAAGGATGTGCAAATCTGATGGGAACACTAAAACTTCAAGTATATTAGGGAGAAACTGGGCAATGGCCTCTGGGACTTTTACGTTCTACTTCTCCTGCTTGTTCATTGTTTGATAAGCTCTTCAGCTTATTACCTGCAAAAATCAACATAAGACAACATATCTGACATCAAATGGAAGAGTCATAAGAATGAATGCTTCAAATAATCCTTCTGCAAAAGTTGCTATGGCAGCTCACCACAGTATTATTGAACTACCAAGCAGCTATAAAACAATGTTTTAAGAGCTGAACAGATGAGGACCAAGTACTCAGGGAGAAATAACAGAACAGCTGACTTCAAGACTGTGCAAGTCTCAATTCATTAGTTAAGTATTAGTAAAGTATTTCACAATAGTTTAGTATATTAGAAGAAGACACTACAACCAGACAAGCTGCTTGAACAGGCAGTTATTACTACTGGTGTTCAGAGAATTCAAAAGAATTCTGTTGTCTATATTTCAACTTTTTACCTGAGGACTGGATTTATTTGGACATGCAAATCAGTCTGTTCACTTGGCAGACACCTTACAGCCATGACAAAGTCCAGCTAATGCACCAAAGGAGAACACCTCCTTCATAGCCTAGATATATATACATTAATCTTTACTCTTATTTAGGCATTGAGACTGGAATACAAAATTTAACCCTGTGGGTACTATGATTTGGAATAGCTGTCTCTGTCATTCTCAGTATAAGGTTTCATGTTCCTGAGGAAAACCAAGGGATAAGACAACTCCCTCCAATACTGCTAAGGTGAGACTGGCTGAATTCTGGTGGAATCCAACCAGACTCTCTTGCCAGGAGGAGCTCACATGATGAGGGTGTTGCTTTCCCGCTCATGTTACTCATTTCTTTTCCTTCAGTAAGAAAACTGCCCTATAGCCAAAAGAAGCTATAAATTAGGAGCTTCTGAAAAACATTTCTGGGTCTGAAGCCAAGAATGGTAGCTCTTACTAAAAAATTAAAAATAGAAAAATCTATAAGACAACAGCTTAAAAGAAGGTAAACAATTCACATGTGACTGCAACATTAAGCATCTCAAGGCTGTGATTTCTCAGAAAGAAAACGTACTAGAAAAAGGCATTATTTTATTAGGTAGAAAAACTTCTCTTAAGCCAAGATGTCAATTCCCTCATTTTTGCAATGATGGATGAAATAATTGGTCATTGTCCAAAACCAGGCAAACAGCCTCTAGCAACACTATAAAGACGTTACAACAAAGAACACTCCACACATGGGTATGTACAGGTAGCACTTGTTATACGGGCAATCCCTTTCAGACTGATTCAGAATGCAGACTGTTTTTCCCGTGTTTTGCCTTAAGTAATGGGCTTTTGGCTATAACTGGGAATGGTTGATTCCTTCTGCTGTGAGATGTGGCATTTTATGAAATGAAAACATTTTCTTACTTTTTGACCAGTTTTAGTCAAGCTGCCCTCCTAGCTCAAAGAATCCATCTGGCACGTAACTTCCCCTAATCAAAAATCAGAAGGTTCAAATTACAGTTTCCCAGGGGCTGTGCAAGTGTTAGAATGGAGAAGAAAGCTTTGATGGATCCAGCACACAACTAAGAAATGCTGTGAACTGATGCAATTAATGCCCCGTGAGATTGCGATTGGGAACTGCCACATCCACAGATTAACAATATTTCTGGCGTTGAGATGTTACAAATTCTGGACCTTTCAGAACAGGTATTTTGTTGTTTGGTCTGTTTGGCTTTTCCCAGGTGTAATGCTTTGTAGAAGCAGCAATCCTATTACAGGGTGGGAGGAATAGTTTGGAGTTGGAGTATATTTGTTCTTCGACAATTTTGATAAGGTCTATGTTCTGATTTCTCTGCCTCATCTGTACTGTCTGTACCATGTTCCTCCCTGAAAGTACAATATAGCAACGAGAACTCCAGGAGCGGAAACTTGCAAAATGTTCTCTTTGAGTGGCATTTGCAGTCTGCAGAACCTAGTGTGCTACACACAATGTGACAACTCTCCTCCCCATTCTGCCATCCATATTCATAAGCAAATATAACAGTTACAAACAAACATAAGCTGTGTATATATAACAAAAAACAGAAAAAAACTAAATATGAAAATGAAAACAATCTCTGAAGAGATTGTTTTAAGGACAGCTATTAACTAATACATCAAGGAAGAAATTCCCACTCTTGAGTAAATTACTTTGCATGGGCAAATATCACCCAATAAAATAAACTGCTGATCAGGATGGAAATGTAAGGTTTCTAGCTTCTTTTAACTAAGTAGGTATTCCCCTATGTACAGAAAGCATTTTCATATGAGAAAGGTTTTCATATGAGATCAAACATAAGAGACTGAGAGCAAAATGCCCACGGTGCAGACTAATTCAACATGATTTTGTATAATGTTCAAACTTACAACTGATTTTTCGTTTTCTTCTGGGAAAGGGCTGTCAGAAGAAGCAGGCACTAAACAGACACATTTGCTCTTTAAGCCTGCATGTCTATTAGCACTCCTTCTTGCTGTAGATCTGAAGTCAAATGCAGTATGTTTCACACCTGTAGCTACGAGACTTTTCTGATTTTGATAGCTGGAAACATCCTTTTTACTTATTCTGCAATGTCGTTATTCTTTCCCTTCTACAAGAGTGTTTTCTAGAAGCTCCTTTTTATTTTCTCTTTGCACTTTTTACTCAAGGCCACTAGATTGCAAAGTGAAGTGTCTAACTCTTTAAATAATTTAACATGAAAACACGCACATCTGGCCATCTGCTGCTACAGCTCAAGAAACTCCAACGTTTCCGAAGACAGCTGTTGACTACGCAAATGGCAAACGAGGGCAAGGCGGGACCCAGAACCTCAAACCTGCAGCAAGTACTTTGACCAAGGCAGGGCTCCTCTGAAGTGCCACCGCAGGCGTGCCAACGTTATCTCAAAAATGCAAAATAACTTTTCCTAGCAACTGTAACATGCTTGGTTATTTTGTAGCACTTGCCGTGGCTCGGTAGGTAGCCGGGCTCCCAGTCCCGGGGCTCCGGCTGCCCCCGCACCGGCGGGACGGCGCCCGGGCTCCAGCGCCCTGGCTCGCGGGTCACTCACCATGTTGACTTCGGAGACCAGGTCGATGCTGGCGATCTCTATCCGCATGCCCACGTCCACGGGCGGACCTGCGGGGGGAGCGGGAGGCGGCGTTAGCGCATCGCGGGGGCCGGAGCGCGGGTCGGGGGAGCGCGGGCGCCTCACCTCCGAAGTCGGGGCGGAGGCGGATGTCGTAGCCATGGAGCAGCCTGTCCACTGTCTCCTTCACGTAGGACATGTTGCTGGGCCCGTCGGCGCTGCGGGAAGGAGCACAGGCTGGGTTAGGGAGGCCGCCGGGGCGCCCCGCGCCCGCCTCCCTCCCTCCCTGCCTCCCTCCGCATGCTGGCGGCGCTCACCTGCGCGCCGCGCACGCCACGGCCAGCGCCAGCGGCAGCAGCAGCTCCCGCGGTCCGGCCCGCCCGGCCGCCGCCCCCATCCCGGCGGCCGCTCACGGGGGACGCGCCGCGCGCTGGAACTTGGCGCGGAGCGGCGAGGAGCAACAATTCCCGACGGCGGGGCGCATGCGCCGAGCGCCGCGGCCCCGGGGGCGCCCCCTGCCCCCCTGGGCCGGGCCGGGCCGGCCCCGCCGCAACAGGTGCCGCGGGAGCGCTGAGGGCGGCGAAGCCCCGGGGCTGGCGGGACACGCCGGCACTGAGAGCTCCGGGCTGCTGTGAGCGAGGGGCAGCCACTGCCGGTGCGCCCCTCTCAGCCAGCTGGAGCGGGGGCTTCCCGTCAAGAGACCGTGAATAATTGCTGAGGGCACCTCTGTGTGAAAACGCACAGCGATGGGGTGTTAGCCATAACGCGAAAGGGAAATGGCAAATTCGAAAGACATGGCGCGTTTCGGTGCAGGTAGCGCTCTGTCCCGCTGCGGAGGCTGGAGGTCGCGCCCGCCCCTCGGAGCGCTCGCCGCTCCCGCAGCGCGCCCGTGGCGGAGCTGCCCCGCAGCGGCGCCCGCCGTGCCCCGAGCGGGAGGTCGTCTCAGATTTTTAGTTGTGATTTTACAACCAAAGTAATTGATCTTGCGTTTAGAACGAGGTTGGTTGGTTGGTTGATTGACTGATTGATTTTAAGACTCTTGGAATGGATGCTCTAATGTAAGCTCACCTCTCGTGAGCAATATTACACGGTGACTGATCGGAGCCCTGTGAACCTGTGAACAATTTATGGCTTTGCCGGTTCCGTGCCGCTCTGTTTCACTGCACTGTAGCTCAGCAGAAATAACATTCATCCCTTTAGGATTCAACCCACTTCACCTGTGTGCTACACATCCTGCGTGTGGTGACCTTGGGATACGTACTGGATGCTTTTGAGGCTACTACAGCGTCATGCAGACCTGTTTCTGAGAAATGGCAGACTTTTGGTGACACTTTTTGTCACTGAAATATGCCAAATATCGAAAATGCAGGAATATTGACTATAAATAGTTTGTGACACACATACTAGTGATAATTTTGAACATTTTAACAATGCATTTTTCTGTGCAAATTTGTTGCTCTTGGAGAAGGACCACAACACCCTTTTATTTTTTTGATGTTTTATAACAGTATAATAAAGATTTTCAATTTTCTTTGAAAAGTATTACATATATTTCTTTTCCTCCTAGTTCAGTAGTTAGTTACTGCAAAATGTGACCTCCCAGCTCAACTTGATCGTACCTTAGCATTGCTATTTGGAAAGAGTTTTGTTCAATTACAATTGGTGTGGCTTGCATAGAGCACTTAAAAAAGAAATCCTGCCATAGATGTCTATCACAAAGTAAATTTATTCAGAGTTGTATCACACACGGCCATAATAAAGTTCCCTGGTTCATCTGAAGCACTGAATTAGGATTTTCCATGGGACTATAGAGTCAATTTCAGCTCTTATGATCTTTTCTTATGGTTATTTTCTCATATTTGTATTCAATAAGCTCTTTTCTTGAAACCTTTGCTAATGATAGTGCCAAATTCCTTTCCCAATAATTTCTACTGTAGTTTAGTATATATAGGGTCTGTGAAATAGACACACAACTTGTGAATAAGATTTTTAAAAAATATTTTCTGGTCTGTGTTAGTGGAGGCAGACCTTTTAGGTGGGAAATAGTTTCATATTTGTTAAACGTATATAAGCACTAGTAAACTAAAACAATTGAAATCCACTAGTTCTAACATATTAGCCCTGTCTTCAGTTTATTGAAGACCTTTTTTGCAATGCTGATTTAAATTTGGAACCAAAAAGTGCACACAGTACAAAGATAATGTCCTGCTCAGACAGTGTCGGCTAATTTAAAAAAATGCAACATCACTGAAAAAAATGGAATTTCTTCCTGTGTCCCACTGGATAAGATCTGTAGGCAGGAAGACCACAAGTTTTAATGAAACTAGGGGAGGAAAAATGCAAAAGTAGTGGCTATGCAATCTCTCTCTAGTGATACTTTGTGCCTTCTTAAATGTAGAATGAAGGTAGGTATATCTTTGTGCTTATACTCAAAAAAGTAAAGGCGAGCTGTGTGCCTCACACTGTGCACTTTGTATGTGGAGATGATGATTGAAAACGTTAATATTCATAATACTGACAAGTTTTGCGTCATTGCAAATAGGGACTTGCAGACCCAGGATATTCCTAATATGTGTCCAACTGGAATTGTAGTTTTTCAGTCAGTGGAAAAAACTATTGCGGCAACAGGTACACCAGGCACAGGCCAGAAGCAGGACTGGTATGAAGTGTGAAAGCATCATTAATTAGGAAAACTTTATTACAGTATGACAGCATGCACAGAAAACAGATCAGGAAACCAAACTCAGGATCTTTAGATTATTCCTTGTCAGATATCTGTACCCCAGTGGTTGCTTGGCTGCGTGGATTTTCATACTGCATACGCAGCTAGAAGCATAATGAGAATTAGAATGCGTATACATTTTTTTCTTACTTGGCATTGAGCAGGTGACATTTGTCAGTAACTATACCAATAAGATATATTCAAATTTTAGATCAAATTTGGAAAAATTAAGCTAAATGGTTGGGTTTGAAAACTATGAAATGAAACCTAGGAACTGTGAAATGACTACCTGTGGAAGTAAAAAAAAACCCCTGTTAAAATTTATACTTTAAGAGGCAGGTAATGAAATAGGTCATTTATTTAATCTGCTTAATGCTATTGTAATTTTATACCTACAGTAATTCCTTTAGTCAGATAGAGCTTGTGAGCCATCTTCTCAAATGACAGAAACCTGCAAGCTGGAGATACTTTTAGTGTGCTTTGGGAATTTCAGTGCAGCAGCAAAGCTGTGGAAGCGATTGAGAAGAGCTGAGGAGTGACACATTGATCCTGAGCTTTATCCTGGGATCTATAGACACTGTGATGCTGCCCCACACGGAGGAGAGCACCTCAGGCTCTCACCCATTTCCCTTTCCTTTAGGTATCACAGTAAGCTTCCACACTCTTGCCCTTCTCTCAGGAAAAAAAAAAGGTACATATTGTCATTGTGCCCCCCCCTTTTTTTTTAATATACTGTAAGGATTAATTAAGATCTTCCTAGAGCAGGGTCTACCCTCTTTTAAGAGCCTATAAAATACTTAGGACAGTTCTTTTAAGAAATTAATAATAAATATCAAAACTGTGAATCAAAGATTCTCACCTTTAATAGTCAAAGTCAGAAGAGAATATATAAGAGCTAAAGGATTTTGTCCTGCAATATCTATAGCCAGAATAATTAAGTAAGTCTGATCATGTCAGAGAAACATCCTTACCACTCATTTGAAACCCCTTTTTAGATTTCCCATCCTGGTGTCTACACCAACATCCAACATCCTTTCTTAACATTACAAAATTTGCTTCCTCTCAAGGTGGTGAGCCCAGCACTGCATTCCTAATAACAGAAAACCCTACAGCAGTACATTTCCTTTGCCCTCCCTCCTCACTACCTATGGGAAGCAACCCTGCTGACCTGAGTCCTCCATCCCACATGCAAGAGACTCAGAAGCTCCTTCTCCCTCTGATTCTGGCTCAAGAAAAAGAGCAGAGGCTAAAGATTGAGGTCTTTGTGCCAGTTGCTATAGAGATTATCAAAAGAGACAATCCTCGCTTCAGAGAACAAACCATCCAGGATAAGTTAGGAAGACATGCCACAAGTGTTCAGACAGACATGAACAAGGTGAAGGCAGCAGTCAGTCTATATGCATTTGTATAGTTTAGTGGCCTCAGTGGACATATTAACTACAAGGAGCCAGTCACCTTAAGTACTGCTGGAAAACAGAAAGCAGTTGTAGGCAGTGCTGTAGAGGCTGGTTTTAAGGAGGTATTCAAAGAACAGAGACATAAGAAGTGTGATATTGTTATGATTTCTCTTAAAGGTATTTCAGGTACTTCCTTTTATACAGTTCCTAAAAAGTGATGTTTGTCAGTGGTGGCAACATGTCAGAAGCAGGATATAAAGAGTTAACACCTGATGTATTATCCTGTAGAAACTGAGCACACATCTACCTTTCCATTACAATTAGCTCCCTTGATTTTAACAGGCTGATGCATGCTGTGGCAAGGTGCTTATACATTTGTATGATTGAGAACTTTGCTTCTATGCTTTTCAGGCCTGTTAATGTCTTCATTTGTACAGGGTGGGTTTGGGGTTTTTTGCATAAGAAATTAAACACTGGTAAGTGGAATGGCTCAGAATTTATTTTTCTGATAAATAGAGTTAATTTTCTCCAGCTTTGCCTTTTCATTGTTCTCTGAAGCAGCTCACTGCAAATCCCTATTTAAATTGTCAAGTTTTATGAGTAGTATTCTCATACTTAGAAGTATTTTACCACACTGAGCCACTAGAATGCAATGTGTCTCTTTGTCCCATTTCAGTGATGTGATGCACTCACTGCATACACTTGTAAATCTGAGTCATGTAAATAAGAGCCTAGCTTATTTGCTTCTAGCAATAAACAGACAGAATGGCTGAATTCAGTCACACATGCAACTTTTCTGGGGATATCTTCACATAAATGTGAATATAGATCAAAGCATTCCTTCATCAGGAAGAACAAAGAAAATACTTAATCAAAATGAAAATTTCTTTCAGAAAAGATACATTTTTGCATTATTTACTCCCAAGAATTTTAGAATTAAAAGATACTCCTGAACAATCTGGTCTGTCTTTGAGGTTAGTGCATCTCAGAGCAGGAACTGAACTTGGCTCTGCAGTTGAGCAGGCTACATAACTTCCCTTTCCAATTTTGAGTATTTTATGATCTTGTTATTACAAAGGCTGGTAACATCACTTTCTGCCCCTGATTATAGTTTACAATTCTTCCATGGAAACTGCAGTTCCAGTTCCTTTGTTAATCTCCAATAGCTCCTGCTTATTTCGTATGTTACACTGGTGAGAAGATCGAAGGTCCTAAGTAGTTTTTCCTCAAACTAGTTTTACAGTAGAAGTTTGGGGGTTTTAACTGAAGCCTGATTTGTGATGAAAACTGCTGCTGAACATGGGCCTTTTCCATTGGCTATCACTTCCAGTTTTAAAATTAAATCTGCTCAAAACTATGCTTAGTGCACTGAAGACCCAGCCTCCAAATCACATACTCCTCAAACAGCCAAGTTCAGTAAGAAAGGAAACAGATATTTTGGTTGAGATTTTATAGTACTTGTTTTCTGAGAAGTTGTGCCTATATATGGTAAATCCCTAAAAAGTAAAAACTAGAACAGAGCCAAGAATGGTAATCACAAATAGAAACAGTTCTTTATCCTCTTGCTGTTGCACTTGCCTCATGAAAAGTAGGCATTTTGTATTTCCACTGATTATCAAGGTTGTCTGCTGCCTCCAAGGATGAAGGTGACAATAAGGAAAATTTGCATTGTGTTTCAAGAATATGTCTACAAAATAATTCACCTCTCACATTTAAAAGTGATTATTATGAAAAGAGCAAAATATAACAATAAAACCTGCCAGACTGCAAACTTACAGGCTGTTTTCTTTGATGATGACAAACTCCCCTGGAATTCTTTTCAGTAGATTTACAGCCATGAAAATGACAGCATTAGATATGTATCACCATGCATAGTCATACCTAGGAGAAAACAAAGTGGGCATGATTTAACAAATGCAATAGTCCTACACAACAGCTGCTTGCACACTCCTTTCTTGTCTCAGGAGCATATTTGAAGAGTGAGATAGATGCTTCTTGCTTGTTGAAATAGAGAGCACATGTGAATCTCTTCAGCTGGGAGTCACTTCATCAACAGGGAGGTGTAAGACAACAAGAAATTTTACTTATCTCTTTAAACGATGCAGGGGTGAGGGTCTAAAATCCATGATTTATATATGTCATGTGGGCTGGAAGCAGTCACTGGAAGTGGTCCATAAACTGAGAAATGGATTGCACCCTGTCATTTGTGCTGTTTTTAGCTAGTTGAAAAAAACCTTAAAATAAAGGCTAAAATAAGTGCAAAGACATAAATTTGAAGAAAAAAGAAACTGAACACAAAGAAAGAGAACTGGCAAAGATGTTCCTCAGCCAGATCACAGAACTGGGATGCTAGTATTTTTTTTAGCCCCTGTTAGTATCTCTTCACACAGCAGTGGTGGGCACAGGGGTGCTTGCATGGATAACTGCTCTGAGAAGAGGTCTTCAAAAAGGACAGATGAACAACAGGGAGTATTGGTTTATTCACTGTTCATGCATTTTGGAAAAGACTGAGCTCTTTGTGGCTGCCTTCCAACCTACCTCAGAGAGTAAAACCATCCTGACTTCTCTTTTAGGGCAATCAGCAGAATCTTAAAGCTCGGGAAGCAGTAAAGGGTGAGATAAGGGGTAGAGGAGCATCCCCTTGTTTCCTTGGGTTTCCCTAGAGCAGCATCAAGCATTTGTGTGATGTCAACAATACTATCTTCAGTTAGTTTTTAATACCATCTTGGGACAAAAGTGAAAGAGATTGAATGAAGATTTTGTTTTGTGGACAGAAGAGGCCAAAAGAAGAAATATCAAGAATATAATAATTTTATAATTTTGAAACATTTCTCTCTCATCTTTTCCTACTGTAAGGGATGATTTTGGCATCCTTTATCTGAGTTAGCTTCTCATATTCTCAACCTTTCTGTTGTGTCTTCCTTCGTCTTGCTAAGTGTCTCCTTAAGTGACTTGTTCTTTGATTCACTCCTCCTTTCAACTACTACATTAATGCCTAATGTTTACTGCAGCTTCTGGACATTATCAAGGTTTTAATTTCAGCAAATCTGCAAAATGTGTTTCAGTGTTGTCTCTGTGTTAGAGCAATCTGAGATGCCAGCCCACAGGAATTGCAGACAAGTCAAATTCCTTTTCACCCCAGTTTGAGAAACGCAAAATATCACCTGCCTATAGTCAGATAGGGAACTGAGAAATCAGAAAATTTGTATAACAGGATAAAAACAACAGTAATGAGGCTATAAGAAACAAAAGTATTATAAATATAGAGAAAACCACAACACTGTAGTAAATTAGGAACTCAGAGTGAAAAATGCTTTCTGGTTCTGATCCAGAATTGCCAGGGTGGTAGGTTTTTTCTTTACTTCAATGAGTTTTGGAATAGGATCTATATGACCCCAGTATCTAAATCATACATAAGTCAGGGTAGATTTGTACTTCTTTGTTTTAGAAAGGCAAAAGATCATATCTTTCTCTGGAGTAATAAGACAGGAATGGCACTGATGGTTTTCTGTGAGATAAGAGAGAGTGCTTGTGTCATCCGTTCTCTTAAAATCATTCATCTTGTGAAGTCTGCATCCTGGAACTGTGTATTTGTCTCTGTAAAATATTCAACTTCCTTTTTGTCCCCTGTATTTTCCACCCACGTTTTCACCATCAGCAGTGGAAGTCTTCATTTCTCATGTCTAAGTGGGCTAAGAGGTCAGGGAGGTGACAGTGGAGGCCTTCTCATGTAGACAGGGTATTTCTCAGACAGCGTTAATCTCATGTACTCTGATTTCTGTGTCCAGCAGAGAAATATTTGGAAAGCTGATTATGTATTAAACATCTACAATGAGACACAAAGTCGACAAAATGTCTAAACTACAGAGAACATGACTATTGGTTAAATACTGACCTATTTGATACTTAGTATTTATATGCTTTACATTTTTAAGTCACTGTGTGCATTTAACTAATTAATACCTTCAAATTTCCCTGCAACATATGTAAGTCTTTTCTAAAATTTAAAGAAGAGGAAATTCAGACATAGAGGTTTGAGGATTGAAATTTTAAATGCAGATTTGGGTATTTGGCCTCCACAAGATCTGTGTCACTCTTACATACAAATTCATGCACTTAGAATTAGCTACACTTGTTGAGAAGATTTGCCCTAAATGACTTATCCAAGGCCACAGAAATCAGTGGCAGAACTGGGAAAGGATCTGAAGAGTGCATCTTTAAAAGTAAAAAGAAACTGAGGTATAAAACTATTTATATTTTTTAGTGCATTATGCTTTGTAAATTTTATAATTACAACAATGATTTTTTTTTCACGCTATTCTTGAAAAATTCGATATAGAACATAAGAGACACAAAATGCTGCAGCTGCACTGGATCAACCCTGTAGTGTATACAGACTAGCGCACTCTGTGACTGTGGCCAAGAGCTTATATTTGTAGTTACAAACTACTTAGAGTGGACTTGTCACTGTGCGTTAATTATCTGTTGATCCATAGACTTTAGTAAAAGCAAAAGGGTATTGGTACTTCATCAGTCATCTTTCACTGGGTATAAGAGCAAACTACAATACTCCAAGGATAAGAAATACTCCAGAAAGATTGAAAAGGGTGAGAATCAGCTCAGAGGCCCTGGATCTACCTCATCTAACTTTGAGGCTCACCGTGCTTTGAGAAGTTTGGACTATGACTTCTAAATGTCACTTCCAAGCTGAACCACACTGCAAAGTTTCCCTTTGATGAAATCATCATGTGGGAAGGGGAAGAGACTTTCTAATGGATACCACTGTAAGATACCTCTCTGGGTGAGTAGTGAAGATCTGGGAATTAGTTTTGGACAATGGCTAAAAAAGACCTTATCCTGCGAAATTATCTCAGCGGCCATTGCTTTCAGTGGGAGGGAACAGCACACTGTTTCCCAAACAGTTCTCAGATCCCTGAAAATGATATTCAGGTATGCCTTAAATTACTTGATGAAATGCTGAAGTACCACCAGATGCTTCTTAATTTTCTGTTTTCCACCTACTCATCTAGTCAGTGTTTTCTGGGCTTGATGCCTTTGTATGAATGCCTATAAGACAAAACCAGCCCCCTTGTGCTGCCCACTGCTGCCACAGTGTCCTTTCTTTTCTGGTGATGATATGAAAATTTCCCTCAGTAACTTTTTGAGATGTGAGTAATGCCACTCCATGCAACCACCAGATGGTAATGAAGAGCAGACTGGTTGTGTGTCTTCTTCAGACTAAGTGTATTATAATAATAGCAAATTTTTTTTTTGCAATCAGAGCTTACAGTTCTAAACACCAATTTGTTTGGCTGTTTACAGACCTCTGGGCCAGTCTGCTTGGAAGCTCTATTTGCATAAACCCCCCAATCATTCTGTTTGCTTTTATACTAAAATATGTTAAAGGGAATATTCTCTACCTCATGGACAAATGCTGAAATTCTTATTTAGAATAAAAATACGATCATTATAAGGAGGGTTTTGACTACATTTGGTGTACCACTAAACAAGCTATCTCTTGTAAGAAGGTAGATGCAGAACACCTTTAAGTGACTGTGTGCCTTGCTCCTTCTGCAGCCATAATATTTCTCCAAATGTCATAAAATATGTACCTCTTCCAACGTAGAAAGGAAGGTCTCTGTTACTGTGTGTACTTGACAACAGCAAAGAGAGCAGCGTTGAGAATTGAACCAAACCAAAGCCAACTGTCTCTTCTTGAACATCATTGTCAATGAAGAGGTGGTGTTGAACATGGCTCACCAACCCCCCAGCATAACAACATGGGGGAAGAGCAGCATAAACAGAGCTTATTAAGTACTGCTAGCCCCAGACTTTTGAGAATCAGAAGTAAGCCCCACAGGGCTCACGAGATTCAGAAGTCTCAGTTTTACTTACCTGCCTGCAGGATTTGGGGTTCTTTATGCAGTACCTTGTAAAACACCTAGGTCAAATTTTCAGGGTTTTTTCCCCCGTTGTACAATCCAAAGACTTTGCAACTCTTTCCTCTCCCTCTTTTAAAGAAAACTAAGGTTCCTCCTGCCTTTGAGAGACCTGGGCAAGCCAAGCACCAGGAAGGCTGGGAGAAAATCACTAGAGCTGTTGCCAGTGGCTTCAGTGTGAGTCAGAGGCCAGACTTATGGCCTCCATGGCATATTTAACTCATTCCTCAGGCATCTGCCTCATATACTTCTGGGATTAATAGACACGTAATGACTGGGAACGTGAAGCTTTCCAGGGAGGCAGCTTGTTGGTTCTTCTGCTCTATTGTTCCCTCTGGGAGCAGTTGTTAGCAGCAGGATGCAGTGGTCTTAAAAGCATGTGGCAGAGCAGGAGGCTCTGCCTGAAAGCAGCAAACTGAAGGAGACTGCAAATGGGAGCACCCAGCCTTCCTCCTCTCTCCTTCTGAGTCATAGCAGCCCCCACAAGCTCGCCCTGCCTCAGCCCCCTGCCCCTCTCTGCCCTGCCTATCACTTCTGAATGCTGCAGAAGGTTTGCAACTGTTGCTCGGGGCAACCAAAAATTTTGACACATTTTGCAATACACGTGGCAGCCCTGACAGGGGAAGGCAGTGTACAGGGCAGTGGCTTCTCAGATTCCCCCCCATAACCTTGGCTGCCTTCGCCTCAATGAAACAAAGACAGCCTTGTACTGCTTTTAGAAAAATCTGTATTTCCTCCCTGCATGAAGAGGTCTTCTTATCTTATTTTTCTGGGGATGGCCATTTAGAGACAGAGGTCAGGAGACCTGCTTGATTCCCTACTTTGTCACTGCAGATGTGACTGTGACTTGACCTGAGGGCTCCTGCTGCAGACGGGCATGGGTCAGTGATATGAGTGTGTGTGCTGGGGAAGTGTCAGGGTCAGATGAGAAAGAAGAGATGGAGGCATATGAATCCTCTAGTGTTTTCTTGTTGACAACACCTTTTTGCCCCACATTGCAGCTCCTGCAGTGAGTGCTTCCACAAACACATTTCCATTGCAGTGTAAAGGTCTTAAATATGAAGCTCACAGTTTACCTCCTTAAAGATCAATGTGTCAACCACTAGAATCCACATAAATCCTCTTACAATCAGTAATAGCAATATATACATGTGTCTGTGTGTATATAAATATATATATATATATTTGGTACTCAAAGGATTTTCTAGTCTTATTCCAAGCAATCAAGGACATGTGTGTTAAAATAACCATGGTTCTGTAGAACAGTCTTGTAAATACCATATGTCAGAGGAAAAAATACACGGCTAAATGCATGTCAGCATCAGTTTCTGCAGTTTCGTAGGAGTTCTGGCCATGGAAGTGAAGCAAAGCTGGGCCAGCTGAAGATTCAGTTTTACACAGAGCTTATGCTGTGCTTTGAAAAGACAGATCAGGTGGTGATTGGAGAACTGACCTGGGTCACAGCAGACTGGAATTAAGCTCTTGTTCTGCTGCAAATTTTTTATATGGGAAGCAGTTCCATTTCATACGTGGTGTTGCATTGCCACTTAAGTTTTTTACATCTCTGTTCCCAGCAAAACAGAAATAATAGTACTTTATTGTGTCCACTTCCTACTTCGTCTTATCTATCGAGACTAAGTTCTTGAGAGAAGGAAGTACGTAGGTGAAAACTTTACAATCAGATACTGAAGTAAGAACCTGGAAACAAAACTACTATAACTACAGCAGAAAGGGAAACCTGGCCTGGAAGAAGAACCAGAAAGAACTTAAGCATCTGTCTTACTGTTTCCAGAGCAGAACTTAAGTTGCAATTGATATGCCCCAAATCCACACTCCTTAAACATAAGCGCATTATTAGAGGTGCAATCAAGGTCCACAGTGTCCTGGTATCCCCACTGATGGAAAACTCTTCCCTGAACAGGTAGTGCAGGCTACCCTGAACTCCAGATCAAAGTCTTGAAAAACCCAAGGACAGGTGTTTTTTTTGTAGATTTCCATGATCTCTTTAATCAGTGGGGATCAGTGGAGGGGAGTGAAAGACCCTTTAGTTAGCTGTACAGAAAAGGTATCCATACCTTTTCTTGGTCATCTACCAAAAATGGGATTGGGGTATGCATTTTCCAAAGAATGGAAACTTAACCCCTGATTTTAAAAAAGGATGTATGGGAAGACAAGTCGTTTGATCAAGACCGTAAGAAATTCTATTGATATGGGTAGAAACTGTAAAAAATCCAAGAAATCAATGACTTAGCTATTTAGGTAAAGAAACATTGAGATGCTTGGCAGTGATCCCAGTTTTATCTTCTCTTTTCTAAAAGTTAGAGGCTTTTAAATATGCAACATATAGCTGGGTATTAAAGATTTTCACAGTCTTTTTCATATAGGCTTTCAAATCTTTAGAGATTTGATGCCAGAAGTAAATCATATCAAAATCAGCTGAATAATGAAATCTGCTGGGGAAAAGAATGTAACCTAAAATTTACCCATATAGCCTGTAGTGTTGATAGAGCCTATAGTTTACAAAAGGGAAAAAAAATCCAAATGAAAAAAATCCAAAGCTGGAAAGGTTAGATAATGTCTTCCACAAGAAAAGAACAAACTTCCTTTCTATTTCCACTTAATCTGATGGTAAAATAGAAATGGGAATAGTGATTAAAAAATTTCTGCTTCTCTGTGTGTTGTGACAAATAAAAAATGATTAAGCTATACTTGAAGATCCATAACTCTGGATAAAACTGCTTTTGAGGCTTGGCCAGATTGTCTGTTTCATCAAAAATCATTAGTAGGATACATCAGCATAGGGACAGTAACAAAAAAAATAAAAAATCTATTTAAGAAATTCAAGTGCTTTCTGAGCATATGGAGCCTGGCAAAAATAGTCCCTTCTTACAATAGTCCCCGATGGGTGAGATTTCTTCAGAGAAATCTTGGAATAATTGTGGTAAAAGCTGGAGAAGCTGGGAAAATGCTGAATTCAGCAAACACTTTCAGAGACCATCAATCCAGCCTGTGACCACTATATCCTTCTTGGAGTCACCAAGTTCTTTTAGAGAGATGGTATAACCCAGATATTCTGTGAAGAGATCAAAGACCATTTGAAGCAGTATTTTTCAAATCAGCACACATCTGCTGGAGACAAGCACCTTGGGAGTTTGTGTGTCTATACTACAAATACACTGCAAAAAATCTAGAATAGCTCTTAAGTTATAATTCAAAAAATATTGAAATTAACCAGAGCAATGCATATATCAGAAATAATAAACAAATATTCAGAGGTGATGTATCTGGCTTACAAGACTGTTTACTGTTCTTTTTAACTGGTTTATCTTTTCTTCAAGCCTAGTTTTGTAAAAGCTTCAGCAATCTACAAATGACACAGTTTTTCAGATATCAAGGACAATGATCTCTGGTTTTAGTATTAGTCTTATGGAGTTCTTGATAGTTATTGCTGGATTTAAGGGAGATGTTAACCACTGATAAATTTGAGAAATGTTAGAATTAATTTTCTAGATTTAGAGAAAGTGATTTTTTATTTAGTTTTAGCACTTGTAGGTGCTAAATAACATGGCACCTGGATCCTACACCAATACAACCTGAGGCAGGCTGGGTGTGACAAAAGGGCGCTATGTTTACATTTTCTTAGAAAAAGCAACATGAACATCTTCTTAAAAGCCTTGAGTACTTCTTGCCCTGGCATGGCATGTCCACAAATCTTGTAACCTGATGTTACCTTTACTGTATGTTACTTTGGTTACTTTACTGAAGTATCTGTACTGAAGAGGCAAAAGGTATTAATAATATCATTCTTTGTTCTAAAGAATTTAGAAATCATTCAAAGACCAGCTCAGCTCCTAGATTTGATGAAAGGAGGTAATGGAGTGAGTTTCTTTGATTTCTGCCTGTAGCAGACCTATTGACTCCAGGTATGGATTTGAGAGGGGGTTGTGTGATAGCATTTCTCATGACATTCATGTGGTGAGATCATTACTAGTGAATAACAACTTGACTTTTCCATTTCAGTTTGCACAGGTGTCTATACATATGTGGAAGGTAATAAAACAGTCTAAACACAAGGGGGCCTGCGGCTCTGCCAGGGTCTTATTTGCTTTCTTCCTCAGCAGCTGCCAGAAGTGACTGTTTTAGAGCCATGTTTTGCTCCGTGTCTGTGACTAGCCACCAGGATTCTGCCCAGTTCTCCATTACCATCTATTACCCTTGCTTTAATTTTTGAGTTTGGCTTCTGCCAGCAAAATTTTACTGAGATGTCTCTAGATGAGATAACCTCACTTAGAAATACTTCCAGTATTCTGGAACAAGGGATTACTTTTTGTTGCAAGGGAGAAAACTAGAGACTTTCTTTCCTGGAGGCCCGTTCTAAGTATCCTCTTGGCATAGGCCATGCTAGAGCGGAAGATTGGTCCAGGAAAACAAGTCACAACACTTTTTAGAAAATCAAAAGTGGCTGATTAACCCAGACAAATTTATCTGACTCCAGTGAAATCAGACTCCTGAAGAGCTGTGCATCCATCCTTCTGTTGTTCCTGACCAGTTTGCTAATGAAGCCAGGGCAGTGGACTCTGGCTGTCATGCTGGTTTTCACCTGTATGTGGAGTTAAATGGGTTGCTCCCAGAGCCTCATTACAGGAGCTGAAGTGACCTTGGTGTGACATCCTACCGTCTGCATTGTCCAGGCTTGTAAATACTGCACAGAATGTGCATGTTGTCCATAGCCAGGCTGCCCCACTCTGGGAGGTTTTAGCAGAACATTTGTCATGCCAGTAAGGCAGTCAGAACAGGATCCAGTAAGGCAGTCAGAACAGGATCCTGTAAGGCAGTGAGGAGATGAAGATACTGTCAGAATCTCAGGAAGCAGACTAGTAATCTGCAGAGGCCTAAATAGGGCTTTTAAAATTGGAAGCAGAACCGACTGCCTAGACTGAGTTTTTTGAAAGATAAACAGCGTCAGCAAGCTAAATGGATTTCAAGCACAGCTTTAATTGTTTTTTCAAACGAATCAGCAAAGGGCACCCTAGCTGGAACAAGCTCTGAAGTACAATCAGGAAGATTTCAAGTGTACAGTAGTTTTGAAGATAGTCAGGCATTTCAGTGCTGGAAGATACTGTAGCAAGTAATGAATAAAACCTTTTTATGTCAGTACTGTAGTCTTTGAGTCAATTACAATACCTGCCCTAAAGTGTCCCTGCACGATGAACTTCACCATCCTCATTAAAACTGACATGCACACTGATTTCCAAACCTAAATAATTGTCTCTGCAGCACAATTGATCAGAAAAACAAGTTTTTTATTGCCAATACCTATTGTGTGGAGAACATCCCCCATTTTCCTCCTTTCCCCCTTTCTTCCCCACTCCACCCAACCATCTCAATAGCCTGTGACAGACTACCAACACTTCTGAGTGGATTTTACTGTAATTCTTGCAGAATCCCTTAGACCTTGCATAATGGAAATTTTTTGGGTCACCAAATCTTGTTTCCTAATTATAGGAATGATAAGAAAAGAAAAAAGAAAAAAACCGAGATATAATATAAAAACACTCACTTATTCTGGCATTTTTTGCTTTTAGAAACCTGGGATAACCCACTCGCTCCCATTTGGTTTGCAAAGGTGTGCTCTGTTTTAACCTTGAAGTCAGAGCTCCTTTTCCCCTCCTGTTCTCCTTCCCCGGCTCCTCTCCCATCTGCTCCAACATCCCCCTCGCCGGGGAATTAATCACCCCCTCCCGCCCCCGCTCTCAGTTTTGTTCCCCCCTCCGGGAGCAGAGGCGATCGGGACGAACGAAGACTTCGGCACCGCGATCACCCCCGCGATCACCCCCGCGACGCCCCCATCCACCCTCCGCCCCGCACGGCAGCGGGCGGGCTGCGGGCCCCGGCCGGGAGGGGAGCGCGGGGCGGAGCGCGGGGCCGCGGGCGGGGCGGGAGTGGGCGCGGCGGGAGCGGTGCCTGTTGCCCCGAGAGAGTTAACGGTGCGGGGAAAGTCGCTCCTCCGCCCGTGCCGGGCGCCTGGCAACCGGGGCGCCGCGCATGTGGGACCGCCGGGGGCCGCCGCCCCCCCGCCGGGCCCCGCGCCCCCCTCCCCGCCCCGGACGAGGCGCTTAACGTGCCCAGGCGTGAAGTATGGCATGCAAAGATGGTTTCTGCCAAGGAGCCAGCCATCGCCATGTCCTCGGGTCTCTCCATCGCCCTCCTGCACTGCCTGTGCCTGGCGACGTGGTGAGTACCCCGGCGGCGGCGCCGGGGGGCCCCGGGCGGCCGGTCCCGGTGCCGCTGTCCCCCGCGGGCTCCCGGCGGCTCCGCTCACCCGCTCCCTCTTTGCCTCGCAGTCTCACCGGGCCGCCCGGGCAGAGCAAAAAAGAGGAGAAATTGTGGCCGGAGAATTTCACCAGTATCCTGAACAGCCTCCTGGATGGCTATGACAACCGGCTGCGACCGGGATTCGGGGGTACGGTGGCGGCGCGGTGACGGCGGCGGGCAGGGGGTCGCTGGGCAGGGGCGGGGGACGCAGCGGTCACCCCTCGTCCGACCCGTTACTGACCGAAAACGTGGGGGTGTGTCCCCACTCCCCGCCCCGGGGTTTGAGCTCTCCGGGAAGGGCCGGCAGCGAGGCAGCTCCTGGCCCCGAAAGCGCCGGGGGTGCTGCGCAGTCCCGGCTGTGGGGGCCCCGCTGGGG
Source organism: Pseudopipra pipra (assembly GCF_036250125.1). NCBI lineage: Eukaryota > Metazoa > Chordata > Aves > Passeriformes > Pipridae > Pseudopipra > Pseudopipra pipra. Next base: position 49,945,164 of record NC_087552.1, read on the forward strand.
CGGTCCCGGGCTCATCCCCCGCTTCGCTTCTCTGCCCACATCCCGGGCTCGGGCTGCTGCGCTGGAGGGAAAATAAACCCTGAAGGCAGTGTGCGTTGGCTTCATGGGGATGGAGGGTCCTGTCTAACATCCAGATTCTTCTTCTTCTTGACAGTTTTTGACCTGTAAATGCCGCGGTCGGGTCCTAATAGAAACAAGTGTACTTTTAACCAGCTTAAGAGGTTAGGTCTTTGATGGGTTCTGTTCCAGTAGTTAGGGAAAACCAGAGCTCAGGTGCCTGAGCACACCGGTTTTTTACCACAGTTGCTGAAATTCCAGCTTTGGTTTAGAAGTGGTAGACTTAATTGCTGTATAGGAATTAGATGTGGAGGAGTTTCAAATTTGCCTTCACCTATGCTCTGCATGTGGGGGTTTGGGGCCTCTGATACCCCAAGCTGCTAAGATGCAGTTTTGTGATGCTGAAGAGGCAGCCAGACTTGCTGTTCTTTATTGATTTTAATGTTTCTGTGTAGGGACTTGGAACCAAAAATCATTAAAATCCAGGCAAAATAAAAAAATATTTTGTAATCTGAAATGAAGATATTAAAACCGTAAATTTAAAAGTAGGAAAAAAAAGATTTATGAAGAAATGCTACAGCCCTTCTTATAATGCACAAATCTATAACAAGGGTATTATAGGCTGCTTCCTATGCAAGATTGAATGAGATCCTTGCGTAGGTTTATGTTGCGAAATACTTTCTTCCTCCTCTGAAAGTACCTTCTTCATACACGTGATCCATCTACACTGACATGTATACCAACACATTCCCCACATGCCACATACAGTGCTCACATGCATGATCGTGGCTGTTAAAGGACAACACCTGGCACCGTTGATCACTCTTTTATTATTTTGAGTGTATTGAATAAGCGAGGCCTTCTGAAGTTAGCTTACACATTAAGTGAGAAGGAAGCTAAATTTGTTAACACCCAGAGAAATCATTGGGAACTGATAGCCTTTTGCAGTTTAGTCTTTGCGGAGAGGTTACAGACACTTCTGCACGTGTACAAGAGATGTGCTATGTTTGGCATCATTTTAGGTTGAATGCCAACTAATTAGTCATCTAGCAAAGATGCTTTATGGGCATTATCAGATTTCCAAAATTAAACAACTACTAAATATGTAATATATGTTGATTTTCATTTTAATACAGTTGTCCTTTGCAGAATATTTTGCAAGAGTAGAACTTCTTCCCCTGTAAGCGTTGGGAGACTTTCAGCAAAATGCAATCAAGGAGAAAAAGTTCATTGTATCTTCTTGAGCTTTCATATTGGCAGTATTAAAATAAATGAGAGAGGGAGGAAAAAAACTCTCATATTTCAGCTTGGGGAAAACACTTCTGGGTGAATATTTCAGAAAATGGATATCGTACTGCTTCTTTCTTCTTCCTTCTTTATAACCATTTGTATGATTTAAACAACTCATCTTTGAGTTTTGAACTTTTAAATAAAACATGGGTGAAAAATACTTTGTTTTTGAAAATGATGCTTGCCTCCTTAGCTCCTTACAGTGAAAATTATCTTCACCTGATTTGAGGAACAACTTTGGAAAAAAACCCCCAACAAAACCAAGGAAAGAAAGAAATTTCTGCAATTGATCAAATTCTATTTTTTGACATTACTCAGAGTAATAACTATGGCTTAGTTATTGAAATATAGAATATCAGAATCAACTTTTCCCTATATTTTGGGGGTTTTATGCTGATAAATCTTTATGACAAATGGGATTTATATCTTAAAAGTGGGTCACTCGCTAGTTTATAGCATAGGTAGCAAACAAAATGTCATAGGGGATGGGAATATTTAGAGATGGAAAGTATAGTAGAATACTTACTTTTGTTTTCTTCTTGAAGCTGATTTACTGTCTAGTTTCCACATGGCCTGAAATGAAACGGAGGTTTTATTTTAAGAACAAAAGGCGTCACAGAGGTCTGACTGATGCTGATTTTAAACTTCAAATTAATGGAAATATTTCTAATTCTGGTGCAAATTATCTTTAAAATCAGACTTGGGGAAGTAGCCATATTCTGATTTTGCTGGTATATTCCAGAGTTATCACAAATAACAATGCATTAAGATTCTTTGCGTGCAGAGTGAAGTAGAATATGTTTGATTTTGGAGATTTCCAAAAACTGGATCAAAATTCTCCATGGTATTTATGGAGGAGAAGTTAAATTTCTTGAGCATGCTTACAAATGTGGAAGTCGTCTCCCAGAAGAGTGGGGAATCTCAGTGGAGTATATGGAAGCTTGTCTTGGTGGTGCTTATATGGGAGCATGGCGTATGTTGAGGGTTAATATAAGAATGAAGTTCTCCATGTCATTGAATTAACACCTTTCATTAAAAATTCACTTTATGAATGTCATAAACCTAAAAAGTTGTTGTCACTTACTACCAAACCTCAAAGTGCTTAGTGTAATAGACACTAAGGGTTTATGAGAAAGCTTATTAAAGATCATTTAAGTGAAAGTTCCCATTAAGTTGGGGAGGGAGGGGATCTAAAGATGCAAGACAGAAGCAAAGAAATGTCACCTAGAAATTTAATGAAACAAAGCAGAATAGGCAGTTTTGTGTAGGAAAGAAAAAAAAACTCAGAGCTGCTGTCAGGAAGACTTTAAATGCATAAGAGTTTTGAATTTTAGTAGAGGGAAGGTGTTTAGGGACTAATGAATAAAGTAATGCTGTTGGCTGTTTGAAAATAGTGTGATGGAAATGAAGTCAGTTCATTCCCTGACCTGCATGCTTGGTTATATCATTATCTGGAATTGCAGCGTTCAATTTGTAATCTAAGTGGGTCTCCTGGTCAAAACCACTCTATAAAAACAGGGATTTTACAGAAGCTGCTTGTAGTGTCCTCAATTAAAAGCATTATCTGCTGGAAAACTTCAAGAGTACTAGCACAGTACTATTTTGATTCAGCTGTAAAAGTTTGAAGTAAAAGCATTTCCAGTTAAACCCTGTCTCCAGTTTTCATCTGTTTTAAAAATTTTGTGTATGACATGGAGGAAAACTATAGAAAGTTAAAAAAGTTGGATTTGCTCTGAAAATCACCTTGCTACCTTTTTGGTGATTAGTTTCAAAGTGACAGTAGAATTCCAAAGTCTTTGAAAGGAGCATTATTCACTTGAAGTAAAAGGCCTGAGTCTGATTTGCTGTTTTAAACTCATGCCTGGTTTCAGACTGTACTTGAGCAACTCTTGACATAAGCAAGAGCCTGCAAGAGCCCATTCAAACCTGTATTGGATTGTAACTTTAAAAAATGTAATGGTGTCTTTGAAACTTTCATGATACAGTATCTCATCACACTTAAGCCAGGATTTAGGGAAGTAAGAAGGAAAAGAGAGACTGAAGCTGATGAGGGCAGCATCACTGCATGCTGCCATGTATCTGCTCATTTTAATGAATTGTGCCTTTTAGAGAACATCTAATCTCTGGTGTCTTGCCTTTAATGGCCAAGTGTGTGGCCAGACCAAAGAAAGATGGTGATGTGTGACTTGCCTCCTGCCCAAGGGTCTTAGATTGACTGACTGTGAAACCTGCTAACCACAAGCTGCTGGTGTTGCCCACAGTGTGGTACTGGCTCATTGTGGTGTGATTGCCCATCAGTCAGTGGAAGCTGAAGCCCTTTCCCTTCCTGAGTTCTGTTTGGTTGTGTGAGGTAGAGTCTGGCATGAGCTTTGAGTCTCACTATCAGCTACTGAAATGGTGTTAGCTCTGTGGCTTTCTCTTTGAAAACTGCCACATAGACTGACTCATGAGTAGAAGGAACAGGACTGTGTGCATTCGTTTCCCTTTTTATTTTCTTTCTCTTTTCATATTCTTTCTCATGATCTCATACCTGTGAAAATGCACCTGAGTACTTGGTGGAATTAAATATATTGGCTATTGTCTCCCATAGGAAGGGTAGGAGAGGGCTTCTCAGCCCTGTCTAGGCTGTGTGATGTTCAGCTGATGAACAGCATTTCTGAAGAGTTTCATTTCCTGTCAATGCAGGACTTTAATCAGAAAATAAACACAGAGTACACTTGAAGAGCAAAGACAATTTTCTGGTTTTAGAGAAAATAAAAATATCTACATGATTATCTGCCCTTACTAGGAACTCACGTGTTCCTTCAAGGTTCCATTTCTCAGCATAATAGATATTGTAATTTATTTTTATTTTTTAGATTGCAAATGGACTTGAAGTGAGCATTGTAAAGTGAAGCTGGTCATTTTTTTTTCAGGCAGTTGTCCAGTCTTCCTCAGCTGGTGAGAGTAGATGACTCAAAGCTTAACAGGATATGGTGTTAGATACCTGTAGGTGATGGATTTGAATTTGGCCCAGGTTAGTAATCCTTGAAGTCATTACCATCTGTCTGTTGTTCAGTGATCTGTATAAAATTAGCTGATATTCATAGTCCAGTTCTTAGTAGACAGGTGTACACATCATGAAAACTGGCACCAGTATCAAGCTTATTGGCTGTCTCAGCAGAGATGATCTGCTGGTAAACAGGCAAAAAATCAGTAATCTCCTAATTTCTGGAGGTATTTTTTCTCCTTTTCAGGTTTAGACATGCTGATGGATAAACATACATAGAGACAAGGGTTATTGTGTGCTCCCGTGTTTTTTGTGTTGTCTTTTGGTAGAGAATGTAGCCCAGGTTTTTGAATTCTACTTTAATTTTTTTAAAAATGCCCTACCTACTTGTTCTGGCTTCTGAATAGAATTCTTACTTATAGCAGGTGTCCTCAGCTGTTCTCTGATAAAATGAAACAAGAGAACATGCTTCATATGATGGCTTTTTCTTTTCTTTTTTTTTTTTTTTTTTCCACTTCATTTAAAAAATGTCAACCCTATTCAGGAAGCAAGAATTTGGAAAGAGAAAGCACCAAATCTTTCACATGTAGTTATATTTAAAAAAAATCTGTAGCAACTACTTTTTTTTTAATGTAGCTGTAGGAACTGATGTAATACAATTTTATGTGGTTTATGTATCCTGGGACTGATCTCATAATAGCAGCAATAACTGCACTTAGCATTTAAATTGTACTTTGCATGCTGAAACCTTTGTACAGACTTGTTTGTTAATGTTCCCGTTTAGTTGTGTGATTTTTGATGGCAAAATTTGCAATACACAGAAAGCTTGTGCAGGATTTGACTGTTTACATACAGTGGAGATCTCTGCAGTGACAGTTGCCTATGGAGACGCGGCACTAATGGAGCCCAAAGTCTTTCCTTGGGAGCTGTGCTGCAGTTCAACCCATATGTTGACATAAAATGCATGGGAGAGCTGTCTTATGTTCATCTTCACAGGGCTACGGCCCAGCATCGCTTCTTCAACCCACATGTAACATCTATACCACTGAACTATTCTGGCTTTTTGCAGGGGTTGCTTTTAATCCTGCTTGAGCTTCTTTAAAGTGTATTATCTTGCAAGCAGTGATTCAGACTTAACTGTTCCCACTGCAGTGTGTAGGACTCTCCTCCTATTTCATTGACATAAAAATACACAACGGTATGTTATAAATAGTTCTTCAGCATTCCTAAAGATTTATGGTGGATAGATACTTAACATCCATTGAGGGATAAGCCCAAATGGTCACATTCAAAGTTAATTGGCCTTCTTACAACTCACTGCATTTTATTGCCAGTAATAGGGTGTTAGGGATTCTGATAGGATCTTCTGCTTGCAGAACCTGAGCTGATTTAGTGGTGCAACACATTTATTTTGGAGGACTGTTTAAATCACCAGTAAAAGTAGGTTAGGTGACTACAGATCACCTCCTCGTTGACAGGAATTCCCACTATTAATAATAGTTTAAAAAAGAAGCAGCAGCATGACTCACTATTTATACCCCCACTATTGTTACCAACTGGAGTTACGTTTTCTTCTAGAACAAGAAGAATAAGAGAGAGTTATTGGTGTCGCCATAGATACTCCTGGGTTGGCATTAAGTACTGGGACATGCTAGAAAATCCAAGATTTGTCATTTTATTACTGTTAAGGCCAATGTAGGTGGAAGATGTGGAGCATGAAACGGCTGCAATTGGAGAGAAAGCATTAGGGAGATAATCAGCTTCACTGTCTCTTGCTGCTGTATTTGCTCCTACCAGACATTGAAATGTTTGGCAAAGGTTTTGGCTGCAAAGCAAGGATTTGTATGTCAGTACTAGCTGGATAACTGTTAGGATGCCTAAAATATTTCTAGATACTCATTCATCTGCCATTTTCTAGTGGACTATAATGTGATTTTAACATTTGTTTTGTCACTCTTCTGCCATCATGTTGGGCAAGCAACCAAAAGTAAACATTATTTTGTGGCCTTGTTATTGTCTGAGAGTTCCTGATTCCTTCTTTCTCATGGGTCATAATAATAAATGTTTGAGAACAGAATAACAGTTACTGAAGAGTGAACTCAAGCATAGTTTTAGTCCTGTGCTGCTGCTATAGTATTTCTAATAGCATTAAGTCATAGGCTTGAAGATTTGGAGGTTAGCTTATTGGTCTTAACTTTTCCCTTCTTTCTGAGAAACTCCAAAAAACAAATCTGCAAAAAGGCTCCAAATACTTATTCCTGAGAAGCTGTAATCGTTTAATGAAACAGAAGAAATCAGTGTCTGAGGAGAAGCAGCTTGTGCCTCTGGGAAAAATCTGTCCCTTTGCTCAAGTTGGTATGGCTAGAAAATTACAGTGTTCTATGAGCTAAAGAAAAGAATATACCACCAGAAGAAAAGCAGTTAAAGGTTGGGGTTTGTTTCAGGTCTATTCCTATTTAGTTTCTTAGAACTAACAAGTAAAGCAGTTCCTGAAAGGAATTCAGGGACTAGTCTCTGTTACTCAATAATAAAAGAATACTGAATATTGCTCTCAGTTCCTGAAAGGGATTCTAGCAGGAACTGCACTCAATATTCATCATTCTCTTATTATTGAGCAACAAAGAGTAATTCCTGCATTTTCTTATTAAAGCTTTGTGAGAAAATGACTTTTTTTTCATTTCTATAGAACTGATTTCAGAAATATTTCAAGTTCAAGTGAAATAAATATTTATATATTTAAAACAATCCTAGATAAATTACAGTGGTAGTGTGATTATGGGAGGTCAGTTGCAGTTAAATCTCTTCTATTTTCTCTCCTGTTTTCTAACACTGTAGATGAATGTCTTCACTTCTAATCTCTTGGAGCTCTTCTGCTCTCCAGAAATAGTTATATTCAGGAAATGTCATTGGACTGCGTTGTCAGTAAAATGAATGATCCAAACACTCATGGATTTCCCTGACCTAATAAACACTTTTTTATTTGTAGAAAGGGGAGCAGCTTCCATTTGACGTGTCCAGAGAGCAACCCACTGCAAAACAAATGGTGTGGTATGAAAGTGTGTTATCTGGAACCTGGCGGTTGCTTCTTAAAACCTCTTCGAGACAGACATGCCAAACTATCCTACTTTCCAAGGACCACTGAGCTACCAACTCTTGTACAGTGAATTTTCCTTAGATTATGTCTTGAAAAAATGTCTATGAAACTTAGCTTCCAGCAGTCATTTTTTTGACATTTAGTTGAAAAATTCTTAGCTGTTCTTCTCTACATAATTTTCAAATTCTTTAGTAAAATTATTTTACGTGGTTTTATTTTATTTTTTGTTCATAGCTTGGGACTCATTCTAGGTGCAAGAAGTATAGTTTCCCTGTTTTCCCATTGCATATTTTTTTTTTTCCTTCTACCCTTTGATTTAAAGTGACATCTGTAAAGAGTGACTTTTTTTTCTTTTCAAGAGGGACATATTCTTCTGCTGCTAACCCTGTTGAGTCTTTCCTCCTTTCATTTTTAGATTGCAAATACTATGTTAAAGCCTGAATTAACAGACGTGAGCCACTTATCCTCTTTAGAAATTTGAGTTGTAGGGGTTTAGAAACTGGTTGTGAATTTGTAGATCATATCTGTTTTTTCAAACAGATACTGTTTGGTAAGACCGTCAGTAGATTTTTTTTTTTTTAATTTTTTAATTTATGCTGTGAGTTAATTACCTGAATTAAACTGTTAGCTATTGCTTTGATCACAGAATCATCTTAGCAGCTGGTAATGATTAGCAGCTTTCTAGCCTTTTACATTGGGAACAGACCTAAATCCCAGTGATATTAGTGTGTGTGTTCTTTGGTTTAAGGGGAACTGTAGAGTGAATGCCCCTCTGAAATTTCAAGGTAGTAAAGGAAATGATAATTAAAGTGAAACTGCTTTCTCTGATGGTTGATTTGCCGTATGCAGCTGTGAGAGTGCAAGACCTCTACTCAGTGCCCTCTATTTAACAATGTCCTAAATAACTCTAGCTCTTTCAAGATGGGCTTTGTAGCAGGATGTGGACATAGGTTCAGACTCTCGAAAGTGCTTGAACATCCAACTTTTCTTTTGAATGTTAGTATTAAAGCACTTAAATACATCATGGGATATGGATGCAGTTCTTGATCCTGCAATACTAAATTGCCCAGTGCATGGCATGCTAATGTTTGTAGTCTAGTTTTTACCAGTAGGACCAAATATTAGTAATAAATGCCATGAGGAAAGTGGATTTCCTGAATGCAGTGCTTTTTGTTAATTAGCATGGTGTTTTCAGTGAGCCTTTTAATTTTTTGGCATCAGTTTTCTTAGTCACTGGGTCAAAGTTAGTTTGCTGAATGGGGATTTGCATGGAAATGCTGCTTTTGATTTACTTATGTGGTAAAGGTAATTGAGCAGTGCTTCTTATTCTAGACTTATCTTGAATTGACCTTTGTTTGCATTTTGCTCTTGCTCATCCACAGAACCCTGAAAGCGGTAACTGTTCACACGCCAGGATCATTTATGGGAATTGTTGACCTGCAAAATTCAAATTTTCTTGCTCACTTCCTTTTCATACATTAGGTCCTGTTACTGAAGTCAAAACAGATATATATGTCACCAGTTTTGGACCTGTTTCTGATGTAGAAATGGTATGTATTTCTGAGATTAAAATGCCATTTCCTGGCTCTGAGAAACCATTAACTGCAGTAGGAGTGGATGCTTCATCTGTACTGTTCTGTCAATCATGCAAATTAGGCAAGATTAGTAACAGCTTAATTTACAAGTTATAATTAGATCTATCAGGCCTGATTCTGGTCACACTTTCAGTGAGTTTTGGCTGGCTTAAGAAATTCATTTCATAGGATTTAAAACAGATTTTCATGGTGTAGAGGCAGAATCAGGCCTTCCAGGGAGTGTCTAAGTCAGTCTATTTGTGGGGAAAACGTGTAATATCTTTGAAATTGCTTTTCATTTCTGAAACTTGTGTTATTCTCAGGTGAATAATAATGACATCACAAATACTTGTTGACATTTTCATTTCAGATGAATACCCTTTGCTGATCTTTATGCTCCTTTTTGCATCGCTTTCAGCAAATGTTTGACTGATAAGAGTTTTCATAGGTATCTGCAGAAATTGAACGTCCAAGTGACATGCATGAAATAGTAAGAGAGGAGAAATGTTACATTTACATGTTCTGTTATTTGGGCCTGAATGCCTTTTGCTTTCAAGGTCAAATCCAGCAGAACTCTCATCAACTTCTAAAATACAGTAGTATACCCTTAAATCATACAGTAGTTTCTCTTTTTATAAATTATTCAAGAAATCCTATGGAAGTAACACAACCATATGTGTGCTGAACTGAACTTGTTTATGGAAAAGGTAGTTTCAGGGTAGTAATTTTCTTCCCATATAGTGTTGTCATTCACTTTGTGGTGTACCTGATTTGCTTCTATCATGTGGAAGGTATGCGATAGCAAAATATTTTTTCAAGGGCTACATTTGTGACAGCAGTCTGATGTTGAAATGCATCTTACCCCTTCATTGGTTGTCATGTACAGTATGATGCTTATCAGTGTGACAAGGGGTACAAGAATCTGAAAATAGTAAGGAAATCTAGTAATAAGTGCCTAAAAACTACAATGAGGGCTGCATGGCATCTCTCAGGTTTCATTGAAGCATTTGACATGGTGGCATATAGGAAGTTACTAGTTATATTGGAGAAGACAGAAGTGATAACATGGACTGAAGGTAGGTAAGGAACTTGCAAAAGGAGACTTTACAGCAGATATTTCCTCTTTCATCATTAGGAATTAGTTAGGAGGCTATTCAGTTAGGAGGCTATATTAGTCAGGAAGGATCCAGGGGTTGTTTTTGGAATACTTTTTAGTTAATGTATCCATAAGTGACCCAATGTAATGTGGCTGCACTCAGAAAATTCACTGCAACGGTGAGGTGTGATATGGTCTCAGTACAGGGGATGATCAGAATGTCTTTTTAGTTGCTTTGGTACCCAGTGTAATGAAAGCGGTTGAAACCTTACATTACAAAATCTGTCACGTAGAAGCTAATAACAGAAACTACTACTTGTGAGCTATGAAGTCACCAGCAAGACATGACACTAGAAAAGACACTTTTCATGGATTAACTATAAATCACAGTGAAGGATACAGTCATGGAAGACAGATATAATCCTAAAATGCATTACACCAGTAGATGTGCCTCATTGCGAATGCAAATAGATATGGCCTGACAAGTAGTTTCAATGGTAACATTATACAGAAGAGTTTGAAACAAAGTCAGAAAACATTGTTTGCTTAACAAAATCACAACTGTGAGTTAAAAAGGACTCAAAGCCTTCCATGTTGCCTTTTTCAATGCCACATGATGGGGTTTTTTTGTGTGAAATGCTTTAGCTTCCTGAGATGAGAAATGCTTCCTTCACCCATTCATTCACATATTATTTCTCATGATGTGCCCGTGTTGTTCTGCAGTTGTTTGCATGTTTTTGTTGGAGCATCTGTATGGCTTTTCTGAGGGTTAATGGGATAGTTACATAGTTTAAAAAAATGTGTATGTATGCAAGTCTACATATAATTTATTATCCATGTTTTGTGGGCATGGCAAAGAACTTATTTAGCTTTCCTCAGCTAAAAGCTTACTTTCCATGAGATGAAATTAAGTTTTCTTTCCTAACTTTAAAGTGGAAGTAATTGTTTGTCCTGCTATTTTTAATTTAGACAGCAGCAGCAAATTGATGGATATATTTTCTTTAAGAATCTGTTGACACTTCTTGTCAGAGATCATTTTATTTCCAGTTATATACTTGATTACAAATTCAATTGCCTGCTTCCTGCAACCTAATTAGATAAATTATTCCTTAACGATTAAACGTGTAGTAATTTATTGATATGACTAATATAAGAAATTAAGCTATTAAGAAGTACACAAGACACTTACTTTAATTGGTGGAAATATGTTTATATAGTAGACTTGGTATTTTCTTTACTAATGGTTTCTTTGCTCCTGAGGGATTTCTTCTTTTACAGGAAACACACATGCAAACGTGATCTTTGTTTTTCTGCAATTTAATACAGGAATATACAATGGATGTCTTCTTTCGTCAAACATGGATAGATAAAAGATTAAAATATGATGGCCCTATTGAAATTTTAAGACTTAACAACCTGATGGTCTCGAAGGTGTGGACTCCTGACACTTTCTTCAGGAATGGAAAAAAGTCTGTTGCACATAATATGACAGCCCCAAATAAACTCTTCAGAATAATGAGAAATGGCACCATCCTGTACACAATGAGGTATCTAATATGTTTGTTTGACTTCTAACAATTACTGTATGCAAACGTTATACTGCCCAGACAAAATGGCAACCAGAGACTATTTAATTTGTTCCATTATAGGCTTACAATAAGTGCAGAGTGTCCCATGAGATTAGTGGATTTTCCCATGGATGGTCATGCTTGTCCTCTCAAATTTGGGAGTTGTAAGTTGCAATTATGAAATTTCTTGTAAATACAGCATTTAAATAGTAGAAGTAAATTTTGAGCAATTACTAGGCTTTCTGAATATATACAGATATGTCTTGATACACAATCCCTATGCAGACAAAACTCCTGTTAGGTTCCTTGGGAATTTTATTTAGGACCTTAAAAATTAAACCCAGAGAACTGAAAAGCAGTCAGTGATTCAGCTATTATGTTAAACCTGACTATTCTGATTACACAGTTGCTTGAAATATATAGTTTTTCTTGGTTCTCAATAAGGAATTGGATACCTAGTGAAGTGATTATCTGGAGAAGACAAATTCAATTTATAACATTCAGGTAAAAGGCACCTAAGGAAGCAGGTTATTTGCCTTTCTGTACAGGTAGTGGAGGTACATTGGCATCCTAAGGTAGATGTGGAGGTTATGTGCAGAGATTTGATCCTTAGTTGTAATTGTCTGCATGGCAAGTTTAGATGAGATAAATAGTTTTTAAACTGGTGAGAAGAATCCTAGTGCAGATGACTTTTATACTTTGAGATCAGATGTAGATTTTTGCAAAACATCCAAACTTTGACTAAAAGGAACATTTTGGAAGATGCTGCAGAACAACCAAGGGAGGTAGTTATGGTTCCCTGATATGAGTCCAAAGCAGAGACTTCTGAGACCCCCTGGGGATGGTTGGTACAGTCCATTAACTATCTTGTCACTCTTACAAGACTTCTTGGTCACTAACTTCTCTGCTTTAGACTCTCTGATGTAGTCAGTAGCTGGACATTATTCTATTTTCCTTGACACCAGAGCTCTGAAGTCACAAATGGCTGTAGAACCCTCGTAGTTTTTCCTTAGCATAAATTACCTTATACAGCTAGGTAGTCAACCTAAAGGGGGGTATTAAAGACACTGCTCTGATACAATTTTTAGTGCCTGTTACAGTGAGACTGGAGACCAGGTGCTGAAGGATTTTACTGTGGTATCAGCTGTATGATAGGGGTACTTTGATAGTGGGGGCTCCTCCACAGGCATCATATTTCTTCAGGCAGGATCACCAGCCGGCAGAAATTTTGCTGAACACTAATCTGATATTTCCTGCAGTGAAACTTGAAATAACATGTAGCCATTTCAAATGTAAGACTGATTTGATTTAATTTTAACAGGAGTTTGGACTGTGTAGGGATTGAATGCTAGCCCTAAGTTATGTCTTCTGCCTTAAATGTAAAATGTTTCTTTGTGTGTTCTTGTGAATTTTTTACTGACCTATGATTTCCAGCAAATATTTTAAACAGAACTTTAAAATATTTGCTGGAAATCATAGGTCAGTAGAAATATTTTAAACAGAAGTTTAAAATATTTTAAACAGAAGTTTAAAATACTGTAGTTTTTAGTGTAATCATTCTTTTCTGTAAAGAAATGTGCACCCAATCTTCAAAATGTATCCTCTTTGTACATGCTCTTTTTTATAGATTAGTGTATTTTAATAATAAAATTTTAGATAGCAATTGCTAAAATAAAGATAAACTTTGCATGCCCAGTAGGGGCTGATCCAGAAAGACCTTGCATTTAGTCTTCACATTCATATGTGAATTGAATTTATGTGTAACACTTGACATACAGTCTTAGTTGTTGTTTATTCTCCTCTGAGGGTGGCTTTCGGGAATAACTTAGCATGAAGGGTATCTTCTAAAGTTGTTTATGTGAGTTTGACTGTTTGGTTTCAGTAGATTTGGATTGGGCTCTTAGTAAGGTATGAGAAAAAGTTTCCTGTTTATGCAAACTGATGCTGTGTTGTAGATGCTTATCCAAAGAGTGAAATGATTTATACCTGGACAAAAGGACCTGAGAAGTCAGTGGAAGTTCCTGAGGAGTCTTCCAGTTTAGTTCAGTATGACCTGCTTGGGCATACGGTATCCTCTGAAACTATTAAATCTATTACAGGTAGGAATCTTGTCAGTAAAAATCAACTTGAGGTAAAACTAACCTGTAACATTGCCCAAAGCTTTTTTCCTTTTCTTTCTGTAAGTTATTCTACTGAATGTCATAGGGTATGTACTGAGGGCTGAGAGCGTAAATCTGAATTAGGTTTCTGTCCTTGAGATTTACATTTGCAGATTCATTACAGTAAATTGTGACAGTCTTTCAGAAAGCTAGAATGAGATCATTACTCCAAGGGACAAAATGAGCATTTAATCACTGCTTAAAATGCAGTTTGAAGAGTCAAGAGGATGCCTGGGTGAGGAAGTAATTTCTCAGCACTGTATCCACATTATGTGCAAAAGACTTCCTTTGTTTGGCGGTGCAAACAGCTTGGGATAGAAGTACAGCATACAGAATGGGTTATTAAAGCCATAAAAACCCTCTAGTTGGATAAGGATAGGCACAAATGCAATAGTCACAATAGATACTTCTGATTTTTGCTGTAAGAAATAAGGCAAATGGTAACTACAGGCATCCGAAATGAGTGAAGTATCACTGATGAGCAGTGTGTTGATAAACAAGCATATTCATTCCCAAAATATTTTTAAAATTTTGAATAATTTTCTAAGCATCAGCAGGTTTAGGTGTTGTGAGATGGTCAAAATGAAACAGATAATGTAAATATATTTGATCTATTGCTCTACAGGTATTGTACTCAAAGATAAAATGGCATTTTGCAATACACTAGAAATTTACTTCTCAGCATATTGATTATTATGAGTTAACAACAAAATTTCCTTGCTGTCCCCAAAAGACTCATTCTATAGTGCTTTATTTAGACAGTTTATTCAGTTCATGGTAAAACTGCTTTTTTGTCTCTTTGCTTAATATGATAACATTTTAGATAAACAGTGTTTTTAATTCTTCTCAATGATTTTTGTATTTGTTTCATTATCATAGTGATGCTGACTTATAAATCTAGTAAAAAGCTGAGATGCTTGCATAACATTCGATGTGTATCATTGTTCTTATTGTTTTATTTGGCAGGTAGGTACTACGATGTTATAGATACTATGGTAGGTAGGTAACTTGTCTCTTGGGACTCTCTTCTTCAATAGCTGCCAGAAGGGTTTTTAAAATCGTGCTTATACTGTAAAATTAAACCCAGTATTAGCTGTACACTTACAGTATTTTTGACATCAGCTTTTGAATGGCACTGTAACGACCTATCATTTCTAGGATTTTTTGTTTAAAAGTTTCATTCATTCTTTTTCTAAAGAACATATCTTTCTGAGCGTGTTAAGCAATGTGAATAGCATCATCTTAAACAATCCTAGTTGAGAGTCTGAAACAGTTATTCTGCAACACAAAGTTTATACACATTCAGAAAAATATTTTTCTTTTTCTTTCTTTTAGGTGAATATATTGTTATGACAGTTTATTTCCACCTCAGACGGAAAATGGGTTATTTCATGATTCAGACCTATATCCCATGCATTATGACCGTGATCCTCTCTCAAGTTTCGTTTTGGATAAATAAGGAATCTGTTCCAGCTAGAACTGTTTTTGGTAAGTATTTCTTTTTTTTTTTTTAAACTTTTTCTCGTAATTGTTCTTTTAATGACTTCCACTAGAATAGACCTTTTTGCTGCCTTGGGGTATATGGCCTCCATACTAGCACAGAAACAAGGGAATAATGTAAATTCAGAAGAATTTTTGGTATTGATGTATGTTATGTGAATCCTTGGAACGTGAAGAGAAACTTGGGATATATAACCTGAAGGGTGTCATGGTTGTCTGTGGCAAATGGCTGTACAGCTCTAGGGATTTTTCCTGCTTAGGGGAAAAATCTGGCAAGACCTGACCCTGAGTAATAGTCTGGCCCTTAGTCTATATCCAGAGCAGGTTTATCCTCCAGTGGGCAATAGTGTAAGTCCTGAACTCACATTTTATAGAATACTTGTAAAATAAATTGGAGTGTGCAAGATGTACAGATGTTTTGTTATGAGGTATCTGTGTCATCAGTGGAAGCTTGCTATGAGTAAGGCTTAGATCCTGTTACTGTAATTTCATGTTTAGTGCTCTTCTTTCCTTTCTGCCATTGCCATTATGAAAATGAATTACAAAAGCAAAATGATCACAAGATATTAAAATTGCCCTCATCAAAATACAGCTTGAATGAGATGCTATAGTGAACTATGAGAATAAAAAACAGAAAAGCTTCTGTGGAAGAGAAAGCATAAGAAATTAAATGGAAATATGATTCCGAACAAAGAAATAGGATAAAAACATTTTAAAATCAGCCTTTATAGAGCAATGTCTTGGCTTCATAAAGTACTGTAGTCTAAAGCAGGAAGAAATGTTCTGCAAAAAGCCTTTCTATAGATAGATACATGCTGGAAAGAGCAATAGGAATTAATGTTTTTATGTGGTGACCCATTCAAACATGTACGTGGAGTTGGAACATTGTTTGTATTACAAATGAGACAAGGTTAATGATTAGTTTTAGGAGAAACAACTTGTAAACTTAATAAGAATCCCACTAGCTTTCAACTCAAGCATTACATTAGGCAAACTCATATATCGCTTCATATATCTTCACAGTGATGTTGAATTGGAAATATAGAATCTGTTTTTACAGACCAAATGAGATAATTAAAAATGTGCAGACTATAGAGCAGTATATGTAATATGTGTAACTATATCCATATATGAAACTGAAAAATACTAATAAAGTTTGGATGTCTACTAAGTTAGAGATAAGTCACTAAAATGCCTTTGAAAGCAAGTAACTTAACGTATGGCAGCAAGTATCTTTCTACTTTTGAGACAAATTCCAACAGGGACCCTGTTTTCTAAAGGTTTTTTTTCAAAGAGATAAAGAGATAGGGAAAAGGCAGGAATAAAGCCATGCTATGGTACCTGCTTTATAGAGGAACTGTCAGAAGAGGCTAACCAAAAGACCATGGCATTGGACACTGAATGATTAGGAAGAATTTATCAAAGATAACAGATGAAGGATATGCAAGGAACTAAGGTACATTGATTCATGATTTCTGCAGTCAGAGCTTCAGACACGTGAAATCTGGTGATTGGGGGAAATGGAAAAACAGCAGTAATTTTAGAACAGGTTTTAACCATGTAAAAATTTATTAATAGTATTTAATTTTAACATTAATTTTTATATTTATGTTAAAAATTAATACTTATGTGCATTTCTGAGCAGGAGCTTTTAAGTATTTAGCTTTGAATAATTACAGTTTATGTGTAAACAAAATATTTTTACCAGGACTTAGTTCCCTACCCTGTAAATCACTATGGCACATATCTAGGAGCAATTGCAGTGGCAGCTACAAGTCTCCTGAAGAATGATTTAATAGGGAAAAATCCAATAAAGATATAATACTGTCACGGCCTCCCCTCTCCTCCTAGTTTTGGTGAATGTTTGGCCACTCAATTCACTTCAGCCTACTTTTACGTCTATTAAACAAATGTCTTTAGAAACAATTTAGGCAAACTTTTTGCTCTAAGTGGACAAAGGTCCACTCGGGTCCTCAGGAAGGATAGGGCTAAGCAGGGATGGAAAAAAAAACTGTGGTGGGGAAAAAAAAACCTTTCCATAATTTATTTTTTTCCTCAGACTTAAACGTTTTCAATGCTGTGTTTTTCAACACCTTCCAACTGAAGAAGGTTTTGTGAGCTTGCATCTGTGTTTTTTATCTTCCTGAGTTTGCTCTGATATATCCCTTCTACCATCATGAACTGGCTATTACTCTTTTTTTCTTTTTTGTCTTCTTTAGTAGGAAGGTCTGGTTTTATTGTACGGCAGTGTCTAGGTGAAGCTTTTTTGTATCAGATTACCTCTATGGAATACCACTATTTAGCAAATGGGGGATGTGAGGGATCTGTTGAAAAACATGTTCTTAAATAGTTTGAATTCTTCTGAGTATAAGAATTATATCTGAATTAGAATGGTTACAGTGTTCTTTTCATAAGACTAAAGATATCTTCATTTGTAGTTAGTCTTCCTTGAGATTATCATGCTAGGACTTGTATAGTGTTCACTATATACTCAGTTTTTTACATTTGGATGATATGGGATATTTTGGATGAAAAAGGAATAAAGGAACCCATACCTGGTTTTGTGCCGCATGTATTTGAATTTGAAGTACTGCCATGAAGTGGTTGTGTTTTGAGTTCAGTGTTCATGCTTGTATATTTAATTAAAAAGTTGTTCTTTCAGAAGATGAAATTCTAAGTAAATGTTATTGGTTGACTAGTAGCAGAAGGCTTTAAAAAAAAGGGTTGATGGTTTCTTAACTAACAGAGTTGCTAATATAATATTCTTCCTTAGCACCAAAATAATTTGTCATGACTTAATGACACTTGCATTACAAGTGGGATCAGAGGAACAGATGCAGAATAATAGGTGGTATTCAAAACCCTTTACAGGAAAAATCATGTTTTTGTTGCAGTCTGAGGAGCACGCCTCAATTTAACAACCTAAATTATGTTCAAATATTTAGAAAATAACTTGTAAAAACTTCTACTGAACTTGACATGAAAAAAAATGAAATAAAGACTTTCATGTTTTCTTTATGTGAACTGTAGATGATCTGCTGAAGTGATGGTTTTCCATGCCTCCTTTAAAAACTAGTTAACCGTTTTGTGTGCATAGTTGCTTGTGGATATGGTGGTTGCCATATCCACAATTTAAATGTAATGGCGCTATTCAGAAACAGTAGAAAAAGGCTCACAAGTGATTTAAAATTCTTTGTTTTAAGCTGCTTGCTTTGTTTTACTTTGATTCAGCAGTGCTTTTGCTTTATTTCTTTGAAGGAATAACCACAGTGTTGACAATGACGACACTGAGCATCAGTGCAAGACATTCACTGCCAAAAGTATCCTATGCTACTGCAATGGACTGGTTCATAGCGGTTTGCTTTGCCTTTGTGTTCTCTGCTCTTATTGAGTTTGCTGCTGTCAATTATTTTACTAACATTCAAATGGAAAAAGCCAAAAGGAAGACAGTAAAGTCCCTTCTTGAATTTCCAGTTGCTCCAGTACAAAGAAAAAGAAGTACAGAAGAGACACTCACGGTATGTTTTCAACTTCAAACATTTTCTGTCTTTTTGATAGTGTTTCCCAGTAAAAACAGGCCTTTAACTTCCTCTCAGGTTCCCTCTGAGCTAATCTATGTAAGTCAGCCTAATGGAAGGCTAATGCTACATTATATTCAATTATAAAAACCTGTAAACCATGATTTAATTCTTCCTTGCTTTGTTGAATAAACTCAGGGGAGAGGAGGAGGTTATGTCCCTGCAGTCTCTTCTATGTTTGTCTTTTGGTAAAGGTCAGTTATGATGAGTATCTTGAGGAAACTGTTGCCTTTTGCACGTTGATTCTGAGTGGACTGATTATACAGACCAAGATATTACAGATTATAAGGGCAGCGTGTTATCCAGTGTCTTTAATGAATTAAAATAAGCTACAGCATTGCAGTTTTACCTTGGAGCACTTTCTTAGACATCACAGTTCTCCTTGCATTGCATGTGTTGCCTACCTAGAATTTGCTTTCTTTATCAGTTACAATTTCAGGAATAATTGAGGAATGCTGGATGGAACTTTTGTGTCTACCATAGATATAATTTTTATGTGATTTGTATATATTTGCACAGGAGTTCACCTCAATCCCTGACAAGTTTTTTAGGCTCTTATTAACAAAATGCTTTCCTGCTTTCATAGTGCTTTGGATTGTGTGATTTGTGTGGTATCTCTCTTAGTCTGTGGACCAGCTAATAAAAGCTCAATCTCATTTCCAGTTGAGCTCACCAGTGGTACCCTTTCCTTCCTTTTTGCATTCCCATATGCTTACTCTCTGCTGCATCTATTCATTGCACACATAGCTAACAAAGTCATTATGGCACCTGTACCAAACATGTGGTATGACAGTAATTCCCAGCCATGACTGACTCTTGGTAACACCACTCAAGAAGTGAAGACGGTGACAGTTGTAATTTACTCTTCCTGTCAGGGTGACTTTGTAATTTCCTTTGGCTGAGCCATGATTTAAGAAGTGCTGTTTTAGATTAACTCTTGTTAATTTTGTCTTCTGTCTCTTTTCACATCTCATTTGTCTCCTTCCCTATTCATCTTCTCATTTCTGCCTTCCCACCCCTTCCGTTTTCTATCACTGCTCAATTGCTGTACAACCACTTCCATTTTTGTTCCTCTTCTTTGCTGTCCTACTGTAGATAGTGTTTTCAGTCTCCTCGTTGTGTTTTGTTAGCTCTCATTTCTGCTTAATAGGAGATGTGCTCCTGAAGAGTTTATTTATCACTCCATTCGTTACTAGTAAGGAAGAGGAACAAAAATATGTTTATAGTAGTATGAGTTCACCTTGTAAGTTGACGTATTAGTGCTATTAGCTTATACTAAGCTTCTTGATTGTGCAGCATGAAGGTTAGCATAGTATCTTGGCCACTCCTGAGGAGTGTTAATAAACACTGCTTTTGGTGATAGGTTTTATTTACGTTCATAGGAAAATAAATTACATAAGAGCAGTTTAATCCTAGGTTTATTTATAAGATTTGATTTAAAACAAAGGGAAAAATAGTAGTTTTTGCAGGTAGCTTAATGAAACTTTGATTCATGGGCAGAATTGCTCTAAGTCAGTGATGTATCATGCTTCGCCATTTATACACATTTTGGAGAAACTACTTTTTCTCTTTTTTTTTTTTTTTTCTCTGTTATGGTTTTTGTGGTTTTTTCTTTTATTATTTAACAACAGCAGCAACAGAACACACAACTCGAAGGCTAGATAAAATGAGATTTGAACACTTCTGTTCCACTGCTTCATTAATACCACTGTGATAAATATGGTAGTGTGCTTATAGGTTTGGGGACTTTGAAACCACTCAAGGGAGCACTCATCTTTTTCAAAGGGTTTTACATTAATGTTATGAGTATGTGAGTGAGTAATGTTGATTGTACCTTGAGCTGTTAGTTTTTTCATTGCTTTTTCCCTAGTTGTGCCTATACTAGGATTTGAGGCTTTGCTCTTCTAGGACAAGGTGACTGTTATAAAGCCTTAACGATTGTGCAGTTCTTTCCATGTCTAGAGGATGACTTCTGATCTCCTGTTGGGCAGAACAGAAGCTAGTATTGCTGTTCTGATTCTCTAGAAGCTAACATGGCTGTTATACTTTGCTTTCCAACCTGACATGTAATATCGTTCTTGCTTTATTTTGCTTACTAATATAGAATTTTCCTTATTCCTTATTATTAGTATATTTTTATTTCTTTATTCCTTATGATTTTTTTTTTCTGCATGTATACTGTCTAGTCAGTGCTGATGTACTAGAGATAATGGAATCTTGGCTTCCTTGTGAATTTGTGGTGCACAAAGAATGCCGGACAATTGCCTGACTGTAGTATGTAATCTGTAAGCATTGTTTCTTAACATAAAGACTACACATTTTTTTCTCCATAGCTAAATGATAGGCTTTGATTTCTTAACCCAGTTAATGTTTAAAAAAAGTCTGTACTACGTTGCCACCATGGTGCTAGAAATTCTGTTGATAGCAATACAATTGCCAGACCTCAAGGAAAAGTTATATTTTAAACTTCTTTTCAAACAGTTTGCCTATACTAGGAAATTTGCCAGCCTCCCAAAATTAAAAACTTTCACTTAGCCCAGGGAGGAAGTGTCTGTTAATTGGGAAAGAAGATGCCTGAATACCTAAACCTCACAGTTCTTTCTGGCGCGTATCTCACCATTTGCAACCTGCTTTGGATCTTCTACTAGTTGAAAAGGGAGATCCCTCTCTTATGCCTCTTAGCCCTTTACTTTTGCTAGCCTTGAAGTGGTGTACAGGTGTCTGTGCTGGCTTTTTGCAGTTGAGGTCCCATCTGCATAGGTCCTCTGAAAACAAGAAAATTACAGAGCAGTTGAGGCTGTTAAGGAAAACAAGGCAATATTATACTTGTAAATAAGGGTTTCATTTTATGGGCTTTTGTTTCTGCATTATTCACTGGGTGGTTTTATTCATTTAACTTTATTTTATTTTTTAATTTACTTTTTTTTTTCCTCAAGTAACATGATGGGATTGTCCTAGAGGGGTTCTAGGAGGGAACAAGGCTATGAAACTGGATTAGCTATAGAACATGGAGATTCTTCTATCTGATGGTATTAGAAATTAGGCACGTTAATAGTAAAATTTGGTAAAATAAATTGCACATAATTAGAAGTCCTTTTTTTGAGAGGTACGTCTTTTAGCAGTTCCTGACCATAGAATTAAAATGGGGTTCCTATATTGAATCAGTTCAGCTATTACTCGTGCTAATTAGAATTCTTGGTGGTGGGTTGTTTTTTTTTTCTTTTCAGTCAAAATCACTTTTCTAGTTGTCTTGAATCAAAGGCAACTCCTGTCATTATGATCAAATGATTCAGATATGTTCATTCATATTATATATTTCTTCACCACGATCAATACATCTGTACTGTACCAAATGTGGACTATATGCTTTTCGAAGTTATTCTCTTGTGTAATTATATTTACTTTTTTGGAGCCTCATGATGGGTGTGACTGAATATACTGATTGCAGTAAGCATTAAATGCATTTCGAAGGCTAGCTAAGTAATCTAAACTGTATTAATTCCAACCAAAAAATCCTGGCATCAAGCTAATTTACTGGGCTAGAGCAAGCCTATAGTGCCTGCAGATGCAGTGTGTGTTCCTTTATCACTTAATTTGGTTTTAGCCATAGTATTCTTCAAACTTTTTTTACACTCCCTCCCTACCCCATTTCAACTCTTTCTTCTTGCTGTCTTTGACTTTTTTTAGTGATCTGCCTTAAGTTCACAAGGAACTTGGACAGCTTCACTCATCCTTTGTCAGGTACAGCAAGATAGCATTGCAATCTGTCTGAGCCAAAAGAGATGACTTACACCATGGTCTTCTGCAATTCCTTGTTTTGAGAGCAAGTTAAAATGCTTTCAGGTTAGAGGAATGAACCTGTCCCTAAATGTTCTGAACCCTTTTAATATAAGCAGAAATGTTGCTGCAAGTAAATCTGTGATGGAAATGAATGATTTATAGTTTGTTATTGGAATCCTGAGTCTATTTCTGTGCTTCTGCACTATTTCCTCTTCACTATATTCCTATGAAGTTTATTTTTAAAGACCTACCCAATTTTGGAGATGAAGAATGCTACTGAAAAATAGTCTTCAAAAAACAAACTCCTGAACACTGGTAACATGAGCTTCAACCTCAGCTGTTTGTTAAAAGAGTGTGAAACTTGGGGAAAAATTAGGTCAGACTCAAAAAAACCCTTTTGAATGGAATTATTTTATCAAACTCGGTCACAAGTAGGTTGTAACTCTCAAACTTTCTTCCTCTTTCCTGAAGATGATTAAATGCCATCTCGTCTTGAGTAAGCCCTGTAGCATGGAGGAGCTTAAGGGTCAAGCTCTTCACTGCCATGTAGGCACACACACCTCTCCTTAATAGGAGCATCCATGCTTGGGTGGTATGTGACTTCACAAGTTTACAGGAAATGTTGTCATGTGGACAAGCTGCATATGTGATTTCATTTCAAGATGTATTTTCTGTGCTATGAAGTAATTGTCTGTAGTCACATAAGAGCATATGGACAGCTCAAGTAATACCATTGACTTTCTTTGCTCCTGCTTTGGAGTAGTAAAATAATAGCTTCCTCTGTCCTTTCAAATAGGGAAATGGAGCTAAATCCACTTGCCTCACAAGTGAAGGGGATTATCTGAAGAGCAGCTAGGTCTTGATGGCAGTACTTGGACCACAGGTCTGGATATTGGACTCCTTTATGGGGATGCATGGCCTACCTCCTTTGTGTGACTTAAATAATCCTACAGTTGGAACACTGTTTCAGTTTTTAAATATAATAACCCCTTTTTTCTGCTTCACTGGTTATCCACTGCCTGGGGTGTTACAGTTTGGGTTTTTTTTGGGCAGTGGCATTTAAAACTTAGATTTTAATGAAGGATTTCAGGCTCAAGAAATGTGTAGAGTTTAACTATAAGGACAGGGCTATACAAGCAGAGGCCGCTGTGCCATGTGAATAATTTCTTTGACATGCCAACAATTTTCTGCTGCTCTAGTTGCATTAGTCAACATTTTTGCTGTTGATGATTTACAGTTTTGGTATGCTAGCATCAGGTTTAAGTAGGATGAGAGTAGATGGAGATCATAAACAACTGGCACATTTTGTACTAAATTCTATTTGAAAGATAGGAGAGAACAATCACTTGGGGTAAGGCTGCAGTGACCTAGTGGGAAATTTGAATGTTTGAATACCTGAAGATAGAATAGATCCAAAATGGTTTGTAAAATATTTTGTTAGCTGTGATACTCAGGTACAATGTTTTGTGTTGTTTTTTTTTGTTTTTTTTTTTTTTGCTTCCTTGATTTTATTTGTCTTTGTGTTGGTTTTTTTTGGGGGGTGGTTTGTTTGTTTGTTTTGGGTTTTGGGGTTTTTGTTGTTGTTTTGTTTTTGTTTTTAACTTGGTTCACTAGACTTAGATAGTCCTACCCAGCAACTGGCACTATTTGTAATGTATAAAGCTAAATATGTGTTCAAACAATATGATTTGGGCATAAATGTGGAGTGTACAATTTAAAATAATTTTCTTAGTATTTCACAGAGTATGTCTTTTTAAATAGCACGAATTAAAGTGCTATATTAAAGAAATGTTTCTCTTTTCAACAATCTGATATTACTTTACCTTTAACATGGTTGGGTGGAATGAATTTACACTGGAAGTAGAAAAATTTCTCTACTGCAAAGTGAGCAGTGATTGCTGAAGTCTGCAATATAGTATGAGGTTTGTGCTTAGATTCTGACCCAGCTTAACTGTGATGTGAACTCCACTGAATTCCAGAATTCAGTTATAATGAAGTTAAAAATGGCTGGGTGTTTGATCAAAAGTATTGGAATTCAAAGCTGGGCACTGAGTTTTTTTCTTCTTGATAGTGGAAATGTTTTTTGTGGGGCTTTTTTTTTTTTTTGTGGGTTTGGGTTTGTTGTTTTGTTTTGTTTCGTTTTGTGTTCCCCCCCCCTTTTTTTTTTATGTTCACCAAAAAAAGCAGGAGTTCAGTTGCAACACCTGATTGATAACTAAACAAAAAATCGTGCTGGAGTGCTATCTCCTCCAGTCATTACTAGGAAATGAGGTAATAGATCATTGCTCGATTTTCTATAAGTATTAGAATGAACTGCCATGAAGTAGGCAAGGAAATATGAGGGATATACTCAGCTCAAATACCTGACAGTGTTTGCTGTAGTTACTGGAATACTTAATTTAAATGGTATTAGGATAAGGCTTCTATTTCAGAAACCAAAGCATAACTCATCTATTTTAGAAAATACTATACCTCATTGTTTTTAATTCAAAAAATATACATAAATGCCTTTCTCTGTAATTTTGCTGATCTACTGGAAAAAGGAAAAGACTACTATGCTTCAAAAAAATATATTCCTTATGTTTTTTTTTTCATTAGAATAAACAATACGTGTTTCTGTTAATAATAAGAAGTTATTTTCCTGCTAATACCAATTGCAGGCATTAAGATAGGTCTGATAGTGATATAATGGCAATTTCCTTCCTTTTTTTTTGTCTTTTTTTTGTCTTTTTTTTGTCTTTTTTTTTGTCTTTTTTTTTGTCTTTTTTTTGTCTTTTTTTTGTCTTTTTTTTTGTCTTTTTTTTTGTCTTTTTTTTTGTCTTTTTTTTGTCTTTTTTTTGTCTTTTTTTTGTCTTTTTTTTGTCTTTTTTTTGTCTTTTTTTTGTCTTTTTTTTGTCTTTTTTTTGTCTTTTTTTTGTCTTTTTTTTGTCTTTTTTTTGTCTTTTTTTTGTCTTTTTTTTGTCTTTTTTTTGTCTTTTTTTTGTCTTTTTTTTGTCTTTTTTTTTGTCTTTTTTTTGTAGAGGGAAACATTAAGTAGTCAAAAAATGTGGTAGCATTTCAGAAACACCAAGTCAGGACAAACCTTTATGGTGACAGGGGTAAGATTGTTCAGCAACCCTTATAAAGCAAATTGTCAGGGAGTTTGTAGTTTTCCCTATGATGATTAGTATGAAATGCTGTCTTTGAACAGAAGGTTCTTCATATTTTCTGCTTAAACCTTTTCATGTATTTGTATTTAAATTTTAGTTTTGTTTCCCTCCACAAAGAGTTTTCAATACTGGTGAGCCCAATGACACCAAATTGCATTTGAGTCTCACAGCTGTGTGTGAAATTTCTAGCTGACTTCATTTTTACACTGGAAAATTGGAGTCAGAAGAAATAAACATTGAGAGGCTTGGGAAAATTTACAAGGCAATGAGTGTTCAAAGCATTTTCAGCAAACTACTGAAGCAAATTTAACTACAGCTTTAAGGTCAATGAAAATTGAAAGATACAGAAAATAATGAATGAAGGTCTTTGGTCCCTAGTCAGCCATCCTTTTTCCTTTCATAGATGTTACACAAAGCATCTCCACAGTTCATTAGCACATGACTTGGTTTAATAGATTTATTCCCCACCATAGTTATGTTTTCAGTTATTTTGGTTTTTTCATAATATAAATAAAATCTTCAAGAATTGTGCATACCAGTGCTTAAGAACCATATACAGGCTTACTTACGTATACATGCATACATATATGCGTGTATAAAGCTTTTAAAGCAGCATACAGGTGGATGAGTTTATTTGGCAAAAATTTGCCATCCAGTTTTTAAAAAAGGATTCTTCTAATTTATATTTCTTTAATAACCTTGAATTAACTTTTCTTCCGCTTTGTGCACTTTTAGGCATGTCCAATGGCAGAACATAGGATGGAGTGCACTTCTTACCTTTTCTCCCATCACATGATTCAGATTGCAAAATGAGCAGAGTGAATAGTGGACTTGCTCTTATAGCTTATTTCCCCTCAATTTTTTCTCTCCAAATAGTTTGCACTGCTCTTTGCACTGCTAGAGCTGTGGGCTAGAATTCATTGTGTTTTGTGGCAGGTGGAGCTTTTACTTGGTCATGTTCCAGGGCTCTGTAAGGCAAAACAAAATCTCTAGTATTATTCCAGTAAAATTCTGATTGACTGTCTCTACAACATCGTAGTAAAACAGGGTAGATTTCTCCTCCAAGTTGTGCATTTGCTCACAGCATGGCAATATGGTAACTCAGTGGGATTTGGGACAAGCAGCATTATTTACACTGATGACAACATGCTGCTTCCCTGATAAATGTCAAATAGTGTGAATTTGGCAGGCTATACAATGTCCTTCCAGAAGAACAGACTGTTTTCTTAGGAAGGATTGGTAAGGATAAAACTGACTATGGTAGAGTTTAATAGGAAAATATTACTAAATTACCATACCAACAATTTTGATTTTGCAGCTAAATAGTAAGTAATGCCAGAATTTTGGTAGCTTTAAGCTTTCCAATTTTTGCAAGACTTTTTGCTTTGATTAATTGGGATCTCCCAGGTTGGGAAACGTGTTTCTCATATAGCACATCACTGACATTCCTATGTATTAATTAACGTGTGTGTCATTGAAGGTTTAGTAGTGCTGTCATGTAAGACTCTAATCGTATTCTTGCAAAATTAGCAGCAAAGCTATTGACTGTTCACTTTTAATTTAGTTCTACTAACACCTCTTTGTTACATGCTTGATTATTTTAATAAACAATTAAAATTCTTTACAATTGTAGGACTGCTTTGATTATGGTGCCCTTTTCAGGGCTTGAGATTTTTGGTCAGTTTTTGTTTGTTTTTGTTCGGGGTTTTGTATTTTGGGAGGAGGGTGTGTTTGTTTGGGTGTTGGGTTTTTTGGAGGGGCATGGTTTGTTTGTTTTTTTGTTTTGTTTTTATTTTGTGGTTTTGTTTTTGATTGGTTGGTTTTGTGTTTGGGGTTTGGTTTTTTTACTTCAGAAGATGAAATGTGTAAAATGGTGATTAGGCACCTGAAAGGCTTAAGTACTTAATCTCCCTGGGTAGGCACGTACAGAACTGACTCACTGCTTCTTGCATGTTTACCATGAATCTTAGGTGGAAAAATACCTACTCCATTTTATCTCAGTGGCTAGCATGCTTATTAGATACAGCGTCCCACAAATCCAACATAGGAGTCTGAGCAGACTTGAGTCGTACCTTTTTGATTGTGGAGAATTGTATTAGTAACCAGACTGCTAAGTAGTCCTTGGTATATTAAGTTCCTATTGAAGCTACTCTTGTTATGTTAAATAATTTATACGGGCCCAGGGAGAAGGAGAGGCATTGACTGTGGAGCCAGCTTGTCTGTGCATGCACTGCAATGGGAGGACAAGATTGAAGTGTGAAGAATGCAACATCTATAACAAGGAAGGATGATCACTTTTCCTAGAATGCCCAGTGGCCTGGTAGGAAAACACTTGAGATGTTAAAAGCCTGGGTTGATATCCCTGTGACAGTCAGGACAGATTTGAGGTCTCCTGTCACCAAACCTATGTTCCCGTCCTGGTTACAATAGGGGAAGATGGAGTCTTTTTGTGTCTCTTTACAGTGTGACTTAGCTATCTAGCCTCAGGAAGGAACTCAGAGCTGAAAGCGCTGGGTACAGTTGGGTGGCTCCTTCTGCAAAGGCATGTAATTTAGGCTGTGATCCTACCCAGGGCATTTCTCTACAGCTTTGACATCTGCTTGCTGGATGTCGAAGTGTTAGCTCTCTCCCACTAGAAGTGGTACCAGATGGTGGTGGTGTGACTTGTAAATTCTGCTATGCATTTATCGCTGAGAAAATAGAAGCTACTGCTCTAAGTATTGTACTGCCTCTGTCCCAGACACTATCAGGATGTCACTGATAGTGATATCCTATATCAAAGATCTGCTAATGATCTAGAAAATGTATTGTCCTGCAGCAGTGATCTCCTCTTTAAGTAAACAAACGGTGCAAAAGCAGCCCTGGGATCTTGCACCATGTCACTGTGAAGGTCTGTCATAGGGTGAGGCTGCTGCAGGTCTTCAGAAATGTCTATATATCCAATCCCATGACTGCCGAGTGATTTTCCAAAGAGTGCCGAGACAGATTAGAAGAATACATATGAATTACATCGCCACTACATGGCTCTAGTTTTAATGCGCACCTGTTTTTCAGCAGTTGATGATGGCTGTGCTTCCTAGTGATCTGAGGGCCTATGAAGGGGATTTTCCGTGTGTAGTGCTATTGATTCTCTGTTAACTCAGACAGTAGGATCTGCTTATTTTAGATTTATGTCTCAACGGGATGTATCCATCATATAAACTATGAAGAAATTTTAAATTACAGAGACTGACTTTAAAGCTGTTATGTAGAGCGTTAACAGGCTATAGGAAGATGCTCTTGAGTTGCGTGAAAGAGCTGTACCAACATTTCTCACAGCTTGCAGTGTTCTCACTGCTTTTGTTAAGTATAATCCTAAGGATGAAGTTCCCTGATGCCCTGGTAATCACTTTTATTGTTGCTGCATTCTTCCCAGGACTTGGCGTGTGACTTTTAAATAATGTTCTTGTTTGTTTTACAGATTCTAGGTTGGCCTTATCATAGGAAATATGCACTGTGGTTGTTACCAGCTCTCTGTTCTGCAACAAAATGACTAAGTTTGTCAGTTCAGTATTGCATATTGCTGTGCCGATGATCCTCTTCCCTTGAACCTCAGCTCAGCTGCTGCGTGCTACTTCAGTTCATGCTAAATTTGCAATCTTGACTTCATTGAAGTGCAAAATTGCCTTGCTTGTCAAAAACTGGTAATACATACAAAACAATCCAGTACTTTATTTTTTTTTGTTCAAGTCGAGGCTTATGTAGGCTTAGGAAAAGTTTCAGAATTTCCACAGTATGTGAGCAGCTGTTTAGGTTGTGCAAACCATGTTAAATATTGAAGAGTTTAGATTGACTCATATTGGTGCATCATTTTAGTGCTGTAGTAAACAGCAGTATCCGTCAAAGTTGAGCTTAAATGGAAAAGCAAATGATAGTTTAATTAATTCTTGGCAATAGATTTGTTAGTGGGGTTTTTTTTGTTATGTTTTAATCTGTACATTCTGCCATAGAAGCTAACCATCAAAGTTGCTCCACAAATCTGCCACAGTATTTAACAATAAATTGTATAGATTTATCATGAAGTATGCTAACAGCATCGTTCATTGTATTATTCATGGCCAATTGTGTGTGAATCCACTGGTCAAAGGAAGGATACAGCACTAATTATCACACTTTACACATGCCTGTAAGAAGGTTGGTTTAGATGTCCTATCTTCGTGCCAAATAAAATGGACGTTGTTCTAGGAAAAGAGCATTTTATGTCAGGACTTCGTACATAGGAAGAATTTGTACTCAGTGTATGTTTCCTACTTCAGTTCTTGTAAAGATAAAACCCATGAGAAATAGCATGTGATGCTTAAAATTAAAACAAGATCTCTATGCTTTTTAATACAGTAAATACTTCAAAAGCTTTTTGCATATTGCATGCTGCATGACAGAATTTGTTTGACTGAATTTGAACCCTCTATCCTATCCTACAGCCTCCTGCCTCCTCAATAAAGTAAGCTTATGCATAGGATAGGAGTTTTCTAAATCTCTCATACTGAGCATTTTTTGGTTTGTTGTTTTTTTGTTGTATGTCTTAATGAAATATTCATTTGGACAGAAGGGAGAAGTGATTATCAATCTCTTCTGAAAAGGACTCTGTACTACGTTTCTCTGTTTATCAATTCCTTGACTTTGTTACTGCACTCACCTATTACCTCTATCATGATCAAACTTTTGGTGATAAATGTTTGAACTGCCATCAAGGCTGGAATTTAGCTTTCACCGTTGCCAATCTTGGTTGGTAAAAATCAAATTGGCATTAGTGTATTCCAGCCAACCACAGAGCTTTAACCAATGAAAATATCTTAAAATTACAAATATATATATATTCTTAGATTGTTATCAGAGCTCTTAAGAACTTTATGTATATACAGGAATTGTGCACTCAGATCACCCAGAATTTTGAAACTCATCCACAGTGTTTCTGCCAGTAAAAGTTCAGAGACTGAATTCTCCTGACAGGACCAATAGCAAGAAGGTTTTCTCTTGAAGGAGAATAGAGCAGAGCAAAGTACTTACAACTTCTGTTTTGGTGGTGGTTTGTGATCATAGTTCCTGGTTTGTTGTGGAGTTGGTTGGACCAAGTCAGACTGATAGGCTCTTTCAAAGGAAGGGTGAGACACTTACAGAAGCAGAATTTGTTGTATTTATTTACATTTATCAAATGTATTAAGCCTGGCACTGCATGGTGTAATATACTGGACATTATGGTGGTTTCCAGGCTCCAATTTTGCATTCCTGAGCTACACCATTTTAAATGTTTCCCAAAAGTCTTACTGAAATGCCTCCAGAAAATCAGATCCTTTCTCAGTCTAGAGTGAGAATGTAAAAAATGTGGACTCAGTATTTCCTGTGGAGCCCCATCTGGACTAGCACAGCAGCTCTCTGTTGGCTCAGGATAATTGAGTGGTTTCCTGACTTGCCCTCATAAAGGAGTCTTTACTTGGATAATCCCTTCCTTTCCTGGCTTGCATTTTCATTTGGCTTCTATTTGTTTTTATCTTATATTTCTTGTTTCCATGCCTGTGATGGGTTGACCCTGGCTGGATGCCAGGTGCCCACCAAAACCACCTCAGCCGCACATGAAAGCGAAAATGTAACAAAAGGCTTATTGGTTGAGATGAGGGAGAGATCACTCACCAATTGCCATCATGGGCAAAACAGCCTCGACTTGGGGAAAATTAGTTTGATTTATTACTAGTCAAAGCAGTGTAGGGTAATGAGAAAATAAAAACTAAATCTTAAACATCTTCCCTGCACCGCTTCCTTCTTCCTGTGCTTAGCTTTTCTCCTGAATTCTCTATCTCCTCCCCAACAGTGCCTCAGTGGGGTGGGGAGTGGCGGTTGCAGTCAGTTTGTCACGTGTTGTCTCCGCCACTCTTTCCTCCTCAGAGAGAGGACTCCTCACACTCTTCTCCTACTCCCTTGTGAGGTCCTTCCTGGGGGAGACAACCCTCCGTGAACTTCTCCAAGGTGAATCCTTCCCAGGGGCTGCAGTACTTCATGGACTGCTCCAATGTGGATCCCTTCCATGGGGTGCAGTCCTTCCAGGAAGGCATGGGGTCCTCCATGGGCTGCGGGTGGATCTCTGCTCCATTGTGGACCTCCATGGGCTGCAAGGGGATAACCATGCTTTTCACCACAGGCTGTGTAGGGGAATCTCTGCTCCGGTACCTGGAGCATCTTCTCTCCCTCCTTCTGTGCTCATCTGGGTGTCTGCAGAGTTGTTTCTCTTATATATTCTCACTCCTCTCTTCAGCTGCAATTGAGCAGGTTTTTTTCCCCTTCTTAAATTTGTCATCACCATTACTGATGGGCTCAGCCTCTGCCAGTGGCAGGTCTGTCCTGGAGCTGTCTGGCATTGGCTCTGTCAGACACAGGGCTTCCCCTTCTTCTGACAGCTTCTCACAGAAGCCACCCCTGTAGCTCCTCTGCTACCCCAAACCTTGCTATGCAAACCCAGTCAGTGCTTCCAAACTAAAAGCTACTGATGGGCAATATCCCTGTCTTAGGGCTATGCACCATAGCTGTGTGTGGAATATTTTGCTAATACAAACTGAATGTCATATTTTACTGTGTTTTGCAACATGATTTGTTAAGGCTTGCTATAGAATCAGGCTTCTTCAATACTTTTTTAGTGACCTTGGCAGTAATCTTTAGATGCTGTGGAGTTTTGAAATAGCATCAGTAGAGGAGAAATAGACTAATGTAGGAAGAAATTAATTATCTTTGTAACATTGAATAGAGAAATATATAGGGGTCATATGCATACAACCAATAAAAAGAATTTTTTCTTGAAAATTTTCAACTGGACAACTCGACAAGGAGTGATACCTGACTGCTTTGAATGAGAATAAGCTATTGTTATGATATAGTCTGAGTAAATAAGTGCAAGAAAAGGATATATGAGGGGAGGTGGTGCACAATGTGCTGGTGAGGCCACCCTGGCAACAAGTGTGTATTCATTCTGGTCAGCTTTGACAGGGCATGGAGCTGGTTGCTTCATGGAACATGCTTGTTTCAGTACATTTCAAGGACAAGGTTCAACTCAAGAATACAAATCCAAACTATTACAATGACATTGTGGAAGAACAACCAGTTTCAGTGATATGGTGTTTGTGGAGCACGTTAGAAATACTCTTTCTAATTTCTATGCTCTGAGTGCTTATGAGGTGCTTTCCAAAGAATTAACAAAAAATATACCCGTATTTTTGGTGCTTGTTATGCAGTATTATGTTGTGATCTTACAGTGTTATCTGTTTGGACTTGATGTGTATATTCATGTGTATTTTATGAGAAAACTGGGTTTCTCTCTAAACTTAAGGTTTCTGAAGTATTGGAAGTTTTCTGTGTCACTAATGAGAGTGAATACCCAGTAGGCTTTTACACAGATACACATTTTGACCATTCAAAATAGTATAGATAATTTTATTCTAAAATAGAGACTGTAATGGGAAATGAGTAGTGAATCAAGTAGCAACAGGTCTGATTCGGTCACTTTGGTGGTAATGGAGATGGTTGGAATATGAGGAGCCCGACTGTTACTGAGGTGGTCTTTGAAAACAGGTGACAGTACAAGTGAGCAAGAACATTAAATAGTGCCTCTGTAAATTAATTGCACTTAATTTTTTGTGCTACGCTTTGAACCATTCTTTTATGGTTGCACATGGAGTGACTGAAGATGTGGTAATTCTCTTCTCTAGCAGCAGCACTGAGATATGTCTTACTCCAGTGCAGATCTACTTTGCAACCCCTATCGCAGCCCATGGACTTTTGCTCCCCAGGTGTTGCTTGAGAGCTTTATGATGGGTGAATCATACTTGAGCAAAGCCAGGTTGTCCAGGAATCTGCAAAGAGAAGACAAAACTCACCTCCTATCATTGACTCTACTGCCAGCTTCTCCACAGCATAGAGCTGTTGTTTTGGGCAGTGAACACTGATGACTTGCATCTGCTCAGCTTTGCAAGCCTTCAAGTGGCATGCAGTAGTCCATCAGGTATTACCAAGTCTCTAGTAAATGTACTAGTGTCCTGATTGTGCTTTATCATTTCAATTTAGCAGTCTTGAAAGCTGGGTCACTGACAACCCTAGTATGAAAGTATCGAAATTGCACACCTGTGTGTACTTCTGTACTTCCCAAAGAGTGACACGAGCTTCTCTATCAAAGAGTAAAATCAGTGTTTCTTTCAGGAAATACCAGTTTCTTCTGGTGTTTATTCCACTTCTCTGCTTCTTTAGATTGCAGATGCAGAAGAGTAATAAAAGGGACACACTTGTATGCAGGAAGGAAAACTGAAACTTGAGGGATTCTTTTATGTATCAACCATGAGCTGGCAAATACATCAGCTGTGAACTGATGGCTAGCAAGTACATCATCCATGAATAGGCATATAGCTATGACAGTTTCAGATAAATTCAGGCCAACAGTATGGCCAGTAATAGATTTGTACTGCAATTAACAGGATTAGGGAGCAGCATTCATGATGGGAGTACTAGAGATATCAGGTGATTTTTTTTTAAATTATTATTATATTTTCAGCTCCCATTTCTCTGTTTCCTTGAGCAGAACAGGAAAGCACAACTGATGTAGCAGAGAGACACAGTTGTTGCTCGTCTCACTACTCAAGGTACTGCTAGTACCTTGAATAACACCTGAGTTGTTTTCTGTTACCGCTCTGTCACTTTTCTGGGGAGAATTGCTGTTGGATGAAGGAGGGAAGAGAGATTGCTGGCTGCTTTCTCTCCCTTTGATTTATGCTGTGAGCTTTGGCAGGGTTCTCTGGGAAGGTTGAAGGGAAGGGAAGCCAAAAGCACAGTAGGTATGGTGCAGGGCAGTGTTTGGGAATGGTATCATCAGAGAAGTGCAAAACATAGGATTTTTATATATATAACAAGTGATTGTTTTGCCTTGTCTGTATTTAGACCTGTATTAACAATGCTGAGTATGTGTACCATATCTGCCCTTAAGTCTGTGTCTTTTGGAAAGCAGTTAGTCTCTGAATAAAAAGTATTCACATATTATATCTGAAGTATAATATGTTTTATATTATATTTTAGGTGCAGGGCTGAAGGTTCAAAATTCTGTTCTTCACGTACTCTTCCAGAAGGAAGTTCAGGAGATATTAGTATTCCTCTTAAATGCAGAGAAGAAAGGCAGAGGCCAAGTCGCATTCCCAAAAGTCAGTAAAATATTAAACTGATGGATTTCCCATCTATACTTCCTTATCTGTATTTCAATTTCTCATCCAGCCTAATAAATATTATTTGGTTGAAGTATATCTTTCAGAAAGACATCCAGACTTGCCTGAAGACATAAAGTGATGGAGAATTCACCATTTCTCTTAGTTAATTAATGGAGACGATTAGCTGATGAAAGACGAATTTATGCCCTGGTTCAGTTGTGCCTGGGGAATTTGCTGCCGATGGTTGATGTGAAAAAGCATTGGCTATATTTCTGAAAGAGCAGTAATGTGGTAACTGGGTTTGGTAAATACTTGCATTTTAATAGCCTCAGGTCCAGATGACAGACTAGAATTCCTAGTATATGGTAGTTATATTTCTGGAGATATAAAGCAGAAACCATCATGGCTGGTAAGTTGCACCTAGAATATTTGTATATCATCAGAGAAATAGGTAGACATCAGAGAATCTTGTTTTTAGCATGAGCCTGTAAAAAGCTATGACTCTAACCCAAGAATGCTTAGCCTTATGGTATTAATAGGTACTACATCACATGGAGTGTGATGCATTAGGTGTCTTCTCTGATATTCCAGCCACAGGTAAAGGAACTCTTGTTTATCACTTTATATGCTATTAAATCTGTTTTCATGATGACCTTTGTGCTTTAGGATCAAGCTACTGGTTATATATATGAGTATTACTCTGATAGTTCTTGATTATAGTTTCCATTGTTTTTGTTTGAGTGCTTATTTTAAGAATGACTCTCGTATTTTTTTTAAACTTTGCAGAGTACAGATGCCAATTCAAATGTGAGGAAAAGAACGAATGCCACAGTACAGTCCGAAGCTGACGGTGGGGGCCGAATTGACACAAGGCACAGCTCCATCCAGCCTCCCTCTGTAGCTCAGGGGTCTTCTGACATTACATCCCGCTCCTTTTCTGCATCAAGTCCCAACCCCTTCACACGCATCAATGCATCAGAGACATTATCTTCTGCAAGAGCTACCCCTCCGGCTCCTCCTTCTACCCCAATTTTAACTGGATTTGTATCCCAGCATGCCACAGCTGGTTCCCCTTCCATTCAGCACTTGCTTGGATCTAGACTGGAGCAGATTCAGACCACCACACCTAATACATTAGGAGCATCTGCAAAGCCATCTGCTGTCACACCACCTGCTCCCCCCGCCTCTCACTCTGGCACGAGTAAGATAGACAAATATGCACGCATTTTATTTCCTGTTACCTTTGGAGCATTTAACATGGTCTACTGGGTGGTGTATCTATCCAAGGATACCATGGAAAAATCAGAAAGTCTAATGTAGTTTTGCTGCTATGTAGTAGTTCCTAAATTATACTCACATTTGATGCATAGTTTCTTCTTTTGAAACTATTTAAAAAGGTCAGTAATTCTTATTTATAAAAGCTGTGTGCTACTTTCCCATTGTAAAGGCTGGAGCTGTTGGGGATAATTAGTTAACTCTTACCAGAGTAATGGGTAACAGTAATGGGTCTTCCTCCCTTCAGCTAGCAATGAACCATCACTCCTTCAGACAAACTACTCTGGATGTACAGAACTTGTCTTTGGGAGGAACATGCACTGAAAAAATCAGAGGCAGAGGTGCACAGCTGTGCAGTGGAACACATCTGACTGCTAGGACTATGCACGTTGGCTATTACAAATCCCTGAGGCACCCAGCACTGCTGTCTGAACACAGCATTGCATTCTCTGAGTGCGAGGTCCATGTCCTGAATATTTTGACAGTGCTTGCTAGAAAAGGACTGTCCCTGCTAGATTAAAATTGGCAGAACAAGGGGAAGAAAATGAGAAGTGGAAAAAGAAAAGAGAGTCCAGCCTGGGAAAGTGCAACTCTGGGAAAGTTATGCAAAGGAGTTGTAGAGCTCCGTATATTTTTACTAAGCGTTATTTTGCATTGTAACTCACTCCAAAATAATAATTGAACCTTGTAAAATCTGAAATCTGATGTAATTCTCAAAATTGGATTTTCTAGTTTGGTAAGGTGATCTTAACTGTTTGATTCTTCTTTGACCTTGCTGACCAGCCTGAGTGGATTTATTCCTAAATTACATCCATTGTAGTAGATGAGGACCAGATCCGCAATGTTCAACTTTTTATTTGAATTCTTTGTTTTTTCCTTGGATGTTTTGGGGTTTGGTCTTTTTCTTTCCTTCTTCCCCCACCCGCCCCAGATTTTTGAGTTACATTCTTGATTGCCTTTGAACACATGTTCCGCCCCTACTTTATGTAATGTTTGTGTCAAGTTAAATTTTCAACATAGTTTTAAAAGTGTTCAAAATTAAGCAAAAAAAAAAAAAAAAGTCCTGTGCTTTGATGAGTGCAGCTATGGCATGTCACTGTGTGAATGAAAGACACTCTTTTTGTGAAGGACTGCTGTGACATAAATAAGAAAATAAAATTTCTAGGTAGAGCCCAGGGAAAATTTATGATCCATTTGTTTATTTTAAACGATGGCATTGATAGGCACTTTTCTTAGCATCTCAATATGCAATATGCAAGCTGGTGACTTTATTAAAAAATCAAATAGTTAAATCTGATAGAAGTCTTGATCATAAATGTTGTTTTCACTGGAACGGGTGGAAGATACACTGCTAATACATATAAATATGTTTGTACAGATCCATCTGGCTAGGCAAATGGTTAGTGTTTCTGTGCAGATGACAGGTGAAAATCAGAGGCCAAATTCTCAGTTGTGATCTGGCTGTGTCTTTAAAGGGTCTGGACTAAACCTTAGCTTCGGTTGATCGGAATAGAAAGATTGGTAGCCTGTGGTCAAAATCATATGCTGCAGGGCAGCTCAGGTGAGTGTTGAGTGGTTCTGTACCCAGACAGTGATCAAAGGACTGGTGGAGACCACAAGGAGGTGGGTTAATTGAGAGCATTCTGAGACTGCCCTAGACTATGCTGGGAGAAGAGTCAGAATAAAAAGAACCCATAGTGCTGAAACTATGGCTGTGCCCCTGTCTGTCTATTAAACTATGACTGTGCTTCTGACTCTCCAAGCCTTTTAGCCATCTCATGACTGAGAATCTGACCTTTAACTTGTGGGACCTGGGAGGTGGCAAGGCTGCTCTTTCATGCATAACATTGGACTGTAGATGATAGAATGCAGAGGATGTGGGAGTGTCTTACATGACTTTAATGTAGTGATGATATAAACAATTGCCTTAGTCTGTTTTTACTTAAGGGATGCTCTCAAAAGGCCAGATATAGTCCTTTTTTTGTTTGTCTTTTACATCTAGAAGATGTCTGAGATTACAGCACTCCTTGAAAATCATTACATGCAACATACCACAGAATTGGAAATGAAGCACCCATGCAAGATGTCTAACTGCAGTAATTTGTATCTTTGGATGTATTGCTAGTTGGTGTAGATGCTTCCTCTCTGATAAGGTCACATTGTTACAGATTGTAAGAATGCAAGAGATTGATTATTTATTTTGTTAAATCAGAAGAAACAAAGCTAATCCTCTGGCAATTATTGATTATAATTACACAAACGATAAAATATTTCTAGCATGAGGAACAATGACTTTCTGTGTGGAGAACCCAGTGTGTGCAGCAGAAGTTACTGAAGTTACTCTTGGCTTTCCTCTGTGATGAAAACCAAGAATGTTTTTTCTCAGGCAGAGCTTTAAACAATTCATTAGAAACAGCTCTTTCTTCCTTCCACTCATCCTGATATACTGATTTATAATCAGCTTTTTCTAGTGCATTGTTTGGTGGGATCAGCACTGGTTGAGGCTAAGATTGATCTAAATGTGTTACTTGAATTCACTTGTAGTTTCATTTTAAAGACTTATAAGGAGGAAGAAGGATTGCAAAAATTAATAGATTACAAATATTTATTTCTATGCTTCTATTTTGGAAGAAATTTTTAAGGATACCGCAAAAAAAAAAATTACCTATTTTAAATCTGACAGTGTGTTTTTGAAGTACCCTACAACACTTCCATGCCTACATCAAAAATGAGACACATTAAAAAAAATCATTGTGAGTCTAGGACTCATCTCTTCAACTGTACAACATTTTTATGTTGCAGCATATAAAGAAATTACCATAATTACCTTTCCAAAGTACATGTGGACAATGTAAATAGAAATTTATTGTTAACAGTGGTTCTTCCTTATATTTAATCTTCTTGTAGAGTTATCAGAAACAGTATAGAGCCTGTAGTATACTCACTGATGCTGTAACTCAGAAGCACAAAAAAAAAAAAAGTGGGAATATGCTAAATATAGCGGCCCAAATGTTCAAAACTGCTAACTAAAATCCTAAGGGAAAACATTGCAGGTGTCATTTCAGTGACCAAATGGCTTATTATAGCTGAGTTTGAGTGAGATGAACTCTACAGGAACTATTTTTTGTTGTTGTTATTTTTTTTTCCTATTGGCTTTGTTGAACAATCTTTTTTTTGAGAGTACCATAGTGTTTTAAAACTAACCTGACACTTGGGGTAAGTTATATCTGTCAACAGGAAAGAAAACTGGATAGAAAGCCAAAATCCTTACCAGGGAGTGGGGATGCATCTCCACTGACTGCAGTTTCCTCGGAGACATTGTTACCAGCAGCAAAACTCTCACAGATTGCAGTAGTGCAGCCCTGACCACTAATGCAGTCGTTTGAGAAAAAGTTAAAAACGTGGTTCATGAAGGTTGCCTTCATAGAAACTGAAGTGTGTTTTGTAGTCAAGTGTGAGCCCTCTATTAACGGGTTTCACTGCAGTTGTGAAAGTAATGAAGCTGAGCAAGGTGGTAAACCTAGACCCCTCTGTCTATGGTGACCTGAGCTCTTAGAGCTCACCAGCAGTACTGGAGTCTGTTTATCCTCCTACAAAGTGGACTCGTCTCCACCAAATGGATGTTGGTGGTGCATTTCTTCTCCCATGTGTCTTTTAAGAGGGGAAAAAGTAAACTGTAAACTTTGTAAACAGTTTAGTCATCCACTTTACATTACCCTGTGATCAGACAAGTAGACCATATAATAATTGAATGAAAGAAGTAAATAATAAGGAATGTAAATAGAGCTTTTCTGTTAACAGGAACTAAAATTTTATTGATTATGGGGTGTTCAAGTATAGCCTTTGGCCTGTCATCATTCAGGATGGCCCTTGCAAAAAAACGAGAAAAGCCAAGTAACTGTATTTAATAGGATTTAACCAGTATTTCTACAGAAAATTGAATGAACTCAGCTTTTTGATATGCACAGAATTCCATCTTCTTCCACTGTCTTGTGTACCTCCTATACGTCATTTGGCCACAGTGTACCTTAAGCTGTTGTCTTTGTGCCATGTGACAATGTCAGGGGATGCAGTGTGTATTTATCCAGTTTATCCAAAGCCTAGTGCTCCCATATCCCTCGTGCTATTGGAAGTGGAGGGAAGGCCAGAATGGAAGAAATGACCACACTACTTTGTAAGAGGCACGCGTTGGCCACCTGGGACATCTTCCCGTGGATACTACAGGAGATTTCCTAGGAGAATCTTTCTCAGTGTACTATAGCACACTGTCCCTCCGAATACCAAAAATTTCCAAGAGGTCTGTTTGGAAAGCAGAGTAGATCATGGACGTTGCACACTGGACTCCAGAACTTTTGCTTGACCCAAAAGATTAAGGAGGAAAGAAATTTTGGTGAGTTTTTTCTTGTCTTCCTGAAACCTGCCAATAGGGCTTGACCACACTGAAATAGAAAGGGGTTTTGTGACTGGAACTGTTATGAATTGCAATAGAGACAGCTGAAAAAAATTTACCCTTGGTTTAATTTAATCCTAATATTGAATAACAGGTTAGGAAAATGGCAGCTGTGTTGAGAAGCCTAGGTGTAACATAATATCTACTGATGATATTAATAAAGCCAAGGATAATCAAAATTGTAGAAATCTTACAGAACTGCAGAGCTATGTGGCAGTAAGTTTATGGCAGTTCAGTGCTAAGTGGGGAGAATAGGAGGCGCTTCCCTTTGTAGTCTGGCAGTAGTAAAGCTTCTCCATTTATATTTGGAGGAAAAAAACTCTATAAACAAAATTTCATACTCGGTGAAAAGCCACAGGGTAAAAAATTATGGAGGTCAGTATTAACCACCAATCACAAACCCCAGAAAACTAGGAAAAAAATTCAGGAAAAAAATTGAAATTAATTTAAAGTTAAATGACAATAGCATCTTTTTTTTCCTATTTTTTTTTTCAAGAGCTTATATTTCTTTCACTGAGGGATTCCAAAGTATGTTTATATTGTTGTAAGGACCTATACTGGTATTCACTGACACCAATATGTGTTTTTCATTTACTTCAGTCCACTTTAAACAGGAAGTTTAAAAAGGAAAAATGTACCATTTTGAAAGAGTCTGATATGCATTAATTTGTGCAGTTTTCATATGTAGAATCAAGATATAGCTACTTTGGAGAATGCTAGTGTGGTTAATAGTTTCACCATGTTCTGAGTAAATCAGACTTCAAAAGTAGGTTTTTGCGACATCCAAGGAAGTGAGAGTAGTGTGAAGTATAGAACACCCTGTAGAGATCTCTCTTTGCTAATATTATGTACTGTTTTCTTGAGGGAATGAAAAATGCAGTTAATGTAAAATTGATAGAATTTGTAAACATACTTTGTTTTCACATGAATTAAATAATGCAGTAGGTTTTTATTTCAGAACTGAATAGCATTGTATTCTAGTCTCTAACTTATTGCATCTACAAGTATATCTTACATTTTCTTATGCTTTTTGTATTATTCCACTATAAAGGATTTTAAAGCAAGCCATTGCAGTTCACTACATTTTTTGGTTGTAATTCTATTTTCATTTTCATGGAGAGGAACCGAGAACATGATGGCTTCTTCAAAATAAAAATAACAGCAGCAAAAATAAAAAGCCTTGGAGATTCCCTTTTTTAGAAAACCATCCAAACTCCCATCAATTATTGAATGCTCTTCTTAAATAATAGCATAGTTTTGGCATTAAAAATACTAATGCTGTTGCAGCAGCCTTGATACATATATACATGTATCCATAGAAATAATTCCCTAAATTGTAAGGAGGCAAACTCAAATGCACTTGCTAATAGTCTTGTTTTGAAAGAGTACCCTTCTGGATGGAAAACACTATGTGAGGTAGGTGTTTTGTTTTGTTTTGTTTTGTTTTGTTTTTTTTTTTTTTTTTTGTTCATCTATTTTCAAGAAAAGTATCTGTAGGAAAAGTATAGTACTACTGAATTAATCTTCAACTAGCACAGAGATCTGGGTTATTTCATGCTGGTGGTCTTTCTGTTGTTGATCTCCTTCAACATTTGCTTAGTGTTTTTTGTGAATGCTGTATCCAAGTTCCTGTTAATTGACATAGTGATCTTTGGATGATCTGATGGCATGAAGAAACACTTAAGGAAATAATCATTATTTGTGAATACATTTTTATCCTTGGAAGAATGTTAACTGGGTAGAAGAAGCAGGTGACAGTATGAAGCACTCAGCTGGACTTCTGAGCTTGATGCATTGCAAAATTTAGTTGATTACTACTTTGTCTTGCCTCATCATCCTGTGTTGGTGGCTCGTCTCCATGGTGAGTAAAACTGCTATGAAGACAGAAGACTCAGAAGTAAAGAACACGTTTCTTTAAAGTTATTTCAAAATACGAGATAGTTAACCTTATTACTAACAGTAACTTCACAGTATGCTTTATATTTGCAAATTTTAAAATCTCCTTCTCTGTTAGAGTGTACTAGGTTGTCAAATGAATAAGAAGATACTTGTCATAAATACACGATTCTGTATGTCTATGTATTTCATTTTTTATTTATTTCTGGCAACATTCTCTATCACCAGAGCAGTGGTGGAGGTTTGAGGCATTTCAGATAACCAGAGTTCTCAAGCAATTACACAAAAATATTTGTTTCATAGGTACATGCCTTTGCAAATCAATACCAGCAGTGCTTTCATGGTGGAAATTAATCCACTTGTGAAAAATCCTGGCCTTGAGTACTTAACCTGTATTTGAAAGGCTGATGAAGTATATTGGGCATGGCAGGACTCAGGGCATGTTTTATTCTAAGAGGCTTCTGGGTTGGAGCTGGATTATGTCCTGCTGTGCTCTGAAGCAGTCTGCACTAGAGAGACTATAAGCAGAATCCATGTTTTTTTGTGGCTCTTTTTTAAGACTCCACTGTAAAACTATATTACTGCTGAATGTACTGCTCTCATCTTCTTCCTTATTGTCTTGCTTTGTGTGGGGAGAAGTATTTCAGTGCTTGTGGTGAGCAGGCTGAAATAACTTGTCTAGCTAAAACCCAAGTTTGTCTTGTTGACTTTTGGCTGGTTAATAGCAGTGGAATGTGTATGATCTGGCTCCCTGTCCTAGTGCTGATACAAAGGAGGGGGTGAGAAGGCTGGATTGATGCTTTGAGCTGGATTAAAGCTGGTGTGAAACCACAGTCTGAGGATTCTCATCCTACCTCCACTGGCATTAAAACAAAGGTGGTCTCAGGTTTTTTCAAACCTCTGGTACCCCCTGTGGTCATTTTTCCTCCACAAAGGTAATTTTTTGAATTGTATCTATGACAAAAAATGGAGAAAAAAAGTAGAAGCAGGCCAGAGTTTACGAAAGAGCCAAAATCAATGAAGTTATTTGAAGAGAGAGAAAAGAAAGAGAAGGGAAAACATGAGTATGGACGAAAAATGTTGTTTCTTGCTACCAAGCAGTTATTTTAAGATATGTCCTATTAGAGGTACTAGAACTGCCTCTGGCAGGAAACAGGCTAGAAATAATTATTTCTTAATTATAAGTATAATGAGAAAGTAATAAAGGAAAGTGTCTAATGTCTTGTTATAAACATTTGTGTTTCATTGAAGCTGTTTTCAAAAAATGGTATTTTTATTATCAGCCAGGAAGAATTAGGAGACAGAATGGTAGGGAAAAAGATTGAGTTTTATTAAGTATAACTGTTTCCCTTGTTTTAGAACATTTTTCAACCAAAAATGTAAACAGTAACATTTTTTTAATCTTTCTGGAACTGTATATATTTAATCTTCAGTAATGAAGCACTTTAGAATGTTTAGCATTTAACTTGCTTTATGTTTAAGAGACTAAATATCATTGCTGTCTCTGATTTAATTCAGTTATTAGAGGGGATGGTGGGAAGTAAAAGCTTTCATTATAGTAACAGCCATTTTTTGAAGTGTCATGCCTTCCTCCTAAATCTGAAGACTTCATTCCTGTACCTGAATTCATGGGACCTGTTTAGTGCTGAGCATTTCTGATAATCCAGTCAGTGCTACAGCTTGTGGAGTGCAGCTGCATTTAAATTTGGCATGTCTGAAAATGTATGTCCACAACCTTGGGCACTTGCACAGTGTGGATCCCATGAAAGGCAAAGATGTGCTTGTAACCCACCATATGGGTCTGTGAGAGCTGTTACGCTGCTCATGTGGGAGAAGATAGAATCTGTGGTCATAAACAAAGGATAAGGACAGTGAGAATGCCTCTTTTAGAGACTGTGCAGATCTTATATTGAATTAAGGCTCTTATGGAAATGCCCCCTAAACTCTTTTCCAAGTAGGCAGCTTAGGAACAAGCTGAGTGCAATGTGGAATTCAACTCCAACTGCCAATCCTGCATAAGGATCAGCACAGTTAATCTGTCCTAAGGTTTCTGATGCTGTGGCTAGAAGACTGGAAAGATGTGAGGTAGCAACTGCTGCCAGCTGGAAGACATTCATGTTGCTGTTGGCATTCATGTTGATGTATGGCATCAGGGTCTTTGGCATACTGGGAGTGGGATGGAAAATGCTTTTTTGGAGTACAGAATAGGGCAGAATGAAAACTCTTCCTTTGGCTCAGCACTGCTCATATTCACTGTAACAGCACTGAACATTTAAAAGGAGGACTAAGGTGTATTGCAGTCTTCTCCTCACATGTCTGCTAA
This sequence comes from Pseudopipra pipra, assembly GCF_036250125.1. Lineage (NCBI taxonomy): Eukaryota > Metazoa > Chordata > Aves > Passeriformes > Pipridae > Pseudopipra > Pseudopipra pipra. The sequence continues at coordinate 49,990,151 of NC_087552.1, forward strand.
ATGTTCTGATGTGGAATGTGGTGGGAGTGACAAGTACATGTCTGGTAATGAAACAGAACATCTTTAGTAGTGCTGCCTGGTAGTACCCTCAACCTTATGCCAGCAGCCTGTGACCCTTCCCAGAAGCAGAACTGCATCACTGATTTTTTTTTGGTGTGTGTGGGCCCCTACCACCTCTCCTGTAGCTTAAACGTTGGAAAAAGGTGTTTTCTCTTTGATGCTCACTTCTCCGTTTTGTTGTGTATTTATGAAGAAGAAAATCAAACTGAATTTTTCTTTGGTTTTTAATTTATTTTTTTAAGAGGCTTTCTCACCTGCACACATGGAAATCACAAGCTCCATTGCAAACTTTAGGAAGGTAGCAAACTCTTCTAAGCCAACTTCAGGAGTCTCTCTATGCTTATATTAAAAAGATAACTTTTGTTTTCAAATTAATTTGGAGAATATTTGGTTAAAACTTTATAAATTTTAAATATAAAAATATTTTCTCTCTACTGAAAGTGTGAATTTTATTTGTAGCCATTTCACTTAGGAAGATAAGGCACAATGAATGTGTGTGGGTTTTCTCTTAAGCTAGTTAATATATGTCATGGTGGAAAAGATGCTTAGCTGTGTGATATTCAGTAGCCATTTCATAAGTACATGGGTGGTATTTTTTTTTATTTTTGTGAAGATGATATACAAACAGAAGGTGAGAAAACTCTGTAGAGAGATTTTAAAAGGCTACTTCTCACTTTCTCTCTGGATATCATATGCATAAGTATAGTGAAATCAGGTAAGAAAAAATATGTGAATAAAAGAAAAGACCTTTTTTGATCTTTCAGCTAGTCTTACTAAGTATGGAAGTTTACAGCTTCCCTGTATGCTTCCAAGTTTTCTCTCTGCTGTGCCATGGGGGAAGTGCAGAAGGTCATGCCTTTTCAAATAAGATCTAGGAATTTTTAGGTTCAGTTCATCAGTCCAGTCAGAAGGACACTCGGTGCTGGCCTTGCTGAGTTGGGAACGTGGTTTTGTAGATCTAAATTTTGTCTTTATGGAGCAATCTGCTCAGCAGGAGAAGGTATCCCAGTTCTGGGTCAGAACAGTTGAGGCATTTTGCTGAGGTAAAATGCGAGAGTTGAATTAGGCTTATGGGCTGCTCATTAGCTATTTAAACCCCCCCAAATTTATAATCTAAACCCACGCTTTGGCATGTTCTGGTACTTTTGCGCTGCTTTGATTTGTTCCAGATCTGTCTCTGACTTTGCTCCCTTGCCTTGTGGCTGAGGTGGGGAGCAGCAGTTTCAAGGATGGCATGGGATTCACATGCCTTCCCTTCAACCATGAGCTCTCTCTGCATCACATCTCCATCACTGGGGGGACGGCAGAGTCTGAGCAGGGAGAGGGTGTGCACCCATGCCACTGAAGATAAACTCTGGCAGTCAAGCAGCAAGGCACAGAGTGGGTAGAGTTGGAGTCCTGAATTAATAGTGTTTAAGGATTGTTTTCTGGATTTCAAGATCCTGTGCTAGTGCAGTGGCATAAACCACTTTGGTTGCTTGAAATACAGGTCAGTTGTAGAGCAGACAAAGGATTTTCTGGTTTCTAAATTTTCTGACTGAGTGCTAGGACTGCCAGCCTGCTCACGCTGTGTGCTGCTGTGGCAAGGACCCTCAGACTTGAGTGTTTGTGAAGAGTGTTGCATCACTAGCAAACATACAGAACAGCGACAGTGTACTAAAAGGCTGTCTGCAGACAGTATTTACTTGCTGGTAATAAGTCAATAAGCCCTGCTAGTGGTCGCCTTGGGTTCCTTTTTTCTCCTCTTCACCTTTACCTACCATCCTTGCACTCTGCCAGTTCTGATATTCCAAATTGCTGAGGCAACTTTGTGAGCTGTTAAAATTGGTCTATCTAATGAATGATGTGAAATACCCTTTTGCTCTCAACTCACAGTTGAGAGACAGGCTGGGAGATATCAATTAATTCAAAGTTTAAGACCTGTACCAACTGAGGAACGAAAAAAAAGAAAAAAGGGGAATTTCTGTGTGAGGTGTAGCAGCTGCTATATCTGTGTGTAATTTTTAAGATGGAAAGAAGTAAAAAAAATCAAGAATATAGTATTCAGAGATATTTTAATTTACTATAAGCTCTTCTTTTCCTGAGAAGCCCTGTCCACTGTGACCAAAGCATTTGGGTTTAGGCTTAAACATTGTAAGGAAGACTCCCAGTGAAAAATATGAAGCTTCTGGAAGTATTTTTATTTTCCTGTAAAAGTAGTGGCATGCAGAAAATCTACACTAAAGCAAGCAATGCTTCTTTAACACCCTCTATAGAAAAGTCCTAAATCCCCTAACTTCTCTGTCAATAATGTAACTACTTCTGCAATATGTAACTGTCCTAGATGCATGTTGCAAGAGTTTCTGTGCCATGTCAGATTCTGTTTATCCCTTTGTATTGGCTCATACATGCAGAAAAACTGAAAGGAAATCAAGGCAAGGGAAGTCTTGAGGTTGAATTCTTTTACACCATTCCTGGTGCACATTTTAGTTGCATGGAAAAAACATGGCTGGAAGGATTGGAAGAATCAGAGGTTAACTAAATTATTTGAATGCATATGTTCAATGCTGGTCACCTGACTATACTAACAAACTTAAAAGGTGGTTTGATAGGTGTCAACTTGTTTTGCTATTGTGCAGCTTAACTGTTACCTTCCTGTATTATGAACATCTATGTATTTGGAAAATAAATCCATCTTGCAAGAAAGATTGTGCAAAAAATTGTTCCTATTATACTCCAATGTATATTGCTAATGTCAAATAAAATACAATTGTGAGAGTTCTTAAACAGTTGTCTTTCTAATTGTGACCTGAAGCAGGAAGAGGAAGGAATATAGTAAACTTCTTTGGCATAGATTCTCCTGTAGTTATTGCTGGAACACTGATGTTCACTAAATGATTCAATCAACCTGCTTTATATTTGAACAGATAAAGGGTTGGGTTTCATTAGCAATATGATGAATGTTAATCTGTAGTATTATTTATTAAGATGACACATGAGTCTACTGATGTATCTTTGTCAAGGTGTCTCACTATGTTAACAAGCTAAAAGCTAAATTAATTACCTTGTGTTTTTCACAGCATCAGGAACAAATAATACACAGATTAGCAGTGCCCACCTTATTATCTAATTTATATATTTCTAATTCCTTTGAGGTAATCTAAGAGCACTTACTCCTTGCCTTACCTGCCAACAGGCCAGTTGTCAGCTGCTCTAATTCTTTACATGACCTAAAGTGATTTTCTAATATTGTGTGCTTGGGCCTGGTAAAGTTTCTGTGCATTAGAAAACATAGACTTGTAAAAACTGTATTTCAGCAAGGATGAAATATAGCTTGCAACAAATATGCATAGAGAAACATGCGGAGAAATTATTTTAGTATGCACACTGGCCCATGCAAGGCAGGGAGTGGGGCACCCTAATTTCCTTTGCTAAGTGTGGCCAGGACCATCAAATCTTTTTGCAGGTGAGCTGAAAGCTGTCAGAATGGCTTACAATGCTGCAAAGTGCTGTAATTGCTGCTTGCTTCAGGGACAGATGTTGATACCGAGAAATCTGCTGTGTTTGACAACCTCAGCTAGATTTGGGAGACTACAGCCCTTTCTCCTGTCTTCTGTGGCTGTCATTTTTAAGCCAGATGCATGAATTAGTCATACATGCTGCTGCTGCCACTTAATGTTATATGGCATGATGTTAGCTACCCCACATCCTACATTTTACTCATGTCACTTGCATTGACTAGATGGGGAATTCTGCTGTTAGGTTATAACTGAGGCCTGTTGAGCATCCAAGGAAAGTTGCTGGGGTCAGGTTTTATGTAATTTAGAACTATGGCTGCTGGTGGTGTAAGAGGAGGCTTAAAACAATTAGGAACTTTGCTCTGGGCTAGTGCAAAACACCTCCTAAATTCATTTTTCATTCCTCTTCGTATACTGGGTATGACTAATGCTCCTTGAGAGCACTAAATCTGTTACTGCTAATTAGGACCATGAGGCTTCTGTTGTATGTATATCTTCAGTCTGAGTTTAAGAGAATCGAGCCAATGTTTTCTGTCCGAATGGTCTCACTGTAGGCTTGTGAAAAATCTGTGATTGAGCTGGGAATAGGTGCCCTCAATTCACATTAAAATGTTCTATTTTTGTGTGTAATGTTTAGTACTTCTAAGAAAAAAAAACACAGCTGAGGAGGTCTTGGTTGGGGAAGTCAGGTTCTGGCTTTTTGTCTACCACTGCCTTCTCCCCTTTTCCTCCCTCCTTTCTGCAGGGCTCAGTCTCACATGCATAGAGCTGGGATGCTCTTTTGGAATGGTCCTGGAGAAGACAGAGTTAAGTATGCCTTTATTTGAACAAAAATCTTGGTCACAAATGCTGAATGTCATTGTTCATCTACTGAGCAGCCTTTGACCTGGTATGTATGAAAGTTAAAACCTGCTCAGCCTGTTAGATGGTCTGAGATGGTAAGACCAAAATTGTCTAGGAAGCAGACTAGATGACAGCTCCAGATATAAGTGAAGAAACACCTGGGAAAAGGCTGGATGTAGCCCGTGTGACTTCATAGCTTATGCAATTGTTAGGTCAGGATGGGCAGCCAGCGCAGGCACAGAGAGACGGGAAGTTGTATTGACTTCAGCACAGTTGAGTGAGGCTGGAGGAGAAATTCAAAAGACAAGGTGAAGGGTAATCCCAGTGTAAGTGCAGGAAGGAACTGGTCACAACCTGATGCTATTAGGTCAGAGAAAATGAAGGCGTGAGTTGATGTGATTAAGCCAGCAGGATTTAGAGAAATTATAAATCAAAGGCTTGTTTTTTCAGATTTGTTGGAAAGTGATGCTGGAGGGTAGTTGTTAAGAAGAGTAGAGGACTTACCTGTATTGCTGAACTGGCTTTAATGCTGATGAAAGCCTTTGGATGGGAATTATGTGCCAGCCTTGAGGGATAGTATGAAAGGAATCTTACTGGAAACCTAGCAGGTCCTGGCTGTTGGGACAAGTTGCCAAAGACATTCTAGGGTGGATTATGTGTCCAGATGTACTTGCTGGCATTTATTGTAATTTTGGATATGTTTCCTATGTGACTTTTTCTGTTGTGTTCTGTGGAGATTTTTACTTCCTCAACTGAGAAAATTTCATTTCAAAGTAGAGGAAATTCATTAAAAATGCATTGAAGTGTTTTCTTTTTCAGATGACAAGAAGCTGAATAAAGAGCTACTCTGAAGTGGTGTTCACAGCATGGGAGAGCCTGCCAAAACAACACAAACAACTTGGGGCTCCCCAGTGTTGTATCTACTCTTTCTGTTTTTTAGATTTTTTTAACTGATTGCAGACTGACGAATTCCTCTTATTTGCCCATAAAAGACCTTGAAAGACTTCTACCCATTTTACGACACGTTTCCAGTTGACATAACTATATGTGCAACGTGAAGTCACCAAAGCCAGTGGGGCTGTTATAGCAAAGGAGAAGCCCTCTGGGGCCCCTCGAAGCATGCTGTAAGGTGTTTTGTTTCAGGAGTCTGTCCAGGATCTGGAGCTGGCAAAAGTGGATGATTCAGTTGGTGGTTCAGGAGATAATTTCATACATGTTTTTCACAGTGTTTCTGGATCCCTTGTTTGAGGAACCTATACACCCAGGAAGCCTTAGCACCAGGTAATGTATAGACAGGTGTTAGAATGCCTACAGATTTGGCCCTGAAGGGAATAGGACTCAGCTGAAGAGGCCCAAGCATTATGTGGGTTTATGGACACAGTTCCAGTGATAGAAGGACTGTTTTTCCCCAGGGACACTACATCCTTTGAGCTCCATCCTAGCTTTGTGACTATATCAACACCACTATAACTAGGTGTTATAATGTGTTCATATGGAGCGCAAAGAAAGACTTTGCAAGGGTAGAGGTGTCCAGTCAGAAGTTAAATGGGCCTGATTATTCACACAAGTCTCAGACTGAATGATTTTTGCTAGTGCAATATAGCAGCCTCTTTTTTTACCATGCAATTGACTTTGATTCCTTTATTTATTCTCCTTAATAACAGTCTTTGCTTTTATGGAAATGAATAACATCTGTCAGTTCAGGCTGGAAGCTGTGCTTGTGGTTTTTTTTCTGAATTTTCAGCTCCTCCAAACAGCATTGCATCTGTGTTGTGTGATTCATAGTGAGCTATAAAGCACAGCAGTGCTTTGAAGGCAACATATGTAGGCTTGGTCTTGTATGTTGGCAGCTGAAGGTCAAGAAGGTGGGATGCCTTAGGAATGCAGAAGCAGGCCCCTACCAGGTTCCCTGGCTATCACAGGGAAAGAGATATTGGAGGTGTGTTTTCCATGCTCTCCATGTGGCTCCAAGTCTCTCTCAGCAGCAGTACTGTCTGAAAGTTGGCACAGCTGGCGTTACCCTAAAGCCCCTTTTTAGTAGCCCCTTTTTACTTCAGCATATAAGATTGCAATAAATACCACTTTTGAAAAGCAAGTATGATAAATTTTATCCCTGAATATGTGAAAAGATTATAACTGTTTGTGATGTAGCAACATAAGGAGAGAAATTGTTGTCTACTCCAATTCTCTAAATGGAAGCCTTTCTTTCTATGATATTAAGAGCCTGGGATCTTGTCAGCATATTGGGTTTTGATAATTTTCACATCCACCTAGATTAGCTAAGAAGTCAATGTTGATGCTTCTGAATATATTTAGTTATCAAACTTGTGACCACTTATGTATCACAGTATCTGCCAGACCTTTCTCAATCAGTTCTTATATAATACATGTTTTATCTTGCCTTTATTTCTGTAAGTTGTTGTGAATGAGCTGCATTCTAAAATATGAGCAATTAGGCTTCTCTGGGACATAAATAAAATCACATGAACATAAATGGCCATCAGCTTGCTATTGCAAGTGGTGATGGGGAGAAAAGTTGGTTTGGTATATTCTGAAATTTGTTCAAAATACATGTGTTTGTATGCCAAGAAAGGTTTGGAAAGAGCTAGTCTCTAATGGATTGTTTGGTTCTCTGTCCAAGGCATCTGTGGGCAAAGCCTGATAAGTAGGTGCACCTGACAAATAGGTGTATCAAAATCTACATTTGAAAACTTTTGTTCATGTGCTGTATGTGCCTTTCAAGTATTTAGCCACTGAACGATCTCTCTATTGGAATGTAAAAACAGTGGATATAAATGCTACCAGTAAGGGAGAAATATGCTATTGTCAGGGGGGAAAATACAGAAGGTATGCTTGGAAATATGAGACCTGCAGAGTGTACTAAAAAAAAAATGCATTTAGCAGCAACTTACCCAGAGTTTTTAGTCTGGAGATAACAAATGTCTCACTGTAAACCTGACTGAAGCCCAAAGAAGTGGTTGAGAAAAGATTAGGATATGCTGTCTTCTCAGTGTTTTCCTTTGAGACACCTCTGGATAGTTCCTCTCTAATTCTAATCTCTGAAATCCCTTTCTGAGACACTCTGACTCTCTGTTAAAAATAGGATAAGGAGCCAGGAATCCCACAGGAGGAAAATCAAGAGCCTCTGCTCTGAAGATATGGATTGCAAATCCTCGGTGAAGTGCTGGTCATCACAACTTTTTAGGTGCTGGTTCCTCTCACTGAAATCCAACATCCAAATCTGTAGGAGAATGTGAACCTTGACCCAAGCAGATGCTTCATCATGCTGATACCATTGCAAAGGCCTTTTTTCCTACATTTTTTTTCTAGGAGTGGGGAAGAAGAGAGAAGGGCAGGTGACAGGGAAATTTGATAGTGTGGATGGAGGGAAAGACAACTCTATTCTCAGGTAATCTTGGCATATTTTGAACAATATAAACAAATTGTTTTCTAAGGTACTTTAAGATCTTGGGCTCACTGTTTTTATGTCTTTTTCTTGAACAAATATGCTGTGGAATGCAAGTCTTGCAAAAACGTTTAGATTTGGCCATGTAGAAACTTGTACTGAACTCCAAATTAGATTCTTGGTTAGGTATCCAGCCTCTATCCCCAGGCATGCTGTGGTCTGGTTGTTCAGTAATAAAAGAAGAGATGATCTGTGGCAGCAGTAGGTTACAGGTGCTTAAAACAAGAGCTGAGGGAATGAGCCTGAGCATTCTCTTGTGTCCTGTAAGCTTGATTTATTGTTACTTTATTCACATGAAAGTCAAATTTGTTGAGTAAATTATATAACGTAAGCATCTCTTACTTCTGTTATTATAGGAGCAGGGTGTGCTAAATTGAGCAAATCAACCAAATCATTACTTAATCATGTGCTTAATTCATTGTCATGGTTTTTCCTCATGAGTATTGGTTATGTCCTCGCAAATGCATTGCTATTGCATTTCCCTGTAACCATTATTTCTTTTTTTCACTATTCAGTTAATACGTACTACATTAATGTCTTTAAAGTTAGATGACCTCACAAGTAGTTAATTCAAGATACAAATAACTTTGTGTTGTGCTACTAACATGTTTACTTAAAGAGTTTTCTAGGGAAACTTATATAGAATAGAGCATTTTGCAAGAGTCATGAAGAGACTCACAAGAGAAGTATAGAAGACATTTACGACTGTGTTTGTGCTGGAACTACTGAAGAGTGAGGTACGGATCCCTACAATAGCCAAAGTACAGCGGCACCACATTTAATCTCAAATCCTGTTTTATGCCCCTTTTGTTTGTTTGTTTTTGTTTTGATTTTGTTTAGGCTTTGTCCCATATACTGCTGCTGTCCTCAGCTATTCAGTTCCTGCTTTCCTTTGCCCAGTGTTCGTCCCTGATCTCTCTTTGTAACTGATTCCCTCAACTAAACTAATAATTGAATTCAGTGGAACTTGAGGACATTCTCAAGTGCTCTCCTGAAGAAGGATGCTCTAGTTAATCAGACTGGAATTGTTTCTGAAGTAAATAAAATTTATGAAGAGTTTTCTGAGTTATGAGTAAATGCAGGAACAATTTATGTTAATTTTGTCACAAAGTACTTTATTCATAAATTGTTCAGGCAACTAGATAAACCTCTCAGATACCTGCTGTAGAAAAGAAATAACCACACTTACATATCCGTTTAGGAGCTTTTGTAGGTATCACCCAGTGCAGTAGCTGTACTTTGCAGTCCAGTGCTTGGACAGTGAAACTCTTCACTGGATGAAAAACTTGCTAGATGGCTGGGCCCAGAGAATAGTGGTGAATGGAGTTACATCCAACTGGCAACTGGTCTTTAGTGGTGTTCCCCAAGGCTCAGTATTGGGACAAGTCCTGTTTAATATCTTTACAGATGATTTGGATGACAGGATTGAGTGCAACCTCAGTAAATTTGCAGGCAGCACCAAGTTGGATGGGAGTACTGGTCTGCTGGAGGGCAGGAAGGCTCTGCAGAGGGATTTGGACAGGCTGGGTTGAGGGGCTGAGGATAACTGTATGATGTTCAACAAGGCCAAGTGCTGTGTCCTGCACTTGGGTCACAACAATCCCCTGCAGCGACAGAGGCTGGGGGAAGAGTGGCTGGAGAGCTGCTCAGCAGAAAGGGACTTCAGGGTGCTGTTTGACAACTGGCTGGATATGAGCCAGCAGTGTGCCCAGGTGGCCAAGAAGGCCAATGGCATCCTGGCTTATATCAGCAATAGTGTATCCAACAAGACCAGGGAAGTGATTGTTCCCCTGTTCTCAGCATTGGTGAGGTCGCAGCTCGAATGCTGTGTTCAGTTTTGGGCCCTTCCCTTCAAAAAAGACATTGAGGTGCTGGAGTGAGTCCAAAGAAGGTCAACAGAGCTGGTGAACAGTCTGTAACACAAGTCCTATGAGGAGCAACTGAGGGAGCTGGGTTGTTTAGCCTGGAGAAGAGGAGGCTCAGGGGGGACCTCATTTATCTCTACAACTACTTGAAAGGACACTGTAGTGAGAGGACCTCAGTCTTTTATGCCATGTCTCAAATGAAAGGATGAGAGGAAATGACCATAAGTTGCACTAGGGGTGGTTCAGATTAGATATTAGAAAATTTTTCACTGAAAGAGTGGTTGAGCATTGGCGTAAGTTGCCAGGGATGTGGTGGAGTCACCATGAGTGAGGCATCTGAATGTGGCACTTGGGGATGTGGTTTAGTGGTGATTACGGTGGTGATAGGTTGATAGTTGGACTAGATGATCTTAAAGGTATCTTCCAACCTTTATGGTTCTGTGACTACATCTGTGCTAAGAGTTAAACACCTAAACTAGTCTTTGGGGTGGTTTTGGCTTGCACCAGCTAACCAAGTGGTTTCTGGGCCCAATTTGGGCCCTTGGAGGGCAAGAGAAGTAAATGGCACAACTCTGTTCAGTGCCAGCTGGCCTAAGCAGCAGGCACAGGTCCTAACAGTTTTAACCTAGTAGCACAGGTGCACAAGACTGCAACAGGGCAGAGAAGAGTCCCTGTGTCCCTTGAAGCAAAGTACTGTAGAGGGATGCTGCAAACTGTTTTGTTGGAAGTAGAATTTTTAAAAGTAATTGCAAAGGAATACCCCACAGGGTTATAATAATCCTAGGTGAAAGTCAAATTTGACTGCTGTTATTGGCATTGTATGCCATTAATCCCTGTATTTCAAAACGAAATCACATGTATTATTACATTTTGGTCCTTTACAAATGTTTTTCATTATCTGGGAAATAACCCTAATGCTCCCTCAGTTTGGGATAAAGCCATTTAAAGTTTCAGATATCACAAGTAAATGATCTTGAACTTAACAGCCTGTGATCGCATCCAAGCGGTGGTATACAGATGAGTCACCTGAGACATCACACAGCTTATTCCACCCAGACTAACATATGGTGATAGCTCCTTGAATCATTAACCAATTGCCTGATGTGCACATATTCTAGATAAACTCTGCACTCTTAGCAGTCTTTAAGGTCTGCCAGTAAACAGTCCTTCTGGCCTTTGCATGCAGGTGGCTGATTTTGCTGCCTTTCATCAGACTTTCTTTCAGATCACTTGAATCATAGAATAGAATCATAGAATCATAGAATCGATTGGGTTGGAAAAGACCTCCGAGATAATCGAGTCCAACCCTTGGTCCAAATCCAGTCCATTTACTAGATCATGGCACTCAGTGCCACGTCCAATCTGCGTTTAAAAATCTCCAGGGATGGTGAATCCACCACCTCTCTGGGCAGCCCATTCCAATGCCTGATCACTCTCTCTGTAAAGAATTTTCTCCTGATATCCAACTTAAATTTCCCCTGGCGCAGCTTAAGCCCGTGCCCCCTTGTCCTATTGCTGAGTGCCTGAGAGAAGAGACCAACCCCCACCTGGCTAGAACTTCCCTTTAGGTAGTTATAGACGGTGATGAGGTCACCTCTGAGCCTCCTCTTCTCCAGGCTAAACAACATGGAGTCCATGTAGTCCATGTCAAATTAAACATAGTGGAAATACTGGAGTTCTTTGGAGATGGAATGTTTCATAGAGCTCACTTTGACCAAGACAGATGTAATAAAAAATGACATTGTCGCAAATTTTTGTTTTCTTTGGTGTTAAAATTGAGCTTGAAAAACAATGATTGAAAAAGAAATCTTTAAAATGCCTAAGTTTGCAAGTCAACAAAACCAAGATTTTTAAATTTTCAGTGAAAAACCTGGAAATTTTGTCCAGTTCTGATGGAAAAAGATTAATGTAACAGCCAAACAGGGATTTGAATGCCGCATTTTAGTACACTTGATTTAATGAAAGAATTTCAAGTGTGGGGTTGCATCAGCTTGCAGCGTTGCAGGGGATAGGGAGATGACAGAGAAGGTAGCATGCTAAATGTTGGAAAAGGAAGATGATCGAATCAAGGGCAAATCTTATTTTACTCTGCTGACTATCTGCACAGGGCTGTGACCCTGTACTGCAGATGCAATAAGGCTGTGTATCCTGCTTGCCTTCAAGTGCGGAGAGGACAGGAGAGTTCAGGTAAATAAGAATGATTCCTGACTGAGGTGAAGAGCTTGAGGGTGACTCCGAGTGTTCTTTCTTGTCCTCTGACAGGCAGCTCTGGATCTGACTTGCAGTCTTAAGTCAAGCAACAGTACTGTTTCAGCCAGTATGATCTCTATGTTCTTTGCCTCTTGTAATGGACTGCCTAAACCAAAGTTTAGTCATGTAACCAGTGACTTTACAGAAGTATAAGACTCATATGCTTTGCTCAGTCAAAAGCTCAGGTAAATGTGGGACTAAACCTTTACAAACAATACGTATTTATAGATCAATTGCAGGACTTTTGGCCTGCACAAAACTGTTCAATATAATCACAATGATATTTCCAGCAACTCTATAAAAACTAGTTCCAGAGAAGTATCAGACATGAACCACGGGAGACACTTGATGTTTTGAGGATCTGGCCATATTGCTCGGTCCATAGTAAAGGGTACTGCATGTATCAATACCTGCTATTAACAATAGAAGATAATTGAAATTAGTAGGAGGCAAGGGCTGATAAATGTAGAATGGCATTTTGGCTAAATCATGGTATACTTAAATGAGGCTGTGGAAAAGAATTAGTCAGATTTAACAGCAAAGAAATTAGCAATGGAGAAATAGAGTGTCTTGGTAAATCAAACTTGCAGAGAATTTTTTGTATACAAGAAAATATTTAGAACTATGAAAGTAAAAAAATTATGGAATTATCAGGAAACGTGATACAAGATGAAAAAATGCGACCAAAAGAGTTACCTCAGCTGGAGCAAATGTTTCCTAGTTTGAACTGAATAGCAAGCATATCTATAACATACTATTGCAGCAGACTGAAAAATATGTTAGATGCCATCTGGAAAGTTGCAGTGATTGCACTTTTTAAAAATTTCCTTCTAACAAGAAGCAATTTTGCAATCTCAGCTGTGGCAGAAATTATGAAGATGAAATGCTTCTTTACCTTTACTTAAATGATACATTATGCAAATTGAAAACAGCAATTTAAGGATACAATTACATAAAGAGAACAGCTTTTATGATCCTCAAACAGGAAATGTTAAGGGATAAAAAAAGCAAACCCTAAATGCTGTTGACTTCAAGCTATTACAGGAAAAAAGCTCTATACCTTTCTTCATTTCAGGAATTACAATTGCCAGTAAAGACAGTCTTTGTATAACATCCCTGTTGAAGGCCTTTAAAAAGCTGAGAACAAGTAAATAAAGTACATCTTGTGAAAACTTGAAATGTGAAGGTAGTATTATTGGAAAGGTATGGGGATAGTAAACAATTTACTTCTGGAGCAGAACTGAGAGTAGAGTCTTATTGAAAGTAGGTTTTTATACCCTGGCCTAAATTACTGCACCCCTTCACATTTATCAACTTTTATGGGATTCACGTCTCTTTGCTGATAGTGTCGAATAGCCCAGTGGATGATGACCCATGTCCATCAGTGAGTAGTTTTTACTGATAATTTATTTATGTCAGACTTTAAAACTGAGAAGATGGTCAGTGTCTCTATGACTGGGGAAAATCAGGGACGTTCATGTGATGACAATAGCATGTCCCACTCACAGGTTGACACTTAAGCAATAAGGGACACCTTTGACATGGGCAAAAACCTGCTAGCTGCTATTGTATTGCACCACAGGGCTGTCTAATGATTTTTTGAATCTTTGTCATTGTTTTTCTTCTTAAAAAACCTCTATCAGAAATGTTTTAATGTTGTTGGTCCTGTCTTGATTATGTGTCTAGATTAGCTGATCTCTTAAGGTCTATACTTCAGGAAAAATAAGGTGTATTTCCTTTATTCAGGAAAAAATTAGTCAAGTGTGCGGTTTGTTAATTATTTTGATCCGTATTTTTGTGAATATAGCTCCTTGTGTTTCTTAGGGGTTTGCATCTTTATTATGAGGACTCTTGCCACTGTCCTTACCTCATATTGTGATTTGGCAACTGGCAGTTTATCTGACTAGCTTTTTTCTAATCCCATTAAAAGTCGTGGTCTATATATTCAGGTTTTTAAGGTAAAAACAAAGAGGTTGCATTTGTATGTAAACTGATTGAAATACTAATTTTTAAAAAATCAATGTATAGTTTTTACAAAAGCTTTTGTTAGACTGTGATGTTCTCAACATTGCTTTTAGTTTTTAACTGTGTGGCAGCTCAGCTTTACCTTGTTGAATTAGTATGTGTAACATAGGGGCAAGTGGTGAGACAGAAACTGGGTGTCATCTGGGCAATTCCAGTCAAGTTCTCACTTCTTTTCTGATGGTTCTGCTAAAAGGTCCTGCTTTTCTCTTTTTGCCAGCCCTCCACCCGCACACCCTTCTGAATAAGTACTTCAGCCGTAGAGTGATGGAGTGGCTTGTGGTGCAAGGCAGGTATGATATCAAAAAAGCAGAAGTTGCAGATGGATTAACTGTTAATTACCTGCTGGTTTTGCTGCTTACGTCAGCGTATATTAGGATAAGGGACAAGAAGAGGTTGGGTGCATTAGCATATTATGTTTAACCACTGCACAAATGTTATATACTTCTGATTAGGATATATTTATTATTTTAGAATGTTATTCCTTAGGGTTATGTTTGTGTTTTTTTTCTTTAGGGTTAGGTGTAAGTTATTAATTGTCAATGAAAGTAGAGCTCACTAGATAGATAGTTGTTTGCCTGTAGTTACATGTTCTTCTGGCTACCCTCTTTTTCCTATTATTCACTGCATCCCTGGTTGAACATAAATTTATATAGAGATAGTGTAGTAAGCTCTGAAAATGTGAAAAAAGTTCTTGTAACAGAAAACATCCTTAGGTTGAATTGACATATGTCAGTTCTCTTTAAATTTTTTGAGAACAAAAGTAGGTCTATAATTAAGATGTTCAATTTGCTGACTAAACTATGAGATACAGTGAGTGAAGCAAACTGAGCTGAAGATGAACGGAAAGAAGAAGCTTAGAAACTGATGTGAAGGTGATGGCTGGGATTTCCTTAAAGAAAGAAAGAAAAGATCAGGAAACTTGGGATTCAAATGTAGAAAAATCACTGTGTCTTTCTAAATTAATGAACCTCTCAAAAAGGATTTTGGGAATTATTTAGGGTGCCTTCGAGCAGTAAAAAGAAGGTGAAGATTTAAGTAAAATGCCTTAGGGGTCAGAAAATGAATGGGTAAAGAAAATTGCAAGCAGTCAACCTCAGACACTAAAAGGGAATTAAAACAAATAAAGGGCTCTTTGCTTAGTAAATAAATAGGAGATAATGACACTTCACTTATTGTATAAAAATAGTATTAAGATGGAGAAATATTATATGGAAAAAATATAACAATAATAATAGAAGGTTGTACTGAAATAATATAAAAATACATGAGTAAAGTCAGGAGAATGAAGTATCTACCCATCAGCAGGGATTGAAATAACAGTCTGTTGAATAGAAGAACTTTAATTTCTGAGTCAAAACTTGTGGGTGATGATAATGGAGAAAGTGTGATTAAGGATGCTGTGACATCTTTGTGAAACAAGAAGCTTTGTGCAAAATTGGAGGCAGGTGAAAAATAAATGAGACTTTTGCAAGAATATTAGAGTCACTATTAAAATCATCATAGAAAAGATAAGAGTAATAATGAATTAGTTTGGCTGAACCTAATCAAGTGTTAAAAGGTTTAACTAAGTGGACAATAGTAAGAAGGAGATGAAATGAGGAAAGTAGGCCCATTAATTTTTAAGAAGCTAATAGGTCAGAAAAAAATAGCTGAGAATTCAGAATATCTTAAAAAGAAAATAAGGATGTTGAACTCCCAACACCAGTGTGTGCTACATAGCTGTAACCCCAGGGACCCTGTGTTGGTCATGCTTGGTAAGGTACACATGAAGAGATAGACTTTGGCCCAAAGACCTTACAAGCTTTTCACTGTTTGTTTTTATGTTGTTTAATTTTTCTAGGTTCTTCTCTAATCCATTCCTCACCCTTAATTTTCACTACTGTGCAGCAATTTTCCCTTCTGCAGTGCCAGTCCTTCCCGTTTCAGTGTGTGTCTCTAGTGCTCTCATCATTCTGTTTGCTCTGTCTTCCCTGTGCCGTGTCCCCCCCATAGTCTAGTCAGATGTAAGGTGATCACAGAAATCTTTATGTTCCTTTGTTCAAAGCACCTCAGCACAGTTCTTCATTTCTACTTTCTGCCTGACAATTGTGTTCATGGCTTTGTCATCCCAGTCAGTGGGAGTACAAGAACTAGCAGCATCCTGGTATCCTTTTTGAGCGCACGCACTGGATAGTTTTGTTGAATGCTGTTCTGTCACGATGTTCAAAGCAAACATCTACTGCAATGCAGCTGTTTGAGCTCTGCCTGCACTCGGTACTATTTTTGTTTGCTGTTCAACACATTTTCTTAAACCTCTTTTAGTAAACTCAGATACGTGCTGCAAGCTGATTGCTCTTCAGAGAAAAGCATAATCCCTAGGAGCTGCCTGCCTTGGCAAGCATGTACATGCTTTTTAATATGTCAACAGTCAGTTATTTAAGCAGTGGTTTTTCTCCTCTGTTTGTGTTAGCCTGGCCCAACACTTAAACATTTTTTTCATTTGCCTTCACTTAAGGAGATCAGATGAATGTCCAGAATTGTAAATTTGACAACTGTGGATCCTTGCAGTCCTAGCTCAGATGATTTAGTTATTCTACCTTTTACACTCTATTAGAGATAAATTAGAATACTAGTATTTCAGAACCAGGATCATGCAATTGATATTACTCACAAGAGCAGTCCCATATTCTCTAAAACCACATGTTGACTTTGTGGAGAGAGTTTTCATTGGCCAATTTTTCCTTTTTCCCTGCCACAGTGCATTCCTGCCTGAGTAAAACAGTTTACCTCCACAACCTCAGGAGAAAAGTTACTGGTCTGCTGTTTTTCCCAATCAAGATAATTTCACATTAAAGGATATTGCTCTGTGCATGCCCAGGGCCTCATCTGTAATCATCTTTCAAATCTGCAGTTTGTTCAATAATTAACTTGTTGCTATAAGGCTCATACAGAGTACAAGTAGTTCAGTTCTTTATGTAAAATCATCTGCTGATTTGAGAATGGTTTAAAATATTTTTCTTTGGGAATATTATTTTATTTTTTCATTACAATAGTGAAAGAAATGGAAGCTGTTTTCATGTCTTAGCCAAGTTAGAAACATTGGAGATTAGAGTCCTCCACCTCTTTCACAGAATGAGACCTGCTACAATGGATTTTTTCATGTCGTGTCTGGAACTCTTTTTCTGAAGAAAAGTAGCTGTTACAGTGCTTAAAATACATTGATAGCATGATCACAAATAGGTCCTGCTGTCTGGTGCGGAATGATTACATTTTTGAGATCTGGATTTATTCCCTTCAGGTGTTTATTAGTGATAGGGGCTGTCATTTGAATCTTTGACAGCATTGGTAGTAACATTTATATTGTAATTTAACCAAGTATTGGAATACTAGCATAACCTTCTTGATTTTTGGGGGGCTTTAGGACACTGTGGGTTTCCCCTTCCTCCCCCCCCCCTTCCTATTACAGGAGTGTCTCATCTACAGCTGGCGAGAAATTGTGGGAGCTAAGACTTCACCTCAAGATGCAGTGCCAAGACCCTGGCACGCTTCATCCTTTTCCTCCATGCTAAGTTATATTTCCTACTACTTATTACAGCTGCTTCCTCCACTTAGTCCCCTTTGGGGTCAGCCCACAGTAAAGTAGTTATGGTAAATAGTGAGCTGACTGGAAGGAGTCGTGGACAGCACATCCCTACTGCCACATCCTCTCTGTCCTTGCTGTTACCAGAGGCAACACAAGTGGCATTCTCCCCTTGCTGGGAAGAAGTGTTTGAGGAAAGAAAGTGGAGGTAAGGACCTGGTCCAGGAGCCTTAGATAATCCAGGCCTGATCGCATGGAGAGTATCTTTTCCAGAAATATTTCTGCCTGACAACTTTGAAGTAACAGTACTGTGACAGTAACATGCCACCTCTCTTGAACATGGCTATTTCGATAGATTTGATTGTATTGATAAAGCCCTTGTATCTCCTGTATAAAAGCACAAACATCTAGTTTGTCTCTTTGTTTTTCCCTTAGTATTCACAGTTTGCTCTGGGCACTTGCAGCATTTAGGAAGAATATCAGTCTGATTTGTTGCCTGCAAGAGAGTCTAATTAAAACAAGAGAGCAGGATGGGAATTGATGACACATAGTGCAGCTGAGCTGCTCCAAAAGCTGAACATGGCAGCTGTGGTTTTCGTCATTTGCAAAGCCTCAGCCAACACGTTGGCCCACAGAGTTAAAATAAATGTCTAATTATGTTGTTTAATTATTTTGGTTCCAAATTCCTGCTTGAAAAGTATTGCAAAAGATGTGAGAGAAGCACTGAGAGTGCCATTATCATGATGGTGGCTTGCCAATAAATCAGAAATCACGACGCTTTCTCTTAGTCAGGTTCCTTCCCTCCCTGTGCTGGGTGGTCAGGCTGCAGAGGAAGAGTGCATGTGCTTGAACCAGTCCCCAAGCCCTCTCCCCTCCCCTGTCACTTGGCACTGACTCACAGCACTGTTTTTCAACATGATGCTAATTAGCTGCTGAGCAGCGAGATACTGTGAACGCTAAGAGAAAAGACAGAAAAAGACTTCAAAGATGTTAACCTTTTTTTTTTTTTTTTTAATTATATTGTGAAAATAATAAAAGAAATATCTAATCACTGCTCCCTGGTTCCAGCTATTTCTTGTATGCAGCGAGACATTGCTCCAGGTTATTCTGGGGCGAGGAGGTTATGGCTTTCTTCTTTGCTTTCTATGGACTAGTTATTCAGTGGACCAAAGAGAGGGAGCAAATATGGATTGCTGGGTTAAGTCTGGTGGCTAAACTTGAACAAGATTCTACTAGTTTGCCTAGTAGAGAAAAATTGATGCAGTAAGAGAAACTGAGATTCCTGCATCAGAGCAGCCTTTTGGGAGGTGAATTGCCCTAGGTCTAAGTCCAGTTTGGGACATGAAGACCTTTTCATACACACTTAAGCAAATGCTCTTGATTAAAGTTATGAGAACAATTAGGTGCTTCAGACTCTCTGTTGTTTTCGCCCATAGTCACAAAATTACTTGCCAGTAAAGTGATTAATCCTATCTAGATTAATGAGTCTCCTCTCTTTGTACAAAGGCTGTCTATCAGTTAAGATGTTTGTGAATCAACTGTTCATCAGAATTGTCTTTATCAAGAACTCTGGAAAAAAAGTGACTTTTCACACATAAATGGTTCCCACTGGTTGTGTGTATTTAATTAAGTAGGGGTGCACTACAGCTGTAATGTGTTATTCTTAATTTGCCATTCTTCGAATAGGTTGATAGCAGATGAATGTTGAATACATTGTCAAAAACTAGGGAAAAAACTCTTTAAGAAAGACTTCTGTTTTTCATCTGATTCTATTTGTCTTTTCTTTTCCCAGTGTTAAAGTTCTTCCCTTCCCCCATCAGGAAAATTCTGCATGACATGAATGAAGATTACTCATATAGTCAGTGCCCCACTTACTATTAATTTGTATGATCAAGGAGACCTCTGAAATGTTCAAGGAATACTTAGAGCCAAACATTTACAGTCATCAAACTCATGATTAATGCACAAATAAATTGTGACTGTAGGTGATGAACCTGGTGAGCTATCTTGAGATCATTGTTTTGTTCTCCCATAAACTGAATTTCACATTTCTCATAATTATGCTGAGACCTTTCTGTTTCTACATGGAATTAATAAGAGGGGAAAATGAAAGCTAGAGCACCAAGAAGCCAGGTCTATTCAGAATCCAATATTTTGACTTATTTTGAATGATGCACGTTTTGCACTCCAAAGGGATTTACAGTTGTTATTATTGTGAAGAAAAACTGGCTGAAGAGAAAAAGGATTTGTCTCCAGAGTTTATTGTCTATTTGCTGCTGATCTCTCTGCAGCTAATGGAATATTGGTACTACAAACAATGACTGCACACCGCAGCTGATTGATTTCTTAATACTTCTTTTGGAGCATGTGGTCAGTCAGCTGTATTCTCCTTTTTTCAATCAAGGCTTTCTGATTTCATTTCTCAGTTTCCTCCCTGAACAGATGCTTTTTGTAATTGAGCATTATGAAAAGACTTTCTGAAAAGTCTACATAGAAGGAAAAGTAGGTTTAATTTCTTTTGTTCTAGTCTGATCCTGTGGGGAGTTTTAATGTGATGACTGTAGAGAAATCTTGGTGCCCATCTGAGAGTGGTAAGAATTTAAATGAGAGATTTTTATTTCTCTTAACCTGGAGATAGCATAAATTAGAATTTGATAAAATGCACAAATTAGAGTAAAATTATTTTTTTTCCGCTGCCTTTGGGTCTCTTAATCTTGCCAGTTCCTCTCCTTATTTCTCTTTTTGCATGTGCACATCTGTGAGTAGTATTTTATTCTCAAATATATTTCAGGATTTATTCATGTTTATCCACATACCAGCCACAGTGCCTTATCTTTAACATTATTTTCAAATAATCCAAAGTAAATCTAAAATAGTATTTTATTTTCTGCACCTTTTAGTATTACTTTTCAATGAAAGAAGTGAAAACAACTCTTAGATTTGTGGTAAGAGCAGAGTCCATGCAATGGGACATTAAAATATACCATGATAGTTCCTGCTCGCTAAAATCCCTGATCTGATACCAGTTCATAAGCAGTTGAAGGAGACCAAAACTAATGTTAACTTCACCTTTCCAAATGTGAATTTTCTCCCATATATGACTACTTCATGTCCTGCTTGGTGAGAATACGCTTTCTTACTTTCAAAGGCTTACACTTACTCCTGCCCACTGTAAAGTAGGACTTTACATACAACATGAGGCTGATGTGGTAGGATGTGTTGCTGTGATGCGTAACTACTGCTAGAAAGACAAAGTGTGTACCAGGTTGCAGCTCATCTCTCTGCTCTATGAAGATGTGTTGCTTACCAGATGCAATGAGTATGAAGCCACTAGACCTGAGATTTCATTCTGCTACAGGGCACAGAAAGGCAACCATGCTTCCTAACAACAGCAATCTGCTTTCACCCTTGAATGTTTATGCGAGAAAAGACCACAGCTAATCTCACACAGTGTATACGTTGAAAAAATACTTCATCAAAACTGTGTCAGCTTTAAATTTTTAAGTTGAATATTACCCTGGATTTTCAAACACCTTGTTAAGCAATGGATATATTCAAGTTCTTGCAATTCTAGAGGAGTGAAAGTTTGACAGCATGGCAATGGGGCACCCTGTGAGCATGAAAAGAGTAACAGGTGAGATTTTCGAGGCAAGTATATAATTAAGCTAGCAAAAGGGACATGGAAAGCTCTTATAATAAGGATTGCTTTTCACATCACAATCGATGCTTGAAAACGTTGTGGATAATTTTTTCTTTTGAAAAGGCTACAGTAAAATGGAAATGGAGAAAGAAAGAAAAAAATGAAAATGTAGTATATTCAGACATTTTCTGTCAGACTGTTAATGCCTGGTGTCCTTAATACAACTTTTCTGCTGTTAAAGTAAAATAAAAAAAAAATCCCTCTCTTATTTTTCAGTGAAGAATTTGAAAGACTGATATGGATACATTCTTGCAAGATCTTCTTATCCAAAGCATCTCTGGAAGTGTCTGGTACTTCAATGAAACATTAAGGCATCCCACATTGTTTCCTTTCCAGTTTTCAAAATTCTCCCACATGGGGATACTCACTGGTTGCCCTGGCTCATCATACCATCCATTTGCTGTATCTCTTTCAACTTTAAGTGTATGTTTACATAGTTAAGTCATGTGCTCTGCAAATGAAATGGTCAGCTAAAATCCAGTCAGGAGGCTGCCGTTGGTGGATGCAGAGTTTTTCCTTGCAATCAGTTGCCCTCTTCAATGAGGAATTGCCAGGATCTCCCCTCTTCTAGGCTCCTTATTCATCCACAGAGGTGGTTGGGCCAATCTCAACTTTAACTTTCAACTCAAACTCACATGAGAGCAGCTTTGGCTGTTTCTATCTTAGGTTTCTAAACTAGAGTACAAATGAGTGCTAGCATGGCAGCTGCAAGATGTGTGGTGTGTGACTGTGAAGGCCGGGTAACTTCACTGTAGGGACACTCGTACTTGCTTGGGTCTAGATACATAGGGACTTGCCTGGAAATCTGGCTTTGCAGCACTTAACTTGACTCTAGGAATGAGGGAGAACTCTTTAAGAGATCAACCCACTCAGATAAAGAATAATTTGCATATAGCAGCAAGCTTTAGAAATGTCACTACCGTGATTTTTACCTTATTTTAATGGTAGCCAGAATTAGATGCATGAAATTTGGCTGAAATACATGACTGAGTGAAATTCTAGCTGATTATTTTATTTTTTTTCCTCATAATTAGATGCCTTTTGATATTTTTACTTGGAAATAGTTTTCATTCTTTAATAGGAAGTAAAACCATGACCAAGGTGCATAGTGTATCTTTGAACACTCTATTTAACAAGTTTTCTCTTTCAAGGTTCAAAGAATTAAAATTATGATCTGTGTGAAATTATACATAAGCCTTCTTCAGAATGCTTCCTTTATGATCTCTTAGTTTACATTTCTTTAACATTATTTGTTATTTAAAATATAACTTGTCTTATTTACATAGATGCTTGAATTTCATGTTGCAGTAGCAATACCACACTCCAGGTAATTCATTTCCAGCTGAGCTTCCATCTGCTTGAGTGTTTAAAAAAACATTGGGCTTTCTGTATTTTATCTTTTAATGCCTCCCGCAGTCTGCAATAACAATTCAAGAAATACACTGTGTGTCATGGCCTATTGGTTTAATTTAAAAATCTAAATTTGGAGACTCCATGTGCTATGCTTTCATTTTTTCTAGTGTAAAACTGTCCTATAATGGGAAATTGGCAATGCACTTCACCATCACTGAAAAAAAAAAATCAGCATTGATATAGTAGAAACAGAGTAGAAAAATACTTTGACTGTGTCATACTTGGTGAAAAGTAGTATAGATATAACTGTGAAACCTGCTAAGGCTTCTAAAAAATTCCAGCTGTTTTAAGGCAATCTCTGCCTTGGGGGATTGAATGCCCTGAGGTGGCATGTGACATGGCAGCACCAGGCAGAGATACTCACATGAGTCAGGAGGTACTATTGGAGTATCAGCAAATCAGCATGCCTGTGCCAGTGTGGTTACTGCCTGCATTTCTCCCTGTTTGGAGTGTCCAGCTTGTGCTGCATGATAATAATGGCTCTTGGGGACAGCTTTTGTGAAGACATGTCCAGTAGCTATGAGTGTAAACACAGCAATTCAAGAGCATCTCAAGTCACCATTTACCTTCAGGACAGAATTTTACCTTCAGGACAATTCCCAAATACCTTTTTTGCTTGACTAGACTTGCTCATGTGGGACTTAAAATCCTGGGGATAATGACAGACAACAAAGCAAGTTTGCACCCTCAGCAAGTTTTCCAGTGACACCAAGCTGTGTGCTGCCATCACCAAGCTGGAGGGAAGGGATGCCATCCAGAGGAACCTTGACAGGATTGAGAGATGGGCCTATGTGAACCTCATGAAGTTCAATAAGGCCAAGTCCAAGGTCCTGCACCTGGGCAGTCCCAAGCACAAGTGCGGGCCAGATGGAGAATGGATTAAGAGCAGCTCTATGGAAAGATCAGGGGATGTTGGACAAGGAACTTAACGTGAGCCAGCAATGTGAGCTTGGATCCCAGAAAGCCAGCCAAAGAAGCATGGCCAGCAGGTTGAGGGAGGTGACTCTGCTTTTCTACTCCACTCTCATGAGATCCCCACCTGAAATATTGTATCCAGCTCTGGAGACCCCAGTGTAAGAAGGTCGTGGACCTGCTGGAGCAAGTTCACGCGAGGGCCATGAAGATGATCAGAGGGCTGGAGTACCTCTCCTATGAAGACAGACTGAGAGAGTTGGGGTTGTTCAGCCTGGAGGAGACTCAAGGGAGACTCTATAGCAACCTTCCAGTACCTAAAGTGGCTACAAGAGAGTTGGAGAGGGACCTTTTTGCAAGGCCATATGGTGATGAGAAAAGAGGGAATGGCTTCAAACTGAAGGAGGGAAGATTTAGATTAGTGTTAGGAAGAAATTCTTTACCCAGAGAGTAGTGAGTAAGTGGAACAGGTTTCCCAGAGTTGTGAATGAACCACACCAGGAAACATTCAAGGCCAGGCTGGGTGAGGTTTTGAGCAACCTGGTCTTGTGGAAGGTGTCCCTATGGCAGGGGGATTGAAACTAAATTATCTCTAAGATCTCTTCCAAACCAAATTATTCTATTATTCTATGGCAGTGTCCCATCCAGGTGAGTGTTAAAGGTCTCGTTTCTCCTGTATGTCTAAGCCTTTACCTTATCTGGCATTGGAAAGGAATATACTGAAGTCAAGAATCTTGGAATCACAGAATATTCTGAGTTGGAAGGGACCCACAAGAATCATCGAGTCCAACTCCTGGTCCTGCACAGGACTATCTCCAAGAGTCAAACCATGTGCCTGAAAGCATTGTTCAAGTGCTTCTTGACCTGACCAAGGTCAGGCTTGGTGCTGTGACCACTTCCCTGGGGAGCCTGTTCCAACACTCAACCGCCCCGGGGCTGAAGAACCTTTTCTTAATATCCAACCTAAACCTCCCCTGACACAACTTGAGGCCATCCCCTCGGGTCCTGTCACTGGTCACCACAGAGAAGAGATCAGTGTCTGCCCCTCCTCTTCCCCTCATGAAGAAGTTGTAGACTGCAATGGGGTCTTCCCTCAGGCTTCTCTTCTCCAGGTTGAACAGACCAAGTGACATCAGCCACTCCTCATATGGCTTCCCCTCAAGGCCCTTTACCATCTTCATTGGCTTCCTTTGGACACTCTCTAACAGCTTAATATCTTTCTTATATGGAGGTGCCCAAAGCTGCACACAATATTCAAGGTGACATACCAGTTCGGAGCAGAGCGGGACAATCCCCTCCCTGGCTCAGCTAGTGATGCTTTGCCTGATGACCCCCAGGACATGGTTGGCCCTCCTGGCTGCCAGGGCACTGCTGACTTTATTTCCCATCAACCACGACCCCCAGGTCCCTTTCTGCAGCACTGCTTTCTAGCATTTCATTCACCAGTCTATGCATCCAGGGTTGCCCCATCCTGGGTGCAGAATCCGGCACTTCCCTGATCTGTACTACAGAGGAAAGCTGATTGGTAAGCAAAGCACACAAAAACCAAAGGTAGACACAGTTGATATCTAAAGCATGGCAAGCAAGTCTGTAAGAGCTCCTGCCACAACCCCAGCACTGTAAACTGACTCTAGATAGCCCAGATCAGTAAGGTGCTCAGTCTAGATTATTACATGCCTGTAACTGTCTGGTATATCACTGATTAATCTTGGCAGATCAGCTTCTGATCCATTTGAAGGGCAATTTCCCTTGCAGCAGCCTCCCAGATACCACCTAGGCATAAGTTTATGTACAAAACTGAAAATCTGGGCATTTTTAGGGTTCACCTAATGGATAGGATGGGGTTCCTTGTCATAATGTGTTAGGAACCTGTTCTGGGAAAAGAAGTTGGTTTGCATGTAGAGGTTCAGTGCCACCATTGGGATGAGGGAAATTCAGGTTAAATGCTTCCAGTAGGTGTGTCCTGCCACAGGGGAATGCCCTTCAATGACACAGAGCATTGGATAAGTTGTCACCTGTGTCATAGCTTTGCCATTGTTCAGGCACAAGTTAAAGTTTTATGGGTACAAAAGAGGAAAGAAGAGTATAGTTTGACTCGTGGTATATCTACTTAATGTTCTGCAAACAGAAGCAAGCTTCAGATGTTAAACTGGCTGAACCTGAGCCAGCTCTCAGCCAAAGCTATGTAGCTCTAGGTATTGCATTGCTGACTCTACACTAATCAGTAATCTGAAAGGCAGAATTTCTTTAGGCTGTGTCCACTGCCACTCCAATGCAACTAGAGAATATTGAACCTGCTGATAGAGCAGGCAGGTGCACTGCTTGAAGAACAAGGGCACACGGCTTTGACGGGCTTGGAGAAGGCCTTGGACTCCAGTCAGCAACCTCCGACTGTTTCTGGGCTTGTAGCTGTTCTCCTTCATCTATGTCACAGAAATCATACCAGGTTTGGATTGATCACAGCATGATCAAAGCCATGCTGTGACAATAAGCAATTTGAGCTTCCTTTTTTACTGTTCCTGGCTAGACCACTACTGAGCTTTTAAGTGTTTATAGCTTTATAACTTAGTTACTTATCTCCAGGTCACATCACATGCTGTGTATTGATTACAAATTGATTTTTGCTAATTTGTAACCTAACTTTTAAAAATAAAGCTACCACAGAATCATATTCAAAGGCCTTGTTTCTTCACTTAGTGTTGGCTCAAATGCTATATCACTTTTTTCTCTTTTGTGATCAGTTTAGTACATAGAGCTGTTACATATTTAGTAGGCATTTTCATTTGCAGATTTTTTTTCTTTTTAGACAACACATTTTTGTAAAACAGTGGAAATCTTAATATGTAAAAGATTAATCTGTGCTTTTCTTTTCAGATGATCTGAGTATTAACATTCCATAAATAGCCCAATTTTCCCTCTGAGTTGGTAAGTAGTCAAATACTTCTGCTAAGGACATTTTTACTTTATCATCCAGAATGTGAACAAATTATATTTACTGGTGTAAATGGAATGCAATTATTGGTGTAAATGGAAGTAAAATATGTGAGTGTTTTTCTAATTTAGTTTGGTTAATCTCATCTTCAGCGCTACTAAGTAATTCTTGAGCAACTATCAAGACAAAAACTCTTAACAAGCTCAAAGACTCATATATTGCTGTGGTATACCAATTTATGTTGCATCAGCATCATCCACCAAGAAGAGATTCCAGCCTCTGATCTCAGGAACCTTAAAATGCTTTTTATTTGCATTAAGGAAACTCTAAGAAATAAAAAAATTCGAATTCAATCTCATTGTGGAATTTCTGTGTTCAGCAGCTGAAATGTCACTATCTGACATCTAAAAAATCATGTGTTAATTCCAGACATACACATTCCCTATGAGGTTATATCTCATTTATGTTAGTTGCATAGACTGAAGGCTCAGTGCCTATGCAATCATTGAAAGCATCTCCCGATCTTTTGTTCGTTTGCTCATGTTGCCTTTTTACTCTGATGCTTTAATAATATAGTAAGTTCTAGGATTTGGGGGACCTGTTTCTGCAGTTCCAAGAAAGATAGTTTATGGAGCCAAAACTTGAAGGTCCAAAAGTGACAACGGATAAGAGTGGAGTGCGTACCAGCTGGTAGTCTAGGCATGGCATAGATAATTACAAGTAAAACCAAGACTGATAAATGTTTGTGCCAGTATAACCCATCCTGGAGTGGAAGTATGTTGTGCCAGGCTATGCAAAAAAAAAACCCCAAAGCTTCTTTCTCTATATCTGTACTAACTGGGGGGTCCAAATAACAGATGTAATAACTTTTCAGAGCTTTTATAAGCAAATTTAAACAAATGCTTGGCTATTCTAGTTCTATTACATTCTAAAATGCATTTAGGTATAAGAACATGGTCAGACTTCATCCTGGGGAATGATCATCTGATTCTGATCACCTGCATTGAGGAAAGATGAATTTGAAACATAGCTGATTCAGAGTAAGACTACTAGTGCAGTTGGGTGACTAGGAGGCTTCTTACATGACAGAAGCTATGTTGGTGTGTCCCTGTCAGATTAAAGCTGAAGGATGACAGCTATCTGATAATTTAATTAGTATCTAATACGTTGCAGATTCAATATCAGGTGAAGAAGAAGGTAATTGACAGATGATTATTTTGGTTTGCTTTATCCTGATTTTGATAACTTTTCATTCTTTTTTTCATAATTCCAATTCAATGACTGTTCTTAAGATCACTGTTTTCAAACATCTGTCTTACAGGGACCATACTTACGCAATTCTGGTACAAACAACCTGCAGCATGATCCTCGCAGGGTTACTCCAGACAAGAATATGAAAGAACCAAATGCTTTGTGACCAGTGATTTTCCTCTACCTACAAGGAAGCTTATGGACTCCTTTTTTAATATATTCTTAATTTTCCTGGTGTTTATAAACACTCATTTAATTAATTTGTCTCCACAAAGCCAAGATCATCATGGGGAAACTTATGATCGAGATTTAATGTCTAATTACTGAATTGTCATAAATAGAAATGAATTAATGTTAGAACTTGAACACCCTAAATTTTATACCATTTTTTATGTTTTCTAAAAGCATCAAAAAATGCTTCAATCTATATAACTGTTCTTATATAGAGCACGTAATGATGCTGGCAAGCCCTCAAAAGGGCTTCTGCATATGGTAAACATAAATTCACTTTAAATTCAGGAGTAGAACCAACAGAGGCTAAAAACTACTGTGCAAACAAAGATAAAACTCAAGGGAAGTATTCATTTGATTCAAGTAAAATCAGTGTGTATATTCCCATGCTTACAAACATTGGAGTTCTACTGAAAAGTCTATTTGATATTATTTGCCAGCAGGACAGCATGGACATTGGAGTTTTAGATGCCATCCAATTTTAAATTTAACTTTGCAGCTCACCTTTAAGGACTATGGGCAGAAACCATTATATCACTGAGCTTTTTGGTCTTCAGATCCTTTTAAATGAACTACTGAAATCATTATGAAATCTTCATGATCAGCAGGAATCAGCAATGATGTGGGATGGTATAGAGTAACCTCCATATCCTAGTCATGCCCTCTCCTGGCTACTGCAAAAATTAACCCTGTCCTGGCTGGAACCAAGACATTTGGTTAAAATATTCAGTCATATTATATTGCTCAGAAGGATACAGGACTAATCCCGATGGGTAGATGAACATCTACATTCCCAGTTACACATTTCTCTAAGTTTTGCTCATACACGTCCATTCTGAGCACTTGGCTTTCTTTCTGAGGTTATACCATTAATGGCTTTCTGAGAATCTGGATGAAATGAGTCAGGATTTTGTCAGGAGGATTAAGATGAGATCTAGTAAGGCATCCACATTAAAAAAACAGCAAGGAAGGATATCTCTGCTCTGGCAACCACCTAAGTCAGGAGCGCTTCAAAACTCATGTGTCTGTAATTAGGGCAGAAAATTTTCATTAGTTTGCCTTTACAGGGAAATTAGAGGCTTCTTTGTTTAAACAAAAGCTATCCCACTGATTTGAACTTCACTGTGATCTGCATGTGAGGTGGAGCAAAGTTTAACCTCTGCCAGTCACCAGGGGTGACTACGAATTTAATTTAAATCCTTCTACAGATGAAACAATGATTTTCTTACCTAAAGTGATTTCTTGTCTAGAACCACTAAATTTTAAGAAAGACACACAATTCAAAAGTGATGGAATTTCAATCTCAGATACACTCCTTAAGGCACTGAAGGTCATCTCTAAATCCTTTAACCAAGTCTCCTGGTATGTGTAGGTGCAAATGTTATTTGTCTTACCATAAACCACCAGAAAATTCACTTTCAACATTGTGTTTGAATAGTAACAAGGTAAATAAACAGTGTATTGGTCTAAGCAGACACTCCAGCTGTGGTCTGATGTAAGAAATGATCTGAGGAGGGAGTATCTATGGTTACTTGGACTGACAGTCTGGTAGTGTCCAAGCAACTTCCTTACAGCAGAAGCTATCTTTCCAAAGACTGCTAGTGGTAAAGGAAAATGTCTTTTTATTTACTATGAAGGTGTTAGAACTCTTTAAATTAATTAATTAAATGCAGAAGACCGTTTGCAGAGTTGATAGACCTTTGTGTAGAAGATGAGGTTGTTTACTGTTATTTGAAACAGAACTCTAATTGCTATTAAACCCTGATGAAAGTAAAAGGATATTTCACAAAAAGGACCAATGCAGGAAAAAGTGAGCTTTGAAGATGCTGTAAAATTTTTCTGCTATAAAAATAAAGCCATTTAGAAAAATAGTGCATATGTATGAAGCCAACTACATATTTACAAGCTGAGGCTAAACTAAGAGCATCGTGTGAAGGTGTTGAGTCAATGTAGGAATGACAGTAGTTAATTTCAAGTCCAGCCCAGCATGAAAGAGCTCCATTTTTTTTTGTTGGTCTTTTTTCTCTTTTTAGAGCTGTTGAAAAGGTAAATTTACAAAGCCATCTTTATTATACTAGCAGCTCCGTACTACACTTGCCTAAGTTTTATAATATTGTGTGTAGCCTCTTGCTATATTCAAAATTGTCAAAAATAAAGGGCATAAGAAGCTACAATATAGCTTAATAGCTGCCCAATTTCTCACTGTTTTGCACTATATTGACATCACAGAAACATGACCTTGCAGAACACACAGATGGCTCAAACCCAATAAAATATAGAGTTCTGATAAACTCTGTGTTACCATTTCTACTGGCTTTGTATAAAGATGTATATGTCTATGCAAAAAAAATCCAAAACAAACTCAAAACCAAACCCCAAGGCAAACAAAAAACCCCAAACCCAAACAACCTCACAGTAAGTTTTAAATCCAAATTTCTTCTCATGGATTTTTCCTTTTTTTTTCCTCCCCCCTCAAGGAAGGGGAAGTTAACCTATATACAATGGAATTTAATGAAATTTTGCTAATATTGATATAGCCTTTTCTAGCAAAAATAGATACTCCAGCAAATATTAGGCAGTGCTGGTGAGGATTTCAGTTATGAATAGAAAACTAAATTCCTTATCTCAGATTTCTCGTTTATCAAATAATGGCTATATTCTATTGTATATTCAGTACCATTCCCATTTTTATAATGTTACCTAGCACACTACAGGAGTGAAGATTTTACTTCTCCCTCACCTTTGCTTTACTGTTATCATCTGTCTAGTTTTGTAAATGGCACTTACGTTGGGAGATTAAGAACTCCCACCCCATGCTGCACTTACTCATGCTCATTCCTGTTTGACTTCGGGGTAGGAATTCTGTTACCTTCACGTAAGTGCTTACAACCATTTTAGATGTTTTAAACACCTCCTTGGCTCCTGGTTACTGCTTCTTCAAAATGGTGGTGCTGTATGGTAAATCCTGGACTGCACCTGCCAGTCCTGTGCAGATGTTTACCCAGATTTTAGTAAAGCTTTTGACACCATTTTCCAAGCATCGTCCTGGAGAAACTGGCTTCTCATGGCTTAGATGAATGTAGTCTTCACTGGGTAAAAAACTGGCTAGATGGACAGTCCCAGAGATTGGTGGTGAACAGAGTTACATCCAGCTGGTGAACAGTCACGAGTGGTCTGCCCCAGGTCTTAGTATTGTGGCCAGTCTTGTTTAATGTCTTTATTGACAGTTTGGGAAAGTGGATTAAGTGCAGCCTAACCATGATCTCAGACAATGCCAGGTGACTTTAGCACTTTTCTGTTTCTATCCTTCTGCACCTCAAATGATAAACATCAGTGTCAGGGTTTCAGTTTTTGGTTGCTCTCCATGTTTAAAACCTCGAGTGAAGAACTGATAAATTGAGAAGGATCATTAGATGTTTGTTTCTGTGCTGGGGTCCACTTGCAATGCAGCTGCTGCTCTGTAGTGCAGTTGCCTTGGTAGGTGCTGACTGGGTTTGCTTACCTCACAGCTCCTGAGACCTGACTCATCACTGTTTGCAAAGGAAGTGAAGATATCCAGGGGGCGTGTTCTAGTTCTAGTCAAATCCACTTTCACTCCGCTTTATTGTTGCATTTTATTACTTACATATTTTAACAATTGAAATTGTTATTTCAATTTCAATAGAAATGTTTTCATTTCAAGAAGTTGATCTCTGTGGATTTTGGCTGAGAAAACTTTCTCCTCCTTTTTGGTATTGCTGAGATTACAGATTTACAAATAGTTTGGGTTTATCTGTGCCATATGATTTCCTAATAAACTGTTCTACCCTGAAGCAGGCTGTCCCTTCCTCCTGGCCCCTGGGTATGGGAATAAGATGAGAAGATTCACTTGATTTTAATGAGGATGGCCCTAACAGGAGCAAAGACCATTCCTGCTAATTTTTGCAGTATGACATATTTTAGGGTATCTCTTCCCATTTTGCCCCACAAGATGTTTGCAGATGAAAAAGTGTGTTGCAGAGGACCTGCAACTTGATTCACCATTACTTCAAAGCTCACTAATGCCCAGGCTGAGAATTCGCAGATGTGGAAGTTACCTGATTTTTCAAAAGTTGCTAGTCTTATTGTGAGCTAACTGTGATGCTACCAGCCTTTGTTTACTGCCTCACTGTGGAATTCACCAGCTCAGTGTGTAGGAGACAGGGAGGTCAGCATTTCAAACTCTCAACCCACTGGCAGAGGAGTGTGAAGATTGTTGTTTGAGAGGGGTGACCTTAGCTGTGGCAGTTAGCTGTGCTCACAGTCCTTTCACCAGGGCAGGCAGGCAGGAAGGAAAAGGATCTGCATGTGCCTCTGATTTGTATTAATCTGCTAGCCTGTCAGAGGGGCCATTTGAGGTGTGAGCAGTTTTCGCTGTTCCCAGCAGCCTTCAGTGCAGTGCAATTGTCTGTTTGCTATCCCCTGTCATTAAATAGCATTGTTTGATTTAGTAGCATCTAATGCTTATCTTGATAACAAGACGTACAGGACAATAGAGAATTAATTTAAATTATCTGCAAACCCAGTGACCCACTTTCTATTTTAAGTAGAGCAGAAGTGTTTGAAATATACAATTTGTTCATTTGCCTTGCAGAAGGATTGTTGAGAGCAAATGGTTATGCTTTGCATAATACTCTTACAAGGAAAAGTTAATGTGATATGACAAATTATATGTAAACTGCAATGATAAAGTAATTGATCTTCTGAAGATTATTTTAATTGTTTCTTTTTGTCTTTCATATGCAAATAGCCAATTTCTGGTTTTATAAACTATTTTACAGCTAAGAGGGGAACTTATTAGCTGCCTTGTTAGTAGCATTCAGCAAGCTGTCATCTGCCCCATGAAGGGATTATGTATAAGCAGGGTCTAGTAAAAGATAACTCTGTTATTGTAGTTTAGACTTCATATTCTTACATAATTGAAATTCAGACAAACAGCTGGTGCAGTTTCGATCTTGCTGTAGAAACAAAAGTATTTCTAATTTACTAGGTAGAGAATGCTTAACCTTACAACAGAATGATACCACCTACTTTATCAACATGTTCACTATCCATGTCAATTTGTACAGCACGTAATTATTATTGTTTTAAGTAGTTGCAGCATCAGTGAGGGCCTTTGCACAAGGGGGAGCCTATTCAAAGACAATAACCTTTTCAGGAGTTAATGGTGCTATAATTTTCTTAAAATATCTTTTCTTTTTCTGCTTATGCAACTGCCTATCACTTTGACTAATATCCATGTATCACATACTGGTCTGAATAACTCTTTTTTTCCTATTTTCTGGATTTACTAAAATAAAAGATCTTAGCTAACAAGGCACAATGATATTTTTAGAAAATATTTCTACAAAGAGGCTTAGTTCTCTCCTGTTTGTACAGTATTTCTTTTTCATCAGCTACTTTCTTGTTTCTTACTCTCATGTAAGTAAACCATTTACAAATGAAAAAATACTAGGAAAAGAACCTGAATGGTCTAGCAATAGTGTCTCCTCAACTCAGATCCTATCAGCATTTATGATATCTTTAATGTATGTATCTTGCCAGGTTGACTCCTCAGCAGTTAGACTGCAAGCCTTCAAATTGAACTGAATAAGTTTACCCTCAAAAATGTTAATATATATATATTAATTATGCATGGTGCTGAAATGGTGGTTTTTTAAACAAAGAATGGAGAGATCAAAGTCAGAAAGAAAAGAGAAACTATTTTATCTGTGTCCTGTCTTGGAACTGTTCTGTGATGCTGTTCCCAAAGGATGTAAAAATCCCCTTAGACTGCAGTGACTTTCTGCAATGACAGCTGAGCCATATTTTTGTCAGGTTTTATGGTGGCATTTCTTATGTCTAAGAACTAGCATGCTAAATTTAAATTTATTCCTCCAAATAATAAAGGAATTATTGAGAACAGTCAGAAACCTTTGCTAAACTGATAACCATACTTTTCCTGTCTCAAATATAAAATAATAAACCTGTTTTATTTTTGTTTGATTTTTAGAATGTCAATAAAATGTTGCTCATTGTTGAAACCAATGAAACCCACGTTTTGTGTATTGTATCTAGATTCCCTGGTGCAGATGGATTGAAATCAGAATACAACCTTTACCTTGGCACTTGCACATCTTTTCTTCTCTCTCTGGTCACCTATATTTACAAAACTTAGTATCTTCATAGCACTATTAAAAAAATACTAAGGTGTAATTAAAGATATAAAGTTAGGGTATGAAGTAAGGATATAAAATGTTAAAGGTTTTAAAGACATGTCTTCACATCTTTATGGTACAACAGCATGTTCAACTCTGTCATATTTGTCTGATAAATGGTGATGACTTCAAAAGAGAAAGAGCACACAGGGATACAGACAAACATGTAGATATTCACACAGAGATGTGAATCCTCAGTGAATTTAAACCTCATTTCCTCAAGGCAAAGACTAAGTATGAGCAATTTCAGCTTGTCAGTTAAATTGAGAAAAATCTATGCGGAAGCCTAATATAGACCTTTTTCTTCAACATTAAGCCTGTATATAAATTAACCTGAAAAGGCTGAAAGTTGTAATTTACAGTGGTAATAGATGTACGTGGTGTTTAGGGGCATTAACATGCATTTATCTTTACTAGTTATTTTTTAGCTTGATCTTATGCTCACTAAAACATGCTGTCAAATCTGACTAATGTCACTGGTGTTTATCATTTGTAGTGCAGAAGGATAGAAATAGAAAAGATACTGCCTTTACTTAGTGATGTTAAATGGTCAGTAGCTGATTATTCTAATACAGTTTTCAGATTTCAGGTAACTCTTACCCATGAGTTCGGGTATTTGATAACAGACTCCTCCACCTCTCAGGGGAGTGTCTCGTACATTAGGGAGATAAAATGTACTGTGAAACTTGATAACCCTAAATTTCTTTTGTTGGTCTTTGTGTAAAAGAGCACTTGCTCAGGGTTCTGAGGTATAGGCTCCTACCAGCTCAGCAGATGAGATTTTGACACAATGAGACTTGGTTTCAGAAACCCAGCTGTGCCTAAAAAGGGAATTTGGCACCTATATTCACGCCCCTGAGTCTTGTCCTTTTTGCCTGAAGGAAAAAGCTAAATACATCTTGGAAAGGGAGGTACCAAAGGCAGCTGGCAGATATTTTGAGAAGCACAGCATCCTTACTGTTGGATGTGAGCCCTTCAATCCCTTCCTGGATTTGGGTCACAATTCATGTCCTACTGCTGTAAGACACAATTTCAGACAGAGAGAAGAGCTACTATGTGTGCATATAGAGCTGGTGGGTGTCTTTAATCTTAGGAACTACTAAGTTTTAGGGCTTTGTAGCAAGCTGTTCATTAAATACTTGCAAATTTGAGTTCTTTTTTTCCCCACCTCTGATATTTAGTTCAATAACAGGTGGAAATAGAAATCTAAGGTGTGTAACTTCTTAGCAAACCTTTAGGGTATCTGCTAGCTGTGGGAAGGTGGGTAGTTATCCACTGCCACAGCATGGCAGATTCCTGCCCATTATTAAACTCAATAATTCTGTAAAAATCCTATTTCTTTTCCTTAAGGGTTTGGGATTAGGTAGTCAAGGAGTCTTTTGCTTCAAAGGGTTAATATTGCTATATTTCTGCCTCCCTTTGGGGAAGAAATGCTGTCTCGTATGGATGAAGAGGCAAATGAGCAAAATATGGATGTCTTGGTCAGAGAACAGTGATTAGCTCCTCATTACAGGGACAGAAAGAGACACTGTAACTATAGTAACCACTGCGTATATGATGCTCTACCCACCTCAGTGTAACCCACTTGGTTACAACAAAGATTTAAAGCTATTGTTACTTGTACAGCTCTTCCTCTAGTTGAAGAGTCACATCATAAATGCTTGTCAAATATGCATAGCTACACATATATATATATATTTGAACATTCACACATATACACAGACTCAGAGAAATTGATTTTCCTTATGATTAGCTAGACAGATGGATAAATCCACCCATATAAATATCCATCAGTGGTATTTTTAATATTTTTTCTTGATGACTAATGGAAAAGAAATGCCATAATGACTCAGAAACCATGTTACAATTTAAGAATAGTTGTATCTGTGTGTATATTTTCATTCTCTGAAGCCTAATGTGTTTGATTTCAGCTGGTTCTTTCTAATAAAATACCATTTATGTTTAAAATTCAAGTTAATGGAGTATGTCTCAGAAATCCTGCTCCCTATATCAAAGCCCGTTTCCAATCTCTTTCAGGTCAACAGTGCCATTAACCTGTTCCACTGGACGTGCTTCACACCTGGCTAACTGCATTAATGCACGATGCTCCTCACCTACTTGGAACTAAATGACTAACATTTAGCCTACTGATATGATCAAGCATAAATCAGAAAGAAAAATCCTTAGCAAATGTTCTCCTTTCTAAGAAGGTCATGGAAAGGTTTACAATATTCATCCTTCTCAATCTGGCCAAAATCTTCTGATTATGCCGTTCCTGTACTGAAATTCAAGGACCACTGTGAGTTAAAACTAATGTCTTAGCAGCTGTTTCCAAGTCCTATATTTTATGGACTTTTAGGTACAATTCCTGAGAACTTCTTGTCAGCATAACTGAAAATATCTTTCTTTGGTTTGAAACTGATATTGCCAAATAACAAATCCTTTCATTTAATGGAGATAAGGAAACTATTTAGGTGCTATAAATGCATCAGCATTAAGGAGACCAAATTTTAATTGAGGTTTATCAAGAGAGATCCCTTTGCTAATATCAGAGAGGGGATATTATAGTAACTGAAATGCCGGAGAGGATCAAGTACATTTCTACACAATTTCTTTTTACAACAGAGGAGTGTAAGCCCAGCTGCCTAGTCTTACATTCATGCCTGTACTTCCAGTCACTGAAATGTGGGGGGTTTGTAAGTCACGAGACCTATTCTGATGGCTTTTTTTTAACCTTTAGACTGGTGCAGTAAAAAGTGTAGTTTTTATTTTTCTCCAACAGCTCCTGCATGTTTTCTGTCTGCCTTTAATTTTTAGAGTAAAAAAAAAAATTGTCTTTCAGTGAAGTATCTCCATTAGTCTGAATACCAATGCAAAATTTCACTGAAACGTGAACTCCACTGACATTTCTTCTGGTTGCAAAAAGGTGCAGGTTTTCTTATTTCCTGAGGTGAAATCAGGCTTTTCAGGATCAGGACCTTCCTGACAGTCCCTGGGCATGGGCTGCTGCTTGCCCTTTGCAGCTATAGGGCCATGCAATGAGTTATCCTGGCCCTCACAGTGAATAATGGCCACACCAGCTCCTGGGATTTTCAGTTTGTTTTTCTTGCATGTCTTCTGATCAGGGAGTGCATGGAGGCTTCAGTTGCTGAGGTATCCAGAAAGTTCAGCATATACATTTGTGCACCATAATAGATAACTGATACAGTTAACAGAGAGAAAAACCTGCATGCATGAATTCTGCCTCAGGTTTCTCATCACAACGGGGCTCTGTTAGGTTCAGGTTGAGGTGCCCTTGGTTTCCTAGAGTGTCCTCTTGGGGACATTGCATAATTTTTTCCCCAGAATACTTCTTACTTAGGTGTGCAGGAAATGGCAGCAACTCTGAACAGGAGGGTGCTGAGAGGTGACAAATGAGGAGTCCTGTATTATCTGTCTTCGAAAGTCACTTCACAAAGTGTTGTGAAAAAATGTCTGTGGCCTGCAATTATTTCTTGTCAGGGTACATCAGAAACAATCAGAGAAACTCTCAAGATGTATTGCCTTAGGCTCTCACCGCCAGTGGCATAGAAAAAAGGAATTTGTTACACAGTTCTAATTTGTTGTTCAGAATACAGTTGATTTGTAACCTGTCAAAATTAAAAAAACCGACTTCGTGTTTCTATTATATTTGCATCACAGGATGTCAGTGGAAGCATCTGGGGAGAGCTTTGTTTTTTTTGTCACTCTATAGATGTAGTGGTATTTTTAAGCGTCTCAAGACATACAACAGGTATGCCTTTTTTCTCTTTTACCTTTGAAATGAAACAATACTTTCTGGGGTGTTTCTGAACACACAACAGAAATTCCTTATTTTCTACAGTGCTTTAATAAAAAAATGAAGGGTATTTTCTTTTTTATACTACATGAATTTACTGATTCACTTCTTCCCCTTTCAGACCAGTCAATGGACAAGTAAACACTTTGTTATCCAGCTGAGATCATGGCTGATGTCTTTTTCTTAGTACATATGAAGTGGTAGGGTGAAATGCCTTTTCTGTACCATGTTCTGGGATAGCTTTAAGTTTTGCATATCCCACCTGACAACAAAAACTGTTATATATTTGTGCAACTTAGTCTCTGGAAACTGAGAATCAGAGTAGCATTTATTATGATTATGTGCAAAATGAACATTTGGAGCAGAGTTACAAAATCAGATAGTCAAGCCTGGCATTTATAATTACATCTCTACAGCTGAAAGGAGGTATACTCCTTTTTTCCATTAAAAAATAACGTCTGCTAAATTTCAAACCTAGTTTTACTGTCTGTATTCTACAATGTAATTAGACTTAAAGATTGTAATATAACTATTCCTGCCAGTTGCAGGGAATGATGGGGAAAGAAAAACAGGAAAATCATACAGATGATGAGGTGCTTCTAGACAGGTGTTACTAGCAGAATTTTGGTTTTTTGGATGATGGATTGGTGTATGTGACACTGAGCCTTCTGCCAGAAAATGGGGTCCACCTGTCTCAAAGGGGAAAAAGGCTTTTAGTTCAGGAGTTAGCAGGACTCATTGAGAGAGGTTTAAACTAGATTTGAATTATCCTGGAGAAAAGGAGGCTCAGGGGGAAACCTTATCACTCTCTACAACTACCTGAGAGGAGGTGGTAGCGAGGTGGGAGTTGGGCTCATCTTGCAGTGAACAAGTGACAGGATGAGAGGAAATATTGCAACCAGGGGAAGTTTGGATTAGATGTTAAAAATTTTTTTTCATAGAAAGGTTTATAAAGGATTGGAACAGGCAGCCCAGGGAAGTGTTGCTGTCACCATCCTTCTAAGTATTAAAAATATATGTGGATATTGCATTTGAGGACGTGAGTTAATGGTGAACATGGTGGTGTTATTAGGTTGATGGTTGGACTTAATTATCTTAAAGGCCTATGATTCTAACTTGCTATTTGCATCACCAAATAATCTTCAGAAATGAAGTCCTTAAGTTTTGTTTCCCAGTCTCATTTTGTGTGAATTTCTTTTCTATTGTTTCAGGTTGTGATTTTTTGTTAGTTATTTTGCTCGTCTGTTTGTTTTGCTTTGTTTTGTTTCTGCTAGCCATGGTCCCCAGTTATATGCTTGCATTGGGCACTCTTTGTTCATTATCAGACATAGGGTGTGCATGTTGAGACAAACAGATGTGAGGTTTGCCTCTGGTCCTGGTACAGTCAACCTCTGAAGCTGAAACCACTCAATATAAGCTTAATTCCAAGATTTACAGAATGACAGACTTCAGTGATATGATTCACACTGCTACATATGCACACAGGTGATTGCGTCTTGAGCCTTGTAAATGTCTGGCTGGAGGAGTATTCAGAAAATGGATGGATGGATGGATGGATGGATGGATGGATGGATGGATGGATGGATTATCTGGGGAGGAAATGAGCGTAGAAAGCATCCATAAACTGAGAGAATGAGAGCTAATGCTGTGCTGGCTGAACTGATTCTGCCTGGCACCTGAACACCACTGGGAAGTGGGCGTTTTGACATTGCTCCTCCACGAATGTAAATGCTGGAGGTTCCATCTCTGGCCTCTCCTAAAGAAGAGTAAATTTGGGAAAGCAATCACGATTTTATAATTTAAGAGTATTTAAAACCATCTGTGTAGTGTCACTACTGAGAGGTACACCATCTCTGCGTAATGCAAAACGTGGACCACTGACTGACATTTTTGTAGAGACTGACATAATGTGCAGAGACAATGTTACCTTTTGGACAGTGTATTGTATTTGGTTCTGGTTAATAGTAATTACAAGTAATTATTCTTGGTAGTCCGTGTAAAACAAACTGGTTGTCTCAATTTCCAAAGGATATGTGGCACAGTAAAAGAGAAAATAGGAAACTAATACTTTTCACAGTAGTATCTTAAAACTTTGATCCAGGTTTCCTTAGCTTACATGCTTCATTCATCAGGATGTATAAAGGAGACAACTTGTCCTTGGTTTAACTTGGGCCAAGCACAATTCAGCCTCTAGTCCTTTACTTCTCTTTGCCTCCAACTTCTTTTCAATACTCTTTCAAAAAGCAATCAGTCAACCCTTACTCTTGAGTAACCATGACATGCAGATGGGAACAAGAACCTAATGGAGTCTAGTGTTTAAAATACCATTCAGAAGTCCCATTTTTTACACTGCAGTATATAACTGTCTAGATCTTGAGGTGAATCTTAGCAGTAACTTTTTACCAGAGTTATTTCTACAGACCTGTTTTCAAGTATATTTAATGCTAGTTTTGGATTCTTGGTGACTATTCCTCAAATCAGAACATCTTTTCTTTACTTTCCTTATACTTTGCTGTGGTCAGAGGGCTTGAGCAGCTATGAAATGCTCCAGTTTTGGTCAGAATTCTGGAAGCTATTTTGAGTCTCAGTTGATATTTGTGGTCCATATACCCCATCAGGGTGCTGCTCTGTTTGCCGTCACTGCAGTTCAGCTTCATTCCCGAATTGCAAGTGACCTCTACCACCTTCACCACTTCTTTGCCAAGTGGGAGGTAGCACCATTCACAACCCAGAAGTGCAAATGCTGAGCTGTGCATTTCCACAGTGCTTTTAGTATTAACTCTTTCCTCTCCCTTCCCAAAAGGCAGTATAGCTTTTCAGCCCACCCAACATTTTCAACTGAACATGACAAAGGAGTAGAGATCCCAAGATATGAAATTGGTCCTAGTTTTGTAGATGCCTGGTGAGAAGGGAGAGATTTAGTTCTCTCTCTGATAGAAAGTCTGGTGTTTCTGAGTTCCAGACTTCTATCTTCTCTTTGGCTTACTGATCACCCAGTACAATGTGTGATAGCACAGAAATTGTATAAGCATGGGCTGCTGCTTTCTCTGTATACAGGAAAACAGGTTTCATGGGTTTTCTTGCTCCATAATGATTTGTTCTCCATGTGTGGCTTTTCATATTAAATAGTAACTTCTTGGCAAGGTGTAACCCAAAGTGAATTTTCTAATAACATTTTTTCTGAATTCATGGAAATGTTCAGCTCAGATTGGCATAGCAGTGAACAAGTATTAACACCAATAGGAGCCATGTCAGGAGGAGTCAAAAAACATGGATTTCACAGTGTGTAATCAGAATATACTAGGGGAATAAAATGCATTCACGTATGAAAAGAGGCTATAATGGAACAAAAGCAAATTTAAATAGAAATTTTGAAGTTTCATGTGAGGCACTTAAAGGTGGCAGAGGTTTATTAAAGAACAGTTTTTAAATCCAAGATGCTCTTGGATTTTAGTAGTGTAACTACTGAGGCTGCAGGCTGTGAAGCTACAAGAATTATAGAAAACTTTAAAATATACACAAATGCACTGTTGCTAACTGGGTAGCAGTAAATACTGCACTACCCAAAGTAGAAGCCTATGCACTGTTTACTAGCATATACATTGGAAAATAAAGTATTTGATGTATTTTTTAACATTTTTTTTCCCAAAAAACCACTTTTTGGGCCAAGTCACTAAAGTG
Organism: Pseudopipra pipra; assembly: GCF_036250125.1. Lineage (NCBI taxonomy): Eukaryota > Metazoa > Chordata > Aves > Passeriformes > Pipridae > Pseudopipra > Pseudopipra pipra. Next base: position 50,031,868 of record NC_087552.1, read on the forward strand.
CATAGGTGCCCCAGGCACCCAAGCTAAGGGAAAAAAAGAGGAGTTTAAATCCAATGGGAGCAGTACAAAAAGGAAAACCAGGATCTGCCATTTCATTTTTTGCCCCAGCTCATTTGAACCACACCATGTAAGGTCCCCATCTGGTAGGCAACATGCTAGGAGTGTACCCACAAAATCCAGCTGAATATGAGTGTGCCATGAAGCTTAACTGTCCATCTTCATCAAAGGCTTTGACTGGGAATTAAATCAGTAAATTGAAACATAATGTTCTTATGCAGCAAGAGAGGGAAACATCATTCTCCAAGTGCATGAAGATTTTATCATTTTGGTTCTACTTTAATGACCTATTTGTCTGTAGTCTCACTTGGCTTCAGTCACATATTTCTGTGATACTATCTATATGAAAAGATTTGCATCATTTTGCACATTAAAAAATTGGAGAATAATTTTAGGCCACAGGTCCTTCTGTGCCTTTATTTTTTTATTTAAACTTTACTTGTTTATTTTTAAAGTTTATTTGGTATGATATTATCAAAAGTGTACAATGTTTTCCTCCATTATATAAAATGTTTCATTAGTTCTGTAATTGTCTATTGAGATTTGAAATAAGAAGGAAAGACTTTTAAAAGACTTCTCCTTTACAGAAATAAAATGAAAAAAGATTTGTAGAAAAACATCCAAATTATCATGTCTGTAGAAAACATATCTTATGGAGGTTCAGATAAGTTAAAATACAAGGAACCAGATAAAGCTGAAGAATAATAAAATATAATGTAACAGGGTAAACTACAAATAGAATACTGATGACAAGACAAAAATATAAGTATGAAAGGCAGCATTCCTGTAAGTCCAACATTTGATTTATTGGCATTAAACTTTCATGCTATAAGAGATGTACTAACAGAAAATAATAATGATGCAAAGAAGAATACCTACAAGGTTTTTTTGTTTTTAAGCCAATGTAATAATATTAACATTTTAGAAATATAAATGAACAAACTATGCACCAGTTCAACATGAATCATTGTAGCCTTTCTGGCAGTAATGTATTAATAATAATGCACGGGAACATTATGTCTTAACATTAGCGTTTACATATTATGTGTAAGGTGTTTATAAATTAGGTAACAAAGACATTTGAGCATCAAGTGTTCTAGGGTTTTACAAAGTCAAACCCTGCTTTCCAAGATACTTCCAAACACCTGTTTTTCTGCTGTTGTTCCTGGTAATACAAGTAACACAAAATCTTTATAAGCTTTAAGGTAAGTAACAAGGTGAATTTTTTAAATGAGTAATACAATAAGTATAGCTTACAGAAATAGAATATGTGTGTATGAAAATCAAATAATTTAGCAGATTAAATTATTAAATAATAAGAATAAACCCATCTTGTTTAAGAATTTATATTGACGGATCATTGAATTTGCTCAGATGAACCTTAAACTTGTTTAAATGTACTTTTATAAAACTATTTTATATAAATAATAATAATTATATAAATTTTAAATAATGCATTGAATTATCTGATGCACATGATATATATATATATAAATATCAAATAATACTTTAAATTATCTGATGCATATAATGTGCAAACACATGTCTAAAAGAAAACCAGGAGGCCCCTGGGCACCTGAGTGCTATAGTCTCCTACATTTTTGTACACTATCATGACACATTATAAGAAGTATGAAACACATGCACACTTTTATTTTATTCCCTTGTTTACAAGTGGCTCAGGAACCTCTCTTTCTACGGTTAGAAATACAGGTGTGCCAATCCTATTTTCTTCTCCTGAACTGTGCTAAAATGGTCATGATTTTACTTTACATAATTGCACCACGGTATCATGTTAAACTTGTTTAACTAAATCAGTTACATTCTTAGTAATACCCTTTTAAAGTGATAATAAAGGGTGGTAATAATACCCTCTATTTTAACTTCATAATCACAGTCACAACCTTTAGACTTTTAAAGTAAGCGTGGTCAGTAATGCAACGATGAAGAACAATATTGTTTCTCTCGCCATATATAGCTGCAAATTCTACTTACGACTGGCTACGACTGTAGCCTATGACTAGTCTACAACTGCTGCATCCACATCTTCTCACAATAGATCTGTGTTTCCATAGCCCTTAAACAGTCCCTATAACGTGTGCTCCTGTGTCTTTCATTTGCATTCATCACCGTAGCAATTCATTAGCGTAAGCAAAACTGCTTACTGTCTGTTCCAGTCTGATTTAAAGCATGGCATATACAGCGAGCCATGGCAGGAGTGAAGATTATTTCCAGTAGAGGAGAAATTAATATATTAGTGGCTCAGAGCTTTACTGTTATTTGCTTGTGGAAAGTAAAAGCCCTACCAAAATTCTAAATAACCAACAGCAGAAAAAAATAATGCTTAAATGGTGCTTGCACTTTTTGTTTTGACATGTTCTGTATCACGCTCCCTTCTACAAGCAACAGGGCTTAGATCGCCTTAAAAAGATTATCTAGAAAGCATCAATAATTTTCTCTTTTTCTCATGGATATTGTCCAGTACTGCAACAATCACAGGGCCTGAGAGATGTGTGTTTGTTAATAACAGCTGCATGAGCTACTCTCTCAGAAAGTTAATTAGGTCAGTCTTCTGGGTTTCAGACATTATTTTTAAAACAAACAAACCCCACTGATAAATCTTTCTCTTGGGTTTCTTGGGGTAGATGTTATATGATGATGCCAGGTTCAGTACTGCACTCTTTTGCTAACGGTAGCATTGGATCAAGGAGGACACTAACAATTACAAACTTATCAGAGGCAAGAAATTAGCTGACCCAATGCTTGCAACTGTAATTAAACTGAGCCCTGTGGCTGACAAGAAAGTTGTGAGAAATGAAGCAAGAAATTGTTCGTTGTCTGTTGTGTCCTCTACTCTTTGACATTAATATTTTTATAAGAAAACAGTTACGAAAATCTTCTGTTATATTCGCAGTTGTAAAGTTTGACAACCATTATAATAATGAACAGGCCTGAGCCTTGGGATGGGCAAATTGGCTAGAGAAAAAAAAGGACAGTTGGTAATTATTCTTATCTGTCTCTGATTAAAATAAAATTATCTTTCACTGCTATCTTGTTAATGACTTCGACCTTTACCTATTGCCCAGTAGTTGTGATTCTTCTGCTGCAATCTGACCAGCAAGTGATTATGCAGGTTAGTATTTTGCATTGTTTTTAATCTTTACTTAATATGTTTTAGCTTAAAAACAGATTTAACCTGGGAGAAGAGCTGTTTCACTCTTGACGCAGCAGGCTGTTTGATAACTGTAAACTATCAAGGTTGAAATTTTTGCTTATGTTTGTCTTTTTGAAGACTTATGAAAACTAATAAAGGAATTATAGTCCTAGTAATTCTTAGTTAGGTGTGTTAGATAGCCATTTACTATGGCTATCATGATGAAATTCATCTCAGTAATATGCTGAGCATTAGGCTTGTTGGTATTACCAGCAGTGAGCTGTAGAGAGGAGTGACCATATTCATTTAAGCTTTGTGAAAGTGAGATCTAACTGAAAAAAATACTGGGATGATTTTTAGGCTTGCTGTTTCAGCAGCTTATTTGTGGTGCCATGTCCCTCATCCTTAACTAACAACAACTTGTTAATGGCAGTCCCTGTGCCTCCTGCTCTGCCCCTGCAAGACCCTGAGCCCCAAGACCTGTACCTGAGCCTGCAGACCACTGCAGGCATGGCTCCCCTCTCCCATTCACCTGAGGTGAGCAATGATATCTGGCTGCTCATACTGGGCACCCAGAAAGTGTGCTCCTGTCTCTCCAGTCTTCTTTTGGTATTTCTGGTTTGGTGTGCTGAGCTATTCCTCTTATCTTAGAGCTTCCCTAAAGTGAATCACATTCCTGCAGAAGGTAGCTCCAAAATCTCTGCAAATCTTTCATGTGTATGTGTGTCTGTTCAGTATGCTGAAACTCTGAATGCAATATTTTACCTTATTAAGAGTGAGCCTTGATCTGTTTCTGTTATCAGAGGCTGAAAATCTGTATGGTCTTGATGCTACAGTTTTCTGACAAAAACAACATAAAAGTATTTTTATCTCCTTTGTTCTTTGCTGAAAACATTTAAGTACATTTTATCTGAAAATATTCTAGTGCATAGCTACCAAGACAATCAACTGCCACAAGAAAGCTCTTAAATATGAGTGATTAATGACTAGAGGCACTGATGTGTTTTAATTACTTATTTTGTAAGGAATAGGATTTACTTGTAAAAGGGGTAAGAGTAACAGCATTTATCATAAACCTCAAGGCTCTATTAATTAGGCAAATTTCCTTATTGGCTTTAGAGATAAATGTGTTCTTTTTATCTTTTGTTTTATACATGTGACAAAAATAAATGATGATAAATGCAACGGAATCTTTATGTTTAGCTTAGATTGCTTGTATCATCATATTAACAGAGATTTCTAGTGATAGATGATGCATATAGTATAATGTTTTTCCTAACCATGATCTCTCTAGCACGGCTGTCTGCAATGATCTTGCTGAGAAAGGACATAAAAAATAAAATATTAAAACTATTTAAGTAGCTGGTCACTGCCACCGTCAACTGGCCTGGCAAGATATCTTCATCTCCAAAGTGGCCATTAAAAAAGTTAAAGCTGTTATTTCTTGCCAGACCCTGATCCTTTGGAATTCTTCTGGAAATTTTCAGGAGAAATTCCTGAGAAGCTGCAGTGATAATATTCTTCAGCCACAGGATAATTCTTATTTCCCTTTAATACACTTCAGAATTTTGCTAAAGTCAGTGGCATATGCTGTTACTGATTTAATTCACCCCTTCTACCCTGGCTGAAAGTTTTCTATTTTCCCCCTCCCCACCTTAGAGAATCTACAGTGTCCCAGAAAACAAACAAACAAACAAACAAAAAACATCTGCTGGGTGAAATATATTAGAGGATGTGGAAAAAAATCTGCCTAGCAATGAAAAGTAAGAGGTTGTGATTTTTAGTGTAGTTGAATGATCATTTGATCATAGCTGATATATACCTATGTTGGGAAGAGATATCAGAGCAGAAAAACTTGTAGGAAAAGGCTAAATCTGAAACTGAGCAAAACTTAAATTTGAAATGAAGTCAATGAGACCATTTGAGGCCCAATGATCATAGTTCAAAGAGATATGATAGGCTCCACAGCAATTACTAGGTGACATACAGTGGCATATTTATGCTACTATATGTCACTACAGAGGCTTATAACATCCTGAGTGTGAAATTCTATTGAAATTAAGAAATAACACCATAAGTTCCTGAATTGAACACTTACTGTTATTTTATGTTGAGATTGTGCTCTTCCATAGATAAACAAATGCTGAAATTATGCTATATTTTGCCATATAACAATTGCTGAACTCTTTAAAAATAGAGCAGTCTGTAAAATAAAACCATTTCTGTCATAATTGTGCTTTGTTTTCCTTAAACATTTTGACAGTGTATTTATCCACTAAGTGTCCATGTCCAGGAAAAAAAAATCTATTTGCTAATCTCTTTAGTTCTAGGGTTTAATGTGGTGTTAATAATCATGCCCACAACTTGCATAAATTTAGCAAAGGCATGAATCACAGCACAATTATATCTTAGTGAATTGAGGAATTTGTAAGTGAGCCAAAGTACTTAGCAGTTCCTGCTGTAAAAGTAGTGTAAGAATATGGTACAGTGTTTCCAGATGCAGTTCTATTACAAGCTGCACCAAGAGAAGTCAAGGGGAAATTGTCATGTTTTTGTGAAAGCATAGAAGAAGCTGTTAATGTGAGGGTGGCCTTAGTAGCCACAAAGTAGATTGAGGCAACAACAATAGAAGTATGATTGTTAATTACCAAAATCCAGGAAATTTTAATTTAAAAATCGCATGTAGTGATGCACACTCATACTTTTTGAAGCATAATAAAAGTCTTTTAAAATTAGCATTTGAAGAGTCCTTTATCCAGATTGCGCAGTAATTAATGGTTGCCCCATCTCACTACTACCTGTTTTATTTTTTTTTCTGAAGGAAGATTTACTGCCTTCAAGGCAGTGTCCTGGGAATATGTGCAGGCTCCTGTCTCATTGGAGGGAAAGGGGAAGACCCTGGCAGAGGAGGGCTGAGGAGGTGCTGTTTTATACTTAACTTTCCTATGAAAAGTTTACTTGGAAGTAAACATCCAGATGATAGGGGTTTTTTTAAACTTTCTAACTGCTAAGCCAGATTGGATGCTTAAATGTTCCCTAAATTATCTTAATCAAAATCAATTTTCACCAGATTTCTGAGTCACGTTTTCATATTAGAATTTAGGTTTTAAAGTGTAATTGCTTTGTCATATGCAAAAAGTTGAAATGCTCTGTTTTTACAACTTCAGCTTCCTAATATTGTAGGAAACAAGGTCTAAGAACCTGTGGAGGCTGTCTAGTCTGACACAGCTGAAGTAAGTTGGCTGGTGTTTTACATCTAAGTAATGAGTTCCCCTCTGGCTTTCCAAATTAAAAGGGGAATGGAGTTGCCCTGTGCCTTGCTTGCCATTGCAAGGGCCTGTGGCTCTGGCCTTGAGTGAAGCAGGAAAACTCTGATGTAGCCGATCCCTATGCTCCAAACAGGGCCTATTATGTATAAATAGTTCCTGACATGTGCTTGTGTGATATGCTTTCAAAGACTGCTAGTGATGGAGATTTCTCTACTTCACTAGGAAAATTACCAGAATGCTTAAGGCTAGAAATACATCTCTCACCCAAATACCCCAGGTGCAATATAAGTCTGTTATTCCTTGATCTTCCTGCAATGGACACGGAAAACAGATTCTTCTATTCTCCTTACAAGAAGCTTGTGCATATCAGAAGATTGCTCAGTCTCCCCCTGGCTTTCTCCTCTTCAAACTCAGTAGCTGGAATTAATTCAACTCGTACTTATAGGACATTTTGTAGCCCTCTGATCATTTTTCTTGTCTTCTTCTAAATTCTCTCCAGTTGATCCACGAGTTTCTTGAAACAGATACTCTGTGGGAAGCAGTGCTGCTGGTGCAAGAGCAGTGCTGAACAGAACAGGTTGGATGTCTTTGCTACAACTCTTTTTTTATGTATACACATCAGGGCACAATGCTCTTGAAGATTGACACTGTTGGGTATTATTAAGTTAATCATCTTCCTTCTTGCATTTGGGCAGCTAACCCCATCTAGGCACAAATAGAAAATACTTTTTTTTTCCCCACTCACAATCATTTCAAAAGTTTTTTGAGATTCATTTTGAATTCTCAAGCATTGATCAAAAAATCTCATTCAAACTTCGGTAGAATCAAGCTGGAAAATTCCAGTCTGTTACACCTGTTGACTTGAAATAATATACACCCTGACTTCCCATATGTTTACAGCTCAAGTCGTCTAAAGAACTGATGTATGCATGTCATAACTGCAATGAAAGCAACACCTATACCATTGTTAACCACCTTTATCATAGAATCATTTAGGTTAGGAAAAACCTTTAAGATCATTGAGTAAATCTAACACTGCCAAGTCCTGTAGAATTGCTCCTCCACAACTGTACTTTATTGTGTTCCTATATTAGAGGAGTTTTAATACAAAGAGCATCTTCCAACTAATGTTCCAGATCCTAAATGTTGAAAAGTACAGAGAAGACAGATAGGGTCAAAATATTTAGAATACTTCTTCAACAGATTTGAATAATCTAGACCAAACTCTGTCATCCTTTTTTATACAAAGCTCCACCTGTATGTTAGTAAAGTAACTTCTAATTGAGTCAGATGTGACCTTTTTCTTGCTCTTGTCTCTGGACTATTATTTTACTTTGACTGTTTGATAAAACTTTCAGCAGAACCATATTTTACCTGTCACTTTCTCTTTATGAAGGTTCTTTCTTTACTTCCTTGAGTTTCCTGCTCTGTTTACTTCTGTCTCTATAATTCATTGCAATCTTTCTGATGTTCTTTCGAATTTCAGGAAGCATCAGCATATTTTCTGTCTTTTGTTCAGTGGCAGTTTGTCTGCAGCTGAAATCAGATGATGTCTCTTCATTGCTGGCAATATTTTCGTTACATTAATCTCTGTTGTCACTATTTCTTTGCAGGTAGGCCACTGATAGGAGCACTGTAATAAACTGTCACCATGAGGCATTAGCTAAGACAAAATGCAATAATGTTGATGTTGGAAATAATATTCATTGCATGACGAATCAGAGAAATCTAGAGGCTTTTCTAAGACTGTAAGTCATATCCCATATGCATTGTAGTTTGTTTTCTGTACACAATGATAAGCAGAATAATTCTTTAATAGTGTTCTGGTGGCTGTGGATTCTTTTTTCTTTTTTTTTCTGTTTAAGCTAAGATGGCATCAGTATTTTCCCTTCCTTTGTTGCTTAAGAGCTTTTTGGGAATGAAGCTTTTGTGTGTATTTAGCAGAAAAATTTATCTTCTCCTCACCTATGCTATGTGTAGTAGCTGTAAAAGAAGTAAATAAAAATTCATGGGAGTAGAATGGCTGCAGCAGTAACTTGGAACTGTCTAAGGACAAATGAAATACGGTTTAGTACCTCAGACAACTTTGTAACTAGATTTTTTAATTTTCAGTGCTGAATTTGCAGTTCAGCAGAGTATCTCCACTACTTAGACACATCTTACCAGTGTGGGTGGTACCTATAGTGTGCATACAGTACCTACATACTACTAAATGTAATTGTAAAGGTGGAGTCTTTCAAAGCCTTCTCTTTCTGCTGATGCCCCGAGCAGCCTTACTGCTCATCTGGCTGAGCAGCAGTGTACCAACCATACTCTGAAGCCTCTGTAGGATCCACAGGTCACTTCTCCCTTTGACAGAAGTGCCCCTACAGGCATGTGTTCTAAGTGCCCAAAGGCTTCCATGGGATCAATAAAAGCCTTGAGTCCTATGGAATTGCCTTTCATATTAGTTCTCATGTCTGTAGCCTTTTTTCCCCAATCATCCAGTGCTTATTTTAATTGTAAGGAACATTTAAAGATAAAGGGGTGGGAAACAGGCAGAAGTACTTTCCTGGCTCTGCAAAGTTCCTGAAAGAATAGCTCTGAAGGGTGTGACTTTCAAGTGTTGAATGTTTTCTTAACTCTCAGTTTTAATTGTTATGATGCATTCAGCATCTCCTTTCAATCTTCCAGGCAAAGCCTGTAAAAAAAGGTATATATAATTTACAGCAAATAATATCTAAATTAACTACTAGAAGGAAGGGAGCCTGGTTTGTTGGCAGGATATAACCTTTTTTCACAAATCTGATGTCTTGTTTGATAAGACAACTCTGAAAGAAAGCCTGTGATTGTAATGAAATAAAATAGACATGGACAGTGTAAAATAGAAATGTAATATGAATATGTGAAGCAGAAACACTTGACATTGTTTTTGTTCTTTTAATTCTTCCCAAAGATGTCATAACCTGTCAGACTGTGGCCATTTGTCTGATTTGAAAATCTTTCCTTTCAACAAAAAGTGAAATGTTTCCATGGAGATCAGCCAGAGATAGCCAAATGACGAACTTCTTGGCTGTACTTTCAGTTTGGTTTCTATGGTTTCCAGACAAGAAGGGGGGGAAGTGAAACACTGAAGTTCTTTCTCTCTTTCTCTCTCTCTTTCTCTCTTTCTTTCTCTCTTTCTCTCTCTTTCTCTCTTTCCTTCCTCCCCTCCTTTCCCTTTCTTTTCTTTGTTTTTCTACTTGCAAAAAGCTATTGTAAATCAAGTGTTGGCATTTAAGCAGTGTAGGCCCACAACAAACTAAGGTAATTGTTGTCATCTTGGTCTTTGAAAAATTTTATATAAGTCAATTGTGCAGTTGTACATCTTCCCTTATTCTAGGAGAAAGAAACAAAGACAAAGTGATAAGACTTTCTTAGAAGTATGAGTAAAGATACAGGGAAAATAAGTCTATAATGACTAGAATTAGCTTGACTGTGCACTACACAATGAGAAAATTAGAATTCACAGTGAACACTTCTTTTTAAAGTATACAAAATCTAACAATGAAATACTGCATCTTGGAAATATGTAAAGGCCTTTACAATAAGCAATGCTGCAGGTCTCGCTAGTAATACTAAACTGAATGGAAAAATCTAGGTATTACAGTAATAAGCAGGGCAGCTCATGGATTTCCATACAGTGTCAATAGAACCCCATAATATAAAATAAAAGTGTGATCTTGATATTCTAAATTCTTAAATTTCCTCTTGCCCAGCACCTAAAGTTGTTTTTTCCAAAAAGTATTACATGGTTGTTTGGGACTAGTAAATACATCCTTTTCATGCTACTTCACTGAATGTTACACTGAATATATTCGTTCCTCAAAGATTTGAAATGTGTTTTCCTCTCTATTCTGCTTCACTGTTTCTATCTTTTCCCTTTCCCAAGTACAGTAGGGTGTTAATAATTTCTTTTTTTTTTTTTTTTGGTGAATACATCAGATGCAAACTTAATTCCATTTATTCTCAATTTTTTTCAGGACTAATATTATATTCAGATATAAAATCTCTTCTTTCTAAAAGCTTTGAAAAGTATTTGAAATCTCTGCAGGAAACAGATGGTCGGTGCTAGCAGAATAAGTGAAAGAGACCAAGAGGCATCACCAGCCTGACCCACAGTAACTTTTTGAGGGAGGACTACAATATATTAAACACGGATGGGGTAATGGAAGGTGGCAAGTACTGCTACTTACCCACCAGCTGATTCCTGGGCACAGTGCTCACTTGTGTTCTGGTGAAATAAGATGAAGAGATGGGGATAAGCCATAAATATGGCACAGGGAGGGGTCACCCTTTTCACTTATGGAAGTCTTTCCTTAAACTGTCCTATGTATGGCTACAAGACCTCAAACAGCATCAAGAAGATAAAAAAAGTAGTGAGAATCTGGTATAACATTTATCTCAAATACCCTGGGGTGAGATGAAGCTTGCAGAAGTGTTACCAGGGGAATCATGCTGAAATTGGTTTGTGTGGATGAGATCTGATTAATACAAACATCTAAAACATTAATTCATCCTTTACTTCAAGATCACTCTATGAATGGAATTTTTTAGGTAATTAAATTTAATATTTACCTTGAATAAGTAATAACAGAAATAGTTCACTGATGCCCACTTGTAAAGGATAGAAAACAGCATTTTGTCCTGTGTAATTGTTTTTAATTGTATGCAATACACTAGAGCAGAACTTGTTATTGGCTTGCAGAGTTGTGTCTTAACCCATGTATAAAAGCATGTCCATGACGGAAAATATTTTCCTGGAGGGTGTAGACTGCATGTTGTTTAGTGGATTAGCTTTCAGTGAAGACTTTGTGCATTGCGTTAATTGTTGCCATTACTCTGTTTTCCTTTAGTTATATTGCCTGTTAAGAATGATAGACCATTTTCCTAGTTTTTGCTCATCAAACCAGTATTAGATATGGCCCATGTGCCAGACGCACTTCATAGCAAAATTATTCCATTCTAAAATGTGCTGGGCTAATCTCTTCCCTGGGCAGCCTGTTCTAATCCTTGACAACCCTTTTGTGAAGTAATTTTCCCTCATATTCCGTCCAAGCCTCCCCTGGAACAACTTGAGGCTGTTTCCTGTTCTTCTGTCACTTGTTACTTGGGAGAAGAGATCGACATCCACCTCACCACAATCTCCTTTCAGTAGTTTAGAGAGTGATAAGGTCACCTCTGAGCCTCCTCTTCTCCAGGCTAAACAACCCCAGCTCCCTCAGCTGCTCTTCATAAGACTTGTGCTTCAGACCCTTCACCAGCTTCATTGCTCTTCTCTGGACATGCTCCAGCACATCAATGTCCTTCTTGTAGAGAGGGGCCCAAAGCCGAGCACAAGATTCAAGGTGTAGCCACACCAGTGCCGAGGATAGTGGAATAGTCACCACCGTATTCCCACTGTCCACACCATTTCTGACACAGACCAGGATGCCATTGGACTTCTTGGCCATCTGGGCACACTGCTGGCTCCAGCAGCCCCAGGCCCCTTTCTGCTGGGCAGCTTTCCAGGGTCTCTGCAGCAGTTTCTCTCTGTGACCACTCCCATATCTGTCATGTGAAAAACAATGCTTCCTTTTAACATGTGCCAGATGTGCTTTCTGTGACATCCACGACCTGCAAGGATAAGTACAGCATCTAGCTGTTCTGCCTGCTCCCCCACGCCACAGTCCCATGACTGATGCTGCCACACAGCAAGGATGTGACTGTACTTTGACTGGGTAGTGGATGTGCAAATAATCGTGACAGGAGAGGGGGATGAAGCTTCCAGTGCAGCAGAAATAGATCTATGGCCACCCTCTGGCTGCAAGTGTAGGTGTCACTTCCCTCCTCTGCACATTTTTGATAAGTTGAAATAGAATTGCATACCATAAATTATCTTTAACAATCCATATTTCCTCAGCCATACCTTTCTGCAGTGGTTTCTGTTGCTTAAAAAAGGAGAATAAATTAACAAGCATGAGAGTTTTTACCTCTGATTGGAGCCCTTGGCTATCTGGCTATTATCAAAACTACACAGGAAAACTGTTGATTTTCACCCTTCTGAGGAAATCTTTTCCACTTAAGCTTATGACTCTGTTTTGCCTCTTTTTATCTTGGCAGAAAGTGCTCCCCAACCTGAAGCTTTGCTGAATGTGCTAGGAGATGCTTGCAAAAATACTTGTTGAGTGTAATTCTGCCAGTAGTAAAAACAAGGAAAGTCTTCTGTGGGAAGTTTGGATCTTTGACTTTTGCGTAAAAGACTGGAAACAAAAAAGCTGCAAGGAAACAAGCCTGATACCATCTAGATAAAATTTAAAGACAAGGTGATGTTAACTACATGATTTTGCTTAAAGTACCCAAAGGAATTCAGAGGTAGAGATTTTGGTTGGCAAAGTCAGAAGAACCCATAGATCTGGTGGATGAAAAAGTCTTCAGTCTGTGATGAAGGTAGGTTTTCCCTGAAGACAGTTTATTTTTCTGAATTCCCAGCAACAAAATTTTCTGACTGAAGGCAGAAAAAGGTTAAAGAAAAAAAAAAGAGAGAACAGGTTTCTTAAACCTGCTGGGAGAGCTGGGTAATGTGCTGAGGCACTCCTAGCATGTCTAGTGCATGTATTCCCCAACCTTGATGACGAAATATCATATCCCTTCACAAATCTAGCCGTCATCTCCAGCTAAACCTATCATACCTCCTAATAAGCATAGTATGACGCTGTTGATAAGAAGCCAGAATTTTATGTAGTTTTAACTGCCACTGGCACTCACAGCACTTTCTGCTGTAGACATGCAGGAAACTGAGAACTGTATTGGGTACACAGATGATAATGGCACTATCCCTGTTGCTGACATTAGGATTGATTTTAAGCATCCAGAAGTGATGCTGTAGACTTTGCATTTGAATTCAGTCAGTATCTGCATAAGAAACTGCTAATCACTCCAGAACTTGTCAGACCTTAAGTAGAAGTAATACTGCTACTAAAAAGAATAGCAAAGTGGTCTTTTTTTTCAAAATTACTTTTTAAAACAATATAGCATGATGCAGGAAATTAAAGGTCTTAAGGTCAATGTTCTGAATCCTTTTAATGTTGAAATTGAACAATGAAATTCAAGATTCTTAGAGGTTTCCTCTGAATGCTTTGAAGAAATAATATTTTCCTTTTTTACTGGATATTATCTATTCAGGATATTGTACTGAAAGATCCTTTGTGAGAAAAATATTAATGGTCTGCTTAATCAGTTTTGTAGCTTGAATATTTATATTTATGAGCAGTATATATAATATTTATATAGATAAATATAAATATAATAGTAAACAGTGTGTCCTAAGCAATCCCAACATAGCACCTCTTTTATATGGCAGCAGCAAGGCTTGGCTATATTCATTCCCATTTTGCACATCCTTCAAAGGTCACCAAATCACTTGCCCATTTTTGATAACCTGTCCAACTCAGTGAATTTGCAGCATGTGGGACTGCAAAGAGATACTTTTTTACTCTAAGGGCATGAGAAACAAAGAAAGGGAAAAACAGAAAGGAAAAAGAGAGGGTAAGGAATGGGGGAAAGTGATGTGTCTGGGGTGTGAGGAAAGGTTGTTTGGGATTAAAGAGACATTGTGTGAACAGAAGTATTATTATTCTGAATAGAGGAACTAGAAAACAGGGAGTTGGAAATTTGATCTAGAAAAAAAAGAATTACATTGAGTTCAAGGAGAAAGGATGCAGTAGTTTTGAGAGACTCCTGAAAGATTCATATTTGCTAGGGAAAATAAAAAGTAATTTTTAATACACATTCAAATTTTCATGTAATGCAAGTTGCATCTTGCTTCTAAACACACAAATTGTGTAGTGGGTGATATCAAAGTCTCGCTGCCTGCAAGTTACAACTTCTGCAGCCTTTCTTTTGGTGCAGATGGCATCCTGATCTGGTTTAACTATTGCTTTCACTGATTATTATACACCATTTTAGGATTTTAACCCACACCAGTTAAGATCCAAGTAAACTCAAGTGGAAACTGTGTTTTAATTCCTGTTATTGACACGTTCCCAATGTACTGCAGACATGTCAGGACACTTTAATGAAGGGTCATCTCCACACCTCTGCATTACTGCAGAGTGTACACCGAGCCATTCCCCAGTGAGCCACAGAGCATGGCAATTATCACCAGGTATCTAAACTCTACCGGAAAGCTTGTTCTATTTTCCTGCCGGGATGTATCTTTCTGTGGCGTTCGGGAGAGAAGGAGCTTCTTGCTGCCATCTATCGATAGCGCGGCGGAAGGGCCGGCAGCCGCTGCTCCGGGGCGAGCGCCTTGGCCGGCCTGGTTCACACCGCTGTTTAGTCTCTGCCTATAGGGGTAATGAGGTGTTGCTATCCTCACTGATTGAATAAGGAGAAAATGGTTTGAATTGGATGCAGTGTGAGCATTACCAAATCTCAGCCCCGGATCACCGGGTATGAGAATTCAGGTGCCCCAGAGCTGTGGAGAGAAGGGAGAAAGGGCTCTAGGGCTTCTGCCAGAATAAATTTCTCAGCAAATTGCAATAGGAGTTAAAAGAACTGATGCAGAGATCATAATGCCTGTAAAGCAGTGATTGTTAGACTGTTCGTGAGCATGAAAATTCCTTGCTAGGGCTGTACAAAAGGCTGAAGACCATAAAGGCTCAATCAGAGCAAGTGAGGAGGACAGTGCATAAGAGCAGTGACAAAACCTGTCACAGGACAATGTAACAGGAACCTTTTCATGACAGCACATCTCCCTAGGAGTTAAGCAGGGTTCTGTAAGGTTGTGCTGGGCTGTGAAAAGGGGGAGGGAAACATGGGACCAGAGGTCTTTAATATCGAATATTCACATCAATAGATGGGGAAACTGAGTCAAAAGACTCAGAATGCCTGAATTGTGGAACTGTGTGCTTTGCTGTTTGTGCAGACATATCTGTGATTTACTGGTGTTGAATTCCCTGAGTTGATGTCAATTTTTTTTCCCATATAGCCTTTGTTTCACACAATGATTTGCAAACACAGGAAAATTCTTCCTGAAGGAGGTTTCTGTCATTTTTCCTTACATTTTGGGGAATGGCTACAAGCTGTTGCCTCCTATGAGTAGAAGGAATAAATAGATATTTGTTTCTTACTATCTTTGCTTACCCATTAAGGGTGAAGTGCCACCAAAATAAGTTCAAAGATGTTATAAAAACAGTATATGGGAATTTCTTGCTATTAACCTAATATTCATAGGAAAATGTTAAAATTAGAAAGATAATATGAAGTAGTTGCAAGGAAAAATTCTACCTTAAAAAAAACCAAAACCCCCAACTTAAAAGCAACACTGTACTGAGAAGTACTTGAGCCAAGTGTTATTTTCTGTCTTACAGAGCTTTTTAATATTTTTTGTTATTGTTAATGTAATTGAAAGTAATTAAAAGATTCTCAGCAACTGCAGTCTCCATATGGTGAGGTAGAATATTAAGGCCATTTTCATTTCTTCACAGGTCATTGGAGTAGAGCAATATTGGATACCACACAGATTGTCTTTATACTGTGTTTATTATCAATAGAGAATGCATGTAGGAAAAAAACTCTCAGAAATAACCCAGCCTTTATTTCTGGTAAGATATAATTAATAGTAAAGAGTAAGAGTATTAGTGTCTGCTTATTAGGATCATATGATTCCTCAGAGTCTGTGATTTCCCCCTCAGGAGACCCGTAACTGCTCCACTGTACCAAGCCAGCTGCTGAAGTGACACTTGGCCGATACACAGTTACAGCTGTTCACCATGTGTAGTCTAGCCTGTATGTCTGTCTGACCTCACAGAGTCCCAGCATCAGAAATGCTGGCCACCAGAACAAGCACAGCTGTTGAATCAGTGTTTCTGCTCTCATCAAAATGTATGAGTGTTCTTTGGTAAACATGGAAGGGTGCAGTTTTGATGAGGTGATAGGTGGCCAGGCCTTATAGCAGCTTCAGCAAATGCCTCTGTCCTCATTTGTGGGCTATCCTCACACTTGCATACTTCCCCTGCAAACTCATACTGGTAGTGACTTGGCCCACTCTCCTGTACCAAATATCTTGTGTAGGCATGATGTGTCCTCCTTACCACGAAACACCAAGACTGCATCTTACGAGGTAAAATGAGCAAACTGCTGCTGAGGTGTCTCCTTTCTTGCTGGCATTCTGAGCCCAGCATTAGTAAATTACTGTTGGTGGTCTACCTCTCACTGTCCACTCACAGTGTCACCTCTACCACCTGCCTCCCCAATTTTCATAGCTCCTTGTTCATGTGAGTCAACCCACAATACATTTCACTTGGGTCCACTGGATTCAAATCAGGGAGAGCAAACAGCTGCTATACAATAATTAAGAGAAACAAAATTTTTAAGACTGCTTTTTCATTACTATTTTCACTTAAACTCTGCTAAGCTCCTTCCTGAAAGTGAACTTTTTCTGGAAAGCAGGGAGCAAGAATGAAAGAGGGAAAAGAGAGCATGTGTTTTTTAAAAAATATGCACTAGGGGATGTCAGTGACAACCTGAAGGGTTGGAAACCACATTGGGGAGCACAACAGAATGGGAAGGTTGTGATGAGAGAACTGAGACCTAGGGAGAGGTTTTAAAAAATAAATATCATAGGGAGAATGTCAAATGAGTTTTTTCAAAGTGCGTTTTTCCACTAACAAGCTATACATGAGCTTTAGAAACCATGTCAAGATGATGATGTTTAATGCTGGCATTATATGTTCTTGCTAGTATCTACATTTCCTTTGTATTTGGTGTTGTGGAGATTACAATGCTACAATCAGTTCTGAAGTCTATAATTTAAAAAAAAAAGTATTGGAGAAGGTTCAGAAAAGAAAAAAAGAGAGACAGAGTGACTAGAAAATAGACCTTGAATAAATTCCTAAAGAATCTCAGTCTGTTTAACTTATCAAGGAGAAATTTAAGTGCTGAAAAGTATAGCAGTGAGAACAAATTTTGATAAGAAGTGTTCAGTATCTGACTTGTGAAAGAAGAAGTATTCAAACTTGAAATAAGTGAAACTTCTTAGTAAAAAGTGACCATTCATTGCAATGGCTTGTCAAAGAGGAGTAGGTTCCTCAGCTCTGCAAAGTTTCTATTGGTGTTTGGACAGTTTTCTAAATAATTAGAATAATCAGTGTGTTTGTGGTTTGTGTTTCTTTAATTTGGTTTTTTTTGTTAATATGTTTTTGTTTTTACTATTAATATTGCCTCTCAGCATTTTAATGCCAGTTCTAAATGTTGAGCAAATCTTATCAAGGTATCAGTGCTATTTCAAGATATCAGAACGTGATACATGCACTATTGCTGTGTGTTCTCTGCTGGATTTGCAGAAACTTTTGATAGCTTTTGGTGGACTTAATTTATTTTTTTTTAGAGTAGACGCTATATTACCTGACCATACAAGCATCATAGGTTCACAACACTGGAATTTCTGAGAACTACAGGACTAGAATTTTTACTTATAAGATAATTGGAGGTGCCTTAGATCTATTACTACTACTAGAGAAGTAGTATTTGACATTCTCTGTGTGTATTCATGTTTTTCATTTGATCCTCATTTACCATTACCGTTTCCAAGTAGCTCACATTTACGCACTGGTTATTTCATCTTCCATAGATCCCTGAGATATGAAGGGGGTGATCAGTGTTGTGTAACAGGCTATTCCAAATAAGAACTACTTCGTGCCAGGTGAATTTTATCTGAAGTCAGTGCAGAGAGCAGAGGACAGGTCATAAAAATGTATATTGAGTAGTGCTAGTGCAATGGAGGTGTAATTGCTTTCAGCTCTGGAGTAGGAAAGCCCTTGGGACATCTTTTGAATGTTAACTTAATTCCTATACTATCTTTTTCTTAGGGACCTATTTTATCACAGTGAAGAGTTATCTCTATTTTCCTCTCTGCAGTAGCCATGACATGGAGCAGGCAAATATAATTCAAATTTTCTTGGAACAGATCTTTGCACAAAATGAGAGGAAAAACATTCACTGTAAGACAAATTCTTGAAACCTAACCAGAAATATTCCATTTCGGTTATTTACAATTTCTAATTATTCTTTATCTTTCTCAATTACATGATCTTAAAGAAAAATATTTTCAAGTGTGAGTTTATCCCAAATTTGCAGATGATCTTCGTTGACTGTACAAAATTCCGGTTTTCCTTCTGTTTTACCTTTAAAAATTATTTATTTGTCAGGCTATCTATATTTCAAAATATAGATGATTCTTAAATAGTATCTAACTACAATTAAGAACAGCTTCTCAATAAGGTAATGACTTTTTACACTAGTATATACAGCATATTACCATTATATAGCCAAGGTTTTGTGCAATTGTATGTAAGCTTGAAGTCTTGCTTTTTAGAGTAAACACATCTGCAGGTAAACTTCTAAAGTGAGATCATTTGATGTTTCAGCAACAAAAAAAATTTCCTGTTTCAGTAGAACACGTTACACTGTTTTTTATGTGCATCACAAGTGCATTTGTACAGTTAATACTTGAATTTTTTGCCTTTTTTTCAGCCAAAAAGATGGATATGCTGCTACTTTTACAGGAGAGTAATGTGTCCTGTACAGCAAGAAGACAATCTTGTATTCTTTGGGGTTTGACCGAATAATTTTTAGATGTATGACCTTTTCCAGAATAGTTATAATGAAACTCCTACAAAATGTTCCATACTTGGTATGATTCATAGTATCACATTGTGTACATCCCTGTGTTTATTTTAAAAACTTGTTTAAAAAAGTACAAGATGTGTAGCAATACGAAATTTACAAAACTTCCTTCTAGAGTAATTTGCATTCCTTCAGGGTGAGTACACTTTTGGTCAGAGCTAAGAGGGTGGGTTCCCTTTTGCTTCTGTTAGTAAAAAGCAGTTTATGTATTGATTTCCTTGATTCATTTAAGTATTTCATGTCACTAAAAAAGCAATCAAAATATAAATACATGAGAAACTGCTCCTAGAGTGTTAAGGGCATGAAATTCACATGAAAGTTTCTCACAGCAGAACATAAAGGCAAAATCAGGATCAAAATAGTGGGAATTAAATAAACAAAATAATCACTCGTGGTATCAATATTGAAGTCTGTTGATTGATTGTATACTTTCAGAAAATAACACATTTTGTATTTACTATTGACTCCTTGATTACTAATTGTCACCTGTACAGAATATGAAAGACAGAGTGAATATTGTCACCTCTGACAAACTAAAGGCAAAAATTTAGCTCAGGAAAACACAATGTATTTATTTAAGCAGGAAAGTCTGATTTATTTATCCTATTCCTGACAATTTTATCTTCCTGTGTGTATCTGTGTGGGCACATGACTCCTGCAGCAAAACAAAATGCACAACAGTAAGAGGATGGTGTGTCTCAGAGAGGCTATTTGAATTATTTTAAGATTATTAAGCAGATGTTCACAGTCCACTGATACTGGAGAAGCTATTAATGTGCAGGGTTGTACAATTATGTTCATCATCATAAAAATGGATATATTTATAGTTTTCTGATTTCATTTTTTTGTGATGTAAAGGCTCTGAAATATTTCCTGAATTGTCATTATGTCACACTGACATAATTTAACAGAACTATTAAATGTGACTTAGGAACTGAGTGACTTTTCCACTGGATTTCATTGTTCATAAAATGCACAATTTTTACAGGGCTCTCTAAGTTGCTTTCTATTCAGCTTAAAGTTTGAAAGTTTTTTACCTTCTCCACACACCAAGTCTTAGTGATAAGACCGACAGCGTTACATGCCGGGTAAGCACCTCTTCAAAAAGAGACACCTGTTGTGGAAAGGCAATGCTAGAAAGATACAAAAGTACTGGGGCTCTAAGGGAATTATAACCATTAGCCCCAGACACATTTGATACATGCACTTGCAGTTCCTGGTGCTATTTTAACCATGCAGCAGCTCCAAACAACTCACTTCCTTTTCACATGCTTTGCAGCACACAGGTCACAAAATTAAGTACTTCCTTACACACCTTAAACTGAGATGTTTTTCTACATGGTAATACTTCTTTTCATTGCTGATGTTAGAATACATAAGTAAGGTAACATACTAAGATGGAATATGGCAATTTTAAATAGCCAAATAATCCACTAGTAAAGTTAATGTGAAGGCTTTTTCTTCCGCTACGGCTATTTGTGCTGACAGAGTTGCCTTGGTAGAATATCATCCTGTTATACGTAAGTGTCAGATATGTGCCAGTAATTTCTAAGTTAGTGTCTGTCAGACAGGAGCCATTAAGTGCTTCGGAAGTCTGAGAGCAAGTTAAGAGAAATGTTCTTGATATCCTTTCTGATTATATATATGAATCCTTTCCTTTGTCTCCTACTGCCATATTGTCTTCATGTGTGTTTTAGTAATCCATATAACAGCAGAGTCTAGAACAAGCAGCAGTCACAAGTATTGAGGCCATGTTGCTGAGAACACAGCTGCGTTGGGCAGGGCACGTCTCCAGGATGAAGGATCACTGCCTCCCTAAGATTGTGCTCTATGGTGAACTTGCCACCGGCTGCCACATGAGAGGAGCCCTGAAGAGAAGATACAAAGACTCCCTGAAACAACATCTCAGCCTTGGCCATATTGATCAACATAACTGGTCTACTCTGGCCTCCAATCGGGAGGTTTGGAGACACACCATCTATAATGCTGCTGACGCTTTTGAGAAAGCACGCAGGATCACTCTTGAGGAGAAAAGACAATGCAGAAAGAATCGTGCCTTGCAGAATATACCATCTAAGGAGTCTTTCTGCTGTGCCTTTTGCAACCAGACATGCCTGTCTCGTATTGGCCTTTTTAGCCACCAGCGCGCTTGTGACGAACGTGGGTAGAGCCCTCCCCAAATCTTCGTTCGCAAAGCCCAGCCATGATGATGATGATGATGATGATGATAACAGCAGAGTATCAGAGGAACTGTGCTTTATTAATGAGTTTTAGATGAAACACGCATTGTGATCTTTGCTGTTGATGACCTGCCTCTTATTGGTGTTGAAGTGAAATGAAACACCCAAGAGGTCTCTGGCTGCCTAATGCTGGAAGAGGCCACTTCTGCTTCATGCCAGGTGACATCAGTACTTTTGGGGTGGCGTGTGTGGATTTGTTTTTTTTTTTTTTTGTTTCTCTGGGAAAAATGGGAAAAACCTCACTTAGGAAACTGCATGCAGCTTCCTTGTAAAGACTAGTCCAAAGCAGTCCAAAGAGCTGTGAGCACATCTGTGATGAAACACCACACTGAGACACTTTTAAACTCTTAGAAAGAGCTGGGGAATGGGAAGTTACACTGGGTAACAATCTATTCGACTTAAAGGAGAACTAACTCCAATATTGCATTAATAACGGAAAGCAAATGATAAACACAATAGAACATATAGTAAGTGTTAGTCATAGAGATGGCTGATGAAGTTGTTTAAGGGAATAATCAAATATCCTTGGTTACTTTTGTTAAAAATCATGAAAAGATCCTCTTATCTGAGGAATAAAAAAGCTTCATTTAGACACATAGCTATTATTAAATGTTGATTATAAACAATAATGCAGAGGCAAGTGGTTCAAGACCCAGCCCTGGGTAATAGTTCCATCATATATGATGTGGTAGGTAGGTTGCCAATTTTAGCAAAGGGAGCTGTGAAACGTTTATCAACTAAAATTAAACATTTTCAAATCTGCACATTTTGACAGCATACACTCAGACTTTAAAAGGGACTCAGTAAGCATATAGTTTTTTACTCCAAACTACATTGCTTCACCCACAAACCCATGAGAACGTTCCAATAATATATCTGGGTAATAATAAAAAACTTAGTCAAAAAAACAAACACCTCCCTCCCTCCCAAACCCAACACTCAGTAATACCTGTGATCTAACCAAGAAGAAGGTAAAACATGCAACTGCTGAGAATGTTATCCCAATCTCCTCTAAGGGGTAACCAAGACAGAAAATATTCCCTTCTTCTCCACTCCTACCTCCATCAAAATCCAGGACATGTAAGCTGAAGTTAGAAATCTCCAGTTTCAAAGAGGCAGGCTCCTTCATATAAGAATAATTTGATGTTTCAAAAGAGTAGCACTGGAGCCATGACACTGCACCACCTTCTGAAAACCTTAAAATAGAGGCAAAACATTTCCTACAATGGCTTTATATATTCTATTTTTTTCTTTTTTTTAAGGATGCCCAGACAAAATATGTATTTCACTTAGCATGTTTTTAACATTTGCAGCTGCATAACAAAAGAGAGGCTGGACATGACCCAGCAACGTGCACTTGCAACCTGAAAGACAACCATGTTCTGGGCTGTGTCAAATGCAGCGTGGCCAGCAGGTCGAGAATATCATTCTGCTCCTCTTCTCCGCTCTCCTGAGACTCTCCCTCGAATCCAGCTCTGAGGTGCCCAGAATAGGAAGTACATTGATCTGTTGGAGCGATTCCAGAGGTGGGCCACCAAGATGATTAGAGGTATAGAGCATCTCCTCTATTAGGAAAGGCTGAGAGAATTGGGATTGTTCACCCTGGAGAAGAGAAGGCTTCGGGGTTACCTAATTGTGGCCTTCCAGTTCCTGAAAGGAGCCTACAGGAAAGATGGAGAGGGATTTTTACAAGGGTGTGTAGTGACAGGACAAGAGGGAATGGCTTCAAACTGAAGGAGGGAAGATTTAGGTTAGCTATTAGGAAAAAATGTTTTTACCCAGGGGGTAGTGAGGCACTGGAACAGCTTTCCAGAGAATTTATGAATGCCCCATTCCTGGAAATGTTCAAGGCCAGGTTGGATGGGTCTTTGAGCAGCCTGATCTAGTGAAAGGTGTCCCTGCCCATGGCGGGGGGAGTTGGAATGAGATGATCTTTAAGGTCCCTTCCAACCTACACCATTCTGTGAAAACAGTCAGTAGAATTGAATCACCTGCTTTAGCTGAATCTCCAGTCAGCTCATTCCCTAGAAGGGTCTGGAAGAATTTACACTTATTTTTAAAATTTTGTTATTCATTTGAACATTGAGAATTTGGTCAGATGATAGGGTAAGTTAGGAAGGCTGTGTTCATGATGTTAAATAATTCTGAGAGACCCCTGCTTGGTGCCCTTATACGCTTAGGGCCACAGCAACCATGACAAGCATCTGGGAAGATGCCTTCCCTAGGTTTGGCTGGCAGGAGCTTTGTCTTGAACCTGAAGGTAGTGGGAATTCTCTAGATAACTTTTGGATGTTTCATTATTTCTTTGCCTTGGGCATTGGTCTCTTTTTTGTTGTCTGTAAAAAATCAGTTTATGTATTCATATAAGAAGTGTAAAACTTCTGCGTAACAGGTGACAAGGCTCTGTGTAGGTGTGTCTGCAGGAAATTACAATGATCCATGACTGTGGTTACCCAAGGTTTAGACACTCATGCATCACTGTGAAGCTTTAGATTTACTTGTATCCTACCATGAAAGTCATAAAGAAATGAAGAATGTGTACATTTTGCTGTTTAGTAAGCTGTAGATCAGCAGGGATATGAAGGCCAAACTCTAAATATAGATAATGTAGTTTGTTTAAGATCTGTAAATATAGTATGAAATTGGAGTTTTCTTTCTG
This sequence comes from Pseudopipra pipra, assembly GCF_036250125.1. Classification (NCBI taxonomy): domain Eukaryota; kingdom Metazoa; phylum Chordata; class Aves; order Passeriformes; family Pipridae; genus Pseudopipra; species Pseudopipra pipra. The sequence goes on from NC_087552.1 coordinate 50,055,934, forward strand.
TCTTTTGTTTATTCACTTACCTTTTTATTAGTTGACTGCTTTCTACCCCCATTTCATTCTTCTTCATTACCCTCCTCAACAGTGCAAGAGATTGCTGCATAGATAAATAGACCAAAATTGTTGTTGGTAAGAAAGGACACTCTTTCAAATACTCCTGTTAATATTCTCAGAGAGCAAAGAAAAGTGACTTCCTGAAACAAATTTCTTTACTTTTTTTGACATTTTGTAGAAAAAACCAGTATTGAATCATCTTTAATCCTAAGGGCTCAGTCTTTAACTTAGCTGTAGTGTGTGGGGAGGAAGACATTTGAAAGTATTTATTGCCTGAGAGACAAGAAAAAATAGGAAAAGTGGTGATCTAGTGCAAGAGTAGAAAACATGAATCATGGTGGTTTGGTTTTTATTTTCCTCAATCTAGTATGAAATAAGAGCAACCAGGCAGTCTTATTGTTAGAGTCTTTGAATTAAATTCTTCTGAGTGCCAGGATTCTAGGTACTTCTATAAAAATTACTAGGGCTTGCAGCATGTGTAGAAACACTCCATGAGTATTTATGTATCTCATTTGACACAGGACAGAAAGCTATTCCAGAATGACTTCACATCAATTACTGCTACTGAGACGTTGTTCCAGTTAAGAAAGGTGCATTCAAAAAATAGTCTTGTCATTGTAACAAAATATTGTCAATAAAGTATGTTAAAATTATGATTTTTTTTCTGTTGAAGGTGGCATTTGACAAACTATGTAACTGATCTTTACATGGTGTGATTAAGTGTTGTAAAAATAAGTCTGCCAATTGTATACAAGCTACTTTACCTTGCATGACTGCTTCAGATATATTTTAATTTAGGTATAGCTAGGGATAAAAGCTTGACTACATAAACTCTAATTGATTGATGCATGAATTTATATTCCTGGATCACAGAGCAGTTAATTACTAAACCCAGAAGTCCTGCTTAATTTGAATCTGAGAGTCTAAAACATGTGACAGCAAGCCCTCCCCTCTGCTGTGTCTCAGCGTGTGGCTGGAGCTGTCAGGTGTACAGACACCATCCAGGGGGTTGGAGACCCTCCATAAAGATGTATACTCTAACCAGAAGAGAAAAAAATAATTTTTTCAGTCATTTTGGAAGAAAGCTAAGAAAGGAGGGAAGCTAGGACTTGTCTGAAACCACTTTTTTTCTGTGAAATATACAGCATACTTGGTATTTCAGTGGCTTGGGTAATAAATACTCTTTCATTTTAATTATTTATTTATGTATTTATTTTTAAATACTACATAATATCATCTTTTATGCCACCAATACTACTGCCTATGAGCTTGATGGAAGGGTTACTGTTGTGGTATCATAGTACAGGAACTGCCTTAGTAATGGTTAATACAGAAGCCTGTATGATTAAATTCCTGATAAAATGATGTTAGTGGTACGAACCTGGTTTTGAGGCTCCTAGATGAGTGGAGCCCATTCTGCAAAGTGATTGTTTTTATGAGGACACCTCACATTTGACAAAATGGATACTTCTCTGAAACTCTGCTGCACCTGGGGGAAAATTGGAGCTTTGCTGCACTGAGCTCCATCAAAAGACTACCTGGTAGTTTTCACCAGCAGATTTAATTTTAAATAAAATGTCTGTTATAAATATTTATTAATCTTCTTTACTTTTAAACACAAAAAAAGGAATCCAGAAGAAAAATATGCCAAACTAACATAAAGAGTCTGATTAAATTTTGGAGATGCAGAGGTAGGACTCAACCAAACAATTCTAATTTTCGTGCTGTGGTATTGTACCTTGTTTAGTTTGCAAGGTTCCTTTCCTGGTAGACTGTAACAGCTGCCAAAGCACAGCTTTAATGAATAAGGACTGGTTTATCCTTGACTGTAAATGATTTTTACTTTATTCTCCCCTGCATCAGCTATATCCTTGAGATGCATCCTTTCATGTAAAAGAGGTTTAGACAGTAGAATGAAAAACATCAGACTATAAAATGTACATGCTATGAGGAATTTAAATTTCATGCTCAAATGTTGTGCTAGTATTATGGTTGATGGAAAATTACACTTGAGCATGCTCACTGCAGAAGTGGTTTTTGACTAAACAGAACTTTTGTATGAAAATAGGTGCTTTCCCCAGGAGTAGAGACTGACCTACAAAGGACAGCTACAGAACAAAGCACACAGATTTTCCTAGGAAAGCTACAGCAGTGTTTCCAAACTTTGACCAAAATACTTGGATTTTTATATTCTTTTCATCCTCATATATAATCCAACATTTTGTTTATGGCTATCACCTACAAACTAAATTCGTAGATTTGCTGGGAAATTTAAGAATGAAATATAAGCATGCATATACATCATCAGAAACTAGGTAGCAATGAATTTAGTCAGAAGGTACTGCTGTACACAATATTTCCTGCATTGCTCAGAGAGGCTGTTGGAGGGCATATCAGATTTGATAGTGAAAGTCTGGAAATGCTCTGAGTGATGAAGCTATCCATCATGAGGATTAACTCCTGGGTATCAGTCTGACTTAGTAATGGCTCCAGACTATGAAACTTCTTCCTGCTCTAGCTTGCTTCTGTACAAATATATGGGGAAGTCAGCTCAACCTTTCCTGGTATCTGAGGGCTTGTTCATCTTGTTAGATGAGCAAGAAAACTTAGCACCTCTCTGATGCAGCACGGACTTTGACCCTGCAGATCATCTTGGAAGCAAGGGCCATTTGAATATGGAAATGGGGCTATGCTTAAGCTCAAAGTCTTTTTGCCTTATCTGCTTTCCCATCAGAGATTTTTCTGGGAAGTTTTTTTACTTTTCTTGAAGTCAGCCCTGTCCTTCTTGCATTCTTTTGTAGAAAAGGCAGCAAAAAATTTCCATATGTCTCTACAAATAGCAGGAATTTGTCACCTTGGGAAGAATTGTAGTAATGACTTGAGAGATATCAAAATTGGAAGCTGACATTATACTTAATGTTACTCAGGAATCAAGGAATGGCACTGTTTATGTTGTAAAGATAAGTGAAACTGGCTGTTTTCTGTAATGGCCCCCTTTTGCAATTTAAACTTAATAGGGAATATTTAATCCTTACTGAATTAAATGCTTCAATTTTTTTCAGAAAAAAAAAATCAGGTGTTGTTTGTCCGTTGTGTACAACTTAAAACTGAAAAGTCACAGACCAGAGGATCATTCTACTTGGCAGTAAGTGGCATTTATCTGCCTCTGAGAGGCAGATTAATCTAGATGATTTTGTGGGCTCTCTTTTAGTTCTTCATGTTCACAGCAAGAGAAAATTCAATCAGTTGAACTCAAAGCCGAATAAAAAATATACGTAATTTTTTTGCAATATATAATTAACCTGTGTCAGGCATTTCCCCGAGATATTATTGCAGACAGATTGTAAACAGGAGCCTGCAGTCTTAAACTTTTATATGTCTTTTCACAATATTTACAGTTGCATTAGAAGTTGGAATTATAGAAGGAATATAAACATTCTTACTTCCACTTTTTTATAAAATGGAAAGATGAAATCGGTTAGTTTCAAATTTTCATATTTTAGAAAACCATACATCATTCTATATTAGGCAAATGCTCAAGGTCTATGTGCCAAATTCTGTGCTCTTTAATTGAGCGATGGCTTTTGCCTGACAAAGGCATATGGAATTCAGCCCAGTTGTGTTATGCCTTCTTTTATGTGAGTCTTTCTTCACGCACTGCTGTGTGCTGCAAATTAGGATGCCCTACTATGACAATGCAAGTCCTAAAAAAATTCATCTGTTTTCATGGGTAGGAAATTATATCTCTCCCCCATCATTAACCAACAAACAGTGTCTCCCATTCAGTATTCTGTTTACCACTGAAGAGTTTGACACATCTTTAAACGTTTTATTGTTTCGGGTTTAAAAGATTCTGTGTTGCTGACAGAGCAGTTGCACAGCTGGCTGGCCGGCTGTACTTAAAGCACTAATGTAGTTGGAGCACAGCTGTGGTGAAGAAAATAATGAAAAAATCCTAACTTTTAAGATTAGTCTTGTTTGTGATAGAATTAAGAACATGTTCCCATAAGTTTAGGAAGACAGATTTGTATTGCTGCGATAGTAAAACAGTACTAGAGTTCATGGAAGATGAACTAAAAATTTTTTTCTGTGATGAATGCTTTGAAAAATCTGTTGAGAATGTTGCTGATTTGTGCTATTGGAATGAGCAAATTTAGAGATGACTTGATATTCATAGCACATCTGAGTGCTGCATATGCTGAGCACCAAATTCCACCAAAGACATCAGCACATTGCTTCTTGGTGAGTCTCTTTGCACTAAGGAAAATACATGCTGCTGAGAGATGGATTATTGTTGTTGAGGGGAAAAAGCGTAGACAAACTGTGTGGGCAAAGAATAGATTTCAGCCCGGAGCTTATTGTAAGAAAAAAAGGAGTCAGCTGTTTCTTAATATACTATATTATAACAGAATATACAATCTGTTTTAGACTTAAATAACTTTATGATTTCTGAAATGCATAACAACTTTGATGATTTTAATGTGTTGCCAGTGTTTAAGCTAACTTAATTGGTATAATCCTTTTAAATCTCTTAGGACTATTCCATCAGTTTACTGACTATTCCATGAATCAGTCAAGGAATATGTGAAAATACATCTAGATTTTGGAATGGAGAAAAGTTTCCTCTGCAATTTCAGAAATGCTCCTCAAGTCCTGGGAACTGTTCTCGAGTATAAACAAAGCCCTTTTGGTTTTTTTCCAATATCATATCTTACTTGTATTTCTTTTTTTAATTATTGTATGACTTAAAAGGAATAGAAGGGCAGGGAAGTCTGTTGCAAGGGTGACATATGCCTCATTGTGCAGATGATGATATATCACCAAAATCTGGTTAGAAAGCACAGAAGTGCCCTGTGGGGGCACTAAAGGGCTCTAAACAGAGGGCTCTAAACAGGTAATAGTATAAGTATTTTTAAAGTGGAGAAAAAGAAGAAGTTTGTGTCTCTCTTTTAAGCTTCTCTAGGAGTACTTCAGCAGTAGAAAAAAATGGCTCAGCTTCAGTGGTTATTAGCCGAGGGAGAGCTGTCGATCACCTTGACTCCTTTGAACTACTCACTGTAGAGCCTATTACAATAGTTGCCAGTGTTGTTGCCTATACTTTGGGGACCCAAACAGTTTTGGCTTGAAATTAATTTATGGAGTTTCATAATATTTTTTTTCAGAAATATTTTCTTCTTCTGATTTGGGGTTGGTTGAGTTGAAAGAGGAAAACACTGTGTGCATACAAATACTGGGGTGCAAAGGTCTCCGCAAAACCATACCCAGCAAAGGCTTCTGTAGCTTTCTGTCTGGGGCATTGCCTCGCCTTGCTCTACCAATATAAAATGAAATTATCTTTCACAAGTAGAGCAACTGGTGTGAGTTGAGAAGTGTGGTGAGAGCAGAGCGAGCCAAACAGCAGAAGAGAGAGGGAAATTTCAGGAGGGTCAGGAAAATTGTTCAAAGAAAGAAGAAATCAAAGAGTACCTTCAGGGCTGGAATACATTTTACCTATTCTATTAAACATTTGGCTTCCAGCTGCCTGATTTCTCACAAAATCCCACCCTGTCGTTTAAGACTGAAGACTCAGCAAGAGCCTCTTTTCCTCAACCTGTTCAGGCACCTCTCCTTTTGCCCATGGCTCCTGAGCATGACAGGCTTGGACATGCTTCTCTTCCCATCCAGATGCTGAACACGTGGCTCTGGATCCCACTTTCAAAACCTGCTCAAAGAGAAATGCGACAAAAAAGAGACTAGTTTTAGCAGCTGACATTGCGGAAGAAATAAAGGAGTTGTCATTTGTTATTAGCTATTGTAATTTAAAAAATTACTTGTAGCAGTCACCAGAACTCTGGTCTTCTGGCTAGAATAGAAGAAAGACCTTTTTTGCCTTTCATAAGAGAACCCCAGTGTGATGGATTTGGTTTATTTGTCTATACCTGTGCTATGTTCAGTAGTGTTTATAAAGCACTGGGATTCTGGCATGAACATGGCCAGAAAAAAATTATAGGTATTTCTGAAAGAGCCAAGCATTTCCTTTTGAAATGGATGGTGATCAGTGCTTTGAAGTCCCTTAGAATATATCAGCATCATTAGGGTGTGAGGTACCTTTGACAAGTGCAGCAAGGAACCACCCTGAACTTAAACCGAGATCTTCTAAGCTCACATTGTGAACCTGTCAGAAGGTAGGATGAGTTTAACAGTACAGCACTTCTCTGCCTGACTTTGCAGGAGAGGTGGTAACCAAACTGTAGCTAGTGCCTGTATGTACTTTCAAATACAGATATGTGGTCTTCATATGTCTTACTTGCTAATACTTAGTAAACAATATGCATATCTTTAAAGGACTTGGTTCATCACTTGTTTCTATTGATCATCTGTAGGCAAATAAGGGTTTTCTTGTAGACATATGCTGTTAAAAATAATAAAATTCACAGCATTGAGCAGTACCTGATGCCATATAGTTTCACTGTTGGAGTATATTAGTACTGATAATTCAGTGTTATTACTTCCACTTGTACAAAGAGTCATTAGTACTAAGAAGTAATAATTAAAGTACTCAACACCTGAATTATTTTTATTAGGAGAGAAGAAGGAAAATGTATTGTTACTGTAGATGCTAAGAGGTTAATATTTGTAGTAGGACAGCTCTGAACATCTTTCTGAAAAGAAAGGGAAAATTTGTCCCTAGAGGGATCAGGAAAACTCTCTAATAAATCTATTCTTTAAATTTGCCAATGGCTTTGCATAGTAAATGAAGTTAAATCAGTAAGAATTTTCCTGCTATTCAGATGAAATAAAGCTCATAACATAACCAGTGTTTGACATATTGCTGGCTGAAAAATGTCCAAGAGATTTAGATCCACCTTCCCACATGGAGTAGGATTTAATAGCTTGTTCCTAAGTATCTTTTTCTAGTTCATTGTTTAAAAAATGTGCTCTTTTCAACAACAACAACAACAAAATTATTTGAGCTTAAAATTATAAGGAGCATTTGTTTTGCATAAAGACATAAAGTTAGAAGAACCATTTTTCATATAGAATTTAATAATTATTCCAGGAATGCAAGAATCTCTTTACAAATAAATGCTTAAAATTCTTAGTTAATTATATACTCTTGTATTTTATCATATTAGGTTAACATCTTAATTTTCAGGAAGGGCAAGAAGGAGGACCCCAGGAACTACAGCCCTATCAGGCTCGCTTCAGTGGAATGTAAAATCATGGAAGTATTGAAAAAGACCTGGAGGGCAACACAGTCACTGGTCACAGCCAGCACAGCTTCATGAGGGGGAAGTCCTGCTTATCCAACCTGGTGACAAGATAACCCACCTAGCTGATCAAGGAAAGCCAGTTGATGTAATCTTTTTGGACTTCAGCAAAGCTTTTCATACTGTCTCTCACAGGATCCTTCTGGACAAACTGTCCAGCACACAGCTGGATAAACACATCATACAGTGGGTGAGCAATTGGCTCATGGCTCGAGCACAGAGGTCAATAGTGAATGGGGTAACATCAGACTGGTGACCTGTCACAAGTGGGGTTCCACAGGGCTCCATCAGTGGCCCAGTTCTCTTCAACACCTTCATTAACAACTTGGACATAGTGCTTGTAGGAATATTTCGTAAGTTTGCCAATAACATTAAATTGTGAGGAGCTGTCAACTCCCTCGAGGGCAGAGAGGCCCTGCAGAGAGACCTTGACAAGTCAGAGAGATGGGCGATCACCAACTGTGTGAAGTTTAACAAGGGCAACCAGATTCGACACCTGGGATGGGGCAACCTTGGTTGTGTATATAGAGTAGGAAACGAGGCTAGAGAGCAGCACTGTGGAAAGGGACCTGTGGATTCTGGTTGAAGGCAAGTTGAATATGAGTCAGTAGTGCCCTGACAGCCAGGAGGGCCAACCATGTCTGGGGGGCATCAGGCAAAGCATTGCCAGCTGGTCAAGGGAGGGGATTGTCCTGCTCTGCTCTGCAACTGGTGCGGTCTCACCTTGAGTATTGTGTGCAGTTTTGGTCACCACAATATAAAAAGAACATTAAACTACTAGAAAGCATCCAAAGGAGGGCCATGAGGATGGTGAAGAGTCTGGAGTGGAAGCCATATGAGGAGCAGTTGAAATCACTTGGTTTGTTCAGCCTAGAGAAGAGGAAACTGAGGGGAGACCTTGCTGCGGTCTTCAACATTGTCACAAGGGGAAGAGGAAGGGCAGGCACTGATCTCTTCACTTGTCACCAGTGAGAGGATTCAAGTAAACGGCATGAGCTGAGTCAGGGGAGGTTTAAGTTAGATATCAGAAAAAGGTTTTTCACACAACGGGTGGTTGAGCACTGCAAGAGACTTCCCAGGGAAGTGGTCACAGCCCCAAGCCTGACAGAGTTCAAGTAGCATTTGGATGACACTCTCAGGCACATGGTATGACTTTTGGTGTGTCCTGTGCAGGGCTAAGCATTGGACTCGATGATCCTAATGGCTCACTACCAACTCAGTATACTCTATGATTCTATATATCTATAAATCATATATATTGATGCAACAATATCATGTGCTTTTTCCTAGTTTGGAATTCAAAAATGTATCTAAGTGGGCATCTATTTTAAACTAAGACAAATTGTTCTTTAATACTTTCAAAAACCTTGTTAGTTAATATGTCAAACTGTTGAATGAATTGGCAGAATAAGTGGATGTAATGATCCCTGTAGGTGACCTTGAACTGTGAAGCCATAAATAGACCATAAATGCCATTTTCAAAATATGACATGGTGTTTTATTCTCAATATACAGCATGCTTGGAACTCCAGAAGTGGTTCAAGCAGAGACGATACATTCCCAAACTATACCAGCATTACCATAAGAATAGAATGGGAAATGAATGATAGTTTCTTTAGCTATAATGTCTTAATTAGATATATGTGATGAACTGATTTATATGTGGAAAACTTAAAATGCAGACTTGTTCCTCTTATCATTTGAACTCCCACAACTTCATGTTTTCACATTTAATGTTTTCATATAAACTGATAACATTTTCAGTAATCCCAAATGAATCTCTTTAACTGATATGTCTTGGTTCCTCAAAAGTTACTGAAAGTTGTGGGAAACAAGTTACTGCAATTTTATGTGCTTAATTTTGTACAGGAATGGTCACACATTCTTCAGCAATTTGTTTCCTATATCCTTCCTTGAGTTCAACACTAATGGTATAAGTAAGCTTCCCTCAAATATATTAGCATAATTAATGATTTCCTGCTCGAAGTATATACAAATAAAAACTCATTTACAATAAGAAGTATGAATTGCCTCAAACCATAATATAATTTTAATTTAAAATGTGGTTTTCAGCACTCAGTAACTTGTTTCCTTTCCAACAGTAACTGTGATCTCTCTCTTACAGCTTGTGTATCTCTGTATATAGAAATACAATATAAGCCTTCAGTAACAAAGCAATGAAGAAATCAAAATGTGGATAGATGGCTCAAATCATACTCCACCGAATATAGCTGCAGCAGTCTGCTCTTATGCAGCAGGCTTTGATTATAACTCTAATTCCTTCTTCACATAGTCTGCCTCCTATATTAATGTGTCAATTCAAGTACTCTTTACTCTTGTCCTACATTTGATTAAAAAAGAAAAAAAATCACATCTGGGCTATATAATTTTAGAATAGGCTCCATTAGTAATTGGTGACCTTGGTTGACCTTATTTTTTGTTTTAGAAATATGCATATTGCATAGCTGAATGAGCTAAAGACCTATTTTCTGAAAGAACATAGAAACGAGGAGAAAGGAGAGCAAGCCTAATCTGAAATCAGTGTGTAACATGCAATCACACAAGAGGGTAGGGAGAACAAGAGGCAGGCATAATACACCAGATGTGGCTAGTGGCAATATTCAAAAACTTCTCTGCAAGTAATATGGATGAATTATCTTCACTTACCCTCATTTCCCTTCACTTTGCAATATATTGCCTATAGAAAGTGGTGTGTAGGTCAGTGTAATGATGAGACTGTATACAGGGGAAAATTCATATATGTAAATTGTGGGCCAAACCTGCACAACTGTGTTGCACCACCATGGGGAAAGTTGCGCTGGGACATACAGTCTGTTTTGCCTTTATAATTCCTGATTTAGACCCCTGAAATCCTGAGCTTCCCATTCCAGGGTGCTAATGATCATAAAAGGTATTTTGTATACAGATGCAAATGATTGCTTTCATGGTCCTCAGAAAATAAGTACTATCCACAGGTGTGAAGGTGGGGAGGCATACCTTCAGAAGCTGTGAAGATTTTCTCTGAGGGTGATTATAGAGGAATGGTTAAGATGTTTGCTTTTGTTTTCCTTCTCCAAAGAGTCTAATCAGACTCACATGGCTTAGGAATAAGAAGTGCAAACAAACCCAAAACAGATGTCAGGTCTCAGCTTTCCTAAATATTCTATTTCTGTTACTCATTGCTGTGGTGTGTGGACTCCTCTGGGAAGTAGTCCACCAAAACATGTTTCTTTACTGATGTCTGGGAGATTTTCACACACTGAAAAAGTTCTACATTTTTCCTTTTTGAGTAACTTTAACCTCAGCAAGAAATTAGTTAATTAATAAATGAAGAGGAGTGAATTAATTATGAATTGAAATGGCAAAGATTGAGATTCTCTGCAAAATTTCTTTGTCATATGTGCGCACGCAAACTAGGAAGAAGATAAGGTCATACAGAAATGATTTCAGGGAAGGACAAGGGAGCAGGTGAAGAAACACTTGAAGTAGCAGAGCCTGGGGGAGTTGTTGCTCTGGAGAATTTATGGCATTTGGTTTTGGGGCAAACACTTAACCTGTCACTTGCTTTAAAATGGGAGAAAACACACATGCTTGTACTGATTAGTGAGTTGGAAGTAGAGAGGAAAGGGATAGAGGGGGTGAGATACTTGTGAGGCTTCCATACATTTAAATTCTGCTTCTAGAAACATAATAGAATTTTAGGGAAAAACATCTCTCTAAGTATATAAAAACTTTTTGAGTAAGAAATATTATGATTCTTATAACATAATGTTCTGAAGGCATGCTTTGAGTTGTTCTTTTTTTGTTGAAAGCAAGGTAGAAAATCAGTGGCTGAACAGACTGCAGTACTGGATTTCATTTCAGAGTTTTATATCATTCTATGAAATCAGCTGGCAAAAATGAATTCACATTTACTTGAAAAGGTAGTAGCTCATGTTCCAAAAAAAGGGCTGAAAGGCTACCAGATGTATTAAAAATAACAATATGTCAAACAATGTAGATATTTAATGACCTGTTTTAGAGACTAATAATTTAGCAGCCTAAGTATCATATTTCTTATGGAAACTTGTATCCATGAATTCCAAACATTCTAAGTATATGGTGGAGAAAACATTGATTTAGAGTCAAAAGACCGGATATACAAACAAAAAAGTATGAGAGTGACGATGTGGAAAGATGTCTGTTAAAATGGGTGAAATAATTTTGTAATTACTGTAAACATGGCAAAATATAACTTAGCCCTCTCAAGAGTGTCCTTAAAAAGGAATAAAGTGCACAGGGGAATACTAAATGAAAGAAAACCTGTCCAGAAATAGCTTTTCTATTTTGCAATTTTGGCCTTACAGATTGTATTATTCGTTATGTTAATTTAACAGGATTTAGAGAGCTTTTTTCCTAGTGGTAGAACGCCTTGGAAAAATATCTTTAGGGGAAACTGAAATTTACCTCCTCCAAACCATTTCGCTTAAGGATTTCGTCATGGAATCTGTCCTTATGTGGTTACAGATGAATCAGGCTTTACTGGAGAGTGAACTACCAGCTATATAATCAGCTTACAGGTGAAGAAGAGCAACAGAAATAGATGGAGTGACATATGGGAAAAGATAAAATGGTGTTAAAAAATGCATAGTTTGCCTTTAGAAATGACTTCGTCTGTGATGGGCTTTGATGATAGTTTGCAGCTATTGGGAAAAGTGTGAAATAAAAAGAAGGAAATGAAGTTGTGTGAAACTCAGAGTATTTTTGTTTACACCAAGATTGAATTCAGCCATATGTTTTCTGTAGAGGTAGCTGTACATTCCTTTCAGCCTATATCCAATAGATTTTTAACAAGTTTGTGCTCTGTGAATAAAGAGGGTTTACAGATCTAATATTTCACTAGCTCCTTGCCACCCATATCTCTCTACAGATCACATCTTCATAGGATTTCGAAGTTTGTTGTCTTCATTCAACAAATAAGAAGGCTTCCAATGCGACCGCAGGAGCATGTAGGTATCCCAACGCAGGCTTGTGCATCACCTGTAGAGCCCGGAGGAAAGCCATGTGAGGGTTCTATGAACCATGGTATACTGATACTGACTTGTTTAAAGTGGTTTATCAAAGTTTACTCCAGATATGACAGGGCAGGGTATTGAACCGGCTTGACTTCTCATGTCCCGTTTTGATGTTACTGTGTCATACTTCCTCTCTTTAGTTAGACATGTGGTTGTGTTTGGGGCTTGGCATGATGGGAAATACTACTGAGGTGTGAAAGGAATCCTATCCCATATAGAAATATTACTCAATTAAGCACTTGTACAGGCAGAAATTGGTAAGCAGTTAGTCAGAGGTGATGAGTTATCCTCTTCCTATGATGATACCTCATTTTTTCCCGAAAGAACACAGACTCTTTAGCAGCTGGAAATCAATTCATTTCATTGTGAATCCTGCATTACAGCAACATGAGGTTGTAGTCAAAACTGAATTAGTTTCAAACAATATCTGCAGTGTGAACAAGACCTTCCTTCAGCTTTACCTTCAGGCTTCCCTTCTTCCTGCTTTATCCTCTCAATTCTTGTAATTTTGTTGGTATGTGAAGCAGGCTGTTGTTCTCTTCTCAGTGGTGCCAGGTGGTCATCTTTCCTTTGTGGTAGTTTTACTCAAGCAGTTGGCTTCCTGGTATCTGGATCTTTTTTCTCATTAGTTGACTGTTGCTTCATAAATGATTGAGCTGCTGCTTCAGTTGACAGGTCAGTAGACTCCCGGACAACATCAAGTATCTCCTTGAGTTACCTCTCTTCCTCTTGCTGCTTCTGCTTTTTGCTGTGCCTGGCATTCTGGTTCTTCTTCACTGAGATTATTGTGTGGAATAAAAATCTGCATATACTTGTTACTTTTATTTCTGATTTTTTGCTGATCTATTACTTTGTGTCCCATTGTATTGTTGGCCTCAAGCTCTAGGATTTTATATAGACAGTTGGGCTATTTTGATTTTTTTTATTACATATTTACTGTAAATAGTAAAACAATTGATAATTTTAGGTAGGCCACAGTGGTTAAATTCTGTGTGTTTTCTTTGTGCAAATGTTTTGGACGCTTTTATAGTTTCTATTCCTGATCAACTACCTGTGAATCTTTTTGGTTAATGATGTTAACAAAGACTTGAGACTAGATTTTATCATCTATTTCAGAAATGCAATGTAGGTAACATAATTAAGCTTCTTGATAAGGAACCAAGATCTGTTTTCAATTGAAAGATATAGGTTAATTAGTACAGAATGTAGATCAGAGACACTGCACTGCAAGACTTTTGTTTTTCAAACTCTGATCTTCAGAAGTCAACGTGTGTTTTTCTATTGACTGTGCCAATGAATGGATGGATAGTGTGTTTTTCAAAATCAGACTTTAAAGTAGACTGCCAGCACTGCTGAATCTTTTAGAAAAAAATTGAAGCCAGAGCATTTTCCTCAGTGTAGAGCATTAGTCATGCATTAATGGGCTTCTCTAAAATTTTCTATCTTTGTCACATGGTTCCATTTTTGTCAAAAAGGACTCAGACTGAGCACTCTGCCTGCTCTCTGTTTGCAAGAAATGTATCATAAAACTATGATGGCTTCATGTTTGCTTTTAATTATTTCTGTTTAAAGAGGCACACAAGGAATATTCTTAGGCCATAAACAGCTTTTGTCTTTACATGCATTGTCTATGTTTGTGAGGTGAAGTGAGGCTGAGGTAAAATGCTCTGGGATATAGCAATATTTTATTTTATTTTATATTTGTGTATTTAAATTTCATTAATCTTGCATGTGTACTTCATTGTATTGCCACTATAGTAAGAATATGACAGCAATAGCTTATACCAAATTATTAAAACCCCCAGGTTTACAAGGTGATCTACAGTAGCAGGTTGATATGGAAGGTAACACTGTCTCCATTACTTTCCTGATCACTGTCATGTGACTAAAAGGTTTGAGAGCATAAATCATTTGACATGCGACATCTGAAACCAGTGCATAGCTGTTACGCAGGAGGACTAGAAGCCCTCCCCCAAGCCTGCTCCTGCTGAGCTTATTTTTTCTTACACTTTTGTTATGGTACATGAGTGAAGGATCATAACTGCAGCTAAAACCAGGTGGGACCTGGGCGACAAAGTCATCTTTGATTATCTGAGCCTCAGTTTTGTAGTAGGCACTAAGCCAGAAGGAGCCTTGTGACATGCTAGAAGCCAGGGTGTTTTTTGTCTTGAGTCAGTGGGTACCAGCCCATGACTTGGGCATTGAATGGTTGTGTTCCTCTCACCTTTTTGTGTCCCTTCTCATGCTTCTGACTGAATGGCTCTTCCCTTCCTATGCTGAGTGAAATGTCAGCTATTCTTTTGTGCTCTTCCAGAGCTTTACCAGGATTCAGGAGCTGTCGGAGCTGTCTGCAGTCATTTGTGTGGGAGGTGTGTGAGGGGACTTACGCATTAACTGTGCTGAAATAATTACTGTATTTGACCTGAATAATAATAAAGTGGTATTTTTTGCAAAAAAAAAAAAAATCTGGACAAGGGATAGAAGAATATTTTACTCATTAAACTCTATACTCAATAATTCCACAAATTATAAAATGCCTTGATGAAAAGAAGCAATTACTTTTAAAAGACGTAGGAAGCACTATTCATGAAATAGGTACCATTTGTTATGATTTTTTTGTTCAAAATTTAAAATCAGAATACCGAAGTCTTTGGAGAATAAAATGTTAAGTAATTCTGCAGTCTTATTTTTTTTTAGATGCTGCAGTTTCCCTGTGTTGCCATGGCAACATACTTTCTGTATAATTGCCAGGCTGCCTTACAGTGATGCAAATAAGTAAAGAAGTTGTCACATGGTATGACCTAGGCTTATATTTGAGTGGAGATTTATTGCCCACAGAGCAGTAATAACACCAAAGATATCTGTCACCTGCAGAAGAAGGAATTACATGTTGCTGAAGTGCTGCAGAAACAAATGGCAGTGAATGTGAAGTGCTGGGCCTAGCTGTTACACAGAAGGACTAGAAGCCCTCCCCCAAGCCTGCTCCTGCTGAGTTTATTTTTTTTTATGCTTTTCTTATGGTACATGAGTAGAGAATCAGAACTGCAGCTAACACTAGCCCTAAGCATGTTATTTAGGAATTTAATTTGTCTTGGAGATACAAGAAGTCTGGAGCAAAGAAATTTGCAAAGAAAGAGCCATAGCTTTGACAATTGCCAGCAAAATTTTGCCCCTTCTCCAAGAGTAATTAGTGTTGGCATCCAAAGAACTCCTCTCAAAAAAAGAGTAAAAAAAGGGGGAAAGGAAGGGGGGAGGGAGAAAAGAGAAAACCAAAAGGGAACCGAGACAATAAAAAGTTTTCCTTAGTTTCTGTTTGAAAGTCAGTGCTTACGTCTTGAACACCCCTTCAGAAATTTTTGATGCGAAACACAAATCCCAGTGGTTCCTGGAAATATCCCCTTCCAAGAATACTTCTCTTGGCCAAACTTTCAGCCCTCAGTCCTCAATGTACTGTGATGTGCTACTCCATAAGGAAGAAAGCACTGCAGGGATGTCTTCGTGATGAGACCTGGGCATTTCTGACTAGCAACCTGAGAGTGCTCATCACCATATTCAGTTCAGGCAGAAAATAAGTTTCTTAAAATACAGATTTTAAAACATAAAAGTCAGAAAAGAAAAAAAAAAAGGCAAAACCAACAGCCCACCAAAAAAATGCTGTTCTGCATCAGTCTTAACACTAGTTGCTCCAAATCAGCCATTTTGGGGACACTGGAACTAGCTCAGATGTCCTGTATAACACTTGCTCAGAGGTTTTTGTCTCTTATGAGCCCTCTTTGTTCCTTAGTTAAGGATGGATTCTGCTAAAGCTCTCTCTTTCACTGCCTCAGCACCTCTGCTACGATAGGTGCTGGAGGATTACCCTATTCTTCTACATAAGACTGTTTATATTGTTTGTTGTTGGGGTTTTTTCAGCAGTTCTTTCTGGAAGATCTTCTGTTGGTCTTTGTTAAAACCATATTGTCCGTAGAGTGAGTTTCTCCTCCTTTGTTTTCTTAAGTATGGCTGTGAAGTTATGTCCTCTCTTGTGAGGCTGCTTGGACAGCAGTAGTAAGCAGGATGGTTTCTCACCCCTCGCTACCAAGGGTTAGGTTTATCTTCTCCTTCCCTTCAAATCTGCTTCTAATTTATTAGAATTGCAGCAATCTCACACAGATATCCACTATGTTCCTTAATTAGACTTCCTGGCTTCTGGCTCTTTCTGCAAGTTATTTTAAGGCTGTAAGAGAACTTCATCTTCCTAGATTAGGAGGAGGATTCATTGTTCATGCATAACAGAGGGTTTGTAACTTCCTACTTACCATTTGCTTCTTTCTCAGAGAAAATAGTATAAATAAAAAATCTGACCTCTTCTGCTTTCTCTTTGTCTAGGAAAGGTCTTGTCATTGCAATATGTATCATTGTAAATTGTGAGTTAGTATGGCCACATAATGGTGGTTTTCTCCATACAAAAGTGATGTGGGACAAAATAGTAAAAGTACAAAGTAGGAGAGCTGCTATCCATAAAACTACAGAATAGATTCAAATTGCATATAGCCCATAGCCTCACAGGAACCATAATAATATTTTTTTCCTCATTTTATTATTTTTTTTTTTAGGAGAAAAGTATGGTAATTGAGTATTTCAAATCATAATTGGATTTCAAGAGTCAGTTTTTGCCTTCACAGTATGGTTGGTCTTTGCACTATCCTTCTTGCAGGAATGGATTATCAGCTGGAATGGCAGAATGCAAAAAGCAATATCTGAGCATATCTGATAGATATTACCTAAGAACAACTATTATCCATCCCTTCTGTGCAGAAACTGTGAAAACATCACTGCAAATACTCTGAGCATACAAACTGAAGTCCATATACTTATGCCACTGAGACTCATGGTAGGATAATTCAATTTTTATTATTCAGGACACTCAGTTGTATCAAAACCAGATTCTTCCTTCTTACTGGTCCTAGAACTGTGATGTTTAAAAAATTATACTAATTGTCAGTGAATAAAAATGACTATGTCCATATTAATTCTCTATTAAGCTTGCTTTAAAACTCTAGTTATTTTAGATGTAAGAGTTACAAGAAAAAAGTCTTTGAAGGTTCTGTATGTGCCACCATTTAATCAAGAAAATCACTGCAATTCAGAATGGTTCTCATTATAACATTTTACATATCACATTAAAAAGAATATGTAAGTTGTTTGAAGGAGTAATGATTTTGTTGTTGTCTTTATAATGGCATGTTGGTCTACTACTCCTACCCAATGCTAGTAATAAAGATAATAGTCTATAATTGGTATGTCCAATAAAATGCTTTGAAATGGGAACACATAAAATTATTGTGTGAAGACAATAACCTCAGTAAGGTAGATGAAGATTTGCTTATATGAGTCTGTTGGGGAAAAAAAGTATTTCAAATATAATAAAGGACTTTTAAATTACAAGCTAAGTTTCTTTCCTTCCCTTTCTGATTATGTTTGGTTTTGCCCTTTTTCACATTCTCTCTATTTTATATTTTTACAACCCCTATTGTTCAAATGAGCCACTGATACGTAAAAGCCTGAGGGAAAATATGAGACATTCTCAACTTATGCCAACTCTTGTTTCATCCTCAACACACAAGCAAAGAAATGATCTTCTCTCCCTACTATTTCTAAAATAAATAAAAAAAAACCCTCCCTGTTATTTATTTTTTTATTTTGTGAAATCAACTTAAATTTCCATTAGTCATCCCATTGAAAATGATGAAGAAAAGCTATGGATTTCCATCCTGAAAATTATATCAATACTTTTTTAGATATCTTTCATGGGACTTCAGTGTATGAGATGCACTCTTAGGAACAGAGCACCACATCACTTTGGTTCTGCCACTTTTGAGGACGTGAATGCAGAAAAGAAATCCAGTATCTCAGGAGTTCTTTCCCTGCTGTTCCCATCAAAGTGCTACTAGTCTTGGGCATATTACAATGACAGCTTGTTTCCATGCTTGTAACCCCTTCTGCAAACTAAGCAGGAAACTATTTCTTACAAAGTCGTCTCCCTGGGGTGTCCTAAAGATTAATTGCTGTAAGTGCAGTTCCTGGAACACATAAAGTTCCTATAAGCATCCATCATTAAATGTTATATCCCCTCAAGTACTTAACCATATTAGCTTTTTTTACTTAAGTAGCCCCAGTGAAATCTGTTTCTATTAATTATTTTCACTATTTGCCACTATTCTTAAACACAAGTTAAATGGCTTTGGCTGTGGGAAAGCAAATTCATGAGACAGCTGCTTTCTTCTGTATTTAAAGTAAACATAGCACTGTCTTTTTGCATTACTTCATTCAATTACGTTTATCTTTGTCAATGAATTTTTTACTCCAGTGATTTTCTGACTCTTATTTTCCTTAACAGGGGAGGTACTTAAAAATATTGGAAGTACCAAAACTGTACAAAACCAAGAGCAGAGAAATAAAGAAGAAAATCAAAAAGCATCAAGCATCCTTGCAACTTGCAGGAGTCTCACAATTTCTGTACCAATTTGAAGAATAAGAAAGGTGGATGTGGCAATGAGGATTTCAGGAAGCTATGACTTGAGCTGACATGCAAAAAATAGGTATGTTTTTTTAAACCAATTCCATTAATTTCTAATCAGTTTAGTATTCAATTAAAAAATTGCTCAGAAGGCTGTTCTTAAAGCTCACATTCCTTATCTACCATTTTTCTACTCTTTCTATTCACTGGAGCTGCCTCCTCTCTCCAAGTGTAGTCTTACATATGCAAACCTAGAAATTCTCTGTCCTGGAGTCCTGTAGGCAGAAGGTTCAATTCCCTGAATTTTTCTGATTTCTTATTAGTATTCCTAGTGTATATACAAAGGTGTCTAAACATAATGAATACATTTTACAAAAACAAGTCAACCCAATCTCTTGTCCCCACTATCTTTTCACTAAACAAGTTGCAGTGACTCCCTCCATTAAGTAAACAGAATTTAAACAAATTATTTGGTTTAATCTGCAAGAATAGATAGGTAGAGAGCTAATGTGATGATCTAAATGAATTTCTCACCAACAGGGAAGGTACTTCATACCAGCTGCTGATGTGGTTGCATTCCTATCTTAGGGGCTTTTCTTTATTTCATTTTCCTTAACAATTTATTTTGTAGTATTAGCAATGTCAGGGTAACTCCAAATTTAGGAATGTCATCTCTCCTTATTTAAAGTAAATAAATACATAGATAAGTGTCATCAAGAAGCCAGTTCATTACTTAAGACATTCACAGCTAGACCAAGACAATCCTGATTCCTGCTGTATTTGAAACATTCCAACCAAGAGGTACTTGATATCTTCCTTGTCTTAAGAAGCACTTACCAGTATTAGAAGCTAATTAAGGCTAAATTTGTTATTATATCTAAGCATGTTCCTTAGCTGGGGGACACACAGTTCTACTAATTCCACATTCTCATTCAGAATCACAGAATATTCTGAACTGGAAGGGACCCACAAGGATCATTGAGTCCAGCTTTCAAGGTCAGGGATCAAACCCACAACCTTGGCATTATTAGTACCAGGCTCTAACTAACTGAGCTAATATCAGGGTACTTGTAGCCTTAAATTTGAGTACCTTGCTGAATCAGAACAAATTATGAAGCTTCTAGAAGGGAAAAAATTCATTTGCTCTAAATGAAAGAATTCACAACATAGATTTTGATTTCAGGAAAAACATACGTTCCTTTTCCACCCCAATGAAAAAACCCAACATATTACACTTGCCAAGTACCAGAGAGATATTAAGGACTTATTATTTTCAAATTTAAAATCTACCTTTGATTTATCTTTGTTCAAAGCCTTGGAGCTGTAATAAATTGTTGAATGATCTTATCTGGCTTCTGATATGTCCTTGGCAAGGACATATATAGCAGGCAAATTAAAATCTAGGACTTTTTGTAGGAGAACTCTTATCCTGGGATTCTGTAAATAAATATCTTGTCTGGGAATTTAAACTAGCTAAATTCATGTATCAAACTGTTCATGTACCAGAATATGACAAAATGCTGAGCATATGAAGCTGCCCAGAAATTACGGGTGTTTGATACACCAGGGATCACAACCCACATTTTTCTGTACAAGCAGTGATAGATTACTATGCAGCCAATGCACAAGGTTCAAGAATATAAAGCAGAAGGAGAACTTCCCCACCTCCCAAAGAATCATACAAAATTATCAGATGCTTTAAGCATTGTTCCCCACTGTTCATCTGCTGCATAACACTGTTTTTTTCATGCATTTCCTCCTTTTTTTTTCCATTCCAGAGTATCTAGCATTGTAACAAGGGCAGTCATCATCTGTCTCCCAGCAGCAAAAACTGCAAAGCAGATGAAAGCTAGCAAGTTACTGAGGCTGCCAAGAACTGGCCTGGGTGAAAATAGCCACAGTATCTCATTTACTACATGCTAAAATGACTGCACCAAGAATGTACTAACTACAGATGTGGAAGATGGAAAGATCTATGTCTTTCATGCCTCTTGGAAATCTCGTGCTTTGCCTGGATCCGACCATTTTCCTCTCAGACCAAGAGCCTTAATGACTCAGAAGACCCTAAAATTAATCTTTCCAATTTATCTGTAATTCTTCCATGGCAGTTTTAAAATTGTACTGTATGTACAATTTTACTGCTCTCAGATCACCTTGTTTGAGTGTGGATGTGGTTCTCTTGTGGCAAGCTATAATTTGATCAAAAGAGCATGCAATTCACAGTTCTTCAACAAAATGTTAAGCTACAGGTATAGTGGCAATTCTGGGATCTCTGGCTAAATTAGGTTTCCCAGTAGGAACCTCTATGAATTCCAAATATATTAATATATATTAGCAGAAATGAAAGATGTAGGAAATAAGGATTTCAGCACCATTAATTAGAATTGATACATTATTTTTGATTTTAGAGTTTAAGTTTGTGCCCTTATACAAATTTATTAAAGAATATTCCGTTGTTTTTGAAGGGTACTCTAATAGGGTGATGTGTTCTCTGTACACATAATGGCATCTGGGACCAGCAAAACCTAATCAAGTCCTGCCATTTCTAAGAAATCAAATTCTGGGAAACATCACCGGACTTGTCTGGGATGGTGAAAGAAAGAGAACACATGTCTCTTAATGTTGTGATTATCTGCCCATTAAAAGACATATTTTTACAACAGAAGGTAGTTTAAGGTCAGGAGAAACTTGTGATGACTTTCTCTTTGAAGCACTTTATGCATAAGTTGGGGCTATAGATGGATTTAGTCTAATGTAGCTCTTTTTTTAAGCATTATAAGTTTTGGTGTTAGAAACTTCTTTTCCTCTCATGACTTACTCATCACAGTGGTTCACTAGCTGATGACAACGATCATATGTAACCCTTCAGGCACTGAGTCACTCTGGAAATGTGGATTTCCTGTCTTCTTCTTGAGAGAATAACATGTTGAAAAGGCCAAATAAAGAAGATGGGGGGATAGTTTTTAACAGTATGTTTTTTAGGATATCAGTAGGAGAGAAATTATGATTCTGAAACTTAGGGTTGGCATCCCAAATAGCTTTGGCCTTACAAAGTATTAACTTAATCTCTGAATATCTCCCTCTGGGACAGCAATGACTTGTGTTAGGGGTGTTGGATACTTCCACCAATAGACCGAGAGCCTTAACAAGTCCTGTGAACTCAATCATTTACATTAACAAGGAAGTGCAGATAGATTACATGTGATTGCCCATTAGGCTAAATATTCCTACAAGCAAGCAAAAAATCCCAGGTGGCTGATATTTTTAAGTAAATAATATAGAAAGATTGTGAACCACAGTGGTCAGACTACGGTCCAACTATTTACTAAGTCTACAAAAAATGTCATGGCACATTTTGGGCACAAAATCCATTCTGAAAAATTGATATTTTTGCTCTTGGGTGCACTAGAAGGCATCTTACCCTGTGGCTTTTCTTGTCATAATAGATGAAATAAGCTCTTACTATTCATGGATTTTTTCCTGTCTGTTGTGTAAAAATAGGTTTATTGCTTGTATCTTGATATACAGCTTTCCTCAGCCTTCGACTCTATTCACAAATGCGGGTGAAATAAAGCAAACACAGGATAAACAAAGCCAGAAATGCACACATTTAGATTATGAATCCCATTTCTGCAAGGTATGGAGCCTGTTCCTCAAGCTGCCAGAATTAATTGGGTCAATGGAAACATAGAATCATGGAATCATAGATAACGCTGAGTTGGAAGGGACCCATTAGGATCATCAAGTCCAACTCCTGATATTGGGCTGAAAAGAAAGGTCACTGTGGCTAGACTTCAGTTAATGAGAAACATTCTCCAGAAAAGAAATAAAAAATATGACTTGGTAGGTAAGTTCCTTTATACACAACAGTTTGTGAACGCATAATTAAACACTTACTCGACTGTGGGTTTGATTTATGGCAGACCAACTCAGGGATATATAATCAAGTTCCACTCTTGCCTATTTAATTGATTGATGAGAAAGTAACTTGCTGTAATTTAATAAAATTGAAAGCAACAAATGTTTTCGAAGTGTTGTTATTTGTCTTGGGATATTGATCATAAAATATGCAAGACGACCTTCAGTACTTGCTGGATTCAAAGACCCAAGCTGCCTTTTATGCATGGCTTCTTCTTTTTTTCCCCATAGTACATCTAAGAAACTTGTTGTTCTCTTGTTTTCAACAGGGACTTAACATTTTCAGGCCTTGAGTCTTATACATTGTGAGCACTCAAACTGCTTTATTGGCTTTATCCCCCTAGATTCCCATAATTTTCTCCCTTTCGCCAGAAAAAATTATGGCTGCTAATGTCATCTCTCTCCTCTGTGTCTGTGAATCTACTGCTACTACTCTTTCTTGGAATCCCCATATCCACTGCTCTCAATATCAACATCCAGAGCAATTTTTAAATGGATTAAGCATCAAGGAGAAAAATCATTACCATTCCTCATTTCTTAAGACATTTGTAAATGTAACTCAAATTCTTTGTGCAAGCATTTTATTGTATGTGATGTAAGGCTGTGATTAATGAAGAAATTGTTGAGTCAAAAGAATCATAGAATCATAGAATCAGCTGGGTTGGAAGTGACCTCTGAGATCATCAAGTCCAATCCTTGATCCACTACCACCGTGGTTACTAGACCATGGCACTAAGTGCCACATCCAGTCTCATCTTAAAAACCTCCAGGGATGGTGAATCCACCACTTCCCTGGACAGCCCATTCCAATGCCTGATTACCCTCTCTGTAAAGAATTTCTTCCAAATATCTAACCTAAACCTCCCCTGGCACCGCTTAAGACCATGCCCTCTTGTCTTACTGATAGCTGCCTGGGAGAAGAGACCAACCCCCACCTGGCTACAACCTCCTTTCAGGTAGTCGTAGAGAGTGATGAGGTCTCCCCTGAGCCTCCTCTTCTCCAGGCTGAAAAACATCCTCAGTGCAGAAACCTTATATCCTCTGGTGACACAAAACTTGCTGTGTTTTTTAAGTGAACACTGCACAGTATCATTAGGGCTTCATTGCAAAATGTTTCTGTATATTGTTCGGTTATAGAGAAGAAATATAATTATGGTATCTGGAAAGAAGTAGCTGAAGGACATAATTTATTTTTGATCTTAGAGAAAGATACAGAGAAATGTTTGCCAATGTCTTTGCCTTTTGAAAGGGATTTGGTGTATTTTTGTATTACTTTTACTTTGCAAACTTCCTTCTTAGAACAAATTTCATTGTTATAAAGGCATGTTGGTAGAGGACATCCCTCGTGCTGGCAGCTTTGTTAAATTAGAATGGCTGAGTGTGCCTCTTATGTCTTGGCATGAGGATACCTTGCACTACTACCAGAGATGTTGTGGATGCCCCATGCCTGGAGTGTTCAAGGCCAGGTTGGATGGAGCTCTGAGCAACCTGGTGTAGTGGAAGGTGTTCGTGCCCATGGTGGGGGGTTTGGAACCAGATGATCTTTAATGTTCCTTCCAACCCAAGACATTCTTGGGTTCTATGATTCTATGATATGCTAGTGCTCAGTGTAAAATTATCAGCAGTAGCATCTATAGTGGAAAGTGGTAGAAGTGGGAAGGCATGAATAGGGAAATGCAACAAAGCGATTTCAAGATGAAGTTAAAAATCCTTTTCAGAGAAAGATCCAAACAAGGTGAGTGGGGGCAATAAAATCTGCAGCATAAGGGTAGCAAGGATTAGCATTGCCTAGCAGCTATTCATTTTGGTATTATAGAGATACAGGAATTACAGCTGTGTTGCAAACCATGCACAGGGAGCAATTAGTGCTAAAGGATAAAAATAACATAAATCAAAGAAAGGTGGTTGGAATCCAATCTAACTTCAGAAACTGTTCTTCCTCTAACTAGCTAAATTGAATCAGCTATTAATAATGCAGTGACCTTCTGAGAGATTCAGCCCATAGAAGCGATTTACTCTCAATGTGCCCAGAAAGCAGCATTCTAAAAGGATGAGCAAAAATTTCAGACTACAGAGGTTTTTTTCTGCTTATGTAGTTATGGCTCCCTCACTGGATAGGAAGCAGCAGGTATATGCTGGAATTTTACTTTGACAGGAGATTCAAAGTAAGACTGGATAGACAGAAGATCCTGAGAAATAGAAAGTACTCCAGTTTCAAATTGATCCATGTATCTGAGTCTATTTATTGATAGTATTTTCAGGTCTTGAGGAATAAATTATTCTCCACACTGCAGGAAAAAAAACCCAAACCAAGCAGAACCAAACAACAAAAATAGTGAAATAAAACCACCAAAAAAAAAAAAAAAAAAAAAGCAACCCAAAAAAACCCCCAAAAAACCTGTTTCTACTTGTGTCATGTTGTATGTAACGAGTAGATATTGCTATGTCCAACATATATCTGTTGAATAAAAATCCTCTTGGCTGGGAGTACGTTTGGTAGTACAGCTGAGCCTGTCGAATGGCTGCTGGCTGACACAAAGGTCAGTCCTGCTCCTCCTTCTGCCTCCCAGTTAAGCACCTTCCTTTTTGGGTTCCAGCATATGCTCACCATGATGGGGTCCTATTCAATGGTGAATTTATTCAGGGAGCTGAGTTGACAGAAGTTAGGGTACAGTTGTGCTAGTTTGGTGTTTGGAACTGGTTCACTGCAAGTGAGACAAATGCTAAGAAAAGAGTATGAGGAGAGTGGTGGGAGCACTTGACTGCAGCTAGGGGTTAGTTTTCTTTAGTTGCAGTATGAGACTGCCTCTTACTTGCATATAAAAATGTAAGCATGTACATAGTTACAAATATAACAGACTATAAAGAAATAGTAAAGAAACAGCTGTAATAGTAGAACTGCACGTGAAATGGACATAGCTCCTCTGCCTTTATATTTACTGACATCTGTTTTCACCTCCCTTTTGCTGTTTTCTTCCTCCTCTCCCCTAGGACCAGCACATTTCCAACTTGTGTGGCCTATACATTAGGTCAATGTCCTAAGACAACCCTTCTCTGAACAGTCTGTGGAAAGAGGGGGCCCCTTGCCTTTGACATGAGAGGTGGCTGCTGCATGAAGGCAGATGTTTGAAGACTTACTTTAGCCAACCTCTTGTGCAGTGGGTGTACTACAGCAGTCCTATCAAGGCTCTGTTTTGCTTAACAAGAAGCCCAGAAACTGAGGGCAAATACTACAAAGGGACCTGGACAGGCTGGAGAGTTGGGCTGATTCCAACGGGATGAGGTTCAACAAGGCCAAGTGCCGGGTCCTGCACTTTGGCCACAACAACCCCCTGCAGCGCTACAGGCTGGGGACAGAGTGGCTGGAGAGCAGCCAGGCAGAAAGGGACCTGGGAGTTTGGATTGACAGGAAGCTGAACATGAGCCAGCAGTGTGCCCAGGTGGCCAAGAAGGCCAATGGCATCCTGGCCTGGATCAGGAACAGTGTGGCCAGCAGGACCAGGGAAGTGATTCTTCCCCTGTACTCAGTGCTGGTGAGGCCACACCTGGAGTACTGTGTACAGCTCTGAGCCCCTCAGTTCAGGAAGGATGTCGAGGTGATGGAGCAGGTCCAGAGAAGAGCAACGAGGCTGGTGAAGGGACTCGAGCACAGGTCCTATTAGGAGAGGCTGAGGGAGCTGGGGCTGTTCAGCCTGGAGAAGAGGAGGCTCAAGGGAGACCTCATCACTCTCTACGACTACCTGAAAGGAGGCTGTAGCCAGGTGGGGGTTGGTCTCTTCTCCCAGGCAGCTCTCAGTAAGACAAGAGGGCATGGTCTTAAGCTGTGCCAGGGGAGGTTTAGGTTAGATATTAGGAAGAAATTCTTTACAGAGAGGGTAATCAGGCATTGGAATGGGCTGCCCAGGGAAGTGGTGGATTCACCGTCCCTGGAGGTTTTTAAGATGAGACTGGATGTGGCACTTAGTGCCATGGTCTAGTAACCACGGTGGTAGTGGATCAAGGGTTGGACTTGATGATCTCAGAGGTCACTTCCAACCCAGCTGATTCTATGATTCTATGACTGCTTTCCTGACTGACTGTGTTGCTCAACAGCTAACTTGCTACCTGGTCCTGTTTGGGACTGTTCCTTCTCATATGCTAAGGCTATGTCAAAATGTTCTTAATCATGTGGACAGGTGCCTGCCTGGCTTTTATTTAGCAATATAGATATAACTTGTGGGGGCCCCCTGGTGGTCTAGTGGTTAGGATGCAGCGCTCTCACCACCGCGGCCCGGGTTCGATTCCCAGTCAGGGATACTCCCCCGGGCAGATGGAGCTCGTCAGCCCTGTAAGGCCATCCATCCAAGAGAAGGTCACTCTAAACAAACCTACGTCCTGAGGACCTCGCTGCCACCATCTGAGCTTAGCTCGGCCCCGGCAGATGAACCTTAGGATTAAAGGGTGGGCTCAGTTCAGCGCACACTGTGTCTCACCTAAAAAATCCACTGCGCAGGCTCAAAGGGTAATGACCTTTCCCAAATCTTCGTTCGCGAAGACTGGCCATACTTATACATACTAGATATAACTTGTGTGGATAAAAGTCTCCAGGGGAAAATGCTCCATATATCCCACAGCAGTAATTTCATTCCCATTCTTTTAAGCAATAATCACCCTTCATACTCCTTCGTATGGGTCACGTACTTGGGTCAGTATGCAGGACTAGGGTGAGGACTCCCTTCCTCACTTCTTGTGGCTATTGTGAGTAGGTCCTGCCTCTGCAGGCACGAGGTCTCAGCTGTCCATCCATGAAGAGGCTATGTTCTTGGCTGAGGACCCAAGTCACAGCCAAGCCCAATTTATGTATACAGACAATGTTGCTCAGCAACTAGTTGATACTTGTGATCTTGGCATTCAAATTACATTTACTATCACATCTGTTAATCTGCCTAAAGTTTGGGATCAGATTATAGAGTGTGTTCCCATGCTTATTTTTCTTCAGTCAAATTGGCTACTGAAAGAAAAGGGAATTTTATCTGAGTCATTGCAGAATAAACCCTCAGGTCATGAGCGGCCACCTTACATACTAGATACTTCTAATATCTAGGATAATCCAGAAATCCTACTGCAGTTAAATTAATAATGAGGATGTGACCTCAGAAAAAACCCCAAAACATCTAGACTCTCATGACATTTGGAAGCGCAATTCTCTGAGATAAAGGCACCACTAAATAGTGAAAGTGCTAAAACCTGTGAAACATTATTGAAGTTAGTATATTGTCTCTTGTTCCACTTGTAACCCTCTTGGATAGGATTGTGTGAAGCAGCAGACTTGGTTTAATTGAGACACTACAGAAGGCAGTGTTCTTCTGGTGTTACTTTAATTACAACAGAAGGAAAAATAGCAATAGTAGAAAGTACTTGAGTAGTAATTTCAGCAGATACATTGGCAATAATAAGAAATCTCATTCTTGCTTATCATTGTCAACAGGGGGGATATTGTTCCTTCAGCCCTTTCCAGTGAATCACCAGGTTATCACAAATCAGTCCCTGAGTGCTATTTCAATAGCATGAATTAGAGAGATGAGCTATTTTCTGATGTAGTCTCTATCTGTTCATTTTATAATCTGTTCATTTAAAATGGCTTTTTCCAGTTGATAATATAGGAAATTAACTTCCTATGTCCTCCTGTTGCCTCCACAGACACATTATTTCCAGGGAGCAGTATCTCCTGGACATACACAGTACAGCAATTTCTACCACTACATGTCACCATGAAGATTATAATGCTAGTCATAATGATTCCTCTGCAACAGTGAATGAGAAACAAGAAACTTGAGATGGATCTAGAGGCCAGAAATGTTTATTACTTGCCCACTTTAAAAGGATGTTAATTTGGAATGGGTAGTAATTTGAGCTCAGTGATAGACATAGGATAGGACAGGATGACCTGTCATCCTCAGACCCCTGATGAGAGAGAGTTCAGACTAGGGCTGAACATTAAGCAATGAGGACATGTTCCAGTTTAGTACATGTTTTAAAAGCAACTAAACATAAAGGCTCCAAATATTTTAGGTGTCTCTTTGCATTCTTTTAAGAGCTGAAATTAAAATTTCAAAGGAATGAAGCAATCTTGTTTTTCAAGCTCTACAAAAGAGATATATTCTTGCATAAAGAAAGCAAAAGCCTTGCTCCTTAAAAATATCCTTAAAAACATATAGGGTGGAAACTACTTCACCCATAGACTTACACCTCTGTATGGCAATCCCCTATGCCAGAGCTGTCTCAAATATATTTGAAGAAACAGTGTTATCAGTTAAAAAGCCTTTTTTATTTTTTTACAACTACAGTGTCTAGTAGGATGTCTAAGAACTGGGATCCACTACATTGAAATGTTTTATCAGAAGTTTCTTTCTTTCTTTTTGAGATAAAGCAGTTTCAAGGAAAAAAATAAAGAGAATGTCAATAATTCAACATTCTTATATTCCCATCTCTTTTCTGATGTTGAAGCTCAAACCATATTTTACAGTAAAGCTAGTGTCTCTTGAGTAGGACAAGGACAGTGAGCAAGCTATTGATGTATTTCATAGAACAGCCGATATTGCTGAAAAAGGCAATCAATTCAAATGAATTCCCTTTCTTCCTGCATCCTGGTACCCAAACATTCAATTGACTCTGCTGTAGCTATTGTGAAGTGTCAATCTAAAATGTTAAAATGAGATTATTGGAAATGTTCTTTTAAATCTCTTGAGTAACAGTAGGCAAAAGTAATCCAGGCTATACTTTCATAGAACAGTGTTAAAATTTGATTACTTATAACTCAGATTTCTTTAACCTGTATAACTAATGTCATCTCTGCACAAAAAGCAGTGATTTATTTGTTCAGCAGTGCCTCTGGGATGGAAGCAAGTATTGCATACTAGGGCTGAAATATGCAGTCTATATCACAAGAGTTCATTGGCAGATACTCATGAGATGGAGTTGCAGTCATGTCTCTTGAAATTAAAGAGAGAAAAGATTCCTGTTGGTCATTGTGACTGAATTTATTAAACGGCTTTTCAGTTTGTTTAAAGACAGTTCCTAAATTAACACAATTTACTTAGATAGCTGGTTTCAAATAAATCTGACATATTTGTGTCCCTGGCTTGATGAAATTTAAGCATTATTTTGACTCTAGTTGTCTGTTTAAACGTTTATTTGGACAGGAATACTTATCAAAGATGCAAATGCACCATAAAAAAACTTAGAGGCTAATAGCAGAACTATAGCTATAAATCCAGAGTAAGAGAAACACAGTTATTGCCCAGTTTGTCTCTTCTCAGACCAGTTTTAGGGGCTGATTATTTAATGCACTAATTCAACCTTATAGTGCATATGAAAACATATGCTCAGCATTTTACTATATTGAAATAACAAGGGATAAAATCTCTTTGAAATGGCTGGGGAGACATTCGCTAGACATTCTAAAATGAGTTTTTATGAAACTCCTACATGTGAGTGAGAAGTTGGTTAACAGGTCTTTTAAGTACTCTAGTGAGCTAGCTTTAAAATTAGTGCTTGCTTTGCAATCACCTTTACATAGCACAGCTTGCATTTTCATGCAACACTTTCCTGTGTCAAGTTGCATAAGCCACTGAATTTTAAACCTTTTCTCCAAAAAAATGTTTTGTGTGACTTCTATATTAGACAATAACAATAGGAATAGAATAGTATTTCTCTGCAGCACAAGAAATTCAAACACAAAAGCCTTTATTTTACGGTGTACATAATTTGAATTAATTAATCGATTAAAAGAATTTGCATCAATGGGGAATGGAGTCTGTCACCTATAGGCAGAAGCTTGGAGGTTAAATTCAAGTAAGAATTTACAGATTTTGCTGTTTCTACTTTGCTAGTTACTTAGACGTTTTCTGCTTTATCAGAAATAGAAGGGATGCTGAGCTTTTCTGTACAATTGGAGCAACTGTCCTTGAAAATCCAAAAAACCCACCCACCACTCTGCATCCAAATTAGACAATTCTGAAGCACATGGGGAAAAGAAAGAGTAACTTAACTTTTCTCTCTGTTTTTAATTTTTTTAAGCAATTTCTTCAGGAATGTCAGTGAGAATTACAGAGAATAAAAACTTTCGTGTGTGTGTGTGTGTAATTTTTTTTTCTCTATTTGCTTGTTTGTTTGTTTGCTTTTGGGTTTTGTTTTTGTTTGTCTCCAGAACACAATGTTTCTGGAAAGAACTTGTATAAAGTGTATCCATCTGACTTCTGAACGTGTTTTGATAGCAATACCCAGGAAACTTGTCATGATCTCCATCCTGTTTGGTCATTCCTTTTGTTTCTACCTAACAGCATGTAGTCCCATAGCTGAAATGGAGTTTGTTCTGTTGTGTGTTGATAGACAAGTTTCCACAGTATCACACAGAAATAGGACACTGAGTGGGGTGCCATTATGGGAGAGCTGGGTCAGAATGCATTTGGCAGATAAACATCTGCCTAGAGGGGAAGAACTAAGAGCCTCAGTATTTTCTAAAAGTAGATATCAGCTTGGTTTTTCAAGTGGTTGTAAGCTCAGGAGAAGACGTGTGTAACTATGAGGCAGCCGTTCTGGACCTTGTCTGAGGTCTCTCTCTTTCTGCATTCCCTATGTATTGAAGTACCTAACATGAGGTCTAGATTCTGCTTAAGTCCTAGTTTGGATACAGCCTCAACTGCCTGTCTTGGCACAGTGTACCTGGGACCTGGTTACTGTGCACACACCAACAACCAGAATAATGAGGGACAGGCCAGAACACGACACGTAAATGACCTATCTGAGGTGACCACTGCATATGCAGAGGGGACATTCACTCTCCGGAATACTACTCCTCTGGCTGTAAAGCACATGTATACAGTTAAATTGATTTCTTGAGTTTGTTGATATGTTTGCACTTTTCTGATACAAATAAAAATACTCTAGCTGAATAAAGGAAGAATTTCTAACAGTTATATCTCTTTAAAATGTATCACCATTGGCAAAGTGAAACACACAATTCTGTTCAATATATGTAAGGCAATTCTCACCAATTTAATACTGTTTACATGGGAATTATACCCTTCTGCCTTCAGGCAGACCTGTAAAATCAAATGGTACAATTAGAGCTACAGGACACATTCACTGGTTGGTTGCAATCAAGATAAGGCTTGGACACTATGGTGGATTTTAATTTGTAAAGTGTATGGATTCCTTCCCTAAGGGTCTGAGAAATGAAACCATGAGAAACATTTTGTTAGTAGGCTTAAATTCACTATATATCTCCACTGAGAAGTTTTTAGAGGTCTGCAAATTGAAAATGTTTGGAAATAAACTGCACTAGGTCATTATATAAAAGGAGAGGCAGAAGGATGATAACAATATGTATTTCCAAACTTTATTTGGAAATCTGGGCCCTTTATTGGAAACATAAAAGTGTACAAGTTAGACCAATGATCCCTGTGTTCTCATAGTATTGGGAGAACTAGAGGTTCAGTCTGTGCTTGTTAAATGTAAAATGTCCACAGAGGGCCAAAGGCTTGCTTGGCAGGTGAGGGATGTAGATGAATGGAAAGGAATGCTGGCCACCAGCTGACTGCTGGTGTCAGCCTATCCGCAAACAGCCTGGATATTGCTGAGATTTAGTTGTATTGTAGTCATCTAAGCCTGGAGAAGTGCTTTTGTCATTTTAAATCTAAATAAACCCCTTCATCCATTAGGGGAAGATGCTGGATTTTGAGCTGTGGGTTCATTTTTTGAAAGCTTGGGCACTTCACTGAATCTCCAGGTGGACAGCCTTCATGCTGCAGATTAGTACCAAAAGCAAAATTCTTTACCTGGGAGCTGCACTGCCCTGGAAATGCTTTTTCTGAATAACTAAGGCAGTTTCTTCTGGGCAGAGCATGACTCAGACTTCAGCAGTCCCTCTCCTGGCCAAGTGTGTGAACAACAATTCCTTGAGCTCCAGGAGACATCTCCTTATTTTTAACTGATACTTAATTGCTTTTTTTGCTGCAGAAAGGCACAACTTCAAGTTATGCTTTTAACTTCAAGTTTTATGAATGTCCTACTACATTTATCCCCGTATTTTCTTCTTTAAAATATGGGTACTGTCTTTTATAAAATCAGAAAATAACATGTTGCACAAACTTGTCTGTATTTCTGGTACTTAATTCTGAATTAGGACCTGGAACTGAGTTGATAGTGGTTGTAAGCTACTCTCTTAACTGTATCCCATATTAATAGCAGCCCAAAGTAATTGAAAACTGTTCTTTGTATTTATTCTTACTCATTTACCTTCTTTAATTAATCAAGGTTAAAAACAAGGCTGTAGAATAGAATTCACTGGGGAATACATCCCCATGTGAGACAGGAAGAGAGGGGGAATTCCTGACCATTGAGAATGGCTTTGACAGACGATGACACTGTAGGAAATATCAAAATACTCAATCCAGCTTGCATGTAATGAAACAACAGTATCCAATCCAGCCAGTAAAGAAGCTTTTTCAACAGAGTAAATACTTCTGTCCCTCTTTCACCTTTGTAAAACTGACTTCTTACTACTAAAACCCATTTTTGTTCTACATTTTCTTGTTTCAATTACACACAATTCTATGTCCAGGTATCTCTGAACCTCTGGTTTCTACTTTTAGCCTTAGATATCAAAGTTCTTAATTGAATTTTGTGAGATAATTTACTTTCCTTATTATGGTCTTCCATTAACCTTCCTCATTTCTCTGAGATTTATTATCTATTCTTTGCTTGCCAGTGGCTGGAATACATTTGCCATTTGCTCTTGAGAGTTCTGGGTATGGTAAGGGGGATATGTATTCTAATCACATTCACTCTTAAATGACTTCGCTAACATTTTTCATTCATTTTTTACTTACTTGATCCCTTTTGGGATGGAAATGAACAATGCATATCTGCTTAATCAAAATCAGGTGTAATCAATCACAGGTTTTTTGTGCGTGTGTATATATTTATATTTAAAAATATAAACCATGGTTCATTCTTTCAGATCAAGAAAAAATAAATTTGAGGGAGTAGGATTTCAAAGAAATTGTGGTGATGTTGTAGGGTCAGTAATTTTTGCTACACAATAAAATGACAATAAGATGCTATATTGTTAAAAATATTATTTTAGACATGCTTTGGCAGTTTTGTAAAAATACTCTCCTGTTCAGCAGAAGATCTACACACTTGATCTTCACCCATGCATGCATTTTCATGAAACTTGAGAAACCTCACTTATTTCTGACTTGTGAAAGCACTTATTTTACTCTGCTGAGGCATTCAGAATATATGTGTTTAGAAAATATACAACTGTGATGTCACCGCATCCACACTGAGCCTTAAGGGGAATATCCTAAACTTATTAAACAAGGAAAAGAGCTGAAGTTTGTTCTCTATGTCTTTTGGAATAAGGTAGAGTTTGTTTCAGCCAGCTAAATCTCAAAAAAAAAAAAAGAGGTAATTTTGTGTTTAAAAGCTCTAGAGCAGACATGGTAAACATTTAGCATAATAAAATTGCTTACCCAACATATTTTAATATTATCTCTTTTCCTTAACCATAATGAGCTGACTTAGTGAGGTTGCCTGGAAAAAAAAAGGCAGATTTCATATGTATGTTTCAAATGGAATCAATATACATTATTTATTCTAATAAAATACAATTTTCTGTGAAGACAGCTCTTTCCAAAAACCTGACAGTGGTGGTATTTAAATACCTGTGCAATAGATGTTACTGTTGTTGCCAGACTAACATTCATCAAAAGTGTTTGTAGGTTCTTATGTTAAAGTATGCTTCTCAGTTTTGTACCATATTTATTATAACATTATTGCTATCACTAATTAGGTTTTATTTTTCTTCTACCACCAAGACATAGTGCCGAAATCTTCAAGATGTATAGAAATAAAACACCTCACTCTGCTCCTGCCTATAGCTTTCCGAGTCAACACTCTCTTTCAGTAGACAATATAGTTGAAGATGATAAAAGACGGGTTTCCAATATTTTCAAAGTTTAATCAAAGAATGAGAAATATAGCCCAAACCAGCAAACACTGAGGAAAGGGATGTTAAAACTGCTGTTTTACTCCCTTTTTCTTAACAACTATTCTGTTTGTCCCTCTTACAGTCTTCCATTGCAGCTGTTCCACTTTGCTAGAAAACCTCTACTTTCGTGGGTACATCTACTAAAAACCTGTGGATACCCACCCCTTTTGTCCTTCAGCAGCAACATCTCTTTTTTGCTTTGGTGTTTTCTAGTGACACCTTATCAGAGTTTCCTGTCTCTCTTTGAAAACTCTGGACTTCCTTCTGCAATACAAGTAGCCCTGTCATTTCAATGGCCCTTTTGGACAGATGTTCCACGTTTCAGTTTGTCCTTCTGAAACACCCATTTAAAAGCTGATCATTATTATTTCTGACAGGGTCACGTAAGCATCTTATACTGAGGTACTAAAGCTTTATTTATCCAGCAAAAATCTTCCTGGTTTGTTCTAGGATCACATTTCCTTTACAGTGCCACTTTACATCAGTGATTCAGAACCTTCTTCTCCGTTTCTGAGTAGTGAACACTGAATTTAGCAACACTATAAAGAAGCTACTTACAAACATGGGACATGAAGACCCTGCCACAGGTGCAGCATCCACCAGACACACCACCTAAGGGGGAATCCAGCATGCCTGGAACCCCTGCACATGTTCCTTCGACAACCTCCCTGCATCCATGCCCCTGTTCATAGTGCAGTAGTAGTGGTCACTATCTCCTGAGCAGACTTTGAGGATCTTGAGGAATCTTCCATGAGAGCTCTTCCTTTCTCCTTCCCATCACTTTGTACATACAGACTTATTTCTATTCCTCTCACCTTTAATGTTTCATGCCTTCTGAATAAAATACAGTAATTCACAAGGTCTTAACTATTCAAGGCCATAAATGTTTCATTTTAAACTATTATCCTTGAAGTCTTTGAACTACCCCGAATTCAGCATTCATTTTCCTGGGTTACTTGCCTTAAGTTAATTAGTCTTCTGTGCTCAGTGTCCACATCTTTGATTTGTTTTAGAGGCTTCCTTACTTGCTCAGAAAAAGATTTCTTCTTTCTGCATGTGAGTGAAGTATAAAAATGGTCTTCAGTATTCTGCAAGAATATTAATTCAGGAAGATGAAAATCATATTGTCATTCTCTATGAGAAACCTATTATTATATCACCATTAAGTACTGATTAAATATACATTGTCCTTGTATAAATATATTATGCTAATAGTCCTTCCATGATCTTATAATACTTCAGGATTATTCCAAACTCAATACATGTAAAAAATTCCAATTTTTCAGTTGATAATATATTAATTTTCCTCTACATAGTCCATCAGATCACAGGTACAGGAAGGACATTTTGGAGCATAGGCAGAACTTTGGATTTTAAATATGTTTCATAAAAACTGTATGAAAATCATAAAGGTTTTAGGGGGACTCATCCTGATACATCTAGTATAGAGCAACCTGCAGACAAACCTGAATTAAAAGCACTAGAGCCATGGAGTTACTGATCATCAAGTGTTCACCCTGCCATCTCAAAAGCGCCAATGTTATCAGGCGATTTTTGTCACTCATATTGCCAAATTCTACACTCTTAACAGAATCTGAGCTACTTTAAAGCTTCTTCACATTTCTCTGCCAAATAACTGCAGTATAGGGATGCTCTCACTCAAGCACAAGTATTTGAGTGGAATAATGTGCTAGTCCCTGCCATTATTCTGTGAAATATATCCAAAGGACTCACCTTCAAACGAGTCTCTGAAGTGAAAAGCCTTGGAAAGAATTACGGACCCTGTGGAAGTCAAGAGCGTTGGTTGGGGGTTTTACACTACAACTTGGGTTGCCAGTTGACTGGAATGCAGAGATACATAAAAACTTGAGGAAAGATACAACAACATTCAGTTGGTTGCATACAATTAAGATGAATGTTTTACAAAGTGCATTTATGACAGAACTGAACTAAAAAAACACATAAAGTAATGGAAATTGCAAACAAGCAGAGTTTGTTTAAATATGGTGTTGGAATAGTATTCAGGATCAACCTCATACATACTCTTTCATTTTCAGCCACATAAAATGCTGTTGTGTCATTTGAGGAGAGTTACACAGCTTTATAAGTACTGTTCACACTTTTTGAGACATGTTCTCAACACTGCTGGTGTATTAGTGAAGTACAAAATTCTTCATTGCCAAAATATCTTTTCAGTTTAAGTGATGGAGCACCAAAGACTCATTTTACATTTAAAATAATGTACACAAAATTAAAAGAAATAACTTTGAAATAGTAATTTTTCCAAAGTTTTTATGGTGTAACAGAGGAGAAGCTTGAAGCCTGTAATTTCTTTCTTAAAATGTAACAGGGTGGTAGAAAATGCAGGAAGCTGAGAAGAAAATCACTCTAAAGAAAAAAGACACTTAGGTAAGAGACATGTATTTAAATAAAATTTTTTATGGTCTCTTTGTATAGCTTGATCCATTTGATCTTTTTTTTTTTTTTTTTTTTTTTTAATGCAGGATAAGAATGATTTTGAGGAAATGTTGTGTTTATACGTGAATTAAAGATAGACCTGCCACTGTGCAGAAAGGAATTATTTAATATCTATCATTTCCTAAATGTACTCATGAGAGACTGGATTGAGTGACATAAAACCAGGGAAGAAATATGTTCACTGCAATCCAGACTACTCCAGTGAAAATATGTAAAAGCTACAAGTCTGCCAAAGACTATTTCACCTGTTTTCTTTAGTTTCTTGAAAGCAACTTGTTGGTGGGTTTTGGTAGACTGATGTCCTAGTTAGCTACTTATTTTAATAATAACCTAGGCTTTAGGTTCACAGCAGTAGAAAGGTCGTTATGCAGAGGCCTCTGTAGTCTTTTAAAATTTCAAAAATTAAATAAGACTCCATTCAGCTACAATTTTTTTCCTTGAAGACAAACTGTGGTTGGGAATTGTAACAGCCATCTACAATTTTTTGTGGAAGTAATCCTGCTGGTTAAATACATAATTCAAAAAAACACACAGTCAAAAATATCATGATATGAGGTTCCTGGTGAACTGTTACCTGTGGTAAATGGGAAACAAAAGAGAGGAGTGGGAATTCTGTGAGATGTGTGGAGTTGAAAGTTGGAGATATGTGACTTGGCAAATTAGATTAAAAATAGACTTTCTTCCTTCGTGTCTCTCCAGTGTCTTGCATCTCAGATCAGTGTTCCCCTTCTCTGGTGTTTATGTCAACAAATTCGGGCTTTTAGGGAGAGCCAGCACTGGGGAGAATCTTGCCCCAGCTCCCAAGTGTGTTTGTGACTTCTGGCCATGCTCATGCCTGCTTTTTGATACACTGGCAATTTTAGGTTAGCTAAAAGCTTCCTTCATCAGATGCACTCCCCCGGGAAGAATCTGTCCTCATGCACCCACAGCATTTCTCAGGGCTTCCAGGAAAAAAGGGACTTGCAGTGCACCAGATCAAGCATCTGAAGTCAGATGGCACAGTGAGAAAATTGTGTGGAGGAAAGAGGGAAATTTAATCAGGGAAGAGAGGTCTGTCGCTGTGTTCCCAAAATTTGGCATGCAGTTTTGTCCACCCATGCCAGGGACTGGCCAGGCCAAGGTGAGGACCTGTCCAGGTTCTTAGACAGTAGAGACCATCAGAAAAGCTCAGAGCATAAAGCCAGGTACCACAATTAGAACATAAAAAGTTCTCTCTTCTCAAATAATCTTGGTGATGTTTAATAAACTCTTACCCTGGGCACCCCTTTCTGTGTGGCAGATTTGAACAGCACCTTGCAGAGGTTTTGGGTAACACACCACTTTGTAGGCAATAGCATAATATTTTGCTAGCAAATGCTCTCTTGTGTCCAGCAGTTGCTACCCAGATGCTCACAAATGTAATACCGTGTTGACACAAACTATCTGCCTTGTGCAACTATTTATACATTCTCACTACACTAGTGAGATGTGAGGGGAGTCCTGTTTTTCCTTAAAAATCCCTTTGCGCTTACAGGCAGTTCTGACTCAGCTTTGTGAAAATGAATATTAAAATGCAGCCCAGTTTTCTCCCCTTTTGGAGCATGGATGGCTACTGCAGACTCAGATATGAAAGAGAAAGCATGTTTTGGATTCCCTTTGGATTCCCTCCCTCACTCTTTCACTAGTGATTCATTACTCGAAAGGAGAGGAAAGCAAATCAGGACTGTTAATACCAGCTGTCATCCATTTATCTGGTTATTTATTTATTTTAGCCTAGGGCATTCTCAAAGCAATAGAATGGGGCTGGACTGAGAGTGACCAAAGACTGAAGCTTTTTCTATGGCCCAGGGCTGTATTGGGCATTTGCACATATGGAAGTGAGTAGAGATGAGATGGAGAACTTTCATTCACATAAAGATCTCTTGCACTAAAGCATGGAAGAGTGAAGGAAGGGTTCATACTGCCAGCTTAGGTTTGTGCCAGTAGCAATCATTGGGTACTTCAACCTCCTCCAGCAGAGTTGGCTGAGAATGTGTCTAACCAGCTGCTCAGGAGCTGGGGTGGTTCTCATCCTCCCAGCTTGGGAGTTCCCTGATCTCTCTATCTCTTGGAGCAGTAAGGAGCAATTTAGGAAACAGCAATACATGGAGCAGGCACTAAAATCCAGCAGCTTATGCCATTGACTTTACTATGATTTGTCATCCTGAATAATATGTCATTTGCAGTGTGCCAAAAAGCTACTTCTCCTTTTAAATGCATAAAACCACTATAATGGCAGTTAATTAACCTAGATATATTTATAATAACTCCCAGCTTTTGCAAAATATGTGTGAACTGCTATAGAGTACCGTTACGCTTCTAAGCAATTATATGGTTTATATATTTTTCTAAAAACCATAGGACATAGAACAACAGTCTTCCTCCTAAATTTTGCTACCTAGACTTTATAGAAGTAGCTATATTTGTAGCTATAGTTGACTCAAGTATGGAGCGATGTGATTTTTTCTTGTTCTTGTTGAAGCTAGGTAAGACATTTCATATTAGAGCTGTCTTCTGATTATTTGTTGTAAGTGATAGAAGAATACCTTTGTGTGTTGTTTTAGCTAACATTAGTCACAGACAGGAGGAAACTCTTTGAAGTCCTGGGAGGCAGAATAATTTTTAAAATACAGACTTTTTGCCACCCAAGATAAGGTAATCTTGGATCAGCAACGAAAGCTTTCCTGACTAGGAGAAGTTATTGAACAGACTGCTAACTGAATTCTGGTCATTCTTTTAAGTAGCACTGAAACGAGCCCAAAGGCTGGAATTTTTTTTATCAGGAATTTAGAAAAGCATCCATTTTTTTAAAGTAAAAATTTAAATGCCCTCCTAGTAGGAATAAAAACCCCATGATTTTTTTCTGCTCAAAACCTGTCACTGCCAGACCTGCAAATTTCAGCACTTTTCAGGCAGTCTGAAGGTCTACATTGTACTTGTTGTTCTAAAGTGACTTGTGCTTGTTCACGAAAAACAGTATATTTTGAACCAGTTTATCTGAAAAGTTCATCTCTCATTAATTCCTTTGTTTGTCATACTATACTCCATTTAACTTTCTGCTTGTTTTTACTGATCTTTCATGTTGCTGAATCCCCAAAAGCAGAATTTAACTAATTAATTAAATATTTTAAACATAGAAATACCACTGTTCAATTGCATCATCTGCCTATAGGCTGCATTATGGTGGGACAAAAAGATATGCAGAAGCATGTCCTCTCGGAATTCGACTGGGACCCTGAGGTTTAGGCAAATCCATTGGTCATTGATAAATTTGTGCGCATCGAACATTATTAAGGATGGCTGGTATTAGCTAGTGACAAGGGGAGATGAGGCTTTTGCAGAAGGAAAGACAACCATTGACAAATGATTCCTCATATTTCCAGACTGCGAGTGGCACTTGGCAATTTTGTGGGCAACACAAAATGGCAGAAGTCTAGTGTCTCACCTTTCTTTGTATTCCTGGAAAAAGGGTTGACCATAAATGGCCCTATATTTGTAAAACTTTCTCTAAATATCAATCTCATTGTAGTAATAGAAGGGGATCTTGTTTTGAACTTCAAAATATATTCAAACAAAATAAATCTCAATGTAGTTCCATGTTGTAATGCTGCTTTTTAGAAATTAAGTATATTTCTATCCCTGTAAGAAACAAGCTCTACTTCCCCCAAACTGGACACTTGAAACATGATACATCATGAATCTGTGTTGCTTTACATGAAAAATGTCTTCAGAGTCCAAGGAATATTTAAGTGAACAGCTGAAAGATAAAATACATTGTTTTTGTACAAGTAACGCAAATGTGATTATATTTATGAAACATTTTAAAATATATTTGCATTTTCTGCATTCTGTCTTATCTACCCAAGCAAAAGTTTCATTTTGCTGTAAAGTCACTTTTAGCCTATTGTGATATGTGGTCTCCTTAGAGATATAAAACAGAAAACAGGAAGGAAACTATTGCTTTTACGAAAGCAGATCTCCCCTTCCTCTCACTCAGAACAAGAGCTATTAGCCAGTTCTATTCATCTGAGCTCTCCTGTCACAGCCAGTGCACGTGTTGGATTGTCCTCTGCCGCTTGCCTTATATTTGTCCCATGAAGGAAGATCTA
Organism: Pseudopipra pipra; assembly: GCF_036250125.1. Classification (NCBI taxonomy): domain Eukaryota; kingdom Metazoa; phylum Chordata; class Aves; order Passeriformes; family Pipridae; genus Pseudopipra; species Pseudopipra pipra. Next base: position 50,097,348 of record NC_087552.1, read on the forward strand.
CTCTAAAAGGATGATGTAATTCTCACTACTACTAACAGCAAAGAGTCTCTGCTCACTTTTTCTTTAGATCTCAGTGCATTTGGAGAAAACTAAAAATCCTCACGTGGTATTTAAGGTTCAAATCTGGGAGAAGTATAATCCTGGGAAAGAAAAAACATTCATCAATATTTAAGGTGGGAAAGCTCATTTCAATTTCCTGTTCTGCTGAACTTCCCAGTGCACATTGGAAAGTAACTTCAAGCTGATTACACGCAGTTGAAATAAAGCTGGCACTGGCCCCTTACTTTTGTTCTTCAGTCAGGAAGTCTGTATGATAGCTAGAGCTTTTGAACAAACACAGCAGCTCTTCCCAATCCATGAGTGTCACAGTCAGATGGAAAACTCCGAAGACTAAAAGTTGCTCAGGCACTTACAACAGAGAGTACGGCATAAAGCTGTAAGATTTTTCTTGCATTCTTGTTTATTATACTAGCATCTACTGTTGAATGGCACATTTCAAAATAATTTCACCTGAGGAATTTGGGGTGCAGTCTTGCATAGAGTCAGTGACTGGAAGAGTTTTGGAGACCCGAGTCTTTTTTTCTTACAGAAATCTGATTTCCATCATCATTCTTTGGGACATAATTTGGAGCTGCTCCTGAAAAGAAGCAGTTTTCCCCTTCTTTTTGCTCAAATTAACGTTCATGTACCTGCATGATGAATTGACTTGGTCAAAACTAATTCCCCTTTCAATGTTTTGTTTTGTCATTATTTACAGAAACAAAATAAAATAATATACATGTTTAAAATTGCACAGAAATTATATCTTGGATACATATCTCAAACACTTGCATTTATGCACAGATGTTTAACTAATTAATACAAATAGAAATTTTAAAAGGATAAATAAAACAGTCTATTAAAAATAATATCATATCGAGATATGTTTTATGTGTTATTAGAGATAAGAAATATAAAAAGCATAATTTTTACTAAAAAAATCCACTGCTATATCACATACAAAAATTTCTGATCTATCAATTCGATTTTGATGCTGAATTTAGCTCAGTTGTTTAGAGCATAATGCTAATAACACCAAAGTCAAACAGGGGTTTGATCCCTGTGTGGGCCATTCACTAAAGAGTTGGACTCAATGATCCTTGTGGGTCCATTACAACTCAGAGTATCCAGTGATTCTGTAATTTTCACACATATACATCACTTCCTTGAACTCCATTGACTATTGTTTATTTCCTTACAGCTCAGAGTGCTGCTGGCCTAGATATAAGGGTGGGGATTATTCTCAGGCAGTACAAAGTAAATGATGATTACCTCAATCTGCCAAAATTTTTGTCTGTAACTGTTATACTGCAGACTGTACCCCAGATCAGCATTGTGTGTTAAGTTCTGTTTTGCATTGCTTGATTATGTCCATGACAGAAAATGATTACTGTCACCTCCCTAGTGGCTACAAATTGAAGGTATTGGTTTCGAGTAATTTATTTTGCCTGAAAAATGGTATAACTTTTTCATATAAAGGATTCCTTTAAGTACTGTTTCAAAGGAAGCATTCAATCTAGTGTTCTGCAGTCTGGATAATGACTAGTCTGGGCTTAACCTCTCTTGTGTTTCTATTACCTCTAAACTGTAAGAAGTGCTTATGAAATGTCACATACCTACCCTGCTATTCAATTTGTGCTCACATCTGAAGTCTTTCAAATCTCACAAAAGAATTGGTAACATCATTTATCAGCCTGTGCACAGTTTTGAGATCCTTGGCAAGGAGGAATAATAGGATTGTAAAATCCTTTGTTTGTTTTTAAGATTTTTTAAATATCAAAATAAGAATTGAATTCTATTTCTATATTTCAGCAAATATACTGCCTCCAGTGGACTATTTCAAGTCCTATTCAAACCAAGGGCATGATTCTCTACCTTCCAGGGCACTTGCATCAGGACTCAGAAGCGTCTCACAAACCCTAGTGATGTGTTGGATGCCGCATATCACTTAGAGCTAATTGAAATTCAGTAGTGAATGACAGCATTCAATATCACACCACGAATATTAATGCAGAAGGGAAGGTTCCCTGTTGACTTTGCACCTGAGAGGACCAAAGCACACTGTTTCTAACTGACGAGAGCTAACACATCTAGTATTTGTGAGCCATGCTTGCATGTAACCCCAAAAAAACAATAAAACCTCACCACTACCACACTTTTCTCCCCAAATGCTTTCCAGTTCTTCAACAGCACAAGTTATAAGCATGTAGAACTAGCATAACAAACCTTCTCTCTGTTAGTAATTACATTGCCTCTGATTTCTCACACTGCCACAGTAGTCCCTGTGTGTCTCTGTACTCAGCTTTCCTGTGATTTGGGATGCCCCATAGGGCTGTCCAACTTGTCTAAAATGGGAATGAGAAGTTATTTTCAAGTTTCAAATCTGAAGCATGACTTCAGTGCATGAAGCTATGGCAAATCTCAAAGAACATCACAGGTAATAATTGTGATTAGAGCCTAAAACCCAGTACATTTTTCTTGGGGAAGGCTGTGAAAATAAGCTCATTATAAATACATACCTACCCCATGTGGCCTTTGAAGAATGACAATATGCTATCACAGCAACATGGAGCCACTGTAACTGCTTTCCTTAATGACAGTGTTTTTCTACTTTTTGATGCAACTCACATATGAAAATTAGATTACAGTTTCAGTATTATAGTTACTGGAAGTGTGTTTTTGGAAAGGAATGCAATAAATACCCATGGAAAAAATATTCTTCTTTGATTAAATAGTGTATTTCCAATAAGAGTAAATAATGAAGATTCTTCACTTTTAGTGGTTTTTTTTCCTGCATTTTAATATTTGTGAAGCCACCTTTACTTAGGACAAGTAATTTAAACTAGTTTTCTTTACTGTGAGGGTTGATTCTGCATTTAATATCAGTTGTTAATTCCTAATACATGGAACTTACAGAAAGATCCAAAGAAGACTTTAGATTGACCATTGATGCTCAACTGACAATGAACAGAGCACATTTCACATCTGGACAGGGGAAGAAGAGGGCCTTGTACTTTAGACACAACCAGGGTTAGTTAGCGGCTGAATGAGTGTTCTTCAGATTTCAGTTTCTACACTTGTGTCTTTATCCGTGTCACTTCCCACAGTTTGGGCTGTCGTTTTACTGGTTATTTTAAAACAAAGCCATTCAGTTCATTCCCTTTCTCTTCCCAGTCTTACTGCTAGTTATGAAATACCTCAAAGTTGGAAGTAACAAATTGTCTTGACAGCCCAAGAGCTTTTCTTCCTTCTTTTGTTTCTCATGCTCTGTTGTAGAGTCATTAAGCCACTAAAGGAGAAGGAAAACAAGGACACCTCCAGTTGCAAGCTTCAATAATTGGGAAGCAGAAAACAAATGTAAAACAGCAGAGAGAGGAGTAGGAAAAAGAATCCTCCAATTTTTAGTAGTTGATTCTATAGGTAACTGAAGAAATTTTTATTTCTTCTTTTCCTATCTCCCCCCCCCCCCCCCAGTGTCTGTGCATCCAATTTCACATGTTCATTCTGGAACTGTTGTTGATTCAGAAGCAAATCTCATCAAAACAACTTCAGTCAAAATGCAATAAGCAGGTAGGCCAGTGACATAAAGAGAGGATAACTGAGATTGGCACTTTGGGTAGTTAAGAGTGAAAGAAGAGGAGATAGATGGGGAATGGTTTAAAAAGAAATAAAAGCTGAAACATTACTGCCAGCATTATTTAATTATTTCCGAGTTAACAATGCAAAATGAGGATACACTAAATATAAACCCTTATCTTTAATTATCAAGCCTGTCCTGTTCTACTTGCTCTGGAAAACCTGAAATCGATGGGAATGAACCCTAGCAGCAGTCCAGTTACTAGCAGACTGTATATACGAAAGGAGGGCAACGTACTTTAAAACAGAATACAACAGAAAGTAATGCAATCTGAGGAGGGGAAAAAAAGCGAGGTTTGTTTCCTTGTCTGCCTGCATCCTGAGCTCACTTCAAATGACAGACTTTTCTTCTCTCTGCATTTCAATTAGACTGTGCCAATGGGCAAGTGGGGAGGGGAATGTTAATGAGGCAGCCGGGGAGCGGGGTGGGAGCCGAGGCTGGCGGCTCCCCGCTCCCGCCGCACACCGGGGAGCGCCGGGCGGCTGCCGGGGTTGTGCCCTGTCACACACGCACTTGACAAGGGGCTATTAAAAGGCTGAGGAGAGAGGGCCACGGAAAACGTCTTGTATCGTTTTGGGGAGAGCTTTCCGCCCCGTTCCTCGTTCGCGCACCGGCGACGTTGTCGCGCCCGCCCGCTCCGCGCGGGCTGAGAGGCCGCGGGAGCCCCCGGGGCCGGAGCCGCGGCTGGTCAGGGTGACTTGCATCTTCTCTGCCCCCCGCGCCGGCCGCGGGGGCGGTGGGCTCTGCCGTGGGCTCGATGTGCTCTGCCTTGGGCTCTGCCGTGGGCTCGCTGTGCTCCGCCGTGGGCGCGGCCCGCGCCGCCCCCGCCGCGCCCCGCGGGGCAGCCCCGCGCCCGCCGCCCCCCGCCCGCCTCCGCGCACAGCCGCGCGCAGGCACGCGGGCGCGCGCCCGCCGCTCGGAAGGCGCTCGGTCCCGGCCGCGCTCGGTCCCGGCCGCGCTCGCCGCCGCCGCTCCGCGCTCCCCGCCTCCCGCGCCTCCCGCGCCGCCTGCCCCGCCTGCCCCGCTCGCCGGCGGCGCCTTCCTGCCCTCCCTCCCTTTGCCCCCTCCCTCCCCGTCCCGGCCGCCCGCAGCTCCCAGGTAGGGTCCCCGGGGGTTCCCGCCTGCCGCCGGCAGCGCCTGCCCGCGGCGGGGCTCCGCTGCTGTCCGCAACTTGTCGGTCTGCGGGGGCTGTCCCCCGCCGCCGCCCCGCGCCCCCCTCCACTGCCGCCCGCGGCGCCGGCGGCCGCCGGTGCTTTGCCGAGCAGCTGTCAAACGTTCTGGGCGCTCGGCGGCGGCGAGGGCGGCTCGCCCGCGGTCCCCGCACCGAGCCCCGGCGAATGGCATGACTCTGCCTCCCGCCCGCCCCCCCGGCTGCGGTGTGCCGTAGTGAGGCGAGGGGTGGTTAAACCCCCGTCCTCCCATACATACGTTTTTTATTTTTGTTCCTCTTCGTCTTGGGGCTTTCACATCACGGAACAGGAAAGCATCTGATGAGCCGGCTCACATGCCACTTCTGATCATACGTTGCCTCTTTGCACAGAGCAGGATCGTTGGGAAAGATGGAGATACAATAAGTTGCTAGTAGTGAAAAGTGCTGCGGAATTTCAGTGGTTTCTCCAGTGAAGTGACATATTTTTCCTCCAGTTAAGTTGAAAGCACTGCTTGGCGGAGACTGTCGTTGAGAGTGGGTTTGTGTTTTTCTTGCACCGTTAGGTTTTGCAAAGAGCGGCGATGAAGAGGAAACTGACACTCTCCGAGATGCAGTTGGTTCTTCTCGTTTTATTGGTGTGGCTACCAACAAGGTGAGAGGATATTTAGTTTTGTTGTTCAGTGCAAACATGTATGTTCCAATCTGTTAAGAATAAGCTTGTGTGAGAGCTTATAAAAGTATAGTATGTCGTAACGTAATGAAAAAATCTTTCTTAGCTGTTTGAATGCAGTATTACACAGTTTTCTGAGCAAATGCAGTAGAATGTAGTTTAGGGACCATGAAAGCCTAGTCTTTTGTCCTTAAACAGTTTGTGAATTCATGCTTTATTTCACCATTAAAACAGCAATTTCTTTAAATGCCTTATTGGATCTTAAAGATTTATTGGAGTTACTGTATCACTGTTATTCTGTATCATACAGAACAGTCAAGATGGAGAAAGAGATTATCATGAAGTCACACGGCAAATCACGATCTCTAAAATAATGCTTAAATATTTTGTAATATGGGCATGTCTTTTTTTTTCTTGATTTTTTTTTTAGTCAAACATAACAGAATTCAAAATGATATTAAAGCTTTAGACCTCTAGGTGGAGATAGCATACAACTTCACAATCACATAAAATAAAACAATAACATAATTTATTAATCAACTTTTCTTATGTTAAAGTTCTCCATTTCTAAAGTGAGAGCATAAGAGGAAGTAATTTTAATCACATAGTACTTTTGTGTTGCTTGCAGTCCCTAAACTTGTAATTAATTCTAGTTTGTAACTTCAGTTTACTTGCTTTGGTTCTTTGGCTGCAGTAGGTCTTGTCCTAATATGGTAAGGGTTATATGCCAAATAATGTAAGTTTTATATGATTTTAAAAGTCTGCAATTATTTTGGTTTGTTTCCCAGTGAACAAAATATTTCTTGAAACTACATTTTCTATCTCACTTTATACCTAACTATGGTGCAGTATTAGTTGAGTCACAGTGGGCCAGATCCTGCAAACCCTACTCAAGTGAGTAATCTTATTGACGTCAAAGAGACTACATGCGTAATTAAGGAGTTTATGCCTGAGTAAAGTTTGCAGGATTTGACCCTAATTTGATATAATTTTAAGATCTAATTTCTTAGTGGAGTCTTGGGTTCAAAAAACTGTTGTATCTTAAAGAGAGGCTTAAAAATGGCAGAGACTTATGGTACAGAAATACATTTCACAAACAAAAAAATGATCCATCCAATAATTAAAATTAAGAAAAAACTGGACACATCAGTAAAATCACACATGACGTTTTGATGTGTTCTTTCGAAGTTATCTGATTTGGGTCGATTATGTGTTTTATGTGGTGGAAAGCACCAACTGCAATGATTTACATTTAAATACTTCCTCTATGCTGTTGAACTGGAGACCAAGATAAAGCCCTGTCTTTAGTCATTTTATAGCTTGCTTTAGAGAAAGCATCACCCAAACCTACTTTTGGTTTGGAGGAGGAAGAAAATATGCTTGCTTTTATGGCATTCAGAATGCCTTGATCAGTAGTTCATTCAGAGATGATAAATACTCAAACGTTTCAGGTTAAAAATTTAGATGGCTGGAAAAGGTATAAATGGTAATGCATGTAGCATATGATGCTTTACTCTCTTGATACCAATATACTGGTATTAAGTAGGTAAGATTAACGAGCTCATGCATTTCACATGCGTGGTGCTTAAAATTGTTGGCACAGTAATAGTTGCATATGTGAGGCTTTCTGCATGTGAGGGTTTCCCTGACACCAAACCCCTTTGATCTGGGTGCCCAGGTCCCAGAGGACTGTTAAGCACCATAGCTGCCTGGGCAGCAGGTTCATGTTCCAGTCCCTAGTGTGTTCCACAGAGATTTGACCCATAAAGGCTGTAATGTCTCTTTCTTTATCGGGGAAGTTTGAAACAATCGATGAGCTATAGATTCTTCTTTATTCTTTATTTATTATTTCTTTCTCTATCCGACTTTTATAAGGTTTGTCTGCATCTAGTGGAATATGAGATAATGCTTTTTATGACAAAATAACATTTTAAAAATATGAAGCCTATTCACAGCTATCCTGCAGCTTGCTAGTCAGCATTGTTGTTTCCACCCACCAACTGCTGGCGTCAGAGGACTCCCTGAGCATGATCACTGGAGTTTTCCCTCATGTTAGTTCTTCTGGTCATGTACATTACATGACCATTGGGTGGAAGCATATCCACAGAATTTATCCACAGATAGAGTATACCTAAGTGAGGACAGATAAGACAGAGCTGGAAGGAGATGGTCCTTAAATGATGTGCCACTGAGGCCTGGGAAGCTCTTTTAGGCTTTTTCACCTACACAGCCAAATGTCTTATTGGAGCTTTGAAACAGCATTCACAGTGAGGCAACGATGACTAGAAGTAGAGACTACTGGAAAATGACTTCCTTGAAATTTTAAATAGTATGTCATTGACTCTTACATTTCTGAACTTGTTATATATATACATGTAAATTGTATGCTCATATGCTGTTAACTACACCCTTCCCGTTAGAGTGCAGCAAGTTAAAGGCCAGCCTGAAAAAACTGCATGTTGAGTGTATCTTAAAACATACCTAGCATTTTCTAAAATGTGAAATGTCCATTTAGATCAGTGCTGGCTGACTCCCTGGAAGATGAAGCTAAGAATAACATCACCATCTTTACAAGAATTCTAGACAGACTTCTGGATGGTTATGATAATCGCCTCAGACCTGGATTAGGAGGTAATAAAACCAATTAAAGATTGATTTTTTAAAAATCAATTTTAATGTTCAGATTTTATGCAATGATATTCCTCCTTCAGGGTTTTTTTTTTCCTAACAACTGGTATGTATCTTGATAAATTATTTATAACTACATTCACCCAGATGAATCATTTGAAGTTTGAGGAAGATAACATCTATGAATGGAAAGGAGGCACTTTCACACATTTATCTTAAGTAAAAAGAAAAAAAAATCTGGTGATTTAACAAAGTAAAACAGAATGAGAACAAAAATAACATCTAAAGCTGTTATTCCAGCCAGGGAATTTTGGTTGAACAAGGAATGCAGGCTTGATTTCCTGCAATGCGATGAATGTATGTTTTTAGAAATCTGCACAAATGTTTTGTGTGGTGTGTGTGAATTCTACGCTGTAGATTCATTTATTGGCCCAGTAAATTCATTGGAAATGTATTTTAACTTCCTTGGAACTAGGGCTTCATTGGTAATATAAATTTTGTTTCTGGGCACCTTGCACTTATTTAGGCATTTGGAAAAAGAAATAAAGAAAAAAGAGAATACTGGAAGACAGAGGTCACTGCACTCTAGTGCCATGATTGTCCACTATTTTTCAAAATGTCAATTCATATTTTCATTTTAAAGCTCTATGCCAGCTTATGTCAGTATGTAGGCAAGAAATTTAAATAATTTGTGTGGTGTTGAAAACATTACTGTGCAAAAAGATCTCTGGCATGGGGAAGGGCTGAATATCTTAGTTTTGATAATATTTTAGGGTATATCTGTATATCTGCTGTTTATGCTAACATTAACATGTATGTATCAAATATAACACTGTTACTATTACTGTTATTATTTGTAAGAGTTTTGATAATTATCATTTTCAAGTGGAAACTGTTTCAGCTTGCTAAAACTAATTCTAGTGCAAAATCCCTGGGAGTCATTCCTATTCCTGTTGATTTCAGTAAGATCAGGCCCAAAGCTAGAGACGTGCTCTACCTTCCATGGAAATTACAGTAACAACTCAGTTTGATCAAATTAGGAATTAGTTAAAGCTCACAGTTTTTATCCAACACTATTCCATCCTAACCTGTGGCTCTGCTGCTCTTCTGGTCCTGGAGAATCATAGCTTGCATCTGACACAGCAGAAAGTGGGAGCTGGCGCTGGCTGGAAACAGCTTTCTCATTATACATTATTTTTAACCTAGGATATCTTTTCATGTCCATTTCTGGCCTCTGTATAATGGAGGCTTGTGAAATATTTTACATTTGAAGACTTTTTAATTTAGATCATACATAAAATGGGACTTATAGCACGGTTGATGTGAGAATTTATATAGGGATATTTTACATGGAATTTTGATTTCTTTGCAAAATACCCAAATTTAAGAATTTAGGCGTTGTATACACATACCATGACTTGCAGAAACATTTCATATCACCAAGCTCCTGTTCTGTTGGCAGGTTCTTTATTAGAAAAATAATGAAAGTTTATTTTCTTGTTTACAACAAGCAATGTGCCATTTAATCAGAGCAGTCTGCATTTCCTTTGCATATCAAATATTCTTTTTAATATTAAAATTTAAATTGTTAAGAACATGATATTAAAAAAAATCAAATGGATTTTTCTTTGAGATTTTTCATTAAATCTACTTCAAAATACTTTCCTCTTTTCCTGCATGAAGCCTCCTAGGTAATTAAAACATACTTTGGGAGCACAAAAATTAGAGAATTTACATCTGTTTGATATTAGTATACACGACAATCAACCCATGCAGAACATGTGTGAAATGGAACTGTGTCATGCATATTAAACCGTGATGATTCATGACACATTAATCATAATCTTCAAGAATACTTCAGTTGTGGATGGATGGATTCCTACAGTTTAAAAGAACACTTGTAAATGCCAGTTGTGATAGTCCGTGATATGAAGTATACTAGACAATGCTTTTGTACATAATGCATAGTAATTATGGACTTCTATATATCAGAAATTTTGTAGCACTTTATCCCTTTTTCTCTATTGACCTATACTCTGAAAAGAGGTGTGGAAATAATTAATTTTTTTTTCAACACTATGTGCCTTGTAAGCCCTGGCAGTTTCTAAAAGTGTTTTTGCATAGATTACTGCATTCTGACCATGATACACATCATTAATTTAATATACTTAGTCTAAGTTCTGTTCTTGCATTTTTACGAATCTGAAATAGCTCAGCTGAAACTAGTAGAATGTTTACTTTGGCATAGCCGTTTGCATAATCATGCTACTCTGCTATGACTGAGATCACAATCTGGCCTAACATGTGCTACAACAGAAATAGTCCAGGGTCTGAGATGGATTCTTTTAAAGTCTTCTGAAAGCAAGAGCTGTCCATCAGCCCACTTTCACTTGCTGTGAAAGACATTTTCAGAGATGTCTTAGAGCAAAAATTCAGCTCATTCTTTTAGTAATGAAAAGTTTTAGCTTAACACTGTCAATTTAGCTAACCATTGACCCACAAAATGGAAACATATGGGCTCCTTGAAAGACTGTATATAAATTCAGCTGAGTAAATGTATGTTTGGGAATTAGTTCTTGAATTGAAGGATAGATTTGTAATTAATTTTACTGGGAGACTTGGTGTAAGTACTTACAGTATGTAACTTGATGCTTTACTGATACATCGCTGGACTTCATAGCTTGAAATTTCAACAGCCATATTTGCATCGAGAAGAACTATAGAAATTTATACAGTTTGAGGATCCTTCCACAAACTGTGATCAGTCTTACCAGCTTCAGGAGTGGCATTCTCATTGTAAACAAAGAGGTGAATGCTGCTTGTTAAAAAAAGAGGAAGGTGAGACAGTAGGTGGGTGAAAACTAAGGGCCACTGTAGTTCCATTTTGAGTGATCCATCTCTGCTTTCAGATGTTCTGAGTGCTTTAAACAAGAATCTCTGTTGCATTTCACTTACAAACAGACCAAACCCCTTTTTTCCCCAAAATATTGTAAATAAATTGGGCAGAAAAACTGAATAAAACTGAGAGGAATTGTAGCTGACTATTGTTGTCAAAGAGATGGTGAGGCCTGAGCACTTGTGGGTATGATCTTTCAACTTTGGAGCACTTTTGTTGCATGGAATCGGTGTAGTAGTGTAGAATATCAGACTCAGTGATTGAAAGTTTTATGGAGTGCTCACCAACATGAGCAAAAGGGAAACCCCATTTTTTCACAGAATACCCATCCTCCCCAGATCTGGAGAGCTATATACATATATATATATATATCTCTATCTGTGTTTGTCAAATAGTTGTATGTTGTCAGTTGCCAGGACGCAGGGCCATGATCATATGCTGATAATCTGGAATATGTTAAATTTAGGGCAGTATATTTATACATTTCTGTGATTCAGAGTTTTTAATCAGCTTCAAAAAAGTTTGTAGTTGCACCAGTCCCCTAGCTGGGCATTCCAAACTTAGCGGTTTTTGTCAGCCCCCAACATGCTTTATACAAATTCAGTGTATCGTAAAAGAAGATTCTTTGACTATTTCTGTTGCAGAACACTACTGGAAAGCTTTTACTAGTGTTTTTAAAGAAAAAAATTGCAGTTTCCCTACTCAGTTCTGGTTGCTTCCTTAGCCTTTCTTGGCTCCAGTTTCATCTTTTGGAAATGGTAATGTCTCTCTGCCAGAGCAATTCAGAACAGCAGTTGCATTTTCTAAAATCCCACTATCTTTGTAGTTATGCTGGGACACAAAGAAGTAAGCTATTGTATGCTCTTTTTTTACCTGGAAGAGCCACATAGAATCTTCCCAAAATAGTGCTTTCAGAGGAGTCAGAGAGAAACTCAAGTTAATTTATATTAGTGTTGTGGATAATGTGTATTGGCAAAAAGCGTTTCTTATAAAAAATGGAAAAGAAATAGAGAGGAGGATATGAAAATCTCATTAATTACTTATCCAGGGCATGCAGATGGTGCTAAAATCCAAGAACAGAACTAAGTCGTAGCTATAAACATTCCAGGGAATGAATCATTAGGAAAGTGGAAGGGTAAAAAACCCTCAGAAATCTCTTTGATACAGAAGAACAAATCAGCAAAAATTATGTAGAATAGGATAGTGACTGAGTGGCTAGACAAAGATTATCTGTTTATCTATCTATCTATCTATCTATCTATCTATCTATCTATCTGTTTAAAGTCTGTGAATAAATGAAGAGTGAGGGTAGCAAAATAAAAAGAATGCTATCACTGTGCAGAATATTGCAGTTGGGGAGAGTGTTGCCTGATGCAAAGTGACAAAATGTTGCACCTCAGAAGAGTTAACAGAAATTTAGTTACTTTACAGTAAAGTTATCTATGGCTATAAAGGAGCTTGTCTGGGAGGATCTCCCAGTTCACTGAAAATGTATATTCAGTACTGTTTGTTTTTTTTCTCCTGGCAAGGCATCAGCCTGTGCTTCTAATGCTAGAATTACTGCTGACGACACCAAGGCTGAATTAAAGCTTTGCTTACTTTTGTCTCATCTACAAGGCAGACATGAAAGCAAATACTGCAGATTTCTGTGTAGCTCATTGGTGCTCTTTGTAAATAAGACTGATGGGATGGTTGAATTTTTCAGAGAGATTTGATGGGCCAAGACAAATATCACCTTTTCTCTGTGATGCAGTTATTCTGGGTTATTTAGAAAGTAGTTGAAAAGCAGTAGTTTTGCTGATATCCAAGGTACTGTTGACTGTTTTGTACTAAGGCCTTTTATCATGTTACATAAATCTTGCAAAGATTTTTTCTGTCTGAAATATAGAACTGCTTCTCATTCAGGCTGACTAGTTTAAATAGCTAAGTACCAAAGGATTGCAACATCATAGTCCCAAAGTTTTTATTACCCTTGTGAAATGATACAATTTGCATAATGCCATCTGAATTGGAAATATAATTATTATTTAAATAATCTAACTCTGAAACATTTTCAGAAATATTTAAGTGCATTAGAAATTCATCCAGGATAACTTTGGGGGATTTTAATGGATTTCATGGATTTTTAGTAGTGGATTTTAACCAAGTAAAAAGTGAATTTAAACTGTAGTAATCAATGTATATGTTGCTTGCAATGACAAAATTGTTAGTAATTCTCTAGAAACAAAGAGATTTTGTAATACAAAATTAAAAATGTTCTGGGTTACACTAAAATATGTACTTATAAACAGTATCAGGGAAATCCTTTGATGTTTACTGGCATGGAGTCCTCCATTTTGTGTTTTCTTTGTATAGGAGACACACAGAAAATTACATTTCAAATATTTTCTTTAGTAAGATATACCAAAAAAAGACTGCTAATTAAGAATGTAAGAAGGAAGCTATAAAGATCTCTTATTCAGTTATATAACCACCTAAAAATATTATGAAAGTTTTGGTGAAGAACTATTAAAAGAGCAGTTAATAAAACATTGATGGCCTTTGACTTTTTGGGTTTAGATATATAGGATGCAGGCAATATTTGTAATACCCTGCTCTTCACAGAGCTGGAAAAATGGACCTTAAAAGTGTGTTTAAGAAAAAATGGCAGTTACAACATGCTGTGATAGGAATAGGCATGACTATTTTAGAGCTGTTGATTTCTGCTTGTGTGGTAACAACCAATATTTAAGCAAAAAGTCATGCATAATTTGCAAGACAATTTGTTGGCAAGTTTTGACATTTTATTTTCAGTGAAAACTAAAAACTTGGGATTAAGTGAACATGGAGAACTCCTTCAGCATGGAGAACTCCTTCAGCTTCTTTGTGCAGAAAAGGCTGGGGGCTTTTTAACCTTTGTTCTTGAAGCCTCTGATGGTAAATATATATTTAAGTATATTTCCTGTGTTTTAGCACCCCAGAAAGAAAAAACTGCCACAACACATACATTTGGCATAGCACAACAGGCTTCTACTACATTCAAGGCATGACTGTGGTGAAATTAATGTAATAATACTATCTTTATTTATGATACATAATCGAAAATGACAAAAAAATGAACAAGAATTGTTTTTTTCCCTCCTTAGCTTTACTAGGCAAACTCATAACTGTTAGGCCAATGATGGTGATTTTCAACAGTTGCAGAGATAATGGCTGCTCAGAGATGTGGTGGAGTTTCCATCTTTGTGGAGACACTCAAAATTTGACAGAATATGACCTGGGCAACCTGATCTGCCTTCAGATCTGGCTCTGCTTTGGACCTTCCAAAGGTTCTTTTTAAACTAAATTATTCTGAGATTCTGTGACTGACAGCCAGCAAGATATTGAAATAATGGCTGCAGTTTTCCATCTTAATTGACAAAGATGAAAAAAATTAAATTTAGTATGTCAGTTCTTGAAGATATAGTTGGATAAAAACATCCATGTAGATGAAAAGTTTAGGCTGCTTATGAACAGAAGAATGCAAAATGTTGTACAACTGTCGAGCTTATTATTCATGAAAAATCCACTGATAAATAGAAGATTTGGGATAGACAAAAAAGATCTGCAGAAATGCAGAGGATATATCCTTCTTTTATGGTCTTTGCCTTGTATTTTTTAACATTCAGCAGTCTCTTGACTTGACTAATAGACTAAAAGTGACTCTAGCCACATTTTTCCTACCATCACCATAAGCTGGGATCCTGAAAAGGGTTAAATATTGGAAAAGACAGTATTTTAAAGGTGAGGCACTGTATTTAATTTCTATTTCATTTCTGTTTCATTGAATCATTCTCAATTTACTTTGGCAGAGTACAGGGAACTGAAAAGCTGCACAACACTATATCCTAGAAATCAACACCTCTTCAGGAAGCACCCAGGAACCTCTAAACACTGCCCTTCTGAAGTGCCCCAAGACACTTTCCAGAATTCCTCCTGTTTTATTCTTCTGGTTTTATATTGCCATTCCCTTTTCTAAATACCTATTTTATACATTCTTATAGAAAATGTCCACCTGTCTTCTTTGACCAAAATGTCATTAATTTATTTCATTCCATGTAAATATAGCTTTAACCAAATCCAGGTGAGACATGCCATGTAGGTGCAGCTGTCTACTCTTTTTTTGTGTTGTGAAACCCAGACTTGCCTTACCCACCTCCCAGGCACAGTCACTAATATCCAGCTGCCTGAAAGATTTCTTATCTAATGAACCTGGATGGGAGGCAGACTCCTGGGTAGGTAGAAAGCAAAAATCCTTTTCTATCCACAGATTGTATGGCCTTCCTTTGGTGCCAATACAATTTTGCTGGTGTTGTTGAGTGGTCTGAGATAGATCTGTTGATTCTGGCAGTATTCCTGAGTACATATTCGTGTGTCTGTTTTCTTGCAATGCCACCATTTCGTGACCATTTTTAACAATAGCCTTTTCAATGCACAATCTAGTGCATCCAATTTTTAGAATTAATAATGTGGAGAGAAGAGAGGGAGGGGTGTTTCATCAGCAAGGATCATATAGAAGGCCATTGTAATTGCCTGTATATTAAAACTGCGCCGGCTTTGTTTTTTACAGTATTTTGGTCTGTATTAATTGTCGGTATTAGTGGCTACTATTAATATTTAACAGTGGCTTCTAAAGATGCCACAGGTGATGATGTAGAACAAAATGCTGTTTTCCAGCAACCTAGCATTAGGGTAATACAAGCCAAGGTGAAAAACCACTATGAGCGAGAAACAGGGGAAAGGGCAGGAGGGTGGGACAAAAGAGATGGGGAGTGAAGGAGGGAGATAAAGCTGTAGTACTATACAGCGACCACTTTTAAACAACAGGCAGATTAAGACAGCTGTATGATAATTTTTTCAAATATCCTTTGGAAACTTGAAAGTAGAATGGCATAAGCAGTTTTATTGTTATGGTACATGCATACATTTGAATTTCTGACATTAATGTTGTTCAACAATGAATCATCTGTCTCAAGAAGCAGCTATAGTGGATGTCTTGCTGTCCAATTCACCAATCTGCTAAATTAAAGCATCACTGGAAGACTTTGAATTAATACTGTCAAAAAGTCTAATAAATTTTAATTATAAGAACCAAAGCACTTTGATATGTCAAGATTAATCTTTAAACATATTTTATGTCTGTTTTTTCCATGTTAATGCTTGAATGAAATTAATCATAAGCTAAAGGAAATTTTGTTTACTGCTGTCACCTTAATAATAGTTTGCTTTATAGTGCAGAGTATGTCAGCACTAGTTTTCTGAATTTGTACATCAGAAAGGTATGATTCTGCTAACCTTCTAGAAGTGGTGTTGCTATTTGGGAACCATTTGTGTGGTTACTTTGTAACACACAGTTCTTGCTTCACATTCCATAATTCCTTGCCATATGTTGAGGGCTATTTAATAATTAGAGCGGTTAACTTTGTGAAGGCAATGTAAATCAATTTCTCTCTTACCTGAGATTCTTGTGCACTCTTTAGTAAAGTTGTGCAGCTGCAGAGATTGGATATGGTTACATCTAACCAAATTACATTCATTTTTTAATATACCTACTTACATATTTGGTTCTGCATACCCATTTTTTACTTGAACCAGTAGAGATTGTGCATCCTTATCTGCAATTTGTTTGGAAAAACATGGATGCCTCATGTTCCATTTGCTTAATCTGTGTTTTTTACAAACTGTAAGTTAAGTATTTTATAATCTTTTAGTATTATGACTAATAGACTTGATTGCAATTCAAATTCAGTGCCATGGACTACTGACCATCACTATGTTCTGAAACATATGGTTCAATAAAAATCAGTTAAAGACTGTTGTGCATTGTAAAGCGACATCCCTATCTTGTAGACTGCTTGCATTTCTGATCTTTGATGGGAAAGTAGTTTCCTGGAGTTACCTGTCTATGTTTAACACCTTCTTCTTTTTTAATTTAAAAAATTACATTCTCTTGATTCCTTGGATACCTAGATGTCATGAAAGCAGTGTATCTTCTGACTGAATGATTGACCTGTTGTTAGTTCTTCTTTTTGTTGATCTCCATTGCTTGGTGCTTATTCTCTCATTCATGAGAGGTGATTGTGTTCCAACACATTCCCTGCTTTTTCTTTCTAGTATCCATTGTCAGTTGTCCTAAGACAAGGACTAGCTGTCCTACTTCCTCAGACCACTTCTATCAGGAAACTTGGAGTTAATAGAGCTTATTAGAGTTATTATTTGCATCCTCTCAAGTGTGTGAGCCTCTCAGCACAACACCAGAGAGCAGGAATGGAATGGAGCAGGGAAGATAGTCTGTGTTTATCTTTAAGAATTTAGAGGTGAGTTGAAGGGACAATTCCTGCCCTTAATACACCAGCATAATGTTCTAGATATTCATTCTGAGTGACAATCTAAAGGCTACTGGAGAAGCCTTTTTATGCTCATTTTTTGAAGTAATTTATATTTTTCAAAATTTAAAGGTTAACTGAATGAGAAGAAGCTGAGGAGCAGTTGGAATGTGGTGTATATAAATGAGGAAAACCAAAAGTTTTAGCCTTAGATTCAGTGCTGTGTTTATAATGCCCTCAGGATGCCTTGCCATCCTGAGGGCATTCCATAGTGTTTCATGGACAGTACTTTTCTGTGTCGATAGCATTAGCTGAGCACCAAATGGCGAACTTCTTTATACTAGATCTTTAAATGCGAACTTGCTACTGCCTTGCCTCATACAATTTCTGAACAAAAGGGAGGAGACTTTCACCTGGAAAAATAAATAAATAAGTAAAAATGATAAGGGAGAAATATGAATGCCTGTTGTTTGAGATAAGGAAATGGTCACATCTTTAATAATCCCTTTCCGTCTGCTGGGTGCTAAAGCTATCAGAGAATTCTTTATGTTTCTACTAGACATTTTTTCTTTAGTGACCGTAAAAAAAAGTGAACAGATAATCTTGTTTGCTATTGCATAGTATGCTATTTTTAGAATAACCAGTTATTTTAAAATTATATTCTGTGATACATGCTATCTGCATTTTCACAAAGTCATAGTATCTGCTTAGAAGAATATGCACTTTAAAAAGGTGGATTCTAAATAAACTCATATTAGGCATTGTTTTGAATAAAAAAAATACTGCTTTTTAATTTATGTCTGCAAAAAGTCCAACCTGTTAATTAAAATCAGATTCTTGCCCCAAATATATAGTCTTTCTGCATATAGAAGCGTGATGGGTTCTGAAAATCCCATGGCCAGCCAGAGGCGAATTCTCTTGTCACAGGCAAAAATAAAAGACAAATGTGAAGCTGCTTAATCCAAGCTCTGGGAGTATCCTGGGAG
This sequence comes from Pseudopipra pipra, assembly GCF_036250125.1. Classification (NCBI taxonomy): domain Eukaryota; kingdom Metazoa; phylum Chordata; class Aves; order Passeriformes; family Pipridae; genus Pseudopipra; species Pseudopipra pipra. The sequence continues at coordinate 50,115,698 of NC_087552.1, forward strand.
TATGTTTTAGAGGAGATTCTTGGAAACACTGTTATCTGCAAACTAGGTTGGAGACATTCAAGTGACTCATCTGTGGGACTTTTGAGTGCTACGATAACACTTCTTGTAGACACATTGCACAGCCTTAGTCTAGACCTTTTTTATTATTAACTAGATAACAGTAGAGTAACTGACAACTCTGTAACATGTTAAAATAGGATTTAAAACAATTGCTCCATTGCTGACCATGTTGGTATTTCTTGCTTTTTTGTGGGGGGTACTTATTTGATTTAAGTGTTAAAATGATTCTCTGTTGGATCAAGCCATGAACTCGTTGTTTGTCAGGACTCTTGTTTAGCAAGAAGCTTGTTATCCATGACCATTCCAAGAGCTGTCCTGCCAAGCAAAAAAATTTTAAGAATAAAAAGAAAGACAGCTTGGCAGCCAGTCTGATTTGTGCTATGTCTTGAAATCCATACCTCTATTCCTCCTTTTGCTGCATTTTAGCAACCATGAGGAAGAGGGTCATGGAAAGAAAACATATGTCTACATGTTCTTATGCACACTAGATATTTAGGGTGTTAACATACACACAACCTCCAGCTGATTTTAGTAATTCATGCTGGTTTTTTTGAGAATATTAGAGTAGTCTGGATCAACATTAATTTCCTGTACTTCACAGTTATTTCACCTGGCTTAAAATAGGAACTGCTGACTGGTTGATACAAGGATTATAATGCTGTCTAGGTTTGTTTGTTTTGTTTGTTTGTTTTGTTTTGTTTTTGACAGTGTGTCACAATCTTCTGAAATACTATTACAATATTTTATACAGCATTACCTATTAAAAATATATTTGAGGATATGGAGGCAAAAAATGCATTAAAAGTGCCCACTAATACATAGCTCTATTAAATAAAAGTACTACCTCTTTCTACCATTGGTTCCTGTCATGCTTGAATGCAAAGTACAAGGCTACCAAAAGATAAAAGAACTGTAGCTCCATTTTTAATGACTGTATGATCCAGGACTACAGTATCCAGGCACTAAGCACAAGACAGTAAAATTAATTTGTCTGAAAGGATCACCATTTTCAAAGCTTTCTTATGTCTGTTGATCTCTAGAGGAGTTCCCTCAGCCTTTTGGACATTGGAACATGTGAATTTCATACTTTGCTCTAATAGCAGCAAGCTTTGGGAAGATGCTTACTTCTAGTGGCAGAAGGAGTGTTTGCCATAGAACAAGCAAGACTGTCCTTCCCAGAGCTACGTCACGGTTTCTGTCAGCTCCAGGGTGACAACTTATTTTGCCATGGCTGACCACAGAGGCATTCTCCAAAGGCTTCTGCTGAAGCTGGGCATTGCCAGGGAAAGGCTGTTTCAGTGACTTCAGCAGGCTCTGGCATGCTACCCAAATCTTCGTTAAATAGTTAGCAAGCTAATAAGCACTGTGACGGTGTTTATTTAGAAAAAGTAGCATGTAGTTAAAGAGTGAAATCCTCTATATGTTATCTGTTTAATATAGCAGTTTCTTGGTCATTCCAGCGTGAGTTTTGTGGCCATTTCACAGGTCCTTGGTTTTTTTTGGGGGTGTGTTTTTGTTTGTTTGTTTGTTTGTTTGTTTTGGTTTTTTTTTTTTTAATGTTTAGAATGCGTGAAGGTCCTGAAGGAGAGCCTCCTTTCATAAATTGTACTTTCACTGGCAAGTTGACATGTTGCCAGCATAAGCCAAAGCGCCTCCTAAAATCCAACTTGAATAACATCTAGGATGAGTGCTCTTGGTTAGAAAAGCAGCTGGGCCTGTGTAACAGGTGATAATCAAGAAATAAGCAAGCAACTAAAATCAAGTGAGTCTGGAGCCACCGTGCAATAAAAGCATATCTTAAGAAGCCCAGACTTGGCTGCTTTATGACTGTGAAGAGAAACTAGAAGCTGCTGCTTTTTAAAAACGATACTGCTGTTAGGGGTAGATGTGGTCTGGTATACAGGAGGGGCTGTCAGAATGAGTATGTCAAATAAGATGGTCTATAAATGCTGTGGCTTGGAATAAAGCACATACATTAAACCTGAAAGCAGCCTTGAAGGGTAATGCAGCAGAATTTGCCAAGATGTTCCATGTTCCATATTTGGGGAAAAAAAAAAAAGAGAGAAAGACTTCTAAGTTCTGACAATCAGAAATAAATTTGAGAAATTTTCTGCCTTACCTTCATGTTATGGTTTCCTTTCTAATAGCACAAGTCTCTAAGCAGAGTAGGCAGAAATCTGGTTGCATGAGAACAATAACTTTTCCCTCCCTACTTGTGTGATGACACTGATTCAGGTCAGTTTAAATAATTACTGCTCTACTTTATCAAAGTCTGCTCCCTTCCATTTCCAGACTTGTTTGAGTGCTCTTGTTCTCTTTGTCTTCCTCTGTCTCATTATTTAGAGAGTGTTGGGACAGTCTGGTTCATTTTAGCTTTATCATGCTCATCCAGTTGATCTAAACAATGGAGTAGTCCTATTTGTTACTCAGTTGGTTATTATAAACAGTCTCTTTCCACCTTGCTGGAAGCTGTAGTGTCTAAAGGGACAAGGTTTAGTGCTGATATTTTATTTTTCATTTGAATGACGTTTAATTTTGATTTGCTGACAAATGTGTCCTGTGTTAGCTAAGTTTCTTTTAGTTCAACCTTTTAAGTAACCCATTTCAGTAAGATCACATTTCATTCAGCAAAACTCAACTATATTTTCAATTTCATGTTCCCATTGAATGTTTTGTGCAATGTTAACTAAAACTGACTCACATCAGTAGTTTATTTTAGAGCTGACTGCTTTTTAGTTTTTTTTCCCCATGGTGTGTGAGGATGTAATGAAAAGGGAACAAAGTGAGATTTGGTGGATTTCATGGTAGTCTGGCATTATGGGAACAAATTTCACATTGCCTATGTGTTTAGATTGCCCTTCCCAATGATTTAGTTCACTTATTTTAAAAGTTTTGTTTTTCCCTTTGTTAATTGTACCATAGTCAAGATTACTGTTTATAATTACCCAGTTGTTGCAAGCGTTTATACAACCAAAGTGTCCATGTTCTGTTAGTATCTTTACAACGAACCTGTAAATTGGAGAAATACTCTGCTTAAAAGGTAGGGAAAAAAATCCAAAAAGCTGTCTATATAGTTAATTACTTCCTTAATCACTTGGCAGTGGATACCTCTGAGATTGTCAAAATGTTGCCGGAGGTGTCAAAAGCCTATGAAGTCCAGCAGTAACAAGTGAGAGTATCTAAATATCTTCTTTTCCCCTTGCAAAAAACCAATTAAATTAGACACTTCTGGGTTGCTTTGAAATCTCTCTCATGTTGAAGTACTGGCAGGATTCAAGCTAGACACTGGTTGATTGATTGGCCCAATGTGATATGGGCTGCACCAGTCAGTACAGTAGCCTTCTCATCAGGGCTGAATTACATTCTAGCTTAAACTTCTTACTTATTCCCTACCTGATTTGGAAAAGGGATCTGAATCAATGTCTCCCACTTTCCAACCCTGCTATGGAGACACAGGACTTTTGATTGTTCTGCAAAAGTGGCTTCTTCCACTGGAGATGTTTTCCTTTGTATAAAATATCTACATATGTGTCAGAGCATGGACTGAGATCTCTGTTTTTACTGTTGGACTCTAGAGCCATTCAGCCCCATTACAGACTGAAGGCTTAGATTTGTCAGTGCCCACAACTCCTGGACCTTGTGTATAGTGGAATTCCTTGCTTCAGACAGCTGGGCATCCTGTGTGGAACATGGGTAAAGCTAGGCATATTGGCACCCTCAGAAATGGTGTGGGCATAGCCTTAACTGTCTACAAAGGTGGTACATAAAGTCAATAAACTGAGTAGGGATCTGTCAAGCTGAGTGATTAAAAATGCTGAAGAAAGCATGCAGCTGAAGCCTTTTCTTACTGACACATGAAACATCCAAGTTTGGGGGTGAAAACATTACCAGTTTCCTCCTCATCTGTTCACAGGGATGTTCCTCCTCTAGAGCTCATGCCATTCCTCCTTTCTTGAAAAGAGCCATGAGAGTAGCTGATAGCCAGGTGTAATGGAAACCTCTTAGACAGAGAGCAGCTCTAGTCAAGTGCATGCTCTAATTTAAAGCACAGACATGAACTCAGTTACTGTGTGTTGGGTTCTGTCTTGACCACAAAGGTGAATTTTCTAAGACAGAGCATGCTTCCTCAGTCTTTGGAAGGAATTGTTCTGCTTTGTGTAAATAATTAGATATTGAGCAGAGGCTTCAATTTATGTCTGCTATATCCCATGAGAACTACTAAGCTGTGGAATCAGTCTTTTGCTTATTTTCTTGCTTTCTCTCTCAAAGTCTTTCTGGCCCAGTAAATTTGTGATTATTTATAGTTTGAGGAACTTGTTGGGACTTGGTTGAGAGCCAGTTCTTTAAGCTGCTTGGCAGCATTGGGATATTTTTGCCTTAAGGTGAAAATATAAGCAGCCAGGGAATTTTAGGTACTGACAATATTAGACAGCAATTTAGGACTAAAGGGGATTCAGACAAATATAAGTGCAAAATTTAGTCATTATGATGTGAACCACAGAGACATTTAGATTAATTTTATTGATTTAAATGGAAACCTGGAGCTTAAATAACTTTGTGGAGTTTGTCCAATATACTTAAAGAGATAATTGGGCACCAAAATCAGTCTTTAGCCCTACCCTTGAGTGACTTTCTTAAATTTGTGGAGTAAGTCTATAATAAAGTTAAAACTGAATCTCAAATGTCACTTGTATCCAAGGGTCTTCATTCATAGGACCCTTTGGAAATGTGTTTAGTTTTGTCACCTGAAGCAGTAAGGTTTGGAAAGGTCTCTTGGGAGAGAGAGAAGAAAAGGTAGTAAAGATAATGCTTGTGTGTGATCTGCACTCTTCTTTTTGAGTGAGTTAAACCCCAAGTCTGTCATGTGCATGTGAATATTATCTTAGTAACTTGTACATGTTCTCTCAGCACAGTGAGAACGTTGTATTTTTTTCATTTGCTATCTAGAAACAGTACTCTTACGGTTTGCACCAATGTCTTTTACATATAGGACAAATAAGAGTAAATACTGACTGTGGCAATATACCAGATTATTTGAGTTGCAGATGTGCCTACATATCACTCTGTGCACATTTTGTGGGTAATCTACACCTAAAAAAAGCTGTTATCTTTCCCAAGTCATATTTTCTGCTACAGAAGAAAAGGGTGTTGACAGTTTATCTAATTTTTTTTTCAAGGTCAATGTGTGTTTTTTTTAATGGTCAAAAAGTCTTATTCATCTCTAGAGATACACCCACATTTAACTGAAGTTTTGTATCATAGTAAATTCCTGCTATTTTGTACCAGTTTTATTCATTTCAGAATAACAAATACTACTTTGCTGAAATAAAAGGGTGAGCTTATACACAAGCCAAGTATTCTTTCAGTCTAAATGACATAATGGTGTTTATGGTATTGCTTTACAGGACTGCCCAACTTCCTGAGTTCTGTGTAGGCCTTTGGAGGGTCTCTGATAGATTTTATATGAGGCTATTTAGTAAATGATATAGTGTTTGTTAATAGATATAAGCTCTCCAGAGGGAAATGAGTTAGGTTCTGTTAGCCTACTGGCTTTCAGATCCTGTATCTTTCTCCAGATATTTTTTCCAGAATATATTCCTGTTCTAGTCAACACCATGAGCAACTGAGTACACTGCATGATTCTGGTTTTATTTACACCAAAGTGAATCAAGAGAGCAACTGCTAATAGTAACATTTACAGATATTACTAGGTCTTACTGATAAGCTTACTCTACACACAGTTGGTTAAAGATGGAGTTTTGAAAGAGAATTATGGCTCATATTATGAAATTGTCTTGCCGATAGAGTGAGACCATTGGAAGTGAAGTGCTGATGTCAAGGAGGGAAGTGAATTTGTTTCTTTTCACAGCTGGCTTCAATTTACAAATTGAAAATGTATTTATGTAAGGCATATGTGGGGAAACTGTTGTAATTTAACAGTGGATAATGAATGAAGATGCTGCGTAGTTGGACAAATAAAACTGTCACATAAACCGCCAAAACCAAGCATATAGAAATGGCAGAACACTATTTTGAAATATCTATGTTCCTGTGGATTTTGCTTCTCTTACGGCTTCAGGTTGCATGACCTCCTCTGACTCCCATTCCCTGCCAGCCAGGCAGCCAGCGTCTTCAGCTGTCAACAGACACACTAAGGAGCTTGTCAGATAAGGGCAACATGTTGAATTGGAACAGTGTTTGATGGATTAAGACCCTGGCTGTTTCACCTGTGCAATTTCTGACTTATATTACGAATGACATTTTCAAAGCCTTTGGGCAACATTGCCAAGCGTGCCCCTGGAGACTATATTACAATGTCAGAATAATGTCAATTCTAGTTAAATAATTTTTATAGAAAAATAATTAAAGTAACATCAAGCTTTTGACAGCATTTCCACAAAAACTCAGAAATCCTCAGATAAGGCTCCCATAGCACTGCAACTTGACCTCCTTTCTTTTTTTATGTAATTAAAGAACAGTATTTTATTTTCACTTCTCTTTTTTTTTTTTTTTTTTTTTACATGCTGTAGCAGCTCTTTATTTACAGCCTTACAGTGTTCTCATGGGTACTATTAATTCTACATCTAAAATAGTGTTTGTCAGAAATTTTTTCGTACTATGCATTGGAACTGCACATGTATGTTTTAAAAGCTCTGTCCCACCAAGAATACTTTTGATGGCTTTAGATTGCATCAAAAAGATTGCCTTCTTTTTTAGCTGCCCAAACAATGTATTTACAGTTTTATTGACTGAAAATTCAAATTAGAAAAAAAAATCCAACCCAATCTACTAGCCTGTTTTCTTGTGAAAACAACCTTTATACATTAATCAATAACATAGCCAGCTTCATGCAAACAAACATCTGGAACCTTGCTGATGGTTCATTCTGAAGACTTTACAATGATCACACTCCTTTCTTCTCTTCTTTTAAACATACATAGAATGAGCCTGTTTTATCCCTACTCTCTATGAAGAAAGCACTGTAGATTATTTTGGTGAGAGGAGGAATGAGCAATACACAGATCATTCTCAAATATGAAAAATAGTCAGAAAATTAAAATGATCCTGCCTCAGAGTTCTCCAGGAAAGGGAGAGCTCTCAGGTATGCCCAATCCTGCATGTCTAGCTATCTCACATAGCAGATCTCTCTGCACCACGTCAGAGATTCAGGCAGCTGAGAAGGGACATTTGAATGAAAGTGGATAAGTTTTAAAAACTGCCTGACAGGCAGCAGGCCAAAGGAACTCATTCAAAATTGTAGTGCTGCTGTGGAATTTTCCAGTTTTGACATATTGGTACATGCTGAGGAGGGACCTTTTCATCTGACTTTTCTGATCATCTCCATTACTCAACCTGTGTTGATCTAGACTTCAGCCACTGCAAATTCTCTGCCAAACAGCCTGCTTCAGCTGAGCCAGCTCTTCTACCGAGGAACAAGTCAGCAGGACTTCAGATCATCATAAAGGGTATCCCCACAGCAGGAGAGCTGGCATAAAGGAATAGACAGTGGCACTGGTATCAACTCTAGCTGAGCTCTGAACCGCTTTTCTAATTTTTGACAAGTAAATGATGTTGACATTTTCCAGTGTGGATACTTAGTGTTGGACAGCTGTAGCTAGATTTGGTAAATACCTGTACTTCACATTACTTACACTTAATTTAATCCTTCTGCCTCAGCTTTCCAAGTATGGAAAATAAAAGATAATAAAATTATTATCTTCAGAGAGGAGTTGTTATAATTAATGTTTTTAAAATCCTAAATGTAATTAAAGTACCCAGTAAACCTTCCAGCTAAGGATAGATAAGGATGTATAAATCTTCTGCAATTTGGTATATTTATTGCCTTTCCTTACTTTCTGATTTATTTTTTTTTGTCAGTAATGATATCATGTCAGTTCAAGTAAGGAAAGGGAATCAGAAGAAACAAGTGCTTGAGAAGCATGTGAAATATGATCTTAATAGTTATTGCTTTTATTACTTCCAAAGGATATGCTTTTCTTCCTCTCTTTACATTAACTTCTGCAGTCTGAGAAGTTGACCTGATCTAAGTCAGGTAAGGCTTCTCTTTTAACATTTCCTTCTTTTGTGTACTTTCCTCTTTTCTTTTTTCCCTGCCTTCCATTGTTGTGTTTTCTTATTTTTCCTTTTCCCTCAATCTTCTCATATGTAGTAACTTTTCAGCTTCTCTTGACGCTTTCTTGCTCTGTTTCAAGACCCTCTACCTACTCCATTTTCTTCCATGGTGTGAGCAGAAGCGTCCGGGTGGGGTGCCTGCTGTCAGGGTTAGCCCTCATCTCAGGAGAGAGAAACTGAGTTGAAACTCACTGCTGTCACCATTGCCTGCATTTATGGTGATTAAGAGAGTTTTGGCAAAAAAGAGAAGTAGAGGTACACAATTTACATTCATCCATTCCCGTTCTTGAGGCTATCAGGGATGACTTTGTGCCAGGAGTTTTTACACACATTGAAGTCCTTATCTTAATCATGATAACCTGAAATGAAGATATTGCAGCTGAGGGTCTATAGATAGCAAGCTCCTGCTTCTCCCATTCACCTCCTCTCCGCTCCTCAAGTCTTGATTTTTCATTTCAAGGATCTGAAATGATTTGAAGTGAGTAACACACTCCAACAGGGGGGAACTGTTGTAATAGCATTAAATGATAAGTTGTAGTCAATATGTTTGTTCTCCTCTGTCTTCTCTGCTCATTTCTGGTGGAAGGATAGATCCAGAAGTGTTTGAGAAATAATACTATAGAATTTGTTGTTTTTTTTTTTTTAATTTAAAACTTGGAATGCAAGGCAAACTTGAAGATGTCATGTCCTGTAGCTTATTATATGCAAATTTTAAAATCATTCCCATATATCAAATAATAAATAGATGCAAACAAAGGATAGCAGTAGAATAAGGTTACAAGAGGACCATGCTTCCAATTATTTGGGGGGTCGGGGGTGTGCAGTAACTTTGTTGCCTATAGTAGGGTTCCTTCAAATTATACCAATATAATTGGAATTAACCTTGGTGCTCTGCTGTTGGGATACTTGATTGTCAGCTGTATTTTTCTAACACCAGTTTTTTTCATGGAATTGTAATTACGATTTTGTATTGTCATCACAGTACAGTCCAAATTTCACAGTTGGTCCCTGCAGCACCATTTTACCTCCTGAAGAGTAGCTCTCTTGTCGCTCTTCCGTTTCATTCCTGCCTGTGCCAGGTAACCATTTGGAGATAATAATCTTTTTTTCTGGACAGTCTCCCACTGACAACATGAAGTCACTAGTCCTCTGAACTGTACCTGTGGTTTCTGTTTCTTCGGCCAGACCCCTACTTTATCCTTGTGGAATATCAAGAACAGTGCGGACTCAGCACCTTTTGTTGTCCACTGACATAAAATTTGTTTGTAAGATGTTTGGAATAGAAATCAACTCAGCTTGTGTAAGGATGCTTCATAAGGTATTACTGAAGTCTCTATCACACAAATAAACATATCTCAGGACATGCGGAGAATTGTGCTTTTGAACTTTCAGAGTGACACATAGTAAGAGTCAGCCTTTATTTATTTCCTTAAAAAGCAGAGATGATACTGGAAACAAGATTCTTTTTTGTAGGAACGTCTTTACAAAGTCCTGAATTCTAGTGTTTGGTTGAAGAAGGAAGTTTCCTTATAGATGACAATGCAGGAATGTTCCTTGCTCATGCTCCAGAAGCACTATATCTTTGCTTCTCCCTTTGAATATGCACTGCTCCCCATGCAGCTGCTCATGGAACAGTCTTGGCCTTTTCCCTGGTGGCTGGTAAAGCATCTGCTGTCATGGATGAGCACCACTGGTTTCTCCCAGTAAAGGGCAGGGATTATACTGTTGACCTCAATGTAATTTTAAAAGTAAAATTTGTCTATACTGTTTATTTGTCAAAAGGTAGCTTTTAGGAAAACAGAAAATATTAACTATTCATATTAAATGATGATTAAATGTGGAAATCATAATCTAACAGCAGGATCACTTGTATAACAGGCAGTTGTATTATTTTTAGGAACAGGAAATTCTGTGATGAGTCAAATTGCACTTCGTTGTATTCAAATTTTTCTTTTCCAGTCAGTAGCTGGCTTTAAGGCAGAGAATTCCTTGTGTTGACTGTCTTGAATGCAGACAGTAGTTGGCAACTGCTGTAAGAAATTTTCTGCAAGTGTGTGCTAACCCTCTTAGTGAATATCATTCTATTTTGAGCCTAATTGAAGACTCAAGATAGAAAACTCAGCAATTATTTTTCCCTGCTGTACAATATCTAATAGTCTGATTTCATGGCTGTCTGACTACAATGATTAGGAAGAACATTTTCTTATAGTATTACAGTACCATAACAGTGTTTCAGGAGCATCGTGTATCAAGGGAAGGAACTATTATGTCAGAATATGTGCCACTTAAAAACACAACCAATGAAAAAGTAGGATGCTGCTATGTGTTATATTTGGTGTTGTCAATAATTGCTTTGTAAGCTTTTTCTTGTCTTTGGCTTTGAAAAAGCTATTAAGGATGAAGAAAGCAGCCTTCAGCTAGAAAAGCTTTAATAGGAGTGATCTGCAACAACAGAGATAACACCTCTGCGACAAAGGCATTTTGTGTTTAGAACTGTACTTCCATGTTAAGTCCAAGATGGTGTGGTTGTTTTTGCTGGTAGAGAAATGGGAAATATGTGTGTAGTTGCTGATCATTGTATAGTTTTTTACCTGCAACAAACTACTACCTGGGACAAACTCTTGTCTGATAACCTCTGTGTTAAGTGGGACAGAGACCCCCAGTTTTTATACCAGAATATTGATTAGGAGTAGTAAACAAGAACAGAAATCTCTTCAAAATGTCCCATAATCTTGCATGGAAAGTTAGAAGAAATACTGTCAATTTAAAATGTTTGCTTGTTTTTTTTTTCTTTTTATATCAGATAGTATTACTGAAGTCTTCACTAACATCTATGTGACCAGTTTTGGACCTGTTTCAGATACTGATATGGTGAGTTGCTGAATCTTTTGCATATACGGGTAAATGGTGTAAGATATATACTGCTAAGTGCCTTTAAGCTTGTATTCTGCTTTGACTTACTGTGAAAAAATTTGGAACTATTTAATTGAAATCAGAAAGCACCAAATCCCATTTAGTTCTGAAGCTGGCAATTGGTTTATAGATGTTACATGACAAGTATGCTTGTATTAGCAGTTTAATTTGGACCAGTGAATCTTCTGATTGCCCCCACTGACTGTACTTTGGTTTCTGTTCTGAAGCAGTCTTGAGATGAGTGAACTGAATTCCTCGTGGATGAAAAACTGGAGTGAAAGGTGCACTGTAGGAGCACCCCTAATATTGGCAACAGACTGAGGGACCTGATGGAAGTCTAAACTAAACTTCTTGAAAGATATAGATTAGAAGTTGGGTTATCTGCATGATTGTGGTATTCTACAGATATATCCACTGTTTAGTAACCATTTAAGGAAATCAGTGACATTAAAAAAAAAAAAAGAGAAACTGTCAGAATATTGCTCTGGATTACAGTTTTTCATGAAAACATTAATGGTAAAAACCTCTGAGGCAAAGAATTCTTTGTAGGCTTATGGCAAATCATAGAGAGATTAGAGAGAACATCTCACACTGAGAAGAAGGATCTGTTTTCTCTAAAAGGGAAGGGAAGGACAAACTGAAACTTACTTTAACTGCCTATTATGCCCCAATCTGCTCAGCAGGTTTAGGAGAAGGCTGGTTCACTCTAGGCAGTGTGTGGGCGAAATAACAAAATTCTCAGAAGGTTCAGTAACAAAGTTTTACTTGCAAATTTAAGAACATTAAGGTAGAATAACACAAATACTTGAATACTTGGCAAATTCTAAAACAACATCCAGACAAAGTAAGGCACTTCACAAACTTTAGCTTAGCAAACTTAAACTTAGCCAACTTTAACTTATCCAGATGCAACAAGGCACTTACTAAGGCATTGACTGGAATATTTTAGTCTGGCTTAGAACATATTTTGAGAGGAAGAAATCAGGAGAAGAAAGAGAGAAAGATAGGAGAAGAAAGAGAGAAAGAAAGAGAAATAAAGGATAAGCGTAGAAAGATATTACCACCCATGGATCCAGTGACGAGACTTCATAGCTGCAATTTTGATGTCTGGTGGTTGAAGTGATGGTCGCAATCTTGATCCATCGGGGGCAGAGGAAGCCCCGGAAACATGAAATCCAATGGGTTAATATATGCTCAGGTTTAGGTGGAGTGCTCAGGTACCTCCCCCGGGGTGGAGAGTTTTAGGCTGTCTGTTGCAACATTGTGGATCTTTTGCCACAATGCAGATCTGTTGCAGCACTGTGGGTCATGCACAGTCCTCTGGTGGAAGGCCACAGAAATGAGTCTGGGGGCACTTTGGTTATTTATGACACCTTCTAAGACATCACAGTTGCCTCTCACATCAGTGTTGTTGAGCCAGTCATGCCCCATCAGAAGGGATCAATACCTTCACGCCTACATGTGATGTCCCAATAACTCACCTGGGGGATATTTTTACAAGTGAGCCAGTTATACCCCATCAGAAGGGATGAATAATGTGAACATCCGCATAGCTTCCCAGGGGATGGGCAGTCATACAACTGAGACAGTTGTGTAAGGGAGGAAATTGGCATGATAAAAAGCTGTCCCACTTCTCAGGATGAGCTTCTTATCAACCTCTTCCCTTACCTGACTCAAAACCCAGCTTCCTGCTAAACAAAGCTTTATTTGTCATGGGCATCTTCCGGTGCTTACACCCTCTGCACCTGGGCTATTACCTTGCTCATCATCAGCAAGGCACCCATTGCTTTTGCAAGTGGCTGATTAAGCCTCTACCATTAACATTTCAGTCTGTCACACTATCCTTCCCATTCCTGCAAGAAATTATTTTTGAAGTGTTTTGAACATTCATTATTATATATGACATATAAAATACTACCTAGGTGTATCTGTAGGAATTAAAAATGAATATTTTTTTTTTAAATCAGGCAATATTTCTTTTTCTATGGAAAACTTTTAGATTATGCATCATACAAAATAGGGAACATCTTGATGTTATGAACTAGTTTGCAGTGAAACTAAATTATTTATAGTACACTGTACATTTAAAGTTATTTGCTCACTGACTAACAGGTAATCATAGCTCTAGAGTATATACTTTGTGGGTTTTTGTGTTTGTTTTTTGTATGGTAGTTTCAGTTTTCAGCCTCATGTTTTGATAGTGATGAATACATTACTGAAGCTTCACAATAAAGACCATTTAATAGGAGAAATAGACATTTATTTTCTTTTTGTTACTGTATGAGTTGCTGATTCTCTCGTGGTGTTTTTTCCTAATGATTTTAAATTTCTGAAATTGCTCTTATTTTATTACTAATTAAAAAAAACCAACCAAAACAACCAGGTATCCACAGCTATATATAAAGATGATATGAACATCTTGACCTCATTGGTCTAATATCTCAGGCCTTCACAGTGTTTACACTTACAGTAGTCCTGTATAATGGGGAGATGATATTAACCTACTTTTAAAGATTTGGTACTGAGGCACAAGGATACTTACCCAAGGCTGTGCAAGTCATCTGTGCTCAAATGGAAATTTAATGAAAACCTTCCTGAGCTTATTCCCTAACTCTCCAAACATTTTCGACATCAGTGGGTAAATGTGTGGAGAACTCTGGATGTCCATTTGCATAGACATATATAACAGTGCAATAAGGGATCAGGTTGTTTGATGCTACAGATCTATTCAGAGATGTTAATCAAAGCAGAGTGCAGTGCATCAGAACAGCAGCTGTTACTGTGATGGGTAGGTTTATTTGCAGATATAAGTAAGAGCAGTTTAATTCTTATTACTACAAGCTTCAGGGTTAATTTAGCTTGTTCTGTTGATAATTATAAAATCATTTTGAAACATGTGAGCAGTCAATCAGAAAATTTCAACATGTGAGTTTTGAAATAATAGCTTCCAAACTATCACATATTCTGTCGAACATGAAGGTGACATTAGAGTTTTAACCATGAATACTCTTTCATTTAGGAACTGTATGACAGAACTGATAATGTAAACTGTTATGCAGAGTATTCATTGATATTTTCTTCTGTAAATATGGGAAACTAATTTTTAAAATTTCCTCTTTAAAAGGCTTCATTTGAAAAATAGGTTTGACTATTGCCTGTGTCCTGAATTTTCAGAGGATCCCAAAATTAACCTCAGATCTTTTCAGGAAGGTTGGGTCACAGCCCCTGAGGTCCTCTGCTGTCACAGTGTGAATGGTGAGGCCTTCAGTCATATCAGATTTTTAGGCTGAACACTGCTGCTGCCCAAAACTCTCATGGATATCACTGCCCCTAGGATTCCTTTCCCTGGGATTTCTCATAGCAATGAAAGGCATCAGATGTGTGACTGTACCCCTTTGCATGATCTATTTTCCAGTTTGGGGTTTTTTCCCCTTGGTTAGCACCTTGTGAAGAATAATGGTGCTTAGAAGAAAAGCCTTTTGAAAACAGGAAGGGGACTCTCTGCTGTGAGAGGTGGCTAATACGTGCTTTACAGTTTGGAAGAAAGAGGTGGCACAAAGACAGTGATGGGTGGATTGGAGCTAAGGACAGTTCTCACACAGTATTGTTGATTCATGGAGTTCATAAAATGTCATTCCAACCTTTGTTGGTTTTGAATTGGTAGCAGTTTGTGAGGTTTCTGTTTTTCTCACTAAGTCTATCAGTTCCCATTAATGATAATATAATATTGTGTACAATCTGTGACTCCATATGATTTCTAGAATGGAGGTTCTTATTCATATTGTCTGTATTTTTCCAGTATCACAATTTTGCAAAAAAATAATTAAGTCCAGGGGAATTTGATCTTTGATTTTAAGTCAGCTGAAGTTGCCAATGATAAATCCAGGAGGTAGAAGCTGAGGCTGAGATTTTTCTCCAAATGTGTTGTCAAAAACATTTGGTCCTTACCGTGGATTAACACCTTCACTAAGTTAAAAAGATGTTACTCTCTGTTCTGACCAAAATAGTCAGCTACCAAATTTGTTCACTCTTGGCCAGGAGTCTGTTGCAAACTGTGCTTTAAATGAATGGCTGTGACTAAAAATTTGGGTATCTATATCAGTTGTGTCAAAGAAAAGCTATTGTATGTCAAACACTCTGTTTAATGCCAAATATACAATGCCAATATACAAGAAATTTCAACTTTGTTTTGTAAACTAGTGAGAATCAAGGAAAGTAAAGTAAAACATGGGATTAAACAGATTTTACTTCCACTCTTCTGTCTTTTTGAGCTGTTATTTCTCACAAATGTTTAAGTTCAGTATTATGATGCTATGCCTTATAGGCTTTCAACCTTATCAGTGATACAAATTTATTTTGACATTAGCCTGAGAGAAGAAAAGTTGCATTATTTAGAAAAACAAACAAATGAAAAATTGGACAGAACCACTGAAAAACAAAGCATCTCTGAATTTTCTAGAATTATAAGGCTAAATTATGATTAAAGAAGCTAATTAAAACATTTATAATAAAATTAAAATATTTAATATTTGAAAATTTAGAGGTAAAGGATAGTTTTCATTTGATTATAATTTGTAGGATAAAAAAAGGATATAGTTTAATTTAAACATTAAACCTGTTTATTTGTTTTTAAAAAAATCATTATAAATCTATCTGCTGCTTACTCAGATTTCAGCACTGAAAGCAAGTTACTTTTACTTCTTTTTTTCACACTTGCTTTCTTTCCAGGCTCTCTCAACACTTTTGAGTGTTCCCACATAGCCATAGATGTAGTAAGTACTGATGTCCATAATAGAAAAAAATAATGTATATAATAAATGAGAAACTGATTTACTCCTCAAGCAGTAGTTATTGCATGTAAGATTATGTAAGTACTGAAGTCCGCTATGAGAAAAGCTTTGCCAAGATTTAGCCAGATTTTGCCTCAGAGCAGTCTTTCTGATTGATACTGGGAACAGTCTTTCCTGCTTTCATACAACACACAGTTAGTAGGTGGCAGGACTAGAATCCATTTAGCTTGAATATTAATATTAACAAGCTTTCTGAAACTTTTGCATTTCAACTTTCAACCTTACATTTTCACTGTCGTTGGGGAGTTTTGTTCATTGTGATTAAATTTTTTGTCTCTATTTGTTTGTAAATAACAATATTTCCTAGTTTCTTGATGAGAGCCCTCCAGTTTTTTACTTTAGAGTCAAGGAACAGGAACGTTTCTCTGTAGAGATGATCATGCACAGCACACACACTAATGTCTTGTCAGTTTTCAATTGAAATGTCAATAAACATTTCTGATTCTTCAAATACAGCCAAAACAGAAATTTTCAATGAAGGCTGAAAGTCAAATCCAGAAGTGACCAGAAGGATTGTTACATTATTTCTCACTACAACTGAGCATGGTTCTTTAGAGAGAGTGACTGAACTGGGAACCCTGTTTTGGTTTTTTTCTGTCTATTTTTCAGATTTCCTCATTCTAGTTTGTATTTCAGATTTTGGGGTTTTTCTGTGAAACTTATTTTTAGCTGTTTCAGAGTCTATTAGCTAGAATTCCTTAACTGGAGAGAAGCTTTACAGGGGTGGTATGATATGTAAGTCTGGGCAGAATAAGGGAATGCACCAAGATGATTTTTTTTTACAAAGATTTCTTTGTAATTACTTTAACGTAGCTATTATTTTAACTCAGTAACAGAGGACTAAAGGTAAAAGAAATTACAGATACACTTGGCTTTTTTGGATATTGAGGAGCATCTAGGTTGTGGTTTTATAACTGATATGTTTCTGAAAAGTCAATAAATTTGTTGCTTTATTACCTTTTTTTATTGGCTCAGATCATTGCCTTTGCAAGTTAAATCCATGGGCTGAAATTTTGATGAGAATATCTCATAAACTCTTGCAGAGTTTCTGTCCTTTTATTCTGTTGGGAAGGCTTGTTCCTCTGTGCAACATCCTGCCAAGTGGATTGATATTGGAGATTGATTTGTCAGAGACTGTGTCCAAGCCCTTCACCGACATTAGCACTCTGTGTACCCCTTGTTTGAATTCCTGTTCCTGGCACCAGCAATCAACTGTGTTTCAGGATTGCTCTTTCTCCATGTCTGAATAAAAAAGGATAATGAGAAGTGTTTGTGTTTTCAGTCACAGCAGTGTGCATAATGTCCTGTAGTCTCTTTTCTAAGTAATCCCTACTCGTACCTTTCACATGCCTCTCTTGCCCTCTTCAGTACTTCTTTTGGGCTCAGAGTTCATTTTACATCAGGTCTATAGAAAGAAAGAGAAAGAAAATTATTCAGAGAAGGCCCTTTTCATAAATGAATATGAATAGAAAGACATTCTCTTCCCTAGACACTATCATTCAAACTGGTTAAACACATTTTTTCCAGACTTTTTTTTTAATACTCCATGTTTAGATTCAACGCTTAGACAAAAATGACTGAAGTTGGCAGATGAAGCAGAAATAGAAGGCTTGAAATGAGTTCTTCAAATACAGGAAAATCATACTACAATTCCCTAGAAATATTCCACATATTCTTGATAGTATTAAAGATCATATATATCTGGAAGACATTACTTACGTATTTAAGAATGAATATATGTTCCTTTGAAATGCAGTGTTGGGATAGCGTTTCAGTTTTTAACAGGGCTGTTAAGGGTTTTGATAAAAAATAACCAACATTGCAGTTTCAAACCACAGCCCTCCTTCATCAGAATATTTTCAAGTATTCTATTCACCAGTGTGAATTCACCCCGGAAAGACCCGAAAGGAATTTTTGGCCATTTGCTATTTCCTTCTATTTTCTGTGTTGTGCACACATCAGAAGGTAAGTTTTGAAAAAGAGCAAAAGGACTCAGCTCATTTATCTGTGCAGTGAGATTTGATGTTCAGTATACCAATAGAGAAGTATTTGTACAGAGCCTGAGTAGTCAGTGCTCATGATTGGAGCACTGAGTCGGTTTGGAGGAGAACTATTTCAGTCCTGATGTTGTTAGACAATTATTTGTTTTTAGAGAAGAGATAAGTAGAAAGTAAGATGGATTGTTTGTCCAGTCTGGTAGACAGGCCCAAGTAAAGCCAAACCATACAATGATGAACTAGGTTATGCAGATTGTTGTAGTGAGTTAGTGTATGTCATCTGCACCATGCATAGATCTGTCCCACAGAGAATGAAATGACCAAAACGACAAACTAATGATTTGATCCTCCCACTGTAAAGCTAACTTCAGCATTCATTCAAAATGTTTAGTATGGAAGTTTAATAAATTGATTTGCATCACAAACTTGCACTCATCAAACCCGCAAATATCAGGTTATAACAAGAGTGCATATACTGTGTAGATTAGTTTTCTTTGCATAATTGCATTTTTTTGAGTCTAAAACTCCTTGATTTCTGGAAAGTTTTTTTTTGCCTAGATGCATACCGATCATGTTAGTATTCAACAGTAGCAGACACATACTAATATTGTTAATGTTTTTAAACTAAACTGAAAGAAAAATTACACATTTCCTTAAAATAGATATGATAACAAGAATTTACTTTTTAAGAATTAAAATTATGAAATTATACTAATGTCCAACTAAATATTAATATGAAGACCCTATATTAGCTAGTTGAGATTTAGGCCCATGTATCTGAAGTGTTTATCTCATCAATGTATCAACCACAGGATTTCTGACTGTCTTTAAGGAATCAATGAAAAGATATATGTGCCATTTTCTCTTTACTTGTTTTTAATTTTTTTGTATTTGCCTTTTAGAAGTTTTATATTTTACGGTATTTAAAATTTGCTTTTGTGGTTATAAATGTGTGTCAGTTAGTGGCTTTAAGAGTGGTAAAGAAAAGCATACTTTAGAGAACTGAATAAGAGAAATCTTTACAAGTAGGGAATAAGGACCTCTGGCCTAAACTATTCATTAAACAAAATGCTGTTTTCTTGAAGGTGATTAATAAAATGTTCAATCTGCTTCAGGAAAATACTGATTGCTAATGGACACTTACAATTTTTTGAGATGTTTGGAGCACGTCCATCTTTACTCCCTGTGCAAAAACTGCCAAAATCTGCCAACCATTAGCTCAGAGGATGAGAATACATTTTTTGTTCTCTGAACTTTTCCCATACAAATCTGTCCTTAGCAAAAAAAAGAAGACTGACATGTAGTGAGGAGGGATTGCTTATACTCAGGTCAGTTAAAGCTTCTGCCAGAGATACTAATGTCTTTTTTTATGGTGCATACTGTTATGCACAACAACTGCATATTAAAAGAAGAATGAAATTTCTTCACCATTTTATTCTTCTAACCATTGAACTGGCAGTGCTTCTTCATACTGTAGTAAGAACTCATTGTCTGTACCAAAAATTTCACATAAGCTGATATAATACATATTTGAAAGATTAATTGTACTGTGTTAGAATCTAGCTGTGAAAGCACATTTTAAACACAAATCAGTGGGAAGCATTTTATTGTTCAGCAATGATCACAGGAGTCCTTTAAAGACCTGGAAGTGTTCTCCTGTGATTTTGTGGAGATACTGCACTCTATACTGGAGGGTAATTTGGTCGTGTCCAAAGACAGCACAGGTTTTTTCACATAGGAGAATATCTGCAGTTTGAATGAAACTAGTATTGGGTATTAATTTGAGTATCCTTTCTAGAGTCCAGATTTGCATTTCTCACAGAATGTTAGTCTTCACAGAAAAGTAAACATTACACAGCATTTACCACAAAGTAGCATGTATATAGAATAGGAATTAGTTACAAAATTTTTATGTAGCATATTTTGATAAATGCTGACTTCCTATCACATTGAATATACTCAAAATACTTCAATAATTTCATATTTTTTCATTTATTTTATATAGTAAACATCAACAGGGTATTCACGATCATAAGTATAATAAATTTGGCACAGGAGGGAACATGGGATCGGTGGATATAGCACTGGGATGCAAAAGCATGGATTGTATTTTGCTTTTCATAATCACTCTAAATGGACCATGACAAATTATTTTCACCTCAATGCCTTAGTTTCCTTTCATACAAAGCTGAGATCCCAATATTTCCTTTGAAAAAAATGCACAGAGGTCTTTAGAAAGATAAGTTAGATAAGAACTATGTGAGATTTTATTACCATTGTTGTAAATGGAAGAAAAAGGTGTTTGTCGTCATTCACACCAAAGCTTGGTTTATTCCCTATTTCCATCTTCTAAATGGGATGTTCTGAAATAAAGATCACCAGTGTGGATTGGATGGAGAGATTAGAATTACCTGTGGATCAATCAGAGATTTATCAGTAGAATCTTTCAAGGCTGCAGCTCAGATTCTTTCCTACTCCTTACTACTTCCTACTTCCTTACTTCCTAAGCTGTTGCCCTGCAGCAGGTGTGGGATTTTTTTGAAATATTGCTGTTTTGATTTAGGGGCATTTCATGTCTGCTTTTTTTTTCCAGTTTTATTTCTCTGTGATTCTTTTTATGTATGTTGGAAGACAGTAAAGAAGCAGGACCTTTGAAGTTCTTTTTTGATGGAAACATTGCAGAAAGTTCAGATTTATATTCTAATGATTTATGTGCAGAAATATTTGTCAAAAGAATCTGTAGGATGTATCACTCTTTTTGAATTTCAGTGGGATTTCAAAGTCTTACTCCCTCAGGCTCTTCTTCCTACTTCTTTATACCTCAAATATCAATCTTATCATACATAGCAATGACTTACTGGTAAAGCCCCTCAGACAAAAACCACAATGAAGCTCTTAGGGCAATTGTTTTCCTTTAATTACACTGTGTTTCCATCCAAGTTTCATATATTCCCCTTCTTCAAGCACACTGTTTCTGCTGCTCCTGATGCTCCGTGATACTAAGCATTTTGTCACTTTTCCTGGTCTACAATTGAACTGATAGGTAAACTGTTGTTTTTAAATGGGATTTTAAGTCGTATGATATTTAACAAATAAAACAACATATAAATCAGCAAATAAAGAGTACAACTGACCGTGATCTATCACAGAGAAATAAGCAAAGTATTTGTCATGAGACTGTCTCTGGTAGTGATGAGAGACTGTACAAAATCGAGTATAATAGCAAAGAAATACATGTTTTAGAGGTTCATAATTTTGTATTTCAGAGATATATTTACTAAAATATTATTAGAGATAATAGCAAGTGGCTTTAAAGAAAGCCAAGCAAATTAATTTTCAGTGTACTGTAAATTTGATTTAATATGATTTTGAATATTTATGATTATAATTAGAAAAATGACAAAATTTTATTGTATTTTATTGTAAGACCTCTTGGTATAGCTGAAAATTGAGCTGGTAATTTTTGCCAGATTAGGTTATAAGTATTCATAATTTCCAAAATATGCACTTGTCACAGTTCCTAATGAGAACTGTTTTCTCTCCTGCCCCTACCGTGTTCCTTCAGGTGACAAAATTCTCTTTCTTTTATTCCACATGCTCTCCTTAGCCTCTGGGCCTGACCTGGAAAAGGTCCTCACAGCTCCTTGGCTCACAGACCAAAGGAGCTGAAGAGGCTGTCACTTGTCGCTGTCTAGTCAGCACTCCTTTTGTACCACTGTATGATTGACGGAGAAGAACCTTAAGCCTTGTTAATCAGCACACAAGGGAGCCAGCAGAAAGTGATGGAGGCTGATAACTTCCTTGAAGTCACTTCTATATTGAAATCACTTGAATATTTTATATTGGTTGAATTTTATCAGGACTTGTCAATTCAAAGATAATTTACTTGAAAATGGTTTATGTAAAATGGTTTATGAAGAGCAATTGCAATAGTACAAACTGTCGCAACATACAAATATTTTGAAGTCATGAGACCATTTTGTACCTGTCCAACAAAACAAAAAGGTAGTATTTGCTAATACACAGAATGCAGTTTCCTTCCAACAAAGTTTTTATGCTCTTCCATTTCTGATTTATATGCTGTGCTGACAGTAGCAAAACACTAACTCAATTTCCAGATTCAATTTGAAGTTAGTGGATGAATTTACATTATCAATGTTTAATCAGTATCTTTTTTGTTTGTTTGTTGCTTAGAACAACAGCAAAACCCAGCAGATGGGATGCCCAGCACTGGTTGACATAGGCATCTGGTCTAGGTTATCAGTCTGTTTTTGCCTGCATTCTTTTCCCGGATTATACTGCCTTCCCAAGTTTAGGCATCAGAGTAAAGTTCCATAGACAGTGTGTGCCACCTGTCAGTCATCACCTATTGTTTCCTACCTATGTATTTTTCTTCATAAAATCCATACCACTACAGAGCCTTACATTCCTCTTTAGAAAATCTTCCTTATATCGTCCTGCTGGAATATATTGTACCCTTTATGGGTTGCCTTGTTTCCTTACTTCTAGTCTCAGCCATTCTCTTGTGCTGTTGAAATGCTGGATTACTCTACAGCAGTAGATGCCACAAGAACTATTTAATGTCTTTCTGTATATTTTTTCTTACTTCTTAATGTAAAATAGCTATGTTTACTGAAATTAGCCTTGTCACACACCCGCTGTTTATCAGGTACAGAAATCTAAATATTGGAAGTGTTCAATATACAAACAACAGCTAGTAATCATGGAGAAAGTCATACCCTTAATACATTGAATTCCTGTTTATTATTCTCAATATTATACAATTTTGTGTGGTGATCATTCTCCCTTGACAATTTTACCAAGGGAATTCTGCAAAAGAGCTTTTCTGTTTTGGTTCTCAGAAAGCAGATTAGTGTTTCGTTGTGTCAAAAAAGGCATATATTTATTCCATTACAGGAATACACAATAGATGTTTTCTTCCGTCAGAAATGGAAGGATGAGAGATTAAAGTTTAAGGGCCCAATGAACATTCTTCGATTGAACAACCTAATGGCCAGCAAAATCTGGACCCCAGATACATTTTTTCACAATGGGAAGAAGTCAGTGGCTCATAACATGACAATGCCAAACAAGCTCCTACGAATCCAAGATGATGGAACTCTGTTGTACACCATGAGGTAAGTCTGTTCATCAGTTCTCTACTCAAGCTATTTCTTATTTGAAGTAACAAATAAGGTTCCAGGAGGACTCTCCTTTGTTGTATTTCTGTCCTAGCAGAAAGAAAGCTAAAAAAATGTGTTTCGTTTCCAGTTCTGTTAAAAGTCTATTGGCTGATAATGAGTTATATCAGTTTTCCTACATATGCCTCAGTTTTCATATCTCTGTAATGCATTAAAGATATTGACCACCTGCATAAAGTGCTTTGAGACCTTCAGATAGAGTTTACCCACTCTTAAAATTATTAAAATAGTATATGGGTTTTGTCTGTTACTGCACCCATGGTACTGATTATGTGAGCCCTTAAGCAAATTTATTAAGATCAGCGGCAATAAAAAAATCAAAGAATAAAGAGTTAATAAGGTCTCAAATTCTTTCCAGCAAGAGCTATAGGGAAAATATGTCTTGTTATAATAATTGTTTCTTTATATATAATTACAATATTTTACTTAGAGTTTTAGTTTTTGCATCCTGTGCATCACTAGCAGCTACCATAAATATTTAGCTGGTAAAAAATGTTAAATTTACTTAGAAAATAATTTATGAAAAAATTATAAATATCATGTATGCATAGATATAAACAGTGTTTCTATAAGACTGATTTCTTCTTTGATTACTATTTTAACAATAATGTTACCTATATGGATTTTTTTGAAATTTCCGGAAGACCCTGCCTGACTTAGTTTCTTTCTTTTTCTTGGAGAATATTTAATAAATTGAAGTTGTTGTTCCTGTAGACTTAAAATCCCCAGCCTAAGTAAGATACAAAATGTGAACTGCAAAGCAAACATATACTGTGTGATTTTTTTCCATGCAGCCGTACTAGCATCCCTTAAGCTTGATTTTACTATGCAGCTCTGAATCCCTTACAATATTGAATGTTGATGGCTGGACTCCTAATGATGTTAGATGATGTAGTGGTTGGAGAGGTTCAGAAAAGTTTGCTGGAAGTCAATTGAGACACCATTTGTGGTATTTTTTTCTTGGGCTCAAATCAATATTTGAACTAGTATCTGTATAACCTGACTGAAATTCTCTTCCTCCAGAAGGTATTATAATCATATGCTATAAATAATAAGAAATACTATTTGAAACCATTATGAAACATAAGCTGAGTCATGTTAACTAAAATTAACTAACCATTTTCATGACTTGTAAGTATGTTGCTTCTCAGAATATAAGGTTAATGTGTAAACTGGTTTTATTGCCTAGATTTTAAACAACCTTTTTTTCTGTGTCTAAATAAAATGATTGCGTGATTTTTATCAGAGGCTCAGGCAGTTCTTTCCTTTGCCTTCAGGTGTTTTCTGATTCTTGTCTCTCTCTGCCCCTTGAATTCAGAAAAACATTCCTGGGGAGTGGGGGAATAGAAATATGGAATATTTTTGAGTGGAAGGTTGGGAGAAAGTAGCCAAGAATAAAAAGACTAGAAACCACTGGCAATACAGAGGGATGTAGCTGATGTTTGAGGCTGGATGAAGAGGAGCAAAGGCATCCAGAAAAAAACCTCTACCAAGAGGAGGCTTCCAGGATAGGAAGGAGAAAGAGACATTTTTTTCTTGGCTTTTTAAAATTTTTTTTTTAAATAAAAATAATGAGAAAGTCTGTAAAAAAATTTCTTCAAATTGTTTTAAATTATTTTTTATTGCAGTAATTCCCATATATGATACTGGGATATTGCTGGGGTTTTTTTTCACAAAATCAGCAAAAGTGGATGTACTGTTCACATACTTTTGCATTTATACATAAATCAAAAGAATAATCACAAGTAACATGGAGAATGAGTAACAACAATCTTTTGAAAGAAAGCAAATATTTTTCCTCTACATATTCCATTCAAACTAAAAAACTCAAATTTAGAAGACTCTGGAGCATAGTCCTTTGGCAAATTAACTGTATTTTATATGCTTTTATAATGAGCCTTTGAGAGCCATATAAGCACACATGTATCTCAGAATATTATGAGAAGAAAATTGCTGTTCTTAATAACCTGCAATTACATAATTTATATTTCTCTTTAAATGGCCTTTGCTCATAGTTTTGAGGTCAGCTTTTTCAGATTTTTGATGTGATAAATTAATGCCTTCCAAAGGAACACATAAAAGGGAAGAAGCAAGAGCTGATCTAAATTTTTGTTAGTTTAATATAAAATTGCAATTTAGTCTCCTAAATCAGCATGTACTCTCTTCAGTTCTCTGGAACTGAATTTCTTGCCCTGCTAAATGACTTAAATGCATCATAGTCTTTTGCCTTTTAGGCTTACAGTCCAAGCTGAATGTCCAATGCACTTGGAGGACTTCCCTATGGATGCGCACTCTTGCCCACTGAAATTTGGCAGCTGTAAGTATTTAATGTGAAGTATAGCCTTTGGTTAGTGAATATCTAACATTGCTCAGCATAATTTTGTTTCAGTAAATTCTTACATGAGATATTTTAACCACGAGATGCTATTTTTAAAAATATTTGTAACCTGACACACCAAAATCCCCTTTTTCTATTCAGTGTTGTGTCTTTTAGTGTATTTTAAAGATTTCATTACTCCAGTTAACAATAAAAACTCTGCACCTAATCAACACTGCACTGGTGTAGTTTTATTGCAGCGTGCAAACCATACTGATGAACATAGAACTGGACACACATAGCCTGTGCAGTATTAACGAAGAGCAGATCAATGACTTCAATAAATGTTTGTTTTCATTTATTAGAACATTTAGTTTCTCTTTATTGTTAATGATATTTGTTTTTATGCTCTTGTTCTATTGAAGGCAATAATGGCACCTTGAGATAAAATTTTTTACTTGTTAGTGCATCTTCATGTTAGAGACAGGTGGACTTTGATCTCACTAGTGTTATTTTAACTGCAGCGTTATTTAATTTACTTATATTACAGCCCTTCTTCTTCTTCTTCATTACATATGTTTTCTGGATTTCGTACCCTAAAAGTTTTCTTTTCTTTCATTGGCTGCAGCCTACATTCTCTGTTGGGCCCAGGAAAGGGATTTTTTTTTTTGAAGAAACAAGTTAAATACCCTTAAATTCTGTCTGATTTCATAATAATTGTAGCAACCACAGGTTCCAAACAGGGGATATGCTGCCACTAAGGATATCATTAACCAGACGATCATTTTAAGAGCACTGTACACACTCTCCTCATAGCCCTGTGATATCTTTTTTCCTTGGAGTTAGGAGCAAATTAGACCAAGCCTGTGCTTCTGATGATGTTTCCACACTAGAGGGAAATCTTATCTGTGGAGATTAGAATTAACACTGTTTGTATCATGGAGCCTTTTTTGCCCCCTAAGTATTATATTTCTAATACTTAATGCAGCCTAAATAACTAACACCAGAGATGTTAGCCAAAATTGTCTGCTGACTAATAATATTTACATAGGTGTGCAAGCAAGATATGTTTGATTTATATGTTTTTGGAGGAAAAAAAGACCGAAATGTAGCCTTAAAACAACTTTAAAAAATCCTGTAATAATGAAACATATGCCAAGAGGCTACTTTCTTCATTTGCATTCCTAAATTGATAACCCTTCTGACTAAGTATATTAGACTTTGTGTGAACAGGAAGGATTTTTGTTAGTTTCATTTTTTTTCTTACCAGTTTGTTCTTTGTTCTCTGCCTATGGTTTCTGATTTTCTAATAATCCAGAGAATTCTAAATGTGAGCAATGTGATTTAAAAAACCCCCTCTCTTTCATTTCTCTCGTAGTCATCTGTGCTCCAGCCTGTTGGCATATCCAGGGGACTCTTATTTCTCTTCATTTTGAATTGCTTCACACACATTTTATTTCCTTACCTTTCATTTTCAGACAACTGTGCATTTTTCAGCTTTTATACTGGGACAGAATCTGAATGATGAATAGTGGTGAAAATAAGCAGGAATCCTGAGGATTTGGGTTTAACTGAGGCAAGTTTGCCGGTGGTATATATTTGTCACAGCTCTTCATATGCTGCTATTCTTACACTGCTGGGAGGATCATCAGCATGTATGAATGTCTTTTTTTATAAGTAAGAGAAAAGCCAAACTGAATGTATGGAAGAAGCTGTAGTTTAATAGATCATCTTTCTTTATTATTTTCAAAAAGTCTAGTCAACAGTGGGGAGGATGCGGACAAATCAACAATTGGCCATATTGATTTGCATTTAGTGCTGATTTGCATTAAAGCGCAGATATTCTTGTGGAAAGATGGAAAGATAGATGGGAAGTGTTAAGAATCTCTACGTGCTACCCACCTGCTAGATTTTGTTAGTTATGCAATTTATGTCTAGTTGCATGAAGAAGCTTCTTTCTGATCCTCTAGAGATTTCTCAAGTATTTGCAGACCAACAGAAATTATGCTTTTCTCTTTCACTGCACTACAGTTATGGTGTAAGATTTAAAGTGTACTTTTCTCAGTCATTCAAAATGAACGCACACCCTTTTCCTTTCATGCGCCATTTGCTAATAGAATATTTGGCTGGAAAATCTTCCAGGACATACTCGATTTTTTTTGTTTCTTACTACAGTGACATTGTTGCTGTTTAAAATACAGCGTTGATTTGCTTTCATTCTAGTTTATTTTGACAGAACCCAGGCTAAATGTATGTTTTATCATGAATGTACTGAGAGAGCAGCTGTTTAATGTCAGTGTGCACCCCAAAATGATGGCAGGGAGTGAGATTTAAGAGGGTAGGCAGGGCAAGGCACAGAGCCACTACAAGGGCACTGTCATTGACCCTGGCTTCCTATATTTAAGTCTGAATTTCAGCTAATAACAAAATGCTTGTAATACATCCCCAAAGTTGATAGTGGGGACAATGAAAGGTCAGAACAACATAGCAATGAATTTTCAAAAACGTTGTGCGTTCTAAATCTTGCAAATTGTTGTTCTTCTCATCTGCCTTACCAAAGTTATAGGATACATATAATACCTAATCTCCAACAATTCTTTTAACAGTGTAGAAAAGATGTTGTTTGTAATAAAACATAAATTGCCAAAGCAATAAGTTGTGGTTAATATGATCACAAATGAGTGCCCTGTTCCCATGCTGCAACAGGTATTTACTCTCCGTAAATAGAGTAAAGCTATTTAAACAGCCAAACATATTTTTTACTACATAATTTTAAACTGTTTTCGGTGAATTTTAATTTGAAAATTAACTGGGTATTGTAATTCTATGAGTTTTGATGGAAGCTGTTTAATTTAAATTGCTGACAAAATATTTTACCTTGTTTCTCACAGATGCATACACAACGTCAGAAGTGACATACATTTGGACTTATAACGCTTCAGATTCGGTACAGGTGGCACCAGATGGCTCAAGATTGAATCAGTATGACCTTTTAGGTCAAACAATTGGAAAAGAGACAGTTAAATCAAGTACAGGTTAGTAAAAGATATTTTGAAGAAAAAGGCAGTTGCCTGCTCTGAAGAATATATTTCTGGTGCTGTTAAAGGCTACTGAAAAAATTGTTGCAAAAGGTGATCTATTAGGCATAGTCGATGTACTGTACAAGTAACACAAAACAACACTTTACCGATTCTTTCATGTTAATAAGTAACTGGTGATAGCAAAATTGAGCTTGTCTGCAGTGACTGTTTTTTAAATGCTGGCTGGAGCTCCATGTTGAATCCTTATATTTGTAACCCAAGTTTGGAATATTTGTTTAATTTCATATGGAGACACTTTTTGTCTATTAAATGATAAAACATGTAGGTTTCCCTTCCGTCATGTTTTTGGCATTAAACACTGTCTTATTCTACCACACTGTAGACTGTTTTCCTACATGTGCCATTCTGTGATGGGCCCCCACGACTGCTTTCTAACCATGATTAAGTTCTCAAGGAGCTGTTGTGTGAATGCAGAGTTGCTTATGTGCAGAAGCCTTCAGGGCTGAAGTTCTTCTCAGGGCATACAAAAGTTCCTGAAAGTTCCTTAACACTCATCTGTCGTGGAACTCAGTGGGAATAAGATATAGCTGTACTCAAAATCTTTCTTGTATTCTGTAGGATGCTTTCTATTACAGAATACTTTCAGTATAATATAACCCTGGCACATTTGGTTCACATAAATGTAGCAAACTTTCTCTTACCAAAGAAATGGACTTTCTTAAGGTTTTGTTTCATTGTATTTTGTTTGTTTGTGGCACCTAGGTGAATATACAGTTATGACGGCTCATTTTCACCTGAAGAGAAAAATTGGTTATTTTGTCATTCAGACTTACCTCCCCTGTATCATGACTGTCATTCTCTCTCAAGTGTCATTCTGGCTGAACAGAGAATCTGTACCTGCCAGGACAGTCTTTGGTGAGTATACTGAGTAGCATTAGCTCTGTTTGCAACAGCTGAAGATGCTAGGAAGTATTTTGGAAGTAAAGGCCTTTTTCATTCAAGTTAAAGTGTTTGTAGAATGTGCTATTATTTCTAGTCCAAACAGCTTTTAACTGCAACTTGCTTACACATCTCCCGAGAATCCCAAAGATTTTGGAAATTAGTACATACAGGAGAACTGTCCATATATATCCTTGACTCTTTTAAGAGGAAAAAAAATTCACAGAATAGAAAAGGTATTAATGTTTTTATTTTAAAAGTAAATTTAGTAAATTTAGATGATTTTCTGAAATAACTTACCTTGATATTATCCAAGTATTTTGGTACTTGATAAATAAGCAGATTTCTAAATATATTTGTAAAGTAAGCAAATTAAATTTGAATTTGTTGAATTATTTGTGTTGAATTTTTCAAGCTGCAGTTCTTTTAAAGAAACCCTTTTCTGAGGGTCTGAACAACACATTTTCACTAATTCAAGTTGGAGTGTACTGTGAGGCAGTGAACAGCTTCAGCAAAGCAATATAATGGTGCTTCTCTTACAATAAGGTTTTGCTCTCTATTTAAGCCAAATAAAAAAACCTCTTTCTTATTTGTGTAACTTAAAGTTCTTTTAGTTTATTTGCTTTTAGAGAAAAAGAGATTAGCACATAAAAAATAATGTCTATGTGGAATCAGCCATCAGAAATGCTGTATAAAATCATATGATTAGTCATCAGTAAACACCATGCACTCTTAAAAAAAATAGTCCAAACTCAAATGCATATTAAGTATGATGTACAACAAAGCACTTACTATCGCTCCTGGTAGAGAAAATACCCCACAAAATATCGTGAAAATTTCAGGTTTGAATATGAGCCTTGTTGAAGTGAAATGAAATGGGTCAGTGGTTTCAATGGGACCAGAATTCTACCATGGTTTCCTTCTTCAAAATCTTCTATGAATTTAGACATATCTGCTTATGAAAATGCACATTCCTGTTTCTAGCCTTGCAAGTACACTGTCAAATCCTTCTATATCTCTGTCTTTGCCCTTTTCTGTACCTGTTTCTATACATTTAGGACAGTGTAGCTATTTTCTCCAAAAAAATTCTCACATCTGCTCTTTCTAAAATGCTCTTTCTGTTATTGTGTCACTGTAAAAAGGCACTCCATCAGTAACAAGGCACTAGGATAATTTTCCTGAAATCTGTGTCTCTTCTTGTACACTTCTTTCTTGTTCTTGATTTATTTTTTGTTTAATTTATGGGGGTTTTTTAGAAATAAGCAACATCTGCATGGCAGCCTGTTGCTTTACTCTCCTGAGGATTAGTATAATATGGATAATGAACAGTGGCCTGCTTCAGGATGTTTTGAGGGAGCTGTGTAGGATGGCTGCAAGAACAGAGCCACAGCACTCAGTGCCATAAAACTTGAAATCTGTTTATTAAGCACGATGGGTATACAGAGAAGATAGCATTTTCTATGGCAGTATTTTATTCCTGCCACACAGACATGGACCTCGCTTGCCACTCAGGTCTCTGGCCCCTCCAGGCCAGCTTAGACTGGCACCCTGAACCCAGGGAAACAAGATTCAAGACTTGGTTTTAGGTTTTAGGCTCTACCTCATGGAGCAGCCTAACCCTGGCATGCAGCATTTCACCTCAGGCTTAGCCTTTTGCATTGGGTTGTGTTGGGTTAGATTTTCCCTGAGGAGCTATTTCTTAACATTCTTTTACACTCTAGATGAGGTTGTCAGCTTAAGCTGCCAATGGCCTTTCTAAGTACATAACCTTGGGTGAATCTCCCAGTCTTTCTCCATACCTACTGGCAGCAGTTGTCACTGGGACTTCTGATACCCTCTGTTCTCCTGCCTAAATGTATTACAAAAGTGTGAAGTTAGCCACAGTTTCATAACAAAGTTCATATATTGCTTTTTACTGTTTTATGGCTGTACTGAATGATTCTTGACAGAGCTGGGGAGATGCACTCAAGGTTTTGTTTGGATAGTACTTTCAGGTGGACTCCATCCAGTGACATCAGAAGCCCACACTACAGTTAAGTTAATAAAACAAGCTACTTTCAGCAAGGAATATAAAAAATCTTAGGAGATTTTTCCTTTACACTTTTATTGATCGTACTTAATTTTTAGTTTTTATATGGAGTAGTCACTTGTTAGATACTCATCTTTGCATTGTATATTAAATATATCAATATTAAAATATAATTAAACAGAAGTTATTGGTTTTGGGAATGTGTTTTTAAAATCAATGAGACATTTATTTCAAGTACCTTCTTGAGACCTAAGCAATAACTATTGGAATACTGTTCCTCTCCAAGAAACATAACTTCTAGTTAGTCAAAGCACCACTTAGCATTTATTATTCCATGCGTGAAAGAAGTTACTTTTCTTTTCCCTTTCTATTCTCTTGCAATGTAGTTTCAAGTTCTAGGTTAACATTAAGGGCTTGGTATAATGAATCATATTTTATAATAGAGCTCTTTAATCCCTTTTCTTTATGGTATCTATTTAATGTTGTTGACCTACCCTATCCCAAGTGAATTGTGGCCTAATGTTATATTGCTTCAACTTTGCTTTAAATTATTGGAAGAGGAAAGTTTTGTCATCGTTGATTAAATAAGTCCTGAATATGTTTTCTGTAGCAGATAAATCTGAAAAGCTTTTGATTGCATTCTTAATGAAAGAGAATGAGCCTGGTTCATAATGCCTTCACTTAGTGCAAGATTACAATCTGTTTCATTTAGTAATGTGTTTATTGTTATGCGTTTAGTGTCAACAGTATTAGCAAAACTAATCTTGTGCATCTTATTGAATTTTCACTTCATTTTTAATGGGTCATAGCATTTAGAAGCATTACGTGTTTGAATAGCAGCATTACATGCAGGTGACAGAAAATCAGAAATTAGTTTTCTTAGTGCTACAGTTATCTGTGTTTTAACTCGCACAGAGTATCATTAAGGATGTTAAAATAATATAGTTAGATATATAGCCTTTGTTAACTGAAGCAAACAAGAACAAAAATTAGTAGTAGTATTACTATGTAGTATATTGTCCAAAATGCAGAATTTTAAATTTGCATAGCTATGTTCTTTTGTCAGCTCACTGTGATAATTTATTGTTATGCTGTGTTCCTGTGTCTGTGTTTTTGTTTCTTCTTGATGTGGGTCCTTTCCATGGGGTGCAGTCCTTCAGGAACAGACTGTTCCAATGTAGATCCCCTGTGGAGCCACAGGTCCTGCCAGCAGCCTGCTCCAGTGAAGGTTTTCCATCATCTCACAGCCTCCTTCAGGCATCCACCTGTTCTCTTGTGGGGTCCTCCATGGGCTGCAGGTGGACAGCCCCTTCTCCATGGGTTGCAAGGGAATTTCTGCTCTGGTGCACCAGAGCACCTCCTCCCACTCCTTTTACACTGACCTGGGTGTCTGCAGAGTTGTTTCTCTTACATATTCTCAATCCTTTTCTCTGGCTGCTATTGCTTTTGTGCAGTAATGTTTTTTCTCCATCTTAAATATGCCATCCCAGAGGCACTGCCACTATCACTGTTGGGCTTGGCCTTGGCCAGCAGTGGCAGGTCCGTTTTGGATTGGCTGACATTGGACCTCTCAGCCATAGGGGCAACTTATGGCAGCTTCTCACAAAAGCCACCCCTGTAGCCCCCCACTACCAAAATCTTGCCATGCAAGTGTAACTTTTTGATTGTGCCTCTACAGAAAGAGGAACCCAAAGTTTAGATTTTTTCTCTGGTTATTTTTACGTGAGAATTGAATAATAGACCCGTCTTTTTGAGCAATTCTGTATATGCAAAGTACCTTTTTCCATTTTATTGAAAGAAATATCAACTGTCTTTATTTATTTCTCCTTTCACATGCTGCAGATTATCTTTTGTGACTGTGGAGATAGCCCACCACTCACACCTTCAGTTTATAATTTTTTAATTGGGAATTTCTGCTAACTGTAGGCATAACACTCAAGTAGTAGGCACTGGACACTGGAAAACTCTAACCCTGAGTGAGAGACTGAGCTGGCTGAAAACAAACTAATATGTCTTCTCAGCTCAGTGGTGTGTGAAGGCAGTAGCTCATATTCTGTAGTGACATAATTACGTGCAATTTTACTGAAGTTGGGGTAAATAGCACTTGCCATTCAACTTTGGGAATAAGCTTGGCTGTTGATCGATGGGGAACTTTGTTCCATTGCTCAGTATTGATACAGTGAAGCAACACGAACACCAGCTTCACCATGTGTATATGTAGCTTAACTGACTGACTCAATACAACTTTTCTGGAAATAGATTATGTTCCTTGCCTGCCATGCCATTTAAAGAGACTGTTTTGTGTTGTTCTTTTAGTAAAAAGGGTAGACAGAACACTTGAGCTATTTTCTGTAATCTTTCTCTCAATGGTTGTTCAGACTTCTCTCCTGCTGCTTAAGCAAAATCATCCTTTTGTACTGTCCTTTTGCATTGCATTTTCTAGTAATAAATATACATTGTGTAAATAAAAAACAAACAGGATGGTGTATAGCCAAATGTTATGGTGCAAAATTTACTTTAAAATTACTCTATCTCCAGAATTTTTAAGCTTTTGTTTACACCTCTAACCATTTGCTCCTGGAGTGATGAAATGAAATAGTAATCTGTATCTCTAAAACAGACAACAGTCTTTTCTTTCTGCAGTTATTTGTATTTATGAATCTGTATGGGTTTTGGACCAGGTTGAGATATCTAGTTACCAAAAAACACTTGCAATTACTATTTAAAAAAAAAAAAAAAAGAGGAAGAGTGAAACAATAGAGCAATGACATTAACTTCCTAATTTAAACAAAAGGCAGTTTATCAATCCCTCTGTGATACGTTCTTCAGCCATTCTGTATATCTTTGCAAACTGCTGTGATGAAAGGATAAAATAGTGGGAAGACATTAGATAGCCTGATGTTATAAGAAGTAGAGCTCATTTTAAACATTTTGTATAAATTGTTTGCAAAGCTGAAGTACCTCTTTTGTTACAGAAATCTCCTTTGGTAACTCATTAATTAGACCTTTCAAAGGAGGTTTCAACATTCTAGCACAAGAAGGCTAAGACATGGTTAGTGTACTAAAATCTCTTCAAATTAGAAAAATCAGTTGATACACAAAAGGTGAAATTAGGTTCCAAAAAACCTTGTCCCTGCTGAGAAGTAGCCTGACTTTTACACAGAAATGTGGACATGAACTAGTCATCATGACATATGTCATATGTGCTAGCTCCTCCAATATCCACTGTATGTTTTTAATTATGCATTTCTACTTTTTCAGATTATCTATTTTATAAACGTAACAGAGCTAGTATTTTCCACAGATATAAGTTTAGTTCCAGTGAAAAGTGTTAAATTTGCAGCCCTGGAGATGGATTTTCTCTCTTCAGTAAGCAGACGCTGCTTCAAAAGCAACACCCTAAAAAAAATCCCGGGCAATCAAATAACTCCAGTGTTGCTCTGAATGGATAAATCTGTGGTGATAGAAGATATTTAGCTTTTGTAGAAGTGGACTACTGAGAACAAAACTTGTAAGGATGTTGGGAGATATTTACTCTCTACTATAAAAATGCTTGGTCCTCTTCAGAGAAAGGAAATGCCAATGGTTTATTTTTTGGACTTTTTTAAAGACTAACTGATGATTACTACTGGTCTCTTATAAAATTTTACCTATCTATTTCCTTCTGGCATCCATTCAGTGCCACATCTGATGGGTGTTGGGCTATAGGAGATAGTTCTTGACTTATATATGAACTGTGATCTTTCTACATTTTTGGGAAATATCATGCAATCTTCCCATGGCATTTTAAATATACTTTTTTCCTCTAATATTTTGAGTACTTCGTTGTAGGGGTAAAATCTACTTGCTGTTTCTTATACCAATTTTAGTTCACTAGTGTTATGAATTAGATAAGCAATGAAGGATTGTTTTCATCTGGTCAGTGTATGGTTTTGTCGGGTTTTAAGTCTTTGTGAAATAAATGAATTTGTTGAATTTGCTGAAAATAATTAAGCTATATGTTGTGTAAGTGTTAGGAGAGAACAAGTTCTTTACAAAATATATTGTCTGCGCTTTTTTGTACCATATAGTATGACAGCTGCTTCCTATTCATTATATAGACTAGTAGATTCCAACAGTGTCATGGCTGATTCCAGGCCAAATCCACTTAAATTTATGGAGGCTGAAAAACGGCAGTTAGGGATTTATGTTTGCTAAGGTGTCTGGATACTGTGTGACTCAGCAGGATGCTTCCATGCCTTGTTTTCTCTGCTGCACAGACCTTTGGAAGCTCATCAAGAGACAGTAGCACTGAGACTGAGTCCACTTAGCTTTGCTCTGCCACCCTTTGTAGCACCCTCAGAGATGGAGATTCCTTACTGGAGGGATGGAAATTGCAAAGCCTCAGTAGGTGTAATTGCTGCCTCTCTTCCCTTTCACACAGTGGTTAAAATTGGTTCTCTTGTAGCAGAAGGAAAGTCTGAGCTAT
Organism: Pseudopipra pipra; assembly: GCF_036250125.1. NCBI lineage: Eukaryota > Metazoa > Chordata > Aves > Passeriformes > Pipridae > Pseudopipra > Pseudopipra pipra. The sequence goes on from NC_087552.1 coordinate 50,151,646, forward strand.
GTCAGTCCTTCAGAACCCAGGTGACAGGTTGCTGACAGCAGAAGATCTGACTTAGGAAGATGACTTTACTTTCTCTTGGGAAGCCTCTTACAACGATTTTATGAGTGTGTATTTGTTGAAGCTGTGATGTGCATATATTTCTGCCATGGAATTCTCCTTTGCCTGTCATAATGGAGTGTGGGCTTACTGATCTGTGCTAAGTATATCCCTTTGTGTTGCTTTTAATTCTGGAGATATATTTAATGGTGACAAAGGGAATAGTTTAGTTTGTCTAAGTGGTATTCAGCCTGAGGTGGGAGAACTGATTTACTTAAGGAATGGAGACTGCATTTGTGGTTATGGGTTTCTGCTTGCTATATTTGATTCAGAAGAATGTTCTTCTCTTCCTTTCCTCCCATGTATCTTTTTTTCTGATTTTTTTTTATTTTAGTATAATTCCTGATTTCCTACTGGGTCCTCATTATGTAAAAAGTGCTGCAAAATGCTTCTAGTAACTGCCACAGTGAATGAACAGTCTTCCTGGATCGTCAAGTCTTGTTTTCTGACACATAATATAGTTATAATAATCTGGCATTTCAGATCAATGCTGTTCTAGAAAATAATCCATGTTACCTGAACGAAAACTTATCTTGTTTATTTATTCAACTATGTCACTGGATGGTTTGAGAGACAGTTACTGGCAGAAAAAACCAAAAAATAAAACCCCCCAAGCCCCCGATATTCATCAGGGAAGTTTAGACAACAAAATTGAACTAGAATGCTTCAGAGAAATATCCAGATGTAACCTTTAATATAGTTCTGGCAGTTTCTCACCAACTTAGATAAGCAGATTTTCCTTTGCATTTCAAAAACATACCATAATAGTTTTTGGCTTGTTTTTTTCTTAACATTCAAAATCCAAGAAAAAATGTTGATCTTATGTTTTTTGTCCCCTTGCAGGAGTAACAACTGTGTTGACAATGACAACACTAAGCATCAGTGCTCGAAATTCACTCCCCAAAGTAGCATACGCAACAGCTATGGATTGGTTTATTGCTGTTTGTTATGCATTTGTATTCTCTGCATTAATTGAATTTGCAACTGTAAATTATTTCACAAAACGAGGATGGGCCTGGGATGGAAAAAGTGTAGTGAATGATAAGGTAAGTCCTAAGGAAATAGTCCTATTTCCAGTCAATTGCACTAAACCAGCTGTAATACATTGTTTTGATAAAATAGTCTATGTAAAAAAAATAATACATGGTTCTTTAAATCAAAAGAACGTGGGTGTATTTTCTGCCCTGAACAAAAACATATCTCCCCTGATGTAGCAAATCCCATTTGGTCTCACTAATCCAGATTTAGTCATCAAGCACTTTTTTTTTTTTAATATTGGGAGCTGTATGCCTTGTTTTTTAACTCCTCAGTTACAACTTTATCTGGTCATTCATAAAATTTAATACAGATTATATTGGTCGATAACCTTTTTTTTTAATCTTTTAATTCAATTGAATTGGAAATAAGAAAAAGAATACAGAAAGATGTAATGTATATTGATTTTCCTGGTAAGTAAGGATCAGAAAACAAATTAATGTCCATATATGTAACAACTATGAATAACAAAATCTAGAACCTTTGAATATTTCCAGTATTCTAAAACTTATCCCTAATGATAGGTAGACATTAATTTAAAAGCTAATTTAAATAGCAGTTGTACAAAATTCTTCTTTACCTATAAGGTATTGATGCTCTGAGCGTGCAGAAATACAGTCATGCCTTAATTTTTTGGTTTTGATAGTGGTGTAGGTGTGATAGCATGAAGTTTTAACTTTATAGAATTTCTTATTTCATGAACAGAATGAACTGGTGATACACCTAACTTTGTATATTTACGGATTAGAATTGTAATAACCCAGAACAAATATTAAAACCCACCTGTTTTGACTGACTTCATATATAATTTTGTTCTATCATAGTCCCTGATTCTACCAATGAAAACAGATTTCTTCTGACAAGGAATACACTGATTTCTGTAATTCTTCTTAAAATAGGACAGGATATTGTTTGCTTCCTAAATGATTATAGTAGATGTGAAGCAAAGTTTCATCAACTGATGATTTCTCAGCACTTTGAATGCATAAAGAAGAAAAATGTTCAGATAATAGTAAAGGAGAATTAGAAGAAATGTACATTCTTTGTAGGTCCCTGTGACTTCCATAAGGGCGTGAACTATCCATAACTTCAGGATCTGTTCCTTCCTGCTAGAGGTAGATACTGAATCACTACAAGTTTACCAGCATCTCATGAGTGAAGCTTTTCAGACTGGCACATTGCTCTTGCATTGTAATTATGTAGGGAGCCCTTATAAACTCTCTGATCATCCTTTGGTTGTTCCTTTAAAGTAGTACAGCAGTGTTGTCTCATAATCTTGGGAGCAGCAACTGTTTAACAGCTAGGTAGTATTCCTTCCCTAGGAATGACAAAATTAGTCGTTACATTTTAAGATTTATATACCATTCACATGTCCAGTTCTCTACTTTCTTCAAAATGACTTAACAAAAAGCTAAACTTTTAACATAGTCATTGTTTCTCATACGAAAATATGGTTCATCTTTATTATGCAGATTTCATTAATGGTAGTACAGATACCTTTTAAAAACACACTAATTTTGTCTGAAAGGAAGGAATTATAGATGAATTAGAGTGTTTCTCTCATAATTTGATTTGGTAATTTGTTCTTATTTTTGCTGGATGCATCTGTACACCTAAAGCCAGGCTTACCCTTCACCAGTTAAAGCTAAATATGTTTCCTCAGTGACAGTCATCTGTGTTCACCTTATATGGAAATTCTTGTCTGAGTGCTGTTGACATGGAATTTGTCTCACAGGAAAGCAGGTGCAGGAACAAGCTACATATTTGATCAACACTATTTCACATTCCAGTCAACAAGGAACAATGCTAAACTCCCAACTGATTCTCAGATTCTCTTTTTATGTGACACCATCTCCTAAGACAAGGTATTTTGGGCACAGCATCTAACCATGAGGATCTTACCAAGACTTTTAGATGGCATGTATAAATATAAAATTGGACATAATTTAAAACCAAAATTTGGAAATTGGGTAGATGCCTCCCAGTGGAAGTAAAAAATTTAAATGCACCTGAGACATGCACCTGTATGAGAAATGTCACAAGAATTGCCTCACTTGTGCCACTTCCATTAGATTAAAAATCAAAACAAACCAATATTTCTTATATGATCCAAAAGTTAACTGTTTCTTCATCTGTTTAATTCTGTATTTTGTGGAAGGGATAGAATGAATCTAATATTTATTGACCTGTATCTAAATAATATATGTATATATTTCATATTACATTATATTATTATATTTTAAGTATAGATTATATGTTATATTTTTATATATATATGTAAATAATATCTGTTGCTTCCTGAGAAACTGCCTTCTATTCTTTTCTGTAGGTTATTAGAAATTCCTTAGTTTGACATGGCTGCAAAACAGTGAATCAATCTATAACATTACAGTCTTATTGCAGAGCTCGCCTGTGTACCTATATATATGTCTAAAACCTGAAACCTGTATTCATTATCTACACATCCCTGTACCTGTGTGTACACATAGACTCTCTACTGAACTGCTATAGGCTGAATTTTAGCCCTTTGAAAGCATACACAATCCCATAACAACACAGAATTGTTGAGGTTAGAATTGACCTCTGGAGATCATCGAATTTAACTCCCCTACTCCAAGCAGGGTCAGCTAGGGGTGGTTGTTCAGGGTCATGTCCAGACTTTTTTAATATCTCCAAGAATGGAGATTCCACAACCTCTCTGGACAATCTGTGCCAGTGCTCAGTCATACTTACAGTAAAAGACTTTTTTTTTTTTTTTGGTATGTCAAAGTGGTATATTCTGTATTTCAGTTTGTGCTCATTGCGTCTTGTCCTTCCACTGGATATCACTGGGAAGAGTCTGGTCTTCTTTACTCTCTCCCATCAGATATTTATACACATTGTTAAGATTCCTCCCAGAGCCTTCTCTTTTCCAGGCCTAACAGCCCCAGTTCTCTCAGCCTTTCATATTTCAGATGCTTCAGGCTTTAAATCATCTTTGTCGTCTTTCACTGGACTTGCTTTATTATGTCCATGTCTGTCTTAAGCCAGAAAGCACAGAACTGTACCCAGGGCTCCAGATGTGCCTCACCAGGGCTGAGTTGAGGAGAATGATCACTTCCCATGGTCTGGTGGCAACGCTCTCTGTAACGCAGCCCAGGAGGCTGTTGGCCTTTGTGTCTGTAAGGGCTCATTGCTGGCTCGTGTTTGACTTACTGTCTACCAGGACCTCCTGGGCTTTCTCTGCAAAGCTGCTTTCCAGCCCATTAGCCCCAACCTGTGCTAGTGCATAGGGTTATTTCTCCCCAGGTGCAGGATTTAAATTTCTCTTTGCAGAGCTTCATTAAATTATTTAAATTCCATCACATTTTTCTTATCTTCTGCTATTTTTTTAGGTTCTTATTTCTGTTCTCATCACTGCAATTCTATTGTAAGGAGACTGATACAAAGCAACTAGAGAAAGTCCAACTCTTTTCCAGTTATCCTTAAAATCACAGTGACAGACCCTTCCTCATATAACTTCAGTAGGGAATTTGATGGTGCAAAAGCAATTTTATGTCACCTCTACTTTATTTTTGGATAGACTGGAATATTTGAATTTATCAGTACGTTATTCCTGGTATTTATTTTAATATAGTCATTAGTATACTCAGAACACATACTCATTTGTTTCTTTTATTTTTGAAATTATGTTTTCTTAAGTCTATTCTGGCAAATACACATTAAATATTTAACTTCATGCTGTCTCCCAATAGAAAAAAGAAAAAGCGTCTGTCATTAAGAAAAACAATGCCTATGCAGTAGCTGTTGCCAACTATGCTCCAAATATTACCAAGGACTCAGTGCTACCAACCATCTCCAAGAGTGCTACAACTGCAGAACCCAACAAGGCAAAACCAGAAGCGAAGCCACAAGAAGCAAAGAAGACATTCAACAGTGTTAGCAAAATTGACAGAATGTCTAGAATAGTGTTTCCAGTATTATTTGGTACTTTTAATTTAGTGTATTGGGCTACATATTTAAACAGGGAGCCTGTCTTACTTGGCTTTGCGCCATCAACCTAAAAGCTGAGTTGCACTGAGGACTTAACGCATCATTCTAATCAGATAGGTTGTTTGCTATGTACAGTCTGACTAATAACTGCTAATCTGTGAACCATTATGTACAGTGTGTATATAAATGTCTTGTCTGTGTATCTCCAAAGGAGGCACACAGTGTTAATTCATGGGTCTGTAAACAGATAGCACCCATGGCAAATACAGCCAGCTCTTTAAAAGTTAAACCCAGGGGACTTCGGTTAAACTAGCATTCAAATATACAGAGTTATATTCTCTCCATACGATGAAATGAAGATATGATCCTACATAATTATTTAGAAACAGTATTTTTTTAATTTAAAGTTAAAATATTTTTCTATAAAGTAACTAATTCTACTTTAATGAAAGAAAATGTCATTTAAAAAAGTGATTTTTTTTAAAAAGGTGTAATTGTTTGATACAATAGCAGTACCCATGTACATAACAGAGTACAGAGGTCATACAGTTCTACTCTTCACAAATATTCTGGATACTAGTTAGACTGAAGAGGTAGGAAAGACTACTATATGGCAAAAGCCACAAGTTTCTTACTTCTGTCCTCTTTGAAGTTGTTAATTAATTCATCTAATTGAGTTCAGGGAAAAGTGCTAATCAAATTTCCAATATCAACCAACTTCTGCTAGTGAGACTTATTCTTTTCACTGCTTTATTTATTTGATATTGCTAAGCCGGGTTGTCTGGTTCAGCAGGGAATTTTTTTTTGCTTATTGATTTTGTTCTTAATTGGATATTATCAGATTCATAAACGCACTCAGAAATTTTTCAGGGTTAAGTATATCAGTAATATATTATACTTTATTTCCTTGCCTAATATTTTCTTAAAGCCTGCCATTAAAATATTTTCCTGTGTTTGTCCCAGGAAGCGCTGTTTTCAAGGGAAATGAGAACCATGATTTAAGTTCAGGAAATTGTCCATATAATAAAATTTACTGCTGCTTTTGTAAATTGCAACTTTACATTTCGCTGACATAACTTTACAACAACTTTGTATACTAGAAATGATTTTGCTAAGATTTGAATGTTATTTTTTTAATAAAAGGTCATGCATCATCAGTAGGTATCAACTGTATTTCATATACACAGATATAACAAAATTGGAGCTGCCACTGGCAATTTTATAAGAACATTTAATACTATCAGTAAAATTGTTTTTCATCTGAGCCTTTGCAAAGATTCTTTATGCCCCTAAAGGCCTGGTAAATCATAGCATAAGAAATAATTGTGTACTGTATTTAGATTTTAGTATACTTGGCCAATCAAAAATATTTTGATTCACACATACATTAGCAGTTATTAGTTGACCTTTAAAAAAAGATACACCTTTATGATGATGTCTTCTGGTAGAGACATTTGTAGTCGTATAGTGTCATTTATTGCAGTTTTGTACAGTACTTGAGTATAGTGCATAACATAGATATGTTCAGAGTTTAAAAAAAAGTTGTACAAATATTTCTAAAATCAAATAAAAGAGTATCTTAAAAGTCATGGAAATGTGCTAAAAACAACAAAGAGAAACACTGCTTTCTTTTGCTGTTTTATTTTCTTGCTTTTTCTTTGCTTTCGATGTGATTCTGTTTTGTATTTTGTGTGACAGTATACACGCCAAGGTCACAAATGCATATTATGAATAGAATTAATAGTTAAGACAGAGATGGCATCAGTAAAATAAAGACATTTCATAGGTTATAAATGAAAGGGAAAAGCATGGACAAGGTGTGTATCCCTTGAATTCCCTCTAAGTAAACTGTCAGTCTAAACCTTTCTCATCAACAGTAGCTAAAAAATGAGCACTTTACTCAGAACATTAGAATAAAAATATCCTTATTTTCATATATATTTATATGTAAATGTAGATCTTCCATGTAACAGGGAGATGTGTGCAATAGTGTGATTATAAGCATAAGGCTGGAAGGCAAGCAATAAAAAAAGGTTTTTTCATGGTATAACTATACATTTTTAAAATGTTTCATTTGTAAATTATAAATTATCCCTTCAACATCACATTGTCCAGGTATGACTAAGTATATAAATATGTACATATGTACAAATAATTGTAAATATTAGGACTATAGAAAAATCCCTTCAGTTTTAACTCTGTTTTTGGCAAAGGGCTCTGACTGTATAGTTCAATGGAGGCCCGTGCTAAACTGCTCTTGCTCAATTATGTTTTCTGTGACTGAGGTCGCCCTCCTGTGACCTACTGGGAGCTCATACCTTCTGTTCACATCAAGATCTAGGAATTCTCCAAACCTCACTGGACAGGGGTATGAGAAACAGAGGTTTGTGTTTCACCCTTGGCTACGTCCCAGGTACTCAAAGCCTTCCCAATGTTGACATGATGTTGTGTATTTCTCCATGCACGACACTGTATAGTCAGAACTCTCCCCACACCAAATATAAGTGTGCTCAGAGTCATGTTGAATTACCTGATAAGGAAGGATTTTGCATCCTTATCCAAGAATGGGACCCCTCAAAGGTTTTTGACAGTACAAATCTTCTCCAGCAAGATTTCTTCTCTGGAAAATAACATCTGGATAATTCAGAGCTGCATGCAAAAAGTGTACCTTCAGTTTGCACAAGAAGCCGATGATGTCTAAAGTTAGTCAGCTCTCCTACTACTGCTTTTATTGGGTACAACTATTTTTTCATTGACTGACCCTTTTCTGTATGCTTGTGTAATGCTTAGAGTCAGTCAGTCAAAAACACAGGTGTTTATCAGATGCTAAAGATACATTTATTGCACATTTATATAGAAAAGTAGGAAAACTATATAAATTCACTCAGTGAAAAAGAATAAATTTTAAATATTTACATGCAGTTATTGTGGGCATCAGCAAGGCTTTTAAGTGGGTATGCTCTGGAAAAGCTTCACTTTTACATTTAGTTCAGTTGGTCTACATTAAAGCAAACTCCTTCTGTGGGAAGAAGCAGCCTGCTTTATTGTTTCACTACAGAAATATTTACAGTGGGCAAACTGAGTACACGTAATTTGCAAATCTATAACACTATCAACTGGATTAGTGAATTTAAATGTGAATTTAAGTGAATGGAAGCACTGTGCAAGGAATGTCACAGTTAGGCCTTCTTTTCATTTAGCAGTATAGAATCTGTGTCTAGGATTTTACAGCTGATGTCACAAAGTTAAATGCAAATACCCAGAAGTTTCATTTCATTCGAGTAGGGAGAGAGAATAAGTGAGAAAACGCAGGTCACTTCTCTCTCTCAGACTTGCATATGGAATCTACCAGTGAATTTTTTGGTTGACATATTAATCTAATTTATTTTTCCCATTACTTTTGGGTCAGGGTGTCATATTTTATATGACTTAAGAAAATACAATAAATACAAAGATTTTCTTACACTGTGGTAAACTTATATTGGAATTACACTAGTTCCAAATGAGATTTATGAAATCGGTTTTCAATGTTGTACTAAGGCACAGACTTTTGAATGCATGTGGTCAGTTAATTTAACAGTAATTCACAAATCAGCATGAAAACTGTGGAGATCAGCAGTGTTTATCAGCCAGAGTTGTCTGCTGGACACTTCATGACAGATTGCTTTTAAAAGAGTGGCTTCCAAACTTCTCAATTGTACTGTAGCCAATGAAATTACCTTTACCTTCCATAGCTGGGCTAATTCAACTTGTAACTGCTGCAGTGTTGAGCATCTTTTAAAAAAATTATTATGGTAGGTGTTCTGAGATATAAGCTTTAGTTTGGGAGACTACTCATACCACTGAATATTATTCTAAATTAAGGAGCTAATTTGCCTCTATAGTCACAGGAAAGAGCATTTAGACACCAAACAGGAGCCTTACGGAATCACCTTCCCTTCCCTGTTGTTATAGGTGGTGAGACTTTTCAAAAGTGGGGTGACCATAAAATATCTGTATGAAATCAACCAGAAGCAGCTGGAAGGGGGTAGGGATGTACGAGGGAGGAAAGGAGTAAGGAGAAAAAGCTTTGTTACCATGTCAGTGGATTGTGAGGTAACTGAGGAAGAAGTTGTTGAGGAATTAATGGTGTTTTTGTTTCAGCTTCAGTTCTGAGCCTTCACTGCCATATGTGACTTGTGGGAAAGTAACTCTTAGAGCATATGAAATTGAAATACTTCTTGTATAACTCTGCTGAACTTAAGGGACATGACTTGTGCCTTTGAAAGTGAGAGGTTTCTACTGGCTGCTTTATGAAAACAGTCCATGCAGTGTTGTGTACCTCCTGCCATTTGATATATCTAGGATAGAGGGAGAAAAGAAGCTTCAGAAATTAAACAAAACTTCGTTAATTCTACATTTTGTTTTCTTAAAAGGTGTGACTTTCACTTAGACAGTCAGCATCCATCCTCCATATCTCTCATTCCTATTCTGAAAGTTCAGTAGTGCAGAAGTTTTGCCTTGGCCTTTCACAAAATAGATGGTCTATGCTGCTGAACATTTCCATTCCTAACAGATATGCACAGAAGATTATTTCGGTGTGGATATGCAGCTATCATCAGTCTGTGCCCAATTATGTGTAGACACACAATGCTAAAATTTATAAAGCAATGCAATGAGTTTTAAAGTAGAGGAAGAAAACATTTTAAAATAAACCCAGTAAGTCAAATACCTTCATTTAAAAAACACATAAGATAAATGTACAAATGTCCAAACACATTGAAATCCTGAGTGTGGTAAAATTTGATGTCACATATAAAGGTTTTGTCTTCCAGACATTGAAACACTAAAGTAATTATGTGAATTTATATGAAATTCAGCTAATGCTTCAGCCTTGAGTAAAGAGAATGGTTCTTTATAAAGGAGTGTTAGGATTCCTTCCACCTTCTCCTAGTCACAGTGTACCACCTTCTAAAATGCTCATAGTGTGCAATATAACTTTGTTATATCCCTTTAATGTCTTGATATTTTTTTCTTTTTAGTCAAGGAGACCTTCTCCACCTCATTTCTGCAGATAACCCAAACTCCCTAGCAACCAGAACTTTTAATCATATGCTGAATCCAATTGTTAATTAGAGCCATCTGAGACTCCGTGAGGGACTTCATCACTTTAGGCCTTTAGTAGTAGAAGTTAAAGGATCAAAACTTTGTTTCAATGAATGGCAGATCTTCATCACATAAAATGTTTGTTTTCCTCTACTTTAAACCCCTTAATTTTTGAGATTCACATCTCTAGGTAAATTGTTTAACTTGTATTTTGGAGTCTGTGATTACATCTCACCGGAAGAGGCTAAACTTTGAGTGCTTGTCATCTCTGACAGAGATCAGGGCAAAATTTGCGCTGAATTTAAAACAAAACTGATTCAAATCCTCAGGATATTCATCTACATCAATGAAGTCAGTAAGAATTTTTACAGAAGAGGAGTACACCTAACAGTACACCTGGATGCTCCTTTGGATAGAGGTTGGCAGTTCTTTAATCCATGAAAATAAACCATTAAAAGAAGAGTCAACCATACTGAAATACAGGACTTGATGTCTTTTCTATTTCTGGTATATATTAATGCCCTTTAAGAATGTTTACAAAGAGCTATGAGTTAGGATTAGGTGATAACACTAACAAAAAGGAATTTGGAGGATGTTTTGAAATATGCAAGATACTCTTCCTCCAGTGTTGAAGTCTACATAAATACATATGATTATATTTTTATTAAAAATTCTATTTTGCTTTTAAATTTTAATTCTTTTCATAATGTTGTGAATACTTCACTCAGTCAGGGGTTCTGGTATATGTCTTTATGCATTCGAGGTTTTTAATGGTTGCAATGAGTGGTTTCATTCATCTGATATTAAAAGAGGCAAGCTCAAGCTTCAACAGGTTGAAGTGTTATATTTGTTTTCCAGTACTTTATCCATCTGACTATGCTGTTGAGGATGAATGGAAATAGAGAATGAAACAAGATATTACTTTGATAAACTGATTTTGATATTCTTTATTAGGTGTTCATTTTGGCTGAATTTATCAGTTTGTAGGCTACTGTAGCTTAGCATTAGCACGGAATGCAATGTAGTACTTTACATCTATTAGAATACATATGCACCGTATCTATAAACTGTTAAAAAATCAGTTCCTAAACAGCACCCCTACAACCTCTCCCCTCCAAATAGTCACTTTATTAGGAAACATTTGAAGGCACTTTAATTTTAATGGACCTGATTACACTAAATCTTTTTATACTTTATTAAAAAAATAGTAAAAATACAGTGGAGTCTGATTCAGACATGGTTAGCAACTTCTCAGCTGGGCTGGAGTCAGAAAGCATTTATTCGTTGTATGACAAATCTACTTTAGTGAGTCACTTAGGCATGAAAATGTATAGGACTTGGAAAATAAATGCTTCCAGTATATTAACAAGAAATAAGGAAACAGGAAGAATGAAACCAATAATTTTAAAGAAAATTAAACACCAATCAAATATGCACAGTAAGAAACTGCATGATAAATGTAAGTATACTTAACTTTGAACATGAACATCATACAAAATCTTCTGGGTGACAGTTCACTTATTTAGTAGGTTTCATAGTTATAAATAATTAAAGAGGATAATAATATTCTGTAATTTGTGACCTTGTTTTAACTGGGAAAATTGTTACTTTTCTAAAATGTAAAAGAAATAACTGGATTTATGTTTGAATGTGTCACTGCTTGCTGTTGAAGAATATTTATTAACCACATGCAAAATATTGCTTAACATTATCTTTTTGTACTTCTTATTAAAGTTAATTTAAATATAGCACATTTTGTATTTTTGTTTTTAATGCTTTGACAGCAAAAATTCCCTTCATGGCTTTTCTCATAGGACTTCTGTGTGGGTTTTTCATTTGCTTGCTTTTAAGCAACCCATTACAGCCTCTATGAAGGTGCTTTTTTATTAAAGACATTATTTCCCAAAGGAAGCTAACAATATATTGGAAAAAAATATTCCTTGTCTTGATGAGGGTTTAACAGGTTTCCTATTTATATAATGAGATTGCCCTCATGTATTCATATTCACATGCCATTGTTTCATGTTTTCAGAAGGCTATAAAACATATTATTGCTGCTGGGTATACACTAACCACCAGTCGATGTGAAACACAAGAAACCTCCTACTGGACACCTTGATTCATCAGTGGGAGTAGATGAAGTAACAAAGCTTACTTGGAAACAACCAAATGACTACACTGTTAGTAGGGTGTGGGTTTAGTTTTGGTATTTGTTTTGAAATGAATGTTCTGAGTTCTGAGTCTTTCAGTGCAAAAGCTATAAATATTTCAGGGATGGCCCTTTCTTTTCCTGGAAAGTTCTGTCTTCTCATGAGAAATACATAAATGCTCTTCATGGAAGATGAAGAACATTACATCCTTATCTCTAAATTTGAGAGACGTGAGTTTGAAGGGTGGACTATATATGGTGGGTAAGGAATTGGCTGGATGAATACAGCCAGAGAGTTGTGGTCAATGGCTCAATATTCAGGCGGAGACCAGTAACAAGTGATGTCCCTCAGGGCTCTGTCTTGGGATTGGTGCTCTTCAATATCCTTAGCAATGACACAGACAGTGAGATCCAGTGCAACCTCAGCAAGTTTGCAGGTGACATGAAACTGAGCATTGCAAGTGACACAACAGAAGGAAGGGATGCCATCCAGGGGAACCTGGACAAACTTGAGAAGTAGGCCCATGGGAACCTCATGAGGTTCATCAGGTGCAAGTGCAAGGTGCTGCACCTGGATTGGGGCAATGCCAGACATGAGTCCAGACTGGGAGAAGAAGTTGTTGAGAGCAGCCCTGCAGAGAAGCACTTAGGGATTCTAGTGGATGAAAACTGGACATGACCCATCAAGGTGCGCTCATAGTCCCATATGGGACCATATCCTGGGCTTCATCAAAAAAGGAGTGGTCAGCAGGTTGAAGGAAGTGATTATCTCCCTCTGCTCTGCCCTCATGAAACTACAGCCAGGTTTGTGGTCCTCAGCATAAGAAAGAGATGGAGCAGCTAGAGTGGGTCCAGAGGAGGGCCCCAAAGATGATCACAGGGCTGGAGCACCTCTCCAAAAAAGACAGGCTGTGAGAACTGGGTTGTTCAGCCTGGAGAAGAGAAGGCTTCAGGGAGACCTCATTGTAGCCTTCTGGTACTTAAAAGGGGCTTATTAAAGAGAGGGAGAGGGACTTTTTACATGGGCAGGTAGTGATAGGACAAAGGGTATTGGTTTTACACTAAAAGACAAGAGATTTAAATTAGGTATTAGGAAGAAATTCTTTACTCTGGGGGTGGTGAGGAACTGGCACAAGTTGCCCAGAGAAGTTGTGGGTGCCCCATTCCTGGAAGTACTCAAGGCCAGGTTGGATGGGGCTTTGAGTAACCCAATCTAGTGGAAGGTGTCCCATGGCAATTTATGGAATGCTGAGGGATTAAGAGCAATGAAGAAAATGGTTTATAACGTAGTAAATATTTTTCAGGAAACTTTTAATCCAAAAATCAGACTGTGATGAATAAGGATTTATTTTTAACAGTATGCTTATGTACAGATATGGAGGAATCAGGTGGCCTGAGTAATATTTGCAGAGTTGACAAATCATATGGGAGAAGAGAAGCATTTAACTAGATCCAGCATGGAAAACATTTTGAACAGTTGTCCTTTGCATTTGTGGTGAATAGGAGTCACAGTAAAAGTGAAAAATAAATATTCATAACATTTTAAATATTGAAAAGCAACTCTGCTTTCAAGTTCTTTGCAGATCTTTTAAGACCCTGGTATAAATTATTAAAGAGGAAGGAATTCAGTGTCGCTTCCATTTTCCAAATACTAGCATCATTTTTTGCTAATGTTGGACATGAGTGGCAAATGCCAAGAATGTGACAAAAGTTTGTGAAGATTACTGTTTTGTGAAGAGCAACATATTTAACTGTTGCACTCCTCTCCCTTCCCCCCCAGGTGAGTTGTTAATATTGGAGTTAGTAAGAATTGGCAGTGAAAATGCTTTCAAGTTCTGGCTTGGCTTTTTTCTTAAACCTTTCTGATGAAACACATTTTCCTCCAAAAGCCCTTTCTATTACTCCTTTTTATCACAGCTACCTGACACTAAACAGATTAGTGTTTGCAGAAATGACAGTGATGGGAGTTTAGAGTCAAACCATTCTTCACCTTGCCCTATAGGTTGAGTTCAACTGTTTTTACTGTAGGCTGTGTACAATGGTCAATGTTTATATTTTTTAAAAAAGAATTCTGACAACATTAATATGCTAGAACAAGTGTCTAGTAATAGTAATGATCAGGTAGTAGTGGTAATATCGAAGACTAGATCCATATGGTAACCCTGCCATTTACCAGTGGTGGGAGTACCTTCACACCTCAGACTGAGAGACAGCGCTAAAAAAACCCAAACAAAATATTGGGGAAAACCCTGGGCAAATATAGGAGGCTTCTGAAGTGCATTGATGACAACTTCCTGGCACAGGTCATGAAGTCAAGAAGGAGTAGCACAGTGCTGCAGCTCATACTTACAAACAAGGATTGACTGGTTGGGAATGTGCAAACCTTGGGTGCACTGACCATGAGATAATGTTGTTTAGGATCCTTAGAGGAGGAAACAAGGCAAAAACCAGGATTCCACCTGATATCAATGAACCATGCATTAGAGAAATGTTCTGCATAAGCTATGGGTCTAAGCCACGGCTTTATGGCAACTATATTTGTGTTATAATTTGTGAATCACTAAAAACTGTTGCTTGGATCATATTTTAAAGTAGCTAGAGCAGAATAGCTAATGTCTCTTGAGCCAAACTGTTGGCTCGAGAGAAAGTGAGGAACTTTCCTACTTTAGTAAATATAATAGTATAAAATGTTGAAACACTACTAGTGATGCTAAATGCTGACTTATTTATTTATTTACTTACTTATAGCTGTATAAGCTCCAGAATTTGAACAGTTGAGCTGACACAGAAAGCAAGTGCTAGCCAAATGGAAGGAATGGGAACGAATATCCAGAGGTGAGGGAAGAGCTTAGCATAGTTGTGAACTCTCATCTTTAAGCTTTGCCTGGTCTGTTGATGTTCAAATCCCTGGATGAAATCCTGGCCTGATTCATTTTGAAGCTACTTTTGGATCCCAAGTTTGTCCTCCAACTTCTTACTAGCGTATACTTTTGTTTGTAATTTAATCTTTTTGTAAATGTCAAACTTTTATGATATTTTTCACAGGAGGCATCTTTCCTGCCTGTCACCACTTTCCTTATTGAGTTCTCTTCATATTCAGTGGCATGCTCCCATAGCCTACTTGATTAGTCAGCCAGAAAAGCAGTTGGCTGTCTAAAGTCCATAACTCATATCCATCTAGAGGGAGGAGTAACTTCCCTTTTGTCAGCAGATCCATTGAACTCTGGGGGCAATTTATGTGTGGGACATTACGTGTAAAAGTGCAGCATGAAGGAGTGTAACTTTTCCAGCATTACCAGCATGTAGGAGAACCTTACTGTTTGGGTTGCTAGGATTTTTATTAATTCTACAGGTACTTTTTTCCTATATGAAGGAGATTAAGAAAAATTAGGTGTATGTCTTGCATTCCCACAACAGTCAGCACAGTAGACAGCCCATCACTACTGCCCTGTTTCTTACCTTGTATGCTGATATCTCATTTTGCCTTTGAGCAACAGTTTCTATTCCCTACAGTTACAAAGAAAGACTCTGAATTATGCCCAACATCAAAAGATGCAGCACTCCCTGAATCTGCAGACAATCTGACTCAACAGATCACTTCTGAGAAGTGTCATTTTAGAGTGTTGTGGAAAAATCAGTTAATCATTTAATTGGTACTCCTAATAAGACAATTTAAGTAATTTGAGCAAGGAAGAGGGTTTGTTTCCTCTGCTAGGCTACAAATACTTATTTTTAACTATAGTTATTTGGATATGGGAAAGAGGAAATCGTAAAATAAGAGCAAACTGAGATTTATGCAGTGCTGCACTATTATGAATCAAACAGAACTAAGTTTTGCAGGTTGTAAGGCAAGGATGGATATTTAAAAGTACCTTGCAAAGTTGTAAAGCTATAGCTCTTATTAACGATAAAAACTCTGCCCTCTAATAAGGACTGTTTCCTGCGGTAGGACACAAGCTAGAATTGAAGCTACACCTCATTTTGCTACACCTTGTTTTGGAAAAACAAGAAAAGCCAATGTGTGAAAAGGCTTTTCCCATGTTTCATGTCTTTAGTTGTTTCTTCTCTATTGCATGATTGGACCTCTTATTATACTTTGATGTCTTATGTCTATGTGTCTACGACTGCATGAAATAGTCCTTTTAACGTTAAGATCCTGTGACTGAATCAATGTTTTGCCTGCTACCCATCCTCCATTTTCACAATGAAAATTTTCAAATTGTCCATTCAGTTTTGTAGAGAATTAATGGTAAACAGATTATTTCTATTTATTCTGAGCTAATCACAATGCCATAAAGAGCTGACCACTTGAAATTACAGCCTTTTTCACTACTCGCACATCACACTGGTTGCTAAAGCCTAAGTATTTATGTCCTAAGTGTGGTTGCTTTGTTGCTAAGTTATAATAATGGCAAAACTTTCAAGACCTTTGAGCATGATGCACATATCCATATTGTTTTAATTATTTCACTATTGATGAAATAGTGATCATCAAAGCTGAAGGAATAACCACAATTAAATGAGAATCTTCTATGAGTGATACAGCAGTGTATTTGAGTTATGACAAGAACTATATCTCAGCTTGACTTCCTTCACTAGCTCCCATTGCAGATCTTGTTCTTTTCTGTTTAGAGTTTCTACCTGGTTTTATTGACTGATTTTTTTTTAATAAAAGTGATTAAACTATTCCCTTTCCACATACAAGAATTACTTCTGACATTTATTTTTTTATGTATGTTGGCATTTCACTTCTTACAGTAGTAATTATTCCTGAATCCCTTACACCTGCTCAAGTATCAATTGACTATTATATTCTTGCATTCAATTACATTTTTCAGTAATGATTAATTTTTTCATTGTGCTATGAGATGCAATCATAGATTGAATACTACTGTTCAGAGTATTCATGTCTCCATCAGAATTTATCTTGATCAATGGCAAAGCAATCTTATAAGTTTTGAATCTCTAATTAATAGATGATAGATATAATATTCACAATGACTAATGGTTTAATTTTCAAGTTCTTTACTGATTATAGTCTCTGAAGATTTTTTCAGTGGGGTAATAGGTCACTGCATATCAGAATTATATACCTGTATTAGAAGGAATTACCATTCAGACGATACAAGTCTGCTTCCGGTCTATTCCCTGAGGAAAATCATAGCATTTGATTTTGGAATTAATTACAGCATTATACTGCAAACAACCAAGAAGGCTGGAGTGGACAAGTAGGCAATTTTGACCTGGCGAGCACTTGAATTTTTAATCTATGCGATGTTCCCATTTGTAATTGTCTACATGTTAAATTTCAATCAGGAAAAAGATCAAATCAACCATTATTGAAGGTACTAGACCTTCAACTTGTGCCTTACTAGCTCAGAGCTCTGCTTGAATTCCAGAGCAAGCCCTCCCAGATTACAGCTGAAGGGGGCTGGTGTGGGCCATATTCCCAGCCTGGTGAATTTCAGAGGCTCCCTGTCAATTTCACACTCTGGCAGCAGTGGCCAGAACACTCCCCAGGGGAAGGCAGGAGCTACCCTTACATTTGAGTGAAACTTGTAGTGACTCAAACACAGAACAGGATTCTGTTGAGGCAAACCCCTCTGGTACTCATTTCAGGTCTGATTTGCTCTCTTGCCCATATGGTGGTTACTCTCCCCAAGTGATTCCATTTAAAATAATGGAGCTCCTCGCAAAGCACTTTCTTGGCCAGGTGGGCTGTGAGGGCAGGTCTTCTCTACATAGAGTTCTGACGATCACCCTCTCATGGTGCAGGTGCAGGAATGGAAGGTCCATGGTTGTCCCTTTGCTATCTGACCAGCTCATTCATAAGCTTAACTGCAGCCCCAAAGGAAGAAGGATGGCATGCAGCGAGAGTGAGCCCATTGCTCTGTTTTCCCATTGCAGTAGGCCATAGAGCGGCCTTATTGCAGGAAAGACAATGAATTTTTTCATAGGACTTATGGCAAGAATTGTTTTCAATCTACCTAATCCAGGAACAATGCTGACAGTTAAGCCTGAAGGCATTATCCAACATTCAAGGACCATTATTCCTTATATTTTTCCATTTTGCATAAAAGCTATTAAAATGGAAAGCAATATTGAGGCCATAAAATAACCTGGGTGTTTGTTTGAAATGATATCTCAGTGAATTCCCTTCCTCTACCTCCCCCCTCCCCCCCAAAAAAAAGTTTAATTGAAAGAGCAAAAAGCTATGGAAACCACATATGTTGTAAGGCACAGTACCATAGAGAATCAAAGAAAATGAAAATATGCAAAGCATCTAAGAAAATAATTACTTTAACTGGGAAGTAATTCGAAGGAGAGAAATAATCCAAGAAGAATACTTCAGGATGATGACTCACACTATTTTCATAGCAAATTACAAAAAAAAATTGCTTAGAAAGTTGTTATATTATTTGTATGTTTAAATATTTGGAATGCATTTTAAAGACAAAATATTAGAAATTTTTTTTGTTTCTGATCCAAACTGCCTTATAGCCTGACATACCTTTAAAAAACTGATGCTCATAATTTTCTTTTATCATTTCAGAAAATCTGACTACATAAAGGAACATGATTTATTGATACATCTGTATTAAAAAGCAGTTCATCAAAAAGCACAACAGACATGTTTCCTGCCAAGCCAGAAACATGATAATTTCAGTAAAATGTTAAATTAGGGTTAAAAATGGAGATTGCACAAACCACGTATACACAAGCATGAAAACAAAGTTCCTCATTCATAGGAAGCACCTGTGGCCAAAGTGAGAAAAGTCTTCCATGAGAGAGATCACTGAGAGAGATCACTGATTCTATAAGGATTATTTTTAATCATCTTTGATATTTAGAAAAATAATAAAAAAGAAAACCTGTATAAGTTTTCTATCCTACCTGTTCATGCGACTCTTTAAAGCATAAAAATATTTAACAGGCACTTGGATTTTTGTAAATTTTACCTGGGACACAGGTATATATTTTCATTTCTTGGACTGTTTCCCTCTTTGCAAACCAGAAATTCAGTCTAGGTAGTTGCCATTAGTTAGATAATTAGGGACTAACTCGAAGTTATCTCACACACAATGCAGCAGAATGTGAATATCAGTACCTGTATTATTTGTCGATAATTTATAGTAAGTATACACGCATTTAGGAAAAGTTATTGCTATTTCCTACGGCAACTCACATCCTCATGAAATCTCTGAATAAATGGACCCTTCATTTAATTTCTCCCTCCGTGCAGCTGATGCTGCAGAGGTCTAGCTCTCACCTGGGCTGCATGAAGAAGGAGAAATGCAGATTCTTTAAAATTAATGAAAAAACATGTCTCTGTTTTGCAAGTTGCTCTTCTATACCTTTTTCTTCCCCAGAAGATTAATACTTAGATGTACTTTTTATTTGAAAGCCATGCCACAGAGATTTTGGAAGAGGTGGCTGTAGTGGATTAGACTTCATACTTGACAGGGAGCTCTTGTTGCAGTTGACTTTTAGAAAATCTTCCTCTACTTAAAGTGCCTCCCTTTTGTTCTTGTAGTCTTCTATCAGGTTTCAAGAGGCTACATAACAAAGGAGAGGTTATGTAATAATGAACTACTTCAACTAAAATGTATTTCATATTCATTCTTCAGTACTATATTTCCCTTTCATAGTCATGTTTCATAGTCACCATAAATAAATTCAGGGTTAGATTGTACCTCTCAAGGTGACTTGTTCAGGATAAAGGCAGTTGTTATTGTGTTTCAGCTCTTTGTAATGCATGTACAAGGCAAGGAGGGTTTGATCAAAAGAAAAATATTTCAGTTTTGTGCTTTTTTTCTCATAGCAGAAAGTCAGACGAACAGAGAACTATTGAACTTGAACTTTCTCAAAGAAAACTTGCTGATCAATTGAGAAATAGCTTTTACTAAAACCAGTTTGTTTAAATTCCATTTGGTTAAGATCTTTTTGTTTGCTTTAGGTTTTGCCCTAACACATTTCATCCTAGTGAATTTTTCCATAGATTAGTTGAAATAAATTTTTCCTTAGTGTCTGGCTTTTCCAGATCTTTTCCAATTTTTTACAGCTTCAAGCTTTTTCAACATTGATTTGTTTAAATTCCATTTGTTTAGGAGTTGGGGTTTGTTTGTTTGTTTGTTTAAGGTTTTGGGGGTTGTTTTTTATTTGATTTTGATTTTGGTTGCTTTCCTGATATGTTTTGTTCTGGTGAATTCCTTCTTAGCTTAGAGAAATGAATTTTTCCTTAGCTTCAATACATAACATCATATTTCTTTCTATAAAGTGTGAGAGCTAACGAGCATTTCTGAGTCTCCTATCTCTCCTCAAACCTGAGGAGATTAGATTCAATGCACCTCTTATTCCTGAGGCACAGAATTCTGAGGAAGAAACATTTTTGTTTACAGAAACTTCTGCATGCACTGGAGAGAAGTCAATAACAGGCAAACCTCAACTACATAATACCCTTTGCAGACAGTTTGAAGGTATGAAGGCGTAAGCATTTATAATGTATGTAAAGCCATAATCCTTTCCTTAGCTTTTCTGAATCATCTGAGAAATTCTCCCTGGTTCCCTTAGGCTGGCTTAGCCATTGGCTCAGGAAGGGGATAAATTAGGGGCTTTTGGAGCTGCAGGTGGGTGCAAACAGCACAGCAAGCCCCCTGCTCCTGCAGGGCAGCAAGGGCGGGCTGGGGACCACCACTGCTCCTGTGGTGCCTGAGCATCCAGGGTGTTTGCCATATCTTCTTTTTCCTTTGCAAACTCTCTTAAGACTGCACAGGACAGGATACAGGTCTGTGTGTCCCATCCTTTTGCAGCAGAAGATAGGGCTCGAGTAAGATGAAATAGCAGCAACAAAAGTTATTCCAAAAGACCGTGGGGGAGAATTCCAGGGAGTTATCTGGAGACAGTGGGATAACATACCAAGACATAAAAAGTAACGTGTAGTTAAATCAAATAGAGAATCCATATAATTAGATTCTTTTTTTTATACAGAAACCAAAACTTGCCCAGAAAGGGCCTAGAGATGATTCAAACTCTTATTAATTCCCAGCAAATCCCATGTTAGTATTCTATAATAAAAAGGATCAAGTAAATTTGTAGTGTCAGTAAGATAGTCAGGTGCCTTCGAAGTGCCTTTGAGAATAAAATTCCCTCTACATGTCTCAGATATAAGCAATCACTTTTTCTGGTGTATTTTGGCATGTAGTTTGCTGTATTTTTCAATTTAGAAGCATCTGCGATTGTTTAAGTATTGGAATAATGTGGGAGACTACTAGAAATTTTAACAGGTGTTAAATAGCCCTAAAGGAGCTTCTTGGCTCAATAAATTCACAATATTTTGATAAAGGATATTCAAATAAAGTTTATTTAAGATATGTTCTACCCCTTCCAACTTGCATGGTGTCTCAAATTATTTCTGAAATGTTGAGTGAGAGCATATTCTTGCACATTGGACTGATCTTCAGCAGATCTCTTAAAGCAGATTACATTGTAGCTCTTGAAAAAATACAGCTCAGACTTTTACAATTTCCTTTCCTTCAGCATTTCCCTTCCCAATTCAGTTAGTCTCAATGGCATGAAAAATAATTTTATTTTGCTTTTCCTTTAACTTGCCTCACAAGAATTCTGCTCACTTACTTTGCATGCACAAAGAACCCATCTCTTTTCTTCTTTTTGCCTGAGCAGGAAGTGTGAAACAGTCCCATCATTTCTTTCTCTAGAAATAATAACAAAGAAAGGTCAACTTCAAAGTCTCATTTCCTCAGGTATCACTTCTTAAGTTTGATTCTGAAGTTTATGAGGCTTTTGCTAACCCATGAGGCTCTTCTCTCCAACACTTTAAGCCTTCTAGGAGCCTGCCCACGGACAAAGCACTGCTGACTGCATTACAGCCATGGAAGAGTAGTTATTGGGATATTGTGTCACAGAATATAATTCCTCAGGTTTCCTACAGATTTTTATTACTAGTAAGTTTACCTACACCACTTTCTTGGATTATAATTGTGTTTTCATCGGCATGAGCATTTTATGTTTAATGGCAAAAGAACATTTATAACTCATTATCTGTAAACAGTTAATAGTTTTGTTGAAATGTTAGAGCTGCTGCACAATATCCAGTCACCACAGCATATTACAGATGCTGTGTTTAAAGCTCAGCTGGTAACTTTGCAATGAATTTTAAGGGGGAATGATTTATTTTCCATTAGAAACAGGTACAGTTGGGAGATGACAAAGCATTAGCCAAGTTCAGCACTGTGTAGTGTAAATTATGAAGTAGCATAAGCAGACTTTTTTCATCCCAGACACTTCCATTTAACATATGAAGAAAGACTTGAGACATATATTAATACCCAGGTAGTGACTTGTGTTCTGCAAGAGCTGTCTTTTAAAAGACTTGTTTGTCTACCATAGTATCCAACAGGTCTTTTTTTACTGAGTTTTCGCACTTAGATGTCATTGAAAAACTACTACTTTAATCTGCTGAATGCTTGGATGGTCCCTAAGGGATTTAAGGATACCACTTAAAGTCAGCTTTTATAGCTCTTTTATGCTTTATGACTAAGACAGGTATTTTGAAGTGGAAAGAATGTCTACAAAGTAGATACAGGGAAAAAAGAATTAAAAATTATGTTTAGACGATTCAGAATAGGTAAAGGAACAAGCAAACACATTAATAATTTGCTATATTTAATGACAAGCTACTGTATTACTCCTTTAAAGGGAGATTTCCTGAAGATATTCTCCTTAAAGATTACTGATTTATGTTTGGCTGTGGATTATTTAAAACTTTGCTGAAGAAATCAGACATATCAAGGAGGTAAAAAGACACCTGGAAAGGACTTTTGAGGGGTTTATGATTTAAGGGGCTGCAATATGTAAAGATACATTATAAAAAATGTGCTGTAGTATACAAATTGATTGTTGTTCTTTAGTAACCATGTCTTGGTCTGACTGGCCATGATTTTTATCCAGAATTCCAGCACCTCATTTCACGAGCACTTATCACTAATTTATAAACACTTGTTTTCCCAAAAATGCCTCTACTAGTGAAAAATTATAATTATACACAAATAAATATCAAAGATACAAAAAAATTTATTTGGTGCGATTTCCTCATGTTTCAGAAATGTTGTGATTTTAGATAGAAGCCTTCTGAAGACAGGAGGAAGTTGGACTTTCTATGTAAAGGGAAGAGTTTGATCTCAGGTGTTTTACAGGAGCACAGGAAGAGGAACTGTGAGTGGACAAGACAAACACTGCAGCCAGGCTTGCATTAAGATGGGATTACCTGTTCATCTGCATTTGCAGCAAGTGGGACATTCAGGCATTTCAGAGATGGACAGGAGGTCAAATGGTGTCTGCATGAGTGAACTGAAGGTACGGGTAACCTCTTTCTGTATAACAAAGGGCTTCTTTCTCATGTGATTCAGGAAGCACCACTCAGTGACTGCAGCTAGCTAATGCTGTGAAGGCTTGTGGACCTCCCTTGCCGTGAAGGAGTGTGCTCTTAGCCCTGCTATCCCTGCTTGTTTCCAGAGCATCAGAGGCTTGTGGGCAGCCATGGCAGTCTTTTCACCAAATTGCCACTATTCTCATTTTGATTGTTGCAGCATCAAAGGTGATGAAACACACCTACTCACTAGGCCCTCATATATGCACAGCTTTTCATTAAAAGAAAAGCTATCCTATTAATTTATCTATCAATACATTAGATGTATGTCTTAAGAGGCAAAAGAATAAATGATGCCTGATAACTTTAAAGAGCAGTACATCCAAATTACAATCAAGGGTAAGATGTCAAAGCAAATGCACTGTGCAGTGCATGTGGGCTAAAGAAACACACCTTATACAAACTCAGGAATTTATTGTTAGTCCAATTAAGGTGTTAGAAATTTAATCAAAATTCTATTACTAATTTAGTTACAAGGATGCTAACTCATACAGTTGAAATGACCTAATCACAGCAAATTTTCCTTTATAATACAATTATTGAACACAGATTTCCTAGTATCTATCCCTGTTTCTTTTACACTCATCTTTATTATTCTGGGTCAATAGATAAATAGTGTTACTGTTCCTTAAGCAGAATATAATAGGGGAGCAGAGTTGTACCATGGATCCAGCATCTCAGGTTCTTCACTGACCGGAAAATGGTGGTTATAGTAGGACTTCTTCCTTCTCATTTCTGGTTTCACTTGGTGTTATTTTTATATGTTTACTAACAAACTTATTTGCTCTTTTTTCAATGGTTTGCAAATTCCACGTTAGCATTGGCTTTTAGTATATATAGTGTATTTTCCATGTGTTGGATACTTGACTTTTGCTGTCTTTGTCATCGCTGTATCCAGTACTACCCTGGTCTATGGCCTTAAGGCTTCTGATGCCATCCTGCTCTTGCCCATTCTTTCAAAGCCCATTCTGGATCATGTACTTGAATTTTTGGAGACCCCTGTTTTCCTTCAAATGCCTTGGAACTGTTCTTTCCCAATAAAGTAATTAACGTTATATTAGTACAATCCAGTCAAGCATACAGTCCCATTCAAGGGTAATTCAAGGGTTCATGCCACAAAAAAAAAAGAATGCTCTACAAGAACATCTATTTGTATACTGATATATTTTGGTAACAACTTGCTGTTAATACCTATTAGTTATGGCAGTATCACTGTTATTGAAAGTGGTTTACCAGAGAAGGAATTTTGGTCACTAGAAATGGAATAGCTATTTTAAAAAGTTTATAGAATGTTTTTAACTTGTCAGTATGAGTTAGTAGTTTTTAGAGCTAAGAGCAGATTTGAACAGTTGAACTCAAATCCTTAGTGCACTTTGCACATTGTCAAAAGCTGTGTAGGATTAACCATGGAGTAATTCTGTTTGAGTGCATGGCATATGCAAAATTCATTGCTAGGTAGTTCTGGGATGCTATTCCTAACTCATTGATTTCAGTTTATTGCTATTATAAAAGTGATTGAATTCTGGTCATAAACTTAACAATTGTTTAAAATCCATTTATGTTTTTCAGAGGTATTTACACCACCTTAAGCAGGTTAGTAACACAGAATGAGGGCAATCCAATATGCCTATTATCAAGTCCTTTCCCATTCAAGATCAGACATTTTGACAGTTACATATTTGAAAAATGATTTGGAATTTCTCACTGAAAACTGTGGATTGATTCCATTAGAAGAAAGACTTTTAAAAATAAAACATGCCAGTTACAAGGAAAAATTCTGGGAAGGAGTAAAACTTGTTTTACTGGGAGGGAGAACTGGGAAACAAACTTCTAACAACTGTATTAGTGGAAGATCTTCAGTATAGAAGAGTTTGAGCTGATTTTAGAAGAGAGTATTTGAATAAATTTGGTAAGGAGTTGAAAAAGATTTATTGACAGATTTAAAGGCATTAAAAGGCACTAAGACTTATAGCATTTGATGGAAAAGTAGTGTCGGAAAATGTGGTACACTCCTTGGTACTTTGAGAAATCTGATCAAAAACATCAACCCTTCTTTAGACTTTCAGGCACCAACCATCAGTTCTTAGTCAAGAAACCAAACACTCAGTGAGCTACTTAAATGTAAAATTCTGATTTAGGACCACATTGCAAATGGATCATTAAACCAATCTACCTCATCTCCTACCTCCTGTAGTTCTTTGTTGAACAAGTGCTAAGTGCTCTTTGCTTTCAACTTGTCTATTTGACAAACACAATTATGGTAAATCCAAAGCAACTGCACTTGATCTCTGCTTTGCTTGGAATTTTTCACAATTTTTTCAGACTTGGTGAAGACATCATGTACTTGAAAGCTTGTATGCTTTCTCCAGCTATTTCACATGCTCTAATACACTATCCCAAATTTTTTTTTCTCTCAGAAAAGACAAAAATTGACAGAACAGATGTGTTTCTGCTATCCTGGGTGGTAAAGCTATATGGGGATAAGGATGGAGAATCTACATGCAATGTAAGATTCCAGGCTTGCAAGCGTAAGCAACAGTTGGGGCTCCTGCTCAAAAGCAGGAATGTGAAATTTAAAAGAAGACTAGAAGCTACTGGAAAGTCACAATTCTTTAGAGGGATGAGGGCTATAAATCCCTCTGTAGCCAAGGATAAAGGACTAAAACTGGAAACAGCAGGAGACATAACTACTCTACTTAGCTTGTGCACACCTATCTCTGCTGTTGAGTTGCTTCCAGAGAAGAGGAAAAGTAGCCACAGGCATGCGTATGATGAAAGTGGGAAAAGCCTACTCACCTTCAGAGAAGTGATAGGTACAGTTGATTGGGCATATTGATCTATGACTAGAAGCTTAGGAACAGGAGAACACACCTGATCAACATGTGGCTGAAGTGCGTCTGCACCAATGAACACAATATGGGTAACAAACAGGAGGAGCTGGAAGCCACTGGAAGCAGGAAATATAGGAGGTAGTTGCCATGCTGGAAACATGATGGAGTGCTGCAATGCATGGCAACATCCTCTTCAGAAGGGACAGGAAAGGAAGGAGAGGTAGTGGGGTACCCTATATGTTAGGGAATGTCTTAATTGTCTAGGGCAGAATTATGGTGATGACAGACTTGAGTGTTTATGGGAAAGACTCAGGAGATAGCCAACAAGGCAGGTGTCCTGGTGGGAGTCCATTATAAACCACCCAGGCAGGATGAAGAGGCAGGTGAAGTATTCTGTGAGCTGCTGGCTGATCTTTCATGGTGGCTAGCCTGTGTTCTTGTGGGAGACTTCAACTTGCTGGATGTCTTCTGGAAACTCAACATAGAGGAGAGGAGGCAGCCTAGGAGGTTCCTGGAGTGTGTGGAAGATAACTTCCTGACACAGCTAGTAAACAAGCTTACCAGGGGAGGTGCCCTGCTAGACCTGCTGTTTACAGAGAAGGGCTGGTGGGAGATGTGGTGGTCGGAGACTGTCTTGGGCAGAATGACCAAAAAATGATAGACTTCTCAATTCTTTATGAAGTAAGGGAGCAGGTCAACAAAACCTCTGCCTTGGACTTCCAGAGGGCAGTCACTGGCCTGTTGAGGACACGGATTCAGAGAGTCCATGTGGAAACAGTCCTTAACAACAAACGGGTCCAGGAAGGCTTAACATACTTTCAGAAGGAAATCTTAAAGGTACAGGAGAAGGCCATTCCCATGTGACAAAAGACAAACTGTTGGGGAATAAAACTGGCCTGGCTGAACAGAGAGCTTTCACTTGAATTCAGGAAAAAAGAAATAGAGTTTATGACCTTCAGAAGAGGGGGCAAGCAACTCAGGAAGAGTACAAGGATGTTGTTAGGTCATGTAGAGAGAAAATTAGAACGGCAAAAGCTCAGCTAGAACTCAATCTGGCTACTGCTGTGAAAGATAATAAAAAGTGTTTTTATAAATACATTAACAACAAAAGGAGGGCCAAGGAAAATCTCCATCCTCTATTGGATGTAGGGTGGAACATTGTCACCAAGGATGAGGACAGACTGCGTTACTTAATGCCTTCTTTGCCTCAGTCTTTAACAGAAAGACCAGTTATGCTCAGGGAAACCAGCCCCCTCAGGGAAAAAGAGAAGAATAGACCCCCTGCAATCCAGGAGGAAGTAGTTAGTGACCTGGTGTGCCACCCAGACACCCACAAGTCTATGGGGCTGGATGGGATTCACCTGAGGGTACCTAGGGCACTGGTGGAAAAGCTTGCCAGGCCACTCTCCAACATTTTTTGTCAGTCCTGGTTAACCAGAGAGGTCCCACACAACTAGAGGTTAGCCAGGGTGATGCCAATCTACAAGAAGGGTTGGAGGAAGGATATAGGGAACTACAGGTCTGTCAGTCTGATCTTGGTGCCAGGGAAGGTTATGGAACAGATCATCTTGAGTGCGATCACATAGCATGTACGTGACAGCCAGGGTATCAGGCCCAGCCAGCATGAGTTTAGAAAAGGCAGGTCCTGCTTGACCAACCTTATCTCTTTTTATGACCAAGTGATCCACCTAGTGGATGAGGAAAAGGCTGTGGATGTTGTCTACCTGTACTTCAACAAAGCTTTTGATACTGTCTCCCACAGCATTTGCCAGGAAAAGCTGGCAGCCAGTCCCTTCACCATCCTCGTTGCCCTCTGGATGCTCTCTAATAGCTTGTCTCTTTTATACCATGGGGCCCAAAACTACACGCTATGATAAAGAGCTGTGGAACATAGATGGTGGAAATTCCTCAGCTACGGGACACTGAAAAATTCTGCATGAATGGCAGCTTCTACTCAACACCTGCCATAAGCCTGCGGCACACCGAGACTGGCAGCTACTAACGTGTAGTAACCTTTGAGACACTTCCTAAAAACGAAAGGTGAGCCTCTGGGTGGACAGTGTTTTGCTAGGAGCTAATGAGTATTAAATGGCATACAAGGATTAGTAGTTTAGTAGAAATATTTTCAAGTAAATGAGATATGAAACAAAATAGATTAGAAAATTAAATTACATTTTATTTTATTAAATCAGATTAAATTATAATGATTTTTTTCAAGACTAAATAAAGAATCTGTATTTCATGGTTAATACAGTGTGGAAACTGACGTGAAGCTTCACAAAAACATGCAATGCTTTTAACAGCTATTAGGGAAATCAAAGACTCTGACATACAGAGTATCATTTGCAACACAGCTGAAGCAGAAGATAACATGAGTATCACCAGTCTTGTCAGTGGTATTATTTTAGGAGATACTTTCAAAAGAATGGTTGAATTACTACATAGAAGGATCATTCTTAAGAATAATAATTATCAATGATACAAACCAAAGCAGCTGTTTCATCAGTCTCCAATCAAAAGGGTGAATTGATATTGATAATCATAACTGGTAATGGCCTTCCTGAGAGCACATGATAAACCATAATTCTTCCACTTTCAAAAATAGTTGATTTCTATGTTATTCACCAGAATTATCTCCGCACAGCAACATTTTTTTTTCATGCTAGAATGATGAATTTTCATCATATGCAAATGTTAGAATATCCAAGTTGGTGATTAAAGACAACTGCAGAAAAAATAGTTTGTCTAGGAGCAACAGATCTAAGACTAAGGGTCCTCTAGTCCTACTTTCTGGTATTGTTTGAGAGAGAAAAATATTCTTTTTTATTTCTCTTCTATGTTTAAAAAAAAGAAATCAAAGCACTTTCATATTGATGATGCAATGAAATAGTTTTGAAAACATACCACAAAGTACATCTTTAAAATATTGGCAGACCTCTGCATTATGGCACAGTGGAATATGCCTGTATTCTTTAACCTCCATGCTATCTCACTGTTGCTAAATGTTGAAAAGTTTGATGTCATCAACAAATGATTTTTGGCAATTAACAGCATATTCTTTGCACAATCTAGTGAGGACCTGTCATAGCAGACTACTTAGGAAGATAGGGGTTTTTTCCTTTTTCTCTCAGTAATTAAACCTGGAAGCAATGCTGGTTTTACATGAAGTATTTTGACGTATTCCTACCATTCCAAATAAATCTATCGACCTGACTGCTGGGTTTACACCAAGCTATATTGTAGGACAGTTCTATTTGATTATGTAGTGAATATACAATAACAATTAACCTAATTTGAAGCTCAGCCAGATCTCTGCTTATTTCTCTAGTAAGCACAGGAGATACTGATGATGGTAATGTATTCAATATGGGAATTAAACATTTGTTTCTTAAAGTGCTGTATAGTAACAATAATTGGAAGATGGAAAAGGAACCTTAAGAAGAAAGATGGAGATGCAAAAGTAAGGGACAAATTTAGTGCAACTTCAGAGAATATATGCCCTCTATAAAAGGCAGCAAAATACAATCTAATATACCAAAAAGCAACCTCTAAATATCTGAAGCTTTTGTTACAATTGAGAGGTCTAGAGGTCAATTAATAACAATTATGGAAGTTCAGCAAGTGACATAATATATCGGAGAGAGAGTGTTAATATTCTGGACAGCATTATATCATCTTTCCTTTTGATTTGCTATGGGATTCTGCTACCAACAGTTTAAATTGGCATTCTGGAGAAAACATTTTTCAATTTTCAGACAAACCAGTCTTATGATGAGACCTTTTTATCTCTTGTGCTTTGCAGATTAAAAAACTTCTTATATTCTAAGGAGGACTGGTCAGGATAGGGTGTACTGAAAGGCCACTTTCAACTTTCAGCAAAGGCTGAGCCAAGTATCAACTGAATCTTTTTGAAACTGGAAAAAGTATAGACCACATTTGCCTGCCCCATTATTTTTCTTTTTCACATGTCTTTGTCCTCCTGATCTGACTGGAACTGTAAGTGCTCACAATAGTCAAGTAGAGCGGCTGCCCTGGTAGCCTCTAACAAGATAAGACCAGACACATAATCAAATAGTATTCTCCTGAGAGTATCCTATAAGCTGCGAAGTGATTCTTATTCTTGCCATTTGAAGGGAATTTTCATCCTACCTGAAGACAAAAGGAATCAGCAAAAGGAGAAGATTTCTTTGCTATATGATTTCAAAGTATGGGAACACATACATTGGCAGGCCATTTTGCCATAATTCATGCCAAGGTCCTAGTTCTCTAAATAATCACTGTGGCTTTGGCTACATTGGCAAACACTGCGGTGAAATGGAAGCAGGTCTTCAGAGACAATCGGTTGGTACTGAGAACCCAGCACCCACAGTAAGTATGGTTTGGAGGGGATTTACTTTAGACTAGTACCGATCTAGTTCCATAGACTGAAGACCATTAGTGCTGGAGCACAGTATGTTCCAACTGTCCTGGAAAGCACATCCAGAAAGATGCTGCAATCATCTTCATGTACTCCAAGGCTCACTTTTGAATTGAAGTTCCTCATTTGAACTGAAGTGCCAATGTATACCATGTACTCTTTGTACATTTGTGCCACTGAGGTACGCTGGGTTGAACAGTGTCACTTCCTTGACAGGGGAAATAGAGCACAGACTGGAAAAGAGTTTGAATGGTGTTCACCTCCTTCCCATGGCATTGGGGTAATCCAAGCTAGACTTAACTTCCTAAATGAACTAGAGTGCACCTTGGTGCCCCAGTCCCCTGTAAGACTCTGCTTTGTCTGCAGCACAAGACTGGTGGATTAACACAGACTCTGCTTTGTCTTCATGCCTCACACTGGGAAGTACTCCTTGCTGGTCACCATATTTGCCACGAAAGGCCACTGCCTTCAAAGATGTGACTTCACAGAGGAAAATCCAGACTCCTGAGAAATCCAGGGTCCTGGACTCTCTTTTCTGGGAAATTGTCTGACAGGTGAGGTAGAGGCAAAGATAAAATTGTGCTGTTAGGGAGAAGAAGAGTTAGGGACTGTGGATTTATGCCCAGTAATACAGGAAAGATCAAAATTTGCTTTTTTCTGGCTCATATTGAAAATATTTGAAGGTCTAGTGAAAGGCAACGACAATAGTAATAAACCAAGGGAATGTCTGTGATTTGAAATTATCTTTCTGTACCTAAGCACTTCAGCCTACTTACCATAGATCTGTCTACACTTCAATTTGTTTTTTGTTTCATCATAGCTTAAGTGGAGAGGAAGGGTAACACGCTAAATGTAAAGGAATATCATCTTATATGCTATAACAATCCCCCTTCCCCTGGATGCAAAGAGGGGTGCAGTCTTCTTTCTTCATCCATTGTCTTGAGATTACTTCTCTCGCTTAATTTTTAAGTTCAGCTAAAGCTGTACTGTTAGTAATCATTTTAATGAGTAACGTGAGTGAGCAGTTAAATCAATGTATCATAGATGAAATCTTAATTAAAATGATATTTAGTTATGGGAAGTGAGAGTTTCATAATTTATTTTCTATTAAGATGTTGACTGTTTCACTGAAAGCAATTATTTTGTGGGTTTAATCACAATATAAAAGCTTCACTGAAGTTATATTTCTGCATCTTTCTGTTCTCCTCCTTGGATATCCACCATCCTCAAATTTAAAGGCCCATTCTAAAAGGCCAATGCCAAAGTGTTTGCATTAATTTTCTTTCTTCTTGAGATGTTTTTTACATTTATTGTGACAGTAGGCTACTATGCTGTTTAAGATAGTTTTCTTGAATTTTATCAGAGTAAACATTCACATAGGATTAAGCATAATTATGCATATTTAAAACCACTTTTTCTGAATTGCTCTAAGAAGAATGGAACTGTTTTCATTTGGGCTGCAGGTTTTAAATACCATGCATGTGACTCTGCATTTATGTTTGTGCTTACTCCAATGCATAAATGACATGTGCATACTTTTTGAAGATGTTCCTGCCCATGGGAGGGGAAATGGACTAGATGACATTTAGTGGTCCCTTCCAACCCAAACTATTCTATGATTCTATAAATCTGGGGGGTGAGGTAAATTGCTTTGTGAATGCACAGTTAAGGTCTATATTTGCAATTTCACCAAAATATTGTTATGTAAATCTACCCTTTTGAAGATGTGACTGAAATGGTCCTTGAGTTCTTGCTGTTCTATATGCTTTTTTTGGTGGAGGACAGAACACTATAATAGTTTCTTCTTCCCTCTCCATGCACTGGATAACTTTGCCCTCAGCAACGTAAGGGCTCCCTAAAGAACTACGTGAGAGCCATCAAATTCCCTCAAGCACAGTGAATGAAGATGGACCATCCAATAAGGCCAGGTTTTCAAAGCTCTTACGCGCTCAAAATGGTAGGCAGGCACACAAATCCTACATCAAGTCTCATATATCCCTGTCAGGGAAGTAGCTATGTTCGAGAGAAATAGAGTAAATGTAGGATGTCAGCTACGGAAAATTACATACGAGTGGTTTTGGGTTCCTCAGTGATCTTGAACAATTAAATTTTGAAGAATCAAAATGCTCTTTGATACTAAGTGTGAAGGCTCTCAGGTGAAAAATACAGTGATATTAGCTATTTATATATTAATGTGGGGGATTTTTTCCTCTTCCTTCTATGTGGACTTTAGCTTTAAGTATGAAAATTTTTTCGCATATCCTTTTAGATGAATTACAAATTGTAGGTACCTTGAGGTTGAAGGGGTGGCTTCCAGACTGGAAATCAAGAACTTGTGCTAAATGCCTTTGCTCCTTTTACAGTGCCTGAGGGTTAGGTGTATTTCTATGGAATCCAAGTCAATAATTACACTTTTAAGAAGTTAGGGAACAGGTGATACACCCTGGCAGGGTTTTAGAGGTCTTTTACATAGAATTAATCCTGTTATCTTGCACTCCTCAAACCTGGAGGTTAGAAAGATTTCTGATGATCTTGGGCAGAATTTAGATGCTGAGCTGCTCAAACTAGGGCTCTTTTGGTGTTTGTATGGGTATGGCTCTACAGTTCTAAAGAAATTTTTTAAGTGTATATATGTTTTCTCTGTACCTTCCACTATGAGGTAGCAACAGAGCTGAAAGTTAAGATGTGATTTTACATCTAAATACTTAAAATCTTTACCAAATTCAACCTTTGGATTATTTTTTTTCCATTTTTCAGCATGCCATCACTTCCTATTTTATAACTGATATTCTACATTGTGATGAATTAATCAATATTCACTACTTTTTTTCTATAGACTTAACCAAACTGAAACTTTCATCTGTAATTTTTTTCTATTTCTTCTCTTTGAAACCATTACTTCAGTAAGGAATCAGTTAAATGAGATAAGCTCAAGAGCAGATTCATAAGAACTCAAGATTCATGTTTTTAACATGGAAAGTTAATTACTCTGACAGTAGTCTCATGAAGTTTCTGAAAGATGGCATTACTTTCCTATTCACCCCAGAACTATGCAGCTCTTTTAACAAATAACTGATAGACTTAAAATGGTTTTGAAAGACAGTGAATTATGAAGCCCTGTTCTTCTATTCATATACTCATTAAACACAACTGAAGAAGAGACAGTGGTTTTCCTTAGCAGAAACCAAACTTAGTAATTATAGTGATTTGAATTCTATAGTTTTGCTTAACCTTGGTCACTTTGCTGTTTCTGAAGTGATGTCTAGCAGGTTCGAAATTATACTCTTGACTCCTTTCTTCACCTCTGGCCTTTTTTTTTTTTTCTTTTTTAAAACAGCCTTATTACTCTCAGCAGCAGAAGGTGTTTCTAACTGAGAATTTATATACTGTTTTTAGGTTAGCTGTGACAATACTGTACTCAGCAAGCAGCTGAGAAATATCAGCAGGCCTTAATAACTAACTCGCTGTCCTTCAGTGTATTACCATGTATGAGCATCTCCTTCTTCTAGACACCCAACTAGGTAATTTTCCCAGCTTTTCTTTGATATTCTTTTCCATTTTGCAGTTTTTATTTATTACTTCTTTTATTTTTCTTAGGAATACAGACAATCTGAGTTGATTGAGTTGACTTCTTTCCCCTCAAGTTTTCTTCTGGTAGTTAAAGATTATTTTTTGTTCCCTGTTTGCTTTTCAAAACCTCTATACTTATTTTCCATCTAGTATTTTACTTACTCAAGGATAATTTCTTCTAATTTTGAAAGGGATGGATTTCTATTCTTTACATTAAAGTACAAGGAAAATTCAGATTTGGGACTATCTGAAAATGGCTTGTTCTGATGTCATCCTTAGTCTTGTATCATTTGAGAAATCTCATTGGTGCTGTTTTCATTTTAATTTTATTTTAATAGTATTTTTATGTGTCTTAGCATTCTAAACCCAGAAATCAAATGAAAACTTTCATTTTCTCACTGTTCATGCTATGTAGTGTTTTAGCCATAATCTCCCATCTCTTTCACTGGTAGCAAGCTGCTGTATCTACACAGGAGTGACATTAAGTTTTTAAATAGATGCTCCAAACTGCTCACGTAGAAAGAAGATGCCTTGGAATCCTGTAAGTACACTTAAACTTCTTATGTCAAATTTTCTCAGTAGTCACTTTAATTGCATAATATCTTTTAGTGACAGGATGAAATTTTATAGACTGGTAAAGAGTTTTAATGATTCCATAAACATCAGATGCAAAGACGTAGAAGCATTCGTTGCATATTTTGCAAAATGCGGTCAATTTGACAGATCAATCCATAATAAACCTTAGAGCCATGGCTACTTTCAGGGCAGAAGGACTTCCCAGAGAGAAAGGGACTTGGGGACAGGCTGTGCTTATGGTCTTGCTGAGGGGGACAGTAATCCTGCTCCTTGGAGCTAGTGCCACCACCTGCAGCAGAGGAGCTGCTTTTGCACTTACTCTGTGATAAATGCATATGCTTTCCTCTGAGCTCATGCCTCTGCCATCATGCTAGGATGCTGCCTGCTGTGTTAATCCACCAGTAAAGAGACCTCAGGTCATACAATAATATGTGCCTTTACCGTCTGCCAATACCCACAGGACTGGCTATTAATTTTCAAGTCGTTGAATTTTCACTTAATGTACTGCAGCTCTCTGAAGCGTGGTGAGTTTCTTTAACCATTAAAGCAGCTGTAAGCTGTACATATAAAATAATAACCAGATGATGATGTGTAAAGACAAAACACTGCCTTTCATCGGCATAACTACCGGATGGGGGGTTATTTACATTTCTGTGCAGTGACAACTTGACTCGAAGGAGTATGATGATGATGATGACTATAAAACGGTTTGCGCCTTGCGCTGAGAACATGTTGTGCAGATTACTCCAGAAGAGCCCTATAGAGAGCTCCGAGCAGGGGCATCTCAGGGGCCGGGAATTTGGGCTGGGGAGAGATTCAGGGACCATCCGACCCTGAAGACGAGAGAAGACATAACGCGTTACCTAAGCCCTGGCGCCGTCGGGACGTGACCGCCCGTCCCCACGGCCGAGGCAGAGGCTACGAGCGTGGAACCTCCGGTCGCCTCCGCCACCGCGGTGCTTTCCCTGCGGTGTTCGGGAGAGGGGTAGCTGGCGGGGTGTGTTTGGCTACTTTGGCGCGTACGTCTCCTGAGAGAGGCAGAAAGAGGGAGCAACCGAGGAGGAGGAAGGAGGAAAACAGAAGGGAAAAAACCCCCAAACCACGCGTTTTGCACGCTCTGGCGCATGTCACAGCTCAGCACCGCGCATCGCCCACCCCGCGGCTCGTCCCCGCCGGGCGCTCCGCGGCCACGCAGAGCCGTCTGCAGGCGCCGAGCCTGCGCCCATCGCGCCTTGGGAGCGCGCAATTCCCGCGGCTGCCCTTGCGCGCCCATCACGCCGCCTGCCTTCAGCATGGCTATAGGCACCGCGGCTGGAGGGGTGTGCCCCTTCTCCTGGGGACGAACGAGAGGCTGGCGGATATTCCCTTCCCCATGGCTGGGACCGCCCTCCCCAAAATCGCGGTCGTGCCGGACGCGGGGCCGTGCAGTCTCCGCGGGTGTCCGTGCACATCCCCCGGTGTTTCTGTTCCCCGCTGCGGGTCTCCGCTTGGCAGGGCCGAGGGGCTGACTCGGAGCCGCTGTCGGAATAGCTTTAAAAATAAAAAGATTTAAATATATATATATATATATATATATATAGCTTTAAACATATATTTATCATTCTATATATTCTGCATATTTATATATGCATACATACATATATGCATATATATATATATGGTCTATTTCATTTCCCTCTTCGGAGAAAATACCAAATCAATGCCACCCTTTCTCCCAAGCATGTTTCCCTTCTAGTAAAGGAGGCTCCACCTCTGCTAGGGATTGATTCGCCCAGCAGTTTTTAGGATAATTTATGGAGCAACCTGATGAGCCTATTGGGCGAGTTGCTCGGTCCTTGGAGAGTGGGTTTCTACCTGTTTGGGTGTTTCACCCTTCCCGTCCCCTCCCTCTGCCTGCCGTGTGCCGGGGGGTGGTGGGATTAGCAGGGTCGCTGTTCCTCAGCCTCTCCGGAGAAAACCCGGGGAAGGGGAGAGCTCCTTCACGCTCATGGATGCATGGGGGGGCCCCACGCCCCGCTGGAGCCGTCGCCGCGGGGCCCGATTGCTGCTGCTGCTGCTGACCGTGCGGCTGGGGAGCGGGTGAGTACGGCGGGAAGCCCCGCGCCTGCCTCCCGCCGGTGCTCGGCTACCGGCGCTTCGCCCCCTGGGCTGAGCTCGGGGGACGTCGGGCGGGCTGGCGGCGGGGACAAGGGCAGGGGAGGCGGTGTGTGCTGCGCCGCCAAACTTCAACGGAAAAGGTGCCGATGCTGCCGCTGTGGCTCCCACGGGCGGCTGCGGGGGGAGCCGGCACCGGCAAAGTAAAAGTTCAGCCGCATCCCACTTGTTCGCTGGGCTGGCTGGTGAGTCAAGGCTCGGCTCTGTGCTGGGAAAAGCGCGTCCCCGCCATGCCGGGGAGGGCGGCGGGGCCGTGCCGTGCCGGGGGCGGCCCGGGGCAGCGGGCGGGGGAGCCCCCCGCCTGGAGCGCAGCGAGCTCCGTGCAGCGGTGCCATCCCGTGCCCGCCGGGGATGCGGGGACATGGGGCGCGAGCGCGCCCCGCGAGGGACCGCGGCGCTGCCCGCGCCTTCCGCGGGTGGTGCGGGGGCACCGCTCCCGGCGAGGGCACCGCTCCCGGCGAGGGCACCTTCTCGGTGTGCTGGCCGCGCAGCGGGACATCCCGCACGGCACCGGCTCCTGCCTCTGCACCTCTCGGGAGTGCGATCGGGCTCACGCGTGGGATGGGGCAAGGGCAGCTGCTCAAGTCCCAGAACTTGGAAACGTACATTTTAAGGGAGTTAGAATATTGAGCTGAAGGGCTCTGAAGAAACAACAGTTTGGTACAGCTATGTACATGTCTTATTAGTACCCATAACAAGTTAACGAAAAGGAATCTGATCATTCAACTCCATTAATCATTCAGAACTAATGGGAACCATTCCACAGGTTACACTCATAAAAATCACAAAGCAGCACTGAAAGGGTATTTGACTGTTGGCCAGTGTTTTTTTCTTTTTAACGATAGAGCAAATTATCATTCTAAGAGGATATAGAAATGTGTAGTGTAAAGGCTGGGGGAAAAAAAAAAAAGAAAAAAAGGGAAAAAATCCATTAAACATTTTTTAAAGTCTATCAGACTCTAGACCACTTCTCCACACTGAATGATGATTTATCAGTCTGTATGTTGATCTCATGACATCTCTCATCCTCAGAAGGCTGTTGTGTTATCTTAGTTAAAACCACCACTTATTATACTTTATTTATCTCTGTCTTAAAATCTTGGTATATTATGGAAATATTTTTCAAAGGCAGTGATGAAAATTATACCAGTGCAGCTGTGCATCTTCAAGATGTTTCTTAATGATCGTAGTGTACCTCAGGTATGAAAGAAATTATCAAGTGGTTTCAGAGAAAAGAATATGCATGCTAATTTATCAGTTCAAAGACTTAGTTACAAAGGAGAAGGACTAGCTAAAAAAAAAATATTTTTCTTTGTTTGTCAAAGTGTGGTTTGGATTACAGGACTAGGTTATGTATGTATGCATCTCATTAACATTAGTAGTTATACATAAGTTGATAAGAAGTCTTCAGTGAGAAAAAGAGATAACATTAGTATTTATAAATAAGTTGATAAGAACTCTTCAGTGAGGAAAAGACATAACTTACGTGCATTATTTTATTCTGTATTACAGGACATCTCAAATAAAATGGAACCTTTGGTATAAATATCCATGTATTTTAATCAACTATTTTCAGCCTTGCTTTTCATTCAGAGACTACATGGAAAAATGGTGTTTGAAAGATTTATCTTCCCCCCCTCTTTTTTTGTTTTAAGTGACAACAAATGGATATGTTTTGCAGATCATTATTCTCTGGTGTGTAATGCGTGTCAACTCAGGATGCTTGCAGAGACCTCTGGTGCCCTTTAACAGTCTGCCACAAAGTAGGATGGAAATACTATTTTTCTGCTTCTTTGAATGCCTCTCTGTAGTTTCAGCCCAAGATTTTCCTTGAAGTTCAAACTAAAACTATTACAGTAGTAATGCTTTTCTCAAGAATAGACCAGGTTGCACCAGTTCTGACTGTTTTTCTAAAAACATCTTGCAGTAGCCAGCCCACCTTTTCAACACATACTTTTAAAAGATTGCAAATTGCAGTGATTTTAGTACGTGTTTATACACAAAGAACTTTGTGCTGAGTGTGAGTAAAGTTATTTCAGCTGTTATGAATGGAGCTAAAGCCTAAGCAAGGACACTGGAACTTGAGCTCAACCAAGAGTTTATGATTTTAAGGTGCTGCCCCAAAACCTATAGTGTGACATTACACCAAATTTCCCTCACCAAAGGGAACTCTGTAAAACAATTGTTTATGCCCAGTTCTTCACCTGCAGCACAAACAGACCAGAAAGGCCAATGCACTTGATGTAACTTCATGAGTTATTATTTTGAAGGACTACTTTTGTCAATAGCAGACATCTCTTCTGTAGCAGAAATTGGGCTGTGAGCCTTTCTATAAGGGAAAGAGTAGTTACCCAGCAGTCACTGCAGTTCTGAATGTTCAGCAAAACCATTATTCTTGTTGAACTCAAATAAACAGATAATTCATAGGCAGAGCATAAGAGCTGACAGCATAATTATTTCTTTAGTTCCAACCATACAGGTGCAGCATAACAGTAACATTTCTTCTAATTTATACTGTTTTAAATAGTATGTGCTGGTCAACATGCCTAATAGTATATTGTAAGCTTAATTTTATTTTGGCCATATCTTCCCTTTAGTTTTGTGATCTAATGTTCTAAGAGAAATTACAAATGCTCTGCTGACATGCAACTGTCAGCACTGTCAGAAGGTACAAATGTCAACTAATATTTTCTTTTCTTTTTCAAAGTATCTGTTAGGAAAGTATACAATACAGCCTACGTTTTCTTCTCACATAAATTCCTGGATCAGAGTTAAACTTGTCATAACAACATTGGTTTCTTAGTGCTTGATAATAGTGATTTACCATTTCATTTGAATGTCTGTGATGTTTATTCATTATTATCCTCACTTTTATGTGCTTTGCTCATGATGTGACAGTGAAGAACTTGTTATTAAGCAGCCCCAGTGGTTTAAAATATAGTTTATTTTATTAAAAGTTTGTTAATAATTTCTTTTGTTAGTATAAAGTTTAAAGAGACATAAATATTGAGAAATATTGAGAAATTCTTTGCACATAATCTTCTTTCAAGGTTTCAAGGAAACCTTCCAACTATGTCATTCCGTTTAAAAAAAAAAGCTGTTAGCAAACTGAACCACATTTTCAATTACTTTTAACTTTTTTTTTGTTAAATATGCCTAATGCTGCAAAGAACACCTTTGCTACCTATTCAAGCCTTTCTGAGCTGGACAGAAAAGGCTACAGGTGGGCACTTGTTGACTTTGTTCAACTTTTTTTCTGAATATGTAAGTCTGTCCACAGAGTTGATTACAAGGGAATTGGGGTAATATGTGTTTTTTCTTTGAAGCTGCAGAGGAATTGTAATAATCTTGGTCAAATAGAACACCTAGTTTCTATGACCAGTGAGACCACTTATATGGACTAGGCATATTCATTGATTGAAAGTGAGTTGCTTTGGTTTACACTATCATATATATACACTAAAAATGTCATGTATGTTGTACTCACAGAAAACCAAAGGTAAGCATCAAGGCCTGTTGTTGTTCTACCATTTATGAGAGAAGAGTACTAGCACATTTTTAATTACCTACATAACCCTTTCTTGCATGGCATACTAAATTGATCATGTACTTGAGCAAAATAATGTTATTACTTATTTGGTAAAGAGGATCAGAGACAACTGCTAATTACAAATGACTGTAATAAACTGTCAGGAACCTTTCAAAGGATTGTGGATGACAATGACACTAACTTTTATTTCTTAACATTTTCCCTGAATGGTAATAATTTGTACAGAGTAATTTAGATGCAATTGAATTAATCTGGAGATGACACATGAGTCCTGATTTTGCTTTTTCACACATGCAAACATTTTTAATAAGACTAAAAATAGTGTGGTGAGTTCAATGGCCTACAGGCCTATGTAAAAACTTGATTCTATATATCTAAGCTTAAAATGGTAAATCATTCACCAACACTGAACTAATAGAGGTAACTAGAGAGACTAGAAAGATCATCAGTGGTTCATCAGTACAGAACTTATTTCAAAGAAGAGAGAAATCTCAATGATATGGCAAAGATGGAAATAGTTTCTAAAATATGCTTTAATTGGTAGATGTTCCAGTCAATAGGATCTGTTAAGACAATCCAAGTCTTATATGAGAATAAACAAAACTGGAGAATTTACCCTGGCTTCTGTATCAGGTTTGCTCCTTCAGTATAACTGTTCTAAGCCCCTGCATAAAGACAGCATAAGGAGGAATCCAGTGAAGTATTGTACAGTATTTCTAGACTGAGGTTTCTCTGGCTTCCAGCCAGTGGATCTCTTGCTTTCTTCTGCTCGCAAAAAAATCTTGAGCTTTTTTCCCAGTGCCACCTGCTACAGTTGGCTCAGCCGCTGGATCCCTTGTCCATCTCTTTGTGGGGAAATCCAGGTCTCAGTTGACACTTCTGGTTCTACAGGGTAGCGTCAGGGTGCAGACCAACGGCTGCAGCTGCTCTTCATGAGCATGATCTGCATCCATCTGCTCTTCAACAGGGAAACCAGTCATCAAAGCTCATCCTGCATGCCTCTGCCTAGTTTTGCCTTGACAAGAACTCAGAGCACTGCAAGTGAATCCTGAAAATTCTTAAAGGAATTAGCATTTTGGTCAGAAAACATCCTGGTGCCTTTCTTTTTCCAGCCTAGTCTTTGATAATGTGTTGTAGAAACCTCCTCACCTCTTGGAGATGGGAAGCTGCAGTGCAGTTAAATGCCTAGCAGTTGTTGCAGGATGAATGATCTAATCCAAAATGAAAGTTCTACACAAATATGTCACAATTGGAGACACTCTACACAGAATGGAAATTTCCACTGAATTGGATTTACCCATGCTACAGTCAAATTAACTACTGTTCTTCGAACAACTATTTGAAGTTTATACCTGGTATATGCAGTTCAAGAGGCAACTTGATGGCTGCTTACATTTTCCTCTCAGATAAGTAAACTGAGCTACTTACATTTCTTCAGAAAATTTTGAATTATATCCTTAACCATTTGGTAAACCCTTTCCATTTTTCTTTGAAAAGCATACTTAAAAATGGCTAGATTATATAATTATTAGCCTCATTAATGGCAGATACACACAGAATATTGGTTCACTACTGCTACTTCATACTGCTCAAATACTCTGTTGCAGGATTAGCTTCAGTATGACTCAGGTGTTCTCTTTGCTTTCTACCTTGATCCTCAAATCTTTTCTGTGTCACTGCATTACTCTCTGGTAAGGTGTGAATGGCTAATTCTGCATTTCCGAATTTATATACGATCATTTTTATTTGTTTTCAGGAAGACAGACATAGTGAATAGGAAAAATCTGAGGTAACATGAGATATATGCCCTTTGGATTAAATTATTTGAGGCTTCAAATAGATTGTTAGTCCTTTCATTTAATATGGTTTTCTTCTTGTTTAAGACAGTGTATCATGAGGAATTAAGTCTTATTGTTATTAATATAATATTATTGTCCAATTTATCTTTCAGAATAAAGTTCAACCAGATGGAATTTATATTAGGAAAAAGTTGTAGCATTAAGTGTTCATTTAGGTGGCTAACTTTCACTATAAGTCACGACAATTTTATTTTTCATTGTCCAATGCCGTATTTATATGACAGAATAAATTATGCAGATGTTTTTAAAAATAAAGTACCCTCATTTTTTTTCTCTGGAAAAGAACAGTACTTCATCTCATGACCATACAGCCATTGAATATGTACTGGATTCTATCAGACCTGCTGCAGGTGAGCTATGGACCTGCACCTTAGGTTCTTGCTTTGCCAATGAGGGACATCCAACTGATGGCCTGCAGGTTATACCTGGCAAAGGACAACTCTGCTAACCATAAATTTTGGTCACCATCTAACAAAAAGTATAATACATATGTTTTATGTTTAATACACGATAAATTACATCAGAGAAGACATAATTTTGTTCAGAGAGAGAGACACAGCAAGCTTTTTATTGCATGGTTTAGATATTTCCATTAGTCCTTACACAGTATATTCACCTTTTTGAACAATTATTCATTACTTAATTGGCCTTTGGATTAGTCCATAATTGTCTGATAACAGTTACACTAAAATTTCAGTAGAAGCCATTCACTGTGTTTCTCATAGGGACATGTTGCCTAGTTAT
The DNA here is from genome assembly GCF_036250125.1 of Pseudopipra pipra. Taxonomy (NCBI): domain Eukaryota; kingdom Metazoa; phylum Chordata; class Aves; order Passeriformes; family Pipridae; genus Pseudopipra; species Pseudopipra pipra. Next base: position 50,195,130 of record NC_087552.1, read on the forward strand.
TGTAGTTGTATGTTTTTTTCTGTGAATTCAAGCCATATTTACTTATATGACGCAATTATGGTGCACAATTCAATGCAAGTCTTTGGTTCTGTTGTTGCTTCAGTCCAAACACATTTCTATGCCTCCTGTGGGAGGAGGCTGGTACCTGCTCACATGTGTATCAGAAGTTGGAACTATTTCATATAAGCTTGTTTTTGTGAAACGCTGTAGTAGATTTCTTGTTACCTGAAGATTTTGCAGAAAATATACAGTGAATTGTGTTAGAACAATGTTCACATGGATATGTTGAAATATCATCAGCTTAAATGGCTGAAAATGCCTTATAAAGGAGAGCTCATTTGATATATTCATTGGGATGCTGGTGATATTTTAAGTAGAATCTAACAAAGTTGACTTTGCAATTTGGTGAATGTTATAATGACTGTGGGATGGCATTTAATTAGGCTAGGTTATGGTTCTCAGCATTCATTTATCATACATTTGTTTTAAGGCTAGTTTCACTATGGAAAGCATTTCTTGGATCAAGGCACTTAGCCCTATCAACAGTGTATCAGTTAATTTTGAACTTGATGACAATTAACCTTTCATCAGTCAAGTGTAGATAGAGATCTGCAGCCTCAGGGATGGTGTGCTGCTATGTGGCACATGGATTTATGTGTGTCTGTTGTTGTGTGAAGATGGTAGTCTGAAGCTCCCAGGAGATCTGATACTGCTGTGGTTAGTACATGTTTCACATATCCAGAGAGGTGATGCCTTTTAATCACCATGTCCTTCCTCAGCAGTTTGGTGGTATTTTGACCTTTATTTAGTATTGTTTGTCCCTCTTCAGTTATATCTACTTGGGCTTTATAATTTTCTATGGTTATTCTCTTCTGTTCTCCAAGTCTTCATTCATCCCCTGGTAGTTGATCTGGATAAACAATGGACTATGTCCATTTATATTTTAATTATTTGATTACATAGTGTGGCCAAAACCCAAAAAGAAGATAAAACTTACCAACCAAAAAAATAGGACTTACCAGCTTACATTTACAGGTTTCATTCAAATCCAGCTGAAATAAATCTCCCTAAGAATTTTAGCAGTCTTAGACTTCAGTTTCAGTCAAGGCAGTACAGGTTGTACTAAAGCCTGCTTTATCTTCCTAATAGGTTGTATTTTTGTTGCATGCAATAGATGTAAGGCTTTACTTAGAAGACGTTTTGTAGAGGTCAATAATATAATCAGTTGTTGTGAGCCAAAATGAGGGGGAGTGTTGATCTGCTGGAGGTTGTGAAGGCTCTGCAGAGGGAAAGGCTGTACCTATGGGCCAAGGCCAATGGTATGAGGTTCAACAAGGCCAAGTGCTGGGTCATGACAACCCCAGGCAGTGCTGCAGGCTGGGGACAGAGTGGCTAGCGAAAAGGACCTGGGGGTGCTGGTTAATGGACAGCTGAACATGAGCCAGCAGTGTGCCCAGGTGGCCAAGAAGGCCAAAGGCATCCTTGCTTGTATCAGAAATAGCGTTGCCAGCAGGAGCAGGGCAGTGAATATCCCCCTGTACTCGGCACTAGTAAGGCCACACCTTGAGTGCTGTGTCCAGTTCTGGGCCCCTCAGTACAACAAAGACATCGAGGTGCTGGACTGAATCCAGAGAAGGGCAATGGAGCTGTGAAGAATCCAGAGAGTAAGTCTTAAAAGGAGTGGCTGAGGGTGTTGGGGTTGTTTGGTCTGGAGAAAAGGATGCTCAGGGGCGATCTTATTGCTCTCTACAATTACCTAAAAGGAGGTTATAAAGGTGGGGGTCAGTCTCTTCTCCAAGGCAGCTAGAGATAGGACAAGAAGAAATGGTCTCAAGCTGCACCAGGGCAGGTTCAGACCGGATATCAGAAAGAATTTCTTCACTGAAAGGGTTTTCAGGCATTGAAATGGGCTTCCTAGGGAGGTGATGGAATTGCCATCCCTGGAGGTGTTCAAGAGGCGACCGGATGTGGCATTTAGTGTTGTGGTCTAGTTAACAAGGTGGTGATCTGTCAAAGGTTGGACTCAGTGATCCCAGAGGTCTTTTCCAATCTAAATGGTTCTGTGATTCAGTGAAAACAAATCATACATCATGTTCTGCAAGTTTGTAATCAGAACGTGGAATAATCGGTGCAAGAAAAGAGAAGTGAGAAGTGTTTTGTATTTCCTCATTTGTCTGGGTTGGAACAAGAACTGCTCAGAACATCAGGAATAAAGGTATTAGCATAATGTTTCCTGAAAACAATTTATTTTTTTCTATGTTGAAAGATTGTTTTTTTTACCAAGCTTGCGTTTGTAGCCAGGGCTGCTGTTTAAGAGGAGGAGAGACTGGGTAATGAATTGATGGGAACATTATAAGACTACTAAAGGTAAAGTGCTAAAGTCATGCACCTGGGTGGCAAGTCCCCATCAACAGGACTGGAGCTAGCTAGCTGGGGAGCAGCTCTTCCAAAAGGATCTCAAGTTCCTAATGGAGAGCATGGAACCTTGGCAGCAAAAGAGGCCCAGCAGCCTCCTGGGCTGTAGAACCAGATGCACATTCAGGAGGTTAAGAGAAGTGATTGTCTCCCTCTGGTCAACACTTGTGAAACCGCATTGAGATACTGCATCCAGCTTTGGGTTTAAACTGGAGGGAGCTCAGTAGAGGGCTACTGAGCTGGTCAATCAGGAGCACCTGCCTATGGGGAGAAGGCTGATCTGACTGGAGAAGAGATGGCTTTGTGGGAACCCAACATCAGCCCCCAGCAGTTACGGAGAGATGATCAAGAAAACAGAGGTAGGCACTTCCTAGTAGTGCATGGTAAGAGTATGAGAAACAATGGTGATGAATTACAGCACCAACTTGTAATTCCCAACTCAGTATAAACAAAAAAATTCACTGGGAAAATAATTAAACAGTGGAACAATCTGTCCAGTGAGGTTTTGGGATGTCTGTCCATGGAATTTTCAAAGACTAAGCTGGATTAGGCTGTGAGCTTCCTGGTCTGAATTTGGTGGCCCTCCTTTGACTAGCAGTAAACTTCCCAAGATCCCTTCTAAATTGTATATGGAAATTAATAATTTCTGTGGAAAATCAAAGGAATCCTCTTAGAGTTGTTTTTTTAATTTATTTTGTGGGTTTTTTTCCCCTTGTTTCTTTTTTTAGCATTGTTTACTACCTTACTTGTGCAAATTTCATGCTCTCTGTTGTATAGCACAAAGGTTGTAGAAACAGGTAGTTGTCTCTCCTTCAGGTCTACAAAACTGGGAAGAATATTTTATATGGTCACATATGGAGGTAAAGAGTTCTTTTAATTAAGATGGTCAAAGTAACATTGCTATACTATTCAAGCTGAATATGTTTGAGAATGCAACAGCTCCAAACTGATGCAGAGAATTACCCCGTACTTGGATAGAGAGATGTGAGAAAAATTGTCAATTGATTTCTGGACTGCAAGTTGATAGGAGTAGAGGCAGCAGTTATACTGGTCTGACCATGTCAATATTTGGATGAACTTTCAAAGAGAAAAAATAAACTTTGTATTAGATGAGAAGACTGATGGATAAAGAATATCTGTGATGCTTTGAGTCCTTTTTTTGTGATCTGTAAAAGCCATTTGAATTAGTAATATCTGACTAGTGTAATTTCAAATAGTATGCAGCATTATATGAAAATTGACTTGGAGAAGAACAATTTGTATGGATCTCAGAACAAAATTGTTCTTCTGGAAGATATCTTTAATAATATCTGTTGTTCTTAATGTTAAAAATTCACATTTCAATAAATATTTTTTGCAGATTGTGCCTTTATTAAGTGTTGAGTTAAGACTAGTTGCATTGTTCAGTAATTTTGGATGTTTTTACTATATTAGTATCACAGAGATGTTGAAGATTTTATAAGACATGATAATTCTTTTAAGTGAAGGTCTTGCTAGGACTAAAATTAATTCTACTGAAGTTATTATGTGTGAGAAAATGTTTCATATCTTTCAGGGATATGCTTCAAAGCTGTAATGACTCAAAAGATCTTGATCATCTGATGCATGTGATATGTATTAAGATATCACAAGTTTTATAGTCTAAACACTCAAATACATAGGCAAAACTTTTTGTTTCAGAGAAGGAACAGCAGGGTTACATGTCTTTATTCTGTTAGTGCTATGATTGTTCATTTTTTTACGACAGAGCTTTAGTTATTTAATACTAAGTAAACTTCCTTGCACAGTGTCATGGTTTGAGATAGTCCCCAAATCCAATTCTCTAGTTCCATTCCCCCTCCCACATCTCAACCTAATGTGAGATGGGCTTTTCCAGACAAAACACACCAGACTCAAGTTCTGGTCTCCGTATGGAGGCGTGGGTTAAAGGGGTGGAGTGTTGTCGTGGTTTGGACCTTGTTTTTCCCCAGAGGGCTGAGAGAAGTGGTAGACCCCAAGGGGTGGAAACCCCTAGAAGTTTTGAAATTCTGTCCAATGGGCGCTCCTGCAGAAATGTAAACATATCACAACCAGACCGGAAGAGAAGAGTGGTAGTTTTTGGTTGTTGGAGAAGTGGTGGCCATGTTGTGAGCCACGAGGAAGGGGCTCTGTGCCCCTTGGGGCCTCTGGCCCCCTCCCAGCCCCAGCTGGGGGGCTGCAGGGACCTGGAACAGCATAAAGCTGGGCTAGGTGCCTGTAGTTATGCCGGGAGATGTTCTCTCCATGGGCGCAGAGCAGCAGCCGGGACTGACCAGAGAAATGGTGGCAGAGAGCCAGAGACTGATAAGGACCTGAACTGAAGGAGCAGCAGAAGCAACAGCAACAGCAACATGCAGCACCGGAGAGAAGACTCCTGGAAAGGGAGGAGAAGAAGAGAGCAGCAGAGAGACAGAGTTTGGGGTAAGAGACTGTACCAGATCCCCCAAAACTCCCTTGGAGACCCTCTTGGAGAAGAGGGACATGGACTCCTATTTTAGAGGAGCCTTGGAGTATGCAGCACGAGAGAGAGAGGAGCTGAGAAGCTCAGGGCGTCCCGGAGCTGGACCGGGATGGCCAGATGGAATGCGGGGGGAGTTGACCTTGGTTCTCCCCCCCCTTGCACTGCTGCCGCGGTGGCAGCCTGAGAGACGGAGCACGGAGCTCTGCAAACGGGAACTTGAATCCCCTGAGGAAGGGACTTTCACGAAGATGCCCCTGCATTTCGTGATATGCCTGTGGTGATGCGAGTCTTGTCCCTGCTGGCAGTCCACAGGTGAGGCCTTCGCTTGGACCGAAGGAGAGCCGAGGGGCTTGGAGACCCCCTTGTGTATGTTGAACAGAGATCCAGCTACAACAACCCAGTTACTGCTGCATGGAGGACAGAAGAGGAGCTGCTGCTTAAGGACTGGAAGGGATCTGTCCTTCTTTCCCTCCTGGACTTTTATTTGGAGGGGAGAGGAGACCTGATCCACTGTAAATACTATATGTCATGGTAGAGATAGTTTGTGATCGTGTGTATAATGTGATATGGTATTTATTTGTACAGTCATTGTAATATATTCCCTTTCCCCCACTTTGAGTCTGATGTGTTTTGTCTGGAAAAGCCCATCTCACATTAGGTTGAGATGTGGGAGGGGGGGATGGAGCTAGGGAATTGGATTTGGGGACTATCTCAAACCATGACACACAGTTTATACTTCTAATCTAAAGTTCTAATGTTTCTTTCTGTGTATGAATTTCTAATATTTTTTCTGCACTTTTCCCTGATAATTAAGGTCCATATTCATCCCTTCGGTAAAAACTCAGAAAGAAGAAAGGAAAGAGGAAACAGGGCAAGAAATTATAAATAGCCAAACAAATATGACTTTAGAGAAGATGAAGAGCACAAGGCACTATGTGTATTCAGAAGAATCAACCTAACAGTATGTAGTAGGTCTACTGGAAAAAAAGACGTAGGGAATAAGTGAAACATACTTCAATGGGAGAGTGAAATACAATTTGACACACAAAAGAATATGCCAAAATCTGGCAAGGCAGAAGGAGTGGGAAATAGATTGATGAAAGCAATCTGAGATGGAATGGATGAGGGAAAAGAGATTTTTGTCAAGAGACTGTCTAAACTAGTTTTGGAAGGATGAAGATGAAGGAACACAACATCAGTGACTCTATATCCCACAGGATTAGGAAGAGCAAATAATGCTTTTTGGAGATGTATTTTCAGTAGCTGTATTTCTTTGCTTGCAGTTATGTTTATTTTCCCAGAAATTTTCTGTGACACATAAAGCATATGAGTGAAGATGCTGATGATGAAATGCAAAAGAGAATTTGTTTCCACAGAAGGTTAATAGGACTGATGAGTATGAAGTCAGCCATGAAGTTTGAAAGATAAATCTTGACAGATGTTTAAACCATGCACTACTGACAGCTAGCAGTGATAGTGAGCTTTCAAGAAAATCTTCTGTAGAAAAATGTAATTGTGCTCTGTTCCAGCAGTCATGACTATGTGGTCCTGTCTATTGTTGCTACTGAAAAGAAGTAATATTTGTGTATGTACAGGAGTCCCAATCCTTTCTCAGCTTCTAAGGATATTATGAGTCTATCTGAGGCCCTTGTTTTATCTTAGGAAGATCCAAGAAAGTATGCAAATGTGTAATTTAAATTGCTGACATGAGAGTAATTACTCATTTCTACCATGGTGAAGTTGCATTTTGTTCTCTATTTAAGGAAGTTTCCTCTGTTTCAGGCACTTCTGAAACTTATCATCCTTCTAGAGTTCAAATTTTCATCTACACTTGTTCCTATGCCTTGGTTGTTCACACGACACATGCCTAAGTACTTACATTTCTACCTTCTGAATTAGTCATCAGCAACCTCTCTACAAATGTCTGACTCTGGACATTGGGGTGTCAGTGACCATGTTTAGCTTTTTAGCTTTAGGTCTTCTTTCATGTGTGGAATTTGGCTAGGTCAGACAACCTCTGACCCCTTATTGATGGGGCTATGAAATATACTTCTTTACCACATACAGACATATAATGTTTGGTGTTTTACAGTAAGCTAGTGCCTGGTTAGATGTCTGATTTGTTGGAACACTTCACTGGGAAACTTCTCTGTCGTGACTGACTTATTAGGAAGCCCTGTCTGGTTTAAATGTGCTATTTTGACAAACCTCCGAAGCAGTACTGTTGCTAACAACGTAATCTCCCATGTTTACACTTTAAGAAACCTTACCATTTTCTCTGAAAGTTGAGAGAAATTGCTTGTTTGTTTATTAAGTAATGGAAAATAAAAGTTAAATTGTATTATACCTAGACAAAGGACATCTATATAATATGCTGGGAAGCACAGCCAGTGAATAATAGCTGTCTTAAGGCATGTTTCATCATTTAGCTAAGTATCACTTTGCCCTACCTCTGTATTGGTAAAACTCCTGAAGCAACTGAAGACCCTCAGCTAAATGAAGTAACACAACTAATCTTACTGTTTTCATTAACGTACATAAGGTGACTAGGAAAAAGGTATATTCCTTCCACATCTTGTAGCATAGAAACTATCTGAAACACTGACTTTTCTTCTTATTTATTTATTAAATGATTATCAGAATATTCCTTGTATGGAAGGATTTTTTTATCTCCAAATAGACAAGGCCACTATGCAGGTTGTCTGAACCTCATGGGTACCAAGGGCTTGATTGAGTTGCTTGTGCGCAGACATGAAGCATCAGTGGAGATACTTCATATTCCTTGCCAAGTCTCTGCTGCTCTAGAAGTCTACAGGCTCCCTGTAAATCAACCCAGCTTGGAGGACTGGATACCTTGTGTGTGTTTGATGGGAACAGGAGCCTAGGAATGGGCAACTAAATTGGTGCTTAGCCATGTTTAAATACTCCCACTTATCCTATATGTGTACTTCTGTGTGTAATACTTAGACATGCATGATGTAAATAGCAGTAGGAACACTTTCACTGTATCAATTTTTTTCCCAATTCATTACATAACTTGACAGATGTTAATTGCAACTCAAAGCTCATCTGATTGGTTTTTCTCATATTTAAAGGAGAACAAAGACCTATGACATTAATGTCTGAAGATGAGCATGTTGCCTGATGTTGAAAAGACTTATTTAGTCATTAGTCACTTGTGCTCAGGGATTTATTAGTCATGGTAATGTCTCCAATTAGTTGAAGGACAGAGAGCATAATTGGGGCACTTTTTGCCTAATTACTGTTAACTGTGTACGTGCAGTTTACTGTTCAGTTTATGAGACTAGCTGAAGTGTTACACCAACAAGCATCTTAAGAGGTGAGGTCTCTTTCTTATTTATAAAATCATTAAATTCGGGATTAGCACCTGCAGTAATAGATGTAAAGTAGTGCTGTGCCATGAACAGGAACGTTTTAATGTTTGATGTTGTATTTTTGTTCTAAGTCACAGTCTCTCCAGATGTTCTGAAAAAGAGCTACTGTCTGAACTTTGTTGGAAAAAATATATTTTATAGTAAATGGAGAGAGGATCAAGCATTATCTTCTGTGTATAGTGAAATGACCTTTAGATGAACTTGGAAAGGAAAAGAATTCCTCTTTAATTAAGTTTGCCTTTCTTCCTGAGGTTGTGAGAGAGAGGGGAAAGCGCTACTGTTACAGTGAGAATTGAGTTAATTGACATTAATCTTCATAGGTTTGTTAGATTTATTTTAATGGCAAAGAAGTAAAAAGGTGCTCAGCCAAAGTTAACTGCTGCTAAATAATTGAATAGTATACCTCAATTTAACATTTTCTTTTCTGCTTTGAAATGAAGTTTACTGCCTTCTGTCTTTCCTTCTATCCCATTCCAAACCCTGGAGAAAGAGCTGGAGATACACGGTAACTTGGTAAAAGAATAACAGTTTTGAATCCTCTTGTCTTCCAAAGTGAATGTTTCTTTAAAGAACATGGTCCAGCAAGCTTGATTAGATGCTGGTAACACCATCTCAACTGATCTGCTTACTGTGTACAAGGGATTTCTATCTTTGAAACAGACTAATTCAAATCTCTTTAGCATGACAAAGACTGGTAATTCTGGACATTACTGGAATGTCCTGTTGCCTTCATGTCACTAGATGGTCTTTTTGGGGAACTTTGTGCAACTCCCCCCAGAACACCTGGACTGAGAATTCAAATTGGCAGGTGGTGTGCTTTGCTTCCCTGGAGGGCATACAGAAGACTTTCTCTATGATTGGGTCACTTCCTTTTTCCAGCCTGCATCGTTCCTTCTTACCACAGTCCTGTTGTTGCACACTGGTGGCTATGACTTAGGAGTCAAAGATGAAAAGCCCAGTAAGATAGAAACAGACAGAGTGAGAATAGCTGTTTTCACCATGTAGAACAGCAGTAATCCAGTTCTTCCGCATTTGGTTATATTATCATCTGATCTGTGATGGTCTCTTTGCTGGTTTATCTAGTGGATTAGTGAGTCACAAGCTCTTGTTAGCCTTGTGTATTAGTATGGAAGTCTACTGTATTTCTTTTCTAGTGGGTGGCACTTTTTTCAGTGTACAATATTTTCTAGATAAAATCACATAGTTCCATGTAAATAGTCGGAAATGCACATTTCAAGCCAAAACTTGTCAGACACTAAGTAAATAAGGTTGCTTCTAATAAAAGTGTCTTCTTAAATGGATTTATTTGCTAGTGTCTAGAAAAACTCTCAGATGTTGGGATGGAATTTTTCCCTCTCCCTCTGGAATTGCATTAATAGCTTTCTAAGCTGTCGCTGTATGCCTATCTGCCATTCAGAGTTTTAAAATTGGAGGAGGACCAGAGGGCCTCCAATCAAGCAAGACAGAAAGTGAAAATTTGAAATGGATTTGTATTTGCATTTTTTTTTCTTGTCAATTTTTAAATTTATTCAAATATAGTAAATTGTGGAAAAGAGACAAGTGGAGATAAGGTTGCTGAGAGAGATTGTGCAGCTTCTATCCTTGGAGGTCTGCAAAACCCAACCTGATCAAGCCATGAGCGAATTACTCTGACCTCAGAGCCAGCCCTGCTTTGAGTAGGAGTCTGGACTAGAGACACATCTCATGATCCTTTTCGCACTTGAGTTGTCCTGGGAATCTATAAATAAAATTAAGAACTCTTCAAAAGGTCAAGATGTTCAAGGAACTGTGAGTGGAGGTGTTGTGGATGTAACTCCTATTGGCTTTTCTTAGTAATGACGTGACTTGTACTTTTCATTTTGGCTAAATCTCTGCTATTCTTAATAACATTGTGTAAAGAACATTAAATCAGGACAAAATAGTGTCACAATCACTTCAAATTCTCTGCGAATAACTGGGCTGATCCAGTGAGTCAGGTGCCCTGGATCTGTACAGAGCTCTGGTTTTTTCATTGTACTTTCTGCTGTTTATGGGATGGAGGACAAAAAGAGGAAGAAGAAAAAGGTCAGTTTTGCAGTGGGTATGTAGAGAGCTACTTATAAATTAACTTTTACTCCTCATCATCTTAATGCCCCTGGGAAAAGGCTGGGATTGCCTCTCTACTCTGAGCAACTGTAATCCATTTTGTATAGTAATTAGATGCCAAAAAATTGCAAGTAGACCATAAATAGATACATTAAAAAAAGCTGTGTGGTAACAAAACATGAAAGAGATGGCAATAGGTAGCTTTGAGGGGAAAAAAGTGTACATTTACAAAACTTAGCTTCCTACTTCTTTTAGTGCTCCCATTAGTGGGATCCTGCTAATGGGAAATGTTAAATATTTAATATCTGACATTTCTGTGATGTCTATGTAGTGCAGTAAAGATTAAGTATTTTATAGTGCATTTCAATTTAAAAGTATGAAAGTGCTTTTCAGACTGTTACAGGGAAGCTGTCATATTACTTTCAGCTTTAACAGACTCTTTCAACTTGTTTGCAGCAAGCTAGGTATGAAAGCCTGGATATCCAAACAGTTCATCCTCTGGGAACCTGTTGAGTTGGGGCACTGTTGACTTGAAGTTTCTGTCGCACTTCCTAAATTAAACAGGCATGCCAAAGCCACCAAGCAGTTTGCACAGCCATGGTAGCTGTGATTTTCGGTGAGACTTGCTAGTGTTATCCGAGAGGTGATGCAAGGCCTTGCGGTTACAGACCAGTTTGAAGCATTCCCACAAAGGACTGCAGTAGAAACCAGGCTTGCCTACTCTTTCTCTGTCCTTTACTGACTTTTTCTGTCTGTTTTTCACATGGAACATACTAGAGGTTTTCTTTCCTGTAGGAAATTTACTGAAAAATACCAGGCTTAGTTTTGAGGGCAGAATATGTCTATGTAACTTAGAAGCCCCTTAAATTCCTTTCTATAATAAAGTAGTTACATTTTTAGTTTTGGTGTACAATAGAAATTGGCACAAGGATAGTAATTTAATTTCTTCCTTTTACTGGAATATTGTACTTATGTTAACATTGGATATGATTTATAGGGGTTGCATATGTTCTGCAATTGCTAGCCAGTGCCCATTTGTGAAGATAGGGTGTGTGACTGTCAGAGTTACTGCTATCAATCTGATGCACTTTGCTTGACCTGTAGCCCATAGCAGTTCCTTGAAATAAAGTAGATGAGTAATACAGATTGCAGTTTTTAGCACTGGAGGAATACTGAAGTACATACTCATTTGATTGAAATGGAAAGAAAACTACTTCCAGGCATTCTTTGACCTTTTGATGATATCTGAGTGAATTTTCAGATGTAACCAAGGTATTGCAATTCTTTTTTAATGACTTAGTAATTAGCAATATATTGCTGCTTATCTAATTAAAAGATAGGTGATAAATGAATGTGTGTTTTCCTTGTACATTTGTTTCCTCTTGATAAAATTGGTAGCTAACAAATGGTCTTAAAATGGTGTACCATTCCTTTCAGTTAACTGTACCATATATACATGCAGATGTGTAGTTGACACGACTGCAGCTTCTGCTAATGTTTAGTCAAAGCACATGCATGTAATGTTTGTTTGCTTTCTTAAAATGTGAATGGAGTTGAATAATTATACAAGTCTTATTTTTTTATATCATAGTTAGAAGAGAGACTACTAGGAAAGAGATTCTCTTAATGCTCTTGACACCGAGATCTATTATGATTAAGCGCCTCTTAGAAATATTTACCACGATTTGAAAAGTACATGTAGGGAAAAGCTTTGGAATTACACTTTGTGTTTTAAAAGAGGAAAAGGCTAAGAGTAAGATGATGCCTACTGTTGCTTTTATGGGTTTGAATCATGGCTTGAGTTTTTCTGTATGGGTGATATGTTAATGCCTCTATTAACATGTTTATTGGCTTAGACTCTCTACCACCATAAAACAAAATGTTGGTATTTTAAATAAGGGCCTACTTTTTTCTGTTGGTACCAGAACGCATTTGGATTTTTATAAAGTACTCTAAATAGTGTTCAATATTTTATTTGTTTCTTCTTCACCTCTTGTGTATTCAGTTTCACTGTTTCTTGTTGTTTTCCCTAATCTTGGTTTTTTTGGTTTTTTTTTATTCACTCAACATAGAGCTGATAAAGCGGATGATGAAGATGATGAAGATCTAATGGTGAATAAAACATGGGTCCTTGCACCAAAGATTCATGGTGGAGATGTAACTCACATACTGGACTCCTTACTTCAAGGATATGACAATAAGCTTCGGCCAGATATTGGGGGTAAGCTCATAAAATGATTGAGTGTAACAGAAAACGTGAATAGAGATAGTGTGCGTTTTGTCAAAGATGGCAAAAATCCACTTGTTGCAATTTCTAAAACTCAAGGTAGCAACCAGCAATTAAATGCAATAGTTTTCTGAAACTGATAAAATTAATGTTCTAGGCAAGAGTAGATTTTATGTTCTATTTACCATCTTTTTTTCTTATTGAAAATATTTTGGGGGACAGTGAGCAATCTACAATAGATCATTGAAAGGCATTTACAATTTGCTTTGTTTAACAAATATTGTCTGACAGAAAGAAATGTAGATATAAATCAGCTCTATGGTTATTTAAAAAATTGATCTTGAATCCGTAGGAGTATATTAAAGAATTATTCCTAGAGATTTTACTCTTACTGTAGAAAAATATAACTCAACCCAGTTCTCTTCTTCCCTTAGCTCAGATTTTTAAAAACTTTATAAGAATCTAAAAATATAAGTTATGACCTTATCTTTTCTAGAGGAATATAGGAAGGAAGATTGCATTGCTATAGATCAAACTTTGCAGCTTGTAGGAAGGTAATTTTGTCTTTCAATAGTCAAACCATCAATTTACATATAATTAATAAGTTTAAATATTTAGAAGAATCTTTTTTTTGAAAACATATAAAACATGAAAGCTTGGCAGCTCTTGTCCACCATATGCATGCTGGATCAAATAAGAAAAGCAATATATTTTCTCTGAGTTTGTTTCCTGAACTGTGAGGGGAGAGGTAGAGGACGTAATTGTTTGTTACATACCTGGCATTCCCTACCAAAGTCTGTAAGATGCTTATGTGATAAACAGTACAACTGCTTGTTTCATTCATGTCAGAGAAGAGATGTCATCTCAAACTATGCATTTTCTTTGGAAAGCTTCTGACAAATTGTTTTCTTTCCCCAATTTCTTAGTTCTGTTTTATTGTTGACTGTTATCCTGAAGATGTTGAAAAGCAATTTTCTCTCCCTGTCATAATATAATCACATGTAAATCTCATAAAGTTTAAGTCTTTTTCTTCGTGTTCATTTAATTGAATTACTATAAACATTTAGACAACAGGGGAGGTCTTCCAGGATGTTTTTCCTTAAATTCTCAATGTGAGACAGATGTATAGAATTACTGTTGGGTCTTTTTTCCCTGTTTGATGCAAGAAACAAAATGATTATGAGGGAATAGGCCATGATTCCTTCTAATGATTAGCTGGTAGGTGGGGTTGAAAGGAAAGAGAATTCTTTTTCTCTGTGCTCTCCATAAAACTTAAAAATAAATGGAGAGGATACAAAGGAAGAGGAGTTTATTCTGACATTTCAAATGGATTTAGATACACTGAGATTACCTCAGTGGGTTGGAGCATAGTGCTGATAACACCAATGTGGGTTTTATCTCTGTATGGGCCACTCACTTAAGAGTTGGACTTGATGATTGTTGTGGGTCCCTTCCAACTCAGAATATTCTGTGGTTCCTAGATGGGTATGGAAGAATTTTGATATAATGCTTACCTTTACTTTTATGGTTATGTACTGAGTCTTGATAGGACAAGAATCCTACCTTTTTGTGAGTAACTCAGTGTACAGCTTTTTGGATTCAAAATACCAGATCCTAAAAGAAGAAAGTTCTATCTTCTCTCAGATAAATATTCCCTTTGTCTTCTCAATACTTCTATACCAGTCTGACCTTTGCTATCCGGGGCCTGCCTCCACCCACTATACTAAAACATAAAGTTCATGCAGAATCAGCCAGAGTGATGAGGAGACATTTGGGAGTATTCACTTTGTTTTCAGGAGAACAAAGGTTAAGATTGATTCTCTTCTGGGTGGAGGGTAAGTTGCAGACTTCTGCCACAAAACAGAAATTTTGGATAACATTAATTGAAATTTCTGAAGGTATTGCATTCTGCCCAGTTGTTTGAGAACTGCAGCAGATATTTAACAGACAGAAAAACAAAACCAGGCTATAATTTGTTCATCTTAGTCTCCTTCAAAGATGTGGATAAAATCTGGTGTCAGATTCAATATCTTCAGAGTGTATGTCAGTACTTGTACAACAAGGTTATTGAACTGGAATTCTCATTATCTTTCAAAGCAATAATATCCCAGTGAATGTTCTTATGATTGAATTACAAAGCCCATTTACAATAACAACATTTTTTGTTTTGAACTTGGACTTTTTGGGTTTGAATCTCAGAGCAGAATTTTGTGTGCTTCCTGATGTTGACACAGAATTTCAGCATCTCAGAGTGAGATAAGGGTTTCATTGTTAAGCATGAAGTTAGTCGAGTGCCATGCTGAAGGAAAGCCAAATGAAAATCAAAACTTCAGAGACAATACTGAAATTTAAGAGGAGAAAACTGTCATTTTCTGTTTGCCTCATTCAAATGTCCTTGAGTTGTAGTGGTTTCTTAACTACTACCCTTTGCTATGTTTATTTATCTTACTTGTCTCTAACTCCATTTATGTAGTATGCTTTAAGATGCTTGGAGCATAAAGGTTCTAGCATGGAAGGTCTAGTATTGAAGTACCGTATGAAGTAATAATAGTTACCAGATGAAGTCTCCTATCCGTGGTATAAATAATGTTTAATTATGGATGCAACCTTGGTATGTTGATTTATTAATAAAGCAGTACTATTCTCATTGTAACATTACCTTTTGGTTGCCAGATTTTATAGCCACACTGTTTAAACATCAGTTCTACATCAAAGTAGCTATTATTTTTGAACTTTCCTTTTTAAATTCTAGCCGCACTTTGTTCCACCTCTCACATCTTAGGGGCACTGATATATTAATATTATCCTATCAATGCACAGAGCATTTTTTCCAGCAGTGATGTGTGTATGGGTGAAACACAACAGATCAATCTGAAAATTTAATTAAAAATAAGAAATAATCATCACATATCTACAACTTATGTGGAGTGTTTCAATCAACAGTTTGAGGCAAGTCATCACTGATAGAATTTTCAAGAATGGTCAGGGTAATTGCTCATGGACATACAGAAATTGGATGCCTAGAGAAATCTGGATGGTTGTTACTGCCCTATAAGCAGGACCTGGGTAAGAAATTGCACCTCAGTGCACTAATGTGGAAAGTCCTGTTCTCTGGGATATAAAGAATACATGGACAAAAATTGGACTTTCAAGAGACTAATGGAAGCACTAATTTTGAAAAAAAATAAGAGTAGTAGAAGGATATTCTACCGAAGGAGTGATCTTAGTGTAGCATTGATGAAAGTATGATATAGGCAGAAAACTAATAAGCTTGATCAAGTAGGAAAATACCAAGTAAAGATAGAGAGATATGTGTTTTTAGTTGAAGAATATTTTCCAAGAACTGAAGAAAATCAAAATAGAAGAGAAAGATGTAGAAGAGCATATTCAGTGAAATTTAAAGGTACTGGATGTGTGAACTGCATAGAAAATGATGGAAATAATAAAAGTGGTGGGATAGGAGTATTTGCTAAAGATGGGTTTCTTTTGCATGAAAAGGTAAAAAAGTGTTGAGGACAGGGCTCTGCTTTCATCAAAATCACTTTGAAAAATTCTTCAAAGATGCAGCTGGAAGCCTGCTGTAGACACTTGAGGCTGAATTTTCAATATAAATAACCCTAAGAGTAGTAATCTTAGATAGCTGGTTGTGAGAATTGTATTATTCCATTAAAAGCTATTACAAATTTAAGGCCTCTGTTATTTCTGAATGTGATAGTCACCTAATTTATTTGCTGACTAACTGCTTTATCACCTAGAGGGGATGCTTCTTTAGGTGATTAATTAGGAGTTTTAGAAAACATGCTCAAAGAAAATAAGCGTGGATGAAATGATCAAAAATGGTCTTAGTTAAAATTAAATAGTATGATAAGTATTAATTAAAAAAAAAAGTGATACGTCTTAGACTTTCCTTAGAAAAAGAAGGAATTGTGGTAAACTATGGGAACTGGTTAGTGAATTTAGATGGACTAACATGCTATTTGTTAATGAATTGAAGTAATAGATTGGAGTAATGAAAATGGAGCAGTATTAAGCAATAAAAAGTGCAATGTTCTGCACTTTTTCATTGATGATAATAATTTCTGTCAGGAAATGGGTGTTTATAGACTGAGAATAGATGATAAGGAGAGCTTTTAAGTGTAGCAGGCAGAGATATTTCAAATATCAAGAGCTAAAAATTGGGCCTGGCAAAATACAGGCTATAAAAGAGGCCCTTTGGGTGGCAAGGCCAATTACTAAAATGGTTTGTCAATAATAGGGGTAGATTTTTATCACTATGATTTCTCTAATCAGAAATAAATATATCTCAACATTTTTAAAACCAGAAGAAGTTTAGTCTAGTGAAAAAAAGGTGTCAAAGCAGGAAATCAGAAAGTGGGTAGGTCTCTCTAGATTGGGCTTACCAAAGAGGTGTCCTATGTGCTTCAGCTATGTTAGGAGCTGGTGAACTATCCCTTGTGGACAGCTGCTTCTTGGTGCTCTTCTTTCTCTCTCTCTCCCTCCCTCTTGAATATTCAATCTGTTGTCCTCTCACCTTCTTACTTTGCTCTAGCCTGGGTCATACTGTCTCTGTGTAAATCTTTAAAGTCTGCAAGCCCTTTCTCCCCTTGCTTAGAAGGTTCTGTAAGCTTACAGTGCTGTTTTGCACTTCATACAGGATGTGTGACATCACCTTCTTCCTACTTGTAGTGTTTTCAGGGCTGATATAAAATTTTTAAAGTAAAATAAGAAGCATTCATAGTAGAAAAATCTTCTCAAACCATCTTTCATTGTTAGCTCTTTGTGGAGAGGAAATGAACAATAGTAATTATGTGGATGTTAAATTGTTATTGAGAATGTATTTTCCTCCAGCATTTGTCATTTGCATTATCACTTCTGGTTCAAGAACACAAGAAGAATGAATTAGTTCTTCTAATTCAGAAGTACTTTGCTCTGTACCATACAGAAGAACTAATGTAACAAAACAGATTATTTCAGTTTTCTTGAATTGTATTCCTTTCACTGGCTTAATTTGGTAAATTAAAATAATTTCAACAGAGGTAGATTTTCAAACTCTTCACTGGCTCTTAATACCACTAATAATCTCACTCAGAGCAGTATGGAAAAGGAAAAACGAACTCTCACTCATTACAGGAAAACCCTTGTGGCAGATGAAGTACTGCTTGCTGCAAGCTGGAATTTCATAAAATTGACATAGCCCCCATTAAAAACTGGCTCACTGACAGATCTCAAAATTTAGTTGTTAATAAGGAATATCAGTGGTTGGGCTGCCTATAATGGGGCCTCATAGGAAAGTCTTGATCAAGAATAATGGGATTTCGAATGACTTCAGCAATTCATTTTTGTAGTAAAGTTGGCAGATGACACCAAGGCTGTTGGAAAGGGAGAGGCTGCATCTACAGGGTAATCAGCTCCTTCAGAATAACCAGAGATATGAGAATTGAGCAGGGGAAAAAAAAAGGAGGTGGAAGGGGAAGAAACCTATGGGTTGGATTTCAAGGTGAGAGATTCTGCATAGTAAATTATTCAGCATTGCTTGAGCAATGAGTCAAAACACCCTTTGATCCATCTCCTTGTTTTCTGATCTAGCAGTGGGGCTGCTGTTATGTAAACAACAGCAGTTAAATTAAAGGGTGGTAAAATGAAAGAAAAAAAATTATCTGTTTGTACGGTTTGTTGTATGGTAAATAGATTACATAGTACATATGAGGGGAGACCTCATTGCAGCCTAGAGCTTGCTGGTGAGGGGAAGGGGAGAGGAAGGCTCTGATCTCTTCTTTGTGCTGACCAGTGACAGGACCCGAGGGAATGGCCTGAAGTTGTGTCAGGGGAGGTTTAGGTTGGATATTAGGAAAAGGTTCTTCACCCAGAGCTGGAACAGTCTCCCCAGGGAAGTGGTCACAGCACCAAGCCTGAGAGAGTTCAAGATGTCTTGGGACAATACTCTCAGGCACACGGTGATACTCTTGGGGATGGTCCTGTGCGGGGCTAATGGTTGGACTTGATGATCCTTGTGGGTCACCTCCAACTTGGCATATTCTGTGATTCTGTGATATACACACACACATTATAAACTTTTTACTCTGATATTTCAACTTGTGCATATGAGTGCTTGTGTTTTCCCCCTTCCTTTATGAGCTCTGCAGAAACTAAAAACATTTGCAGCTCAATCACAGAATATTCTGAATTGGAAGGGACCCACAGGGATCATCTCAGGAAGTACCTAGTTTTTCCCCCAGGAAATAAATTTGTTTCCAGAATCTTTTTAAACTTTCTGTGAAGCATGCTGGGGACAGGATGGTGATCAAGTGACTTTATGCTGTGTGGTCATAAAAAATCCTTTGTGCAGCCTCACTGGTTTGTCTTTCTGTCAGGCTTAGGTTTACACCAGTAACTGGATTTGGAATCGGGAGGATTTCCTCTCAAGTGATCTTGGCAGAGAAAAGGTATCTTAAGATATTTAGGAAGTGTCTTACCTGTCCTTCTAGCTGGCAAGGATGTCAATGATACCTTCTTTCTCTCTGTGTGTCTGTTCAAGTTTTTAGAGATTTGAAAAACCTTCTTGCTTAACATTTTAGGTTTGTTATTGAGCACTTGGGCGATCTCTAATGGTTTGCAGTATAAAGAAATTAAATCTGATGACCTAGGGTCCCTCTTCTATGAAATCAAAATGCCTTTTTGTTTGTATCTTCCCCTCTTTTCATCTGCAGATGAACGAGATGCTTCATTTTATTGTGTCAAATTGTGAAAGGACCAACAGAGCTCTATTACTAACCCTCTCCTTTCTATTGGGTAGTAGGACATATATCCTTTTGTGTCAACATTCTGGCTCTCCAGTAGAAGCTAGAAAAAAATGCCCGGTAAACTGATGAAGTTAAAATGCATTCTCACCTCTTGTGTTTGAGCATTTTTTCTGGATAAACCAGTTAGGAGGAAAAAACTGAATTATAAGTGCCTCCTGTACTTCAGATGTGCCTTTCATGGAAATCACTTAGACTTTGTGTCCTTCTGTAAATGCACAAAATAAGAGAGTATGTTCTGTGATAGAATATATTTTTAAAAGTTCTTTTTTTCTTTATATGCGCAGTGAGAGTCTTTTTAAAGCAAAATAAGTTTGGTAATGTTTAACTTTTAAATGACTGTCACTTGAGGGGCTTTAAATTTGGTACTTGAAACGGTGTATTAACCACGCTGATGAAAGGGCGTAAAGTAATACCCTTATATATAAAATGATATAGCTTCATGAATTGAAGAAATCTGTGGTGAAAAGATATTTTATTTCTGTTACATGTTCTCAGTAGGAATTGATAGAAAGCATTGCATATTGATTCCTTACAGATGATAAACACATTTGCTCCCAGATCTCATGGTCTTTTGTATGAAGAAATTTTCCAAACACTTTTTTTCTGTTTATTCATAAATTTTTAAGTTGGAAGACAGTTTTTGGGAGGTTTCATTTGTTTGTTTTTCCTTCCTTTACCTGTTGTATCTGTCTTACATTTGTTCACAAAGCATATGTGGGTATTGCATTATGAACTAAAAAATTGAAGTTGATAATTTTAACATTTCATATGAAATAAGGGAGCTAAGTCATATATGATCCTCTAAAGTACTAACAGAGCAAAAATTTAATTATTCTGAAGCTAATAAAAGAATACAGATATGTTGTTGTTTTAGTTAAATAGATTACATTACACTAACAATGCACAGAGATAATTAAATATGTAATTATTATGGTTACTGTTTTGTTTAGTGAGAACTACGGTAATTGAAACAGATGTCTATGTAAACAGCATCGGCCCAGTTGACCCAATCAATATGGTAAGTTCTGATTATTGATAGAAAACATCATCTGAATGTTGCTATGGGTTAATATTATGAAATAATTTTAATCTCATTCAAATAAATTTCTTTATTCCTTACTGTGTGTTCTTATGCAGTTGGATATGATTGTGGTTATTACTGAAACATGTTTCACCTCTCTATCTGAAATAGTTGTAATTTTAAAAATGTATTTCTTCTTTTAAAAAAATGAGGCCCCACAGAGTATGATGTGTGAGATCCTTGTTTTAGTTTGTGCTGAATATTTCCACTATGTTTGTGTATACCTGGATTGTCTCTGGGCCGATATAATTTCAGGGAGCTACTCTTTGGAGCTTAAGAAAAATAGTGGTTGACACAGCAGCTGTGAATAAAACTATTTTCACTGCAGTGATTTGTTGTTTGGGATTTTTTTTCAAATTCATAGAAAGAAAAATTTGAAATTAACTGTTTTGTTGTCCTTTTTCCATTTAATCTTCTGCGTCCTCTTCTCTTTGTGTGTGTGTGTGGTGGGTGGGTATGTGTGTGGTGTGTGTGTGTGTGGTGGGTGGGTATGTGTGTGTGTGGTGGGTAGGTATGGCTGGTTGGTTGGAAGAAACCATGGCTGGTTTCTTCAGAAGTTAAACAATGAATCCCATCTAGTTTCTGTAGACCTGTTGAGATCTAATCTATGTATTTAGTACCAACACTGAAGTAACAGCACTTCTAAGGAGGTTGAGTGTGCGATAGTAAATCACTTAGATTGTACATTGTATGAAATGGTGGTGTTGGAGGCTTTAGAGAGGCCTTTTGGCATGACTTCTCCTGCGGACTGCTGCCCAGGACTAAGACGGGGATTCACCGTCAGGTGCATTTAAGCTCACTCCTCTCCTGCCTTTTTCCTTTACCTTCTCCCTACAGAATTGCTGACAGTATTGAATTTGCATGGCAGACAAGCGTTTTATTCAGAGGCTGGAGTATGATAGTGCAGGGATCTTCTGAGCATTTGGTTAGAGCACTGTAATTCTCAATTATTATTACGGATCTTGAGATTTAGACCTATATCCTCATGCATGGGTGGGGAATAGATAGGAAGCCAGGCAGGAAATACCAGTGGTACTTAGATACTGTGGATAGAGATGCCAAAAGTAGATTATGCAGATCTGTGGCAAAGGATATTCATTCCAGCGTAATGGTCTAATAAGCTTACAGTTGCCATTACCTGGGGCTGTGGCAGGGAAGTCCATGTCTCAGGCCAGGACTGTACATAATGAAATGCATAACAGAGCAAAAGAGTGATGGGGGGGGGGGGGGGGGGAATATTCCAATTTCCATGTCCAGTATAAATGATGTCTTTGTTTTTGTCTGTCTACCTACTTCAGTCTTTCTCTTTTGTTTCTCTGTCCAGTTCTTTTCTGAAGGAACTTACCATGGGAGCAAAATGTGAGGACAGGCTGTAAGGAGGATATAGCAAGTGGTAGAGGCTTGTTTTTCCAGTAACCAATGTAAATCCTTTAGCCTGTGGAACTGAACATGAAAAATGCTTACAGCTTCAGTTTTTCAGTTTTCCAGTTTTAAAGAGCCAGCATGAGGCCGGCTTTGCAGGGTAGTCCTAACCCATCTCCCATGCCCTTTTCTTGTCTCTGCAGCCCCTGTGAAGTCTTCCAGCTGTGGTTCAGATGTAGAAATTTAAAAACTGCTCTGTGTTTTTAAAAAATGGACAGAGAACTACTTAGCAGTTTAAATTACAGCCTTATACCACTATTTCCTTCATAAAAGGGCAATTGCTTTCACTGGGCTTGGACCGCAGGAACTTGGCTTGTATGAGCATCTAATATCAGTACAAAAATCAAACATTTGTAAAAATAAATAACATATATATACAAAGATTTTGATTAAGGTTTCAAAAAATGAGATGTTTTATTCTGGGAAACAACATTCTCATCAAAATAAATAATAAGAAATTTGACTCTCTAAACTGTCTTTATGTGAGCTGTTGGTTTCATTAAGAAGGGACTTTTCCTGGAATCAATATTGTTTGAGATTGTTAACCATTGTGATCACTTAATGTGAGAACACATTATCTGTTGTTCCCCTTTGGATTATTCATTTGTCAGATACCTTAATTCACTCTGGCAAATGATGTCCTTTAACTGTTAAGTTAGGATACAATACGGCATGACGTAGAGAGCTTTTTTTTTTCTGAAAATGATGCTAAACAGCATATCAAGGGAGTATGTTTGTCTGAAAGCCTCAGAGGACACGTATTATGAGAGGAAACATTTATTTTTGAATTCAGTCTGTTTTCCTCTTGGTATTTGATAGACTTTCATAAATGGGATGTATGTATGATATTCATTAGAATTTGTTTCTGAAGGCTGTTGTAATTTGGCTTTTACAGTTAAGCAAAGATATACACAACATTCTAGATGTTATATTCACCCCATTCTTAAGAGATGTTTTTCTACAGCTCGTGATCTCTTTGGGCATCTGCAACCTGTGTGAAACCTTTTTAACAAATGTCTGTATCAGTGGAGTTTTTAGGCTTCCAATTCTAACTAAATCTGTCTTTTAGAGCTATGCGTTATGCAACAATCATGTAAAATACAGCTAAGTGTATTTTTATGACCAAAGTCTTGATCCTCAGTGGCTTTGCAGTGGTATAGGAAATTCTTAACAGAGTTTACATATGTAATGGTCATTTAGAGCCTGTTTTTACTTTATGTTGAACACCTAATTTAAAAGCACTAGGCTTTTACTACCTTTCTTCTTTCAAACTAGGGCCAAATGAAAAGCAACCACTGTTTGCTGTACAAGTATCAGAGTCTGATATATGGTCCCAATGTAAAATGAGTGTTGATCCATGGTACCTGTTGGCTTCATTAGCTTTCCCTGTCCTGTATTCATCCCCAAACTGTATGTATTCATAAATATGCAGTTTTGTGGTACTAATGCCCCAGGGGGTCCAGAGAAGAACCATGCCAGCACCACAGCTTTTTTGGTTTGACAAGACCATTAAAGTGTGCTATTCAGGTGGCTGGGAGAGGCATGGTACCTCTCCAAGACATTTTTACCTTCCTGTAACTAAGGGAATACCCAATATTGTAATTTCCATTTGCTCAAAACTCTTACGACAATAAAAGACTGCTACCCCAAATGAGAGAAATTTTTTGAGAAGGAATGCAGGAGCAGTTCCTTAAGTCAGAAGCAGTATTGCATCATTGTGTCAAAAATGAAGAGCAAAGAGAAAAGTTTATACTTCCCCCGTCTTTGATGTCTATTTATTCAAGTTTCATTTAGTAAATAGTTAGAAAGAGGTAGATAATTTCTATAGAGATGCATAGACATTGTAACTGATAGTTAGACTAGAAACTAGCCAAAAGAAAATGCTCTACCGAACTGTCTATATCTGCCTGTGTGTAAGTGTATACATATATATGTAGGTTTGCAGAAAAAAAATATTTTAAAATTCCTTTGCTTTTTAAAAGTGTTAGTCACAATTTAACAATTTGAAACATTCTGCTATCCTTGCCATTTTAGTGTGTTTGAGGGCTACTATTTTTTATTTCCCTTGCTGTGGATTCAGATGCTGCTCTCTATTAATTTTTTGTATTTATTAATGGAATCCACTATTAGAAGGTGCAGACTGAAAATTCCAGGATTGATTTCTAGGACTGCACCTCACTAGAGCAATTCAGTTTCCTTGTTATTTTCCAACATTTCTGTCTCTTCTGTGGATCCTTTAGCTTTTATCACATGATCTGTGCTTATTATCCATTGAAGGCTGTGATCACAAGCTGAAGGCATACTTTGAAGCCCATCACTCTTTTTTTTTTTCACAAGAGAGCTGAACCACTGAGCGAATCAGATACAGAACACACAATGTGCTACTTTGGTGTGCAGACTGCATGGCCTGGACACTGCTAGGATACAATTTTTCCTGTCATATTGTACCATTTATGACTTCATCTAGAATGTGCTGATGGGGAATTTTAAGTATCCTTTGGCTTCTAAATTTCATTCTCAGTTGCACTCACTAGCAGCAGATATTTTGTTTTTATTTTTTGAAAGTATTCAAATATCAGTATCCTAGTACAGATTGCTCAACATTATTGCACTTGCGGAGGATACTTTGTGGCCAGGTTTGTCACTGCACTTACTCTACTTATCACAGGACAAAGTACCAATGAGTCTTTGAATATTACCTGTTTCTTATTGTACAGTATCTTCTTTGGAATAAGTTAGAATATTTTTTCCCAACTTACTCTTTTCTTTTAATTAGGAAATGTAGATTCCAATAATTCTGATGCCAATCAGCACCACAAGTGATCACGGTTAATTGGCTTACTCAGATGAGTGTTTGAGATTGATGGACACTGTTCATTTACAGCAGCTGTATGAATTGTCCTTCAGTGGGTTAGAGCTTTGGTTTTTTTGTTATGGAATATATCAAATCCCATATTTCTGTTAACATTTCTTATGATAACAGCTCTAGAAACTGAGTAATAAATCACAAATACAATTTCATGAATGTTCTCTTTTTTTTTTTTCTGAAAAAAATTAACTGTAATTGATTAATCTGGTACTTGCAGTTTGGTTACCACTATTGCAAGATAGCTCCAAGCTTGTCCTGTTCAGTTTCAGGAGACCTGGCCAAATATTCTGACCAAGTATTGGTTGTATTCTGCTCCTACTGCCTCAGCACAGCAGTTCCTGTGTTGCTTCCAATTTCTGTGAATATTTTGAAGGGAATGGCGAGAGGTGAGGGAAAAGGCAGTCATTGTATGACTGACAAATTTTGCAGTATTCTTCTGAAACCAAAGCAGAGAATAGACATCTTTTCAGCCCCCACTTTAAAGAGTATTCAGTACTTTTCCTGTTTTCAGCTGCAGTTTACCATTGTCCCATATTAGATATGACATCAGGACAGGTAGTGAAGGTTACACACGAGTCACCAGGAAAATCTGCACTCTTTGCTGTGAAATATGGCCTCATTTCTGTGTGCCAGATAATAGCAATGCTATTATGTAAGGCTGCAGTCTTTTTGTGCTATGGTTGATTCTTAAGTCTTATGTTAGGTAGTTCATGGTTTAGGAAATATTGGTTTCATATGGCACCGCTGTACCACTTAAGCCACAGTTGACATGGTTGTAGTAATAATAATCATCATCATTATAGTAGTATTATGTAGTAGTAATAGTAATAGTCATAATAGTAACAACAACTACACTAATCACTAATCTATGTCATTGAGGACTGAAATCTAAAAATTTTCTATGATGTGATGGATCTTAGAACTAGGAGTAGAGTCTCAGTTTTAGTCTTGCAAATTCTGAATGCAAAAGGTTTTATATTTATTTTTTAATCCATCACATGGAAACTTTTGTTCAGACTCCCATTGTTAGACTGATGTATTTCTGTAACCTTTCCAGTTGCCTCGTGGCTCTGCTTATACTATCTAAAGATGTTCTACAGAAAAAAAAAATGCCGCTGTTTCTCCTGGGTTACTTCTTGTTCAAGTTCTTCCTTTGTCTCCTCTTTCTCTCACACATAAATAGTTCCCTTTCATTTTCAAGGCACTTCAAAGCTTTAGACATTTTTATTTGTTTTTTTTTTTTTTTCTCAAGAGGCCATTTAGTATCTCAGATCTCTCTTGTTTCTGCTCCCATACTTTCAACTTTTCATACCAATTTCTCCCAAGCTGCCCTTCATGCTTGAAAGAAACTTTCCATAAATGTCTACAAAGCCATTTAATTGTTTCCCATTATGTGTCTGTTTAAACTTACTTTTCTTTTTTTTTCTTCCCCCTTTTTTTTTTCTTTCTGTGAAGGCTACAAAATATCACAAAGACTTAAGCTTGTGTTGTGCCAAAATCACTATCTGTAATTATGCCCCTGTTGACTTTCCAAATCTTGTCTTTTATGTTAAATTCAAACCTCCTTGCTCCTTGCAGAGGTTATGTGTCCTGTATAAGGAGTATTGAGTGCCTGCACAGCTCAGTTGTGATGATCTAAACCAAGAGTGATGTTAAGGTATGTATCACATAGCACTTCACTGAGAAGGCACAGATATTGACTAGTGCTAATGCTAATCCAAACAGCACCCAACTCCTTCTTTTCACCCCAAAACTGCACAGACTACTTGGCTGTTCTGTTGTACAGTTTATTGTTACTTCCTATATCCTCTCCAAATACTTACTGTCTTCTGCTGTGTTGTCTCCTTTGTGTCTGCAGCTGAGACAAACTGCATTTAGTTCTTTATCTTGTACCTCTTATCTCTCTGTCAGATAGAAGAAGAATATTTTGAAGAACATGACACATCCGTTCTTTGTTATTAATTCCTTATCTGTCTGTCTATAGGGAAATATGTCGTGCTGTGTTCCAATTGTGGAAATAATTTTGCTGACCTAGATTTGAATTGGGTTTTGGGGAAAAAAGCAGGGAATGTGCTTGGATTGTTGCAATCGTAACAGCTTATTGCAATAGAGGCTGACTTTGGCAATGGCTCTTACCACAGAGGCTTTCATGGCTGCCTGAGCTACTGTGCACCAGAGGAAAGATGCTGTGATTCACTGGCCCCTACAAGGGCTGGTGCCAGGATCTGTGCTGACACTACAAAACCTCATTCTCTGTTAAAAGCCAGGCAGCTACAGCAGGATTTTTCATCTCACAATGTGTATTATAGGAATTTCATTTTACTGATAGAGGAGCAATCTGGATGCCTTTTCCTGCAGCAGCACCTTCAAGCTCTTTACCGAGGAAGCAGATCTACCCCTGGAAAGAGTGTTGTCTTACTTCATTGGTCATAGGGGTGACAGCACCAACAAAAGAGCTATTAAGAAATGAAATATGCTTTCTCTAGTAAGTGAATGCAACTTCACTGCCTGTTGATCTTGGTCTTCATTTTATACTGTTGTTGCATGATTTTAAATTTCATCAAGTCTTATACATCTGGATGCTTATTTTGACCACTCTGGAGAATGCAAATTTAAAACACTTTTTCCTGGAATGTTTTGAAGTTTGTCATTCACCAGCATATAGTAAGTGCTGATGGAGATTTTGCCTTTTTGCATAATGTCTCTGTTGTAGAGAGTGATCCCCACAATAGGTTATGCTCTTACAGCCAATAAATAAATAGAGGCTCTTAGGAAGTTCTTGACATATGTCTGTACTCTTATATATTTGGTGTAGCAGATGATTGATATTTGGAGCAGATTACTGCCTCATCAACCAGAAAGCCAAAATAATAGGCTTGCTGTATTTCATGTAGGATCATGTATCTTACAGGAGTTGGAGAGCAGAAGCCAAACCCAGGTAAGTCTGTTTGCCATCAGTGTTGACATTTTGAACCATGGCAGGAAAACCATGTAAATTAAAGGCAAGACAAAACCAAACAGTAACTGTGCAATTAATCGTGCTTTGAAAACTGTTGCACCATACTGAATGATGAAATACTGTGTTTGAAACTTTATAGTTAATTTATGAAGGGAAACTGTAGAAAGCTGTGTATGCTTGAGTAATGTACAGCTTTGTTGTTAAAGTTGCTTTTGAGTCCAATTTTAACTATTTGAGTCTCTCTAATTACAGGAAGTTAGATGTAGCTGTTGAATTTTGAAAGTACAGTTAATGGAGCTGGTAAATCACTATTGACAACCTCAAAGCCAAAGCCTTAATCCATACCAGTATTCACTCCTGGGTTTTTAATATGTATATATGTATGTATATATGTGGGGTTTTTGTGGGTTTTTGCTTTGTTTTGTTCTGAGTTCTCTTCTTTGGTTCTTTCTGTAGTTTAATGTTTGATTATGAGAAGCAGTGCCTGAAAAATTCAATTTTCAATTGAAAAGCAAACAAAAACTTTTTTGTATAATTTTTACCATGAGAATGTATATAGATTATGTATATAACTTATCTACTTCCTCTCCTTATGCTTTCTTCAAATGGCCAAAATCTAAGCTGATGAAATAAAAGGGTAGATTTTTCTGAAGTGCTTTAGTTACTTTTCTAGCTACTCTTTTAATTATTGGAAAGATTTTAATTATAGTTTCTAATCCACAAAGCATTTAAATTAATCTTGCCTTTTATTCGTATTGTTTGCATCTGTCACTTTGCATATTCAAAATAAGGACTAGATAAGAACAGATGCCAAATTATGATGTGGCAGACTTTTTTTCTGTATCATGACTATGTAAGTCTTGCTGTGCTCACTCACCTTCTGTAGATATGATTTTCCATATTTCCACTTACCCTGCGCATATGTTCTCATAGCATCCTCCAGTGTGATTATCTGCACAGTCATGACAATCTGACTGATTAAAAGACTCTGGAAGCAGATGTTGTGCACTTCTGTTCACTGCATTTCCTGCAGCCCTCACCTCTTCTGTGGCTGCAATATTATTAATGCAATATTACAGTCACATGTCAGAATCATTGTGATTTGTTAGATCTGTTAGATCTATTAAATCTTGCCCTAAGATCACTAAGTTCAGATTGCTCTAGTGAGCAAACTAAAATGGTTTACCAAACCAAGAAATTTTACTTTTGCTTTGGTCTCAGCTGTGTGGGGATCAAGTTCTGAAAGCATTGTTGACCCTGAAGCAGATCAAAAATCTCTTTAAAGTAACCCACTAGCAAGAGTAGCCACATTTTGTAAATTTTTTAAGAGTAGTTATATATCAAAGATAGGTTAAGTATTTTAATAAATTACTTAAAAGCCCCTTATTGATGTCCAGAGATGTTTGGGTGAGAGGAAAAGGTAAAGGTTGCAAGTATTTATTGACACCACACTGGTAAGATGAAGATAAGTTGGCTAATGCTCAGTGCTTTATTTGATGCTTCTCCTAGCATGTGGTTACCAGTTCTTCCTATGAATTTCTTTGTTGTTAAAATCTCTTAATCAGCATACTAAACTGTGGCTTTGATATTAAATTGCATCTCCTATTGTTGAAACATATGGGTTGGTAGAATTCTTTCTTTAGTTTCCCCTTCTTCATTTTTTTTGTCTTAAAACTTCTCCGCCTCATTGGCATTGAATTCCAGTTTAAGAAATTAGAATACTGAACAGAGTAATAAAATAATTGACTAAAGTGAAGTCATGTCACATTTGGTAATTGAACTGTGTTGAGGGGCTCCATATGAAACAGATTCCTGAATTAGCATGTGGCATTACAGAAAACTGGAGGTGTCCTTCATCTAAAATTTTGAATCTGGAAGAAAAGGTGGGGTGGATTTCTGAGAAAAGATGAAATGACAGAGGTATGTATTTATTAATTTTTCATCAAAATTCACTGGTAATGAACTGTATTGAAGGTCTGTGGTTTGCAACACAACTTTTCAGTTGTGAGTTTGGTTTTGGACTCTTCTTTCTTTGTGTGTTTAGCACCACAAAACTAGGCTACCTTTTCCTGTTCTCAAACAAAATATGACACAGTTAACATAATCCAGCCAACAATTTAGCTACTTGTTACTTGACTTCTCCAGAGTTTTTTATTGTGGAATATCAAATCAGTTGTGGGACTGTCAGGCAAAATATCCAAGAAATGTTTTTCCTGCATTGTTAGATTTTTCCCATCCTTATAGATATTATGTTGGAATTTGTGCGATGTGGTTTGTACTGATAAAAAAATCATGTTAGATGGTATTTGCCTTCTTTTCCTTCACAGCTTTCCAGTAAAAAAAGTTAAATAATCCACTGACCTGTTCAAGTCTGACTGTAATTGGACTGTGCATGACAATGAAACATGTCAAGGATTCTATTTATTCCCCTACAGCAGCTGCTCCTACTTTATTTGAAGTAATTGCTTTTATTTATTAAATGACTTTCACTCAGACTATGAACCTGTTTGTCAATAGTCACAGTTT
Source organism: Pseudopipra pipra (assembly GCF_036250125.1). NCBI lineage: Eukaryota > Metazoa > Chordata > Aves > Passeriformes > Pipridae > Pseudopipra > Pseudopipra pipra. The sequence goes on from NC_087552.1 coordinate 50,225,388, forward strand.
GTTCACTGCCTGGCCCTTTCTTTAATGGTAATCTCTGATTAGTCACTCTGTTCCCAGCCTTTGGAGTTTGTTATGATCTTTTATAGAGGAAAGAGATGGAGGAGGATTGCAGTTATCTGTAAATAATTAGACAGGTGGGCACTTTATGCCAGCTGTGCAAAAAAGGTTTTCAGCATACTAATCAAATGCCAAACATTAGCTAATGTGTGCCATTGTTCTTGAACCCTGTGAGGCTGAATATGAAGAAGGATGCATTTTGCTATGGCTGTAACTAATAGAGCCATAGACTGATTCCATTTTTTCTGCATGGCTACTTTGTCATTAGTTTAATTTGAAAGAGAGAATAGTAAACCAATTTTTATGGTGACATAGTGGCGTTAAATGGTGAGTTTTAGGAAAGACTAATAGAAGTAGTAATAAGATTATTAATTTTAAATTTTGTAAGAAAACAAGGAAAACAAAGTAGTTAGAAAGATTTGTTGAAATGAAAGAATATTGTATAAATCTGGTTGTTTTTGTGATTGCTTATACAGTTTTTATAAAAAAGATAGGGCTTTTATTCAACTCATTTTAGAAAAAAAGTACTCCCAGAAAAGACAGTATTGAGATTTTTCTATCTAATTTTCAACAAATTTTAGGGAACCAGATTTCCCCTTCTTATAAGGAAATATGAAATATTTTCCAGGAGACTCAAATTTAAGGGAATTCAGTGTATGAATCCATAAAATTTGAAAATATCAGGCCCATTTCAAAAGTGGATTTTCAGAAAGAATCTGTCTTTCTTAATAATTCTTCTAGCCTAGTTTCCCTTTCAGGTTATTGTACTCTATACTGTCACAGTGACATGCTGCCAGACTCTTAGTTTGATCATCCTTTATATCTTTGCCTGTGCTTGGTAACTGCTTGGGGGCCTCTCCTGCAGGGAGAAATGTGTTTGGAAAAGAGGCTAATAAACATGAGTCCCATTTTCGTGTCTTGCCCCTCTACAGTATGAGTACTTGTATGTACTTGGACAGGATGCTAAAGCTCCCTTGAGTGAAAAATAGTATAGATGTAATGGGTTAAAAAGGTGATCTCGTGTGAGATGCATTGTGTGAAGAATATATGCCACCTCAGGATATATTATGGACCCTCAAAGACAGAGAGGTTTCAGGGAGGCACAGGCCAAACAGATATGCTGAAGAAGTAGATAGTATAGTCCACCAAGGCAGATGTTAAAAGTGAAATAAATGTTCTTGGGAGAAATCAGAGAGCACTGTTTCTGGGTCCCTGCTGAAGAGTGGGGTGAACTGCTGCTGCCACCCACCATGAGGCTGCACGTCCACATCTTTCAGATAGGATGAGTGATAGGATTATGTCTGACTCCAGAGGGAGAAGGAGATGTCTCGTTGCAGAAGTGTGAACTTGTGAATTGAGGACAACTCTCTTCAGATATGTCGCAAGAGGCTAGGACTTGGACATTTTGTATACATTCAGCAAGACACTTGGAAACAAGTAGTAACTAATCTTATGATATTAAACTATTGGATATTAGATTATTTTTGAACAGTTGTATCAAGAAGAGTAAAAGTTTGTTGTTGTTTCATTTTTTTCCGAAAGTTTTCTAAACAACTCCTCTAGTACATGGCATTCTGGTTTCTACTGGAATAGAGTTAATTTTTTTCTTAGTAGCTGGTGCAGTGCTGTGTTTTGGATTTAATAGGATAAAAACTTGCACATTTAATATTGAAAGGTAAAAGAATAAAAGCATCTGGGTCTGCTGATGCTATTTCTGTGTTTTGTGTGTTCAAAATAATCTGTTAGCTCTCTTCCTTTTCTATCTGAATTTATTAGAATGGTTGGTATTCTATAACAACCTGTGTTTTCTTGCTCTGGGCAGATTTGACTATAATGACACTGATAATTTTCTTTTTCTCAAACAAGGACTGCTACTGTGAAGAGGCTGCTTAGAGTAGCACCTTCAAACTCAGTCTTCACTTTTCATACATTTGGTTGTGTCTGTTGATTTCACTCATTGACTTCTTTTGTTTCTCCTATTTGCATTGTAAAGGCAACACATAAATCTTTTTTCATTCTGTTCCATTTAAACCCATTAAAACACTTCTCTGGTGCACTGCCTTGGGCTCTCCTTTGTACTACAGCAAGGCAAGTTTTCTTTCTCATTGTAACCACTACAGATGAGCACAGAAAGCTGAATTTTAAGGTTGAGCAGGTCCAGGGTTTTCACAGGTGTCTTGAATGCTGTTTACAGAAATAGGGGGAAAAAAAATCAAGGACTTGTTTTGACCCGCAGAATCTTCTCCTGATGGCAGTGACTGTCAAGAAGTATGCAGAGTTTGAGAGCAAAGTAACCTCTAAAATGCATTTTTGATTAGTACTTTCATTCTCTCTGTCCCTTCACTTTTTGCCTCATACGTTAGTTATTCATAACCTTTGAAACTCACTCAGTTACCACAGCACAGGTGGTAATTCATCTGCTGCACATCACAGAGCGAGAGCAAACCTCCCTCTAGCGTATACCTGTTATTCTCCCATCTGAAAAGGCAGGAAAATTAAGAGAGATTAAGGTAGTCCTGGAATATCTGCCTTTGCGCTTCTCAAAGACTAGCTGCCGAATTTCACAAACTTTCCTGGGACATGGGTGGTATCAGTTTCGGAAATTAGTAAGGAGTCTGTAACTCGTACAGTTGGCTGCTGTGATTGTTTAAAAGTAAAATGGACATAAAACCCCACTCCAACTAATAAAGCCATCTGGTTTTATTTAAAAACAGAATTGTCTGACTGCACTATGCATTTTTATTGACCAAGTAAACTGGTAGTGACTATTTTGGCTCAAGCAAAAGTGTGAACACTGTCTCTTCCTCCCACTCCCCTGTCCACTCATCCCATAACTGAGAGGTGAACAACCAACACCAAGTCTCTAAGTTTGGTCTCCAGCTCTTTTTCCCTGCAGGGGAGTTGCTCATTGAAGACCTCATGGGGCAGCTGTGCAGGAAAGGTCACATCTACCATCAAGTTGAGAGACTGTTGCCCTTAATTTTAGAGTCATGGTCTAGAGCTGAGACAAATACAACAGAGAGCTGCTGCTTTGCCCCTGTGTTTGAAGTGCAGAAACAACTGGCTGGATTCTTTGAAAAAAAAAATATTTTTTTGCATCTGTAGTGTTTATCTCAAGTTTTACTGTGTCAAGAATTATTTTATTGAAAGGTTATGGGGTTTCCTTTAATTTATTTATTTATTTATTGCCTTTCTTTTCTGGCCATAAGTAGGCTGAGGAATTTAGTTTTCTGATAAAAAGGAGTTTTCTTGAGCCTTTAATAAGTAAAGTGGAATTTCTTTAGGGAAATTTCCTTCCTGATTATGATTATATATACTTTTGTGTGTATGTTAGTAGATATACGAGGCAGATGGTAGAAGATAGTTCTGCAAACTGTGATGTTTACTTCCCACATATTCATGAATTCTTGAAGGATCTTAAATTACATGTTGTAAAGTTTGGGGGGAAAATATAGAAAGCTTGTTTGGTTTGCTTCTCCAGAGATGTAGAATCGCTGTCTTAACAAATATAGTCTAGCCCTGAAGTAGCAAGGTTGCCCTTAAATTTCTGTCCAGGGCCCCGGGAGGTGATTGCATTGTGCAAGAACCTTCACATTACAGTAACCTCCTGTCACGCATCTTCTTCCTTAAGAAATCAATGTGTGTCAGGGGAGAGGAGGTAGGGACAGAAGGCTGTGTGCATCTTTTGTCAACCTGTAGTTTCTCAGTCTGGTTTTACAGCCTGCTGTGTGCAAATGATAATACAAAAGAGAATAGAGAAACTGGCTTCAGATTTATATATGAAATATAAATAGTTGGCTTGCAGACTTTGGTAAACGTATACATAGATATGGTTGTTTCTCTGTTTTTAGGAATACACTATAGATATAATTTTTGCCCAGACTTGGTATGACAGTCGTCTAAAATTTAACAGCTCAATGAAGGTGCTTATGCTTAATAGCAATATGGTTGGAAAAATTTGGATTCCAGACACTTTCTTCAGGAACTCAAGGAAATCTGATGCTCACTGGATTACAACTCCAAATCGTTTGCTTCGAATCTGGAGTGATGGAAGAGTATTATACACTCTAAGGTGGGTTTTTATTGTCTGGGTAGAAAAAAACCAACAACATGTTATGACCAGGAATATGAAAATAATGAATATGAATCAAATTCCTGGCATCTCTTTTGTTTTGGACCGAAATTCACAAGGAGTTAACTATAGGAGAAAAAAAGAATTATTTGATCATGAAAAACATGACATTTATAGTATTTAGATATATTGCCTAGGTAATTGGGTAAAGACAATTGAAGGAGATAGCAAATTTTGATCTCACTCAAGTACAGGCAGGATTTTAAAAAAGATATTATATAACATATAGCACTGTGATGGTCTGTCACTAATATATTGTGCATAAATCATACATTGTTTTGCAGACTTTCTGTTTTAAATAGTTTGTTATCTAATTTCCACCAAATTATATACTGTAAGTAAAATTTAAATGCTTTGGATAATAAAAATCATAAGAAGTTCAATTAAAGCTAAGGCCCCAATCCTGCATATAATTGTCAACGTTTTTACCCTTCCAAGCTGTTAAAATCAACAGATCTGTTCATCCAAATTAGGCATAAGCAAACAAGTTTGTGATAATTCTTCTTGGCAAATGGGAGATGCCTGTGCTGGTTGGTTTTAAGCTTACCATCTAGCTATCTTTACTGATCTTTGAGTCACTTTTCAAACAGTACTTGAAAGGCTGTAGCCTATAGAAAGCATTTTAGGGTCATCTCTCAGTCTAATTTTTTAAATATGCGTAAAAAATCTTGCAATAAATCAGGAGCTGATCAAGAAATAGTCCATTCAGAGGATGCCATAAATATGATTCTGCTCTTAAGAGTTTATTTACTTATTTATTTAAATAAAGAGTGGCACCATTTAATTACTTTCTTCTCAATCATTTGTGCTGTGTTCATATGCAGGCTAGTTGTGTTGTATGAACAATTTATAAAAGTCTTCTCTATCAGATGTAAGAAGCATTAGAATGTTTTAAAAGGATTCTCTTCAATGAATTTTTTTTGTGGTATGATTCATTTGGGGACATACAGACATCTCTGAAGGGCACTTTTTAAATGGTTTATTAAGCTGATGTTTATAAAAGTCTCTAGAGAACCTCTTCTGTTGACATGCTATGTTTTTTACCTTTTTCTAGCTGGCATTCGTAGAGTCATACTTGGACTTTATCCTTCCATTGTCTATTCAGTTTCAATGTACAATTTCTTCTAAAGAGGTTCAAAGTAACACAAAGTAATAAATAAATGCAAGCCATAAAGTCCTGTGAGCCCTCATAGAGCAATAGGTTAGAATCACTGTGTTAGAGTATGAGCTATAAAGCACAACGAGCTCATGACAAAACAGCGGAACAGGTTTTCACCCAGCACTGCAACGTGCAAACATCTGTATAGGTGAGGATATGAATTTTGCCTAAGGCAGAACAACACTGAGAGGTTCATATGTTACTTATTGAAGGAACTTTAACATGATCTGACAGTGTTCCAGGTTTGTGGGCTCCCCTTTTTTTCCTCATTGGTAATTCAGAGAGCAGACGTGGTCAATCTGTTAATCAGCCTTACTGAATCTCCTCTGAGGGTAGCCCTTGGTCTGTCCATTGCACACATCAATGATTCCATATTAGTTTTGTTGCTTTTAATAGGGGGCTGGGCTTGTTTTCTTTTTGTTTGAGTGTTTGACTATCCAAAGGTTGAAAATGGAAATACAAAGGCAATAAATGCATATATCATAGTTGGCAAATTTGAAAAGCATCTTCGGAGCAATGCAAGTATTTTGCTTAGAAATGTAAGGGACAGTTTTTCTTCTCTCCCTCTGCCCAGTGTATGCTAAGAAATACACTTTCCCCTGTAAACCTCTTTTGGTCAGGTCCTAGTGGCACTTTCTGTAGAATAAATACTTTGTTCAGAGACTTTCAAAGATTTCTGGCAGCATGTCACAGAATCTTCCTTTTCCCATCCCTTCTTATCTAATATATAAGCATTATGTTAATTTTTAAAGTTCATTTTAGAAGATATTCTGAATTTCTACATAGTCTTACCAACAAAGAAGGAGGTATTTTAAATGCAAAGAAGTCAGTTTGGGGTCTAGCACCTTACTTCAGCTTCCTAGTGAAAGGTAGCAGAGCTAGGTTTTGCACTGATTGTTTGGAAGTCCTGCAGAAATCTGCAATAGTATTTTCAAAAGCAGCAAGTGATTCAGTTGACACAATTATGAGTCCTAAACCACCTCTAAAATCTTTATAAGTTGTGAATGAATGCCTTAGACATTAAATGAGTAGAAAAATCAAGTCTGCTCTTTCCTGTCAATACTACTGTCTTCGCCAGAGCTGCTTCCATGAGTATAGAGCAAGCTCAAGAGTGTCCCCACCTTTTTTTCTCTTATGTGTAGCCACCAGATACAATGATGCCAAATACAATTTGACTCCACAAATGCATTCTACAGAAACTTTATTTGCTATCATAAACTCCCATCCTTCCGCTGTCTTCAGACCCTCCTTTTTATCCCCTATTTCTGGTAGAGCAGAGAGCTGCCCCCAAATCAACTGAAAATTTTGAAATGGCTTGAAATACCAGTTGAAACAACGCAGATCCTTAGGTTGCATGTGACAATAGTTCTTGTTATTTTGTTCTTTGGTGGTGATGCTGGATGTGTTTTTGTTGATACACAGTAAGCTATTCATAACATCCATTAATTGGCAAAATTTATTTCTGTTCATGTTCTTTACTATGTAGTCTGAAGTGTCTGAATGCTTGAATATAACCTTTTTTCTTTTTTTACTCCTTCCTTCTCTAACTAGGCTGACAATTAATGCTGAATGTTATCTTCAGCTTCATAATTTTCCTATGGATGAACACTCCTGTCCTCTGGAGTTTTCAAGCTGTAGGTGGTAAACCACTTTTTTCTCTTTACATTCAGGCTTTAAATTTCCTTAAATTCTGGCATCAGAAGAGCAAATATTTACTTTTTAAAGCCTTGCAATGAAGGAAATAACTGATCTATTCATGTTTTGGTTAGATTTATTGCATTATTTAATGCAAGAATGAAGGAGTTGAATCACAAGCACTTTGTGCAACTTTAAAAATAGTTGTATTGCTTAGGAGTCTGACGCAATGCCCATTCCAGTTAATGGAAAAGCATCACACTGGAAGAACTTTATTTTTTTTACCTGCAAGATTTGATAATGTTGAATTACTTCCATGTGGTATACTTAAAAGGAAAAATAAGATCTCTCTTCTTCAACCTGCTCCTGTAAATGCTTAATTAGTATAAGAAGTCCTTCTCCTTTCAGTGAGACTTATTTTATGTGAGCAAGAAACATAACTTTCAGGCTCCATTTTTTTGATATAAACTATATTTTAAAAAAATTCCCAAGGGAATTGTGCTATTAAAATCATAGAATCCCTAAGGTTGGATAAGACCTCCAGGATCATCAAGTCCAACCTTTGACCAAACACCACCATGTCAACTACACCACAGCGCTAAGTGCCAAATCCAGTAGTTTCTTGAACGCCTCCAGGAATGGTGACTCTACTACCTCCTTGAGCAACCTGTTCCAGTGCTTAACCACCTTCTCAGTGAAGAAATTCTTCCTGATACCCAACCCTAACCTCCCCTGATGCAGCTTGAGGCCACTTCCTCTTGTTCTACACTAGTTGCCTGTGAGAAGGGGCTGACCTCCACCTTGCTACAACTTCTTTTCTGGAGGTCTTACCTGAGCCATCAGTAGGAATTTTGTCAAATTATATACTAAAAGTGTCAGTCCTTTTAAGCTCTTTCTGATCATTTAATGGTAATGTAAATTGCATTTGTGTATTAATTTATAACAATGATTCTGAGCCAAGTTTTCATATCGGAGTTCAAGAATATCATGTAGATATTTCCAAAATGTTTGTATTTACATAGTTGTTTATCTATCATACATTTAGCTAGGTTTAAAACTGAGGCCAGATATTTTGTTGTTAAATTTTAAGTGTGTCAGGTGGACTACAGATTGTCTTTGTCTCTAATCCACTTTATGTGTAGCCCTGGTTTAGTTTATAAGTAACTTCAGATATCACAAAACATGCTTTGGTACGTTCTGTGGCTGAATGTTTGATTTGTTTTGTTTTGTTCCAGATGGATATCCCAGAAATGAAATTGAATACAAATGGAAGAAAACCTCTGTGGAAGTGGCAGATCCAAAATACTGGAGATTGTATCAGTTTGCATTTGTAGGGTTACGAAACACAACTGAAATTTCTCATACCTTGTCTGGTAAGGCAAAGTGTTAAGTTTTATTTTATGCCAGATCTGTATAGAACAAGTCTAGCAGACCAAGATACAACTGAAAACCATATTAAATATAATGTAAATATTTTTTATTTTTCATTTTTAGGTGATTATATTATTATGACAATCTTCTTTGATCTCAGCAGACGTATGGGATATTTTACTATTCAGACATACATTCCTTGTATACTCACAGTTGTTCTTTCATGGGTGTCATTTTGGATCAATAAAGATGCAGTTCCTGCAAGGACTTCTCTGGGTAAGAATGTCTTTTTTTCAGCCTTGAAGGGTCTGGTACTCCCCAAAAATACAAATCTGCAGCAAGGAGTAAATCAGCCACAGCTTATTCCCCTTCAGATTGTGACTGTTGGTCACTCTTTTTCTTGAACTGCAAGGTTGGGAGTAGAAGAATCCTACTATGGCTGCAGAACAGGGCTTAAGGAGGGAATGTTGAAGAAGGAAAATCCTTATCCAAACCCTGTGGATCTGCTGTTGTTCACATAAATACTTTTTTTCTCCTTTATGCTCTTTTTGTCACCTCCAGGGACTGCAATGTGGCAATTATTAGTCTGACAGGTATGACTTCACTTAGCATCATGGAACAAAAGATGTCATTACTACAGGAGTGTAAATTGTGAAGATATGGTTTTGGTGGTTTTTCTTTATTTTGTTGTTGGTGTTTTTGTGTTGTTTTTTGTTGATGATGGTTTAATAATAGAAAGGATTCAGTTATTCTTTTAAGTCCAGGATAGGACAGAAAATTTGCAACCAGACTTGCAGTCAAGCCTATAGCACATAAAAACTGACTCACTGTCCTGCTTTTACTACAGACAGTACTGAAGTGTGTTGCAAATTCCAGTATAGAGACACTTCTGTGTTCCTGTCATCTTGGCTGACCTGCTTAGCATGGTGTCAGTCTCCTGAGTTTGACCATTTAGGATTCCTGTGCAGCCTTAGAGAAAGGTTTTAGTCTCCACATAAAGCACGATAGACATGGTGCATGGAGTGCACAGGATGTACATTAGGAACTTTGAGTTTAGAAGTGACAGATGCTTATAGTAAAACTGGTGACAGCAGTATGACCTATTTTGGGAGAAAGACCAAGAGCTGAGAGTGTATCTTAGGAAGTGAGAGATGTGAGTTAATTTTTCATCATTATTATGCATTGTATCATTATTCATTTAGCATTGTGAACACACCATTCACACCTTATAGGATCATTTACTACGAGAAAGGTGAGTCCAGGCTTTAACTCCCTGCCTTTCCCACTGAAAATGGACCACCTGCAAGCATGCAAGATTAATGAGTCAAGAAAGAAAGTAAGCAGAAATGAGCATGGCTCAGTAGGCTAATGAAAAGGTGAGGGGAGAAAATCTAAGTCTTGGATCCTAACTTCGTTATTCAGAAGTGCTGCAAAGTATAGTGAAGAGACCCCAAAGTTTTAAATAAATAAGTGAAACTAACTTTTGGTAGTTTTAGACCTTGATGTAGAAATCTCTTATCAGATTTCTTTGACTAACTAATCATTGGACATCATTGTGGGTTCTGACTAGCTAGAAGACACTAGGTATAACAGGAAAAACTGATGTACTGGTGTCTTGCTAGTTCTGTATCCAGTTTGTTCTTTTTACAGAGTACTTTTTATATGCCATGAACCTAGAAAATTTGCCTTTGATATCATGGTTTAGCTGAAGTTTTGAAGCTCTCACTTCAGCAGTACTAACCTTCATCTACTTGAGATGAACTACAAACGTTTGCAATGTCTTGTTTACAGCTCCCTGCAGGTAACTCTGAGCTCCTTCTGTGTGAACATGCAAAAACCATAGTTTGACAGATTGTAGGATGATTTTTCTCGCGTGCAAATGTTCTGGAAAAGGAGAAAAAGAGTACTTGTCAAATAGACACAATTTTATAGAAAAAGACTGAGAAACTAAGACAAGAAAGGCAAAGCTAAGCAAGATCTGTTGTGCTATTGAAGGTTTGCTCTCTGTGACAGCCCCCATATATGCCTTTCACATAGCAGAGTGGACTGGGAAAATCCACATCTCTTTTTGTCTTCTCTGAAGAGAAGTTGGTAATAGGGAATGGTGGGTGTGACTTTTCCCCTGGATGCTTTGCTGGGGTCTGGCACAGTGAAAAGGCTTGGACCTTTTTCTTCCATATATGTTGAAAGATCCTGGCAGATTGTGGTTTCCCAAAGCTAAGGATTTGGGATGATTAAAGGTATTTAGGTATTTAAACACATAGAGAAATGCCTAATTGATTTCCAAAGTATCTAGTGGGAGTGAAGCACTTCTGAAGAACTCTGTGGTTATCTGTTTGCCCTTTTAGGCATGTAATTTCACTGGGAAATCTGTTGCAAAATCACTACTGCCTTCCTGCTGCAGGAGTAGCGACCATAGCGACCACTGATTCCGTGCTTTGATTTATAAGCCATAGACAGCCATAGACTGATGTAATGCATTATTTTTTAATAATCCTGTGCATTTAAATAACAAATTTGTGTGTTCAAGTATTGCTCTCCAAAGGAAAGGTCACATCCTAATTTTGGACTATTATGAAAAAGGCTTTGCATTTGCCTGAAAAAACAAATATAAGAAGACAGTGTTTAACACCTTATAAATGCTAAACCAGTGAAGAGTGGCATAGTTGAGATTTTGAACATATTGTTATTAAAGCTAGCTGGTTCTTTTAATTAACTTGTATGTAAGTGAATGAAGGAAAACATTTTCTATTAATTAAGACAGAGTATTGAAAACATATCTATTAGAGTATGATACCAGAAAGGCCATGAAGGTCATCTAATTTTATCTACTACATGTCAGAAGCAAACAATTGAAAACATTTTTCATTTTTCTTATGTTTACCAGTAGTTTGAAATCATTAAAAATTAATGCACTTTTTTTCTGAATGCATCCTTTTTTACCTTTTAATCTTTCAAAAGCTAATGTTCTTTCTTGTATTTGTAAAATATGTGCTTATTTGTACCTGTTTTTCTATTGTATTTGTTTTATATGTACATTTTATGACAGATTTCTAAAATTGCACAAACTTTCTCAATATCACTGTTTATTCAGTGTATGTCAAACATAGAAGGGATTTAAAGGGAAGGTGAAATGTGCTGCCTTCTCTATGATCCCATGGTGGCTGTTGGATCCATAGGGATGGCTTCTTGCAATAGTATCGATTCATGTGGGCGTAATCAGTGATGAACCCTGCTGCGGCTCAGTTCCTATATGCCTCATCAATGAATTAAGGGCTAATTTAATGATTTTTTTTCTTACACTATGGTTAAATTACTTATACATTTCCTCTTCCTGCTTTTTTTTCTCTCTTTCTTTCTCAAACAGGCATCACAACGGTGCTGACCATGACAACACTGAGTACAATTGCCAGAAAGTCACTCCCAAAGGTTTCCTATGTGACAGCAATGGACCTTTTTGTCTCAGTTTGTTTCATTTTTGTGTTTGCTGCCTTGATGGAATATGGCACCTTGCATTACTTTACCAGCAATAGAAAAGGGGACAAAGGAAAACAAAAGAAGGCAAAATCTAAGCCATCAGTAAGTTTAGTTGAACAAGAAAAAAAAAAAAAAAGAAATACAGAATGCTTCTTGTTGCAGCATTCATTTTGGAGAGACTGGTTCTTGAGTAGAAAAGCTAACGTTCAAAGATAATTAACACTAATATTTATTTTGTAATTTTTTTACAGTTGGGGGTTTGTACTTATTTTCTGTAAATACTACTAATGAGCAAGAGTTTTAAAACATTTCACTCTTATGTGAATAAGAATGCATCAGCCTAAGATGGAGAGCGGTTTGATATAATACTCCATGCCCTTGTTGCTTCTAGAGCTGCCCATGGGGCTTGTGCCCATGGAGATGGTTCTGTCTGGGCACAGAGCTTCTAAAAACAGCACCTGGCAATGAACCAGAGAAAAGACCGTAGCAGTAAAGATAATGTAAATGGACTGAAGGTGTGAGGATTTCTTTGGATCTGCATCACCTAACTTGGGTCTTAGAAAGGTTTGCAAAGGAAAAAATGCTTATTATCGGTCAGTATTCTGGCTTCTTTCCACTAGAGAAATTCTACCTTAACTCTTTTAAAAATTTGCTTCCATGTTTCTTCCTGGTTAAATGAACTTTCTGCTTTTACAAGTTGATGTCCATATGGTGTAAATCCCCACATGTCTCAGGATCAAGCATTATTCAGTTTTAAGAGGCTTTCTGTTTCTGCAGTAAGGATACTGGAATTTCCAAAGAATCTATTGTCAGGAGCTAGTACAAATATTTAAAGGTAGTCTTTAAGCTAAGAAAACATGGAGATAAGTCCATTAAATAGCTTATCCATTTGAACATTAGTCTTAATATCTGAGGATTGATTGTAGTCATTTTACAGAGAGAATAAGAACAAGGACAATGTTGTAAATCCCCCTTCCAGATCATTTCCATCAAAGCAAGCAGGAGCGTAGATGAATCATAATGCTAGTTGTCTTTTCTGGATGAAGGCTGAATACCACCTGTGTAAGATGAAACAGAAATTGATATGAAATTACAGAAGCCCGGATATAGAAATACAAAACTCCTATTATGCTATATCCATTCTGCAACTCCTGTCAGGAAGAACTGGTGCACCCATTCTGAGCAGCACTGTTGTGGGAAACTCTTATGGATGCACTGAGGGGCTGCTAGGGCTTAATGCCAGGGAAATGAGAGCCCTTAGGTTTCATATGGTGAGCTGATCAAAGTGGGTTAGCTGTGTTTTTAGGACAAGGCTACTGGTGAAGGGTTAGTACTGCCCTGTGCTGCCTTGTTCAGACATTGCTGTGATCCTCAGGGAATCCAGCACAGACAAGAGAACAGGAAAATGGAAACCTCAAACCTCCTTCCTGTTAGTGGTACAAACAAATGTGAGCACAATGGAAGGGGCAGAACAGAGGCTTTGGCAAGGGCCACAGCTGAGCAATGATGGTAAAAGGTAACAGAGGCTGAAGAATGTGGGGGCTTCCCAGCGTTAGCACAGCAGATTCAATTTCAGGTTGCTGTTGCCATGAGGTCTCAACAACACTCAGTGAGCACAATGCTGAATAGGTCTACTTTCAGCATGCACAAGGCAGAGAAGAGGAAGATGGGAGGAAGTATTGGTTTACCCAAATGAGGGAGATATTAAAGATTAGCTGCTGACAAATCAAAAGACTTTGAAGTAATTTGCAAGTACACTCATTTGAATGGAGTAATGACACTTTCCAGAATCTGTTCACACATCAGCCGTTAGTGCAATAATCTGCCAAGTGCTTTGATATTTCCAGTGCATATGAAAATTTAAAATGTAGAGTTATGATGAGATAGAAACTATGAAATTTATTGAATAAATAGCTGGAATTTGAACTAAGACTAAAATTAGCAATATAATGCTCAAAATACTGTTTAGTTGTGGTTTACTGGGTTCTTAAAGCATGCTTTTTATTTCTAAGTATTTGAAAAAAAAAATCTTTTCACACAGAATACTTTAAACATGTTTCAGCATGTTATGGCTATGAGACCATACTAGATACAGAAATTACGCTAAAAAAAGAAAGAATTAAAGTTAATATACTTAGATGCAAGGATTCTAATTTGGTAAATAGGGGGGGTTTGGTGATGTTTTATAAAAAAACATAAAATTTCTTATTCCAAATAAAACAAATAAAGAAGCCGTCTGATTAGTTAATGAGAAGTCATACAATTACAAATCCTTTACTTATTTCATCCCCCTTTACTTTTGTCAAAGACTTCTATTAATTATTTTTCTCTTGTAGTTTTGGGTTTGTAAGTCAAAGAAACAATTTAATTTAAAAAGTCCGTTTAATTTCTTTTGAAAAGTTCTCATTTACAGGTGTTTTTTGCTTGGAAAACTTGCCTTGTATAGATCTTCTATTTCTACTGCAAAATGCAATAAAAGCCTATTATTCTAGGAACTAATGCCAATAAGGCACAATAAATGATCTTGTGAAAAAAATGGTGAGATTTTACAAATGATTACAGCAGTTTTATCTTAGAACATATGTGTTGGCATCATTCAAGAAAGGTAGTATAAATTGGCTTATGCAAATTCACATTAGTAAAGATAATGAGTTTGGGCAGGAAAGATTAAACTTAATTAGTTGTGGATCTTGTTCTGATCATCATTTCAGCTGAAGTGAATGCATCACCTTAGCTGATCTCCACAGACAATAGCTTTCTTTTGTACATGTATTAGTGTTATTGCAGAATAATTGTGGTTTGATCCTATCAGAATGGATTATAAATTCTTGCCATGATACATGATGTTTTATCTACAATGTCAGTAGGCATGTACATAAAAAATCAGCATGTATTACTGTGGGTGTTTTGTTGGTTTTTTTTTTAAGTCTCTGCCAATAGATATAATTTTCTTGTGAGGTCTTTTTTCTTCTTTTCACTCGCATTGCCTCTTCCTTACATGCATTTTATATATTTCCTCTAGGTGGTTAAGCCTATAACATGACCGTGTCTGTCACTCTCAAGCTACCTCTTCAAACCTGTAATTCAGTAGCCACCTTCAGTCTGTGCAGGTGACATGAGCAATGAAAAGCAGTACTGTAATTTTTTTCTTCTCCCATGGTGTTTCTGAGTTGGGGATTCCTGTTTTACCCCAGCTGTAGGAACAACTCATGCCATGAATCTTACATGGGCAGAACAAACAGTCAAAAAATTCTTGTAATGCCAGAGTAGGTGTGAATCAGAAATAAGCATCTTTCCCTATTTGTCTTCAATAGAATAATAATTTTTTTCAGTAAAAAAAAATTCAACTTACTTTTTATGTTTTATAAAAGTAAGCCCTGTTTGCAATACCTAAAATTAGGATAGAAGTATGTAACTCCTGTTTGTTAGTATTGTCAGTATTTTATCATACCTGAAAAGAATAATGAGGTCCTTTAGGATGATAATTAGCTCCCTAGGTCATCATGTCTAATAAGTATTGAAGCAGCAGTCTGTGTGAAATTTTCTCTGGTAAAGACACTTATTAAATAATGCTGTTTGAAAACATGGTGGATACTGCACTGCATTAACATCATCCCTTGGGATGTTGGGTAAAATGCCCGTGCAGTAATAGAATGCCTCCTTAACAATGTGTAGAGATCTGTGTACTGGCCAAAGCAATTCTCATGAAATGGGACAGCAGATATGAAGTGTATCAAGAAGCTAAATTATGTGGCTTCCCACTTTTCATTTTTTCATAGATTTGCATTGCCTATCGTGTAATTGGTTAAGAGAACTTATTCTTTACACTTAAATACCCAGTTAGATCTTCTCACTGCATCCTTTCCTGCTGTATTTATTCCTTACATGACAAAATATGAAGATGGTAGAAAAGAGAAAGACAGGGTAAGAGTAATGTTATTGTAACCCCTCTCTTTGGTCTGAAGATTTTAGAAGACATACCAAAGATGGGACAGGGAAAGGGGGAGGAAAGTTGAAAGGAAGAGGATTATGGAGTAGCTTGAAAAGGCCATGAGATTTAGAAAGAGGAAAGAAAAGGATAGAGAAAGAGAATGTCTTCTGAAACATTCAGGAAAACACGGATGATAAGTAAAGGACTGTGTAGAAACAAAATAATAAAAGAGGGAAAGGAGGATTGTGTTAGTGGATGTAAAAGGAAGATGGAAAGGCAAAAGTCACAAGAAAGGGAATAGCAAACACTGTATGTACTTGGTAATAAGGCACTCAGATTTTTTTCTATGAGAATTATTAACATCTATTACACTGTTTTTGTCAGATTGCAAAAGAGTTGTTGTGCCCACAGAAAAATGAAAGTAAGAATTAAGAGCTGAACTAATCAGTTTCAGTGACTTGAGTGACATTCTCTTAAGGACTTGTGCCTTGGATTATAAAGGTAGGGGAATATTGTTTAAGGATGTAACATCAGAGGATTAGATGACATAACCTTATGTGTTTCAGTCTGTTAAACTTCACCACTGGTGCTGTACATATCCCATTAGCTTTTTTCTGTTTTTGAAAATGTAGTTTCCAGAAACATATCCAGTCTCATTCCAAACGTTCCAAATGATAGGAGGACCATCATTCCTTTGGTAGTGATGATTATAGATAGCTTGTGGACTTGTGACCCAATTGTCAAGCAGTGACTGACTTCAAAATGTTTGTCTGTGTTGTATAGATGGGTTCAACTAACTCTGTCTATGTAACTAATTATCTACTATTCCCAAATTACAGCACAACCCAGTTTTCACTGTGGCAGGTGAAAATCATTCATGATCTTTTGCCTTCATGAGCTAATTATATATAGCAGTTCATAATTTGCTGTTTTCTTTAATACTAGAATTTCTGTATATTAGAATTTCTGTGTATTGTACTGAGCATGATTATGATGCTGTGGAAAGCCTATGGAATTATTTAATATGAGGATAAAAATGCACAAAACTGTATTTTTCTTTTTTTTTTTTTTTCTTAAGAAACCACCTGCAATCGCTGTTCGACCTGGATCAACGCTAATTCCAATTAATAACATTAATCATCTCCCTGAACGTGATGATGATTATGGATATGAGTGCCTTGAAGGAAAAGACTGTGCTAGCTTCTTTTGTTGTTTTGAAGACTGCCGCACAGGATCTTGGCGAGAAGGAAGAATACACATCCGTATTGCAAAAATTGACTCCTATTCTCGAATATTCTTTCCTACTGCCTTTGCATTATTCAATCTTGTTTATTGGATTGGCTATCTTTATCTATAAATTTCAGATTTGACAAACTCAGAAAAAAATTCTAATTGAATAGTCATTAATACTTTTAACTGAGCAATCAAAAATTAGAGTTGGTCCAAAATTACTTAAATTGTAATGCTTTAAAAATTCGAAACAATGAGAGGAAATATGATGATGTAGTCTCCCTCTTGTGATCAACTATAGAACTGATGGTGGTATTTTGAAGAGAAAATTTAAAAATAAGATTTATCTTTCCTTAACACACATACACAGTTTTTTCCAGCTATAAGAAAATGCAGAGTCAAGAGGCTATGTTATTTAACTGGACAGTTCTACATAAGCTTTCAGTTTTAATCCTTAACGATAATGCAGAAGGATTTTTGTAGCATCTCTTACACCTTACAAAGAAAGCCTTAATAAAGTGGGATTAGTTAGTCTCATCCGTTTCATCCATAAGGTGATGATTTTATTAATCCCTGATTTTAAAAAGTTGAAATGTAACATTTCCCTTTTCAATCTGCAGTATTTTAAAAAGCATGATTAAGTCATAATTAATCAATTCAGATTTATACAGAATGCAAATGTTAGAGCAGCAAGAAATGGATATATCAAAACATCCAGGGGTAATTCTGAGCTTGTCTTATCCTGACTGTTGATAGAGGCTTTTGGCTTTCAGCCTTAGATTACGTTTATGTCTGTGCTTAATCTCCTGTTACTTCACTGTTGTGAGTTCCCAGAAGTTGTGCAAGAGGGCTACAACTTTCAAAAATTCTTACCCAGCTGCCATTGCTTGCTGATTTAATGGAAAACAGACTGGTGTTGGCTGAGATTCTGAGCATTAAACACAGCACTCTTCACATCCTCTCATTTGTCTGATTCATACTCAGTGCCAGAGAAAAATGCATACCTCTACTTTTGGCAGAATTTGTATCAGCAGAGTTTGGAAAACCTGTAACAGCGTTGTAGTCACCGTACTCAAAGCCACTGTGTTAAATCTCCAGTCTTGAGAGTGTAGTGTGTGATCTGCTCCACTGTGCATATAGTATGATTCTGTTTGTTACTGCAGATGCTGCTCACTGAGCCAAAGCCAAGTGGTATTAATTTACTGAGCCTGTGGTATGGATTGCTGGGTAATTACCTTCTTGGTATTAGTTTCTTTCTAATGGATAAGTCATGTTATGGAGAGGGAGTTAAAATATCCTTATTCATTGCAGATCCTTCTCCATTGATGCATCCCCCCAAA
This sequence comes from Pseudopipra pipra, assembly GCF_036250125.1. Taxonomy (NCBI): domain Eukaryota; kingdom Metazoa; phylum Chordata; class Aves; order Passeriformes; family Pipridae; genus Pseudopipra; species Pseudopipra pipra. The sequence goes on from NC_087552.1 coordinate 50,243,720, forward strand.
AAATCATAGGACCAGTTCTTCATCCTTTCTGTGGTCAGAGCTTTTCATCACTTTGGTAGCAATTCTTCAGTAGTAGCCTTTCTGGACTGCCTTCTCTGTGTTGACTGTTGCTGACTGGCAGCATTTGGTATCTCATTTCTATTTCTAAATCCATTGTCTTCATTATGGAAAAGTGCAGTCTTTCCTCCATTCTCGAAAAGGAACCAGTCTCAAGTGAGCTTGCAAAAATCACTGTAAAATGAAGATATACATTAACTAAAAGTCAGCATTACACCGAAGACCTTACAGATCTTTAAAGAGGATTAATGGGATTAGCATTTGGCTGTAGGTAAGGATGTTCAGTACTAAAGATAAAGACATGATTAATAGCTAAGAATAGATAATGTTATATGAAAAGCCCACTCCCAATATTTCTGTTAAATGTGCTCCCTCCTCTGAATTTCTCAGAAAAGATTAATGTATATTTATATTCTAGTTTGTACCAGGCATAATAAGATATGATATGCAATATGCATTTCAGAGGAAATGCTACTGTGGTGTTCAACCCCAAAGTGTAATAGAAAATGCAAGACTGTGCAGTCATACTGAAAAGAAGAGTGAAAGAAGATCCAATTTTAATGAAAACTTTATTTCAGTATTTAGCTGATGAAATATAGGAGTGGTTGAGAGAATCTGAAAGCCCACTCTCAAGGATGGCTGACATTGTTTGTTGTGTGACCTTTCTGAGTACCAACTTCTGACTGGTAGACTAAGCATAGCAATGTGGCATGATTATCAGCTCTGATTTGCTATAATTTATTGGTTTTTAGAGTCTCACTTTCAGAAAATGTTCAGTCCAATGGAAATATGTCAGTTTTAATTCCATAATGTAATTTGATGCTTTTTGACAGCACATTAAACACATTCTTCTGTAGGAGGTATGAAGGTGGCGTCAGCAGCACGTTGGATGTGTACTTGAAAAGTAGTCAGCTTGCTATACAATACAAGATATAGATTTTGTGAGCCCCTGAGTTTCATTAATTCACCTTTAAACAAAAGAAACTTGAAAGAACTTGGCACTTCACAAGAGGAAATACAAATTTCACAGCCTGCTCTTCTCTGGCACATCTAGTTAGCTTTTTCTATTCATGTGGTTGTCAGTTGCCAGTCAGCCTCCAGTGACTGAATTGGAGAACAGAAAACATCCAGAATTGGCAAGGGATGGATAAGAAGCCTTTCATCTCTAATTTCTATGAAACAATGTAATGGAGTATTAAACCTATTGAATGTTATGGCTGTTTGGCTTATGGATACACTTGCTTCTGTCTGTTGACAAACTTTTCTGTGTACTTCATTTGTTTCTGATGAAATAATTTTAGTTTCCCATAGTACTGCGAGTGCAAATAGAAACGGAATGTAGTGAACTGTAACATGGCATGTAATAAATGTGTTATTTTAGTCCTATGTGTTTTCTTTCTAATCTGCATGTAAGCACTTGATTCCCAGAAATCTAAGTAATACTCAAAAAAATGGCAAGGAACAGACAGTATAATTACTTGGACCTAGATGCTGCAATCATTTTTCAAACTTACGCAGATAAAAGTTTGTTTACTGTTAGCTGGGATCATAGTATTTTGGAGTCATATTATTCTGACCATCATTGCATAAGCACATGCTTAAACCTAGTCCTAGTCAGTACTGTTATTAGACCAGAATTCAGAAAAGTGAGTGCTTATGTACTGTCATAAATAGTGATGCTATCGTGAATTGAGGCCATTAACACATGCTTAATTTGCACTAATTTCAATAATGAGTGTTCAGTAGCTTAAATAATTGAACACTAAGGATGTGAACCAGAGCCTTTTTCAGTAAGAGATTTTCTCACTGAAAGAGGGGGACTTAAGAGGAGAAATTGCCATAAAGGTAGAGAGGCGAAAAATTCTGGGGAAACTGTTTTATACTGCACCTATCTTAGGCATTTCTTGAAATGTATTTTTCAAAAAAGAGATTTTTCCTTGATATTTCTGTATTAGTGTTTACCACTTGTCTGTTTAAGTAGTGAGTACAGATCAGCGTGTTATTTTTTGGTAAGGTTCTGTCTATGATTGTACCTCACTGATCTTCAGTGCATGTCTTTTGTGTCTGAATGAATCTTTTTATGTAGTGGCAGTGCAACCAAAGCATGAGCTCTGGGTAACGCATTTTATATTCACATGTTGATATGCTTCAAAGACTTTAACCTTATCCAGTTTTCTGACATTCAGAGATATGGGATTGTGTAAGACTTTGAAGGAGAATCACCTCCAACATGGTTTTTATAATTTTCTGTTGTTTATCTGGTATGATAGTAAAAACAGTTGTTTAAAATTGATATATGAAATGTGCTTTGTAATTTGTGAACACCTTTAACCTTACAAATGAAAACCCAACAGGAGGAGTCTGGATTTAAATATCTATTTGCCTAAAGTAAAACATGTTTTCTCAATTGTATTGGTCATCATTTCAGTTTACTGTTTCCAAATAGCTGAGAACTAGGGCAAATAAATTTTTTAAAAAATTGATTGTTAATGTAATTATTTTTAAAAAATTGATCGTAGTTTCAGTTATACATTAGATATGATCTTTTATGTTTGTGAACCAATACTGTATTTTTTAGTCATTATAATAGATACAGAAAATAGAAACTAATGTAGAATTCCTCAGCTGAAAAACAAAAAACCAGGAATTAGAAATAATTACTGTGCTTTCATTCCTGAAAAAGCTCAGTGATGTCCACATGCCCCAATGAATTTGCTGACAGGGGGGAGAGACTGACTTAGACAGAGAGGTAGAATAGTCTCCAGGCTGTAGAAAAGGCCTTTGCATTGGTTCATGCCGTGGATTTGCTACCCAAGTGGTTCAAACTGAGGAAAGTGATCTTTGGCTTCTGATTCATTTCTATCAGAAACAGTAGTTCTAATGCTGTGTTACCAGATGAATCAAAACCTGAAAAATCATCTTAGTAAGTTAGTGTTTCAGCCAGATTGGTGGGATCATCTGACTGAAGCTGCAAGACTATGACGAAATTTTGCTCCAAGACAGGTGATGGGAGCTTGCAGCTAGAGGCAAAAGGATGTCTTCTTATGATAGGCATATTTCATTCAGCTGAAAATCTGCTCTGAAAACTGGTGAGGAAGAAAGGAAAAGATGGGATAAGGTAAAGATTGATGGTGGCAGTGATCCCAGAATCAAGTTGCATGGAACTGAGCGAGTTATATTTAGTTAATAGATTTCTCAGTAGAATTTGTGATAATGCTCTTGATTTCACTGCAACATAATTAAGTACTTTTAATATTAAAAAAAAGAAGAAAATACTGTGCATTTCCTATACATTAATTACAGACTGAATGAGCAATAAAAAGTTGTCTTGAGTGATCATAATGTCAGACAGAAAAACAGAGATCAGGTTAGATCAGCAAAAGATCATCTTTTTTCCTCCTTTTTTTATTAATGATAAACTATTTTTAAAATTAAGGAGTACTAATTCTCGGAAAGGCCTAGTGCCCAGGTGTCTACACTGCTGTAAGTCCCTTTGAGGGCTAAAAAAATTTGGGAATGGAAACTTGTCTCAGACTGCTTTCAGTCATTGAATCAGAGAGTGGGTAAGGTGGATTATGATCATGCCAGGCATGAACTAGGATAGCTGGTGTACCCCAGGGAGATTGGTAACAGTTTCTGGTTAAAAGGGTGATTTCTGCCTGAGAGACTATAATCTTCCCTTCAGAAGATGGATCTGTGCTGTTATTTCCAGAATGATGGAAAAGCATCCCTGTCCTTAATGTTTGTCTTTGCACAGGCACAGATTCATTGAGATGATTGTCCTGCTATGAAACTCTGAGGTATTCCCCATGTAGAGTATAGGAGAAGAGTTTTGGTTGCACTCCTGGGCAAGGTCTCTAAATCGTGTCATAAGGCTCAGTATTGTGGTTCTTGAGCTGCCTTTTGGATCTGTTACAATGCTAGTGAAAAGTCAGTAAATAATAAACTTTCGATTTTACTTACTGGTAAATCTCAGTGGGAAAGCCAGAGAACTAACAAAGGCTTTAGAGGAAATCTTAGGAGACAAGAGAGTGGCTAAAAGTGATATAGCCCTTTTTACCACAGATGGGTCTTGTTCACTAGCAATATATTGTTTCTAAAAAAACTGTAAAAGCTTCATGGTATTTTAAGGGGGAAAAAGATATGTAAAATTCTCATTCCCCTTCCCACTGACAAAACGTGCTTTGCCTGCAGATTTTGCTTATGGTACATCAACATCACTTGAGCTGTGTAAGGAGAGCTACGGGGATGTAAGATGACCTGTAAACTGTTCTACCTTGTTCTTTCTCAGTTCCTTTTCTTAGTCAAGAAAAAAGAGGTTCAGAAGAGTAGGCGTGTGGCATGTGTAAATGAGGACAATTTTGCTACTGACAACAGAGGCTGAGTCCCACTATCTGACAGAATTGAGAGGGATGAAACTCTGCTTGCAGTAATAAGGCTTCTCTTTTGTAATTCTTTGTAGAAGCTACTTTTCCATACATCGCTGCATGCCTACCTGAGACTCAAAAATGTTTCAGGTTGGAAGCAATTCTTTTATGTGTTTCTGGCTTCACAGAATGATCTTTACCATAAGGGTTTGAGCCTTGCTGAATTCAAAAAGAAAGGTTTCTTCTTGAAGTTTCCTTGTCCAGGCATTGCAGGTAGGAGATGTCTTGCTGCCAAACATTGGAAAAGTGATTTTCAGTTGATCCTGCTGAAAAGGCGCTGTAGGGTGGCATTGGGATTCCTTCGTCATTTAGACTTCAGAAGGTTAAATTCTGTTAACAGCAATGACCAGTACTGCCTGAACAGAAGATAAATTACTTTTGCCAATTAAATATTTCTAAACAAACCCCAAAACTGTCACTGTGGGTAGGAAATGAGGATGAGTCATTATTTCACTTCAAGTGTATATTTCCCCTTGAATTGTTTTTCCTTCTTAGGAAGATGGCATATAGGAGTCTTTTGACTTGTGAAATACATAGAAAATAGATGATGGTAATTTTAAACAGGCAAAGTCATGTTAGTCCCTCTGCCTCCTGATGACATAGGAGCAGTAACAACGAAGGCACTTGCCCTAGGGCTCAGATTTTCCAAGGCAGATAAATGTGGACATTTGTATATTCATAGACCCAGTATTAGTATATGATCTATGTTCATGCTTTAGTAATTTAAAAAAAGCTTTAATGATTTTTGCTAATATAGACTCGCACCGCTGCGACCCGGGTTCAATTCCCGGCCCCCCGGGCAGCTGGAGCTCGTCAGCCTTGTATGGCAATCCAGCTACGTCCTGGGGACCTCACTGCCACTGTCCAAGCTTTGCTCGGCCCCGGCAGATGAACCTCAGGATTAAAGGGTGGGCTCAGTTCAGCGCACGCTGTGTCTCACCTAAAAAATCCACTGCGCAGGCTCGAAGGGTTTATGACCCTTCCCAAATCTTCGCTTGCGAAGACTGGCCATTATATTTATAATGATTTTTGCATCTTCACAGTATCCTTTATATTTCTCACTCTTGTCCACTGTGAATGCTTAGACTTTTTGTCTGAACATGAAAGGTTACGTCATTTTACCTTTAGATACAGTTTCAGTTGCTACAGAATATAAATACTTCCTTAAATGAAAATGAGGAATCAGAATCTGGCAACCTCATGGTGATTCTTATACTGAAAAATCTAATATTTATTTTTAATTACCATTTCAATTAAACAAATAATGCTGCTATAGTTTGCATTCCCCTTCATTGACATTTTATAAACAATTAAAATTCATGGTCTAAACCCAGAATTTAGAGAAATATCCTTCAAAAATAACACTCGTTGATTTGTTATGTCTCTCTGTGTTTATTATATTGAATTTCCAGTATTCAAATACACTCCTAATGCAAATCTCTATCTTGGCATCTACAGGTACACACAGTGTTTCAGTGACTCAGACTTTGCCCCTTACTAGTACTTTTTTTTTTTTCATTCAGTATTTAAAAAAATGCTGGTATTTTTAACTGCCTAAGTGAACATTCATGCAATGCATTTAATTTGATAGTGTTTTGGCACCAGTGGACAATGTTGCAAGATTATGCATCAGTGTTCCTTTTGAAGTTATTTATTAATGCCCTTGTGGATAACTTACTGCAAGAAATACAGAACATTAAGATAAGCCTTGTAACTCTCTGTGCAGCTTCTAAGGTTTATATATAAAATACATGATATTGATGCAAATTTATTCTTCCATTTCAGTTTTCCTTCCAGAAACCTCCTCAATTGGGCTAATATTATTATTATAAGTGTGCTGATATTTACAGTTCTGCTCAGTTTTTTGGTACTTTTCCAATAGCCTTGGAATGTAGCCATCCATTATTATATTCAATTACCTAGAAACAGTGAGGTATCCTCACAGGATTTTAATGTGATTAAGCCATGGCTTCTTCAACCTCTCCTAAAATACAGTCTTTTGTGTGCAGTACCAAAACTAAAGCGTTTTTAGGTATCAAATTGATTGTTACCTGCTTCTCAGTTTTGACAGTATCTGTGTGCTTGGTTAGAGTGAAACACTGATATCAACATTTTTATATTTGACAACAATATTAATAAGTATGGCTGAACCAGAAGACTTCAGAGGTGATAAACAGATGATGTTCTTGGCTAAATCCTATATATATAAGACTTTGTGAGTGTGATAGAAATTATAATGGCAATGACAATGACATACGTATATATATCCATATGTAGACTGGAAAGCAAGATATGAAAACTTTTATATATACATCAGCTTCTGATTGTCATTTTAACAAGCTTCCACCCCCCGTAAAAATTGTGTTCTAAATGTGACCACAATGGTCCTAAGAAAACCATTTAAATTTGCACAGTAAGAATGTAGAAGTGATTCAGAAGCCTGAAATAATTATGGTTCCATTTGATGGGTCTTGTAGATTCATTTTTAATTTAACTCCTTTTTACTGAGGAAGAAAGAATACAAATGCTGTGGTTGAGATAGACATGGTTATCACTAAAGGTAAGTAAAAATATCCTCAGTTGATTTATATATATATATATACACCTATATATTGGTAGAAGCAAATTTCTTTAGTGCTGAGGAAGTTGCTGTGATTGCATTTGCAGAGTAGATGGATTCTGCTTTATATTTTCAGAACTCTGTTGGTACCATGGTAAAAGATTGACTCAGAGTTTAACATTTCTTAGTATACTCTTAGTTTTTGGATGCCTCATTTTCTTTTGTACAGTTTAAGACATGAATGAAAAAGACCTACTTTTCAAATGTTTAACCCTTTCTAAAAATTATCCCTTGAGCTTTCAGTTTAGAGTACTCCAAAACTGATTAACTACGCATCACTGATAAGGTTTTAAATAAACTAGATTGCTTAAGAATAGTGCAGAAAGTTCAAATATGGTTCAAGGCTAGAAATTCGTAGCCTTTTGTGGGATTTTTCAATTTATTTTCTTAAGTTTCTTGAGAGCTGGGGAGATAAAAAACAAATGGAGGGATTTCACCCTGTAGTTTTGTTTTATTTTGTTTTCAGCAGTATAACTCATGTAGAATAGTCCATCAGCTGCTAAAAGGTGATTTTAGTAGAGGTAAAATGAGGCTTTGAGACTGATAACAGAAATAATATTAAGAGAGTCAGAAAGGAAGTGTTCGTGGCACTCATTATCAGAAGGGGCTTGGTTGCACAAGGCTTTGGAAACAGAATTTCTGAAGTAAGATTATGGGAGAGAGCCGGATTATAAGGATTTCTAGAAAAAAACCAAAATTTCAGAAATCTCTTGCCAGGAGAAGACTCATAGTGGTTTGATGGATAGGTTTTAGAGTTCATTACTCTAATGTGAATGTTGATGTCTATTGAATTTTCATGTAAATGTTGCACTAGTCCTTGTGCGTTGAATGGAAATGGGCTTGCACCCTGGTGCATGGTTCATACAGATGTTTCTGAGATGTAATCTGTAATCTTCTAAATGTAAAAATCTGAAAGCCATAGTCTTAAAAAATAAAAATAAATTAAAAACTCATCATGTGTTCTGTGCAAAACGAACAGTTTAGATGTTTGTGCTCTGATGTCTCTTAAACTGATAAGAATCAAGAGAGTTTCAACACTGAACTTTGTAAAGCAGTTGTAATGCATTGTTTTTACTGTATCTGCTGTGAAGTTGATTAGTTACACTGAAAAAATAAATAGTGCCTGGTTACTTACTTTATTTTGTTATTTATTTTCTACATGCCATACATTCTGTTCTCTTTAAGACTGTGACGATAATGGTCATTCTGGGGAAAGTAGTTTCATACACTGCTTTGATAGAGAGCAATGTCTTTATTTGCTTTCATTCTCTTCCTTCCCCCCTTCTTTCCCCTCCTCTTTCCTTCCTTTGATAATAATGTAAATAGAACATTATTCATGTCATAGAAATAAAGCTCTGGAGCTAAAATCCCACTTTTATCAGCCATTTTGGTTGGGACCAGTTTTATAGCTAATAGATGTCCTGCTTGTTACTGCCAGGAGAGGTGGACCTGCTCTCCCGCATAACCCTTTCACTCCTGTCAGCTCTAGTGCTTGGCTAATCCCGCTCTCTTTCCACTTCCAGAATGCCTCATGGCCATCATGTGTGGCTCCCTCTTCTTTGTCCTGTCATTTTAGAAAAAATTGTAACATGTGCCACAGGTAAAGGAGCAGAGCTTTTGCTGAAAGCAAATATCTGGGGGGAAATCACTCCTCATTAGTTTCCTCAAATACGTTCTATTCTTTGACCTTACTGTCCTGCTGGAGGATCTGCCTGTAAGCATCACCTTCCTCATGTAGTCAGTCCCACAAAATGTTTTTAATTCATTCTAAATGAATTAAATTCCACTGAGTGTGGAAAGGTGATGAAGGAGGGATACAGTTAACACAAAAACCCTGGGAAAGGGGTCAAAGATGTTTTAAGTCTCTGATAGTTCTGGAAAATGCAACAGATTTCTGCACTTTTAAACGTCCTTTTCAGATTAAAGTTAGGGATCCCAGCAATACCTACATTCCCTTTAGCATTGTATGTTCTTTTTCCCTGGTAACTACCTCCAATATTGTCTTGCCAGCTGTTACTTAAATTATTAAGATTACTTAAGGTATAATACAATCTATTTATGGTTGGTTTTTTTTTTTTTTTCAAACTTTTTATGTCCTGTTCATTGTATGAACAGTAAAAAGAACTCTGGTATTTCATAACACCAAACCTCTGAGTGCATAATGTTCAGAATGGCTTTTTAGGTCAAAAGAATCAAACCTCTAGCTTCCACAGTACTAAAGTAGTTGATGATTGTAGGAATTAAGGAAAACCTTTATATACAGACTGCAAAGTAAAATCTGTCATCTATATTTTTAAGGAAAACATTTTTCGTCATTATTGTCAATAGGGTGAATTTCAGCAATACATGCCTGCAAGGAGCTAAAATGAATTCATTTCTCATGGATCAGATATACCAGAGTATATTATTTTCTACAAAACTGAGACTGCTAAGACTTGGGGTGGCACAAGCCTTGCTGACTAAAATGACTGTCAGTGCAGAACCAGAATAGGGGAGTAAATTTTTAAGAGTTCTCAACTACTTTATTCTATTAATATCTAATATTACTTACTACTTTGTAAGAATTAGTAAAAAAAAGTAATTGTATTTCTTAGTAATATTAAATTCTATTATTTGCTAGTAATGTCTGTAGTAGGAATTGAAGAGCTCTTCTAAAATGTGTACTATGACCTCAAAGTGTGCAAATGAAACCTGTGGATACTAAAAAATCCTAGACAAAAGAAGCAACTGCTACTTTTCAAATTAGAAGGTAAAGCTGTCCCTGCACTCCCTCTGCCCTAAGGTTTCATGTGAAGGAATAATCCAGTCAATGTGCCCTGAGACTGCCAACAGAGCTTCCCTTGGTAAGGGTGATGTTGGTGATGCTCTCACTTCTGTTGGGAAGGGGACTATGAACACTAAGTCATATCACAGAGACCAGTGAGCAGCCAGCATATGGTAACAGCTTTCAGACCCGAACTAGCTAAGGTTAGGTACATACTGGCAACTGAAAATTTTCCTGATCAGTTGCCAGTCCCTGGGGGATTGTGTCAGCTCCGGTGCTGCTCTTATGTTTTCTCATGTATTCCTTCCTGTGAGAAACACCACCTCAGATTTCTTTATCCCTTCTTCTTGTTTCAAGCATTGGCTACCAGCTTCTCATAACTTTCCTCAGTAAACCTGTTTTTTGCTTCTTTTCCTTGCATTATAAATCACTACGTTTCCTAACCTTTCATTGTACTGTCCATCTTTTTACCTGTTTCTGAAACTTTGTTTTCTTACTTTCTATGTAGTGCTGGGTTAATTCACACATTCACAGACAAGAATTGTGGAAGGTGAGAAATGATTACTGTGAAAGTGATGTTGATGTAAGAAATGAGATGTTTCCTCCGCACACACCACTAGAAGTCTTATGATGCAGTAGATCAGCCTGCTGCTGTCTGAAGAAGCCCTCAGAGATTTTGTCATCATCAGTTTTTTATCATCTGATAAGAAATGGTAAATAAGCAGTAGATCTTTCTTAACACTCTCTCAAGGATGTCTTGAAACAAAAGGGACCAAACATCCTTGAGAATTATTTTTATTTGGGTTGTTTGTTACATGGTCCTGCTGTTAAGGTCAATGGGCTCTCAGCAACAGAGCCTTCAAAGCTGGTTGGGCTCCTGAAGGCATTTTCCCTATGATACATTTAGATGGGTAATCTGGCAAAAATTCAAATAGTTCACTAAGCTTCCTACCAACAATAGGTAAAAAAATAGGGACACTGATGCCTCAACAATGACCTTATCTCCCTGCTCCTAACTGTTATTTATCATAGAGACCACTACAAGAAGCCCTAACTTAAAACTGATGCTGATTGAAGTCTTAAGACTTGGAATTTAAGTTCTCCTTTTCCTTTTAAATTCTCCTTTTCCTCTACTGATGCTGAATCTGCATGACTCAAATATTATCTGTTTTATTTGAAATAAGTTGTTTCTCTATGCCTCAGTTTCTATCCATAAGATGTTAATGATGCTACTCATGAAGCTGTTAAAATTAACACTGAATTGATGAAGGCAAAGCACTCAGCTTTTCTTGTAAAGAAGGACCTGTCAACAAACTGAAGCAAATGATGGTTTTGACCTTCAATTCTGAGAAGGAAACATATGCATCTCTTTAGTCAGAACTATACTGGTTGATTAAGGACAGGTGATAGTTCTGTTCTTGGAACTTCCCTACTAATACAAGTATTTTTTATGGAAATATTAAAAGGTAAATAAAATAGTAATTAATGAAGACAGATCCTCATAACTCAGCAATCAGGCTTCACCTCAGGAAGTAACAGAGGAGCAGAGCTATCTGGCCGGTACATTCTAAATCTGAATTCTCTCCGGAAAGAGGTGTGAAACTAGGAACTGTGATATCTTTTTGCTGTTATTAATGATAATACACAATAGCAATTTTATCCTGCTTATCTATTGACTGTTTTGGGTCTATTGCTGATAACAAAGCACGCTATCTTAATGCCGGTTTTATTTGTAGTTTGTCCTACAGGCAGTATTGGAAGACTCTAAGACCTTCATAGTTGCAGTAAATTAAGTTGTAGTCACGAGTACAGCTCAGCACTGCCTAAGGTCTGAATGAGTGAGGAAAAAAATGTGTCAGAGAATAAATGAAGTTAATAGCAAAGTTTAATCTGTGTAGTAGGACTGCTGATCTAATTTTATTTAAAAGTTGACAGGACCAGAGTCTCAGTGTAAGGCAGTATTGCTCCTCTGCAATCAGTAGAACTAATTTGCAGCTCAGTGACCAAAATTATTTTATAACTAAGAGCTGTACGTATTACCACCAGTGTTTTGCACCAAAGAAGTACTGGATTTGGAATTACAGCCTTCTCATCACATAGTGAAGTCGTAGTGAGATCACACAGTCATCATTCAGATTGTCAGTCAGTGTCCAGCACTGCTCTCATCAGAAGTTACTACTTGTTCAATGCAGTCAGTTGCACTGAGTATGTACGTTTGTGACTTAACAACAGAGTCATCTTTACTGAGAATTGAGTTTGATTCCCTGTATATGAAATTTCTACAGCAACGTGCAAAAGGGCTTTGAAATATTATTTGTTAAAATGCCTTCTTTCATGTAGCATTTGTTAGGTTAGAGATTTGTTGCTGCCTTCTGATAACCCAGAGTGCTTTAAAACCCTAACATAATTATCGAACTAAATGGGAAAATCTTGTTACAGACAACCTTCACATTTCCCAGCAGCAACAATGAAGATAAATGTGTGTTATCGTCAACGCATTCCAAAAAACACATTAAGGGAAGTGATACATCAAAGCTGACATGTCCTACAGACTGCTGAGGATTAGTGGTCAATAACTGGGCAGCAGGGCCAGAAGTGTGCAGGCAGCCATGACTGGTGCCATCGCTGTTGGATAGAATGCCCTGTAACAAAGGCAGGAATTGGGAACTTGCAAAAACTTGGATGTTGTGAAGATAAGTAGAAATTGGACCATTCCCACGTATTGTTATGAGCCCTGACCTGCCCACTGCAAGCCCATGTTCTGTGATGTCTCTCAGAGGAGCGTCCCTGTGACGGAAGGGTGACCCTGGGCACCCCTGGAGACTTTCCCCGACCCACTGCCCCAGGCAAGTGACTGTTCTCTATTGGATATCCTGAGTCATGCTTCGGCCATTTGGTGAAGCAATCCAATCCTCTGTGCCCCTTGGAGTGAGAGGGTACACCGAACCTCCAACCAGTTAAATTACATTGGAGTGTTGCCGTTGGTGACCTCCCCTTGTTTGTTAGTTTTGGGCATTGGCTGTAATTGTGAATTTGAGTTTGTTCTCTGAGTGAGGTTGTTTTCATGTACCTCCGTGACAACTCTGCGGCCTTTATGTCCTGAAGCATTTAAGTTTGCTCCTCTCCAGGAGCAAACCTCTTAATATCTCTGTTAGCACGGGGCCAGTAGCGTTAGCCTTAGGAAAGAGGACAGGAGCCAGACACTTTGCCAGACAAAGGGAACATACAACAGAAATATCCTTAGCTACCTTCTTTAGATTAGAAGATAAGTTTCCTAATATTGAATGCATATTTTCCCATGAACTCTGCACTAGAGACTAGAGACATGTTTATTCCATTACAAGCACTGTTTAGAGAATGATATTTTATACCACTGTATTGAACTAGCACAGATTGTCAATTGAAACAGTTCCCTTTTTCTGAACAACTATCAATGTTAACAGCTATCTAGTTAAACAACTAGAAGGCATAAATAATTAATGAGTTTAAAAGAAATGTAAGTGAACGCCAGTCCACTATTGTACAATAACCTATATGGCTAAAATGCAACATCTGAAAGATGAAGGGCACCTTCTACAATTCAATTTCTGATTCTTAGTTAAAATTTAGCAAAAGTTTGCAATGTTTTCACATTATTTTTAGTAGGCGTTTTCCTCCATTGGTTTTTATTTTGACTCTGTAAATGTTTTTCTTCCTTTCAGTCCGTTATGCCAGTAGGGTCTAGCATTTGGTGATACCATTGCTTCCCATATCTCACTTACATTACACAATTTTGTTATTTTTTGTTTCCTCTGCCATTCCCTACCACCACTTTCCCCTTGGGGAAACTCAGTGCAACAGCTGAAGTAATACTCAAAAAACCTTATCAACATATACAGTGTTGCTTGCATGGTATTTTGAGTTATCAGCCAGGTAGATAAACAGCTCAACATTTCAGGCACACGAATAAAGTTCAAAGATAGATAAACAGGCAGGACTGGCCCAAGAAATTATGGCCTACCATTAAAATCAAATTAAAATCCTGGAATTCTTGTTTTGCAACAAACTAAAAAGGCAGCTGCATAATTTCCTTTGATCCTTGCTTCACAAAGCATAATGATGAAGGATAGATGAGTTAGAAGTAAATTTTGGAGGGGTTAGAGGAAGTGATGTGGACTCCTCAGGACTCCATGGCATTATGAAGCTGGCTATGCCTTGCTCTGCTGAGATGTGCTTTCCTGAGTGTCATGATTTCTTGGTACACCTATTCTACTACTTCATTCCCAGAGCTGGGTGTGGTTGCATCCTGACTCAGTTCTGTGATCAGACAGGCAAGGGAGACTCGGACAGGACCCAAATGAACTCTGCTGCTCGTCCAGTGATTTTTGTGGGCAGGAGGCTTAGGTGGACCATCAGCCTGGCAGCCCTCCAGAGATCCAGCCCAAGGCTGCTGGTGTACTGCAGGCACATCTGCCCCATGTTGCATACACAACCACAGTGATAACTGCTCTACTTAATGTGAGTCTTTCTAACATTTCTGCTTGACACAGCAGGGAAACAGGAAACTTTAGCACCCAACAGGCAGACTTCCCATTATTGCTCCAGTCTCCTGCCTTCTGTGAGAAAGGCAGTGGTGCTGTCTGCTTAGAGGCTAGTGGCTCACAGGGAGGAAGGAGACTATTATCTTTCCTCCCCCACACCAATCACACAGTCCAAATTGGCTTCTTTTCAGGGCTAGTTGGTGCAGTATTTTAGAATGGAACTATAAATGAATATCTGGGAAAATATCTACATTCTTCTTGCTTTGTGAAAAATACCAAAGCAATTTCATTTGCAGAATTAATTCCACAGAATATCTCCTGGCCCATGCTATCTGCGAACTTAAAATCAAATATTTTACCTTTCTCCAGGGCAAGTTGTGTTTTCACTCATGAGTTTCCCTCAGTTTTACTAGCACTGCTGTTTCTCTGTCTTTCCATTTTATCTTGCCTCTCACCATTTCACTTTCAGAGTGCCGTCCACAAAATACGAATTAGACAAGTTTGCAACTGTACATTTTAAATGTATTACAGCAGAAGAGTAAATCAAAATCTCTGTGTTCAAGGCCTTTCCAAACCCTTGAGGCTCTGGCCTGCATAGAGAAGGGAGAAAGCTTGCACCAAGCTGAGATTTGCTTTGTATTTCTAAACTTTTTGTGCTCTCAATTAAAAATATTCCCTTTGAAGGCTTTTCCTCGTGAAAGGAATTATTGCTTGCCTAAGAAATAATAATTAGTTGATAATTTAGGCTGAAAATAAACCACTAGTTCATGATTTATAATCCAGCAGGGAAATTACAGTTGTCTGTGTGGTAATCCATTCTAATAGCAATTTTCCCCTTGGGAAAGGTTGTATGAAGGAAATGTTTTACCTGGAGACACTTTTACTGGGAAATTGAAGCTGAGGGTTCCTCCTTGCTTCATTTTTCTGCACAGATAAAGCTTTCCAAGAATAATGTCTTCACAGTTTCCTTCTATAGGGGCATTTCCCCAGAAAGAAGAAGCAATAGAAAGCAGAAGGATCCAAGCAGCACAGGAGATAAATGAAACTTTAAATGTCAGTGGAAGACATTATACCTTTCAGGGCATCCCCAAAAGATGCACCACCCAGAGCTGTGTGAATGAAGTCAAATCCTGTTGGTGGTGGAACACCAATGGTGTTTACCAGGGCTCTACAGAGGGATCTGGATGGGCTGGATTGATGGGCTGAGGCCAATTGCATGAAGTTCAAGAAGGTCAAGTGCCTGGTCCTGCACTTGGTTTACAACAACCTCATACAGTGCTACAGGCTGGGGGCAGAGTAGCTGGAAAACTGCCTGGTGGAAAAGACCTGGGGGTGCTGGTTGACAGCTGGGCTGAACATGTGCCAGCAGCATGCCCAGGTGGCCAAGAAGGCCAATGGCATCCTGGCCCATATCAGGAATAGTATGGGCAGCAGGATTAGGGAAGTCATTCTTCTCCTGTACTCGGCACTGGTGAGGCAGCAACTCAAATTCTGTGTTCACTTCTGGGTCCCTCAGTACCAAAAAGACATTGAGGTACTGGAGCATGTCCAGAGAGAGGCAGCAGAGCTGATGAAGGGGTTGGAGCACAAGTCTTTTGAGAAGCGGGTGAGAGAGCTGGGGTTGTTTAGTCTGGAGAAAAGAAGGCTCAGAGGGAATCTTATCACTCTGCGACTACCTGAAAGGATGTTGTAACAAGGTGGGGGTTGGTCTCCTCTCACAAGTACCAAGTGAGATGACAAGAGGAAATGGCCTCAAGTTGCACCAGGGGAGGTTTAAATAGGATTTTAGGAAAAGTTTCTTCATGGAGAGGTTTGTTAAACATTGGAACAAGCTGTCTAGGGAAGAGGTTGAGTCACCATTCCCGGGGGTATTTAAAAAACATGTAGATGTGGCATTGAGGACATGGTTTAATGGTGAACATGGTGGTGATGTTGGATTGAGGGTTGGACTTGATCTTAAAGGTCTTTTTCAACCTTAATGATTCTATGAATCTATGATTCTGTGATTTTGTGAATACTATATTCATATCTGTGGTCAACCTCAAGGAAAAAAGACAATACTTTGACTCTAGTAAGTGTTAAGGAAACTTCTCTGTCTGACCATTCAGGAGACACTGTAGCAGTCACAATTCCACCATCAGAGACTTCAACTGCTAAGAATGAGAGTCCTGCTGCAGCAGGCAGCTCAAGTGGGTGCCCCACTTGACTTCCTACACATACCACACTCACACAGTCAGACAAGGTTTCCTTACCAGTTCAACCCCCGGTGTCCCATAGCAGAATCTCAGACCTCCTGATCTTAAAGCAATTTATTCATGTCACAATAACACAGGAACAGCTCTAGCTGGTGTCCCTGAGGAGTAACCCCGAGCAAAGGAATCCCTGGGCTTTTATACCCTCAAAATCTATGTGTGTGAAAGTCTGTGGTCTTCCAGCTGAGTCCTCAGCTCCTGCCGTGTCTCTCAGTGTCCATTCATCTGGTCTGTTCAGCACCACAGGTTCCAGTGCCCTTTTATGTGCAGAGGATTGGCAATTCATGGCCTCTTGCCTGGGCCTTTCACCACCCAGAGCTCATCCTGCAGCTGGCACTACAGCTGCACACTAAGCTACCTGCACTGAATGTATTCCTCAACAGTAGGTTTTCTTATAGAATGTCCAAAGCTTGTTAGCAATCTTGTTAGAAACCATATGCTCTTTAATTTTTAGTTTTGAATGCTACTGAAATGAAAGAAACAACTGTCAGGAGTCTACATGGAGTTCCAACTTGCCATTTTGTGTCTCTTACAGCTGCCTTTCTTTAAACCATTTTTCATCCTGTTCTGTAGGAAAAATTTTCTTGTTCAGAGCCATAATTTCAGTATTTTAACTTTAACTTTGCTTGTCAATGATTCAATACCTACTTACTATGAATATGAAATTGTTATTTTTAAACCAGACTGAATGCCCTTCATTTTTTGATGACTTGTAGTAACCTATAAACTTGCTTTATTATATGGAAGAGGTTATCACATCATTCTGCCCATAGTCCAGAAACCTCTTCTTCTCAACATACAACATATTTTTGACAGGGCATTCTGCATTTCAGAGGGGATCTTATCACTCTTCACAACTACCTGAAAGGAGGCTGTAGTGAGGTCTCTTTTAGCAGGCAGATGACAGAACAAGAAGAAATGGCTTCAAGCTGCACAACGGAAGGTTCAGATTGGACATCAGGAAGAATTTCTTCACTGAAAGGGTGGTTAGGCATTCAAACGGGCTGCCCGGGAAAATGGTAGAGGCACCATCCCTGGAAGTGTTCAAGGAATGAATGGATGTGGCACTTAGTGCTATAGTTTCATTGACATCGTGGTGTTTGATCAAAGGTTGGGCTCGATGATCTTGTAGGTCTTTCCTACCTTAATGATTCCATGATTCTGTGATTAATTGTTTCAATTTTTAGTAGCTTCTGTCATGAGTAACTGCGTAAGTGATTTGTCTTTGCTAATAATTCCTTCTTGAAGCAGAGCTGCTGACTGGAGTAAGTCATGGTGTTTGGCCTAGAAATACAACTATTCCTGCATTGCTCTGTGTGTGTATCTTCTTATACCTCTTTTAGGGCTGAGGTAGATGTGAAATGGACAAATCAAAGATTTATCAGGGATTTCTCCTTACTAGGAAGTTCTTAAAGCCTGACAACTCCTACTGCTGTGTAGATAAATGATAAAAGTTGTGTTAATGTCTTTTAGTGACATTTCTACATGAAATATGGGTTTCTCAACAGAGTTTTTCACAAATGTTTTCAAAAATTGAGAGCCAAGGGATCTGTCTTCGTGGATCATATTGTAGAAGTTACAAGTGTAAGTTGGAAGGGATTTAGTTGAATCAGCTTTAAATACTGACAATACTGTCCTCCATGTCTTGCCTCCAAACAGCAAAGCCTTGGAGGATATTTACTGTTGGCTGCTCAGAAATGCCTTGTACCTCCGTCAAGAACTAAGCTCATCTAGAATTACTGCACTTCCAGACACTGATTTACCCTAAGTCTGGTGCAGGAACATCTGTAGAATTAATTAGAAAGCAAAAACCATTCTGTATGACCTGAATGAAACCATCAGCTGAGTTAAAACTGTGGCTTGAACAGAAGATGAGGAATAATGGAGTCAGGGAGAACTGTTTTGGACCTTACAGTTTACTTTGAACTTAAATTGAATTGCTTTGTAGGCTCTAGATGATTTTTTTTTTTAATTCTGCAGTTCACAGAGTAAACTGACAAATGAAAATATGGAAATTGAATCAAATTATTAAGGAAGCCTTCCTTTGCAATTGAAACTGTGGGGTTTGGCTAATTTCATGTGAAGTCCTGCTGGATATTACGAAGCTGGTTTAAGTTGAGTCTTGATCATATTAAAGATTTTTTCTGATTGTTTAAGCCTTTGGGAAAGTAAAGAAGTTCATTAAACAGAGACCTGAAGGGAAAGAATCTCAACTGTTTTTGAGGCTTCTCTTTGGAAAGATAGTATAAGAAATGCTACTGAAAATTCCTTCTTAATAATTATTTTTTTTATTCCAAAATAGATGACCTGTTTGTCAAGTAGGTTACAGCTGTTTGGAACTGCCTTTACTTAGTAGACAGGATGGCTGAGTCACACTTTTACTGAATTACCCTCTGGTCAGCAAAAGAAGTTTCTAAGCCAGAGTGCCATCCAGAGGGAATTTGATATGTGTACTAGCTTTTCTTTGGGCTGTGCTAGAATAACAATCTTGCACTTTCTGAGGTAGAAAGAAGAACATGCTGTAAATCTAGAAACTGGAACTTAAGAGAGTTGCTTCAATCTTATTATGGAGACATCTGACATTAGCAGATTGTTCCCATATTTGTGTCAGGAGTTTTTATGAGACTGAAGCAAAGAAACAAAACAAAACACAGATATTTAGGCGTTGTAACATTTACACAGGTGAATCAAGCTGTGAGGATATAGTTTTGGAAAACATCGGCTCTTGTCACTGCAGCATGGCCAGACTCTGATATTGATCTGCAGAACAGTCTTCCTGACATGATATTTCTTTTACCTGTACAGTGGAAATGCTAGTAAGCCCCTTTGAAATGTTTTTCTTTTGTTGTGCTGAAATATCTGATTATTATTTGATGACAGGTAAAATGCTCACCTCTGTTTCTACTGCCTCTGGAAAAAATATCTGTGTTTGTGCTGAGTTAGTCTTGGCCACTCTCTCCTCCTCAGCCAGTGGAGGGGAGAGAAAATTGGAAGAAAAGGGGTGAAAAACCTCATGGGCGAAGACCCCTTTCCAGTTACCATCACCAGTGAAACAGACTAGACCTGGGGAAAATTAACTTATTGCAAATTAGAATAAATATTGAATTACTGATTTGGGTAGGAGGAAACACAATGCCAAGCATCAAACCAACGCCTTTCCTTTCCCTTTTCCCAGGCTCAACGTCACTCCATCACTCCAGAGTCCTTTCCCGCCCCATCAGGTGGTGCAGAAGGGTAGGGAGTGGGTGTTTACATCAGGACACAGTGGTTCCTCTCTGCTTCTCTTTCCTCCTCGCATTTGTCCTCTGCCCTCTCCAAGAGCTGCAGTTCTTCAGGAGTATCTGCTTCATCACAGAGCACCTTCTTCTCTTCTGGTCTTGGTGTTACCACTGCTGTGTCTCACTCTTTTGTACCCTCCTTTGCCCTTTTGAAAATACGTTTTCACAGAGATGCCACCAGCTTGTCTTATGGGTTCAGCTGTGTCCTGTGATGGGTCTATTGAACCATGTGCTCTTGCCAGTGGGCAACCTTTCACAGATTCTTAGCCATGCTTGAAAATTACTTTGAGAGGTAAACTTTGTGAAAGGGTTTTGACACATTTTATTTTATACTATGAAAGAGTCATGACTACTGAAAAGACCATTCTCTGTTTTGAAGTCCTCTGAGATCCAAGGATGCATGTAGAAACCATACATTCCTTATCATAGGAGGTTAAAATTCAGTCATTCATCTCAATGGATGAAAGTTCCAGTCTAAAAACATAGTTGTTAATCACAATATAGCTCATCTTCACTGAGTCTTGGTGATTTAAACCATTTATTTAAATCAGTGATGAATTACAAATTCTGCAAGTAAACCTCAGAGTTTAGAGGTAATTTCTGACAGTCAATAAGCTACACTCCTGTGTCCAATTTATATATGTTTTTCATACTATTAGATCATTCTAACTGGTTGAGTAATGTTAAAAACAGATATTAATGTAAAGCTACTTCTAACCAAACATTGCAATGGAGTCCAGTATCTAACTAAATTTTCCTTTGTCAAGAAGAATATGATTTATATCACCTAAATAGTTTTTCAGACCACATTGTTTTCATTTGTCCCTGTAGATGCATGGTACTCCTCTTGTTTTATCCAAGGATAATGTCTTTCATGAGACCAAATATTTACCATTTCGAAGTCCTAGCCCCCTCGATAATGTTTGCTAGTATTATTAAAATGTACATGCAAAATTGTTGCTGTTCAGAGTACACCAGTGGGGAAAGGCCAGACTGTTGATCAGCCTGATGCAGAGACATGTTGACAGCAGAATATTTATTTACCCTTTCGAATTCCTAGGTTGCCCCAAAAAGTGTCATTTGTTTTTAGCAGTGATTCAAGCTGACATTTGCATCACATTGTATTACATTAAGCAGCATTATGATCTAGAAGAATGCTAAACTACGTAGGTAGAGTAGACAACTTAAAATAGAAGCTCCAAATGGCTAAGAAAAAGCCCTTGAGGTTTAGCACAGCTGCTGCAGGAGGGTTGAATGGATTTTGGTCTATAAAGACTGAAATACACCATTTCAGAAAGATAAGTGGTCTCATCAACTCAACCAGGGCCCAGAGCTACTTCCTGAGGTGCTCAAGTTGATTAAATCTGCCTGAGAGCTTTTTGCATGCATGCAAAATGGTTATTTCCTACCCCCCCCCACAACTGCAGTTATAAAAAAAGGTCTCGAACCAGTACCATTTTTTTTGTAGTTTGCTATACCTTTTTCTCAGCTATAAATCAGATCAAACTCAAAAATACTATACATTGAACTCCCAGCTGATCTCTAGCCAGACTTTCTTATCCTGCTTTGCATTAATCTCAGCAATCTAATAGAAGGTGAAAATCTTTATTTTTTCCGCCAATGCCTTTTTCCTTTCTTTCTAGGGAAGCTTGCCATATTCCAGCTGGCTTTATAATGAGCAGGTCTCCTTTTATTTATCTGTCCCTGTGTTTACTCTCGGAAAAATATTTAAGAAGCTTTGGCATGAGCTGTAGGGGCTCAAATGCAGTGCTGTGTAGCAGCCTATGGTACTCAGTGGTAAAAACATACTTCGATGCTCAGAAATATGTGTAAGTTTGGTGAGCTGTCCTAGGAAACAAAGATCCAGCTTAGCTCAATAGACAAATGTTAATAGTCAGCAACAGTTTAAAGATGGACTAAATCTGCCCATTTAGAGCTTTGTATTTAGGATTATGTCAGATAAGCAAGAACTAAACCTACATATATTCAGACTTGTGATAAACTGAGGAATAAATATTAGGCTTTCTACTTCTTGTATACCTTCAGTTGACAATGCTACAGAGATGGGTGAGCTGAAGGTAGTGAGTTTTGCCTTTCTAGCTGCTGCTATCAGCATCTCTGATCATCATATGACCAATAAGTCTTTGTCAGCCTCATTCAAATGACCTGATCAGAGTAAGTCTGAGTGTTATTTCTACAGCTGAACTTAGCAACATAGGATTCCAATATTAATATGAATCCTTTCTTTTCTGTTTCTCTCTTATGTCTCCTTTTTCTTCCCCAGACACATTTTTTTTCTGTCTCCATCTCCATTTGCATTCTGCTGACTATTTGTCTGGCAGACTGAGTTTCTTTAACAAAAATTATTTACTCTTTTAGATTAGAAAGGTGGCAAAAAGGACAGTCTCTCACTGGCACAAGTTTGCCAGGTCTTGGCAAGGATTATAGGGTCAGGGACCAGACATTGCAAAGGATTAAGATTCCTAAAGTAGGATTCATGCATTTAATGTGCTGAAATACAAAATTGCGACCTCAAATTGTATCTTAATCTTGAAGCTGTCTGAAATCACCAAGACTTAATTTCTCTCAGTACAAAATCTATTTTTAGACTGATGACATATGTATGTAGCTCCACCAATTTTGTTCCCAGATATATTTTTGAAAACCAGGATGTCAGAGGACCACAGTATTTCATCACAGAAGAAAGGTGCCTCTTTTTTTTCAACTCTGGTTCTGTTGCACTGACCTGTTTATGAAGTGCCATCAGATAATACTGGCCACTCCTACTTAGGAAAAGAGTGTCAGGGAAGACTTGATGATACTGGAAAGTCCTAAAACTGTATTTACTTTTCAAAAGGTTTAATTTAGATTGATTTGAGACTCCTAGGGATTAAAGATAGCAAGAATAAAGGAAGGACTGAAAAGCAGTGAAAAAAGTGTTCTCTTCAGCCCATTTAAAGTGCCTTGACCCAGGTCAGCATATTGGTCTTGAAACCTAGTCTGTTCTTGACTTTTTTGCTTTTCAGTTATCTCTGCTGCTCCCCATAGTGCCCACTCGATTGCAGACTTGGGACTGCAAAGCAAATCTTCAAACTGCAGCTACCATAACCAATCTTTCATTTTGAGTATAGTTACCTGAAACTTGTTGGAATGGTGGAGCTCAGTCAGACAGTTTAGAAGAGAGTTTCTGACTGAGATAAGAAAAGCTGTATTTAATTCCCCTCAGCTGTGAATTCCCTTTGCCTGTAACAAGTTTAGAAGGGCAAAACTACTCTTTCTCTCTGATTATGCAGAAACAGCTTTGTTGCAACTGAGCTGCAAAAACCAATTGCTTCCACAGAGACTTTTTTTATAGTTGTCTATATACCAGCATATGGATAAAGGCAACTGATAGAAAAAAGATAAGAGATGCCATTTAAATGCATATTTCTGTGTGCTTGCTTGTTTTCAGTGATTAAAAATAATGATCAAAAGGTGATAAATGCTAGAATGACAATGATATAATACTCCCAGTGGTCTTAAAGCAGTAAATTTCCTCTTATGTCAACTAGGTACCCTGAAAAAAATGGAAAATAGGGATGTTTAACAGTGATGCAAATACAAAAAATGCCTTCTTAGACATTAACTCAAACTAAAACCTGACTGAAAGAGAAAAAAAGATGTTTATTTGGCAAATGACAGTAGAAAATAATTAACTAACATTAAAGAAGAAACTGTAGTTAAAACTCGGACTTTGATTTCACATATTCTGAGAAATTATTGTGAGCAGTTCATAGTAGGAATAGTCAGTGGTAAAGTGCTAATAAAAACTTGAAAAACACCTTATTAATTAGAAAATTTGAAAAAAAATAGAGAAAAGTTTAAAATTTAAAACTATTAAAGTTTAGATTAAAGGAAATAGACTACTGTGCATTCAAGGTGGGGCATGGGGGGGTTGTGGTTTTTTCCCATTTTTGGTTGCTAGACCAGTGTTTCCTGCAAAGAAACTCAAGTTTTGTGCAAATTTTGTGTCAGACGTGAAAGCATTTTTTCACCAATAGAGTCAGTATTTCAGACCTCTGGTAAAATGATCAACACTTTGACTACAGATAGTATTAAATGCAGTATGTGGGCAGTAAATATCATCTCTTCACTGAATCTGATGATGGGGGACAGGACTGTTCAAAGCTGATTGGGAATTTGGCCAGCTGATTCTGTCCTGTGGTGAAGAATGTGATTTATCATTCCTTCCTGTGACTATCAGCACTTCTATTTGCAATGTCTTCATCAGAGAGGTATAGGACTTTTCACACTATAGCTTTGAGTTCTCTTTAGTGAGTGCCTTTATATTAGTACCTATTTAATACCTGTCCTCTGTAGTTTGCATACATGTAGTGAAGTGGCAAGAGGGAGAGGGAAAGAAAGAACAAGAAATTCTGTAAAATTTTGTATGCTTCGTTGGCAACTGTAGAAGAAAGAAATAAAACTGTAAGAAGAATTTGTGATTTTTACTATCTACCATAAAAATGTGAGTTCTAAATTTACTTTAAAACAAGAACAGAGCCTTTACTTTTTAGAAAGGCAAATGCTTTGTCTGCAAAATGTTTCTGAGTTCAGTACTTTATTTTTTTTCTCCATAGCATTTGCAAAGAGCAAGTAGACTTAGTAATAAACTCTAATAATTCATCATAGTTGAAATTACATGATTTAACATCTTGGCACTAAGAAAAAGAAAAGCTTTTCAGCGCTGCTCAGAGTGAGCAAAATGCATTGGGTATGTGGCAACTACTATGCTATGGTACTCACACTGTGAAATTGGATCAGCTCTTACTCTGCTGCTGAATCTTATTCTGCTGCAGAATTCAAATGCTTAGCAAGATGATCAGCAGAAACAGAGCAGCACAGCTTTGTAGCTGTCACTTTATGTGTGTTCCACAAGTAGTGGTTACTGGGCAGCTGAGTGAGCAGTAGAATAAAATCACTTTCTTTAGAAATACCTGTAGGTAGGATGCTTTTAAATCTCTATCCATATTACTGCAAGAACAGTGAAACTGAAAGGTCTCCTTAGGTGTTATTAATAGCACTTTAGAAAGTGGACCCTTGGGTGGAAGAAGCTCCCCAGCTGCACTGGCAAACTGTTGTGATAGGTGTAAATAAGAAAATGTTGAGAAGAGAGAGATAGAGGTTACCCTGATGAGTCTTCAGGACAGGCTTGTCACCACAACAGGCATCAGCAGGCAGCAACTTGAATTCAACAGTGATCATAGAATGTGTAGTGGTTTAGGAATGGTATTCTGCAATTTAGTACTCCTGCTAAAACCATGCACTGCTTCCTCCCTCACTACAGTTGGAGGTGCAAAAGGTAAATATCATAGGTTGGAATAAGAACAGTTTGCTGAAAACAGTAATAAGATAAGAAAACAAACAGTAACAGCAACAATACTAATGAAAAAAGATATTTTATCCTCTGAGAAAATAAATTCTTCCCAACATCTAATCTAAATCTCTTATCTTTTAGTTTAAATCTGTTGTCCTATCATTATCTACCCATGTAAAAGTCACTGTCCCTCTTTTTCTTAAGCCCCCTTTAAGCACTGGAAGTCTGTAGTGAGCTCTCCTTGGAACCTTCTCTTCTCCATGCTGAACAACCTCGGGTATCTCAGCCTGACTTCATAGGAAAGGTGCTCCATCCCTTTGAATGTTCAAGATGATTTAATGTGTTGAACAAAAAAATATTAGGAACTTTTCAAAATGATTATGAACACTGCAAACTGCTATTTTACAGTGCACATGTTGATGTTTTGAGATAGTGGTGGGGAAAGTCCAAAAGCTAATATAATTAAGAAAAGTAAGATTTTTAAAAATTCAAGTCACACAGTTTAACCTGCTTCCTGCACAAGCAGTTCTTTTCCTTTTGTTTGCTTACTTCTGCACTGATAGCTTTTATTAACTAAATTTTAATCTTCGGCATCATTTCAGAGTACTATTGCCCATGATGTATTGCATAAAGAAAGTGCTGTGGCTTGGGGTGGAGGGGGCAAAAGGTATATTGTTCAGGTTCTGCATAGGAAGTACAGTGACCAGGTACTGTACTTCCATTGTGTAGCCTCCCAGATGTGAAATTGGTGTTGGTTTTCTCTGTTCCTTTTCAAAATTTATATACAGACACTAGCTGAGATGAGCAGATTGCACAGGCTGGGTGGCACATCTTATCCTGCATCATGTGTGACTCCACACCTGCTAGCAAAATGGCCTAGAGCACATAAAAGGTCAACTCATGGATGAACGACAGCTGGCTAAAGCTGAACCCAGGTGAGTTTGGATTTGTTGTGAATTCATGCCCTAGTTTATTTTCTGCTTGGATTCTTCATCAATACTAAGCCTTCCCTCAGCAAATACTAGAGTAATGCTCAGTTCTCCTTGTTCTTATCAGGAAAGCAACACTCAGCTGTTTATACATGTGACTGCTGCTGGTTGGACTGCAACAATAAGCAGTGTCTGAAGTCCTGTCTGCTTACAAAATTCTAGCGCAGAGCACTGAAATGAATATTCTCAGAAACAGAAGACCTAGACTATTTTTCCACAAGACTTCCTGTATTTCTCATCTATTGACAAAACATTTTGTCAGGCAAAAAGGCCAATATCAAATCTAGTCTATTTGCAATTAGATGGACTCTTCACAGAAGTGATAAAACAGAAAGGAAATGGTAAAGGAAGGCTCTCTGTGGAGGTAATAGGCAGTTGCAGATACCATACATAACTTTAGATCCAGGTGAG
Source organism: Pseudopipra pipra (assembly GCF_036250125.1). NCBI lineage: Eukaryota > Metazoa > Chordata > Aves > Passeriformes > Pipridae > Pseudopipra > Pseudopipra pipra. The sequence goes on from NC_087552.1 coordinate 50,270,394, forward strand.
TTTTGTGATCAAAACAAAGTTGGAAATAGGCAAATATAATTTGGTTTGCAGGTCTGTTAAGATTACTTAAAAATCACTATTTTTGTGTGCTTAATCTTTACAAATACATTACTTTCTGAAAAGTCACTGAAAAGAAACTTGGAATTTCATAAAATCAGAAGAAGCAATTATTTGAAGTTTAGAAAAATGATCAAGCTATGAAAAAAAAGATAGAAACTACTTTTTCAGAAGCTAGAAATAAAAATAGCAAGAAATTTTTGTCTGCAGTTAAAGATTAATGAAAATAATGCATTTTGTTAAGTCCTCTGAAAGGCATAAGAACATACAGAATATCTGATATCTCATTATCCTACAGAGTTGTTATTAGCTAGTCTGTACACCAGAAAGAGACACTATGTTTTCTGTCTCTGCTGTTCTTTTCTCTCCCGTCTTCAATATTTTTGTCTTTTTTTTTTTTTTTTATCTTCAGGAAAGTATGAAAATATACTCTCATAATTCTTTAAACCACTAACTACACAGAATAACAGAATCGCTGAATCATTAGGGTTGGATGGGACCTCTGGAAATCATCTGGTGCAACTACTCTGCCAAGGCAGGTTCTCCTAGAGCTGGTTACAAGGAACGGGTCCATTTGGGTTTTGAATTTGTCCAGAGAAGGAGAATCCATGACCTCACTGGGCCGCCTGTTCCAGTGCTCTGCCACCCTCAATGTAAAAAAGTTCTTCCTCATGTTGAGGTGAAAATTCTTGTGTTTTAGTTTACAGCCACTGTTCCTTGTCCTGTCACTGGACATCACCAAAAAGAATCTGGCACCATCCTCTCTACACCTGCCTTGGAGATATTTGTAGGTATTGATGAGATCCCCTCTCACTCTTCTCTTCTCTAGACTAAACAGCCCCTGCTCCCACGGTCTCTCTTCATAAGAGATGCTCCAGACCCCTAACCATCTTTGTGCCCTCTGCTGGACCCTCTCCCATAGCTTCTTGTCTTTCTTGAACTGTGGAGACAAGAATTGAACACAATACTCCAGATGTGGCTTCACTATGGCTGGGGGGCAGGACCACCTCCCTCGACTTGCTGGACACACTCTTCCCAATGTACATCCATGTGTACATCCCTCTGGGCTGCAAGAGCACACTTATCATTCAGCAAGACTCCCAGGTCCTTCTGTACAGAACTGCTCTCTAGTAGGTCAAACCCCAAACTGTATTGGTACTTGAGGTTATTCCCTCCCAGGTGCAGGACCCTTGCCTTTGATGAACTTCATTAGGTTTCTCTTGGCCCAATTCTGCAGCCTATCAAGGCCCTACTGAATGACAGCACAGTAGTCAGGTGTATCAGCCACTCCCCCCAATTTCATATCATCAGCAAGCTTGCTGAGGGTACATTCTATCCCTTCATCCAGGTTGTTGATAAACAAACTGAATAAGACTGGACCCAGTATTGATCTCTGGGGAACATCAAGGACTATAGGCAACCAACTGGATTGTATTCTACTGATCACAACCCTCTGAGCTCTGCCATTCAGCCAGTTTGTATGTAGTAAATGGAATTTTAAAGTACTTGTAGGTAGCGCAGCATAATGTCACTTTTTTCGAGTTTGTTGTAGTTCTCCTGGGTTTCCCCTTGATTTAGGAATATCATGTTTTATTGTTGTTAGTATTGTGACTTGACTGATAGAAAAGCTATTGGCAATTTTCATTCAGTTACATCAAAAATTATGATAAATATAAGTGTAAATATGGTTGGTCTTGTATCTATGAAAAGGTCAGAAGGGACCCTGTGGAAATGAAACTGACTCTCTGTATAATGCACTATAGAAGCAGATGGCATTTGTGAAGGAAGGCTAATCCAGATTCTTATTGTTAAGTGCTGTAAGTGATAAATTGGGACAAATTTTTATTTTTCTGCATTTTATTAAGGGTAAAGAGCCATTTTTAAAAAGTTCTTACTGTTTTAGACTTAAATATTTCACCTTTAAATACAGCTCATAAAGCTAAAGGTGTAGTTCAGCTTGATAAGTCCAGAAGAACCTCAAGTGAAATAATTTGCCTTTGTTAAGTGAGCATATCTCATTGATTACACACCAACAGTTATGTAATACAAGCAGGGACAATTAAACTAGGTAGATTTAAACTATTTTATTATATTGAACTATATTATGTGATTTGTGGAAAGAACATGACACATTTAGTGTAGTAATAATAATTTTCCAACACACAAGTCATTTAAATGGAGATAGATATAATAATAATCAGGAAAAGTGGCTTTCTTAAAACTCATACTCCATTTCCGTTTCACTGCCTGGAGCTTATGAGGGATGACATTTCAACATCCTTTTTCATGGCCTTTTCAGGAATAAAGTGGCATCTCATTAAGATAAGTAGAATATTCTGCAATGAGTAAATTATGGTCATTTCTGGGACAACGCAGGTATGGAGAAGATGTTCTAACCTTTTGTATGTTTCTTACTATTGAGAAGCTGACTCAAGACTATGGTAATTGTCTTTTATCATGAGGTTTTGAATAGCATTTCTCTGAGGTTATTTCTATGACATTGTTTGGATCACAAAGTAAGGAAAAGAACTGGAGTGATGTCCTGGTATCCTAGTTTCAGCCAGGACAGGGTTAATTTTTACACTAGCCAGGAGGAGTCATGGCCAGGATCCTGATGTTATTCGATACCATCTCATGTCATTTCAAGGGGCAGGGGAAAGGTAATCTCTCTTCCTTTTGAGGAGAAGGGTGCTCCGTCTGGTGGAGAAAATGTGGCAGCAGAGAGATGATTGGTATATGTTTATGGTCACAGCCTTTCCATGTAAATAATTTCTTTGTCTTGTACCTTCAGTTATTAATATTGTTGCTGTTACTGTTTGTTTTCTTATCTCATTGCTATTTCCAACAAATTGTTCTTATCTCAACCCATGATCTTTGCCAACAGGAAGGGAAAGGGAAGAGAGCAGCAATGAGGTTTTGGTGGCAGTACTAAATTGGAGAATACCGTTCCTAAACTACGACACCTGGCCATTGAAAATCTACAGAAATCTGAAGCTGGGAGTAAACAGATTTGAATTTCTAAGGAATGGGCATCCGTATTCCAGAGTATCAAAGTCACAGTTGTGTTTAGACATACTTGACTTGTGAGCAGTGTAGTAATTGTTTGAAGCATGTTATTTTTTTAAAAGGGAAACAGAAGTGGGATTCATTTTTTATGCAGCACAAAAATGGGCTATGGAGGAATTGTTTCCTGCTGCCCTCACTTTGAGGCTTATAAAAGAGAGGACACTTGCAAATAATAAATTGGACTTCTTTTTATCCTTCTATAGGGAGAAACCAAGAATTTCTGAATTCTTGCTGTTTGGTACCTGCGGAGACACCAAACTGTATTGTTCAGGTTATTGTAGTAAGAACATGGATTGTCATTACATATCAAATATAAACCACTTTTTCATCCTTATCCTCTCCCTTTACAAATCTATGGATAGATATATTTAAATATTATGCATTCACAAGATGTCTTTAAGAGATGTTGTCTTGAAAAGAATAGAAATCACAGATAAAGCAATACCTCTTTACAAAGGCAAATGCAAATTTTTCTTCATAATACTTGAGAAATGTTCTTCTCTTACTGAAAGATCTGAGGCCTGTGAATACAAAACAACCTTTCCTTTATGAACCTCTACAGTGGGAATTTCAAACCTAAGATTAAAGTGTTTCATTCAGATTCTTCGTGTTAGAGCTAATCTTCACAAATATAGTGTACTTTTTACTTCCAAGGTAGAAGTTGTACACTTTCCCTTAGAAAAAAAAAAATAAATTACAGCAGCCACTTAGTAGTTTCCACTTAATCCACTGTAGAAATATGTATCTTTATCAAATAATATTTTTCTCACAAACAATCATGACAGGAGTTACTCTATGTAAAAACATATACTGTCTTTTTCTAGTCATTAAGAAGGGAAAAACAAGGCATGGTGATATTACCTAACTGATTTGCTAGAAAGTAGCTGTCCCCAGAAAGGCAAATCACACAAGCTGATTGCAATAATTAATTTAATCATGGAAGATGCAGTATTTGAATTTTGTTAGACTATGATTATGTATTGTCTAGAACACTGTAAAAGAAACGCTGCAGTGGAAGAGAATAGGTTTGTACCTACAAGCAGAAGACTGGAATTCAACTTGCAAATATTTTTTATGCATCTTTGCCTAAATTTGTAAATATTAAAACATACAAACAGTTGCAAAAACCATCTAGCCAAGCATCCATGCCAGTGGAAACTTTGTCTACAGATTTTTTACAAGCTACCATAGTATCAGATATACTTTTTCTTGGCTCTGGCAAGTGCTTTAATAGTAGCTGTAGTTCTTAGGATCAGGCGGAATAGGTGCCGGTTCAGTTCAAGGGAATTATGCAGATAAAAGATTTCACCTGGGGATAAACTAATGCATATAGGAGAAAAGGCTATGTCTCCATTAGCACGTAGTGCTGGTTAATAGAAGTGGTCTGCACAGAGAAACAGTTGGCCCTGAGGACCTGTCAGCCATGTTATAATCATCTTAGAGGTGATGAAAAATAACTCTTGTCTGATATGCACTTGAACTCTATTTTCCAGTTTAGTTTTATACAGAAGAAGCATGGTGAGGGCACTTCTAGGACTCTCCACAGTGCCAACAAAAGTGCAGCAGGTGATGGTAAGCATGAGGTTTAATTCAAAAGTGCAGTCCTCAGATTTTCTAAAATGCTAGTATAGATGCACTTTGTTTCAGTTTTTACTGTGTGCTGGCGAGATCTGGTTAATTATGCTCTGTAAAACTGGGATATGTGGGTGTTAATTTACCAGAAAAAAAACTTCTGCTAATCCTTTTATAACCTTATGAGAAGGCAAAGAAAACCCAATAAAATCAAAGGTTCAGTTTTTCCCTAGAAAAGGTGAATTTATTGGGTAACTGCCAAAGATATAAAATAAGCTGCTCCTTAGTATATCCGGGAACACTTGTACATAGCACTATAGACTTATATTTTGCAGATCTAGTGAACTTTTTACCTCTGGCAATCTAAAAGAATCTATAATCTGGTGCTACAGTGAACCACACAGTTTGTAAATCTATGTTTGTGGAAGTTCCTATTGAACTCAACCAGACTTATTGTGTTGAAACAGTGAACTGTGCTATTTGTGAACGAGACCAGACTTAGAGTGTAATCTACACTATTTGTGCATCTGAGATCTTATTAAATGTGACTAGAGTATATAGTGCTGCATTATGTCTAATTAGGTGCCTGCACCCAGCCCTTCTGATCTCTGGGGACCAGCTGGAGAGCAAGAGGGTTTGTTTTCTGTCAAATTTCTATGCTCTTTACATTATGCTTAGGCATCTGGACTCTCAGGATGTCATAAAACTGTTAAAGGTCTTCTACAGATAAGACCTATACGTTTCTAAGGTTGATTTTGACTCTTTTCTTCTACTACTAGAACGCCCCCTAAAAACTTGGATCTTGAATTTTCTACTTTGTGCTAGGCAAAGTAGCATGCCCTCTTAAAGCCTCAGGCAAATGCCAAAAGCTGGTTTTTAGATGTGGGATTTTGAATGCAGAAGTTCTCAAAATGAGTCTTCTGATTTCTTGGAAAGAGCTAGGTCTTTCTAAATTGAATACAAACCTTGGGCTCAGCGTGCTTGAGTCAGTGCCAGTCCCATTTACTATGGTGCCTCAAGAGTCCTTGTCTGTACCCAGAAAGATCAGTTGGCAATTAAAAGCAAACAAACAAAACTGTCCAAACCAAGACTACACATTTCATACTCAGAGTATGAAAATAATTATATATAAGCTCAAATCTTTAGCTGAAAACTGTTTTAAACTTCATTTTTTCACAGATGCTCTCTTGGCAAGTAGACTCAGTAAAATGAATATTAATGAGGTATGTTTACTGTTTTCAAGCACACGACCAAAGGAATATGATATTGTATCTACAAAACTGATATAGTTTTCTTGTTGCTAAATTAGTTAGTAAAATACTCTCAACAAAGATATATGCTGCTTGTCAACAGAGTGGTTCTTGTGAGTGAAGATTGGCAGCTGTCTTGGCCACAGCAATCACAGAGCAATAGAGTTTAAAATGCCTGTTGCCAGCAAAACTTCAACTCTGGAAATAAGGAGAGCCAACTCCAGGCTGCTCAGGGAATTAGTAAGTAAGGTCCCCTGGAAAAATGGTTTTGCAGGTGCTGAGATCCATCAGTGCTGGTCACTTTTTAAATTTCACCTCCTAAAGGCGCAGTAGCAAGCAATTCTTAAGAGTCAGAAGTCAAGCAGATGAAGCAAAAGGCTGGCTTGACTGAACAGGGATCTTTCCCTTGGAAATAAGGCAAAAAAGGAAGGTGTATGCCCAGCGGAAGCAAGGTCAAGTAACATGGGGAGAAGTCAGAGATGCTGCTTGCCACTGTAGGGAGAAAATTCATGTGGTTCTACAGTGCTCCACTTTAGGCCCTGTGCTGTTCAACATCTTCATAAATGACTTGAATGCAGGACTGGAGGGGATACTAAGCAAGTTTGCAGATGACACAAAATCAGGAGGAGCTGTTGACTCCTTCAAAGGCAGGGAGGCCCTGCAGAGAGACCTTCACAAATTAGAGGACTGAGTAATCACCAACCATATGATGTTTAACAAGGGAAAGTACCTGATTCTGCCCCTGGGATGGGGCAACCCTGGATGCACATCCAGACTGGGGAATGAGATGCTGGAAAGCAGTGCTGCAGAAAGGGACCTGGGGGTCCTGGCTGATGGCAGTTTGAATATGAATCATCAGTGCCCTGGCAGCCAGCAAGGCCAACCTTGTCCTGGGGAAAAGCAGGACAGAAACCATGTCAGGAAAAGCATTGCCAGCTGATCGAGAGAGGGGATTGTCCTGCTCTGCTCTGCACTGGTGTGGCCTCACCTTGAATATTGTGTGCAGTTTTGGGCACCACAACATAAGAAAAATATTGAGCTATTCGAGTGTCCAAAGGAAGGCAATTAAGATGGTGCATGGTCTTGAGGGGAAGCCATATGAGGAGTGGCTGAGGTCACTTGGTCTGTTCAGCCTGGAGAAAAGGACAGTCTACAACTTCCTTGTGAGGAGAAGAGGAGGGGCAGGCACTGATCTCTTCTCTGTGGTGACCAGTGACAGAATCCAAGGTAGCATCATGAACCTGTCAGGGGAGGTTTAGGTTGGATATTAGGAAAAGATTTTTCAGAGAGTGGCTGGCCACTGGAACAGAGTCCCCAGGGAAGTGGTCACAGCAGCAAGCCTGTTGGAGTTCAAGAGGAGTTGGAGGATACCCTCAGGGACATGGTGTGACTCTTGGAGATGGTCCAGTGCAGGGCCGGGTGCTGTACTCGATGATCCTTGTGAATCCCTTCCAATTCAGCATGTTCTGTGATTCCGTGACTCTGTGAAATAGCAAATAAGAGCTTCATAAATATTTATGTGGAGTCTTGGTGCAGTATTACAGATTAAATGGTAATATTAGTATATACTTTTTCTATTGTTTTCTACTGACTGTATTAAAACAAGACTACTATATATTAAAAATGAGACAATACCATTTTGATGAACTCGGCATTTCTTCAAAAGAAAGCAAAATTTGGTATATTTCCAATTTATGCTAAATTGCAATAAGGTAGCTAAGCTGGCTCGTTTGCTTTGTGTGATGTGAAATTTTAAGGTTTATGTCTTTGTAGTATGGCTGATGTCATTAGGGACCTAGGAGGAGAGGCTGAGAGAGCTGGGACTGCTTAGCCATGGCAGAGAGATTGGAACTAGAATATCTTTAAGATACCTTCCAGCTCCAGCCATTCTATGGTTCCATGATTCTATGACGTGTAAGAGCTGGGAACTTCCCAAGAACACGGTTGATATGCAAGGTTTTTTTGCTGTCCCTATGTCACCAATTATGACATAGTAGATCTTCCTACATGCTCAAGCAGAAACTCCTGCCTGTGGCTTAAGAAATGTCTGCCACCAGAATGCCAGCACACATATGCAGAGCTCTCTGAAGGGGATAATTTTCCTTTTACTATATAAGGGCACTTCCAATCATGACCACTCTCCTGTCTTCTATGATTGCCCTGTTGCCTGTAATGATACTCATTTTTGGCTTGATTGCTGTGTTCTGTGTCCTGCTTTTCGACACAAGACCTGCTCGTGGGGGAACAAAGATAGTCAGGAAGTGCAATAAATCAGGAAAGACTGAATATTACATCTATAATGTAGTCACCAACCCAAATGCAACTCAAGAAGGTACTGAATTTGATACAGCTGATTTACTAGTCAAGCTGGCCAAGGAGATCGTTTCTGATTCCAATGTGGTGGGTACCAGGATTTTTATTATTACTGTTATTATTACCATTTCATCTTCACCATCATAATTATCAATTTTTGTTTTGTTGTTGTTCCATGGTCAATTTCAAGTAGAGTTTAACTGTAGTTTTAATTCATCTTGATAGGTAGGACAAACAAAGGGATAGCCCTACTGAAAGGAGTGGAAGTTTTTTGTAATGCTTATAAGCTGAGTTCTAGAAGTACTTAAAAATGTCGTATATTGATTATATATTGCAAGCCTTTGCAAATAGTTCATCAGCTTTGAGAAGAAAGTGAGTTGGAAGATTTCAGATATACCTCTTGAAAGACATTAATAAATTTTAAGTTATAATATAATATATTATATAATAATATATGTTTTATAGTTTTTTGAACCTGAAAATGTCAAAGGATGGTAAAAAACCCCAAACTTATGGGCAACATGAATTCTCACTTAAAAGTCCTTTCATGTTACTCTCTATTGTATTACTATTTTTGTTGTTTTTTATTTTAGTGATGTAAAATATTCTTTTTTTTTTAATTTTATGACTGTAAATAGAAGATCTGAGGTATTCTACAGGTGTTTGAGATGGTGTTAACTTGAAAACTATGCATAACTTTATAGAAATGGGTGATTTTCTCATCAGTATTTCTCCCTTTGGTGAAATTCAGAAAGGAAATAATTTTGAAAATTATAATATTGTTTTGTTTGTGAGCTGTAACTTAGTTCTGTTCCAAAAAGGAGTTCAGGCCTTGCCAATGCATTACATAAAATAATTTGAATAGTGAAATTTGTATTTAAATTTCTGAATATGAAGGCAAGACTGACAAGGTAGAGTTGGTTTGTATGTTTAAAGGATTTGTAATGGATGAAAATGTTCTGTGCTAATCTCATGTATTTTTTACATGTATATATACGTAAACTTAGACATATATATCATGTATTTGTATATATACCCTGAAACACGGCTTTTTTAGATGACAGGTTAGTCTATTCAGCTCTAGAATTTAATTTTTTTTTTTACTACTTACAAAATAGATGTTTATTTGCCCCTTCTAATAATCCTTCCATAAATCTGCTCTATTTTAATTCCTTTTATTTTAGTTGTTCTTTATATATTACTAATTTCTGGTCAAAAAAAAAAGTGGTGATATTTGTATTGTCAACATTATGATTATCACCAAAAAATGGTACTGTTTATGTTTAGTGAAAACTTAAAAGTCTGCAGTTCTTTGTGGCATAAATTCACTTGGACTTCATCTACCGGGCTTCAGAGGTTATATCATCTTTTAATCTGGACCCTTCTTGCTCAGAGTTACAGATCAGGGAAAGAATGCAAATCTGCAAATATATATGTGCACATGCATATGCATGTGTGTACATACATATATGTATACTGCAGGTGCTGGGGTCCATCAGTGCTGGTCACTTTTTAAATTTCACCTCCTAAGGGTGCAGTAGCAAGCAATTCTTGAGAGTCAGGGGTAAAGCAGATGAAGCAGAAGGCTGGCTTGACTGAACAGGGATCTTTCCCTTGGAAATAAGGCAAAAAAGGAAGGTGTATGCCCAGCGGAAGCAAGGTCAAGTAACATGGGGAGAAGTCAGAGATGCTGCTTGCCACTGTAGGGAGAAAATTCGTGTGGCCAAAGCTCAGCTGGGGTTGAAGTTGACCAGAAATGTAAGGGACAATAAAAAGAGGTTTTTCAAACATATTAATGGCAATAAGCCCTATAGAAATATCATCAGCCCATTACAGAATGAGAATGACCACCTCACAAACAGGGACAGAGACAAGGCAGAGGCATTTAATGCTTTCTTTGCCTCTGCAGCTCCAGATGCATGTCCAGACTGGGGAATGAAATGCTGGAAAGCAATGCTGCAGAAAGGGACTTGGGGGTCCTGGTCGATGTCAAGTTGAATATGAGTCAGCAGTGCCCTGGCAGCCAGGAGGGCCAACCTTGTCCTGGGGGGCATCAGGCAAAGCATCACCAGGCAGTTGAGGGAGGGGTTTGTCTTGTTCTGCTCTGCACTGGGGCGGGGTCCCCTAGAATATTGTGTGCGGTTTTGGGCACCACAATGTAAGAAAGATATTAACCTCTTAGAGAGTGTCCAAAGGAGGGCAATAAAGATGGTGCAGGGTCTTTAGGGGAAGCCATATGAGGAGTGGCTGAGGTCACTTGGTCTGGAGACGAGTAGACTGAGGGGAGACCTCAATGTAGTTATAACTTCCTCGTGAGGGAAAGAGGAGGGACAGGCACTGATCTCTTGTCTGTAGTGACCAGTGACAGGACCCGAGGGAATGGCCTGAAGTTGTGTCAGGAAAGGTTTAGGTTGGATATTAGAGAAAGGTTTTTCACCCAGAGGGTGGTTGGGTGTTGGAACAGGCTCCCTGGGGAAGTGGTCACAGCACAAAGCCTAGGAGAGTTCAAGAAGCATTTGAATGATACTCTCAGGTAGATGGTGTGACTCTTGGGGATGGTCCAATGCAGGGCCAAGAGCTGGACTCAATGATCCTTGTGTGTCCCTTCCAATGATATCAAAGCATTTTACCCAAAACAAACACAATGAGGAAATCCAAGCACAAAATATTTATTGCAAAGCTATCTAATAGTACTGTCAATAAACCAAATTTTCACCAGAATGAGAAAGTATTAGGCTACTTCTCCTACTGAGAAACCTGTAAAATGTGCTTCTGTCTGTTTAACATAGATGTATATTTTTATTTTTATCTCATTTTCTCTATAGCATCTATCTACTGATTCAGAACATACTAACACAGAACATAACTTATTGCAGGAAGCCCCCATTTCATACTGGGTTCCAGAGATGGTAGTTGCACTCCATGCGCATAATAAAGCTGTCTTTTCTCAAAGGTCTTGCAGTGTGTAAACTTTGAACAGATATCATTTTTAGGTACTGCTGTTTTCTATAACAATGCATTGTGAAAAATAATGATGAAGTTAAATCTTTTCACTCTTAGAACCATTAGTGGTAATATAAGTCCCTTAGACAAACAACAGAAATACTGTTTCTGGTCCATTTAAAACTGCTGAGTACATTATGAAAATGAATAGGAGAAAATTAATCTGCAACAGTAGGTGGTAACTTTGCAAAGTAATCTCACTTCTCCGCGTTTCTGTTGCACAGAACTCTATAGATAAAAGAAAGAAGGGGAAAATAGCTTGTTATTATGTAAGTGGGAATAGTTTGTTTGTTTGCTGGTATACACTATCTAAATATTAACCAGAGATTTGCAGAGACTGCAAGAGCTCTTTCTGATCTTTATGGTTTTTTGTATGGGCAAAACCAGATATGGCAGAAACCAGTTGTGGATTGGATTTTCAGATGCTAGCACAGTATTAATTAGAGTAGGTAGAACCATGAGATAGTGACCAACCTGATATCTTTTAAGTGAAAATAACTGAGGTGGGGAATATAACTTCTGTTACCAATACTTACCAGACTGTTTTCCACCCTCTTAGAAATGGATGCTAATATTACCTTTTGATTAGAACTGTAAACATGACTATATTTTGAGAACCGACAATAAATTTTGCTAGGACAGGTAAGTGCTCCTCTCCTGGGTCATTATCACCAGAATACTGGGATGAACCTGTTCTTTATTAAGACCTCAGACTTAATTAACTTAAATTCATTTGTTTTCACTTACAAAGTATCTGAAGATCTCTCCAAAAAAGCGGATCTTGCCTGGCACCTCATCAGAAGAGGATCCCAGCCACAATACATGGCATGTTCAAATGAAAACTAATGCCCTGGAGGACAGCAGTTCAGATGAGGAAAGTTGTGTTTTGACTTGTGAAAAGGTGAATGACAACTGCATCTTAATGACATACACTGAGCAAAATGAACCCCCTGTCCAGAACTTGCAGGACATTTTACAGTTCCTCCTGGAGACATTTTGTGGCACTTCCCAGAAGACAGATTATGTGAGATCCACCAACGTCGGTAGAAACAGAAAGACCAAGAGGGCGGCAAAATCCAAGCCAAGAAGGCAGCAAAAGCGAAGCCAAAGAGAGTGAGCCTACCCTGTTATCAGCTTGGCAACTTGCCCTTCCACAGCATTCAGTGCAAAGAACCTGCTCTTCTTCGTCACCTAAGAACTAAGCTTTCTGGTGTGTTTCTCATTGCTTCATTAAAAATTCACTATGTTTAACACTCATGGAATTTACTTATAGCTTTTTGTGTTTAAAAGTAATACACTCACATTGTATAATTGACAACCAAATTCATTGTTTTAACTACAGTGAAGAGGAAGCTATGGGAAAGTAAATGTTTTTATTTTTACTTTTCCTTTTGAGAAGTAGAAATACTGAAGGAAAAAAGGATTTTCTCTTAGTTTTAAAAAATTTAAGTCTCTTCTACTAATTGATACCTGGACAAACATTCCCACTGCTGGGGGAAGTAGCTGACAATTATTTTTAAGCCTACGTTTACTGTTGTAACATTAAGATAACATGCACCTGTTACTTTCTACTTGGATAAACTATTGCTGTGTCTGAAGGCAAGCTTAATTTTTGTGCATTCCAATTTAGCTATGGAGAAGCTGTGCTGTGAATAAGTGGTTAGGCCACTTAAGGATCACCATTAAAGGTGCACTTCAGTAGGGTTCAGTGGCAAGGCTGACTCTATTATTTACTGCATAGATGAAGTATACATAAGAAAATCAGATTAAAATCAGTTTAGAAAGATTTACATGGAGACTGGTTTTGGCAGGATGGTCTACCCCAATAAGGCCTAGAATCCAGTCAGAGAATGCATACAATGCAAGCTATCCTGCAAGTTATCTGTGGTGAGCTACAGCTGGCTCCAGCCTAGTTCACCAACCTTCAAACACACATCCTGCTTTTTGACACAGGATTTCACAGATAAGCTGCTTACTGACCTGTAAAACTATGACTACCAGTCCATCACTTTGTAACTCTAAAAGCTGTATCTGACTTTCATATGGCAGATTCTTCCACATACTTACTTGAAGTGTAGAGCTTCTGCCGTGAAGCAGGGATGTCTCTTCATGGTTACTCCCCAGGGCGCAAGAGAAAGAGAAATCTGCCTGCTATCTCGTATGGTATCTCTCTGTATCTCTACTTAATGATTTTTTCTTTTGCTAGCTTTGATGCAATTGCTTTAATAGAATTGCTTTGATACAGTGCACTATACTACTTAATGTTGTATTATACTCTACTAGTAGGTTTTTAGCTTTTACACTGTGTAATAAATAACTTTGATTAAGATCTTTTGTCTGTTCGCTTGTCTGTCTTTTCTTTTATCATAATAAATAATTTATTTTATATAAATATATCCTGTTTGCCATCATTAAAACCTGTGAGACAAAGTGATTTAATTACGCCTCTCTAATTCCTTAAATTTAAACTGTTGACACAATTTGAGTCTAAGATAGGATTCAGCCACACCTGGACCCTTTTCTGAGAGGGAGTTTAGAAAGCAAGGGAGTCCTTTCTGCACCTTGTGATTCAACGGGAGGGCTTCTTTTATAACTCTGTCTAAGCTTTCCACTCCCACCTGCGACACTGGTGATGCAAGAGGGTAAGGGTGCAAAGGATATGGATAAAAATGCAAGGGAGCAAATGGGTTTAGCAGCACTTAAGCAATGATTAATTTAACATAAGGTTATTCAATAGAATTTGCTACAGTTATAACTGACTTAATTATAGATTCATAATAACCTTCATACCATAATAAATTGCCATACACACACAAAGGCAAAATGATGTATACATCTGTATCTATGTGTGTAAAGATACCTATCAACAAAATTTGATCAAACAAAAAGATACCTATGAACAAAATTTTCCCTTGTGTTCAGTGAAATACACCAAATCCCTCAACATTTCTCAACAGCCATTGGGTTGCACCTTTAAGAGTGTGTGTGTGTGTGTGCGTACGCTTTATCCACCTAGGCCTCATCGTCAGCAGCAATCTTTCGAGTATGGTAACTTGAGGGTCCAGAGCTCTGAGAGGTATCCCATTCATAGGGAGTTGCTGGTGCAGCCCACTTTTCCAGGAGAGCTCAAAGGGCCTTACCTAGGACTGCTCTTCATAGGGTCACAAGATGACTGGCTTCAGTAAGTTTCCATCCAGGCCATAACCCAAGTTGGTAGCTACTGTAGTTTCCAAGCCATTTGGAAATAATTTCCAAAACTCCAGCAGCAATGGTGCTGTTCCACTTGGGCTATGATTCAGGTAGGCAATGTTGCAAAGCTGTTAGGGCATGGCTGATTAGCCTTCGTTTTCCACCTTGGTTGGACAGCTGATGTTCCTGTTACAGTCAGTGTTCCCACCTGTATCATGTAAGACCAGCTGGTGTGGTCAGAGATGCTTCATCACCCAACTGGTACAGTAAAGGGGCAGTTTAATAATCATCTTATTCAGTCAAGGCTGAGATCGTAGAACAGACTTGAAGGTAGGAGGAATGCACCACCACAAGCTTAAGAGGCAAAGTGGCAAATAGTCCAGTTTATATTTTGGAAGAGGGATGTGCAGGGGTTGAACTGCACTCCTGCGAATTGCAGATGGCTTGGCATGAGATTTAGTCTTGTCGAATGTCCAAAATCTAGTTTTAGGCATAAGCATATAAATTTCATTTATTCATTTCATTGTTTAGAATATTTCAGCAAATCAGTGAATTATGGGCCAGATCTGCAGCTGGTGGGAAATGGACGCATTCCACTAACTTCAGTGAAGAGGCATTTGTCTGTATTGTCTGAAGCTGTGTTACAATACATTTATAAGCACAAATAGACAAAGCTTGAAATGAAGTTGAAGAAGAAATACCAACATTTTCATGGTCCTGCTTTTCAATTTACCTATATAAAATTGCCATTCAAATGCCTTGTTAAGTAACTGAGTGCTAATTTGAAATTCTAAATATCTCGTCAAATGAATAGGTACAAATTTAATGTTTTAACTTCATAAATTGGGGCTTCTGTTACATTTTTCATTCTAGTTGTGTATAGAATGGAATTGGAATAGAGAAAACTAAACAGTGTTTGTGGTGAACTAGAGATGGATGACAGGAGATTTATGTCTACATTAGAGGCTTGCTTGCACGTAGACTTGTGTGGAGGAGTCATTATTTCCCTAATTTATGTGCAATTGAAATTTTTGTAGGCATGCTTAATTAATTTACACTTCATTGCCTCATACAAAGTAGGGCTTTTCCCCTCCAGAAATCCATTTTCTTTCTTTGGATCCTATGAAAAAATAGAAGATTCCACGGTGAGTTTCAGAGCAGTGGGCTTTTGATGTAGCAGTTTTACCATCCAACCAGCTCCAATTTTGAAATACCTTGTGAATTTCAGGAGTAGTCTGCAGTTTGTGAAATGACAGTTTGCTATTTCTGTAACTTTAAGATGGTGTTTGGTAATACAAGAGTGCCTCCCATTAACTCAAACATTCATGATGAGGAGGTAGCCTTTCAGTGCACAGAATCTGATTTAGGTGAGGCTTCAGCAGTGTTTATCTTCCTGGCTGGGATTTCCGTTGTTAAATATCTTTTGAGTTATTCCCTCTTCAGAATCCAGGGCTACACACGCAAAGTCTGGAGCTGAAAAAAAGAAGTTCCAGACAATAAAAGAGATACTCCTGGGACACAGAAGTATGGCCAAGGACTGCCACAGTCTGACATATATTCAATGCAGTAGTTTGCCCTCTGTAAGCAACACTGTACGTGGAAATTCAGAAATATCAGCTGGAAGTTTTTTGCTGACTGAGCTCATGAACTTCCTTTACATTTAACATGTTCTTGGGCACTTCCTAGTTCTGAGATTCTACAACATCGCTTGCTGATAAAATTGAACATCTTCTTTTTAAGCCATATGTTTCCTTATTGGAGACTAGCTTCATCAGCTTTTTCACCCTAAATACCTTGTCATGAGAATGTATATTGCCCTTAAATTAATGAAGAACTCATGGAGTTTCATCAGCCTCATGACTGGCCATTAGAGCAGTTCTGCAGGGCTCCATTTTAGGTCCAGTGCTCTTCAACATCCTCATAAATTAGTTGGATGCAGGACCCACAGGTATACTAAGTAAATTTATCAACGATACTAAACTGGGAGGAGCTATTGACTCCTTCAAGGGCAGTGAGGCCCTCGACAAATTAGAAGTCTAGAAGTTCATCAGTTGTGTGAAGTTTAATAAGGTCAAGTGCAGGATTCTGTACCTGGGACAAGGCAATCCTAGTTGTGTGTCTAAACTAGGGAACAAGATACTGGAGAGCAGCACTGTGGAAAGGGACCTGGGCATCCTGGTTGACAGCAAGTTGAATATGAATCATTAGTGCCCTGGCAGCCAGGAGGGCCAATCATGTCCTGGGGGCATTGCCAACAGGTCAGAGGAGGTGATTGTCCTCATTGCAGTCTTCAACATCCTCCTGAGGGGAAGGGGAGGGGCAGGCACTGATCTCTTCTCTGTGGAGACCGGTGACAGAACCTGAGGAGGTGGTGTGAAGATCTGTTGGGTGTTTAGTTTAGATATCAGGGAAAGGTTCTTCATCCAGAAGGTGAAGCTGGTCCAGTTGGACACTGGAACAGGCTCAACAGAGAAGCTAATCACAGTACCACACCTGCCAGAAGCATTTGGACAATGTACTCAGGCATATGGTGTGATTCTTGGGGCTATCCTGCTCAGGGTCAGGAGTTGGCTTTTGATGATCCTTGTATATCTCTTCCAACTCAGGATATTCTATGAAACTATAATGCATGTGAGATATACTTACATTAGCTGTAGGTTCTTCTCATTGTAGCGTGATTACATTTTTTTTGTGACAGGTAGAGGGACAATGCTGTTTGCTCTGGAGTGGCACTATCTTGCTTCCATTCTATTACTAGGACCTGCTAAATATTTATATACCTTTTAATCTAAAAAAAAAATGTTTTTTTTTCTTTAAATGCTTTTTGTCTTTTTTTGACCCTCTATCATTGAAGGCTATTTGCATCATTTAAAAGACTCTCGTATGAGCTTTCAGATTCCAATCTCTGTGAAAAGAAAAAAAAAGTGCCGGAAAATCGAAAGGATTCTTGAATAAAAATCTTATTTTAACATTAAAGGTCTTCTCAGATTTCTGGGAAAGATGCTACTCCAGTTCTTTTTGTTTGCAGTAATTCCTGGGAAAATGATAGTTTAGATTGATTGCTAGGTTATTTAAATTC
This sequence comes from Pseudopipra pipra, assembly GCF_036250125.1. Taxonomy (NCBI): domain Eukaryota; kingdom Metazoa; phylum Chordata; class Aves; order Passeriformes; family Pipridae; genus Pseudopipra; species Pseudopipra pipra. Next base: position 50,287,923 of record NC_087552.1, read on the forward strand.
CTGAGCAATCAAATTAGTGTGGAATAGATGCTTTGTTTCCCTTTAATTTTAAAACATTTTCTAATATTAAGATGAATTACTTTGCTCCTCTAGAAACATTTTGAAACTCAGGGAAGACCATGTATACAAAAGTTTTAACAAGTACTTAAACCCGTTAAAAATCAGTCCACACCAACTGTTTTAATGATTTGGTTCACTGTCAGGGTGAAATTAAATGAGAAATCTCACATTGCAGTCTTTCATATTTATGGTTGATCTAACCTATCAAGCCTTCTCAGGCCTGTGTTGACTACCTTCTCAGCACTTTACCATCTCAGTTTTATGTAGCTGGAGAAATACTGTTTTGCATGTCTTCCCCACACTACCCTAAACTACTCACTCTCAGCCTGTCTCATCTGTTCCAGCAACCTTTAGATAGCTGACAGGTGTCTTGGTATCTCATTATCTTTAGCTTCCTCATTTTGCATTTCCTCCTTTACAATTCCTCCTCCTTGCCAGAAACTGTCAAGCAAAATTAAGTGTTTGATCACAGAATCATAAAATCGTTAAGGTTGGAAAGACCTCTAACATCATTGAGTCCAACCATTGACCTCCCACTGCCTGGTCCATCGCTAAACCATGACCTTAAGCACATTATTAGTGTCATGACAGTTATGCACTCAGCATGCTGCAAAAACTCAAAATTTATTTAGTTTTTTTGGGGTTGGTGGTTTGTTTGTTTTAGTTTGTGATGTTTTGACTTCTTTTTCTTTTTGTAAGATATCTTTACTTAGGTAAGCAAAATGTCTGTTTTGAAACTTTCTCAGCTGTGGATAGACTTCAGTACAATGTTTGTCTCAAAAGTATACAGTATAGTAGGTGTAACAGCTTCTTACATCTCTTTATGTGAAGAAATGAATCCCATGCTGACTCCATAATTGCTTGTGTAAACTTAAAAGTATTTTTGGGGAGAGGTGGGTGGAAATCTGAAGAACTGAGAGGTTGTTGTCAGTGCTGGCAATGAATGATCAAAACCTCTGTTCCACTGAAAGATAAGGAAGAGGTGATACAGTCTCCTCCAGTGTGCTGTCTGACATACTAACCTGGTTTGCTTCTGATTGATACTCACTGCAGCAACAGAAAATTAAACACTGGTGGCTGAATATCTTGCTCATTCATCAGGATGTGGTGTGCAGAGATAGCCACTCTGGACTGTTCTCTACCCATGAATAATAAAATAATAAGCTCTTAGGAAAAAAAAAGTAACTTAATTTTACTCCAATAATAGAATAGTTACCCATTATTTAAAAAAAAAAAATCATAATTGTTGGTTAGCCACACTTGGAAATGGCCCCAAGGAAAATGAAGCCTGGTTCTTAATGACTGTTCTTCTTTCAAGAACAAAGTTTACCCGCTTTCTTAGAGCAATCTACTTTGCTCTGGTAGTATGTCAGTGTTTCCTTCAGTGACTTCAGGCTTCATTTTGCTTTCCTTCTCATTTGCTCAATACATGTAGACATGAACATATAACGTATCTCACAAAAACCCCCTTTCGCAAGAATCTAAAAAGACCCTGATGTGGGTCATTATAATAATTTTATGATAGTTATACCTCTTTCCTATCTCAGTGATTATTTTTGTTATTACGATAGATTAAAAGATTGAGGAGGTTAATTTAATGAAAGAAAAAGTTATTTACTGAAAGAATAATTGAAATCTAGATGGGATCTGATACTTTTGACAACAAAGGACTAATTCATAATGTCTAAGACCAACACTAGTAACAAAAAGAGCAAGCATTGGATAAAAGCTAAACTGTGGTAAGATGGCAAAACTGTAGGTATTGTTTTACCAACTTCCTAGAACAGGCACATCCAAATTTATCCTGATTTACAATATCTGATCCACAGAAAGAGATTCCTAATCACATCTATGTTTAATTAGGATCAGATAGTTTCAGAGAGGTTTTGAGCTTTGCCAGTTTGCAGAACATAGGACTTAGACTTTTCTTCATATCACAGAATATAAAGCCTTAGCTCTGACTTGGCTTAGTCATATACAGAGCAAAAACTACACTCTTTCTTCACTGTCCCTTCAGGCTTGATACTTTGACAGGATGTTAATAATCCATGCAGCTCTAAAGGGAATAGTAAGATTATTTCCAGCCTAAATGGCAAGCTTTGCCAGGACAAAGCCACTATTAGGGCTGTTAGGACTTGTAAACTTTAGTTGTCCTACAAGGTATGTATCTCATTCTGTTACAGAGGACTTTCTGCTTATCCTTCTCTGATTAATATTTTTTCTAATTCTCAAAGAATGTAAAAATGGAGCAAAGGTGTGCTTTTAAATTTTTTAATTTTTTTTTTAATCTTTACTCTTTTTATTATTTGCAATTGAGACTTTTTTAGTTTGTTTTCTTAGATAAAAAAACTACTTTGAGAACTTTTTACTTTGACTTTTATTATTTCTTCTCAAGGCTTAAAGATGCCACAGAAAGGTGGATGTTAGACAGATTAACCCCTAGTACAGTGCATTATCTCTTCTATTAGATAGTTGAAGGATGACTTGGTGAATTTATCTTGCAGCAATTACGCAGTCACCATTTGGGCAGTTAAAGCATTTTAGGAGGACTTCATGGACTTTTTCTCATAATACATCTACATTTTTGCACGATTCATGACATATCACATAATTTTACTCATTGATGGACAAATAGTTTTACCTGAATATTCATTTACTAATGTGTTGCCTGTCAAAAGAGTTGAAAAAGGTGTAAAATCTTATTGTGTAATCTCTGACATCTGCAAATCTCTAATAGATATTAGAGGTGCTATTGAACACTTATATAATGCAGCAACACTACTGATCATACTGTTATGACTTTGTCTTACTTATGATCATTATTCCATTTTTCTACATCTTTCCCTAAATCTGAGAGGGTGAGATGGTAGAAGGTGTAACCTTCAGCATGCACATCTACGAAACATTCAGCCAGCCAGTCTTCTCTCCCAACATGGCTCTTCTGGACTAAATGAGGTGAGTTTATGGCTTCTTAATTCTATTAGTTCACTTTATTCTAGGGTGGTTTAGTAGATACACTACTCTTCTATCCCAAGTATCTTTCTGTGTTTCATTTTCTTTTCCTGATGTATCTTAAATAAACTTGAGCTTAATGTATTATCTGAAAAGACTGGAAAAAATTCTCAGTTTTTATGTTCTCATTTAGGAAAAAGCAGGTGCTGTGTTCTGCTGTAATTTGGAGACTATAGAGCTAATCTAAAACACTGGAGTTGTTTTGCCTCCAATAATTTTCCTAACTCTAAAAGTTTACAGCAATGACAATCTTTGGGTCTTATTCTCTAAAGAATGTTGTAGGGAATACTTCAAAGTCATCTTCTTTCACCTGTTTCTGAATAGGGAGATGATTACCAGAAACGCACTTCCCCCTGAGTAGACTGTAGAATTTCACTGGTGACTTTGAAAGTCTCTGCAACTCTATACACAATGTCAGAATTGACTGACATTGGCTTTTAAAATAGATTTCCTTCTTGAAGGACAGAGCTGATAATTTTCCACAATAGGTGTTGCAGGTTAACCACAGTGGGCAGCTCAACCCTGCACAGATGCTTGCCCCAGTGCAACGGGGAAGAGAATGAGAAGTGTAAAAGTGAGAAAATCTGTGGATTGACATAAAAGCAGTCTGATAGACAAGCAAAAGCTGCTTGTGCAAACATAACTCCCAACTCCTCCTTTCCCCCAGATTTAAATGTTGAGCACAACCTCATGCAGTGTGAGGTTCGGTCATCTGGGGCCAGCTGCCCTGGCTTGTGTTTCCTCCCAGCTTGTGCACTCCAAACTACTCTTGTGGTGGGGCAGCATAAAAGCCCTGATGTCGTTCAGTCACTGCTCTGCAAGAGCTAAAACATCAGTGTGCTATCAACACTGTTTTGATCACACATCTGAAACACATCCCCATACCAGCTACTATGAAGGAAATTAACTGTCCCAGCCAAAACCAACACAACAGGTAGTAATTATTTTACCTCAAGAACCCATTTCTCTCATGAATACCTGATGTGTAACAGAATTCAGATGCAACTTTACACTGAGTAAAGCAAAGCTATAGAAGAAACCTGGAATGGAGATTGCCACTGAAGTTGTTATTATTTGATTGTTGTTGGGATCCCTATGCAAAAGTGGACAATTCTTCCTGGGACAGGAAGGATACTAGTGATCCTGAAGGATCCTGGTACCCTTCAGGATTCCAGGACTTCCTACCCAATAGCACAAATGCATGACTGGACATTAGCATACAGGAAAGTAATACCACACAGAAATTTTGTTGTTATGATGCTCCTAACAGAGACTATCAGTTAAAACATTGGTGTCGGTAACTACACTGAAAAAAAATTTTGGGCTGTATAAAGAGTGACATCTTGAACAGGGTATTGTTCCTAGGTGTTGGTGTCAGAGTTGCTCATGTGCTGAGAGCACTGATAAGATTGAAAGAAAATAGTTATTCTGGTTAGTTTGTTCATTCTGGAGGGAAACATCCAGAGCTGCAAACTGTAATTTCACTTTGAAATTTGAGTATCAAAGTCTGAGCTCTAAAGTTTTTGTTTGTGCTAACTAAGGTTGGTAAATTGCACACTAATTCATCTTTTGGTGTTATTTACACATTGGGTAATGATCAAATTGTTAATCTTAGACAAAATCTGCAATAAAATAACTTCCTCATTTTTCAATTTTTGACAAAACCAGTAAAAGGTGTAATAAAAGTCATATAAAAGAAAATTTTCCTATTGTTACTTGAATTTGTTGAATGGAATTATCTTTTCTTGAAAAAAAAATAGTTTGGATGGAAAACACGCTCTTCCCATGGAAATGCTTTTGACCAGTGGCTTCTCTTCTTCAATTATACATCAGAGTCTGCCTCAGGGTTTGAGTAACAATGACTTGTAAGACTCTGCAAGGTGAAAAGAGGATTCTTTCACTTACTGAGCCTAATGGAAACCGATTGCCCAGAGTTAGAGAATTTCTTTTTAAAATATCTTTTCTTCTTTAGACTTTTAATTGTTTCTGTCCACAACCTAAATCTGGCTGAAAAACATAAATTATGCAGTAAGGTCTCACTGTGTAACTTTATGATTCTGTACAATGGTATTTTTAAATAATAGTTCAAACTAATAGCAAAGTTGTTTTTATTCAAATATCTTCCTTTGGTGTGTCACACTATTATAAGTAACATTAATATTCAAACATAATACATTAATTTTACAGCAGGGATAAATCCTCATAAAGATTAAGTTCCTTAAAAGGGTTGCCACTTATCCTGCTCAATGCTACCATGAGTGCATTTTCAACTATATAGCTGTACGGTGACCCACACATCCTTTTATGTGTTTACAGGGTTTCCAGTCATGGGAAATTATTTTTATATTGTAATTGGGGAAACTGAGCTAAAAAGCATTGTGACACAATGAATATGGAACAGCAGAATTAATTTTTTTTCTGACTTTTGTTATATTCACATTAAAAAAACAAACCAAACAAAAAGAAAATAATGCCCCCAAAACCACCAGGAGCTGTCCTCATCAGGATAGGACTGACTGTGAACACCATCTGCCACCATGGGTAAAAATTGAAAGCAGCCATTTCAACAGGATACTAGAAGAGCTGTGCTTAAAACTAGGAGTAGTTTTGGGGTATAGTCTCATCTGGCTTGATTTTGGACATATTTCTGAGAGAAAGGAAAGATTATTTTGTTGAGCTTGACAGCTGTCATATGTGACTGCTGACTGATCTGAGGAAGATAATAATTTGTAGACCTGGCATATCATCAGGAATGGCAGTGAGTCAGTGTGTAAAGTCTGGCTTCTGGCCTCTTAGGATTTGGGACAGAATTGTAACACATCAGAGAAAACATACTTTATCACCTTTATTTTTTTTTTCATAAAGTAAGTATAAGCAAACAGTTCATTGTTAGGAACAAGCCAGTTCAGGACTTGACATTTTTAAACTGATAGAACTGAGTGAGAAAAACAAGTTAAATTAAGCAGAAAATGCTTCTGATAATTGGGGCCACGTAGACTTGACAAAATTAAATAAAGCTGAGATAATCTGAAAGCCTTTAGATTCTGAATAAAAGCTTTATTTTCCCTATAAGAAGTTAGTATTTCCTTTAAATGTAGTTTATCTTATCAGATCACTTTTGGTTTCAGTGCATTTATACCACTAACATTAACTTGCAAAAATCTGTAACAATTATTCCTTCTTCTTGGCTGAGCAGTGGGTAGCACAAACCTCAGGGAGGTATTACTAAAGACACCAAGTGGTATTGATTATATACTCTACATATGTGAAGAAGCATGTGGGAGGACTTAGTTGCCATAGTGCTCTATTGAAATAAGCAAACAGAATTTAGATTTCATTGCTGGCAGGGGAATTAGCTGGAAATTTAAAACCCACTAGGCTGTAAGATGGCTACTAGTAATCTGAAGTGAAATCTTGGTATTAATTTAAGTAAAATATTTTATCCTGCTCTTCAGGTCCAGAGAACTCCTGTATCTTGCATGATGTGCATTGTTCTGAACATCTGCCTCTCCCACATTCCTCCCTTCTCAAAAAGACTATGATAAAGCTAGAAGAAGTTCAGAGAGGGATAATAAAAAAATATTCGGGGCGTGATCAAATATATGAAATATTTTTTTAGAATGAATAGATGGGAAAACTAGGACTCCTTGCTTAGAAAAGTAATAGTGGAGGAAACAAGGTAATAACCTCTAAAAACATACACATCTTAGAAAAGATGCAGCTCACTATTTCTTCTGGTAAAAGAGCAAGGAGCCAGATGAACTATTGATAGACTTATGCAAAAGGAAATAAAGGAATTGCATCTATCTGTGATAGATATTTGAGCTATGAAGCTCCATAACATGACATACTGTGATTGTTAAAGGTTTCTGTGAGTTCAAAAAGCCATTATGCAAATCAATGAAATCCACAAAGACTATTAAATTCAGGCATATAACTTTTCGCAGAGTAAGTCCTTGAGCTGTAAAATATCGGAGGCTGGGAGAGTGTTCTGGGAAAACATTGTTGCCCATTTGGTCTGTCCTAGTATTTTTCCCCAGCATCTGTTCTTGACCACCATGGAGGGTAAGAAATGTTAAGCACAGGGACCTTTGGATCCAGGACAGACACTTCTATTTAATGAGGTTAATCCTGTTGCAAGAAGTCTTTTTGAGATTATAAAACTATAAAAAATATTAGAGTCATAGAATATTCTGAGTTGGAAGGGACCCACAAGGATCATAAAAGTCCAACTCTTATCCCTGCACAGGATAGCCCCAAGAGTCACACCACATGCCTGAGAACGTTGTCCAAATGTTTCTTGAACTTTGACAGGCTTGGTGCTGTGACCACTTCCCTGGGGAGCCTGTTCCAGTGACCAACCACACTCTAGGTGTAGAACCTTTCTCTAATATCCAGCCTAAACCTCTTGTGGCATAGCTTCATGAAGTTCCCTTAGGTCCTGTCACTGGTCACCACAGAAGAGATCAACGCCTGTCCCTCCTCTTCCCCTCACAAGGAAGTTGTAGAGTGCAATGAGGTCTTCCCTCAGTCTCCTCTTCTCCAGGCTGAACAATCAAGTGCCCTCAGCCACTCCTCATACAGCTTCCCCTCCAGGCCCTACCCCATCTTCATTGCCCTCCTTTGGATGCTCTCTAACAGCTTAATATCTTTCCTATATTGTGGTGCGCAAAACTACACACCATATTCCAGGTGAGGCCTCACCAGTGCAGAGCAGAGCAGGACAATCCCCTCCCTCGACTGGCTGGTGATGCTTTGCCTGATGCCTCCAGGACACAGTTGGCCCTCCTGGCTGCCAGGGCACTGCTGACTCATATTCAGCTTGCTGTTAATGAGGACTTCCAGGTACCTTTCCAGGACCGGGAAAAAAGAAGCCGTGAAAATATTGCCTCTGTATCCCTATTAGGTTGCCAAGTTACTATGTACTTCATTATCTACCTACAGAGACACTTGCACTTCTGAAAGGAAGGAGAAAAATAGGCCATTAGGCTAGAAATGCTAATCCAACAGCTCTCCTAAATTCCTAATTACAGCTGAGGATCAATTATTAATAATTTAGTACTTCAGGTAAATTATAGGACTGTGAACTGAGTGTCATACAATTCTTTTGGTTTATTAGTAATGAGAAGTACTTTAAAATCAAATGTGTAAGGCTAAAATATGGCATTTTCTGAGATATATCTGCTTAGGACATCACTGAAAAAAGAACAGTGAGGGAAATTAATTATTTTTGAAGAACCAAAAATCTCTATTTCCTATAAACATGTGATACTTTCCCCCCACCTCTTCCATATGCAGTCTTTGAATGTTTAAAAGACAAATTTTCTTTTCAGAATGCTCTCTGACCCAGAGACAGCCTGCTAGGTCACATAAGCAGCTTGGGTAATACACTGAAAGAAGTGTACTTTTTTTCTTTTAAAGCTTCACAGCATTTCAGAACATAAGGTATGATTCATTTTTCACTGCAAATTTCAGTTAGACAGACCCTTGCTATCTAATGATGAGGATTACCCTTCCTGCTACGATTCATCCTTGCTAGTGTCTCTCATTCATGGAAACCTAGAAAGGATTAGAACCCTTCCGTGTTTTACGTCTGGTTATCTGTCATGGTGTAACCCCCAGCTGGCAACTAAACACCACACAGCTGCTCACCACACTCCACTTCCCAGGTGGGATGGGGAGCAGAATCAGAAAGAAGGTACAACTCATAGATTGAGATAAGAACAGCTTAATACTTGAGATAAAATAAATTAAAATAAAAACAACAACAACAAATTCAATGAAAAGGGAGACAACAACAACAAAAAAGAGGTAAATAAAATCCAAGGAAGACAAGCAATGCACAGTATAGTCACTCACCATCCACTGATCAAAGTCTAGTCCATCCCCAAGCAGGGATCAGTAGTTCCTAGCCATCCTCCCCACTTTAGGTACTGCACATTCAGTGGTATGGAACATCTCTCTGGTCAGTTCAGGTGAGCTGTCCTGTCCATGCTTCCTCACAGCCTCTTGTGCACCTGCTCACTGGCAGAGCATGGGAAAGTGGAATGTTCTTGACTTAGAGTAAGCACTGCTTAGCAACAATCAAAACATCAGTGTATTATCAACATTATTCTTATACTCAATCCAAAACACAGCCCTGTATCAAAATTAACTCTAATCCAGGTGAAAACAGGACATTAACTGAAAGCAACAAGTAAAATATTTGTCTTTGGATGTGATTTGAAATTCTGAAAATTTGGACACATTTAGAAGCAATGTCATTTCAAATAAGAGCATGCAGATCAACATCTCATTACAGCACAAAGATCTCTTCTTGAGATTGTGGAGTTGATTTCAGAAATGAAGATTTTGGCATTAAGAGGAAGCTATTAATTTCAGGCTGACTTCAATAAATTGGTTCAGAATGAGCATTTATTACTTCTGGGAATAGGAAGCACTTTATATTTATTTTATGTAAGGCCTGAATGACTACTTCTCCCTTCCTGAAGATACATAGCACCTAATGAAAAAAAAATAAAAGCGTTTAAAGGAAAAAATCTCACTGTTCTTTTTTCTTGCTAAGGATTCTGGACTGATTACAAGTAATAGCTTGTTTCCAATTCTCTTGCAATCCAGAATGCCTTCCAGGATAAAGCAGATACGTGTAAGGAGAAAGACAAAGTGCATAATGTGCCAATCATTCTGGCTGACACAGCAGCTTTATGGGAACTTGCTTCTCCCACTGCATTTTCCATTATAGGTATCTTTAATGATGTTGCTATGGTAATGATTTAGGCATTGAATTTGCTTTTATCTTACATGTGTTAATTCAGAAGTCAGCAGGGATATCTCTAAGCTTATGAAGTTTTCTAAACCTCAGACCTCGATCTATAAGTTTGACAGAATTAAAGCACCTGACAAAAACAACTGTGGTAGGTGGGTCACCATATTTTCTGCCTTCTCTCTCCTTTATCCCTTTACAGATTTCATGGAAAGATTTACCTTGTACTAGCCTTATAAGGCTAGTACACTTAAGAGTTATCACATTAAAAATCTGTGATGTATAAATTAGCCTGAATAGCAGCTCTATAATTCAAAGTATCCCAGCCCTCTTCAAAGAAAATTCTGTATTTAGATCAGCAGTCTTATATATCATGAATTACCATTGCATTCAGTTTCCTTAGCCTGGAAAGCAATGTTAAAACACTGTTAAGAATGAAATTCTGGAGTTTATTGATTTTGTCAATCCATCTGATTACACATATATTTTCTTTCTAATAAATATTCCTAAACATAAATAGTAACTCAAATAAGATGTAGAGATCTCTAGTCTAAGATATAAAACTCACTGCACAAACTTTGAAATGTTCTGACAAAATTTGTCAAACCTTCTGCACACTTTTGGAGAATAAAAAATCCAAACTGACATCTTCACCTGGCAGTACTGACCCCTGGGGTACACCACTAGTTACAGGCCTCCAACTAGACACTGTGTGGCTGAATGCAACCCTTTGAGACCTGCCATTCAGCCAGTTCTCAATCCACCTCACTGTCCACCTATTCAGCCTGCACTTCCTAAGCTTGTCTATGGGATACGGCACCAAAAGCCTTGCTAAAGTCATGGTAAACACTCACTGCTCTCTTCTCATCTACCCAGGAAGTCATTCCAGGCTATCAAATAGGTCAAACATGATTTCCCCTTGGTGAATTCACATTGACTACTCCTGTTAACCTTCTTTTCCTCCACATGCTCAATGACATCCAGAATGACTTGTTCCATCCTCTTTCCAGGGATTGAGATGAGGCTGACTGGCTTATAGTTCCCTGGGTCCTCCTTTCTGCCCTTTTTGAAGCCTGGAGTGACATTGGCTTTCCTCCAGTTCTTAGGCACCTCTGCAGTTCTCCGTGACCTTTCAAACCTGATGGAGAGTGGCTTATTAACAGCATTCTATTGGGGCCCATGGATTTGTGGTTGTCAAGTTTGCCTAACTGATCCCTAACACTATCATACTCAACCAAGGGAAAGTCATCCTTTATCCAGAGCTTCCTGGTCTCCTGGGTCAGGGATTCCTGAGGCTTGGCCTTAGCAGTAAAGACTTTAAACTAGGGAGGCATTCAGTAACTTCACATTCTCTGTATCTCTTGTCACTTGAAAAATCTTTCTCATTGTCCTTGACATCCCTTGACAAATTTCATTCCAAATGGATCTTAACCTTCTTTGTCACATCCTTGCATACTCTACCAACATTCTCATATTCCTTTGAAGTGGCCTGTCCGTTTTTCCACATTCTATAAACTTTCTTCTTCTATTTGAATTTTGCCAGAAGCTTCTTGCATGCAAGTCTCCTGCCCACTTTGCGTGACTTTTTACTCAAAGAAATATCTAGATATGGAGCTTGGAGGAAGTGAATATTAACTAGCTCTCTTGGACCCCATTACCTTCTAGAGCCCTAACCTCTGGGATTTCTTCAAGTAAGACCTTCAAGACAACAAAGTTAGCTCTCTTAAAATCCAGGGTTATAATCCTGCTTATTGCATTCCTTCTTCCACACAGGATCCTGAACTTCAACATCAAATGGTCACTGCAACCAAGACTACTCTCAGCCTTCACATCCACAGCCAGTCCTCCTTTCTTAGTATAAGTTCCACATTAAGTTCAGTCGACCATTAAAAACGTCTGACAAAATACAGTGTTGTCTAGTGTATATAGTTGTCATGAACTACAGGTGTCTTTTTCTGATAACTGCCCTGTGGCTAGGACTAGAGATCAACCAGAAACCTGCAGGGGTTTCTTAGACAGCAATCTGCTCCAATGGAGATTTTCTACATATTGATTTTGAGTAACTGCTGCTTCCTCTACCATGGTCAAGACTGATTGTTTTGTCTGATTATGACAAGAAAGTGGTTGTTCCGTGAAGATAAAAATGTGAATATAAATTTCAAAGATACCCAGGTGACTTACAGTTTGTGTCCACAGACCAGTTAATCTGCAGAAAAGGAGGGAAATAATTTATAGCACCACTTTCTTTCTCCTCAGCTACTAAATTACATCACTCAAGCACTTGTGGACTGAACTCACAAAGGCTAGCTTTAACCTAGCAAGGTTAACCTCGGAAAGCTCCTCTAAACTTAAAGAAAGGAGATAACTTTAAATAGTGGGACTCAGCACAGGGCCCCTCATCACAGTGATGTATTCCAGGCATGGAGTTAGCATGAAGAAATTGTTGTGGTGTAATTATGTTACACTAACTTTTCCATGCAGACAAGCATTTACAAACCTATGGTTAATTTTCTTCCAAAAATGCAAATTTTGATTTAAAACTCTCTGTTGAAATTCAAGTTAACATATTTTTCACTGATTACGGCAGACATTTCGTATGTTGTTTTGTTGAAAAACTCTGACAGGTAATATGCAACTTTCACCCTTCCTCTTTGGATTATTTGTAAAATATAGTCACTTCAGTGTATGTTTACTATATACACTCTTCAGTACTGTATCGCTTATTCTGGAAGGAGTGTACCACTCTTACGTACAGTTCAATCATTACTTTTCCATGTGAGAGACTGAAATGTTAATGGTTAAAGGCTCAAACAATCAGACGTTTTCAAAAGCAATGGGTACTTTGCTGATGATGTGCAAGGCAACAACCCAGGCGAGAGGACCTGAGCACCAGAGGACAACCACACAAATCAGCTTTTGTTTAGCAAGAAGTAGAGGAGATAAGGGTCAGAGAAGGGAAGAGTCAGATAAAGGAAGAGGCCGATAGGAAGCAGATCCTGGAAGGTGGGACAGTGCTTTTTATTATGACAAAACTGCCCATTTGCAGGGAAGGTATCCAGATGTTCACATTATTCATCCCTTCTGATAAAGTATAACTGGCTCACTTTTAAAAATCTTCCTTGGGGGAGATATTGGGACATTCACACGTAGGCCTGAAGGTATTCATCCCTTCTGATGGGGCAAAATTGGCTCAATTACGCTGATGTGAGAGGCAACTGACATGTCTTAGCAGGTGTCATAAACTACCAAAGACCCCCAAAGTGCCCCTGGACTCATTTCTGGGGCCTTCCACCAGAGGACTGCACATGACCCACAGTGTTGAGACAGATCCACCGTGTTACAACAGACAGCATAAAACTCCCCCTCCAAGGGAGGAACCTGGGTGTTGCCTCTTGGACCAAAAAAAATATTAACCCATTGAACTTGTGATTCGTGGGCTTCCCTTGCCCCTGGTGGATCAAGACTGTGACCATCACTTCAACAAATGGACATCAAAATTGCAGTCTGGATCCATGGGTGGTAACATCTTTCTATTCTTATCTGTTCTTTCTCTTTCTTTCTTTTCCTTATACATTTTAAGTGTTATTTTTATGCTTTTTATTGTTATATTCCTATAGATAATAACAAAAATGGCTACATACCTGCTTCCTATTGCAACCAAATTCTTCTAAAATAAACCCTATACACAGACACACACATATATATATATATATACACACATATCACAAACACTGATCATTCAGTGCCATTTCACACTAATCCACCCTAAAGGATCTATTAACAAGAACCTGAGTTGCCTTCACCTTCAGGGGTGGGTTGTAACAGACAGAAATAAACAGATAGAAAGAAACATAGGTATCATAGCATGAAAAAGAGACAGTTACCTATTTCATCTGTAAAAACAGAAATCTTGCTGCTTGGAAACATACAGAGGGATGAATTATAGGAGATAATTGCATTGCCAGCAGCTGAATTTATCGTGAACTTTGTCGGCTAAAATGTCATTCATGTCTCAAATTGCATAGTCAATTAAATCAGTTATAAAATATGTAGAAACGGTTAAAATGCTTCATTTTTAACATCTTGTGTTAGGTACCGTTATAATGCTTGTCAACAATCAATGTTTCCATCCCATGAAATCCAACAGAAGGGTAGATGCTTTCTACCACTAATTCTGCTATGAAAGTTTCTTTTTTCTTCCTTTGAAAATGTCCTTCCATATAGTGCTATAGTGTACAATCAGTAGCATGATCAGTAAACAAAATGTTTTTGAGACCTTTATGTATTCTGTTCTTTCTGACAGAATAAATGGCTGCAGCTATGTTTACAGATAATATGAAGAAAAATGGTGGCAAAACCACCATTCACATGTCTGTTCTCAATTGAAGCTTAGCTTGAGAAAGACCCAGAATTTCTTATATCCTAAGTAAGCCCAAGATGGATGACAATTATCAGTTTGATAAACCACATGGAGAACAACAGAGACAAAACTTCGCTATCTTCAATCTGTATGAAAAAACTGCAGCTATGTGATTAGAGGTTGTAACAACAAATATCTGTGGTCATTTGACATTGAGAGACACTTAACAAGCACTTGACAGCATATTAAAATTGCTTAGCTAAGATGGATGAAGGAAAAGGCATTCATAATTAAAGCAACTCTTTTCCTTAAATATCCTCTAGCTGCCTGTATGCTAGATATCCTGAGGGACAAGAATCTGGAGATGGGTCATGTCAGATAGACATTACTCAGAAGAATATACACTTCCTATAATTTGTGCATTCCATGCCTTTGTACAAACTAAAGGATATTCCAGTCTGGGCTAACTCTACAATACAGGTATGCAGACACAACTTTGGCTTTTGTTGCAATGAGGTAAAGTACAGGTCAGTAAGAAATGGGCTTCTCCCTCTATTGTCAAGTCATGTGGAGACTTCTGCATCTAAAGCAGTGGTCACCACTCTAAGCAGAATAATTTTCCCCAAACTGTCATTATTTTCAAAGTGGATCTGATCTTCTTGTCAGACACAAGAGCATTACAGCTTGATGACATTTGACATACGAATGGAAGAAAGACTTTGTCTATTCTTGGCACAAATTAACACCCCTATCACACTCTCTCAAAGACCTAGTGAATACCCTCTAAGCATGCTCTGCTAATCCCCCCAATCTGAGATGCAATAAGGTACTTAAAATGCTTAAATCTGGAAGGATCAGGAAATAGTTATGCAGCTGATTTCTGACTGTCCCTTTCCTGTGCCCATTAACTGATTTGACTACCATTTAACTTCTAGAAAGTCAGTCTTAATAGGAAAAAACAAAAGATAAAAAAAAAAAACAAACTATCACTTCCTCTGATAATTGTTTTCCCACTTATTAATCAGTATTATGTGTGCGTTTTCATAATGAATTTTTCTAGTTTTAGCTTCCAGAAATTGGGTTGTGCCCGTCTTTTCTCTTATAGCTCAACAATTGCCTTAACAGAGATTTTCTCTCCAGGACATTGCGAAGCCACTGTCATTACTTTCTTTTGCATAAACTGTAGTGATTGAATTCTTTATGTCTCCCTCAGGATGTCATTTTCTCTAGCCTTTGAATACTTTTCTGCACCCTTTGTGATTTCTCAGTACTGTTTTTGTGTAGTGTGAACCCCTATTGCTACTCATTATGCTTGTGTTGGTCTTTTCATTACATAAGGAGAAGTGAAAATCACTTCGCTGTTGTTGCTCAGTAATCCCAGTTATATTTCTTCTTTCAAAAGCATTTAATGATGTGTTAAAAGCATATGCTTTTGACATTTTTCAGCACATACTCATAATTTCATACTGTTTATGTGTAGTTTTGTCTGCATCTGAGAAAACTGCATTCAGCATGATTGAACCCTGTTTATCACTACAGGAATATTGCCCTGTCCTTTGTACTTTACCACTATTTATGATGCTAGCATTCTTCGTTTTACCTGCACAGTCCATATGTAATAATTGTTCAGTTAATTCAGTGAAATGATGAATATACTTTAAATGCAGTGGAATACTTTTGGGTTGTGCTTTTCTGACTCACTTTTAATGAATATTTCTCAACAGCTGCCAGATGCACCTTTCCTAATCATCTGATGTGTTCTCACAATGCTGTGCAGCACTAACATTTTAGTTGAACCACTGAATGATAAGCTTCATACTTGAAAAAGGTGAAGCATTCACAACAGAGAAAAGAATTTGTTTGGAAGAGTTTGTGTTTTCAGGAATTCTCAAGTTTTCCTCTTCCCCCAGTGGCATCCCGTAACCATCCCTTTCTTGCTCTATCTCTTCCTGTGTCACTTTATCTTACCCTGGCAGCAAAAACTCACATAGGTGCTACGTTAATGATGCCAACAGCTTGATAAGAGCCATTCCACCTATATCAAACACAAGTATGCTTCCATCCTGCTAGTCTGATTTGTTTTTTTAATACATAAAGACAAAGAAAATAGCCCCTACTTTCCAAGCGTGTACTAATCATGCTCCAGATTAAAGGAGGTTTTTTGGGTTTTTTTTGGTCAAAGACTGTGGCTGAATTTGATTAAAGTGATTTTGTTTCCTTAGATTGAGATAGCAAGTCAGATATCTGAGAGCTATTATATACCCATGAAAGAGATCTCTTCTGATTTTTTCCACTTTATCACAATTTGTTTTAGATGATGTATTTATGACCACAGCATGTTTCTTCATTTCTGAGCTGTAATTTTTTCATGTTTTGAATGCATTCTTGTCCTAAATTTCATACTGAGAAAGATCAGATTATCAGAATTATGAAATTACGGCACAAAAAATACCTGCCTTCAGAACCTGAAAGTTACCATCCTTCATATTCATCATTCCTTTAAAAAAATTTACAAAATTCTACTTAGACTCACTTGATGTTCAAAGTAATTTCTAATACCTGGAAAGCATTTTAATGGTCTTTAATTACAAAGTGCTAGCCTGACTGATGATTCATTCGGTGCTAGCAGAAATGAAATATTTTCTGGAATTTTCAGAAAGTCTTCTGATGACTGAGAAAAGTTATGGTGTAACAGAAGATTCAGTTTTCAAGAGAAAATTTTAGCTTATGTACAATGTACTTTGCTGTCTTAAGCAGATCATTAGTTTCACAATTAGCTAGAAGCAAAGTCATTCTCCTTTGGCATTGATTTGTGAATAAAACAGCTTGCTCACCTCATTTGCAACCAATGACATTTTGTCAAATTTCAAGCCATTTATTTTTAACACAACTTTGCTTAATACAATGACTATGTCGCTATTTTTAAGGTAATCAACCATTAATAAGAAATAATATTATTACTTATTCAGCTGTATTGGACTAGTGTATGTTGGAAATATTTTTAATACTTTATGTCTTAAGACAGTAATAATCATAGGAAATTAATTTCTTAATAATTTGAAATTGTTTTCTCCACCAATAGGCTAAGTGCTGTTTCAAGATACACAGCTAAAAATAGGTATTTGCAAATGTAAAGAGAAAAAAATCTGATCTTATGTCCCATACCAATGAGAAACTGAGATACTATTAACACACAAGGGTTGACTTTTCTGGACTCTGCGACAGCCCACTAAGTTATAGAAGAAAAGGCTTGAGATGCATGCAACAGGCCTATTTTCTGGTGAAAGTCTCACTAAAGTTACCATTTTTCCATCGAAGATGTCAGAGTCAATAAGCATTTGTACTGGATTAAAAGCTATACAGAGACCATGGCACTTCTAGGGTTGTTGATTCATAAGCAGTCAGCAATCCTTATTTCGAGTACGAAGAGCGATATTTCAGATGAGGCTGTATGGTAACTTGCCATGCACAAATACTTCTCAGGGGAAATACTGAAGATGAATAAATCAATGGCATTTTTTATTGATTAAGGCCCTTCCCTCAGATGAACGAAGGTCAAGCTGAATCTCTGCTCCAAATTCTATTTAGCAGTCCATACAAGAGGCTTGATTTCAACAGGAAGAAAGCATCACAGTGGGAGCAAGTGTGAAGCAGATAATGAAGATTTGTGTACAATCTACAGTCTGATACAGGTACAAACACATAAATGGATGATGTCCATGTTCAGCTGTCTTTTGTGCAGGTAGGCAAGCCCAGAGCAAGCAGAAATTTGAGGATCTCAGCAGCCTAACAAATTTTCAGGTAATTTTATCCATATACATACTTCTCAGGTTTGTTTAATTTCACCTTTTATTTATTTATTTTTTTAATATTTTCATTAGTATTTTCATATCCCTGACTTAATTAGAAAGAAATTTTTGAAAAGTTTTGTAAGAAAAAGCTTCCAGCTAAGCACAGTGGTAGTTTCTGCTGGAGAATGGCATGTTCCTAAAGTAGCTCTTTTCTTAACAAGGAAGAGAAGGGAAGAGATTTCTCCACAAATCACTATTACCATCAATACTTCTTTTTGATTAAAAGCTGTATTGTGACTCAACAGTTACCACTGCTATTTGACCCTATGCTTGACACTGAAAGTGTCAGATGATCATCATACTATATTTGCTACATGGGAATTGCTCTGCACAAGACCATAACTGCCAGTAGCAGTATATTTTGTTAAATGATTTTAGTTGTGCAAGATAGAATCTTCTCCAGTACTGCCTCAGAATTCTGGCATCCAGGGCAGAAACAAGGCAATTTTATTTCTTTTTTAACAGGCTCAATAACATAATAATGAGATTCATGGACAGTGTTGCCATATGTCCTACGGAAGCTAGACAATGATTCACTGAAAAAACTAAAAAAATGTCAAAATTTTCTAAAGCTCATTTGCTTTTCCCAGAAGACTGAGAATCTGTTCTATATGGGTTCTTTACATAATTTCAAGAATTTGAAAATTTTCCAGTGGTGTATTTATCTCAATAACTAACATCTGTCTCATGGCATTTTTTTCTTATCTCCCTCATCCTCTCTAGAAGAAGGGAAACAGTGTGGCTAGTGGATTGTTTCTGGGGGGGGCTGATTTTTTTCCTCTTAGTCTAAAGTATCTGTTTTCTGTTTCACATTTGTGCATTATTGGAGGCAAGGACAAAACTGTCTTTGAATTATCTAATTGAGTTATCTGAAGATTAAAAGTGGTGGTATATTTTTATTTGATATGCAATCTTTTTCTACAGCCTTGGAAAGTCTCCCAAGGAATGAGTCTCCATAGTTATAGATGTATTGTATTATTCAATATGCCTGACAACTCGTGACCTTTGGTATGTCAGAACTTTAAACAATCTTAGAGTTGTAGGTCATCCTTTCAATCTCATGGGCTCAGATCATTAAATACCTTGTTTTGGTTTTTATTTGTTTTTTATGTTTTTTTTCGTTGACTCATTGAATTATTCCATGTTAATTATGTTAACTGTATGGCAAGTTTGAAATTTTAGAGGAAAAAAGGGAAAAGAACTCACCCAATGTTTACAATACTACTGTTTTCTCCTGAAGCACATTCAGCACTTTCCCTGATTTCAGCCAATGCTATAGTTAGTTCTGAAGTGCTGTTGACTCAGTGTAAGCAGAATTAGTGCAGTGTTGATAACCTTCTGGGAAAACAAAAAAGAGTACTAGAAATAGAGGTTTATTTTGCTGTTACTTCTTATCTTTCAAGTCCTGCAATCACTAAATTACATATGACTTGCCTTAAGTGATATTCAGTCATTAACTTGAGATCCAATATAGGAAGACTTTAATGGGAAATGTAATGTTCAAGTAAGGATAAAAAAAGGGGAAAACATCACTGTTCTTGTAATTCCTGTTTATTGACTCTTGCTTTCATTTTCCCTGTAAAACTCAAGCAAAACTTATGGACAAATCTAAACTTTTAAAGTATTGAATTTTGTGAATTTTTGCTCTTAATTTCAGTTGAGATTATATATGGGAATTTTAAGAAAGTACTTTAACACTCTGCTTGACCGGAAATGTCAGAATGAACTGTGTTGTCAGATGATTTATGTCAGAATGTTTCAAATAGCTCAATTAACCAAACTTTTTTATAAGATTCATGTCCAAGCACTCTATGTCCTCCCACAAGCAAACTTTTATTATGATCAGTCATTGAAAGTGACATACCTGTGAATGTCTTTCTTCAAGTCCAGGAAATCAGGAGGGACTCAGTGCCACGTGGGATTTAATTTTCTTAAGAAATATGTTCCTATGCTAAATCATATGCTAGATGATTCCTCTACCCAGATACCTACCACCCAAAGTTATCAAAAAGAACTAATCAAATCTAAATGGAACTGAAACACCAGAAACTCAAGCATACTTTATAAGACTATCTTATATTAGTGAAACTCTAAAGAAATCTGAGGAAATCAAATTCTAAATCTGCTTGGAATCACTCCACTAATTAAAATACATTAGAACTTCAATACAAAAGTCCCCTTTCTTCCTAATGGTAGATTAATCAGTAGCTTTAGAAGGGTCTCTCAGATTAAAATCATTACAACTGTAGAAAGTCTTTGCTTCCGCTCTTGCTCCTGTACAGTGTTATTTTTGTCTTTTTCTTGGTTAGCTTTTATCTTTGTTTTCTACAAAGCAGTTTTGCAGAGCCAGAATTAGGTTAAACACCATTAATGACTATGTATCTAGAGCACTTAGCCAATTGGAATGAGTTCAGTGTTGGAACACTCTGTATTTTACAATTGTTAAGAGCTGGCATGCAAAGAATTATTCTCCATGGAACTGAGTTTCTCTTGGCAGCTTGCCTAGGTACTCCAGCACCTCACAGCAGAAAAAAAGCCATCTCAGCTCTATGTGGATGCTCCCTGGGCACATTGTGGGCACAAATACACTGACCAGAATGGCATTGTATGCATATACACAATTTCTGAGATTTTTTTTTAAAGATATTTCTAATGCTAGTTAACCTATCACACTCCCAGGAAAGAAATGCTTTTCTGTTATTCCATTATCTTGAAATCACTCTTAATTCAAGCTGTCTTTGGAGTAAAATGCACCATAAAAGTACTAACCTCATGATAGCTGAATAGTTGCTACAAACATTTATAAAAGTCAGGGGTGATGGAATGAAAATTCTCACTCCTTTATCCGTATGACTTCATGAAGTCTTTTCTGACCTCCATTTCATCAAGAATTCTTTCTTTCTGCAAGTCTTAGATCTCTGATTGTGTCCAATAAAGAACTTCTCAAAGTGGGCCAGCTCTTACTTTTAAAAAAACAACTTTTTATTTGCACCACAATAAAATCTCATTCTTGAAATCCATTCAGGTAAGTTTAATCTTTCTCCACAAAACTTTTTAATTTCTTTCCTATTCGCAAGGCAGTTTTATTGTTCCTCTCAATCAGTTCAGTTCCTTTCCTCACAGACTTTAGTATTTTTGTAAAGCCAGATATCATTTCCTGTGTGTGACTGATCAGTTAACAGCATTTTCTCTCAGGAGGGATCAGACCCCTTCTTTGATAACTCAAGATGCCTCTTTCAGTGCAAAGTATATTTTCTGCTGAATCTTATATTTTATAACAATCTCTACTTTATTGAAAATACTTAACACAAAAGTCTAAATGGGTGAAAGGATGTGGCTCATTAATGGATTTTAATTAAAAACAGACATTATGGTAGGCAACCTCTTCAGAATGACAATGGGCTTGGGGTGATTAATCTGGAAAATTTTCTTCTAAAGCCAGTGTAAAAGGCCTTTAATCTTTTTATGCCATTCCCTCTTTCCGCTTATACTGGCTAGTACTGTGCTTCTGAAAAGAACATCAGGAATTCTACATAAAAAGCCTTAAATAAGAGATACCTGGAGTTTTGGAGAAATGGGCTTTTATTTTGGGTAAGGAACCTTAGGTAAAAAAGGCATCTCCACATGAGTAAGTGTTTTCTCTAAGGATCCTGCCTTGCTTTGTACTTCTCTATGAGGCAATTCCACACTGAGTTTTAAGGATTTGAACATCTAAATCATAATGGAAGAAACACTGAAATCACATTGAATCTTAGTTCAATCAGTACAGACTGGAGATTAGTTTTCTTTGTGCTATCCTATCCTGCATTCTATCATGCAAAATCATAGAAACCCACCTGCAAGTATTACTTGAGAACCGATACACTATTGTTGACCAAGCTCTTGTTAGAGAGAAGCCACCACCCCTCTGATTCTTTCTGCTTTGGAGGTGACCAGTCAAAAAGATCTACTCTGAGCCTCCTCATGTTCACAACTGAGAGTTTATGGGTGAGCCCAGTATTCACCAGGATAAGGCTCTCACATTCTGTAACTGGATATTTATAATTCAATTGTGAATATTTACTTGACCAAGTGTTTGATGTCTTGATTGGTATTTTGAATTTTGTCTTTTCCTCATTTCTCATGCATGACTAACTATAAATCCTGATTTTACACATTGTTGGTTAGGGGTTTTTTGTGAGATTCTTTTTCTCACTAGCTTAAAAAGTTGTTGTAGTTAAATTGCTTTTCGTTCAGGATTCTCATATGATGCCGGGTGCTTGAAAAATAACCCTCCTGCAAAATAACCCTCCTGCAAAGGATTTAGTTTAAGTCAAGAATTAAGTTTAAGTTAGATTTAGTTTAAGGATTTAGTTTAAGTCAGAGGCGAGAACACTAAGGAGAAGAGGTCTACGGATTAGACTGGTGCACATATTAGCCTGCTGGTGTCCAGAAGTCATCTGTGTCCAGAATAAGCCTGTGTCCTGATCACAGATGACTTTGGAAAGAGGTGCCTGAATTTCAGTTTGCTATTTTATATGGTAAAAGAATAGATTCTGGTTTTCAAATGTATTCAAACAAACTTATCCATACCATGTGTAAAAAACCCAGTTTGGCTGTTCTTGACTCTTGGAGAGGATAGTTTACACAATAGTTTAACAATTAACATGAAATGGTGCAATTGAAGTCTATTTTTAAATCAGTATCAATATGTGTCTTTATGTTGGATGTTTTTATAGAAGTATGTCAAGAATTATTTTATATTTTATTGGCTTTATTTCCTTGGGTGAGTGAAACACCTAGAGATTTTTGTACATTTCTGTAGTATCAGGCCCTGTGCTTCTGTTTCTTTAGCAAATAATTTTTCCACAGGAAAAATGATCTGCTTTTTAAAATCAGTTTAGATGTATTTTATCCCTTTGCTTAGCCTGTCTTTGTATGTGTGTTACCTTGGTACATGCGTCTGAAATATTTTTTTCTGTTTGCTGTTCTCTTACTTGGTACTAAATATTGCATATTTCATTCTATTATTATCTTTTCCACTTTAATCTGACAGCAGACAGGAAGCTGGAATGATTTAAGGTGGACTATGACTTTGTGAGAGACTGAGATGTTAATGGCTCAAACGTTGTGAAGATCACCAAAGTACTTTGCCCACTGTAGCAAACAGTGCAAAGAAGCAACTGCTATATTACTATAGCTTATAATAACCCAAATGGCTACATACCTGCTTTCCATTGCAACCAAATTGTTCTAAAATAAACCCTACATATATATATATATAAACACAATCTGACCCAAGGGACCAATTAACGAGAACCTGGGCTACCCTTGCATTCTGGGGCAGGTCATAACAGACTTGTGTGGTCTAGCAGTCTAAGGAAGGGGACTCTGCATTCAATGAAAGATGCTCTTTTTCTTACTGATGAAGGCACATCTTACTGGGGCTATCCAGCCATGATCATTCAAGTTACTCTAACACTCAAGTAAGTCTAAACACTAAATTGTCTTTGAGTAACTTGACCTCCTGAAAAACAGATGAATAAAGCTCTGACATTTGTTCTCTTCCCAGGTGTGGCAGGTTGATCTTGGCTGGATGCCAGGTGCCCACAGCCATTTTATCACTCCCCCTTCTCATCTGGACAGGGGAGAGAAAATAAGATGCAAAAAACCTCATAGATCGAGATAAGGCAGTTTACTAGAGCAAAAGTGAAAGGTTGAACAGTCATATGCAAAGGGAAAAAAAAAAATATTTTCTCCTTCCCATTAGAAAGCAATTCCCAGGAAGCAGGACTTCAGAATACATAGCAGTTGCTCTGGAAGGCAGATGTTGTAAATAACAAATGCCCTCACTTTCTCCTCCTTTTCTTAGCTGTTACATCTGAGCAGACATCATATGTTATGGAATAATCCTTTGGTCAGTTTGGGTCAGCTGTCCTGGTTATGTCTCCTCCCAAGGTTTTTCCCCCCCCCAGCCTGCTGATGGGTGTGAGGAATGTTGGAGACCACATGTGTTGATGCTGTGGCAGCACTGCTCACTCAGCAGTAGCCAAAATACTGGGCTGTTATCAACATCTTTATAGCTACCAATACAAAGCACAGCTCTGTGAGGACTGCTTTGGGGAAAATTAACTCCATCTCAGCTAGACCCAACACTCCAGGGTACAGAAACTCTGCTCTAGTCCAGTCACGGCCAGCTTCCCGCTCTTATACTCAGTTATCAACCTTGGCATGGCCGAGTTTCTTTTGCAGGGCAGGATCTGCATCACTTCTGGTTGAAAGCGGTGTTCTCGACTTCTGAAACCTTTTACCTTTCAGCTCTGTAGGGAGGGGAATGTTATTGCTCTGATAGTACAATATTACCTTTTGTCTGATTTACTTACTTGCATAAAGATTTTGGTTTTAAAATATATCTATATTTATGGCAGTCTTTTAATTATTTTACACCATATGTATCTTTTTCTAAATTTACATAATTAATTGTATCCTGTTACCAACTGTTTGGTAAATCAACTTGTAAAATATTGCCATGAAGTTGATGCATGCACACACTTCCCATTTTGAAACTTTCCTGTCTTGATTTGTTGGTAGAGAACTAACTCCCTATGCAGACATGAAACACATAGAGCCAGGACTATTGTTTCCACTTGAAAATAGTAAGTTTTGATACAGTTGCTGGAGCTAGGAGACTTCTTAATTTTCCTCATCATTGCCCTTTATGTCCCACATCATAACCATAATCTGTTTATCTAAGGGCTAATTGGCTTTCAGTAACAACTTCAGCATACCACTTTCTCAGCAGCAATGTATGCATTCAACTCATAGACCATCTTCTACATAAATTATTTTAGCAATATTATATATTGCTGAGTTACACTATTACATTGCTAAACTTTATATGCCTAGGTAAATTGATACTCCAAGGAACACAAATGTATACTTCATCTAGACATTTTAATCAACTTTCTTTATAGTTGGAAACTGAAATTTGTAACTCTTTGCTAGGTTTCATGTGTATCTGTGTATGTGTTCTATATAGGATGGCATATACATACAACACACACACACAGAGCTACAAACTGAGATTGCATTTTTTACCAGTATTAACTTGAAGTCCTAAAGCACAGGAATCCCAAAGACTAGAACAAAGGATTTTTCTGAATTTGTAGCTGGGACCTGGAAAACAGTGAAACTGTGCCCTGTTCAATGGATCTTTTGCACCACAAACGCAACCCTTTCCTTAGGATGCACCCTTGGAGCTATATAGGAAATGACAGTAACTGACAAGCAAGATGGTCATTGCACTGTAGTGACAAGATGTAGAGTTGCAACAAAAGAAGCAAGAAGGGAGAGTAAAAGGAGCATTCTGTGCTCTGAGTTTTCTAGCAGAATTTGAACTCTTTTGGGAATAGAGACAAGAAATTACAGTTTGAGAGGCAATGACATGGTAGACTTCCTCAAGTGTTTTGGGAATTGCCAGGAAAAGAGTTATTGAAGGTGTAGGTAGTTTCAAGTGAGAGGAAATGTCATTGTAGATTGAAAACTTCATGAGATATCAAATATGTAGCGCAAGCAGGCAACTGTACCAAAACAAGAAAAAAACCCTTGATTTTTTAAAAAAGGAAAAAACCCGAGAAACTGAAAGATCAAAAAAAGGAAAGATTTGGGTTTGGTGGGACTTATTTTCTGATACTGAACTGTGTGCTTGTGAAGATGCACCTTCAAAAAATGCTGCACAAGTTCGAATGCCTAGTTGTCTAATATACTGAAAGAAAAGGGCAACATGTCCAGCAGCAGTATGTTCATAACAGCACTCATAAGGTTATCAAAGCATTTTGCTTTCATAGAATCCCTAAAACGAAGCTCATATTTTCTTGAGGGAAGGAACTTAAGCTGGATGACAGACTTCTTGGTAGATACTCATATGACAAAGACTGACCTGGGGTTAATGTGAAATCTCTAAAACTTCCTGTTGATGATATTGCCCAAAAGAATAATGTCTCAAGATTTATGTGGAGTTGTATTATACAATTTCTTAACAACAAAATGAAATATATCAATCACCAATACGTTCACAGCCAAAGAAGAATATAAATTTGCATGGAAAGATAGGTAGCAGAATGTGAATTGTTTGCATGGCACTAAAGATTTGGGCTCAAAGGTCTGATTGATAGTCATATTTTATGGATTTAATTTCCAGTAAATCATTCTGCTTATTGCTGTGACTTTGTTTTCTGCCAGGTGGTAGCATTCTTAGTATGTTTGAAGAGTGTAAATAAAATTGGAAAAAATCCCTGCTATATAAAAAGAAGGAACAGATAATACAGGAATAAAAAGAAAAAAAATTGAATATTAAAACTAAAACCAAATTATAAATTCACCAATAGATTTAAAGTAGTGAAAGTGAATATAATCTGGTTTAGCAACATCAAAAGAATCTGTAAAAATTATATAATTAAGCCTTTGTCTTGAATCCTGGTCAGCTATGATTTCCAGTTGAAAAAAAAAGAAGCAAAAAAATAAATAGAAGTATTAGCATGAGTCAAGGTTCTTACACACATTTTTCTATTTGTGGGGAGTTTGTGAATATCAATCTGTTATTCCATAATTAAATAGAACTGTCTTTTTAATGCTCTATTACATTTCATTATTATCTAATTTCATTACTGCTTTTGGATTAAATTATTTTTCCTCCAGTGATCAGTAAAAATATATCTGGATTATTCATGGATTTTATAATTTTTTAAAAAACTCTTCTGTCTATAACTCTTATTTGCACACAGAAATGCTAAAGGTTTTGTCTGGGCTACAGCAATGAACTTTAAATCCTAGTTTTGTAAAGTTGTGGCCTTACCAAATTTAATCACATTTGTTAAATGATTGCAATCTCTAGTACTGCTCCAAAGTATTTTGTCAAGACTACTCCATCTTCCAATCATTTTCCTGTTATTTTTACACCAGAAAAGGTGACATTCATGAAAAGCTGTGTTTACCTGTGGAGAAAAAAAATATTGCAGCTTCCTGCTGTTATTCGGTAAATGTGGAAGGAAAAACATCTTTGAAAGACTATTCTGGAAATTTACCTTTCTACTTATTATAGATGTTGTTTTCACTGCCATCACCATTGCTGCAGTCATGCTATATGAAATACTTCTTTTGTCCCAAACACACAAAATTATAAGTTCAGAAGATGGCAAATTCATTTTCATAACTATGACTGACATTCCAGGTCTTTACTGGAGGCAGTTAATTCTGTGGTGATACAGTTGCCAAATTGTGTCTTTTCCCAGATGCTGCCAGTAAACTACTCCACACTACTGTATAGCATCCATGCTGTCTTTATTCAGCTCATCAGGAAGGTCTCTCTCCCCACCAACCTCACCCGATGAGTGGAAATCTCCTCTTTCACTTCAAGTTAGGTTGGAAGCATCATACAAATATTATTACAATTCTAGTTCCTGACTAATGAACAAAACAATTAAAAAGTACCTTTCATGTTTCAATTGCTAGATAAAAATAGAATTTTTTGAACTGTAGAGCAAGAGGAGCTGTGTGGAGGACAAGTGTCAAGCACCAAGACTCATATCAGAGAATTTTTTATCTCTGCCCCTTTACAAGAATTTAAACAAGTCGATAGCACTAGTACCACATGTAAATAACTTACCTTGATTCTCCCTTGCCGAAGTTTCTGGAATGGGCAAAATTTCCATGAGTCTTGGTTTTTCGTATTATAAGATGTCATCTGTGGTTTTCTTCTGAATGTAAGAAACAGAAGATGGTAAAAATGCAAATATTCTTCAAAAGTGGCCCTACTTTAAATTAATGCGTCAAGGGCCATCTACTAAGAGAAGTACTGTGACAAAAAATGAAGACTGATTATTGTAATTTTTTCCACTGTTACTTTAGGTTTGATACTAGTGTTATGTTACATTTAATTTATTTAAGAGCTGTGAGATTAGCTAGCTCCTCCTTACATCCATCTTATCCATAGCACCTCAGGTTACTTCTTGATGATGCCTCTTGGCAATACGCATCACCCTTTTGGTGATAAAAACGTTCGCTGAAAGTTTTTCCTGCTAAATGACTGTTCCAGGTGCACTGTGCTGCTCATGCTCCATATCACCTTTTGGTGCTGATTGTTGTTCACAGCTGTAATGTTTAATTATAATCTATGCTGATATAGGTTGAAAGCTGAGAACAGCAGAGGCTAGATTTTCTGGTAGATATTTTGGGCAGCTAATAAATGTGTAGCTGAATTAAATTACTCCAACAAAACCAAATGAATAAACAAATAGTCTAACAAAACCCATCAACTGTAATAACGATGTTACAATGGGAACTGTAGGCAGCTTAATTAGCTTCAATGTTATAACCACGAGGCCAGACTGGACCACATTAATTATTCATTTATAAATTGTTCAACTGCAGCATAGGAAGGCAAATATTACCATGCTGACTTAGAAGAAGAATTCAGATCAGAAGTGCCCAACACAATGCTCCATGGAAAAGAGCTTCAGTTTTCACAGGAGTTCTTGACTTTATCTAGAATACTGGCATGAAAACTAGTGGAAGAAAAAAATGTTATTGTTCTCTAATGTCTCCCTAGGAATAATGTTTTGAATCCCCATTGTGGCTATTAACTTGAGAATAGCATTGTACCAGCCCCTATAGCAATGTATAGTTGCTGTTAAAAAATGTTTACTCTTTTGAACAAGAAGTACCTTCTTGCACATTTTAGTGTTGAGCATGTTGCCCTGACAGAGATCTGGTAAAATTCCTCTGTTTGGTTATCAGGCAGATTGTTGTGCTGCTTCCTGTAATCCACTGTTGAAGTGCACTAGATATTTTCTGCGAACTAGAAGCACCTTCGCAAAATTTGAAGCATGAGACTATTGTATGCATTTACAGATTGACTTGCAAGGGAATGGTAAAAAAAAAGGCTGGTAATATGTTGCTGTTACAAAAAGAGCTTATTGCAGTTTCCATGAAAGATCTGTGCCTGCATAAGTTACAATAATTTATGGGAGCAGTGTATAGGAAGATGGTAGAGGCTGACTTCTTTGCAGGAGTTTTATTCAGCACCCATAAATTACACTTTGCCTTTGTAGCATACTACCTCCTTGCTTATAAAAGCACACCCCTGCCTTCTCTCATGAAAGATCTCCATGTTTCTCCATAAAGTTTCTCTGTCTGGGTCCTGTTGAACTTTTTCAACACTCCTTTTGTTGGTCTGTTTAATCCCTACCTCATATTTCTTCCCTTTCCATCAAGACAAAAAAGGGATAGTTATTTTCCCATCTCTACTGTAGCCATAAGCAGAGGGATTATTGATCATAACTGGAGTGTTAATTTCTTTGCTCTGTGGAGAGGTTATGACAGATGTTCAGAAAAAGAATACTCATTTACATGTAGACATGCATGATAATTTCAGCTGTAACAGCTTCATGATGTTCATGAGAATTTGTAAGTTTTGCATCTGTTCCTCAGATCTTTCCTAGACTCAGATGACTTCTGTACAAATGTTTGCTGCTTGATGTACAAATGCTTGATGCTGTTTGATGCTTGGTCTAAGCTCATGCTTAAATCTATTTCCTGTTCAGGTCCTTAGTTAAGATACAGCTAAAGAGTGTAATGAATAAATGGAGCAAGGATGAGGAGTTTTAATCATTTACTGATTGTATGAAATTTGAGCAATTTTTCTTTGCAATTCTGTGTGCATAAAGCTTGTATTTAATAGGAAAAGATACTCTTGACACAGAAATCCTTAATTGTTAGGTAAACAGTACGTGCAAACTCCTTAAAATTTACTTGTTGGGGAATATTTTTCCATTAAATATTTCTTAATATGTGTGTTTTTTCAAGAGTCATTATTCTGGCTTTTGTTGTTTGCTTTAAAAAAATATTTATTTAATTACATTAAATTAAAATTCATTTCATAAGCATAAAAACTGCCTACAAATAATGTTATCTAAGTATAATTGGAAACTATTGATATTCTAACAGGATGATTTTCTTGAAACTTGAGTATCTTTTAAACTCAGTAGTATATTTTGTATAATGTCATTATCTACATTAAGTTTTGATATTTAACATGAAAATAAAATCTCAGTTATTCTCTATAGGCAACTCTGAAATGAACAGTTTGCTTCATGTTACCAAGGAAACAGATCTTTGCAAAGATATAAGGGCACTTTGATATCATTGTAAACCACTAAAGTGGAAATCTTTAGCGTTTGTCAGCCTCTTGAGAGTAAGCAGTTTGCTCTAATCAAAATGAATATAAAATTATTCTGAGCATGTAGAAATGCAGTATTCTCGAAGCAAGCATGCTCACTGGTAGCCACGCATCTTTTTTTACAATGATTCAGGACCAAAAGAAATCTGATTACACTTTATTGAAAGATACGTGGATATCTAACCCTGCATATTCCTGAGCATTTTTGTTCCTGAAAATTTAAATTGGGACATGTATAACAAGTTGAAAAGTGCATATTATTCAATTCAGCCGCATATTGTGAATTGCTCAAGGGGATAAAGCATGTTTATTTTTGAAGCACTCTAAGAATAAGGTGATTGGAACATAGCAGGAGAAAAATACCCCAACTAATAAATACTGCTGTTCAGGACTACTCTGTGAATTTGGAGAACAAGCTAAGTCCCCTTGTACGCAATGGCCTCACGTTTGTAGGCAGTGAAATGATTGGGTAAATCTGAAAAATAGTAGAAAAGATCTACAGGGCAAAAGTAAATCTCATTTGAAATATAAAACCATGTTTCAGTGAATATGGAAGGTCAATTTCTGCTTATCTTTCCTTCAGGAGTTCAATAAAATAATAATAAAATGTTAGACTAAAACAGCTAGCTCTTTAATGTTTCTAAAAATGATTCTCTGGCTACAGGGGATAGAAAGGAGTACACATATGTTGAGGCAACATATTGTCATTGGAAAGGCAGACTATAAAATTAAAGAAAAATATGAAAAATTAGCATCATACACTGACATCTCATCAAGCCTCAGAATCTTTTTACTTGACTGCTCTCAATGGAATCTGCTGGATCATGATGAGGGGGGACAAGAATAACTGTCCTGGGATAAAAAGTGTTTTCCCCTGGAGTTAGAAAAGTGGTAACTCCCGAGGGCGTGGTGTTCTTGATGTAGGACCCAATCAGAAGCTACATTTCGCTCCTTTGAAATCAACATATTATAACAGACCAGAAAAGAAGGAAGATGATGTAGCTGGAAGAGAGGTAGCCATGGTTTGAGACCACGAGGAGAGAGGCGCCAGGATGATGGATACTACCCATGTAAGAAACACAGGTTTTTTAAATACACACACACAAAGTCTGCAATATCTGCTGACTGTGCATCAGATATACACTCACTGAGCTGCATGCATAAAAATATAAATTCCATCTTGTAAATTCACATCTTGAGATTACTAAGTACTAAGTTTTAAACACATATGTATTGACTGGGTCTTACCCCAGCTTCAGCTGTTTAAAAATTAGGTGTCCAGACTAAGTCATGGCTCCTTCGGGGATCAGTGCAGTCAGCACTGGCAGCATATTCATCCCACCTGCCTCATACACCTATTGCAGAGTGGGGTTAATTGTTTTCTCTTTATCCTAAACACTGTCTTAGCTGGCTGGCTTAAATTAAACATGTAATTTTAATTACTGTCATAGATCAGGAATTTCCCTCTGGAAACTAAAAGGAACTTTTGAAAATCCCACGAAACGTTTAGTGGCAGTAGTTTATTTTTTAGTAATGGTTACTCTGCAAGATGTTCAGTTAATATCCACAGTGAGACACAGCAAACAACAGTCAAAAAAGCTCTGCAGTGAATTAGAGACGTCAGCTTTGTGGGATAATGAAAAGACTGACTTACAACACCACACTACCTGGTGCAGGTAGCATGTTGGCAAGATCCAGAGATCAGCTGAATACTTCCTGCTAATAGAGATGCAGCCCAGCATAAATCCCTAAATAGCTTCCCTCAAGTCAGCAGGCAGTTGACCACCTATTTTAATGAGCAGAGTCTCTTGTGACATGAAGTGTACCTGTGCTAATGAGAAGTGGTTGGAAGAAGCCCCTATAGGAATGACAACTATGTAAGCTACATTTCTAAAGTTCACATTTCCACCTAATGCTGGGGAAGGAGGGCACAGCACTAGGATCAATTATTACAGCTCTGCTTCTATTCTAACAATAAAAATGCTGCCAGCCAGAGATGATACACGTGCAGAAGATTATGATACAGGGTATTTCATAATGATGTATACAGGCACTTCTCTTGGCTAATACAGTATATTCTATAGGGGGAGTAGTGGTGATAATAAAAGGAACACAACACTTGGCACGGCTCGTTTGCAGAGGAATTCCAGTCATATCATCTGTCAGTCACCAGCCAGTACTTTTTGCTAAATATATATTGCAGACAGCATTCAGCTTGCAGCTTGGACAGGGGTAAGTTTTAGCTCTGCCACACAATCAATGACAACGAAATTCCAGAATTCAATAGTATTTCTTAACCATGAACACTTAAGTCTGTGCATTTTAAATTCAGAAAACAATGATAAGTGCTTTATTCAAATTTGCTAGAATCGTAGAACAGTTTGGGTTGGAAAGGTCCTTAAAGATCTTCTGCTTCCAATCCCCTCACCATGTGAAGGGACACCTTCCACTAGATCAGGTTGCTCAAAGCTCCATCCAACCCGGCCTTGAACACTTCCAGGGATGGGGCATTGACTAGTCTGAAGTGGAACATCATGTTCCAAGTGCTAAAATAAAAGCAATAAATAAAATTAATAATAGATAAATAAATAAATAAAAACAATAAAATAAAAACTAAAACTTGCCTCATTTTAGTGCAACAAACTGTAATTTAAAAGTGAGAATCTGTTAGTTATAATTTGATCCCAGCTCTGCCACACCATCAACAGCAATAACATTCCAGAAATCACTAGTATATTTTAAACACCAACACTTAAGTATGTGTTATTTTAACTTCAGAAGACACTGACAAGTGCTGAGATACCTGCAGATTTAATGGCTCCATTATTCTCTGTCTAGTAGTGTACATTGCTTCTAATATTGTTGGGGTATGAAATACTTTTAAAAGGTAAGTTGTTCCCCAAGACAGACTTTTCTGCTTGAAAAACACATAGCAGAGAATCTCAGTAACATACTAGCAGGGCACCGTGCCAGCATTTTTGATTCTTTCAGGGAAAAAAAAAGAAAAAAAAAAGAAACAAAGAAAAAAAAGGAAAAAAGAAAGGGAAGAATGGGAAAATTATAGTGGAAGTATGAGGTAATATGTATTATATTAACTAGACAAACTTTGTGCTGAAAGATTAGTGTACAGAATGCTATGCAGAAAGAATCACGTGACACTAAGAAATGGAATAACAGAAACAAGATAAAATTTAATAAAAATTACTAGTACTAGGAAATTTGAATAAATTAATAATGAAAATGTAGTGACTTTTGCATGAAGAAATTTTGTTCCAAAAGAATTTCTGATATGAACTTCATCATATGGAAACCCCATATAGATATAACATAAAGGAGGAAATTTCATGTGACTAGTGACAGAGTTAAAGCTACTGGTACAATGTGGACCAGAAAAGGATAAATGTAATCATAGCAATCCAGTGAGATGCAGTGCAAAGAAGTATAAATGATATATACATAGAAATAAACTGGCCAGAAATAATCTAAAAACACCTAGAAGGTTCCTAAGACAGTTAAACGGGTTCATCATCTTCCATGGCAGAAGTAGAAGGTATTAAGAATGAAAAAACCCAACCAAACAAGAAGATTGGTTTTAAAGTTAAACTGTGTAAATAAATAATTTTGTAGATCAGTATTCTGGGAAAACAAGTTACTGGATCTGAGGATTAAGGAGATCATAGAATCATGGAATCATAGAATCAGCTAGGTTGGAAAGGACCTTCGAGATCATCAAGTCCAACCCTTGATCCACTACCACTGTTGTTACTAGACCATGGCACTAAGTGCCACATCCAGTCTCATCTTAAAAACCTCCAGGGACGGAGAATCCACCACTTCCCAAGGCAGCCCATTCCAATGCCTGATTACCCTCTCTGTAAAGAATTTCTTCTTAATATCCAACCTAAACCTCCCCTGGCAGACCTTAAGACCATGCTCTCTTGTCTTACTGATAGCTGCCTGGGAGAAGAGACCAACCCCCACCTGGCTACAACCTCCTTTCAGGGAGTTGTAGAGAGTGATGAGGTGTCACCTGAGCCTCCTCTTCTCCAGGCTGAACAACTCCAGCTCCCTCAGCCTCTCCTCATAGGACTTGTGCTCGAGTCCCTTTGCCAATCTTATTGCTCTTCTCTGGACCTGCTCCAGCACCTTAATATCCTTCCTGGACTGAGGAGCCCAAAGCTGGACACCCTTCCAGTCATATATTTGTATTTTGAGGAAGTTGGAAATTACATTCTTGTATGTCAAAGATGACTGCATCTTTTTTCAGCAATATGCACGTTGCACCTGGAGAATGTTATGAATACTTTAAGGTACCTGAGAATAAATCAAAGACAATTCACGTATCTTGTTATTCAGAATGAGATAATAGAAGTCTCGGTAACAAATTGTAACAATTATTTTTGAAACTATTCCTACGACATGATCTATTTCTTCTGTAGTATATGAAACAAAGATTTCTACAACAAAAAACCAGCTCTGTTCAGCCAGAAGCCTTCTAATCCAACCATCAATCTAGCACCACCATAACCACCCATAAACGATATCCCCTTGAATGCTTGGTGGGACATTCCTGGCTCAAATGCAAACACCCTTGAAACTGTTGAATTACAATTTACAGAAATGTTAACCTCAAGATGTACTTCCCATAGATCGTGGTTTGTTTTGAAATCTTTCAGAATTGTAAGTAATGCTTTGGTTTTATTTAAGTAATGATTAAATAGTTTGTGATTGGGGTTAAATCTGTATGCTTTAAATGAAAGAGGTAACATTAGTTTGTTATCTAGTTCATGTATTCACTTACAAAATAAAAGATTTCCTCCTTTGGTACATAGTCCTGGACTCTTCTTGAGTCTTTCAGTTATTTTGCTTACTTAATTTGTCTTTAGAACTGTAATTATTTTTGCTTTGCTTGTACCTATGATTTATCTTTGGCTTCTACAAGTATTGAACCAGTGCCATCCTCAGTTCCATAGCAAAATATTATTTAAGATTTAAAACACTCCCGTGAACTGCAACAACTGTAACATTTATAAATTTTCTCTATTTCCACCATAATGTCCACAAGCCTGCTAGTGAAGGGTATGTGAAATGAGTTAAGAGTACCTGTGTTATGAGGTTGAGACCACACAACTAAAAGTCTGAAGATTTTACCTTTAATGACATCACTGGAAACGTTTTAGTGATTCATCAGAGATTTTTTGCATTGGATATTGAGAAATCCTTTAAAAAACAAGAGTTAAACTAAAGACTTTGGGCAAGTGTGTTTTCTGGGCATTTGTCCTGGTAGGAAGTGTGGTGACAGTTTGTTTCCACTCATTGCTCACCAATTCTCATGTTTCTAGGGACAAGACAAGTTGCGATGGATTTATAGATCTTTAGAAAGGCTTAAAAGTACAACCTTTAAGTTCTTTTCAGCTTCAGGCATTGTCTTACTACTTTGAAATGGTTACTGCTGCTGCCTAACAGATTTTAAAGAAATTTGCTGACTCCCTGTCTAAGTCCATTGCTCTTTGCAGCACATTGTTTGAAGTACACTGTTTCCATGTCCATGTCAAACTGTTATCTGCTATTAGAGTAATAGGAGGAAATGGAAAACAATATTTGTAAATTTTGGAAGCTGTCACATTCATGTCATGATTAATTTTGATTTATTTACTTTTATTCTAGAAGCATTTCTGTAAAGGGTAGGAAGCAGAAGTCAGAAAAATGTCAAGTCCTATCAAAAAAAGAGAAGATTATTAAACAGGAGGAAGGAGATGAAAACAGCAATTTAAATGCCAGTACCAATGACAAGCTTGTTAACCTGCACAGTCTGTGAAAAATGAGAACAATTGAGATGGGAGTAGCTGTGGAGGTAGAAGAAACTCAATCAAGTTTTAAGTAAAAATACAGAGAATAAATGTTTACATCTGCAAGTAATAAAGGAGCTCTTCTGTGTTCTGTCTACAAATGGGACTGCAATTCACATATTCACCCTTGGGTGAAGCACTGCAGACAGCAGTGTTTAGTGGTAGTCTAATCCAACTTTGGGAATATCTCGCTTGTTTTTTAAGTTCTGGGTTTAAACAATGTTTAAGCTAGCTGGTTTAAAAGTAGTTTCAGATATGACTACTAAACTGTTGTGATAGAAAAAAACTTCAGTATAGGTTTTGCTATGGTTGAGCTCACTTTTTCGTTACTGTAAAGATTCCCAGTAACAACAGTCTCAAAGAAATTTCCTTTTAAACTTTAAAAATATCAGAAAAATATTAATATTGATCATAAACAAAGTAGTGCACCAGTGGGAGGAAAAAGCAGAATACCTTCCTCCATGTCACTAGAAGAGGAAAGTTAGACACTAGAAGTGTACCATTTTTACTGTCTGCCTTTTCCAAGTGTGAGCAGAAGAAACATTATCAAAGTCTCTGTGAACTGTAAGGCCAAAATTATAAGAACTATTTAACATTTCATATGAAAGCCAAGCATTAAAAAAGGTAAAATGCACCCATATGATGGTTCAATAGGAATGTGCTAAGGAAGACTGCTGAATTTGCATATTAAAAAGAAAATAAAAATCCTAGAGCTAGTACTGTTCCCAACACAATTGCCTCAGTAAGAGCCTTTCCATTAATTTCAATGGGGATTGGATCTATCCCTCTAATCTCTAGGCTAAACAGTCAGTTTTTAAAACTATGACTTATTCTAAATGCAGCCTGAAGAATATACCAATGGAGCATTCCTTTGTGTTTAAACTAGTGTGTCTTTTCAGACTGAAAATTCAGAATTCACAGTCAGAAGCAGCATTGGACTCATTGCTGCTTGTGTTATTGCTCCTCACTTCTAAACATGTCAGCTTTTAATTGGCCAGAGCATGCTACTGAAATGGGCAGCCAGACTCCCTGGTTGTAAGTTAGGATAACATCTGTCTTTTCAACTCACTTTGGCAAAGGAAGCATGCACAATTTTTTGTTATTCCAAAAGGCTTTGAAGCATGAAGAACATGAAGTTCCAATGAACTGGAACTTCCTCATTCCAGTGATGCTGTGAAACGTTGATTTCTTTTCTTATCTTTTTTTTTCTCTGTCTATCCTCTTTTTTTCCCCCTTCCCTGTCTTCGGCAATTTTGGTGAAGCTTTTAAAGTTGTTTTGAGACGATCTTAGTTGATACACTGGATAGAATTCCTTCCTTCTCACATTATTTAAATTCTTAAAACTAAATCTTTTATAAAATTGAAAATACTATTTACTCTCCAAATGATGCTGACATGCATGTATGACATACTGAAATTAGCATTCAAGCAAGCTGCTTGTATAATTTTTTCTGTACGTGAGACTTTAAAAACACATATTATTAGCTGGCTTCTAATATTTAAAGATAAACAGAAATATCCTTCCTGAAGTGAGGAAGGATATCTAATACAAAAGGAGAATGAACTTGGTTCTTCAGCAAAGACCAGTCTAACTTTGGTGAGTTTTTATAACATAAGATAAACTGAAATGTTGAAAAAAGCAGAGGAGGAGGAGGTAAGATGATCAGATGTGCAATGAACCTGAAGAAAGGCGATTGTAAGGGAGCATGGAAAAGAGCAACCAGTTTCACCGAGGCAGAAGTAATGCCACCCAAGCTGTTGGAAGTCCAGACTACTTCCAAAAGATATTTTGGAATGTATTTTAGCTGCTTATCATCCTCCCACCTGCAACATTGGACTGGTCTCAACATTGGCTACCTGCATTGTCAAGGACCAGTGTCTCCTCTAAAACCTATAGAATAAGAACAAACCCCTAAGTGAACAGGGATGGTGAGCAGGTTTTATTTTTCCTCTCCTGTACCTTTCTTCCAGCATAATTTGGATCAGTTAGTCAGAGCTTGTGAAGGTAATTTTCTGTACACTGTTTTTCATTGAAGGACTAAAGGTGGGAACAAACACCATGTACCTCCAGCTGAGGCTGAGATGAAGTATTTCAGGTGCTGCAATACCTTTGAAATGTAGATCTCCAGGAATAACCAAGGACAGTGTTCTTTATGGTATAATGTTATTACATGTGACACTTCTGTGACAGACCTCTTTTATGTGCTTTTAGCCTATGGCAATATGTTACGGAGAGAAGAATTCACTGACATAGCCAGGAAAAGAAACACAATGCATAAAAAATTGAAATGACAAGGTTGACAAGGTTATTTTATAGCTTTTGTTGCATTATGATAATAACTAACAAACTGTTATGCTGTGTCCAAAACTTCTTAGGATAAGCAATGCCTTTTTCTCTCATATTCTCTTCAGTACATTTCAATATTTGCTTTAGAATCTTTCTCCTTTTCCCCCAGTAGAATAAAATGAAACATTTTGTAGTTTGTTCACTAAATATCCTTCTTTGCAGTGCCGTATTTGGTGTCCTCTGTGGGTGTTGGCGTGCTTTTTTGTTTGACTTGGTTCTTTGATTGCTTGTTTGTTTATGTTGTCATCCTGCCTTCTAAATCCAGGAAGGGATAGTACTATATCGGCAACTTCCAGGGCTATTTCTCTATCAGGAAAGGTTCTTTCTTCTTGTGTGTATCTACACACTACCCCTCCACCAAGCCACTGCAGTCACTAGTGCACTTCTTCTATCTTCCCACTTCTCTATCTTTCTAGTCTTTCCTCGAAAAATACTTCCCAAAAGTGGAGGCATACATGATCAGATCCTTTCATAACTAGGTTTAATAAAAGAAGATGGTTTGTGACCCTTGAATATGTAGGCTATTGTTGTGATTAGATCTTTCCTTTTTTATTCTTAATAAGAAATTCTTTTTTGTTTGTGTGTTTGTTTGTTTTTAATAGACTATATAAAACCCTAAAATGGAGCAGCATAGATAAAATCCCCATGAATGGATATTATTCACTGAAGTCTATGGGTCATTTAAAATTAGTTTGCCTAGAATATTGCTAAAAATTTAAAGAATAATATTACTTAGAAAAAAATAAATCTCTGAAATTACATGCACAGAGCCATAGGCTCTGGAGATCTAGTGGATCCTTTGTTTTTTTTTTTTTTTAATAACATAAAAAAACTATTCCATGCAATATAATATGGAACTAACTAACTCATAACAAGCTTTTGAAGCACTAACACATATGCTATATCTGTCTTGTGCCTGTAACATTTTGTAAACAACTGTGTTTGATGTTTGCTGTTGCTTCTTTGATCTTGTAAAATCCATAACAGAGATATGTTCAACAAAAGCTGAAAATACTTTTTTTGTTGTTATGGCAGTCACATTGTATCATTAGCAAAATTTTTCCCCAGTAATGATGCATCATTTCAAGTGATACATTCTCAATAAGGGAATCATATTCACTTCTGGTAGATTTTGCAGTTGAGAGCTAAGATTAATAATTTCTGAAAGCATCAGGAAGCAGCTGTACAACTGCACACAAACACACACACACACAAAGAAAACAAACTGGAAGAATTATCTGAAATAAAAGCATAAAAAAAAGTCTTGACCATTGTCAGAAAAGTCTATATGTCTCTGAACAGTGTCCTGTTCTTCTTCTGTGAAAGATGCACAGGCAACACAGTGCATTGGTATTAAAATATCTGATAGCTTAAAATATTTCATACTCACTTTTTGTACTCAGAAATAGTATTAGTTTTAACTTGTATTTCAGTCAATAAAAGACTTTTTTTTAATGTAAGTTGGCTTTCTAATCTAAACATATTAATTTTTCTGCTTTCTAAACATCCACAATTGGTATAAGTTGTAACACTAGTAAGGACATCTGTAAATTTGCCTTTCTGCTGTGCATACGATTGTATGTGTAGATAATACTCTGAAGGTAGAAGAAAACGTGCTGGCTGTTGAACCTGACTGTGGAAATTATGCAAGTTGTATGACCTCCTTCAGAAACCTCAAACTGAGCCTGTAGTCTCTTCAGGATGTCATCTTTCCCAGAGCCTGCTGAGGAGCTGTTAGGAGGCAACCAAAGTGTGAGGGAAGTGAGATTAGAGCAGCAAGAGGAAGGCTATGGGAAGCCATCAGAATACTACTCTTCCTGGACTTGTGGAAACACCAGCGACTCTAGAGCATGAGTTGTGGCTGGAATTCATGGGGTGTTCGTGTTATTTCTGCCTGAGCAGGGACTGTTAACACTGTGTGTTTGTGTAGCACAGTATTTAAGGGTGAAAACTGGAGGAATTTCAAACACTAAATGCAATATTAGAAAGACAAAGATAGTTTGGGTATATCTCAGCATAGTCTCCAGATTTGAGCCTAATTATTGATCTGTATGGAGGAAATTATCTGTAATGAAAAAATTTCTCTAGTGAATAATCTGTAGAATATACATGAGGTGTTGTTCAAGGCACGAACCCCACTCAGACACGAACAAGTGCCAGAGCAGAATTACCGTTTATTCAAACTGCCTGGGTTTAAATACCACGCTTGAACATGTCACAAGACCTTCTAACCAATGACAATCAAGTATTGTCTGAGAACCCGGGAGACTACAACTCCCATGGTTCCTTGTTACATTCTTCCTGTCACATATCCAAAGCAGTATATTTATGCTATATCTGAAAAATGCTTTTTTCATCTTAATTTTAAGTGCAGATAGGCTGAAATTCACTATTCTACCCTAAAAATCAAGATATGCATAGATGATTTACTTTTTTCGATGGCTTTTTTTATAGCTAGTATTACTTGTCTGCTGCATGAAAACGTTGTCTTCCTCTTATAGCACCATTAAATACACTTGATTATATTGATGAAGGAAAGGACCCACATGTGTTTTTACGATGTGTGCTATACTTCAGGCTGTAGAGATATTAAAAAAAAAAAAAGAATAATAGTAATTGTGGTACACTGTTGTGGTCCTTAATCTTAAATTCAAAAAACAGGAATGGCCAATGGCCATAGCTCAGAAAGGTAGATCATCAAAATGTTAGATTTTTCTTTTGAATATGGTAGAATGCAAAGCTGATTAAATTAAAGAATTACTGTGAATATTGCCAAGAAAAGATCATCGTCTCTTGCTTCTGATGATTGCTTTAAGAAACAGTACTTTTATTCATAAGATATCTATCTATAAGATGGATTGTACGTGCAGTTTTCTTAAAAAATGTGCAGCTGGCAGGAAGCAGAGACTTTGCAGTGTTTGTTAGGGCAAATTTTGTTGTGGGACTTTTCTGCAACTAAGGCTGAAAGGAATGAACAGCACAGGAATTATGTGTCAATCCATTTCAAATTAACTGAAGCAGCGGTAAATAGTCCAGGATTGTAGTGGGTGGACCTTGGCCAGATGCCAGGTCCCCATTAAAGCTGCTCTCACTCTCCCTCTGCAACTGGACAGAGGAGAGAAAAAAACCAGCTAAGGATTCATGGGCTGAGACAAGAGCTGGGAGAGGTCACTTACTATTTTCACAGGCAAAACATATGAAAGCGTGGTAGCCAAACTTTTAAAAGTCATCCCTCCATTCTTCTTTCATCACTGACTCCTTAGAAACAGCTGGGTAATTCAATCACGAGAGTTCAAGTCTTAACTTGTTTCTTCAGTGAAGTCCTGTGAATGTTTTCATGTTTATATTCAGTGGACATTAATGCACATCCTCTAGAAAGCCACTGCTTCATGTAGTCTAGCACTTGGACATAAGTGGCAACCATCTGTTCAACAGAGCAGTCTTCATCTGAAGACTATATTGTGGGGAGTTTCCTTTCATAGAGGAAGTCTAGAATCAGAGGTATACATTTTGAATTAAAAGCAGTTACTTTGACTCATGGTAGTCTTTCAAGTTTTGTCACCTCTAATTTTCGAAGATACAGGTTTGTGACCTTAAAAAACCAAACCAAAAATCCCATAGCAACCTTTTTTAAAAGAACAATTGACCTAGTAATAACTGCCATATGCTTATGTACATAATGTTATTCTCTTAACATGTTTTCATATCTCTAAAATTGTGACTGGCAGATTCTGGGATAAACTTTGGTGGACAGAAGATTCCCAGTGCAAGTCCTTACCCTAGCTAGCATGCTCAGTTTTGTTAGTTCCATTCATGATAAATCTGGGAAGCAGTTTA
Organism: Pseudopipra pipra; assembly: GCF_036250125.1. NCBI lineage: Eukaryota > Metazoa > Chordata > Aves > Passeriformes > Pipridae > Pseudopipra > Pseudopipra pipra. Next base: position 50,330,216 of record NC_087552.1, read on the forward strand.
GATCACTAAATCCCTTCATACCACACTGCATTCTGTGCTGTCACATCACAGTTGTCCAGAAATTCTATACTAGTTTTACTTTCATTGTTGCCTGTTGATTGCAAGAGATTCAACAGAAAAACTCCTATACAGTAACATTCAATAATGTGAAGAGCTGGACTGGTAACAAATCACCGCTGCAATGTCCTCTGGGAGTAGGTCACTAGCCAGAGTTAGACGAAAATGAACACTGAGATGATGGTTGCTACAATCTGGGAATGATTCCTAGTAGACTGCATAGGATACAAGGTAAGATAGTAGCCCCAGGGACAAGGGGGCTTGCAGGAGTGTTGCCAGTGGCCACTGGGAGCTCTTACCAACCTTTGTACACATTCACGCTCTCACTGCCTTGGGCTGCTATCCAGCCGTATGTGTGGGAGAATAACTTTGTGCTCTATTAAAGCAAGGAACGCTACAGAAACAGCAGAGATATTTGGCAAAGCTGTGCTGGAACATCCAAAGGGTGAAAGCTGTGAAAATTTGACATATTTGCTAAATAGGTCTCCTCTTGTCCTAGTCAGTTAGAAAACCTGCCAACTACCATAGCATATGTGGCACAGAGACTTCAAAGACATCAATACTATTAGTTTCTCACTAAGCATGGAGACATCTGTAATTTTCTCAAAGAAAAATGATGGTAGGAAAATGTTTAGCCTTCATCTGTTGTACAACATCAACTTTGGGGATCTGCTTTGATTTAACAATGATCTAGCTCAATGCTTCCTAAGTTGGTGGTATCTAAACCTTACACACAGACTTTTGATTATCTTGAGGCAATTTCCCTTCACACTAGTATTATAAACAAAACTGGATTTAGAAATGCAAGAGAGTGTCTGGAGAAGATTGGATAATTTTCATAGTATCTATGATCAACTTAAAAGCATTTAGAATGACAAGTAGATTTTAAACTGAGTGAAATTACAATGCTTTAACTGAACAAAGGATATGTAGTTTATGTTAATGCAATAAAAATAAATTTTTAGTATATTTGTTAACATGGCATATATGTAGAAAAATATTAAGCATGTTTTGTTATTTTGAATGAAATAATGTGAGATGAAGCTACATGGAGACCACATATGTTGTGAAATGTGAAAAGTTAATATTTGACAAATAGATTCACCTCCAACACCTGAATGTAAGCAAGGAAACGCCTACAAGGAACAATTACAGAGAAATCCCCCAGAGCCTCCTGGAACTTAACACACTGGGATGCCTTTCTAAAGTTCCTGTACGCTATATATGTATGGGGCATATGGGGAATAAACACACTGCATTAGAGATCTGTGTGCAGCTGCAAGGCTACAGTTTTGTTGGGATCACAGAGGTACAGTGGGATGGCTCCCATGACTGGAGTGTTTCAATTCAATAAACTTCTACAATGAAATGGCTCAACTGGCAAATGAGGGGACAGCAATGGATATTGACTACCTGGACTTCAGTAAAGCCTTTGACACTGTCCCTCATAGACAAGCTGTTAAAATATGAGCTGGATAAGGAGAAAGTGAGGTGAACTGAAAACAATCTGAATGTCTGGGTCTAGAGGTGGTGTCACAAAGACTAATTGGAGGCCAGTGACGAGTGGTGTATCCCAGGGTTCAGTATTGGGTTCAGTCCTGTTTAACATCTTCATTATGGAAGCTGGAATGACACAGAGCTGGAATTAAAGGATGGTAAGCCAGAAGGTCATGCTGCCATCCAGAGGGACCTCGACAACCTGAAGAAATGGGCTGAAAGGAACCTCATGTACTTCAGTCAGGAGAAGTGCAAAGTCCTGCTCCTGTGGAGAAGAAACCTCAGGCACCAAGAAATGCTGGAGGCCATGCAGTTAGAAATCAGCTTCACAGAAAAGGTACTGGGGGTCCTGGTGGACACCAGGTTGCACATCAGCCAGCAATGTACTCTTATCATAAAGAAGGTGAAAGATATCCTGGGCTGCATTAAAGAAAGCGTTGCCATCGGGTTGAGAGGGGTGACCCTTCCCCTCCAGCTGGCACTGGTGAGGCCACACCTGGAGTTCTGTGTCCAGTTCTTGGCTCTCCAGTACATACTGGAGAGACTCCAACAAAGGACCACAAAAATGATGAAGGAGCTGGAGCACCTTTCCTATGAGAAAAGACTGAGAAAGCTGGAACTGTTTAGACTGGAGAAGTCTCAGAGGGGACCTTATTAATATACATAAACAACTTCATGGAAGGATGCAAAAAGGATGAAACTAAGGTCTTTTCAGTGATGCCCAGTGACAGGGCAACAGGCAGTGGGCACAAACTGATACACAGGATGTTCCCTCTGAACATCAGGAAACACTTTTTTACTGTGAGTGTGACTGAGTACTTGCATAGACTGCCCAGGAGTCTGTGGAGTCTCTGTCCTTGGAGATCCTCTAAAGCAATCTGTAACATGGTCCTAGGCCATCATATCCATGTGGCCCTGCTCAAGCAAGGGGGTTTGACCAGGATTCCAACTCAGCCAGTCCGTGATTCTGTAATAATATTGTGTCATTACAATTTCTATGCTAGTGTGTGAGTTTAATGAGGGTACAATATCTGCAAATAAAATGGGATCATTCAAATAGATTATAATGAACCAGTGATTAAGATGATTATAAATAGCATACTGGGGAGATACAGTAGTTTTCCTGTAAATGAGGTCTCTGAGGAATTTTGATGTTGCTAAGACAGATTTGTTGCATGCATCATAAATACTCAAGTTCTAGTTTGTAAGAAACTAATAGATTTTTGTAATAAGAATTGTTTAAAATGTGGCTTGTTCTTTATATCATGAAAGATGCAGTATTTTATCTACCATTTTATTATTGTTTTTATTATTTGGAGTGACAAAATCTTTTACCAAACATATTCAACTGTTCTCTCTTTATCAATCACTTAAAGAAAGTAAACCTCTGCTCATCATAAGCTTTCATTTGAACACTAGAGTTTTATGTATTATAGTGATACTTACTTTATAAATGCTTTGATATGCAGAAAAATACTTAATTACTGCCATCTGAGCAACTATTCTCTGACATGCTCAAACTCTGTAGATTTCTTTTATGCTGAGACCACCTTATATCTCTCTGACATCATGAAGTGGACACATCATGTTTATATTCATTTTCAAGGTTCTCATCACTGCCAAGTTGTTGTTAAGTTGCCTTAGTTTTGATCTGCACTCAAAAGTCCTGTCAGGCATATAAAATACTAAATGGGAATCAGTAATAGTTCAGATACCAGCCTTGAATATTGGGCTGAAGTTTTAAGGAAAAAAAGTATTGCCAGTGTAAGTGAATTTCCTTATGAACCATCTTACATGAAGGATGAAGTATATATATTGTGATAGCCAGTTTGGGTGGGTGCTACGCAATGTAGTCTTGAGGGTTTTGTTTTACTTTTGAAGTTTTGTTCTCTGTAAAATACCTAAAAAAATACTGAAGAAAAAATGGTAAACGTCAAACTATGCAGGCAGGGCACACTTGTAACACTGCAAGTGCTGTGTAGAAAGACATGGTTGTGTTATTTTGGTCCTTTAAATATATTTTGTTAAATAATTGCTATTAGAAGAAAATATCCCTAGGAAATTTATCTTTTTTAAAAAACAAGTTTCAACACATTACGCAGAACAGTAGGGCTCAGGCTTCTTACTAAACCATATAAACATACATAGCTGTAATGACATAAAACAGGGAAGAATTTGTCTGAATACTTGCACACAGTTAGGCATGATGTAAAGCACATGTTATATTATAAAAGCTGGGTATTTTCTCTTTCTTTCTTTCTTTTTTTTTTTTTTTTTTTTTTTTTGAAAGTGTAGTTTTTCCGGACATCACTTTTCTATGTAAGACTTTGCAGGACTATGAACTTTCACGGCAGTTATAAGCTGAGCATCAGTAAACAAATGTGGATACAAGGAATCTAATTCTCATAACAATTTAATTCAGTAAAACATAAGGGGTAGGGGATAGAACAGGAAGAATTTTGTATCATCCCATTAAGTATTTAAACAAACTTGGAAGCTTGTCTCAGTAACAAAACCAAAAATATTCTAAACAGGAGGAAAAACAAGCAACCCATATGATTTTGTCTTAGTCCTCCAGAGCTTTCCCACATTCCATAGTATTCAATCATAACATATTACTTTTGCTGCTGTAGGAGTCTGAATTCCCATTCCTAATGAGATTTTAGCTTGTGCAAACATTCTGGTATTGCTAGACTTTTTCAGGTGTTTTTTATTATCTGTTCAGCTATATCAAATTTCTGCTTCAAAGCAAATATACTTTATGCTCTCTCAATAACTTTCTTTAGCATGTGAGAGAAATACGTGTGAATGATTGATTATTTCAGTATCAATATATGTCCCATCACGTGATTTCTGACCAGTTTTTAAGAGACTGAGTGCTTTTTGATGTTTGTGTTACTTAGAGCTCTGGGCAACACCTGTCACTGTCGTTCACAAAATGGATCTTTGTAACTGCTATTATGTCAACTATGTGCAGTTTCAGAGAGCCACTAATATAAATTTTGTGTGGTTTATTGCTTCATAGAAAAATGAGCCTCTTAATGCAGCATGGCTCTGGTTATTCTTCATTACCTGAAATACTGCAGAAGAGTTTGTATATCTAATGAGAATTATAGATTCAGTGCAGAGTGTACAAAATATAATTATCACTGTTTTCAGACTTAAAAGGATCTTATTCATCATATGCAAAAATAATCAAGCAACATTAAGAAACTTTGTTCTTACTTATTACACTGACTGCATAGACAGATACATAATATTAATGAAAGAAACATAAATCTTCCCATTTCCATAGGTCTTTTTTGAAACATTTGATTTTGAATAAAAGTGAAGCTCTGTAGGGCAGAACCTTGTGTCTATACACAACTATGTTCTACTTTCCTCCTTCTGTTTCTGTAAACAGACATGTATGATTGGTGAGAACAAATACAACCTTGTGTTCCATTTTCCAGTACTGTGGTAAAAGAAGACTATAGATAAGAATCTAAATATCGTTTAAATGCATAGAAGATGCAGAACACTAGGAAAAATTAGCTGACCACTTCTCGGGTGAGAGTAAGTAACAGAGAACCATCATGTTCTAGAGTTATAGTTAGTATTATTGCCTTATCATAGACTTTTTAGGAAAAGTCTAGAGGACTTAAGTATCTTTATATATTTTCATAGTAAAGTGGTACAAGAAAAAGGCAGAAAAATCTTATAGATGTTAAGAGAGCATTTTGGTAAATGTGTTTTTGTTTTAATTATGTGCCCATCTCGGACTCAATGTGACACAAATTTACACACATTCAATCATGGGTGGCAGCTTTTCAGAAGGTCTAGAACAAAAAGACCTTGAATTGTTTAGAATTGCTTTCAGTTTAGTGGGGGTTTCCTAGTTCAGCTTTAGTGTGCTTTTTTTTTTCCCCACTTAGATTAATATCAGTCTTTAAGAGATACTCTCCTTAATTGCTGGAGCTAATCTCTGAAATGAAAAGCTGTCTAACCACTATATAAGACCAAAATATGTGACTGTGTTTTTAGCAACCACGGAAGTTTACCAAGATGAACTTCCAACTTTACTCCAGTGCTACAGCAAAAATGGAGAACTTTACCATGTGATGTTAAGTGTCTCAAGTTTCTCATAGATTTAAAGGCAATTTTCCTCTGAGCTGTATAAGGAGCTAGGCAAAGAGAACAAAAATGCCTTTATGATATGGAGGTACTCAGGGAAGTGAGAGAGGAAGAAGATTTTCTGTCCAGTAGCTAAGGGAACCCAACCCCAGAGAAAGGAAAGACCAGTCTAACAGTTATTAATATAATAATTAATATAATAACAACAACAGTAAAATAAAGCTTAAATCCTATGTCATATCTGAATATTTATACTGCACTGCAGATAGGACTCAGACCTATCTTGCACTCACCTTTTGCTAAGATAAGTGAAATAACCACTGATTTTATTGCCATGCTTTCTCCTCTGGCCTCTTGCCATAGGATCAGTGAATTATTCCACGGAATGATGAATGGCTTACTGGAAAGGGTATTGTGAGATCTACTCAGAATATTCTTTAATATGGTAATTGGTTTGCTGTCCATATACACAGGTACTAAATGCCTCCAACACCATGCATTAACTATCTCACTGCAATAACAAATTTAGGTGACACATAGGTGTTGAATTCTTTTTGTGATTCGGTCATTATGTATAAAATAGTTAATAAGCACAGTATGCATTTTAAGGAATTGAAATTAAATAAATATAACTGCTCAATTGGGGAATTTATATCTGAATATTCTCTTTCCTCAGATATGCAGTACACATACTACAGGTTTATGAAAAACCTTGTGATCTGTTATAGTTTGTCAGTAACCTCAATAATATGTTTACAGACCTTTTGTCCTTCCAGGCATTAAGGTCAAAACTTCATGGATGATATAAAAAGGCAACTTTTCCTCTATTTATTCTTTTTATGATCTCTTTATCTAGAACTAAGTTATTTTTTGAGATTAGAAAGATGCTCTGTGGCCAGAATAAAACTGAATATGGTAGAGCTGTGCATTAACCTCATCAAAACCAGTGACATTACTTCTACTTATACCAGGTAAGAAACAGAGCTATTGCACCAGAAGAGATGATCATGGACAACTGCATTATATGGATGCATTTCATGTAAATGGATGTAGTGCTTACAGCCAAGCTAATAGAGGAGTGCTAAATCACTGAAACAAGATAATTCTTGAGAGTCCCACTCTACTTTAATCTGGTTGATTAATCATAGAAGCATAAGTACCTGCCTAGGTTTCCAAAATCAACAGCAGTAGAGTAACAAGGGGTACACTGGAGGAGGAAGAGGGAGTCACAAAACAAAACAAAAGCCTTAGTGGTTTGTCACTCAGGCCTATTCATTTATCCCTAATTACCATAGTACCCTGTTCTATGGTGTTGCTGGTACTTGCATCACAAAGCGCTATAGAAGAGATTTATATAACAGCCTAATAAATTAGAATTTCCAAGTGACATTGGCTCTTTTTTCCCTCTTGTAAGCAGAAAAAAATGCAAATTTAGATGATAAATCTATAGAATGAAGTCACTTCACAGATGTGTTAAATCAAATTAAGAGCGCTTTTATAATATTGAGCAAATGGCAGCTGTACAAAATTACTCATTTGCAAGCCTCATCTATTATAGTTAATTTTGCTGACTTCAAGTACTTAATTTACATTTGTTAAACTAGCTAAATAATGTAGGAGGCGGTACGAATGGTATGTTTGTTCATACTAGAATTTATCATGTAGCTTAGGATACAAGTGTTTTGCCCACTTCGTCATTTTCTTGTGTTCTTGAGAGCTTTAATCAATGAAATAGAATTGCTAACAGGTATCTTTGAGATTTATTTTAGAGACAGAATCTACTTTTTGAAGGACAATCAGACTGTGGTAAAAAAGGTCTCAAGAAGACAACACAAAATGTAGTAGAAGGTTCAAGGCTGTCTTAACTGTTTTGGTTTCTGAGACCTCAGAAACAGGCTCAGCTTCTTGATCCTATCCTGTGGGGTTTCTTTTTCTTTGGAGCATGCCAAATAGAATTAAAGAAATCCACAATACTGTTATTATTTGTGTGGCTGGTGTTGAAACTAGGAGAACACCTAATCTTTCAGGTTCCTTTTTCTAAACTCATATTCGTATTTGAGGATGATATATGTCAGGGTTAGTTTTGGACTCTGTAGAGACTCAACCACATATGTAACAGGTAAGCTCCTCCTATATTAGATTAAAATTAGTTCTGGTGCCAGAGTCTGTTTGTAATACTCAGGTGCTCACATTTTATTTACTTTGGTGGAAAAAGGAAGTGGGTTTTCTGATGTGCTATTAGACCTGTTTTTCAGGTTTGATTGAAGTGTACAAACTGGAGAAAACTGCATTAAAAAAAAAAGAAAAAAACCTGCTCTTAATATATAAACACAAAGTCAGATCACAAATTTTCTACAAGAAGTTCCTCCAGCAAAAATATAGAGTTTTGGTTATTGCTTGGCAGAGGGAAAATAAGGGTGTCCACTGAAGACAGTATAAATTACATTGAATTATTTGGTTAATGACATCGGTTAGTTACCATCTTTTCTTAGGTCTCTTTTGTAAACCAGAACATTTTATATAAGAACACAGAAATACCCAGAGGTGGCTTATGAAGTTAGTAAGTCTCAGTGCTTCTGTTTTCAAAATGTTTTTCATTCTTTCACTAATTCCTAATATTTTGTTTGCTCAGTGACTGCCACCAAGCACTTAGTTACTATGTGATCATGCTACCGTCACAGCTTTAAGATTACTCATTAAAGATGACATCAGACACCACAATGATGTGAGAGATTAGTGTTATTTTTACTCACATGCACCACTTTTCTTGTTTCAAATTTCATCTGCCATCTTATTAATTTCTTCGGCAAAGGGTTGTCAAGCATTGGAACAGAACACCTAGGGAAGTCGTGTGGTCACCATCCCTGAAGGTATTTAAAAGACGTGTAGATGTAGCACTTAAGGACGTGATTTAGTGGTGGATTTCGTAGTGCCAGATTAATGTTTGGACTTGAAGATCTTAAAGGTCTTTTCCAACCTAAATTATTCTAAATGATTCGTAATGTTTATAACCCACACTTTGTCTTGTAAGGGCCTTCTGCAATTCTGTGATCAGTTCTTGCCTCAATTACAACTTTCATATTGCTATAATTACATTAATACAGCAATATATATATTTTAACATTAATAACTTTTGCGTCATCATGAAACTTTAGGTTCACTTCTTACTTTTCCAGACCATTTTTGAATGGTTTGAACAGCACAAGACTCAACATGCACTCATCTGCATTTCCACTGTTGGCTTTCTCTTCTAAGTATCTACCCACAGCAATTATTTGCTTCCACTCTCTTCATTTTTTTAAATTTATACTAGGACCTTTTACATCCCATGGCTGATACGTTTCCTCAAGAGCCCTGGTA